>NC_084482.1:85424275-87824275 GCF_030035675.1 Rhineura floridana | reverse complement strand
GTGTTATAGCAGGTGAATCAAGCGAGGTATCCAGAGCACAGCCTTGTCCCAATTTCTTGGATGAGTTTCAGTTGGTACAGCTTGAGGACATTGACAAGGTGCTTGGACAGGTTCGTATAACCACTTCTGTGCTGGATCCTTGCCCTTCTTGGCTAATAAAAGCTAGCACGGATGGAACAGCTGGCTGGGACAGGGAAGTGATTAATGCTTCTAGTAGTGAGACCACTCCTGAAGAGACCCTCCTCAGACCCAGAAAATCTTAATAACTATAGGCCTGTGGCAAATGTTCCATTGCTGGGCAAGGTCCTTGAACGAGTGGTTGCGGGCCAGTTCCAGACACTCTTGGATGAGACTGATTATCTGGATCCATTTCAGTCAGGTTTCAGGCCTGGTTTTGGCACGGAAACAGCCTTGGTCGCCCTGTATGATGACTTCTGTCAGGAGAGAGACAGGGGGAGTGTGACTCTGTTGAGTCTCCTTGATCTCTCAGCAGTTTTCGATACCATCGACCATGGTATCCTTCTGGGGAGACTGGCTGAGTTGGGAGTGGGAGGTACTGCATTGCAGTGGTTCCGCTCCTACTTGGCGGGTTGTCTCCAGAAGGTGGTGCTTGGGGAACATTGCTCAGCACCCTGGACTCTCCAGTATGGGGTTCCGCAGGGGTCAGTTCTGTCCCCCATGCTGTTCAACATCTACATGAAACCATTGGGTGCGGTCATCTGGAGCTTTGGAGTGCGTTGCCATCAGTACGCTGATGACACGCAGCTCTACTCCTTTTCATCTTCTTCAGATGAGGCTGTCAATGTGCTGAACCAGTGCCTGGCTGCGACAATGGATTGGATGAGGGCTAATAAACTGAGGCTCAGTCCAGACAAGATTGAGATGCTACTAGTGGGTGGTTCTTCTGACTGGATGGTGAATGTCCAACCTGTCCTGGATGGGGTTGCACTCCCCCTGAAGGAGCAGGTTTGTAGCTTGGGGGTTCTCCTAGAACCATCTCTGTCTCTTGAGGCTCAGGTAGCCTCGGTGGCACGGAATGCCTTCTACCAACTTCGGTTGGTGGCCCAGCTGTGCCCCTATCTGGACAGGGATAACCTGGCTTCAGTTGTCCATGCTCTGGTAACCTCCAAGTTAGATTACTGCAATGCACTCTACGTGGGGCTGCCTTTGAAGAGGGTTTGGAAACTGCAGCTTGTGCAAAATGCAGCAGCCAGATTGGTAACAGGGACCAGACGGTCCAAACATATAAAACCGATTCTGGCCTGCTTGCATTGGCTGCCTGTATGTTTCTGAGCTCGATTCAAGGTGCTGCTTTTGACCTATAAAGCCTTACATGGCTTAGGACCACAATACCTGATGGAATGCCTCTCCCGATACGAACCAGCCCGTACAGTACGCTCAACATCTAAGGCCCTCCTCCAGGTGCCTCCTCCGAGGGAAGCTGGGAGGGTGGCAACAAGGGAGAGGGCCTTGTCAGTGGTGGCCCCCAAATTATGGAATGGCCTCCCTGATGAGGTGCGCCTGGCGCCATCACTGTTATCTTTTTGGCACCAGGTCAAGATTTTCCTTTTCTCCCAGGCATTTTAGCATGTGTTTTTAAATTGTTTTAAATGTTTACATTCTGTTTTAAATTGTTTTTAAAATATGTGTCTTAAATTTGTATGTGTGTTTTTGGTGTTTTTAGGTACTGTAAACTGCCCAGAGAGCTTTGGCTATGGGGCGGTATATAAATACAATCAATCAATCAATCAGGAACAAAATACAACACACCTTCTATGAGAATGAGTAGTTGCCAGTTTGAAGTTAAAACCTCACACAAACTCTAAAGGATAAGGACTGGAAAGCTGTCTAAGATTAGGACTTAGGACTGTATTTAAAATGGCCGGAGAACAGAGTTGAACCAATTCATTTTGGGAAAAGAAGGTTGTTTAAGAACTCCTATCTCTGTTCACTATGAGAAAAACAAACCAACAACAAAACTAAGTACAACTGAAACTTTTTATAGATAGACTGTTGGAGACTGAACTTGTAACTTTGTTACATCTTGCCTCTAAGCTAAGGGTTGGTGTGGAATCCCTCCTACCCACCCCTTTTCATTCCTGGGAGAGGTAGCAAGTGGAGAGAAGTCTCTTCTCCCTCCACACTTAAATTGCTCAGCTCAGCTAGTGATTGCTCGGATGGATGCAGTGAGTTCCTGACCTCCCCTTTACTAAGCAGCAGCTAAATGAGCCTTCCCCACCATGTCCCTCAGCAGGCTCACACAAGCGCTGCTTTCCCCCCTTCTTTTTGCTTTAACCTGAGTAGTATCCAAGCCAGGCTGGTGGGATTTGTATTCCGTTTCAGGCAGTTGCCTCCTGCTGAGGAAGAAACTCTTTACCATTCTACATGGAGGCTCCGCCATTTTTTCCCTGGTTCTCTTTTCCTTATGTTGCAGGCACTCATGTTTTTTAAAATGATGCAATTTTGCTACTGCTCAAATTTTAAAGCTAGTTTATAAACCCCAGCAGGACTGTGTGGAAATGGCACTGAGAGAAATGAACATGTGCCCAGATAAGGAGGGGGAAGCAACTGCAGGAGCCAATCAGTTAAAGCCTCTGCTTCAACATTGCTGGAGAAGGGGTGGGGAGGAAGACAATGAAAATGCCGCTCATTGCACTGTAAATATTCCAAGGAACTTTTATATTTGAAAACAATTCCTATTTGCTTTCACCTCTCTCAAGTTTCTTCTCTAGTCTAGTCAGGGCTCATCTACACTATAGTTTAATGTGGATTTGAATCTCTCTCTCTCTCTCTCTCTCTGTGTGTGTGTGTGTGTGTCATCCACAGAATGTCCTCCTCATCCAAGTGGCAGACTGAACTTTAAATACAGGAACATTAAATCACAGGAGATACCCCCTTCCCATCACCACCACCACCCACATTGCCTGAAGTAGTACAGACACAGGTTTATGTCCTGCCCAGAGTGAGAATCATGAAATGGAGGCGAGACTGGAATTAATTCCTGTTTTATTAGAGTAACATTGAAGGCAAGGCGTCTCATAGATTTCGCTAACTAGCTCACTGTAATCCCTAACTAAACTACTCTGAAGCATGTAAGGGGAGTTGATTCAGCACCCTCGTCAGGGGGGCGCAGGCTTAAGTAGGAAAGGTTTTTGTCTGTAAACTCTGACTCCTGCGCAGGATCTCTCTCTGGCCAAGCCTCTTTTCTCGGCGGTGCGCACGAGGTGACAGAGGGCACGCACAATCTGCTCATTGGACAGTCTAGACTCCTCAGGTGCCGGCTCCATTGAAGGGGGAGGAGACGTTTCTGACAGGGAAGCGTTTGAAGGGCTAGACAAGGAATCCGGGGGGTGGAGTTGGGGCGTGTGTGAGGTCTTGCTCCAGTGGCTGTCCTGGGGCGCTTGGCAAGGGAGGGGTCTCTACGTGAGCGGGCGAATTTCCCATGGGAATCAGAGAGTGGTTGGTCATGGTGTCAGGCAAGTTTTTTAAATGAAGGTTAAATCTAACTGTTTCTTAGTTATAAAAAACCAAGATCCAGCAGTTATGAGGGAAGTTAGCTAAATTCAGGGTTTTTAAAAAAAATCTTACTTGCAATCCTTATAGGTAAGACTAAAATAGAGTTTTAGGGAGCAGTACCAGTGTGATGTAGTGGTTAAAGTGTTCAACTATGACCTGGGAGACCAGGGTTCGAATCCCCACACAGCCATGAAGCTCACTGGGTGACTTTGGGCCAGTCACTGCCTCTCAGCCTCAGAGGGAGGCAGTGATAAACCATGGCTGAACACCACTTACCATGAAAACCCTATTCATAGGGTTGCCATAAGACAGAATTGACTTGAAGGCAGTACATTTACATTTACATTTAGAATCATACTGAGGACACTGTCAGAACAGTGATGGTACAAAAGAAGGCTATTTTGCATGCCGTTTTATTCATCTTACTTTTCCCCATCACCTAATGCAGTCATTAAATCTGCTTTTCAGTGGGTCAGAGATTATGTAGCAGTTTCTCTTGCATTACTTTATCCCAAGAGCAGAAATATCTGTGGAATTATGACTGTTACTCTACAGTCTTGAGACATTTCAACATTTAACAATAGAAAGAGTTCTTTCAAAAGTTGCTTTATTTTAGAAACTAGACAATCTTTCCATAGCTCAAAATTGCTGCCACATTACAAAACCCTATAGGCATCAGAATACACTTCTGTCTATTCCATGTACTTTATGCCATCAAAGATAGTTTGAAATCTGCTTCAAGCTATAATGGCCATGCTGCATCAAATACAGGTGTTTTTATGAGAATTTCTCAGAGCCCACAACCTCCTGTTGAGTGTGAATCACTGCAGAAAGCTCTGTCTGAGAAACAGCAACATAACCAAGCCCTGATGACTGTACTTCTGATTTCTTGTTGTTGTTCTCACTTAACTCCCATCAAACTAACACAATGAACCAAATCCTGTGAGTCTGCAGGCCCTTAAATGGTGCATAGCCCACCCAGACCTCTACTGAATTATGTGTGGGGAAATTTCCACTGATCACCAGTAATTACTAGTTTGTGGTTTTGGGATTGAGTAACCCTGCAGTATATTTTCAAGGGAACTCACAACTGTTATGCGGCAGCCAGCTGTGGATAGGATCTAGCCCAGGAGCAGCCAGCATGCCCTCCAGATGTTGCTCAGCTATAATTCCCATCATCCCTGACCATTGGCAATGCTGGATGGGGCTGATGAGTGTAGGAGCCCAACAACATCTGGGAGGGTACCACACTGGTTACCCTGATCTAATTCTTTACAATGTTTTGATGATGTGCTTCAACTGATACTGATGACTTCTACAGAGATAAGATACAGAGCCATTCACAAGTGTGAAACTGGCATTATCCTCATTACATTTATGTGAGGAGTTTCTGTGTTTTTCAAGAATATATTCAGCACTCATTTTTCTCCGAACAGATTAACAGTTTGGATCTCACCTCTTTTGTGTGTGGGAGGATGAGGCTATAACCACAATGTTGAGATACTGAATCACTCAGAAAAAGAAACATTTAAAACTTAGATGCATATGTGAACCAAACAAACGCATCCTAACATTTGCAGTCTTAGGCCATAACCAGGCATTTCAAATGATGCAAAGTGTCTACTGAAGAGGACACCTCAGCAAGCTCGGGGGGGGGGGAACTGATGGCCCACTCTTTCCGCATATATTAAAAGCCAGTTGCTTTCATATTTGCAGTCAAGTGGGAAGAAAGGAGACACTGTATTCTGTTGATGGTTTCCCCACTTAGAACTGGGGGATGGGTAAAGCACAAGTTTATATTCTTGGGGAAATAGCTATTTTGTTTGTTGAAGTGAAAGTATAGCATTTGTGATTCACCTGGGCCAAATTTCAATCTGTTGCAGTCTTTGTTCCTCCAGAAAACATCCTCAAAGGAAAATCTGCCTCCTTAAATCACATTTTCTTTCTGGATTACCATCAGTGGTGAGGATCTCAGTGTGAGGATTGAACTTGCTCATTATGGCCAATCTAACTTTACCATCTTGGCCAGTAGTACTCAGTCTCCTTATAATCCATGAGTTTACTGAGTCCTTATAGAAGATTTTCTTATTTGGGGGAGGTGGGGTGACTGGTCTCAGATATCTCCCAACAGAAACCATTTTTTTTCAAGAAACTAGAAATTAACGTATGATACAGCTAGGAATTTATCAAGCAAGTGTCCTTAATAAGACTTTGCCAAAATCTAACCCCTTCCTTGCCAGTTTCTCAAATGTGTTCTATCCCTGTCATAATAGGGGTAGATTTTCTGCCACTTCCATGGAGTGGGAAGAAGTTTTCTCTGATTTTTTTGGAGTTAATTGCCACTTGACTCCTGGCAAGACACAGTAAAGTCTGGCCAGCAGGAAGCTGCGGAGAGAGTTCTGTGAAAAGTGTGAAGCTTTTTTAAAAAGAAAAAAGAAAGAGAAAAGCCAAAAGGGGCAAGAGGAAAACTCTTAGTTACCTCACAAAGTAAGATATATGGCAATCCCCTCCCAAACATTTCAGAGATTTATATCCCCCCACCACCCCAGTTATTTGGGGGGAACCAGAGAATGACTAAAAAAAGAAATGTTTTAAAAGTCTAGTCTAGCAATCATACAAAATGGAGAGTTCAAACCAATAGTGTCCAGCATTCTAAAGCCTGATCTTAATCACAGGAACAGATAAAGCGTGAAGCATAGAGGAAAAACTTTATTCAATGGCTTTACTTCAGAACACATTTCCCCCTATAAATGACATTGTTTTTGCATTTCTTTTGCTTATTCAATATACAGTTATACATCAGTTAATGAATCCTCCAGGAACAAAGCTCATTTTAAGAAAGGCTTTTTTAAAGGTAAAACTGACCGGCTTGGCTTTACTATCTATAAATTGACAAGCCTATGCCTTTGCTTTAAGATGAAACTGACTAGCCTGTGTCTTTGCTTTGCTATGGATAAACTTTCAAGCCTTTGGGTTTGCTTTAAGGTGAAATTGATCACCCTGTGTCTTTGCTTTGCTATCAGTAAACTTATAAGCCTGTGCCTTTGCTTTGCTGGGATGAAACTGACAAGCCTGTGGGTTTGATTAGCATTAAAGAGATCTCTTGCTTTCTCCCAGGACTGGGGAGAGAAAGATCCAATACGATTCAGAGGAGGGAAAGGGAATGAGTGCTGGATAGGCACCCTTTAAAGCCCCTGTTGAAGCTGCCCCACCATCTATGAGTGGGTGTGGGAAACTATCCCTATTCTTTCCATGTTATTCCTACCTCTGGTACCAAAGTTCTGTTACAGAAGTAATGTCCAGGAGCGCATGTACTTTTTCACTGAAGTATTACTGTATTTTGACATTGCATTATACACACTATAATTCCATGTAGATTTTGTGTTACAGTTTACTTCATTATCATTATTGCCACAACACTAGAAGTTAATTCAGATTTGTGAAATCTGCACCCTGCTGCTATCTCTTTGCTCTCACAGCCAGATTACAACTGTCTGGTCACAATGATACATAGCCAGCAGCATGTTCCCTTCTGCGGGACTCTTGTAGACATGTCAGACCTATGGTCTCTTTGGAGAGACAGAGCCTTATGAACAGAAAATGTGCATTTTGGTTTCCTTTACTCTGTCCTGACAAAGCCTGGCCTGTTTGTTATATCTGTTTCTCTGTTTCTTTTTCTGTGAAATGTTTACTAGAAGTTCCAGTGAACATTCAATACAAAAAAGGAAGAAGAGGAGCAAATATATTTATTAAAAGTTTGCTTGGTCATGACAGAGCAGAGGAAGTCAAAATATTCTTTTCATAACAAGTGTGTCTGTGCCTTTCCAAAACCTTCCAGATCACAGAGCCTTGGGTCTACTGGCAAAAAGAGAGCTCTGGGAGATATACTTGACATTGGAGGGTTGAAATCAGTTTTTAAAATCCTGAAATTTAATTTTGAAAAGATTAAAGCATGCTGGATTTCTGATATGAATTATTCTAAATTGTTAGCATGAATGAATATGACAATAAAAATAAAATAATACTTGTCAAAGAGTAAGGAATGTAGCATTTCAGCGTACACACAAAAAGCTTTAAGAAACATGGTATAAGTTATTTTTCATTCCAATAGGGAACTGAGGTGAATAATGTGGAACTTGTTAGGAAGTTGCAGTTCTCACTGAGAAAACTCTTTGTTTTGTAGAAACATCATTTGAAACACTTTGAATCCACAACTGGACAGCATAACATTCCATGACTAAAATCCTACCTTTCTGTTGGACTTCTGACTAGACCAGTGTGTGAAATATTTTTCACCTCATTTCAGTAAATGATTTAAAAAGAAGTCAAAAGAATGTTATAAATACAGATTAACATTTCCCTTTTTAGTGAGACGAGGAGCAAACTTAAGACTCCATAAATCTAGCCTACAATAAAGTATAAAGCTGGTATAGCACAGTGGGGAGGAGAGCCTGGCTGGGAGTCCAGAGTCTGTGAGTTCAAATCCCCGCTCGTGTCTCCTGGGTTTAAAGGGCCAGCTACACAGTGAGTAGCTCAGGGGTTACATGTCCTGCTACCTGTGCAGCCATGGGCAAGCTGCATACTCCCAAGGAGCCCAGTTGCCCCCTAGCTGGCCGTTGCGGACAAGGAAGGGTCTGGCTTGTGCAGCTGTGGCAAGCTGACCAGGCCCTAGCCAGCTGGGGAGGACTAGCCTCAGAGGGAGGCAATGGTAAACCCCCTCTGAATACCGCTTCCCATGAAAACCCTATTGATAGGGTAGCCATAAGTCAGGATTGACTTGAAGGCAGTCCATTTCCATTTCCATAAAGTTGGTTGGGTACAGAGTTTATATCAAGCCATTGTTTCCCACTTAATCTTAACTAAATGGCAATGCTAGATTATTCCAGTTAGCTAGATGTGTATTGCCATAACACGCTTGAGAAACACATAATTCTGATGTTCTAACCTACCATGTTTAAGCATTCTCACATAAGTATCCCTGTATGCCATCTACTGTCTCAGGGTGCAATAAAGGGAAAGGTGAGTCCCTGTTACAGAAGCCAACTGCTCTGCACTACAATCTAAGGCCAATTAACATAATGCAAAAGGCAGTGAAAAGGATTATCTGTATTACAGAGAATACAAGATAATCATGATATTTAAGCCTAAGGCAGATTGCAAAGAGTGGCAAAAGTATCCCATAATACTCGGTGTTTGACTGGACAGATTAAATGTCAACGTTAAATTTAATGAGGATCCATAGCCCACTAGAAATAACTAACTACACATACACAGTTGGGTTACTTAGAGGTTTTTGTTATGTAGATAGCTCCTTGATTACACACAATGAACAGATCAACCCTTTACTTTTTTCTTATTCCTAGATGCGTGATTGGATAGGAGTTACTAGTTGTGGTAATTACATTGTGGTTACTATTTTTTTTAAGGCCTGTACCCCTTTGAATACCTCTTACCATGAAAACCCTATTCATAGGGTCGCCATAAGTCAGAAAAGACGTGAAGGCAGTCCATTTCCATTTTCAAGGCCTGTACATCTCTTGTGATAACAGGAAAATAGGAGGCTGCCTTATGCTGAGTCAGACCCTTGGTCTATCAAGCTCAATATTCTCTGTATTGACAGATAACAGCTCTCCAGGATTTCAGCCCTGGCTCTCTCTCAGCCCTACTTGGAGATCCCAACCTGGGATATTCTAATGGAAACCAAATACTCTACCATTGTGATACAGCCCTTCCCCCTAATATAGTACTTTTTGAGGAAAGAGACCTCTTCCTTTTTATTTAGTCACTGGAGGAGCAAGTTAAGTTTGACAGTGGGAAGGTAGACATGCAGGTAGGCGGTGGAAGGGAAAAGGGCCAGACATGAAGGTTCAGCGAGGATGGGAGGGGTTGGACCCAGTTGTCCTCCCAATTACACCACTGCAGCACATTGAGATCTGATTGAGTTAAGACTAAACCAAACTTTACTCCAGAGTTGGGAGGAAATTGTTTGGTTTTCTCAGCCTATACAGAGGCGTTTCCATAAATATGTTTGTCACATCCACTCTTCTCATTTTTTGAGGTACACCTCAAAAGTCTTTTGGATGAGACTGATTTTCTAGATCCATTCCAACTGGGGTTAGGCCACGTTTTAGCGCATAAACAGTCTTGCTCATCACCTGAGAAAAACAGGGGGAGTGTGTCCCTGTTAGCTCTCCATGATCTCTTCACAGCTTCAATAACATCAGCCATAGTATTCTTCTGGAGCTGATTGTCCTTTGAGACACTTTGGTGTAAAAAGAAATATAAACAAACAAACAAAATAAAAATCTTAGGAATATACCTAAATAAGGCGTATAAAATTGCCGTTATTGAAATAATTTAAAAAGAAATCTAGATGGATTGGCAGGATTACATTTATTTTGTTTGCTTCTCGAAACCCTCAACATTAGAAATTGCATGAATCATAATTATCAGTTTCGTTTTCTCATGAGTAACAAATCAAATATATATACATATAGGTCTATTCTACAACTGACAACAGCTTCCTGTCCCATACGCATAGGTACCACATAGATGATTTGTCAGTTTCTCTACAGAAATGTCATGCTCTGTAGGAATGTTCACTTTCTGTGGCCCCTTACAAATGGAGTTTTCCATATAAATATGAGGATTCTGTCTTGTGAACTGTGTGCAGAGGACCAAGCTTTCCAGAGTCTTGGCATCTTGAGAAAATGTTGGCAATCTAATTTAAATTATTGTTATTCAGTTATATCGATGAAATAAACGTTATGGCCAGAAACAGAAAAAGCTGCTGGCTGTAAATGGCATGCATTTGTGGGATGCTGTTTGTGTTAACAGTCTCTCTTATGTTCATATCAGAAGAACTGATAGTATAGGATAGGCACGTCAGAAGCTGTTAGAAGGTAACCTTAAAGTTCAGTTTATTCCCCTTTCTTAGTCCAGATTTGTTCCTTTAATTGAAATTCCTCTGCAATATAACTATGCCTGTTGTTCAATACCTGGTGTACATATGACTATGTCATATCAGCTGTTTCCAGTCACTGCATTCTACATCTAAATCTACCAATGTTACTCTTGGCCATACAAAACAGAGGCCATTCTAGAGAGGACTCGCTTCCCACCTGTGCCCTAAAATGAGAGAGACAGATGCTCCACAGCCTGCAATAACAAACATACAGAGTCATCCTAATCTTTCTGCTTTGTGTTTTTATGGTGCAATTGTGAATTATGTTGTTTGCATTTGCAATTACAGTCTGAACAGATGGTGGAAGGCTTATTTCAAGGAACACATCTACTAAAATAGCCTTGTCTGGGCTCCCAAGCAATTGTTGATTGTAACCCTGATCCAATAGATTGGAGGATTATTTACTTTCTCTTTTTCATGAAACCGAAGGAAAGAGGGCTTAGAGAGATGGGTATTGCGCAGAACAATTAGCTACAGTGGATGTTATATAAAACCACAACAGCCAGTTGGAAGAGACTTCTACATTTGTACCTTAAGAAAAAGTGAACCAGGAAGATTACTGAGCCATAATATTTAAAACTTGACTCCAACTTCTTATAGGTTTATTATTGTTATTGTAGCCTAACTAGGGGCAGGGTTAGTTATATCTTGAAGTCTCAGTATTTAAGCTTTTATTTGTAGGTTAACAGAAACTCACTGGGTGACCTTGGGCCAGTCTCCATCTCTCAGCCTAACCTACCTCACAGGGTTGTTGTGAAGATAAAATCGGAAGGGGGAGAATGATGTTTGTCTGCCACACTGAGCTCCATGGAGAAAGATGGGATAAAAATGTAATAATAAATAAACTTGAAAAGAAGAAACTTCCCCAAAATGAGGGGATTAGTATAAAAAAGTTGAAGAACAGAGTCAAAAGGGTCAGAACACTCCAAAATGCTTGGGAGTTGTTTGAAAACACAATATGAGAATCTCAACTGGAGTGTATACCACAGATCAGGAAAGATACCACCAGGGCCAAGAGGATGCTAGCATGGTTGATGAGCAGAGTCAAAGAAGTTATTAGAGGCAAGAAGGCTTCCTTCAAAAAAAATGGAACTCTTGTCCAAATGAGGAAAATAAAAAGGAACACAAACTCTGGCAAAAGAAATGCAAGAAGACAATAAGGGATGCTAAAAGAGAATTTGAGGAGCACATTGCTAAAAACATAAAAACCAACAAAAATTGTTAAATACATTCAGAACAAGAGACAAGAGGTGCTTGGGCCCTTGGTTGACAAGGGAGTCAAAGGTGTGCTATAGCAGGGTAAGGAGATTACAGAGAAGCTGAATGAATTATTTGCATCTGTCTTCACAGTGGAAGATATAGGGCAGATTCCTGTGCCAGAACTAACATTTGCAGGAAGGGAGGCTGAGGAACTGAGGCAAATAGTGGTGACGAGAGAGGAAGTTCCAGACTTAATAGACAAAATATAAACTGACAAATCGCTGGGTGCGGATGGCCTCCATCCAAGAGTTCTCAAAGAACTCAAATATGAGATAGCTGATTTTCTAACAAAAATCCGTAACTTGTCCCTCAGATCTGCCTCTATACCTAAGGACTGGAAAGTGACCAATGTAACACCAGTCTTTAAAAAAGGATCCTGAGGGGATCCTGGAAATTACAAGCTTAACGTCTATCCCGGGAAAACTGGTAGAAATTATTGTTAAAGATAAAATAACCAAGCATATACAAGAATATGCCTTGCTGAAGCTGAGCCATTATGGTTTCTGCAAGAGTAAGTCTTGTCTCACCAACCTATTGGAGTTCTTTGAGAGTGTCAACAAGCATATAGATAGAGGTGATCCAGTTGACATAGTGTACTTGGACTTTCAAAAAGCTTTTAGTAAGGTACCTCACCAAAGGCTCCTGAACAAGCTTAGCAATCATGGAATAAGAGGAGAGGTCTTCTTGTGGATCAGAAACTGGCTAGGAAACAGAAAGT
Organism: Rhineura floridana; assembly: GCF_030035675.1. Classification (NCBI taxonomy): domain Eukaryota; kingdom Metazoa; phylum Chordata; class Lepidosauria; order Squamata; family Rhineuridae; genus Rhineura; species Rhineura floridana. The sequence goes on along the minus strand of NC_084482.1, from coordinate 87,811,817 downwards.
AGAGAGTAAGAATAAATGGACAGTTCTCCGAATGGAGGGATGTAGAAAGTGGAGTCTCCCACAGATCTGTATTGAGACCTGTGCATTTTAACTGATTAATAAATGATCTAGAGTTAGGGGTGAACAGTGAGGTTTGATGATACTAAGTTGTTCTGTGTCATTAAAACATTGTGAGATTGTGAAGAGCTCCCAAAGGACCTCTCTAAAGTAATTGAATGGGCAGTAAAATGGCAAATGCAATTTAATATGAGCAAGTGTAAACTGATTTATGTTGGGACAAACCCCCCTAAATTTCACATACAAGCTCATGGGATCTGAACTCACTGTGACTGATCAGAAACGAGATCTTGGGGTCGTAGTGTGCAGCAACTATGAAAAAGGCAAATTCTATTCTAGGAAATCTAGGATCACTAGAAAAAGAATTGAAAATAAAACTGCTGATGATATAATACTGTTATACAAATGTATGGTGTGACCACATTTGGAATACTGTGTACAATTCTGATCGCCTCACCTCAAAAAGGATATTGTAGAGTTGGAAAATGTTCAAAAAAGGGCAGCCAAGATGACCAAGTGAATGGAGTTACTCCCTTATGTAGAAAGGTTGCAGCATTTGAGGCGTTTTAGTTTAGAGCAATGGTGAGTCAGAGGATGACATGATAGAAGTTTATCAAATTATGCATGGCACGGAGAGAGTGGATAGAGAGAAGCTTTGCCCTCTCTCATAACACTAGAACTTGTGGACATCCAATGAAGCTGAATGCTGGACAGATAAAAGACAGTACTTTTTCATGCAGTACATAGTTAAGCTATGGAGCTCTGTCCCAGAGAAGGCAGTGGTAGCCACTAATCTGGATAGCTTTAAAAAAGGATTAGGCAAATTTATGAATTGTATCAAAGGGTACTAGCCACAATGGCTATGCTCTGCCTCCACAGTTGGAGGTAGCATGCTTCTGAATATCAGTTGCTGGGGGGGGGTGCTGTTGCACTCGGGTCCTTCTTGTGGGCTTCCCATGGGCGTCTGGTTGGCCACTGTGTGAACAGGCTCCTGGACTAGATGGGCCATTGGCTTGATCCAGCATGCTCTTCTTATGTCCTTATGATGACTCTCATGGAGTTGTATGCTGCATCAAGTTGTCTTACTATATAATATTTTTCTAAGCGTCATGCTACCCATGAATGCATCTGCACAGTTGCATGCAGTGTAACACTGCTAGGTGAGGTGGTGGCGGCAGCAGTGAAGGATGTGCCTGGTGGTGAGTGAGCAAGAGAGGGGGGAGGATGCGAGCAAGGCACCCAGCGGTGGCAGTTGGGCCTGCCCATTGGTTGGTTGGGGAGAGGGGAAGAAGGGTTGGTGACCTGTGGAGGCGAGTGTGAGGAGAGCGGACTGATGACCTATTGGGGGGGAGGGAGGTGAGCACTGGTAACTCTGAGAGGGGAAGGGGGAACACTGGTCACCCGTGTGCAGGGAGGGAGGAGGGAGCACTGGTGGCCCATGGGGGGAGAGGGAGGGAGGATGAGCACTGGCACAGTAGGCAGGGTTGGCGAGCAAAGCCCCTCATAGGTCTATATTCTTTATTATGTTCAGCTCACACACAAAATAGTTCCTGCTGCAAGCTCTCTTCCTTGAGCTCCAACACTTCTCCCACTGCAGACCCCAGACTTTTAAATGTCTGGTGTGAATGTGACCTACGAATACGCACACTAAAGCAGTATTATACCACTTTACACAGTCATGGTTTCTCTCAAAGAATCCTGGGAAATGTGAAGTGGTATGATGTTATTGTGTGGATGCTCAGCTGATTTAAGGAGGGGAGGACTACCTTTTAGTTTTAAATTTGGATTTACAGCTGTTTAGCAAGTGGATATGTAGAAGCCCCACATGGGCTGTGTAGGCATTTCAGAAAAAAACCCCACTGGCATTCCTTTCACTTATTCTAATGTGGTCTTTCCCTCCTCCCCTCCCTTTCCACAGGTACACAGTCTTATACAATGGGCAACACCAGGAACATGACAAGCTTCCAATCCACAATGACCCAGAATCCCAAGAGTCTTGCTTCTGACTAAGGTCCCAGAATGTGATCTACCATGCAGGACAGTTGCAAGATGATCATGCACCAGGAACCTAATGCCAGATCAGTGTTATCTGTATTGCCATGATGCTCTTCTGTACTGATTTGTCATCGGCAGCAACAGCAAGGGTGTGCTTATCGAAGGGAAGGAATAGGCACAGTCTGCAGGGGAGAAAGGAGATATTTTTGTTTCTGCAGATTGATACCTGGAATGCCATAGCGCTTTGCATGCGATGAGCAAACAGTAAGCAACGTATGTGATGGTTCTTGCATTTGCTCCAATTGATGTGTCTGTACACATCTTTTTTTGTTGTTATGTGGCAACAATAGTTTAGTTAGTTTAGTTTAATTTCATTTATAAACCGCCCATAACCAACGGCTCCCTGGGCGGTGTACAACATAAGAATATAAATCTTCTCCCCAAGTTTGACTCCTAGTGCCAATATCAAACTTTGCTTTACCAAAAAAAGGAAAGAAAATGAAAAACTGATACTTAATTTTTCTCAGCTATTTTTAATTGTGAGGTTTTCACTCAAGAAACATACTGCCCCAACTGTGCAAGAACAAAGGTAACAGTCATGCTGTGCGTGTTCCCTCACCCTAGGGTGTCTCCTGGCCAAAATATGCCAAGGAGCACAAATAGCCCGAGCAGAATGGGAAATATGGCCTAGGGAAATGGAATTGATTGTGCCTATGAAGGGATAGTTTATGCAGCTCCCACGAAACTGATATACTGTGCACAAGGTGACAATTAGACAACAAACAGTCACAGTTTCTACCACTAATATGTCTCCATCCACCTCCTCACACATTGTCAATGAGATCTCTATTTGGGTAAACTCTGGGCAGTGCTGCTATGAAGGCAGGGTTGGTCAGGAGGCAGAACCCTTAAAAAAATAATAGGTCACCTATAATAGTTTGCTACATGCCATCTTGATGTTCATGTACATCTGAAAACCCTGTATAGCTGAAGGCTGTGCTTAAAAAATAGCTCTCCTTGGGTTCATTAACTCATTTACTTCCTCTCACTCAGTTTTGTCAAAAGCTTGGTCAGTGTGATGTGTGGACTTGAGCATCTTTGGGTTTATCAGTGTTTGCTGATGATCCCAAGTGGTAAGAGGATCAGAGTGCCCAGGTCAGGTGGGAGTAAGCAGCCAGCCAGGTGGGATCCAGATCCATACTCTGAGCAGGGAAATAGGTGCCACATGCTTTGCCATTGCCAGCAGCTGCTGCTAATGTGAGGAAGGATGGCAAGCGAATACGCATTCTGGCAGGGTCATCTGGTAGGAGATATACTACTCAGGATGAAGAGCAGGTCCCAGGGTTGAGGTGTTATTGAGCCAAGTGAAGTTTCATTGGTTCCCTGGGGCACTTGAACAGCTGCTGAGTCAGCTGGCGTGACTTGGAATGCTGTTTATGTGGCACTCCTTCAGTCGAGATGTGCTCGACTGTTTCTCTGTGTAATTGTCCCTCTAAAAGGATGTCAACCATGCTTATATCAATGATGTCCTGCATGCAGATGTTACTACTTGCCTTGTTTGTGGTATTCCCATTTTCTTTGCACGCTATATTGATCAGCTTTGTTGTAGAGTGAGGGACACCAGGAGTTTGATTTTCATGTCATTCGAAACGTACAGATCCAGGCATAGATCTGTACTCTCCTTTGCTGAAGAACTAACCCAAAGATAACAACCTGCTCTGGCCAACAGGTATTTTGTTACATTGTATAATTATGTACAGAGTTTTTTTAAAAAATGTATAGAAGAAAAATGGGCATTATTTGTTATTATTTCAAGGGAATTTTTATTTTATTTTCCCAAGAAAGGCTTCTAAGTGTAGAAGCTAAAACATTATCATTAGGGTTGTTTTAAATTTAATTTTATTGTTCTGTTGCCATGTGACAGTTACTCACTGTTTTAAAATAGGAAGAAAAAACACCAGTTTTTATGACAGCACAAAAGCTAGTTAAAGGCCATTTCATTGGTCTTCTCTTGTTCGGAGATCCGGTGAGGATGAGTCCATGGTTTTTTATACCAGTGTTTCTCTATAGACTCTAGGTGCATGTGCAGCTGGTCCCAAACTATGGCGGTTTAAACTGCTGTTTTAGTGCACTCGACCTCTGGAGTTCATATGCACCACAAACTACTTCACGCTGCTGGATAGGATCCACCTAGTCTGTGCAGTATATAGATCTAGCTTTCCAGAGGAATGCATCCCTGAAAAAATTGCTAGGGATATTTTGCATGCTTGCTATTATGTGCTGTCATGCCCAAAGGGAAGCTATGAGTGACAGAGACGCAAGCTTTATGAGCCACAGAGAAAACTAGACAGGGTAATCTCACTTATGTTTGAAAGCCAGAAGAGCCAAAATGGGCCACGGTTGAGTGACTCACTTCTTGCCTACTTACCTTAGCTCCCCAGAAACCAGAGAACCTGGAAAGAGCAAGTCATGCGGCACAATGACATATCAGCTGCCATATATACTTCACCTTTTTTTCAAGGTCACCCCGTGGCATTTTGTGCTTGAAGTGAAGGATAAGATGGTGCCCCCTTACCGTCCCACAAACAGTAACTGTCTGGATAGGTAGTTGAATCTTACTTTAACACTGGTGACAGGAGTGTGCCCTCCACTACAGCTGAGACAGCAGGCTAGTTTAGGATCCCAGCCTGTGTGGCACATACAGTTCTGTCCTCCCACAGAGGGCAATGATTAGGGGCGGGACCTACTCAGAAACAATAGCCAAAAAGCCTTCAGAAATCATAGCCAAGGGGCTGCTGCCTCCCAGTATCTGCTGCTCACCCCATTCTGCCATCTCTGCCTTTTTTGGTGGCTGCAGTCACAGACTTCCACGTCATCCTCTGCCAACCCCTCCCTTTCCAAACAGTTCCGTGGATGAGCATTCATTCTGTTGATCTGCACACTGTCTGTCAGATGACAGCCAAAAGATTACTTTCATCAGTATATCAAATCACCCTTACCTTGTTCGAGAGTAGCACTGCCCCAGGAGGTATAGATTCCTTGGGAAAGGCCCATCCAAGCAGCCCGCCTTAGAGATAAAGCACCTCTTATGCAGCTAGAAGGTATCCTACCTTTTTTTTATGTATACCATGTCCAGTAATCTGATTAACTAGATTTGATTAAAAATCAGGTCTAAGATTTGTGCCCTTGATAGCTCATATGTAAGCTTGGCTGAATCTGTTTATTATTGTGAACAAGTGCAGACTCCTTTATCTGACATATTTGGAGGACATGATTTTCTGTTGAATAAAGTCGTGTTTTATTGACAAGTGTTAGTCGTTCTTCAAAACTCCTCCCAGTTATAGCAATTGTCCAGGGGGATCTATTTCTTCTCATGACCCATACTGGAAAACAATTAGTTCTACTGAAAAAGCAATTGAGGCGGACTCTGTGGCAATTAACAGAAGCTCCAGCATTGATTTCTATGGGAGTTTGTCTCAACTATTGCTAGATTGTGTGCCACAACTCTTACTAAATGTATTCTGTAACACAAACTAGTTTCATTTCATGGAAATAACAGGCACCTGATAAGATACCATACAGGAGGACTGATTGCACCATTCTCAGTAAGCTCTGCTCGTTTTAAAGTCACAGTAAAGGAATTCTAATAAATGCATTTCCACAGACAGAAAACCAATTACTACAAAGCAGAAGCTGTGATGAAGAGCATAAAGAAGGGGTCAGACACTTCAATTAGAAGCTGATCAAGCCTTTGTGGAAGATACGAAGCAATAAATAGAATAGTGCTTCTCCAATGCCAGTGGTGCAAGTTGGCAGAAATAGTACGGCTTATTTGAGAGGTTCAGCTAAGTGACTGCAGAAGCTCCTGCACATCAGGTGGTCAGTTTGATTGCATGCCATAAAGTAAAATCTTACTTTGAAAGTATTTGGGGAGGAAGATATGAGTAATATAATTCAATGTTAAATACATGCTTTCAAAGCTGTTATGAAGGGGAGCAACTTATTCAAAGCCTGTCACAAATGTACAGTTGTCAGAAAGTCAGACATATGGCACACAGGTCCATCAGGGTTAACCATATGAAGCAGTTTAAGTCCCAATATGTGGTAGTGTTGATTTTAAAAATCCTATGCAAATATTCACACTCGCCCCACAATGGGAGATAAGGCTTAGCTGCCTATTGCCTTGATCTATTGACTTCCTACTATTTGTGCATTCAAGTGTGATGGTGATGGCATATTTTTTGTAAGCTATCAAAACTACAGACCATCAGTCAACTTGTGGTAATAAACTGCATAGGTTCATTAAGCATTCTATGAAGAACTTATTTTTTGCCTGAAGTTCATTGCTAATTAATTTCATTGGGAGATCTCAAAGTGTAGTATTATGAGAGACCACATTCATTCTAGCCACCTCCCCATCACTATTGACGATTGTTGTCTTCCTTTCAGTTGTCTTTTTCCAAACTAACAACCCAACCTTTTTGGCTCTTCTTCATAAGGATGGTGTCCTTACCTGTGGTAAGTCTAGCCAACCTTTCTTTATTCTCCAGGGCCAGTTAAGACAGGACAACCAGACTAGTATACAAATACCTGATCTAGCAAAAGAGATCAAGATATGGACACACCCCCATATGTTTATCTAGGGGTAGAACAACATCCCACTTAAGTTTGGGGCAGGCAAGAGAAGGTGGAGGACTCTGGCCTAGGAGAGACAGGATTGCTAAAACCATGCTCGCAGAGGTTCTTTATGCAGAATGAAAAATCAGTGTGGCTTTTTCTTTATTGTAGCAGCATGATGGGGAAATTCACATTTCTGTACTACCATCCCACCCTTCCTCCCAAAAGGAGCCCAGACTGGCAAAAAAAGAAAAAAAGACAAAACATTAAAAACATCTTAAAACATCTCAAAAATAAAACATCTTAAAAATAGATTTTAATTTTTTTAAAAAAAATCTTAAAAAGCAATTCCAAAACAGACACAGACTGGGATAAGGTCTCTACTTAAAAGGCTTGTTTTCAAGAATAGCAAAAGGTATAATAAAGGTTTGCTTGGAAACATATATTTGTGACTAAATTCTTCAAATATTAGTAAAACTACTACTACAGAGAATCCAAGTGGTCTTTTGCATTTTCAGTTAGCCATGCTGGCTACTTAGATAAGCAGGCACCATTTCCCTGGTAGGCCCCTTTAGTGGAGAATGTGAAACTGGAATGGTAAGCATCCATCATGACTTTGGAAAGGCATAGCAAGATGAAGAGTAAGACAGGCTTCACCGTCAGTGTGTATTGTTCCCCAAAAGGCTCAAGGTGGCCTTAAGGCCCTCATTCACTTGTAAAGCTGTTCTAGCTTAAGAAAGATCCTTAGCCTTGCAAAACAAAACCACTAAATAAGTAGTTCTTGTTGAAGGTAATAAATAACATCCCCTTGTATCCGTGTTAGTTGTCTCATTGGATCTTACATGCATTTGGTAGGTACTTGTGTATTGTTTGTACATATCCGTCATATAAAATGAAATACATTGATTACACTTTCCCAACAAAATAAGATCAAAAGAAGAGTTCCCTACAATGTGTTTTTCCCCTTAAGTCCTTGCAAACCCACATACCACTCATACTGGAAACAAACGTTAATAGAAAATTGCAATTTCTTCTCTCTGTTGTGGGTTGAGACAACTCTGCAAAGAAGTAGAGGGTCTGTCTGCCTTTTACATACACATAGAGGATCAACACATGATCCTATGCCTCTGAGGTTCATATTAATGCTTTAAAAAGGGCCATCAGGTAAAGCTGAACTTGGAAGAAATGCTCACCTTTAATGGGCATAACATACTAGAATGGGCTACTCCAGACAAAACTATGTTGATTTGCAACCCAAAAATATAGACGGAAAAGCGAATTCAGAGGAGAAAGGGAAAAAAATGTTTTACAAGTGGCAACAGCTAGAATACCAAAAAGATATACTAAGCCCAGATTTACTAAGCCAGCTGGAAGAACCATGCTCCATTGTGAGCAAGCAGAAGCATGGATTTCAAAATCTCCCATTGATTTCAGCAGCAAAATGCTAATCAAAGCCAACAGTCACGGTAAAGAAGTCCAACATCTGTCTGTGCTTTTGATCGCCCAGTCCTTTAGTATTCAATCAGATTTTACAGGAGAGAAGCCAATGATATAGACTTTTTTTTTACTTAGCTAATTGATTTTATTTTTCAGTGCCCTCTCTGAACTACAAAGTGATGCATATTCTCTTTTTTTCATATTGATGCTACTCAGTTATGATCTCTTTTTAAAATAACTAATTTTCTTTAACAACTTAACAAGAAAAGGAAAACACCAAAGAAAAGAACACAGATCACATATTTTCACTGTCCATCACAATACTGGAGTTTAATTGAATCCGTCTGTTGTATAGTCTAGGATTAGTATAGTAAGAACATTTTTTAAAAACAACAATTATATGCTGATTTTCTGGGCAAAGCCTATCCAAAGCTGCTTACAACAATAGAGAGTACAAGTATCAAAAAATATTACTAAAGCCAAGAATAAAAACAGGCTCACAGGAATAAAAACAAAGATATTCTAGCCTCTATCCAGTGAACAGGACAAAAAATATTCGGGGGAAGGCCACTCAAAACAAATGAGTTGTGAAAGCCTTTTGAAAAACCTGAAGAGCATACGAGCCAGGCTGGATCAGGCTCATCCAGTTCAGCGTCCTGTTTCCCACAGTGACTGATCTGAGACCGATGGAAAGGCCACAAGCAGGACATGAACACAATACCCCTCTCCAGCAACTGGTTTTCAGCAGCATGCTGTCTCTGATGCTGGAGGTAGTACACAGCCATCATGATTAGTAACCATCGTACAGTGCAGCCTCCATTACTCAGTGTTGTTGCCGAAATCAAACACTGTTACCTTACTGTATATCTAGATGGACTACATGTCAATGAACATTTTTATTTACCCAGACTTTTGACAGTTGAGTTAGCTTCTGCTGTGATGCTCATCTTTTAATGGGATGGGGTAGAACTTGTCGTCCTCGCTGGATGAGCATTTTAGGAATTTTTGCTGCCCTAACTCCCATTTCAGCCAAGGAAAAGGCAACGAAGCAATAGCAGTCACCTTAACTTTAATAATTAGCTTTTTATCAAACCCCATGCAGAAAAAGAAATCCACAGCCAAATTCCCTCCCTCAGCTCTGATTGGTGGTGCCCATCCAGTTGCCCTCTCTTGCCATTTCCTTGCCCCTGTACAACTGTTTCAAGGTGCTCCTTTGTGTCTTCCAGCATCCTTCCTCCTGCCCTATGTTTGTTTGCCTGCCTCCGGTGGGGAGCCACGGCTCAAGAAGAGTCCAGCAGGCAGGCACACATGTGCTCTTGGAGGACTAACCATAGTGCCCAGCTTTCCAAAGGATGCTATGGTGCTCTGTCCCAACACTCTGTGGCCTGCCTACTTGTCCCCTTCTCTCCTTGTGGCAACTGTCTGGATTGCTTGGCAGGCAGGCATGGGGCAGAACGTATTTGAAGGAATGGGTTTCATAGGGGAGAGCATTCCACAAGTGGGGCCTCAGATGAAGACTGAAGGGTCCTAGTAGGTTCATATTGGGAGAGGTGCTGAGATGTAAAATGCTGAGAGCCACATGTGTCCTATGGGCTGCTGTCCGAGTTCATAGTTGAACTAGAATTGATCTGTGAACCTTTCAGGTTGCAGCTCATGATTTTGCCTAATTAATCTCTGTGCATGCAACTCTCCTATAGGTTGCTCTAATAACTTCTAATAAAATCTAATAATCTCCCCCCACCCCACCCCAAATAGAATTAATCTTATTTAAATGCAGATTTGTTGGAAGATGTGATCAGGGGACGATGCCACTTGTTTTATGAATTAAAAACGGTAAGCATTTTTTAAAATGGTGAATGCACAACCCAGAAAACAGAATTACAGCAGGCACTGGAGGGATTTAGCAGATTTATGGCTGATTTTGTGCATTCCGCAGTGTGTTTTGAATGTAATTACAACAAAGATAGTGAAAAGCCAAAGATGGCTATGAAATCATCTCATGGTTGTATAGTGTTATCCCTTAGGAATGTGTGAAAGTGATTTAATCTGTCAACTTGGCTTAACATTGAGACGGGGCTTTACTCATTGACTGTTCCCTTCCTCAACTGATAATTTCCAGGCAGAGTTTAGAAAGATCACACATTTGTCTTGTTATCCTGAAAAGAACTGTGTTTAATTTCTCTGGTACAAGCCAGAAAAATTCAGGAAGACTGGCCAGAAGACTGAACAGTGGCACCATTAGCCCTGGACATAGGGGCATAAGTGTGAGTTTCCCCATACAGCTCAGGGTCCTCCAAACGATGGCCAGACAGCAATGAAAGACAGATAGCAGCAAACTATGGCATGCTAGGAAGTGCCGAAGATAGAGCCGGCCTCTGCAATTTTCAATTAATGTTTAAAAAGTTACTGAAAGTGAGTGTGATGAGAGTGGCACTGAGTTCAGCCACTTAGGTGCCACCTTTGGGGCTGGGGAGCCAATGAGGACATTGGAGCATAGAGGGGGCAGACCAAGGAACTTCTTCCTTTGAGTGTCCTCATTGGCAACAGATTGCAAAAGGTGCCCTACAAGTGGCTAAGCTCACTGCCACGCTCATCACTCCCACTTTTAGGCAGTATTTAAAATAATGGCAGGTGGCTGCATCCTCAGTCCTTGCAGACACTCTTCCCCCATTGCCCACCTGCTCTAGCTAGTTGTTGACAGCTTATTATTCCTCACTTTCAACAACACGAGCATAACAACAGTCTCCATACAGTTAGGAATGCAGGAAGCTGCATTATACCAAGTATACCCATCTAGCCCAGTGTTGTCTCCTTGTCGAGTAACTGGTAGCAGCTGTCCAGGATCTCAGACAGTGAATTTTCTGTCACCTGGTACCTGATCCTTTTTACTTTTTACTGCCAGGGACTGAACTTCAGACCTTCTGCATGCAAAGCATGTCCTCTGAGCTATGATTCCTCCCCAGGTTGCATGTATTAATGAGGTATATGAAGCACTGTTAACACTCTATAGAAATGCTTCATAATTAAGCATCTCTAGGAATGGATGGGAGAGTGCCCTATTGGAAATCCAAGAGAGCCACTGCCAATCAGTGTAGGCAGTACTGATGTAGATGGACTAAGGAGTCTGACACAGTATAAGGCAGCTAGTGATGTACCTTAGCTTCTCACACCTTTCACATTCTTGCTTCCAAAATTACACCCAAAAGAATTATCTTCTGTCAATTTATTTGGCCCACTTTTAACCAAAGAGTGATAAAATGTCTACACTTTCAGTTGTAAAAAAAAAAGAACATTGTTTTCAGGAGTGGGGGGGGGAAACAAAGGGAAAGATTCAACACTTTCATGTTATGACTCTCTGGTGTTTCATGCAATGTTCTGGACATGTCCTGCGTGGAGGGACTCCAGAGCCATGAAACTGCATGTTGGCATCAAATTCATTATACCTGAAAAAGATGTCAGATGATTTTGCCAAATGTTCTCCACTGTCTGAACAACAGAATAGCTCCTAAAGAATAACAGAAGATTAATATCGCTGAACTTGATCCCCCCCCAAAAGCTGTCATCTTTAAATATCTAAAATGAGTAATTAGTTTAGGGTTGCATCTCTTATGCTGGTTGAACTGAAATGAACTAACTGTGATGTACAAGTGAGATGTTTATGCTTCAAGAATTATAGTTTAACTGATAAAAATGTAGTTCTGTGAGTGGATGCTACTCTGTGCTGCTCAACAGTTATCACCTCCTCCAGTTCTTTCCCACAAACAGCCCAAGTCACTTATCAAATATCACTCTGTAGGTGATTTCTAAGCTGAAAAGAGGGCCCGGAGTCAAAACAGCAAAGAATTCTGTTTCAATTTTCAATCCTCTTTTTTGGCAGACAGATGTAGAGATATTCTGAAGTGTCACTTTAAGCAATATTGAAGGGAAAAAGACTAGAACAACACCCCCCCCTCAAATTCTTTTTTAACGCTAGCTTTATTCTCAATTGGTTTTAATAATAATTCACTATTAGGCCCCATCTGCACTATACATTTAAAGCAATATCATACCACTTTAAACAGTCATGACTTATCCTAAAGAATCCTGGGGACAGCAGTTTGTTAAGGCTGCTGAGAGTTGTCCAGTACAATTCTCAGACTTCCTTGGGAAGAGGGATGGACTATTAAACCACCCTAGGATTCTTTAGGTGAATCTATGATGGTTAAAGTGGAATAATAGTGCTTTAAATGTATAATGCAGATGGGGTCTTAGTAGAAGCAGGGATGGATGGCTCAGTCATCTTCCGTTCTTTATTAGTGTTGCATGCACTCAGTCATAGGTTCACCCTGTCCTGTTTGCTGCTGTGGTTTTTAAAGAACTCCATGAAAAATGTGCATGTAAGTGTTACACATTTCATACATATTATTCCCCTAAAGTATAGATTTTACACATTTTACACATAAAATACACATTTTTGTTAACCAAAACTTCACTGCAAAATTTAGAGATGTGCATAATCTGATTGATAGCTGTAGCTTGATCGACATACAAGTCCAGGAATGGTGAATTTGGTCCACATTTTAAACTAAATGGACCTAACAAATTTGTCTCCCATCCCTTAGTGAAAAGGACCAACCCAGTGATTGCAGGTAAGTGGCTTTTTTTCACCTCAGGGCGAGACAATTACATGAAAGTGGTAATGTAAGGCATAATCACCTTACACCTCCATTTGAATTAGAAGGACAGACAACTCATAGTAAGACTCATATTACTAGTTATCAGACCTGCACTGCTCTTTAAACCTCCCAAAACAGCACAGGGTTGCTTGTAAAAGGGCTTTCAGATAGCCCCACACTGCACTTTGAAGTCCTGACAGCTGGACTTTCAAAACAGTGTTGCCTGATGCCATGGTGATGTCACGTTATTGACAGGTGAGCAGCCCCACACACCTGTCAAATTTCACCCTCCAGGTAAGATAAGGATCTGGCCTGCCAACCAGAAAAGTTTCCCCATCCCTGGGCAAGAGCATTTATATAGCACAACCAATTCTACCATCAGATGTATTGAGGTACTTGTCTTAGGCAGCAGATTTGATGTGGCATGAAATGGAGGCAAGATATGAATTATTTCATTTACATGTGTGGGCCTCCTGAAAAATCTTTTGCAAGGTGGGAGAACAGCAGAGATTTTTGTTCCTTTTACCCTTCATGACACCAAGGAGCTGGGGATAGCCACTGGCACCCCTCTGTCTGAACACTGGGCCTGCCATAGGAGGGAAAACTGGAGGATGTGCTTCATCTAAAATCAATTCCCCTTTCTTCTGTGGCCTTCTAAGCTAGAAGGAAACAGCTGGGAAGACATGAATGGAAGGGACAGCCTAATGGCACACATCCTCCTCCCTGGCCAATCCCCTCTCCCGCCACAATCCCTTAAATTGTTGTGGTTGGTCCTGACAGGCCTGCCTTTAGCATGTGTGGGGCCCAGGGCAAAAGCATAGTTGGGGGGCCCCCACATTCTTTCTCTCTCTTTATATATATATATATTTATACCAGAGCATATGCTTGAATCCTGATGTATTACTCAGGCTTCAGAATAGCATCACAATGACTTATGGCTGGTCCTCACTTTTGTGGCTTGTCTGCTACTTCTGCATAGTCAAGTTGCATACTGCACTGTAATATGTGAAATGTGGAGTTGTTATGTACTCTGACGCTCCCATGTGGTCCCAGGTGTGTCCAGTGCAGCATGGTAGAAACCTGACCATGCTACTAGATTCATGGAAGAATCAGCTCTTTTTGTTAATGCACTCTGAGATGTTGTATATTTACTTTCTAAGGATACAGACTAGGTATCAATCTGCTGATGCATTTGTGTTAGGTTTACACTGAGATTGAGCAGGCAAGCTATAAGGAATCAAACCATAGCCATTAAGTCCAAATGTAGCCTGCATGGTAGGACTGTTCGCACAGCAGCCCTCCGTTTCCTACCATCACAAACCAACTTTTGCAGACCACAGTCATGCAAAGAAACAAAATGCCTTTGGAACAAACAAGTGTTGGTAACCCAAGCAGGTGGGACAACCCATGGCAGCCTTTGTCAGCCTGGTACCTCCAAGATGTTTTGGACTACCATTCCTATCAGGCCCAGCATGCTTGTGCTGGCTGGGGCTGATGGGAATTACAGCTCAAAACATGTTGAGGGCACCAGGTTGATGAAGGCTGAGCTACAGGTCATAGGGGAAGACACCCAATCCTCCAAAATCCTTCCTAACCTCAAATTTGATATTAATAAGATTCCCAGGCCTGAGAGCATTCAAAGTGAGCACATCCATGGGACTTTCTAGATGAAAAATGTTTTAGAGTGCAGGTTAGCCCTACATCCCATCTTTAGTTACGGGATCCTTGATGGTCCCAGAGGAAGGTACAGGGGAACCCAAGATCACACAGAATGGGGAAAAAACCCCTTTTAAATCAGAATAGCGTTGTAATAATGCGCTGTGGTTCAGTGGTAGAGAATCTGCTTTCAATGCAGAAGGTCCCAGGTTCAATCTCTGGCAACAGGTAGGGCTGAGAGAGACCCCAGGTCTGAAATCCTGGAGAGCTGCTGCAGCTGAGTTTCCCGCATTTGGGGAAATCGCAGGGGTCAGCGCACCCGGAGTGCAATGGATGAGCCTCACCCTAGGAAAACCACCTTCATGATCATGGTATCTCCCCTGCCAGGTAAGAGCTGCTGCCAGTTAGACCAATGGTCTGACTCGATATAAGGCAGCTTCATATGTTCCTATATGCGGCTGGAATTCCCCCTAGTTTGGCTGCCTAAATCTCATTGACATCATTGGAATTTAAGCTGCTTTACCGTGCACAGGATTCCAGCCTTTGGCTGCAATCTAGCACAGTGTTACGGTTGCAGCCCTATACATATTTCCCAGGGATTGAAGTCCCACTGAACTCATTGGAGCTTACATCTGAGTAGACATGTACACGATTTCACTGTAAGTGTGCTTAAGTCCACTGAAACCAGTAACCTTGTTCATTATGCTGTAAGTGAGATGAAATCTAACAAAACGGGGGGGGGGGGGAGTTTAGGCTAGATATAATCCTGGAAGGAAAAGTTTTTGGAAGTTGTGAAAATAGGACAGACCATGCCTGTTTGTTTCCCTTAGTCAAATTATGCCTTGAGCTGGCCTCTATTAGCTGTTAGTAATAAGTTGGAAAGTCTGCCGCTTTTGCTTTATGGGTCTGCCGCTTTTGCTTTTAACTGGTGCCTTGGACCTGTTGACAAGAAATATGAGAGGATTTACATGATTGGGTCATGAGCACACAAGCCTTCTATCTCCTGCAGGCAGATAAATTTGTGGCATTGTTTCAAGGAGGTGGCCTTGGAACAAGCAAGCTGCCTTCGTTGTGGGTTCTGCTTAAACTTTAGCAGTAATTAAGGAGATTCTCCTTTCACCATTGCACAGACAGAGCAGACCTTCTGCATGCATACTCTGTCATAAGCATTTGGCAAACCCCAGATACCCTTTCCTCACTCTCACACTCTCTTTTGGCAAAGCATGGAACAAACTATGCATATCAGAGAGTGCTGCAAATGATAATAATGTAACAAATCATCAATAAAAAAAATATATTAATCTACTTTCTGAAGAATAGTGCATGATCCCCTTAACGTTTAAGTACCTTTAAATCTCATTGACTTCAACGGCAGGAGCGGGATGGGGTGTAAGTTAAGTATGTGCTTAACTATATATTAAAGAGAGGCTAACTCTGCCTATATTCAATTTATTATTATTATTAATAATAATAATAATAATAATAACTCACTTAATTAAATTTATATCCCACCCTTCTTCCCAAAGGGAGCCGATTGGCTTGCATGCAAAAGTCACAAGATTGCAAGATATACCCCAAAAAGGACTGAACAAAAAGTTCTGTTCTATGGCTTTGCTCTCCTACCACTGAGCCCTAGATATTTCCTTAGGGCTTATGAGCTATAGAAACGAAGTCGAAGGAGCTCATACCAGAAAACTTTCAGATCTTTCAAGTAAATGGGGAAGGGGAGACTTTTCCTCCAGGGACGATGACAATAAAGGGACGATGACAATACATTCAACAGGATCTAACAACAACAACAACAACTCAAAGGCAGCAGTTTGCATGTAGGCACAAGGGGAAGAGAAACCAGTCCCCAGGAGTTACTGACCAAGTTAGGGCGGCAGGGGACAGGAGGCACCAAAGAGAGACATGGAAGGCGGAAGAAACTCACAAGACAAGGGGAGAAACTTACATGGCAGCCTTCCTGTGGCTCACAGGATGGGCTGCAATAGTGATGCAATTGCGGGTTGCTGGAGGCTCCGCTCTTCTCCCTCTGGTGGGCTGGACAGCTCGGCATCCGCGAGTGAAACCTCTCTGGGCCCTGGAAAGCCCAGCGCTCCTCACCTTCCTGGAGGCGCAGCAGCTACAGCTGAAGCCAAGCGCAGGGGCCCCCGCCCCACTTCCTGCTGCCTTGGGGTGGTTCTGGGTCCTGAAAACCCTTGGAAGGGAAATAAGGCTGGAAAGAAGCTCCTCTAAGGCTAATTCTTACCTCTGCCTTTCAATCTTACTCAGCTGTTGAGAGTCTACAGCTAGGGTTTTTGCAATCAGTGGGGGGTGAAGATTAACCAGTTGACCCACAACTCTGTCAAGCTTTGCTGTGATTTTCACCACTGTGGTTTCCAGAGAGATGGGACATTTTGCAGTGAGAGGCTTTTCTCTAAAGGTTGTACTTTCCCCAAACACAGCATACGTCTTACCTTCCCACTCAGCTTTCTGATGTGTCTCCTACCCATTCTAGTGAAGGGGTGCAATACCCACAGCACATTGTTCAGGAAGTATAGTACAAGACTCCTAAATATTCTTACTAACCAAGTTTTCAACAGCAGAGCATAAAATTGTAAATCCATGTTCTGAGAACAAAGTATGTTACAAAGCACTAAACTAAAATCAAATTTAACAATTCAGCACAGGCTTCTTTGCCTGCTTGTTCTCATTCCATGAATGCTGGGCAGTAATGGTTTTTTAAGTGAATTCAGAACAGTTGCTTCCAGTGGTGGACACAGCAAATAAATATAGTGTGTGGGTTCCAACAAGCATCTTTCAGGCGAACCCCCCCAAATAGCTCCAAACCCACCAATAAGCATTGGAGACAGCTTAATCAGCACAACTCATAAGCAACATTGTTATATACATGGACAATAAGTTCTTATTAGGGAAGGTAATAGAGACTGCAGTCCTAACCCCATTTACCTGGCAGCAAGTCCCATTGAATTCAATAGGACTTACTATGAGCAGACATGGTTAGGATTGCACTGAAAACCTGTATGGAAGACAGACATAACAGATGAGCAGCTTTAACAAACATTTTTTATATATTACAGCCTCAGAAAAAAAGGTGATCCTGTAGCTAATTTTAGTATTCTATTAGTCTTATTCAGTTTTATATATTTTAAAACAGAAAAGACTGTGAAGGTAAGTGATTTTATTTTTAGACCATTAAGTTTTGTAAAGCAGCTACATCTAGTGGTTGAACAGGGCAGTGCAAAAACAGTTGGATTTATTCACTTATTTTGTCAAGATACCAAGATGATTTTGTTTTACTTTTGGGCTTATTATGCAATTGGCAGTTGGACAAAAACATGTAACACTTGATGTTTATTATTGGAGATCCATTAGTTTTAAGAATGGTGTATGCCAGGGAGAGATCTCTGAGGATAAAAGTTTCAATCATGTCAGGAATGTGAGAATGTTTTGCAGACATCACCGTTGTAACTGGAATGCAAACAGATTTCTCTCTCTCAACATATTAATAATGAGTTTTAAACAAACAGACATTTAAAGGGCAAATCAAACAGACTACATTCTTAGTCTACGGGGGCTTGAATTCTCTTGACAATTTGAAAGGGGATAGATTATATGCGAATGAATAGCCTTCAGAACTTTTCAAGTTAGTTATCACTGGTGCTGATATATATTCACTAATACGCAAACAACCTTGCCGTTTAAGAACATACCTATAGCCAACAGATATTTCCATCAAACTTTAAAAAGCGGGAAATTGGGCAGCTATAGTGAATGCAACAGGGGAGGAGACCTGACCTCTCTGAGATATTGTACTGCCCTACAAATTTGTCAAAATGCAAACACAATTTGGGTTGGTCTTTCACAGTCCAATCCACTTCCTGTGTAGCTTGGAAAAATTTCGTAACATGTGCCTCTGAGCATAAGGTGAGTGGTGGCAACACCTGCCATTTCCAAAGATGGAGAATTACATTTTTACATGTTTGTTGGTGTTCTTTGCTTCTTTCCTGTGTTACTAATGTTTCTACAGAGAATCTAACCTAGAAAATTTTATTTCCCTCATATTCATCCTAGAAATCTGTGTCAAATTTATTTTTATTAATTTCAAAGCCTTTTTATTGCTCAGTGCCATATGATGGCAAAGACAGCCTTTTGTGTTTCAGACTGGAGGTTATGTTCTGTTTCTATTTTGGGTGCATTAACAGTTGAATCTGAAACTGCAGGTTGATGTAAAATTAAACTGATTCCAATATGTTGCTACTTAAGCAATGACTCTAGCTGTTGGAAGAAACAACGTTGGCCTTCGCAAGATGCATGTTTTCAGACTGCTATGCTTTAACTACTCCACTGTTACAGGGGCGAGACTGTACTAGGACCATCAAGGGGCAAGCTTTTTCAGCAAATGTTTTCCACCTGCCTTGCCTCACCCCTCTGCCTGGACCTTTATAGGGAGGCACTGCAGACTGAGAGGTACTGCTGCGGGGTGAGACTGTGCTGGGACCATCAGGGGCAAGCTTTTCCACTTGCTTTGCCCCCTCACCCCTCCTCTTAGTGACATTTCCTGGGGACTGTCTTTTACAGGAAGATGAGAGCTTTTGGTTTTTAGCCGTTGTTGCTTTTTAGAAATGCTAGGATTTTGTTGGCTTGAATTTTTGTAAATTGTATTATTATTTGTATTTTGTATTTGTGTTTTTCTATTTGTGTGTAAGCCTCCTTGGGGGCCTTTTGGTCAAAAGGCAGCCTAGAAATAAACCATAACATAACACTTAAGGAAAAGTGGGCATTGTCAATTAAAAATAATTTTGCTAGAATATATTTTACCTCTCACTGTTTTATCTTGTGCAAACTGGGACACTCCACATGTCCATTGGAAACTATTCTGCAGAACAGTCAGAGCCGTTATTCCACAATTGCTTTTGGAGCTTTTTCTTAGTGTTGCAGTGTTGCTGCACTTCACACGTTCACAGAAACAGAAGCAAAAGACTATGATTTACTATAGGAAACGTCACTAAAATTGCAAAGTAAATAAAACATATTTAAAGTGACTATCTGAACGATATTAACTGTTTTAATATTGTTGGTGCCTCCCTGCTGAAACAAGATCAGCACAGCACATGTCCTGTTTCTGTTATTTGGGCTGATTGCAGGTGTTGCCACCACTCACCATATGCTTGGACAACCTTCCTGCTGGACAATCAAGGGAAAACTTTTTTGGTATCTGAAGGTCTAACAAAGCAGCTGGAACCTAACTGTGAAAGACAATTGGATTTTTTAAAATTGATTGCTGGGTTTATTTTTCTGCCCAGAAACCCAAGCTCTCATGCTGAACTGCACACATTGGGAAAATCAGAAATTAGGCTTGAGTTACCTACAGCCTAGGTGGCCAGCCAGCTGGCTAACTGTGGTATGCACAGCAGTGTTTCTGTTTCTCTAGGGCTATTTTCATCCTTTGCTATCAAGTACTGAAGAAAAAAATGAAAAATAGCCATTATGACTGTGAGTATAGTGAGCACTTGAAAAGAGTAACTTGTGGTAGATAGTTTGTCAGATGTCTTTAAATTATCTCTTTATTTCACCCTTTAGCAATAAGCTTCCAATCCTTCTTTACTCATCATGATAACCACAGAAAAAACAAACTCACTTCTTACTGCAGGCAAACAAACATGCTTCTTTATTGCTAGCTGGGTAGAGAACTGAAACTAACTGAAAAACATAGGAAAATCCAAGAAGTGGAGTCTAACTCTAGGCCATAATACAAAGTTTTAATATTTAACTCTTCAAGAGTCATGTTACTATACAGGCTATTTTGTTCAGGATTGTTTAAGTAATTATAGGGTGAGTGAAAAATCTGCTCTCAGTCAGGGAAAGTCTTGAGTGAGCAGACAGCGGGGGTCTCTTCCAGATGAGGCTTTTGCTGTGCACTTGCCGTGCCTTATTCACTGAATTTTTCAGAGGGTTATATTCTTAAAATTGCTCTTGTTCTTAAAACAAGCTGTCATTTCTTAAATAGAGGCTGTCATTCCTGTCTTGTCACAAATTGTTGTTATGTGCCTTCAAGTCGATTACTACTTATGGCGACCCTTTGAATCAGTGACCTCCAAGAGCATCTGTCATGAACCACCCTGTTCAGATCATGTAAGTTCAGGTCTGTGGCTTCCTTTATGGAATCAATCCATCTCTTGTTTGGTCTTCCTCTTTTTCTACTCCCTTCTGTTTTTCCCAGCATTATGGTCGTTTCCAATTAATCATGTCTTCTCATGATGTGTCCAAAGTATGATAACCTCAGTTCCATCGTTGCAGCTTCTAGTGATAGTTCTGGTTTAATTTGTTCTGACACCCAATTATTTGTCTCTCCTCCAACACCACATTTCAAATGAGCCGATTTTTCTCTTATCTGCTTTTTTCGCTGTCCAGCTTTCACATCCATACACAGAGATTGGGAATACCATGGTTTGAATGATCCAGACTTTAGTGTTCAGTGATACATCTTTGCATTTGAGGACCTTTTCTAGTTCTCTCATAGCTGCCCTCCCCACTCCTAGCCTTCTTCTGAATTCTTGACTATGGTCTCCATTTTGGTTAATGACTGTGCCAAGGTATTGATAATCCTTGACAAGTTCAATGTCCTCATTGTCAACTTTAAAGTTACATAAATCTTCTGTTGTCATTACTTTAGTCTTTTTGATGTTCAGCTGTAGTCCTGCTTTTGTGCTTTCCTCTTTAACTTTCATCAGCATTTGTTTCAAATCATTACTGGTTTTCTGCTAATAGTATGGTATCGACTGCATATCTTAAATTATTGATATTTCTCCCTCCAATTTTCACACGTCCTTCATCTTGGTCCAATCCCACTTTCCGTATGATATGTTCTGCGTATAGATTAAACAATAGCGTGATAAAATACATCCCTGTCTCACACCCTTTCCGATTGTGTACCAATTGGTTCCTCCATATTCTGTCCTTACAGTAGCCTCTTGTCCAGAGTATAGGTTGCACGTCAGGACAATCAGGTGCTGTGGCACCCCCATTTCTTTTAAAGCATTCCATAATTTTTCATGATCTTCACAGTCAAGGCTTTGCTGTAATCTATAAACCACAGGGTGATTTTCTTCTGAAATTTCTTGGTCTGTTCCATTATCCAGCGTATGTTTGCGATATGATCTCTGGTGCCTCTTCCCTTTCTAAATCCAACTTGGATGTCTGGCATTTCTTGCTCCATATACAGTAAGAGCCTTAGTTGTAGAATCTTGAGTGTTACTTTATTTGCATGAGATATTAAGGCAATAGTTGAAAATTACTGCATTTCCTGGGATCTCCTTTCTTTGGAAGTGGGATGTATATCAAACACTTCCAGGTTATGGGCCACTGTTTTGTTCTCCATATTTCTTGACAAATTTTTGTCAAAATTTGGGCAGATTTAGTCTCGGTAGCTTATAGCAACTCTATTGATATACCATCTGTTCCTGGTGATTTGTTTCTTCCAAGTATTTTAACAGCAGCTTCCACCTCACATTCTAAAATTTCTGGTTCTTCATCATACGGTTCCTCCGTGAATGAATCTGTCATCCTTGCAACTCTTTTATAGAGTTCTTCAGTGTATTGCTTCCATCTTCCTTTTATTTCATCTTGGTCAGTCAGTGTGTTCCCCTGTTGATTATTCAACATCCCTTTAATTTCTCCAATCTTTTGGAATAGGGCTCTTGCTCTTCCCTTTTTGTTGTCCTCTTCTATTTCTATACAATAACTATTGTAATAGTTTTCTTTGTCTCTACGTACTAGTTGCTGTATTGTTGCATCTAGGGTTCTGACCTTGTTTGTATCTCCTTTTGCTTTTGTTTTCCTTCTCTCTTTAACCATTTTAAGAGTTTCATCAGTCATCTATTGAAGTCTTTCTTTTTAACTAGAGGTACTGTCTTTTTGCATTTGTCCCTGATAATGTCTCTGACTTCACCCCATAGTTCTTCTGGTTCTGTGCAACTACCGTATATTCCGGCGTATGAGACGACTTTTTAACCCTGGAAAATCTTCTCCAAAGTCGGGGGTCGTCTTATACGCCGGGTGTCATCTTATTAGGGTTGCCATATTGCCCGGATAGCCGGGTTTTACCCGGATTCTAAGCATGCCACCTGGTGCCCGGCTAGCCCCTTAGGTGGCCCGGATTCTCAGCTTTCATTTAAAAAAAAAAGTTTCTAGGTGGTGCGGTTCTCAAGATATATATAAAAACGTCAGGCACCCCCCCCCGGTTAAATCTTTTTTTAAACTACTGTATAGCACTTCGTAGCTTTATCCCCGCCCGTTCAGGATTTCAGCCAATCAGTGAAGTGTTTGTTTGGTGGCAGTGTCTGCAAAACTTCATTGCGAGGCCAGAAAATGGTGGTTTCCCCTCCTGTTTATCTGAAAATCTCATAAATTGGGTAGGTATATACATTTCAGTTTTTCCCCCTGTTGTGTGTAGGAGTCAGATCCTGGGCAGTGTTTTGAAAACCTTCCCAATAGTTGCTTTTGGGGGTAAAAACAGTGCTAATCCCATATGTCCAGAGTAAATCCTATTGAATTCAGTAGGAATTACTTTTGAGTAGACATGATTATGAATGTGCTGAAAATCAATGGGACTTTGGAGTGAATGTAAAAAAGAATTGTGTTTGTGTTCTCTTTCTGCCCCCCCCCAGTCCTATTTTAAAGCAAGTAGGCAGGGCTTACTTAAGTATTGCAGTTTTTATTCTGTAGGAAACTAATACTGATTTTTAAAAAAGTAATACTGATTTTTCTGCAATGACCAATTGGTTTGACAATAAACTATTATATGGGCTGTATGTATTTATACATCTGCAGTCTTGGTCTTGTTTTCACAGAAAGTATGGAACTTCTCCATCTTCTGTTGCCAATTATATAATCAATTTGATTCCTATATTGACCATTTGGTAATGTCCATGTGTACAGTCATCTTTTCGGTTGCTCAAAAAATGTGTTTGCAAGAAACAAATTATTGGCTTCACAGAATTCAATACGTTTCTCTCCTGCTTCATTTCTGTCTCCTAGGCCCCATTTCCCCACAATTCCTAATTCTTCCCTGTTCCCTACTTTTGCATTCCAGTCCCCCATGATTATCAGCACATCTTGTTTTGGTGTGTGATCAATTTCTTCCTGTACTCCTGTGTAAAATCTCTCCAATTCCTCTTCTT
This sequence comes from Rhineura floridana, assembly GCF_030035675.1. Lineage (NCBI taxonomy): Eukaryota > Metazoa > Chordata > Lepidosauria > Squamata > Rhineuridae > Rhineura > Rhineura floridana. Next base: position 87,788,215 of record NC_084482.1, on the reverse strand, counting down.
CTGCGTTTGCTGTTGGGAGCGTAGACTTGGATGATGGTTATGTTAATAGGTTTCCCATTTAATTTCATTAATCTCACTCACTCAGACCTTGCGTTACAGCTCCTAATTACTTTTGCTACATCACTTCTCACTATTAAAGCAACCCCATTTCTTCTTAATTTGCCATTTCCTGCATAAACTATTTTGTAGTTGCCTGACTGAAAATGTCCCATTCCTGTCCATTTTAATTCACTCAAGCCAAGTATTGTAATGTTGATGCGTTCCATTTCTTGCTTGACAATTTCTAACTTTCCGTGGTTCACGCTTCTCACATATTCCTATTGTGTGTGTCATACAACTCCGGCCTCTCCTTTCGCATCTGTGCGCATCAGCCTCTGGGCTTCCTTTTGACTTTGACCCAGCTTCCCTAGTAGCTCAGTGAGTGCCTTCTGACCTGGGGGTTTCATCTTCCAGCACTATCTCGTGTTACATTTTGGATACTCTGTTCATAGGGTTTTTGTGGTAAGAGGTATTCAGAGGTGGTTTAGCATTGCCTTCCTCTGAGTTTGGATGCATCTTAGTCTGGTATCTTAGCTTTGACCATTCCGCCTTGGGTGCCCCTGCTAGGAGTCTACCCTCTTGGTCCAGACTCCTGACGGCATTGCTCTCAGCTTCTTCAACATTCTCAAACCCCCTCACCACGTTAAGGTGTGCATCCTAGAGCGGGTGTGTATCCTAGAAGGGTAATTTTCAAAAAGTATCCAGGGGGGAGAAGCACAATTTTTGGGGGATGGGTGATGCACTCGTTTTCTCCACCCTGGCTATAAGGCTGTGCATGGAGTTTGACTCTTTTATATGTATAATATATATATTTTGCATAAACTCAGCCTTAAAAAACCCAATAATGCACAAGCAGCTCTTAAGTCCAATGTGGGCAAAGCTCAATTTGATCAGAACTGCTAAATTCCATGAATAAACCCTTTCAAAATGAATTCTACCATTATCCCGATTCCCAGACCAGGGATGGGAAACCTGTGGCTATCCAGATGGTGTTGGCCATGCTGTCTGTGTTGGCCAACTATTTGCCATGATGTCTGAGGCTGATGGAGTCAGAGTCTAACATGTGGAGGGCCACACATTCCCTTCATCTAGGTCTTCATCAAACATGTTTGAATTTTCTTCTCCTTAGCTCTTTTACCATTTTCATAAATAGCATAAAAAGAATTGCTGAATGAGGAAGCAAAAACCCAACCCAAACTTGCAATTCTGGTGATTGAACTGCTGGATATTATGCCATGACTGAATACAATTTCTTACAGGAACAAGTATTATGGGCTTTTTTTATCCAAGACAATAATATGAGCCTCTCACCAGAAATCTCTCATCATCTCCAGAGCTAGGAGGAGTGGATTCTGTCCCCTCTTTCTTGTTATCATTGAAGTTATCCAATGTAACGCTAGCTTTTAAAAAGGGATCTAGTTGAGAGAGCAAATGCAGGAAATTACAGGCTGGTTAGCTTAACATCTGTTTTAGATAAATTGGTAGAACACATTATTAAAAATAAAATTGTAAAGCATACAGAAGACCAAGTCTTGCTGAAGAGGCATCAACATGACTTCTGTGAAGGTAAGTTCTCTCTCATTCATCTTTTTGAGTTCTTAAGAGTGTTAAATAAGGAGGTAGATAGGAGTAATCAGGAACACCTGAGAAATCTTGCACTTGAGATTAAACAAATGTGTTTTCCAGGTACATGGATAGCACCTAATACATTCATGTTTTCTTGTCGCTGTGCAGATACACATGAAATTGCTATGAAGCTGAAAATGACATCAGTCTAAATATAAACACCTGCTGATGAATACCAAGTGTTCTGGTAAGCATCTTTTTAATATCTCGCATGCTCAACAGTGGTGGCTGGTGCCTGAGGGAGGAAGCCCAACAGTAGGTGGAACCAGAGCCAATGTCAGGAAAAGCCAACTAGTTTTAGTTTTGTCTCCATCCTCCTCCCTGCCAAGTAGTCCAAGGGCAATACTGAAACTGAGGAGGAAGCTGAAAGGAAGTTCCACCCTTTGGACTGGCTGAAAGCAAGCAAGCAGGTGGGAACTGTCCGAGGTTGTCAGGACAGCACCCCATTTGCACAAATGGACCAGCCTCTGCTCAGGCAGTGCATCCATCCACTCTACAATCAATGGTAACTGTGATGATTTCTAATCCTTAATATTTGTCAGTGTGCAACCTATCAAAGCCAGACTTCAGAGCTGCCACAGCACAAACATACCCTCTTTAGCAGAAAGGTTAGACTCCAATTAGTTAATTCTGGCAACTACCTCAATCCAGAACTGCAAGTTCATCAGGCAGTTGCATACGATATGTACCAAATGATTATTTTGATGGCCACATGTCATGTCCGCACTATGTCCTTTGCATGCTGTCTCATCAATAGCCAGTTGGTCTGGAAGACTAATTTCTGTTGCATAGACTCAGTGTGTGGAACATATACTGGCTTTAAGAGCTGATTTCCACTGACCGTGCAATATTGGTTGATTCTTTATTCTTCAACACATCAGACTATTCAGTTAGAAAGTATTTAGAATATGGCTGCACAGTACAGGAAATCCACTGGCTTTAGGAATGACTCAAAAAGATTAGACATCTGCAAAGCTGTCTCATGTGTGCTGAGGGCTGCAGGTCCAAAAATCTTGCAAAGTGAGTTATTTAATTGGAGCAACTGCCTGTAGACTTTTTGTAGCATGTTAAAGGAAACTTGAAGAACTTCAGAACTTAGGAACTCATAATCACAGTTGATTTGATCTAATGAAGAACTACCCTCTCTCAGCCCATTCACACCAATAAACATTTTTTGCTCCCAAGCTCTAGTGCTAGTTACACGATACAGAGAAAGAGAGAGAGGAAGAAGTTCTCAGATCAGTAGAGACCAAATGTCAGCTGCTATCCAGATTTTAAAGCTTTAAGCAGTTTGGGACAGGTTACCTTAGAAACCATCTGCACCCATATGCTAAGCTCAGTGTTAGAGGACCTGATGAGATGCCCACCGGAAAAATCTATTTGGCTGGTCAGCACAAGAAACAGGGTTTTCTTTGCAGTGGCCCCTCACCTATGGAATTCAATCCTGGAGGAAAGTTAGGCAGGGAACCTCTCTAATGTCCTTTAAATGAGCTCTGAAGACACAGTGTTGGAATGTCAGACAATGGGGGCTATTGTCCAGGACTTGTAGTCAGTTTTATTGTTTAAATGTAATGATTAAATGTAATATTGTTGTATTAACAGGATTGATTAATTTTATGGACTTTGTGAGGAGACTGTAGTATAGAAATAAGAAGCAGTATAGAAGTTTTTAAATACATTTTAAAAATAAAAAAACAAAAAGTCTTTAAAATAACAACAGAGCAATGCAAAGCCCTCTGACACTGGGCTAGGGGGTTGGATTAAATGAAGGTATCCCTCCACCCAGCTCTCCTTGCTATGTGGCTTCCTGTTGGCTGCAACCTTCCGCCCTCTGGTGGGATCTCTGCCACTGGGACTCAGGAAAAAGTGGGGCTGGGGCAAGTTTACTGTCACCCAGTGACAGCATCAAGCCCACTCGGGTCTAGTTTAGGCCCATTTGTCCTGACCCCCTTCTTCTGTCACAGGGCTGCAGGGCAGCTCCATAAAGCTCTGTTGGTGGGGCTGGGAAGTTAGGATTGCACCCCCAAAAAACTAAATCAAATTTACCCAGGTGTTATGGGGATGTTCACAGGCCGACTCTACAAATCTCCTGACACCAGTTAGGAGTCTTTAGGGTAGCCTTTCCCAACCAGTGTGCCTCCAGTTGTTGTTGGACCACAATTCCCATCTTTCCTGACCATTGGCAATGCTGGCTGAGGCTGATGGGACTTGTGGTCCAACAACATCTGGAGGCACACTGGTTGGGAAAGGCTGGGTTAGGGGATCTTAATGTTTAAGATTAGATTGTAGGCCACTTCAGAGTATGAGGAATTATGGAACCCATGCCAGCAATAGGAGTGTTTAACATTGCTTTCAGTCCAATAATTAAAACTCTCACCTTCAGTTAAAAGTTGTAACTTGCACAATGCGAAAAGGTGCTTCCCATTTTCCCCCATAGGAAATTTACACACAGTTTGCTGATCTTTGTAAAAAAACAAAATCTATCTGCAGTGAGGTGAAACTCTCCTAAATATGAATACCTGAAAAATACATGGAAGTGGGCATTTTCACGATGTTGAATTCTGTACTTCCAGAGAATACACAACCGTGATTATATGCTCTTCATTCTTGCATTTCATATCCATTCACACAACCACACTAATTAATGCACAAAACATAGCTGCTGCTTTAGACTTTCAGCAAAAAGCAGAGAAATAAGCTCTCTAAAGATGCACATAATAGAAAAAACATGATTAGACTCCAGTCATTTGCTGAACAGGAAATGTGTTCATATCCAATTATTACTAACTGCTGGATCTTTTATTTGAACCTTGATTATCTACCCTTCCTGTGTCAATATATAACTCCACATAAACTGGCAATCTTATTTATGCAGATGTCTTATTATGCAAATATTCTAGGTATCTCAAGGCTAATGAGACAAAAGATGATGTACTGCACTGTAATTTTGATCTTCAGGGTTTACAACATCCTGAGTTTTTTATTCACAGAATTGCACATCAATAATAGGTTTGGAATGCAAATCCCATCTCTTTTTCTCTATCATTATAAACAACAAAACCCTAGCCAATATAACTGATGAAAAAATTCTCATTGCCATTAACATAAAAATAGGAATGAATTCAGCCAAGATGTGTTTTCCTGTGAGATGCTTTTATAAAACCTATGCGGGATTATGACTTCATAATCCTTGAAATGGACTCCTGGAAACAATATTGTGGAATTCAGGCAGAAGTCACATGAGCAGCCATACATGGAAAACAAGTGGCCCCAATTTATTTTTTTCATAATGTGTTTGCATTGTTTTAGAAGCTAATATACTACTGAAGGAGGAAACTGCAGCATTTTTCTTAATTTATTGCTTTTTATTAATCTTGCATACTCTTGCCCACAAGTTTTTTTAGTTTGATAAATTCTGAAATCAGAGATTGGTCTTAATTTGTTTTGTTTTTTAACCAATCTCACTGTTTTCTATTGATCATTTGCATGGCTGCTCTTCACACTTCTGTCAATCTTTACTGGCTTAGCTCCCCCAGTTCAGTTCTCATTAAAAATGCACAAGACTCAAAGACTGTTCAACAGGTTTACTCAGAACGGGCTCTTAAGATGCTCAAGAGGGGGGAAAGGCACAGATTAAGAGACTCCTGTGACTCCTGAATATAGCATATGGGATTTTGCTTGTGGCAAACAAAAATACTGGTAGGAATCATACAGGCTAAAAAAATTCAAACTTTTCTTTGTTGCCATAATTAGTTGCCTTCATTAAAATGGAACTTAAATTACATTTCATAATATAAACATATGAAATGAAGTCAACTTCAGGAAGTTGTTTTTTTTCTATGAAGAGTCCTCAGTATACAATGCAGCTTCTCATTATACATTTACTACAAACTCTATCCCAGTAGGCATTGGGGCAGTTGTGAAGCACACAAGTTCCAAAACCTCTCAGTGCATTAAGGCAGTGGAAGAAATCCACTTGCTTTCCTTGCTGGCAATGCCAGTCAACAGGTAGAAAGGGCTAGAAGCCTGTAGCCTAATCCATTCAGATGTAATCATCCTCTACTGGCTCCCCATTAACATCACAGTAATGGATGAAGATGGCTACCACTCGCTGAAATACGCCTTTCTTCATCTGACGGAGCTCAGAGATCTCCTCGCCTATGGTTTCCATGCAGATGTCTGCTGACAGCTGTCCTTTCCTTCGGGGAGCATAAATAGTAGCTAAAAATATGAAGAGAAAGAGAATGGAAGCAAAAGCGATTCCCATTGGAATTTACCCTGACTTTTAAAAAGCAATAAATAATAAGCAGTATTTTCTCATTCAAAGTATCAACCGTTCAAATTTAAGTATAAGCAATACAAAGAGATGAAAAATATGGCAGTTCTATTAAAGACTCAACCTAAGAGGCCACAGGGATCACCAACCGTTTTGGTAAAAACTGGAAAATGTGTTGTGGACACTACAAGCACATAGCAACCCAACATGCGCCACAACCTATTCTATTAGCTACAACAGGACACTGCTTTCAGGACTAATTTCAGTCAAGGGAGGAGACCTTACAGGTCTGTGAACACCACACTGGTGATGCCAGGACACATTGGTTTTAATAATACGCCCCCCCCTTTTGCAGCAGCTACTGTTGGAAGGGTATGTGTTGCTGTTGTCTCCTTTGATCCAAAACATATACTGCAACAGTTGTTACCATACTTTCCCTCATGACTGAGCTGCATTGTACCTTGCTTCACCCAGAATTGGGTGCACATAGCCAAAAATACTTTTCTACTATTTTGGAAAATATTGCAATTTTTAATTTCTTTTACTTACCGGCACTATTTATATGCTGACCTCCAAACAGTAAACAGATGATCAACCCAGAAAAATGAGGGAAAATCCCTAAATTTAAACACATTTCTTACATCGGGTGTGGGGAACCTCAGGCCTCTCCCCAGCTCCTCTCCCACAACCTCTCTCCAGGCCACACTCCTCACGAGCCCTCCTCTGCACCCACCTTGAGTGGTTTCCCCTGGCTGGAAGTGTGTCCTTCAACTCAGATAATGTCTCTTGCTTGCCTAGATGGAGGACAGAGTGTGGTGTGTGAGTGCGTGCAAAGGTAGTCTACTGTACAAAGGTAGAATTGGCATTATTTGCTCTGCCCACTTTTGCTTCTGGCCCTGCCCAACACTAGCATGTGGCCCATGGAAGGTTGCCTAGAAATGTGGTCCTCTGCCCTGTAAAACCTGGTTTAATTTAGCAGTTAAAACAAGGCCCTTCTCAATAAAATTGTCTTAACCCAGTGCTGAAAGCTTGCCTTGTGCACCTTCATGCATTCCAGAGTATGGACACAGCTAGAGAATGGCCTGCCCTGTGCCCTAGCGGAATGTACAGAGCAAAGCCTCATTCCCAGTTCTTAAGGCAAGGAGGAACAAAGGATGAAGGCTTTCCCTCCAATGATCGCATGAAGGCCACATATTTAAATGAAGTTGTATTACCTTGTAATGTTGTACACGGCTTCAGGTACCTTTCAAGCTGATGGGCAACTCAAATATTCTATATAAATAAATGAATATATACATTCACTTACTTTTTTCATCATCCTCAAAGTCGTATCTGGCATAGCCATTAGGCTCGGCTGTTCTGAGTGACCTCAACCAGGGGAAATCAGTTATCATGGAGTAAGGGGCCCCATCCACAACACCTGCAGTAGCGGCAATCGGAGAGAAAGTAAGGACATTACTATGCTTCTTTCCCAACAGTAATCCTTCCTCCTCATTGGGCCCACCTCTTCTGCACAAACCTGACCTCCACACAAGGTGATGGGTGGCTCACATGTACTCACTAACGATATAATCTATAGTTTTTGTGGCCTAGCCACTATGGACAAGTCACCTTTAACACCAGCCATCACACAACCCCTCCACAAACACATCTTCTGCAAACCAAAGTTCTTCATCTTGTCTGTCTAATGACCCAGTTCTTCATCTTTTTTTTTTTTTTAAATCACATCACACCCCAATGTTTAAGTTTGCTACTAAAAACAATTCCTGGATTATATTTGAGTCTCCAGAGAAAGCTCTCTGCAGGCAAATAATGTGTCTTTAACAATAGGCTGGCCGTGTGCTCACACTTCCATGGTCAGAAGGTATTATTCTGAGCATCTCTAACTTTGTTTTCGCTTAACAAATATTTTATTGAGAAATGATACATAGCTGTTTTCTAGGCCTCCATAATGCTCACCTTCTAAAGTGTACATGTCTCTCCCCCAGGGGTACTTTGTATATTTTTTCAGGTCATCTTCTGTTCGTGTGGCTTCAGGGAAGAACTCATATTTAATAAGCTCTCTGGAGGACAAAGCGGAAGAAGGAATATGAATAAGAATGGGATATATATATATGGAAATCAATTTGTGAAAGATTATAGATTATAATGCAGTCTTGTTTTATACTACTTCCGCGATCACCATAGGTGCCTTGGAATTTTACACAGGTAAGGAAGGTGCCAGAAGGTAGATGGGGTGGTGCTTAGTGCCTCCTCTGGCAGCCCATTGCATTTCTCTAAGTGTGGAGGAGGGCACTTTTCCTTCTCCCTGCCTGTAAATCTGGGGTCTGATAGGCCCAAAGAACCATGGGATTCTGCAGGTCCTACAGCAGCTATGATGGACTAAAACAGATGACAATGGGAAAGTCAATCAATCAATCATTTATTACGGTCAAACACCAGCACTATAAAATATTAAAACTATAAAAACATATCAACATTATAGAGAGAAAGAAACAAACAGCTGCTACATAAGATAATACAACTCTAATGGCAGGGCTGTGAAGTCGGAGTCGGAGTCGTGGAGTCGGAAGCAATTTTGGGTGGAGTCAAAATCGGAGTCGGTAGAAATGTACCGACTCTGACTTCAAAATAAACTTTCATAGGAATTTAGGAAAGTTTTCTTGTTCAGAAATTTTAATCAAATAAATATATTTTGTGTTCTATCAATCTAGCCTGATGATTCACGTGGTGGTGATGAAATGCCTTGTGCTACCATTTTACTACAGTAAATTTGTTATTACTAGTTAATATACATTTGTCATTTATGAAGGAGTTGGAGTTGGAGTCGGACAGTAGAAAAATAGAGGAGTCGGAGTTGAAGGTTTGGCGTACCGACTCCACAGCCCTGTCTAATGGTGTTGAATAAATACCCCAGTGGGCAAAAAGCCCCCCAAAAGTTAGCTATTATTATTATTATTTTTCCATCATCACTCTCCAACAGCTAACAGCTGATGCACAAAATCTTGCCATATTATATGTGACCTGCAGGTTCCAATCTGAGAGTAAATATTCGAAATAAAATGCATCAGACCTCCCTGGGATTTTTTGAAGAATTGTGATAAGATCAAATCGGGAGTCCTGATAAAAAAGACAATACAGCAACACTTGAGCAACAGTTTCCACATCTCCCATGCCACAGGGGCATAAGCGCTCTTGAACTGTAAACTTGTTAAATCTGCCTTCTAAAAGTACAGAAGGTAAAGATTGAGCCTAGCGAGCGTGGAAGCTTTTTTATACTTGGGGATTGACAAATCTGCCATATAATTTGTTGTTGTGAGCATTCTTGCATAATCTCCATAGTTAGAGTGAAGTGCGGCCAAGCTCAAATGATTTTGTAGGTCAATGCCCATCATTAGCTGGGAGATAGCAGTTTTAGCTTTAGTATAGCCTGATGCCATAATAGTGGCAGTAGAAGAAACCAAATACAGCAATTTCGCAGACAATGTCCTTTTCCAAATGGGAAAGTCTAGGCCAGCCTTTCCCAACCAGTGTGCCTCCAGATGTTGTTGGACCACAACTCCCATCTTTCCTGACCATTGGCAATGCTGGCTGAGGCTGATGGGAGTTGTGGTCCAACAACATCTGGAGGCACACTGGTTGGGAAAGGCTGGTCTAGGCCCTGAACAACTTATTAAGAAGTCAGCAGGTGCTTGTGGGTCAAAGTGACTTCTTTTCCTTTGCAAAGAGTGACTGCCAGTATGTAAATTTGGCATTGGTTGGTAACAAGAATACTTTGGTAAGAGACTGAGAAATATCTCTGGCATAGTGGATGACAAATCCTTAATATCCTTGGAGATGATGGAATCAGCTTACAAAGCAATAAAAAGTTGAAGAGACCCTGGTGACACTGTACCATAAAAGAATTTGAATCATGAAAAGTGGAAAAATCCACAAAACCACCTGTGGACTCGGTTCCCATAATGACACAAATGATGAACAGAGTTAGCCCCTATCTCTGATCAATATAAAATATTGCTCAGACTCGCTTCTCGAATGCCCTACACTTTACCTCATTCCATTTCGTTGTTTCATTTCCCCTTCCCATCTCCTGCTCTCTCTTTTGCCTCCTTTCTATTGATCCAGTTCAAAAAAACCACTTTTGATTCCCCCTCTCCCACAAACACTATATAGGTGGCTATGGACAACGCTAAGGAGTTTTTAAATGATTAGGAAAGTTAGAAGAGTTTTTTTTGTTTTTTTTTAAAGAGCAACAGTCCAGGGAGTTGAAGGCTTAGGATGCCTTTCAAATTACTTTGTCTGATTGTTTTGTAAATGCCATTCTTGTGCCAGTTCATATTAAGTCCATATTTCCAATCTTGTATATTGCCTGAATAAATGTTTTGTTATTTCTATATTGCAGACTTGCAATATTAATTCTCTTCTGTTGACCATTTTGGATCAATAAACGGTTTAATTTGCTTCTGCTACTATCTTGAGTCTGTGGCCCTTCTCACTGGTTGCACCTTTCTCACTAGGCTGCAGATCTGAACCCAGATTAAGTGCCTAGCATAGAAACCAAGCAGGCTGCTGGGGAGGAAAAGAGCATGCAATTCCTCCTCTAGCAGCCCACTGCGTATCTGGGCTGGGCAAGGAGGAGGGAAAGGCCAAAACCAAGCAGGATGCCGGTGGAAACATGGAGCACTTCATCTTTCCTTCCTCCTCCATGTCCACAATGTATAGACAGAAAATGACACTCCTTCCTATGCCTCCAGCATAGAAAGCAAGAGAGCTGGTGACATGCGCGCGCACGCACACACGCACTGGGATTTATTCTTTGATTTATTATAGTGTATCAGACTATGACAGCCTGGTTATGGTGACCTCTGGCATATGGGCCTCATTCTGACCCTAAATTGCAAGATAGTAAGAACTGGTTTTTCAGCTGACTAAGCTAATAAGAAAAAGTCCCAAACAGAAGGTTTACCTAAGGAATAATCCCCCTAACTGAACAAAGACGCCAACCCAGGGCAGAGTTCGGGTTAATGAAAAACATGCAGGCTAAACAAGTTCTTCCCAGGAACAAGAATTTGTGCTCAAACACAGCAGCAGGTATAATCTTTAACTTCATCTAGGTAAGGCAAACAAAACAAAGGACACCCTTTTATGTACCAAATCACTCACCTGTACTCCCTCTCCTAGTTTACATGCAATGTAAAGCAGTTCAAGAACACATTTAAGGTTAGGGTTTGCTGTGGGTCAGACAGTTCTCTTATGGCTACAGCAATAATCTTGACATGACAACACACCCTAGGAACCTGCCGCATCCCGGGGTGGGACAAGGAAAGGGTAAGAATGGTAGGCATGGCTACACAGCTGTATCTAGAAGGTTAGAGCCTTCTTGCTTCGTATACTGTATAAGCAGAACATGGTTTCACCTCCTGCATGTCCAGCATAGTAACACAGCGAGATATGGAGAAGGGATAGAGCAATCTGTGCTTTGCTGTTAGTCTGCTTGGTTTTTATATGATGGATGTATGGTAGGTAAAGCTCCTTTTTTTGCTTTCAGCATAAAACCCAGGTGGGCTGGTGAAGGAGACAGGAATTTCTAAGCTTTCAGAGTGCTTCTCGAGCTTTTGACCCATTAAGAGGGACTGGCAGAGGAGAATGGAGTGCTCTGTCCATCTAACCCCAGCTTCTCCTGTGAGCTGGAAAATGTATTGCAGGTGTTAGGATCAAAATTGAACCTCAGCCGTCTGCAATACTATAGTTCACTTGCCTTACCCAAACAAATTCAGGCATTATGGGAAATAGAACCAAAATGGTCTTTAGTTGACTTTTGATATAAAATGTCAGTTTATTCCCTGGCGACCTGACCCTTACCTACATTCCAGTGGCTCGCATAATAAAAGCCGGTTTAAGCTGGAAACTTCCCTACTATGTATCTCTTGTATCACATCCATGCCTATGATCTTGTTTATTGCTACAAAGGTGCCTTGCATAGAAATGTTATAAGCTGTTCCGCTGCCCCACAGATCTTGACTTGTGAAACCCTTTGATATGCAAGCGTAGTAATTTTCATGTCTGTCTCCTACCCATGGGACGCCCGGTTGCAGCCGGCCACCCCTTTACTCTTCTCTTCTTCTGTAGTTACATAGTGCTTATCTCAAGGACATGCGAAGTATGCAGACATGGAATCTAAGAGATAATCTTAGTGTTTCCACTTTCGTCCTTCCCCCTACACCCCTTTACCTCCTCTTATCTGCCCCAAAGCTATAGTGTCTAGCAACTGCTTCTTTTGTATTTTGTGACGTATGCCCGATACTGTAAACTTCGGGGTGAGCCTATATAAACCCTATGACACCAATAAACGAGGTTCCCATGCTGGCCGACTTCGGCTTGTAAGTATTGGGTCCCCTTTGCAAAGGTTCTTTGTCTCATGTTACTTGATCTCTGATAGTGGGTTCATTTGCACTCAACTCCGCACTCTTCCCGGGTGTAATAAGCGAGTTGGGGTTGACAGGGTGACTTGTGTGTTGGGTTTGGACCTAACAATTGGGGGCTCGCCCGGGATCCCTTGTGCGGACCCCCTTTTTGCCATTGCACCCCTTAATTTGATAACAGGCGCCACGAGAGAATTTTCTCGGTTATCAATAAAAGCGGGCAGCTTTGACACTTTGGGGATAAAGCACAGTTGAGGAAAAACCCGTTATCAGACGTCATGGGAAATAAAGGGAGTGTACCGGTAAAGGACAGCCCTTTGGGAATAATTCTTTGATTTATTATAGTGTATCAGACTATGACAGCCTGGTTATGGTGACCTCTGGCATATGGGCCTCATTCTGACCCTAAATTGCAAGATAGTAAGAACTGGTTTTTCAGCTGACTAAGCTAATAAGAAAAAGTCCCAAACAGAAGGTTTACCTAAGGAATAATCCCCCTAACTGAACAAAGACGCCAACCCAGGGCAGAGTTCGGGTTAATGAAAAACATGCAGGCTAAACAAGTTCTTCCCAGGAACAAGAATTTGTGCTCAAACACAGCAGCAGGTATAATCTTTAACTTCATCTAGGTAAGGCAAACAAAACAAAGGACACCCTTTTATGTACCAAATCACTCACCTGTACTCCCTCTCCTAGTTTACATGCAATGTAAAGCAGTTCAAGAACACATTTAAGGTTAGGGTTTGCTGTGGGTCAGACAGTTCTCTTATGGCTACAGCAATAATCTTGACATGACAACACACCCTAGGAACCTGCCGCATCCCGGGGTGGGACAAGGAAAGGGTAAGAATGGTAGGCATGGCTACACAGCTGTATCTAGAAGGTTAGAGCCTTCTTGCTTCGTATACTGTATAAGCAGAACATGGTTTCACCTCCTGCATGTCCAGCATAGTAACACAGCGAGATATGGAGAAGGGATAGAGCAATCTGTGCTTTGCTGTTAGTCTGCTTGGTTTTTATATGATGGATGTATGGTAGGTAAAGCTCCTTTTTTTGCTTTCAGCATAAAACCCAGGTGGGCCCATGCTGGCCGACTTCGGCTTGTAAGTATTGGGTCCCCTTTGCAAAGGTTCTTTGTCTCATGTTACTTGATCTCTGATAGTGGGTTCATTTGCACTCAACTCCGCACTCTTCCCGGGTGTAATAAGCGAGTTGGGGTTGACAGGGTGACTTGCGTGTTGGGTTTGGACCTAACACAGGCTAACAACTTGGGAGGGGGGTAATTTACAAGGCTGCTATAATGCAATGAGGGCAACAGTCCTAGGACTTGGATCTACCCGGATTCCACTGTCCTACCAGGACTTTCGCCCAGTCTCTAATTTACCATTCTTGGGCAAGGTGATCAAACGTGTGGTGGCCAAACAGTTACAGACACACTTGGAGGAAACAGATTACTTAGATCCATTCCAGTCGGGCTTCAGGACTGGATATGGAACTGAAACAGCCTTGGTTGCTCTGGTGGATGATTTAAGGAGGGCATTGGATAGGGGAGAACACTCCTTCCTCGTCCTCCTGGATCTCTCAGCGGCTTTCGATACCGTCGACCACGGTATCCTCCTGGATCACCTGGAGGGAATGGGAATTGGGGGCACTGTTTTACGATGGTTCCGTTCCTATCTCTCAGACAGGCACCAGAGGGTGGCATTGGGGGATGAGGTTTCAGACCCTTGACCTCTCAATTGTGGTGTGCCACAGGGTTCTATCCTCTCTCCCATGCTGTTTAACATGTATGTAAAGCCGCTGGGGGCCATCATCAGGAGATTTGGGTTGCAGTGTCACCAATATGCGGATGACACTCAGCTCTATCTCTCATTTAAGTTCTCACCGGAGTTGTCTGTGGAGACCATTTCCAAGTGTCTGGAGTCTGTAAGTGAATGGATGGGAGGAAACAGGCTGAAAATGAACCCCGACAAGACCGAGGTACTGCTTGTGGGAGATAAGAGAAGGATAGGGGATACTGACCTGATGCTGAATGGGGATAGATTGCCCCTGAAGGACCAGGTTCACAGCCTCGGGGTCATTCTTGACTCCCAGCTGTCCATGGAGGCTCAGGTATCGGCGGTGAGCCGGGCAGCTTGGTATCAATTACATCTGATACAGAGGCTGCGACCCTACCTTCTGGCTCATCTGCTCCCACAGGTGGTACATGCCCTGGTCTCCTCTCGCTTAGACTACTGTAACACGCTCTACGTGGGGCTACCCTTGAAGACAGTCCGGAAATTACAACTGGTACAGAATGCGGCGGCACGGCTGATTAAAAACAGCCGCCGCCGGGATCATATCACCCCAGTGCTGGAAGATCTGCACTGGCTACCAGTTGTGTACCGAGCCCAATTCAAGGTGCTGGTGTTAACCTTTAAAGCCCTATACGGATTCGGTCCAGCTTATCTAAAGGAGCGCCTCCAGCATCACCAAATATGCCGCCTCACAAGACCTTCTCTCGGTCCCACCAGTTAAGACAGCTGGGCTGGTGCGGACCAGAGAGAGGGCATTCTCAGTTGTGGCACCCACCCTCTAGAACTCTCTGCCATACGATCTTCACCATGCCCCCTCCCTGGTTAGTTTCCGCCAAGGACTGAAAACTTGGTTATTTCAGCGGGCATACAGGTCTCCTAGATAGTTTTAGTTTACAGTGTATAGATGTAGGTGGTGGATTGACATTGTTTTATATGTGAAAACTGTATTATATGTTGTTTTTTAACTATGTACGCCGCCTAGAGTGGCCGTTCATTCGACCAGATAGGCGGCCTAAAAATAAAATTTTATTATTATTATTATTATATCCTGTATAGCTAAAAGGATTAGACAGAATCAACTTTAAGCTGAATCACTGCAATTCATGATGAATACCCTGATGTTTCAAACACCATCAGGTTTGAACATGATTCCCCCAAAAGTAATCTATAAAATGATCTCAGAATTACTCTCAGCTGGGGTAGGGAACAGATAATCCTCCAGATCTTGCTGGACTACAACTCCCATAGTCATTTACCCTTGGCCATGCTGGCTGGGGCTGATGGGAGCTGGAGTCCAACAATGGAGAAGGGCACCGCAGCTCTAAGCCAAGAAAAGTCAAGACAAGCAGGTCAGGCCGGGATGGCAGACCATACAATTTCAATAATAGTGGAAACCTGCTAAAAGAGCACTTAACTCTGGTTTGAATTC
Organism: Rhineura floridana; assembly: GCF_030035675.1. Classification (NCBI taxonomy): domain Eukaryota; kingdom Metazoa; phylum Chordata; class Lepidosauria; order Squamata; family Rhineuridae; genus Rhineura; species Rhineura floridana. The sequence goes on along the minus strand of NC_084482.1, from coordinate 87,772,627 downwards.
ATCAGTAAAAATATAAATGCTGCCATCTCAAATTGACCAGAGGAACAGGTCATTTCTGATACATAAATCTGCTACAATATTATTAACGTTGTATACCTCTCTCCTCACGTGTTGCAAAGTACTCTTAAGGCAGCAGCAGGGCTGAACAAATACAGTCAAAAGTGGCCTATCTGATTTATCAACAATCTGAAGTCAGATCCACAGAGCTGAATAAATACTACTCCTATGCTGATCTTCAGATATATATCAATATATGATCCACTACAGATCTATTAAGAGAGAGAAAGAGAGAGACTGACTTACTGATTAATGTTTGCTATTGTGTCCATCCAGCTACGAATGCGCACCTTGTTGCGAACATTTGGAGGGTTACTAAATTCATGAATTACACAGATGTGGTATGGATAAGGGCCACTAAATATCTTTTGTTCTAGAGTCAGTGTGTCAACCTGTGGAAAAAAGATACCACAGGATTTGTAACTAAAATAAAAGAGCAAATACATAAACATAATTTACAGGCAGCGTCCAACCATCACTGCTGATAAAATGTGCTGTACTTCTCTTCAGAGAAAGTAGTGAGGAGTAAAATAGCATGAACACACTGGAGAATTTTAAAGCCATGTATATGATGAAGAGATTCTGTATGTTTTCCAACCAAGCTCTGCCAACACTTATAAAAAGCACTCAAATTTAAGGAATTTTTTTTTGGGGGGGGACTAGTTTACCCTAACAATCAGCCCTAATATGCATTCTTTTTTTTTTTAGCAAATATTCACATATTTGGTTAACTAAATGAACACCATACTCATTGTGTTCAAGAGACGCTAGCCAGTTCTAGCTTATTATTGATTGTTCTGCTGTTTTAGTGCAAATCTTATCTTCATTTTACCTGACTAACTGCTAAAGCTTAAAAAATTAATAAAATTTTAGTGGGGGTTATTCTATTTTCTAAGCTGCCTTGTAGACACTATAATCACCATTAACTACAATACCGTTTAATAAGTTCAAGAGGTCTGAGGTACTTAATTTGGGCGTTTTGTGTTTTCTTGCTGGGGAGCCATTGCTCTACCCACACAACACACAGGCATCCGAGAACTGAACCTCATTTTATTGCCAGAATGACAGAGCATGAAAAATAGAAGTAATTTTTTACGTATATCTTACGCAGTATCTCACACTGCATTGTGTTACAACTGCAGCTACTACTACCACAGGGCCTCTGCTCTAAGTGGAATGCTATGGCAGTTATCATACTCAGTCCAGTGTTGTTTGAACAACACATACGCACACAAACACAATTACTTTGCTTGAGGAAACAGAATGTTTACAATGTTCCTGTCAGGTAAACTAAGCTTAGCCCTAAGGACACCCAGCATGTAACATACTGATGGGGAAGCCATGAAAATGAATGGTGCTAATGGGTTGTATCTTAGGGTACTTTTGCTTTCGGGCACCTGATTCTTGCTAATACGTACTGCAGCCTTCTGCACCTTATCCCATCCTATGCCATAGTATTCTCCAAACTCTCAGGTGCAGCTTCTTAAGTGAGTCTGGAAGCTTAACTGAGACCCCATCTTCAGTATACATTTAAAGCCCTATTATACCACTTTAAACAGTTATGGCTTCCCCCAAGTAATCCTGGCAAGTGTAGCTTATTAAGGATGCTGAGAGCTGTTAGGAGTCCCCTAGTCCTCTCACAGAACTACAGTTCCCAGAGTTCCCTGGGAAGAGGGACTGATTTTTAAACCACAATTAAAGGATTCTTTGGGGAAAGTCATGACTGTTTAAAGTGCTTTAACTGTATAGTGCAGATGAGGCCAGAGTAGGGAGGACTGACAAAATATGATGCAGAAGTACTTTCTGCCCAGGCAAAGCCACTGCTAGACACAAAATACAAAATGGCTTTGAAGGTCATCTTCAACTTCACACTTGCAGCTGTCTCACTAGAAAAAAAAGGTGACACTGCTCAGGTGAGACGTGAAAGAATACCAGCAGTTTTGAGTAAACAAAAGCCACCTGTATACCTGCTGCATTGGACGAAGGTAAATGATCCGGTTTCTTTCCGGTGGCATCCGCAGTATCTGATCCAGTACCTGATCCATGTTTAATTTCTTGCACTGAGCATAGTCAAATCGATTGACAATTGGTGCATTCTCTACCTTCAAGTGCTTAAGTACACGACATCTGGTGGCTAGAAGTTCCAGGACAACAAATGGTTAAGTCCACAAGATATACAAGTTATGTTATGTTTAGCCATACATATGACTATAAATAGACCTACCCCATTACAAAATGCTGGAAAGGTTATGTTGTCATATTGCAAATCAGTATGCATTTATGGAAGAATTTAGCAACAAAATCTGTTGACAATTTGCATTTATTTGCTTTCATAAGAAACAAAATTAGGAAGCAAAAAATTAAAAGCATGGTTCTAAAAAGCAAGAAGTGTGACATATAATCTTTGCATGCCTTATGTCTTTGCTGCTGTCTTATCTCTTTTACTTTCCTGCATTATATTGTTCAACTTTAACCGTATCCAGAACACCTCTGGTGCCTCAGCAACTGCAGAAAAAGAGCACCCTCCATCCATTAAGTTGGAGAACACAGCAAGCAGGCAGCAATGGAACATTCGGGGTGGGCACTAGAAGCACCAGTGATTATAGCTCAGGGGCACAGCATTTGCTTTGCACATAGAAGGTCTCAGGTTCAATCCCTGGCATCACCAAGTATGGCTGGGAAAGACTTTTACAGCTGGTATAACATAGTGGGGAGGAGAGCCTGGCTGGGAGTCCAGAGTCTGCGAGTTCAAATCCCTGCTTGTGTCTCCTGGGTGTCAAGGGCCAGCTAAAGATCACCCCCACAGGGAGTGGCTCAGGGGTTACGTGCCCTGCCACCTGTGCAGCTGTGGGCAAGCTGCATAGTCCCAAGAAGCCCAGTTGTCCCCCAGCTGGCAGTTGAGGACAAGGAAGGGGATGGATTGCACCACTGTGGCAAGCTGAGCAGGCCCTAGCCAGCTGGGGAGGACTGGCCTTAGAGGGAGGCAATGGTAAACCCCCTCTGAATTCCACTTACCATGAAAACCCTATTCATAAGGTCGTCATAAGTCGGGATCGACTTGAAGGCAGTCCATTTCCATTCCCCCCCCCGCAACCTCCAACTCCTATCTGGAAGCAGGAAAAGTGTGGCACCTTAACAATATTAATTATTTTAGCACTTATTCCCTCCAATAGATTGTCTTCTATCCAACTGCTTCTCTCGTTTGTTGAGGACTCTTTGCTTGAGAGGAGGGAAATGCTTTTTGCAAATCCCCCTATCTCCTACTGCACTACCTCCCATGCTGTTCCCCAGCCCTCTGGAGCAGATCTCCCCATCCCCAGGGGAGAGCAGAAGGCAGGCAACAACCAGTGAAAATAGCTCTCCCTCCCTACCCTTTCGTTCGAAGAGCCTTCCATGAGTGGAGGGACACAACTGAATCAAGCCCATTACGATCAGAGAAAAAACCCTATGATGCAACTAGTAGAGATCGGGGATGTCCCAAGTCTGATGAAAACAAAATTTATCAAAATTTCCCAGGCTCCAACAATCAAAGCATACATACCGTGAATGAACATCATTTTAGGACAGTCTTTCAGCACTAGATCTGTTATGCCACAGTTTGTCAAGGTGATCCCAACAAGGTTTTTTGATTTCAGAGTCAGAACCTGAGGAAATTATTTTTAAAATTAAAGACCATAACATGAACCACACACATACACATGTATACAAAACATATAGCAATAGCAGTGAAATGTGGGCAATAAATGTGTACAACAGAATGTAGGCAGCATCATTATATAATACTGGAAATTATGGGAAAATATGTGACCAACACTCAAGCAGGATCATCAGACATTGTATTCTATTAGATGAATTTCTTCCTCCTTGCCTGCTGGTATATGCAACAGTCTTTAGCAGCAAAGATGACACTAACTGACTGCTAGTGAAATATGCATTACATCCAAATAACATAACAGTGAAATCTGTAGGAATGAAACAAAAAAGAATTTGCTTGCTATTCCATTAAGACATAAAGTGATTCAGTAATGTGGTGCAGGCTTCTGGTTTGGGGCTAAAAAGCCCTTACCTGAACATGGTCATCCTCAATCACAGGATCGCTGGTGCTTGTGGACTTGTCAGCTGTCCGTTTTCGCTTTACTGAATGCCTGGGCTTTGGTTTGGTTGCTTCTGGGGAAAAAACAAATGAATAAAAGACTGGAAGTTCCTTATTTGTAAATAGCTGTAACAGGAGTAGCAGTGGCATATTCCGAATAGTTTCTTAGAAAGTTGGGAGAATAAGGCCCTCTAAAAGTGATTCCAGAATAGGGGCCTTCAATAGGTTACTTGGCTTACAACTGGGTATTAGGAAAATTACCATAATGCAGGATGAGTGGTTTCACTCCTGCTGGCTGATCCCATTTATATAACATGTAGAATAACCACTCTTGGATTTCTCCAAGTCACTCAAAAAGCAAAGATAGCCATGCTAGCCCATAAGAAAAAAAAAACCAAAATACACTACCAAAATGTCTCTGCAGGCTTTCAAGTTCTCTAGAATTCTTCCCAAGGCAAGGATGATACTGGAATTTTTATGTTCAAAAATTGTTTATCAGCCATTGTGTTTCTTCTGCCCAAATGTCCTAGGTGCAACTTGAACTTTTCATAGCACCTAGCAGAGCCTCATTTTAATGTCTGCTACCTCCTTCACGCATTTCAACTTAAGGGTGGAACTTAATCTTGTGCAAGAAGACTGCCACACATGCAATGGGACTTCACCTCCCTCTACTCGCCCCCTGCACCCTCATCAAATCTACTCCAGGGTTGACTTCACCAGATGGGTGGGTGATGTCGGCTGATGGGTGGGGTTCAATTCTGCACGGTGCAGTACCCCTTGCGAACAGCTCTGGAGGGACATCCAGCGGGCTGCAGGGGGGAGAAGGGAAAGGTGAAGCCTCCCTGCAGAAACAAAGTCTGTTCTGCTTGCATGTGGACACGATTAGATACAACCCCAAGACTGTGAGGAAACATGAAACTCCATGGCTTAAGCATCAGCCAATGTGCTCTGTTTATCATTGTTGTTTTTAGCATGTGTTTTAAATTGTTTTTAAAGGATGTGTTTTTAAATTTGTATATTTGTTTTTAATGTTTTTACTTATTGTAAACCGCCCAGAGAGCTTCAGCTATGGGGCGGTATAGAAATACAATAAATAAATAAATAAATAGCCTGATGCAGAGTTCTCAAAACAGTATTTCAAGGGTTCAACAGTATTTGGGTTGGCCTAATGCAGGGGTGGGAAACCTCCACCCATGGGCCATTCTTGGCCTACCAGGGATTCCAAGTTGGCCCACCAGGCCATTTTTTTTAACCTAATGCTATGTGAGCAGCCTTCCATACATGTAATGAGACTTTATCTCCCTCTACTCCCCCCTGCAGACTCATCAGATCTGCTCCAGAGCTGACTTCACCATAAGGGTGATGTCAGCTGATGGGTGGGGTTCAATTCTGCACGGTGCAGCTGTAGAGAACTTGTGCATAGTTGATCCCCATATAAAGCAGGATTTAGCCCTCCAGCCATCAGCTGCTCCATAACCACCTCCCCCCACCCCAGCAGTCCAACTATGAGAGGTGGGGGGGGGATCACCCACCTGTCAGTCACCTGCTGTCACTATGCTGAAAGATGACTGGTGCCACCCACCTGTCAAAGCTGGACCACAGGAGTGAGGGGAGATAAAAGATTGGCCTCCTACGCCAGAAAGGTTCCCAAGCCCTGGCCTAATAAATGACTTGTCCTAAAGTGGGTTTTGGAATCACTCTAGGACTGTAATTGTAAGCGTATTTACCAGGAAGCATGCCTTATTGAACACAGTGGAACTTACCCTAATATAAAACACATTAAAATTTAGCTGTTGGTGAGGAAGTTACACCAACAAGAACAAGTAGCATTAACTCGTAGGGCTGGAGCCAGATAAGCCACTCTGTCAATAAAGGCTCCTGCTAGAGGAAGGCCAACTAGGTGGGGGAAGTAATTTTCACCAATTCCCCCTGCATCCTCTAGGATGGCGTGGGGAACCTTTTTGGCTCCGTGGGGCAGATCTTTATCAAGATCTGCCTACATGCCAAAACCCACCTGTCAATTACATGAAGTCACAAATGACGTCAGGTGATTTGGTGCTTTGAAGTCCCAACTTAGGGACTTTAAAGCACTTTGGAGGCAGCAAGGCACTGGAAAGTGAAGGGTTTTTTTCTCCTGTTTTAGCAGCTGTTCCTTCATTTTAGCAGTACTTTGCTGCCTGCCAGGTGCTTTGACATCCTGACTTCAGGACCTCAAAGCATAGCCAATCTGAGCAAGATTTAATGCCCTGGAGATTAAATCTTGCTCAGTTTGGCAGGATTTGATGCAAAGCCCTTCCTGATCCAGCTGTTTCTTGGAAACTTCAGAAACTGTATAAGGGGGCTTTGCAGGCACTTTCAATTGGCACTGCCTGTAGAGCCCCTTCCAGCCAAGCCCCGCCCTTACCTGCCCCACGTCTGACATTAGATTAGGGTGTGTGGGTGTGGCTTTCCCCAAACAGCATGGAGGGCCAAATGGGGAAGCCTGGCAAACTAAATTTGATCCATTGGCTGAAAGCTCCTCACCCCTGCTCTAGGACTACCTGCTAAGCTGTTCTAGAGGGTCCTCCAACCCTCCTAAATAGCTTTGGGGGGACGACACAGGAGCCCACAGAACAAAGAGGAATGTTCAAAAATCACTTCCCACCCTTCTGCCTGCAAGAGCATCTTGTTAGCTGAATTCCACTTATCTAAACTCTAGATCCAACCCCTAGCTTTTAATCATCTGCTTGTAGCAATATGAAGATATTTCCACCATTGCAGAGAACTGAAATTGTTTCAAAATACAAATCCTAAGAAGGCCCCCAGATTATAAAAATAAACTACCTGTTTGAATATTAATTTAGAGGAAGACATGAAAGACTGGTTCCATATGATATTTTTGAGATATGATGTGATGCACATGAATGGGATTATATGTGCACTGTATGAATGAAACAAATAGTTCCTGAAGTAAAATGGATAATCAAATGCTCTTGTCATAGAATCTTTAGGAAACCTGTGTGAACAATTAACCTCACAGGTCCACATATGATCCAGTCATAGACATGAAAATGCTACATCTGAGTTTAGAATCATTGATAACTGAAAGGGAAGTGCTGTTCTTGTGTTTAAGCCGGTACCACTTTTTACTTTAAAAATATTGAGTTATGCAATGCGAGTGATAATCAATAGTTGCAATATATTGGGACTAACACCTCCTATCAAAAGGTTTTTAAGTGCCTTCCCACTCTGCATTTCAACAAGACACCTTACAAACATGAGTAACTTCTTTCCTGCAGTGACAGATTCTATCAAAGCTGAAGTGCCTTGGAAACATTTTGAAAGGCTGTATATAAAATTATTAAAATAATACATAAATAATAAATCAATGTGGTATTTTGAAGTGCTGGACAACGTGAAAGGGACCCAGATGAGAATGGGAAGTTCAGTATTAGGATCTATGTGCTCTCTTTGTTTCGATTCACATCCAATGCATATTTTTCCCCAGACCTGCCCACCTGCAGGGAAATGACATTTACAAGAGCTCTGCTCACTGAAGCAGACAAGAGAACAGGGCACACCATATGAATATCATCTTACTGTCTGCATACAGCAATGAAGCAAAGATGACTTGAAAATTGCAGTGCCTTTTAGCACTCAAGGGGGAAAAAACCATACCACTTAAAAAGACCACTAAAAAACACACAACTCAGAATTCCTAATCTCATTAAAACTACAACATATCCTTCATTTGGGTATGCGTAACATGGGAATGTTATCCCTATTATAGGAATACAGCCACTTTTTCTTGACCTGATATAGTTTTGAATGAAAAGGGCAGTATTACTTGATATGCCATGGAGATTTTTAAATGTTTTTATGGGTTCTGCCCAAAGAGATTTCAACAAGGCAACTAAAATATTTAAAAGCCACTTTCACTAAAACTGAGCCATTGGCAGTGAACGTTTTTACGATTATGTTTCTGCATTTGCTAAATAGTTCTTTAAATATTAAATTTAAATAAATGCAGAATAGCCACAAAGCAAGAATTCCTGATGCATTTCATAAACGACACCTCATCATGTGAAATGCCATTCATTTACAGCAGAGGTAGTGCCCAACCGATGTTGTTGGACTCCAACTCTCATTGGCCCCAGTCAGCAAAGGTAACAGTCAAGGATAATGAATGTTGGGGTCCAACAAGATCTGGAGGGCATCTTAGTAGCTACCTCTGAATTATAGAGAAGATTTAAGAAATTATCCTGATTAGGTAAGCCTCTAGTTTGAATAAAATCCACACATTATAAAGAAAAGTAATAGAGGTTAAACATTAAATGACAAAGCATTATTATTAAAGAATCATTAAACCAAGCCAAGTATTGTTTTTTTCAGTTTTAATGATAACTAATGTTTTTCTGTGACTTAACATCACCCTTCCCTCCCACCATATAAAAGAGCAGTGGTCCTTTCAATGCAATGAGAAGAGGACCAAATCCCCATATTTATGTATTTAAGGTACCAACTGTGAATAAAATGTATCATTTTAATTGCTATAAATTCAAAGTACTCAAAAAAGAAACCTAAGTTGCTGAATTCCCAACCCCTCCTAGTAATTTTATTCTTGGAAAATACACTGAAGATCTGAAAAAACAAGCGATGCCTTGCCAAATAAGCATTTCAAAGTGTCACCTGAAGGGAAGCATTAGAACAGGCACACATACGCAGGGCTGGCTCCAGGAATGCGGGGGCCCTTGGGCATTAGCCTGCCCCGGGCCCCTCTGCTTCCCTTCCACGATCCCGCGGATCGCAAGACGAGCTTCCGAACCGCCCGCCATCCCCAGCACTTCACTTCCCTTTCTCTGCTGTTCGTGCAGGGTTGCCATCAATAAAGATGGCAGCCAAGGTTTCCATAAGGGACTGAAGCCTTTGCCGCCATCTTGGTTGATGGCATGCAGCACGGGGGATGTCGGGCGGCTTGGAAGCTCGTCTTGCAATCCGTGGGATCACGAAAGGGGAGCGGAGGGCCCCCCAGTTGCTCCTAGAGCTGTGGGGCCCTCGGGCCAGTGCCCAACCTGGCCGCCCTGTGGAACTGGCCCTGCACATATGGAGGTAGAATTACTGTGAGTGCATTTGGGATTATGATATTACTATTAAAACATGCAGGATTACATTACATGTAAACTAAAAAAGGGGGAGGACTCCACTCTTCAGCCATTCAAACTTGGTAGACAAAAAACATGATGGGATAATCAATCCACATTGGGAAATATGTTCACTATCACATAAGTGTACATACATAGATTTGCATATAGACATAGTAGAATGTACCCCCCCCCAAAATCAGCAAGATTATCTGTGGATGATAATGCTGGGGTAGGCAGAAGCAGAAATGCAACATAATTTTCCTAATTCATTTCTACACAGATAGGCGCATGAACATTCATATAACCAGGTACTGACAAATAATTTGAGGTCACCAGGACATATCCCTGTCCTAAGAGGCAGGATCTTGTTTCCAAACTTTGAAATGTAGCATAGAGTGAGGCACAAACTTGGCTTACAGCTGGTGAGGAGCAGGCGAAATGTGCTGGTTTCTGCTACTAGTTTGCCTCCTGGGACATGCCAACACACCTCTGCCATCCTCTTTCTGCTCAGAGCTGGTGAGTGACAGTGAGCGAAGGTTTGCCCCTGCCTCTGCAGGGTAGTTGGAACTTCAACCTCCTGGCAGACATAGAGACAAATATCCCCAGCTCAACCCAAGCAAGGGGTGGAGGACCATCTCAGTCTCTCTGCCTGCTGAGTGGCTAAAACTCCAGCTTCCTGGCAGGTGCAGAGAAAAAGCATCCATGCCTGTGTCACATCTGGAGCCATCGTTTGAGCCAATTTGGTAGATAGCATCACCCAATTCGTGTCTTGCTGCTTCTGGGCTAAAAAAGTCTGACCTTTAATCAGTGATTACTGGAACGGGAATGAATCAACTTGAAGTGGAAGCCATGAGCTATTCTTATATTTAAGAGAAACTGCTCTGAGAACAAGCCTCAAGCAAGGGAAAAAGTATCAGTCACTCCTAGAAGAAAAAGGATATAGCATTCTTTCCTGAAATTTGACTCTTGGATCTAAAGGGTATAAGATGAACACATTGGGGGGGGGGAGCTGGAGCTGGAGAAAGAATTTGAATCAGGGCCCTGCCTTTTTATCAGGTTAAGGACTAGGAATACTTCTGACTTAATTGTTCTTGTAGCTAAATTTAGCTTTGACTATTGGAGAAATGGAAGCAAGCAAGATTAATTATTTTTAAGAGCTATAATTTAATATATTACTTATGCATAACGCTCACAGGGTAAGTTCTGTCTCTTACAATTATTTTAAGTAAATATTTATTTTTGTAGTGAGAGCTAGGTAACATGTCTTTCATGCCTGCTGCTTATGTGTCAGAAGCACACCTTAGCAGAAGGGGGCTCCCTCCTATAGGTGAAATAGCAGTCAAGCGCGATTCCTTGGAAAGACCTCCTATGTGTGAGGTGTGTCTGTAAAAGCTTCCTGGAGACTGCTAAACATGTGACACCTGCACAGTCCCCTCCACTTCAGTGCCAAGGGCTTCTTTTGGCTCTCTGCCTACACCCAGCAATCCCCCTGCCCCTAGCAGCTCCAGTACCGGGAGGAAGCCTTGGACTTGTCATGCTTCCCAAAGCCTGGCTGGCCCCTTGTCTAAGACTGCTGAATCCTGCATAGAACCGCTCTACACTTTGAAGGGAAAATGTCAGAAACTGTATTATTTAGGTTGCCAACAAGGTTCACTTCTTTTAAAGACTAATGCGATCACAAAATCTAGTCAACCGTCACTGAGTAGCTATCAGAAATCCTAGTCTTTCATTTTGAAAACAGCTTTAAAAACAGGCTTTATATTTCAAGGACATCCCCTGATAAGGACATTAGAAGCCCTCTCAAACATCAAGAGCTCAACTATGATCACTCCAACAGATCAATCATTTTTCCATGTCTAGTCATGAGCAGTTTGTAAACACAAGAAGAAAAAAGGAATGTCTGATCTAACAAACTTTTAGTACTCTATGCTGCTTAAGAGTCCCTCTCCCTCCTTTGACAATACACTGCTTTAAAGCAAAACAAAGACACAAGTAAATGCAACCATACCTGACTGAGACACCAGAGGCACATGGGAAAGTCTGCTTCTGGCTCTTGTTAGAGGCCTGCGGGGGTAATCTTCACTGCAGTCTGTTTCATCCCTCCCTTGATGTGAGGCTGGGCTCTGTTCCTCAACAGCAGTACCACAGACTCTCTCATGAGTCCTCCCACCGTTGGCCTCCCCAGGAGAATCACAGTTTGGTAATGTTCTCAGGGAGAATTCTGCCGCTCTCACATTTGGCCCATTCATACCACAAGCTCCACTGGTAGATGGAAGTTCACCACCCGAGACTCCATTAGTCCTCCTTTGCTGGTTGTGGGGCACATAGCAGGAACACCTGGAGCATAAAGAGTTGTCCTCAGTGTCCCTCTCACTGGAGTCTTCACTCTTGCAGAGACATTTCCCAGAGTCCTCTGCCACTGCAGATGGGGCCTCACTAGAGCCATCTGCTGTCCTCATACCACCCGGGCTTTGAGAAGCAGCACTGTCCGAGATCCCCGGAGGTCCAGTGGCACCACCGCAACCTGGGTAACAATCTTTGCTTTTATTTCTTTCGGTTGTTACATCACTGGCTGCTTTCATATCTGCTTTAATTTGCTCACTGGTGACTTGACAGCCTTTTTCACAGCTGCTCTCCTCAGAAAGAAACAGTTTTACCCGGCTGGCATTGCATCTCTTCCGCAATGGAGCTTTGCCTTTACCACTCACTGCAGCAACATAGTGAAAAGGGAAGAGTTGTCATAAAGGGACTCAACACAGACAGTTACAGTTAGCAACACACACTGGAGTACCTGGTGAGGTATCCAAAAGGGCAACAGTTGCAACATTTCAAGCAGAAAGTCTGGGATAAGACGTTGTGCAGCAATGTTATTGACAATAAGCTCATGTCTTGAATCTCTCTGCCTAAACTTATTGTATTTCGTACAGTCAAGCAGCTTAGAAGGCTCAAATTAATTAGTTGTACATGATACTTTCAATAGCTACCTAGCGACGTTAATCCTGCCATTTCTTTCTGAGAATTTTAATTCTTAAATCATTTTCTTTCTTCCTGGAGCACGTGGGCTTTAACAGATTTTTTCCCCTCTGATGCACTTACCTCTCAAGGTTATATTGGCATATTAAGATACTTTTTCACCAGAAAATATGAATTGTGGAGCATGTAAAATGCCTACAGAAACCCAAACACCTACCCCACATTGTGCTGATCTTCTTTGCCCCCATTTAAGGTTGCAGAGAAGATGTATATCAAAAACAGAAAAAGTAAAGTAATAAAGGTAACTGGGGTCAAATCCATCTGGATTCTGCTAAAGGAAATCACCAGATCATTATACAAAAAGAAATTTTAGAAGTCTGGTCTTTCAAATCTTGCGAAGCACGTGACAGTATTCATATAAAGTCTTTGACCTGGTTCAGGCAATTATGAATGAGCCTACACAAGCCTTGGGCTTGAACACTCCTTCCTCTCCTTCATGCAAGTGAGAAGGGACAAAAGTTTCCAATGTGACTTTAGAAGACAATCCCCCATTATAAATGCACTTGGGGTCTATGGTATATTCTAACTACAGTTAGCTAGCACAAGCCAGGCTCAAACTATTGTATAATTTCAAAGTACAAATTGATCCACAATCCAATTTATGACTGTTTTAAAAGAAATAAAATCGAACTGCACATCAAGAAATGGCCACACAATAATTATAAACAAAGAGATTGTGAAGCCCAAGTATTCTTTCTCTGTCTGTTTCAGCAGACTATTGCACAGAAGCGGGTTTTGGGTGGCAACCACACCACAACTATTATGTAAGAAGGCATCACTCTTGTGAGACAGAGTTAAGCAGTAGGTGATCTGCAGAAATATGAAAAGAACAATAGAAACTGACATGAGGGAATTCCATCTATCTGCAATTGGACACAATCTCTATGAACCACATTCCATAGAAAACTCTTATTCATGTATCATGTGCTTTGTAGGACTATTTTTACTACCTGCACGAAGAAGCAAACATTCTCACCCGAGGGGTCCCGAATTTCCACTGCATCTCTGATTCTCTCCTCGCCATCTGAATAATTTTGTGCAATGCTGTTTGTAATACAGGACCTTGAGGTGGCCATGTTCTCATCCTCGTCTTCGCTGTCTGAGTCATGGACAGTAATGGGTGCTAGCTTCACATTAGGCTGAAGACCACTGGGCCCTGGAAAAGAAAAGGAAGTTCAGTAATGAATTAGGGTACTTTCCAGAAACTATGATGCTTTGAGGTCTTTATTCCATCCGAAACAGGCATCCAAACTAGCTGAACTTTACATAGTTAGTTGGCATATCCACCACAAGAAGCTTCTGCAGTCTATGCATCCAGCTATGTTAATCTACAAGGTCCCCCTCAAACACCAACAAGGCATAACACAGAGGAAAAGAATAAACAAAACATAGTGCTTGCTCTATTGTGCTTTGATTTGGAGCACTTCTTTGTGTTATGTTGTGATCTTGTCTTCCACCTTTATCAGCATCCCCACCAAAAAATGGAGTACACAGTATGCTTTTAAACTGCAATCAGTGTATTGACATGGGGTGAACCCCAACCGTCACCATGGCAGGAAAAATCCCCCCCTGCAACCCCCTATGTACACCACCACAAATCGGCTGCATAAACATGGGAATAAAATAAAATAAAGCCACAAGATGTCTCACAGCAACAAAGATGTTTACAGGATGAGGTGAGCTGCAAGACTCCTGTAATCGGTGAAAAACAACCACCTATTTTTGGATAGAATGCCACATGTGTGCAGATGTCCCTGTACAGCACAGGGGTCTCAAGAAGGGGAACATGATCATGTAAATGAAAGACAAACTGAGAAGAAACAGTAACAGGATGAAGCAAACAAGAAGGGTCTGAATGCAGCCTAAATTAGAACTGAAACATTTCCTAAAATTTAAAGTATGCAGAGAACTATTTGTTCAAATGCAGAATTTTATCTAGCTGCACAAACATCAGGTATCACTTCACGACCCTGCCAACACTCCACCTTTAGCAGAGGAGATGTGGTTTCCTTTTTCTTCCACCACCCTTTACAACAAAGCTGCTATTCGGGACTCTGCCTATTTCCCCCAGCCCTTGTTATAAATATCCAGGTTTCTGATCAAGCCTCAGCCCCTCTGTGTATGTTTATGACTCTCAAATATAACAGCCCTGGGTTGGTCCTCTGTAACCTGCTCAAGTTAGTTTCTCAGGTACTTCACTGCCACCAATGATACTGTTTCCCCTTTTTGTTTCCCCTTTTTTGTTTATGTTTTGCCACCCTTGTAGTCTTGTAATAGCTGGCCAGGAACCAGGCATTTATTAAATAAACAAATACGTTTATTTGTTTAACAGATGTTCCTTAAGCAAGATTGTTTAAGTTCCAAGTACTCAGGCATGTGGTTTCTAAATATGTTCTTTACATATACAATTCCAACAGTCTTTTCTGTATTGTCAATTAATATGAACCTGCCTATATAACCCTCTACAACCCCCTCATTACCCACACAAATCCTTCAGCCCTCTCCCTCCAAATGTCAAATCCTATCCCTCTCCAACTTCAATCCCTCGCCAACTGTCAACTGTCAAGCCTTTCAAATATACAGTGCCTTGCAAACGTAATCAGACCACTGACCAATGCTCTCGTATTACTGAATTACAAATGGTACACTGTAATTTTGTTCTGTATACTTTATTTTGAAACACTGAAACTCAAAATCAATTATTGTGAGGCGACATTGGTTTTATGTTGGGAAATGTTTTTAAGAAACATAAAAAACTGAAACATGTTGCTTGCATAAGCAACCCCTGGGCTGTGGAAGCTCCCAGGTTACACAGATGAAAGAAACTGCCCTATCAAGGACACAATGACCTTACCATTGGCCTCCACCTGTGAATCATTCAAGTTGCTGTCACATTGTCAGGATAAAAACTCCACTGTTGACTGGTTAGGCTGTGGATATGAAAGAAAATGAAGACCAAAGAGCATTCTACAGAAGTGAGAGATAATGTAATGCATAGATTAGGAAAAGGGTGGTTTGTTTGGATATCCCAGTCAGCACAGCTGGATCAATAACAGGGGAGTGGAAGCTTCATCACACCACTTTTCACACCAAGAAAAGGTCATCCCTCAAAACTCAGTGCTTGAACAAGGAGACTTGTGAGAGAAGCCGCAGAGAGGCCAACAATCACTTTGAAGGAGCTACAGAGTTCAGTGGCTGGGAGTGGAGGAATGGTCCACCAGTCAACCATATCAAGAACTCTGCATAACTCTGGCCTGTTTAGGAGGGTGGCAAGAAAGAAGCTGTCACTCAAAAAGTACCATCTGAAAGCATGTCTGGAGGTTGCCAGAAAGCATGAGAGTGCCCCTGCTGTGATGTGGGAAAAGGTCAGATGAGACCAAGATAGAGCTTTTTGGCCAAAACTCAAAGCACTATGTGTGGCGCAAACCTAACACTGCCCATGTCTCAAGACACACCATCCCTACAGTGAAGTATGGTGGTGGCAGCATCATGCTGCGGGGATGCTTCTCATCAGCAAGGACTGGGCATCTTGTTAAAACTGAAGGAAGAATGGATGGAGCAAAATACAGGGAAATACTGCAAGAGAACCTGCTTCAGTCCAGTGAAAAATTGAAGCTTGGGAGGAAATTCACTTTTCAGCAGGACAATGATCCCAAGCACAAGGCCAAAGCAACACTGGAGTGGCTCAAGAACAAAAAGGTGAATGTCCTACAGTGGCCCAGTCAAAGTCCTGATCACAATTCCATTGAGAATCTGTGGTGCTCTTTGAAAATTGTGGTCCAGAAGCAACATCTAACCAAGCTGAACGACCTGAAGCGAATCTGCCAAGAATGGGCCAAAATCCCTCCGACAGTGTGTGCAAAGCTGGTACCCCAAAGGAGTTAAAGCTGTTATTTCAGCGAAAGGTGGCTCTACCCAATATTAATTGTGGGGGTTGAATACTTATGCAAGCAACATGTTCCAATTTGTTATGTTTCTTACAAACATTTCCCAACATAATACCAACGTCACCTTACAATAATTGATTTTGAGTTTCAGTGTTTCAAAATAAAATATCATACAGAATGAAATTACAATGTACTATTTGTAATACAGTAATATGAGAGCATTGTTCAGGGATCTGATTACTTTTGCAAGCCACTGTATATCAGCCATTCCATATTCACCCAGCCAATCATGCACAGCATTCACCAACATTCCATACTCTCCTTCCCCTCTTCCAACTCTCACTATTTACCTTACTCAACCTATTAAAACCTCACTTACCATAAACACTGAAATAAATATTATTTACACAGAATATGGAACATCACAGGTGGCAAGAGCTCAACTTCAGATTTTCTATTTTCTCAAACTGGAAATATTACTGTAAAGTGTTAGAAGTGTGGTGATGTATGAAGAGTTAGCATTGAAGCCAGGTGACACTAATCTCTGTGCTATTAATACTAGGCAGCAAAATGGAATCCAACTCCTTGGAAAAAAACACATTAGAATTTTATACTTTAATTCACTAAGAGAATGGCAAACAAGCACTGGGTATCTATTTCTCATTTGTTATCTCCTTAGCATTTACCGAACAGAGAAGCAGTGGGTGGGAGGAAGCCAACAGCCTAGTGTGGGATCTAATTTATATTTCTAGCTAGCAAATATAGATGCTTATATTAGAACACACTGCAAATTGAACTTTTTTAAAGAAGAAATTAACCACACAACAATAGACTTACAGCTTTTCAGGGCCAAAGCAGAAGCAGCATGGGAGTAGGGATGTAGTCGTGCAGGGTCTCAGGGGGTCTTAGACCCTTAACTTTTTTGGGAGCAGGGTGCCAGCAGGTTCCCTATGTCTCCACATCCTATGAGCCAATCAGCACAAAAGGGGAGTGTGT
This sequence comes from Rhineura floridana, assembly GCF_030035675.1. Lineage (NCBI taxonomy): Eukaryota > Metazoa > Chordata > Lepidosauria > Squamata > Rhineuridae > Rhineura > Rhineura floridana. Next base: position 87,755,438 of record NC_084482.1, on the reverse strand, counting down.
TAGCCACTGAGAAGAGTTTTCTACCATGCTTCCTTGTTCCTTCCTACTGATTGGAGCCAATCAGATTGAAAGGAGATGAGTCAGTCTCAGAGAAGACTCTTCTCAGTAGCTAACACTCTCCCCTTTCATGCTGATTGGCTCCTATGGACATCTGCTGTTGTGGGACAAGACATTATCAAGGATCTCATTCTCAACGCAGCAGCAAAAAAAGGGGGGAGGGGGCATGGCTGTGATAATCATGAAGGGACCCTGCACTTCTGAATTTGCCACTGTACTATTGCATGGGAGACATATGAAGTGTTTCTCAACTGTTTTTGTTTTGACTTTACTGCATCTATGAAAAGCTCCTAAATGGACTGGAGCAAAGGAAGCTCTACTTAACACTTTCTTCATAGGCTATTAGCCTGATCAAAATCCCACCCCAGCTACTTTTCTCCCTGCAAGGGAAAACGTACTAGGTCATTATCAGGATGCCTGCCCAGGAAAAACCGAGGAAGGGTAGATGCAATTCTGATTCAGAAAACAGCTCAGATGAAAAGAATTGAGGCCGCCTCCGCAACCAAATTTGGATCTCCCATATAGAAAAAACAGAAAGTGAAGAATAGAAACTGCTTGGAGACATGCCGCAGGTCTCCCACATCATGTCTACTGTGCTTCTGAATACAGAGACATTGGATGTTTTGCTTCACAATGTGCCGTAAAGCAAGTGACTGAGAACAAGCTGCCAATACCACTACTGCTATTATGAACTTTCTTCTCTACAACACTATCAAAAGGTGAAGACTGTGTTGTACAGAGAGAGTTGCCATGAGATCATACATATTCAAGACAACTCAAGAAAGAGCACGTGATAATCTCAAGCATCACATAAGCTATTAATTATATTAATATATAAATGTCAGGTAATACATACAAAAATCTCAATCAACTGAACACCGAACTTACAATGATACGGGATACCTTGGCAGTCAAAGCAGAGCTAGTCTTGCACAGCAGGTAAGAGTGTGAGCTTGTACATCTATAGTTCAAATCTTGCCTTAGCCATGAACTGACTGGTGGCCTTAGGCTGTGAAGGCCTTTCATTTTTTTTTAAAAAAAAGAAAGAACCATCTAAGCTTCTAGCCCTCTTTGTGTTTAATAGGGCTTCTTTCCAAGTAAATGGGTACAGGATGCCAGCCTAACTTTGGGTTAGGATTGGCTTTGGAGAAAACAGAGTTCTTGTGCCTTAACAGCTGTATCTCCACAATGAGGACCAGGGGACATTGCTGACTTCCTATGGTAAACATGCGGATGTCCAGGAGTAGCCATGACTGTACTCGCTCTAGTTTTGAGTTATGCAATGCCCATTTTATGTTATGCCAGGCCCCCATGGCAGTGACTGGTGCCCACAGTACTCTCTCAAAATTCAAAATGTATCCACTGGTCCAAAGAGGTGGGTGACCCCTGCCTTAGGCAAACCATTCTCAGCCCCCACATTTGCAATGTGGTGATAATAATACTGTCTTATCTAACAAAAGCGTGCTAAAGATTACTGAGATATGTATATGAAACTCTTTTTACATCACAGAAATGAAAAAGAAATGCTAAATATTGTTATTAATTTCAAGCTATACCACTGACATTTGTTTATTGATTTCACTGTTCTTAAATAGATTTAAAATTAAATTATTTTAATTCCAAAATAAATACTATCTAGATAGCTCTTAGCAAGACAAAACCAGCCTATTTTGCATTCAGCCAATGCAACCTGCAACTGGAAAGGGAGAGATCCTGATAAGACAAGTTACCTGCTTGTTCTTCATCAACTTCCATAGGAAGAAGTGCCTGATTAGTTGCAGAGGCTTCACTGTGGCTCTCTGCCATAGCCATTCCATCTTCCTGTGCCACCTCCTCCATATCATTCAGTGCTGCAAAGGGAGATAAGAATGACCAAGATACAAATGAGAACACCACTCTTCATTAAGAAGGCAGAAGCTAGTCACACATAATTGCAAGACAATCTTAGGAAGGCTTCAAAGGGCTCCTACAACAGAGGAACATCCGTCTTTGTCCAGGAAACTTAACAAGGTAGCTCTCCAGTAATCTGAAAGGGATTTTGATCAATTCCTATACTGCAGCTTTTGATGAAGACTCTGCCCTTTACAGAAATCAGTTTTGGACAGAAAATGGGGCCTTCAAGCCAGAAGAGGAAAGTCAATTTGAAATGATGCCTGAAAACCAAAAAAACGAATGTAACTAAAATATTTATGGTGGTTATTATGCAACATTAAGTCACTTTAAAGCTGTTAAGTAGAACTAAAATATCATTAGCTTGTTTTAACTGTTCTTGGTGTGGCAAGGGAAGGTGATTGAGAGGGTTGTGGTGCAGCAATTGCAAGTACTCTCGGATGAAACCAATTATCTTGACCCGTTCCAGTCTGGGTGCAAGCCTGGTTATGGGACTGAATCAGCCTTGGTCGCCCTGATCACCTTAAGAACATAAGAAGAGCCTGCTGGATCAGGCCAATGGCCCATCTAGTCCAGCATCCTGTTCTCACAGTGGCCAACCAGGTGCCTGGGGGAAGCCTGCAAGCAGGACCCGAGTGCAAGAACACTCTCCCCTCCTGAGGCTTCCTTTATTGGGAAAAGGATGAGGGAGTGCGACCCTGTTACTCTTACTTGATCTCTCAGTGGCTCTTGATACCATTGACCATGATATCCTTCTGGGCTGATTTGGTGAAATGGGTATCGGAGGCACTGTTTTACAGTGGTTCCGATCCTATCTCCAGGGTCATTTCCAGAGAATAGCATTGGGTGATTGTCTTTCGGCCCCTTGGCAATTGTGTTGTGGGGTGCTGCATTCTGCACAACAGAGGAAATGAACCTTTAGTGTGGCGGCACCTACCCTGTGGAACTCCCAACCTTAAATATTAGACAGGCACTATCTCTGTTAACCATTTGGCACCTACTGAAGACCTTCCTCTTTCAACTAGCCTTTTAAGTTGAGACCCTATCCCAGTCTGCTTCTGTGTTGGAATTGCTTTTTAATATGCTTTTAAACCTTTTTTAAAAAACAATATGCTTTTTAACATTTTTTAAAATGTCTTCAAAGCTTTTTTAAAAAAATGTTTTTAAAGTTGTTTTGTTTTAATGTATTTTAATGTCTGTTTTTATTATGTTTTAAAGTGTTTTTAGTGCTTTTGTTTGCTGCCCTGGGCTCCTGCTGGGAGGAAGGACGGGATATGAGTAAAATAATAATAATAAAAACAATAAATAAATATTGTATTGACCAGAAATGAGAAAAGAGTTATTACCATCAGATCAAGAAGAATAGCTACATAACGTTTTACAGCAATAGGTTAGGTGTTACTTAGACACTGAAGAGGTGTAATTGCGAGCATTAATAGTTTTAGTATCAATTGGAGTTGTTAACTGTGTATGTATTTTTATACATACCTATTAATGTTCAATTGCTAAAAACAAATAAATAAAAGTATTTCTTGCATTTACCCTCTGCTGCAATCTGCTGTTCTTCCACCTGTTCCTCTTGTCGCAACTCATTCTCCTCATTCTGGTCATTTGGTTGCTGGTGGTTGTTATGGTGTATATTGGCATTATTGTTCTGGTGGTTATTATTGTCGTTTTCATTGTTGGAGTTTTGATTGCTGACCAAAGCAGAGGAAACACCAATTCCTGTGCCTGCACTCAGACCTACACGAGCACACCCCTGAAATACATAAAAAAAGATCACTGACAACAACCAGCAAGCGGTTACAAACCAAAATACAGTTTTAATCAGTGCTGTCTCCCACTATAACTATATCGTGGTGTACTGCTTCTTGGACAAGCAGAGATGTGTGGCAGTCATTGCTGGGATTACATGGGTGATGGCTGAGCATCAAGCAAGCTGCTCCTGATCCCTGCATGGCCATTTCAAAGCTCCTGTCCTGAGATGACTGAATACTTCCCATGAGTCAAACCAATAAGGACAGCGATGTACAAGCTAATCAAGATGTTTTTAGTTATATAAACATTGTATCGTCATTACCTATCGGTTCAAAATAAAGAGACAGAATCTTACAGCCAAGATTGGGAAGGTGTTAGTTGACATACCATCAGGACAAAGAAGTGCAGCAAGCTTTTGCAGAAATGTATTGTGTAAGTATATTATTTCTATGGATGTGATTATGTCCACCAAATGGTAGGAATATGTAAAAGAGGCCATGTAAGAGTAACATCTGCAACTTTCCTTTGTGACTGGCTTTTCTTTGCCTTGTCTTTCTTTCCCTTGGCTGCTGCTGCTGCTTCTTCTCTGTTCCTTTGGGGTCCTCATCTCTGCCCTCCTAAATCCCACATGGTTGCTCACTGATGTTTCCAGAGAGTTGTCATGATTGTTGTCACACACATATGAGCATTCACATTCATTTGTAACCCTTCACTTCTCACCCTGTCAAGTAAAGCAGTATCTGCCCCTTTCCCTAGTCTGGTGTGTTGCCTGCTAAGCCAGCAAACCTGAGATCAGGGTGGGGACTAGAATAGCCATTTCGATGATACAGTGGTACAGTTGTCTTCCTAAAGTAAAGAAAGCAGTGCTATACCCTGTGCAATCCCTAGGGAGGAAGGAAATGGCGGGGGCTCTTTAGGGTGAGAGGATGGAGGCTTCCTAAACAAACACAACTATTTCCCCCTCTCTCCCAGCTTTTACATAATACATCTCCAACAAGTCAGACATATGGACAGAAGTGTGGGACATTATGTCAGATGATATGTAGTGAAATATGCAAACTAGTCATGGCTCTCTGGTTTGTAATAATCTTCCGTATTGTTCAATCTTGGTGCAACCCTGGTTGCCAAAGTGTAAGATTCCTTCCCATAATAAATCTAATCTTCTTAAGTATGAAATGAAATCAAATGAAGAGGAAGGGGAAAAGTGGAATATAAGGAGGAACAAGTTTCATAGCAAAATGAGATCTCTGCAACAAAGCATCATCTTTTCAGACATAAGAAAGTATTCTTATCATCAGCACCTAGCACAATAGCATGACTATAATCTGCAGTACTCAGTTTTCATCTTTATGTTGCTTTCCTAATCTAGTCACTAAACTATGCAATTTGAATGCTTAAAACCAGTCAACTAAAGTAGTATTTAATTACAAGTTAAAAAGTGCACGCCAAAAACAAGTCTAGTATATTTCCCATTACCCAAAGATATTTGAAACACACAGAGCTAAGTAAACTTCTTTAAAAACTTACTTTGGGAGGTTCCCGGAACATCTGGTCCAGAGAGATAAACTCCAGGCTTGGCAGTAACTCAATAAACTGACTAAATGAATCTAGTTTTATTGCATGGCATCTCACCAAGGTGAGATCAAACAGTCGAGTCCACCTTGAATGATCTATGGGGTGGGGGTGAGGTGGAGAGAAACAAATGGACTTAATTATAAGATTTCTTACGTAATATTTCTAAATTTGCTTAACCTTCTTTCCCCACTTCACATTTATGTTTTTTCTTCATCACCACCATTCCAAAAAGGTATGCTTCCTGATTATTCTGATGCATCCACCATTTACTGAGGTCTTCCACCTACTTTGAATGGCAAAATACAAGTGACTAACATAATCCAGCTTTTGGTAGCTTAGACTTCACAGATCTGTCAGTGTGGCCTGAAAGGATTCAGCTCCATAAGTGAAAATGAATTCTCATAATTATGGTATTGACCAACACAACAGAGTTCCAAGTCATTCATCTTGAAGACGGGAGTTGTGTAACACAGGATCCTTTAAAATTTACAAATGGAATACAGTGGGGAAAGACCTTTGTGACTGCCCCAAATTTCATTTAACTAACAGGTTGGTGGAATCTGGTGGAAAGAGCTTCTGTTCATGGAAGGACCCCTTCCATGAGCACAACTTTTGTTCCATGAACAAAAGAAACTGCTGTTTGTGGAGCAATTGCATTGGATCCCACCCATTAAAACCTATAGTCTAAATTAAATTTTGGTTAATCAGAAAGCAATTTTCCTCCTTATACTGATTGCTTCTAGGGAACTCAGAGTTCCAAGGTACACAATTCCTGGTAGCTCATTTATTTAAAAGTAGGTGGAGAACCCCAACAGAGTGTGGGTGTATCAGAAGAGCTAGGAAGTATAGATTTCTTTAAAATGGTGATCACCTTAGTATGCCCCAATACAGTTTACTAAATAACAACAATCCCCAAAACAAAAGCAGCAGGTTAAAAGCAGCAGCAAATCACCAAGGGACTCTTCAAACTCACCTAGCAAAGTACAGGAAAATAAAACCATTCTGAGATACAGGTGAAGAGAGATGGTGTTAAACAAAGCCAGTCTCCATCAACATCTTCAGGATCAATACTGCAAATTATTCATCCTTGTGAGGTACCAATCCTAGACCCACATTGTGTTAATGAAAACTCCATACATTTCATATCCACTACTGGATACTTCAGAAAAGTCCAGAACATTCTCTAGTGACATGTTGCTGCCAAAACCCAAATCCAGTACACAGATTCTAATATTTACATACAGAATTTTAAGTGCATTCTGCAAACACACCTCGCATCTGTCCCTGCTGACAACAGCAAAAATCAAGATTATTCCTAGCACCAAGGCATCACAGAACCAACATTCAAGGGCCTGCAGGAGGAAGAGACCATCGCCCAAGGGAAGGAGAGGCTGCTGCTCTTGCTGCTGCTGTGCTGCTGCTGCTGCTGCTGCTGCTGCTGCTGCTGCTGCTGTGGGACCACCACCTCCACCACCCTTCCCAGAGGGACTTCTGCCTGGCGGGACCAGGCCCCAGGTACCCAGCCAGCCAGGACTGATTCTTACCACCTGTCCCTCTTTGGAGGGATACATAAGCCGGCTGGCTGAGGTGGCCTGGGAGACCCAGGGCCTGCAGGAGGAAGAGACCATCGCCCAAGGGAAGGAGAGGCTGCTGCTCTTGCTGCTGCTGTGCTGCTGCTGCTGCTGCTGCTGCCGTGGGACCACCATCTCCACCACCCTTCCCAGAGGGACTTCTGCCTGGCAGGACCAGGCCCCTGGCCTGATCCTGATCGGGGCGTGGACGTTTCTGTTGCTGCCGTTGGGCTGTCCTGGAATGCGAGACTGAAGTGCTGCTGCTGCCTCTTCTGAGGTGTATGCCACCGTTGCTGCTGTCATTATCACCAGGTTGGGGGTCATTGCTGTCCATCGTTCTTGGGCCCCATTACATCAGCTACTACGGATTATCGGCTGCTGAAGCTCCTCGGATGCTGCTGTGTTGTCTGAATGTATGAGTGGGTTGTATGAGTGAGTGTGTGATTGTGTGTATATGCCATGAGTTTTATTATTTATTTTATTTTTATTATGTGCCTGGGCGAGAGGACAGTGTTGTGGGAGGGAGGACCAAAGGGGGCCCCTATTAGTGTAGTGACGGGTAATGGGAGGTATGGCGCTGTGAGTAGGACATGCCAGTTAAGGGGAACTCGCCCCAGACAACTGGTGGCTGTGACGTGTTCCGGTCCTCCTCACACCCACAGGATTGCTGGTAGTTCTATCAGCCAACCCTCGGATCTCCAGTTGCTGCTTTTTAATGCCAGATCGATAAATAATAAAACCTCCCTCATCCATGACCTAATTGTGGATGAGGCGGCCGATCTGGCATGTATTACCGAGACCTGGGTGAGCGATCTGGGAGGTATTAATCTCTCCCAGTTGTGCCCACCTGGGTATTCGGTTCAGCATCTGGGTAGATCCGAGGGTCGGGGAGGGGGAATCGCTGTGGTCTATAGAAGTTCCATCCCTCTTGTTAGGCACCCTATCCAGATGGCTAATGGTCTAGAGTGTCTGCACATAACGTTGGGTCAGCGAGACAGACTGGGAATTCTGTTGGTGTACCGTCCACCCTGCTGCCCAACAGCCTCCCTAACTGAGCTGACAGAGGTGGTCTCGGATCTATTGTTGCGTTCCCCCAAACTTTTGGTATTGGGGGATCTCAACATTCATGCTGAGGCCACTTTATCTGGAGCAGCTCAGGACTTCATGACCTCCATGACAGCCATGGGGCTGTCTCAATTTGTTACTGGCCCTACGCATGTGTTGGGGCACACTCTGGACTTGATTTTTGCCACTGGATTAGGGGATGGTGATCTGAGAGTGAGGGATTTTTCATCTATTCCTTTGTCATGGTCAGATCACCGCCTATTAAGGTTTAGACTCACACTGTTTTCTCCCCTCTGCAAGGGTGGAGGACCAATTAAGATGGTCCGTCCCCGGAGACTAATGAATCCTGAGGGTTTTCTGATGGCTCTAGGGAATTTTCCGGGTGATAGAATTGACGGTCCTGTCGAAACCCTGGCCATGCTGTGGAATACGGAAATGGCCCGGGCAGTTGACACGATCGCCCCGGTGCGCCCTCTCCGTTGCAGAGCTCAATTGGCTCCCTGGTTTACTCCGGAGCTAAGAGTGATGAAGCAAGAAAGGAGACGGCTTGAGTGCAAATGGAGGCGAACTCCCGACGGCTGTAATCATGCACTTGTGAAGCTCTCTACCAAACTCTATGTGAAGGCAGTGAGAGCAGCAAAGAAGCAATACTTTGCTGTCTCTATTCAGTCATCCCTTAACCGCCCAGCGGAACTTTATAAAGTTGTCCGGGGACTTTTACACTCTGGTCCCCAGGACGCAATAACACCATCAATTGCCCGCTGTAATGAGTTTGCGCGACACTTTCGTGATAAGATCATGAACATCCGCCGGGACCTTGACTCCATTATTGTAGCAGTTGATCCTAATGAGGTGTCCAGAGCACAGTCTTGTCCTGTTTTATTGGATGAGTTTCAGTTGGTACAGCTCGAGGATGTGGACAAGGTGCTTGGACAGGTGCGGGCGACCACTTCTGCTCTGGATCCTTGCCCCTCATGGCTAATAAAAGCTAGCAGGAATGGAACAGCCGGCTGGGCCAAGGAGGTGATTAATGCCTCTTTACGAGAGGGAGTGGTCCCACCCTGCCTGAAACAGGCGGTGGTGAGACCGCTCCTAAAAAAATCCTCCTTGGACCCTGATAATTTGGACAACTATAGGCCAGTAGCAAATGTCCCATTCCTGGGCAAGGTTCTAGAGCGTGTGGTCGCTCGCCAACTCCAGGCTCTCTTGGATGAAACTGATTATCTAGACCCATTTCAATCGGGCTTTCGGCCGGGGTTTGGTACAGAAACGGCCTTGGTCGCCCTGTATGATGACCTCTGTCGGGAGAAAGACAGAGGGAGTGTAACTCTGTTGGTTCTCCTTGATCTCTCAGCGGCGTTTGATACCATCGACCATGGTATCCTTCTGGAGCGACTTACGGATTTAGGAGTGGGAGGCACTGCTTGGCGGTGGCTCTGCTCCTATCTCGGGAATCGTCTCCAGAAGGTGATGCTGGGGGAACATTACTCGAGTCCCTGGGTACTCCAATATGGGGTCCCGCAGGGTTCAGTTCTGTCCCCCATGCTTTTTAATATCTATATGAAGCCGCTGGGTGAGGTCATCAGGAGTTTTGGAGTGCGTTTCCAGCAATATGCTGATGATACGCAGCTCTACTACTCCTTTTCATCTTCGTCAGGTGAGGCTGTTGATGTACTAGACCGCTGCCTGGCCGCGATAATGGGCTGGATGAGAGCTAATAAACTGAAACTCAATCCTAACAAGACTGAGATGCTGTTGGTGGGAGGACCCTCTGCCCAGATGGTTGACGTTCGACCTGTCCTAGATGGGGTTACACTCCCCCTAAAGAAACAGGTACGTAGTTTGGGGGTCTTATTAGATCCGCTCCTGTCACTTGAGGCTCAGGTAGCCTCGGTGGCACGGAATGCATTCTACCAGCTCCGGCTGGTAGCCCAACTACGACCCTATCTGAGCAAGGAGCATCTTGCCTCAGTTATCCATGCTATGGTAACCTCTAGATTGGACTACTGTAATGCACTCTACGTGGGGCTACCTATGAAGACGGTTCGGAAACTTCAGCTAGTGCAAAATGCTGCGGCCAGAGTTCTCACTGGGACAAAGAAATTTGACCATATAACACCTGTCCTGGCGCAGCTGCACTGGCTACCGATATGTTTCCGGGCCAGATTCAAAGTGTTGGTTCTTACCTATAAAGCCCTAAACGGCATTGGACCGCAATACCTGATGGAGCGCCTCTCTCGCTATGTACCTACCCGTTCACTACGCTCGACGTCGAAGGCCCTTCTCCGGGTCCCAACCCATAAAGAGGCCCGGAGATCAACAACTAGATCTAGGGCCTTCTCGGTGGTGGCCCCCGAACTATGGAATGCCCTCCCAGACGAGATACGCCTGGCGCCTTCTCTGTTATCTTTTCGGCGCCAGGTAAAAACTTACCTTTTCGCCCAGGCTTTTTAAATTTTGTAAATTTTTAAATATTTTAATTTAACATTCTAAACTTAATATGATCTTAATTTATAAATCTCAATGGCAATTTTATTAATGTTTTATAATTGTACTATATATATATATATTTTTTTCCACACTTGCTCATATTTTAATTGTGATTTTATTTGTTGTACACCGCCCTGAGAGCTTTCTGCTATAGGGCGGTCTAGAAATGTAATTAAATAAATAAATAAATAAATAAATAATCTCTGGAAAGGGAGTGTCTATAGTTGGGGCAACACAGAAAAGGCCCTATCTCTGGTTGCCACCTGCTTAACTTCTGAAGTCAAGGACAGCAGGAGGGGGGTCTCTGACAAAAACCCAACAAAGGTGGAGGTTCATATGAAGGAAGTCCTTCAGATACTTGCTTGACATAAATTATGTATTAATACCATTTATCACTCAGTAAGAGACAGAGGGAGAGCCAGTGTGGTGTAGTGGTTAAGGTGTTGGACTATGACCTGGGAGACCAGGGTTCAAATCCCCACACAGCCAGGAAGCTCACTGGGTGACCTGGGGCCAGTCACTGCCTCTCAGCCTCAGAGGAAGGCAATGGTAAACCCCCTCTGAATACCGCTTACCATGAAAACCCTATTCATAGGGTCAACATAAGTCAAAATCGACTTGAAGGCAGTCCATTTCCATTCCAAGAGGCAGAGAAAAAATTGGAACCTTGCTGTATCCATAGGATAAAATTACCTTTTTTGCATAACCACAGAGGCTAATGTACTATACCAAAAAATGGGAGCATATCGATAAAACATGCCTATTACAGAACTGTAACAATCACTAACAGTAATCAATTGAATTAAGGAGGGGCAACATTCAGTTTGCTGAGGGACTTTAACCCATTTACCAGATGTGCTTTTGTGTGCACAATACCTGTGATCCAACTGCTTGGATTATGCAGATGTGGACAATTGTATATGACAAGGTATTTAATAGAAGAGAAGACTTCATTCACCGCTTTCATTCCAATATCTGTGATGATGCCTGGATTTTCAACTACATCAGCCAAGCCATACTTCACTAGGTCTGCATTAACCATTTTGCCTGGGGGAGAACAGCAAAAAAAAAATTAGCAATCCATTCCGTCCATAATTCTCTACAGCAATTCAGTCTCGATGCTGGCTACAGTTTTATTAATGAGAACTGGAGTTTATCGGCTGCACCCAGACAATGGGAACAGTAAAGACGGTAAAGCGAAACCTTTTAAAAAACAAAATCAAAGTGCTTCAAAAAGTCGCAAATTCACTCTAATAGACATTGGTCTATAAAGGCTACTTTTTTTTGCTCTTGCTTGTATTAAATGAATAGCCTTATTGCATCAGAACTGCTAATACAATCCCCCTGCTTTTTAGGGAATGGGCAGGACCTGGGATGGCATGTCTAGTTGTGCCCTCACTAACAAGGAATCTGATGGGCACAATGGATTGCAGGGTTGGGGATTGGAAAGAGCAGGTATCAATCTCCTGTCTCATCTACTGAGACTTATGACATTTACAACACTTGCTGCTTGCCTGGGATGAATGCCAAGCAACCAGACAAGTGGCCAATGCACGTCCCTTCCTGTTCCTGCAGTCTTGCTTGTACCACTCTGAGAAAGACCAGCAACTGCCACAATGTTCCTCCCATTCTGGGCAAAGAAACAGAAAGAGCACCCGCCCTGAGGCAGCAGCAGCCATTGGGCTGGTACTAAGGAGAACATTCAGTCAGCACAAGGATTTTTGCTTGCACAACAAATGTTCCCCTCTTCTTCCCCTGCACCCCCCCCCACATCTGTTCTAGGGATTCCCCCAACCCTCTGGAGCAGATTTGGGGAGGGTGCAGGCCATGCATGGGGAGAGGAGAGGGGGGAAGAATCCCATTGTGCAAGCAAAAATCCTTGCACTGATGGGAAGCATTAGTAGAATACCCTTATAACGCTCTCCTGTATTCTAAGGCTGGGGAAATATTGACATGTGCTTCGGTTATTTCCTCAGCACTTGCTCACTTATTTGCTCTCTCTTCTGGGAGAAAGGAGAACTCACATACAACAGGCAGAAAGAGAAGATGGCAGTTGCTGACTGGAAGAAAGAGTCTCTATCTGCCTTCAGTGCACGCTGCTATCTTATGCATTTCATGTACTGACTCTCCAGACCAAGGCTTAATGCTCACATGGGTATTCCCAAGAACATAAGAACATAAGAAGAGCCTGCTGGATCAGGCCAGTGGCCCATCTAGTCCAGCATCCTGTTCTCACAGTGGCCAACCAGGTGCCACAAGGATGTGGACAGTTTTCACACCAGCCACAGATGATCCTATGAAATCTGATGCTGGCATGGCCATATGTGTGTAAGCTATTTTAGTCAAAGTTCCCTGTATAAGACATATGGAGGCGTGATCTTAGAAGAGCATCAGTGGGAAGCTAGGGGCTGCTTGTTCATTACACAAGGTTGTATCACAACATCTGGACAATCTTTTAACATTTGAAGCACTCGTGATTTAGAGAGATAAAATCCAGATCTACCCTAACAGCAGATAGATAAACTAAAGGAAAACTGTAAAGTTTTCATACACTGCAACAAAAACTCATCAACGTATCCAAGATGTAGTGTTTCAAATTGTGGAAACTCCAATTCTGCCATTTTTAGGGCAGAGAATACTCCATCTTTGGTTAAAGAAGGCTGAATCCGTACTTCATGCAACCTGAAAAAGAGGTAAAACAAGATTTGAAACTTTCACACAAGTATTTCCTAGTGCAGAATATGTACAGTATTAGAGAAGCGCTTTCACTAGTCCACACCAAATTCTAACAGATAGATGCACATTCACATGAGACAATACTTGTATTATTGTTTGTAACTTGCAAGAATATGCAATTCCAATGACACTGCTTCACTGCAAGAGCCATGAAGACATATTTATCTACGCATTTAAAAAAAAATTAGCCTGCCCTTCATCACAAGAGCAATCCCAGGGCAGAGTACAATAAAATATGATTCAAACCACAGTATTAAAAAATAAAAACATGAGCAGATAAAAACAGCAGCAACATCCAAGTCAAACATCAACATCTTATAAGGGACTGCTCAAATAAATGAGTCTTCAGCTAGCACAGAAAACTTATTAGTGGTTAGTTCCAGTTGTATCTCAGGAGAGAAGGGTGTCCCATATTCAGCGCAGAGAAGGCCCTTCCCCTGATTGTCACACAGGAGATTTCCATTAACTGTGGAACAACCAAAACAGCCTTCTGAGCTGATCTTAGCACACAGGAAAGTCAATATGGAAAGAGATGCTCCTTCAAATGTTTAGAATCCAAGTTGTTTAGAACTTCACAAGTCTTTACTAGCACTGTGAATTTGGCTCAGTAACAACTTATTTCAGGATCTTAATTTTATAAATGAGGTATGACGCAGAATTTTAACACCTATAATTTTAAATATTTTAGCAATTTAATATTTACATCTTAACATCTTAATATTCAATCGATTTAATGCATTTTACATTTAATATTTTAGTACTGAGTTTTGTAGTTGTTTATATGTTTAATCATGTTTAGGTATTTTTGGTATAATTATTTTAAGTTTAATATATGTTTTTAAATTGTATATTGGATGTTATATGTTGTGAACCGCCTAGAGAGCTTCGGCTATGGGGCGGTATAGAAATATAATTAATAAATAAAATTAATAAATAAAATAAGCCATGGCCAAATTAACAACAGTGCACAGAATTCACTAATATCAGTATGCAGAGGCATATCAAAATGCTTTATATACAAACATAATGGTGATTTGTTGACATACACAATTAAAAAGGAGAAAGACTAATAATACACGTTAAGTACCTTCGTGCAGCAGTTATTATGAGGTAGCCAAGGTCCACTTCCAGAGCATTCTTGCAAGCTCCCAGAACTATAGTGTGCAAATTTCTAAATCCCCCTGTTGGACAGATAAGAAAAAAATCACTAAATTTGGGGACCAGCATTAAGACTCACTAGAAGAATGATGTACACATTGTATTGGAAAAACAAAACTCTACAACTACCTCTCAATCAATGTCCCTGACAATAAGGGACAGCCATGAATAAAGAAATATCTCAGATTCACTTCAACACATTACTGTTTCTTGAGCAGACATTAATCTCAATGGCTGCATCCAACTAAGTCATACTCAGAGTAGTTTCATAGAAATCAATGGACCCAACTAACTAAAGTCCATTGATTTCAATAGGTCTCCTGTGAGTATGACTTAGTTGGATACAACCTAATATCAGCATAAGTGTGTGCTTTGTAAGATCTGAACAGAAGGATGTATCTTTTTTCATCATGGATGCAGACTGTGAAGCAGCTATCAATATCTTATTTCTGAGCTGTGTACATGCAGTAAAAAAAGACACAAATTCTCAGACTCTGACTAATACATACTTTTCCCCCAAGAGAGATTAATTAAGCAAAGGTGTTGTCTGCAACCTCCATAGGCCATTCAGTAGTGTGATGAAACACTACTCCACTGCCTTTTCTAGTATTCTAATAGTCCTGATGCAGCACTATAAAATGCAGCACACACTTGTACACAAATAGCCCCCATCCACACAATTCCTTTTTACAATGGATAGACTGCATGAGAAGAATCTAGTTGTGTATCGAAGTAGGCTTTGGTTCACATGAAGCATTTGGGTAAAGGGGGGGAAGCTGTACAAGCCAAGGCTTACACCATGGTGAATGTACATGCTTAGGACCATGAGTGAACCAGCTCTTAGTCTTTTATGTAGTCCAAGGCAAAGTATCCAGTGTTTTAGAATTCAGACATCAGTCCAGAAGAGAGGGGAGGAGACAGAAATCCAAATTTACCTATTGCCTTTACTTGCTTTCACACAACACCAGTGTTTGAAACTACTGAAACTATTTGCTTTTATAAAGTACATCAAAAACATTTTTTGCGAACAGTATACTATTTTCAAATCTGAATAAGAGGTTGCATACCAGATCTCCAGCTGTCTTCTACAACATGCTGGATAAGACCTCCGAGGAAGGGAACTCGAACTAATTCTAAATGTTCCAGATTTCGGGCAGAAGCCAAGCCTGTGACCAAGGGGACATACTTCAACGAGTTTGTAGGTCCTACAACAGAGAGAAATATTCCAACAGTCTGCATTCACATTGATAGATGGCTGCACAGATAGATATATTTGTGTCCAGCAGCATCTACACCATATTGCTCTATGTAACAAGATCACATTTCAAACATCTGTTCTCACATGGGGAAATGGATAGTTCATCAGTACTGAAAAGAGAGTGAAGAAGATGCACATATATACCCCTGTATTTCTGCAGGAGCACTATAGTCATTGCCTGGTTGAAAGTAACAACATGTATCTGAGAACAGATATTGGATAAAGTTCCCCATTGAATAAAAATGGAAGGAACTAATTTATCCAGAATGTTGACCCTGCTCCTTTAAACCACACAGCACAAAGAGCAGTTGCCAGAACTTCCATTAAAGATATAGTTCAATTCTAACACAAAGCTGGCAAATAACTAGCTTAATGACTGAATGATTATTTCATTATTCAAACATACTCTAAAAACACAGATCTACATTCCCTATTGAGTGTTAAGGTGTTTGCACCCTTATTGGGTTAATGTGAATTATATCCTACCCATCCAATACATATGTGATAAAAGGACCCTATGTTCTTTTACCTGCACAATTTCTCATGACAAAAGTGCGTAAGCTGATGCAAAGGAAGTCTTTAAAAGGCTGCGGTTTAGTGAGTCTCACCCACTTCAGATATAGGTGCCTCAGCATTGGGATGCAAGGAATATCAGGGACATTAACCCCTAAAATACAGGAAACAAAGTAGCAAGTCAGGTTCAAAAACTACACATTTCAAGGGCAAACAAGAAAAGGCTTAATTTTTATAGGGGTGTATACAGCAGCCCATGCTAACTGCTACTTCAAAGCAGAGGTTCCCAAACAATTGTCCATGGACCACCAGTGGTCCACAAGCTTCCTTCAGGTGATCCACGACATGTCCACATTACATATCCATATTGTTTCTGTTAATTGTGTTTTATGGTTTCTTTTTCTGTATTATAAATTGAATTCCATGGAATGCAAATTGTAGTACTGTAAAACGCAATATAATAAAAGAAACAATAAAATGCATTTAAAATTATACATCATCTAGCACAGCACATTACAATTGATACAACAGATAGGAAAAAACATTAGGTGGTCTGGCAAGACCACCAGCAATTTCAAGTGGCCTGTGGGGAAAAAAGTTTGGGAACCACTGCTCTAAAGCAAATTAAACAGTTGACACAGAGAATTTAACAGCAATGGAATAACTGCCCTTTCTGATTTCATAGCTGTTCAATCATGATGATCCACTGGAAACTAACAAAAATATTTCTCTAAAATTCTCACCTACTAAGTGCAAAGTCTGAATTTTCGCTCCTATTGGTATTTTTAGTTTGTTTTCAGGTGGAATTGGGAAGGCACCATTACGATTACGAAACTTTCCAAGGATATGAACTTGTGGCATGTATGTCCAAATGGCTTCTACCAGTTCCAAATGGGAAGTCTCAACACCCTAAAGCAAAATAACAGCATGGAGTAAAAGGAAAGCCCAAGCATCGTCATAAGCAACAAAATATATAGTATTAGTATAAAACCAAGAATAATCCTTAATACCTGAGCCCTTCCCATTCATATAAATAGCAATATAAACTGAAACTGGCATGACTCATGCAGGTCTTAGCAGTAATGTTGTAAGAATTCACAACTAGCTTATACTTGGAAGAGATCTAAAACTCTAAAATTGACTAATGACTTATTCCTATCTTTCTATAAATCCCAGGCAAGTTATAATAAAAACTTGCAAGGGCATTATAGAAACTAGAATATCTCAGCACCTTTTAAGGGTAGTGAAACCATAAATAAACTCATCCAATTAGATGAGGAATAAAAAGTTCAAACTAAGATTTCAAGATGGGTTTTTGTAAGCCTATGAAATGAGATTCAGATAAGTTTCTCAAAGCAAAGAATTACCAAGTGTTATATTGTTGGAACCACACAATGGAAAACAGACTATAGCTTTCAATACAAAAATCGATAGCTGGTGCAGAATATAAGAGAATCTGAATTTCTTTTTTTACGTAGGAGTAAGTGTATAGGTCTCATAGATGAAAAGTAGTGTTTTTAAGACAAATGCACAAAGACCCTATCTGCTAATCACAGGTGGAATGAGCATGTGACACACCTAGCGTTTCTCTAAACCAGTACATCATGACAATTCTGATGCTACTAATCTTCTCTACCACCTGTGACAAACTACTGGACCAACCCCTCCCTTCTACATATAATCCAAATTCTGTACAAACAAAATTAAGGGTATAAATGGTATGGATATATGGATATATGCATAGCTATTTGTACACTATTTTCCAGTCACAGAATTTTGGTGCGTCTCTTTGTAATATTTGGGTTTTAAGGGCAGAATTCCAGATTTAATTAAAAGAGTAATAGCTGAATTTAAAATTCAGTTGCTTCAGCTTCTAAGTTGAAACACAGATTTAAGTGAATGGAAATCAGCACACTCCATGAAATTCAACACTATCTGTTTTGTATAACTATCTCTATCCCCTCACCCCACCCCATACACCCCACAAGTGTTATCAAGAATCACAACAGCCAAACGCAGATGTACCGGTATGTTTAGGTTTTGAATATACAACACTTACTAGTAGATTTGGACAAGCTTGCAAGGCTTCGAGAACTCCTGGAATGCTGAAAGCTTCATAGCCACGAACTCTGCGTCTATCCAAGTGCCTGGGGTGAAGCCCATACAGCTGCTCAATATCTGGCATTTTCTTCAGCAAAGTCAGGAAGCTGGAATCTGTGAATCCTGGGAAAGTGACACATAATTTATCTTTGAGAAAAAATGTCTAGATGCGCAAGGAAGACTGATGGCACAGTTTTCAATTCACATATAACAGAGCAAGGATTTGTGTTACTTCATTTGTTTTATTTTACCATGCATGTACTACCATCCATTTTAGCCATTCACAAAAAAAGAGGAACCATAAACTTAATTTTGTAATACTAGAGCTCCAAGGCAAAGTGACAGAACTGCAGAAGTATTCTACTGCTTAGACAACAACAACAATTGGAAGACATCCAAGAAGAGGAAACGACTTATTTGCCAAGTTTTGACTGACATACTAACGCCAAAAAAGTTGGAATTTAATTTTGGTATAATCCAGCTAAAGTTTTTTTCAGTAGCCAGACTATATTAATTTTCCATAACATATTGATAATTGAAAATACATTCAGAAAGTAGAAGGAAGAGAAAAATATATACAGATTTATATACGTTTTAATGGAAGAAGAGAAAAGAAGAATCATACGATTTTTAAAAGATATATTATTTCTCTTGATCCAGCTAGTTATGTATTTCCTCCACTATGGATTTAAACTGGAGACACTTAATTTCCAGAGTACAGTGGGACTAAAAGTGCTAAGTTTTGACTGAATGATGTCCTTCGTTTGACAAGCTTTTTTGCCACAAGATTTGTTTGACAAGCTTTGTTCTTTTTCTTTTTGTAATTGAGCATATTATGTTCTCTTTCATGTACTGACAATACACTGTTTGACTCATTTTTCCTGATAACAAAGCAAGGCCACCTGTCCCATCATTCCTTCAACTGTCCTCTTTTAAAGATAGGCACCATATTTCTCTTGTCAGATCTATGACAACTCCTGCCAACCTTCCTGGCTCCTTAACATGATCACTAAAAGCTTTGCACTAATCTCAGCCACCTCCTGTAATACTCTGGGCCTCAATCCCACTGACCCAGGGCAATTCTTAAACTGATTCACTTCTGTTTAAATCTGGACACCCTGCTTCAGCACTTCTGCCTGAACTACAGCTACCTGACCAGTTTACTTTCTCTTAAAATAGGGAAATGAGAAGGTATTTAGAAAATACACCTGCCTTACCTTTATTATTCTTGTAAGCTCCCCTTCAACACGTAGCACATGCTCTGCACCATTGTCGGTCATTGCCTATGTTCTAACTTTTCTATAAAATGCCTGTTCTATGTATCTTGCAAATTGTATCTCATGATCTTGCTGCTATCGTATACTTTTCCTTATTTTGCTAGTATTCTATTGTTGTTTGTTGTTATGTGCCGTCATGTCGACTATGACTTATGGCAACCCTATGAATCAGCAACCAGCATCTGTCTTGAATCTATGGTTGTAGGCTTCCAGTTTGGAGTTTACATCTTAGCAAAGTAATGCATAAGTGCATCCACATTTTGGAGGATGTGTGTATGCTATTTAATCAATAGAAGGTTTTATAGAGGAAATGAAGGTTCCTCTCTTAATTATATAAACCATCTCAGCAATGGTTTTCAAGAGATAGAGCAGCTTCCATATGTTACATTAAATCTCGACATGTAGAAAACAGGTCCTAGGTTGTCTTTTCTATTGTCTAAGTTAGTAGTGTCAAATTTTCTGTCTTCGGGAAACTTTTCATTGATCTGTCTGAAGTAAACCAGTGTGTTACAGGGAACTCTGGGATATTTTAGGAAGCACACACAGTTCATGCGGAGCACTGGCCAAGCCTCCTGTCCCCTCACTGTTGCCCTTCTTGAACCAAGAGCTCAATGAAGAACACAGCTAATACTCTCCTGCAGGCATATATGGCAGCACATGATTGGTAGAAGCACATCAGCTGTCTTTAAGAGAAACTTATCTGCCATTACTAATCTTCTGTCTGGGGAAAATGGTGTGAAACCTATTATACATCATTATGGAATTTAGTTATATAATCAATTTGGTTTCTTTTTGCTTCAGTTTTATATTTTTATATTTTTGGCATGTTTTGTTTGTAGCTCCTTATCTTGTATTGCTATTATTATCATTTTCTTTAAAAATGAAACCTATAAAAAGGAAAAAGAGGCAGCTGTCCTGAAAAACAAGCCTCAATTTTCAGTATGTCAATTCTAGAGATTTTGATGAACAAACATTTGTTCTAGACAGGCATTAGATAATACCATTGGGAGAGTAGGTGAGTTCAGTCACAGAGGCAAACTTCAGCGCATGCACATGCTGGGTTTTCAGAAGTCTTTCATTCCATAACGTATCCCTATAACTTTGCCATAGGGATAATTTGGTCCAGTGAATTCAGTGCATAGCCTCGGGCAAGTCACTCACTCTTGGCCCCAGTTCCCCAGCTGTAAAATGGGAAGGATAGCATCCTCTCTCATAAGGTTGTAGGTCACTTCTGATATTGCCACATTTTCCATCAGAGTGGACCTGCAGGTCACAAAAAGGAATGACAAAAAAGGCATCAGAGGGACTTCTGCCATGCCTCGTTGTGAACTGAAGATGGGTAACAACGCTTTGGCTGCTCCAGTTCTTATCAAAGGAGTGGCTTGAGGTTGCACTCCCATGAATAAAAACATTCGCTAGCATTGGAAGGAGTCCTGAGAAAATGCTCTATAAAGCCCTGGTGCATGCAGAAAGTGCTATAGAAATTTTAAGAGACTCCATGAAATGCTTTTTAAAAACAACTGATTGGGCTCCTACTGGGAGGAAGGGTGGGATGTAAATCTAACAATTATCGTTGAAAAGCACAAGATATCACAGTGCATAATTGTCCTGATTAAGAGCAGCACTCACCAGTGGGCATGTATTCCCACCAGCGGCCTGCGCAGAGATCCACAACCTTCACCACTCTCAAGTACAGTGTGACTGCTTCCTTTAATTTCCGAGAGAGGCATTCCATGCACATGATATCCTGCAAGGGAAGATACCTTCAGAAAAGAGGAGAAAAATAGGATTAATTCTCAAATGGTTTCTTTCTTCTGCTATTAAAACAAATGACAACCTGGATGGTGCTGTACTCATGCACATACACTCACAGCACAGAATAAATTCAGCAATCAATATAAGAGGTATTGTGCTAAAACCAGTGTAATTAGATAATGAAGCAGAGAAATACAGTATGACCTTCAAACAAGAAGGTCACTCAGTTCAACCATAGTTTGACTGGACACAATGAAATTGCAGCTAACGCTATTTTTTACTTCATCAGAAAATTAAACTGGATACTTTAGTAGAATCTGGAAAACATCATTTTGACAAACCTAAAAAATATGTGTTTCTACTTAGCTTACAGGCAGGTAAACAGCAAACATCCCTAATCCACAATGCCTTCAAATGTCATAATGATGGTTACATCCAACTTTCATTATGGGGGGGAGGGGCAACTCTTTGATTCTGAACATTAGGATTTCACATTCTACCTAGGTCAACCTAACTCACGACTCACCTGATAAGAAAGAACTCTGTCAAAAGAATTAGTTACATAAAAATGATTTCTCATTAAAGAAGCAATCCATAAGATATTTATTGCTTTATAGTTCCAGATAGTTTGCTCTTTGTTGACCACTGCATTTCCTTACATTTTGGATGCTTCCAAACTAAACTAAAAAGCTCTAAGAAGGAAACCCTACAATTAGGGCAGCTTTACCATAAATTATTTTACTTCATGGGCAGATGGTCAGAGCAGGGCCTTCCCTGGGGTCATAATCTTCCCCAGATTACATCAGCCATCTCAAGTCTTCTTTTTGAAAGGCAAATTAAGGTGTTTTTTTAAAAGATAGATCAATGAACAAAATGTGGTTCTTTCTGCATTGTAATGCAAGTATATGTAGCTGTACTCCAGCCAAAAGAGAGAACCAGAATGGAATGAATGGGAAAAGGAAACATTACTAAACAGCAGGCAGAGATACAGAAATTGGTAATACTCCATAACATTGGGATGTTTGTTAGTCAAAGCACTATTCAGAACTAATCTTACATTACAGCTGCCACTTAAAAGGTCTCCATGTGGGAAAAAAACTCCCTTAATTGTTACCTACCACCACCCATTCAACAGGTCTTCTGAATTGTTTCCATCCTGGTTGCTCGTAATACAAACTTTAAGAACTGATGACAGAGTTGACTTTTTCCCTCTTCTCTCCCTATCTCTTTTTCCTTTTGTGTTGTGTGTTTTAGATGATTTCTCATTAAAGCAGCAAGGGCCGGGACTCTTTTTTAAAATTGATCTATAAGTGACCCTGGCAGCCTTTTAAACTGAAGAGCAGGTTAAAAATACAGTACATTATAAAGGATAATACCAATTTTGTCTGGCAGCAAAACATATAAAGCAGTTCTTTAATGCCAAACTGATGTTAAAAAAATATGGTCTTCATCAACCAATCACAGGTGCAGCATAACATATCTAGCTATTATTTCTAACTGCTTACATGCACAAGTAATTCCAAAAATACCTGTAAACATAAATTTTGAGAAATTGGTCCACTGCCGTTTAGTGTCCAAAAACCATACGTATAAAGGAGGCTAAATGGACATCACTAAATTAAAGGCATATTGCACATTGAGGACTGAACAGATAATCTGATTTTTGTCCTGCGGTAGTACGATGAATGACATGAAACACGAAAAGCCTAACACTATTTTCTAACCCACCTAAAGATATGGCAAAGCACTTCATGTGAAAGTTGGTTCATATAGTCCTTCAGGTCAGTAGCTTTAATACATACGAGTCCTTCCCTGCTTGTGGAACACACTTTCACATTTTTCCGCCTAGGCCCCATTTCAGTGATGTTTGCTGATTAAAGAGGTCAGGGCTCATAGGCAGATACAATGAAACTGCAAGAGAAAATGGTGACACAGAAGAATATAACTTAACGCACATAAAATAAATGCAAGACCTATCACTAACACAAAATTTAGGAAAGAAAAAATACAAAAAAATGAGAAACATAAGCATATTTCTGAAAAAATACAGATACAATTTCTCTCACATATAAAATCTCCCACTCAGAAATAAAGACTAAAGAAATAATCTAGTTAGCCGAAGCCAATTAGTAAACAGACTCCAACTGGGACTTTTTGCATAAAATCCCCAAAAGATTCGGCTAATTGTCATTTCCTCAGTAGCCAACTTTTGGAAAACAAATGAAAAATGGAAAAGCTCTGAGGCACCATAAAGGCTAGCATATTTATTATGATAGAAGTTTCTGTAAACCAGAGCCTACTTTACATAGCTAGCCAAAAATTTACTGCCTGATGTTATACTTTTGGAAGAGGAGCAAATCCCATTTTACACGGTGGGATTCATAAGAGCTGGCTGTTATTTGGTTGCAGTCTCTTTCCAGTTGTAAAGTAACACTACTATTCAACAGGGTAAAGAGCAACATGAAAGAGTACAGGGAAGCATGAATGCTAGAAATCTGAGGCAGGTTTTTAATACGAAATATTTTGCACAGATTTTCAGGCTTTTTTCCCCCCATTCTTGATCCAAGAAATTCACTGGTTAGTTTTTCACTTTTATTGTATGAAAAGAAACTAAAAATTTAGGCCATTGTTCCCATTAGTCACTGAGACTCTTTAGTGAATGTGGTGCCCTTCTAATAAATGTGGACTACAACTCCTATTAGTCCGTCAGCATGGCCAATAGTCAGGGGTTATGGGAGTTGTAGTCCAAAAATCAGGAAGTATCACATTGTCTCCTCCTCCTCTATGAAATGTTAAAGGGGGGGGGGGTCAGTGAGAGTATTATGCTCTAGCCTAGAATGACAGAATAACAAATAAAAGAGATCCAACAGGGTCCTTGAGAAAAAGAATGAGACGGGTAGGGGAGAGGAAAAAGAGCTACTTGTTTCTCTGTTCTTTCTCAGGGAAAATCCGATTTCTCCTCACCAGGCAACAGCAAGAAAAAGGCCAACCTCCCACGGTAACGCCAAGAACACATAACACTAAAGACATTTCTTCCTGAATAAACATGGTGAGAAAGGGACTATAGGCAGGCCACAAACCTGCGGGCCGAGAAAGAAAGGGAAGACAGGCCTGGGAGGGTCATTAAAAGGTGCCCCATTCTCTCTCTCTCTCTCTCTCCCACACACACACACACACTCGGCCGCCACCCGGCCCCATCACCAGCAGCGGAGTGGGAGGTCAGCACTGGCTCAAAAACAAGTCCTCAGTGACTCGAAGGTGCCGGTAACAGCGACACCCATTGCCCATCCATCCTCTCACACGCCCTTTGCACAGGGACTGGAAACCCACTAGAGACAACAAACCACAACAGCCTCTCACCTGCCCGGCCACCACCTGTAATTGGGGTTCTGATCCCGGGAGCAACTCCAGCAGGAGACACTTCCTCCCAGGGCTAAACCACGCTTCCGCTTCCTGTCAGACATCGGGCATTTCCGGAGGCTTCGGCTCGCCTCCCCGAAACCGAGATGAAAAAATCAAGAGCGCTCTACAGCCTTCACTGCCGGCTCCGAGTAGGACGCTACGCGTGAGGGGCAAGGCTCGGGGAAGTATATGAGAATCGTTATGCAAGCAGGTGTCGTTATAGTGCTATGGAATGAAATTACCGTGTTTTCTCCCTAAAATGACTTTCCCCTCACTAGATAAGGCTGTACCACCTTGTTTGGCTCTTATAGGGCTTTGTATAAGGTGCTTTATAGGGTTATTAAAAAGAGAAGCCAGTCATTCGATGTTGAATTAGTCTGTTGCACAGTCTTTAAAAGCAGGGGAACCTTGCTCCTTCCTCCTAATTTTTGTTAAAAATAGCATGTCGCTTAATTTTTAACGTTTTATTTTTGAAGCACTACCACAAAAGGAAACCTCCGTAACGTGCGATGCAAGAGAGAGATAACCCTGGCAGATTTCAATGCGGCTTTCTCAAAGGAGAGCATGTTGCGCTTTCGTGCCTTTAAATCTATGCAGCAGCTACGAGATCAATAGGTGAAGCTTTCCCATCGTTGTATGAAAATGTGTCGAACTTCCATATATATTTGCCCAAGTTTCTAAAATATTCGGGGCGGGGAGAAGGAGTACAAATCAATGCACTACAACGAAAGAAAGTCTCGAATTCAGTCTGTTTTTGTGACCCCCCTTCCCCTTTTTAAAAACACAACCAGTTCCTGACCCTCACATGGCGGTTGCTACCAACTGGGAACCGAAAGTGCTGTTGAAGAACTATTAAGGCTATTTCCCCCGACAGACACACACGCACACACACCCTTCCAAGCATGGCTGCTGCTTGCGTCCTTCGCCACCTGGTCCGCCTGCCTTCGGCAGCTGCGACCGTGGCCGCCTCGCTGCCTCCTCGCCGTTTCCTCGCGGGGGCCGCTCAGTTCCAGTACATCGTGGTGGAAAAGAAAGGGGCCAAGCAGAACGTGGCCGTCATCCAGCTGAACCGCCCCAAGGCATTGAACGCGCTCTGCGACGGGCTGATCAACGAAATGAACCTGGCCCTGGACTCTCTGGAGCAAGACCCGGGCGTGGGCGCCATTGTTATCACCGGCAGCGAGAAGGCCTTTGCCGCTGGGGCAGACATCAAAGAGATGCAGACCAGGACCTTCCAGGAGTGCTACGGGGGCAACTTCCTGGCTCACTGGAACAGAGTCTCCAGCGTCAGGAAGCCTGTCATTGCCGCTGTCAACGGTTACGCTCTTGGGGGTGGCTGCGAGCTCGCCATGATGTGTGACAT
Organism: Rhineura floridana; assembly: GCF_030035675.1. Taxonomy (NCBI): domain Eukaryota; kingdom Metazoa; phylum Chordata; class Lepidosauria; order Squamata; family Rhineuridae; genus Rhineura; species Rhineura floridana. The sequence goes on along the minus strand of NC_084482.1, from coordinate 87,729,470 downwards.
CATTTATGCTGGGGAGAAAGCACAGTTTGGGCAGCCAGAGATCCTTCTGGGAACCATTCCGGGGTCTGGCGGGACGCAGAGGCTGACCAGGGCTGTGGGCAAGTCGCTGGCCATGGAGATGATCCTCACTGGGGAGCGAATCTCCGCTCAGGAGGCCAAAGGGGCAGGTCTGGTCAGCAAAGTCTGCCCTGTGGAGAAGCTGCTTGATGAAGCCATCAGCTGCGGCGAAAAGATTGCGAAGAACTCTAAGCTGGTGGTGGCGATGGCCAAGGAAGCTGTGAATGCAGCCTTCGAGATGACGTTAACAGAGGGCAATAAAATGGAGAAGAGGCTATTCCATGCTACCTTTGCTACGGATGACAGAAAAGAGGGAATGAGCGCCTTTGTGGAGAAGAGAGAGGCAAACTTTAAGGACCACTAAATCATCCTATAGAAGCCGCTGATAACACACAGAGTGTCATGGGGATGTGTGGCTGGCTGACAATTGGCTGGTTGAAGAAATCATGGCTGTGTTTATCCAGTCTGCCCAGTTGGCCTCTTCCAGGCGCCATCTCTCTGCCACAAGAGGCCTTTAAGTGCAAAGTCTGTGCCTTTTACTTGCCAGGAAGATGATGTGTCTCATGGATATAGGGTGATTTGAGCATGTGAAATTCTAGCGATCAGTTTATTTGTAAGAAAATAATTGGAAATACTTTACCGTCTCCAATTCTCATTAAATCAGCTGTTGGAGAATGACCCTGTCTGAAGATACTGTGGATTACATAGTTATCTGTTACCACTTTCCCTTTTGTCTGCATTTTTTGGTTGTCATAAATGACCCTGAAACAGCAGTGCCAGATGTAGGAAATGTTACTCACGCGCACATAAGACTGTAAGCCTTTTCCTCCAGCTCAGATTGCACATTCTTCCTCCACAATGGGATGGGTGAAGGAAGGTGTGTCAATGCTATCTTCCTCCTAGGCTTCTAGCTCCTGTGTGCTTTGGGAGAGCTTTGTTGAGGGCAGTGGTTCTTTTAGTTTTATCTGTCCTGGAGTCATGTACCTATTGTTACCTGCAGAGTCCTGATGTTCTGGTGGCAAGTTGGAGCTCTACCTGATGGCCATAGAGAGCAGGACATCTCTTTGTTCTTAGATGGCAAGAGGTCCATATACTCAGCCTGTAGCCAGAAACATGATGGTGGGAAAAGGCTTAAGGGTATTCTGAGGGGTGGGCTTCATAACCCAGTGGGGAAAAAACCTGGTGTCTTTGCATTAATCAAATAATTGTAATGATGCACATATTTAATAAAATTGTATCATTTAAAAAAACCTGTGTACCCTTTGCCCCACCTTTTCACTTCAGTCTCATTGCCTTCTCCCTGACAGTGCAGTCTTAGACATAGCTACTCAGAGGGAAGTCTCATTGATATCAATTGAACTTACTCCCAGGAAAGCATGTATGATTGCAGCCTGAATCACCATCTGGTGTGGCAGAACTGCAACATCCCCTTCCTCTGTCTCTTTTGCAGAGACAGAAGAAGGTAGGAGCCCTTACACCATTGCAGCCCTTTTTAAATGCTACTGGTCTAAAAGCAAACTGTTCTCCCCCATTCCAACTTTTAATGGGAACTAGGTGGGTTTTCATCAGAGAAATGAGGCAAGGGGATAGAATGGCATTCCCCTATGCCCATAGAGATCTGTTGACTAATGATGGATTTCAGGGTGCGTTTTTCAGCCTTTTTGGCTTTGTCACTCTACCTTTTCTCGAGGAACAGGTGGGGCAATAGGAGAAAGAAAGAGAAACCTTTGAAGGGCCAGCTCTACCATTAAGCAGAGTGAGGCAATTGCCTCAGGTGGCAAATGCTGCGGTGCAGTGGTGGCAGCCCCCCAGCGGTTCCTCCTGAGCCTCCTTGCCATTCTCCTTTGTTGACAATTAGAGCTCTGTTTGGCACACAGCCTGCCACGCCCAGCCCCAGTGCCCTTGGGTGCAGTGCAGGATGCTATCCCATTGCCAATGTTGAAAGAGAATTCAACTGCAAACCCATTCCACTTCTGTACATAGAATGGGGGTAGGCACCGTCTTGCCCTTTGCCTCAGACAAGCAAAGTGCCTTCAGCCAGCTCTGCCCAGTTGGTAGCTAAAGCCACAGCTGTCCTGTAATAACCAGATTAGTTTTTAAGATAATTTTTGAGAATGTGTTTTTGTAGATGCATGATGACCCTTGCTATCTAGGCCGCTGTGCCAGGCATGAAAAGAAATCATGCTTCAATTCTCCCAGACTGAGAGGAAGAGGGTTTAAAAAACAACAACAACAACTAATGTGGTGTAGTGGTTAAGATGTTGGACTATGACCTGGGAGACCAGGGTTCGAATCCCCACATAGCCATGAAGCTCACTGGGTGACCTTAGGCCAGTCACTGCCTCTCAGCCTCATGAAAACCCTATTCATAGGGTCGCCATAAATCTGAATCAACTTGAAGGCAGTACATTTACATTTTAATAATGTTGACCAGTTGGGCCAAAGCTGTTTGCTGATTCACATCATCAGCATTTCATCCTTGAAACTAAACTGCATTTGCCTGCAACTATGGTTTGAATTCTAGGGGTTAGGAAGTTGATGGGGTCAATATTGTAAGTAAAACGGAGGGTTTTGTTTTAATTCCTTAAGGATGCAATTTTATTCACTAACTTCGAAATAAGTCTTACTAAACTAAAATGAAACTTAACGGCTGAGTTGACATACAGTCGCTCTGTAAATGTAAATCTGATACCATCTATCTAAGAAGTTAAAGATAACTGGGTTGGTCTAATAAAATTATTGCTCTCATAACAGATTTTACATATCTTCTCTTCTGCACATCTCCCCCACCTTTCCTCCAGTATATTGGGCTTTGGTTAATGTGCTTTTAAAAGCATATTCATAAGAACAAAGCAACTTTTGGTCCCAGCGATGTATGTCTCAAAACAAGCCACCAATTATGTTGGTGATGTTGATCCCACATAATGGGTTGTATTCAGCACTAATCCTACACAGAGTAGATCCACTGAAGTTAATGGACGTGACTAACTTAGGTTCATTAATTTCAGTGAGTGTACTCTGAGTAGGATTTAGTTGAATACAACCCAGGGAGTTGAGGGACACTTAGTATCTTGAGATGGTAACTTACATAGTAGTGTAGTGGCCAATACAGAAGTGCAGGGTCCCTTCATAACAATTACAGCTGTGCCCACTCACGGCCCTTCTAAAATTACAGAATAATCTGACCCAGTTTGAATACTGCTTTCTGCTTCTCTATCACTGTCACCATATGACTATACTTTCTCACTATCAGATAGATTGCTTGAATGACTTTAGTCAGTGTCACAAGTTTATCTACCTGCTGCTAGAGTCTTGTCAGTGGCTGACTTACCTCCTCTCACTCTGATTGGCTACAATCAGCAGAAAAGGACAAGGAAGCAAGTTAGAAGACTCTTCTCAGTGGCTAACATACTCCCATGGTGATTGGTTCATAGGACACTGGACACATAGGGATCCTGCTGGGACCTGTCTCCCAAAAAAGTAAGGGGTCTAAGATGCCCTGAGACCCTGGACAACTATACCTCTGACTTACATTAGGAAGACTTGGGTGATAGTTCCCCACTCACTGCAGTGGATTGACCTACTGTGGTGTAGTAGTAGTATCTTTATTGTTATGGTCAATGACCAGCATGACCTACTGTGGTGTAAAAAGACCATTGGGTTTGATTATTTTTTGCGCTTGTAATAGACTTAATGCTTTATTGTATTGTATTGAGCTAGCAAGCAGACAGAAAGCCGTTCTATGTAGCCAAGGCATTTGAGCAAGCACACATTGGACCAAGAGATATTATAAATCATGAACTCCGTGTTTTTTGGAACATGAGCCATTCTTCTTGGTGCCTGCTCTTCTACTTAACCTAGAAGAAGAAGAAATGAGAAATGGAGCTCTTAAATTGGATTCTGTACATAAGAAATTATCAAGAAGCCAAACAACTCTGCATGTTTCTGCTTTCAGCTACATTTCTCAGTCAGTGCAAACAAGAAAACTGCTCTTTTTGCCAGCCAAAATCTGTAGTTTTAGGGAAAATTTCTGCTATACTAAGTTAACCTAAATTTACAAATGCCAGATGAAGAATTGGACTTACCTTGTGAGATGCACTGTCCTTTGTGCCGTATGCCAATTGGAACTCCAGTTGACCTGTAATAGCAGAGGCATGATTTAAATGAATGACTGCTAAAGTCTGGGTCCTTGATATTTTGAGATGGGAATAATGTGGCCCACCTTACAGGGTTGTTGTGAAGATTACTAAAATGGCATTTGGCAGTGTAGGGAATATTTTTGGCCCTGTGGGCCAGATCTTTATCTCCCCTACCCCTGCAGGCCAACTTTGATAGGTGGGTAGAACCACCCACCTGTCGATCATCTGAAGTCATAATGATATTTGTCTTGCCCACCTGTCAAAGATAACCTGTGGGGGAAGGGGTCTGCTTCGCTAGTGCATTCCCTGTTGAACTTACCAGATTTTTGCACACAAGATGCATGTATGGACATAGGTCTCGCCATCAGTGCCACATACTGGTATGTATGCTTTGGGGCAGTCACCAGCACAACCCTTTGGTGGTGGTGGATACTTAAAGCAGTCAACCTGTAAATACATTCCAGTGTAAACAAATGTAGCTTGACAACACTCAGTTCAGCCTTTGCTTGCCAAGTGAAAGTAGTTAGGATCTATAAGAATTTGTAAGAAGAGTTGGCCTAGTCTTCCCCTTGCCCCAGTCTCCCCCCTCCACCAGTTTCTCATCCCTTTTCTTCATTGGGAGCCATTTGGCCTTGGAGCTGTGCAGCGATCAGCTACAGTCAGTATGAATGCCCCCCACATCATTTCCTGCGTTAATATGACATTATTCAAATTTGGTATTGCACTGTACTCCTGAATGCAGCTGATCCTAGTAGGGCTTGCACTCTGTGCTGAATTTAAATCTGACCACTTTCAGCAGGGATCCGCTGCACTTAAAAGCTCCCAATTCCAGCAGAGCTTGCATTTGGCACCAAATTTAAAAGGCAATGAAATAATTTATTATTTATGATAATGAAGATGAAGCGAGCCAAAACAACTTACAAAATGATATAAAAACTAGAACAAAATGAAAACCTAAAAAGACAACCACAATATATACAAAAAGGCAGGTCTAACACACCACACTAAGAGATAAATAAAGACGCTGCAAGTATTCCTAGTACCCTCCATATTAAGGACTAAAAGCCTGGGTCCAAAGAAACGTCTTTGCCTGGTGCCTTAAAATAGATAGTGATGGCTCTAGGCATGCCTTCCTTGGAAAAGTATTCCACAAGCAGGGAGCCACCACTGAAAAGACCCATTCTCATGTTCCCACCCTCCCGACCTCCTTTGGAGGGGGCACATGGAAAAGGACTTCAGATGATGAATGCAGGGTCTAGTTTGGTTCATGATGGAGGACGTGGTCCTTGAGGTAAGGGGGTCCCTTATAGGTCAAAACCTGCACTTCAAATTCACCCTGGAATTAATTGGTACCCAATGCAACCAACAGCAACAGTGGAAGCCCCACTTGCCAAGGAGCAATCAAGAGTGTAGTTTAAGGCTCCCAATTGTTCCTTTGCAGTTGCATCTTTACCTGCCTCATGCCCAATGTCCTATGATGTCAGGTGTAGGATAGGCGGCTGTGGCTTGGGGGAAATGGCTTTATAGACCAAATGAGGGTCTCTGGTGCCTCCAATCTGGCCTGTAAGCCAGAGGTTTCCTATGCTTAATTTATAGGATTTCACTGTATATGTCCGGTGCAAAAATGAAAGTTTTTCCAACATACTGCTTTGAGTATAGATATTAGGATCATTACAAAGGAATTATATTTTGATTTCAAGCTATAATGATACTTACACATTCTCCTTCATGTGCCACATCTATCTTGTCTCCTTCTCTAGAAGAAACATTGGAATGAATTTACTAAGAAACTAGCAAAATGAGAGACCTAGTTCCCAAAGAGAGCATACATCATTTTGCAGACATAGCAATCCCATACATCAGGGATGGGGAACCTATGGCCCTCCAGCTCCCATCAGCCCCATGCAGAATGGGCAATAGTCTGCTATGTGGAGCACTGGAGTCCAGCAACATCTAGAGGGCCATCCATGGTTTAGAGGCCTCAGCTTTATCTACCATGAAGCTGAATGAAACATGACATGTTCATTAAGCATTCATCCTCATTTGTTTGCACAAAGTTTGTGGGAAGGTTAGGAAGTAGCATCCATTTATTAAGCATTGCATTTATTCCAATTTGTTTGCAGGGAAGTTATACGACATTGCATCAAGGAAGTGTTATGCCACACTTCTAGGGTGTTTTCCTATCACTTTCATCACTTTTCTTATTACAAAAAGTCTGGTGTTCGAGGAATGGATTTGTTGTGCAAGAGTGCCTGAAATGAAATGGACTGCCTTCAAGTCGGTTCAGATTTATGGTGACCCTATGAACAGGGTTTTCATGGTAAGCGGTATTCAGAGGGGGTTTACCATTGCCACCCTCTGAGGCTGAGAGGCAGGGGCCAACCCAGTGAGCTTCATGGCTGTGTGGGGATTTGAACCCTGGTGCCTAGCTTTAATTGCACAAGTTGAATTTGCTGGTATGTGATTGGATCCTATCTGCATATAGCAATAGTCTGGAAGTGCTTTAAGTCTTATGCTGTTCAATAAGGCTTATTCTTGGATATGTATAGGGCCTCCAGTAATAGCCTCTCTTTGCAGCTCAGGTCGCTTCCAGTCAAACTGTTCATTGAGCATTCATCCTGTTTTGTTTGCACAGTGTGAGCATTCATGCTGATTTCTTTGCAGAGAAGGTATATGAAGTTATGTCAATCAAGGGCCATGCCATGCTTTCCAGTGCATTTCCCCATCAATTTCCTCACTGCCAAAAGTCTGCTGTTGTTTTGAAAGCCAATATGTTGCGCAAATGTGCCAAATCCACTTCAATTGTCTGATTGATTCCCAGCTGCAAAATAGCAACAGTCTGGAAACTGCCTCAGGGAAATAGAAATACGCAAATACTCACAAGATTCTGGTACACAGTATGCATTTGTTGCCATAAGTATTGAAATCAGTTCCGCAAACTGGGGCATAGTTCTTGGAGCAGTAAATCCTCTCAATTTTATTTTGGCTTTGATATTCACTGCAGTCAATCTGAAAAATAAGATCACCTCAGTTCACAATATGCAACAAAGTCTTTTTACTTTTGTCATTTACCCTTATAAAAGTCAGCCCCTGTCAGGTTTAATGTCTGTGCTACTTTCTTGACTGTAGGAGAAGGCAAAAGAGCATAGTGTCAGGCTGGCTATTTTTTCTAGGAGTGGATTGTATTGTTTTAAGATCTGCCAGTTTCACTTGAGCTAAAGGAGATTGTTAACTAGTCATGATTTAATCAATACATGGTGCAATGAAAGGCTTTGTTGTGGAAAGTGATGATTGTTTTATGGTCTGTTGTTTCCTGTTTTTTCTATTGGCAACACAAAAGAACAAGAAATACTGCCTCCTTTTTTCAAATGTTTATTTGAGGCAGCTTCTGAATTTGGTTTGTGTTGGCAAAAAGGACTAGATCCTTTTGGTCGTTTTATTTAAAGAAGTAGCAGATAATTTTTTCTTATGAAGGGGCCAGGGGTGTAGTTGTCCAAGATCGCAGAGAGTTTTGGGGGGAGCAGGGTTCCAGCCCAGGTCCCTATGTATGAGCCAATTAGTTTGGAAGGGGAGTACGTTAGCCACTGAGAAGAGTCCTTGTCCTTTCATGCTGATTGGAGCCAATCAGAGTGAAAGGAAGTGAGTCAGCCACCAAGAAGACTCTTCTCAGTAGCTAACTTCTGAATTTGCCACTACATTATTAGAAGGTGCATTTACAGTCACACAAGTATAGCATCCTCCTCCTCTTGCTACAGTCTTGTCAGTTTTTCATTTGTCTCCCATCCTGCTATGCTATAAACGTCTGCATATGTGCCACAAAACACTCCCTTTTTAAAGTTTCCCTTCTGCTGCCTCCTCCTTTTGCCAGTGCTTGAGCTAAGCAGCACAGCCTACCTCCTGGGGCAATTCCTGATAGCACACATGTTCTGTAAAAACATGTTTTAGGTCCCTGTCCACATCTTTGCTGCTTCTTACTGTGCTGCCCCTTGGCAAGGTTCCCCACCCCAATCACAAATGCTGCAAAATGCCAGTTTTGGGGGTTCTTCCTCCTGCAGGTCTCAAAGGTGATCTACACAGCACAACCTCCTTCCCCTTCTGTACATGCTATAAAACACATGTCAAGAGGGCTGTACACATGACACACCACACCACACACACATTCACTGGAAATGTGAGGCGGAGAGAGAGCAGAGACAAAGGGAGTCTCCTCTCTCCTGGTCAGCCGGAGAACAAAGGAATGGAAAAGGCAGAAGGAGGAGGGGCAGACCTGTCATCTCCCTGTCATTGGAGGGGGACATTTATTATTGCTCTTATAAATGAGGGATCGAAATACATTCCTCATTGTTTCAGTTCTAATGTACATAATGTGAGTAGTGCAATTTGGTTGTTAAACAAGGAAACTGAAAGACATTTTTAAACAAAACATGCACCAACCTTCTTTCCTGAAGCCCCAGTGCCTGAAAAAATAAAAATAAAAAATGTATTAAAAACATCACCAATGTGAGAATTCTGTGGGAGATATTGTGTTGGATCTAGACTTATCTAAGCTTAGAGAAGACCCATTGAAATGAATGGGGCATAAGTTACTCATGACTAACTTAAGTCCCATTGATTTCACTGGGTCTGTAAGCATGGCTCAGTAAGTCTGGATCCAATGCATTATCTTGTACTTTTACTACATTCACAAATTTTCAGCAATAAATAATTTCAGAAGGTAGTTACCTGAAACGGAAATCTAACTTATGGAAGTCTGGGCTCCCAGTTATATGGGAAGCCCCTCCGCAGCAGGGCTGGGGTGGTGAAGGTGTCAGCTGGTCTCTCTGTTCCCCTCTCAGCCAATCAGGAGGGGAAGCCAGGGGGATCAGTGAGAGAACTTCATCCATCTGATCTGCATGGAAATATTTAAAGGGGTGATTCCCACCCACCGTTTGTTGTAACATATGTTGAAGTATTCTTGTGTGGGATTGCTCTGGACCCAGTGTTCACTGCCACTTGACAGGGATAGGAAGGAATTTCACCTGGGGATGGAATTGGTGGGATTGGTCTCCGGGTATTTGCCTTCCTCTTAACAATCTTATGAGATATAAATTGTTGAGGGTGGTTTATTGTTTTCTTTTGTTTGCCACAACTTCGACATATCTATCAAAGAGCCCTAAGGCATTAGGCAGGATCTTTAAACAAGAAGGAGCTGGTGGTGGGCTCCTCACTTCCTCATACAGAAGGGGGAAATCAGCAAAAAGAAAAGTTAAAAGACCCCCTCTTCCAACCTGATCAATGCAAGCTAGAAAATTTACTATAGAGGCTAGCGCTTTCTGACCTCCATGGGATTGCTCTGCCCTTTTGACATTTTTCTTACAGATGGAAGTGCAAATCATAACCAAATTAAAAATAAAGATAATAATAGTAAACTGTCATAATTTCTATTTCTCCATATAGAGATTTATAAAGTGGCTGTTGGGTATGGAAATATGAAGACAGTAGTACAATGGGAAGATGTCTTACCAAAAAAGAAGCAACAATTTGCCAGGGAAAGGATCACAAAGACGGTTGTAATCTTCATGATTCTATCTTTTTCTCTCTCAAGATTCAGTCAGTGCTCTTCTCTGTCCGAGAACTTACCTACACAATCACACACCTACTTATATATACATATATACCATATCTATAGAAGCAATCACATTCTTTATCTGAACTGGGTCATCACAATGATCATTTTTAAGGGCAGCTCTTAAGTAATTTCACCTGAGGCAGATGTCAGACAAGAATGTATAGTAATGAGCTATGGAAGGAAAGTTCACAGGTACATTGTGCAGCATCCACGAGGGATGTGTACCCAGGTGCAGAGAAATGAGTCACACTGGACCAATGGATGGGTTCAAAATGGCCCACAGCTTTATCAGTTACAGCAAGTTGGGTTAGCATGGCACAGAGAAACTATCCTCATCAGTGATCAAACAGTCCACCTGCACTTTAAAGCCATGCTCAGTCCACCTCCTGGGGCACCTGAGGGAGTTGCCAGCATGACAGTCTCCATTGTGGTGCCATCCACACATCTGGAGTCATGCTGATAACCTGAAGTGAGTGATGATAGGTCTGGCCCTTTGAGTTAGGACTGGGGCATAAGGTGCCCCCCAAGACTTCATATGGAGGTCCCCCTTAATTTGTTGATGCTGTTGCGCTTCTCAGGAGGCTGCAGGAGACTGCCTAGGCCCTTGGAGAGTCTTGTGAGACCCAGGGTTAGGTGAGAGCTGACGTCAGCTGCCTGGGCCCCCCAGTGCAGATGGCACAAGACAGTCCTGCTGGTGAAGGGGCGGCAGAACCAGAAGTTTTTGTATGTGCGTATGTAGAACACAAGCCAACTTGCACAAACACAATTCATATTGCTAGATGAATTAAGCTAATTTATTGGAATAGGTTACAATTATCCCGTGTTTAGTGAAGCTGCTGGGGAGTCCTCTAGAACACTTCCTTGCTAACCAGGGATGAGGCATTCATTGACACTCATGGGTTTGTAATCAATGCTGTCCTTCTGTTCACAGAACTCCAGTGGAGGCTTCCATGAATGGAATGGAGAACCAGCTGATTTCTGCAAAGGTCCCCTTTCTGCTGCAGCTATCTATGCCACCTCCCATGCTGTTTCAGACAATCCCCTAACCCTTTGGAGCAGGGGGGGGGCTCTGTAAAGGGGGAGTCAGCAACATTACCCAGTTCCATTTGTGGAATTTCTCAGGTGAATCAAAGAGCCCTCCGTGAATGGTATGACACCATTAGCTATAATCTATGGTTTCTTCAATGATGATACAAATCTAAGTTTTTCATGCATGTATTCATTTCCTTAGATGGGAAGGGTCTTTCCATGTGCTTTTGACACCCTAACCCATCACCTTTTTGGATAGTACAAACAGGAAGTTTCTAGAACTAGCTTTCCTTTGTTACCATGACCTTTGTCTTTTTTGGTTAATTGGACTCTTCCTAGATAATATCTCATTATTCAGGCCAATATGTGTAATAGCTGGTAAAAGCTGTCCTAACTGCTATTCCTTTCACTGAATGGCTCACCATTGGTTTAGGCCTCTGCAAACTGACAAACAATAAGTAACAATCCATCCACATGTGCCTTTTGCGTGGGGTAAGGAGTATGTGCACATAATAAGGTATTGCGTACAAGCAATCCACATATAGGGTTGTGTATATATGGGGTTATTGCCAACTAACTTTTACTCACAGTAGACCCATTGAAAAAAATGGACCTCAGTTAGTTATCTCTATTATTTTCACTGAGTCTCATCTGAGTATGACTCCCATTAGATACAACCCATGGAATGTAGTTGTCCAAATTCTCTCCCACCAAAGACAATGGGGAAGGGAAAGGTTCAGACTTATTTTCACACAAGCCTTCTCAGTGGTGGCTCTCCATTTGTGGAATGTTCTCCCCTAAGGCATGCCTGGCATCATCATTGACTGTATTTAGGTGCCAGGTAAAAATATTTTTATTCCCCCAGGCCTTTGAAGTTTAATTTTCTCTTTGTTTTTTAGTCAAACAGGGAGGAGTTGGATCTTGTTTTTATGTATTTTGTGAGTATTTTAGGATGTTTTTATTCTTGTTTTTATATCTGTTTTTAAAGTTGCAAGTCGCTTTGAGCTTCTTTTGGATAAAAAAGCGACTTAATTATACAGCCAAGAGTAGGGTTGCCAGGTTGGAACCATCCAAAAACCTGAGAAAATGGGGGTGGGCCCTAGTGACGTCATGGGGCGGGCCCTAGTGATGTCACGGGGTGGGCCCTAGTGACATCATTAAACATGATACATTGTATCAACCACAGTTGCTTGGAGCATACCATTAAAAAAAAAATTCTCTGGAGATTAAAATAGAAATCTTACCTAAAATAGGGTGTTCCTAGGTCCATCTGAAGTGACAAGGTCATTCTTTCTCACAAGCTTTGGGTGATGCAAAATGGAAATGGACTGCCTTCAAGTTGATCCCAGATAGGGTCTTCATGGTAAGCAGTATTCAGACAGAGGTGGTTTACTATTGCCTTCCTCTGAGTCTGACAGGCAGTGACTGGCCCAAGGTCACCCAGTGAGCTTCATGGCTGTGTGGGGATTCAAACCCTGGTCTGCCAGGTCACAGTTCAACGCCTTTAGGGAACATTTAATCTAGTTTACCTGCTTCTGGCAAGAAGGGTTTACGTGCCCTCAGGCCAGGCCATTATTGGAAGAAAGGAGCTTAGTGTTGCAGAGATGTTAGATGGGAGCACAGATGGATGCCCCTGAAGGCAGCAACTGTAAACATGCTTATTAAGGAACTAAGCCCCATAGAACTCAATAGGACTTACTTCTGAGTAGATATGGTTGCAGCCATGTTAAACAAATTAAACCAGAACTATCACTAGAAGCTAAAATGATGAAACTGAGGTTATCATACTTTGGACACATAATGAGAAGACATGATTCACTAGAAAAGATAATAATGCTTGGAAAAACAGAAGGGAGTAGAAAAAGAGGAAGGCCAAACAAGAGATGGATTGATTCCATCAAGGAAGCCACAGACCTGAACTTACAAGATCTGAACAGGGTGGTTCATGACAGATGTTCTTGGAGGTCACTGATTCATAGGGTTGCCATAAGTCATAGTCGACTTGGAGGCACATAACAACAACAGGCTTCAATCCTAAATACATATAGTAGGTTGTATATGCCCCGCCCTATGGAAACAGTGGGACTTATGAGTAAACATTCATAGGATTATGCTGTTAAGTATTGAAGTTACAGCTATTTTTGTTAACCTTTTAAACCTCAAACAGCCTTTTTACTTTGAGCTTTTCATTGCATAAATTATTCTAGACATTAACATTTCATAATGAAGTTTTGCTTTGCATATAGCTTACAGATTTCTGGTTAGTCATGCAATCATTCCAGAGTCTTTTAGATATTGAATAAATCTGTTGCTGTGTCTTAATAAGGCAGTACATACAGAATTAATTCTGCTGCAATCAGCGAGGAGCTGGGTTGCACTCATGGTGCGACCACATTCAGTGAAATCAGTGATAATTTAGGTTGCTGTCCTATGCATATTTAGGACTGGGAATAAATATTGTTAGTGGGTTAGACTTCCGGGTAAACATACATGGAATCAAACTGTTAATTTCATAAAAAAGAAAGCAAAGCTAGTTTAAGGGCAGATGTACTGGCTGTTACAGATGCCATATTAAATACCACAGGGACTTTCAAAATTGCCCAGACGGGCAAATTCCAGCAGACATAGTTTCTCACAACATTACAACCTTCCAGAAATTGTAAACTACTGTTAATTAAAAGGCATATAGGAAGTTGCTTTGCATTAAGCCATGCCATTGGTCCAACTAGCTGAGTATTGTTTTGCAGGATTTCAGACTAGGGTCTTTCCCAGCCTGACTTGGAGATGCCAGGGCTTGCACCCAGAACGTTTCCTGTTCAAAGCATGTGGTATACCACTGAGCCCTTCCTTCAGGAATTTGCTTTTTTAAATCTGGCAGTGTTATAATGCAGGGTGGGGAAACCTATGGCACCCAGATGTTGGACTACAACTCCATTCATTCCTGACCATTGGCTATGCTTGCTGGGACTGACAGGAGTTAGAGCAGCCTTTCCCAACCAGTGTGCCTCCAGGTGTTGTTGGACCACAACTCCCATCAGCCTCAGACAGCATTGCCAATGGTCAGGAAAGGTGGGGATTGTGGTCCAACAACATCTGGAGGCACACTGGTTGGGAAAGGCTGAGTTAGAGTCTAACAACATCTGGAGGGCCATGGTTTCCCCAGACCTGCTGTAGTGGCTGGTGGATCTTGAACTGTAGTGTATGTGGCAACTGGATATTTGCAGGATCAGAGCCCTCTGATAATCAGTTTATTGACCCAATGGGAGTTTCCACCCACAGCTCCCATCATGTATCAGCTGACAATTTTAATCAGGTGTGTGGAACCTTTGGCCCACCAGATGTTGCTGAACTACAACTCCCATCATCCCCAGCAAGCATTGTTAATAGCTAGGTAGGGATTATGGGAGTTGTAGTTCAACAACAACTAAAGGGCCACAGGTTCCCCACAGCTGCTTTTAACTAACTAGAGTCATTTATTGATTAGCCAGAAGACAACATGATTCAGATTGTGTTGCATTGTGACTGAGCTGGGACACAATGGATCATCTGTAACCATTAGAAACAACAAGCTGACATGACAGCCCTTAACATGACTATATCTTCACTAAACTAATATTACAAAGTTCCCAACAGTTTGTAAGCTGCAGTCATAAACTGTAAAATAGCTGAAACTATGTCAACATCTATGTTCAGCAGGCACTTTGAGATAAAATAATTACAGTTGAACCTTCTATATTGTGCAGTAATTTTCAAGCAGTTTTTTTATTTACAAGCTAAAGGAAACATCAGTTCAATACTCTGTTGCTCTACAGGTTTGAGTAATACTATACATACACTTCATCCCTGATAATTTCCAACAACTCTTCAGCTTGTGTTTACACATCCTTAGATTTCTGGCAAGCAATCACTTTGTAACCAGCTAGCTTATTTTATGCACAAGTTTAAAAATGTGGTTTCAAGAAACAAGCAGTCAGACTCAGTTCAGAGTTATTATTTCTTCATGTTCTGTTCTGTGCCTCTTGCAGCCCAGTCCCACATACATTTACTTGGAAGTAAGTGCTGAGTTTAATAGTAATTAAGCTTGTGTGTGCACAGAATTTCAGCCTAAGGACAGAAGGGACTACATATTATTTTAGCAAATGCAGGTTCCCAAACCTGTGGTAGCCAAAATAATGTAAAGTGAAAGCAGGGGAGAACTGGCATGTTATTTTACTTTATCTGGAATATTTCTGTTTCACCCCATCCCAGGCTGGTTAACAATGCAAATGTTGGAAAGAAGAGAGGAATCTTTAAACTTACCTCTCACCTGCCAATTCCCCCTCCCCATGGCTCTAGCAGCTCAGTTTACTTTCAGTTATGGAGTCCATAAAGAGTGGGAGCAATGACCCACGGGGTATTTGTCTGCAACAGCAGAAGGTGTAGTGGGGCTGAATCTGCTCACTCCACAGCTCAGTTGCCTGCCCTCCCTCCCTCCCTCTTGGGCCTACCAAGCCTGTTTCCCGGGCGCGATGACTCCCAAGCAGAGGCCTAGCTACCAACAAGCTGGGCCGGCCTCCTCCGATGAGGCCTTGCTCCAGGGGCGGCGGCTACACTTTGCTCACTTCCTGTCTCTCTAGTAGTCCCTCCCTCAATGACAAAGGGCGGGAAGGTGGCCAGTCAATCACGCATGCGTGCCTGAGGGAGACACTGAAAAGCCGGAGATCAATGGCTTCAAACAAACTATGGCCGGAGGCCGGAGACGGCCCCCTTTTGCTGGAGACTCCAGCAGAAAACCGGAGACCTGGCAACCCTAGCCAAGAGAGTGGCTGTATACTATAGCCAGCGTGGATTTTTCACATTCTGCAATGTTAAATTGAAAATACCCCCATGACATTCTGATACTTCCCATAAGCTCATTTCAAAACAAAACCTTACAAAACTTAGTGTCCTGAACTCAGAAACGCTCTCAATTTTCATAGCGATAAACAAAACATTCAGAAAGAATCGAGGGTTCGAAGTCTAAAGAGAGAGAAAAAAAACCCAGGCGCCTTTTGGACTTTTTTCTCTCAGAGTTCTCATAATCTGTTGAAATTCATTAAAAATCACCCATGTTCACAGAGGACCTGTACTCCTGTTACTGACCTTGTCCCATACTATGACCTTCGTCTTCTGCAGTTTAAAAGTTAAAAAAATGCCTGGCTGTTTTTTTATTAATTTAAGAAATTTTGGCTTGAACTGAATGATAATGTCGGGCATGCTCAGTAAGAACCAACTGTCAGTGTTCTAAAAGCCAGACTCCCAGCTGCTGGGGTTGCCTAATCAGGGGGCCACACCCACACCAGACTTTGATTGCACTTTAGACAGTCATGGCTTCCCTCAGAGAATCCTGGGAAATGTAGTTTGTGAACAGTGCAGAGAGGAAAATGCTATTCTCCTGACAGAGGTCCAGTGGCCAGAGTGGTTTAATAGTCAGCTGCTCTGATTGAAGCTCTGTGAGGGGAACAAGTTGTCCCCTAGCAACTCTCAGCACCCTTCACTAACTACAGTTCCCAGGATTCTTTGAGAGAAGCCAAGAGTGTCTAAAGTGAAATAAAGGCCTGGTGTGGATGTGGCCAGGGACAGCTTTGGTTTAAATTTGAGTGGGAACCTACATGTGCCTGCTGTAGAATAAAAAGGTGGGGGGAACACTGAAAAACAATGATACTGTTCAGAATGTTTTCCTTTTGGAAAGGAAAGGGGCTTCCTCTCTGCCCAGTGCCCACCCATCCAATCTCCTCCCCTCCCCCAGGTCAGTGTTGGACTATGACCAGGGAGACCAGGATTTGAATCCCCACACATCCATGAAGCTCACTGGGTGACCTTGGGCCAGTCAGTGCCTCAGCCTCATAGGAAGGCAATGGTAGAACCACCACTGAATACCATTTACCATGAATATTCATAGGGTTGCCATAAGTCAGGATCGACTTGAAGGCAGTCCATTTCCAAGCATGATTGCACAGAAATAAATCCCATTGAACTCAAAAAGTATGCAACTGATCAAACACACCCTCCTTTCTCCTTCCTCCTATCCCCTCCCTCTTGCCCCTTCCTTTCCCCTCCAATCCCCCTCCCCATGGTCAGTTTTACCTATCTTAAGCATGATTGCACAGGAGTAAATACCACTGAACTCAATAAGCATGCAAATGATCAAACCTGCCCTCCCCTGCTCCTTCCTTTGTTCCTCCCCTCCAATCCCCTCCTTCCCCCTCTCCTCTGTCTGCTCCCCTCCCTTTCTCCTTTCCTCTCCCCTCCCCCTGTTCCTCCCCCATGGTCAGTTTTACCTATCCTAACCATATGTTATGAGCATAGGGGTTGGGATGGATGATTCCTGTGGGTCCCCTTTCCAGCCTCTGATTTGGAATCCTGTGCCTCAGAATGAGGAACTCTCTGCTGGTCAAATGAGTCTTTCGTTAACCAAATAGATTGGACAGGTAAGATAATGGGCCTATCAGTTGCCTAGCAATGGTGAATGGGACAGGGAGACCCTTTTGTCATTGAAACTCTTCAGGAGAGCATCCCCCCCCTTTCTGGAGCCCAGCAGAGGCTTGTGGTCTAGAGAATTGCTGAGTACTGGAAGGCAGGCAGAGAGACTGGTTCTGTGCACCATGGCTTTAGGGGTGCCTCCTGCAACCCAGATGGGAAAGCTGGATATTGGACTGCTGATGCCTTGAACCCCCTCCATCTTAAGCTCAGGTTGGAATGTGTGTAAATAAATAAACCATATTTCATAAAGACACCTCAATCTCCACTGACCTTCTTCCCAAAGGAAACCAAACCCTGGATGAGTGCAGGGACCCTAGAAATCTCACTGCTCGGACATTGTGGGAGGCGCGCAACACATGATTACATAGGAGTAAAACCTATTGAAATCAATAAGCATGCAAATGATCAGACCTGGCTCTCCTCTCCCTTCCTCCTCCCTCCCCTCTTCTTCCTCCTTCCCTGCCCACTCCAGCCATCCCTCCCCCCTCCCTCCCCCCGGTCAGTTTTACCTATCCTAAGCATGATTGTATGGGAGTAAATCCCACTGAACTCAATAAACATGCAAATGATCAAACCTGTCCTTCTCCCCCCCTCCTTCCTGCTTCCATCCCCCTCCTCCCCTCTGCCCTTCCTCTTCCCCCTCCCCATCCCCTGTGGTCAGTTTCACCCATGGTAAACATGATTGCAGAGGAGTAAATCCCACTGAACTCAATAAGCATGCAAATGATCAATCCATTCTCGGCAAGCTTGCACAGGATCCCATTTCTTGCCTCCCTGATTAGAAAGCAGAGAAATTCACTAACAGGCAAAAAAACTTGCGGTTTAAGAATGTACCTATAGCCCACAGATATTTCTATCAAACTTTAAAAAGTAGGGAAATTGGGCAGCTATAGTGAATGCACCAGGGGAGCAGGAGACCTTTCTGAGATTCTGCCCTACAAATTGGTCAAAATGCAAACACAATTTGGGTTGGTCTTTCACCGTCCAATCCACTTGCTGTGTAGACTCCAAAATCAAAACAGACAACACAGGAAGGCCTGATAAAGTTGCAGTGTAAAATAAAATAAAATGGATCAATCTAAAATGCCTAGGCAAATGAAAAGCTCTACACCTGGTGCTGAAAAAAAAGAACAAGGGCAGAGCCAGGTGAACATCATTGGGGTGGGAGGGGGAGAGAATTCCACAGATTCGAGGGCTTATCCCCAGTCATCACCCACCTTACATTTGATGGTTAGGGGACTCAGAGAGAGTTTAAAGGAAGATCTTAATACCTGAAGAAGGTCATGCAGGAGGGGAAATGGACAGCCCTTTTACTGAGTCACATTGCTACATTTTAAATGGAACTTCCTTTTCGCAGCAGCAGAATCTGCAGCATAAAAATGTAACCTACAAGGAAGAGTTTCTACATTTCTTTTGTTTAAATAGTCCCCCAAGGAAGTCTGCTACAGGGGGGCATAGCTGAAATAGCTACTAAATGAGTATTAATAATGCATGTGCAATAATGGAAGAAAGACATATGTGCACTGAGGACCGCACTAAACTAAATATAGGAGTTTCCCAATCATTTTTACTGACTTGTTTTGTTTACTAAAAAATGGCTGTGAATTCTAGTTGCAGTGGAGGAACAGCTGGGGAAGAGCCCAGTTTATCTCTCTTCCATCATTCATCCTTTTAAAATTGCTTTCCAAAAACTTCTTTTTCCCCAGACTGAGGGGGAAAGATATGGGGACTTGGAAGGGCAAAATTAAGTGGGGAAATGGCAAGAAGGGAAGGGGTGAAGCAGCTTCTTTGCCTGTCACTCATCTGCCCTTGATTACAGACATCAGTGTTTCTTTTCAATATGAATTAATGAAGAACTGTGCGCACACATCATTTGTACTTCAGCTATGGCCCTGAGTGATCACTAAACTGCAGCACAATCTGGATAAGAGTTCATGATGGGCAGCTTGTATGATGGGGTTTGCCCTGTTTTCCAGATGAGGTCAAAGTACTCAGAAGGGGGCAGTTTTGCAAACTGGGGGTACCCCTGGACTTAGTTCTGCTACTTGATGCTCGGATGGGCAGGATTATGCTAGAACATAAGAACAGCCTGCTGGATCAGGCCAATGGCCCATCTAGGCCAGCATCCTGTTCTCACAGTGGCCAACTAGAAGCCTGCAAACAGGACCTGAGTGCAAGAGCATTCTCCCCTCCATCATACTCAGGCTGGCTTGCCAGCTGCAGCCTCTCTTGAAAAGCTGAGATCTGGCCATCATGATTTCTACCTTGACGTTCTCCAGGCCACCTTTGACGAATTTTTGGAGACTTCAGCTGGTCCAGAATGTGGAGACTGTATTATAAATAGAACCAGTGTGGTATAGTGGTTAGAGTGTTGGACTAGGACCTGGGAGATCAGGGTTTGAATCCCCACTCAGCCATGAAGTTCACTGGGTGACCTTGGGCCAGTCACTGCCACTCAGCCTAACCTACCTCACAGGGTTGTTTTGGGGATTAAATGAGGGGAAGAACCATGTATGCCACCTTGAGCTCTTTGGAGAAAAGGTGGGATATAAATGAAATAAAATGAAATAAATAATCAATAAAGAAGATCTGGTCAGAGAGAGCATTGTGTGTGTTCTTAAAGAGCTGCAGCGGCTCTCGATTACCTTCTGAGTCCAATGAAAAATGCTGGTTCTGACCATTAAACCCATAAATGTTTTGGATCTGAAATACATGAAGGAGCGGCACACTTTATCCGATATTCTTCTCCCCCCTCCCCCAATATGACATTTGCGATCAGAGGAGAGGCTCTGCTTCAGGTCCCCTGTCATCTGAAGTGAGGTGCAAGGTGATAAAGAATAGAATATTGTGACTTGTAAATGACATTCAGAAATCAGCCCTCTGTTAACTGAGCCCATCCAAAGGTTACGTTCCCATATGTGTGGGCCCTATTCAAATGTTACACTTCCCTATGGGTGGTGTTAGAGGTGGGGTAAGTACAATGTATGGGTAAGTAGGTAAGATGAACTAGTATTCCTGATTCTTCATTGTGTGTAGGGGAGTCAGCAGGACCAGATTCTAAATAAATGTAGGCTTTTACATGAGAGTAATTACAAATATTGTCAGGGTTTTCAAAGGGCTCTGGGGGATTTTCCGGCTGATAAGACAGGCGGTCCTGTCGAAGCCTTGGTCGCACTGTGGAATGCGGAAATGACCCGGGCTGTGGACACGATCGCTCCTGCGTGCCCTATCCCATGCAGAGCTCATGCAGCCCCGTGGTATACCCCGGAATTGAGAGCAATGAAGCAAGAGAGGAGAAGGCTCGAGTGCAGATGGAGGCGTACTCCTGACGGATGCAATTATGCCTTGGTAAGTGCCTCCACTAAGTTGTATACAGAAGCGGTGAGGGCAGCGAAAAAGCGATACTTTGCTGCCACTATTAAATCATCCCTCAACCGTCCAGCGGAGCTTTTTAAAATTGTCCGAGGGCTTTTACACTCTAGTCCTCAGGATATTATAGAATCTTCGGAAACCCGCTGTAATGAGTTCGCTGGGCACTTCCAAGACAAAATCTCATGCATCTGCCGGGACTTAGACTCCAATATTATGGCAGTTGAACCTAATGAGGTATCCGGAGCACGGTCTTGTCCTCATTTATTGGATGAGTTTCAGTTGGTACAGCTCGAGGACGTTGACAAGGTGCTTGGACTGGTGCGTGCAACCACTTCTGTACTAGATCCTTGCCCCTCTTGGCTAGTGAAAGCTGGCAGGACTGGAACAGCCGGCTGGGCCAGGGAAGTGATAAATGCCTCCTTGAGAGAGGGAGTGGTCCCTAGTTGTTTGAAAGAGGCGGTAGTGAGACCACTCCTGTAGAAACCTTCCCTGGATCCAGATAATTTCAACAACTATAGACCGGTAGCGAATGTTCCATTCCTGGGCAAGGTCTTAGAATGTGTGGTGGCCAGCCAGCTCCAGGTGCTCTTGGATGAAACCGATTATCTAGATCCGTTTCAATCCGGTTTTAGGCCCGGTTTTGGCACCGAAACAGCCTTGGTCGCCCTGTATGATGACCTATGTCGGGAGAGGGACAGGGGGAGTGTAACTCTGTTGATTCTCCTTGATCTCTCAGCTGCTTTTGATACCATCGACCATGGTATCCTTCTGGGGAGACTCACGGAGTTGGGAGTTGGAAGTACTGCTTGGCAGTGGCTCCGCTCCTACTTGGTGGACCGCCTCCAGAAGGTAGGGCTTGGGGAGCATTGTTCGATACCCTGGACTCTCCATTGTGGAGTCCCGCAGGGATCGGTTCTGTCCCCTATGCTTTTTAACATCTACACGAAGCCGCTGGGTGCGGTCATCAGGAGTTTTGGAGTGCGTTGTCACCAGTATGCTGATGACACGCAACTCTATTTCTCCTTTTCATCTTCATCAGGTGAGGCTGTTAATGTGCTGAACCGTTGCCTGGCCGCGATAATGGACTGGATGAGAGCTAATAAACTGAGGCTCAATCCTGACAAGACTGAGACGCTGTTGGTGAGTGCCTTCTCTGCCCAGATGGTGGATGTTCAACCTGTTCTGGATGGGGTTACACTCCCCCTGAAGGAACAGGTTCGTAGCTTGGGGGTTCTTTTCGATCCATTCCTGTCTCTCGAGGCTCAGGTGGCCTCGGTGGCACGGAATGCGTTCTACCACCTTCGTTTGGTAGCCCAGCTACGCCCCTATCTGGAAAGCGATGACCTCACTTCAGTCGTGCGTGCTCTGGTAACCTCTAGATTGGATTACTGCAATGCGCTCTACGTGGGGCTGCCTTTGAAGACAGTTCGGAAACTACAGCTAGTGCAAAACGCAGCTGCTAGACTGTTGACGAGGACCAGGCGGTCCGCACATATAACACCTGTTCTGGCTCGTTTGCACTGGCTACCTATTTGTTTCCGGGCTAAATTCAAAGTGCTAGTTTTGACTTATAAAGCCTTACACGGCGCGGGACCACAATACCTAGCGGAACGCCTCTCCTGATATGAACCTACCCGCTCACTACGTTCAACATCAAAGGCCCTCCGCCGAGTCCCGACCCACAGAGAGGCTCGGAGGGTTGTAACAAGATCCAGGGCCTTTTCAGTAGTGGCCCCCGAATTATGGAACAGTCTCCCCGATGAGGTACGCCTGGTGCCTACACTTTTATCTTTTCGGCGCCAGGTTAAAACCTTTTTATTCTCCCAGGCATTTTAACTTAATTTATTTTTTAGCTTTCAATTTATACCAGGCTGTTTTACTGTTTAATATGTATGCTTTTTACTGACTTTTGTAATTTTATTGTATTTTACTCTATGTTGTGCACCGCCCTGAGAGCCTTTTGGCTGTGGGCGGTATAGAAATCGAAATAAACAAATAAATTATAGACACTCCCTATGACTGTGATTGGACTTACTTTTAGAAGTGCTGGATGAAATGGTGTGAATAACAGTTTGAAGGTTTTTTTTCAAAATCTACTCTTTGAGGAGGCCAAGGGGAATCCTCTTCTTAAACCCAGGCAGTTTCTTTCTCCCCTTCCCCATAATAAGAAGTGGCTAGTACTTGAAAGTAGCAAGGCATAGACCTTTCACATATACCCATTTTCAAAGCAGGGATGAAAAGGGAATGGTTAGTTATAGGTTTCTGCCTGGCCATTCTTATGTTGGGCATAGTGCTGGATAATATGCCAGGGTGCACTTGTCCCAGAGAAAAGAGATGTAGGCATCAAGCTGGTGTCATTTTATTGGTTTTATTTGTTATTATTTTATTATTAAAAGTATATCCTGCCCTGTCTCCCAAAGGGCAGCAAAATGGTCCTGATGTACCTTCACTGAAAACAACAACACTTTGGGCCAAACTAGATGTTTTCTGAAGATGTAACAGGCAGCTCTGTATCTTGTTTTTCCACACACACACATTCTTACAGGCAGTAGCAAGCCCAATTCTTACTAAGACAATATATGGGGAGGGAAGGCATATTTGCTCATTCCCCCACTGTGGTCAGAATGGAGATCTGCCTCACGTGGTGAGGAGCCTTGGAAAAAAGTCCTATTGGCTACGGAAATTACCGCATCTTCCCTTTTTTAGCAGTCCCATAGAAATTGCCAATCTGCAGCCAGTTAAAACACAGTTCCCATATATGGATAATCCGATATATGGGCATGTAGCATGATTTATTGTGGGTTGCAGACCAACCTTTCAGTTGTTTTATGTGAATAGGGTGACTATAGAACAGGGGTTCCCAAACTGTGGTCTGTGGACCACTAACGGTCTGTGAGTATTCAGGTGGTCCACGACATGTAAAAATACAATTATAATCAACAGTACCTAGCACAGCGCATAATAGTTGCTACGACAGGCAGAAAAATCATTAAGTGAGCTCAGCAATTTTCAAGTGGTCTGTGGGGGGGGGAAAGCTTGGGAACCACTGCTATAGAACATTAGCCTGTCTCTAAACATTAGAGCTCAAAGTTGCCCAGTGAAACTGATTTGTGTCAGAAAAAAAGTCAATGATTAAAAAACCTGCTGGTTTAAGATCTGAGTTAAGGCTATCACATGTTGGCTCGAACTCCACAAAGCTAGGCAATTGGAAGGTAAGTCTCATGCTTTAACAGACATGGCTCATGATTGAAGATATTGTGCAATATCTTACCGTTCATGCACTCACACTTCTTCTTGGTCTTTCAGGCCCAAATCCAAAGGAGGTTAAGTGCCTGAACCCAGCAAAGTACCCCATATGTCCTACTACTGCATTGCTAGAGGAATCCTCCTCTGAATTGACCCTGCTTGTGACTAGGCAGGCTAAACCATGGCAGCCATGTCGGGCTACCATCTACTGATGTTAGCAACAAACAGGCATGGGTCAAGCCACAGGAGGATTCTTTAGCAATACAGTAAGGCTCAGATGCTTCATAAGGCAATACAAGACCAGGACAACATAGGTAGCTTGCACATCCCTTTTATCCTTCTATGTGCAGTAAATAGATTATAGAATGAGGTTGTGGGTTTCCTTGTCATAGATTGTTTTGCTTTTCAACTTTATTAGCACATCAAGAAAAAAACGTTATTTACAGTAGAAACCAATATAGTATCTTTGCATAGAGAACTCAAAATAATGCCTTCAGTTTAAGAATAACATTTCCATTTTGAACTGACAACCATCATTATGCACTCTTTTTCTCTTCTTCCTCCTCTTCTTCTTCCCCTTCGTCCTCCGTCTTCTCTTCTTTATTGTGCTTAGATAAATTGATAAAATTAATTCTATTTTTTAAAATGGATTAAAAATATACAGAATTAAAGCAGTCTGCTTGTGTCATATTAGTGCTGGAACCTGTATTGTAACACATGCTAAAACTCAAAACACCTTCAATGCTTTATCAACTTCATAAAGTTTATCTCCTAAGTAAATACACTATATGGAGGTGTGGTCAGACCGGTCTCACTTACCCCATCATGGGCCAAATCAGTCTCTTACCAGCAGCCTAACTGTGTTCTGCACAGAACATGGAATGTCAAGTCGATACAAATCTTATTGTCCTCACCCTACCAATGTCTACTGATTTTGTTTAACTTTATGCACAAGAGAATAAGAAAACTATACATTTAAAGCACTGTTATGCTACTTTAACAGTCATGGAGAATCCTGGGAACTACAGTTTGTTAATGGTGCTAAACTCACAGAGCTACCATTAAAATATAAGACCATAAGAGCCTGCTGGATCAGGCCAATGGCCCATCTAGTCCAATATTCTGTTCTCACAGGGGCCAACCAGATGCCTATGGGAAATCCGCACGCAGGACTTGAGCACAAGAGCACTCTGTCCTCCTGTGGTTTCTCCTCCAGCAGCCATGTTGGGCCTCAATCAGGTGCTACCAGTAGTGGACAGAGGGGAGGGAGAGCACACATCTGATCTGTGGTTAGTTGTGTTGCTGCTGCTTACTGGGAGATAGAGGGGGAACAATACATAGGCTGCTTTCATACTGCACTTTATTCTATTATTCTGACAATTTCTTATCTGGTAATTTGTGCATTATATTTGATCTTTCACCTGGCATACAAACTAGTTCTGGAATTCTAGTGGAATATAGTGCAAGTTTAGCGTGAATTTTTGTGATAAACAATACCAGAAATAATCCATTTGCAAGCTTGGGAACCTGGAAAATTGTGGGAGGTTTTCACTAGATGTAGCCGCTCATGTGACAGGCATGCCATCACTTTAGGCGCACACTTATTTTGCCTGATGAAAATTGTACCGGTATAGGCGTGGGTAGCAGCAACATTTCCCACCCACCCCTGCTGTGTCTATACAACTAAATATATATATATAAATCTACTGTTCCTTAATGCCACAGGTACTTCAGTGTGAAAGGAATTTTAGAAATCAGGACAGAAGCGATAGAATTTTATTCTGTTAAACTAATGCAGTAAACTCCATGTCTGAAAGCAACCATAAATGCAAAATGAATATATAAAATACCTTGTCCTTGCATTTGCCTTCATATGCCATGCCCATTGCATCACTCTTTTCCCTTGAACGAAGGGGAAAAAACATAAAAACAAGTCATGACACTTCTTCAGATTAACACATTCCAATATAGATGGGGGGTGGCTAATCTGTGACTCTCTAGATACTGTTGGATTACAATGCCCATCATTCTTAACCACTGGCTATGCTGAGAGAAAGATGGAGTCCAACAAAATCTGCAGGGCCACAGATTCCCCATCTCTTACAGATACAAACAGCCCGATACTATTCTCAGGTTTAGCTACAGAGACATGAATAAAATGGCATACTGCATGAGATCAGTGAAGCAACCACAAAACTGACTTTTTTCAAGGCCTTTTGCTGTACTGTTTTGCACCACAATATCGCACTGATGATGGGCTGATATGGTTCTGGAGAGGGCTGCTGTGTACTGCCTTCTCCATCTATGTCCACCCAGCCTAAAAGCCCTGTGTATGGTGCAGTGTTTCTCCCTGTTGCTGATGTAGCAACACTAGTGACTGCCACTGTACGGGCAGATTGAGTTCTCACTTTGCTCCAGCAAGCTGGGGACTAGTATTCAATGCTATATGCTCTGTTTTGTTATTGTACAGCAGGACACAGAGCCAGTGGAAAGATGGCACAATACGGTGCCATTGCCTGAGATCCCAAGTGCACTCTGTGGTGTTTTGTGCTTGTACAAGGGATTTTTGGTCCTTCAAACGACTGAAAAGCCACTTGAAATTTAGAAAACCACTGAAGCAGAACCTTACAAAGTGTGGGGAACTTCTACTTGAAGAAAAGAGCCACACAGTTATAGGTGCACAGTATACCTTTATGTATGTACATGGGGCTCTCTGAAAAGGGCTGGCCCTAGATAAATAGTGCTTTGGGCAGGGACTGCCTTTGGTGGTCCCCCCATGGTCACCTTTGCAGGGCTGCCCAGATGGTTTATGGGGCTTGGTGCAGGTGTGATGTTGCTGGCCCTACTGCTACAGGGACCCATGCATGTGTATACAAAGCTAGGGGCCACATGTGAGAATGTTTGCATGCATGGACAACGTGTTAGAATCCTCATCTGCAGCTCCTCCTTGCCTTGGGATCAAGCATAATGTTACATATACTTACTTTTTCCTTACATGGGGATAAGGGAATAGGGATCAGAGTGTGCTTCTCCTGATACTCCAAATTCCAAACCCCTTCTGACAGAGTTTCTTTCTGCTTTCTGGCAGTCTCACAGGTCTTCTGGTTGTGGCCTGCTGCTGGCCTTCACTACTCACTCAGGAAGAATTCTTACCTTAAGGCCTAGCCTCACACCACTCCTACACCTTTCCCTGTGGTAACTGCCATAGAAAATTACTCTCCAGTGGCACCTTGCCTGGAAATGTTAGGTGGCATTCATTCATTGAGTCCTTGAACTCTTTTCCCAGCAGACTTGGTGTTCTTTCTATAACAACAATAGGCCATCTGCTCTGCCACATAATCCCTCCTTAAAGCCTTCCCTGTTCCTGCTCTCCTTACAACAAACTGTAACCAGGGCTACTTGGCCTGGGTCACTCATAAGCCTTCCTGAACAATCTTATCTCTAATTGCTACCCAGACATAAAGAAACATTTTTCCTTACCATGATTGATTTAGACTCCCTTACGGTTGGGCTGCAGGCCTAGCTAATATGGAGACCCCTCCCTTCCAGCCTTTCCAGGATACAATTTACAGCCTCAAATGAGCATCTATTCTGTTTGATATGCAACTATGTAATATATTTACTGCATCATGGCCAGGGAGAGGTCCCATTATGTCACAATTGCATGCTGAGTCCATGTCATCTTACACTCTAATATACCATTTCCTCTTCTTATGAACACTTTAACAAAATACCAAGAATCCTAGTGAGCAAACTTTGAAAAGCCACGTTCTGAGCAGTGGCAGTGCACTATGCAACACAAAAGAACTAGAACAGGCTTTACTTTTAATATTTTTTGTTTTGTAGCAATTCCTTTCTTTTAGTAAGTATTCTTTATTTTAGAATATTCATTCTTTTTATCTTTAAAAATAATAAAGAAAATTTATAAATAAAAAAGGTATCCAGCTGACTTCTTACAGCTTACAACTTAATTTTATTATTGATACAGTGATTATAGTATTTGAAGTACTAAGTGATCAATACCTTTGCCTCAAAGTAAAGCTTGTTCTACTGATCTTTACTTAGCACAAATGACATCAAAGTGGAAATTGAAAAAGAAAAATACTTTAAAGCTAATTGAAAGAATATCATTTTGTAGTAAGTACCCAAACAACCAATAAAACCTTGAAAAAAAGGTTACAGAGTGACCCTTTTTGCTTTTTGCCACCCTCGCTGACTGTATATGGCACATGAAAAGAAAAAAAAACAGCCACAGAGCTCAGCTCGGCCACCCCTAACGCCAGCCCTTTCAAGTGTAGAATTCCATTAACATTTCAAACATTATTTCAACTGATCTAGTTGTTGGCAACAAATGCTATGATTAGTTTGACTTACTGTCTTGCAAAACATAGCATGCATTTATTGCTGTATGTAAAACCTGTGGTGCTACAGACGTGATTGAAGTTCATTGGGCAGACCATTATGGGTTTCTCAAACTCGCTGCATTCATCCTGCAATAATAATTAAAATAATCCATGTTGAATGTCTGAAAAACTGAAAGAAGAATAGAATAAGCATTGTAGTCATTTATTTCCAGGGCTGTGTAAAGTCCTTTGACATTTGGAGCTTCCTCATAAGACATTCTCAACTGTCCTGTAAGTTCCATGAATTTGCTTGCTGAACAAAAATTAGGCAGATGGCAAAGAGGGGAATATAGAATAAACCGTGTGAAGCATGTTTTCTCTTTCTGCATTTGTTAACTGTCAAACTTACAAGGCAACAGAGGCTTCTCTTGAAATGCATCTTCCGAAAATGATTTTGTGGAGACCATGGTGAAGTTAAACTTCCACTCCCCATCCTCCTGATCATGAGGTGGCTGAGGCTTTGCCATGGCTGCCATTTATTAATCATACTAATAAATACCCAAGGACATTAATTGCTTTACTTTCACAGAATTAATGTCAAGCCTAATTTGGTCCTAAAATGAATAAGAAACTTGAATGTGCCTACTTGACTAAGAAAACTGATTGTTTTGCACAAATAATTGAGAATAAATAGAAGGGTCTAAACACCAACTCACTTTTGAATGACTGAAACTTGGATTGTTTTGATATATGAAAAAAAAACTGGCATGATTGTGCAGTGAGAGCAATGGGGAAGGTGACATCTATATATTTATTTTATTATAAATTGTACACCTACATCTGGGAGCTCCTCCTCCTCTTCTTCCTCCTCCTCCTCCTCCTCCTGTTCTTCTTCCTCCTCCTCTTGCTCTTCCTCCTCTACTTCCTCTTCTTCCTCTTCCTCTTGCTCCTCCTCCTTTTCCTCTTCTTCCTCTTTCTGTTCCTCCTCTTCTTCTTCCTCCTCCTCCTCTTCTTCTTCCTTCTCCTCCTCTTCTTCCTTTTCCTTCTCTTCTTCCTCTTCCTTCTTTTCCTCCTCCTCCTCCTCCTCCTCCTCTTCTTTCTCCTCCTCCTTTTCCTCTTCTTCTTCTTCTTCCTTCTCTTCTTCCTCTTTGTTTTCCTCCTCCTCCTCCTCCTCCTTTTCTTCTTCTTTCTCCTCTTCCTCTTTCTTTTCCTCTTCCTTCTCCCCCTCCTCCTCCTCCTCTTTTTTCTTCTTTCCCTCTTCCTCTTCTTCTTCCTTCTCCCCCTCTTCCTTTTCTTCTCCTTCTTTCTTTTCCTCCTCCTCCTCCTCCTCCTCCTCCTCCTTTTCCTTTTCTTCCTCTTTTGTTTCCTCCTCCTCTTCTTTCTCTTTCTGTTCCTCTTCCTCCTCCTCTTCTTCCTCCTTTTCCTCTTCCTCCTCTTCCTCCTCCTTCACTTCTTCAATGTGCTTAGATAAATTAATAGAATAAATAGAGGTGTGGTCAGACTGGTCTCACTTACCCCATTGTGGGCCAAATCACTCTCTTACCAGCAGCCTGGTAACTGTGTTCTGCACAGAACATGGAATGCCACTTGGGTACAAACCTTATTGTCCCCACCATACCACTGTCTATTGATTTTGTTTAAATTTATGCACAAGAGAAGATCTGCACCATTCATTTAAAGCACTATCTTACCACTTTAACAATCAATGAGAATCCTGGGAACTATAATTTGTTGATGGTGCTGACCTCAAAGAGCTCCAGTTCCCAGCACCATTAACAAACTACAGTTCCCAGGATTCTCCATGACTGTTAAAATGGTATAACAGTGCTTTAAATGTATGGTGTGGATGTGACCAAGATAATAAAATAATTGCTGTGCATTAACTATAGACAGCTGAAGGCTCAAGGGCCAAATCCAGCCTCCAAAGGCTTTCCAACTGCTCCTTCCAGCATAGCCTCAGCTCCAAAGGACTCTTTTTTTCTAAGCTAACACACCAACAAAAGGGTTGTTGCAGTCTGAATAGCAAAAGATGCTTTGGCAGAATTCTCTCCTTCTTGAAGTCCCTCAGATGTTAATTCCTATGCACAAGCCAGAAGAGACACACCGCAGAAAGAGATGTTTTGCCAGAACTCTCTCCCTGAAGTCTCTCAGATGAAGCCGTTTTGGCATATAAGTGGTATATAAATCAGACGAAGACGGCAATTAATAATAATAGATGTTCATGCCTATATGGAGCCTAAAAGATGGGATCAGCCCAAGCCTGTTTTGCTATTGGTACTTGGGGAAGAGGATATTTAATATTTAAAGAACCCTTTGCCTGTGTCTCAGCTTTTGTGGAAGAGTCACATATTGATGTACAGACACAGGCACTATGTGGTTTTAGCCCAGTGTGCCTCTACAGAAGTAGACATGGGAGATAAATTACCCAAGCATGACTCTGCAGTGAGAGCAACGGGAAGGTTTCCGTTGGGCAATAGTTTACAAATGATTCAGCTGCAAAGAGCTCTTCATGACAGGGGTCAGATCCTGTTCAAGACTTGCAATTTAGAAGCTTGTGTAATGTTGCACTTACAAAAATGGATCCAATGGAAGATCGCAACCACCCTATATTACATAGGGATGGTATCCAACAGCCCAGCATGTAACACTCAGAATAACTAAAATGCTTCTATCAGCAGATTGTTCTTGATTACCACAAAAAGTCACAGAGCTGGAAAATGTAATGACAAGATTTACCTTTGGATCGCATACACCCTCATGAATGAAGGTTAGACCACCTTCATGTTTCCTAAAAAAAGAAATGTGACACAGTTGCAGTTAAAGAGACTGAGCCTGCACTTACTTACACTTAGCAAGTCTTGGTGAAGCCAATGGGGTTTACTTCTCCTTTCATATGCATAGAATTGCACTGTAAAGAGCATGGATGCATAGTTCAGACAATACAGACAACAGACATTTCAACTGTAGCATCCAAAGATGTACCAAAAAACCATCTTAAATGATTCATGGAATCATAGAATCATAGAGTTAGAAGGGGCCTATAAAGCCATCAAGTCCAACCCCCTGCTCAATGCAGGAATCCAACTTAAAGCATATGCCTAGCTGCCTCTTGAATGCCCCCAGTATTGAAGAGCCCACAACCTCCATTGGTTTAAACTGCTTGTGGGAGCTGCCTTTATCCTTCACGAAGTTCCCCTGGATATCTCATTTACAACTATTCCATACACCAATTAATACAAATGTATTCACCTTTTGGCAACACAAAACATACATAAGTTGCTATAAGTCCCACCATCACTACTGCAGACTGGATTAAATTCCTCTGTGCACCCAGCAGATTCGTCCTTCTCTGGCTCTGGAAATGCACTACATTCATCCTATGAAACAGAATAAAATATTTCCCAAAATATCCCTTTGTTTCCATGAAAAAAACCCCATGGTGAAATATACAATATTACAAATGCAGCATTTTTAATTATGTCCCTAATGATATGCAAACTAAGAATACTACAAGTTTTCTGGGAAAGCTTGGAAAAGTTACTTTTTTGAACTACAACTCCCATCAGCCCCAGCCAGCATGGCCACTGGATTGGGCTGATGGAAGTTGTAGTTCAAAAAAGTAACTTTTCCAAGCTCTGCTTTCTGGTCCAGAAAAGGCAGACTGGGGTTTGGGAGAGGGGATCTTTTCCAAATTGGATTTGAAAAAAGAAGCACTACCAAAATCAAGAAATTAAACCTTGGAAGTTATGCCACCCTGGCACTTTCTCACTTAGAACCCCTGCTACACTGCCAGGATAATACAACATCTGCGAGTAGAAAAAACCCAAGATATACTATGAAGACCACAAAAACTCTCAGAGTGTCATCCCATGGTGATTCTAAATCTGCTCCAGTAGGCTGGGAGGGAGGGGGGGCTCCAGAGAATATTTGGGAGTGGTGATGTACTGTAGCAGAGAGGGAGAAATTAGATTCAGTTTGCATTTTAAAGGCAAACTTGCCAAATTCACACTTTCCAAAACCAAATGGAAACAAAGCCATACTACAAAATCCTCACTTCTCAAAAAAAAAGTATTTTGTTGTAGTCAACAAAAGTTTAAGCCATAATAAATTTATTTATTTACTAATTAAATTTATATCCTGCCCTTCCTCCGAGTAGGAGCCCAGAGCGGCAAACAAAAATACTTAAAACACCCCAAAACATCATAAAAATGGACTTTAAAATAGATTAAAACAAAACATCTCTAAAAACATGTTAAAACAAAACATCTTTAAAAACATCTTAAAAAGTAATCCCAACAAAGATGCAGACTGGGATAAGGTCTCTACTTAAAAGACTTTCTATATGGCACTCAGCTTTGTTCCCAGGGTAATTATGCCCCTCTGGAATGTGCACAATCCAAATTTATTAGGAGCATTCTTGGTTTGCCCAGCTGTGTGCCAAATGTTGTGTTACGTCAAGAAGTAGATACTTTGTTGGTCGAGACGAGGGCCTGGGTTTATAGGTTAAATATGTGGCTAAAGCTGATTTTTTCTCCTTTGGGGCTTGCTCCATTAACCCCCACTGACACTTATCAATCTAGGTGGAAACTTGCAGTGAATTCCAAATTGCTTTCCCTTGGCTTTTCTCGGACAGCCGTATTACAACTCGGCTACTTTAAGGCCAAAGAACTCATTTCGCAGTGTATCAGGGATATTGAGCTCCAACACAATCTGAGCCTTCTGGCAGCATTCCCCAATATTTGGGCTAGTGCAAAAGCACCTGCGCCTGCGGTCTACTTAACTAGTCTGAGTATCCCCAAGTATAGAAAGGCATTTACTCTTGCAAGATTTAATGTGCTCCCCTCAGCGCTACTTGAGGGGAGATACAAGAGAGTGCCCTATACAGAATGGGTTTGTATCTGTGACTCTGGAGCGGTTGAAGCGGTAGAGCATGTTGTATTACACTGCTCTCTCTATTCTGATCTTCTGCCCGTGCCTTCTTAAAAGACCCAGAATTTTAGGAGAAAACCTGGTGCACTTTTTACTCGACAACCGCAACCCATTGATCACGGACATGGTGGTGAAATTTTGTGTTGCGGCCATGGCTCATAAAAAGATTTTGGTTCAATTATTTTAATCTCTGATATAACTATTTTTAATATGTTGTACCTGGTTTGAAAAAGTGTATTTTATGACTGCGCCTTTTATGCTTTGTATTTGCTGATCTTGGACCGAAATAAATTTATTATTATTACTTAAAAGACCTGTTGAAAGAGGAAGGTCTTCAGTAGGCATCAACAAGATAACAGAGATGGCACATGTCTAATATTTAAGGGGAGGGAATTCCAAAGGGTAGGTGCAACTACATTAAAGGTCCACTTCCTATGTTGTGTGGAACGGACCTCCAGATAAGATGATATCTGCAGGAAGCTCTAACCTGCAGAGAGTAGTGATAGACTGAGTATATAAGGGGTAAGATGTGCTTTCAGATATCCTGGTCCCAAGCTGTACAGGGCTTTATACACCAAAATCAAAACCTTGAACTTAGCCTGGTATCTAATGGGCAGCCAGCGCAATTCTTTCAGCAGCGGAGTGACATGTTGGCGATATCCTGCCCCAGTGAGCAGTCATGCCGCTGCATTTTGCACCAGCTGCAGCTTGCAGACCAACCTCAAGGGCAACCCCACAAAAAGTGCATTATGGTAATCCAGCCTGGAGGTTACCAGTGCACGGACAACAGTGGTCAGGTATCCTGGTCCAGAAATGGCTGCAGCTATCTTACCAGCTGAAGGTGGTAAAAGACACTCCTAGCCACTGAGGTCACCTGAGCCTCTAGTGACAAAGATGGATCCAGGCGCACCTGCTCTTTCAAAGAGAGTATGTCCCCATCCAAAGCAGGCAACTGACCAATTATCCGATTTCTTAGTATTTAAGATACTATAAGACTTGTGGTACCTTACTTAATGCATTCCTTTTGGGAGTGGGAAGGAAAGGGGAAATTTCCCTATTTTGGGAACTGAACCAGGGCCCCCAACCCCCTTAATCTGGCCTTGTTGTCAGCAGCCAGCCACCAATGGACACAACACTAACCACTTCCTTACTGACACATTTGTGAAAATATATATCAATGAGAACAGGAAAATAAGGGTTGAAATAGTAGGGGGTGTCCACATTTAGATAGATGCAATATATAATTTAATTCTAAAGCTACTTGTGCAATTTTTATGACTTGGTACAAGGTGCTCAGAATTTGCTGTTTTACCTTCTAGTCACGTTTTTAATGGTTCATGATCTATCATCTAAACTAATCTATGAGTAGTATTTTAAAGAAAAGCACAATAGATTTAATTCTGTTTTATAGAATTTTTGAGTTGGAGTTAATCTTCCACCTGCTAGGAGACCACACAGATTAGCCATGGCAGACTTCTGAGAAATCCTGGAAAGACCAATGGCAGTGGGAAAGGGTCCAATATGGGTGGGCCTCCATGCTTTGGACCATATTTTCCTGGTCAAAATTACAGTTGGTGTGCTAGATAACAGTGCCAAGAGATACCTAGCTGCTTAGGAGACCCACCATAAGGTTTGGATGCCCTAGCCCACTTGCCCTGATGACTGTGTCACTGGCCTAAAGCAAATTGACCTTTTCCTCTGGTCTGCCCAATGTGCTCAAGGCAGATACTTGCAAAAGGGGAAGGAGTAAAGCCAAGCCTGAACCACATATACAGAAGCAGGAGGCCATCACCAGGATGCTTCCTCTCCTTGCATTCAAATAATGTCTGAATCTGTATTGTGCTCCATAAATATGCATCGTCTGAGTCATAATTTTGTGGAGGAGAGATGCAAATATGTTTGGAATGAAATACTGATAGATACTTTTTCCTTCCATTTGCCTTCATGAGCAAAGGTCCTCCCCTGGGTTTCTCACTATGGATTGTTTTAAAAGCAGCACCAGAGGAATTCCTCTGATGCAATAGCACTTCTGCTTCTCCTCACTCCCAAAAGTTTCTCTGAGAGTCTCCCAACCTTCTGGAGCTGCTTTTGAGGGTGTATGGGGGCTGCAGAGGAGAGTTCAGTTCCCCTAGTGCATGTCCCTTGCATTAGCAGAATAGGAGCACCAGATACCACCCTGTGTTCCTAACCATGTCCTTAATGACACACTTGTGAAAATCAGTATGATAGGTGTCTCTGTTTAGAGATGAAACATATAATTTAATTCTAAAGGTATCTGTGCATTATTTGTATGAATTTATGCAATGTGCTGTCAGGAGTCTAGACAAGAGGCTGGACTCCTAGCAGGGACACCCAAGGCGGAATGGTCAAAGCTGAAACACCAGACTAAGACGCATCCAGACTCAGAGGAAGGCAATGGTAAACCACCTCTGAATACCTTTTACCATGCAAACCCTATGAATAGACTATCCAAAATGCAACACGAGATGGGGCTGGTAGATGAGACCCCCAGGTCAGATGGCACTCAGCAAGCTACTGGAGAAGAACAAAGGACAAGTACGTGTAGCGCTGTGGCTAATAATGCAATAATGGTCAAAGCCGAAAGGAAGCCTGGAGGTTGATGTGCACAAATGCAAAAGGACAGTCCGGAGTTGTACGACATACACAATAGGAACATGGAATGTGAGAAGTGTGAACCAGAGAAAGTTAGAAATTGTCAAGCAAGAAATGGAACGTATCAACATTATAATACTTGGTGTGAGTGAACTAAAAATGGACGGGAATAAGACATTTTCAATTAGGCAACTGCAAAATATTTTATGCAGGAAATGGCAAATTAAGAAGAAACGGGGTTGTTCTAATAGTGAGAAGTGATGTAGCAAAAGCAATTAGGAGTTATAATGCAAGGACTGAGCGAGTGATTTCAATAAGATTTAATGGGAAACCTATCAACATAACCATCACCCAAGTCTATGCTCCAACGGCAAACAAAGAAGAAGAGGAAATGGAGAAATTTTACACAGAAGTACAGGAAGAAATTGATCACACACCAAAACAGGATGTCCTGATAATCGTGGGGGACTGGAACATAAAAGTAGGGAACAGAAAAGAACTAGGAATTGTGAGGAAATAGGGTCTAGGAGACAGAAATGAAGCAGGAGAAAGACTTACTGAATGCTGTGAAGCCAATACTTTGTTTCTTACAAACACATTTTTTGAGCAACCGAAAAGATGACTGTGGACATCACCAGATGGCCAATATGGGAATCAAATTGATTATATAATTGGTAGCAGAAGATGGAGAAGTTCTATACTTTCTGCAAAAACAAGACCAGGAGCAGACTGCGGTACAGATCATGAACTGGTCATATCGAAAATCAGAGTAAAGCTAAAGCAATCATAATGCCAAAATACCATTTAAATAACATCCCAGAAGAATATAAAGATCAAATAAGGAACAGATTTGAGGCTTTAAACTTAGTTGACAGAGAACCAGAAGAACTATGGAGTGAAGTCAGAGACATTATCAGGGAAGAATGCAAAAAGACAATACCTCTAATTAAAAAGAGAGAAAAACCTCAATTGATGACTGATGAAACTCTTAAGATGGTTAAAGAGAGAAGGAAAGCAAAAGCAAAAGGAGATAGAAACACAGTTTGAACCCTAAGTGCAATAATACAGTGACTAGTACGTAGGGACAAAGAGAACTATTACAATGGTTATTGCATAGAAATAGAAAAGGATAATAAAAAAAGGTAGAACAAGAGCCCTATTCCAAAAGATTAGAGAAATTAAAGGGAAATTTAAACCAAGAGTAGGGATGTTGAATAATCAACAGGGGAACACACTGACTGACCGAGATAAAAGGAAGATGGAAGCAATACACTGAAGAATCATATAAAAGAAATGGCCGGATGACAGATTCATTCACGGAGGAACCGTATGATGAAGAACCAGAAATGTTAGAATGTGAAGTGGAAGCTGCTCTTAAAATACTTGGAAGAAACAAATCACCAGGAATAGATGGCATACCAATACAGTTGCTACAAGTTACTGAGAATGAATCTATCCAAACTTTGACAAAAAATTGTCAACAAATATAGAAAACTAAACAATGTCCCACAGACTGGAAGTGTTCAATATACACCCCAATTCCAAAGAAGGGGGATCCCAGGGAATGCAGTAATTATCAAACTATTGCCTTAATATTCCATGCAAGTAAAGTAATGCTCAAGATTCTACAACAAAGGCTCTTACCATATATGGAGCGAGATATGCCAGATGTCCAAGCTGGATTTAGAAAGGGAAGAGGTACCAGAGATCATATTGCAAACATACATTGGGTAATGGAATGGACCAAGGAATTTCAGAAGGAAATCTTCCCATGCTTTATAGATTACAGCAAACCTTTTGATTGTGTAGATCATGAAAAACTATGGAATGCTTTAAAAGGAATGGGAGTGCCACTGAGGCAAGAGACAGACTCAAACGCAATTATCTGCCTCATTGCTATGTAAATAGGAAAAAATCTACGTGGAACACTGTGATCATTCATGTAAGCTATCTCAAAATTCCTCAATTTTTCCCCACCACCAAAATACTGTCATCATTTACATAAGTATTTACATTAATAATTATGATTTTTTTTGCCACCAAAACCCCCCAAACAAACCATGGATCGAACCATCCAAAAACACACACACAGCAAATTGAATTGGCAAGTGCCAGAGCAAGCAGGAACAAAAAAAAGGTGTGGATCAGGATGAAATGACAGACTATCGGAATACAAGCAGATTATATGCAGTGAACCCCATCCCTACTGTCTAGTCACTATACTCTGGATACCTCTTAAGATATCATAACCAAATGTTTCATGAGAGTTCCTGAGATCATCGAGCAGGTTTTTGTCTAAGTTTGGATATGAAAACTAGAAATGGACTGCCTTCAAGTTGATTCCAACTTATGGTGACCCTATGAATAGAGTTTTCATGGTAAGCGGTATTCAGAGGTGGTTTACCATTGCCTTCCTCTGAGACTGAGAGGCAATGACTGGCCCAAGGTCACCCAGTGAGCTTCATGACTGTGTGGGGATTCAAACCCTGGACTCTCAGGTCATAGTCCAACACTCAAACCACTATGCCATACTGGCTCTCTAAGTTTGAATATAATTGGACACTATTTTGAATCAAGATTATGGTCTTCAAAACTACACTGATTTCTGGTTTCTTAGAGTTCTTGTGCAATGCCAGCTATGAGGTTGCTAATCTAAAATAATCTGGAAAGAGAACATGTTCCTTTTTTTCTCTCCATACTCCCTCTTCCGCTCAAATAAGTTAAGAATTCTATTTTCTTTTTGTATTTTTGGTATATGTATTAAGATATACATCTTGTATATGCATTTTATATATGTATTGTTTAAAATAAAAAAATCTATAAAGAACTTTTTAAAGAGAAGCATAATAGATATAAGAAATTTTGATGTCATAATGGGATTTACCTTTGGCTCACATTCACCCTCATGAATAATGGTTAAATTACCTCCACGTTTCCTAAAAACAAAACAAAAACTTAAGGTTACAGTTCAGCTGAGTGAAAGTACAAATTTATGTACACTTACCTGGGAGTAAGTCCCATTGAAACCCATGGGCTTACTTTTTAGTTGACATGCATAGGCTTGCATTGTAGAGAACATGGATGCAAAAATAATTTCCACTGTAGCATCCAAAGACATATCAATGAATCACTTAATTGATTTCATTGGTTTAAACTCCCTATATGAGCTACTTATATCCTTCGAGAAGCTCTATTACTCTATGTCGTTTACTACCCTTCTATACATTAGTTCAGCCTTTCCCAACCAGTGTGCCTCCAGATGTTGTTGGACCACAATTCCCATCTTTCCTGACCATTGGCAATGCTGGCTGAGGCTGATGGGAGTTGTGGTCCAACAACATCTGGAGGCACACTGGTTGGGAAAGGCTGCATTAGTTCACACAAATGTACTCACCATTTGGCAGCACAAAACAGGCATAAGTTGTCATATGTCTCACCATCACTGCCACAAAGAGGCCTAAATTCCATAGTGCATATAATAGGTTCATCCTTCTCTGGCTCTGGAAATGCACTACATTCACTCTGCAAAATACAATATGAGATATTGCCCAAAATTTTATAAAAGAAGGCCATAATATCAAATAATATTTTAACACAATTAAATTATTGTTAATCAAATCAAATCATCATCATCATCATCATCTCAGCAGTTTGCCATTGGGTCAGAACATTAGAAAGCAGAAGCAGGACTTTTTGTGCTTTTTTAGGAAATCAGGAAAGATACTGACGACATACTTTTCATTACTATTTTATCTGTGAAAATAAAACAACAAAAAAACCCCACACACTTACAAAATGGTAGCAGATTACTCTCATTTCCACAGTCCCCCACTCCAAGTGACTACAGGCCTAAGATAATTTCTTTTAGGACTCAATCCCCTGAGCACACTTACCTGGGAATAAGTTCAGTTGAACATAAATAGGATTTACACATCTAAAACACACACTAATCAGGCCAATTAAGATTGGTTGAACCACTGTAGGTGCACTCACTGGGGGTGGGGGACTGAAAGACATATGGCCCATTTTAATACAAAGATGCATTGCTCTGGTTAAAGCAACCCCCTTTGCAGCCATTTTGTACCTCTTTCTATATCTTCATAACTAGGGTTGCCAGGTCTCAGTTTTTCACTCAGAGACTCCAGATTTTTGGGGTACTCCCGGGTGAGTCAACTTAATCTCCGGACTCTCAGATTTCATTTTTTAAAAAAATTAAGTTTCTAGGTGGCCTGGTTCACGAGATATACACCAAAAGGTCACCCCCCCTTCAACTTCAGTTAAATGAGTTTGTAGTTGGCTACTCTAATCCCACCCTTTCAGGTTTATAGCCAATAAGTGAAGTCAGGGTTGTAATTGATAAGGCAGTAACTACAGCGCGTTGCAAGTCAGAAAACCTTTTTTTGTCTTGCTTTTCTGAAAATCTTATAAATTAAGTATATAGCTTTCAGTCTTTTTCTCTCTTGTGTGCAGGAGTCAAACAAGTTTAAATTTTCCTGGGCTGTTGAAGAGGGCACTGTTTCGAAAACCTTCCCACTATGAACCTTTAATCCAGTACTTGCTGTTCTGGGAATGAAGTTGCAATGCTAATCCCACATGCTGAGAGTAGTGTGAAATCAGATACTTATCAGGACATAGTATGAAGAAATATTTATATAAGCATGACTGTCAAAGATGTTTATTATTTACACAACCTGTAAAGATATTTATAGTGCAATCCTATGCATGGTTACTCAGAAGCAAATCCCAATGTATTCAATGTATTCAACAGGGAAGCATGCACAAAACTGCAACCTCAAGTGATAAAAAACTTCACTCACCCAACCCAAAATTCAGAATCATGACACTTTAAGCTGTTTTGCAACTGTTTTATACTTGTTTTATGGTTAATGGAATTTAAAGGGATTTGTTTTTTTATTGTGAGCTGCCTTCATTTCCCATCGGCAGCTCTACCTCACAGGGTTGTTGGAAAGACTTCATACACACACACACACTGGAGATGTAAAATACACACACCCCATATAATAGTTCATTGTCAAAACCAGTTGGTCATTGTAGAACATTTTAATTAAAATAAAATAAAGTCAGTATAAGTTTCCTACATAATAAAAGCAGTGATATCTAAGTAAGCCCTGCCTAATTGTTTTAAAAAATAAGATTGCATGGGGAGAGAAAGAATTACAACACAAACGCAATCCTTTGCTATGTTCACCCAAAAGTCCCATTAATTTACAGTACAATCCTAACCATGTCTACTCAGAAGTAAGTCCTATTGAATTCAATGGGGTTTACTCCCAGTATGTGGGATTAGCATTGCAGCTTTATTCCCAGGAAAATGATTACAGGATTAAAGGTTCATATTGGGAAGGTTTTCAAAACACTACCCTCTTCAACAACCCAGGAAAATTTAAACTTGTTTGACTCCTCATAATTTGAAAAGCATAACACATTGTAATGCCATTTAGATGTCCTACACACAAGAGAGAAACAGACTTTTGCTACTGCTGAAAGCTATACACTTAGTTTATGCAATTTTCAGAAATACAGGAAAGAAACAGTTTTCTGGACTTGCAACAGGTTCTCACTTTTGCCTGGAGGCCAACAAATCCCTTTTCAATCTCAACCTTGATTTCACTTATTGACTACAAACCTGAAAGGGTGGGGTTACAGCAACCAGCTACAAGCTCATTAAACAGAAGTAGCGGGGGCAGCTGACATTTTGATGTATATCTCTTGA
Organism: Rhineura floridana; assembly: GCF_030035675.1. Taxonomy (NCBI): domain Eukaryota; kingdom Metazoa; phylum Chordata; class Lepidosauria; order Squamata; family Rhineuridae; genus Rhineura; species Rhineura floridana. The sequence continues at coordinate 87,687,899 of NC_084482.1, read as the reverse complement.
ACCAGACCACCTAGAAACTGAATGTAAAAAAAAATGAAAGCTGAAAATCCAGAAATTGATGTGACTCACCTGGAGACCCAGAGAGGACCCCAAGACTCTGGAGTCTCTGGGAGAAAACCAGAGATATGGCAACCCTAATAAGTCCTCAGAGAATTTTCTTTTTGCTATCAAGAGTGGCAAATTGTGGGATGTGTGTGCTGAGAGTTGTAGAACTGCAAATGCTCACAGTATTTTTTGTAGTTGACAGTACTTTATGGGATAATAAACTTCCTACTCTTTAATGTACTACAAGACTTATTTTGTGGTACCTTATTTATTGCATTCCTTTGTGGGGGGGGGAGGAGAAAAGAGGAAATTTCCCTATTTTGGGAAATGAACCAGGAACCCCAACTAGGGATGAGTGATAAGTTTGATTGAGTTCCCATTTCAAGCTGTATCTATCAAATTTACACTTTCTGAAACAATATGAGAATTGAAACACAGCCATCCTTCAAAATTCACACTTTCTCAAATTTTGCAATGTAGTTCGCCAACCAGACAATATTTACAAAAAGGCACATGTTAGGGGAAAGTGTGCATAAAAATGAATATGAGTGAAAATAACATGCAAAATAACATACAAAAAATAATTACAGTATATGATGAGAAATTGCTTGCAAAAATGTGTACAATAGTCAAAATTGCCCACAAAAATATATTTGTTAGAAGTTTTCCCTAAAATGCTGGAGCATTTTAATGAGGATTTTTTAAAGAAAATTGAAGTTTTTTAAAAAACGTTGATGCAGAAATGTGGAAAACTGAATTTAAGATAGGAAAAATGAGAAGCTAAGAGAACTGAAACTGACAGATCTTTTCATCCCTGTCCCCAACCCCCTTAATCTGGCCTTGACGTCAACAGCCACCAATGGACTCCACACTAACCATTTCCTTACTGACACATTAGTAAAAATCTGTATAAATGAGAACTGGAAAATAAGGGGTGATTTCATGAAATGCCAGTTGAAATAGGAGGGTGTGAAGTTGAAATATATAATTTAATATTCAATTTAATTCTAAAGCTACCTGTGCAATTTTTGAATGACTTGGTACAAGGTGCTCAGAGTATGCTGTTTTACCTTCCAGTCAAGTTTTCATAGTTCATGATCTATCATCTAAAATAATCTATAAAGAATATTTTAAAGAAAAGAACAATAGATTTAACTCTGTTTTATTGTATTGGGAATATGAGTGTGTTCTTTTACTGCAGTTTTAAAGGTCCTGTGTTTTATATGCTCTAAGGCAGCGTTTCCCAACTAGTGGGCCACCAGATGTTGTTGGACCACAATTCCCATCTTTCCTGAGCATTGGCAATGCTGGCTGAGGCTGATGGGAGTTGTGGTCCAACAACATCTGGTGGCCCAGTAGTTGGGAAAGGCTGTTCTAAGGCATCCTTGGACTTCACCCTGAAGACGGGTAAGAACTACTACTGCGACGATGACTATGACTATGCAATATAATAGCATGTGATGCCCTAACGAGACTTACCTTTGGCTTACATTCACCCTCATGAACAACAGTTAGATTGCCTTCTCTTCCCCTATAAAAAGAAATGTAATTAAGTTGCACTAAAGTGAGGGTCTACTTCTCAAAGGATTGCCCCCTACAGAACATGGACACAAAAATCAGGCAGTACAGACAACAGATATTTCCACTGTAGCATCCAAAGATATATCAGTAACAATTGTCTATGAAAGCACTCCATTGGTGTTTGCCTCATCTCCATAGTGAACTTATTCCACAAAACTGGTGTCACGACAGAAAAGGCCCTTTTCCAAAAACTGGCTGTGGTATAGTTAGAAGGGCCCCACCTGTAGATTACATTGATCTGGATGGACTCAGAGATAACCTGGTCCCAACTTGTTTAGGAATTTATGGGTCAAAACTAACACAAACTTGGCTTGATAGTTAACTGGCAGCCAGTGCAAAACCCACAGTACCAGTGTTATATGTGCATGGTAGGTAGTCCTAATGAGCAACCTAGCCACAACATTCTGCTGTGATAGCACCTAGGCTATCCCAGTCTAGGAATGGTCATAGGCACTACTTGCAACTGCAGTCACTTGGGTCCCCTTTTAGGGTACAGCACAAATCCATATAGAACAAGCAGATTTCCCAGTTTCTAGGTCAGGGAACTACACATCCACAGTGCCTCCACCTTATCTGGGTTCAGCTTCAGTTCATTGGCCCTCATTGAGCCCACCACTGCATCCAGACACTGGTCCAGGTTGTGCATGGCCACTCCTGACTCAGAAGTAATAGAGAAATAGATATGGGTGTCATCAGCATGCTTATGATACCTTGTCCCCAAACTCTTAATAACTACTGCCAATGGCTTCATAGAATGGGGAGAAAATAGTGCCCTGCAGCACCCCACATCCTAATTGCTTGGGGTGAGAGGCAGAATCATGAAAAAAACCCACTCCACACAGCCCACTGGCCAAGTCTCAGAAATACATGCCATGCCAGCTCCCTCATTCTTAATTAAATTGTACATGAGTTTGATCTTATTATGAACCAACCTAGTATTAAAAACCAGCACTACCAGGCCAGATGGGATCCAAGATATATCAAGAAACAAGCATCTTAATTGATTCCTTTGGTTTGAACAGTTTATGTGAGCTGCCTGTGCCCTTCAAAAAGCTCTTCAGAACATCTCATTTACTATCTTTTCATATATTGGTTAATAAATGTACTCACCTTTTGGCATTGCAGAAGTAGCATAAGTTGGTATATGTCACATCATCGCTGCCGCAAACAGGATTATATATCAGTGTGCACATAAAAGGTTCATCCTTCTCTGGCTCTGGAAATACACTGCACTTGTCCTTCATTTCCATGAAGAAATCAATGGTGATATATACAAATTTTAATTATACTCTTAATGCTGTGCAGAGTAAGAACACTACCAAGAATTCAGACTTGACTTTCCCCGTGGTATTTAAGCACATGCCGTGGTATGTTGTAATTGAGACTTTAAGAACCTTTGGGATGAGATAACTAGGCAGGGAATATAGAATTTGGTTGCTGTTTTGCCTTCCAGTCAAGCTTTTATGGTTCATGATATATCATTAACTATTTATTTTGGAAAGTTGTTTGTTCACTATGCATTTAAGATATTGTAACCAAATTTTGTATGATAGTGCCTGAAATCAAGGAGCAGGTTTTTGTCTATGTTTGGATACAATTAGACAACATGTTGAATCAAGATGGTGGACTGAATCTTTCAAAACCTTACAGATTTTTTGGTTTCTTAGAATTCCTAAGCAACACGGGGTACAAGGCTACTAGGCTAAAGTAATCTATTCAGAATATTTTTAAGAGAAGCACAATAGATATAAGAGGATTTGATCCCATAGTGAGAGTTACCTTTAGCTCACATTCACCATCATGAATAATGGTTAAATGACCTTCACTTGCCCTAAAAACAAACAAACAAGGTTGCAGTTCAAGTGACTGACGGTGCAAATCTTTATATACTTACCTGGGAGTATGGTTAGAAGGGATACAATGATCTGTCAGTTTTGGTTCTCTTAGTTTCTCATTTTTCCAATTTTAAATTCAGTTCTCCACAATTCTGCAGCAATTTTCCATTTTTTAAAAAAAATCCTCATAGTTCTTCAGCATTTTCAACACACACATTTTTGCATGCAGTTTTGACTAATGTACACATTTTTGCAAACACTTTCTCCTTTCATAATGTATTTTTATATCTCATATATTCATTTTTATGTACACTTTCCCTTAATATATGCCAGAATATATCCCCCTAATATAGAATATATGCAGTTTTGTAAGCATTCTTTGGCTGGAGAAGTGCGCCACAAAATTCAGCTGCATGTGAATTTTGAAGGATGGCTGTTTTACTTCTCACATTGTTTCAGAAAATTTAATTTGATAGATTCACCTTGAAATATGAACTGAATCAAATTTCTTCCCCAACCCTACCTGGGGGTAAGTCCCACTGAAACCCATGGGCTTACTTTTCAGTAGGCATGCCTGGGATTGCCTTATAGAGAACAAGGATGCAGAAATCAGGCAATCCAGAATAATTTGCACTCTAACATCCAAAGATGTATCAAGGAACCATCTTGGATAGTTCCATTGGTTTAAACTGCTTATGTGAGGTGCCTATATCCTTCAAGAAGCTCAACGGGAGAAGCTCTACTACTGTACGTCATTTACTACCTTTCCATACATTGGTAAATACAAGTGTACTCACCGTTTGGCAACACAAAAAAGGCATAAGTTGCCATATGTCACACCATCACTGCCGCAGACAGGGCGATAGTCCTTTGGACAATCAGCAGGTTCATTCTTCCCTGGCTCTGGAAATGCACTACACTTGTCCTATGAATATTTCATGAAAACAAAATCCATGATGAGTTACACAATTTTACAATGCAGCATTTTAATTATATCCCTAATGATGTTCCATGAAAGAGCAAGCAAAATAGCACTGAGAATGCAGACTTGTCCTTACCCATGGCATTTACAAGTACTCCATACATTTAGAACTTGCCTCTATTTTGCACTTTCCCTCATGCTGTATGTCAAAAGTGCCTCCATCTTTCCTGAAAAGAATAATGCAATCAGTCACTAATCAAGCAGTCATGGGCTAAAAGGATGAGGGACCTGGTTCATGGCTCCAACCCCTATCTCACCCTGCTTACCAGATAGGGAATAAGTCTCTCTCTCTCTCTCTCTCTCTCATCATTCTTCTAACCCCCCCTTCACCATAAGGTCCCTGGGCAGGGTTACAACAATTTAAAAGTACTGTATAAAAATCAGTTAAAATGATTGACAATCAGAAGAATGGGATGGGTCCTAAAAAACATATCTCAGGTATCAAAGGCAAGGTTAAAGAAGTGTGTCTTCAGCATCCAATAAAAGCGATACAATGAATGTGCCAGAAACATCTCTGTCTGGTGGGAATGCCACAGCTTAGAGACATACCCCATAGCATTCAAGTACAGGATCAACTTGTTGTATAATTTGGATTATACAGCCTCATATCAGGTAGTTTCCATTTTTGTGGCTGTTGTATTAAACTAAATCCACTAACCTCCATGCTACACAGAAGAGGCATTTGTTAGCATACGTCACTGCTGTGGTAGAACAGACAGGGTTGTCTTCATTAGTGCATTTCTCTGTTTCTGAGTGGTCACTGCAGACGTATGGCTAAGAAAGAAAGAAAAAATATAAACCAAACTATTATTTGAAATAGTATGAGGATATAATTTAGAAGTGCCATAGATGTTAGTATATTAAGCTTGGAAGCAAGTATATCATAGAGAAAGAAATTACAACAAAGTATCAGTTTCTTTCTTTCTTTCTTTCTTTCTTTCTTTCTTTCTTTCTTTCTTTCTTTCTTTCTTTCTTTCTTTCTTTCTTTCTTTCTTTCTTTCTTTCTTTCTTTCTTTCTTTCTTTCTATGAGTTGCAACTGGTTTAATCCATGAGGTTGACTGGAATAAGGCACTGTGCTGGAAACTGGTAAGATTTATTTAGAATGGTGACCAGCTCCAGCCCCAGTGTCTCCCCTTTCCCCATTGCTCTCAACCTGTTTTCTGGTATGGGACAATGCCCAATATTTATTTATTTATTTATTAAATTTATATTTCACCCTTCCTCCCTGGAGGAGCCCACAGCGGCAAACAAAACACTAAAAACACTCTCAAACATCTTAAAAACAGACTTTAAGATATATTAAAACAAAACATCTTTAAAAAACACTTTTTTTAAAAAAAAAAGCTTCACAAACATATTAAAAAGCAATTCCAACATAGACGCAGACTGGGATAAGGTCTCTACTTAAAAGGCTTGATGAAAGAGGAAGGTCTTCAGTAGCCGCCAAAAAGATAACAGAGATGGAGCCTGTCTAATATTTAAGGGGAAGGAATTCCAAAGGGTAGGTGCCATAACACTTTCTCTCACTTTCTGATTTCCTCAATTCACTAAATATATTTTCAGCTGCTTTTACTCTCTGAAATACTACCGACAAGTGTTGCTTTCTGCTGACTTTTTTCTTTTCTACAGTCAGTTAATTTAACTTTCCTTTCTAAACTACACTTTCACAAAGATAATATAGCCTAGCTGTTACACATAAAGGATTTCTGTATCACCTTCATCAGTCTCTGATCAGTCAGAGTAATTGTGTCCACATTGATTATAGCTGCATCATTGATTGAATACAACCACAAATTCATTATACAATTTCTAAATTACTCCCAGTTGATTAGGTGCTTTGTTTGGTCTTTTTCTTTTGTAAATAAGGTAGCTCTTAGCTTTCATATAGGTTAGTCAAATAAGTGAGGACGTGAAAGTCCTACACCTGCACTTGTATTCCAACCCATCCACTCTATAAATTAGGAATAGCAGAAAAATCCATAAAAAATGGACTACCAAGTACATTTCCTTCCATCAGCCCCCTTGACCCCCATTGTGGCATGGACACTTGCTATGAAAGCTATATTTGTACATATTCATTGATGCATACAAGTATCTCTTCTCTTTCTGAAGTGTTGTTAGTTGCCAAAGGCAGCCAATATACACTAAGTCTGCAATTCTAACCACATCCACTCGCAAGGAAATCCCACTGAATTGAATGAGGTTTACTCCCAGATAAGTGCGATTAGGATTTCAGCTTTAATATGCTTCCTATTGTGAATTTTAAAAAATGATGGAATGCATCATTCGTTATTGTTCTTTTCACAAGGAAAAAGACTATCTCTCAGTTAAAGTCCTGGCCTCTTTGTCAAAGTGGAGGGAACCATCTGGATTTGACTGTCCATTTCAAGCACCCTAAATCATTGTTTGGAAAGTAAAATTAATTTTAAAATTCCTTTCCTTCCCACCCCTCCACATTTTCTAGACTTGTAACTAAACTATCCTTCCATGATGGCTGAGTGAGGGAAATAAGATAGGACAACAAGTTTATACTAAACTTAAACACAAGGTAGTGAGAAAGGCTGCAATCCTAACCCCACTTACTTGGGAGTAAGACCCACTGAATTTAATGGGATTTATTTCTAAATAGACATGGTTAGATTTTCAGCCATAGATGGCTTTTTGATGAGCCATTAGCCACTTCATTAACTATGAAAGGAAACACACAAGGAAGGTAACTGATTTGCAAATATCTGTTGATGGCTGAAATATGCATGGCTATTGTGTGGTATGTAAAATGCATTAGAAGATACATATATCTGAAATGGAACGCAGAATTGTGCAGAATAAGCCAACTGCAGCAGAATAGCAAATATCAGGTGAATGTCCAACTGAATACTGAAACAGATTGAAGCATGTTCATACATCCCTATTCATGAGGGATCAGCTGGTCTGCATGGGTAATCCCACCTCATATACTAGCCACACACCTGCCTACCACTAGATCTAGATATCTGAAGATGAACTAAGATCTTCATTGGAGATCTTTTTTGTAGTCCCCACTACAGAAGGCACTTCTTGTAGTCCACTATGTGGTAATGCAGGAAAGGACCTCCTTAGTTGTGGCACCCTAGTTGTGGAACATTCTCTCCTCAAGGGTACACTTGGTGCCTACTCTTCTTTTATATTCTGGATATTAATTTTAGTCAGTTTATTGGTTGGAAGTTTTAACTCATTCTGGTTTAAAGATTACTGTGGATTTGGGTTTTGATTGTGTTGGTTTTTCCTGCACATGTGATTTAATTTAATTTTAATTGTGATTGTATTTACTGATAGTGTTTCAATTATATAATACCCCTCCCCCTGAGACTGGCTACCATGAAGCGCAGGTTTGAAATATACTAAATAAGTAAAAATAAATTATAAATATAGAGGAAGGGCCCTATGTGCATTCCAATCTACATACCTAGAACATACCCCATGAACACCCACACTGTTTCATGCAAGACTCCCTAGATATGTGAAGAAAATGAAAGGAAAATATTATTTCTAGAACTTATGGTTAACAGCATAATCTGACTCAAGAATTTGAAACCATCATCCAAATAACCCCTATTCACCTTATAATTGGAGCTGCATACAGAGCTGATGGACATCTTTAGTATTTATGGGCTTAAACAGCTTGCTATGGCATGGAATTAGAAAATAAATGAAATATTTACCAAGGAAGAATTCATGAGGGGAAAAAAGCTGATCCATGGTTGTACTCCAGAAAGCAAGATAATAAACGGACATAATTCTGATTTACATTGATGATACAGTAATTTGTTTTAAACAAGTAGAAGACTGTGATAGGTAACATGGAAGCTAAATCAACATTGTAATTCAGCAATTTTATCCATATCTTTTTGTACTTTCATACTTTTTGTAGTTGCATTTTATTTTTGTACACATTTTAGCAGCACTTTATATACATGTTTCCTTTGCTCTCATCCTATTGGAAACATCCAGTATCAGAAAGAGATTGTTAGGTTCTCTCTGTTCTAGTGAGTCATGGTGCAACAAAACACTTTGATGGGGTCAGAGGGACAAAAGGCATGCAGGGAACTAAGGGTGCACACAGGACTCAACTCTAAGTTGAGGGTCCCAGTGTAAACCAAAGGGAAGCAAATACTTTGCTTTCTAGACTGCCCAGGGCCAAATGAGATGCCAACCAGTAGCCAGGGGAGAAGCAACACTGTACAATCCCAACCCTAGCCAGGCACTTGGACCTGCACATGCCTTTCAAAGTATCATGCACATGTATCATTTTCCATTTGTATCAGTGCTTGGTTCAGTTATTCTCTGACTTCAGTTTATTATACATTGACAATTTATTTGGTACCACTAGCATATCCAGGTGTGGTGCTAGGATTAGGGGAATGATGGAGCTCTGGAAAAGAACTTTCTATCTGATGACCTCAGATTTGTAACATGAAATGTAGCAGATGTAAAATCTAGACCTACCTCTTTTGGACATTCTCCCTCTTTCTGTATCTCAAGGGTTCCTCCACTCTTCCTAGAAAACAAGGCAACACACAAGAGGATAATTCTCAGTAAGACTTAAACTTTGGGAGTATTTATTTGAAGTAATCAAAGAAAGTAGCTACATGTTTTCATCTATCAGGCCGACATAGTCAAACATCATCCTCCATGATTTGACACTTGTTCCCAGAAGGCATTGCCAGAATTAGAAGATGAAACCCTGATTAATCCTCATGACATGACTGAGCAGGGGTGGGAAATCTCAGCCCCAGGGGCCAATTAGAGCCCTTGAGGCTCTCTATACAGCTCTTAGGGTTCTTCCCACACCATGGCTCTTCCCATCCACATCCCTTACTGGCTCTGTTCTACCCTCTCCTTGAATGCTTTGCCTGGCTGGAAAGTTTCCTTGAACTGTGATAATGGGCTATCAATGGCTACTAGCCATGATGGCTGTGCTCTGCCACCCTAGTCAGAGGCAGCATGCTTCTGAAAACCAGTTGCCGGAAGCCTCAGGAGGGGAGAGTGTTCTTGCACTCGGGTCCTGCTTGCGGGCTTCCCCCAGGCACCTGGTTGGCCACTGTGAGAACAGGATGCTGGACTAGATGGGCCACTGGCCTGATCCAGCAGGCTCTTCTTATGTTCTTATGTTCTTAATGCCTCTTACATGCCTGGATGGAGAGATGCATATGTAGAAAGCCCCAAATTGTTCATGGCTTAAATGTAGCCTACTGATATTTGGCTCCTGGATGATTGCCCATGAGGGAATGTGACCCTTGAGCTGAAAAAGGTTCCCCACCCTTGGCTTATGGCATCGCATGGATGATACAGTTCCTCATTGGAAGAGTGACCATTTGGGCTCCTGTTTGCTCAAAAGTTGCTAAATGCACCAATCTTCTTGCCTCACTGAAGAACCATTTGTCTGCCTATGTCAGTCCATCAATACCTCAGGCTGGATTCTGGCCCCTGATGTAGGGCTGCACTCTCAGGGATCACTTTTAGTTCCACAAAGATTTCTTGGTCAACTCACTTCTTGGCAGCACAAAAATCACACTTGTTTGGGTATGTCACATTATCACTGCCACAAACAGGCCCATGATCTGCTGTGCACACTGGAGGGTGGCCCTTCTCTGGCTCTAGAAACTCACTGCATTCATCCTGTGGAACCAAGCACAGAATATTTTCCCAAGACAGTGACACCCATTCATTAGCAGGTACATAAGTTATGGGCATAGAGTGTGAAATAAAACCCATCCTAACATCCTATGAGAAAGAGCAGATGGAGATGTTTGCGAAGAGGAAGCAGAGAACACGTTCCTGAGTGTTCACACAGGGAGGCACTGCAACATTTTCATAGCTCACTGAAACACCTCCATTGTCAGTTGTGAGACATGGGAAGAGGGTTGTAATCAACCAGGGCACCCAGCAGATCGCTAGACAATGTGTTTGACATGTAGTCATCTATACCAGGCTTGCTTTTCTTGTAGAAATAGCAGCTGTGAGGGAGACCGCAGCACATGGGGAAGGGGTTTCCCTGCCACAAATCACCCACCCATTGACACTGCTATTGGCTCCAAGGGTGCCATTTATCATAACAATAGCACATTTAAGGACAAATAATAGTTTTGAGTAGTAGGGGTATTTTTTTCCTTGTCCCATACATGAAGTTCATATTATCATCCTTTCACTGTTGCTCTCAGTTCTGTGCCTTTATATTTCCAGCATGCTGAGTTTATCTGTTTATTTATTTAATGGCTTTTGAATGGGATTGAATTTCAGCCTAAAGTGACATAACCAAGGGTTACTACTTAGGTGAAAAACAAGCATTGTGAGGTTGTGTCATAAAATTGTTAACCAACATGCTTATGTCCAAGATGCTGCTATTTCTCTCTCTGTGTGTGTTTGTATTAGCTATTGCAGATTGTCAACTGCCATCTGTTAGCAGCTTCTTCCTCTCTCAGTAGCAAACAATGGGGGAGGGCAGCGGTGCTTACCTGACCTTCCATCGTATGGAGCACTGACTGGGAGAGAAGGTGCTACTGACTGGGAGAGAAAGTGTGAGTAGTGAGATGGCTAGAAGTTTGGTATGGTGCAAACACACCACCAGGAGTTCTGGATTGGCTCCACTGGTGCATTCGCACTATGCTGACCTTTCTGCTGCCTCTCCCCCCTTTTCCTCCCGGTAAGTGGCATATCTTTGCAATGGAGGTTGGGTAAAGGCCATCACACTCCCTCACCATCTGTTACTGCCCTCTCTGCTTTTAGACTAGGGGTAGGAAACCTTCGGCCCTCCAAATGTTTCTGGGCTACAGCTCCCATCATTCCTGACCATTGACCATACTGACTGGGGCTGATGGGAGTTGGGAGTTTTTCCACCCCTGGGAGTGTGGCAAATGTGGGAGTGCCTCCATGTGTGAGGGAGTGGGACCACCCCTGCTTAATTAATTAATTAATTAATTAATTAATATCCCGCCCTTCCTCCCAGCAGGAGCCTAGGGCAGCAAACAAGAGCACTAAAAACACTTTAAAATATTGTAAAAACAGACTTTAAAATACATTAAAACAAAACAGCTTTAAAACAGCTTTGAAGACATCTTAAAAAAGAAAAAAGAAAAAAAAGGTGTTTTATATATATATATATATATATATATATATATATATATATATATAAAGTTTACAAACATATTAAAAAGCAATTCCAACACAGACACAGACTGGGATAAGGTCTCAACTTAAAAGGCTTGTTGAAAGAGAAAAGTATTCAATAGGCACCAAAGAGATAACAGAGATGGCACCTAATATTTAAGGGTAGGGAATTCCACAGGGTAAGCGCTGCCACACTAAAGGTCCAGTTCCTATGTTGTGCAGAACGGACACATAAGATGGTATCTGCAGGAGGCCCTCACATGCAGAGCACAGTGATCACTTTAGACAGAGAAAAAATATGCAAACCTTGGGTGGAAGGAAGAATATGCAGTTAGGCAATGGTGCATCCAATTTGCCAACCCCTGGAGGAGTGCAATGGAATAAAAGTTGATGGGAACAACCACAATGACTATAATGAGAATTGGGTTGGGGACTGGGAAGGATATACTGCTGCAAAATGCCAGATATCAGAAGGGTTAGAATCAGTCCCAATGTGTTTTGTATTTGAGTGCATTTGTGCGGAAAAGTGGCATACAAATAAAATAAAATAAATAAATATATTTAAAATTTATTTAATTGCATTTGATCTTTTAAAAATCTAAAGTGCCCTAGGGATCCTTCTGGATGGAAGTTAATTAAATTAAATGAATTAATTAATTTTGGATCAAACCTGCTTGCGCCTCACTGGAGTTACATGCACATATAGATTCAAAGTGCAATATATGTGTGTGTGTGTGTGTGTGTTCATCTTCTGTTCAGCTGTTATTGGAATAAAATGTCACAGGCATGAGTATGAGTGATAAATAATAAAGGATTGATCAATTATTTGATTTCAAGTGAAAGAAAAATGATATTTACACATCTTCCTTCATGTGTCAGATCTACAGCACTTCCACACCTAGAAAAAGAGAGGCTGGAATTAGTAGGTATTTTTCCAATGAAGATGAAACTGCTTATGATGATAAGCCACAATAATATATACATGCTTTTATTTCTAGATCCATATTCTCTTACAAAGGTGAATATTTAAGATCAAACCTGTCTCTCCCCTACCCCCATTGACTAATGGGTTCTCTTTCACTGATGGTGTAAGACCAGAACAATGAATGGAGAAATGTAATGTCACATTTTGGATATTCTCTGAATAGCTGAAATGATTTCCCATGTAACAGCAGAGTAAAACAGCATTTGCTATGTTCTGAGATGCACGTGCCAAGATGCCTTTTGGTCTGGAGTAATATGTGGCAGTTGTCATAAGAACCAGTGTTGTGCAGAAGGTCAGCTCAATGGTTTTGTTAATACCAGTGCAAACCAATTAAACCAAAAAGCCTGTTGTAACATGGAAAGAAATGCCCAATAGTTGGAACCAAATGACCTGGTGACAATGAAAGGATTGTCAAATAGTGACAGCCACCATATATAGTAACTTAAAACAGTCACTCTCCGCATAGCAGCCTATTGGCAGAAGGGCAAATTTAAATCCTCCTCCTCCTCTTCCTCCTCCTCCTCCTCATGTGTTCTTAGAATGGGTAGTACCAACAGCTATGCCACTGTGAACACATCCTAACATTGCAGTGACATGCTAGCCTCTTGGGAAGATAATAACAACAACAACAACAACAATAATAACAACAATAACAACAATAATAACAATAACAACAACAACAACAACAACAACAACAACAACAACAATAAACTTTATTTCTACCCCGCCCTTTTCCAATAGGACTCAGAGTGGCTTACAACTAAAAACAACACACCATTAAAACATACAAAGTATACAATTAAAAATAGAATTAAACTTTGAGAAAAGTTAAAACCATAAAACATACGTTAAAAATAGCAGACAATTTAAAATAATGAAACCATATAATGTAGTCACCAATCCTAGGACACTTAATCCTAGCCGTTCTCTGTCCCAAATGCCCGTTGAAATAAAACAGTCTTTACTTGTCGCCGGAAAGACGGCAAGGAGGGAGCTAATCACACCTCACTCGGGAGGGAGTTCCATAGCCTAGGGGCGGCCACTGAAAAGGCCCTATCTCGTGTCCCCATCATATGTACTTGAGAAGGTGTGGCGAGCACAAGAAGGGCCTCACCTGAAGATCTCAAATCCCAGGCAGGTTCATGTAGGGACATACGATCTGCCAAATAGCCTGGACCTGAGTCGTATAGGGCTTTGTAGGTCAAAACCAGCACTTTGAATTGTGACCGGAAACAAATTGGCAGCCAGTGGAGCTGTTGTAACAGGGGGTTGTATGATCCCTGTAACCAGCCCCGGTTAGCACTCTGGCTGCAGCTCTTTGTACCAATTTAAGTTTCCGAACAGCCTTCAAAGGCAGCCCCATGTAGAGAGCGTTACAGTAGTCTAAGCGGGATGTAACCAAGGCATGCATCACCCTAGTCACCCTAGATGGACAGGAATCAGTAGTTTAGGTTGGGGTAGAAGGATAGCATCCCCCAAATTAATCAGAAGCAAACCTTAGACTGAGTCAAACCATGGTTTATATAGCTCAGTAGTGTCTAAAATGACTGGCAGCAGGTCTCCAGGGTTTCAGATAAATTGTCTCCTAGCCCTACTTGAAGGTGCCAGGGACTGAACCTGGGACCTTCTGCATACCAGGTGGACAGGGCCCATGAGAGGGGGGTGCAGGGGGTACATCTTACCTGGGCCCAGGGTCAAAAAGGGGGTCCGGGAGCCAAAGGAGGGGAGCTCCCTTTTACTCCCTTTGTTATGTCATTTCCTGCTGGCTCCCATTCTGCAAGCCTGCTACAAATGGTGCTTTTTTTCCCTTTCCCCTCTAACTTGTGCAAAAAAGCATAAAATTGTTCAAACAAATATTTGTATTTCTGTTGGATTCTGAAAATACAAATAATCAAACTTGAGGATTTTTTTCATTTTTTATGAAACTTACTCTGGAAGAAACTGAGCATGCTCAGTGGCCAAGGTAACAAGAGGAAGAGATACTTTGACCTTAAGAGGGCGTGGTCATTAGGAAGCTAGATTAACCCTTCCTCTTTAGTATGAAAGGAAAAATGTGGTTTGAGGGCTCATATAAGGTAAGCAGTGTGAACCTTTAAACCCTATCATGATGAGAAAATCATATCTCCAAAATGTATTCTCACAAATCAGAAGCCCAGAAAAGACAAGACAAGAAAGTTCGAGAGGAAAATGAAAAAAGGGGTCAACAAACGCTCTTTCAATTTGGATTAAGTGCGGCTTCAAACTTTTTTCATTGAACTCACCTACAGAATTGGAGCAAGAAGAAACTGTTGGAAACCTCATCCCCAAACAAGGAGCAGTTGATTTGGGTAATCATGCACAGTATTTTGATGAAGGGGCAGATGCAGAAAATGAAAATGGAAAACAGAAAGAAACAGACATACAGACGCATGTCGAAGTGAATTTGGAAGATGAGAGGAGTAATCATAATGTAGGCCTTGACATTGGATGTATCACAACCGAGTTTCCATCTCAAAAGGAAATACTGGTTCATCCCATCGAATTGGTGATTCAAACAATGGAAACTTTTTAGGACTCATTGAACTGCTCTCCAGGTGGGACCCCATCCTTCAGGATCATGTGCTAAGTGTAGAGGAGTCACAGAAAAGGAGTGAGCGGCTTCAAGTTCATTATCTGTCCCCTGACTCACAAAATGAATTTATTGCAGAATGCTCGAATCTTGTGAAACAACACATTTTGCTTGAGAGGCAATCTGCAAAGTACTTTGCAATAATAGTAGATTCCACACCAGATTCTTCCCATATTGAACAAACAACATTTCTTTTGAGATACGTACTTTTAGAAAGATTTCTCAAGTTTGCAGATTGTAGCAACAAAAGAGGGAAAGAAATTGCTCAGTTGATAACTGATACATTGAAAGAACATGCTATTCCTCTCAGTGATTGTAGAGCTCAAGGCTACGATAATGGGGCAAATATGGCCGGAAAATACAACGGCGCACAAGCAAAAATACAAGAACAATGCTCAACAGCAATTTTTTCACCTTGCGGTTGTCACACACTCAACTTATGTGGAAATGATGATGGTGAATGCATACCTGAAGCAATAACCTTTTTTGGAACAATTCAAACTGTGTACCACCTGTTCAGTTCCAGTGCTAAGTGGTGGGAATTACTACAAAACCGTATTGGTTGTTCTCTTCATGGTATGTCTGAAACAAGATGGTCAGATCGTGTTGAATGTGTAAAGCCTTTTGCAGCTCACTTGCCTGGCATTCAATTAGCACTGGAAGACCTCCTAGAACTAAATTTGATGGCCAAAACAAGAAATGAAGTCCATGGAGTTTTATTATATGTGACATCTTTTGCCTGTGTGTTAATGTCAGCCGTGTGGTACAAAATATTAGCTGGCATAGATATTTGCAACAAGGTCATCCAAGCTAGAGGTGCCACACTGGATGGATGTTGAAGTAGCAAACACGGAAACTCTCCTCACAGAGCTGACAAAACTTTGAAAGAACTGGAAATGCATGTGGAATGAAGCCAAATTGGTTGCATCAAACCTAAATATAGAAATAAAACTCTCCCGTAGATGTGATGGAGTTAGGCACAAGAGGGCAAGACCGCATGATGACAGCACACCTGATGCTAACTTGGAAGAAATGAATGACACAGATGATACTCCAGAAGAGGCCTACTTCAGAAAGTGTGTGTTGCATGTTTTGGTAGACAATGTTATAGCAGGATTAACTGTCCGCTTCAATGCTGTTAAGCAGTTGGCAGAAAAATTTAATTTCTTGTGGAAATATCTTACCATGTCCGAAAGTGATGTGGAGAGAAAAGCTTTATCTTTATCAGAGCAATATCCTGCTGACCTTAATGGTGATGATTTTGGAAAGTAAATGCAACATTTACCCTCAGTACATAAAGCAAATTTTGTAAATGCACAGTTAAAGCCATTAGATCTGTTGAACTTGTTAACAGAGTACAGACTTGGTGACCTGTTTCCAAATGTTTGTGTTAGCTTAAGAATATTATTAACAATTCCAGCAACAGTAGCTTCTGGAGAGAGGTCATTTAGCAAACTTAAGCTAATTAAGAATTATTTTAGGTCTACAATGTCTCAGGAACGTCTTGTGGATTTGGCCAGGCTAAGTATTGAATCAAACATTGCCAGAACAATTAATTTTCATGCTGTGATTCGAACTTTTTCACAAAAAAAGGCCAGGAAAGCTCTTTTTTTAAAGTAAATAGTAAGTTTATCTACCTTGTTTCAATGTGAATTCTTTCTCCTTATCTGTACTGTAGCATAAACAAAGATGTTCAAATCAAATGTGCTTTCTTATCTCTGATCCTCTTTTATTTTATTTATATTTATTTATATTTATCGTGGAGGGAGTATAAGAGCATAAGGCCTTAAATGCAGAAAATTAACAGAGCACTCCACTCCACCCCTCTCTCGTCTTCCATACCCTTTTTGACCTTACAGGCTACAGCTCATGGCATAAAACCATAGTGGATAAAAACAGAATGACTAATGGAGAAGGGAAAGGGCCCAAAAGAAACTTTGTACCCCCTGAAAAATTCCTCTCAGAGGCCCTGCAGGTGGATGCTCTACCACTGAGCCATGACCCTTCCTGAACAGCAAATGTCCCCCACCCAACAGGAGTGGTGGGGAACTGGCATGCTGGCATGCAGAGACTATTCCTTCTTCCCTCTAAAACCACTTTCCCAGCTCATACAAACAGAATATGCGAGTATTCACATGATTTTGCTGCACAGCATACATTCGTTGCCATATGTAAGACCATCAGTTCCACACACTGGTGCATATTTCCTAGGGCAGTTTAACTGGCCTCGTTTATCTTTTTGGTATCGTCTGCAGTCAAACTGAAAAATGAAGATAAAATGAGTTCACAAACAGCAACCCTTTCCCCATTGTTATTTACCCATAAGAAAGATAGCCTTTGTATGCTATTTTCTTTACCTAAACATGGAAGAAAGCAGGAGAGCAAGGGGAACTGAATGACATTGCATTGGCTATTTTTTTTTACATGGATTTCATTGCTTCCTTATGATTCCCAGCAAGAGAATGGAAGATCCTTAATGTAATTGATACATGGCACAATGAAAGATTTTGTTGCTGAAAATGATGGTTGTGGGAGCTGCTGAAGAATGATGTGGCCTGGAAATCCTATGCTACATTCTTTGTTGTACCCTGTTGGTGCTCTTCCACTTTGTCTATCTGAACTACTTTAGATTTGACTCAGACATACCTTTGAACATTTCACAAATGGACCCTCCTCTTCAACTGAACACCCCCCCCAAGTAGGGCCATGCATAGAAATAAGGACATGCTTGGAGGACCCCTGTTCTCATACCAAGGATCACTTTGCAACCCCCCCCCCCACTATTATATATTGGTGAAGAATTTACCACCTGGCTGTATGCTGTATTCATTTATTTAGTGCAATAAACTCTCCTCCACGGATCTAAAGGCCAAGATGGCAATTATTCTTTGGGTTAAAGAAAACATAATGGCACTAGAGAAAACAGGCATCCATTTCCCTACCTCACTTCAACATGCAACTTCTAAGAAGGGGTGTGTGAGAGATAATTCATCCAGGCACTGAAAGAATATGTGAGGGGGTGGTGCGATTGTGTGAGCTAGGCCTGCCTGCCTTGCTGCTATGCTCACAGTCAAGGCAACACTACCCACCCAGCAGCCCTGTCCCCTCTGTCCCTGTGCTCAGAGTACATTGGAAGGTCTACACATGTGCCAGCGTTGCATAGAGCTCTCTCATGTGAAGTGGGACCCTGACTGGGTCAGCCATTGATTGAGTGAACACATGGAGAGGGGAACAGACTGCCCAAATACCCCCCAGAGACCTGGGGTTGAGAGCTGAGCTCAAAGGAATGACAACTCTAGCAATTCAACTATTTAAAACACACCCCCTCCAAAAAGCATACATCAGGACACTGATTTACCAGAGAGAGGCTGCATAAAATCAGGATGTGTATGCTCTTTCATTACCGGGGGGGAGGGGGGAGATTACTAAGCTAATAAACTTCATGGAAAAATCCATATTTATGTTTTAGAACATAAAAGATTTGTTCCTCTAATACATTGTACTTTGAGTTTAATCAGGGGGAGTCCGATCTAGGATTAGAAGAGAGGGAGAAAGTCTGGGCTTTGGTGGTCAGGATCATGAGGGTGTGTTAGGATCAGCAATTAGATTAAGGAATGGAGGAAAATTTAGTTTCATCTGGATTTTAGGGTGAACTGTCCTAATTTGCAGTTCCTGGACTTACAAACAGATCAGAACATAATTTCTCTGCTTTTTAATCTGGGAGGTAAGAAATGGGATCCTGTGCAAGCTTGCTGAGAATGGATTGATCATTTGCATGCTTATTGAATTCAGTGGGATTTACTCCCCTGCAATCATGCTTACGATAGGTGAAACTGACCACAGGGATGGGGAGGGGAGGATGAGGAGGGATGGGAGGAGGGGAGGGGAAGAGGAAGGAGGGAGAGGGGAGGAGGACAGGTTTGATCATTTGCATGTTTATTGAGTTCAGTGCGATTTATTCCCGTGCAATCATGCTTAGGATAGGAGTAACTGACCGGGGGGGGGAGGGAGGGAGGGATGGCTGGAGTGGGCAGGGAAGGAAGAAGAAGGAAGAGGGGAGGGAAGGAGGAAGGGAGAGGAGTTGAGAAGGAGGGGAAAGCCAGGTCTGATCATTTGCATGCTTATTTAGTTCAATGGGATTTACTCCTATGTAATCATGGTTAGGATAGGTAAAACTGACCATGGAGGAGGAGCAGAGGGAGGTGAAAGGGGAGGGGGAGGGAGGAGAAGGGGATTGGAGGGGGAGGGGCAAAGGAAGGGGCAGGGGAGGACAGGTTTGATCATTTGCATGCTTATTGAGTTAAATATTTACTCCTGTGCAATCATGCTTAAGATAGGTAAAACTGACCATGGGGAGGAGGGGGAGGGGGAAGGAGAGGATTGGAGGGGGAGGGGAGGGAAGGGGCAAGAGGGAGGGGATAGGAGGGAGGAGAAGGGAGGGTGAGTTTGACCAGTTGCATACTTTTTGAATTCAGTGGGATTTATTTCTGCGGAATCATGTTTGAAAATGGAAATAGACTGCCTTCAAGTCGACCCCAACTTATGGCATCCCTATGAATAGGGTTTTCATAGTAAACAGCATTCAGAGGAGGTTTTACCATTGTCTTCCTCTGAGGCTGAGAGGCAGTGACTGGCCCAAGGTCACCCAGTGAGCTTCATGGCTGTGGGGATTCGAACCCTGGTATCCTAGGTCATAGTCCAACACTGACCTGGGGAGGGGCAGGGAGGGGAGGGGAGGAGATTGCGTGGGTGGGTGGGCTCTGGGCAGAGGGAAAGCCCCTTTCCTTTCCAAAAGGAAAACATTGTGAACAGTATCATTGCTTTTCAGCATTTCCCCCACCTTTTTATTCTACAGCAGGCACATGTAGCCTTCCACCCAAATTTAAACCAAAGCTGTCCCTGGCCACACCCACACCAGGCCTTTATTTCACTTTGGACAGTCATGGCTTCTCTCAAAGAATCCTGGGAAGTGTAGTTAGTGAAGGGTGCTGAGAGTTGCTAGGAAACGCCCTGTTCCCCTCACAGACCTTCAATCAGAGTGGCTGACTGTTAAACCAGTCTGGACACTGGAGCTCTGTCAGTGGAATAGGAATCTCATCTCAGCACCCTTCACAAACTACACTTCCCAGGATTGTTTGGGGGAAGCCATGACTGTCTAAAGTGAAATAAAGGTCAGGTGTGGGTGTGGCCCCCTGATTAGGCAAGCCCAGCAGCTGTGAGTCTGGCTTTTAGAACACTGACAGTTAGTTCTTACTGAGCATGCCCGCATTATCATAGGCTTCCAGCCAAAATTTCTTAAATTAATTAAAAATCAGCTAGGCATTTTAAAAACGTTTAAACTGCAGAAAATGAAGGTCAGAGTATGGGGCAAGGTCAGTAACAGGATTACAGGTACCTCATATAACTGAAAGACTAGAATAACTTGGAATCTCACAAAAGGACATGCAGTGTTCCCTAAAACCACCTGTTTTTAGAGCCTAACTACATATGAAATTAGTTATGTGAATCATATTGTGGGGTTTAAAACAGTTAAATACCAGGAATGAGGAGATTATCACCAGGAAGGCACTGTGTTGGAAAAGGAGGTTTAAGCCTTTCCTTCCCAGAAGCCATGCTAGGGGGTGGGCAATTTTCACTGACATCATGGATGGAGAATACCTTTCCTCAGGCACTATGTTCCTGAGGACAGTCCCACCAAACCAAAATGTCTAGTATTTATTTATTTTATTAAAATAGCCCATGATGTGAATGCTAATGGAACATGCAGTTGAGCCAGTAGAATCCAGTTAAAGTTTAGAAAGCAAAAAATCTAGGCAGAACACACAGGCTTTGCTCAAAAGTCTCTAACTGGGTACAACAGTGTAAGGGTGGGGGGAAATTGGGTTTATGGCTCACTTTGAGACCCTGAGAGAGTCTCCTTTCTACAGTCTCTTCAGCTGCATTTTTTTGCTTGTCTCCCTCCTGGATTCTAAATGACATTATGAGATTTTATAGGCTCCGACATGAATTTTTAACTCCAGTAAACCATTCGCTCACTCAGAAAAGTCTGCATAGCCTTCAAGGCTGAATGAGTACATCTGATAAATTTTTATCCCAATTCCATTTGTATTATGCAAAATACATAAGTATAATTTTAATCTGGTGCTCAGTCATCAAATGTGTCTAAATATGAATGCACAAGCAGGAAATGAAAGTGTGGGACACCATTCATTCCAGCAGCACATGCAGTTCAAAAAAGGGGGAACTGTCTCAGTATTCATACCAGCTATATTCTCTGGATGCAATTTGTTTTCATTATTCACTTCTGAGGCTAGGGATGGTGGAAATTTTTGCAGCAATCTAACATGAATGTGAGCTCTGGAGCTCAGCTGTTCGCCAACCCAGCAAGCTGGTTGCCTTCCATGCGGGTGCTAATGCTCTTTAACAATACCAGTGTTTTATTTTATTTTTTTGCAAACTTAATGACAGGTAGGACTATTTAACTATACTTTATTATACTAACATTACTCATCATAATTTTGGAGTTACCCGCTGAAATGTGTATTCTACTGAACTCATTTTTATTGAGGCAATGATGTTAGCCATTAACATTTATTGTTATATTTCTTATTTCTTTATTGAGTGTATGTGTGTGTGGGAGTGGGGGGGGGGTTAAGGTAGCAAACAGGATACTTAATGGTACTAGTACCTTTATAAATACATAAAGTCACTAATAGGCAAAAAACCTTGCCGTTTAAGAACGTACCTATAGCCAACAGATATTTCTATCAAACTTTAAAAAGCAGGGAAATTGGGCAGCTATAGTGAATGCATTAGGGGAGCAGAAGATCTGACCTCCTTTCTGAGATATTGTACTGTCCTACAAATTTGTCAAAATGCAAACACCATTTGGGTTGGTCTTTCACAATCCAATCAACTCCCTGTGTAGCTTGGAAGAATTTGGTAACATGTGCCTCTGAGCATTCTTTCATTGCAGAATGATATACAAAATATAGCATGGGTGGTTCCAAAACAAATATGAATACGTTATTAAGAAACATGTTAACTGACCTTTTCTGCAGCTCTAGTACCTGTAAAATGATTGGAGAAAGCATTCAGAACTTCCAATAATCATCCATGTCTAGGCAGTCTTATCTTTTTTATTGCATTCTTGGGTTTCAGTAAAAAGGCAATACTTTCAAAGGATAATTTCCAGAAGTTAAAAACCACATTATAGAATGTTGGACATTAATTTTTTCCTGCCTTTTTTTTTTTTTTAAATGTTGAATATCCTTATATGGTCAGTTGCTCTCAAATCGTGCCTTGTATTTCAAAAAATAGGCTCCTTTTACCTGGCTACATCTTAGGGTTAAGTGAGACAACAAGGGCCTCTCTGTTGGCCTGGCTGAAACCAAATACTCTTAAGCTTCTGTCATCCCTGAGCTGTCTGGGGAAGGGCTGTTACTCAGTGGTAGAGCATCTGCTTTGTATGCAGAAGCTCCCAGGTTCTACCTCTGGCATTCCAGGTAGGGATGGTAGAGAACCTCATTTGAAATCCTGGAGAGCCACTGCTAGCCCTTGAAGACAATGCTGAACTATTTGGACCAATGCTCTGACTCCATAAAAGGCAGTTTCCTATGTATCTATGTCTTCATCATTTGCTAGTCCAGAGGTGAGACAATGAGGCCCCTGTCTATCAGCTCATCTGTGAGCTGTGACCAACTGCCATTTGGCTCTTCTTCTCCCAGAACGTTCCCTGCAACAACTGTCCGTCTGGTTATTATGTAACTTCATTACATACACTACAAAAGAGTTAGTATCGAAATGAGCTTCCCTCCCCCCTTCCTTTTTTCTTTTGTATTGTGTCTCTTAGATGGTAAGCTCGTATTCTATAACACAAACCGCCTTAACTATTTTGCCTTTGCAGAAGCATGGTATGTAAATGAGATAAATACATAATTAAATAAAATGTTAGCATTTTGCAGCATTTGCAAAGGATATTTCTGGCAAACAAAATGTTCTGCTGATAAAATTTGAAGTGATAACTTAGATTGTAAGCTCCTTCTGACAGGGACTTGGTTGTTTTTTTTGGTGCCCTGTCACTTTGTAAAGTGTCACAGCACTTTGATGCCGTGGTGGTATGATTGTTGCTGCTGCTGCTGCTACCGCCACCACTGCACATCTGCTGCTGTTGCTGCTGCTGCTACTACTACTACTACACATTTGTAAGCCCAATAATATTCATACAGTATTGGATCCAGACTTTATTGATAAAAATCTTGAAAGAATTAACTGCAATCTAAAGAGCTATGTGTGCTCCAGTGAGTTCCCATAGTGGGAACTACATTCAGTACAAAACTACAGTACAGTATTGCAAGCAGACACATGCATGCAATGGTTTTCTCACATTGGCTAAGACAGCATTTTCCAATCATTGTGTCAATTTTTCACTGGGGTCAGTTTATATAATTACTTTTTCCCTACCTGGAAAAAATGTCTGAAGATCAGTACACATGTTCCTCCACCTCCATTTTCCTAATCAACTACTTTGAAGTATCTGTACATCAGGCAGGCAAATTTTATCAGTCACCTCAGCCTTCACCAACCTGGCGGCCTCCAGATGTTTTGGACTACATCCAGCAAGGCCATGTTGGCTGGGGATGATGGGAGCATTGTCCAAAACATCTGGAGGGCACCAGGTTGGCAAAGGCTAAGCTATGTGCCACATGTACCCCAAAGTGGCAAAAACATGTTTTCTTAACTGTTGTAAAACACACATTCGCCTATATTGTGGTTTTCTTTGCCTCTTCTAGAGGAAAAGAAATGCATAAAGTTACCTTCACTTACAAAGATTTGAAGCCCATATCACAATGCTTACCTAGAAAGAAGCAACAGTTTGCTACAGAAAGAATCACAGATATTGCTATCTTCATAGTTAATGAAGACAGTTCTTTGTTGTCTCAAGATTCAGCCAGTGGTCTGCTCTGCCCAAGAACTTACTGACAGCAATCATGGATGTACTTATAGTATTCCATATCTATAGTAGCAATCATATTCTTTTATCTAAATCAAGACATGGTTTATAACAGTGATCTCTAACAATGGGCATTCTTACGTTACTTCAGCTGTGGCAGACGTAAGAATGCTACTACTTTTCAAAAACAATAGCTTAATTATGGGATTCTGAATTCTCCCAATCCCTAGTATCTTGTCAACAACAATGGTATTTTTTTAAATAGTCCACGTTAAAGCCGCAAAATGTTATTCTGCTTTTGTAACAAGTACAAGTTATGATAAAGACTTTGTAGTCATTCTCATTGCAGCAATAAAAAACTGAGAGGTGAGGGGATGGGCACGTGTGCCTCTTTCCAGTACATAGCAAATGTGTGTCATTTAAGCAGTCCACACACAGGCTGTGCACAAGTTGGACCTATCTGTATGATTCCTTTTCCACTTACTACCAACCCCCCTCCCTGGAAAAAGTGGAGAGAAGGTGGTGAGGTTGTTTGAATCAAGCGTATGTAAGAATGGACCTTTGCGTAGAATGGAAGGGAGTGTGTGCACCCTCTCCACTGCTACCCAGAAAGGATGCTTGGCCAGATACGTGAGTCTGCTTGGCCAGACTCAAAGCAGAGTACATCCTTTGAATAGTAAGCTGGTCTCTTGATTGAATTGATTCCCACTTGTGCATGGAAGGGAATAAATGATGTTAGGAAAGGTACTTTGAAGTATTCACCACACAATTGCCAACATTCTTTCTTAGGAAGTGCACTCCCTTCTTGCTTCACTGTCCACCCAAGAAAGCTGGGAGCATTTCACTGCTTTTTCCCCCTTCAGCACTTTCTTTTGCAATACAGAATTTTGACAAGAAAGTGCAAATTACAAATAAGAGTGTTTTACCCTCCCCTTTGTGTACATAAACAGGTACAAGGACATTTCTAGGGCTGCACTGTTAACCTCTTAACTGTTCATTGCTTAAAATTCTCTGGATCAATTAAAATAACAAAAAAGAAAAAGTGGGAAAAGGAGGGCATTTCACTATCAGGCAGAGCTGCATGGAAGCAGGAACAGCAGGAGCTCTTGAGAGCTGCAAGAGCCAGCAGCCAAGTAAAAAGTCCCTTCTTTCGGATTTCACACCTTTGTGTGTGTGTGTGTGTGTGTGGTTATTTCATCCAAGCCTGCTACAGATGGCAGATTGGTGTTGGTGGGTTGTGCCTTTGGAGACTGGATGAGGGCCAACCCTTTAAGATTGCTTGTCCTTACCCCCAATCATAGTGGGATTCTTAGAGGATGCATCCACTCTTAAGTTCCTCTCTTTTCTCAGCTGGAAAGAGGGCTTTTGTTTGGTCTCACATTGAGAGCATGGGATAATCGTGTAGAGCCTAACCATGGTGAAGTATAGGGTTGCCAGGTCGGAACCATCCAAAAACCTGAGAAAATGGGGGTGGGCCCTAGTGATGTCATGGGGCGGGCCCTAGTGATGTCATTAAGCATGATACATTAAGTATCAACCACATTTGCTTGGAGCATACCATTAAAAAAAATTCTCTGATTGGAGATTAAAATAGAAATCTTACCTAAAATAGGGTGTTCCTAGGTCCATCTGAAGTGACAAGGTCATTCTTTCTCACAAGCTTAGGGTGATGCAAAATGGAAATGGACTGCCTTCAAGTTGATCCCAGATAGGGTCTTCATGGTAAGCAGTATTCAGACAGAGGTGGTTTACTATTGCTAAGACTCAGGCCACATTCACACCAGACATTTAATCCACTATTATTCCACTTTAAACAGCCATGGCTTCCCTCAACAAATCCTGGGAAGTGTAGTTTGCAAAGGGTGCTGAAAGCTGTTAGAGGACTCCTGTTGCCCTAACAGAGCTACAATCACAGAAATCTCTGGGAAGAGAGGCTGTGTGTTGAATCACTATGGCAAACTGTAGCTCTGTGAGAACAGGGGTCTCCTACGTTGCTGTAACTTGAGCCCATTATTCTGTGTCCTGCACTCAGGGATAACCGAGAAGAGATCATGTACTGAGAATGCTTCATGGCTATCTTGGCTTGTACTCCTCTATTGTGATCTGTGATTTTGCTAACAACAGCTGCAAAGTGAGTTTTTAATCTACATTTACTTAAGACATATGTTTGTTGTTCATTGGGTCAAGGCTGAGTAAACTGCTACATCAGACAATAATTTGCATTAATTAACTTATTTTGTAGAACCCAAACTTTCTTGTAGGCCTGTAGGAGTTTCACAGGCACTAATGCAGGGGCCTAGTGGGTAATCCAGCCCTGCACACAAGTATGCCACAATGCTGCTGGAAAAGCCCTGTTGGATCAGAGTAAAAGCCCTTCATATCAGAAGCTATATGGCTCTGTGTACCATTTGCTGGGAATCACAAGTGGGGACAGCGCTGCTGCACTCGGGTCCTGCTTGTGGGCTTCCCACAGGCATCTAGGTGGTCACTGTGCAAACAAGACGCTGGACTAAATGGGCCTTTGGCTGATCCAGCAGGGCTCTCCTTATGTTCTTCAAACCCAGCATCCAACCCTGGCCAGTCAAACGCATCCTGTAAGCTCACAACCAGACAGCAAGGCGATAGACCAGGGATTTGCAAACTCACCACCACCACTACTTGAACATTACTGAGGGTCTTGGCAGACTACTTAATGACTTTTTTGCCTGCTGAAGCAATTGTAATGCACTGTGCTAGATGCTGAATGGTTTTTAATTGCATCAAGATGAAACGTCTTATAAAAGATTATACAAAATAATAATAATCTTTTATAAAAGATAATAATGCTTGGGAAAATAGCAGGGAGTAGAAAAAGAGGGCCAAACAAGACATGGATTGCTTCCATAAAGGAAGCCATATGATTCCATAAAGGCATGCCTACCAAGATCCTGCTGTGCGTGCTTCTTGGATGTTCTGGCTATCTACAGCAAGATAAAGGTGGAGGGACAGGCACATCAGCTCTGAGAATTGTTCAGCCCACAGCCGCCCCCCCTCTCTCTGAGGTTATGCAGCCCATCGCTCTCTCTGCCCCCCGCTCTGCGGTTATTCTCTCTCTCTCTCTCTCTCTCTCTCCCCACACCGACCGCCCAGCAAAGGCCTACCGGCTCCTGCGACCGAGAGGCCTTCTTACCCGGAGCCGATTCCCCTCCTCTGGAAATGACGAGGTGCTCTGGTCGCCGCTAGCCGATGGGGGGCCCTGCAGGGGCAGCGGCTATCAATGAACGACTACGGCGGCGGCTCAACTCCTCCTCCTGCCTCTCCAGTCTCAATGCATGGCTGAGGGGGATGCTCAAAAGCTGGAGATCAACGTCTTCAAAGAAACTATGGCTGGAGGCCGGAGACGGCCCCCTTTTGCCGGAGACTCCGGCAGAAAACTGGAGATCTGGCAACCCTAAGTGGTAGATATAGCTCTAGGAGTTTTTGCCCTCCTTCTTCCAGGAGTTAGGGGACTGGGCAATTTTATATGAATGGGTGGCATTTGTTGAAGCAACCTCAACTTGCTGTAGCAACTGATGCCATTAATTATTTGCCTAGCTGTACTTGTATTTCAGGAATTATTGAATAGGGCTAGATTGATATTGATATTTTACTCAGAACTGAAATATTTTGAAATGGAACTTCTATTGATGTGTTATATTGATTTTTTTATTAAATTGTATTGTTGTATGTGTGTATTATTAACCAGTTTGAGCCAGTTTTCTGGGGAAACACAGCCTATGAATTAAAATACACCTAATTATCAATCCAATGCAACTTCAATGGAGGTTATTCATAAGTGAAATATATGCCAGACTTTAGGGATTATTAACTGAGCCACTGGGGTGTAGTGAATGGAGTGTTGGATGTGGGCTGTGAACATCTGGGTTCAAATCCTCATTTGGCCATATAGCTCACTGGATAAACTTGGGGCAGTTGTTCTCTCTTAGCTTCCCTGACCTACTTCACAGGGTTGAAGTGAGGATAAAATGGAGGGGGTGCAACCATGTATTCTGCATTGAGGTCCTTGGAGGAAAGGTGGGATATAAATGTGGTAAAATAAACAAATAATATATTTATGAAATATATCTCAGGGTGAAAAATGCATACAAATAATTTTCAATAATTATCTTGGCTTTTGTTGTAAATAATTGGACCCACACACACAACATCAATCATTTCACAAGTCTTCATGATGGTTGTTGGGTAATAGATGAACAGCTCTAATTGGAATGGAGACACAAAATAATTTAGGTTTGATGAGACTTTTAAATTAGACCCTTTCCTTCATTTTGGAGTCTTTAAATAGCACCCTACGTGTCTCTTGCTTGACTTTCCAGGGGCCATGTTGTACCTGTTCTAATAAATATCTTGAAAGGGTAATCTGGTAAGTATGCATTTGATTCTTGGCCCATCCATGCCACTGTATAATCTGCAATATAATTCCTTTGGATGCATAAACTCTGGAGTTTTCAATATGCCAAAATGATAACAAACAGCTCAGGTGTGGACTTGAATGAATCGAAACTGTGGATTTTCACGTTAGGTATGGATGGGCCCTCTGATCACAAGTCTTAGAATGATGCTAGTGGAAGACAGATGTTTTGTTCCACTTTATATGCTTTATAAAATATATATAACAAAGTTAGAACCAAGAATCTTTGGACAAAACTTGTGAATGGTGGAGAATGGATAACAACAATAACTTTATGAAATGATTCATTCTCAAGGTACCACAGAAAGGGTTGTAACAAAAGAAAAAGCAGAGAATTTATTCCAATTAATTTTATTTTATCAGCAGATCAAGAAAACCTTTTCTTTAAATTTGACAATAATGATGCAGTATCTTTGTGCGGAATATCTTTCTTCATTTTAAGAGTAATGCTTCCTGCTTTCCACTGTCTCCTGTCATTTGCCCTGGGGAAAGAAAAGTCAGCATTATCATATCAGTGAGGTCAGTCCACTCATAAACATATCCTTCCCTCCAAGTTTAGAGTATTCAAATATATTGGAGTATGGTTTGGAGTATTGGGAATGAGCCTTCAGTTCACATATTTCCTCCTCCCTATCCTTTTCCTTCCTCCCCTCACACTCTCAGTCAGTTACTTCTTGGTTTGTAGTGAACCATAGCTTGCTATTCTGGATGAACAACTATCTTGGTTTGAAGGATTTGCAAACTTGGGTCTTCTGGGCTGTATATGGGCACTAGTGGTGAGACTACATAGGTGACCAATTAAGGTAAACAGAGGAATTATTCAGCTGCAAGGAGTTCAACAGCCTGAAGGCCAAACTGCATGTTACATTAACAGTGCAATCCTATACAAATCTACTCAGTAGTAAGGCCTGTTGAGTTCAATGGGGCTTACTCCCAGGAAAGTGTGCATAGGATTGCAACCTTAATGTGTCAGAGTATTTATTGTGAATAGGAATACCCTCTCCCTCTTATATTTCATGGTTTAAAGCTCGAAAAACCCTTGGATTTTTTAAAAAAGTGACATTGAAGTTATCTTGCATTCACAAAATGCTAGGAAAAACAAATGCATTCATCCTAATTTAATAGTTGAAATAGATAATTTAATTTGAAAATATTTATGAATTTTTGCACATGCTAAGAGTTTGGTTGATGCAGTACACACTCTAGAAGGTTTTACGTTTCTAGCATATCATCTATAGTAGCATTATATAGAGTGTTTTATTTTATTTTTATTTCATTGAGTTTTTCACACAATAATCCAGACCTTTAATAGGCTTCACTATAACTTTTTGCTTTTTTTCTCCTTTCCCCTCTTTTTTATTGCGGTTATCAAATGTATACAATAAACAGACGCAATCAGAGAGTATTTTAAAGATCAGGACTGGCTGTACTAACTAACTTTACCTTTTGCTTTATGGTTAGACTACCTCTGCTCTCCCTGTAATAGAAAACGTAATAAAGTTTCACTTCAAGAGACTAAGGATTATGGATGCACAG
The DNA here is from genome assembly GCF_030035675.1 of Rhineura floridana. Classification (NCBI taxonomy): domain Eukaryota; kingdom Metazoa; phylum Chordata; class Lepidosauria; order Squamata; family Rhineuridae; genus Rhineura; species Rhineura floridana. The sequence goes on along the minus strand of NC_084482.1, from coordinate 87,657,777 downwards.
CTCAAATGACATGTACATTGCTACTGTAGCTTCGAACAGTATCAAGGAATTGTTTTACATGATTTCGATGGTTTAAACCAGGGATGAGAAACCTGTGGCCCTCCCAATGTTGCCAGACTACAACTGCCATAATTCCCAGCCGAGAGCTGTAGTCCATGACATCTGCAGGGTCAAGTTTCCTCACTCCTGGTTTAAACTATATGTACAAAAAAGACATATATCTTATAGGATTCCCTCTGCATAACTCTGTATGACACATCATGTACAACCTTTCCATGCAGCTAATCACAGATATACTCACCTTTTGGCAGCACAAAATAAACACAGGTTATTATATGTCACACCATTGCTGGCGCAGACAGGCGCTAGCTCACGTGTGCATGCAGGTAGCTGGCCCTTGGGTGGTACTGGGAACTTACTGCACTCATCCTGTGAAAGAGTACAGAGAAAGTTTCCCAAAACATCAGTTTCTTAGAAGGAAAGAAATCAATCATGAGGTAACACAGCATTTGTAAATGCAAGATTTAACTAATTTCCCTAATGCTTTTCCATGAGGGAGCAAGCAGCTTCAGGGTAACAGCTAGAATGCACCTTTGTCTTTTTTCATGGTTTTTAAAGGATCCCAAATCTGAAAGTGGAGATTAAATTTCAAATCTCAAACTTAAATTCCACATTTTTGAAATTTTTAATTTTGTTTCTTCCCAGCCAAAATAAAATAATAATAAAAAAGCCTGAGCTGATGGCGCATTTTACCTTCATCTTATCTTGTTCAGATGTCATGAAAATGTATGGGGCAAGCATGATGGGAATGATGTACACTTTAGCAGGAAGAACCTTCAATGTGATGACATCAGACACTTTCAAAAAAGGTTCAAGAGAAATATAAACAGAGGAAAATCCCGATCTATTCTCTCCTTTGCTAAACAGGAAACACATTGTGCTTCCTTATTTCTTACACCCAGAGTGCTTGGAACTCTGTAACTGCCATTGAGAACATTGACAGTGCAATTGTTCCCATCTCTCCTCAGATGTAAGCTTGGTTTGAGTTCAGTGCGGCTTACTCCCAGCCAGGGGAGTATGGACAGTATTACAGCCTGAGTGTCCTGTATAATGCACCTTAGAACCAAATGTACCCTTCCTAATGTATCCAAGTTTTAATCTCCACATCCATTCCTGCAAACTCGTATGTGCACCCTCTCCGGACTGTCATTACTGCTTGCCTTCTGAAAAGGGCTGAATTTTCATTCTCTCTTTCTGCATTAAGTCTCTTGCATAAAGAGTTTAGTTTAGAATTGTTCAATTTACCTTTAGCTCACATTTACCATGGTTGTTTATCATGATATTGTTTCCACTTCGCCTGAAAAATACATGCGAAAATACTTCAGTGTGGACTACATGATCCAGTTAATAATGCTGACAACAGACGTATTTCACTGTATCCTTCTGAGATGCATCAAGGACTTAATTTCCCCCTTCTTCTGATAGTTCTAGTTTAAATTTGGATTTAGGGCATATTTAATCTTTGAGTGGTAAAATGGGCTTCACTAACTCAGTAGTTGCTGTTTTATTGCAAAAGGACCTTTATGTGAGGTACTCACCTTTTTGCAGCACAAAAAGAACATAAGTTACTATACGTCACACCATCACTGCCACAAATAGGTGGAAACTCGAGTGTGCATGCGGCAAGCTGGCCCTTGGGTGGTGCTGGGAACTTACTGCACTCATCCTGTGAAAGAGCATAGAAAACATTTCCCCAAACCACATTTTTTTAAGCACGTAAACTTGAATGATTTTAATAAGACTTACTGCCTGTACAAGTGTGGGCACAACTGCATCCTGAATGTTCTAAATGTGCTCTTCACAAAACGCACTCAGAACCAAACACAGTCTTCCCAATGTGGTTGTTATCGGTTATGATTATTCTTTCCTCATCTACTTATCTAGCCTTGTGTACGAGGGATATTGTAAGAAAAGCTCCATACAGAGAGTAGAATTACATAACCAGCAGAATTACCTTTTGCTCACATTCACCATGGTTGTTTATTGTGATAGTATTTCCACTTTGCCTGAAAAAGATGTGATAATTTTATGGCACTTAAATGGGGAATACATTATCCAATCAGTTATGTTGACAGTAGATGTTTATACTGTGTCCTTCTCACATATATCAAGGAGTTACCTGATCACTTCTTTCATTAGTTTTAGTTTAAATCAGCATTTAGAAAATATTTAAGTTTGAAATGTAAAAATGGACCCAAATAACCCAGAGGTTGCTTTTTGTTACACAAGGACCTTTACGTGATGTACTCACCTTCTTGCATTGCAAAAAGCACACAAGTTGTCATATGTCACACCATCACTGCCACAAACAGGTGCAAACTCGAGTGTACATAGAGCAAGCTGGCCCTCATTTGGCACTGGGAACTTACTGCACTCATCCTGTGAAACAAAGTATACTGTTGCTAGGGCTACACCTTTGCTGGTGGAGTATAAAATCTGCCTAAATGTCTCTGTTATCCAAGTAAATATCATTGTTATATCATCTTTCAGAGTATTTGTACTATTCTGTTCAACCAGAATTTACCTTTTTCTCACATTCTCCTTCATTCTGTATCTCAAGGGGGCCTTCACTTTCCCTAAAAATAATAACAAATTAAAAATAAATAATAATACTTCATGTACTTGGAATGTTTATGCATGGAATGAGCTTGTGACATATCTAAAATTCACGCTCCACATTGAAGGACCTGTCATTTTAGCACCAGTCAAAAAGTCAGGAAAGGCACTAACCTCCTTGCTGCACAGAACAAACATTTGTTTGAATAAGTCACACCATCAGTACCGCAGACAGGATGGTACTCCTTGGTGCATCCAGGTGGTTTGCCCTTCTCTGGTTCCGGGTACTGGCTGCAGATATCGGGCTAAAGAAATCAAGGAGGAAACAGTATCAGAGACCTCCTTTCCTAGCAACCAGTCTTTATGTAGATGAGCTTGCTTACCACTATTACCTTTGAAGTTGGAACAGCGGATATGTCTTCCCCTTTCTAAAAATGATGGCTTGTATTCAACATAGCTCTACGGAGATTGTTCCATCAGTACAAGCATTTCTGCTTGCCCAACAGAATGTTCTCCCTTTTCCTCCCTCCATGCTCTGTTCTAGGGGTTCTCCTGACCCTCTGAAGCAGATTTTGGGAGGACGTAGGGGGAGGAGATGAGGGGGAAGTCCCATTGCACTAGTGGGAATCCTTGCACTCACTTCCTCTGGGACAATGAGTTAGTTGAATATGTTTGTAGGAAGAATATAATGCTTCTTTATTTCTTATTTGTGTTCTAAATGAAAAGGGAGTGAAAATGTATGCTAAATGAAGAAAAGGAGATAGCAGAAAAGCAGGATGAATTCTTTGCATCATTGCAGAAGATGTAGGGTACTTTCTTATGCGTGAACTAACTTACATAGGAAAGGAGATTGAGGACCTGAGGCAAATAGTGGCAATAAGAGATTGCCCTAGGTCTTATTTGCAAATTAAAAACAGATAAATCACTTGGTCTATGGAGCATTCACCCAAGAGTTCTTAAAGGACTGGGAAGTGGCCATTTTTAAAAAGGGATCCGGGAAGAATCTGGGAAATCACAGGCCAGAGTGCTTAATATCTCTTCTGGTGTAAAGTATTATTAAACATTATCAAGTATAGAGAACTGTACATTGTGCTGAAAAAAACTCCTGAGCAGTCATGGGATAAGCGCAGAGTCCTCTTATGGATGTAGTGTGGTGAACAGCTTAGAGTGTTGCACTATGATCTGGGAGACTAAGATTGAAATACCCACTTATCCATGAAGCTCACTGGGTGACCTTGGGCCAGTCATTGCCTCTCAGCCTAACCTACCTCACAGGGTTGCTGAGAGGAGGATAAAATGGAGAGAGGAGAAACATGTACACCACCTTGAGCTCCTTGGAGAAAGTGGTGGGATATAAATGCAATAATAAAGTAAATAAACAATAAATCAATAACTGGTTAAAGAACAGGAAGCAAAGAGTGGGAACAAATGGACAGTTGTCACAATCAAGGGATGCAGGAAATGGAGTTCCTCCAAGCATCTTGGAACTGGTGTTTTTTAACTTGTTCATAAAGGATCTGGAATTAAGATTGAACAGTGAGGTGGCCAGATTTTCTGAGGACACAAAATTGTTCCATGTGGAAAGAACAAAAATGGATTGTGAGGGGGTCCAAAAGGATCTCTCTGGACTGGGTGAATGGGCAATAAATGTAAACCACTGTATGCATGCTGGAGCAAAAGAATTCTAATTTCACTTACATGCAAATAGGGCTTGTACAGGTATTGGATGGACCAGGACATAAATATTGGGACTAAGGGAGCCAGTTCAATGAAAGTGTTCACCGAGTGTATAGCTGCTATGAAAAAAGGTGAATTCCATGTTAGGAAAGGAATCCAACTGCCTATCTATCTATCTATCTATCTATCTATCTATCTATCTATCTATCTATCTATCTATCTATCTATCTATCTATCTATCTATCTATCTATCTATCTATCTATCTATCTATCTATCTATCTATCTATCTATCTATCTATCTATCTATCTATCTATCTATCTATCTATCTATCTATCTATTATTTGATTTATATCCCGCCCTTCCTCCCAGCAGGAGCCTGGGGCGGCAAACAAAAGCACTAAAACACTTTAAAACATCATAAAAACAGACTTTAAAATACATTAAAACAAAACATCTTTAAAAACATTAAGATGTCTTTCAAGACATCTTAAAAATGAAAAAAGGATAAAAACATACTGGTTTTTAAAAAAGGTTTTTAAAAATATATTAAAAAGCAATCCCAACACAGACATATCATAATGCTGTCTTACGAAGAAGTGCAGCAAAAGCAAACCAAATGATAATGGAGCTGGAACAACTCTCCTATGAGGAAAGGTTACAATGTTTGGGGCTTTTCAGTTTAGAAAAAGGTGAGAAGTAGGAGGACATGATAGAGGTGTATAAAATTATTCATGATGTGGAGAAAGTGGAAAGGGTGATGTTTTTCTCCCTCCACAGGATCAACCAATGGAGCTGAATGTTGTGAGGGTTAGGACAAACAAAAGGAAGTGCCTCCTCACACAGTGAAGACTTAAACTTTGGGATTTGCTTCCACCAGATAAAGCGATGGCCACCAACTTGGACAACTTCAAAAGAGAATTAAATTCATAGCAAATAAGGTGAATAATGGCTACCGGTGATGATGTCTATATTAATACCAGAATCAGAGACAATATGGCTCTGAATACCAGTTGCTAGGGATCACAAATGGGAGAAGGCCTTGGCACTCATGTCCTGCTTGTGGGCTTCCCAAAGTCATCTGATCGGCCACTGTGTGCTGGACCAGATTGGCCTTTGGTCTGATCTGGCAGGGCTCTTCTTAAGTTCTGATTTCCAGAGTTGTTTGAGTTCTTTAAATGCCTTGAGGACCACTGACATGAGCTGTATTGTATTCAGTGGACTCACTGCCAGTGTGTATGGGATTGCAGACTGAGTGCCCTAAATGTGGGATTTACATCATAAACTTAGAACAAAACACAACATTCCCATTATAACAAAGTTGTTATCTCCATGATGGCCCTTGCACACGCCTGTGCATTGCTGTTTTCCTTCCAAAATAATGCTGTATTTCTGTGGCATCCTTCTTTACTTATCTAGTCTTCTGTATAAAGAGTTTAGTAAGAAATGCTCCATTCACATCAGTTGATCACATCCACAACCATTCATATCCACAACCAGTGGATTTACCTTTTGCTCACATTCACCTTCATTATTTATTGTGATATTGTTTCCACTTTGCCTGAAAAAAAAGTGATAAATTTTATGGCTCATAGAATATATGACCCAGTTAGTGATATTCACAAGAGATTTTTGCAGTGTATTGTTCATAGATGTATCAAGAGTTTGTCTTCTGACAGTTCCAGTTTTGAACCTCCTTTAGAAAATGTCCAGAATTTTGAGAGGAAAAATGGGCTGTATTTACTTAAATATTGTTTTGTCTTACTCAAGGACCATTACATGATGAGCTTATTTTCATAGATGCATCAAGGATTGTTTTAAAAAATAATTCCATTGATTTAGCTTGTACTTATCTAAGTCTTCTTTTTCCAGGAAAAGTCAACATATACTTAATACATGTGTTTTCTTTTCAACAACAGCTTTATGACACCCCATTTATTACATTACAATAGCTAACAAATATACTCACCTTTTGACAGCACAAAATGTACATTTGTTTGGATATGTCACACCATCGCTACCGCAGACAGGTGCTAATTCGAATGTACATGCAGCAGGCAGGCCCTTGGGTGGGACTGGGAACTTACTGCACTCGTCCTGTGAAGCCAAATATAGATGTTTTCCAAACTTTCATTAATTGAGAAGAGGAGACTGAGGGGAGATATGATAGCATTGTTCAATTACTTGAAAGGTTGTCACACAGAGGAGGGCTGGGATCTCTTCTTGATAATCCCAGAGTGCAGGACATGGAATAATGGGCACAAGTTACCGGAAGCCAGATTTCAAGTGGACATCAGGAAAAACTTCCTGTTAGAGCAGTACAACAATGGAACCAATCACCTAGGGAGATGGTGGGCTCTTCAACACTGGAGGCATTCAAGAGGCAGCTGGACAGCCACCTGTCATGTATTCTTTAATTTGGATTCCTGCACTGAGCAAGGGGTTGGACTTGATGGTCTTATAGATCTCTTCCAACTCTATGACTCTGACTACCATGAAGAACAACACAAAATTGATACATTCTACATTTTAAATTAAACTCCTGATTTCTCATGAGAATTTCCCATGAGGTAGCAAGAAGACTTGGTCTTCCAAAGCCGTGATAGAACATTCCAAATACATTCATCCATTTACAATGAAATGTTTTCATGTTATAAACTTGGTACTCTGAATTGCATTGACCAAAAATGTGGAGTAATATGGTCTACTCATCTAGATGACATTTGTATTGTATTGGGAGATGATTAGAGAGTTCTTTTGCTGAAAAGGAAATGTATGAAGAAAGTACATTGTGCTTCCTTATTTCTTTTATCTCCACTGCCACCCTTGCAAACTCATGCAAATCTGTGCAATCTCTCCAGACCCTCATTATTGTTTTCCTTCTGGAAAACATTGTATTTCCACTTTGTACCTCTGTACTAATTTAGATTCTTGCATTAAGAGTTTAGTATGAAAAATGTCATCTGCAACAGGAATTTACATAAGAAGTTGATTTACCTTTTTCTCACATTCACCATGGTTGTTTATTGTGATAGTATTTCCACTTTGCCTGAAAAATATGTGATAATTTTATGGCACTTAAACGTGGAGGACATGTTGACAATAGATATTTCTACTCTATCTTTCTTAGATGCATGAAGACTTAACTGCTCACTTCTTTTGATAGTTTTAATTTAAATCTTTTATGTGATTCAGGAACTGAATACCTTAGGGACTGCCTCTCCCCATATGAATTTTCCCAGACCTCTCATTCATCATTTGAGACACTTCTTTATGTGCCCTATCCGAGGAAGATATGGAGGGTGGAAACATGAGAACAAGCCTTTTCAGTGGCGGCTTCTGACTGTGGAATGCTGTCCCCAGAGAGATCCACCTGGTGCCATCACTATCAACCTTTAGGCGGGAGGTGAAGTCATTTTTAATCACCCAGGCATTTTGCTTCTAACTGGTGTTCATCTTTTAGTTGGGTGGAGTAGGATGTGTCATTTTTATGTTATTGTTGGATGAGTACATTAATAATGTTTTTGGGTTTTTAAAAAAATCTCATGTGTTTTAAATATTATATTGGGTGCTTTTAAAAATTGTACATCATTTCGAGACAATAACCGACAAATAGCAACAACATCTGATTTTTGTACATATTTAATTCTTGAATGGTAAAATTGTTCCCAATAACCGAGAGGTCATTTTTTGTTACGCAAGAACCTTAATGTGATACACTTACCTTTTTGCAGCACAAAAAGTACACAAGTTGCCATATGTCACACCATCACTGCCACAAATAGGTGCAAACTCAAGAGTACATGCAGCAAGCTGGCCCTTGGGTGGCACTGGAAAATTACTGCACTCATCCTGTGAAAGAATGTATTCTGTTGGTGGTGGTCTTTGCTTAGGTTTATAGTATAGTATTTTTTTTTACATAGTATAAAATCTGCCTAAATATCTTTAGGCATAAATATCTTTATGCCTAAATATCTTTATCTTTTACTCAATATCTTGAGTAAGTACTGATGAGTGAGATTTGATATTGATCTCACCGTGCCTCCTTCCCCAGGTAAGGCACGGAGCTGGATTGGACCCTGAACCAGGCTAGGAAGGAAAACACATTTTCACACAATGGATCTTTGGCCAAAGGTTCCACCATGACAAAGCAGCCCTCAGTCCAACCGAGCGACAGCAACGGTCAGATGGACTACTTTACTTAGGAAGTGCCAACACTTTATAGACCACCAGGGCACAGTAAACAGTAAACAGATGAAAGACAGAGTCATAAAACAAAGCTGTAAACAGACGCAATGAAAAGAACAGAAGGTGCGTTTTCATCCTTCCTGTCTTCCTGTCCTTCTGACAGATCCTATCTTAAAGTTGTCACCCCCTTCAAACAGACCCTTTGTGACCAGTGCACTGGAAAAGAACAAACATGTTTTGTTCTTTTCAGGGTTAAATGTGTCTCTTGCAGGGAACACATCCTTTGCCTTTGCCCTAGATACAGCACAGCAATTTCGACAGATTCTAGATGCCAGTGCTTTACTAAGAATTAACACAAGAATTTGCACAAGCCTGAAAGGCTAGGGAGAGACACACTTTACAACAAACATAAGCCAAGAAGGGGATAGTTTAGATCCAGTGGGGTTGTTTCTGTGGTACTCATGTTTTCCACGCCAACAGTACAATAGTGCATTTAAGAGTATTCAAACTAATATTCTGTAAATCCAGAATTTACCTTTTTCTCACATTCTCCTTCATTCTCTATGTCAAGAGGGCCTTCACTTTCCCTAAAAGAAATAATAAATAAAGCTTAGGTCCTCCTGCCCAGAATAAAGCCCTCATAATGTTCAAGTGTGGAAAGACCCTGTGGCATCATATCCAGAGGACACACTGGCAGATCTGTTTTGTATTATATGTTATATTTTACTCTATGTTATATTTTAGTCTATGTACGCCGCCTAGAGTGGCTGTTAATTCGGCCAGATAGGCGGCCTAGAAATAAAATTTTATTATTATTATTATTATCTGCTGTTTCATCCCTGTTAGTTCAAAAATTCACTGACCTCCTTGCTGCACAGAAGCCACATTTGTTTGGATAGGTCACTCCATTGGTACCACAGACAGGGTGGTAGTCATCGGTGCACAGAGGTGGTTTGCCCTTCTCTGGTTCAGGAAACTGACTGCAGATATTCGGCTAAGGAAATCATCAGAAAAATATTGGTTGAATGCCAATTTATTGACTGAATGCAAGCTTTACTATAACAAATCTTTATTGCTTAGCCAAAGGCCATCGGCAATCAGACAGCAATACAATAACAAAATAGTATACCACTCAGGGTATGATTTCAAAAATCCAAATACTAATACAGTATACCAGTATCAATGGTACATGTAAAGAAAGAAATATTACATGTACCATTAATATTAGTATATTGCCTGGAAGCAAGAACCAACATATCCAAGTGCAGGAGAACCCCAAATCTGTACACCTAGTCCTTTTGGAGGTGTGCAACCCGTCTATTACTGGTTGCTCCCTTAATCCAAGACAGATTTCCCCATGATTACCTCCATTGTATCTGGATTAAACTTCAGCTTGTTTGCCCTCATCCATCCCAAAATTGCCTCCAGATACCTGTTCAAGAGTTCTGCAGTCTCCCTGGGACTAGTTGAAGAAAACGAGAGGCAGAGAGCTGCCAGTGTACAGACTGAAAGATCCACAGTTCAATTTAGTTTGTCTTGACATGAAAAGCAAATGTAATCTTGTTGGCCCATAAGACAAATTCCAAAATCAGTATTAGGACCACACCACAATGTCCCAAAATAATGTGCATGCTTTCAAGCTCTACAGAACTTTTCAGCAGGTTAGATGGTAAATGGGGTGGGAGTGGGGAGGAAAATGTTGGCTACTGGTGAAGCATGGAGTCTGGTGAAGCATGAAACCACAGTCTCATGATGGAAGTGGGATGAGGTAGCACATATGTATTTAAATATCAAAATTTTCCAAGGTCCTCTCATCTGAAAGAGGGCTATTTTTCAGGCCCTTCTAACAAACACTTCTTTATGCAGAGGAAGACATTCTCTAAGTTGTGCATATCACCTGCATTTCTAAGACTAAAATGAAACTGAACAATATGATTCTTGTCCTCATCACAAACAAATATCTGGAACTAACAGTACAGATTTGAGAATGCTTATTAGAATGAAGCTCTGCACTTGCCAAAGGAATTCACGTAACCATCAAAGGAATTAAACACAATGCTTATTCCTCTCAATTATTCAGTCATTTAACTTGGAACATTTTATTTGATGTTGCAGAATGAATGCAGTGAGTTTCCCAAACCCATTAAATTCTGCACAGTTCAGCATGATCCAGTCTGTGGCATCAATAGTGTGACGTACAGCAATAAATGCAAGCTTTGCTAAGCAAGATAATAAGTAAACTATTCATAAGATTTGTTCCCAACAACTAGATCAGTTGGAACAATTTTGTTGAAAAAGTGCACTTCAAGGAAATGTCAAGGAACTTTGGATAAATATCTATGTGTGGCTGGGTTCCAAACAGGTCTTTCCACATGCACAAAGCAATTCCACACATGCAGGGATGTGGCTTATTCTTTTCAGAAGCAGCGTCTCCCAAATCATGGAGGGTCCCTGAAGCTCAGGAGAGCTTACAGGGGTGCATGGAACACACTCCAGTGGTACCATAGAGAGGCTTGTATTCCTTAGTGCATAGGACTATTCTGTCCCAATTCAGGGTATTCACTGCAGACTTCTGGCAAAGAAAATAATTCGAAATGACATTAACAAAACAATTTACTAATGCAAGTTTTACATGTACTGTTTATATGATTGTGCTAAATCTGGAAGCAAGCATTTCATACCAAATTATTTGAGAAACGGGTTGCATTCCACATTCCATCCTGGGACCTACTGGTGAAGGGCAGGCAATAATAAAAAGTCCAACTCAAAGTAAACCCACTGAGATTACTGAACCTAAGTTAGTCATGTCTTTTAACTTTAATGGGTTTACTCTGAGTAGGACTAATATTGAACACCACCCATAAATCACTCACCTCCACTCTGTCTGTCATATCCTTCATCCTGCACATGCACATGCACAGTGAGTTGATGCTTTGTAAACTGCTTGGGTTTAATGGCGTCATATAAAGGTCCCTTGTCTTCACAGACTGCCAACTGTATAAATGTGTCCCATTTTGTCAGTAGATATGTTGAACAAATGTGTGTAGTGTTTCAGACTTTGGTTGCTGCTTTCTATGCTAGGGAAAGTTTCCTAGCTCCTGGTATGTCATCTACCATAGTCTAAAGAGTATTTTTGAGGGAAGCATGTATGTGTATCCATATCTATATCATCCATATCGATATATAATCTTCTAGACGTGGTAACTAGAGTTACTTTTTGCTCACATTCACTCATCTTTCCCTAAAAACAAATTGTTACCTGATGAAAGTTTATTACTACAAGCAGGAGGTTTTATTGGTTAATGAGACATTCTCATTAGTTATGAATGGTCGAAACATTTGTGAACTTATTTGCAAAGCTAATATCTGTAGTAATATTATCAATAAGAAATGCCTCAATTGACTAGAGCCAGATTAAGCAGTGACAATTTACTGGCTTTAATGTTAAAAGATTTGCAGGATTAAAACCTTTAATTTTAAAAGATTTGCAGGATTTAGGCCTCATCTGCACTGTACATTTACAGCAGAGTGGTTTGACATTCAACCCATCTTCCCAGACAACTCAGGGAATTGTAGTTCTGAGTGAAATAGGGGCCTCCTAATAACTCTCTGCACCCTCACTAAACTACAGTTCCCAGGATTCTTTGGGGGAAGCCATGACTATTTAAAGTGGTATTTAAATACAATTTTTGCTTACTATACACATTATTATATGTATAATATACCACGCATATACACTCCAGGTTTCCGTAACCACCACATCAAGAGATGCATATAACAATGCATAAATACTTATGTATTAATATTTATAAAATTGTGCTGCAGAAATATAGTACCACACAGGGCATGACTCTTTCATATTTATTAAACATATAATACAGGTTTTTTGCATATAATTTTGCATATAATTAGTCAGACTTTTTTTAAAAAAAGACAATGCACAAATTGTTCAGGTGTAAGCAGGCACTTGATGTAAAAGGTGGTCTAATGTAGGCAAAGCTCAGATGGATTGAAACGGTCAAATTCCTTGTGTATATCCATTTAAAATGGATTCCTCCTCCATCCCTATGTATGAGTCCCTTCTGTGAGATGAGGGAGTTTTACACACAGGCTGGAAAAACATACTGCCCCCGTTCTTTACTGCTGTTAAAATGTAGCCATAGTCTTACCTTTCCTTTACACTCTCCGTTATGTTTTATACCAATGTCCTTCCCTGTTTCCCTAAAAATAAAGAGGTAAATAAGTTACACATTGCATTGAAACATCCATCTACATATTGATATTCGTAGTAACAATTGCTTTGACTGGTCAAGGAAATGGCAGAAACACTTGCGTGAAGATTTCCTCACCTTCTTGCTGCACAGAGCTCACATTTGTTGGGATAGGTCACATCATTAGTGCCACAGACAGGTTTGTAATCATCTCTGCAGATATAAGGGCTGCCTTTCACCGGTTTGGGAAACTCACTGCATTCATTCTGCCCAAGACATTATATTAATTACTTCGCTTTGACAAATAAGCAGCTGCTGATTACATCTTTGTACATATTTCAGAATGACTATGACTGTCTACAAAATAAGGATGAAAGTGTCGACTGACCCAATAGAAGAAATTCTTTCTAGTTGACTAGCCTCCCACCCTTTGCCGTGAAACATCCAACCACCCTGCAAACCAGCATAGCCTGTTACTGTCAGCACCTTAGTCTTAAAAAGTTTTGCAATCGTTTTCAAGCACACAAAGGCTGCAGAATGAAGTATGGTAAATACCTTTATTGATAGCAAAGCAAAGGCACAGGCTAGTCAGTTTCACCTTAAAGCAAAGGATTGAAAGTTTATTCATAGCAAAGCAAAGCCAGTCAGTTTCACTTTAAAAAAGCTTTCTTAAAAAGAGCTTCTTTCCTGGAGGATTCCTTAACTGAGGTATTAATGTGGAATGATTTCTGAATCATCAACCATAGTCATTAGTATTAGCATTTCTTCATAACAGAACATAGATAATCCCTGATCAAACTTCATGCACATGCCGAAATAGGCTGCTGTATGCACATAAGGGGTCAGAATGTGTGGGAAGCATGCTGGGCCAACTGCAGAGCTGCAACATGCTGTCCCCAGCAACCCCTGCCTTTGGTGGACCCTCCACTCAGCTCAGGGGGAACCTTCTTTTCCTCCCTGTCTGTTTACTTGGCCAAAGACCCAGCAGATTATCAAGCAAACAGGCAGTAGTGACCGCTCTTCCTAGCTACCACTGCTGTTTGCTTGCCCAGTGCTCAACCACTTGGGAAAGTGACTCAGTGTTTGAGGGTTCTCCTGGATCCACTGCTGTCGCTTGTGGCATAGGTGGCCTCAGTGGCGCGGAGTGCTTTCCATCAGCTTAGGCTGGTGGCCCAACTGCACCCTGTCTGGACAGGAATAGCCTGGCTACAGTCATCTATGCACTGGTAACCTCGAGGTTGGATTATTGCAATGCGCTTTATGTGGGGCTGCCTTCAAAAATGTTTTAGAAGCTTCAGTTAGTGCAGAATGCAACTGCCTGATGGTTGACGGGTTCAAAGTGAACAGAGAGTATAACACCTATCCTGTTCCAATTGCATTGGCTGCCTATACGCTCCTGAGCCCAATTCAACATGCTAGGTTTGACCTATAAAGCTCTTTACGACTCAGGACCCCAATATCTTCTGGAACACCTCTCCTGATATGAACCTACCCGTATCCTTAGATCTTCCTCTGAGGCCCTTCTCCAGGTCCCCCCTTTGAGGGAAACTCAGAGGGTGGTGACAAGAGAGAGGGCCTTTTCCGTTGTGGCTGCCCCTCTGTGAAATGTGCTTGCCAGCAAGGTCTGCCTGGCACCATCATTGACATCTTTTTGGTGCCAGGTAAAGACATATCTTTTCTCCCAGGAATTTGATAGATTGACATGATGTTTTGTTTTTAATATGCTGCCAAATCTTACTGTGGCTGTGGGGTGGGGGTGGTATTGGTGTTGTTTTGTTGTTGTTTATTGTTATTTTTTATAGACTGTTTTATTTGTTTTGTTTTAACACTGTATAAGTCACTTGGGGACCTTCAGGTATCAAGCAAATAACAACAACAATAATAATAGTGACAAGGATAGCAAGCAGCAAGAGTCATGGTCTCTGTTCACTTCCCTGTCCTCTTGCTGAGGCTGGGTGTGGCAGGATTGGACCCACTGCCACACCACTGCCGAGAGAGTGAACACAAATGAGCAAACCAATAGTGAGAGTGCAAATGAGCAAGCCAGTTGCCCACCCATCTGGAGTCAGCAGTGTGCCCTGAGGGCTTCTGAGGCCTGAGCAGTTGCCTAATGTTGCTTACCCTGACACTGGCCTCATTTACATTATAGAAAGATGCTGAGACAGGAGTAAGAGAAACTTGGGGCAAATGGTCAGAAAATGGACCAGGTGAGAACAAACCATAGGTGTAGGCTCAGAGAGGCAGAGCAAAGCAAATGGCAGAAACTACAAGCAGGTTCAAGACAGAACCAAGAAGCAGTAATCAGAGCTGTTGACTAGCCTATCAGAGGCATCTTCTACTTCCTTGTATAGAGGAGCCAAAGAAAGTAGGAGAATTCAGAAGGCCTCTGGTGAGCTTGTGCTCCAGGTTAATGTGGGTAGTAGAAGTAGTCCTGACAGAAGCCCAGATGAAATTGTTGTGCGGAGCAAGGAGGTAGGGGAAATGAATCCAGCTTTTCTGCCCCATTCTTTTGCCTTGCCTATTAAACATTGATGCTGTCACCAACAGTCTGATTAATGCTAATCATGCAAAGCAACCCATTGTTAGATGGGACCAGGAACCATGTGTGTGACATCCATGTTTATAGATGTTTATAGAAGTGGATGGGTGAATAGTCTCCAAAGGCTTCTCAAATGAACTTTGAGCAAATGTGAATCTTAATAAACAATGGTGGTTACTAACCTTACGTGCCCCTTTACTGGAAACACCTAGAATGAAAATATATATATTATTCATATATTCATGTACCATATTCATGTACCATTTCTCTATATAAAATGGAGTTAAAGGCATTATTTCAAGAAAACAAATCCATAAACTGAAAGGTACATTTTCTGCAGTACATAAGAGATAGGTGGAATTAATTTCTATATGTTAATATATCAGATTGTTTTCTACCATCTGCTCTCAATATTTCAAAATAGTATAAACCATTGATTAACTTTGGTAAGACAATCTCAGAAATTCTACGTCTTCAGGCATTAACAGCAGAGAGATGCAAGCTAAGTTTGTGCTTGTTGCTGCTTCCTGCTGTCCAGCATCTGCTGCCTGAGGCGGCCATTTCACCCTGTCTAACGACAGGGCTTGCCAAAGTAACATTCTTAGCTACATCTTCCAGAATAACTCTTTCTGGAAGGAAATCAGGGCTAGGATTGAAAGGACTGTGAAACAGTTCTGCAAATCTAAGGTAGGAATGGAGCAAACAGTCAGAAGGTTGGAACTCAAAAAGCAAACTCAGTCGGCTTGAATAGCCTGGCCCAATTTTTATATGGATCCAACCCTTTGACCTGGACTTGCTTAACACAAAATGGGGCTCACCTCTTCCCTTCATCTTCTATCCTCTGCTAGCAACTCCACTTTCTCCCCAAAATAAAGTTTCAGCTTTGGAAATGAGAGGGGTATGAGGAAATGGAAGAACAAAACAAGAGAGTCCCTGCAGAGCTCTCTTGTGGGTTGCAAATAACACTGTGTATGCTGTTCCTCCTTTGAGGTCACGGGAAATGACACAAAGATTGTAACCTCAAATTAAAGAGAAGCTATGCAGTGCCTATTCCTATCCCATTGTTCTGCCATTCATACATGGTAGGTCTCACACAGCCTCTCTGTAGCTTGAAACATTCTGTGTGTCATTTCCCACTAGGCATCATGGGACTTGTAGTCAAGATCACAAAGAAGACATAACATAAACCACTTGTCATCCCCTTTTTCAATGTAAGGCTTTCTTATCTTGGGGAAAGTGAGGGAAGCTGGCAGGGAGATAAAGGGCTATTATTTGAAGGGCTATATTGGCCTGTATTAGAGGGAGCTAGGGATGGGGGAGAAATTTAATTTCGTTCATATTTAAAGGCAAGTCTATCAATTTCACATTGTCTGAAACAGCGTGAGAATAAAACAGCCATTCTTCAAAATTAGAACTTATCTAAATATTGCAATGCAGTTCTCCTGCCAAAAAATGTTCACAAAAATGCATGTACCCTATATGTATAGAGGAAAGTGTGCATAAAAATGAACAATATTTATTTATTTGATTTAATTTATATTCCACCTTTCCTCCTGGAAGGAGCCCAGGGCGGCAAACAAAAACACTAAAAACTCTCTAAAACATCTTAAAAACAAAATACTTTAAATCATATTCAAATAAAATATATTTAAAAACATATTAAAACAAAGCATCTTTAAAAACATCTTCTTTAAAAAAGCTTTTAAAAAATCTAAAAAAATTCCAACACAGATGCAGACTGGGATATGGTCTCTACTTATAAGGCTTGTTGAGAGAAGAAGGTCTTCAGTAGGTGCCAAAAAGATAACAGAGATGTCTAATATTTAAGGAGTGGGAATCCCAAAGGGTAGATGCCACTACACTAAAGATCTGCTTCCTATGTTATGTGGAACAGATCTCTTGATAAGATGGCATGTTGTTTTCATTTGTGAAAATAACAGACAAAAATGCATTATATTAGGGAAAATTGCTTGTTAAAATGTGTACAGTAGGGCCCTGCTTCCTGACACTTCGCTTCCCGGCGTTCCGCCAATGCGGCGGCATTAATTCCCCTTTTTAAAGCCAATTTTTGTGATTTTGCGGCATTTGTGGCATTTTTGTGGCATTTGTGCGCGACGTGCCCCATTATAATCAATGGGGTTCCGCTTTACGGCGATTTCCACTTTACGGCAGGGGTCCAGAACGGAACCTGCCGTATAAGCGGGGCCTGCCTGTACATTAGTCAAAACTGCACATAACATGCAAGAATTAGGAGAAATCCACACTAAAATGATCAAGAATTTTCATGAGGGTTTTTTTTTTAAAAAAAACCAAACAGCTGCAGAAATGTGGAGAACTGAATTTAAGATTAGAACAATGACAAATGGAAAAAAACTGAAACAGATATATTTGTCCATCCCTAGAAGGAGCCCTTTATTTGAAGGGCTGTATGATGCAGGTTTGATTTAATGATAAAGAAAATACAGCAGGGGCCTTAGAGTTCCCCATCAATAGTTAGCAGCTGGACAGCAAACTGAGCAGGTACACGTATCACCTGGTCACAGCCTTCCCTGCTATGGTGAAATATAGTGTATTTCCTTTTAAATAATGGTAATCATTTCTAAATGTGCATCTATACATATAAATTAGCATATGCAAATGAACACTTTTTGTGTGCATGTGCAATACATTTCATCCCCTTGACAGGGAGGGCAGAGGAGTGACAGAGGTTGAGTGACTTGGGGAAGATGGGACAGAACTGAGTTTTCAACTGAACCTGCAAAAAGTCTGCTTAACTTTCAGGACAAGCAGGAGGGCTCACATACTTGGCCTTACACTTGTTTTTCTTGAACACCATCCCATAGTATTTGTGCTCAGAAGAGCCCCTGTAATTCCCTCTCATCCTTTACAGGTTGTGCATAGGACCAGGAGCACCCAGATATTAACAGCAACAGGAAACCTCTGCACATATCACATTTGTGGCTACAGGCGCACCGTTCCTCTCAAGGGCTGTGCACACATACACACACAGGTTACTTGTGCTCAGAGTTCTAAAAATCTTGAGGGTCTGTTGGATCACCTCTTTGTATAAAACTACACAGGAATTTATCAAATGATATCCATGGCCCTGCTGTCTTCTATAATAGGAAGGGCTCAGAAGGTAGTGTAACCATCAATCTATATAAGCAAAGGCTACTCACCCAAGAAGCAACAGCAAAATGCCAGAAAGCTGAGAAGTGTGAAGACAGGTGTTGTCTTCATGGTAGCAGAGTGCACTGTCAGTTAGTACTAAACTCAGACAGTAGACACATGCAACTCTGCCAAGTTCTGGCTTTTATGTATTCTTCTGAACATGTCCTTCATCACGATAAGATTATCATTTCCAAAGGCCACGTTGCAAGTCAGATACTGAGAATGGATAAGGGAAAGCCCCTCCTAGTGAGAACGGAAATGCTAATTACATTTATTTTAGAGTAACCTTTAGCCTTTTTGGAACTTTTTTCACATCAGTCATACTTGCAACTGCATAATCACTGGGCACTGTGTGAATAGTTGCCTCTCATCATGGCTTTATATTAGCTATCTGTAATGCTTCTATTCTCAAAAACCGGGGAGCTCACAGATTTCCTCACATCTAAATGGCCTAGCTGCAAAGTTCTATAGAAACCCACTACATGTTTGAGGACGCTTATCTTTTCCCCATTCTGCTACACACTGATCGTGGGGAATCTCCTTTGTGATACCTACACTCAATTCTTTCTACATATCTAGCTAAGGCTGCAATTCTACAGACCAAGCAGAGGGGGCCCTTTTGGTAGTTCCACCACCGTTGGAAGCTTGGGGGGTGGCGGCCTGGAAAAGGGAATTCTCCATGGCAGCCCCTAAGCTTTGAAGCTCCCTCCCCACCAAGGTGCATCTGGCAATTTCATTGTACAAATTTTGGCAAATGCTGAAGATGCACCTCTTTACCCTGGCCTTTGACACCTGAGATGTATATTTTCAGGACCCACTCTATATTCGGTAATGTTTAGGTTGTTTTAACTGTTTTTAATTGTGTATTTAAAATGGTTGTAACATGCCCTGGGACCTTTGGGTGAAGGGCGGGTAATAAATTTTAATTCTAATTATTATTATTAAATCATAACCATCATCATCCTATGGCGCACACTGAATTCAATAGGCATTTATAGGATTGTAACTTCCACAAAACTGGAAAGGTTTTTATTTCATTTGCAAGCCAGGATCTAAGTGTTCTTGAAGTTATTGGGCATAATCCAACCAATTTTTAAATAGTTTTTATTCATTTTCAGTAGTAAATACAAACTATCTTACTCAAATTAACCCCTTACTCCTCCCTTCATCTCCAGATATTCCATGTATATATATCATTCACAAAGAGGGAAGTCATTTAACCGGTCATGTGTAAATGTCATGGTCATTTGTAGGCATTAGGTAATAATATCACATTCATTGTCTCCGCAGGTTTGCCATGAGTCGATGGCGGTGGCCTAGTCATGTTGCCTCTAATGCATTGAATAAAAATGTACCACGTTTCTGTTAGCGGTGGACTTTCAGAACCAGGTAGAACGTAATAGGCAGACGTACACAGGAGCATAGTTAAACAGAACTTTATTTGCTGCTCACAAACAAGTCCTATAAACAGGTATAGGCACCTACGCGGCACAAGCACTTTCGGCAATACACTTCTCATCGACTTTTCTCCTCACACCCCCACACTAGCTGGAATCTCTAGCTCCGTTTTATGGCCCTCTAGCAATTAGCAACAAATGCCTGCAGCTGTGTGATTGCTGTAACCTGAGCCTTGTTTCAGCTCACTCTTGTCCTTTTAACTCTTTGCTCCCCTGCATCCTTGGGGATCAAAACCTATGCTACTTACTGCCTGTCAGCAAATGGTAACATTCCCCCACCTTTTGATTTCTAAGGAATGCATCACACATTTATACATATGTTTCACAGTTCATGTTACATATACAGATACATACATCATCTTAAGCCTAGAGCAGATATGATTCTTCTGTGATCGTCCTCAGGGAGAGGTTTTGTTAGCACATCAGCCAGCATTGCTTTTGTTTCACAATATCTTAAAGTGATTAGTCCTGTCTTAACACATTCTCGCACATGGTGAAACCTCGTACTGATATGCTTCGTGTGCTTTGTGTGACTTTCTGACTGCGCTAAAGCAATACATGCCTGATTGTCTTCAAATAACACATATGGTTTTGCAACAGACATGGCTATGTCTTTCATCAATAATTCATACCATAATAATTCTGTACAGGCGTTTGAGAGGCTTATGTACTCGGCCTCTGTGCTTGAAACAGCAACCATCGTTTGTTTCCTACTATACCATGCTATAAGTGTCCCATTATACAGAATGGCTATTCCTGATATGGATTTCCGTGTTTTGCAGTCAGCGGCATGATTTGCGTCTGCATAGCAGACTAGATCACCCTCCTGTACAGGTGAGAAAAACAACTGTTTGTTAGCTGTGCCCCGTAGGTACCTTAACACCCTTTTTACTCCATTCCAGTCGTGTAAGGTTGGGTTCTCCATCTATATTGACACGGGTTTGCATATGCCTCATCACACTGCTCCCTCTGAAAACCAACTGCCATCGGAGTCCTGACTGGATTGCATTCTTGCATACCGTGGTCATGTAACAATTGCCAAATTTTCTGTTCTTGGTGCATAGATATACTACCATCAGTATGTCTGCACACTTCTGTGCCTAGATATTGTGCAACTGGTCCCAGACGTTTAATGTCTACATGACGTGCCAATTGTTCAGCGAATTTATCATCTTGTGCTGTAGTATCACAAACATATAAAATGTCGTCTACAAACACTAGACAGTAAGTGACTTTGTCACCCTGCTTACTGACATACAGACATGGGTCTGCCGTACTTCCTTTCAGGCTCATGGATTCTAGTACGGTGTTTAATTTGTCGTACCAGCATCTTGCACTCTGTTTTAATCCGTATATTGACTTGTGCAGCTTACAGACACGCATCGTGTGATCAGTAAACCCTTTGGGTTGTTCCATATACACATCTTCTACCAAATCACCACACAGAAAGGCAGTGTTAACATCATAATGGAAAACATGCATATTGTACATGGCAGCAATTTTGAAAATCAACCGGATGGTCTCATGCCGTATGACTGGTGCAAATACTACGTCATAGTCCTCTCCCATTTGTTGGTGAAACCCCTTTGCCACCAGGCGTGCCCTATACCTTTGAATTGCACCTGCATTGTCACGCTTAATTTTATATATCCACCTGCAACCCAGTGCTTTCTTACTGGGTGGGAGCGTTTCTAAGGTCCAGGTTTTGTTTTTCTTCATAGCCTCTATTTCCTCCCCCATGGCTGCTAGCCATTGTTCTTTTTCCGTTTCGGGCAGTGCTATTACTTCATTGTAGGTGGTTGGCTCCACCTGTTCGTGCCTGGTCATAAACTCTGCTGTTGTATTGGAGTTTTGTGTTGCTTTTACAGTTGCTACTTTAAATTTATCTGGAGGTCGTCCCAGATTTGGTCTCTGAGACCTACGAGGTTGCTTTGGTTCTGTTTGCATACAGTTCTGCAACACCTCTCTTTCCTTTTCCTGTTTAATGGTGGGTTGGCTTTCCCTTACAGGATCTGGGAATGTGTGAGTGACATTGTTCTCAACATCCCATTCTTTGCTAGAAATAACGCTTCTGCTAACCATAACGTGCTGCTTCGCAGGAATCCACGCACGGTAGGCTGAGGGCATTCCTGCATATCCGAGGAAATGACCCTTTACTGCTCTTTGGGCTAATTTTCCCGTTCTGCGAGCCTTGGGTACATGCACCCAGCATGTAGCTCCAAACTGTTGGAGACGTGTGTGTTTGGGTTTTCTCCCATATAACATTTCATATGGTGTTGTATCCACAGTTATCGAGTATAACCTATTGAGTACATGGTTCGCATACATAGCTGCTTCTCCCCAAAAATTCGATGCTAAATTACTGCCATACAGCATGGCGTGCATAATATTTTGCAAGCTTTTGTTTTTTGCGTTCTGCAATCCCATTCTGATTCGGTGCCCATGTGGCCGTTAGAGAATGTTTTATTCCTTTCTCCTTAAGGAATCCCTGCAAAGAGCTGGAGAGAAATTCACCTCCCCTATCAGAATGCAGTTGTGCCACCTTAACAGAGTGTTTTGCTTCCACCCATTTAACAAAGTGACGAATATGCTTAGCTGCTTCTGCTTTAGTTTTGAGCAAGTAAACAAAACTATATCTTGTGAAGTGATCCACCAGTACTAAATAATATCTGGCACCTCCCTTGGATTTACGGAATGGACCCGCTAAATCCATGCTTAGCAGTTCAAACGCCCTGCTCACTTTGCAGTCGCTGCTTCTCTTTACCGGTGCGGCTTCTGCCTTTGTCTCTTTACATACAGAACATTCTACAAATTCTTTGCAACATTTAAACTGAATATCAGCACTGTGTTTTGGCATTAACTGCAGTGTTGAGAAACTAGCATGCCCCAGCTTCCTGTGGTAATCGTGAATACACCCATCGTGGGTAGGTTTATTTAACACAGTTTTAACAGCAGCTACTTGAGATTGATCTATAACATACAGAGCATTATGTAAATGTCCCTTTGCTTGCACTTTTCCCAATCTGCTTATGGTGCAAGTCCCTTTTGAAAATGTTACATCATAATTCATACTGTTGAGTTTAGACACAGACATTATATTCATGTCCATTTGTGGAACGTACAACACGTTCGACAGAGTAGTTTTTAGACAGTGTACATAAACAGTGCCCCTCCCCAGCACCTCACGTTTCGATCCATCAGCCAAAATGATTTGCTCACGTGTAGAAGAGAGCACTTTAAATTGTTCCTTTTTACTTGCGAGAAAATGAGTAGACCCAGAGTCGATCACCCAAACAGGGGAGTTTTCTCTGTCCTTCTTACTCGTGTCGCTTGCTACTACGCGTACAGACAAAAAGTCTTTTCCTTTCTCTGGTTTTCTTGTCATATCGCAGTCTTTATGCAGATGTTTCGTGGAACCACATCTGAAGCATTTCTTTATGCTCGTGTAGTCTTTAGCAATGTCTTTCCTTTTACTTGGACCGGCGGCGGCTTGAGTTGCGCTGCTTTCATGTCGTCTCTCCGCCTCCTGAAGTAACTTTTCAGTAACATACAGCATGTTGAGTTCTTCATCAGGTAAAGCCTCGAGCGCTGAGATTGCCGCATCATAAGAGGCGTCTAAAGATGATAATAACACGTACACCTGTTGCTGGTCAGAATAATACACATCTCTGTCCTGCAACTGTGCAAACAGGTTGCGTATTGTCTGGATATGCTCGTGCATGCTTACGCCTTCCTTTAAGCGGGTTTGAAACAGCCTTCTTGCGAGTAACGCTTTGCTGCCAGCCGTAGTACGTACATGCACGTTCCGAAGCGCCTCCCAAACTTCTCTCGCTGTTTCTCTGTCTCTCACATACAGCAATTGAGAGTCTTGCACTCCCAGGATTATTGTGGCTTTTGCCCTCTGGTCCTGGCGTTGCCATTCCTCCGTGGGGTCGTCTGGAGCGTCTGCCTCAACGACATGCCAAACATCTTCTCGTATGAGCAGCATTTGCATTTTAATGCGCCAACTCACATAGTTAGTTTCGCTGAGACGCTCTAGAGGCAGTCCAGATGCGTAAGACATCGCCATCCTAGCCTCTTTCTCCGGGAGCTCAATGGTGCTTGCTTCCTTGCCTGCGTATGCTCCTTTTTCCAGTTTGTCTGCTTACTGGTTCTGTTGGGTCCGGCTGTAATCTGGGCCCATAACCCTATGTTAGCAGTGGACTTTCAGAACCAGGTAGAACATAACAGGCAGACGTACACAGGAGCATAGTTAAACAGAACTTTATTTGCTGCTCACAAACGAGTCCTATAAACAGGTATAGGCACTTACACGGCACAAGCACTTTCGGCAATACACTTCTCATCGACTTTTCTCCTCACACCCCCACACTAGCTGGCATCTCTAGCTCCGTTTTATGGCCCTCTAGCAATTAGCAACAAATGCCTGCAGCTGTGTGATTGCTGTAACCTGAGCCTTGTTTCAGCTCACTCTTGTCCTTTTAACTCTTTGCTCCCCTGCATCCTTGGGGATCAAAACCTATGCTACTTACTGCCTGTCAGCAAATGGTAACAGTTTCCTTAAAATCGTCTTGTTTGATGTATCTTTTAGAGCCTAATGTTTAATCCAATCAAATGTAAACACTTTTAAACCCTGATTCTTTCAGATGAAGTATTAAATGGGCAGTTGAAGAATTAATCATGCTGAATGAATTATTTATGTAAAATAGTGTTGTATCTTTAGGGGACAGTTTCCTGTTTTGCCTGGAGATCAGAGAGAGCCTGCTTGTTGTCAGTGTTCTTATACATTTACCCTTTAGTGTCCACATAAATTTAGTTAGGATCATTATATGATGTGTGAAACTTCTACTTAACACCTAACTATCTAACCCATTAAAATCAGTGGGATTTGAAAGTGCTTAATTGAATAGTACCCATTGTTTTTAACTTTGCTCTGCTAACTTTTCACTTGCATATGTGTATATATAAACACACACATAATGGAATTAAAAATAGCATTTTATATGTATATGAGACAAAAGATTCAGTTCCATGATGCACACCATACACACCATGCACACATGATGGTGGTTTGAGGAATTCACTGAAGATAGCTTTGAAAATATGAGTCAGAATTATTAATATTTGTAGCCCAGAAGATGCTCAAATTGTTTGCCAGTCATTTCTTCTTTATCAAGAGCAGGACCTGGTTTCTGGGAGGGTCATGTAAGCACAGGCTGGAATCTTAAATATACCTACT
Organism: Rhineura floridana; assembly: GCF_030035675.1. Classification (NCBI taxonomy): domain Eukaryota; kingdom Metazoa; phylum Chordata; class Lepidosauria; order Squamata; family Rhineuridae; genus Rhineura; species Rhineura floridana. The sequence continues at coordinate 87,632,680 of NC_084482.1, read as the reverse complement.
TGGAAGTGAGCCTTATTGGACACTACTTTTGAGTAGACATGCATAGAATTGCTCTCACAGTTTCTAATTCTGTTGGATATTTTCTTGGATCATCAATACAATTGCTATACTCTATTAATGTGATAGTCCAAGTGAGAAATTGCAATACATTCACAGGGAATTGGTTCTTTGACTGTGACCTCCTGGCTTACAACATCTGGAATAGATATTGCATGCAGGAACAATAAAATGTTTTGTAATAATAATAATAATATTAATAAACTTTATTTCTACCCCGCCCTTTTTCCAATAGGACTCAGAGCAGCTTACAAGTAAAAACAACACCAGTTAAAACATACATACTATTAAAAAAGAATTAAACTATGAGAAAAATTAAAACCATAAAAAATAGGTTAAAAACAGCAGACAATTTAAAATAATAAAATCATATAATGTAGTCACCAAACCTATGACACTTAATCCTGGTCGTTCTCTATCCCAAATGCCCGTTGAAATAAAACAGTCTTTACTTGTCACCGGAAAGATGGCAAGGAGGGAGCTGATCGTACCTCACTCGGAAGGGAGTTCCACAGCCTAGGGGCAGCCACCGAAAAGGCCCTATCTCGTGTCTGCGTCATATGTGCTTGAGAAGGTGTGGGGAACACAAGAAGGGCCTCACCTGAAGATCTCAAATCCCGGACGGGTTCATGTAGGGAGATACGATCTGTCAAATAGCCTGGACCTGAGCCGTATAGGGCTTTGTAGGTCAAAACCAGCACTTTGAATTGTGACCGGAAACAAATTGGCAGCCAGTGGAGCTGTTGTAACAGGGGAGTTGTATGGTCCCTGTAACCAGCCCCGGTTAGCACTCTGGCTGCAGCTCTTTGTACCAATTTAAGTTTCCGAACAGCCTTCAAAGGCAGCCCCATGTAGAGAGCGTTACAGTAGGCTAAGTGGGATGTAACCAAGGCATGCATCACCCTAGTCAGATCAGGCAGCTCTAGGAACGGGCGCAGCTGGCGCACCAGTTTTAATTGGGCAAATGCGCTCCTGGATACAGCAGCAATCTGGGCCTCCAAATTCAAAGCTGAGTCCAGGAGTACACCCAAACTGCAAACCTGAGACTTCAGGGGGAGTGCGACCCCATCCAGCACAGGTTGAATCCCTATTCCCTGATCTGCCCTCCGACTGACCAGGAGTACCTCTGTTTTGTCAGGATTTAATCTCAACTTGTTTGCCCTCATCCAGTCCATCACTGATGCCAGACACTGGTTTAGGACCTGTACGGCTTCCTTGGCTTCAGGTGGAAAAGAGAAATAGAGTTGAGTGTCATCAGCATACTGATGGCACCGAACCCCAAAACCCCGGACAACCTCCCCCAGCGGTTTCATGTAGATGTTAAATAACATGGGGGACAGAATGGAACCCTAAGCGACCCCATAGGTCAATGGCCAAGGGGTCGAGCAGGAGTCCCCCAGTACCACCTTTTGGGTTCGGTCCTCCAGGAAGGACTGGAGCCACTGTAACATAGTGCCCCCAAGTCCCATCTCAGCAAGGCAGCCCAGAAGGATACCATGATCGATGGTATCGAAAGCCGCTGAGAGGTCCAGTAGAACCAGCAGAGACACACTCCCCCTGTCCAGTTCTCTGCGTAGGTCATCCACCAAGGCGACCAAAGCCGTCTCTGTCCCATAGCCAGGCCTGAAACCAGATTGAAATGGATCCAGATAATCCGTATCATCCAGGAATCTCTGGAGTTGGGTGACCACCACACGCTCTATTATCTTGCTTAAAAATGGAATATTGGAGACTGGCCGGTAGTTACCTAGTAAAGAGGGATCCAGGGAGGGCTTTTTCAGCAGTGGTCTTATAACTGCCTCCTTTAAGCATGATGGAATTCTGCCTTGTTGCAGAGAGGCATTGACTACTCCCCTGACCCAATCGACCAGTCCCCCTCTGGTACTTCTAATGAGCCAGGAAGGGCAAGGGTCCAGTACACACGTGGTGGCATGCGCCGCTCCAAGGATCTTGTCCACATCCTCAGGCAAAACAAGTTGAAAAGAATACATTTTAATTGGACAAACAGGCGCCGAAGTTACATCCTCAGAGACTGTATCAATTTCAGCGTCCAAGTCAGAGCGAATCTGAGCAACTTTGTACGCAAAGTGCCGTGCAAATTCTTGACAGCAGTCTGCTGAGTGGTCAGAATTACCCTCACAGGGGCTAGAACTTAAGAGCCCCCTAACCACTCGAAACAGTTCCGCTGGACGGCTCCCAGCAGAGGCAATGAAGGCTGAGAAGAAAGATTTCTTCTTAGCCCGTACTGCCTCGGAGTAGGCTGTGATGTTCCTGTATTAATGTATATATGGTAAGTGCTGTTTGTATAGGAGATACATGGTAAGTGGAATGAAAGAGGAGGGGGGAGTAAATGGGCAGTAGAATGCTGGATGATTGGCTGAGTGTTTAGAATGGCTGAGAGTATAAATGGAAGGATGACAGTTAAATCTGGGTGGACGTGAGTGGGTTGTTTTGGTGGGTTTTTGAGAGGAGATTGTGTGGAGAGTTGGTGGATGTGAGGAGAGTGTGGAGTTCGGATTAATACCAAGACAAGTACCAGAAATAGATGAAACCATATGCTTATGTGCCTTTATAAAGTAATCTTGTTATCTCTGTTATTTAATAAAAACTATATTTGGTTTACCGAAGGCCGGATCCTTGGCTGGGGTTATACAGACCAGAAGGGAGGGCAAGGTGCTTACCAAGGCTGAAGGGAAACTGTAACAATTGGTGGCAGCGGTGAAGGGAAGAATATAACACCACAAGTATTCAGAGCAAACCAGGATCGTATGCTTTATATATACAGATCAAAGGGATTGGGGACAGCTTAAGCACGCAGTCACAGAGGTAACCTGATAGAGAGGCAGAGTCTCTGGGAATACTGGTTATAGGACGTGACTGGTGGTGCTGCCTAGCAGGGGGATCTGTTGAGATCTGTGCTAGAGCGGGGAGAGAAACCATAAAAAGGACAGTCCGGACTGGTGGAGTCCCTGGTGGTGCCTAGAGACAGGCAGTAACCACGAGCAGGTAGGAACCTGACAGGGAGAGCCAGGGAAGGGCGTCACATAGGCCTTCAAATAGGGTCTAGCCCGAGCTCGATCAGCTTCTCTCCGAGTCTTCCGCCAACGTCGCTCTAGTCCCAGTCTGACACGCTTCATCACCACCAGCTCCTTGGAAAACCATGGGGCCGGTTTGGCTCCACTCCGAAAGAGGGGACGCTCGGGAGCGATCGTGTCCACCGCCCTGGCCATTTCTCTATTCCAGAGGTCAACCAGGGCTTCGACAGGATCACCTGCCAAGGTGATAGGAAAATCTCCAAGAGCCGTCAGGAAACCATCCGGATCCATCAGCCTCCTCGGACGGAACATTCTAATCGGTCCCCCACCCCTGCAGAGGCTCTGAGTCCCAGTGAGTCTAAACCCGACCAGGTAGTGATCTGTCCATGACAATGGAACCACCACAAGTTCTTCCACACCAAGATCACCATCATCCCGACCAACACAGAAAACAAGGTCGAGGGTGTGACCAGCAACATGAGTGGGGCCAGATACTACTTGGGACAGCCCCATGGTTGTCATGGAGGCCATGAAGTCCTGAGCCACTCCCAACAGGGCAGTCTCAGCGTGGATGTTGAAGTCACCCAATACCACAAGCTGAGGGGACTCCAACACCAACCCCAAGACTACCCTGGCTAGCTCAGTTAGGGAGACTGTGGAGCAGCGGGTGGGCTGTACACCAACAGAATCCCTATTCTGTCCTGGCCACCTAACTTCAAGTACACACACTTGAACCCTGAGAACTGTGGGAGAGGGCACCTGGTCAGGGGGATAGTATCACGATAGATCACTGTGACTCCACCTCCCTGTCCCCCAGGTCTCGGCTGCTGCTGTACTGAAAAACCAGGTGGACAAAGCTGGGAGAGATTAACCCCTCCAGCTTCATCCAACCAGGTTTCCGTAATACAGGCCAGGTCAGCATGCTCACAGAGGACCAAATCCTGAATGAGCATCGATTTTCCATTCACCGATCTGGCATTCACCAGCAGCAGTTTTAACCCAGGGGCACTGTCACCAAGGCCATCCAGGTTGTTTGAGCGGGAAGACAGCTTGGGGGTTATCAACAATCGGTTACACTCAACCATCCCTTGATAGCATGGCTGTCTCCCTACTTCGTATCTCCCTCTGCCTTCAACAACATTAATGGCAGCCCCTTGGATTCCCTCCATCACCCCATGGATCCCCTCCTTTGCCCACTTATCCACAAACTTAAATGACCATCTTACACCAGGGGAGTGGGGCAGAGGCAGTCAGGGAGAAGGAAAGGTATGTGTCAGCCTACAAACATTAGGGGGAGAACACTTCAGAGGAGCTAGCGAAATTAACGGGACCGGTCCTCGACAACTAGCTGACGACCCCTGTTCTGTATTCTCCAAGTCAGACCAAGATGAGTCGAGACTGGTGTTCAAAGATGCCCTATGAGAACAGACACTAGACAGGGTAGGGGTGGAATGAACAGTCTCAATATAGTTCTCAGATGAAAAAGGATTAGTCAAGTTCGTAAGGGTAGTTTTCAAGGATGACAGCCGTGACAGAATCTCACGTTGTTCCACATTGTAGGTGATGCATGCAATGTTATACAGTAAGTTTTAAACATAAATCTGTACAAAAATCAAACATTCATTGAAAACTTGTATAGGAAGCTGCCTTATACTGAGTCAGACCCTTGGTCCCTCTAGCTCAGTATTGTTTGCACTGACTAGCAGCAGTTCTCTATGGTTTCAGGCAGGAGTCTCTCCTAGCCCTGCCTGGAGATGCCAGGGATTGAATTTGGGACCTACTGCAAGCAAGGCAGATGCTCTACCAATGAGCCTACAGCCCTTCCCCTATGATAATCAATTACAATCAAAGGACTGGAGTCAAAACTTCTCACCTACATTGAGAAGGTTTCTTCCACTGGCAGAAAGAATTGTTTTATACTTTATACACCACAGCAGCCTTGGCCAAGCTGGTGCCCTGCAGATGTTTTGGTCCACTACTTCCATCAGCCCCAGTCAATGGTCAGGGATGATGAGAGAGTTATAGTCCAACAACGTCTGGAGGGCATCAAGTTGGAGGTCTGTGCTACAGAGTTATGCAAGAAAATACAAAATGAAATCAAACATGTCTTTCTACTTGTGCAAGAGATTGTGACGTGGGAACTACAATAACTTTTATTGCTGTGTGCATTCCCTTCTAGAAGCTTTTGGACAAATGAGCTTGTAGAACAGGACTAGTGGCTATTTTCCTTCCACCCACAGTTCTTTGGATCTGAAAGAAGAAACATGAAAACTAGTCATCAACATAAGTTTTGTTTTGGTAACATTCTGTATCTTTTTTTGACTTTCCTCTGAATAACATCAGCACAAGATGAGAAGATAGCCCAAAATTTGATCTTAGAGCCATATTTAGACATGACTACCAGATTGGACACAATATTAATAAAATGGGGCAGTTTCAAAGTTGTAATTCACTTTTTTCAGGTGACTAGCCATTTTATCCATATGTATAAGTATAAATGCATAGCTCTTTGGGCATTCAAAAATTGTACGTTAACAATTCATTAAGAGCCCAATATTATTATTATTATTAAATTTATTTATACCCCACCTTTTGGCCAAAGGCCCTCAAGGCGGCTTACAAAGAAAAATAAACACAAATATAAAAATACATCAATAAAAGCAGTACAATTTACAAAAAAATAAACTAAATAACAAATAACATTATTAAGAAAAAATGTCCAAGAAAAATTTTGAACAAGTGAATTTAAAATGGATCGCTCTCTGTCTTTGCCAGCACACAATATTCCATGCTTAGAGTCTCTCTCAGACACAGTTTACTTTGTTCCAATCCCAGCAGACTGTTGGGATTGGACCCCATTTTTGAGACTTCCATTTCTAAGCCAAATTCAGTCATCAGATGCAAGACAAAATGAGGCAGCTACCTGGGGATGGCGATGCACTTGGTGTTGATGCTCTGGGTGGTGACGGCCTTTTCCAGCTCGTCCAGCTGCCCAGTCTTCTTGAACTTCTTCACCAGGCTCTTGACCGTCTTCTCGCACCACTTGTCCTCCTGCCTGTTCTGCTTGCCTTTCTTCCAGCCCAGCAGTCGCTTGACGATGGGCAGCATGAAGGGAAGGATGGATGACATGACTGCGGCGGGGAGGAGAAGCCCAGAAGCAAGCCTGGGGAAGGACCACCAGCGGTGGCAGCGAGAGCAGCCAGCTTCCCTCACATCTGGCACTGATGCTGGTAGAAGATCAGATATGCCATCACCATGACAAATACACTGGCAGAACACATGGCCAGCAAAGATAAATTGGTGGAATGGCTGATATGTAGTTCAGGCAAGGGTACCGGCAACACCAAGTTTAATGGGCAGTCCACAGTCTGGTCACACAGAGCAGCTCAGGCAAATCACCCAAGAACATTATACAGGTCTGGTACAAAGACGTTGTTGCAGCAACTCTTCCACCCTGGTACTGAGGCTTTTGATCTTGAGCTGCTGGAAGTACATCCAGGGTCCAGCTGAATTTGTTGTAAGCCGCCCTGAGTGTTGTAAGCTGCCCTGAGTTGCTGTAAGCCGCCCTGAGTTCCACTGGAAAAAGGGCAGGGTATAAATAAAGATAATAAATAAATAAATAAATAAATAAATATCTACTGCTATCAAAAAGTGGCCTCCACAAGGAGGACCTTACTCACAAGGAGCCAACTCCTGAGGAGCCTTTCCCTGAAGTCCAGCAATTCTCCTTCTGGGGCAGGTTCCTCTTCCATTCCCATGGGCTTGGGACCCTTTCAGCCTCAGGGTATGAGGCTGAGCTCTCCCACTACATGATCCCCCCTCCCTCAGCCACCTGGTCTGAGAGTCCAGACTCTTCCTCATCTTCAGATCTAGTTGTGTCCTGGGCTTCACTAAGTAATAGGGGCTCCAGGTCATCCTCTAATGAGGAATCCTTCAGCTGAGGCACAAAACTTACATTGCTGGTTCTGAGCTCTTGGGGAAGCCTGCTTAAGCAGATGGCATGCACTCGGGCCTGATGGTTGGCATGGATGGGTTGATGATGAGTAGACTGGTGGTACATGGCTTCCCTTAATAACAAGTTGCTCAGACTACACAGACAGCAGAGTTTCCAGTCATGTTGCTTCACACTGAGCCTTGCACATAAGCTTGCCTATATAGATGCATGCTGGAACCAGGGCTTGGAAAAGTTACTTTTTTGAACTACAACTCCCATCAGCCCCAGCCAGCATGGCCATTGGATTGGGCTGATGGGAGTTGTAGTTCAAAAAAAGTAACTTTTCCAAGCTCTGGCTGGAACTGTGTGTTTCAACATAAGGAGAGTGGTGTCTGCTATCTGTAAGTTCATTGTGCATGTGGAAGGAGCCCTTAAGGTGCGGATGAGAACCTGTGGCTGTCCAGGTGTTGCTGAACTCCAGCTATGATTACCCCTGACCTTTCACCATGCTGTCTGGGTCTGATGGGAGATGGAGTCCAACAATATCTGAAGGGCTGCAGGTTCCTGACCCCCTGTCTTAAGGTATGAAGAGAGCTCATGTAGAGTGTCATCATGAATGGAAGCATTTACTGGCATCTTCCATACATGATCTACACCTATTGAATCAGTCCCCAAGAAAGGTACACCCTTGTTAGTAGGTCACTGAGTTGAATAGGCATGAGACTTTTATACAGTTCTTTCATTCCTCTCTTCTCTCTCTAGCTCAGCTCTACCCTACAAGGTTTTTGTCTGTGTTCTTCTTATGGTTGTCAGTGTGTGTCCTACTTTACAGTGAGCTGAAGGTCTGTTAGAGGGCTTCCTAGTCCAGGTCTTAAAAACCATAAGAAGAGAGAGCAGGGGCCTTGGAGTTGCCCATCAACAATTAACACCTGCTGAACAGCAGACTGAACAAACACAGCGTACCTGTGGTTTTATTCAACATAGTTCTATCAGCACAAGTTCTATCTGCAACTGAATGTTCTCCCATCTCCTCCCCACTGGACACCCTCTTAATCTGTTCTGGGGTTTCCCCCAACATACCAGAGTAGATTTAGGGACAGCATGGGGCACATACGGGGTGGGAGAGGAGATGGGGGGAATCCCATTACACTAGTATGATTATTTAGCTGAATACTGCCCCTGGTCACAACCTCCCCCTTCTATGGTGAGATGTATTGTACATCTATTTAAATTAGCAATTATTTCTAAATTTCCATCCATCCATATAAGCTGGCATATGCAAATTTTATGGAAAATTTTGTACTCTTTTTGGGGTAATATGTAAGTAACGCTTGATGTTTGGAAATCATTTCCCCATTCTTCACTGATGTTATATATCAGAAATGTTTCTTTCCCAACCAGCTGGTGTCATATACTGTATTTTGTATTATAGGGATTTACCATATTTGCAGCTTAGTCTGTTAGTGTAATGTTCTCATTTTTATTGTGCTAACACAGAGAAGGTGAAATAATTGAACCACTGTTATCCAGATCAATGATGGTCAACTGATGACCTTCAGGATTGCTCCCCCCCCCCGGAGATTTTATATGCCCCTGGGTGGCTCTTTCAAATCTTAATCAAGGTATGGGTTATAAAACTGAGCCCAAAATGACAGTGCAGGGAAAGAGTCACTGAACAACGATAGGTGGAGGCAGAATAGGACATAATCAACTGGCAATCACTGTCAATTTTCTATTGATAAATAAACCTTTTTATCATATGAAATTCACCATCTCTTATCTATCTATAAGTGACTTATTATTAGTCCTTTTCAGAAGTTAAGAGATTTCTGTTGAAATATGAAGCTGCATATAAATTAATTAGCTAGCTAACTCATGGATTAATAATACTGTGTGTGTGTGTGTAGAGGGCCTGAGTGTTCATGTGGACATCTGCAAATATGAAATCTTAATGTGCACAGCTGTACATATTGGGGGCTGTTCTAGTCGAAAGGTGAGATATAATTCTTAAGTCTGGAAGTAACTAAACAATGCATGCAAAGGCTTCTATTTGATTGGGACCCCTGAGTGATTGGGGTTCTTCCTGATGGCATGGAAACCTTTGTACATACAGCTATGCAAGCAATGGCTTTTCCTTTGCAGATGTCTGTGTAAATGCACAGATGTCAGGGGGCTGGGCTAGTGAGGCACATGGTGTTGGGAGCGGGGCTAGCTGGTGTACTTACCCATTCACCCATTCAATCAGCACATGAGGCCTAGCTACTGAAAAGGACTAATGTCTTTCTTCATAATTGGCTCTCTTTCTTCATAGCTAAGGCTAGGTTGAATTTCAAATGCACAAAATCCTGCATACTCATGCTATGCATTTCCTCCACCAATTACTGTTACATCTTCCAGACAACTAGCCTTGCAACTGCCCAAGGGAAGCACTAACCATTAAGTAAAAGGCCTTACAGAAATTCAGGAGGTGTGGTATCAGTATAAATGTTTGCAAAATGCCCAAAGCTGCATCCTTGTTGTGGGCAGAGATAATAACAGAGATTTGAACTATGACAGCTGAATAGAGCAGGCAATAGAACCTTGATCGTATCTTCATATGTAGCTTGTCCTAGAAAGCAGAGGATATTTCCTTCTAATTCATAACCCCCTCTTGTTTTATGCATTGATCTATTCTACAAACTGGATTTTCCAGATCATCCAGTTTCTTCAATTTCTCCCCTCAGTTTACATTCACAAAGGGTGATAGGTTATTTTCTTTATTGAGCTGTGGAGCGCTTTTGGAGAGATTCTTCGTTTGAACCCTGCTGGCTAATGGTGATAGGATGGCACCAAAATTGCATTTAGACCATATTAACCCTGTGCATGAATGATGAAAAATGTACTTCTAGAGTTTTTTAGCATGTTTTTCTTCCAGGGTTTCTCTAGGTAGATACAATTTGGGGATAGAAGTGAAACTGAAAGGCTTTCTTCTTTTAAATACTTTCCACTCTCTGCAACCGTTTGGCTTTGTTAGAGATGTTACACTATATCAGTCTTGTGTATTTAACCAAAACTTTGTCCATCCATTGCTTCTTCAAATCCAAGTCAACAAAGACCGTTATTTCTTCTAGCTTTGTGTCTTCTAACATCTTAGTGTTACGCCCAACTAGGGGCTAGGTTCGTGCTCCCCAAGTTCGAGTCAATTAACTTGGAGACGAGACGAGGATAGAAAATATGCCAGCAGGTTTATTGCACGTTTGCAAACGGAGAGCAGCAAGCACGGGCTAACTCTAACGTTCCTCTTTACAGGTCACGTTTTTAAAGGTTCGTTGCATGATACATGTTTATTTGTTTTTCTTCCAGGTGAGGGCTTATCTGTTCCATTTCGGGCATGGAGATTGCCTAAGGTAAGTAACTAACACTGCATATTTATTCAAGGGCTGTGTCCTTGTTGCAACACTTATGATTGTATCAGCACCTATGATTGTATCACCATCTCTGATCGTATCAGCCTTTAATATCACATTGTATCAACCTTTAATATCACATTGTATCAACCTTTAATATCACATTGTACCAGCATTTAGTATCACATTAGGATGCAACTGGGCTACAGCTCCCATCATTTCTGACCATTGGCTATGGTTGGGACCAATGGGAGTTGTCGTCCAACATCTGGTGGGCCACAGGTTCCTCACCCCAGTTTTAATTCTTGCTATCTAGGCCATTTTTCTTTCCAGTTAGTGGCCAGACAAACTCTGAAGCAGACCTATCAAGTATTTTTCCTGCAAGTACTAATACTTCTATGCAACTGCGTTCCCTTTTCATCTGCTAACGTCCCCTTGCCACCATGACCCCAGCTGATGTCAGCCAGCAGCAAGAACTTCACAATTATGGATGCAAATATTGTCATATCCATTCATTCTTCCTTGGCTTAGTGTGAGGAGGATGGATTTCCTTTTCAAATCTTAATTTACTATCTTCTTTCTGGCAATGCTCTATAAACCTCCTCTTTGAGGTCAGAGGGGGTTTGAGAGTGTTGAAGAAGCTAAGAGTAATGCCGTCAGGAGTCTAGACCAAGAGGCTAGACTCCTAGCAGGGGTACCCAAGGCAGAATGGTCAAAGCTGAAACACCAGACTAAGATGAATCCAAACTCAGAGGAAGGCAATGGTAAACCACCTCTGAATACCTCTTACCACGAAAACCCTATGAACAGGGTATCCAAAATGCAACACGAGATAGTGCTGGAAGATGAACCCCCAGGTCAGAAGGCACTCACCGAGCTACTGGGGAAGAACAAAGGACAAGTACAAGTAGCGCTGTGGCTAATAATGCAATAATGGTCAAAGCCGAAAGGAAGTCCAGAGGCTGATGCGCATAGATGTGAAAAGCGAGTCCGGAGTTGTACGATGCACACAATAGGAACATGGAATGTGAGAAGTGTGAACCAGAGAAAGTTAGAAATTGTCAAGCAAGAAATTGAATGTATCAACATTACAATACTTGGTGTGAGCGAACTAAAATGGACGAGAATGGGACATTTTCAATCAGGCAACTACAAAATATTTTATGCAGGAAATGAGAAATTAAGAAGAAATGGGGTGCTTTACTAGTGAGAAGTGATGCAGCAAAAGCAATTAGGAACTACAATGCAAGGTCTGAACGAGTTATATCAATGAGATTAAATGGGAAACCTATCAACATAACCATCATCCAAGTCTATGCTCCAACGGCAAATGCAGAAGAAGAGGAATTGGAGAGATTTTACGCAGAAGTACAGGAAGAAATTGATCACACACCAAAACAAGATGTGCTGATAATCATGGGGGACTGAGAAGAATTAGGAATTGTGGGGAAATGGGGCCTAGGAGACAGAAATGAAGCAGGAGAAAGTCTTATTGAATTCTGTGAAGCCAATAATTTGTTTCTTGCAAACACATTTTTTGAGCAACCGAAAAGACTGTACACGGGCATCACCAAATGGTCAATATAGGAATATAGGAATCAAATTGATTATATAATTGGTAGCAGATCATGAAATGGTCATATCGAAAATCAGAGTAAAGCCAAAGAACACCAACAAAGCAATCATAATGCCAAAATACATTTTAAATAACATCCCAGAAGCATATAAAGATCAAATAAAGAACATGTTTGAGGCTTTAAACTTAGTTGACAGAGGACCAGAAGAACTATGGAATGAAGTCAGAGACGTTATCAGAGAAGAATGCAAAAAGACAATACCTCTAATTAAAAAGAGAGAAAGACCTCAATGGCTGACTGAAGAAACTCTTAAAATGGTTAAAGAGAGAAGGAAAGCAAAAGCAAAAGGAGATAGAAACACAGTCAGAACCCTAAATGCAACAATACAGAGACTAGTATGTAGGGACAAAGGGAACTATTACAATAGTTACAGTATAGAAATAGAAGAGGACAACAAAAAGGGAAGAACTCAAGAGCCCTATTCCAAAAGATTAGAGAAATGAAAGGGAAATTTAAACCAAGAGTAGGGATGTTGAATAATCAACAGGGAAACACACTGACTGACCGAGATGAAATAAAAGGAAGATGGAAGCAATACACTGAAGAACTCTGTAAAAGAGATGACAGGATGACAGATTCATTCACGGAGGAACCATATGATGAAGAACCAGAAATTTTAGAATGTGAGGTGAAAGCTGCTCTTAAAATACTTGGAAGAAACAAATCACCAGGAACAGATGGCATACCAATAGAGTTGCTACAAGCTCCTGAGACTGAATCTGTCCACATTTTGACAAAAATTTGTCAGGAAATATGGAAAACTAAACAATGGCCCACAGACTGGAAGCATTCAATATATATCCCAATTCCAAAGAAAGGGGATCTCAGGGAATGCAGTAATTATCAAAGTATTGCCTTCATATCCCATGCAAGTAAAGTAATGCTCAAGATTCTACAACAAAGGTTCTTACCATATATGGAGCAAGAAATGCCAGATGTCCAGGCTGGATTTAGAAAGGAAAGAGGCACCAGAGATCATATTGTAAACATACGTTGGATAATGGAACGGAGCAAGGAATTTCAGAAGAAAATCACTCTGTGCTTTACAGATTACACCAAAGCCTTTGACAGTGTAGATCATGAAAAACTATGGAATGCTTTAAAAGAAATGGGGGTGCCACAGCATCTGAATGTCCTGATGCGCAATCTATACTCTGGACAAGAGGCTACTGTAAGGACAGAATATGGAGAAACCGATTGGTTCCCAATTGAAAAGGGTGTGGGACAGGGGTGTATTTTATCACCCTATTTGTTTAATCTGTACACAGAACATATCATACAGAAAGCAGGATTGGACCAAGATGAAGGAGGTGTGAAAATTGGAGGGAGAAATATCAATAATTTAAGATATGCAGACGATACCATACTATTAGCAAAAACCAGTAATGATTTGAAATGAATGCTGATGAAAGTTAAAGAGGAAAGCACAAAAGCAGGACTACAGCTCAACGTCAAAAAGACTAAAGTAATGACAGCAGAAGATTTATGTAACTTTAATGTTGACAATGAGGACATTGAAGTTGTCAAGGATTATCAATACCTCGGCACAGTCATTAACCAAAATGGAGACCATAGTCAAGAAATCAGGAGAAGGCTAGGACTGGGTAGGGCAGCTGTGAGAGAACTAGAAAAGGTCCTCAAATGCAAAGATGTATCACTGAACATTAAAGTCAGGATCATTCAGACCATGGTACTTCCATGTATGGATGTGAAAGTTGGACAGTGAAAAAAGCGGATAAAAGAAAAATCAACTCATTTGAAATGTGGTGTTGGAGGGGAGCTTCGCGGATACCATAGACTACGAAAAAGACAAATAATTGGGTGTTAGAACAAATTAAACCAGAACTATCACTAGAAGCTAAAATGATGAAACTGAGGTTATCATACTTTGGACACATAATGAGAAGACATGATTCATTAGAAAAGATAATAATGCTGGGAAAAACAGAAGGGAGTAGAAAAAGAGGAAGGCCAAACAAGGGATAGATTGATTCCATAAAGGAAGCTACAGACCTGAACTTACAAGATCTGAACAGGGTGGTTCATGACAGATGCTGTTGGAGGTCCCTGATTCATAGGGTCGCCATAAGTCACAGTCGACTTGGAGGCACATAACAACAACAACATTTATTTATTAAATTTATATCCCGCCCTTCCTCCCTGAAGGAGGCCAGAGCGCCAGTAATGACATGGTCAGTTGTCATCCCTCTTTGTGACATTAAACATCTCTGTTAAATTATGCCTAGTTTTGCTTTCATGTTATAAATAATAGCATTTTTCTCTTGCCTGCCACCACTCTTTCTGACACTCTTTCCATTTTAAGTGCTATTTTACACACAAATATTTGTGTAAATTGACAGATAAAAAGACAAACCTCCTGATTTGTTTAGTTATTTGGGGAGTATTTCATATCCAATATTAGTTAACTATACAATTGTACAGTATTAATTAGGGGCAAATTGAATGATGCATGCAAGTCTCCAGATTTCGCTTTCCCCTTCCAAGACTCCCTCTGAGGCTTATAAGTCACCATGAAGAGTCTGGAAGCTCACAGCATCCCACCATCCCTGCCATCCCCTGTACATCCCTTGAATTGAGTGGTCCCTTGAGTGGTCTTGTTGCTGCTTCCTTCACAAAGACCAATGAGATAACAGACGAGATCTCAATGAGATGAGGAAATGGCTGCAGTACCAAGATTCTATAACTATAACATGCAAAAGTGGTACCCTGGTATCCTGTCATAATTCCATTGTGTTCGGTGACATCCTAAACAGAACATACCCAAATTAGGAGTCAAGTTATGAAATCTTTCTTTACCATATGATTGGTTAATTGCGGTCACTTGGAGCAGGTTGGGAGGTGGAGCTTTCAAACACTCCAAACTTTGCAGCCCAAAGCAGAAGTGTTTGGCTAGAAAGTTTCTGCGGTTTGTGTTCAATCCATTTGATACTTGAGCAGTTGTAAATACCTCCAAGCTGGCCTTCCTCCCCCCTTTATGCTCACCATCTGTTCCTTATTTCATGGAACAGTTGCTGTTTTATTTCTCTCAAAATGTGGCCATGAAAGCCTTTTCAAATAGAGCTGCAAGCTACAGCTGGTCTTGGTAACAAAACCACACAGATAGGCAGTTACAGCTCCAGCAGCTCTGTAACTTACACTACCTTTGTCCTTATTGCTGATCTTTCAAGGTTTACATAAATTTTTGCCAGCCTGGAGCTATCCAGATGTTTGGACCACAATTCTCATCAACCCTAAACCCATAACTGTAAGCAATACATTGGTCTAAAATTGGATTGGAAATTGAGATATAAATAACTCAGATAACAAGTTTGGGTTTTTTTCCACATGCATCTGAAAGATAAGTTGGAATAAATTTTAAAAGTGGAAATTATTATTTGAAAAGATTGAAAAATGTTAATAAATTACAGAGTCATTATTTTCAAGTATGTGCTGCTTAATATTCAAAATTTCTAAACTACAGTGGAAAGATAAGTCTCAGTCACCCATTTCTGACTCCTCCTAGCCAGTCACATCTGTTGCTGCTATGGCCACAAAGCTTGTCCGTTGACTATTTTGACCATGCCTAATATTAATCAGGGATTCTTGGCCACAAAAAGGAGGTATACTTCATGCTGAGGGTGACCTTTGTCAGACACTACAAACTCCAAGTTTATATTGGCATGCAAATATTGACCATTAAAAATGACAATTGCTTATCAAACCCAGTCACCCAAGTCTTGTAAAGCAGATCCACAGTGCAAAGATCAAGAATGAAATTCAGGTTTATCTTGCTTTTAAAGAAACATTCTTGAGCATGAGGGCGTCTGCTCCTGAAGAACTTTCTGGGTATGCAGTGAACCTACCAGTCTATCATAAAGATTTCACAATACGAGATGCCATTTTGGCATTTAGGGACTCTACCTGTATATAATGCATATACATATGTAAAAAATGCACACATACTCTTTCATGTTTGCATATATAGCTGTATATACATATAGGTTAGTCAGTTTTAGAGATTCATTAAGAGAAACCCACTAACTAGAGAATCTACAACGCTATGACATTTGCTGGTGCTTCTTTTGTGCTTCTTGCTTTGACCATGTGCTGCTTTTCAGGTGTGTATCTTAGGGACCCATTATGCTGCAGGTGTTAACCAGGACGTCAAGGAGAAGTGTGCTTTTCCAATGAAGGGCTGTTGCATTATGGAATGTTTCCTTGGTCTTCACTTATGCAAGACTATATGCAAGTATGGTGAATATCTTGATGTAGGGGCTGAGCCTGGGAAAATAAACCCAGGCTGAGGAACCTGTGGCTCTCCAATGACCATCAGGCCTAGACAACATCTGGAAGGCCACAGGTTCTCCATCCCTGGAATATGCCATTTAATGGATGGTTTGCTGATTTGAATTGGGGACTTCAGAGCTTACATGCGTAGCCACTGTACTAGTACACTAGCTCTCAAAATCTTCAGTTGTCAGCATATAGTTCCTTCAAGGGTGGTTCCTCATTATTATTTTGTACTGCTAACCTACACAATATGAAGTGTGTATCTGTGCCCTCTCACTGTGGATTTTTGGATAGATATCCTCTACCCTTATTGCCAACTGGATTCCAGTTCAGGTGTTCATTCTGAGTGTGGAGGGGGCTGATCAGAGATATATGCTCACATGCCATTATGTCCAAGAGTACTATTTGCTCACACATGTACAGGCTCCAGCATACAAGTACCAAAACCATGGAAGCAGAAGGTCTTGGATCATCTAAACAAGAACCTATGCATATTTGGGTCTTTGGATGCAGGCTCTGTGCAAGTGGTATGCTTGAACATGTTGAGGAGAGGAATGGGGTCAGCAAGTGAGACCCTTATTAGCCCCTTGGCATGTGTTGATTTGAATCCATATAAACACCTGAACAGGACTAAAGTAACATGTGAATGCTGAGGCAAGTAACTGCTCAACAGTGAGCAACTGTCCAAAAACCTTTTGGAATTTACTTTGAACAGGCAAACATGTACAGCAGTACCATGGGGCACATGGAGAATGTATAACTGAAATAATCTGTACAGTATATTTATTCATGCAGATGTTTGATTATTTTCCTAGAATCTGCACAGATGTGATTTGTGGACATCACATTCTTTTCATGATGTCTGATATGAAATGAGAAGCAGTAGTTCTTGGGTGGTGCAATCCAGACACAGTTATCCTTATCAATGTTCCATTAAAATCAATGGCACTGAAGCTCAGAGGTAGATTCTTAACATCCAGTCCCAAAGATATTCACCCAGAAGTAAGTTCCACTAGGTTCCATGGGATTCCCATCCTGGATCCAGCTTATACATTACTCAGAAAGAGATGGTAGAATTTTGGATTGTAATACTGAAGGCAGGGTGTATGTTTATGAATGCCTGCCATATTAAAAACAAAAACAAAATCCTGGCAAATAAAGGGCAGGGTTGTGCTAAATATTTCTCTCTGATATGTTAGTGTTCTATAGGCATAAGGTGGCAGAGTTTAGAATTAAATAATTATATCTCATTCTGTGGAATGTGTAGAAAAGTTGTACTGGGATGTTTTGGAGAAAGATTCCTGTCTTAACCTTATCATGGATAACTTTCTCTTTTCTCTAAACATCAACTGCAGATTTTCTATATGAGTGATGTATTGTTGGAGCTGTGGTTTGAACAGCAATTCTTGGGGGGGAAAGTATCCTACAAGCTCCCTGTTTATAGATAAAGCCCTCCTATCTGAAGGTGTATCCAGAAAGTTGCCATTTTTGGGTATGTATTCAGTCACATACTGGCAATTTCAGGTTGTGCAATTATAGTTCTTTGGGAGTTCTTGCACAACAAACTCACTTCCCCAAAAGACCAGACATTTTGCAAAAAGGAAAGTGATGGGAAAATGCACTGGAAAGTGTGGGATAACATTTGCTTTGATACATCGACTAACCTCCTTGCAAACAAAGCAAAATGAATGCTCATTAAATAGCCAACTCTGCAAACAAATCAGGATGAATGCTCAATAATGCTCATGGTTGTCTGGAAGTGCCCTAAGGCCTTAGACGAGCCTTGACAAACTGCTCATAGCTTTCTTGTGTTAAGAAATATCAATTCTGACAGCTTCCAAGAATGGGATTTTGTATCCCAAAATGTCACATCAGAAAATTAGAGATTTTTCTAAAGCGAGGGGGGAATTAATTTAATTTCTCACTAAGATTTATCTTCATTTCATTTGAGGATCATTTTTTAATTTTTTTTAATTATAGGTCCCACTGCTGAAGGTAGAAAAGTGAGTACATTTTATTCTTTGTCACAGTTGAGAAGAAACTATTGAAATCACTTTTTGTTAAGAGCAAATTGCCTATTCAACTAAATAATTGCATGAGTAGAATAACCTCCAGAACAGATTTAAGGGGCACATGGTGGGATGGGAGGGGATAAAGTCCTGTTGTTCTGCTCATGCAATTATTTATTTGAATAACACCCTAATCTCTTCTGATCCAGACTTTAAACATTGTGGTTTTGGTTTATTAACTTCAATGTTGACCTTTTCAGAACAATCCTAAGTATGTTTATCAGAAGCAAATCCCACTGAATTCCGTGAAATTTACTTCCTAGGAAGTATGTTTAGAATAGGATGGAAGGATCTGTCAATTTTGGTTCTCTCAGTTTCTTGTTTTTCCAATCTTAAATTCATTTCACAGCAATTTGCTATTTTTTTTAAAAAATCCTCGTGAAAATTCTTCAGCATTTTATTGTGAAGTTCTCCTAATAAACACATTTTTGAATGCAGTTTTTTCTAATGCACACATTTTTGCAAGCAATTGTTCCTAATATAATGTATTTTTGTATGTTATTTTCACGAATATATTAATTTTTATGCACACTTTCCACATTACAAAATTTGGAGAAGTGTGTATTTCAAAGGATTCAAAGTGTGTATTTACGTTCTCATATTGTTTCAGAAAGTGCAAATTGGATAGATTCGGCTTTAAATGCAAATGGAATCAAATCCCCCCCCCCAGTTCTTAATTGCAGCATTATTTTGTTTCTTTTTTTAAAAAAATTAAGATTGCAATTTGTGGTGTTTTTGCTTCTGATTTGCATTTTTATCGGTAAAAAATTGCAATCCAAAGTAAATTTGTATTTCAAACATTTGGCTTCGCAGTTCATCAGTTTAACGTACATGGTGAATATTTCTTATGAAAGCACCCCATCATGTGGCAACAGTCAGTACTTATGACACCACATATTATTAAAGTCTTCACCCTCACCCTCCTGGTGTGATTAATACTAGTAATCGCCAGGTGAGGGCATATTCATTTTTTTTCAAATCACTATCTGAAACTAACTTTTTTATTTATTTGTCATATTTCTATCATCCTCTTCCTAGAAGGATAATTTACAATGTAGTAAATTAGGCTCAGACAGGATTGGAGAACCTTTTTCAGCCCAAGGTCACCTTCCCTTCTAAGCAAGCTTCCGTGGACCACATGCCACCCTGGAACAATGGATGCAAATTTTACCTTTGTATTGTTGGCAAGTTTCTGCACACACTCACACAGCCCTCTCTATCCTTCATCCAGGCAAGCAAGAGGCATGATCAGAGTTCCAAGACACATTCCAGCCAGGCAAAAACACTTAAGGAGAGTGCCAAGCAGGGCTAGTGAGGGGCTTGGCTGATGTGGAGGAGTGGCCTGGGGAGAACCGCAAGGAACAAATAGGTCTGGAGGACTACTTTGAGCCCCCAGGCCTGACATTCCCCACCCATAGACTAAGAGATAAGCCCTCTTCAGGCATTCTGAATTTGCATACATGGGGGGGGTGAGATTGCACAAGCCAGCCACCTGCAAACCTCCCATATTGGTTTTGCAGTTTTGGGGACAATTCTAAGCAGGTTCAGTTGGACATGCTTACGACTCAGTGCCCTAACCTACCTGTTCAACATGTGAAGGTTGGGAGTGGAAGTGGCAGGGTTGGCTTGCATGGGTTTAATAAATAAATAAATAGGGTTAGATTTTAGTGTTATTGTTGGAATTTTAAGGTTCTAATGTGAATTGTATGTTTTTATGTTGTGCGTTGCCCAGAGTGTCTGGACAACCAGCCAGATGGGTGACTAATAAATTTAATAAATAAATAAATAAATAGGTTGGGTGCCTGCTTTACAGAGACAAAATCCGAATGCCTGAAGAGGGCTGTAGTGATTTGCTCAAGGCTACCTGTTCAGTTTCATCAGGGCCAACATCAAATAGCACCCAACATGGTGTGGTGGCTTCTGCTGCTGATACTAGCCTCCGTTTAACAAAACAAAACATAAATAAACATTTTTAAATGCCCTGATGCTCTGAAGAAACACACAAAGCAAAAGAGGCCACCGCCACCTCAATTTCCCTAGAATTTTCCTGGGCCTTGCCAGACATTTTCTGGTGAAATTAAGGTACGGATGGCTCCTACAGCACTTATATTTTCAGCATTGGGCTGTCTGCCACTACCCATCTTCACAGTTCAGGGCTGGCACCAGACTGCAACAGGCTCTCCATGCAGGGTGGTGGCAAAGCGGCCACAGTACCACCACCCCTGGAGGCTTTAATGGTGCATCAGTGTCCTGTGCGCACATGCCTGCCACCACCCAAGATGGCAGAAGGGCAGGTTGATGCCCTTGCCACCATGTTGGACAATGGTAAGCATGCGTGGCCTATGTAAGCCCCCAGCAGTGGTGATACTGTGATGCAGGAAGTGATACAGCCAGCCTGCACCAGCATGGGGGGGGGTATTGCCTGGGAGGGTGTCTCCCACTCCATGATCCGCGCCAGCATCGGGTTGCAGGGTTCACACTCTGCTAGTGCAGATTGCAGGGAGGGAGCTACACCCATCCAGCCTCAGTAGCAGGGCCCCTCAGACAGTGCCCAACCTGGCTGCCCACTGGCGTCGGGCCTGCCACTGCTTCCCTCCATGTCCCTGCCAAGCCCTAGTAAGTTCAGGGGACAGTGAGGAAACCAACTGATGAGACAGAGACATTAGTATCACACATAACATGCTAGATGTAAGTAGTGTTCTCTTGTTTAATTTACAGATCTGTGTCACGAATCAAAATGAAGATACTTTTGTGTGCCCACCAGCTAAATCACTTGTTTGTGGCTCAGACGGCATAACATACAAGAACATCTGTTTTCTTGGCAAAGCTATGAGGTGAGATAGTAGTTAATCATCAACCAATAATAACTGGTTCTGGAACTCTCTTCCTAGGGAAGCATGAATGGCCCCTTCCTTGCTATCCTTCCGTCGGCTGGCAAAGACTTTTTTATTCCGACAGGCTTTTGGACTAGAAGATGTTTAAGATAGGGCCTCAGAAGTCTGTCGTATTGTTCTATGGTCCTATTCTTAATGTTTTAAATTATCTTAGTATCTTAAGTGTATGTTTCATGGTTTTAATGTCGTGAATAGTTTAATTCTATTTTAATTGTATATTTTTGTATCTTTTTTTACCTATGTGTAGTTTTTATTTGTAAGCCGCCCTGAGTTCCAGTTTTGGAAAAAGGGTGGGGTAAAAATAAAGATTCATTCATTCATTCATTCAATTTTTAGTACTGCTTCCTCTTATCTCTAAAAGTTAGTATCTGATCATTTATTAGATACCCTGGACCATTTTGGTTTATTGTCTAACAATCTTTAACAAAACAGCTCCATTCTGGGTTTGGAAACAATGCCACCATGTCACAGATTTCAGTGCTCAGTAGGGCTGTGCACAGTCCCCCCATACCTGTTCCGTGGCTTCGATCCTGCCGTGGGTTGACCCAGGGACCCCACCCTGTCCCAGATCCGGTCCTGAATAAGTTTGGGGGTGGGACTAATGCTTGATTAGGGGTTTTAAACCTTCCATCTCCTTCCCCTCCCCCCTCTCGACCAAGCAGGGATCAATTCTGCAGGGTGCTGCAATGTTTTCCCCTCCCCAAATCAATGCCTCAGTGAGCAGCTGCTCAGTGGAGGGGGCAATTCTCAGTGGTGAGGCTTCCCAAACGGCTTTCCTAAAAAACAACTATTTACGGAGCATCACTCACAACATGCAGAATTGACCTCCTCCAGACCAAGTTTGGGGTCAGTTCTGCAGGGTGCTGTGATGCCGTGCTCTTCCCAGATCAATGCTTCAGTGGAGGCATTGTAGCACCCTGCAGAATTGACCCCTGATCAATGGAGGGGGCAATCCTAAATGGTGACGCTCCTCAAACAGCTTTCTGCACTGTGCAGAATTGACTCCCTCCTGACCAAGACATGGGTCAATTCTACAGGGTGCTGCAATGCTTCCTGCTCCCTGGATCAATGCATCATGACAGCTACTAATTCAACACAGAATTAGGCACAGTTTAAGGCAAATGTTAGACTGTGGTCAAGAATGCTTTTATGTCCCAGTGTTTGTCAATGAGACTTTTCTGGTTAACACTTTGTGCCTTTCTGCTGATTTCTTTTCTAGAGCCTCTTGTGGAAAAGTTAGCTACAAACACCTTGGGCCGTGTGATGGCCAGAAAAAATCCTAAATGAAAATATTATTTCTGGTTGGGTTGACAGGTAATTCTACTAGGCCTTGCATTTTGGTGCCCCAACTTGCTTGTTCAATAAACTAAGGTCAACACATCTGCTGCTTCCTGTTTTTGTCTTCCCATCCCAGTTGCAGAGCCTCAAGGTAACAGGCATGCAGCCCATTTCCTCCATGCATTCAGGGTTTTTTTTATACATATTCAGTTGCAATGGTGCCAGTGCAATATGAACTGCAATTTATGTTATCATTTCACTGCAATGCAAGGGGAGCCTTGTATTAAGGGCTCCCCCTATTGTAGATTCCATTGTGCTGCAGTTTTGCTCTGTTTAGTTCCATTCATATTACCAACACATTCTGTGTGCATGTATTTCTTAGGAAAGAAAACAGTTGGCAGAAATATTTAATTTTGATCTTCAGGCTGGAGTAACGTAACATCAAGAATTATCTTACAGTCCTGACTGGTAACATCTGCAATTAAAATAAAGCAAAATAGGCTAAAATGTGTCGCCCTTCCCTGGCTCTCCCTGTCAGGTTCCTACCTGCTCGTGGTTACTGCCTGTCTCTAGGCACCACCAGGGACTCCACCAGTCCAGACTGTCCTTTTTTATGGTTTCTCTCCCCGCTCTAGCACAGATCTCAACAGATCTCCCTGCTAGGCAGCACCACCAGTCACGTCCTATAACCACTAGTCCCAGAGACTCGGCCTGAGTCTCCCTCAATTAGGTTACCTCTGTGACTGCGTGCTTAAGCTGTCCCAATCCCTTTGACTTACTCAGACTGCTTGTGGTGTTATTCTCTTCACCGCTGCCACCATTTGTTATCCTTCAGCCTTGGTATTTACCTTACCCTCCCTTCTGGTCTATGAAACCCCAGCCAAGGATCAGGCCTTTGGTAAACCAAAAGTATTTATTGAATAACAAAGATAACAAGATTTCTTTAAAAGGCACTTAAGCATATGGTTACATCTATTCCTGAGGTACTGGTCTTAGTATTAATCCGAACTCCACCCTCTCCTCACATCCACCAACTCTCCACACAATCTCCTCTCAAAACCCACCAAAACAACCCACTAACATTCACCCCCCCAGATTCCACTGTCATTCTTCCTTTTATACTGTCAGCCATTTTAAACATTCAGCCAATCATCCAACATTCTACTGCCCATTCACTCCCCCTTCCTCTTTCCTTCTACTTACCATGTATCTCCTATACAAACAGCACTTACCCTATTTACACTAATACAGGAACATGCTGAAGATAAAAACATGCTGGATTAAACCTCCTAGAGGCACTGTTGTTCCATATAGAGTCAGTCTTACAGACAGACTGAGTCAGAGAAAATTCTGGGAAATACAGATTTTATTTATTTATTTTTAATTAAATAATACTTTTTAAAAACATCTAAAGATAACTTTTTATTATTGAAAACTGACAACTGAAACTAAAGCCACTTGTTTATTTTTTATTAATTTAACTAGTTCATTCCCATGGCTGCTTTTTATAATTAGTCCACTGGTAGTATAAACGTTACAATATCATTTTTACATTATGACAAAACAGACATGTTTAGGCAGCAAATATACCTATTTACTGTGAGTACAGTTGCCATTTTCCAGCTACAGGTGTAAAAGATTTTTAGCAGCTATGAACAACTTCAACCAAGCAATTCGAGAGATAAATAAGAAATATCATAAATGGGATTCAACCATATTTGGATAACCTAGTAACAACTCCTATCATTTGACTGTCAGTCTCCAACACCTGGGTTCAGCCTGAGCATACCAGCTGTTCCTCCAAAGATATAATCTGCATGATCTGCCTTAGACTGTATCAGTTCAAAACATTTAATTTAAATGAATGAGATACCATCAAGATAAATAATCTTATACGGTGCTTCTTATATCCATAACTAACTGAGGTCATTTTATTGAAATTATATATATTAAACCAGGGGTTTGTAGAGATGGCAGAATTTTGCATGGATCCAGGAAAAAGTCAGCCTTTGCAAGGGCACAAAATGTTTGCCCATAAGCTGGAAAACCACTTTCCTGTGAAAAGATAATGTTGTCTTGATTTCTCAGTTGTCTCTGTTTCTAGTCATTACTTTCCCTTTTAAAGGGCAGAGCCTTGGAACGCCTATGTGCCCTGCAAGCCAAGCAGATGAGCACAGCAACATAAGAAGCAATTAGGGTTGCCAGGCTCAGGGCCTGAGAATGATTCTGTATCTTTAAGAGAAGAGAAAATTCAGCCAAGTGCAGGTTTTCTTGCAACACTGTAATGGGAAAAACCACAAGTAAAAATTCTCCCTTCCCCCTGCACACCTTTTAAAGACACAGAAGATCTTGACCCTGAGCCTGGCATCCTTTAGAAGCTGACCATTGGGCCATCTCCTCACTATTGTCCACACTGACTGGCAGTGTCTCTCCATGGTTTCAGGCAGGGGACATTCCCAGCCTTACTTTGGGGTGCTGGAGACTGAACCTGAGACATTTAGCAACTACAGTAGATGCTCTTTCACTGAGCTGTGGCTCTTGCCTTTATATTATGCTCACAGCAGCTCCACCTAATGCAAATCATTTCCTTGAATGCTCCACTCATTCCATGTCCAGTTTGTGTGTGTTTTAAGAATTAAATTACTACAATGACAACAAAATCTGTGGTAAAGTATTTTGGAATGTAAATGTTATGCCTTTGATTTAGTAATAAGAGTTATGGATCAAGGCCAAAACAGAGATGGTGTCAGTTGAAAGGAACCAATTAAGACACTCTTTCTTATATGTAAACAGGAGCGGTGGGAGCCCTCACACTGTGGTGAGTGGAGTGGAATTTTAACTCCACAGTCCCCAGCCCTCCCCCAATTACCTCTCCAAAGCTTTTATGTTCCTTTCAAGGCATGCTCACACTGGTACCGGTAGAGGTTTCCTTTGAAGTACAAAGAGCAACTTCAGAGGGAGAACATTTTCAAGACTGTGGCAGGGAGGGAAAACTTCCCCTCTCCATCACTGGGCTGTGCCAACTGCAAGAGGCATGGAGCCTCTCTAGGCCATGGTCCAAGGCATAGTGGCTTAACTGAGCCTGGCAAATAAGGTGGTGGTGGTGGGGGAATGGACTCTGATAAGCATTCCACTTTGGGCAGACTGTCGGATCTCCTGAATTGCATGGAGAATTTACAGGGAACATTCCACAGAAGATTCATGAGGTAGGAGGAGGAATTCACCATCTCAAACACGAGTACACTCTCTGGTGCATTAACCAAATTCAGAAACTGTACAAGTGAACGTAGAAGTTTACGTATTTTGGTTTCTAATCTCGGTCTGCATTTTGCCCTGTGTACATTATTGTGTTTTTTGGCAGCAAAGTGGATTTGGTGATCTTTTAAATCATGCCCTTAGATATGTTATTTTTCATTATTTGATTCCCCTGTGGGGAAAGTCACTCTGTACATGCTCAGAGGTACTCCACCATTTCAGAATGCTCATGAAGCAACCTAAAGCAGGCCTGCTGATAATCTCTTGCTAAGGGAAAAATGGAAATGAACTGCCTTCAAGTTGATCCCGACTTATGGCGACCCTATGAATAGGGTTTTCATGGTAAGCAGTATTCAGAGGGGGTTTACCATTGCCTCCCTCTGAGGCTGAGAGGCAGTGACTGGCCCAAGGTCACCCAGTCAGCTTCATGGCTGTGTGGGGATTTGGATCCTGGTCTCCCTGGTTGTAGTCCAGCACCTTAACCACTACACCACACTGTCTCTCCTTGCTAAGGGAAGGGACCCATAAATAATAATAATAATAATAAATTTTATTTTTAAGTCGCCTATCTGGCCGCGACATTGGCCACTCTAGGCGACGTACATAAAAAAATAAAAGGATAAAAATACAACATTTAACCAGAACAACAGTCGATGAAAATCTAAAACCACCCATCTATACAGCTAACCCTAGTCCACCCCAGCAATCCTGTATGCCTGCCTGAATAGCCAGGTCTTTAAGGCTTGGCGGAAGCCTACCAGGGAGGCGGCATGGCGAAGATCATAAGGCAGGGAGTTCCAGAGGGTGGGGGCCACAATTGAAAATGCCCTCTCTCTGGTCCGCACCAGCCTAGCTGTTTTAACTGGTGGGACCGAGAGAAGTTCTTGCATGGCTGATCTTGTCAGGCGGCATATTTGGTGATGTTGGAGGCACTCCTTCAGATAAACTGGTCCGAAACCGTAAAGGGCTTTAAAGGTTAACACCAACACCTTGAATTGGGCCCGGTACACAACTGGTAGCCAGTGTAGTTCTTCTAACACCGGAGTGATGTGATCACGGTGACGGCTGTTTTTGATCACAAGTGCCGTCGCATTCTGTACCAGCTGGAGTTTCTGGACCGTTTTCACGGGTAACCCAACATAGAGCGCATTACAGTAGTCTAAGCGAGAGGAGACCAGGGCATGTACTACCTGTGGGAGCAGATGGACAGGAAGGTAGGGTCGCAGCCTCTGTATTAGATGTAATTGATACCAAGCTGCCCGGCTCACTGCCATAACCTGAGCTTCCATGGACAGCTGGGAGTCAAGAATGACCCCGAGGCTGCGGACCTGGTCCTTCAGGGGCAATCTTACCCCATTAAACACCAGGTCTATATCTCCTAACCTTCTCTTATCTCCCACAAGCATCACCTCGGTCTTATCGGGGTTCAGCTTCAGCCTATTCGTTCCCATCCATTCACTTACAGACCTCAGGCACTTGGAAATGGTATCCACAGCCAACTCTGGTGAGGACTTAAATGAGAGATAGAGCTGAGTGTCATCCGCATATTGGTGACACTGCAACCCAAATCTCCTGATGATGGCCCCCAGCGGCTTTACATAGATGTTAAATAGCATGGGGGAGAGGATAGAACCCTGTGGCACTCCACAATTGAGAGGCCAAGGGTCTGAAACCTCATTCCCCACTGCTACCCGTTGATGCCTGTCTGAGAGATAGGAATGGAACCACCGCAAAACAGTGCCCCCTATTCCCATTCCCCCCAGGCGATCCAGAAGGATACCGTGGTCGACGGTATTGAAAGCCGCTGAGAGATCCAGGAGGACGAGGAATGTACGTTCTCCCCTATCCAACGCCCTCCTCATATCATCCACCAGGGCGACCAAGGCTGTTTCAGTTCCATGTCCAGTCCTGAAGCCCGATTGGAATGGATCTAGATAGTCTGTTTCCTCCAAGTGTGTCTGTAACTGTTTGGCCACCACTCGCTCAATCACCTTGCCCAAGAATGGTAAATTAGAGACTGGGCGGAAGTTATTCAGCTCGTGGGGATCCAAGGAGGACTTTTTTAAGATGGGCTTTATTACTGCCTCCTTGAGGGCTAATGGCATAGCACCCTCTTCCAAGGAAGCATTCACCACTGCCTTGATCCCTTTGCTCAGTCTCTCTTTGCAGCCCACAATGAGCCATGTGGGGCAAGGATCAAACAGACAGGTGGTTGGCCTCACAGTAGAGATCACCTTGTCCACTTCCTCAAAGGGAAGAGGCTGAAACCGATCCCATCGGACCGGAATGCAACTGGCCGACTCTGGCCCACTTCCTGTATCCACGGCATACGGAATCGTGCTCTTCAGACGCTTGATTTTATCGGCAAAGTGTTTTGCAAATGTGTCACAGGAGGCTTTTGACTGCTCCATAGGTTCCTGCACAACTGGACTGACCAGGCTTCGGACCACTTGGAACAACCTCCTGGGACAACACTCTGCGGTTGCAACGGAGGCAGCAAAGAAGTCTCTCTTTGTTGCCTTTGTTGCCACCTGATAGGCAGCTATTGCTGCTCTAACCAGTGTCCGATCGTCTTCAGAACGAGATTTCCGCCACCGGCACTCTAGTCGTCTCACCTCCTGTCTCAGACCTCGCAACCGTGGTGTATACCAGGGTGCGATCTGAGTTCTATTCTATTGAGATGCCTGACCTTGCTGTTTCCCTTTACTTCTGCCATCCCTATTTCATGCTATATGCTATAGGCTGAACTGGATTCTGTCTTAGCCATGACGTGCTTGATTGTTTAAAATAATTGTTCACACCTGGGGTGGGGGGAGCCAGATCATAACAATTGTGCATCCGAAGAAGACCTTACAGTCCCCATTTCCTTTGCAAACAGCAAATAGTCTATGTAGTGTGAGGGCTTCCAATCTGGCTCAGGACCACAGGAGGGGTGCAGGGTGAAGGCCCCCTCTTTCCATGCCACTAATTTCCCCATGTTTTTTTTTTAATCAACATGCCAGGGCTCAAGACATGTATACTATGAGGTCTAGTTGGCCCTTTGTGTTTGTGTTCATATGTGAGAAACCCAGAAGCCATTGTCTTTCCTCTTCCCCTCAGGCTCTGCTCTGCTCATACCGAGTGAACTTTTTGTTTTTGATTGCTTCTGAAGGGAAAAGGAAAACTTTTTCTTCTCAGGCTTATTATGTTTACAGACTGACAAACATGGTACAGCTCATGTTAACCTACACATTTAAAGAAGTGCTATATTATTGGGGTGTGGGAGGGAGTTGACTGAAAGATTTTTAGCAAGTACATTATTATTATTATTATTGTTATTATTATTATTATTATTATTATTATTATTATTATATCCCACCCTTCCTCCCAGCAGGAGCCCAGGGCGGCATGCAGATAAGCCCTATGAAAGACAAGCCTTTAAAAGCGGGGGGGGGGATGGTTCAGAATGGCAGTAGGAGGCTGCACTGGTGCAGGCATGCCCCCTATCAGGAGTGTATTCATTCCATCTCTAATTGGGAGGCTGGAGATGTCTTTCCAATAAATGCTTCATGGAACCCATCCTTTCTGTGAGATACTCTTTTAATACAAATGTTATAAAAGACAGAAATGTCGTTTCAAAGTTCTAAAAGCATCCATAAATACAAGTGTAAATTTATGTTTACATAATAAATATGAAACAGATATC
This sequence comes from Rhineura floridana, assembly GCF_030035675.1. Classification (NCBI taxonomy): domain Eukaryota; kingdom Metazoa; phylum Chordata; class Lepidosauria; order Squamata; family Rhineuridae; genus Rhineura; species Rhineura floridana. The sequence continues at coordinate 87,603,160 of NC_084482.1, read as the reverse complement.
GAAAAAGGAAAAAACATTATCCTGAAGATCCAGAGATAGAAAATCCATTATTTAGAGCTTATATCCATATGAATAAAAATAAGTTAATATATAATAGTTAATATATATGTAAGAGTTTAGGAGTCACCTTGCAGATTCAGTCACGGATGACCCATTATCCTACGTCTTGCTCAAAATGATTGAAATAATAAAACAATAAAAAATAAGATACATTCTAAAAGCCAACAGGCACAAGCTATGCCTATGGTGGCAGTGTGCTGGCCATCCATTTTGCTGCACATAATCTCATAGAGAGGATATGCACTTTGGGTGTACCTGTGAGAGTGATTCCCATTGGTGTAGTCCTATCCATGTGTTCATTTGTACATGCAAAGGCTATGTGCATATTATTATTATTTCATAAAAATTAGCTTGTTCATTTAGTAGCTTACTTTTGTTCCTGGTTAAAAAAAGGTAAAGGTGTCCCCCACTTATAGTGCGAGACATTTCCGACTGTTAGGGTGACGTCTTGCGACGTTTACTAGGCAGACTGTATATATGGGGTGGGATTGCCAGTTCCTTCCCCGGCCTTTCTTTACCCCCCAGCATATGCCGGGTACTAATTTTACTGACCATGAATGGATGGAAGGCTGAGTGGACCTCGACCCCTTTTACCCGAGATTCGACTTCCTCCTTCTGTTGAAATTGAACTCCAGTTGTGATCAGAGCTTCGGCTGCATTACTGCCGCTTACCACTCTGCACCACGGAGGTTCCTGGTTACATGTTTAAAAATGAAAATGGCTGGTACAGAGTAACTGAAGCCACAAATGCTTAATACATTTCTTGGGGAAATACCACTAATTCCAATGGAACTTACTCTCATAATTTCTGTAGGTGAGAAATGGTTAGCCATTTGCCTTCATTACGACAAGATATTCGTTCTAGGTGGAACGTGTTACAGTTTAAACTATGCTCTCCTTGAGAACAACAAGAAATGATAAAGGCAGCATTCAATTTTAAATCTGCTTGTATCTGTAGGTGATAAATGAAATAAATGTGTGGAAAAACGGCAGACAAACTGAATAAATAATAATAATAAATAACAACTATAAATAGTAATTCATTAAATGCACATCTTCTGCAGGTTTTCAGCTTCAGTTCTTCTGACACTTGCATGGTTCTATTTTGGTTTTCTCCTCCTTGATGTGTGGTTTGTCATTCTTGGGGAATTTCCTGCTGAAAACAAGGTAAAAGTTGCAAACATGTTTGATAACTCAGAGGTCTCTTTCTCATTGGCAGGTTGGACCAAGACTATCTCTCTCCTCGTATTATTTTCTTCCTCCCCCCTGGCTTTTATTCTGACCCCTTACCTAGAAGTAGTAGTGGGAATTGCTATAGGCCTGATGATGTTATGATGGGAATCTCCTACCTGTGCAATCCTGTATATGAATTAATGATTTCAGAGTGGGTTACAATATAAAACATAGCAACAATAAAATCATTCAGCACTTTATTTTTTTTAAAAAAAAGCCAAACCAAAAATAAAACAATGCAACCATAGTAACAAAGAAAGCAGATAATGAATTAATTTAGATTTTCTGTAATCTGGAGGCTCACATGGCCACAGTGGGTAGGGGGCCCTTTTACCAGCTTCAGCTGGTAGGCCAGTTACAACTGTATAAAAGTTTGTATACAGTAGGTCATGCACTGGAAATCTCGAGGTTAGATTACTGCAATGCACTCTATGTGGGGCTGCCCTGAAGGCTGGTTCAGAAGCTGCAGCTGGTGAAGAATGCAGTGGTTATGTTGCTGAGTATAGCAACCTTCCATCAGCACTGAACACCCCGCTTAAGGAACTGCACTGACTGCCAATATGCTACTGTGCCAAATATAAGGTTTAATTTGCTAGCATATATTAATTAAGTTCCATTGAGTTAAGTGGAGCTTACTCCAAGGATTGCAGTCTTAACCATGGTGGTTAAGCAATCAGTAGGTTTGCATTCTCCCTCCCCTCTGCCCTTTCCGGCATGAATTTGTTGTTATGTGCCCTCAAGTCGATTATGATTTATGGTGACCCTATGAATCTCCAAGAGCATCTGTCATGGACCACCCTGTTCAGATCTTGTAAGTTCAGGTCTGTGGCTTCCTTTATGGAATCAATCCATCTCTTGTTTGGCCTCCCTCTTTTTCTACTCTCTTCTGTTTTTCCCAGCATTATTGTCCTTTCTAGTGAATCAGGTCTTCTCATTATGTGTCCAAAGTATGATCACCTCAGTTTCATCATTTTAGCTTCTAGTGACAGTTCTGGTTTAATTTGTTCTAACACCCAGTTATTTGTCTTTTTCGCAGTCCATGGTATACACAAAGCTCTCCTCCAACACCACATTTCAAATGAGTTGATTTTCCTCTTATCCGCTTTTTTCACTGTTCAACTTTCACATCCATACATAGAGATCGGGAATACCATAGTCTGAATGATGCTGACTTTGGTGTTCAGTGATACATCTTTGCATTTGAGGACCTTTTCTAGTTCTCTCACAGCTGCCCTGCCCAGTCCTAGCCTTCTTCTGAATTCTTGACTACGGTCTCCATTTTGGTTAATGACTGTGCCGAGGTATTGATAATCCTTGACAACTTCAATGTCCTCATTGTCAACTTTAAAGTTACATAAATCTTCTGTTGTCATTACTTTAGTCTTTTTGACGTTGAGCTGTAGTCCTGCTTTTGTGCTTTCCTCTTTAACTTTCATCAGCATTCATTTCAAATCATTACTGGTTTCTGCTAATAGTATGGTATCGTCTGCATGTCTTAAATTGTTGATATTTCTCCCTCCAGTTTTCACACCTCCTTCATCTTGGTCCAATCCTGCTTTCTGTATGATATGTTCTGTGTACAGATTAAACAAATAGGGTGATAAAATACACCCTTGTCGCACACCCTTTCCAATTGGGAACCAATCAGTTTCTCCATATTCTGTCCTTACAGTAGCCTCTTGTCCAGAGTATAGGTTGTGCATCAGGACAATCAGATGCTGTGGCACCCCCATTTCTTTTAAAGCATTCCATAGTTTTTCATGATCTACACTGTCAAAGGCTTTGGTATAATCTGTAAAGCACAGAGTGATTTTCTTCTGAAATTCCTTGGCCTGTTCCATTATCCAGCCTATGTTTGCAATATGATCTCTGGTGCCTCTTCCCTTTCTAAATCCAGCTTGGACGTCTGGCATTTCTCGCTCCATATATGGTAATTGCCTTTGCTGTAGAATCTTGAACATTACTTTACTTGCATGGCATATGAAGGCAATAGTTTGATAATTACTGCATTCCCTGGGATCCCGTTTCTTTGGAACTGGGATATATATTGAATGCTTCCAGTCTGTGGGCCATTGTTTAGTTTTCCATATTTGTTGAATTTTTTTTTGTCAAACCTTGGACAGATTCAGTCTCAGGAGCTTGTAGGAACTCTATTGGTATGCCATCTATTCCTGGTGATTTGTTTCTTCCAAGTATTTTAAGAGCAGCTTTTACCTCACATTCTAAAATTTCTGGTTCTTCATCATACGGTTCCTCCGTGAATGAATCTGTCATCCTTGTATCTCTTTTATAGAGTTCTTCAGTGTATTGCTTCCATCTTCCTTTTATTTCATCTCGGTCAATCAGTGTGTTCCCCTGTTGATTATTCAACATCCCTACTCTTGGTTTAAATTTCCCTTTCATTTCTCTAATCTTTTGGAATAGGGCTCTTGAGTTCTTCCCTTTTTGTTGTCCTCTTCTATTTCTATACAATCACTATTGTAATAGTTTTCTTTGTCTCTACGTACTAGTCTCTGTATTGTTGCATTTAGGGTTCTGACTGTGTTTCTATCTCCTTTTGCTCTTGCTTTCCTTCTCTCTTTAACCATTTTAAGAGTTTCTTCAGTCATCCACTGAGGACTTTCTCTCTTTTTAACTAGAGGTATCGTCTTTTTGCATTCTTCCCTGATCATGTCTCTGACTTCATTCCATAGTTCTTCTGGTTCTCTGTCAACTAAGTTTAAAGCCTCAAATCTGTTCCTTATTTGATCTTTATATTCTTCTGGGATGTTATTTAAATGGTATTTTGGCATTATGATTGCTTTAGCTTTACTCTGATTTTCGATATGACCAGTTCATGATCTGTACCGCAGTCTGCTCCTGGTCTTGTTTTCGCAGAAAGTATAGAACTTCTCCATCTTCTGCTACCAATTATATAATCAATTTGATTCCTATATTGGCCATCTGGTGATGTCCACAGTCATCTTTTCGGTTGCTCAAAAAAATGTGTTTGTAAGAAACAAAGTATTGGCTTCACAGAATTCAGTAAGTCTTTCTCCTGCTTCATTTGTATCTCCTAAGCCCCATTTCCCCACAATTCCTAGTTCTTCTCTGTTCCCTACTTTTGCATTCCAGTCCCCCATGATTATCAGCACATCTTGTTTTGGTGTGTGATCAACTTCTTCCTGTACTTCTGCGTACAACTCCGGTCTCTGCTTTCGCATCTGTGCGCATCAGCCTCTGGGCTTCCTTTCAGCTTTGACCCAGCTGCATCATTAGTCACAGCGCTACTTGTACTCATCCTTTGTTCTTCCCCAGTAGCTCAGTGAGTGCCTTCTGACCTGGGGGTCTCATCTTCCAGCACTATCTCATGTTGCATTTTGGATACTCTGTTCATAAAGACCATTCATTCTTTTATAATGAATTCACATTCTGTTCATAGGGGTTTCGTGGTAAGAGATATTCAGAGGTGGTTTACCATTGCCATCCTCTGAGTTTGGATGCATCTTAGTCTGGTATCTCAGCTTTGACCATTCTGCCTTGGGTGCCCCTACTAGAAGTCTAGCCTCTTGGTCTAGACTCCCAACGGCATTGCTCTTAGCTTCTTCAGCACTCTCAAACCCCCTCATCATGTTGTCTCCTTTATCTGTGGTTCAGCATTACACATGTAGTGATGCGAACCATGATTATGCTAACCAGGTTTCTTTTTTAACCAGAGTTTAAAGAATTTTTTTTTTTTTAACCATATCAGACTCTGGATATGAAGCAGGAATAGTTGTTAGAGCTAGTGCAGAATTAATGTGAAATTACAGCCAACAAATGATTGGAGTGGACACTATTTGCTCTGGAGAAGGGAGGGAGGGGATGAGCTCATAAACTCTCCCAATGTCTCAACATTGGTCTGCAGACACTCTACTAGGCCATACTGCGTAAAACCACTTAGAGGACAGTGAAAGGAATGGAGAGCACATACAAAGTTCAGTTTTTTTTTCTCCAGGGCAGGGGGAGGAGAGAAATCAAAACTCAGAGAAGCCCTTTTGTGGTAGGACTCTCCTTCTGGAACTTCCTTTTCAGAAACGGATGGATAGTTGTTACCTTGTACCCTGCCTTTCCCTAATCTGAAGGAAGAAACCCCATGAAAAAGGGAAAATTGTCTGTCATTGCTCTAGGAAAGGGGAACCTCAAGCTCAATGGTTGGATGTGACCTTTCAGGCCTGTTTGTCTAGCCCTCCTCTACTCCCTACAGAAGTGCTTTTGTCTAGCTGGAATGTGCCCTTGAACTGTGATAACAGCTCTTGCTTCCTGGTTGAAGAAGATAGGTGTGCATGTATAGAAACCCCTGACTTTTGTGTGGCAAAAATGTAGCCTCCTCTACAAAGGTAAAAATCACATCCATTGTTCCTCCCACCTTTGCCTATGACCATGCCTGCCACTTGCATGTTGGCCCTGGAAGATTCTCCACAAGGGAATTTGACCCTCTGGATGAAAAAAGATCCCAGGTCCTGGTCTAGGATAATAGGAGGCTGCATACTTTAGCAATCTGGAAAGCTTTGAAACAGCAGGACATGGGGTAAAGCAGATGTGGATGCCTAAACCAGCATGCTTATTAAGCAAACACTATGCATATTAAAATACCAAGCCCAAACTTGGCTTTAGTGTCTCTGTGTATGATATCATCAAAAATCAGGAAGAACAATCTGCGCTGTTGAAAGTGGTAAGAAACAAAAAGAGAATAAGTGCAAACAGATAGAATAGCATGAAACAAAAAATACTGACAAGGTTAGCTGGAATAAACTGTTGCATACAGGTTAGCTTCTCCATGTCTAATATAATTTCAGTTTTTCCTATTAATATAGAGCTTGTATTATGTAGACAATACATTGAGTGCAGATAGAGCACCAAGACACTCATTGATACATCCTAACCACCAAATAGATTCAGTCATTGAAATCAATGGTATATTTAACCATACCTGCAAGGCGGAGACCAATTGCTCCAAGAAGAATTTTTGTTGTAGCGATCCCTGGCACGAATAAAGCAGTGTTTATATTTGCACTCTCGCTTGTAGCAGCGTAAGGTGTTTCCATTTTGGAGCAGCACACTATTATCAACCTCACAAATCTGAGAATAAAAGCACAGCCCACTTTAATGAATTACAAAGGATCCTTGAAGGAGCAGGCAAGCCTACGTGCCTACAATTTGCAGGTAGGAGCTGAACATGGATAGCCAGAGATGGGATGTGCCACCATATTCCTGCTCCCGCCCACACACACCTGTATATCTGTGGCCCTCCAGATGTTGCTGGACTACAACTCCCATCATCCCTGACCATGGCCATGCTGGGTGGCTGGGGCTGATGGGAGGTAGAGAATGAGGATAGCAGGTGAGGATAGCTATGTTGTCTGAAAAATGATAGGTTTGATTTGGCTCAAGGTTCATGAAGTCATTGTCTGGCAGTAAGAGAGGCTGAAATATCTATAGACTGTGGTTCTATGTTCAGAGGTAATGTTCCTCTGACTGCAATGCTGGGATAAACAAGAAGGAAATAATTACAATCTATATCGCCCCTTGTTTGTGAGCATCCTAAGCACACCTGGATGCCCAGTGCTGGAAGGTAAATAAAAAGTAGGACTAAATGGATCTGGATGCCTAATCCAGCAAGAATATCCACATGTCCTGCAATGGCCTAAAAGACCACCAAGTTCACCTTTAATCCTCGTTCTCACAGCTTCATAGCTTCTGTTGTATGCCTTCCCATGATAGGACATCAACATACCTTAAAAAGGAAAAGCATCCACTTATGAAAAGAATTACCTTGTCTTTAGAGTCATGCTGAACAGTCTTGATTTGATACGTCAGCCCATAGTAAGTAACTGGAGTGCTCCAGGTTTTGGGTGGTGTCCAAGTCACTACATTGCTGTTGTCAATTTGGCACTCAGGAATATCAGGCTTTACTGCAAGAGGTGATCAGATCAGCATAGTTTTTAACTGTATAATACACAGAGCTGATGGCTTTGCACCTGCACCAGCATCATTATCATTTATTATTTATTATTTGGATGAGCTCTGAGGGTCCAAATACATGTTAGGGTTGAGGTGTGTGCGTTTTATCTATTTGCTACGCTGGCTGCCATAGAAGAAGCAATTGGGGAAACTCACAAGATCTGTAAGTACAAGTACAACCTTTAACAATGCTATGAAACAGGCAAATGAGAGGAGATCTTGCCTATTAAACCCTGGAAGTTTATTACTTAGCAGAACGGCCTCTTCTCCAGGAAAGCTACCTTGCCACTTCTTGTCCATTCATTTAAGGTAAGCAACCTCACTGATTAGCCAGCATGTAATCACATAAGTGTATTCATTGCTTTTAGGAAGTGCAGGACAAGTGGTTAAATATACTTATTTCTCAAATGGATATCCTGCCCTTCCTTCCGAAAGGGAGCATAGGATGACTGACATGAAACATTAAGTTAATCAGAAAAACATTTTAATAGGAAACAAATCAGGTCAAACAAAAAAGCAGGAAGTAATGCTCCCTAACACCAATCATACCCAAAGGCCTGGAGAAATAGATGAGTTTTCAAATTGCATCTGAACGCAGCTTGAGTGGGGGACAACTTAATTGCACCTGGGAAAGAGTTCCATAAGTGGGGTGCTTCAACTGGGAATGCCCTGCCTTGTGTAACTGTCCTCCTCACTGCTGCCATTGGTTGCTAATGCCACTCTAGCCTTCCTCATGTAAATATTCATTTCGATTTTGACAGTATTGTGAGGTCAAATGAAAATGCCAGGAAACTGTTTATCTGCATCCATCCTTTTAATGCTGCTCATTCATTAAAAAGATGGATGCAGATAACAATGATGCATATTCCAAAATGCTCCTGGCTATGGAATAGGGCTACGCTGTAGTGACTCTTTTTAGTCACCACAGATTAGGGTTGCCAGGCCTGGCCTCCTAGAGGTCTTCTGTATCTTTAAAAGTTGTGCAGGGGGAAGGGAGAATTCTACCTTGTGGTTTTTCCCATTACAGAGTCGCAAGAACACCTGCACTTGGCTGACTTTCTCTTCTCCTCAAGATACAGGATCAGTCTCAGGCCCTGAGCCTGGCAATCCTACCACAGATGGAAGGTATGGATTGTGAGGCATTGCTTGAGTGCTCCTTTGTGAGCTGAGGTCTAGGTTTAGTGCATAACACCAAATGTTTCAGAAAGTAACTATGACACTCAGACAACCACATCTCTGTTTTGTTTTCCTAATTGTGGCAATTAAAGAGAGACTACAGCTGGACAAATGGCCCCATCCTTGCTTTGATGGAGGAAGCATCTTCTACAGTTTGTCTTCCCTCCTTCATATACTAAGTGCTGCCATTAGGAAGAGAAGTAAACATTGGGGACCATTCATGAGATCACAGTCTCATTGATTAACTAATCCAGAGAATGGACCTAAACTCAGGATACCCACCAGGACAATATTCTGTCTATGTTGGATACGAGCCATGTGTATATGCTTGAGGAAGTCTGTTACAGTTCTGTGTACCATTAAAGTGTAATGTTTAGCATTATGTAAGCATTAGAACAGAACACTAATTAGCATTAGTAATACAGAAGCTATTGCTTGCATAATACCTGTTGGCAAGCCTGTTTAATGATTCATCTGTTCCTTTCAGAAGCTCATGTTGCAGCTTGGATTTGAAATTCCTGATAGGTTGCTGAGGCCAAGAATGGTTTAGTTGTGTATCTCCTTTTGCACTGAAATTGGTTGCACCTTACTCCATGTCATTTGACAGAGGTGGGGTTTGCCTCTCAATAATCATTATCACAGATAAGAATCACTACGCTAAATGACTTAAATACATTGTAGAGAAAGTGGTGTGCTTAACATTTTACTCCCTTTTAACCACTATAACTGTATGAGCAAAAGGTGTTAAAAGTGTGGTAAGGAATAAATGAATCTATATGGAGTCATTATGTGAATAAAGGTATGAGGGGTAGTAAGCCCTTCCAGATATAGAAATGATTCCTCAGATAAGGTTCTTTGGCCTCCTTATGTTCCATCACTAAATATAGATATCTGATTATTTATTTCCATTTCATTATTTACAGTGGATTAGTGGGGAGGGGAGAGGGAGGGGGGGAGGGGAGAGGGAGGGGGGGAGGGGAGAGGGAGGGGGAGGGGGAGGGGGAGGAGGGGAGGGGAGAGGGAGGGGGAGGAGGGGAGGGGGAGGAGGGGAGGGGAGAGGGAGGGGGAGGAGGGGAGGGGAGAGGGAGGGGGAGGAGGGGAGGAGGGGAGGGGAGGGGGAGGGCAGAGGGGGAGGAGGGGAGGGGAGGGGGAAGGGGAGGAGGGGATTGGAAGGGGATGGAATTGGGGAAGGGACGGGTGAAGGAAGGAAGGGGGAAGGAAGGGGAAGAGGGAAGGGATAGGAGGGAGGAGGAGAGGGCAGCTTTGATAATTTGCATGATTATTGAGTTCAATGGGAATTACTCCCATGCAATCATACATAGGATAGGTGAAACTGACCATAATGGGATGGGGAGGGGAGGAGGAGGAGGGGAGGGGAAGAGGGGGGAGGTGGAAGGGTAGAGGGGAGGAGGGGAATGGGAGCAGACAGGAGGGGGAAGGGAAGAGGAGGACAGTTGGATTATTTGCATGCTTTTTGAGTTTGGGATTTACTCCTGGCAATCTTAGGATAGGTGAAACTCACCTGAGGGAGGGGCAGGGAGAGGAGGAGGACAGGAAAGGGAGGGGAGGAAAATGGATGGGTACTGTCCATTCTCTCTGACTGTTCTGTGTATCGCCATCAAAATTTAGAGGGTTGTTAAGCAAGCGTTTCTGAGTTCAGTATTATATGTTTTGAAAGGGTTTGTGTTGAAATGAGCTTATGGGAAGCATCAGAATGTCATGGGGGTATTTTCAATTTAACATTGTGGAATGTGAAAAATCCACGCTGGCTATAGTATACAGCCACTCTCATGACTGTATAATTACTATGGGTTGGATCCAGAGTAAGTTAACTGAACTGAGGTCCCATTGAATCAAGTTAATCACCACTCATGAGCCATACCGTCACTGGCTCATTCCATTGATTTCAGCAGGAACTAAAGCTGTGGGTAGATTTAATGCTTCTAAAGCATTGAGAATGGTTTTTCTGGCTGTGTTTTGAAGTAACTTTGCCTTTGGTTGGACACACCTCCCCTCCCCAGTGCAGACTTCAGACCCCAGTAAAGTGCTGGGCCAATCACTATTTCTACTTGAGCCTATAGCAAAGCATTTCCATTGGCCACGCCTGAAGGGGCAACAGGTTGATCTACCAATCACTCGCGAAATCAATGGAGCTGATCTGACCAGGTTTTAGAGTAAAAAGGGGCAGTTTGACTAGTGTCATGTGTCCCCGTTTTCAGAAAAGAGAGATGGCGATGCACTGGAACCGGCACAACAGTAAGTGTGTCTCTACCCCAAGTTCAAATAACTTGCTCTTAAGCCAACCTAAGTTCTTTAACAAGTATTTCATTTCTTGCCCCATTCCAAGCCCTGCTCAATTGAGAGAGGGCCCTTTTTGCGTGACTCACAGATGTCTTTGATGAAGAAGTAGTGAATATGTCTTTCATATACAAATCCATGGAAAACTTCTAGAACTATCCCAGTTTGTTCGTACTCCTCAGTAGATGGGCAGAGATTTCCTTTTTTGCAGGAAGTAGAGTACCCCTCTCCCATGGAATTCTTCACGGGCTCATCACAAACTGCATTTTCTGAAGTTACCCTGAATTCAGAACAGAGATAGAAATGAATGGGTTATTTCCTTCAAAATGTAGAAAATTACTTCTTAACTCTGTTTACCAACTTTAGCAGCAAGAACACCTTAAATGCAGAATAAATTTATTCAGAAAATAATAGGGGTAGCCAAATTAGTATACTGCAACAAAGAGGGTTGTGGTGCTTTAAAAACTAACAGATCAGATTTACTGTGTCATTAGCTTTCATGGACTAGAGCACATTGCATTATTTGCATGAAGTGTGACAACAGTTAGAAAAGACTAGACTGTGCAAGAAATCTAGATGCTGGCTGTGTCCCCATATCCTCTCAAGTGACAATATTACAGGACTAACAGCGTCAGCCATACTGTCATTGGCTCATTCATCTGCTCATCCTCTAAGATAATGAATGCCAGCAAAAGGAAAATCTTGTGGGGTGGTAGTATATATCATGTACTACCTGCCAACAATTCCCTTCTGCAAGTCAGTCTCTCTACACCCTAAAGCAGGGGTGGGGATCCTGTGGCCCTCCAGATGTTGTTATACTACAACTCCCATCATGCCATGTTATACTACAACTCCCACCATTGGCCATGCTGGCTGGGGCTGATGGAATTGGAGTCCAGCAACATCTGGAGGGCTGAAGATTCCCCATTTCTGCCCCAAAGCATAAATACATGCATTTTTTACAGCAGAAATGGCAAAATTCAGAAACAACTGAGAGAACGAAATGAGAGGACATTTTAGTCTCCAAGGATACTGGGAAAATCATTACTATTCAACCACAGCAGAGGGATGGCACAGAAGTTCATAACATCTGGTTTGCAATGCCGATTTTTCTAGTTCACAGTATTCTAATATATTTTAAGGTATGTTCGCTTGCTGCTGGAAATGATCTTCTGCTTGCAATTTAAATCAAGAATCTTATGGGCTTATTTTTCACCTGTGTGCTCTACATTCCTCAGACTAGGTGCTCATAAAAGCAACTGCTGTGTTCAGGGCTGGCACCAGAGGGCAACCAGGTTGGGCCTTGGCCAAGGGCCCTTGCTGCCCAGAGGGGACCCTGAAGGGCTCCTCCTTAGGGTGGGAAGGTAGCACTCCCATTCTGTGATCAGCGGTAGCGTTGGTTCCTGATCCTGCCATGGATCTCGGAGAGGGAGCTCCCAGGCACCTCCCCAGTACAGGCTTCAATAAGCCTGTCCGCATGCCCCACCTAGCTGTCTCATCCCTGTGAGCACTATGCACACATACCTGCCATCAACCAAGATGGCGGCAGCGGCTTCCCTAAGGGGCTGATGCCCCTGTTGCCATTTTGGTTGATGGCAGGCATGCACACACAGTACACATATCTTTCACAGGGATGGGAGAGGTAGGCGGGATGCACAGGCAGGCTTATTAGCCCTGCGCTGCCTGTATGGGGGTGCTGGGCTACTGTGCTGCAGCCCTGGTGCAGGCTGGTGCCCAAGGGCCCAGTCATGCGTGGTGCCGGCCCAGCTGTGTTAGTGTTTAATTGACATGTTTCACTACTGCAGCTGACTTGAACTTTCCATAACATGACTGAATTAGCAAAACAAACAAAACCACCCTTATGTACTTTCAAAGGGCAGCTGGCGAATGGAGATGTTTAAAAGATTTTTTTATTCTTTCATCACTTGTTGTTTGCTGTCCTGAACTTCAACAGAAGAAATAATAGTAATAGTAATAGTAATAGTAATAGTAATAGTAATAGTAATGTTGATAGTTAGGACAAAGAAGCTAGGAAGATACTGGGTTCTAAACAGTCACTATACTTATTTTTTAAATATTTGAGCTTTGCATAGATATCACATGACGATGGTCCCTCTTGTGTTTTGTATTCTTTTGGTCCCACTGTTCACACTTCCCTCACTGTTTGTGTGTATGTGTGTGTTTATGTACCTGCCAACTGAGGATAACAATTCATGTATATGATAGTGGGCTCCAATTCACAAATGCAAATGCTTGTCACGCAACAAATCTATTAGTCTTTAAGGTGTCATAAAACTCATTGTTCCAGAAAAAACTTGTTATTGCTAAGTGATTTCAGCTTATCATCTTCCAATAATTTTTTTTCATCGTTTCCTCTAAAGTAATTAATGCAATCATTTGCCTGATTTGTCATTGTCATGAAAATATTCAGAAGAGATTTAGAAATAAAAAGAAACCCTGTGAGGCTCCAAGCACAGCTTCCCTACTCATAAGTTATTGTAAAGTTATATCACATTAGGAAGAAGCACAGAGAGCCAGACAGTTTGAAAATGCTACTTTTCCTATCCTATATATCTGTTTAATGGGTGAGTTATAGTGTTATCACTCTCTGCCACAAGAGCTTCAGCCCAACTCTCAACAGAACTTTTCAAGCAAGAGTTTCTCACCCATTTTCTATCTGTAGCAATGCTACAGCCATTAAGTGCCTTGTTATAGGAATCTTCTGTCTATGGAAGTTCTCTATATCCTTCCTTAAACACTTACATAAAAGGATGACTTGGCTCTACTCTCTACTGACTGCAGTATTTGAAACAATACAGAAAACATAACAACAGTATCTTACTTAATTTTGAACTGCAAAGGTGAAATCCGGATGTGTGGTGTCCAAAAGCACTGGAAGTGCCCAGAGTAATTGTTTGCTGTGCATTTGAAATAAAGTCCATTGTCTGGTTGAATGAAACAAAGAATGTACACTTTTAAGAGTAGGCTGTAGCAGCAAACAAGACAGCACATTTTAGAGCTATCATAGGCAACATTCTGCTGTATCAGAACCATGAAGTAGACTGAGAAGGCTCTGGAAGATATATCTGTTTACACAGGCATTCGCTTAATCTCCCAACTTTAGTCCCCTGTTTTAAATTTCTTTTTTTATTTAAGGAAAAACGGTATAGCCAGGTGTGACTCCTTATATATATATATATATATATATATATATATATATATATATATATGCGAAAGGAATAAGAAAAATGATTCTGCCTATGGTGACTATCATGTGTAATTAAACTATCATGTGTAATTAAACTTCAAAAAAAATTAAAAAGCTTTGAAGAGATCTTTAAAAAAGGTTAAAAACATATTGGTTTTTTAAAAAAGGGTTTAAAAACGTATTAAAAAGCAATTACAACACAGACGCAGACTGGGATAAGGTCTCAAAAGGCTTGTTGAAAGAGGAAGGTCTTCAATAGGCACCAGAAAGATAACAGAGATGGCGCCTGTCTAATATTTAAGGGGAGGGAGTTCCACAGGGTAGGTGCCGCAACACTAAAGGTCCATTTCCTATGTTGTGCAGAACGGACCTCCTGATAAGATGATATCTGCAGGAGGCCCTCACCTGCAGAGCGCAGTGATCAACTGGGTATATAAGGGATAAGACGGCCTTTCAGGTATCCTGGTCCCAAGCTGTATGGGGCTTTCTTTGTACACCAAACTAGAACCTTGAACTTGGCCCAGTAGCAAATGGGCAACCAATACGGTTCTTTCAGCAGGGAGGTGACATGTTGGTGATACCCTGCCCCAATGAGCAGTCTTGCCACTGCATTTTGCATCAGCTGGAGCTTCTGGACCAACCTCAAGGGCAGCCCCACATAGAGCGCATTACAGTAATCCAGCCTGGAGGTTACCAGTGCATGGACAACAGTGGTCAGGCTATCCTGGTCCAGAAAAGGCCACAGCTGTCTTACCAGCTGAAGCTGGTGAAAGGCACTCCTAGCCACTGAGGTCACCTGGGCCTCTAGCAATAAAGATGGATCTAGGAGCACCCCAGACTACAGACCTGGTCTTTCAGAGGGAGTACGACCCCATTCAAGCAGGCAACTGAGCAATTATCTGAACTCGGGAACCACGAACCCATAGTGCCTCTGTCTTCCTAGGATTCAGACTCAGTTTACTGGCCCTCATCCAGCCCACCACCGAGTCCAGGCAGCAGTCCAGGGCTTGCACGGCCTCTCCCGGCCTCTCTTACATAGCACTACTGGTTTGCATTCTGCATATCAAGAAACAATATTGCTCACAGACTTACCTTTAAAACCAATGAGAATTGGCTCAGCTATTTCCCCTTTGTCATTTATCTTCTGAATATACACAGTACTGTAACTTAAAATATCATGTGTGGCGTTACTCCTACAGGTGTAGTTGCCAGCATCCAGGGGCTCCTTGACACTTATTTCTAAATTCATGCCATTTCCTTTCCATTTCTGATCTTTCATCCAATAAACGGATGGATGTTGCTCCTCAGATGTACTGCAGGCGAGTGTTAATTTCTCAGGTGGTGCTGCAGAATTTGGCCAATTTGATTCAACAATGTAAACTGGACGATGCAAAAAGAAAAGAGCAGAGAATGGTGAGCCTAAGAAAAAGGTAGATCCTACATCCCAATACTGTGCTCCTTGAAAATACTAATAAATTAACTTCCTTTTTAACTTGAATTTTATGATTGAAAGATTTAAAAAGAAATGTAGACAAAAACTAGTATATTCATATAAAGAGGCAGTTTCCGTTTAAGCTGTTATTCATCTGAACCAGTGGCTGGAAGGAAACTGCTTCAGAGGAATTTCATGAGATTGTTCAGGTGGGTGCCTGGTTGGGCTACCACACTGTTCTTCAAACTTGGGCCCCCAGATGTTGTTGGACTATAACTCCCATCATCCTTGGCCATTGGCTAAGCTGGTTGGGGTTGATGGGAGTTGTAGTCTGACAACACCTGGGGACCAAGGTTGAAGAACAGGGGGCTGGCATGTTCTGGCCAATGAGAATACTTTGCATGGACCACTATTTTACCCCGTACATTTGTCACACAGAGCTTCCTGTCGCTGTATGGGGGTGTTGTTGCTTTATTCTTTTGTTTTTATAGTATGATGCATTTGTCTTTGTGTTTAACATTGCTGTATGTCACTTGGAGACCTTCAGGTAACAAGTGACTAATACATCTAATAAATAATGACATATCTGCACCTGCTTTGTGCTACAATTCTTGTAAACATTTGGCAGGGTGTTATAGACAAGATCCAAAATGTGCTACCACTTGGAAAATATTCATCGGTATATCCATCCCCTTTGTGGCATAAAATTCAATCCAGCTGATTATTTGCACATATTATTGTTATAAAACATAACTTTCACACAGACACTTAGGAGAAAAATCCTTCACTGCAATGGTGTTTATTCCATGTGAGGAAACTAGTACTGTATGCCTGGAGAACAAAGGGGATGAATTTCCACTCTTCCCTGTCTTTGTCTGTCTTGGCTCCTGGGAAAAGACAGCCAGGGTACCTTGATGCTGTGCAAATTGCATTCTCAAGCTGCAACCTACAGATTCTCTCCCCTCTGCACATTAAAATTTGTCACCCAGTGAGGAGAGGAGGCAGCCACTATGTTGCTTGAATTCTGTCCTCCTCCTTCACCTGCTGTAGCAAGCAGGACTCAAGGTCTGCTTAACAAACACACCACCATTTTATCATCCATTCTTCTACATGGTATTTCCATACTTTGTGAGCTGATGTGTGATACAATTCTTCTTACTGTTTGGTAGGAGGATACAGAGCTGAACTACATGTTACACAAGCAAACACAGATTCCCAACTCAGAGTCTGCCAAATAATGGGAATGTAGGGGCAGAAAGGGAGATACAGCAGTTGGGGTGCTTAAGCATTCTCCTGCCAGCCTCTTTCCTCCCACATCCCCTATCCTTGGGCCATTCACCCTCCCTAACCTTGGCTTATTTCAAATATTGGAGCCCAGGAAAAAACAGGGTCAAACCAGCAAGAGGTGGAGAAAGGCATTGAATTCAACTAAGTCCTGCTCAGAGTAGGCCCACTGAAATGAATGAATCTAAGTTAGTCATATCTATTAACTTCAATGGGTCTACTGTGAGTAGAAATAGTATTAAATACTATCCAGTGAGTGGGAGAAAGGATTAATCACCCTTCTTCCTTGCCATTTTCCCTCTAAAAATGCCTTCCACCTTCATCTTGCTTCGTAACAAGGGACTAAAAACTGGGCTTACTGTTGCCATATATAGTTTTACCTTCAGATGAGACAGTTCACCATGGAGTAAAGTAGTCATTTCTATCTATAGGCTCAATGTAAAGGCATCACAAATAGCAAAATTAAGTCCACCACAATGATTCATATTACCGTAGAAGGTAACTCTATGAAGAGATGTGCATTACAGTGAAAAAGCGTTTTAGCTTTCATTTCTTTTTTAAAAAAATCTTTTATTTTGAGGTAAGTATAATAAACATTAACAATCATCTGGTTTAAACAAAGCCGAGGTACAACCAAGAATAAAAAGAACACTTGCAGATCACATTGCTCAAGATTTCTGAGTTATGAGTAGCTGGAGGACGTTTCCCTGACCCCTGACAATTGATATAACTAAAGAAGGGAAACCATATTTCATGAAAAAGATCATGCTTAAATGTCCCCATGATTACTCTCCTTCTTTTTTGAAAATAATCTGGGATGTGTAATTCAAACCTGCATTGCCTCACATGACTTTTTAAAACGATAAACACTTTAAAAAAATCTTATGCTATTTGCTTCACTGGTAATCTGCTTTTCAAAACTGGTCTTTCATTGCACTGCTAGGAACCTATTTGCTGATACCTAGCTTTGTTTCTCTGTAACATCTGAATCAGAAAAGGCTGTGCAAGCCCTGGACTGCTGCCTGGACTCGGTGGTGGGCTGTATGTGGGCCGATAAACTGAGTCCAAATCCTAATAAGATGGAGGCACTTCGGGTTGGTGGTTCCCAAGTTCAGATAATTGGTCAGTTGCCTGCTTTGGATAGGGTCATACTCCCTGTGAAAGATCAGGTCTGCAGTCTGGGGTGCTCCTGGATCCATCTTTGTTGCTAGTGACCCAGAAGACCTCAGTGGCTAGAAGTGCCTTTTACCAGCTTCGGCTGGTAGGACAGCTGCAGCTGTTTCTGGACTGGGATAGCCTGACCACTGTGTTGTCCATGCACTGGTTACCTCCAGGCTGGATTACTGTAATGCACTCTATGTGGAACTGCCCTTGAGGTTGGTCCGGAAGCTGCAGCTGGTGCAAAATGTGGTGGCATGACTGCTCATTGGGGCAGGGTATCGCCAACATGTCACCCTGCTGCTGAAAGAATTGCACTGGCTGCTCATTATCTACCAGGCCAAGTTCAAGGTTCTGGTTTTGGTGTACAAAGCCCTATACAGCTTGGGACCAGGATACCTGAAAGATCATCTTATCCCTTATATACCCAGTTGATCACTACGCTCTGCAGGTGAGGGCCTCCTGCAGATACCATCTTATCAGGAGGTCCATTCTGCACAACATAGGAAATGGACCTTTAGTGTTGTGGCACCTACCCGTTGGAATTCCCTTCCCTTAAATTTTAGACCGGCACCATCTCTGTTACTTTTTTGACACATGCAGAAGACCTTCCTCTTTCAACAAGCCTTTTAAGCAGAGACCTTATCCCAGTCTGCGTCTGTGTTGGCATTGCTTTTTAAGATGTTTTTCAAGCTTTTAAAAAAAGATGTTTTTAAAGATGTTTTGTTTTAATATGTTTTAAAGTCTGTTTTTATAATGTTTTAGAGTGTTTTTAGTATTTTTGTTTGCTGCCTTGGGCTCCTACTGGGAGGAACGGTGGGATATAAATTTAATTAATTAATAAATAAATATTTGCATGTTCAGCTCCTCATTATCACATATAGGATGAGCAAACATTAATGAATGTTTATTACTTGTTCAGATTTTGTATGTGAAATGATTACTCTGACTCTGATGTTTGTTGCTTGCATAGAGTCTGCCACATACGGTTGTCTTTTTGTTTTCTAATTGAAAGGGACTGAAACTTCTGCTTTGATAGAGACTGTGAATAGAGAATTGGTTAGTTTCTGCTTGGTGTCAGTTTCTTACATGATGCTTACAGAAACTTTCAGGGGTGTCTCACATTGCTTTGTAGAGGATCAGGAATACTCAGTACTATATTCTTAGGTGATAAGTACCTATGGTTAGAGTTAGAAGGATCAGCCTATTTCCTTTCTGTGCTAGTTTTGCATGCACTCAGTCATATGCCCATTTTATCCTGGTTTTCTTTTTGTGTATGTGTGGCTTAAAAAACTGCCCTGAAAATGTGCATGTAAAGTGTATGCATTCTGTACACATTTTATATGCATTGTTCTCCTAAAATACTTTTATATCCCCATAAAATATGCACTCCATACACATTTTCCCCATAACATATGGTTTTTTGAAGTGAAACTGCATCACAAAATTTGGAGAAGTGGGTGATCTGACTGTTAGCTCTGTTATGATTTGCATGTAAGTCTGGGACCACTGAATTGTGTTAGCTTGCTTTAAAATGTGAACACATTTCTCCTTCATATGTAAGTATACTATATTGTCACCTTAATGTGTTTGATTTAAATCAGATATAAATCTGCCTAGTCACAATCTTCTTCAAAAACAATTATGTGAATATTGACCAAGCCATTATCATCCAGAAAGGCCCATGCACAATGCACAGGATGCTTGTGGCCAATTTGCTTTTCCAAAGACAGTTTCTTGACCCTCGTTTCAGAGGCCTTCCAGTCTTTGGGAAATCACAGGGGCTGCTATTGAAAAGCCACTGTGCATGCACAGAACACTGTGCACAATGCCTTGGATTCAGGCCATACAGTTTAAAAACGTCAGGTTGCTGATATAGATTACTTACCATTATTTAATACTTCTAGTTTTCCTTCTGAATGACTAACCAGACCCAGTAAAGAAATTAGGATGAGCAACAGGCATGCCATCTGTGAATGAAAGAAACATAAAACGTTGTTCAAAGGATTAAAGAATGGCTGTTTATTGCAACTGTATAGGACTCTGCCCAAGAGGCTTAGATATTTGTAAATTATAGCTTGTGAAAATTCATGGCTTTATTTATTTGATGTATTCATTGGTTTCAATGAATAGAATACATTTTTGAATGTGATGATTCAAGATTGAAGTGCCTATCTACATTTAAATTCAAATGTCAAGACAGAAAAATACACTAGATGCACCATTAAGTTAAAAGAATTTTAAAATAGGATCCCTCAATATCTGTATAAAATACATTGCACTGCTAAATTATGTTTTAGTAATATATCCCATTTATTAAAAGTATTATATAGCCATGAGAGTGGCTGTATACTATAGCTAGCCTGGGTTTTTCACATTCCGCAGTATTAAATTGAAAGTACCCCCCATGCCATTCTGCTATTTCCCATAACCTCACTTCAAAACAAAACCTTACAAAACGTATAGTCCTGAACTCAGAAACGCTTGCTTAACAACCCTCTAAGTTTTCATGGTGATACACACAACAGTCAGAGAGAATCCGGAGTTCAAAGTGTAAAACAAGAGAGAAAAATCCAGACCTCTGTTGAAATTTTTTGTCAGTGGTCTCATAATTTGCTGAAATTAATTAAAAATCACCCATGTTCACAGAGTACCTGTAATCCTATTACTCACCTTGCCTCATACTCTGACCTGTATCTTCTGCAGTTTGAAATTAAAAAAAATGCCTAACTGGTTTTCAATTAATTTAAGAAACTTAACATTGATGTCCGTTATAGTGTCAGGCATGCTCAGTAAGAACCATCAGTGTTCTAAAAGCCAAACTCACAGCTGTTTGGCTTGGCTAATCAGGTGGCCACATGCGCAACAGACATTTATTTCACTTTAGTCATGGCTTTCCCCAAAGAATCCTGGGAATTCCCACTTTACACCTGGGAAGTGTAGTTTGTGAAGGGTGCTGAGAGTTGCTAGGAGAGGCCCTATTCCTCTCACAGAGCTATAATCTCAGAAGAGGGGCTGACTGTTCAACCACTCTGGCCACTGGAGCTCTGTCAGTCTCCTAACAACTCTCAGCACCCTTCACAAACTACACTTCCCAGGATTCTTTGGGAGAAGCCATGACTGTCTAAAGTGAAATAAAGATCTGGTGTGGATGTGTCCAGGGACAGCTTTGGTTTAAATTTGGGTGGGAAACTACATGTGTCTGTGTAGAATAAAAAGATGGGGAAGCCCTGAAAAACAATGATAGTGTTCACAATGTTTTCCTTTTGGAAAGGAAAGGGGCTTTCCCTCTGCCTATTGTCCACCCACCCAATCTCCTCCCCTCCCCCTTCCTCTCTCCTCCACTTTCCTCCCTATCCATACCCTTCCTCCTCTACTCTCCCCCTTACCCCTCCTACTTGCCCCTTCTCCAGGTCAATTTCACCTTTCCTAAGCATGACTGTACAGTAATAAATCCCAGTGAACTCAAAAAGCATGCAAATGATCAAACCTCCCCTCCCCTTCTCTTCCCTCATATCCCCTTCCTTTGCCCCTTCTCTCCCCCTTTCTTTACCCCTCCCTCCCTCCCCATCCCCATGCCCTTCCAATCCCCTCCCCTATCCTTTGCCTCTCTTCCTCCTCCATGGCCAGTTTTACCTATTCTAAGCATGACTGCTTGGGAGTAAATCCCATTGAACTCAATATATGCAAATGATCAGACCTGCCTTTCTCCTGCCCCTCCCCCTCCCTCCTCTCCTTCCCACTCTGAAATATGACATTGACCAACAAAAAGGCTTTGAAATTAATAAAAATAAATTTGACACAGATTTCTAAGATGAACAATGAGAGAAATATAATTTTCTAGGTTGGATACTCTGTAGAAACAGTAGTAACACAGGAAAGAAGCAAAGTAAGAACACCAGCAAACATACAAAAATGTCATTCTCCATCTTTGGAGATGGCAGGTATTGCCACCACTCATCACATGCTCAGAGTCACATGTTACCAATTTTTTCCAACCTACACAGGAAGTGGATTGGACTGTGAAAGACCAACCCAAATTGTGTTTGCATTTTGACAAATTTGTAGAGCAGTACACTATCTCAGAGAGGAGGTCAGGTCTCATGATCCCCTGGTGCATTCACTATACGTGTAGCTGCCCAATTTCCCTGCTTTTAAAAGTTTGATGGAAATATCTGTTTAAAATATCTTTTTAAAGTTTGATAGAAATATCTGTTGGCTGTAGGTATGTTCTTAAATTGTTAAGGGGTCAGGGCACTGGATTTCTTCAGAAATTCCTGGAGTTGCTTCACCATCAACTGTCCAGAAATCATCTTGTCCACAAATTGGATATAGGCCTATAACTTATTTCCCACATCAAGAATGTTTTTTAAGTCACAAGACAGATTGTAGCCTCCTTTATGGATATAACAATTTCTTCCTGTTCCAAGGCCTTATTAACAATGAGTACAACTACATGTGTGTTTAGTAAAGCAATGGCTTTACTATCTTTTGTTGAATAGGTTTTTGAGCAGGGATTGAGAACCTCTGATCCTCCACATATCCCTGACCATGCTTGTGAGCACTGGTGTGAGACAAGTCCAACAACATCTGGAAGGCTAGAGGTTCTCCATGCTTGTTTCTGAAGCCAGGATGGGCAATGCATAAATAAGCAGGATGCAGTTTTCCCCCAAGAATCTTGACCATGTTCTTAGTTAAAAAATAATTGAAATTGATCCTATAAGCCTTAAGAAGCAGATCTATATGAGTCACCCTTACCAGTTTGCACTCATAGCAGCTTACAAGTCAGATTGGACATGAGCAATTTTATCAGAAAAATGGTATATAGCAAAATTGTCACAGTGGCTTGGAGGGGCCTTTTCATGGCCAAGCGCGGGTGTGGGAAATCTTTCACCCTCCAGATGTTGCTGAACCGAAACTACTATCAGCCTTAGCAAGAATGTCCAATGACCAGCACTGGTGGGAGCTGTTGTTCAACATCTGGAAGGCCAAAGGTTTCCCACACCTGGCTTAGTGCCTTATTTTACCCAATTCCACTACTGCAGTACCAAGTGTGAAGGAATAGGAATACTTATGATCCCAGAAATAATGTTATATATTAAATGTGCCTTAATCAAGTTATGCCTTACATTTCTACTGCCACCACAAAAATTCTTAAAAAGAAATGTGCACCTTAGTACACCATTAATCATACAGCAGCTGGTTTATAAGTCATCAGCACTAGAGACATAAGAGATTTATTTCAAAATTAAAACAAATATGTATATTTATTTATTTATTTAATTAATTAATTAAGCTTATATACCGCCCGACTAGCAACAGCTCTCTGGGCGGTGAACATTAAAAATACAATAAAAATAACACAAAACTGTACACAAAACTGTACAGTCTAAAATCAAAATATAATAATTTAGAATTAACAGGAATTAAAATGCCTCAGAGAAGAGAAAGGTTTTAACCTGGCGCCGAAAAGATGATAGTGTCAGCGCCAGGCGCACCTCCTCGGACAGACCATTCCATAGTTCGGGGGCCACCACTGAGAAGGCCCTAGATCTTGTCACCACTCTCCGGGCTTCCCTATGAGTCGGAACCCAGAGGAGGGCCTTCGTAGTAGACCGTAGTGTACGGGCCGGTTCATATCGGGAGAGGCGTTCCGACAGATATCATGGTCCCGCGTCGTATAAGGCTTTATAGGTAAGTACCAACACTTTGAATCTGGCCTGGAAGCATATTGGAAGCCAGTGCAAACGGGCTAGCACAGGTGTTATATGCTCAGACCGCTTAGTTCTTGTTAGCAGTCTGGCCGCCGCATTTTGCACTAGCTGTAGCTTCCGAATCGTCTTCAAAGGTAGCCCTACGTAAAGCGCATTGCAGTAGTCCAGACGCGAGGTTACCATAGCATGTACCACTGATGAGAGGTCCTCCTTACTCAGATAGGGACGTAGCTGGGCTACCAACTGAAGTTGGTAGAACGCATTCTGGGCCACCGAGGCTACATGAGCCTCAAGTGTGAGGGAAGAGTCTAAGATGACTCCCAGACTACGCACCTGTTCCTTTAGGGGGAGTGTAACCCCATCCAGGACAGGGTATATACCCACCATCCGATCAGAGAAACCATCCACCAACAGCATCTCAGTCTTGTCAGGATTGAGTTCTCATCCAGTCCATTGTCGCAGCCAGGCAATGGTTCAGCACGTCGACTGCCTCACCTGAAGAAGATGTAAAGGAGAAGTAGAGCTGCGTGTCATCAGCATACTGATGACAACGCACTCCAAAACTCCTGATGACCGCCCCCAGCGGCTTCATATAAATGTTAAAAAGCATGGGAGACAGAACCGAACCCTGCGGGACTCCACATTGGAGAACCCATGGTGTCGAGCAATGTTCCCCAAGCACTATCTTCTGGAGACGACCCGCTAAGTAGGAGCGGAACCACTGCCAAGCAGTGCCTCCAACTCCCAATTCCGCAAGCCTCTCCAGAAGGATACCATGGTCGATGGTATCAAAAGCCGCTGAGAGGTCAAGGAGAATCAACAGAGTTACACTCTCTCTGTCTCTTTCTCGACATAGGTCATCAAACAGGGCGACCAAGGCAGTCTCAGTGCCAAAACCAGGCCTGAACCCCGATTGAAAATTTCTTCAAATGTTATTTACATATTACAAAGTTTAATAATATATAAGACTAAATGTTATCGGGATATTTTGTTAGTTACGTACTTACATTGGGAGAGAATGAGGGATATAAGCAAGGGCATTTAACAAAATCATATTAAGCTTATATCTGTTTTGCCAACTAGTTCTCGAAATCACAAAATGGTAAGGAACATGAGCCACAAATGGCTACTCTAATCTTTCTACTCCATTCCAATAGCACTAGTGTAGGTCACTAAACCTTGGCAAGCTGTAGGTATAATGGTATTTCAGGTGTCAGAGAGCTGAAGGCACTATATACATTTCTGAGGCTGGGGCTCAGATTGGTCACAGCAGTCACACCCCACATTTAAAAGTTGCACACCTGGGATGCTCAGTACTGGGGAAATGAGGAGTCTCAGGTTTGAGGTAAAGGTAATATTGTTTATGAATATTATGCATTTGAATTGGTTGATTTAATCAAAGAATCCTGTAGCCCCTTAAATACTAATACATTTATTATTGCTTAGATTTCATGGACTCAAGTCCACTTAATCACATCTGACAAAGGCTGGAGTCCACAAAAGCATATTCCATGATAAATTTGTTAACTCTTTAAGGGGCAACAAGACTCTCTGACTGTTTTGCAGCAAAAGACTAACTCAGCTACCTCCTCTGGAAATCTTTAGGTAACATCCAATGCTAGTCCTACTCATGAATAAATCCACTGAGATTAATAACCATGAGTATGTTAGGTTCATTGATATCAATGGGTTTACTCTAAATAGAACTTGGCTGAATAGAACCCAAAATGTTTATGTTTCCTTTATACCTCACCTGACTTCTTGGGGAGGTGGGAGGTAAATGTCTTACAAAAGTAAGCTGGTTGACCTCAATGGATATGACTCCCAGGACATTAGTCATATGTATATTTTGTGTTTGTAACTTGTTTTAAATTGTTTTTAGGGATGTGCTTTAAATTATTGTAAAGCACCCTGGCACCTCAGGGTGAAGGGTGGGTAACGCATCATCATCATCATCATCATCATCATCATCATCATCCTTTTTATTACAGTTTTATTACAACTACAGTTACTCTTTCTATCACACAAACAACTAGCTTCACCTTCCTCCCTGAACTTGTCGATCCAATTTACTCTAGCTTGCAAATTAAAAAATGTATCAATAGGTAGTGATGGAGCTCTTCTGTGTTAACTACACAGTGGATCTGCAGCAATTGTGGAACACCTCTAAGCTTCAATGATGCGGCTTCCACACTTTTTTCCTTGTGGTCCACTTCAAGATTTTTCTGCTTATTATAGCAATTGTACTGCATTGTGCTAGATATGTATGATTTTTAATTTTTTTTTTCAGACATGCTGCAGCCCACCTGAATGAAGCTTGCGGACCACTCCTGGTGCACAGGCCACAGTTTGGAAATCCCCGGTGTAAATTTTAAGGATATCACAGTCAGTTTTATTAGATACAGCAAAACAAAAATCCACCTACAGGTATATTGATTGTTTTAAACATTTTGGATACCTACTTGACCAATCACCTTAAGGATGTCTTATTAATATCCCTCTATTTTATATTACCAATATCACCTTGAATGTACGTGACAATGCAGAGCCTTAGAATAGAATTAAAATAAAAGACCTCCTTACCTTTTCAGAGCCTTAGAATAGAATTAAAATAAAAGACCTCCTTACCTTTTCACGTGTAACCAGCTGCGGCTAAAGGGAGTTTGGCTCCTGTGAATCCAAATCTATGAATGAAGCTAAGCGTTGCTTGCCTTTTATATGTTTACATTCTGACATCAAAGAGATACTTTGCTTTACCGCAGTGCCACATAATTGCAACACGTGGAATGAGTTCCTGTTTTTACAAGCAATAAAATGTAAATGCAGAAGAAACCACAGAGTAAAAGTTTGGGAGTCCTAAGTAATCCCTGAAGAGGAAACTGAATTATTTGACTGACATTTATGCTATGCAGCAGGAATTTCCTTTTCTACTTCATTCTTTTGCAGACTATAAAAACACAATAAAAAGAAACATTAGTGTGACCTCACTGGGAATCCAGAATATATTATGAATAAGAGAAATGGAAAACAGTGCATCTACTACGATGCAATAGATGAAAAGGAATTTTTTTGATTCAGGACAAAAGCAAGAGGAAATAACACTGAAATACAGAAAACATGATGTAATGTGCAACTTTTTTTTTTGCAATCACATATGTTGTATCCAGGATAACGTGGGAAGAGATTCAAGGTGTGTATCTACATTGATTCCTGAAAGGCAAAGGGAATGACTTCCCTCTTAATGCTGATGTGGCTCTATACTCAGCACTGGTAATTTGAATATCACTCGTATAAACACAAAGGGGAAAGCCTCTTTATGGAGAAACATAACTTGTAAACAGAGCTTGGAAAAGTTACTTTTTTGAACTACAACTCCCATCAGCCCAATCCAGTGGCCATGCTGGCTGGGGCTGATGGGAGTTGTAGTTCAAAAAAGTAACTTTTCCAAGCTCTGCAGTTGTAAATTTCTGGTTGCAGCTGTTTCCCTACACTGACCTGGAGCAACAGGAGCCTTTCCCAGCCTGACCTGGGGATGCCAGGCATTAAATATGCAAAGCATATACTTTTTTTACCACTGAGCTACAGCCCTTTTCCATACACTCTTAGTACGAGTGAACTATTAATCTGGTTTGGTGCAAGGGAAAGAGACACAGACTTAAATGTGTATGCCGGGAGGCTGTTAGGCATCAGTCCCAGATGCTTAGTTCAATAAGATGGGCTTATTATTATTGGATTGTTCCTTTTTGACATTTGTACGTGTGTTTTTGTGCATATACCATCATCTTTCAGGGGTTTTTTTTACAAATAAAGCCGTAAGCCTGTTAACATTAACTACAGGAGATCAACCTACAGAGTATATAAACTGTCTTGCTGGATGAAACCAAAGTCCATTTAGTCCATCTGTTTCCAACAGAAGATCTCAATGAGAGCATGGAGGTGATGGCCACCCACTATGCAGGATCCAGTACAGAGTTGGTGCAAGACACTTTGGTGCCTCTGCCAGCCAATGGCACTTCTCCCCCCAAATTATGGTGTATAGCAGCAGAGGCTGGTTAAGTTATTGAGGCAGAAAATCCCACAAACACCTGTCCCTGGCAGGAAAAATACAATAATAATAAATTAAACAACAACTTGTAGCCCTTTCATGACATCCAAAATCAATTGCCTGACAGAGCTGCCTCACCCTGCCTAATGGTAAGTCCAGCCCTTCAATAATTCAGACTTTCTGGGCAGTGTTCAACTAAATCCTTGTGCTAGTGAACAATCCTTGATACTAAGGGCAATGGAACAGGCTGGATGACGGCTAGAATGCAAGTGGCGGAAGACATGCTGTGAGGCTGATCAGCATGAGTAAAACAACATAACAGTCCTACTGTGTGGCAGTGAGGGTGGCAAAGGAGGCCCACTTCTCTGCCTCCATCACATCCTCAAGCAGCTGTCCAGTGGAGCTTTTTCATATTGTCCCAGGTCTGCTAACATCAACTCCAGGAAATGGAGTTTGGAAGCCCACTGTAAATTGTTTGCAAACCACTTTGAGGGTAAAGTTGCTAGCTTCTGTAGCAATCTTGATGCCCCATCCACAACCACTGTGGTCCCCAGTGAGGTGTCCAGTGCAACTTCTTCCAGTGCAACCTTTTGGGATCAGTTTCAGTTTATGCAGCCTGATGACGTGGACAAAGTGTTTGCGTAGCGTGTGAATACTGAAGCTAAATGCCCGATGTCCAGCGCACCCTTATGTCCATAGCCAAATAGAATAAAGACGAACCACAACGAGTCATGTAGAAAAGATCCTTTACTGTTTCTTTAGGCAAAGTACACAATGATTCAACTCTCTTTCTTCTACTAACACCCCCCACACCTTGCGGTTTCTTTTCCAAGGCTTTATACACACAGTTCACTCTGTGCCAGCTGCAGCTTCTTCTGTGAGCTGTCCTTGAGCTGCTGCACATGTTAACCCTTTACTGTCTTTCTGGAAAAGCTAGAAAATACCAAACTTTCCAGAAGCCTACACAAACTCCTTGCGATGTGTCCACTCAACCCTTGCCCTTCTTGGCTTATTGTGATTTCGATCTCATATACACACATACAGGATTTGGTATGGTTAGTATTTTAGCACATAATGATCCATTCCATACTTGTAGATTAACTGAGAGTCATTCTCTCTCAAGTATCTTTAACCAGATAAAGATGTAATGGCTTCTATATGAGAGTGGAACTTCCTAGATTCTTAGAAAGTTTGTTGTGACCGATATGGTGGATTCCCCCCCCCCCCATATGAGAGCATAACATCTCCATGTGAGAGGCTGGTATTCCACTGTGACATCACAAATTTTTATGGGGAAATTTAGAGGACAGCAGATGAAGCTTCCATTTTATCCTGCTTCCTTATGATACTGGCAAATCAAGTCAAAGCATAACTGACTTTGCATTTCAGTAACATTAAGAATTGTTTTGCAAAACATGCAAGCTTTGTTACATCATCCTCCCACAATCAGGAATAATTCTCAGCTGTACCCTTTTCTACTGAAAATAATTACGCACATTGGGAATTTATCTCAGATGTCCTGGAATTCTGAAGTGTGTTAATAGTCATACCAGATAGAGGTAGACTCAAAAGTTTCTATCTGTAGAAGGAAATGGAACTATTTTACCCTGTTAAGCACTATAATAACAATGCCCGATTAAGCACTATAATAACAACAAATGTACGATTATTAGCTGTGCCTACTGCTGTACAAGGAAGAAGGGTGATATGGTCTCTGTCTGGTATGCTGTTATCAATCTGCTGAAAGCACCTTCATCACATGGATCACTCTCTAAAAAGTTAGCTCAAGGCAGGAAGTGTGTGCTGGGGTGATTCAGAAACTTCCCAGACTCATAAGCTGAGGAACCTGAGGAACCTGAAGCTCTGGTGCATTATGTATTGATGTATAGGATTTTTTTACCCACCATTCACCATAAGATCCCAGAGTGGAATACAACAATATCATACAAAAAGAGAAAGCCATTACAGTCATATAATTCTAAAACAAGTCAAACCATGGAACCGAACAGTGTAAATGGCACACTGAGGACCAGACCCGAAGCAACAGACAAGACGAGAGTAAAGAGAGAGTGTTTATGGGGGTAGGAAAGGAGTGATTATTTGGTAGCAGATGAGAATAGAATGGGTAACTGTATGGATGTCTAAGCATCGTTTGGTGAAAAATGCATTTTGAATATAAACTTGCTGAAATGCAAGGAGTTGCACCGGTGGACAGAGAGGGAAAAGATAGGCTGGGGCAGGCAACTGGATCTGGCCATTGGGCTAGAGATCTCCACACACCTTTGCTGGTCAAGTTTGATAGGTGGGTGGGACCATATACCTGTCAGTCACCTGATATCACAATGATATCAGGTGACCTGTTTATGCCCACCACGAGGCAAACAGAAGCCAATGGGAAAAGGCACAAAAATAAGGGAAGGGAAGTAAACTCTACAGCTTGCACTGACTGCAGAGATTTAATGGAATATGGGGGGGAAAGAGATAGTGGGATGAGGGCCTAAATACAGGGACTGGGAAACTGAAGCTGATGTGGAAAGTGACTAAGAGAGATGAGGCAGAAAAACTTACAGTAGTATTGGGACTTTATGGCACTGACTATGGTTTGATTATTAAAGGCAACAAACACATTAAGAGGCTTTAAAAAAGAATGGACAAGATTGCAGTGATGGGAGAGTGAGATTCTTTTTCATGGAGTAACTATTTTGAATTCACATAAGATGAGCCCAGCAAAAGCTAAGTAAAATACAGCAATGCCTCTGGCCCACCAGACACACACATTGAATTTCCAAAATGCATCCATTTCTTTTGATTAGTGCTTCTTTGCAGATTTTCTTCATCAACTGGTTAAACTTCTGTCGCAAATTACTGAGCATCCATGCCAACAACTGGATCTCTGATTTTAACAGAATGACTGGGGGTGGCAGGATGAGGGAAGGAAATCTGGTTTGTAAGTATACAAAATTAATCATGAATTTCTGCCAGCTAACAGGAAGTACTCTTTAGTAATCCACCATACAATCACAGTGCTCCAGGAAATTATCTAATGAAACTCAGGATTCTCTTATCTATGCAACCTGAATTATATTTTGTTAAAATTACCTTGTATGTACATGCAACATTTTTCTTTCCTCCCCCATGCCAACACTACGCTGGCTGTATCTTCACTTTGCAAACAGTTGTAGGAATGGTGGGGAAAACAAGCATGGTGGGACTAGGGATGGCAGAGAGTATCTGCTAAGTTGGACTTAAGTTGCTGCATTCGTAACAGTGTAGGTATGACAACGATAGTCATTTGTCCATTATATATTACCAAAAGAAAATTGCGTTATTATCACCATATGATGCAAAAAATATTGGCTGCCTGCCCCGCCTTAGGCTATATATATGTCATCAATGTTAATTGTCAAATCATCCTGCAATGTTGTGTTTTTCAAACAAGACACTCAGGGCATTCTGAATCTCCATCCTCTTGCATGGGAAACATTATTATGATGAGAGAGGCTAAGCCACATGACCTGACCTGCTCCCACCCCGCTTTTATTGCTGTTGTCCTCAGCTCATCAGGGTCTCTCTCTCTCTCTCTCTTTGTGCTAAGAGAGAGAGTAAAAATACCAGGTGATACTAATGGTGTTGGAGATGCTGCTGTAGTGCTGCTGACAAACTAATTCAAGAACAGCAAAAATGAGGGGAGTTCATCAGTTAGCCCAAGGGAAGAGACAGACTCAAAAGTGATTATCTGCCTCATTGATATGTAAATAGGGGGGAAACCACGTGGAAGACCGTGATCATTTACATAAGCATTTAAGTTAAAAATTATGATTTTTTTTCACTACCAAAAAAACCGCACCGTGGATCGAACCACCAAAACTCCCCTCCAAACCCAGGGAATTGAATCAGCAAGTGCCAAAGCAAGCGGGAACAAAAAAAGGGTGGATCAGGATTGAATGACTATTGGAATACAAGCGGATTGGAACTAGGCAGAGAATCCCATCCCTAGGTAGGACCCTCACACTTTTAAAGGAGAGTCCTCTGTGCCACCCCCAGTAAGGTTGTTGCTGGGGGACAAGGTAGCAAGTGGCAGTGGGGAATGGGAATGTGGAGAGAATCAAATCAGACACAGGCTGGACATAGTAGGCTGTGCCTACCCTGATTTCATCACCAAAGAATTTAAGCAGGGGTCCTTGCATGGCTGAACATATGTGCTCAGATTCTTGTGGCACCCTTTGTCTCTTGCTTTGTTTTGATGATGTATTTTTTGTTTTGAGAGAGAGAGTGGAGAGGCTTCCACCAACCTCATCAAAAGCAAACCTCTCCAGCAGTTCCTGCCCATTCTTGACCCTAAATCTGCCCCACAACCAAGGAAAGGAAGAGGAAAGTTGGTTTTGGTCTTTTGTTTTTGTATGTTTTGTTGCGGTCTTGTCCTCCATGCCAAGTATATGCTTGGTTTCAGCCTTCATGACCAAATCGATGGAGCTCAGGCCCAGGCTGATCTTCCAACCTTCCATGGTCTTTTTCCCTAGGGAAAGCATGCCCTCTGGGAACCATAGCACATTTTTCATAGAAGCAGAAGGTGAATGAATCTCCAGCATGCCAGACCTCTGCAAAGCATGCTTGAAAAAAAAAGATACCCACATTCACTTGGGTCTACCTGAAGACATAGATCCTTCTACAGAAGGCTGCTCCCCTCCTCCCTTCATAATAGGCATGATTGCAGATGTTTGAAGGTACTCTATTTTTATTGTCCAGGGTTCTGTCCTGATGGTATTAAGATGGGTTCTGCAGTGAGCCTGACACATAGATTAACAAAATCTTGGTCAAGCTGAAATGCCTCCTTATTTGCTGCCCATTTCACAGATGGTGAACCAGGTGGTAGCAGCAGTAGTAGACATTATGGCCCATTTTTTAAAACAGATGCATACATTTTCTTACATAAATGCATACAAGAAATGTAAACCATGGCAATTATGACAGCAATCTGCAGTACTTTACAGTACAGAGAAACAATTATAAACATTAATATCATGTCTTACCTTTCCAAAACTCAATAAATGGATGATATTTTGCTGTTTATTATCTTCCATTTCTTAGTCTTTCAGTTTTATTTAATTTCATCAAGTGTGCTGTCATATTTTTCTTATCCATTCTCTACATGTAGGTATCTTAGAGTGCAATTCTATACACATCTCTGTGGTAAGTCTCATTGCGTTCAATTCAGCTTAGCTGTATTCAGCTAAGTCCTACTCAGAGTATGCCTACTGAAATAAATGACCATGTTAGTGATGTCTATTAACTTCAATAGGTCTACTCTGAGTAGGACTAGAATTGACTAAGATTGCAGACTAGATCTTTGTTGTTAGGAAGTTGATCAGGCCAGCTAGCAGGGACTCCACTTACCAAGCTAGGAGTTGTGTGATGCTGTAGTCTAGTGTCCTGCGATTCCCCCTGTCAATAGGTATAGATGTGTCTTATAGGCTAACACTGGACCTTTTATAGGAATCTATTCAGCTCTCCTTGTCGATATGAATGGGTGGGTCCACCCTTATACTTTATACTTGCAAAACACTTATACTTGATCAACCCATTGCTTTCTGCTGTCCACCCATAACACTCACATTACTTCGTAGCTTTTATCTCTACCCCCTCCACCACATGTATAGCTTGTTTTCCCAATATTGATATACTATTTTTACTATGTCATTTGTAGAGATGCAAAACCCCAGGGGAAACAAAACTATTCCCCCCCAAGTTTTCAGGAAAAAAACCTGAGAACATTCAGGAAAAAAGAGACAAAAAGTGCCCCCCCTTTTTTTCTGTTTTCCCCCTGGGTCTTCACATCTCTTGTCATTTGTTAACACTTTGTCCTATGGCACTTAATAGTCTTTCAATACACTTAACTTCCACTGTTGAAGCTATTACCTGTTCTGTATTTACCCACTTCACTTAACCTATGTTTATATGGGCTACTATTTCTCTATTTCCCCTTTTCTGCATTTAGCTTTTCTCGTTTAAAGGTATCAGCCCTTACAGACATGTACTATAGCCTTTCTCTTTAGCAGGAATTGTATCCTGCTAACATTAGGTCAAGTAGAGACTCTTTGTTCTTTTGTAGAGCACAATTATGTGGTTTATCCCTTTCAGGGTTCATCCCTAATTGCACAGGGCCACACCCTCCCCTCCTACAGAATGCCCCATTTCAGTGCCTTCCACTGATGAGTACTGTCACTCCATTGGCAGAAGCTGGGAGGAGGCCGACTGAGCTGGAAGAGCTGGGCAAAGGGTCACCTCTGCCCTATCCACCCCCTCCAGCCCACTGCAAGGAAGGTTTAGATTGCTGTGTTCCTAATTTGTTTGGTGTCAAGTACCCACCATATGTTAAATTAGGATCATTCTCTTTTCACTTTATACGTATGGAGTTCATTCTCTTGAGAAAGATAATTTTCATTCAGCTTTATTAGTTATTGTATCCATCATTTTTCCCATTTCTGCAAGTCTTATAGTTATCAATAATTGACTTTTTTTTACAATACTACTCTGGAATTTGGAATAGTTGTTCATTTTTTAAATTCTAAGAGTAGGTTCTAAGGGATTTTTCCCCCCTGGTCTCATTACTAATATAGTTTCTTAATTGCAAAAATGGAAACTATTGTGGTTGTTGAGGATCAAAAACTCCCTTTTTAAATTATTCCAACTCCTACACTCTCCTGTTTTCAAGATATCCCAAAATCGTACTATTTCATACTGAGCCCAACAGGAGTCTTCACTGACAATGGAGAAGGTTTCATCTACTATATATTTTGGATAGTTGTTTACCTGTTCACTATGCATTTGGATACCTCTTAAGATACTGTAACCACATTTTGCATGGTGGTTCCTGATAACAAGGAGCAAGTTTTCAAATTTGCATTGTTACTGAAATTTAAGGGGTAGAGCACTTGATTTGCATGTGAAAAGTTCCATTATCCATCTCTGACATCTCCACATAGGGGGTGTGAAAGGCTGAATCCCTGGATAGCTGTTGCCAGTCTGTCTGCTGTGCTAAATGGACCAATGGTCCAACTTGGTATCGGACAGCTTCCTATGTTCCGAAATTATTGGGTTTGATATTTTATGTTCTTACCCACTCTCCCACCTCCAATCCTCTCTTAATAAGCCCAAGGTATCATTAGAAAGAGTATCTTACAGCTGTTTTGTTTCAGAAAATACCAGGAATCCAATATATTACTAAAACTACCCAGGGTGTCTTATTGTTTGTGGGGTGGGGATGTATCTGTTTCTGTCCTGTCTTAAAAATTTTCATAGGAACTGACATGGTTTTCAGATATAAGCAAGAATTTAGGAAAAACAATCGTTTTCACTGTTGCTACTATTATCACAGATGCTTTCTTGGTTATGACCAAGTGTTTCCTATAGGACTTCTGGATGAAAAAAAAGATGGCTTCTGGGAGAAGCTCTGGTAGTGGTTAGCAAGTCCTCTCCCCCATATTTGCCTTTGGGTTTAGCCCCTTTTCTGCCACCTAGCAACCGTGAAGATTTGAGCTCTGCAGAAAAATTACCCTGATCCTTCCTTATGATGGAAACCTCTCTGTAATCCAGGTTTACATTGGGACGTGGTTACTTAGTTATAAAATAAAGGTACTCTTCACATGCTCTCTTAACTACTGTTTGCTACTAGAACTTCCAAACGTGTTAGAACTCCTGAAAGCAAAGGTACATCAGCTCCAGACTACCTGGAAATCCATGCTTTTTCTGTGGAAGGAATATAATTCCTGGACTACCTGTGGGACGAAGGGCAGAATATAAATGTAATAATAGATAAATCAATAAATAAATCATTTGTGTCTGCTTTTATTTATTTTTCAAGATTTCTAGCCTAGCCTTAATTAAAATAGTCCCAGATCGGGGTGCAATACAGGAACACAATACATAAACAAGCATGTTGTGCTGATTGTGGTTACCTCATAATGTTGCAGAGCCAGGTTTCTACACATGGCAAAAAGCACTCTTTTTTTCATACTTAAGAATTCCAGGGCTGAGGCCTGATACCCTCTATGTTCCCAACCTTCCTGAATTGAGCAGGGAAGATCTGAAGGAGCCACATACCCACACTTCCTTGAACATAGGTAGAAATCTCAGTACAACTGGGAACCCTAATAAGGATGCCAAACAAGAGTAGGTGGCACAGTGGGGTGGATGCACAGGGCCACTTCCCCACAGTGGTGTCACTGCCTCTTACTTGAACAGTGCAGGGGTGAAGAACTGTGTCATCAATGGCACAATCTATTAAAAGTTAAGTAATCCCACTAAGTTCTGTGGGGCATAACTGGCTCTGCAGGTTGTTATAGCCTGGTGGATGCATTATACCAGGATATACCAAAGTTTCATTGAAAGGAGAATCATTAAAGCAGGTGTTGTCTGTGTAGGTCCCTCACATACCAATGTGCCTGTCAGTACCAGCCATGTAGCCAGGCTTCCTTATTTGGAGCCACATTTCTAGTGGGATATTTTGGGAGGGAAGTGAGCAATGCCAGCCAATCCCTCCCTCACTGGTGGAGAGGATGTGAGGGCCAGGGGAATGGAAAGGCAGTGACCTTCCCCTCACTCCTTCTCCATGCATAGTGTGTGTTAACTTACCTAATGGGCTGTGTAAAGGTCAAGTTAGCAGAAAATTTAATATGAACACCAGGAATTAAATGACTGGCATTTTTTTTTTTGCTTCAAAAGAAAAAAGGATGTTAAGAATACAGTGAACACGGGGATACCAAAAGGTGTAAAACAAACAAAATAGCCGTTCTGAACCTTTGGGTCCCCAGATGTTGCTGAACTACAACTCCCATCCGCCCCAGTCAGCATGGCCAATGGTAAGGAACGATGGGAACTGTAGTCCAACAAAGGTTGGCAAAGGCTGGTTTATGCTATAACTACAAAGTTAAAAACTAGTATGGAGCTTGTCTCCTCAAAAAAAAGTTTTAATCATGTAACATGACAACACCAAAATAAAGCTCATGTTTAGAAACAGAGTAAGAGCACATTACAATGCAATCAGGGATGAAGTTGTAGGGTTAATAGACAAAATGAAAACTGACAAATTGCTGGGTCCAGATGGCATCCACCCAAGAGTTCTCAAAGACCTCAAATGTGAAATTGCTAATCTAACAAAAATATGTAACTTGTCCCTCAGATCTGCCTCTATACCTAAGGACTGGAAAGTGGCCAATGTAACACCAATCTTTAAAAAGGGATCCAGGGAGGATCCCAGAAATTACAGACTAGTTAGGTTAATGTCTGTCCTGGGAAAACTAAGAGAAAGTATTATTAAAGACAAACTAACCAAACATACAGAAGAACAAGTCCTGCTGAAGGAGAGCCAGCATGGCTTCTGCAAGGGAAAGTCTTGTCTCACTAACCTATTAGAATTCTTTGAGAGTGTCAACAAGCATATAGATAGAGGTGATCCAGTGGACATAGTGTATTTAGACTTTCAAAAAGCTTTTGACAAGATACCTCACGAAAGACTACAGAGTAAGCTTGGTAGTCATGGAATAAGAAGAGAGGTCCTCTTATTTATTATTATTTATTTACTTATTATATTTATACCCCGCTTTTCTTTCACCATGCAACCCAAAGCAGCATACATGGTCCCAGGCAGTCTCCCATCCAGGCACTGACCAAATCCAAACCTGCTTATCTTCAGCAAGGTGGTGGCCTCATGTGCCTTCAGACCATAGCCTGGGACTCTTGTGGATCAGGAACTGGCTAAGTAGCAGGAAGCAGAGAGTAGGAATAAATGGACAGTTCTCCCAAAGGAGGGCTGTAAAAAGTGGTCAAGCTGATGATACTATTGTTATAACAAAAAGGGATTGTGAAGAAGTCCAACAAGACTTTTCCAAACTGAATGAATGGGTGGTAAAATGGCAAATGAAATCAATGTAAACAAGTATAAAGTTATGCATACTGGAACAAAATGAATTCACATATGAACTGGCAGCGACCAGGAACAAGACCTTGGGGTCATAGTGGATAGCTTGATGAAGATGGTAACCCAGTGTGGGCACCTGTGAAAAGAAGGAAATTCCATTCTAGGGATCATTAAGAAAGATCATTAAAAAAATAAAACTGTTGATACCAGAATGAAGTCAAATATATATATCTGCAGTTGGAAAATATTCTGAAAAGGGCAACCAGAATTATCAGGGGTGGGGAATGACTCCTCTATGAAGAAAGGTTGCAGTATTTGGGGTTTTTTAGTTTAGAGAAAAGGCAAGTCAGAAACTACATGACAGAAGTGTTTAAAACTGCACAGCATGGAAAAAGTGGATAGAGAAAAGTTTTTCTTCCTCTGTCATAACACTAGAACTTGTGGACATCCAATGATGCTGAATGTTGGAAGATTCAGGAAAGACAAAATAAAATACTTCTTCGCGCAGTGCGTAGTTAAACTATGGAATTCGCTCCCAAAAAAGGCCATGATGGCCACCAGCTTGGATGGCTTTAAAAGAAGATTAGAGAAATTCATGGAGGAGAAGGCTATCAATGGCTACTAGCCATGATGGCTGTGCTCTGCCACCATAGTTGGTTGCAATATGCTTCTGAAAACCAGTTGCCAGGAGCTGCAGGAGGAGAGTGTACTCTTGTGGGCTTCCCATGGGCCTCTGGTTGGCCACCATGGGAACAGGATGCTGGGCTAGATAAGCCGCTGGCCTGATCTAGTAGGCGCTTCTTCTTTACCACCATAGTCAAGCATTTAGAGAGAGAACAATATACCTAACTTTATTGTTGAAGTCAATGACATTGAGTCCTCAACCTTGTAAAATGTTTACTGCATTAATAACTTCCTTTCATACACTTATAAAAATGCTTGATAAACATGGAAGAAAGCTTTCTGGATGGTATGTGCACAATACACCTTTTCAGAGAGAAAAAATTCATAGCACTTTAAAACAGTTGCAACTTTCATTTTTTCCTAAAAATTCATCAAAATTAAAGTTATCTGTCCTTTTTCAAATGTAAGAAAAACCAAATTTGTTAAAACACTTGTGAGCCATTGAATTCTGAAAAGTCCTTATGGTGAGCCGCACACATTGGGAAAATCAGGTGGCCATCCATCAAGCTAACTGTAGTGTGCACAGCAGTGTTTCTATTTTTCTAGGGCTGTTTTCATCATTTGCCACCACGTACTCAAGAAAAAGAAGAGAAATAGCCACTACGATTGTGAGTATAGTGAGTGCTTTAAAAGAGTAAACGGTAGCTAAGTTTAGTCACTTTTTAAGATTTCTTTATCTCTTTATTTCACCCTTTATCAATAAACATCCAGTTCTGCTCTACTCTTTATACAGTAACTGCAGAACAATCAAACTCCTACTTCTTACTGCAGGCAAACATACTTTATTTTTGGCTGGGTAGAGACAAAACTGAAACTGAAAAGCAGAGCAAAGGAAAGTCCAAGGGACTGAGTCTAATTGTAGCCCATAATACAAAGTTCTAATATTTAACACTTCAAGGGACAGGGTGTTTTTTTCAGGATCACTTAAGTAATTATAGGGTGATTGTGATCAAGAAAAATCCACCCTCAGTCAGGGAAAGTCTTGAGTGAGCAGACTTTTGGGGGCTTTTCCAGACAAGGATTTTGTTGTGCACTCACCCTGCCTAATTCACTGAATTTTTCAGAGGGTCTATTGTCAAATTGCTCCTATTCTTAAAACAAGTTGTCATTCTTTAAATGGAGGCTGTCATTGTTTGTTATGCCACAAATTAAAAAGGCAATTATACAAAATATCATGGGGTGGTGAAACATAGCTCTAGGGGTAGCAGTGCATCCATCCCTCTTTCGACTACAGAGCTGGCCAGTAACTCAGAGCTTGGAAAAGCTACTTTTTTGAACTACAACTGCCATCAGCCCAATCCAGTGGCCTTGCTGGCTGGGGCTGATGGGAGTTGTCGTTCAAAAAAGTAACTTTTCCAAGCTCTGCATCCTGTAGCACTCATATAAGATAAGGTCTCAGTAAATATCCCCTCACAAATCCATAATCACAAATCTGTAATGATGAGAGATGAGTAGCTCTTCCTACTTGGTTTTTGTTTGCACTGGCAAAGCTTTTTCTACATTGACCATGACCTCTTAAACATGGCCATATTTCATTGGACACCATGCCTGGCCACCTATTTTCCTTTCTGTTCTGAACAGAGGAGAGGTGCAAAGAGCTTCCCTCTGTGAGTGAGTATGGCAGTGGCTGATACAGATGCCTTTTTCTCATTAATGGGGTGGGGGTCACACCCATCCTATTCTGTAGTCCTTCCTTTTTCTCCTCTTATAAATGTAGCAGCCCCTTTGTGCTACACTCTCATGGCAGCCATTTTGTTTCTGGTGCTCATGGCAGTTTCAAAATTCCAAATGTGCCCAAAAGGTTAACAACCTCTGACGCTGTAAGACTTGGTCACATCCAGGCCTGACATCAGCACAAAAAGCACCTGGATTGATTTGTCTGTAATTTGGCAGGCTGAATCCACTCTAGAGGGGCTCCTGTGTCTGTAAATTGCACCCACGTTTGCCAAAAGGGGTACAAGTGATACCCATTTTTAGATTCCCTATTATACTGAATAGTGGAACACGGAGCTTCATTTTATACAGAGAAGCTCAGGAGACTCTTACAGACTAAAGCAAAGAGTACACAGGGCAACTCAAAAACAGATCAGAATTTTTAAAAACACACATATATAGATACAAGGTGGATCTTGGGGCCATGTCCATCCCTAGAGTACACACTTTTGTCACACACTGAATCAGCATTTTCATCTAGTGATCCACCAACCCCAAGATCTCTTTCCTGATCAGTCACCACCACCAGATTTTTGTGCCCAAATGTGTATCATTTTCCACTTGCTTAATGACATAACAAGAGACAATAAGAAAGTGAAAAACCTCTACAAAAGGTTTTATTGATTAAATCATAATATAATAACAGAATCAATTTACAAATATATCATTGGACATATCACTTAAAGACACCCTGGGAGTTTATAATAGGGCCACGTTAGAAACCCAGAGAATTAAAATTACAATTTGCTGGATTTTTTTTACTATAAAGGTCATCTTCAGCAGATTAAGAATGGTCATATGAATAGTCTTCAGTCCAAATATAAATACATTGGAATAAGGTTTTCCTCTAAGTAATTCACCCATTGTAGTACTTCATAGTGCAATCCTATGTATGTTTTCTTAGAAGCAAATCTTATTTAATCAGTCTTACTCCCTCATATGTGTTTATTGAAATCTCTACACCCTGAATGACTATGAGGGCTCATCTACACAGTGATTTACTGTGTGTTTGGTGCTACTCACATCTCCTTTAAATTTGCGTGGTTCACATGTTACCAGCAAACAGACGTTATCACGCAGTTCCCCCCTGTAATCCATATTAACCCAATCCATTGATAATATGCAAAGGGAAGAAAAAAAGTCTTCACTCCCTTTCTCTAGTGCTTGCAGACACTTTGCTCCAATGCTTTTAGGTGGGTGTGTCAATCATTCCCCTCTCCACACCCACTCCCTCCTCCCTTTGTTCATTTTATTTCCTGCAGTCTGATAAGCAACTTCTGGTTGCTCTCCTCCATTCTGCTGGTCTTTTTCATGTTGCTGCAAATGGTGCCTATACTTTCTTTCTCCCCTAACTTGTGCACACAATCATAATACTGCTCAAACAAAGACTGAGCATGCTTGGTCACCTAGCAACCAGTGGGAATGGAAATGTATAATTAGAGGGCAGGGTCACAAGGAAATAGTGTGATTAATCCTTCCCAGAGGAATGCCTGCTTGTGTGAATGGGGAAAAGTGATCGGCAGCTAACATTGAACAGGAACTGCAGACAATGCAAATGAAAAGCAAAGGTAAAAGAAGTGTATTTCCTGTGAAGAAATTCTCCCATGTAGATGAGTCCTGAGTTTAACTGCATAGAATCCAAGCAAGCACCAAGACTTACCAGCTAGTTTTTGGCTTTTTGCTAAGCTTAAAAGTCTGGTGTCCTGTTTTACCATGCCATCCACTCAGCCAGTTCAAACATTCCTTCATAGGCTGTGAAATTAATATTTGCCAGAAAGGTTTTTCAATTTGTACCAATCCCAAATAATGATTCATTTCAAATTATGAGATAATTAAAGATGCTTATGAAATCCTCCTCTGCCTAATTTCTCTGTTGACTCTGGTCATACATTTCTCCAGGAATGTATCAACATTGCTAATAATGCTGAAGTCTGTGAATAAGATAAATTCATGGAGGATAAGGCTACTGATGGTTTCTAGCCATGCTGGCTATGCTCTGACCCCACAGTCAGAGGCAGCATGCTTCTGAATACCAATTGCTAGAAACCAGAGGAGGGGAGAGTTTCTTGTGCTCTGGTCCTGCTTGTGGGCTTCCCAGAGGCATCTGCTTAGCCACTGGGAGAACAGGATGCTGGACTAAATGGGCCATTGGCTGATCCAGCAGGCTCTTCTTATAGTTCTTATATGTTCTTAGTCTTTCACAGCTGCCTTTCTGAAACATGAAAGCATGTTTTGTTCAAAGATTTAAAAAATAAAAACATAACATTTTCTCTTTTCATTGGTGCCACGGTCCAGACTTCCAGATCTGCATAAATTGAACTCACTTTCTCTCCCTCAAGCAGGTCCATTACACAATTCAGTACCTCTGCAAATAAAAATTAAAAAAACACCAGCGCAAAAGGGTGCACCACCATCAAGACCTTGAAACAGGTGGCAGTGGGTAGTGGAGGGATGTTGCATGAACTTTCAGTCCCTGAAGTGGATAAATTTTGAAAAGGAAGTTAGAATTTCAGAGCAACTTTAACATATCAAATCTACTCGAAAACCTTTTGTTCCACAGAGAGAATGTGATTTGAGGCTGGTGTGGTGGGCCAGAGTCATCTCCCCAACACCAGGGTCATTCCATCTTACCTGGGTGAGGTCAGGGCTGTGCAGACAGACAGCCGGGAATGCTGGATTGGCTCTGTCAGTATGTCCATGCAACTTTGACCTCACTGCTGCCCTGCCCAGATATGCGGGAGTGATGCTAGTGCTGGAAGGGTGACTCTGTGCCACCACACTGGCTACTATTGGCTGCAACCTGTGCTAGCTTACCTGGGACTGGGACGAAGTCAATCAGACTTAGTTCTGAGTAAATCTATATAGGATTGTGCTATAAAAGATGCAACGCATTTTTTTTAAAAAAAACCTTATTGAAATTCTACAGTTGGATTCAGAACCAATAAGGATGGTGACTATGAATATAGTATCATTATAGCAGTGCGAAAGGAGGAAAATCATTTCATTTTCCAAAGTGTTTTTTTAAGTTTCATTTGTTCCATTTCCCATTCATTTTTTTGCTTCCTTTTTAAATCACACATACATTCCCTACACATGTATACATAATCATATAGCTCTCCAACGCAGCACCCTGCTTCTTGTTTCCCATTCCTTCTCTCTTTCACTCAGAACCAGCCAGCTAGTGGAGTTTCCTGTTCCTCCTTTACTCTTGGTAACAAGCACACCACAAGTCAGCCCCCGTATCCATGTTCATGCTGCTGCTGCTGCTGCCGCCGCTGCCACCATTTGCCGCCACTATTGGGGGTTGCCTAGATGGGGGCTGGGGTGCACATCCAGTGATAACTCCAAACAAGTCAGGCTTCTTGTCACCACATGTGTCCTGATGGCCACTACCTCAGCACATATCCCCAGGCACCCACTTCCTTCCACTGTGAAACCAATACACATGCACCCACAAAAACTAAAATGATGACGTGGAGCCTGTCGAAAGAAGGGAAAAAACCCCTGGCTTTCACCAACAAAACTGGGAGGGGCAAAGCCTGGAACACACTGACTGAGCCGTTTCTGCAGGTTCCAAGCCCTGTAGACTGGACCTGAGAGCATCAGTGGGCAATGTAAGAAAATATGAGTGGCTTGCGGGCTTGTTTAAGAAATTAATGGCTATTAATAAAATACAAAATGTTGCAGTGCAGAGTGCTTCTGTTCAGGGTTCATCCACTCCATCCTGACCCCCTTCTCTTGCTCTCACCTCCTACATAGCTGCCGGTTTTCCGCCTTTCACTCTCTCATCCCACTGAGTTTTTATACAGATGTTTTTGGGTTCTCCCCAGTTTTTCCTTGTAGATTTTTTTTTACTTGGGCATAACTAGAGATGGAAAGATCTGTTAGTTTCAATTCTCTCAGTTTCTTGTTTTCCCAATCTAAAATTCAGTTCTCAGTATCTCAACAGCAATTTGTGGTAGTTTTTTTTTAAAAAAAATCTTCATGAAAATTATTCAGCATTCTGGTGCAAATTTCTCATAGCAAACACATTTTTGTATGCAGGTTTGACTAATGTGGAGAACTGCAGCACAAAATTTAGATACGTGTGAATTTCCAAGGATCACAGCATTTTGGTTCTCATTGTTTCAGAAAGTGCAAATTTCCAGATTCAGCTTTAAATGTGAATTGAATCAAATTTCTGTCCCATCCCTAGGGATAACTCAGGGTTACATCGAATCTGCTGCTGTCTCTTTTATGCATCAGTGGTGCAATTTCGGCAACATAAACATGAGCATGGGAAGACCTATCCAAGATGACACATCTACTTTTTTTAGATTTCTGTTTCTCTGACCTTTTGTTCCAGCCACTCCATTATATTCCACTCTCCCACCCAGTTATAACTCCCCCCATCACTCAAGCCCTGTTCATAAATTACTTGCTCGTAGAGCACAACTGTATTTACATGGGAGCAGGACTGTGATTACAGTCTTGCTCTTGGCATTGAGTCTCCTTTTTCTAACAAACCCAGGTTGCATATTATCTCTAATGTGTGAGCTCC
This sequence comes from Rhineura floridana, assembly GCF_030035675.1. Lineage (NCBI taxonomy): Eukaryota > Metazoa > Chordata > Lepidosauria > Squamata > Rhineuridae > Rhineura > Rhineura floridana. Next base: position 87,558,717 of record NC_084482.1, on the reverse strand, counting down.
TGTGGGGACTCTGTACAATGGGGACATCTGGTTGTGAAGGTTTCCTTATTGTGCAGAGCCCTTACACATGAGCAGGAGCTTGTGCATTAAGGTTGCTTTACCTACCGGTACAGGCAATCTGGGGTTGTTAATGGAAGGAGGCAATATTCCATGTCACTGAGTTATGATGGCATTGTTTTTTGGGGGGAAGGAGGGTTTGCCTCATTTGAGTTTTTTCCCCCTAATTTTTTTTTCTGTATCTGCAAACTCTTGAGGTACCCCATATCAGCTGATGCCACTCTGTTATGCATGGCAGGTACAGTTTTGACTCTTGGTCTGTGAGCATGATGGGAAGACTTCAGCATTAGAATATATGATAAAAGCCATGTTGGAATAGCTGCATGCCTGTTCTGTTTCCCCCCCAAACCACAACAAAACGATGGTCCCAAATATTGAAAAAGCAACCCTAAGCATCCAGAAGGAGCTAGGTGCTGGCCCTGCCTGTTTTCCACAGGTTGTGTCGGTGGGAGACCTCCTCTGCATGGCATCTTAACAATTCAATGCTATATGAAGCTGTTCCTGAAGCTTTATGCCACGAAGTTTGACGTGGAACCTTTCTTCTGGATGCGTATCATCATACTATTTGCTCTATGAATTTTGACAGTCTACAACCATCTCGTCCTTTTGCATATGTAGAAGAACAGGTCAGAATAAAGAGGAAATAGGATGGTAGAGGCCTAAGGTGATAGAAGAGACTCTATTACTTCAGCCTGCAAGTGGGGAATAATATTGTTTTACTCTACAAAAGAACTTTCTGCAAGTAGAAGCTTGCATAATAGCAAGCAAATCTGTCTTTCTGATGTACAGTTGCAAGAGGGGTGCAATTTTTAATGTTCCACCAAATTAAAAAAATCCCTGTAAGAAAAAAAATATTTACACAGGAGACAAAAAACTGAATGCTAGGTTTCTACTTGCATGGAGGTGGTTTGTTTTGTTTGTTTGACATAAGGGAGCTTTCAAAATGTGATTCCCACCTGTAGTCAGAAATGACACAGTCCAGTGTCTGGCATATTGAGGCTAGGGATGGGATCCGTGGCTAGTGCCACTTCGAAAGCATTCCGTCAACCTAACAGGCAGCATCAATACGAGTTTGTTCTTTGTCTTCTATCCACTGCTTTTACTGGTCCAGTTTTTCCCCTCCCATAAAAATCAATATTAATGTTGATATTTTGAAAGGAAAGCAATTTGCATCCTCCTCCTCTATTATAGGCTATTATAGGTTTGGCTTCCTACCTCCAAACTTGGAGGTTGGATTATTGAAGTGGAGGGGGGTGGCAGAAGAGAGAGACAGCTGTACTGCTGTGATGTGAGTAAAATTGATAAAAGAATATATTCGAAGTAATATTTGAGAGTGTTGGGGGAAAGCTGCTGAAATTTGAACCAAACTGGTTTGCTCCACAAAGTTGGAGAATATGCAGACCACTGAAAAATCCAGTGCTAAAACTGAATTCAGCAGCACTCTCACCCATACGTAATTGAGGCTCAGTCAATGTTATCTCAATAGTTTTAGTATTGCTTCTATCGATGGAAGGAGAACGGTTGATTCCCATCCTTAGGATGCAATCCTAACCCCACTGAGAGAGTAAACCCCGTTTAGTTCAACAGGACTTACTTCTGAGGAGTCTTGAGCTTTGTACATGGTTATGCTAACTGAGCAGAGCAGAGGGAGCTGTGTCACCTGGTCCAGAGGAGATAAAAGTGAGCCAGCTCTAAGACAGCGAGCGAACAGGGATAGCTAACAGGAGCTAACAGGAGTTTGGCAGAGGAGGTGTATGGAGGAAGAGACAGACAAAGAGGGCTCTGAAGCCATGTGCTTTGAAGTGCTCCACAATGGCCTGATTGCTGCTGAGTGCAACTAGGAGCAGCTGTATGGGTTGGGAGTTTTCATTCTGTTTCCTGACTCCTAACAGCAGCGTAGAGGGAGCTGTGTCTGCTGGTCTAGAGGAGAAACAAGCAAGCCAACGCTCAGAGAATGAGTGAATAGGGAGAGCTATCAGGAGTTTGGCAGAGGAGTTTGGCAGGAGAGGTCAAGGGGGAGGTCCCTAAAATGTTTTCCCTTGTACAGCACACCACATACCAGTGGCACTCTCCTATTTGCCCTGAAGGAGGACAGGACAAAGCACAGACCATTCCAATAAAAGTAGGAAGAAAGAAAGAAAAGGCAGTAGAGGCTATGGATGGGAAGGACAATCCAGTGGTGGTGACATACAAGGTGTGTGCATTGTTTGCTTTTTTGCCTGAGAACAACATGGCAAACACTTGCAACAAATGCAAGCTGGTGATGCTGTTGGAAGAAAAAGTGAGGGGTCTGGAACAGCAGATGGCCACACTGAAGGATATAAGAGAAGATGAAGAGTTCTTAGAACGCTGGAACAACAACAGCAAAGAGAAGTACAGGACGTGGAAGAACACCAGCATGTTGAAGCGGAAGAGGAGACTGTTGCGGAAAGCAACAACAAAGTGGAGGAAATTCCATGGAAAAGGGTGACATGAGCAGAAGAGCTAGTGGAACCATGGAACTGCTTGCAAGCACTTGAGGATGAGAATGGAGGACAGCCTGCCGGGGAAGAATTACAGGAGACCCCACGCAACAGAAAGTGAGAGGCTGAAGCTCAGTCAAGCAGAGGCAATGAAACCACACCCCACAACAAGAAGAAGAGTAGTAGTAGTGGAAGATTCCCAACTGAATGGGATTGACATCCAAGTATGCTGAGAAATCCATGGACTTGCCAGGTACGCTGCCTCCTTGGAGGATGGATTTGAGTTGTAACAGAAGGGTTGTCATCACTCATAAAGCCCACTGACAGATATCCCTTTCTATTCATCCATGTGGGAACGAATGATACTGCCAAGTGGAGCTGCAAAGAAAACACATCGGGCTTTGAAGCTCTGGGGAGGAAACTCAAGGACTTTGGGGCCCAGATAGTTTTCTCATCCATTCTTCCTGTACTTAGAAGAGGAGTGGAAAGGGAAAGAAAAATGCTCTGGGTGAATGACTGGCTATGAAGGTGGTGTGCGAGAGATTTGGATCTGGGACCACAGGCTACACTTCCTGGAAGATGGACTGCTGGCAAGTGATGGGTTGCACCTCACAAGGAACAGGAAGAATGTGTTTGGCTACAGCATGGATAAATTCATCAGGAGAGATTTAAATTGAATCCTAAGGGGGAGGGAGATGTAAACTTGGTGGTAACGACTAACAAAGGCTTGTGCACAGTAAAGAGGAACTGAGGGAATGGCTCTAATGGGGCCCAGTAATAGTCTTCATAAAAATGTAGGAAGGAAGCCAGGCCATAAATCACATGGTCTTCGATGTCTGTATACTAATGACCAGAGCATGGGAAGCAAACAGGACAAATCTCACCTCTTAATACAGGAGAATAAATATAACTTGATAGGAATAACTAGAGAGCCAGTATGGTGTAGTGGTTAAGGTGTTGGACTATGACCTGGGAGACCAGGGTTTGAATCCCCACATAGCCATGAAGCTCACTGGGTGACCTTGGGCCAGTCACTGCCTCTTAACCTCATGAAAACCCTATTCATAGGGTCACCATAAGTCGGAATCGACTTGAAGGCAGTACATTGACATTGAGGAATAACTGAAACTCGATGGGATGACACCCATGACTGGAATACAGCGATTGAAGTATATAACTTGTTCAAAAAGAATAAAAGGAATAGAAAGGGAAGTGGAGTCATGCTATATTTTAAAAATATATATCCCTCCACAAAAATACAGGAGGATGAGCTTGGTAGCTCCACTGAGAGTATCTGGATTAAAATTAATGGGGCAAGGAATAAAAGGAACGTGGTGGCTGGACTCTACTACCGACCACCCAATCAAGGAAAAGATGAGGATGAAACTTTTGCAAAGCAAATTGCCAGTGTTTCGAGGAGGCATGATGTAGTAGTAGGGCTCCTGCTAGGAAGAAGGGCAGGATATAAATCAAATGATAAATAAATAAATATATAGATAAATAGTAATGGGGAACTTCAATTACTCTGATATCTGTTGGAAGATAAATTCTGCCAAACACGGCCCCTCCAAGAAATTGTTATTATTATCTTTATTTATACCCCGCCCTTTTTCCAAACTGGAACTCAAGGCGGCTTCCAGATAAAAATAAGTACATATCATTAAGAACCTATAAAAATATAAAACATATAAACATATAAAATCAGCATTAAAACAGGATTAAACTATTAAGATGTTAAAACCAATCAGATATACACTTAAAATACTGCAACCCAGTTTAGGAGCATACAAGTAAAACAATAACATACAGCATCCTCTTCAGTTCCAAGGGCCTGCCGGAAGAAAAAAGTCTTTAGCTGTCGGCGGAAAGACTGCACAGAGGAGGCCATTCTTGCCTCCCTAGGGAGGGAGTTCCAGAGCCTAGGGGCAGCCACCGAAAAGGCCCTATCTCGTGTCCCCACCAGTCGCACTTGTGAAGGTGTTGGGATTGTGAGAAGGGTCTCTCCTGAAGATCTCAGGGCCCAGGCAGGTTCTTATAGGGGGATACGGTCTGACAAATATCCTGGACCTAAGCCGTATAGGGCTTTATACGTCATAACCAGCACTTTGAATTGTGTCCGGAAACAGACTGGCAGCCAGTGGAGCTGTTGCTGCAGGGGAGTTGTATGGTCCCTGTAACCAGCCCCAGTTAACATTCTGGCTGCAGCTCGTTGCACCAACTGAAGTTTCCGAATAGTCTTCAAAGGCAGCCCCACGTAGAGTGCGTTACAGTAGTCTAAGCGGGATGTAACTAAGGCATGTGTCACCATAGCCAGATCAGATGACTCCAGGAACAGGCGCAGTTGGCGCACTAGTCTTAACTATGCAAAAGCATTCCTGGCCACCACAGAAACCTGGGCCTCCAGGTTTAAGGTTGAGTCCAGGAGCACACCCAAACTGCGAACCTGTGTCTTCAGGGGGAGTGTAACCCCATCCAGCACAGGCTGAACCCCTATTTTCTGATCTGCCTTTCGACTGACTAGGAGCACCTCTGTCTTGTCTGGATTAAGCTTCAGCTTGTTCACTCTCATCCAGTCCACCACTGCTATCAGACACTGGTTTAGAACTGAGACAGTTTCTGGAATTAGGTGGAAAGGAGAAGTAGAGTTGAGTGTCATGTGCATACTGATGGCACCGAACCCCAAACCTCCGGACAACCTCTCCCAGTGGTTTCATGTAGATATTAAATAGCATGGGGGACAAAACTGAACCCTGAGGGACCCCACAGGGCAACGGCCAAGGAGTCGAACAGGAATCCCCCAGCACCACCTTCTGGGTTCGACCCTCCAGGAAGGAACAGAGCCATTGTAAAACGGTGCCCCCAAGTCCCATCCCGGTAAGGCGACCCAGAAGGATACCATGGTCGATGGTATCAAAAGCCGCTGAGAGGTCCATCAGAACCAACAGGGTCACACTCCCCCTGTCCAGTTCTCTGCGTAGGTCATCTACCAAGGCGATCAAAGCCGTCTCCGTCCCATAACCAGGTCTGAAACCAGACTGAAATGGATCTAGATAATCCGTTTCATCCAGCAATCCCTGTAGTTGGGAGGCCACCACATGCTCTATTACCTTGCCCAGAAATGGGATATTAGACACTGGGCGATAATTATGCATAATAGAGGGGTCCAGGGAGGGCTTTTTCAGGAAAGGCCTTACAACTGCCTCCTGACTTGTGTTGGAGATAACTTTCTCCTACAGAAAGTGGAGGAAGCAATTAGAGAATCAGCTGTCCTTGACTTGATTCTATCCAACAGAGATGACTTGGTGGATGAAGTGGCAGTTATGGGAACTCTGGGGGAAAGGAGTTCTTGATTTTAAAGGAAGCAAAAGCTGAGAGTAGCCATACGCATACTCTGGACATCAGGCAAGCCAATTTTAATAAACTACAGCTACTCAATGAGGATGGCAAAATGATAACAGATGATAAAGAAAAGGCAGAAGTGCTCAATTCCTACTTCAGCCTCTTCTCCCAAAAAAGGGTCTATGATCCTCCTGGAAAATGTGAAAGGGCAGGATTGGAGCTTGAGATTGATAGACAAATGGTCAAGGAATACCTAATCACTTTGAACGAGTTCAAATCTGCAGGGCTGATGAACTGCATCCTGGAGTATTGAAGGAACTGGCTGAAGAACTCTTGGAACTGCTGTCTATTGCCTTTGCGAAATTGTGAAGGATGGGTGAAATGCCGGATGACTGGATGAGGGCTAATGTTGTACCTATCTTCAAAAAGGGCAAAATGGAGGAACCTGGAAACTACGGATCAGTCATCCTGACATCGAATCCTGGGATAATTCTGCAGCAGATTATAAAGCGGTCAGTCTGTAAGCACCTTGAAAACAATGCAGTGATTTCTAGAAGCCAACATGGATTTATCAAAAACAAATCCTGCCAGACAAATCTTGTCTCATTTTTTGATTGGGTAACCTCCCTGGTAGACTGTGGGAATGCTATGGACATAATATATCTCAACTTCAGCAAAGTTTTTAACAAAGTGTCCCATGGTATTCTGATTAGCAAACTAGTTGAATGTGGGCTGGATTGAACAACTGTCAGGTGGATCCACAGTTGGCTATAGAATTGTACTCAAACATTGCTTATCAATGGTTCCATCCCCAACTGGGGGGAGGTAATGTTACCGCAGGTCTTGGTCCTGGGTGCTCTTCAACATTTTTATTAATGGATGAGGAGGTGCAGAGAATGCTTAGCAAATTTGCAGATAATACAACATTGGGAGAGAGAGCTAGGAAGATAGAAATAAATTCAAAGGCATCTTGATAGGCTGGAGCATTGGGCTGAAAACAACAGAATGAAATTACAGGGATAAGGGCAAAGTTCTATACCTAGGAAAAATAAACCAAATGCACAGGTATAAGATGGGGGATACTTGGCTCAGCAATAATACATGCGAGAAGGATCTTGGAATTGTTGTTGATCACAGGATGAATATGAGTCAACAGTGTAATGTGGCTGCAAAAAAGGCAAATGCTGTTTTAGGCTGCATTAATAGAAGTATAATTTCCAAATGGCATGAAGTATTGGTTCCCCTCTATTTGGCACTGATTAGGCCTCATCTTGAGTACTGCATCCAGTTCTGTACACCGCACTTTAAGAAGGATGCAGACAAACTGGAACAGGTTCAGAGGAGGGCAACGAGGATGATCAGGGAACTGGAAACAAAGCCCTATGAGGTGAGACTGAAAGAACTGGTCATGTTTAGCCTGGAGAAGAGAAGACTGAAGGGAGATATGATAGCACTGCTCAAGTACTTGAAACACAGAGGAGGGCCAGGATCTCTTCCCGATTGTTCCTGGGTGCGGGACATGGAATAATGGCCTCAAGTTACGGGAAGCCAGATTTCAACTGAACATCAGGAAAAACTTCATAACTGTTAGAGTGGTATGGCAGAGGAACCAATTACCTAGGGAGGTGGTGGGCTCTCCAACACTGGAGGCCTTCAAGAGGCAGCTGGACAGCCATCTGTCAGGGATGTTTTAATTTGGATTCCTGCATTGAGCAAGGGGTTGGACTAGATGGCCTTATAGGCCCCTTCCAACTCTATGATTCTATTCTAGCTGCTTTGTAATGAATCAGACCAACAGTAAGACCAACAGTCAGCTCAATGCTACAAGTCTGTCTTTGTGGTGTAGTTCACTTTTCCCTGTCATTTCCAGACATTTCCTTCTATCCCACCCCATGGAAGTGATCTTTCATCTGAAACGTAACACAGACTTGATGTTTAGAAGCTCCATATTTATTTGCAGACCATGAATATACCATAGGCAGACAGTACTGGTTGCTAGTTCCCCATTCTATTCTTATGACTCAGCCTGCCCTGAAGTCAAAAGAGCACAAACGGATGACAAAGACATTAAGTCTCATTACCCTTTTGGGTCTTGATTTATAATGAGACTACCCAGTAAAGCAAGAGTGTGGGATGTAGTCACTTGTTTTCCATTGGGTGCTGAGCTTAGAAGCATTAGGTTGCTGGTTATTTTCTCATTCTCCTCTGTCCATGCTTACATAATTGTAAGTGAAAAATGGGGTATAATCTGATTTTTTAAAATAGGTTTGGTACTCTTCTGGGGGTTTTCACTTTCTTTTTACAAAGGGGAGGGGGGAATCTGTGGCTCTTGAGTTGTTGCTGCATTACGGCTCCCAGCATCTTGACTATACTATCTGAAGGGCTGCAGGTCCCAATCGCTGATCTAGAATTTGGGGGTGGGGATCCATAGTTCCATTTTGCCATGATAATTCAGGCTGGTCAAGTTGGCTCTTGTACATTTCCTGGGATTTTTTTTTAATGAAGGTTTGCACACACAAGTACGAAAATATCTGTCCACTTGCCCAACACAGAAAAGGGCGATGGAGTGAGTGGGAGCTGTGACTGAGGAGACAGAAAAACAAAGTCTGGGTACATTTGCTCATTGGTGTGGATGGCATGCAGCAAAATAGCAGTGGGTATCCCTGACTGAAAAAAACAGGAATGTGTGGAAGTTAGTATGCCAAAAACGCACACAGAAAAACCGTATCATTATGTCCCGCTTGCAATCTAAGGTCCCTGTCTGTCTGGAGGCACCCTCAGTCACAGTCATGTCCATATTTTCATATGCTCTTTTGCCTTAATGAAATTATTTTAATTTCTTATCCATTCCAGCTAAAAATGGGAACCATTACTAGTCAGCAATTGTTTTCAATTAGCCCTGACAAGAAATAACAGTGGAGAGTTAAATGTGTCGTAATCTGAAGGGCTTCTTGAAAGATTCCTCAGATAAACACTGTTCAAATAATTGAACCACTTAATACAAAAGTCCTTAACGGGGCCAAATGCCTCTTTATTCGTGGCATTTGTGGACTTTACTTCTGCCTTTGACTCAATCGACAGAGACTTGTTGTGGCATAAACTCGGGCAATCTAATATCGATAAGTGGCTCTTGTGGTTAATCCAGTCCCTCCATCAGGCAAACTTTATGCGGGTCAGAATAGGAAGAAATGGAACTGTCTCCCGAGAAATCCCTGTAGAGAGAGGCGTCAGACAGGGGTGCATATTGGCCCCTTTCCTTTTTAATTTTTATATAAACGATATTATTCCTGCTCTGACCTCTCCTACATTTGTTTCACCATCACTGGGGAATAGGAAGATTTCGTCTTTATTAGACGCCAATGTTCTGACCCTATTCTCTCTGAATAAAATCGGTTTAAAAAGAATTCTAGCCCGTTTGGAAGAATATTGCAAAGGCCATCATTTGCAAATAAATCATTCCAAAACTAAAATAATGATTTGTGGGAAGTACAGGAAATCAAAATTGAACTGGACCTTAAACGGGCAATCTCTTGAACAGGTCCGGTCCTTTAAATATCTAGGCTTAAACATCAATGATAAGCTCTCGTGGAAACCCCACATGGAGGCCACTCGACTACTTTGTGCTAGGGTTTGCGGGCAGCTAAGGAGATTTTTCTATACCCACGGTGAGCAGCTAATTAACCCAATGTTAAAAATCTATGCCGCCAAAGTCCTCCCAAAAATCCTATATGGATCAGAACTCTGGGGCCGTCCAGTTAAATCTAGGCTTGAGGTACTCCAAAATACTTTCATGAGACAAATTTTGGGGTTACCTCACGGAACACCGTCAGCACATTTAAGAGCAGAACTTGGACTTCCATCCCTGGCAGCAAAATTAGATCTGGCCTACCTTAGGTTTTGGAGAAAGATCTCCATCATGAATGACAGCTCCCTCCCAAAGCTCTGCTGGCTTGAACAACAGAGGACTGGGGGCTGGGCCCAAGGGGGACAGGCAATACTAGACACTTATGATCTTTCTCTAAGCAAGCTTTTTGGCCTTAACCCCACTCAACTTAGAAATTGGGTATTCGATTACGATGCGAACCAAGACAGGGCAACAATTATTGCGGCCCCTTTTTTATCTTGGTTCCCCCACATTAAATTTAATCATGCCAAATCCTGCTACTTCGACACTTTGTCGTGTGTCCCCTTACGAAAAGCAGTAGCAAATTATGCTCTAGCTGCCAAAAAGCTCAGAGCAAATCATGTAAAAGTTTCATCATCCTCAGCCGGATCTGTTTTAATGTTTTAGGTATTACGGTTTTAAATGTACATTTCATATTGTGCAATGGCCTATGGCTAAATGCAAATAAAGGATTGATTGACTGTTCAAATATTTCAGTGAAATTTCAAAAGAGACAAACTGTATGGCAGCCATAAACATTTAGCAGGTGAGTTCATGCTTGTTGACTCTGTGGTCAGAGTACTGAAACTTACAAATGCCTCCAGAGGAAGTATTACAATCGGTATGAGACCTTGTGTTTGGTTCTATGGGGTTCCTGTTCTGTAATAAGGAGAGTTTCCTGTTTTGCTACTTATATCCCTCCCCCCCATAATTATGTACGTTTAGCAACAGATGTTTTTGACGGAAACTCATTACTAGGTACCTCTCCAGCTAATCAGATGTCCTGTCTCAGGCAGTGAAACCTGGCATGGTCTGGAAGTTCCACAACAATCTTTTCTTTTCTAAGGTCATTTTGAGGCAGTTAAAGAGAGACAGAAGCAGCAAACACAGTAAGGACTCCACTTTTATACGTGACAATCATTGCTTATCCACATCATGGAGGTCAGTTTTAAATCCTTAGGTAACAATCCAAAACCTCATTCTTCCATAGAATACACATGCCTGTGATTATATTATTTACCCAACAGGGCCAATGAATTAATACATATTTAATAAGGAAATCTCTGTAGGCATTGGATGATATTGGATGATACTCTGGGATGCCCCACGCTCATTATATCTAGTTGGACTATCTGTAAGGAGCTCCTTCTGTTTACACGTGAGCCAGACATGTGACAGACACCGTCTCCACTATGTCAGGAATCCAGCATTTATTCTCCATAGTCTTAATTCACAATTTCATATTCACCCTTTACTGTGATTTCACGTTGGGTTTTTTTTTCTATTATATTGTCAGGACAGTTTGATTTTGTTGTTCTGATGTGAATATTGAGGCAATTTATTTTAAAATACCAACTTTTCCTACAGGTTGAAAACACTGTTTTCTGTATCCTAGGACTAGTATTGGATACAATCTCAGATGCTTATAGACTAATTGATACACTATTCACTAATGTAGGGACTCTTTAATCAAATAAAAGATTTCCTGATGATGTCAATTAACATAGTAACCCAGAAAGGTCAGTCCTAACTGAAACAAAGCAAAATGTGCAAGCAAAACATTTGTGGAACATTGATAACCTTTTTTATATTAAAAAAAACCCTGCATATGAAAATATAACACACAACTGAAATTTTAATTTTAAAATGTGCAGCTTCCTAATTTGGGGATATTTTTTTTTAATTGAGTTTTCCTATTTAACTGCTCCCCCCCCCCAGACTATGCGCTGGACATCTTAATTTAAACATATAAGTCAATATGACAAAAGCTGACATCGATGCTGAAATTCAGCATCGTCTGAGCTCTGTGAGTGCCACATTCTCCCGAATGAAGCGTAGAGTGTTCGAGGATCGGGATATTCGGCGGGAGACCAAAATGCTTATTTACAAAGCCATGGTACTACCGACCTTACTGTACGCCTATGAAACATGGACCACCTATAAATGCCACTCCCAACTTCTTGAAAGATTCTACCAACGCTGCCTCTGGAAAATTCTGCAAATTACTTAGGAAGATAGGCGGGCTAATGTTAGTGTACTGGAAGAAGGAAAGACCACCAGTGTTGGAACAATTATCCTCCAACATCAACTTTGCTGGACTGGCCATGTTGTTCGAATGCCTGATCACTGTCTTCCAAAGCAGCTACTTTACTCCCAATTTAAGGATGGAAAACGGAATATACCGGACAAGAGGTTTAAAGATGTTCTCAAAGCTAATCTAAAAATAATGTAACATAAGCACTGAGAACTGGGAAGCCTTGGCCCATGAGCGTCCCAATTGGAGGTCGGCTTTTATCAAAGGTTCTATGGACTTTGAAGAAGCACGGGTACAGGGCAAAAGGGACAAACGAGCTAAGCGGAAGGCACGTCAAGCAAATCCTCATCGTGACCATCTTCCATCTGGAAACCTATGTCATCACTGTGGGAGGCTGTGTGGATCCAGAATTGGCCTCCACAGTCACTTACGGACCCACCGTTAAAGACCTTATCTTGGAAGACGATCTTACTCGGCCACGAGTGATCGCCAATGAATGAATGAATGAATGAAATGAGGTTGACATTTATATGAAATACGTTAAAATGTAGTGAGGGTGATGACGTCTTCAGACCATTGTGTAATAGACGGTGTGTGTTTATCCTTCCAGGCTTGAAGTATAAGCCTCTTAGCAACCCAAAGAGCTTGCAAAATCCACTCATTGTATTTATCATGTGAGCTGATTTTTTTCCCCTCTTCACTTTTCCCTCTTCCGTACCTCTTCTTTTCTATTTTTCTTCTTTGTTAAATTTGTATATATCTTTTTTAAAAAATGTGTTTGACATTCCCACGAGAGAAAACTGGGAAGGGGGAAGGAGTTTTTCACCCCCAAATCCTTCTTCCCTTTGCAGCCTCCCATTCTCCCTGCAAATCTGTTCTGGAGGGTTGTAGAAAATCCCAAAGCAATGTGGGAGATGGCATGGGGATTGCAGGCAGAAGGGGAAATCAGCAAAAAAATTCTCCCCATTCCCTCTTCTAGTGGGAACCCCTATTGGAACTCAGCCATTCCATTTGCGGGTTGGCAAATCTGGATCCAATGCATTTTGCATGATCAAGCCAAGGTTACAAGGTTGATTTTACGCATGTCCCATAGATTAATTTCTGCTGTGGAAATCAAAGGAATTTCAATGTGCTGAGTTTTCACCGAATCATGCCTGACATCAATTTTTAACTTCTGAGATAATTTTCTTATGCAAGAGATTCTGCAGTTTTGGAACTTTGCTGTTTTATCTTCCTTACTTTAGAAATCCATATTATTTGGAAAGTTGCGCTCCTTTCCTCATTGCACTGGAAAAATCTGTATGGCAGGATTAATTTGAGTCAGATGAGCATCTTCCTTTCTTAACCAGTGGGGGAAACCATGCAGGAGTTTGACGTGATGTGTTGAAACATAAAGAGCTTTTCATCAGCTATCCACATGTTAGGGGAAGTATCTCGTTTTTGTGGCTGTTGATGTAAGGATCTCATTTTTCTAACGTCAAGGAAACTTTGAAGCAGAGAAACTCCATTCTGACCTCATCAGGCCAATGCCTTTTGTAACCTCAGTTTGGTGTGTGCTAGCAGCTGGATTCAGTATGTCCAGGGAATATATGAGGATTTTTAGAAGTTAAATAGGAAGTCTGTTTTTTCATTCTATGAACTAGCAAACGATCAGAGTTTGGAAAAGTTACTTTTTGAACTACAATTCCCATCAGTATGGCCACTGGATTGGGCTGATGGGAGTTGTAGTTCAAAAAAGTAACTTTCCAAGCTCTGCAAACTATACACTTTCAGATTATATTTTCTACCTCTAAAAGGTTTTTGTAGTTGTATTGTCTTGTAAAATGTCAAGGCTCAGCAGCATAGAGTTACCAACTTTTTTAAAAAAACCAGACCCTGCATCTGTGTAGCAGTGTGGTTTACAGATGTTCACAGAAGTCTATACTATTCACTAACAGGCAAAAACACGGTTTAAGAATACTTATAGCCCACAGATATTTCTATCAAACTTTAAAAAGCAGGGAAATTGGGCAGCTATAGTGAACACATCAGGGGAGCAGGAGACCTGAACTCCTCTCTGAGATATTGTACTGCCCTACAAAGTTGTCAAAATGCAAACACAATTTGGGTTGGTCTTTCACAGTCCAATCCACTTCCTGTGCAGCTTGGAAGAATTTGGTATCATGTGCCTCTAAGCATATGGCGAGTGGTGGCAACACTTGCCACCTCCAAAGTTGGAGAATGACATTTTTGTATGTTTGTTGGTGTTCTTCTTACTTTGCTTCATTCCTTTGTTACTATTTCTATAGAGAAGCTAATATAGAAAATGTTATTTCTCTCATTATTCATCCTAGAAATCTGTGTCAAATTTATTTTATTAATTTCAAAGCCTTTTTATTGGTCAGTGTCATATGATGGTGAAGACAGCCTTTTGTGTTTCAAACTGGAGGTTATGTTCTATTTCTATTTTGGGTGCATTAACAGTTGAATATGAAACTGCAGTTTGATGTAAAATCAGACTGATTACAATATGTTGCTCCTTCAGGAATGACTTTAGCTTTTGGAAAAAACAAACTTAGCCTGCCCAAGATGCATGTTTTCAACCTGCTATGCTTAAACCACTTCACTTAAGAAAAGGTGGCTATCATCAATTAAAAACATAGAGCACACCTAGAATTTTGCTAGAACATATTTCACCTCCCACTGTTTTATCTTGTGCAAAGTGAGACACTCCTCATGTCCACTGGAGACTATTCTGCAGAATAGTCAGAGCAATTATTCCACAATTATGTTTGGAGTTTTTTTAGTGTAAATTTTGCATAGTGTTGCTGTACTTCACATATTCACAGAAATAGAAGCACAGAAATAGCAGCAAAAGAAAATGATTTCCTATAGGAAACTACACTAAAATTACAAAGTAAATCAGACATATTTAAAGTGACTATCTGAACTATGTCAACTGTCTTAATAATGTTGCTTCCTCCCTTCTAAAACAAGATCAACACAGCACATGTCTTTCTATTATTTCGGCTGACTGCAGGTGTTGCCACCACTCACCATATGCTCAGAAGCACATGTTACCAAATTCTTCCAAGCTACACAGGAAGTGGATTGGACTGTGAAAGACCAACCCAAATTGTGTTTGCATTTTGACCAATTTGTAGGGCAGTACAATATCTCAGAGAGGAGGTCAGGTCTCCTGCTCCCCTGGTGCATCCACTATAGCTGCCCAATTTCCCTACTTTTTAAAGTTTGATAGAAATATCTGTGGGCTATAGGTACATTCTTAAACCGCAAGGTTTTTTTGCCTGTTAGTGAATTTCTCTGCTTTTTAATCTGGGAGGTAAGAAATGGGATCTTGTGCAAGCTTGCTGAGAATGGATTGATCATTTGCATGCTTATTGAGTTCAGTGGGATTTACTCCCCTGCAATCATGCTTAGGATAGATGAAACTGACTGTGGGGGGGGAGAGAGGGATGGCTGGAGTGTGCAGGGAAGGAGGAAGAAGGAAGAGGGAAGGGGAGGAGGAAGGGAGAGGAGTGGGAAAGGAGAGGAAAACCAGGTCTGATCATTTGCATGCTTATTGAGTTCAATGGTATTTACTCCGGTGCAATCATGCTTAAGATAGGTAAAACTGACCATGGGGAGGAGGAGGGGAGGGGGAAGGAAAGGATTGGAGGGGGAGGAGAGGGAAGGGGCAAGAGGGAGGGTATAGGAGGGAGGAGAAGGGAGGGTGGGGTTGACCAGTTGCATACTTTGAGTTCAGTGGGATTTATTTCTGTGCAATCATGTTTGAAAATGGAAATGGACTGCCTTCAAGTCGACTCCAACTTATGGAGACCCTATGAATAGGGTTTTCATGGTAAATGGTATTCAGAGGTGGTTTTACTACTGCCTTACTCTGAGGCTGAGAGGCAGTGACTGGCCCAAGGTCACACAGTGAGCTTCATGGCTGTGTGGGGATTCGAACCCTGGTCTCCCAAGTCATAGTCCAACACTGACCTGGGGGAGGGGCAGAGAGGGTAGGAGGAGTGGGAGGAGAGGAGATTGGGTGGGTGGGCACTGGGCTGAAGGGAAGCCCCTTTCCTTTCCAAAATGAAAACGTTGTGAACAGTATCATTGCTTTTCAGCGTTTCCCCCACCTTTTTATTCTACAGCAGGCAGATGTAGCCTCCCACCCAGATTTAAACTAAAGCTGTCTCTAGCCACATCCATGCCAGGTCTTTATTTCACTTTGGACAGTCAAGGTTTCTTTTAAAGAATCCTGGGAAGTGTAGTTAGTGAAGGGTTCTGAGAGTTGCTAGGAGACGCACTGTTCCCCTCAATCAGAGTGGCTGACTGTTAAACCAGTCTGGCCACTGGAGCTCTGTCAGTGGAATAGGAGTCTCCTCTCAGCACCCTTCACAAACTACACTTCCTAGGATTCTTTGGGGAAAGCCATGACTGTCTAAAGTGAAATAAAGGTCAGGTGTGGGTGTGGCCCCCCGATTAGCCAAGACAAGCAGCTGGGAGTCTGGCTTTTAGAACACTGACAGTTGGTTCTTACTGAGCATACCCAACACTATCATTGGGTTCAAACCAAAATTTCTTAAATTAATTAAAAATCAGCAAGGCATTTTTTAAACTTTTAAATTGCAGAAGATGAAGGTCAGAGTATGGGGCAAGGTCAGTATTAGGATTACAGGTACTCTGTGAACATGGCTGGTTTTTAATTAATTTCAACAGATTATGAGAACTCAGAGAAAAAAGTCCAGAAGGGCTCTGGGTTTTTCTCTCTCTCTCTTTAGACTTTGAACTCTCAATTCTTTCTGACTGTTTTGTGTATCGCCGTGAAAATTGAGAGGGTTGTTAAGCAAGCGTTTCTGAGTTCAGGACTATAAATTTTGTAAGGTTTTGTTTTGAAATGAGCTTATGGGAAGCATCAGAATGGCATGGGGGCTATTTTCAATTTAACATTGCGGAATGTGAAAAATCCACGCTGGCTATAATGAAAAGCTTCATTTGATTATTTCTGTTGAGCAAGCTGCTGTTATGGCAGAGAAGTAGCCAGGACATTTTTTTCCTGGTCAGTTATTTATTTATTTATTGCATTTGTATACCGCCCCATAGCCTTCATTGTGAATGCCCCAAGAGATGGCATGTGAGTGGCCACATTCAGAATACCTAGACTAGATGGACCTTGTTCTGTTGTAGCAGGTCATATGACTGAAAATTTTCTGAAAATAAGGGCTTGTCTTTGTTGAGACAACAGGCAAGGTAGCCACTGGCAATACACATTTCTAGTGTAGATTTTCATCTTGCTTCCTACCAATATAGTCTCAAAACTGGCCCCTGTATGCTCATATTTTTATTCTAATTCTACCTTGTGCATTAGCAAATATACCAAATACTCTCCCTGGGACTCTGAAGAGATTATTTCCCCGTTTTCTTGGCCCAGAACGTGCAAAGTGTGGGGGATAGCTATTTCTAATTTATGCTGTTTCACAAGTGGAGCTTCGACTGAGGTAGGCATTGTTGTTGACACACAGAAGTGAAAGGGAGTGCTAATGAAGGAAGCTTCATAAAGATCAATGTAATTAAACATCACTCAAGGGCACTGCATGGACTTCCTGTAGTGGGAAGATGTTTCTGCAGGGAGATGACAATTTCCATTTCCTGTGGTGGGAAAGTGAGAACATCTGGAAATATTGTTGATTGTTAACTTGGGAGAGGCCAAGAAAATTCCTTATTTGTTTATTACAACATCCTGCATTTTGCAAGAGGTGAGATCACACTCTCCATCCAAATCTATGATGTCATGCAGGGAGGGGGAGTCCAAGGCTTTCCCACATGATCCATTAACTGTAGTTGCTAATTTGTTGCATAGGAGCCAGCCATTTTCCTTCAAGGAAGCACTTTTGTTTGAGGGAAATCCTATTCATTGCATTCAATTCACAATATACTATGGTTGTGCTGAAATCCTCCCCCCAACTTAATGACATTCTTCACATGATGTGAACTTGACATGGGGGGACCAAGCTGTGAACAAGGGCAGAGTTTTCACCTTGCTTACCAGTGGTGGCACTGCTCCTGGGTGCCATTCTTCCTTTTTTTACCCACAAGATGCCAGAGTGAAGGCAGGAAGAATGAAATAATTATGTAGTCCCTCACTCTTGGCTACAGACAACATAATGTAGCCAAATTTCATTGGTGCCATGGTGTCATCAGGAAGCTAAATCAGAGTGAGGGCAATGCTTCCTGCTTGCACTCTGGCATCAGGCAGGTAAAGCTTTAAAAAAGTGTTCTTGGAACTTTGCCACAGCAAATTTGCCTCATCAAAAGATTATGTTAAGTCCCCCCCCAAAAAAATACTGAGTTCAAGCTGTCATTAAAGGCACAATTTGCTCTGGAGGAGACAGCACTTGTGACTTCTACTGCCTTCTGTAAAAATCTGTATAATTTTACAGAAATTTAAACATAGGCTTAAATATATATTTATGCTTATTTTTGGTGAGTTAAGATATTTATTATTATTTATTAATTAAATTTATGTCCCTCCCTTCTACCTAGAAGGAGCCCAGGGTGGCATGAATACTGAAGATATTGAAGCATGAATAAACATAAGCAGTCATTAATAATAAACACAGTTTGCTTAGGCAAAATTATTAGGTTCTTATAAAAGCAGAATGTAATTTATACTATCAGATAATCAAATGAAATTACATATATGTACATAGGTCTGCAGCCTGGGGGTCAGTCTCAACTCCCAGCTGTCCATGGAGGCTCAGGTCTCGGCTCTGAGCCGGGCGGTGCTGTATCAACTCCATCTGATAAGGAGGCTGCACCCCTACCTTCCCAACCATCTGCTCCCATCAGTGGTACATTGGTGGTACATGCCCTCCTCTCGCCTAGACTACTGTAATGCGCTCTACGTGTGGTTACCCTTGAAAACGGTCCAGAAGCTGCAACTGGTACAGAATGCGGTGGCTCACCTGATCAAAGGCAGCCGCCAGCGAGATCACATCACTCCAGTGCTGTAGGAGTTGCACTGGTTGCCGGTTATTTTCCGGGTCCAATTCAAGGTGTTGGTTTTGACCTTTAAAACCCTACACGGTCTCGGCCCAGTCTATCTGAAAGAGCGCCTCCAGCTTCATCAAGGATGCCACGCAACAAGATCAGCCTCAAACGGCCTTCTCTCTATCCCACCAGTTAAAACAGCTAGACTGGTGAGGACTAGGGAGAGGGCTTTTTCAATTGTGGCTCTCACTCTGTGGAATTCCCTCCCAAACGATCTCCGCCATGCCTCTGCTATGATGGACTTCTGCCGGACCTTGAAGACCTGGCTCTTCAGACAGGCTTTTGGGGTGGGTTAGGTTTTATTACTACTGTTTGAGATTTTAATGTTTTAATGTATTTGTATGTTTTTATTCTGTACGTCGCCCAGAGTGGCTGGACAACCAGTCAGATGGGCGACTAATAAATCTAATAAATAAATAAATATTCTGAAGTAATTAGTATGGAAATATAAAGTCTTGTGTTCTGTTGTTCCAATATAAAACAGACTCTATTTTTCAATTAATTTATTATCTTTTTGTCTGTCTTCCCTTACCCTGATCTGATTGGTAAGTTTTATAATACAGCCATGCTCCATACTTTTATTGGCCATAAGACAACAGCTGGCAGAGCTGAACATTTCCATTTCTCACATATCACCATTCTGGCTGCAGTTAACAGGTGGGTTGTCATTTCAAGCTCTTCCTCTGAATCAGTACCCTTAAGATACCCACACAATTTTAGGACTGGATCTCAGGAAAGGTTCTGGCCCAGAATATTCCCTATCTCTATCAGCATAGGTTCCCCAAAGGTTTTAAGTATTGGGTTCCAACATGACATGAAATAGATCTCCAACATTGATCACTGAGTCTTGGATATATCTTATGCAAACTAATTGGTGTCAGATACCATCTGGTGATGTTTTGTATGAAAAAAAATTCTGTCAAATTCATGTATAGAGTTGAAAAAGACATTTTCCTAAATCCATGACCAGTTCACTGTTAGCATATGAACAGACATATCTATTTTCCATTTTATCTGATAATTATCTCCTGAGGTCTCCAGTCCTGTAATTATTTCTATAAATCTAGCCTCCAAAATTCAGAGACTCATCTTCATGTGAGACGTCAGTCACAATGTGTACCCATTCTGAACCTATCATTTTATTTATTTATTTGGAAAATTTCTATACTGCGTACATTTAAAGAAAACTCTGAGTGGTTTACAATATAAGTTAAAACATCTTAAATAAACAGCAAATACAAAAAATACCAAAGAATTTTTACTAGCATCAAAATAAACATTGCACATAATAATCAACTACAAAAATAAAAAAATAAAAAATCATAATAAACATAGTAAACAACTGAACTAAATATCCTCTATACATTAGGAAATAAAATTACTATTAAAGCTTACTTCTCTGACACCTCTGTGCCTGTAAGTAGCCGGCCAGCAGAGCTTTTCTGAGTGGTGAATGGGCTTTTGTCATCTGGCCAAGACAGTGCTCAGATTCGAACAAAGTTGGATGCCACAGTTAGAGCACATCCAATGGACACGTCCAGAGCACTGTCTGTTCCACTTGTACTGGATCATTTTCAATTATTGCAGCCTGAGGTTGTGAACAAGCTGCTTGAAGAAGTGCAGCCCATCATCTTCCCCCTTGACCCTTGCCCATCCTGGCTGCTGAGAACCAGCCATATGGGACTGACTGGGTGGGTCCAGGAAGTGATAAACACTTCGCTGGACGAGAGGGAGGTACCATCTGTCTTGAATGAGGTGGTGGTGCGTCCCCTCCTTAAGAAGACCTCCCTGAACCCAGAAGTGTTAAATAACTATCACCCAGTGGCCAAGGTGCTTGAGAAGGTGCTGACGGTCTAGCTTCAAGCATGCTTGGAGGAAACGGATTACTTGGATCTATTCTAGCCTGGCTTCAGGCCTGGCTATGGCATTGAAACTGCCTTGATCACCCTGGTTGATGACATCTGTCAAGGGAGAGATAGGGCGACCCTGCTTGATCTCTCAGCGGCTTTTGATACAGTTGACTATGGCATCCTTCTGGAACATCTCAAGGAATGGAGGTTGGGGGCACTGTGCTTCATTGGTTCTGCTCATACCTCCAGGGCTGTTTCTGTATTCCATCTGAATCAGGAAAGGCAGTTGAGGTGTTGAACCGGTGCTTGGAGGCAGTGATGGAGTGGATGTGGGCCAATAAATTGAGACTGAATCCTGAAAACACAGAGGTATTATGTATCCCGACTTCTCATATCCAGAAGTTGGGAAGATGGCCTGTTCTAGATGGGGTTGCTCTTTCCTTGAAGGAGCAGGTACGCAGCCTGGGGGTACTCCTTGATCCAACATTGTCACTGGAGGTTCAGGTAGCCTCAGTAGCTAGGAGTGCCTTTTTCCAGCTCTGGCTAGTTTGCCAGCTTCGCCCCCTTTTGGACAGAGACTTGACCACAGTGCTCCATGCTCTGGTCAGTTCGAGACTGGATTATTGCAACGCACTCTATGTGGGGCTGCACTAGAAGATGACTCGGAAACTTCCGTTGGTCCAAAATGCAGCAGACAGATTACTGGTGGGGGTCCTTTTAGAACGCATATAACCCCTGTTTTAAATCAGCTGCATTAGTTGCCAGTTCGTTTCTGGGTCCAGTTCAAGGTGCTCACATTAGTATTTAAAGCCCTAAATGACTTAAGTCCCAAATACCTGAAAGAACGCCTCCTTCCCTGCAGACCCCCTTGGGTGTTGAGATAAGCAGAGGGGGCCCTTCTGGTAGTTCTACCACCCTTGGAAGCTCGGTGGTGGTGGTATGGGAGAGGGCATTCTCTCTGGCAGCCCTTAAGCTGTGGAACTCCCCACCAAGGTGTGTCTGGCAATTCACTGTATAATTTTTGGCAAATGCTGAAGATGTACCTCTTTACCCTGGCCTTCGACCCCTGAGATGTATATTTTTAGGACCTACTATGTTTTCTGTGATGTTGTTTAGGTTGTGTTGAACTGTTTTAATTATGTGTTTTAAAATTGTTGTAACCAACCCTGGACCTCTGGGTGAAGGGTGGGTAATAAATTCTAATCATCATAATCATCAAGTAAAAATATAATTTCAACCTTTTTAAAATAATACGATAGATGATTAGACAAAATCAGCTCACTTTCTAACCACTGTACATCAATCATATCATTAAACAAAGCAAAGTAATTATACTGTCAGCCCCCATTATAGTACAAAACAGAACTTCATCTAAGTACAGCTGGAAATACATATAATTTAATTCACTCATGCCCAACCTTACAAGATCAACATAATCAATGCAAGAGCAACACGCTCACATTAATCAAACACGTCAACCCTAAACCAATGTACTCAGACTTAAAACTTACTATTCCGTTAATCTAGTTATGATATGTCTTACCTGAAGGTATTGCATTAAAGATAGTTGTTCCATCTCATGTTTCATCTGATGACACTTAGTACTAATTCTTCCCTCATCACAGAACTTAATTCAATCGTGTTGTTTCTTTCCCAGAGTTTCAGATCACCTAACAGGTCTGTCCCCTTGCATTCCATATTATAAAAGATTGTAGCAAGAGCCAACAAGCATGAACTTAATTTACTCCTCAATGTCCTCCAAATCGTATGCATGCCTCTAGTGATGAGATTTGCAAGGTAGTTCCTAACATCATTCTAGAAGGTGTGAGGCATGGGAAGCTCAGTGTGGTGTGTGCACAGCAGCAGGAACATTGGAGTGGCTCCACTGCCATTTTAGTTGATAAGCTTATATGTCCTATCTCTGTGTGACAATAGAATTTTAAAATCATGCTCTTAAATGTCCCAGCAATTACAGCACTTCTTTTAATGGACAGCCAGACCCAAAATGGGTAGTTAAAGGGGTAAATGGGCAGTTCAAAAAGAACATTTGGGCAATTCAAGTCAAGCAAAAGTTTATTATGTTGGATGATGTAAAACGGGATTTGATAACAGTGTGAAAAGTAAATTTAGCAGTCCAGGCTCTCCTAGAACCCAAGACCCTGATCAAATATGCCCTTTCCTCCTCCCCCTGCCAAAGACACTCCCCATAGACCAGTAGCAGTTGGCAGGTAACACAGGCCAGCTCACCTGCCTTTCCAATGCCCAGCATTGCTGCTTGTTCCCAAGAGGGTGAGAGGAGAGGCACGGGGACCTCAGTGTGATGTGGGCACAGCAGAAGGAGCATTGGATTGACTCCACCGCCCTGCCCACCCTGTGTTGAGCTCCTTGTGCCTTGACCCTCTCTCTCTCAGTAACCTACAGTGTGGCTCGGTGTTGGGAAGGCAGTTGAACAATGCTGCCCTGTCTGCGCTCCCCTCCAACCGCTACTGCCACAGACTCTGCTGCTACTCTCCACATAATATTCATCAACGTTTCTAATATGAAGGAAGTACTTCTAAAACATGCAGACCCTTTTCCTGACAAGTCACGTGAAGATGACAATGTTATTAATAAAGGTAGTGATTTCAGAAAAATCTAATAAGATATTCTTAACAAGGACCTAATTGGGGCAAAGCTACATGAAACATTTGTACCTGAAAGGATAATCACAGAACAAAATTATTGAATTTGAGCTTCAAAAAGTGAAAAATCTTCTATCTAGGTTTATCACTGTAATGAGAGTCAGCCACATACTGACCTCAAAGAGGCACTTAGAAAGTATGAGTTCTCCCCAAATCCATCTTCACTCTAGATTGAAAGTCAGCCATGTTCTAGACCCCACCCCCACAGTGATTTCTCTTTTTTGCTAAAAGAAAACTTTAAAAATCCAAACCCACTTTTCCTTTTCCATTCAACAAAAACTCAATAGTTTCATTTTAACATTTAATGCATATAGATTTTCATATTAATATCCCACTATAACTGGGGGGGGGACGACTCTCCAGCCTCCAGGGCAATCATGGCCCTTTAGTGCATACCATTTTCCCCAAACAAGTGACATCAGCGGGTGACACCCCCTCCTGCCCTGGTGGAACTTTCCTGATTTTTCAAAGCAGTCCCATTGGCCTTTAAGGAGTAAATAAAAAAAACCCACAGGAGATCCTAACTGAAGGTCTCAAACATCACATTTAGTTAAGCCCCCCAAGGTCTATGACCAATGGAAGTAACATTTGTTCGGTAGAAGTATGTAGAATTAGAAGTATCTCAATATTGCTCACTTTGCCTGTTGCTCTCTTGAAGGCAAGCCAAGTGTTAGAGAAACCTAGATAGCAGTGAGTAACTTATTGCGCACGATAGTAGATTATGATTCATGTTCTATTTTGGTAAGAATCCGGATATCCAAAAATCTCTTACCTTGTATGTGTGTTTTTCTGTGTATTCCCAATCGGTGGCTGGTTTTGCATCAGATTTTTCTTTTCATTCCGGGAACAGATTTACATTATGTTATACAATGACATCTCAGAGGGCAAACAGTGCCATTTTTGGGGTGAAGACAATATTTCCTGTGTTGCAGTGCTATTTTTCTGATTGTAAATACACTTCTATGTCCTGTTGAACCCCTCTGAGAAATCATCAAAATGGAGAGTACTTATCCCAGGAGATGAATGTGTTCAGGAAAAGAGGGCCCTTCCTTTGGTCCGCCCTATGCAAAGTGGTCTGGGGCTGGGCTTTGGAAACTTAGTGTCTCTTTATAATTTTATTTATTTATTATTTATTTTTTAAAACTTATATACCGCCTGACTAGCAATAGCTCTCTGGGCGGTGAACATAAATACAATAAAATACAATAAAATACAAAAACATCACAATCTAAAATCAAATTTCACAATCTAAAAAACTGGATAAGCTAAGATCAAATTACAAACATTACAATCATTAACAAAGAATTAAAATGCGTCGGAGAAGAGAAAGGTTTTAACTTGGCGCCGAAAGGATAATAGTGTTGGCGCCAAGCGCACCTCCTCGGGGAGACTATTCCATAGTTCGGGGGCCACTACTGAGAAGGCCCTTGATCTTGTCACCGCCCTCCGGGCCTCCCTATGGGTCGGGACCCAGAGGAGGGCCTTCGTAGCAGACCGTAGTGTACGAGCCGGTTCATAACGGGAGAGGCGTTCCGACAGATATCGTGGTCCCGTGCCATATAAGGCTTTGTAGGTTAGTACCAACACTTTGAATCTGGCCCGGAAGCGTATTGGAAGCCAGTGCAAGTGGGCCAGAATAGGTGTTATATGGTCAGATCGCTTCGTTCTTGTTAGCAGTCTGGCCGCCGCATTTTGCACCAGCTGTAGCTTCTGAACCGTCTTCAGAGGTAGCCCTACATAGAGCGCATTACAGTAATCCAAACGTAAGGTTACCAGAGCATGTACTACTGATGTAAGATCCTCCTTACTCAGGTAGGGACGTAGCTGGGCTACCAACCGAAGTTGGTAGAACGCATTCTGTGCCACCGAGGCTACATGAGCCTCAAGTGACAGGGAAGAGTCTAGAACGACTCCCAGACTACGAACCTGATCCTTTAGGGGGAGTGTAACCCCGTCCAGGACAGGATATGTATCCACCATCTGATTGGAGAAACCATCCACCAACAGCATCTCAGTCTTATCAGGATTGAGTCTCAGTTTGTTAGTTCTCATCCAGTCCATTGTTGCATCCAGGCAACGGTTCAACACATTGACCGCCTCACCTGAAGAACATGAAAAGGAGAAGTAGAGCTGCGTGTCATCAGCGTACTGGTGACAACGCACTCCAAAACTCCTGATGACTGCACCCAACGGCTTCATATAGATGTTAAAAAGCATGGGAGACAAAACTGAACCCTGCGGGACCCCACATTGGAGTGCCCACGGTGTCGAGCAATGTTCCCCAAGCACTATCTTCTGGAGACGGCCCGCCAAGTAGGAGCGGAACCACTGCCACGCAGTGCCTCCAACTCCCAACTCCGCAAGCCTCTCCAGAAGGATACCATGGTCGATGGTATCAAAAGCCGCTGAGAGATCAAGGAGAATCAACAGAGTTACACTCCCTCTGTCTCTCTCCCGGCAAAGGTAATCAAACAGGGCGACCAAGGCCATCTCAGTGCCAAAACCAGGCCTGAAACCCGATTGAAATGGATCTAGATAATCGGTTTCATCCAATAGCGCCTGGAGCTGGTCAGCAACCACTCGTTCCAAGATCTTGCCCAGGAATAAAAAGTTAAACAAAAACTAGTAAGTAGTCCAAAGGTCTCCCACTCCCTATTTTTGTGTTTGGGAAAGTAAGTTTAGTATTGTAACCTTCTTAACAACAACAATGGACTGCCTTTAAGTTGATTCTGAGTTATGGTGACCCTATGAATATGGTTTTCATGGTAAGCAGTATTCAGAGGGGTTTACCATTGCCTCCTTCTGAGGCTGAGAGGCAGTGACAGGCCCAAGGTCACCCAGTGCGCTTCGTGGCTATGTGGGGATTTATTCCAACACCTTAACCACTACACCACACTGGCTCTCCTGTTACTTAAAAGATTGTATGTGCAAATTTAGTAAGCATATAGTTTGCAACTCACAGTCCACTAGAGGGCGATATAAGCTAAGGAAAGAGGAAATACTGATACTAGAACTCTCCAAGCTCAGTTTTGGATGGAATATTGTTAAATAAAGTTATCTAGCTCTTTTGTTCTTCTCACTGTTATATTTTAGCATTAACCAAATAATGCTAAATGAATTGGCAGTTATATACTCAGATTTGTAATTTCCTTGGTGCAGACAGTAGAAATTTCTCCATGTGGAATGAGCATGCCTTAAGCATAGAGGCGCCATTTCATATTTCAAGCAATGGAGGTAAAACTCACAGCAAGATCCAAAGATCTGTTCTTACATTTATCCACACTCAAAATGCAGCAAAGCATTTGTCAAAGTTATATAGACAGCAAAATTGCCCATCAAAGACAATTGTCCTTTATCTTAAACAGAAGGATTTGACCTTTTTGCACTTACACCAAGGATACTGGATGCCTGCTGTGTAGAATCAGTGAGCTAGACAGAAATGCAAGTACTCCTGATGAATAATCCAGAGGAGGTGATTCTGCTCACTCCTCTAAATGGTGCCCATGCTCAGGGATACTGCGGCATTGCTTCTTCCCTGTTTATCCTCTCCCAGAAGTTGTTTGTCTGATGAGGGTGGTACATTCTTCAGCTGCTGCATTATTACTGCCAGAAAATGCAGCTGTTGTTGGAGGTGTGCCTGAAGATGTGAACTTCTGTATCCCAGGGGCTGTTTAGCCACTCTGCATAGAGCCATTTTAAATGTTTGGACCACACCCTAGAAGGACCTGTAGTTGGTAGTTAAGAGACCGTAAGGCCACCTTGACATATTTCACCACTTACATTTTCTTTCTTGACTTACATTAAATAAAAGTCCAGAGAACTGATCTAAAAGTGGGTTGCAGAGTGGAATGACAATGGTGAATCATTGTACTACTTGGACTGATGCTTATCTAGCCTCTCTGATACCTGGTTTAATTGCTTCCAGGGTTGCCACACTGCTGACAATTTGGCATTACAATATTGGCACATAGAGGCATGTTAAACAAGTAACTTTGGGCAAAGACTCTGAAAACAAAGTGTAGGATCCAGCATGTCCCTTCTACAAATCGAAGGACTCCCCCTTTTCACAAATGAGGCTAGAGCTTCAATAGAGGCCCCCACTGGAGGAAGCAGAGGGAGGGAATTCTCCAGTGCAAATTCTCCACAGCAGCGTTTTAGGAGGCATGGTTGTTGCTCTTGTTATTTATTTACTTTGCATACTGAGATCCATCTTGAATACAATTACTTTAGTGAAAAAGGCAATGTGATATTGCATGTGTGAGGTGCTTCAAACACCTTTCTTACAAGCAGAGAGGCATGGGTAGGGTATAGAGATGAGGGGGGAATTAATTCAGTTTAGATTTTAATGCAAAACTACCTAACTTGCACTTCATTAAACAATATGCAAACCAAAACACAGCTATTGTTCAAAATGCACATTTCTCCAAATTTTACAACCAAGAAATGCGTACCAAAAAAGAGCATATATTAGGGGAAAGTGTGCACAGAAATACATATATTATGTACCACTAAGTACTGTATGCCACTAAGAATCCCCCACCCTTAAACCTGTAAGGGTCCCCTGGCTATGCAAACAGCTGAAATATGCTTGCTAGGTCTGGTATGGTTTTAAACTTTGTATGATTTTTCAAATTGTATATTTGTTTTTAATGTTCAATGTTTTTAATTTTTGTAAACTGCCCAGAGAGCTTTGGCTATGGGGCAGCATATAAATGTAATTAATAATAATAATAGTAATAGTAATAATAATATATTATGACGAGTGGAATTATATTGGTTAAAACATACAAAAACTCATATTAAGGTTGCTTGCAAAAATGCATACACTAGGAGTCTGACTTTTTTTTTAAAAAAGTTTGCAAACTGATACAGAAATGATGTGAACTGAATTCAAGATTGGAAAAATGAGTAACTGAAGGAAACTCAAATTGACAAATACGTCATTTCCTAATGGGGGCCACCGTAAGTTATTAGGCAGAGGAAGTCCTTTGCTATCCTTTGTTACAGGCACAAAAGGGTTAACAGGGGGAAAATTTACTTCACTAGATCCAGAGATAATGGAAAAATGAGGAATGCTGAAGTTTAGCAGCTTTTCTTCACATTTTCTTCTCACAACTCTGGCCTCTTTAAAGTACTTTTGCCTTGTAGTTCTGGAGGCAAGTTGTTCTGTGCAGGAACCTCAGAAGGTGGATTCTTCCACTATGGGATGTCTAAGTACGGCGGAGTCAAGAGAAACAAGTTTGGACTACTTTCTGTCAGTTGGCTCTGCAAAGCCATCTGTCTTCCCCCTCCTGGCTGGAGCGGGGGAATACCATTTACTGTTCTTTATCTCTCCAGTGCTGATCTGTAATGGGGAGGACAACTTAAACATGATGGGCCGGAAACCCTGTGAACTGCCCTGCTATCTTTGCCGATCCTCATTCTAGCTGCTTGAGTGCTTTTGTGCAGTAGTACAACAGCTGTTGGGAAGACTGGCATTCCTCGATGGTGCGGGAAGGAAATGCACTTGACCTTTCCTCAGTTCAAACAGTTAAGTGCAAAGCTTTCATTCCGCACTGGAGGCAGAGCCGCTGGTAAACCAGCTTCAGGTCACACATAAATTAAAGTGTCTAACCTAATCAATACCAGCAAAAGAAGCAAGTCAAGCCAAACATTTATTCCTGCCCTTGATAACTTTGTAGAGCCACAACCAAAATAACACCTGCCAGGGGAGAATAATGTTATAGCATATGGCATACGAAGGACATAGAAAAGGACTGTGGAAAAGCCAGTGAATATTTCCAACCCAACCAGCCCTGGATTCCTTGCAAACTTTGGACAGAACTTAAACAAAGACCACAAAATCAACATCAGCTCTCATCCCTTACAGACAAGCAGACACTCTAAAAATGTCTTGTAATAGAGGAGACATCACAATTTATAGTCCAGACACTACTGTTTAATTAATAGATTTAGCCACAGACAAGTCAGAATTAAAGCTTCCACTTGACTCTCCCAGCTTTCAGTTCCACACACCCATACCACAACACACACAACTGAGATGTCTGCAGAGAAAAGGGGACTGAGGTTACTGGCATTGGGAGGAAATATGAAATGTGGTTTGCTGCTGAGAAACGTTTCACTCTCTTTTATGTGAAGTGCCTTTGCCGCCATAAGTGACGATTCATTCACTCTTTCCTGGGCAAACCAGGAGAAAAAGGTTGGGCCTGCTTTCAGTTGGCAATCAGGGGAAGAATCTGCTAACCAATTATGCACCAATTAGATTTACTCCTGTCCTGGCTACGAGAAAGTCAGGCTGAACAAGCCTGTAAGCAGGACAGTATCCCTATATTGCAGATAGCACCCAGAGGCCTCCTGGCTCAAAGCCACTACACTACACAGTTGTGGGTCACCTGCCAAAGTGGAGGGGGCTGACAGCTGATCACCAGAGTCCTTGCCAGCTTGTCTGCCCCAGAGGGAGAAGGAGTAGCAGCTGTGGCCGTTTGCTCACTCACCTGCCCTGTGCCTCTAGGCAGCAGTGGAAATGGGGTCTGGAGGGAGAATGAGTGGGTGACAGCAGAGAAGAAAAGGGAGTCCACTGTGGACATTTTGTCTGGAACCCCCCCCCCAAAACCTGCACTCATGCGGGAGATCGGTGTTTCTAGTGATCAGTCTTGGAAAATATCATTAGGCTAACATGTCTTATGTCTCTGAAATGACTCGCAATGCCACGCTATGCTGAAATTAATGCAGGTCCTATAGAAGTGATGCTTGTAGGTTGTTGCGTTTAGTGTATGGTATCATTGGAGCAATGAGGCTGCACTTCCAAATTGCATATTGCCATCAAGGGGCTGGTAGTGAGGGATATCTTCTGTGAAAACATACACCAGAACAAAACTTGATTTTAGCAGAAAAGCCAAAAGCAGCCACATTGTGGCACCCAGAGCAAAACCAATCCTTGGAGCTTTGTATATCCCAAAGTGAAAGTGCAAAGCTATGTAAGACCTGGATAAAAAATAGGGCTGCAACCTGCCCAGCTTAAAACTGTACTGCCCATCTCCCTTGCTTGTTGACCTCCTTTAGATGCTCAGTTCCAGTACTAAGCAGTCGGCCACGTAAAATGTACATGTGCACATTACAAACACCTGGTGTCCCCCCCATCCCAGTTTATCAAGTCTACTTCATGGTATTCCTCTAAGCTGCCTCACTGAGATCAAGATGGGGGGGGACACTATATTTAGGCCAATCCAGTTGTACCTTACGGCCAGATATCTTCTGGCTTAATGGGTGTGGTGCTATATGATCCCATCTTGTTCGCCTGACATCTACGTGAAGCCTCTGGGTGGAGTCACCAGGGGACTTTGACTGAAATTTTATCATTATGCTGCTGATGCTCATTTCTGTCTCTCCCTTTCATCATAAACCTACAGACAAGCAAGGAGAGGAAGATCATAAGAACAGCCTACTGGATCAGGTTAGTGGCCCCACCAAGTCCATCACCCTGTCCTCACAGCAGATAACCAGATGCCTATAGGAATCCCATAAAAAGGACCTTAGCACAACACTACTCTCCCCTCCTTCGGTTTCCAGCAATTGATATAGCTAGGAAAGCAGCAGAAATCCTAAACTGTGGTAAAAATGTAAATGTACTGCCTTCAAGTCGATCCAGACTTATGGCAACCCAACGAATAGGGTTTTCATGGTAAGTGGTATTCAGAGGGGTTTTTTTTACCACTGCCTCCCTCTGAGGCTGAGAGGCAGTGACTGGCCCAAAGTCACCCAGTGAGCTTCCTGGCTGTGTGGGGATTCAAACCCTGGTCTCCCAGGTCCTAGTCCAACACCTTAACCACTACAGCACACTGGCTTTCCTCAGTGTGGTAGTGGTGAGGAAATAATCCAGTTAAGATGGACGTACTGTTATTTGGAGGGTTGGCCCAGGATTAGGTATACAGCCTACACTGGATAGGGTTGTACTGTCTTTCTCTAGATGCAGGATTTACAATTGGGCTCCTTCTTCATTTGTCATTACTTCTAGTTGCCTAGGTAGTGGCTATGACTAAGAGTCAGCTCTGGCTGATCTTCCAACTGTGCCATTTCCTAAAGAAGGCTGACTTGGCTGTAGTCATGCATGTTTTCATAATCTCTAGACTAGATTACTGTTACATACTGTTTATGGAGCTGTCTTTGTAAACTGTCTGGAAACTTCAGTTGGTCCAAAACGCCACTGCCAGACTTTTTGTCTGGGTCTGGTCAGATGACTTATATTACTCTAATCCTGTATGATTTGTATCTCCTTTTCTTTACTTATGCAGATGACTGTTGATTAACTTAACAGTAGAGGTGGTGCTCTTTGGAGAGGTTTTTCAGCAGGGTCATTGAATGACCAAACAGAGGCATGTGCTGGATGTGGTTGTGTGCAATGGGAGTTAGGTGTAGAGTAAGACTTGTTCCGGTTCTCCTCACATCCCCAGGACTGCTGGTTGTTCTATCAGTCAGCCTTCGGATCTCCATGTGCTGTTGTTAAACGCCAGGTCGGTTCACCATAAGATCTCCCTTGTTCATGATTTAATTGTGGACGAGGCTGCCGACCTGGCGTGTATAACTGAGACCTGGGTGGGCGATCAGGGAGGCGTTGCTCTTTCCCAGCTCTGCCCACCTGGGTATACGGTTCAGCATCATGGTAGAACCGAAGGACGGGGAGGTGGGTTTGCTGTGGTCTATAGGAGTTCTTTCTCACTCACCAAGCACCCTGTCCAGGTGACGACTGGTCTGGAGTGTCTCCACCTTGTGCTGGGCCAGAGAGACAGACTGGGAATTTTGTTGGTGTACCGCCCGCCCTGCTGCCCAACAAATTCCCTAACTGAGCTGACAGAGGTAGTCTCGGAGGTATTGTTGCGGTCCCCTAGACTATTGGTACTGGGGGACTTCAACGTCCATGCCGAGACTGCTTTATCTGGGGCGGCTCAGGACTTCATGGCCTCCATGACAACCATGGGGCTGTCTCAGGTTGTTACTGGCCCAACGCATGTGTCGGGACATACTCTTGATTTGATCTTCGCCACTGGGCATGGAGATGGTGATCTGGTGGTTGGGGATTTTTCATCTACCCCATTGTCATGGACAGATCACCGCTTGCTGAAGTTTAGGCTCACAGCGACCCTTTCCCTCTGCAAGGGTGGGGGACCTATTAAATTGGTCCGCCCCCAGAGACTAATGGATCCTGAGGGTTTCCAAAGGGCTCTGGGGGATTTTCTGACTGAGAAGACGGGTGCTCCTGTCGAAGCCCTGGTTGGATTGTGGAATACGGAGATGACCCAGGCAGTTGACACGATTGCTCCCATGCGCCCCCTCCTATGTAGAGCTCATACAGCTCCATGGTATACCGTGGAGCTGAGAGTGATGAAGCAAGAGAGGAGGAGGCTTGAGTGCAGATGGAGGCGAACTCCTGACGAATGCAATTATGCTTTGGTAAGTGCCTCTTCTAAGCGGTACATAGTAGCGGTGAGGGCAGCAAAAAAGAGATATTTTGCTGCCACAATTAAGGCATCTCTCTCCCGCCCGGCGGAGCTCCTTAAAATTGTACGGGGGCTTTTACATTCTGGCCCTCGGGATATTATAGATTCATCTGTAGCGAGGCACTTCCAGGATAAGATCGCATGCATTCACCTGGACTTAGACTCCAATGTTATGGCAGTGAGATCTAATGAAGCATCCAGAACACAGTCTTGTCCTTATTTATTGGATGACTTTCAGTCTGTACAGCTTGAGGATGTTGACAAGATCCTTGGACTGGTGCGGGCGACCACATCTGTTCTGGACCCTTGCCCCTCTTGGCTGGTGAAAGCTGGCAGGACCGGAACCGCCGACTGGGCCAAGGAGATAATAAATGCCTCTTTGAAAGAGGGAGTGGTCCCTGACTGCCTAAAAGAGGCGGTAGTGAGACCGCTCCTGAAGAAACCCTCTTTGGACCCAGATAACCTGAACAACTATAGACTTGTGGCGAATGTTCCGTTCTTGGGCAAGGTGCTGGAACGGGTGGTTGCCGGCCAGCTCCAGGGGCTCTTGGATGACACTGATTATCTTGATCCATTTCAATCCGGTTTTAGGCCCGGTTTTGGCACCGAAACAGCCTTGGTAGCCCTGTATGATGACCTCTGTCGGGAGAGGGACAGGGGGAATGTGACTCTGTTGATTCTCCTTGATCTCTCAGCTGCTTTTGATACCATCGACCATGGTATCCTTCTGGGAAGACTCACGGAGTTGGGAGTTGGGGGTACTGCTTGGCAGTGGCTCCGCTCCTACTTGATGGGTCGCCACCATGAGGTGCGCCTGGCGCCGACGCTACTATCTTTTCGGCGCCAGGTGAAAACCTTTTTATACTCCCAGGCATTTTAAAGTGTATTTTAACAGCATTTCTGTATTTTGGACGTTGTTTGGTTCTTTTATCGTTTGTTTGTTTTGTTTCTTGATTTATTGTATTTATTGTATTTATACATTGTGCTTGTTTTTATCTTTTTGTACACCGCCCAGAGAGCCTTCGGGCTTAGGGCGGTATATAAATTAAATAAAATAAATAAATAAATAAGGTGCATATGTATATATTAAGAGCCCTTACACCCCATTGGCAAAGAGGGTGAGCTCAGTTCCAATAGAAGATGTTATCTAGGGTTTATGACTGCTCCCTTTCTGTGTTGTATGTGGAAGCCCTCGCTTTTACACAACCACCTGCAAAGTGAAGCTTTGGGAGGCACAATATCAACGGATACTCAGGATGACAAAAGAGGCTGACCAGTTCAGTAAGTGCAACACCACAAGACGTGAAAAGAAACCGCACAGAGATAGAGTGGCTGCTTAGCTACATGATGCTGTCTCCCTAAGGAGAGCTATTCCTTCCTGCACTAAGACAGCAATTCAAAATGGAAGGCAGGAGAGGGGGGGAATGGAGCAGTGGATTGCCCACCACATCTGCAGCAATGCCAGCTGCTTCTGGACAGGGCAGAAAGTGGATAGGCAGTTCTTCTGATTTTCTGTGCCAGCGGTCAGGCTGGCAGAGCAAAGGGATCTGGATTGGGGCCCTCACCAGGAAACGAACTTGCTTTAGATCAAGTTGATCTATTGTTGATCCTTTTCCAGCCCAGCAGGCTATCACTGGTGTACACCATGCTGCATGATTGGTTGGCGCTCCCCTACACAGCATCCTAAACTGCACTAGCAGTGTGGATTGGGAATTAGTGGCCCTGCCTGAAAACAATCAAGCATACTTGCCATGAAATAATTCCCATTGACTATGTTGGGCCTTGCTTCTGAATAAACATGCACAGGGTTTAGCTGAAAGAGGATCACCCATCTCTAGATCTCTAGTACTGCTTGTCCTGTCTCATGCAACTATGTGGTCAAATGTCAGCCTATTTGATCTTGCAGGCCTTCTACTATATTAAATCCTGTGGTTCATTCTTTGTTAATCCTGCAGTGTCAGTCATGCGCAGTGAACATCTGAGTGGCCCCAATTCCCCAAAAGAACTTGCTGTGTTGTTGTCCTCCCTGTGGGACTTTTTCAAGCAAAGTCAGGCCTGAACGTTCATAAAACAGACATGCACATCCCCTTATGTACATATTATATCTTTTATTATTAAAACCAAAATCTTTGAAAATGTTCAACAAAATATTATACAAATTGCTGTTTGATCATAATATTTGTGAAAGTGAAGCTATGCATTGCTGCTCCAACAGAATGGCTTTACTTATCATGAATTTTTGTTAATTTTTTTATGTCCTTAAAAGCTATGGAAGGGAAAAGCTGTAACACCACTGCACTCTTATGAATCACATTTCTTATTCAACACATTGGGGATGTTTTTCTGTAGCAGGACAATGTTTCAGGAATACCATTAACCTGACATTCCAACAGAATGTTCAGTATATTGCCTGTGAAATTATTACAATCAGCATTATTCAAGGTTACTCATGGGATTGCAATGAGTAACAGGAAATCTAACATCAACAGTAGCAGATACATTAATTTTTTTTTTTGGCATCATCATTATTATCCTTTCTGGTGTTTATTTTTTTTAACAAACTGTTGCCTTAAATGCATATAAACAACATTTGGAAAAATGTACTTCGGACACAATTGTAATAACTCATAACTATCAGTCAGACAAACATTTTGGACACTTCTGAACAACTACAATTATGAGCAGATTTGTACAGTGGAGAACATTGACATTTCAAAACTTAGAAACCTAGCCCAAGAACTACATTCCACATAATGCTGGTAAAATTCAGGATGATGCAAAAGCAGCTGATCACAGTATTTTCTCTAATTATCATCAAGTCTTTGCCATGAATATTGCAATTATGAATAACGATCAGGCTTCTGAGCTCCAAAATGCAGAGATGGGCAAGACCCAGACAAAGTTAAGCTTGTTTTAAGCACATTTGACTGTGGAGTTCAAGAGTACATTGAAGCTGATGCCTGCCTCTCTCCTCTGATGTAGCGCATAACTTTGGCTGGATTGTACTCATTGTCCTTAAGTGAGTTCACTTCCTGATAACAAATGACATGACTACAAATAATACATTTCTCTGTCGTCTTTACTTATTAGTCAGGCTGCATGCTCTATTCATAGGTTCAGTCCATGGGTGAGATCTTTTTTTAATAATTAAAGGGTTCAGATGAAAAACAAACAAAACTAGATTATTAAGGACCCTGGCATCATCGCAGTTTATTTTATTTATTTATTTTATTTCATTTTTAAACTGCCCATAGCGAATAGCTCTCTGGGCGGTGTACAAAAGATTAAAAATACAGAAATACAAAATATCACAATAAATAAACTGAAACAAAGAGATTTAAAATTGTAACATGAAACACATTAAAATGCCTGGGAGCATAGCCAGGTCTTAACCTGGCACCGAAAAGATAGAAGCGTCGGCGCCAGGCGTACTTCTTCGGGGAGGCTGTTCCACAATTCGGGGGCCACTACAGAAAAGGCCCTAGATCGAGTAACTGTCCTCCGGGCTTCCTGATGGGTTGGTACCCGGAGGAGGGCCTTAGACGCTGAGCGAAGTGACCGGGTCGGTTCATAGCGGGAGAGGCGTTCCACAAGATACTGCGGTCCCATGCCGTGTAAGGCTTTATAGGTCAAAATCAGCACCTTGAATCTGGCTCGGAAGCAAATAGGTAGCCAGTGCAAACGGGCCAGAACAGGTGTTATATGCGCTGACCGGCTGGTCCTCGTCAGCAGTCTGGCTGCTGCGTTTTGCACTAGCTGAAGCTTCCGAACTGTCTTCAAGGGCAGCCCTACATAGAGCGCATTACAGTAATCCAACCTAGAAGTTACCAGAGCATGAACAACTGAGGCGAGGTCATCCCTGTCCAGATAGGGGCGTAGCTGGGCTACCAACCGAAGGTGGTAGAATGCATTCCTTGACACCGTGGCCACTTGCGCCTCCAGAGACAAGGAAGGATCGAAAAGAACCCCAAGACTACGAACCTGTTCCTTCAAGAGGAGTGTAACCCCATCTAGAACAGGGTAAGCATCCACCATCTGGGCAGGGAAGGCATTCACCAACAGTGTCTCAATCTTGTCTGGATTGAGTCTCAGTTTATTAGCTCTCATCCAGTCCATTATCGCGGTCAGGCAGTGATTCAGCACATCCACAGACTCACCTGTAAAAGATGAAAAGGAGAAATAGAGCTGCGTGTCATCAGCGTACTGGTGACAACGCACTCCAAAGCTCCTGATGACGGCACCCAGAGGCTGCATGTAGATGTTAAAAAGCATGGGGGACAAAACCGACCCCTGGGGGACTCCACAATGGAGAGTCCAAGGTGTCGAGCAATGTTCCCCAAGTACTACCTTCTGGTGACGATCCGCCAAGTAGGAGCGGAACCACTGCCGAGCAGTGCCTCCAACTCCCAACTCCGCGAGTCTCCCTAGAAGGATACCATGGTCGATGGTATCAAACGCCGCTGAGAGATCAAGGAGAATCAACAGAGTCACACTCCCTCTGTCCCTCTCCCAACAAAGGTCATCATACAGGGCGACCAAGGCTGTTTCAGTGCCAAAACCAGGCCTAAAACCGGATTGAAACGGATCCAGATAATCGGTCTCATCCAAGAGCATCTGGAGCTGACCGGCAACCACCCGCTCCAGAACCTTGCCCAAAAAGGGGACATTCGCCACCGGTCTATAGTTGTTCAGGTCATCTGGGTCTAAGGAAGGTTTCTTTAAGAGAGGTCTTACTACTGCCTCCTTGAGGCTACTAGGGACTACTCCCTCACTCAAGGAGGCATTTATCACTTCCTTGGACCAGCCGGTGGTAGTAGTCCTGCTAGCCTTCACTAGCCAAGATGGACAAGGATCTAGAGCAGACGTGGTCGCCCGCACCAATCCAAGTACCTTGTCCACTTCCTCAAGCTGCACCAACTGAAACTCATCCAATAATGAAAGACAAGACCGTGTTCTGGACACTTCAATGGATTCATCTGTCATAACATCGGAGTCTGGGTCCCTACGGATGCATGCGATTTTATTTTGGAAGTGCCCTGCGATGTCGTTACAGCGAGCTTCAGATGTTTCAATAGTATCTCGAGGACCAGAATGTAAGAGTCCTCGTACAACCCTATAAAGCTCTGCAGGGCGGCAGAGAGATGTCCTGATAGAGGCAGCGAAGTGAAACTTCTTCGCCGCCCTTACCGCTTTTATATACGACTTAGTAGAGGCACTTACCAAAGCATAACTGCATCCGTCTGGAGTTCGTCTCCATCTGCACTCCAGCCTCCTTCTCTCTTGCTTCATCACTCTCAGCTCCGGGGTATACCACGGAGCTGTATGAGCTCTGCATCGAAGAGGGCACGCGGGAGCAATCGTGTCAATAGCCCGGGCCATCTCCGTATTCCACAGTTCGACCAAGGCCTCGACAGGAGCGCCAGTACTATCAGCTGGAAAAACTCCCAGAGCCGTCTGAAAACCAATAGGATCCATAAGCCTCCGAGAGCGGACCAACAGTTGGAGATAGTAACAAGGGGACAATGGCTTCAGTCTTTTTTTACAGTATACATCGTTTTTTTAAAAAAACAAAAACTAAATGCAACATTAGGTATGTAAGTTCCTGCTACCATGGCCACTAGTAACCTTCATTGCAGATGGGAGACATTTACTCTGTTTGAATAATCAATCTTGTCCGACAAGAGTCTACTGGAGTTGTTGAGCTTTACCACTGATGTCAATAAGAACAGGAGCAGAACCAGCGTGCTGTTTGGTGGGAGCCATGCCACAGGTACATCTCTGTCCATGGCAGGACCCTTTCACTTGCAGAACATCCTTGTGACAGAACATGTTGAATGAGCTAACAAAATTGAGTCAATGTACTTAACTAGCAACTTACTGGAATTGAGATGTATGTGTGTTTCATTTTTAACCTAGTGCTGATGCCAGAAGAAACAAACACTATGGTAGAGAATGTGTTCTGGCATACAGTAGGGTACTAATAAAAAAAAACACCTGGTCACTGCAGGAAAGGAAGAGGAAATGTTCTATACCACAGCATCACTCCTGGCGCTTGTTTCAGAGTGCAAACTTGTCCTCATTTTTGCAGGATACACAACACATGAACTGAGCACACAGTAATTTATACCATCAATTCCAATGCATGAAAAGTTGACATGCATATAATTTCTGCATTTCTAAACACTGATATACAAAGAAAATGTGTTAAATGAATTTAAATTGTTAACATGAAGGAAGACTCTAGAAGAGTATCCACAATCTGTCTGGATATACCTGGTAGCAGAAAAACATATGCACTAAAGCCTGCAGTCCTGTGCTCACTTACCCAGGTATATGCCCTACAGAACACAATGGGACTTACTTCTGAGGAAGCTTTCATAGGATTGTGCTGTAAGTGGTTTGATACACCATGAGCAACAACCAACCTCAGTCTACTTCTTCGGATCCATAAAGCAGACCAAGAAGGTAGCAAGAAACAAGGACATTAAGGGTTATATTTCATTTGGGGTGGGGTGTTAGTCATACAGTTGGTTTT
This sequence comes from Rhineura floridana, assembly GCF_030035675.1. Taxonomy (NCBI): domain Eukaryota; kingdom Metazoa; phylum Chordata; class Lepidosauria; order Squamata; family Rhineuridae; genus Rhineura; species Rhineura floridana. The sequence continues at coordinate 87,519,346 of NC_084482.1, read as the reverse complement.
TATCCTCCAAAACTCAGCTTAGTTTGTAAATCAGTGTAATCTCTAAATTTGGGAGATTGCAGGACTCCATATTTGGGTGGCAGGTGGAGTTCTGTGGAGCGAGAGGGATCCTGAAGTAGGGAGAGCCAGAAATACTGCCTTCCCAGCTCCAGAGATGTAGTGCCACAGGCACCAAAATGGGATGGCTAATAATGGAAGGTTCAGAAACGCAGAGAACAAAGTTAGAGCTTCTGGCCACTGTAGTTCTGTTCTTTCCCACTTCCTTTCCTGACTGGTTTTAAGAGGATATCTGAGAGGCCCTCTTCTAGTCCTTTTCAAAATGTCACTATTGGATTAGTGCCTCAATCCTCAGACCTTTACACATGTGAGCAGGTGCTGTGCATTTATCTGCTTATGAAAAGGCTGCTGGCTGGCTGGGGTGCTCCAGAGTAAGTGTAGGTCTCAGTGCCAAATTAGATTTGACATTAAATGCATCTTTGCATATAACACACACATTTATTTAAATGCAAATAGTATCAGTTGGGGGAAGTAGGTAACTTTTGAGGTTGCAGCACAAGGGGAGGGAGACTTTAGCTCTTTCCTCCTCTGCTGTGGAACTGAGGAAAATTCTTACCCTGAAGCTACTTACTTTTGGAGAAAATCCCCCATTCAAAACATATGAGGAAAACCTGCTATACAAAGATACCTTTTATATTTTGGTCTTTCTTCCCCTTATTTTAGAAGAGGGAACAAGACTAGAGCAAATATGGGGAAAATATTTTATATTGTTGCACCCCAGCCCCCATCAATCCCAGCCAGGATGGCCGATGGGCAGAGATGATGGGAATTGTGATCCTTGGAGAACAGGATCCAGAGATTTCGTTTCAAATAAGAGGCTATTTATTATACCAGACATATGTTGAACCAACAAGACAAAGTGTCTGAAAAAATGATGAATAGCTCCAATTCAAACTAAGATGATTTGCACCAAGTTAGGCATATTTAAGTCCCATAATTTTAAGTGGAAAGTGTTGCTGAAACAAAATAATTGCAGCCGTCATTTTTAATACATTAAAAACCCTTCAATAATCTGTCAATTAATGGTTTCTTTGGTGTAATATTCTTAATTTCTTAACACCTTACCAATCAATAGAGCTTGCTGTTGCAACTGTATCTTGTTATTTGTGAAAATACTTAATGAAATACAAATTCAGAATCTGTAAATTGAGTCTTCCCCATATTCTAAACCTGCAGTCTCTCCCATGCCATAAAGGAGAAAACACTATGAGTTACTCCCATTTAATGGAGAGTGGGCAAAGCAACCTGTGTTCTATGCACAGATCCCTCCCTTTTTAAAAAGACCAAAATCCTACTAATTAGCCATTTGGCAAGGAAGTAGGTGGGGAGAACAAACTGCTAGAATGTTTGCTTGTAAAAAGGCCCTGGCTACTGCATTAGAGAGGGGAACCACAAGCAAATCCAGCACCAGATTGCACACAAGGTTCCTCATCCAACTAGGGATGCTGCAGTCCTCTACAGGCACCATACCTTTACAGGGTTCAGGGTTTAGAATATAAGCCACTGGGTTTTCTAAGGAAGGGGGGCAGGAACTGAAAAACAAGCATGGCTGAAGCCAGGGTACAGAGGCACTGGAAGGTCAGTGGAGGCTGAGTTTTCAAGACTTAAAGGGTGTTAAAGGAAATTTTAGCCCTTGGTATTTCAAAGTATCTGTTTTGGAATGCTATTTGCTAGAGTAAAGCCTAGATGCCTTAAGATTGTAAAGTAAAGCCTAGATGCCTTAAGGCTGTGCAAAGTCCTAATGATTTACGGAATTTTGCTTAAGATGTTTGCTAAATATCTGTCTCCTGTTTAAGTTGGTGATGAGTAAGCATGAGATGTGTGCAAACAGCATAAGCAACATGACAAAGGGTCAGATACTGCTTGTATTTGTTTGTTTGTTTAAAAGCTTAAGGCATGGTCAGCAGACTGTGAGTCACTATTTAAACTTGCGTTTGCAAAAGTAAGGATTAAACTGTTGAACCCTTGGGAAAATATTAATTAGACTACTGATTAAGTAGAGCATAACAAACATGGGTGTAAAATTAACCAGCTTGTTTTGCCAAGGGTATAAAAATCTCTGGTTTTAGGGGCTAGGCGCGCTCCTTCTTGCCTCACCCCTTGTGTGTTGCATGGTGTGCCATTTATTGCAATAAATCATAGTGCCCTGGACTTGATATACCCATGTCAAGTGGTTATTGTCTCCACCTGGAAGGACCATAAGTCATTCTTATGACAAAGGGCATAATCTTATGAGAACAAACTTGTCACATCACAGATCCAGTTACACTAGCATCAGCTGTACAGATTTCTATATGTTTAGGCTTTACAGTTAATGTGCTTTATAAAATATAGAACTATGAGTGTCATATTTAAAATATATTTGTCAATAACAACATGTAATCTGCTTGTAAAAAATATCTGTAGAACTTCCCTGGAAATCTGGTATTCACAGAGGCTGCAATGGAACCCAATACACTTGTTCCAGACCTTCCTTATTTCTTCTGCTAGTTATTTGTCTAGGCAATAAGCTTCTCTACGCCTCTTTTTAAATCAGGGCACGTGGCACTTTTGGGTAGGCAGTCAAGGTCTTGGCAGCAGTCTTTAAACTTCCTGTAGTTATTTCAAAATGTGTGTCTTACTTTTCTAAAATGAGGACTTAAATTAAGAACCAGTTCTTGTAGAACTGAAGAGGTGGATTTTTCTGTTATTCTTTTCAGTACTGACTACTGAGGTAGGATAATGCATGACAGCAAACATTTGGTGCCTATCCTAAGTGAAAAATCCCCATGTTCTAGAGTTCATTCCTTATGTACTAGATATACTGCAATGAACTCTTTGGGCTTGTAGAAGGCAAAGACAGTAACTGCAACTCCCTCCAAACCAAATGGTTGTGGTTGTGTGAAGTAACTATTGTGGCCCCAATCCAGCTAAAGTCAGTGATACTATAAGTATCACAATTCAAATACTGACGGTAAGACACGTTTTTATCTGCTCTCGGCTTTTTCTCTTAAAGACCTGTAATTATCTTTCTCTTTTGGAAGAATTTCAACATTCCCAACAATCCAACTGTAAGCCATAATACTCCAACAGTCCCAGTCCACCCTATATTCGGGACATTGCTTACCAAAGACGGATGCAAATCGAAGGAGCGGAATGCCATTACTCTTCGGCTGCTGATTTTATCAGCAACCATGCCAGCCGAAGAATCCAGCTCTAACTACAAAAGAACTCAACTAAAAGTAACACACAGCTCCTCTGAGAGCCTCCCTTTGAAACTGTGGTTGGAAATTATCTGTACAATCTGTCACAGCGGTGTATACAATGGTTCTATTTGAGAACCGGCAACAGGAGCTGACAACAGGCACTAGACTCCTAGTTCGAGCTGGCAAGCCCTCTTGTTTGAAAAAATGAGCCTAATCAAGACGTACATCGCTGAAACCAATAACTTACTCACTACTCTGGTGAGTTCTCTAGGTTCCCACTCTCTACATAGCACCTCGAGCCATGTAACCCAGACTACCTCTCTTCAGGCCAACACTTACCAGAAGTCGACTGCAGGAGGATCCGACAAGAACAAAAACAAACTCTCAAAGAAAAATCCCCCAGACGCTGTTAGGCAGAAGCAAACAGGAAAAACCAAGAAATCAAAGAATATCAAAAACACCAAACCCACCCTTGCCAAGAAAATGAACTTTAAGCCACTGTTTAAGCTCCTTGATCCCCAGCTGCCGACTAAAACCAACAACAATCGCTTACATAAGAAATGCACGCCTGCAAATCAAGCAGGTAATACTCCCAGATGTGACTCACCCGCTAAATCCTGGGGTGAAAGCCTTCCATTACCTACGCCTCAACTGATTACAGTATCACCTTCTTTCAAAACCCATGTCCATTCCTGGAACCTAGTTCTACAACCGGAAAAACTGGTAGTGTCATATAATCAGAGGGCACCTGGACGCTGGCCCTCCTTTCCAAGTTTTCCTTTCTTGGACAACTGCTTCGCTAAATTTTTACACCCTATGTATCATACGAGCTATATCAAGTCTATGACTAATGTATCCATCAAAACAGGACACTGGCATCTGATTGTCACCCTACATTCTCCTGCTATCGCCAACCAGATTCATCATATAAGAGAGGACCTTAAGACAAGGGGGTTAACCATCCAGCGCTATTATTTGAACTCTGCCCCCCCTTTTCCGTTAGCGACTTATATTCCACAATTTGTGGAAATGAATCACTCCTTGGCAGGAATATCATTAACCTCTGAACATAATCATATCCCCGCCCAGTCCAGTTCATCACTGACAATCCGATCCATGACTTCTTCTACTCGGATGCAAGCTTTGTCAGCATTAATGCACGAACTGGAGCTGGAGGAGCTCCAACTCACGGAATTATATCCCCAATTGCCCGATGATGAGCGAGCGATGAACCTTAATAAGCTTCAACAGCTAATTCGGCGGCTAGCGGATACGAATTCTGTTGTGAGTCCTTTTGACAGAAATTCTCTCTCCCCTACTCCGGAATCCGACCTTCCCCCCCATATGACATCACAGTTGCGGAACAACCATGCTCGACCCATTAAATCATCTGGTGCAATTTTTGTGGATACTACAGGTTCCCTAAATCAAATTGATGAATTATATTGACATTCACCACCGATACCAATCTCTTTATACGGATCTAAAACAGACTTTTCCTCAACACCTCCCCCCGACAGCTGGAAGGCTCCGCTGTTAAACTCCCCACTACACCTTCTATCATGGAACATAGCAGGATGGAATGTCAAGCAAAAATAAGCCAGAACTGTGTACCTATCTTAACCAACAGGATATAATTTACCTACAGGAGACTTGGTCTACCCAGAACCTGCTACTTAATGGATATGCCTCTATTGATCTACCTGCACTTCCATCTACGGCCCATTTGAAAGGCAGGGCTAAAGGTGGTATGGCTATACTAATTTCCACTACATTGACTGCAAACTTTAGAACTCTCCACTTTTGTAACAATGCTGCTATGGCTGTCTTGTTGTCGTTTCACACTTTATCCTTTCTTCTAATCAACGTCTATATGCCTCCAGGCCTGCCAAGGGAATTTATTGATAAAATATGGGATGACTTAGATAGCTACATTACAGAATTGGAGACCCGGTTTCCCAAAGCCCAACTAATTATCATGGGAGACTTCAATGCCAGAATTGGTCCCAATAATGATACTCTCCTCGCATCGAAACTGTGGGGGGGTGAGGATAACGACCATTATGTGTCTGTCTTTGAAAGGGCCTCCAAGGATCTCAGGGTTAACTATCAGGGAATTTGCCTAACTCGTCTAGTTGGAAGTCGAAATCTTATTATTCTCAATGGCCTTAATCCTTTGGATCTATGTGCCGAATACACTTACATCTCCACTAGAGGAAGTAGCATAATCGATTATGCAATAATTTCCCATCAGCTAGCGAATTCAATAACCAATTTCTCCGTGGGTAAAAGACAAGACAGCGACCATCTCCCCTTAACCCTCTCAGTTCATCTAAAAGAGAAGAGTAGATTAGTAAAAGAGTACAATCCGGTAGCTAATTCTGCATATTTCATTCATAGGAGATCTATCTGGTCTCCTCATGTAGCGTCTAGAGTAGCAACTTTTATTTCCTCTCCAACTGCCGTAGCCATTCAAGAACAATTAGGGAAGGCCTCCAATCCCCAATCGGTCTTAACCACCTATGACACCCTGGTCACGACTTTAAATTCCATCCTAGCTCCCAACCTTCCTACCACCAGACCTAATTTAAGGACAGGCCTCCCCAGATGGTTTGACAGGGAATGTATATCTACTAAGAGACACCTAAGATAGTCCTATCTGCAATACCGTCAGCAAAATACCAGTACCCTGCCCCCCGAATACTACACCATCAAAAGGAAATATAAGAATTTAATAGCTAGCAAAAAGAGACAAGCAATGCAAAAGGACTGGAAGTCCCTAATAAACGCATCTAAGCACAAAAATCCAAAAAGATTCTGGTCTCTTGTCTCTGGAGCTATGAAGCCCATTTTTCAAGCTCCATGTAATATTCCACCTTTCATATGGGAACAATTTTTCACAGATCTGAATGCAAATACTCGATACATCCCCTCAAAATATCCTTTCATCTCCGATACCGAAAATCTTCCTGTTTGGCCATCTGTCTCCCATAATGAAATAATAGATCTGATTGGTGACCTAAAAGCCGCTAAGGCCCCGGGAGGCGACAATCTACCCCCGGAGCTCCTGAAGGGTCATCAAGATTGGTGGGCTCCCATATTAGCCAACCTATTCACACTCATAAATAATACTGGTCATTTCCCTGAGGCCTGGCATGAAGCTATAGTCATCCCTATACATAAAAAAGGCACAAAGGATGATCCTATAAACTATAGGCCAATTAGCCTACTTTCGGTCACAGGTAAACTCTATGCCAGTTACCTGAAGCGGAAATTGTCCACGTGGATGGAGGAGGATAACATACTGGGCTGTGAACAGTCAGGTTTCAGGAAAGGTTGATCTGTTCTGGATCACTGCCTACTTCTGAATCATCTGGCAGAAAAATACAGGAACAGAACGCGAAATGGCCTATATGTCGCGTTTGTCGACTTAAAATCAGCCTTCGACTCCATCCCAAGGGACAAATTATGGATCAAATTGGCAAAAACTACAATTGACAAAAGACTCCTTTTTCTAATTTACAACCTGCATCTGAACACTTCTCTACGCGTCCGATGCGGTCGCGATGGGGGTCTGACCAATCCGATCCCCACAACAAAAGGGATTAGGCAGGGCTGCGTCCTGGCTCCCCTACTTTTCAATCTTTTTCTTAATGATCTGCAACCAAGATGTCTCTCTACAAACTTTCATTCACCCAAAATAAGTGATCATAGATGCCCCATTTTGTTATATGCAGATGATGCGGCCCTTCTTTCATTCTCCAAAGTTGGCCTCAAACGCCTGCTACGTGTCTTTATGCCATACTGCACTGAAAACCATTTAACCATAAACTTCTCCAAAACTAAAATCCTAGCTTTTACAAAGCGTACTACAGCCTCTGATTGGACAATTAACGGCCAACAAATTGTTCAGGTCAAGAGTTATAAATATCTTGGCAAAACGTTTCACTCCTCTCTCTCCTGGGCTCCACATATCCATGCGGCTGTCTTGACAGCCCGGACAACAGGCGAAAAGTATCCTACACTTTTTCTACACCAGAGGGGGGCAGTTCATTCCCGCAGCTATTCAGGTTTTTCGTTCAAAGGTCATTCCTCAACTTTTATACGGTGTCCCACTCTGGATTCATGCCTATAATTCCTCTTTAGATGCAGTACTCTCCAACTTTATACGTCAAATTTTTGCTGTTCCAAGATGCGTACCAAATGCTGTACTTAGGTTAGAAGCTGGCCAAATTTCGATTGAATACCAAGCATGGGCTCTTGCATTCAATTATTGGATCAAACTCTCTTATGACTGTCCTTCTGGTTATCTAGCATCTCTTTGGAAAGATTCCTATCTTTCACTGTGGATGAAAACCTTTCATGACAAACTTCCCAGATTAGGTTTTTCTCTAGAACACTTATCTTCCCTAGATATAACCATGGCCAAACATTCTCTTCGAACCTGACTAAGGGATCTAGAACTACAAAGCTCACTTGCTGCAGCAACTAAAGTTTGCTCTCCCCTGTATCACAACTTGAGCTTTGACCCCCAGAATTATGCCCCATACCTGGACTTTTTAACGGTCCCAAAATACCGAATTGCATTCACCAAGGCTAGATTCAACTGCATAACCTCTGCATTATTGGAAGGGAGATACCGGGGTACACCCTATAACCAACGCAATTGCCCAGGTAAGACGGGCGGCATTGAAACACTTTTACACGTTTTCTTTGACTGTCCATTATACTCTCTTGAACGTAATAAATATTTATTTCCAATCACCAAAAATTTCTCTAACCAATTCCCTGAGCATCTGCTACTCTGTCTTCTGAGGGGCTCGAACATGATTTCTACGCTGTCTGTTGCCAAATTTGTTTACACAGCCCAAAATAAGCAATCACAAATTTTATTATGAATGTCTCATAACGTTTTTAACCTGTTGTCATATTTCATTTAGACATTTAGTATTTCCATTTTATAGTATATTATACTATCTTGTACTACTTACATTTCTTTTATTTGTGTATCTATACTCTCTGCATGGGTCTATGACCGCAATAAATTTTATGTTATGTTATTCAAATACTGAAGTGATACTGAAAGCACTGGGGCTTAAATTTTAATAAAGTTTACTTGGAAGCAAATACCATTAGTTTCAACAGAATATACTATTAAATAAGGTGTTCAGGATCGTCACCATAGGCTGCAATCATATAAGAGAAGTTACTTGGGAGTAAGCTCTGTTTGAACTCAATTGAATTACTTTCAAGCAAAATGCACATGATTATGCCTCACATAACAGATAGCTTTAGCTGGATTGGGGCCATATAATATGAATGGTATTGGAAATACAGTGTTAAGGTATATAAAACATTGAAATATTCACCATAAGATTTCATGTTTCAGAATGGGCCAAGTATAGTGCCACTAATAGCTTAAAATAACATGAGGCATCTCCTTTTTGACATTTTATTTCAAAAGGTTTGTTCCTGAAATGGGTGAAGATGGCAAAATTCACCAGTGTATGATACTTTAAAACCAATCAAGGTATTTTGTTCAAGTACTTCAAAAACCCCTAGTTTGGAGAGAATAGCTGTTTTTTATCCTAGCTTCTAAACATCCTCGTTTTGCAAGCTGGTGCTCCCAGCCTCAGTGAAATCAATGTGTGCATCATGTAGGCTCAAGATTCTAGCCTTGTGGTTTTGAATTGTTTTGTATACTGGAAAATACGATACTTTTCAGTTACTGTTAAATGTTCAAATGGCATACATTTTAGTGTACAGTAGGGCCCCACTCATACGGCGGGTTATGTTCCGGACCCCCGCTGTAAAGTGAAAACCACTGTAAAGCGGAATTCATTTAATAGAATGGCATGCAACGCCCGAAAACCGCCATAAAAGTGGAACAAGCGCCGTATGAGTGGGGCTTTAGTCAAATTGTGTCTAATTGAGACCACTGCATTAGCGAAGCGCTGTAAAGTGGGGCCCTACTGTATTGAGAGCAACGTGCTTGCTTTTGTGCTTGAAAACTCTAGGCACAATACACAAGGAAACTGCATGATCTTAGCTCCTTTCAGTAGGGCTCTGTCTGAGAAAAAAAGTACTTGGTGGGCTGTTTAGAGCTCCTCATTTAACATGATACAAAACAATATCCAGTACTATATGTTGATACCCCACTTCATTGCTGTGTGCACTAGGGGACAGTGAATGGGGAAGCTTGTGTCTTTTTAATATTCCAGCCCTTTAAAACACTATAGAAGCTTTGGCCTCAGCTATGCACCTTTCAGGTCAATGAAAGCAATGAGGCAAACCATCAAACCTTAGTGTTATTTGGTAGAATACATTGCAGATCTTGCCTGCAAAAGTAGAGTCCCCCTTTATCTGACTCTCTTGACTTTTGGAAACTATAAGAATTTTAACTGACCTGTGTGCACAATGAGAAACTTCATTACAGTCAGTTGGGGAAGGGGTGTGTGTCCAAGTATAAGTTTTTGAGAGCAAGGAGAAGGAAGTAATGTGCTGGGCTTGTCCAGGAAATCAGTTTCAGGAATGCCCCCAATGCATTCTTGGCTCTGCAGAATGGTCCTTCAAATCCCACTTCAAAGGCTGCAGAGCATAAACCAATCCATATACAATTGGGGGTGGGGTGAGGATGGAGTTTTACAAGTGACATTCCTAATGCTATTTCTATATATATATATTTATTTTTAAGCTGAATAATTTGTGTTTAGTTGCATGGGAGGGAGAGCACTTGGTAGTCCTAAAGCAAAGCTCTCTCTCTCTCTCTCTCTCTCTCTCACACACACACACACACTCACACACACACACACACACACACACACACGTCATTTGCCTTCTCTCCCCACAGCAACAAGTCCATCTAGATATTTTGGACTAACTCCCATCAGGACCAACCAGAATGGCTGGAACTATCAGCTGGAGGACACCTGAAGAAGAAGGATGATCTAAGTCTCACCTCAAGGCAAAGTGTAAAGACTTGCCATGGATATGCTGGTGATATAACTGACTAGAGGCTTCCATAAACTTTGTCTTGGGAAGTGTCAGTTTCAGCTTCCAGCAAATCCCCTCTTTGCAGGCAGAGTGTTGGTGTTAGCCTTGCAGTATGAAATGACCATGTGATGGGGATGGAGTTGCATCACCCATCATTACTGATGTTATGGACACTAGGATACTGTCATGACATGCAGCCAAATGCTGCAAACCCTCCAGCTCACAATAGCTTTGCCAGTGGGGGAAATAATTTCCCTAGAAACAATCTGGTGCATTTTTAAAAACTGGGAAAATACCTGGATACTTGTGTGACAAATGAGCCACGATTCTGCAGTTGTTGAACTATAAACTGATCATCTAGATATGCCCTAAATTAATCCTGCCCTTCATTTATCATGTTAAATTTGTGTCACTTTGCAAAACTAGCATGAGTTTTTTTAGCACATTTCTCACTGTCAAAACAAAATATAAGCACAACTGTTTCCTGTGATGATACAAAAAGAGTTTCTGCTTACAATAGATGGTTAGGCAAGCTAGTGATGCTGTGGTACCATATGCAATCCAGCTGGCTAGAGCAAAAGCAGCAGAACTTTTGTGATTAGCAAACAGAAACTTGCATATTGTTTTAATCATTTAAACTTCAATAATTCATTAAATTTTAAGCAGCAGGTCTCTCTGGTCAGGTTTTATTAGCATGCTTCCAAACGAAATAAATTATAATCAGTGTCTCTTGAGGGAGGCAAGGGGGAGTTTGTTGCATTCAGAGACACAGCTCAGTTTGCGATGGCATACAAAATCCTTGCACTCTATGTCCAAGTAGTAAAAAGCTTTCATCAAAAAAGGTGGCAGGGAGAAAAATCTTGACTCATTTTCTCCAGGGTCTCATTACATATAAAGTCTCAGATTCCTATGCTGCTCTTCAGCTGCTGTTACATGACATTTTCAAAAAGCTGTAAGGATCTCATGATATTGTCATCCTAGAAGCAATGAGAAAATAAACCATGGATATTTATATTGCATACACAAACAGCTCTGCTAAACCTGGAGGATTCATAGAGATGTTTTTGTTGTTGTACACGATCCATAAATATACCTTAAGTTAGCTATGGACCAGTTTATGATGGGCTCTGCATGCAGAAATACATGGTAGAACATGGTTGATGAACTTCCATCATCCCCAACCAGCAATGCCAATGGTCAGGAATGATGGGAGTTGAAGGCCAACAGGAATGATGGGAGTTGAAGGGAGTTGAGGGCACCAGGTTGGGGAAGGATAACGCAAATGGCTCTACATACCTTCCCTTGATCACGTGAGTTTGGCCTAGTAATATAGGCCCTAACATGTATAGAACTTAAAGTCACTCTGACACAATGAGCTGGTTTGCACACGATGTTAAGCCAAACTATGGCTTAGTGTGAATGCATGGGAACCTGGAGAAAAGATCATGGCAGCTTTGCTCATCTTCCATTCCCGCTGCTGCTGCTGCTGCTACTGCTGCGCTGTTGTGAACTAAACCATGGTTTGGCTTAGCATGTTGTCCGAACCCAGGGTCATGGTTTGTCTCACTAGAGACAAATCACAAGCTGTAAATTTATTCTTGGATTGGAGGAGACAACCATGAGCTCAGGGTCAGATGATATACTAAATCAAACCATGGATTAGGTTACAGCAGCACAGCAGCAGGAGGACTGGAGGAGGTGTGCAATAGCCACAATTTCTTCTCCAAGAACCTTCATGCTCGTGCATGAACTTTGCTAAGGCATTGTTTGGCTTAGTGTTACATGAGAACTAACTCAGCATAAATCAAACATATTTTCATTTCATGAACAATGAGAGCTCCCAAACTTTTTGTCAATTTCCACCTCCGTAGGTTCATTCATGCTGTCTCCTCCACTCATCCAATTCCACTGTCTGTCTACCATTGCAGCTTTAAAACACTGTTGCCTATACAACAAGAATGAAGTTGAATGTCCTGCCTTTAATCTCAAATGTTGCAACTGCCTGCAACATTCATATATTTCAGCCAGATCTGTGGTGTTGTAAGGCCTTGCTTTTCCTGTCTCTCTTCCTTACCTTTTTCCCTTTCATGTCTTTTCCTGCTCTAATCTATCTCACCTCACGACCAAGCATGCTACTTTGGGACCCCAATCTAGAAGACCTTGAAACGTTTTGTAAAATGGATTAGGAGTTATTATGACATATAAAAGTGTCATTTAGAGCACACATGCAACAAAGCTCTTCAAGAATAATTGAACTAGGATCATGTTGAACATACTATATGCTTAAATATTTTGCAGAACTAAAAGTAGGTTGCACAGCATCTCTGCTACTTTTTTCCAGATTCTTTGAAGATAGAGATCTTGTATCCACGATACAGGCCTTGGAACATCCCACTCACGCTACATGTATAAATGTCTAAAACATCACTGTAACAGAAAGTGGCATGGCAAAAGCTTAGAATCACCAGGGAGTGGCCAGCAGACAGTGCTCAGGGCCCTGGGAGGAATACCTTAGCCTCTAAAACCTCTGAACACAAGAAGCCTTTATTTAAGTGCCAACCCCTCTGCCTAATCTCATAGCACAGAGAATTGGAATTGATGAAGGCTTCCTCATAAAAGCTAAAAGCCACATCCTCTTTTATGCACTTATTGTAATCCTGTGTGAATCAGTTTGTTCTGAAATGTAAGAACTTATTAGGCATTCCAGTTTGTTGAACCGAGATTTGTATATACTCCTGTTTCATTGCCTTGAATTCAAGTTGTTACCTTTAAATATGTTTTATATACCAGGGATGAGGGACCTCAGGCCCAGGGACCAAATGTGGCCCTCCAGGTCTCTTATCTGGCCCTCAGGGCTCTCACTAGGCCACACCTTCCCTCCTTAGCCACACCTGCTCCACCCTATCCACCAGTTCTTTTCCCTGGCTGGAATGTGTTCTTATTTATTATTTTATTTATTTATAAACCAGCCAGATGGGCAACTAATAAATTTAATAAATAAATAAATATTTTATTCGATATCTCACCCTTCCTCCCACTAGGAGCCCTTGAACTGTAATAAAGCCTCTTGCTTGCCTGGATGGAGACAGATGAATGCAGAAACCTCTAACATTTGTGGGGCGACATTGTAGCCTACTGTACAAAGCTAAGAGACGTTTGTTGCGCCATCCACTGCTGGCATGTAGCCTTTGGAAGACGGCTGACAAGCTCCCAGGGGGTCTTTGAGGGATAAATACAGGACCCCTAGATCAGGGAGATTAAGCATTCAGGGGGCTAACATAGTCCCAAGATACTGACAAAACCAAGCCTCCAGGGGCTGAAGAATCCCCAAGATACCATCAGGAAAGAGCAAGAAACAACATCAAGTAGATTGAAGACTCAATACCTCCCAGGCAAGATTTATCATTGTGCTGTTAGGAGGTTTCCAGCACATAGGGAGATAGACGTGAGATAAGAGCACTTAGAGATGGGGGGGGAGAGTGGTAACGTGTCCATTATTTAAGTTCATTTTAGCTGTTTGCAATTCTGCTTTAATAGCTGTTTAGTTTCACTGTGAGCTGTTTGTAAGTCCTGCTGTAATAAAGCCTTCAATTTCTCCACTGCCAGCTGTGTTCCTGGTCCTCTTGAAATCTCAAACTCAATAGTCTTGTGCTTGGCAAAGGCTAGGCATTTGGTGTTACAGTGCAGTCTCTTCTTCATATAGAAACTGAAAGGCAGCAGCTACTGCTTTCAGGAATTCCCTGGGGATCTTGACTTTGAATAAGCAGAGACATAGGATTTGGGGAATTGTTAATAACTTCTAGGTTTAGTAAAAAAAAATCTCTGGACGTTTCCAAGCCATGTTCTGAACTGTTTGTGACTGAGAGCACAAACTTATGCAGATTTAGAAAAAAAATGCCTACTATGCTGAGTGGGATTTCTTCCCTTGTGTCTTTATTATTTCAGACAAGGCTCTTTCTTATCCAGTCTCTTGGCCCTCACTTAGTTTGCATATTCTCTAGGCATTATGATCATCTCTGTGCTCATGCACATGACCCCCATCTCTCCAAACCTTGGCTCTGTGTGCAGCCCCATTATGTGTTATATGCTACCTCAGCACATTGTTTTCCCTGTTCTTTATTACCGTTGGTGAGATGCAGTCAGGTATCTTGAACTTCATAAGCAATGACCCAAACTGAAACTTAGGGCTCATCCAGACGACTGTATAATGTGTGACATGACTGCTTTGTGTTCTCATTATTTTTCAGTCGTCCTGATCATGTTGTGCACAAAAGCGCATTTTTGCGCGGCTAAATCCGCTTTGGCAGAACCGCGGAAAATGCAATTATCTTTGCATATCGGGAAAGAGCGGGAAAGGAGCAGGAAAAGGGGTAAGTGAGGACTCTCGGATGACAGAGTGGATATGGAAAACCTGGATTATCCCGCTCTGTTTGGATGAGCCCTTAATGTCCCGTAACTCTCAGCATTTGGGTTAAGTGAAATCTAAGCTTTCTGGCATAAGACAATCTCTTGCCTGGCTCTACTACGGAATGATGTCTTACCTCCTGACATGACTCAATAAACTCATCCAGTGTAACAACGCCATCTTTATTTTTATCCATTTTCTGCAATATAAAAGAAGATAGAGTTAGTAACACTAACATATTTGCAAAATGCAGCATAATGTAATACTGGTAGGATTCAAATACATCTACAGTAATACCTCAGTTAACAAATCCTCCAGGAATGAAGCTCTTTTTAAGGAAGGCTTTTTCAAAAGTGCAACCAACAAGCTTTGCTATGCTATGGATAATAACCTTTCCAACCTGTGCTTTTGCTTTAAGGTGAACCTGACCAGCCCGTGTCTTTGCTTTGCTATCAGTAAACTGATCAGCCTGTGCCTTTGCTTTGCCAGGCTGAGAAGCTTGTATGTTTGCTTTGCATTAAAATGATCTCTTGCTTTCTCCCAGGGCTGGGGAGGGAAGGATCCAATACTAGGGAAGGTGGGGGGGAGGAGGGGGAGGGTGCTGGGCAGGCACCATTTAAAGCCCCTCTTGAAGCTGCCCCTGTCATCTATGAGCAGCTGTAGGAACCTATCCCTATTCTTTCCATGTTATTCCTGCCTTTGGTACCAAAGTTTCTGTTAAAGGAATGCAACTCCTAATGTCCACGAATGCATCTACTTTGTTAACTGAGGTATTACTGTACACTGCTTTACAGACTTAAATAGATGCTACTGCCCAGATACAAAATGACTGAAAATATAGTAGCTTTGTATTTAAACATAAGGGATATAAGTCATGAACAAATTTATATTTACCTGGAAAAAAACTTCTACATGCTGCCTTGGAGCATCTTCTTTCAGCACTGGGTAGGTATATTTGCCCATCATGTCGTAAATTGCCTTTACTATATCCATCATTTCCTGGAATTGTGACAATCAAAACACAAGGGAGACATCAAATGGGGCTCTGGCAATGTCATACAGGAGTCATTCCTCCTTCCAGTATTAACTTTCAACACAGAGATTGTAGCTACCTACTGTAGCAATGTCCTTGTTCTGTTTTTTTCCTAAACCACACACAAAGGGTTATTTATTTATTTTTATTTATTATTAAATTTATTAGTCGCCCATCTGGCTGGTTGACCAGCCACTCTGGGCGACGTACAAGGTAAAAACAGTACATAAAACAATTAAAAAATTTAAAAGACAGTAAGAACCTAACCTGCCCCAAAAGCCTGTCTGAAAAGCCAGGTCTTCAAGGTCCAGTGGAAGCTCATCATAGATGGGGCATGGCGTAGATCATTTGGGAGAGAATTCCACAGGGTGGGGGCCACTATTGAGAAGGCCCTCTCTCTAGTCCTCACCAGTCTAGCTGTTTTAACCGGTGGGATCAAGAGAAGGTCTTCTGAGGCTGATCTTGTTGAGCGGCATCCCTGCCGATGCTGGAGGCGCTCCTTCAGATAAACTGTTAAGCTGTGCTTTAGTTCTGAATACCTATTAATATTACATATAACTCTAAAGTCCACAGACAAGTCGACATTTATTTCTTGATCACTCCCATGTACAAATTTCTGCTAGATAGCTATGAGTTTTGGATATTTTTCTACTTGGGAGCAAAATTTGCCCTGCAAATGCCATCTGGTTCTACATCAAGGTGGAGCTGGTGAATATATCTGAGATTTTAATGTATGAGAGTGATTATGAGTGCTCAGGCATCACTTGCCTTTTGCTGGGCCACAGAATGGAAGGCTACTGAACAAAGATGTCTGATAAAGTATGCTTAATTTAGTGAACTGAGGAAACTATGAGGAAAACTGAAGGAAAACTTATCTCCATGCCAGGAAAAGTTACAACTGCTTATTTTTTGCCTGCTAAGCTGCTGCTGAAGACACAAAAGGCAGTGCAGTAAAAAGTTGTCAACTAATTCCAAGAGCAAAACAAAAGGGGGGACTATATATAATACTAGGAGCTGCACCCCTGCTCGCCAACCCCCCCTCCCCCACATTAATCCCTAGAGCTTCCTTTTCCCGCACCATGCAACATCTAAGCTTCCTTTTCACCAACCCCATTTCTGAAGCCACTTCTCTCTTCTATTCTGCAGCCTCACTTTGCACCCATTTTCACCTTCACCCCATGACCATGCCTCTTCCCCTTCTTTTCTGCACTTCCTTTTGCAATCTACCCCAATAGTAACTTCCTGCATCTTCCCCCTCCCACAGATTGCAACTATTAAGCACCCTTTCACCTTATACCCAATTATGTAGCCACCATCTCCTCCTATTCTGCAGCAACTTTCATGCCCCCATTTCTATCTTCACTCCCTTTCCCATGCCTCCTACTCCCTCCTTCTTGCAACCCCCATTTGTACCACCATCCTCACCTTCATCCCACTTTCCTCCCTCTCTCCTTTCTTTTCTCAACTCCCCCTTGCACATGGACCACCCCATTTCCATGCCTCCTCCACCCTGCTATTCTGCAGCCCCTTTGCACACACACCCTGTGATGATGTATGTTGCTTTATATTTAGGATTAACAGAATCTTAACAGTAAACCTGTTCAGTTACAAAAGGTTAAGTTCAGTTGAGGGATGTTGTATATATATATGAGTGTTTGCTTGTTAATAAAATACCTGTTCTAAATTACTACACTGAATCTGGAATTTCAAATTGAAGACAACACATGATACCAGTAGTGAAATACATTGTGTGAAGGTAGTATGGAATATTTGTAGAATATTTGAGGGCTCCACATCCTTTATCTCTTTCACATGAGGCAGATGAGGAAAGGAAGAGGGGGAACACTGAGTACAGCAAGAAAGGAGGAGTATTGAAAGAAAAAAAACAATGTTTAAAACAATGGTAGAAGTTTGAGTGAAGCAGGGATTGAGAGACACTGAGAGAAAAATTGTGGTTTAAACAGAAGCAGAAGTGAGACAAGTGTTGAGAGACACTGAGGAAAATTGCAGCTTTAAACAATGGCATAGGTTTGAGTGAAGCAGGGATTGAGAGACACTGAGAAAAAAATGGCAGTCTTAACAATTGCAGACTTCAACCCTGACTTCATGCACATTAAGGATTGTGATGAGGCACTACAAATCCTCCACGGGGGCTGCGCTCTGGCTTCATGCAAATCTAGGACTGTGATGTGGCACTACAGATCCTCAAGTGGGGGCTGTGTGATGACATGTTTACATTTTTATTATATGTAAGGTACATTCAGTAAAAACATATTGTTATGAGCATGGGGGGGGCTGGAATGGATGATTTCTGTGGGTCACCTTTCCAGCCTCTGATTTGGAATCCTATGCCTGGGAGGCTGGCTCTGCTAGCCAGATGAATCTCCTTTGTTAATCAAATAGAGTGGCTAGGTAGTTAATGGTCCTATTTAGTTGCCCCGGCAACTGGTGAAAGGGGCTAGGAAGATCCTTTTTGTCATTTTAAACTCTACTGGAGGAGAGTCTCCCCCCCCACTCCTGGGCGGGGAGAAGTGTGTTTGGAGTTGAAAGTGGGTGTACTGGAGAACTAGGGCTGCAGGCATGCAGAGAGGCTGGCTCTCTGCATCGTGGCGATAGGATGCCCCTGCACCTAGATGGAAAAGCTGGATATTAGACTGCTGATGCCTTGAACCCCTCCATCCTAAGCTCAGGTTGGAATGTGTGTACATAATTTTCATAAAGACACCACAGTCTCCGCTGGCCTTCTTCTCAAAGGAAACCAAACCCTGGATGGGCGCAGGGACCCCCTGAAATCTCACCGCTCGGAGATTGGGGGAGGCGCGCAACAATATATATAAGAAAATGTAAAGTGTGCTTTTCCGGAAGTCCTTGCTCTTCTAACATATTGCTAAAAGTAAGATGGCCAAGTGCTTGCTTACTTCACCAGATTTTCTTTATACATTTTACTGATGGCTACTGGTGTGGCCATCACTGTCAGCCTACTTGAATCTGATATGAATGTTAACTGTTTTGTTTCTATTGTTTTCATAAATAGAGCTAGATAATATTTTTATAGTTCAATTGGCATGCAATAGTAAAAAAAACCTTGTCTATATTATGCACAAATGTACACTAGCATTTGAGTAGAGGAGACTGCTTTGACTAATTTTGTGAAGGAAACAGATTACTGTAATGTGCTCTATGTGGGGCTGCCCTTGAGGTTAGTCCGGAAGCTGCAGCTGGTGCAAAATGCAGAGGTGAGACTGCTCACTGGGGCAGGATATCACCAACTTGTCACCCCGCTTCTGAAAGAACTGCACTGGCTGCCCATTTGCTACAGGGCCAAGTTCAAAGTTCTAGTTTTAGTGTACAGCTTGGGATCAGGATACCTGAAATATCATCTTACCCCTCGTATACCCAGTCGATCACTGTGGTCTGCAGGTGAGGGCCTCCTGCAGAGACCTTATCAGGAGGTTTGTTTTGCACAACATAGGAAGCAGACCTTTAGTGTAGGGGCATCTACGCTTTGGAATTCCCTCCTCTTAAATATTACACAGGCACCATCTCTGTTATCTTTTCAGTGCCTACAGAAGACCTTCCTCTTTCAACAAGCCTTTTAAGTAGAGACCTTATCCCAGTCTGCATCTGTGCAGGAACTTGTTTCTAAAGCTTTTTTAAACTTGTTTTTAAAGCTTTTTTAAACTTGTTTTTAAAGCTTTTTTCCAAAGCTTTTTAAAAGATGTTTTGTTTTAATATGTTTTTAAAGATGTTTTATTTTAATATATTTTAAGTCTGTTTTTAAGGTGTTTAAGAGTGTTTTTTATGTTTTCTTTGCTGTCCTTGGCTCCTTCTGGGAGGAAGGGCAGGATATTAATTTAATAAATAAATAAACAAACATAAATCGGCTGCATACATACCATACATTTTATTTATTTATTTATTTATTTATTTATTGCACTTGTATACCGCCCCATAGCCGAAGCTCTCTGGGCGGTTTACAGCAATCAAAAACATTAAAACAAATATACAATTTAAAACACATATTTTAAAAACAATTTAAAACACAAGTTTAAAATTTAAAACATTTAAAGCACATTCCACCAAAGAATCTTGGGAACTTTAGTTTACCCCTCACAGAGTTACAGTTCCCAGCACCCTTAACAAAATACAGTTCCCAGGATTTTTTGGCAGGGGATGTGTTTTGTATGTATGGTGTGAAAGCAGCCTATAGTTTTCCAGGCTGCTTTTGCAGTTTGCCGATGTCTCATTCACCACCCTGATCAAATTCAACACAGTTATCTGGCTTCTTTGATGCATGTAGCAGGCCTTATGAACCTTAGACTGTTCCATCTCAAAGAAAAGCAAATACTTCCTGGCACAGCTTGTGGCTCAAAAGCGATAATTAGTTCATGTAATTTGTTGAACATATTGAGGGAGGTTGTTGCCATGAAATCGGTGAAGTTGTTAAGGACTAGAATGGCCAAGTTGGCATATGGTGTTCCATGCGTTGCTAATTTATCTGTAAGACTCATTATTGCTATGGCCATAAATGTGTTGTGAACTTGTTCCCTGTATTCATCTTCTTCCAAGGAAACTGGCGAGATCCAAGTCAGACATTTTGTTCTTTCAGAGCCCTGTCTCAGGCACGATATGTCCAACAATTGCATGCGCTTCCTGGTTTTGTTTGCAAGGTACTGGTAGCCCATTCCACATATTTGTCTGCTGTTCCTCTTAGTAGGTCTTCAGAGTAGAGTGAGATCCAATAGAACTTAAAGTGCTTCAATCCTATTGGTTTTAATTGGAGAGAGTTAAGCATGGATGTCATAAGCATTTATTGCATAATATTAGTGACTGACATTGGTGGTAACCAGTGGCATGCGTCCTTGTCCTTGTCCCATCATTTTTAATTGATGTTCAAAGCTCCTCTCTAGAAGCTGTAGTTTCTTGTTGGAACTCTCCAGTGACAGCGGGTTTATTCATTTATTTGCCAGACATTTTGAATTTTGAAAGTTGGTTTCTTCTCTGTTGTTTTTACTTGATTTATTTGTTTGATTGTGTATATTAGCATGTGTTGTTTATTTTATGATGTGGTTGATTGTTTTTATTTTGTGTTCTGTACCTGATATCTGTGTTATAAAGGGCAGGTTATAAATAAATATTTGTAATAAGTTAACATGAAATAAATTCAAATTCTTCTAGCTTTTTAAAATAAACAAAATCTCTTGAAAGCCAGGAAGTTTACATGCTCATTTGTAACACTGCCCTACCATTTGGTAAGATTTCGTCTCAGCTGTCTGATACTTTTATCTTGTCCTAGACCAAAAATGCAATTTTGTTCCCTTTTGACAAGCAAAAGCAAAATAGCTGTTCCCTCCCTGCAGCAAGGCTGCCTGCAGTCCCATCCAACAGTGGGGACAGAGCAAGCTGCATCTTCATGGGGCTAGTGCTGCTTCCATATTTAAAACGAACAGGTATTTTCAGGTTTTCCTCTGATCAGGAAAGGGCCTTAGCAATGTACTTGTCTGCTGGTAGTTTCAGCTTTAAGTGAAAACTGAGGGTCAATCCACCAAAGGGCCTTTTCAACAATAACTTCCTGGTTGTGGAATGCAGTCCCTCTGGAGGTTAGGCCAGCACCAACATATTTTAGCTTTAGGTATCAACTGAAGACCTGCCTCTTTGTGCAGGCTTTTTACATTATAATATTGGCCTATGTAGTGGGAAATTGATGTTACTTGCTATTTTAATATTTTATTTTATGTATGGATTTGTTGTAACTCCTGGAATCTTATGATGAAGGGATGGATATAAGTTAAATAAATAAATAAATAAATAAATAAATACTGCCTATTATTTAACATATACTAATTCCTCATTAATCTTTCCTTTTAAAAAGATGCATGAGTGGAGAGTTCACTTTGGCTCAGAGGCAGCAATTGTTGAACGGGTAGTACCTGCTGATCTGGGCTGAGGTATTTTCAGTTCAGCTATGCCAGGCATGCATTACCTTTTGCAAGAAGAGCATCCAGACAGTCTCTCTTACCCCTCCCTCCCTTGTCCACTCCTGTACAAAGCTGAATAGGTGTTCAGTGCTGTATACAACCTTACCTCCTTGTTTATGTAGCCATCTTTATTTATGTCATACAGATTAAATGTCCATCGTAGCTTTTCGTGAACTGTTCCCCTCAACAGAATGGATAGTGCCGTCACAAAATCCTGTTGGCAGGAGAACACAAATATATTTTAATGGAGAAAGAAATCTTTCTCTGAGCCTTTCTGTAGAAGAGTGTGCCTTGTAATGAGTTGCCTTATTAGAACGTTCACTTCTCTATCATGTTAATATAACAACATTAATTTACATCATTGGCCAACCCTTCATTAATCCTAAGGGCACAGCAGCGTAACTTGCTGCTACTGCCTATCAGACTATCTTCTCTATCTGCTGAATAGGTATGGAAGCCAAGTTGTTAGGTCACTTGTATAAATTCTCAAAAATTCTGGATTTGAGTCCTACTTGGTTTTCTGCAAGTTTATTTCATGGTTGTCGCATTTTCATTCAGCTGATTTTGTATGATTTATTAAGGAGGTGGGGAAAGATGGCCACTGAGTCATTTGTCAGTACATACTAAATTTGCCCATTTTAGAAGTGTTGAAAATTCACACTTAATTGGGTTTTGCTAAAGACATCCACTACTGCAAAAAATACGCCTATCAAATTTGAATAAAAATGGATGTGAAAAATTATATGCACAAAGGGCTCACATTCTATCAAGCACTTCAAATGCATAATCTTTGTTAATTTCAATGGGACGGGGGGGGAAGCCAAGTTCTGTTGGTTACATTAAGTACAAGCTGCCAGACCTACAACACTTTTCTTTGCAGAGACATGAACAAGAAAGGGCTCAGTATGGGAAATGTGATGTTCAGTGAGATGATACAGGAATGATAACTATGATTCCTTCACCTCAAACTTCACTGATCCATTCTGTGCTGTATCAAACGCATTAAAGAGATAGTGGGCATACATACTAGCATCTGAAAAACACAAACACAGTAAGAAGGTGTATTGTTAAAATAATTTAAATAAACATATGTATGGCTGAGTTGATTGTTGTTCAGGTTCATTTTTCAACTTAAAAGTAGTGATCAACCCCTTAAATCCCACCCTCTTCCTGGCTGTTGGCTACTGTTCACAGCTTGCTCTCCCCTTGCTGCTACTTCAATTGTCTTTCTCCCCTCTCTATTGAATTTTTCCCCAAGTGATCCCACCCAATTAGGGATCACATATGTAACCACTTATATTTTGCTATTTGCTAAAGTTGCAGGCACTAAAGAACATTTGAAGCCCATTTAGAGAGGACAATGGTTCCGTTAAGGTCATATAGGGGTGACCATGGCCAAACAAGGGTCACAAAACTATTCACAATCCCTTTGCAATGATTCCCTGCAAAACAAAACACACTGAGATAGTCTTATCTTATGCTGATTAAAATATTTTTGTGAAATAGCCCCCCCTTCTTTTTGTTCAGCTCTGAACATATGCACATTTCATTCATATCTACAATGCTCACAACTGTTCTGATAACAAATGAATGTTGAAAATATACAGCAACCATATCATAGACATTTTAAAATCACATGAAACTAGAAGCCTGGAAAGTCTATTTAAGCTTAACAAACCATACTTTAATGTACTGGAGGTGCCCGTCAGCCCTACATACCAACCACTCTACAGGGAGGTCAGTTTTCTTAAGCAATTGGGCATCATTTCACAGTGAAAAGGCTTCAGAGGGACACTACAGAACAGTGACTGTATTTTAATATTTTAAGCTGCCTTCACTTTCAGTAAATATATACTGCACACAAATTATCTACAGTTCTGTCTGACTCATCATCACTCCTGAAATTTCATAGATGAAATGTTCCCCACTCACCGCCATGTGGGAAAAACTGTGCATAGATCTGTTTGAATGTCTCTTCATTAACAGCTCCACTAGGACATTCCTGTTGGGAAAAAAATGAGTAAAAAACAGTTAAGATTTCATTCGCAATACTGCCTGGTCCCAGAGACAGCATTCAAAGTCATTTTATTTCTGTCCGCTGAGTGCATTCTGTACAGGCTGTATGCTAGAACCCAATGCAATCTCTTATGGTACTTTCAATCAGTTCCTTTCTTTACCCTCCATCAATAAGTGATGACTTTTGCAGGTACCAAACAGTGAAAATTAGGTGGAAGGGGTTTATTGCATAGCTTGCTCTATAGCCCATATGTGTTGGAGAAGCTGCAAAAATTAGATTTCCCCATGAAACACTGGCTTGCAGAGTCTTTTGTGAGCTGGACCCCATCAGGCAACTAGATTCCATTTGATTCTTGACAAATGTAAACGGCAAGAGTCAAGGCATGTTGGGCTGTCTGCATATACCAGGGGTAGCCAACGTGGTGCTCTCCAGATATTATTGGACTACAACTCTGAGAACTAGATGGGCCTTTGGTATAATCCAGCATGGCTCTCCTTTTGTTAACTCCCATTATCTCCAGCCAGCATGCCCAATAGTCAGGGATGCTGGGAGTTGCAGTTCAACAACATCTTGAGAGCATCACAATGGGCACTCCTGGAATGTGCACTTTGTCTCCCAAATTACCTGGAAATAAACTTCTATGATAAGGTGCAGCACACCTCTGTTAACATGATTCTGGGTGTGGTCAGCAGGTGATCCTTATTGCCTCCATGCTCTGCCTGTGAGCTTCCAGAGGCATCTGCTGGTTGCTGGAAACAAAATGCTGGGCTGGATAGACCTTGGTCGGATTTAGCAAAACAACTTGCTTGTTCTTCTGTTAATCACATTCCAATATTAACTACAGCGGTCATGTGTCAAAAGGAGATGCGCCAGAATTAACAATGTAAACCTAGTGGTGCACTTTGGTAATTTTAGATCTGGACTATCTTTCAGAGGGCTAGCTCTTTAGACAGTAACGTGCATTACTTCAATTCCTTCATATTGAGGTAAGCCACAGTAATTCCAACTGTTTTGACAACCTGAAACTATTCCTTCTTACGAATTCAAACTATCCATGCCTGCTTCAAACAGTAGAATTTGCTCTGGAATTGCCACTCTTTTTGTTCACTTGCTTTTTGCACGGGATCTAAATGACATCATCAACAAATTGTAGATATCCTCTGTTTTCCCAGTTTCATTTCTATTTGTTTTGGGAGTTCATTTTACTCTTTTTAGAAGGGAAAAATAGCACAGCAGCACTATCATGGCAGGTGTAAATTATCTTAATGCTACTGTTCCATCTTTGATGGTATTTAATGCTCTGCCAGAAGGACCAGCATGGTGGTGCTGCACACCCGCCTCCTGCCAGTGATATTCTTCGGCTTAATGGGATGGTACTAGGAGAGGGGAGTGGCAAGGTCAGTGCACTGATGGGAGAGCCAAAGTCCTGGTGAATGCTAAAGATTTTATCCTGGAAGTGCCTAGCAAATTCATTACAGTGGGCCTCAGATGGTTCTACCATGTCCTTGGGGCCAGTGTGTAATAGCCCCCAGACAATTTTGAAGAGCTCCGCTGGGCGGCAGTTCAATGTCCTTGTTGTCAACTGTAAAGTTACATAAATCTTCTGTTGTCATTACTTTAGTCTTCTTGATGTTCAGTGTAGTCCTGCTTTTGTGCTTTCCTCTTTAACTTTCATCAGCATTCATTTCAAATCATTACTGGTTTCTGCTAGTAGTATGGTATCGTCTGCATATCTCATTGATATTTCTCCCTCCAGTTTTCACACCTCCTTCATCTTGGTCCAATCCTGCTTTCCATATGGTATGTTCTGCATATAGATTAAAGAAGTAGGGTGATAAAATACACCCCTGTCTCACACCCTTTTCTATTAGGAACTAATGGGTTTCTCCATATTCTGTCCTTACAGTAGTCTCTCGTCCACAGTATAGGTTGCACATCAGGGCAATCAGATGCTGTGGCACTCCCATTTCTTTTAAAGCATTCCATAGTTTTTCATGATCTACACAATCAAAGGCTTTGCTGTAATCTATAAAGCACAGGGTGATTTTCTTCTGAAATTCCTTGGTTCGTTCCCTTTCTGAATCCAGCTTGGACGTCTGGCATTTCTTGCTCCATATATGGTAAGAGCCTTTGTTGTAGAATCTTGAGCACTACTTTACTTGCATGGGATATTAAGACAATAGTTCGATAATTACTGCATTCCCTGGGATCCCATTTCTTTGGAATTGGGATGTATGTTGAACACTTCCAGTCTGTGGGCCATTGTTTAGTTTTCCATATTTGTTGAATTTTTTTTGTCAAATTTTGGACAGATTCAGTCTCAGTAGCTTGCAGCACCTCTATTGGTATGCCATCTGTTCCTGATGATTTGTTTCTATACTTTCTATTTATCTAGTCTGACTTTTTATTTACTTACTTACTTATTTATTTATTTATATGCCGCCCTTCCTCTCAGCAGGAACCCAGGGCGGCAAACAAAAGCGCTAAAAACACTTTAAAACATCATAAAAATAGACTTTAAAATACATTAAAACAAAACAACTTAAAAACATTTTTTTAAAAAGCTTTGAAGCCGTCTTAAAAAAAGTTTATAAAGTTAAAAAACATTGTTTAAAAAAACGGTTTAAAAACATATTAAATAGCAATTCCAACACAGAAGCATGTGTGGCAGAATCTTACTAAAACAAATTGTGCACCGATATGGTGATCTGCAGACTAGCAAAAAAAAAAGGACCGAGTAATTGTGTGTGTGTTTAATTCATGGTCTGTACGGGAGCACCCAGGGGCCATATATCCAAAAAACAGTCCATTCAAGGAAAACACAGATTGCTGAGGTCAGAGAACAGGCACGATTCCAAAAATGTAAACTGTTGAGAGAGGGAATAAGCAAATCAGGAGGAGCTCAGCTAATGAGAGAGCATGCAAGGCTTTCATTTTTATTGTTCTCTTGCAAAGGCTTGCAAGATGTCAGAATGTGACCTAAGCACTTCAAATTTTTGAAGGGGTTTTCTGGCTGTACACACAAGATTCACTGTTCACAGTTAGCTCTAACACCACCTAGGCAAAGTAACTTTATGTGAAACATAAGTCTGAGGTAACATCATTTCTCAAATACTTTGAACCCTTGTTGCTGATTCTACCATCTCTTGACAGTTACACAGGCTGGTTTAAATTGTATCTTTTATATTTTGTTGGTGGGGGCGGGGGGGAGGCTGTTGTTCAGTGAGTGGCATTGGCCAGTTTTAAGTTTGAAAACAATTGGGGCATCCACCTGAATTCTCCCCTTTTTCTGTCTGTTGTTCCCACATGCAGAATTTCCTTCCACGATCCCATCTCTCAAATATGGAGAACTACACCTGTGGCAGGGGAGGGGGAGGCTGTGCATAACCAATGGCACACATAAAACCATTGTGCTCTTCTTTTCACTTTATTTATCTATATTCTGAAAACGGAAATTTTAAAATTGGCCACACTTGCAAAAATGGCTATTAAAACGGCAACAAAACTCCATGGTCTTTCAGGTAATGAGGAAAGGGTCGACACTTGGATGAGACAGATTATCTGGATCCATTTCAGTCGGCTTTCAGGCCTGGTTTTGACACGGAAACAGCCTTGGTCGCACTGTATGATGACCTCTGTCAGGAGAGACACAGAGGGAGTGTGACTCTGTTGATGCTCCTTGATCTCTCAGCGGCTTTTGATACCATCAACCATGGTATCCTTCTGGGAAGACTGGCTGAGTTGGGAGTGGGAGGGACTGCATGGCGGTGGTTTCGGTCCTACTTGGCAGGTCGCCTCCAGAAGGTGGTGCTTGAGGAACATTGCTCGGCACCCTGGATTCTCCAGTATGGACACCTACATGAAACCATTGGGTGCAGTCACCCAGAGCTTTGGAGTGTGTTGCCATCAGTATGCTGATGACACGCAGCTCTATTTCTCCTTTTCATCTTCTTCAGGTGAGGCTGTCAATGTGCTGAACCGGTGCCTGGCTGCAACAAAGGACTGGATGAGGGCTAATAAACTGAGGCTCAATCCAGACAAGACTGAGATGCTGCTAGTGGGTGGTTCTTCTGACCGGATGGTGGATATCCAACCTGTCCTGGATGGGGTTGCACTCCCCCTGAAGGAGCAGGTTTGTAGCTTGGGGGTTCTCCTAGAACCATCTCGGTCACTTGAGGCTCAGGTAGCCTCGGTGGCACGGAGTGCCTTCTACCAACTTCGGTTGGTGGCCCAGCTATGCCCCTATCTGGACAGGGATAACCTGGCTTCAGTTGTCCATGCTCTGGTAACCTCCAAGTTAGATTACTGCAATGCGCTCTGCGTGGGGCTGCCTTTGAAGACGGTTCAGAAGCTGCAGCTTGTGCAAAATGCAGTGGTCAGATTGGTAACAGGGAGCAGGTGGTTTGAACATATAAAACCGATTCTGACCCGCTTGCATTGGCTGCCTATATGTTTCTGCACTCGATTCAAGGTGCTGCTTTTGACCTATAAAGCCTTATATGGCTTAGGACCACAATACCTGATGGAACGCCTCTCTCGACACGAACCCACCCATACACTACGCTCAACATCCAAGGCCTTCCTCCGGATGCCTACTGCAAGGGAAGCTGGGAGTCTGGCAAAAAGGGCGAGGGCCTTCTGAGTGGTGGCCCCAAAATTATGGATGATCTCTCTGACGAGGTGCGCCTGGTGCCAACACTGTTATCTTTTCGGTGCCAGGTCAAGACTTTCCTCTTCCCCCAGGCATTTAAGCATGTGTTTTTAAATTGCTTTTTTTAAAAATGTGTTTTTAAATTTGTATATTTGTTTTTAATGTTTTTAATTGTTGTAAACTGCCCAGAGATCTTCGGCTATGGGGTAGTATACAAATGCAATAAATAAATAAATAAATAAATAAATAAATAAAGCTGCAGATGCTAATTGGATTGTATTTCTGATTGCTGTTGTAATTCTGCTAGTGACAAGCTGCTTTGTGTAACTAAACCTCTGCCTATGTATAAGGAAAGTGAAAGATCCTCCATGGAAGGGGGGCATTGAGGCATGAGGACAAAAGATAGCCACATGTTTTTAAATTTGTATATTTGTTTTTAATGTTTTTGATTGTTGTAAACTGCCCAGAGAGCTTCGGCTATGGGGAGGTATACAAATGCAATAAATAAATAAAAATTGAACTTGTCAAGGATTATCAATACCTTGGCACAGTCATTAACCAAAATGGAGACAATAGCCAAGAAATCAGAAGGCTAGGATTGGGGAGGGCAGCTATGAGAGAACTAGAAAAGGTCCTCAGATGCAAAGATGTATCACTGAACACTAAAGTCAGGATCATTCAGACCATGGTATTCCCGATCTCTATGTATGGATGTGAAAGCTGGACAGTGAAAAAACTGAATAAGAGAAAAATCAACTCATTTGAAATGTGGTGTTGGAGGAGAGCTTTGCGCATACCATGGACTGCAAAAAAGACAAATAATTGGGTGTTAGAACAAATTAAACCAAAACTGTCACTAGAAGCTAAAATGATAAAACTGAGGTTGTCATACTTTGGACACATAATGAGAAGACATGACTCACTAAAAAAGACAATAATGCTGGGAAAAACAGCAGGGAGTAGAAAAAGAGGAAGGCCAAACAAGAGATGGATTGATTCCATAAAGGAAGCCACAGACCTGAACTTATAAGATCTGAATGGGGTGGTTCACGACAGATGCTGTTGGAGGTCGCTGATTTCATAGGGTCATCATAAGTTGTAATCGACTTGAAGGCACATAAGAACAACAAGAAAGGTAGATACCTACCCTTTCGTGTCTCATTACAGCTTCCTCTTCTTTTACAATTACAATTAAGATTGTGAGCTGCTTGCACCATCACCTGCATGTGTCTTGATTTGTTTATCTTACTTCATCATACACACATGGCGATGAACTAATAATATGCAAGGATTGATTTGACTTTAAAACCACTATGCCTTTGGAATGTTTTGTGTGTGAACACTCTAACCCTCTTTCAGATACATAATAGTGCTAGAATTAAGAAATTCGGTGCATTTCAATTTAAAGAGATATAGTCAAAGCCAAACTATACGTGCCCAGTAGCTTACTAAAGTTGCAATTACATTCACAAAGTCACTGGTATCCATACAAGAGATGTTTCTTACAGCCACCTCCACTGATATGGAAGTAGAGAGTTCAACTATCTAACCCAGGAGATGTTAAAAAGATTGTGCATCTCTTTCTTGGCAACCGGTTCTGACTTTAAGGCTATTGCCACAACATTAATTAACCACAGTTCAGTACAAATAAATTCATATCCAGGAAAGACTTCTTATATTTATATCCCACCTTTCCTCCAAGGAGTCTAAGGGGGCACACATGGTTCTTCCTTACCTCCCCATTTTATCTTCACAACCACCCTTTGTGAAAGGATACAAGAGATGGTGTCTGGCCCAAGGTCTCTCAATGGGCTTCATGGCCACGGAGGGATTGAATGTTGAATAAATGCCAAATACTGTTAAGTTGTTCTGTGCTTAATTTTTTGATAAAAAATAAAGGAAGTATAGGGTTGTAGGTTTTTGTTTGCTTGTATGCTTTGGGTCTCTTCATCCCCACCTCACATGATCGATTTATTCTGCTTTGAATTCAATTCACCAATTCCATAGTGGAAAGACACACAACAGAGCATTTTAGAGAGATGTATGTTAACGTAGAGCTGTCTGATCTTTTCTTACATGAATGCTGCTGACCTTTAAAGATAATAGGCACAGCAATAATTCCTGCAGTACACACATCTACCTTTTCAATCAGATTGTTAATTTTGCCCCAAGAAGAAAGAGAGAAGACACTGTATGCAGCTCAAAAACAAGAGAGAAATGTATTCTGAAAAGGTGCCAAATTTTATAGAATCCCAGTATGTAGCAAACAAAGCAATTTGCTAGCAAACTTGTGGCTAATAATTTGGAATTACTTCTTTAGTGGAAGCATGGTGAATTGGGCATGTTATTGGCTTGCCATGTACCAAGATCTAGATCTATACTGCCATTGGAAAGCTTTGGAAACAAAGTATGGCAAAACACATCCTCACTATAAGAAAAAATTAGGATCTGGATGAGTAATGAACCAATAACATGACTACCACTCAACCTACATCTCAAAACTAAAAGTGATAATATAAAAAAGCTGCTCTTTTGTTTACAGCCTATGATAGTATTATTTCAGACAGTTAAATTTTTAGGAGTTCCATGCTGAGGTACAGATGTGATTAGGTAGCCATGTGTTTATTTAGCACTTTGCAAGGCCATTGGCCTTTTATTTCATTTTACTGTGTGATATCCAGTGTCAGTCATATTCAGAGTAGATCCATTGAAATAAATGAACTTAAGTAACTTAAGCCCATTGATTTCAAAGGGTCTTCTCTGAGTATGACTTAGCTGGATGTCACAATGTTTATATAAAAATATGCAGTGTGACACATGCAGCATAACTATTCTGAAATGAGACCAAAATCTGGAGCTTTACAGGCAATTCAATACATATTTACTTAAATGTCTCATTGTGCTCAGTGGAGGATAACCCACTAGCAAGTGTATTTAGGATTGCAGCCTTAATTTGGTTTACGTTTTACATAAGAACATAAGAAGAGCTTTGCTGGATCAGGCCAAAGGCCCATCTAGTCCAGCATCCTGTTCTCATAGTGGCCAACCTGATGCCTATGGGAAGTCTGAAAGGAGGACAGTCTTCAGTCTTCCCACTGTGGCAACTTGAATCCACTGCCATTTTGATAATGTTAAACTAACAACAACAACAACAACAATAATAAAAGTTCTGCATGCATTTTCATAGCTTGGTCTTAGGGTTAAACTTGATGTTAGAGTGCAATCCAACTCATATTACTGCCGGGATGGGAGGAGTTGGATGCAGCGCCCCCCCACGGCTGAGCTGGCAGGTTCCTGGTGCCACCAGGCTCTGCCAGCAGAAGCCATGGCTGAGAAGTGGCACTGCCAGGACCCTGCTGAGGGTCTGCCGGGACAGCCAGCCTGGTGGATGGAAAGCCAGTGGAAGCTGGTAGTAGCCCTGAAAATGGGGCATTCCAGGGGTATGGCGGGGGAGGACGCACAGGGGAGAACTTATGCGACGTCCAAGTCCCTCTCAGAGCACTCATTTAGGTCCAATCTCTATGAGAATTCCACCAGCTAATAGGCTGACGCAGTAAATATAGTCCCATGGTGGCCTACGGGGAGCACTTCCTCTCCAGTAGGCCTGTTTGTCAGAGCTGGCTCTTCCCATCTGGCTCCCGCATGTGGGTCCTGAGACAGCCTCTTTTCAGTCTGGCCGGAGGCTCCCGAGTGACAAGTGGATGCCGCGGAGCTTCCCACTGGTCCCCCCTCCTGCCGGCTACCTGTCAGCTGGATTGTGCTGGTAATGATGCACGAGGCCAGTTATCATGCACTTAAATACACACACACACACACGAGTTACTGGGGAGGGGAGGAGGATTCAGGCCACAGTATTTAGGGAGGGAGGGAGGCTTAATCTTTTCCTCCCCTGTGGTCCCAGTTAAAATTGTCTTTACCCTACAGTTGCTATGAGTCCTGCACCCAATGCAAACGGCAGCTTGGAAGAGGTGATTTTCTGCAGCAGGGGGAAAGGGTTAAATACCTCCTGCCTGCTTGCTGTGGTCCCAACAACCTGTATAGCAAAAGTCAAAATCCTTAGCAATTAATTTTAAAAGTGGGACATAGACCTAAACAATCTGGATAGAATGTACTCTTTCTACTTCACAGTTAGGAAATAGGAAACATTACCAAGATGTCATATCAACATCCTTAGCATTGACAGAGCTTCTGATTATTAACAATTAAATGTGATGAAATAATTTTTTTAAAAAAATGTTTGGAAATTTCAGACTATAAATAGTTCTGAGCCATTAGGAAAGTGAAACCACAGACCACATTTGCTGAGTAATTTGTGAGATGCATATTTATCACCCAGCTGTAGCTTTAAATACATTGTGAAAAATATTTATGCACTTTAAGACCAGCCTTTTATCTCTTTGGTGCTGGAAAAGGATTAGAAAATTATTCTTCCTGTTCTAAGACACATTAACGTGTATGTTTTATTCATGTTAAATAAAAACCTCCTCAAGTGCTGGCCATTTCACTATCATCATCAGTGCTTTTATATTCTTACATTTTTGAATCTTCTGTAAAGTACTTGAAGTTCCTTCTTTGTGAAATTGGTTTGTGCCTCAAGTTGTTCTAGTCCTTCAGGCCGATGACATACTGTGGTCATTTCCAATTCATCTTCAATTTTATCTAAAACAAAGATAGAAAGCTTTATTTGGAGCACCATTCTTGGACTCGTATATGAGATGGACAGAGTTAAATGTAATCCTATTCAATCTTGAAAATAATCTTA
Source organism: Rhineura floridana (assembly GCF_030035675.1). NCBI lineage: Eukaryota > Metazoa > Chordata > Lepidosauria > Squamata > Rhineuridae > Rhineura > Rhineura floridana. The sequence goes on along the minus strand of NC_084482.1, from coordinate 87,486,265 downwards.
AACACAAATAATAAAATTAAGCTGCATATCCACCCAGTTTAATCAGAAATGAAATCAAAACAGATATAGATGCAATATCTCACATTTCTTTTTAGGTCCACTTTTATCTTTAGGGTTCACAACTTATTACTGCACTCAAAAGTTAAAAACCTTAAGTTGTTACCATCCAACACACTGAAGACCTTAAGATGCTTCCAATTTAGTTTGCCTAAATTCATACACACTGAATTGAAAATATTCCACAGCATGTGGCAATATTTTAGAACAATAGTGATATCACACAGCGCAGTAGGTATAACATGAAACCAGACATGCTTAAATATAGTAAACAGAAGCTGTGATCCCAAGCACACCTACATGGCAGAATATACCCCTGAAATTCAAGGAACTTACTTCCAAGTAATATGCTTAGGATCAGGGTGAACAATGTCTACACTGAGCAGGAATGGAAACTACTCTTTTTCTTTTGTTGTGCAACAAAAGAATCTAAAGGATTGAAAACACTATAGCCAGTATGATGGTATCAGAAGACCAGTGGAGACTCACCTGAGTTCCTGTCTAAAGTACACACATTTTTTTCAGCTAAGTGGAGGAACAGCAAAGAAGTCATGGAGTGGGGAAGCGTACATGGTGCAAAATATATTTTCACCATGATAAAAAATACATAGATACATGAAAAAAAGAACATAATTTTACCAAGAAGTCTGCCGCTACCAAGTCTAGTGGTAGTTGCATGAATGGTGTGCGAACTTTTTATTATGATTGTAGGTGTTTGTCTATATATATAGTTCTGTACCTTACACCATCTGTTGTCTTAGTGGCCTGTAGCAAAACATCCCTTATCATTCGGCAGGTGCCCATAATCTGTCTACTGGGGATCAATTTTGGTGGATGAAGAGTGCTCAACTACTTTCTATCCCTTTGTGTATCTGATTCTCTATGTATCTGATCAGGGATGGAGACCCTTCCAGATGTTGCTCAATTTCCATATGCCCCAGCTAGTCAATAATCAGTCATCAGGGTTGATAGAAGTTGTAATCCAACAACATCTGGAGGACCTCAGGTTCCTCACCCCTGCTTTAGATGAAAGGATAACCTTATAGGAACCATACAGGCCAGCTTCTCCAAGCCTCACTATTCTCAATGTGAAATCATGGTATCTCCCTCTCTTACTACTCCCTGACTGGTCTTGCCACCTGTAGCAGTTGTTCTTGGTGCCAAGACAAATGCATGTGTACATATTGTAGGAGATGAAAAGTTATCTGTAACATCCCATAGGCATTGCTCTCTTATCCTTTCCTCTTTAATAGTTCCCCGCTAGAAGTCTTGGTTAAATAGAAGAGGAAGGAAAGAAAGAAGATGGGGGCAATTTGCATGTGCTCCACTGGGGTTTTTAGTGTAGCCTGCTGTGCCATTAGAAGAAACTGGGCCAAACCAATTTTAGAGGCCTCCTTTCTGCACTTGGTGAAGATGAAGGGAGACAAATGTAACAAGCAAGAAGTAAGCCATTCTTCAATACTAACAAATCATTACTACAAAATTAGAAGCTATTAATACTACTGCTGATGGTGGCTGTGTATGTGAGGACCATCATGATTCTTTTGTCTCAAGTCCCCAATAAATGTTTGAAATATACTGACAGACACCTATTCCCTCCCCCCAGCATCCCTGGAAACACTGCCACAACCCCTATTCAGGAATTGTGCCAATGACTGCAGCCATAAGTAATCCACACACAAAGGCAGCCAATGAATTCATGACAATAGGGACCCCTCCAGCACACACCCATGCATCACCACACACACACACAAGCAAGATGATGCCACAGTGCTCCCAGTCCTTCAGCCCCAGTGACCCTGCTACTGCCAGTCTCCAAACATCCCTCCAGGCAGTGGTTTGAATCCCCTTATGCTGCTCAGAGGCACCATTTTGGAGCATAGCACACAAAGGGAAAGCAGGAGGGGAACACACAAGACAGCACAAACATAGCTTCCTGGGCCAGCAGCCTGTTAAGGGCATACACAGCTTTCCTGGGACAAGGGTTCAAGACTCACCCAAGGAAGAAAATATTATTTTTGCTATGCAGTCAAAGAGAGGGGCCAGGAAACACCACAAGGGCAGCCACAGCCACAAACTGACAGCTGTGGCTTCCATCAGCTTGCACTATATTGAGTTGCCAGGGAAACAGGGTTGGGAAGGAAGGGCTGGAGTCTGAGACTCACCAGGACCTCCATTCACCCTTTGTATGCCTGGTAAAATAAAAAGCCATGACAGGCAAAAGAGAGGACCTCCTAGAACTCAAACGCAGATTGCGAGTTCCAAAGAGCAGTTCCCTCACTACTCAGCCACCTCAGTAGGTGGGACTCCTGCCACATTATGTGGCATTTGGCTTCCAGCCTCAAGACGTGATCATAGACAGCAGGGGCAGAAGGGTCACGACAAGAACCCTAGATGGGTGAAACAGATCATGTTTTACATGCCAGGGTGGAGTCCTTGGTTCAAATGCAGGGCACAAACCCACATTAGGAAAGGTGGGGAGGGTCCCCACTGAGCCAGTCAGGAGAAGTGCTTCATGGACCAACAGGATGGCCCCTGCATGAGCCAACCTGTGAGGTCAATCCACTCCCTCTGTTATTTTGATTGACTGGCCAGTCTTGGTGGGCAGAAACTCAGCAGGACATATTGCCTTCGCTATCTTCCCACTTCCTGCCAATTGCCTCTTGCACCCTGGGATGGTGGTCAATTCCACTTGTGCACCCTGAGAAACCTGCTTCCTCACAGCATCTGGACAGAGGAAATCCCAAAAGGGAAAGATACATGTGTGGTGTTGCCAACCAGTCACCCAAGCCTTGGGAAGTGGCTCAACAGACAGCAAGACAGAAGGCACAATGTCCCTTTTGGCTCTAGCTCCATGTTGGGAACACCATCATCTCTTGCACATTGGTGTGTTAGTTGAGTTGGCAAGGATGCAAAAACCTTCCTGGGATAAGTAGGTTACAACCCACAGAAGAGCATCCCGGAGCATCCTGATCACTGCTGCTGGCCATGGGGTTGGACCTTCTGGACCTACCTCATGGTCTGCATAGAGCAGGATGGATCCTGTAACTATGGAAGAGTGGCCTGTGGAGAGTATGTGGGGAACACAGAGAGAGAAATAATGAGTAATAGTCAGCAGCTGGAGCACATTGTCCCCGAGTCTGAATGCTGAATCTGCTCCACCTTGCCCTGGAACATGGCATGGGGAGAATGCAGTGACTCCTTTTCCATTTGAGATTGTGGTGAAGTACTGTGTGCACACTAGCTATATATATTTGGGCTGTGCTTTTGCAAAGCAAAAGTGCTCATGAGTGTTTGACCAGCAATCGCAATGGCTGGAATGGAGTGCATGAATGACGGTTTCCCCTGTGTTTGGGAGACACAGCAGTTGGCAGGGTGAGTGGGGGGAAGGACGCAGTGGGTTGTATCCACTTAAGTCACAATTAGGGGTGAGGGAGAAATTTGATAGTTCTCATTTAAAGCCAAATTTATCAAATTCATGTTTTTGTAAAATGATATGAGAACCGAAACTCAGGCATCTGTTGAAATTCGCACATATCCAAATTTTGTAATGCAGTTCTCCAACCAACCAGTGTTACAAAAATGCACGTATTTGGGGAAAATGTGTATTGAAATGAATACATGAGTGAAAATAACATATGTTAGGAGAAATTGCTTGCACAAATATGTACAATAGTCAAAACTGCATACAAAAATATGTTTATTAGAAGAGGTTCATGCTAAAATTTTGAAAATTTTCATGAGGATTTTTTTTTTTTTTTAAATCGCAAATTGCTTCAGAAACCTGGAGAACTGATCGGGAAAATGAATAACTGAGAGAACCAAAATTGACAGATTCTAGTCACAATAGAACACCTCCTTCCCCTTCACACCTTGCACCTTCCCTAAATCTGCCCTGGGGTTACCCCCTGACCCTCTGGGACAGATTTTGGAGTGGTGTGGGGGACACATGGGAGGAGGAGAGTGAGGGGAACTTCTGTTGCATGAGCAGAAGTTGGACTCAATTCTGTATTCAGAAATGGCAAAGGGGATGGTGGGTGAAATATGGAAGATAGTTGCCACAGTTATACATGATAGCATTCCCCTACCCTTTCCCACCTGTATAGGGCTTTCTGTCTATGCTAGTTGTAGAAGCAGAGTCAAGTTTGGTGTTGGGTAACTGGTGCCCGGAGCTTCAAGGCAAGGTACATGTTAGGGTTCTAGACATAGACAAGTTCCCATGTGTGTTGTGAGGCTAGGCCGTTTTGTGCAAAGGGCCCTTTCTCCATAGTTTCTCATCCCCACAGTTGTACAATGGGAGCTCTCTGGGCCAAATTACTTTCTTTAATGTCTAGAGGTATGGGTAATCCCCCCCCATAACTTGTAGCTGCATATGTGGGGTGGACTGTTCTTAGGCAGTGCTGTGACTGGGGAAGAAGGTATAAATTTTCCCTCCCTGTATGTTGTGACCACTCCCCAAAAATGCAGTGTTAGACCACTCATCCAAAATTGGAGAGAATCAGGAAATAAGGCTGCATGCTATGTAGTTAGCATTAGCATAACGTATAGTTTGGTCCTAATAGTGCATGATGTAAGGCTAGAAAGAAACAGCAATATGCCATGCTGCCTATTATCTAAGTGGCCATCTCTCTATCTAAGTGGCCATCTCTCTCTATGTATATCACCAGAGGTTTTTCCTCATATTAAGGGGATGCAGAGGTGGAAAGAAATCCTCAGTGTTTTAAGGAAGCATAGTCCTTACACATTATAGTGAGATAGTCCAAGCACTTTTCTCTCTTTTTCTTTCTCTTCATTTTTGTAACCTTGTAACTGTGACTGGTGGTGACATGACTGCCACATGCTTTATACTTTTCTAACTGGGGTTACTGATCCCTCTTGAAAGACGGCACAACACGTCATTGCTTTGGTGCAATGGCAAGAAGGCAGACAGACCCCTGTGCTGACTTGCTTGCACACAGAGATGTGGGGTAGTGACGATGGTGCCCCCCTACTTCTATGGACTTCTATGTCCATGCTGGGAATACACTTCACTTGCATTGTCTTAAGGCACTATAATAACAGCCATGACAGTGGCCATTACTGAAAATGCCTTACTTAATCCTCTTTGCATCCCTGAACATCATCAGCTGCATTTGCTGATTTATTCATTTTTATAGCATGTCCACACCTTCTACATTTCATCAGCTAAATCATCAAAGCTTTTGTCTCTTCCTAATTGCACTTACATCTTTTACAAGTATGTAGTTCAGACATTTCACAGTCTTAAATGTCTCTCGTTTAATACTGGCTTGGCCTCTCTTGAGGCAGTCGTTAAAGCCTTTCTTGTTCCCTTTAGTGGCTTTCATTAACACTAACTCAATGTGCTTTTCCCCGCCTTTAATCCCTCCCCCACCCAATCAATTCTTAATTGACTCTACATAATTTTATCTGGTTACTTCCAGCTTCTCTAATTTGCAGGACAGGATCTTCTATGGGCATCCAGGCCTTCGTTTAGAGCGGTGTCTTATGACATCATAGCTGTTCAGTGGGTGTCTCTCTCTTTTTAAATTACAAAATAAATTCTGTCTTGGGACCAGACAAGCACCAGCAGAAGGGAGTGGGTGCCTTTCCTCCAGGCGTGTAGTAGTCTGGGGTCACAGGGGGTCACAGACCCATTATGTTTGTGGGAGCAGTGTCCCAGCCGGGTCCCTATGTAGGAGCCAAACAGCGTGAAAAGGAAGCATGTTAACCACTGACAAGAGAACAGTCCTTGTCCTTTCATGCTGATTGGAGTGAATCAGAGTGAAAGGAGGTGAATCTTCCACTGGAAGACTCTTCTCAGTAGCTAATACACAGCCTCCCTTTTCATTCTGATTGGCTCCTAGGGACATTGTTGTAGTGGAGTGTGGACTCATGAGACAACAGGAAGAGCAAGGAAGATGAGGGAAAGTGGAGCGTGGCTGTGATGGGGCATGGGATGACTATCACAAAGGGACCCTGCACTTCTGAATTTGCCATTACACTACTGCATTCCACCCAATTCTTCCCCCTAGCAGCCCTCCAATCCTTCAAAAAAAAAAAACACTCTCCCCAGGGTTGGGGAACAAATGGGGTGGGCTGTGGCATGGGAAGCTGAGAGGGAAGGGGGGATTGCCCAAAATTGGGGGACAGGCACCTTCCCCCTCAGTCTTCTGTGCCACAGCCCACCTCATTCCGTAGGGAGAGGCTTGGGGGCTGCTGGGGAAGGTTGTGTGGGAAACCCACCTACTGGTCACCCACTTCTCATAGTGTTTCTCTAGATCCAATCTACAATATATAAAGTTCATACAGAGGGCGAGGGACCAAGAGCAGCCAGACAAAATCTTGGAAGTTCTTATTCAGGATTGCAACAAACAAAATGCATTTCTCCATAAAACTATCAGTATTTGCATCATTATAATTCCTAATAAGAAATATGGTAATATTGACATAGTAACAACGTGCCTTGTTTTTAAATACCAATCAAGGAAAGGATCAGCCTTTTCCCAATGACTCAAACTATGAATCTTTGCTGTTGTAAGGAGGTTAATTACCACTTCCAGATCAGTCTCCAACACTAATAAAAGAAATTCATTTCACTTGTGTGGTTCAACATGGCTGATGGGTCCAGTTGGTTTTCAGACTGCTGTTCAGTTTTTTTCTGGCTGTCCTGTTGCAGTCAAGGTTTATCTCTGGAAAAGGGTGATGGCCTGAGTGGGTGATACGATAACTCTAAGATGTTAAACTACACTGCTCCATCATATAATAGGTAACTCCAAGCAATAAACCAGCAAGCATAATAGTAATGCAGCATAAGTAATGGCAACTTCACAGAATTCTGACTTGAGCATGAGGCAGTGCTCATGTTGGAGACTGCAGTGTAGCAGCTGTAGCGGCAAATCATTCTTTCTTACTTCTGTGGTCATTTGGAGCAGGATATTCACAAAGGCTCATTGTAACGTGAATAAAATTGCTCTTATTATCCCTGACTCCCATTCTCCATTGTCTGATGGCTTCATAATTTTGCAGTTACTTGGCTAAATTTCATTTGTTGCAGCCTGATAATATGGGTAAGGTTCTTGCAGCTCTCTGTACCTTGGCCTCATCCAAACTGGCTGATCTGATAAGGTCTATGGCTAATGCTTTCTGAAGTAGGGCGTGGCGAGATCTAGTTTGAAAATAACCCTCCTTAAGTCCGTGTGCTCCACAAAATTATAGACTGTTTTTGAATATTCCATTTATAGTAAAGGTAATAGAGTAGATTATGGTGGATCAGCTGCAAGTCCTTAATGGCTGCTCCTCAACTTTGCATCAGTGACGATGAATTACTTTTGCCTTGTTTAATCAACAGTCATGCGCCATGCAAAGAATCTTTATCACAGTGCAGCAGCATTTCAGATAATGCTGGTTCTTGCCAGTACACTAGCATTAATACACTCTGTTTCTCCTTGATGGTAAGCATTACTCACATACCGTTGTTGTGAACCTTATTTACCCCCACGTAGTGATGACTTGGTGAACCCAACTCTCTCCAGATTCAACACGCTCATTAGAGGCCATTTCCTCAAACCAGTTAGCAAACACCTGGCCTACCAGAAAGAAGTATTTTGATTTTGATTTCCTGCTCAACTGCTTTTCGGAACATAACTCTAGATTTTACAGGAATGCATGATGTTTACCAATGGTGAGAACAGAAAAATGAATTTTACATTGACTATATGATAAATTTCTTCTTTCATCGTATAAAAGCAATTATGTAAAGAATGTTCTTGAAACATCCACCATTAGTTGTAAAAATGCCATGAACTGTAAGGATGGGACAGATTTATCACTACAAGAGAAATATAATGGGTGAAATTCATTAGAAAGTGGCTCTCTTTTATTAACTACAGGTTACGAAAAAAACTAAGGAAGAGTTATTTCCCATTTGTATGTGACTTAAATTAAGAGGTTTTTAAAGCCACAGAACCTAAGAGCTTGATCCAATATAACCCGTAGTTTCTTTAAAGTTTTCTAGTTTAAAATGCAGCCTGCCTCTATGGCTACAGTAGAACGTTAAAAGAAAACCTCTGGCTACATGTCTATTTCTCCACAGCATGCTATAGCTCTGCTGAATTGCACTCTTGCTCTTTGCAACAAAACCTCTTCACTGTTCAAATCATGGGCCACATTTAAATTCTTCCAAGGTAATGTAGCTTTATTCTATTTTTTCATCAAATGTAATTGCAGAAATGGCTCCTTCTGGCCTGATTCATATTAACTTTCTCTATACAGTAATGAACCTGCATTCGTGACAGCATGGATGAATTTAGTAGTGTGAACTAGTTCCAAACACAATAATCTCAACTGAATCTGTTTGACTTGGATTTTAACATCGAAGTTTGAGAACTAACACATAGTATCTTAACATAAACTCCTCTTCTGGCAACTGTGAACAACATCGGGGAGGCATGGGAATAAATGCACTACCTCTGTACCCAACCCAAGTTGGAGGATGGCAGTCTGAAGCAAGGAGCCTGGTACAATTCCCGCCATTGTCAGACCCAAGGGCTCTGGTTATGGTGGGCCTTTGCAGCCATGCCGGGGAAGATCTGGCATGGCTTCAGAGCCCCTTCCCTTGGCGCATTGTGACCATGCGCACCTGTCACGTAGGGGGTGGAGCAGGGTGCCTAGTTAAGCCCTGCTCCGTCTCCCCTTGGCCTCTTTTGGGAGGGGTGGGAATGATCCCAGAGGCCTGAATAAGGCTAGTCGAAAGGTAAATAGGGAAGTCTGGCTCACCCTTGCTGTGAAGCAGGGCAAGGTAATACATCACCTGGAGGTGAGGTGTGACAGGGCCGATCTTTACCAGCCATACAGTGTTCATATGTCTGACCTGGGTAACGATCTGTTTCTTTCTGATCTGCAGAGTGCCCTGCGTGAAATAATTTGCTGCAGGTGGGGGAAGAGGGACTAACTGAGGCTTGTCCTCTTTTGTGGCAGATATGTGCAGAATTTCACAAGGCAGGGTTTGGTGACCACCCTTAGGCACCTTTTAAGGTGATCGGTGGGTTCTGAGACCTGCCTTCCAGATTGTGCGGCTGGTTGGCAGGATAAGGCTCACCTTTGGGACTAACCTGTAACACTCAGAGTTGTGCAGCCCTGGGGGGGGGGTGGAGCAGGAAGGCCTCCCTAACCATCCTGCAGGGATGGGGCCTGGAAGTGGGGATTGGGCTTGGACCACCCCAATTTCCCATGGCAGGGTGCCCTCGCCCGACTGGGGATGAGTTCTGTTCCGCACTTGTCTCTGCAGATCATTTTATTATGCAATCAAGCATGTAATTGGCTTTATTCCAATAAATGTGGCCCTTGATTTACCCACACCTCATCTTGTCTTGCCTCTTCATTTCCCGGCTATGCGCTGCAATTCATGTTGGCTCCTTGTGTGAAATAGAATCTTGATCTTCCAGAGTTCAGAGCAGGTGCCTACACAAGTGGAAGGGGGGTCCCTTCATCACATCACTCTCCAAATCATGAAGAGTGATGTGATGAAGAGCTGAGCTAGACCATATTTCACACCATACATTTATTCCCTGGGAAGAAGGATTGATTGTTAAATCACTGTGACAACTGTAGCTCTGTGAGGGGAATAGGAGTCTCCTAACAACTCTCAGCACCGTTCACAAACTATATTTCTCAGAATTCTTTGGGGGCAGCCATGACTGCTTAAAGTGGAATAACAGAGAAATAAATGTGTGATGTGAATGTGGTCCCAGGGTAAACAATTGCTGGAGCACCTGAAGAGAGCTATAAACTCATTTGGATTGTCATATACCACCATAATTTATACATTGAGAAATATGGTCACATTTTTACTATTTACTATATAGATTGTTTAGTTGCTACAAAAGTTTTCTTCAGCTGTGTTCCCTACTGATATGGCTAAGAAAGCCCACGAATTGTGAATGAGCTTTAATAATGGGGTAGAAGAAAATGATGGAAGATCTGAATTGATTTACTCTAATATCTTTTGCTGGTTTTCTTTGTTTCAGAACTTTGAAAAAGTTCACCACAGGTTGAATAACACAAAGTATTCTGTGGCAACTAACACATCAAAAAAGTTCATTCTTATTTGGCATGGTACAGTGCCAGTGGCCAGTGGCTGACAACTCAAAGTCCTGGCCTACTTTTTCCAGGTTTAAACAAAACCTTATTGGTAGGAAAGCAGTAATAACAATTTATATCACTGTTAGAATAATAATGGGGGAAACTTCTTCTTTTGAAAGTTAGTCAAATTGATTTAAATTTTACCTCTCTGAGACAGGTAATACCACCGGGCGAAGTCTAGGAAAAAGTAAGAAAACAATTTAACAAAAAAAGACTACATACACTTTTTTTCTTTTCAATATAAAACTGGATGGGATCTATTCTTAATGTGAAGGGGACCCTATTTTCTATATGATATGTTTGAATCTTGCTCATTGGATGTGACATTTCTCATTGTATGGCCCTGTTATTTTCCCCAGATGGTAATATCAAATGTAAGGCTTCCCTCTCCCTTGCATGAAACCGTATGACAATGAATGACAAGACACAAACAGGAAGGCAGCATGCTACCAGTCATGCAACCATGCGATCAGCAGGAAAGATTCACAAAGAGAGGACAGAGCATAACAGTTTTGAGGAATGGCAGTCCCAGAAACTGTGGTAATAAAAATCTTTCAGAGACATAGGATACTCCTCATGCAATTTAAAATGTCCGTTAAAGAAACTGGAAAGGTTCCCTTTTCCAACAGTGGGAAGGTCTAATCTTCTGTTTCCTGGTCAGCATGTTTAAGTAGCTACAGAAAGGAAGAATAATTTCTGCAAAGAAAGGAACCTCAGGTAGATTTTGGTTTTCCTAACCAAAGTAATCAGAATAATTACATTTTTATAGCAATAACTGAATGCAATTCAGATGTTCCTGGAGAAAAATAGCATTATTAGCAATTAAGGGGGAAAGATAGACAAATATTTTTTTATTTGCATTAATTCGCATCTACCATCCATGTCTCAGTTCAAAATCCTGTAAAATAGATTGTGGTCAACTACAAAAGAAAAAGTACAATGAATTAGTGGCATCTGCCTCAATATACTAAGAGTCAAACCTTTTTCATCCTTGTATTCATGGTACAGAGGTCCACTTCTGTGGAAATCCAGCTTCATTGCTATTGCTTCCCTCCCTTTCAGTTTGTGCTATGTGAGACCCTTAAATGTATGAAGTACCTTCTCAGTTTCTGCTCTGATCGCATTCTCCAGACCATAACAACATTTCCCCCCCAGTTTTCTGAAAGCCACTAAATAAGTCTCCCGTGGATTGCTTATATAGATCATTTGTCCAAGTGCAACCTGTGGTGCCGCGTGAATGTGCTACAATTTATTGCCACCTTGGAATTGGGCAAAAATTCTATTAACACTCTCAGTAGGTGCATAAACAATTTAATCAGCCACAAAAAACCCTCTGTCTTAACCAATGGAGGACTCCAGCTATAGTTAAAGAGTTAGGGGATGTGTGAAGAAAGTATTCTTAACTGCTTGCCTTGTGTCTGCCTTTCTTGTTATTTGCAAGGTCACTTTCCATCAGCACTAGTAACTGAAGCTTGCAAAAAACCCACCACACTGCTAGTGTGAATTCCATGAGGTCCACAGAATACTCTACTTCGGACTGCCTTTCTAAAGCTACTGTATTTCCACAGTATAGCCAATTCTAGCATGATGTATCTGACATAGCAGAATCCTTCTCATCATAACATGTATTCTCTTTTACTATGTTAGTGCAACACAGTAAGCCAAACTATGACTTACTGGGATTGCATGAACGTGTGGGCTCCTGAAGAGGAGCTCACTGCTGGTTTGCTCTTCCCTCAACTTTTTTTACTCCTGTGCTATGATGAGTTAAGCCAAGGTTTAGCTAAGCATGTCATTCAAACTTGAGCTCACGATTAAGCTCTCTACTTACTAACCACAAGCCCTAGCTAAGAACACCTTATCATGTCGTGTGAACCATATGAGATGACCTGCCAGGGTTATTTAGATATCGCTGTTTCTATTTCAATACAGGATGTTGAACTGAAGTATAATTTTTCTTACTTCAGACTAAGCATGTTTAGGATTGCACTGTATGTGACCATGATGGCCATTCCATTAGAGAAGATGTACAAATGGATTGATTAAAAACTCCCAACATTTTAGTGCAAGAAGTTCTTCATTAACAGATAGTAACAATTTCAAGTGAAACATCTTTAAAGGTGTGCCCAAAGGTATGACTTCTTAAGAGTTGCATTGTAACTCAAGGTTTGTGAGGGTTTTTCTGCAGAGATCTGTTACTACAATTGTTTGGTGATGCCAATATCTCTGCTTGATCCTGCTTTGACTCTTAATGAAACAGTGATGATTTATGGATATTGCACGGAGAAGTGAGCTGAGCTAGTAGAGATTCCTTAGTTTTCTCTTCCTCAGAAGTTAATTTCTTTAGGAAGCAGCCATGTTTAGCATAGATTCTAGATTCTATGGCGGCATTTAAGTTGTCAGAAGCATCTTGCACCGATTGGGTGATGATGATGCTACAGTATAAGTACATTGTCCTGAAAGCATATTTAAGTAAGCAGAGCTAACCAGTGACTCAATAGTGTGTGTGGAAGACAAAGGATCTGTGCATCCTGCAGAAAACACACACACACTCAAGAGAAAATCACAACCTTCTTGCTTAGTTGAGCTAAAACCACATTTATGCTGTAGTTAATTTCTTATGCTTTTTGACAAATTGGTAAATACAAATGTGCTCTGCTCTGTTAACATACTGCATAAAACAGATTACTTTCTGAACCCCTGTGGATAATACACACTATGGATGACATTCTACTCAATATGTGCATTTCTTAGGTTGTTGTGTTGTTCCTGTTGTTTTTGCAGCTGCTAGATTATAATGGCAAAGACTAATACACAGACAGATACTCACTCCTGCATTAAGTTTAAGGTACAAAACCCACATGGCATTTGAAGCTTTGAGATATGGAATAGATGCATTGAATTCTGATGCTGTCAGTCAAGTTACTTTGCCTTTAAAAGAAAAAAAAAATAGCTAGGAACATGAATAAAAATGCTGCAGTGAAGGTTCCAAGGGGGAAATACAGAAATCTTATTAGTGTGGGTTTTTACAGAAATAGATTTGCGACTATTATAAACTTCTTAACAGATCTCTGCCTCCCTTATCTTATTTATGAACCAAGCACCATCAAAGCACAAGAGTGAGATATCAACAGACTTGAGGAAACCCTGTTTTTCAGAAGAACAAAAAAAGTCAGACAAAAACCTAAAAGGGGGGACCAAATGGAACCCAAAACCAAGATAATTTCACACTGCAACATTTTGTTGTAGTCCACTTGTTGAATGCAAATTATGGAAATTGTACTAAGTATAATGTAACAGTTCTTGGTTTATCAAGACTGATATTTGTTCAGCAAATGGTCCTTTGGGGCCATTGATGATCTTTTATTATTAAGGTGCATGTCAAAATAGGTTAAAACTGGCATTTTATTGGAGGCATGAAAGTATAAAATGTAGATGGATTTGTAATCGTTCTCCTTAACAAAGCACATAGAATTATACAGATACAATTTGATATGGAGTTCATTTCATGAGGATTATGAGGGCATGGGGATTATGAGTATTCATAAATTATGGAGGAGTACAACATATTTTTGGATATATTGGTATTTTGTGTGTGGGTGTGCGCATGCATGTGTGCATGTATTTGACAACAGTAGTGTGTAATTCTAAAATAAATATATTTGTCAAATTAATTGGGGACAAAACTTCCTCCCCAGCACTGTGGCCCCTATCCACGTTATCCCCTTATGGCAGCACGTCTCGTTTCAAAAAACGCAGGAAATCTGATCATGAATCTTCCAGTGCCACCTCTTGTTTGGCCCTCAAGCAGTTCTAAAACCAAGAAGCAAAGCACTATACAGTGGTATCAAAATGATGAGTAAAGGTTCCTGTGGATGGATGTCTGACCCCGTGGACAGGGAAGAAAGGGTGCTGGAAGAAAAGGCATTTGCTTTTGGAATGCTGGCCCAGTTGATCCTTACAGGGCTCCATGTCACATGCCAAGATTCAGACATGATTCCTCAGATTAGAAACAGTAATCTTCTCATGATGCCAATATTTAATTAATAGGTTAATAGTAGGTATGCAGGATTCTTCAATTTAATTTCCCACACAAGATTTATATATTGGTTCATTCTTCAGCCATCAAGATAAGTAGAAGATGAATGCTTATTTGCAGGAGATCATTTGCGTTTGAGTAACGCCACTGGTATCTCAGATATCACTTTCCCAAAAGAAAACAGGCAATCACTGGGAGTCCACAATTCTTAGGAACTGTTCCTGACACAGCAAGTTTACAACAAATGCTTGCTTGTATTTGTTTGCCTCAACAACTGGCTCAGATGGGTGTCAGTTTGGATTGATGTTTCAAAATAATATATTTCAAAATAGTATCAAAGAAGGGATTCCATTGCAATTGTGCCCTCTGAATTGGGATCTTTCCAAACTTTTAAAAATGTGAGCCCTAACTATGGATAGGCAAATCACTCTCCAAATCATGCGACTTTTGTCTGTGTTCGCCCGTATGCCTGTTCCATTCTGTTTCCCTACTAATTAATTGCTGTATTTTACATGGTCCCCTCAGCAGCACTTGGGGCAGTGGCTCCTTGCTTCCTTCAGGAGCACAGGCTGCACTTCCTTCCCATCGGACTAAAGATGCCCTGTAGTAGCTGGTGTGGTGGAGCAGAGCTGCAGAGTCACCCTCTTGACCATAGCATCTCTACAGTTGATCTGGATGGGGATGGGGTGGGACAGGGCAGTGGCGGGGTCAAGGCTGTGCAGATGCACACCTCTGGCTTGCCCCACCCCAGCCCTATCTAAGTAAGCTCTGCCCCATCACACCGGCTACAACTGGAGAAGCCTTACTCATCATTGGGGAAAGTAAATACCAATCCCCACCAGTGCCTTCATCCTTCCTCAAGAGGCTTCCCCTCTACCTCCTTCCCCTTTTCTATGACTCCCTCTGAGATTTAAAAGCCATCGGGAAGAGACTGGAAGTTTGCATCTTCTCACCAGCACCACTTTTACCCACTGGCAGCCCATCAGGATACTCATGAGCTGGCAGCTGGTTTAGCAGTTGCAGCTTCTTCCCTGCATTCACAGTTAAAAAGGCATTTAAATGTCTGTTTTTAAACATCTTGTCTCAAAATAGGCAGAGGGAAAAGGTTAAGTAGTCCCTTCCCATGCCACTCCTCCACTGTAGTTGGCAGCATACTGTGACTGCTTTTCTGTTGTTGTTGTTATTGTTATCATTATCATTTTCTATAATTTATTTAAGAATTATATCTGGCCCTTCAAACATATTATCAAGGTAGCTTAAAATAAAAGGTGAAAATGTCAGGAGATCATTCCCGTGTCTTGCACATATCACCTAGTTTGGTCCACAGATTGCAGATCAAAGCTTGGAATTGAGGAGAAACTACCTTATCGATTCTGAATCTTTTATATTATGTTGGTCAGATGTACACTGAATGTGATGAGAATCGGTCATTCAATATATAATGCTAAACTGCCATTGGCTCTTAAAAGGGTATAAAACAAACCAGGATGTAGAGAAAATATCCCTGACTGTAGACCAGAAACATACACACAAATGTCAAAGTAAAAAAGCTATAAATAATAAATCTGGTGTTTGTTCCACCTTTTTATAAAGTAACTGCCATAATGCCAAAAATGCATTTACAATATTTATACAAGCATATGATAAGAATAGAATTTAGCCTTACCTTGAATACAAAAATTAGAAACAAGTATACAAAAATCTGAAAGCTTAGGAAGTACAACTTTGCACAGAATTTTTTACAGTTCAGAAACTTCAGGTGGCTAAATCCATGAAGTATAAGACTGGGGGGAAATGCAAAATCACTGGAGCTACATATGATTATTGGGTCCCACATTTGAATATTAGTGATTTTGCACATTTTTGCAGATTGAAGATACCAACTATTCACCTTGCTATTAATGAGTGATCTCCTGAGATAATGAATTCATGCACAAGGAACTTCTGCATGCCATTGAGGAAGGCTGAACAAGTCAAAACATGTTTGGGGTTCCAGAGCTCTGTAGAACTTCACTGAAGGTGGGGAAAAAAAGACCTTCACTGAAGAATATTGATCATAGTTTATTGATCGTGCTGAGTTTTTCATAATGTTATACATGTTGTTAATGTATGGCCATTATTACAATCATATAGTTCACAGATTCAGCCGTCTGAAGTTTCTGAATTGTAAAGGTTCTGTGCAAGGTTGTACTTTCTAAGCTTTTGTATTTTGTATGTACTTATGTACTTATGTGACAGAATTCTTTTCATAAAATGTAAATGTCCTGCCTTCAAGTCGATTCCGACTTATGGTGACCCTATGAATAGGGTTTTCATGAGGTTAAGAGGCAGTGACTGGCCCAAGGTCACCCAGTGAGCTTCATGGCTATGTGGGGATTCAAACCCTGGTCTCCCAGGTCGTAGTCCAGCACCTTAACCACTACACCACACTAGCTCTTGCTTATATAAATATTGTACATGCATGTTTGACATTATGGCCATTAGGTTTACTTTATAAAATGGTGGAAAATACAGCATATTTATTATTTATAGCTTTTTTACCCTGACGTTTGTGTTGTATGTGCTCAGAAGTATACATACAGGCTATACTCTCAAAGGTTAACCAAGCTCTTTCATTCTGTCTTATGAATGAGGCAGCCCAACAAAAGGACTGTATAAATCCAGTAATTCAGAGGCCCTACCACCTAGTACATTTCTATTATGGCCTAGCTGGACGATAAGATCCTTTTCAAAAGGCAGGATTGCAATGTAGAACACACAATACTGTACCTAAACCAAATATAAATGAACAAGTATAAATTGTACATGAGGGATTTCCTGATTTCTCTAAAGTGCATCTCCCACTTAACCCCAGAAATATGAGAAGTATCTTCCTGTATCGAAGCACGGGATTATTATAATATACAATGCCTGCTTCTCTCACACTTCTCTAACTTAGTGATGCCTGCAGAACATTCCCCTTCCCTTCTGACCAGTGTAGTAATGCAGAGTAATTAGTTTGCACAGCTTACCTGATACAAACCCCATAGTTCAATTCTGTGGGAACTGCCAAGAATACAAAATGCATTAGCAGGCATTTACTCCCAGTGCTAATGTGAACGGTAGCTGCACAATAGAATCAGAATACCCTCATCTTTCAAAAATACCTTTATTAATGACTCCACAAAATAAAACGTTTCTTCCAGACACAGAATCCCTAATTTTTTTAAAACTCACAGTAAAACAAAACAAAAAACAAATGTGTTAATTTAGGGCACTTAAATACAGTTCTGGAACCTCAGTTGTGCATTGTGAAGACTAGTCTGCTAGATACAAGACACAGACTTTTACAGGGGTGAAACCCTAAAGAGATGTATAGAGCTCTTAGCTTCCATGTGATAGCAATCCAGGGGCTCATTTACACACTCACTGAACCAGTAATTCCCTCTGAGAGGTGGACGGTTCATGTGGAATCCCAGGCATACAGTGGGGGCTGATCCATTAGGGTAAATGGGGCAGTGCGCCACCAACTTCACTCTGCCCTTGGCCAGCTCCTGCCTGCCCACCTTCTTTCTTACAACCAGTGCACAAGTAGCACTGCCTGCCAGCCTCCTCCTTCTTAGTCTCACCATTGTCCCTCATAGAACTCAGCAAGGAGGAGGATGGGAACAACAATAGAATTAGTTGGCTTTGCCTGTCATTGGCTCTGGCTCCAATTACTGTTGGGCTCCTTGCCTTCTGCCCCACCAGCCCCACTGTGCACCAGTCACAACTGCATATGTAGATTAGATTTGCTCCAACTTTCCTCTTCAAAAGCAGAGGGAAAGCTTAGGCAAATCTAGCTCACACTGATATGATCCTACACCAGCCTCCCCAAACCTGGTGCTTTCAAGATGTGCTGACAGGGACTGATGGGACTTGTAGTCCAAAATGACTGGAGGTCATCCTGTTGAGGAATGCTGGCCAATGTGCTGAATGTCCAGGCATCTTTTAGCCTCTTTCTTAGCTCTCAGGAAATAGAATCTGGAGAAGCCTGAATAATGGGGGCAAAGTTTACACACCCAACTCTTCCCTCTTCCCCCATCCCCCTGAGCACCGGTTTACCATGAGCAACCTTTAAAATCACTTCATATGCAAACTGCTGGAGATGTCTTCTCCACTGCTTGAAACATACACAAGAGTGCAGGAAACTGCCTTATATCAAGTCAGACCAGTGGTCCATCTAGCTCAGTATTGTCTATACCGACTGGCAGCCACTATCTAGCATTATAGAAAGGTGTAGCATAGAGGGATCTGAAGGATTGCACCCAAGCTATGAAATGTCAACAGAATCAAGGCAAAAGACCAGCTCAATTCTGTACACAAAAATTGGAGCAGGGGTGCTTGCATTGTTGAGCATCTCTGCTTCGAATTCCAGCTTTGTCCTTATTAGTGTACATAGAGATGCAGGAACATGTTTTATTTGTTTGTTTTAAAAGAATTCAGGACAAGCATTTTTTAAAAAACAAAACAAAAAAGCCAAAACTGGGCTCTTGGGAGAAAAGGCAGGTTATATATTTAATAAATAAATAAAATTCAAATGCACCAAATTCATCATGTTCCAGCATTTCACAACTGAGTAAGACTTCTGCACAAAATGTAAGTGGAAAATGGGTCCACTTGGTTACCTGAATGAACCTTTGCACGATAGGGGAAGAAGGATGAGAAAAAGCTAAACCAGTAGATCTATTTCCCTCAAGATGTGCCAAGAATAACGGCTGAAGCATGAGGTTAACCCACAGAGCTGTCTCCAATGTAGAAATTTGAACTGCATCAACACCGGCTTTCATCATGCCCTCAGCAAATACGAATGCTACAGATGCATGCCAGAACTACCTCAGCTTGTTGACACTGGCTAGTACTTTTCACATGTTATGACCAGGATACCTGATGGACTGTCTCCATATGGTGCCCCTGCCATCTGACCTAAGGCTAGTAACTATGAAAGAGAGGGCCATGGTGGAGCCTGTCTTGTTCAATGTTCTCTCCAGAAAGTTTTGCCCCTGACACTTACATTATTGACCTCTTGCAACCAGGCAAAGACATGCTTATTATTTTACAAGCTTTGGCATGTCTATTTTGCATGTCATCTATTTTTTTTGTAAACTACCTTGGCACATGATTGAGGGGTTGTACAAAAACACTTATCTATATGCATATAAATGTAAGCCATTAGGCTGTCATGATGTCATGCAGCATGATGGCAGGGGCGTGGCATGGTGGCAAAGACTACTGGGTGAGTGGACTATCCGCCATCGGGGGATGTGGGAAGCTTTGGTGACGGTAGGTGGGATTGGCAAGTGAAGTGAGAAGGGGTGAAGCCCCTAGTAATGCAAAGTACTGTATATTAACTTTTCACTTTGACAATACATTTTGGTGCTGCCCTTGAATTATAGATTTATTTTTAATACATTTTGCTTCCAATAAAGGGAACTTCTGTTTTATCACTTGATTGCTGAAAATGACCTATTGAAAGTGAGGAGCATGAGTATTTTTTCAAATTAGTCCCTGTTGCTCAAGCAAACAATAAAGATAATTAAGTAAATATTAAATTATTATCAAAACAAGAAGACAGCAGCTAAGGCTGCTGCTCTTTCTCATATTTACCCAGCAGGACTAATTGATCTCTAGACTTCATTAGAAAAGAATAAAGTATATTTGATCACAGAAACAAAACAAAACTTTCATCGCAGTAGGGAAACAAATAAAGAGCCCATTCAAATTTGACAGCTTCATGGTTATTTCTCGCAGCAGCAGCCTTGGTAAACCAGTTGTATATGCTATAATATATGGTGGAACTCAGTGGAGATTTATTCATACTTTGCTGGGCTATGAACTATTACCTCATGTCAGGTAAGTGATCACTCTTGAGATTTGTTTAAATGCAGGAGGGACTCACCCAGTGGGGCAAAGCTGCAGGAGCAGCCTCCCAACAGGAGCATCACTGCCAAATACCAGAAGAGGGAGGGGCAAGGCAGTGGCAGGGTCAGAGTTGTGCGTGTGCACCAGCAGGAATACTGGATAGGCTGGGAGACTATGACTGTGGATTCATCCCAATGGGCGAGCCATTTCTGACTAAATGACAGGAGTCCCACCATCCTGGATTCTTGCCCACAATTTATTGCAGGTCCCCACATAATACTTACATAATATGCCTTTAAGTCTTCAAAGCATTTCACATGTGCAATCTCAATAACCCTTCTGACAAAATTTATTTTATTTATTGTTTGCATCTGTCCATCACCTCATAACACAGGTTTTCTAGGTGGCATACAACGATTAGGTTTAAACTGAACAGGGCACTACCCTTGTAGCCATCCTCCTTACCTCAGATTAAAGGAGCACTTAGAGATTGGTCATTGTTGCCAAGGACAACCTGCAGGTGCCTTTGTGCACTTCTATTTGTTAGTCAGACATTTCTTAAGTAGTAATTGTGTTGTTAATTGTCATTACCAAAGCACAGGCACTTGCACTTCTGCTTATTAAAACAACATGGTGCTTATATCTATCCATTTGCCAGAGTGTCTGAGATCATTTTGAGTTATGATAGTGTTTTCTCATAAGATTTCGCTAATAATACCAACGTGTAGAGATCATCTAGAATATTTTCATGGACCAAATACTAGCATTCATTCAAAGGACAGAGTGAAATAATAATAAAGGGGGAGGGGACTTATCTTTCTTCATTGTCCAGAGGATGGTGCATAATCCCTCGGGAACACTGCTGGGGGATAAGCACTGCTTATGGAAATCAGGCCTAGCAATGTGAGAAGTTTGCCTTCTGAATCTACCATAAAAGAGACTGAATTCAGAAGCAGGCTGGTTATTTTAACAACTGCTGAACACCCCACAGGTGACTCATTTGAAAGCACTGGAATCACCTTCCGTGGCAGCATTATTCCAAGAAAATGATGTTACGGGCACACAAGGGCCACGTAGAGCTCCTGAGAGATGTTTGGAAATTGCTGGGCTCATTTTTCAAATCTGCTGTGGGAGCACACAGTCACTGAAGCACACTCCAATGATTCATGAGCCAACTAAGAAAAGGTATTGTAAACCTAATAATGAATATGGCAGGCCCAGGGCTTTTTAAAAGAAAAAAAAATAGAACTGTCCAGTGGTATGTGATTATAATGTGTGTGCAAAGCAAATGCCACTACTACACACCTTTCCCTTTTCCTTGTATGTACACACAAGCTTTCTTGTTTAGTCACATTCCATGACATTTAGAAGCCTACACAGAGTGGGAGAAAATACTCAGGACTGGGAATTTGACAGTACTAATGCAGAAGAGTGTAATAGTTAAGCTTCACATAAAATGCATCATGAACTCCAACCCAGCTGTATTTGGAGCAGAACAGAAGATCAAAGATTGGACAAAAGGGAAGGTACAAGTATAATTCAAAGGAGTCTTCCCCAAAGCGGAATCTAAATAGGACAGAGCTCAGAAACACCACCCTGGGCTCCTGCTGGGAGGAAGGATGGGATATAAATAAATAAATAAATAAATAAAATAGAAACAGACAAAGTGTCACAGAAAGAGTCAATAAAGAGATGTCCACACCCAAAAAAGATGATGTTTTAGACCTTATAGCGGGATGTTAATATGTAATTTCATCGGCATTAAATGTTAAAGTAAAACTATTGAGTTTTTGTTGAATGGGAGATTGTTTTGTAAAGGAAAAATGGGTTTGGTTTTTTAAAGGTTTGTTGTTTTTAAAAGACAAATTATTGGGGGGAAGTCTAGGACATGGCTGACTTTTGACTGGCAAGGAGAGCTTGTTTTAGAGTGAAGAGGAGTCTGAGAACTCATACTTGCTAAATGCCTCTGCCTCCGTTGCCTGGCTGCGACAATGGACTGGATGAGAGCTAATAAACTGAGGCTTAATCCAGACAAGACTGAGATGCTGCTAGTAGGAGGTTCTTCTGACCGGATGGTGGATGTTCAACCTGTTCTGGATGGGGTCACACTCTCCCTGAAGGAGCAGGTTCGCAGCCTGGGAGTTGTTCTTGATTCATCCCTGTCACTTGAGGCTCAGGTAGCCTCGGTGGCCCGGAATGCTTTCTACCAACTTCGGTTGGTGGCCCAGCTGTGCCCCTATCTGGACAGGGAAAATCTCGCTGCAGTTGTCCATGCTCTGGTAACCTCCAAATTAGATTACTGCAATGCGCTCTATGTGGGGCTGCCTTTGAAGATGGTTCGGAAATTGCAGCTCGTGCAAAATGCAGCGGCCAGACTATTGACACGGACAAGGCGGTCCGAACATATAACACCGATTCTGGCCCGCTTGCATTGGCTGCCTATATGTTTCCGGGCTCGATTCAAAGTGCTGGTTTTAACCTATAAAGCCTTACACGGCTTGGGACCACACTACCTGATGGAACGCCTCTCCCGATATGAACCTACCCATACACTGCGCTCAACATCGAAGGCCCTCCTCCGGGTGCCTCCTCAGAGGGAGGCTCGGAGGATGACAACAAGAAAGAGGGCCTTCTCAGTGGTGGCCCGCCAAATTGTGGAATGATCTTCCTGACGAGGCACGCCTGGCGCCAACATTACTATCCTTTCGGCGCCAGGTTAAAACTTTCCTCTTCTCCCAGGCATTTTAGCATTTTAGTATTTTAGTATTTAGTATTTTAATATGTGTTTTTGTCTGTCTTAAAATGTTTACAATTTTGAAATTTGGATGTAGTTTTAAAATTGTTTAAATATGTGTTTTAATTGTAGATGGAAGTTTTAGTTTGTACACCGCCCAGAGAGCTTCGGCTATGGGGTGGTATAGAAATTTAATAATAAAATAAAATAAATAAATATGGGGCTGAGTCTCATTGCAGTGATAAATCTAGATAGAAGATTATTTTTGAAGCTTAAATTCAATAATTCTGTGCTGTGATGAAACTTTCAGGCCAAATGTTTTATGAAGCTTTGCCCCAATAAAGTCCCTGTTAAGAATGTCACACTGGATATTTCTGGCATCACCATCCTTAACATCCTTACCAGGGTCTGGCTTCTAGGGGAGCTTGGACTACTGAAATTAGTTTTTACTTTGATATCAGTCAGGTTTTTTTAAATATCACCTAACATAATCCGACTTTTGTATGACTTGATTATTTTGAACACCCCAAATGTTATTTTTGAATGGCTCATTTTTGCTGTATCAATTCGCTTTTGGCTTTCTCTATAATCTTGTTTTACTTTTAGTGTGCAGCCTTCAGTACTATTTAACTATGGCTGCATTTCTATACACTGGGGATGGGGAACCTGTGGCCCTCCAGATGTTTTTGGGTTAAACACTCTTTTCACCCCTGACCATTGGCTATGAAGACTGGGGATAATGGGAGTTGGGGTCCAATAGCATCTGGACGGCGATAGGTCCCTCACCCCTACTATAGACACTTACCTAGCAGAGTGCCCCATTTCACTCTTCAGCACTTCTGAGTAGACACAGCTAGGATTATATTGTAAATCCCATTCATTTCAGAAGCCATCAATGTTACTGCAGTGTGGGCTGGTAGGTTAATATTATTATTTCCAAAGAGGACACTTTGAATACATAGAATCATAGAATAGGAGAGTTGGAAGAGGTCTATAAGGCCATCAAATCCAACACCCTGCTTGGTGCAGGAAACCAAATTAAAACATACCCAACAGATGGCTGTCCAGCAGCCTTTTGAATACCTCCAGTATTGGAAGCCCATTACTTCCCTAGGGAATTAGTTCCATTGTCATACTGTTCTAATAGTTAGGAAGTTTTTCCTGATGTTCAGCCGAAATGTGGCTTTCTGTAACTTGAGCCCTTTTTTCTATGTCCTGCACTCTTGGATGATTGAGAAGAGATCCTGCCCCTCTTCTTTGTGACAACCTTTCAAGTACTTGAGGAGTGCTATCATATTTCTCCTCAGTCTTCTCTTCTCAAGGCTAAACATGACCAGTTCTTTTAGTCTCTCCTCATAGAGCTTTATTACCACTCCCCTGATAATCCTAATAACATTTTATCAGATTGGCTGATATGATCCTGAGACAATTAATCTTCACATTTCTGTTGCTATACAAGGAGACAATGAATTCATTGGCACAATTTCTACTTAGTGGCTTGCTTATTACACCATTTAGAGTAGCACTGGAGGAAAAAGAGTGAGAAGTAGTTCACAGATAGATACACTAAAATTTGTCCCTGAGCAGAAAGGTCTTCAGAGACAAAGAGCAAGTGAATTAAAATGTTCACTTCTCAGTTCATAGCTGGCTATTCAGGAAAAGACAGTTGGAGGGCGAGGGCCACAGGTTCCTCATCCCTGGTTTCAATTAGGGTGAGGGCCTAACTCCTCCAGGAATAGATGATACAATAATGGGGGGGGATTCAGATTACAATATTGTAGTCGTGTGTGCATGGAGCCTAGTAGTGGTGAACAGGCACTGCACAGTTTCTGTTTGAGGAGATATCTCAAGGCTCCTTTTCTTATTTCAGGCTATGCTAGAGCTATACCAGTAGAATGTGAAAAGTACCTGGTAGCCTAAAAAGAGCATTCAAAAGCATTTTCCAAGGAGTGGTCAAGCAAATGTGATCCCATTTTATCAGTAGATCTGAGAGACTCTCCACAATGTCCTTAATAAATGAAGTCCTCACTGAAGCACTCTGAATTATGAATGAAGTAATTCAACTTTAATTATTTTTCTCTTTCTTGGAAAGGTTAGTGTAAACTACCTGTGATGAGCCCAGATAATGCATTGCAAATGAATGTCTTATTCCCTGCAGAACTCTTGCAGTTAGTAAGGATTTGACCTCATTGAAAAGCAACTTAGACATGTAGAGTTTCTTGATTTATTAATGCCTTGGATTTCTTTGTGTCAGCATGTTTAATCATTTGGGCAGAGAAATAAAGGAAGCAACCAGTTGATGCTAAATATAACATGGATAGAACTGAGGCATCCAAAGTGACTGCCTAACTGAAGGGCAGGCAAACTTTGTGATATCAGACCTCTTGGGAATGAAGCTCTTTTGGGGGGGGGGAGAATGATGAACACTTTTCTACTTGCCTTTCAAAGATGAAGTCAATTTCTGACTCGGAATCAGGCATCTGTATTTTATCTCACTGTGCGACAGACAGAACAAAGATGGATGGAATGACAACTTGCCTGTTATGGCTGAAAAGTCCCAATGGTGTATTCCAGTTCCACACAGGTGGATTAAGTATTAGCTCAGTCAAATGAGGATGCTTTGTTCTCCAGCACCAGCTCTGCATTTTCTTTATGCTGACGTAAATTAATTGCAGAAGATTCAAGATGAATACAACAATGATAAAGGAGAAGAAAACTATGAATTGGAACTCTGGGTTTTTTCCATCAGAGTAGGGCCTCCTAAATACATACAGAGAGAAAGAGGAGAGAGGTGAATGCAGCAGCATAGGGCCTGCTTTACTGTGGTCTGATCATAGGGAGTGTGCATTCCTACTGCAACTCTTTCCCATTCAGCTGGCACTGGGTGCCTCCTCCTCTTTATTTGTTGTTTTTATTAATAGTTTGCAAGCCACCCTGGGAGCCTTTTCAGCTGAAGAGTGAGGTAAAAAAGGTTTTAAATAAATAAATAAATAAATCATGACCAAAAATTGAACAAGCTAAGTCATCTTTGGAAATAGAATGAAAAAAGATGGGCCAACATGGAAGCTGGTCTTGAGCACACCTTTGTAAATCTATATCCAAATAATAGCTTGTTTGCATCTGAGCAAACGTCAGCTAACCAGATTTAGGGGACAGATTATCCGATAAAACAAGGGAGGATAACAGTAATTAAATGTGATATGGCTACAGCCATACTACCCTGAACATGCCCAAACTTGTCTGATCTTGGAAGCTAAGCAGGGTCAGGCCTGGTTAGTACTTGGATGGGAGACCACCTGGGAATACCAGGTGCCATAGGCTTAGAGGAAGGCAATGGTAAACCACCTCTGAATACCTCTTACCATGAAAACTCTATGAATATATCCAAAAGATTCATAGGGTCGCCATAAGTCATAATCGGCTTGAAGGCATATAACAACAACAACAAATGTGATATACCAAGGTCTACTCAGTTGGATGATTTGAAATTTCAGGGTGACCTTTACTCGTTACCAAAAGATGGCGCAGTGCAACATAGTGGCTAAAAGTGTGAAGGGTGTGAACTGTGAGGACCCTGAATCAAGTTTCATCTCAACCATAGGGAAGCCACTTTTTTTCATACTTAAACCCCTGCCCCCAAAAGAGATATCACTAACCTCCTCTTCCTCTCTATTGTAAGGATTACTGAGATAATGAACATGAAAGACTTTGAACACTTTTAATGTCCTACATGAAGGCTAAGTAACATCAGCATCCTTGAAATAATATGACCATAAGGGGAAGGTAGGCTTTTCTGGTGAAAGACAAAATAAGATTAAAGAGCAGTTTGATAGCACTCAGGAAAATACACTGAAAAAAGCTGGAGCTGCAAGGAAGGAAACAAATTAATGCCATTAAAATAAAGGAAGAATTAACAGAAGGAGTCAGGAACCAAAGCATGTGGGAGAGAGACTGGATACAAAAGGGTGTATCTGTCACTGAAATAACAGGTGGGAAGGGACTCAACATGTGCATCAAGAACAAGTGATTGCAGTCAATCACTGGGAACACTTCTCAGAGGGCATGTGTTTTAGTTTTGATATGACCAACTGACCTTACCTCTATGCTGTCACAAGCCTGCCCACCCCAATAACGTCCCTTTAAAATACCCAATGTCCCTAGTCCTCCATCATGTTCATATCTCCCCTCCACCAAAACTGAATACACAAGCACAGCAAACCTTGCCATCTAGCAGAGAAGTTGAACAACTGAAGCAGTCGTTGACACTTCAACAGCCACATCTCCCAACTTCACCAACGATGCAAAGCTCACTTCCCTGAGTACATGAAACTCCTGTGATTGGCTGTGCCTGGCCACCTGGGTGCAAAAGACCATAAACACCAATACGGTCCCAGTATTCCAGGGGTGGGGAAACCTTTTTCATTTGAAGGCACACTTCCTGGTAGGCAACTTCCCAGGGGCTGCATGCCAGTGATGGGTGGAGTCAAAGGCAAAAATGGGTGGGGCCGGAAGCAAAAGCAGGCAGAGCAATAGATGTAAATCTTACCTTTGTACAGCTAGCTACATTCCAAACATGTGCCATCAGTTTCTACATCTGCATACACAGACCCCTGGGCTAAGGCCCCCACCCCTGATTTGTCTCCCATTGTCCCTTCCCTTCCACACTACATATTCGTGTCTAGTGAAGAATTGAGACAAACAAGCAGTCCTGCTTCCCAGAAAGGAAGATGTGCAAGCTGGAGACTCATCTCTGTAATTAAGCCAACTCCTAGTCTTGGTGTAACACTCCTACCCCAAGGTGCGAGAAGAGTATGGTGGCGGCAGCATCTAGTGGTCTGAGCCACAAATAACTTCAGCTCCCTGACAGGGAGGGAGTGTGGTCTTGGGCTTTGTCTTTATACTTGATTCCTTAGGCGACCACTAGCATGATTCTTTGTCATACTTGGAAGGGATTTTGCTCAGGATCTCATCTTTCTACTGCTCAGGAGAAAGAACCGATAATCGGCATAATAATTGAAGATAGCAAAGGTGGTCCCAGGGAAGGTGAGAAGAGAGGGAGAGAGCCAGCAACTTCAGTGAAAGGCTAATCCTAAGTGAGGCATAAGTAAGTTAGCAGCGACTTCCGGGAAGGGTGACTTAGCCTGTGCCTGCTTTTGAGACGGGCTCCTGCCTCAAAAGAAGCTTATTCAGATATATCAGTCAGTTTTTTCTTTTTTTTTTGACTGATTAAACTTCTCCCGGGTAGGGAGAAACGAAGAGATTAACCTCAAAGCCTATTTTTGTTGGGACGACCAGATCTCATTAATTTATGGGACGAGGTCCAGCCGACGAAGGTGGGACGGATTTTCAACAGCAAGCTCTATCTGGAAAAGCGAACGTTCATCTTATCTTCTAAGAGAGAACGCACTAACAGGCAAGCACCCTTCTTTCTATATTTTTCTTTTACTTGACTTAAATTGTTGCTGTTTAAAAGAGATTTGCCAGATTGATCGGTTTTTGACATCTCACTGGGGAGCCATAACTTCTCTCTGCTACGCACTAATTAATAGCTTATCTCTGTTTTTGTTGCAAAAAGCTGTCCTGGATTTGCATTCTAAAGATATACACAGAAGAGGGATTTCTATTCCAGATTTTTATTTTGAAAAATATTATACTGTTTTGAGACTACTCTCTTTTTGGTCTATTTTATTTTGACGAATCTGTTTCTTGACGATTGCCATTAATTGTTTCGATCCTGGGAACTGCATTTTGTTTACTTAACTATTGGAGAGATAAGGCTGTCTGCTCTGTTTATACTGTGATGTCACCAAGTTTGGAGAATTAACCCAATTGTTGCTGAAATAAGAAGTGGTTTTCCTATATTTTTCTTTTAAAATGGCAATTAAGAAAGTGGCTGAAAATCTGGAAATAACTATGTTTCAGAAAATAATGGATGAGATTGAGATAATGAAAATTGAATTGAGTAAAATGAAGCAGGAGATTAAAGATATAAGGGTCCCTGTGAGAGAGGTGACCCTGGAAGGGGTCCCTGTGAGAGAGGAGACCCCGGAGATTGGAACAGGGGTCCCTGTGAGAGAGGAGACCCTGGAGACTGGAATAGGGGTCCCTGTGAGAGAGGAGATCCCGGAGATTGGAACCAACGTGGAACAGGAACAAGATTTGGAGTCTATGGACTTTAGAAATAAAATCTATTGTTTGGAACTCAATGTTATCTCTGAAGAAATGAATGAAGATTCTAGAGATAAAGTTATCAATGGCATGGATAATCTTCTGGACTGGAATGATGTGATGGAGCCCAATATAGAGAAAATCTATGGAATTAACTGCAGCCATGTGACAATGGAAAAACTTTTAAGAGATGACCCAGTGTATTTTGAAAAAAAGAACAGAGATATGATTTTACAGCAGTATTTCAGCAACCTATTCAGAATGGATGGCAAGAAAATATTTGGGATAGAGGTAATTCCCATCAGACTCTTACTATATGACTATGGCTTTGACAGCAAGATTATTATGGAATACTGATAATGGAAGATTGGATATTGAAATTACTGGACTTAACAAGACTACTGAAGATGGAAGATGGAAAATGGAACTAATAGAGATAATAGAACAATGGCTACTGAAATTATTGAACCTAACAGATTCTGATGTGATGGATTAATTGAAATGTTTATTTTGACTATGGTTATGACAATAAGATTATCATAATTAGTAATGAGATGGATTAATCGATATGCTTATCTGGAAAAAAAAATTGATAGATATATTTCTTAAAGAATTGAAACCTCTCTTTGACTTTTTGTGGAAAGAATAAAGTAATGTTTATGAGATTTGATGATTAAGTAAGATAACTACTGGAGGAAAGTGATTTTATAATATGACTTAAGAGACAGGATTGTTATATATTATAGACTTATAACTGATTTGATCTTTGACAAATGGGAAGTCAATATTTTACTCTTTATTTTTTATTTTTGTTTTTTTTTTCTTTTTTTCTTTTTGTTTAACTATTTTTGATTTTGTTTTTTGTCTTTGAATGTTTTATGATTTTGTCTTGTATGTTTTATGAAAATCTGAATAAAAATTATTGAAAAAAAAAAAAAAAGTAAGTTAGCAGCAACATTTGGGCTTCGGGTTAATTGAACTAACAGAGAGTGTTGTCCCTGGATGTCATTGCAGAACTCAGCTGGGATTTCTTTAATAGCACAATGTTGTGCGTGTTTACACAGAAGAAAGTCCCACTGTATTCAGTGGGGCCTACTCCCTGGTCGGTGGGCAGAGAACTGCAGCCCCCATGATAATGCATTAATTTTAAAACAATAGATCCAGGACTTTGGCTCTACCATTCCCACTCATCCTCTGTGCAAAGGGAGCTTGCAGGTTCTGAAAGGTGATATTTGCAACACAATTCTGCCAATGTTAAACACTTTTATGCTGATTGATTTCAATGGGAGAGTTTAGCTTGTGCTTAACTCTGCACAGCAGAAATCAGTGCAGCTTCAAAGTGCTTGACTTTGGCTTGAGCATGTCCATTGACATTTGTAGCATTTGTCTTTGTTTTTGCTACACTGGTCTCAATTTACAAAGAAAGAAAAGAAAGAAAGAATAATCAAATTAAACAAGCCTTCAAGCTAACCCTCGCTGTCAGTTCAGGGCTCAAATGTTCAGTTATAAAGCCCTTGAAAGGTAATGATGTTTGGGACAATCATGTCTGATTTAAATTGACCATTTAATTGTTCTGAGACACCCTAGTCAAATTTCCTCAACAAATCTCAGTTTGTCCTGTACTTCCTGCTGCCAGAGGCAAGACTGTTGGTAGAATTAAAGCAATTAATGGATATATTTATTTGGTACAGAGGTAAGGCTGGGCCAAAAGGAGATCTTTGACCACACATATCTCTGTAATATCAAGAATACCAACAGCTTGTCCGTAGCATTGTAATGAGAATATAAAACAGGACTGCACAATTTACCTACTAGGAGCAGTGGAAGAAGTGCAAATGACTCACTGGTAAGAGTATAAGAAGGAAAAAGGTACTGCTACTGTGGCTCTTTCCAAAGGGCTGTTACTCTGTGTTGCACCAAATATAACAGTTGTCTTTTGTGGCAACTTAAAGTCTGATGAATTTTTAGGGTGTATGTTTTTGTGGTCTGGAGCGTATTTCATCAGATTCATAAGGTATTGTACTCATTTGGCAGGTGGCATCTGTTCTCACAGGGAACTGTAAGTAGTGAGGTCAGACAGAAATGAATGTAAAAAGTATAATTAGATATTGGAGGATGGCACTGGGAATAATTAATGGAATGTTTCAATTGAAAGCAGAACTGCTGGTGTGCCTTAAAAAAAATTAAAACACCAATCTTAAACATACTGGGCTGTATCCAGCTAAGTTCTAGCCAAAGTAAGCCCATGGAAATTAATGGACTTAAGTTAATCATGTCCTTTAATTTCAATGGGTCTTTTGAGAAGTCCTGGATACAACCCACTTACAACAGCAAGAACAGAATCTGCAAAAACATGGAAAAGTAAACAAAGTCTCCACATGACAGAATGATTGTGAAAGATGTGGAATCAAATTGAGATCATTAAATCGTCAGCTTTTAAAAGAAACTCTATGAATTATAGAGGTCCATTTCTCCAGCCTCCAAAACCACAGAGTCATCACAAGGCAGTAACAGTGAGCTCCTGACTCAGCAGAAATTTACTCAGGTAAGCTTAACTCAGGGATATGTCACACAAATGGTAAATTCTTGAACCACCATCTCTTAGAACACTGCCTTCAGTGGGTGGTAATCAATGCTAGTCCTATTAGAGTAGACCCACTGAAGTTAATAAACATGACTAACTTAGGTTAATTAATTTCAATGAATCTACTCTGAACAGGACTTAGCTGACTACACCTCAGTAAATCTTATTTCATAATAATCTATTTAGGATCATGGCCCTTACAATATAGCACATTGACTCTTGGTGCTTTCCCATTCCCTCCAATCCTATTCCCTTAATTCATCTGTAAACATTGTAAACCCTCAGTGCCAACATTCATTGCCATATCAGCACAGGGATGAAAGACTGAACTCTTTCACATTGTTCTAATCCTGTGGAGGCTTCTCAGCTTGATGAGGCAACCCCTAGCTTGATGAGGAACTGCATACACAAATGGGTGCTGTGCCTGACCATCCTTTCCTGCTCCAGTACCCTAGGCCAGTGGTTCCCAACCTTTATGAGTATCGGACCCCCTTTATAAGCTCAAATTTTTTTGTGACCCCCCCCATGCTAATTGTAATTTTAGTCTCTGTTAATTGAAAAAATGGTGTGTGGCAAAATCACATCTCGAAGTATCCCTTTCCATACAAAGCTCCCTGCAAACAGGGAAGTGTTGCTTTCTTAATGCAAACGTTCATCAAATTGGTATCTCCCCCCCCCACAGTCTGAAGATGTACAGTCCTGTCTCCCAGCACCAGTGGGTTACAGTGTTGGACTAAGAAACAGTCTCTTAGCCTGACCTATCTCATAGGGTTGGTGTAAGGATAAAATGGAAAGCGGAGGAACCATGTGCACCACCTTGAGCAACTTGGAGGAAAGGTGGGGTATAAATGCAATCATAAATATATATATATATATATTTCAGCAGTATGTGGAACTCAGCCAACTTGCTGAGCTTTTTAATAATAATAATAATAATAAAAGAAGCAGCAATGTGGTATTGGTGGGGATGCTAGATTGTGAAGACAAAAGGGTGGTTAGATTGTGTAGCAGGGTTGGTGCTTGTAGGCCTTGGGATGATCATCAGAACTGATGGCTTGGTTAGCATGCACTTGGGGAATGAGAGTGGAGCAGAAGACAGATCAGTGCACGTACACACACAAACACACCTGCCCTCCTGCAAGGATTTGCAGGCAGGCATGCATTTGGGCAGGTGGGAGGGGAGCGCCCTGAACTGCCACAGCATCTTGGAGAGAGAGATTGGGGGGCAGAGTGGAGATGGAAGAAAGGGGGGATGCTGGCATACACACTTAGCCTCAGAAATGGGGGACAAGCAAGTCCTGAGCTTTCTCACTGCTCCTTGGCTCCCTCTGGGCCAAAGGCAAGATCTGGGCAGTGAATCAGGAGCCAAGAAAGGCAGACAGGCTGGCTGCCAGGAAGGAAGAGAGAAAGCAGCCTTTCCTTGCAGCCTTGTGTCTTTTTGCTTCACTAAAAGCCCTCTCCTCTCGTTCTGTATAAGGGTGACAACAGCAGCGGCAGTGCGAGGAGATGGGAGTCGGTGACACTAATCCCCTCTTCTTCCTGGTCGCTCTACCCTCAGCCTCCTTTGGTGTCTGCCACATGTTTTATAGGCAGATGCCTGCTGTTGGCGTGCCTGAAAGATGCTCTGGTGCTTCAGCAAAAGTCCTCCTCTCTCTTGTGGAGCAAGGGGGAGGTGTCATTTGCAGCAGCAGTGGGGAGCACACAGTGTCCAGGGAGTGGAGACTTTAAAAAAGTTCATTTCTTTACTGTTTGCGGCCCCCACTGGATTACTGTGTGGCTCCCTAGGGGTCATGGGCCCCAGGTTAGGAACCACTGCCCTAAGCTTTGCACCTGTACCCCCTGTGATAATGCTCATTGGCTATATTAGGGCTGGGATATAGTTCCCACTGCTCCCCCCCACAACAGCTGTTTGACGCTGTTGCACACAATCTGATGGGGGTATGCATATGCAGCCCTGGCTACTGCATGCTGGATCTGTATGTGAGAGTGTGTTCATCAATGCACAAGTATCTGCTGATTGGACTGATTAGTCATTACACCAGAAAAATAAACCAGCATGCATATGTTTACCTTTTAGAACCACTTCTGGCAGGCCACCTGCACATTACTTCCATTTAAATTAAACCTGCACTAATTTATCCTTCCTCTCCTTGGAGAGCAGTTATGCTTATTCTCATTCCAAAGATTATGCTTGTTTTGTTTACAGCATTTTGGTTCTCCAGGAGGATCAACATCTTCAGAGCACCGCAGTAGCAGCCTCTTCCCCCACAACCAACCCAGCAATCTTTATAAGCTATCACAGCAGAGGAAGCATAACATGACAGGAGAGAAATGCCCCTGCTATATACCACAGCTGCTGGGCTTCATAAATCTATTAGTAGACAAATGTGTGTAGCAAGGATTGTTCCTGTCTAACGTTCTGTGACGGCTCACTGCATCTCTCTTGAGAGTTACCACATCCAGTAGGGTTAAACAGATTTGGAAATACTTGAGAACTTGCTTGTTATTTAGTGAAACATCTATTCAAAGGCTTAAGCTTTGCAACAACAAGGGAGCTGGGTGGGAAGGTTTCTGATGCTTAATACTTGAATTGCTCCTATAGTAGTAGAAAACAATTGTGTCAGATTTCAGTGTAAAAGGTGGGCCAAAGAACTTTGTGGGGTCATGCTGTGCGTGAGTGTGAGAGTGAGTGTGAGTGTGAGTGTGTGTGTGTGTGTGTGTGTGTGTGAGAGAGAGAGAGAGATGTCACGTTGAATACCTTTTGGAGGGTCTGCCCATTTTCAGAAGATTGTGATGAATTCTCAGCATGCTAACTATAGTTATACAAACTCAACATGCTAAACTATCTGAACCAGGACAGTGACACAAAGTCCTCACATAACATTTTTATGTAAGGAACCCAGCAGAGCTTGGAAAAGTTACTTTTTTGAACTACAGCTCCCATCAGCCCAATCCAGTGGCCATGCTAGCTGGGGCTGATGGGAGTTGTAGTTCAAAAAAGTAACTTTTCCAAGCTCTGTAATATGTCCAACAACCCACATCTGAGAAACTGAACAGCTCTTGTTTTATAGAAAATACTAGCTTTCAAGTGTGTTTCTCTGACATGCTACTTTAATATTTGCATGCAGGGACTATGGCTGTGTACACACTAACCTGTTCATTGTGCAAAAATATAGTTTTTCTCAATCAGGAATCATTCATGTTCATCCTCAACATACTTCTTTAAATCTAGATTGATTCTAGTTCCATAAGGGTGTGTGAGGTTACTTGATACACATTTGAAAACCCTCCCCTTGATTAGGTCGTACCTTTTCCTCCCTGCACCTGCCCAGGTGAACACAGAAGGAAGTGGTGATTGCAATCTTGGTATATACCCACCCACAATGTCATTGAGCAGGTGTGGATATACCCCCCCCATTGCCTGGGCCGTCATATGGACACAATGCAGGGTAGGGATGTACAAGAAATTTTATTCAGTTCACATTTAAAGCTGAATTTATCAAAGCCACACTTTCCAAAACAACATGAAATTTATTTATTTATTATTTGATTTATATCCCGCCCTTCCTCCCAGCAGGAGCCTTCTTTCAAAATTCACAATTATCAGAATTTTCTGATGCAGTTTCCAACTAAGCAATGTTTGCAAAAGTGCCTTGTTAGGGGACAGGCCTGGTCTCCAAGAGGTCTTCTGTATCTTTAAAAGTTGTGCAGGGGGAAGGGAGGATTCCACCTTGCAGTTTTTCCCATTACAGTGTTGCAAGAACACCTGCACTTGGCTGACTTTTTCTTCTCCTAAAGATGCAGGATCAGTGTCAGGCCCTGAACCTGGCAACCGTAATGCAGAATCAATCTGCAATGAGCTTTTATTTTTGGAATGAAACCAGTTTCTCAAGAAGAGCTTTTCGGGGCAAAAAAATTGAAATAGATCTAGATTGTGTGGGAACTACCATACTACCGTACCTGATGGAACACCTCCTGATACGAACCCACCCATACACTACGTTCAAGATCAAAGGCCCTCCTTTGGGTGCCTACTCGGAGGGAAGCTCGGAGGATGGCAACAAGGGAGAGGGCCTCCTCAGTGGTGGCCCCCAAATTATGGAATGATTTCCGTGACGAGGTGCACCTGGCGCCAACACTGTTATCTTTTTAGCGCCAGGTCAAGACTTTCCTCTTCTCCCAGGCATTTTAGCATGTGTTTTAAATTGTTTTAAATTTTTAAATTGTTTTTAAAAGATGTGTTTTTAAATTTGTATATTTGTTTTAATGTTTTTAGTTACTGTAAACCATCCAGACAGTTTTGGCTATGGGGCGGTGTATAAGTACAATAAATAAATAAATAAATAAATTTGTATGGCCTATTCTCTCCCAGCCCCTCCCCCCAAAAATCTTCTGTTTAGTCCTGATTTAATTTCCTCTGGAGTCAGGGGTGGTGGCGGCTTGTTGCACAAACTTTTGTGCAAGTTAGCTGGCAGTTTAAAAAAGGAAATTCATATCCATCTCGCTGAAAGCAAAATACAACTTCTAATTTGGATGTTCATCCGATTTATATGCACAGTTCCTAAAAGCAAGGATATCCTAAACATTCCATGGAGTTTCTATAGATATTCAAGACTATAAGGCAGAAAAACAGAATGCTCCAGAGAAATAAAGGAACACTTGTCATGTGTCCCTAGTTGTTAGCAAGATGTTTGTAGCATCATTGCAGTACATCTAGAGTTCCCACAGCCCCCATAATATTATATCTCTTAAGTCTTAGCAATAATGTTCATTGCAGTGAAATCCACAAAGAAGAAAAAACCCAGTTTAGCATTTTGCAATTACCGTGTAAAAAAAATTCATTAGACCAAAATTTAAGCTGTTCTGTCTCAATATCTTACAGATTGCAGGCTGCACAAAACCAGATTTTCCACTGCATCTGAGGAGAGCCTGTTAGTCTTGGCTTGCATTTAAATCAATTTTGTTCATGCCTCTCATTTTTCATCTGTATAAATTTTGATTAAATGTATCAGTCAAGTAGTGCTGCACAGAATATTCGATATCCCAAGGGGACAAAAAGGTAAAAGCCAGAGGGTAAAATGCCTTAATTAAGTTTTGCCTTAATGCTAGGAAATTGCACAAGCTACAAAACTATTGGAGGAATGTCTTGATTTATTTCAGGGTATTTATATTTTAATCATTTCAGGTTATATGTGTATTTGGTTTACCCTCGGGGTGCACAATTTTTGCTTCTTTCTCATTCTACCCCAACATTCAAAATTTCTTCTTATACAAACTTGGCCCAAAACAGATGCAATCAACAAACCACACAGCATGGTTTTCTTATAGTGCTATAATAAACTTACTCCAATATGAATGAAATAGTGATTTGATTGCAAAGAGGGCATGATCAGAAAGTTTAAACTAATAATTCAATTGTACCTAATAATTTACATTTCTATTTTAGGATTCCAATTGTTTCCCCATAGACCAGTGATGTGGAATCCATTTCCCTCCAGATGTTGCTGCATTATAACTCCCATTATCCTTGACCATTGCCCATGCTGGTGGAGGCTGATGGGAATTAGAGTTCAATAGGGTTCACATCCCTGCCCTTGACCATTTTTAAAAAAATCCTCACTCACCCAATCTTTTCCTGTAGCAGCCTAGGGAAATTTTGATGGGCATTCATTGATGAATGCAATGATTCACACACATTCCTCAACCTTTCTCAAAACCACTCACAAATGAACAGCTTTTCATTTAGATTAGTATCATTCAGCGTTCACAAATCAAACTACACAGTCATAGACACAGGCTGACAAGGAGCTATATTACTAGCTATAATGCAACAGTTTTATAACTCTTGTTCATATATCATAATCAACAATATTTGTCCGGCACTTTCAAGAGTTCAAAGTGCTCCACATGCATTTTCTAGCTGCAATCCTTTACTACAAACTTGTAAGGTAAGTCAGTATTGCTGATGGAGTTGTGATGAAGCTGAGAGCAGAGCTTGGAAGTAACTAGTTACAAGTAATGAATTACTTGCAATTTATTACTTTTTTGAGTAACGAGTGGGTAACTTCATTACATTTTGCTGGTAATAGAACGAGTAATAACTTCATTACTTTTGAGGAGTAATTTTAAAGTTTCCAGCATTACTTTTGTGCATTACTTGGGGGGGAGCAGGGGAAGTCTTCTGCTCCTCTGATTTGTGAATAAAAATCATGTGCTTCAAATTGGGCTTCTGTGCAGCATTTTCTTCCTTCATGCTCTATGGGTGCTTAAGAGGCAACAAGGGAGGAGGTGGAGAGCGAGACGGCGTGGAGAAAACAATTGTTTAAAAATTGACAGGAGTAGAAGGAGAAAAGAGCTGGAGGCAATATATATATATATATATA
This sequence comes from Rhineura floridana, assembly GCF_030035675.1. Classification (NCBI taxonomy): domain Eukaryota; kingdom Metazoa; phylum Chordata; class Lepidosauria; order Squamata; family Rhineuridae; genus Rhineura; species Rhineura floridana. The sequence continues at coordinate 87,448,280 of NC_084482.1, read as the reverse complement.
TATATATACAGAAAATATGTGTGTTGGGGTATCATCACTGCTGGGGGTGGGGTGAGGGGATGTGAGATTCTGTTATGCCATTCTGTTAATCTTATGGAGAAAAAAAAATATTCTACTACCCTCTGTTTGTGTGCACTTATTTTTAATGTTGTTTTAGGCTACTTAGATGTGCAGCAGCCAAGGCCAGCACCTTGTAGGCAATTTGTTTTTTTAAAAAGTAACTAAAATGTAATTGTACAATTACTTTTGAGTAAAAGTAAAGCAATCAGTTACTTTCAGAGCAATTGTAATTGTAACGGTAATTACTGCTTTTGGGGGCCATGTAACTGTAACTTATTACTTTTTAAAAGTAATCTTCCAAGCTCTGGCTGAGAATGGCTTGTCACCCAAGGCTACCTAGTGAATTCGTGGCCGATGTGAAATTTGAACTCAGGACTTCCTAAGCTTTGTTTTTTAGCCCCTCAAAATACCACTGGGGGAGGAAGGGGGGCTGACAGCAGAAACAAAAAAAGGTATCAAAAAACAGTTGCAAGAAGATAATCTCTAACTCTGGCAATATGTTCTGTCTCAGGAAGTAAACACTGACTGTAGTTCAGCAGTATATTAGGCCAACTTTTCTTCAATGCTGCTGTCAATATCCTTGGAAAAAAGCTCACTAACACAGTTCTGATTTCCCACACATTTTCTGCCTACAAATATACTGAAGTTGTACATTGCACTTGTACTATTCCACATTTGTGAGGTTGGAATATGCAACTGTGAGGACGTTTCTGGTTCCCATCTGTTGTATTCTTGAATTTGTAACACAGTAGCCTCTGTCTATGGCTTTTGGCAAAACCTATGCAGTACAATAAAGTGCATTATCAAGTCTCTTCTAGTATTATTGCTTGATCAATGGCTTGTTAAGTGTCTGCTCCAAAACAGCTGTGCTTTTGGGCACTTCTCATCCTGGTTTATCAAGTTCCAAACACGTTCCCTTGTTCTATTTACAAGCCATAACTTTAAAATATGCTGTTTCTCCTATTGGCAAAGACTGAAAAGGATGGAGCCATGGATAGTCATCCGATCAGTTAGTGAAGCCAATCAGTGCTCAGAGTGGCTACTCTTTGACTGACACTTCCTCCAAAAAGGAAATACTGCCAGTTGGATTGTTAATTGTAAACACATAAAAGTTTGCACCTTTTTCCTGAATGAAGTTATATGTACTCTTTTACTGGAGTAATATAGCTTTAAATGGCCAAAGGCTTAGAAAAAAATCTATAGTCTTATTGAATAAGCTAGCATTCCATAAATCTTATGGATTAAGCTAGTAAAAATGGTAGCTTTCTAATTAATCAGCTCTAAGATACTTATTGCAATCTTGGTTTTGACTTGCAAAAGGGGGTGTGTGCATGCACACACACACTTGCTGAGGGCTGAACAAGATATTTGAAAAATCTAGGACTGCATTCTCCACTTTTATTTTTAAATCATAAATGCAGCATCAAGGGACTCCCTCTTATTCAGATTGAGGTTGTGGCAAGTAACAGCTCCAGGGGACAATGTGTATTGGAGAGGAAGGGTTTGACAATTTTAGCAGCACTACAGCCCAGCTCTGAATTGGGGGAGGGGGGCTTATGGAGATCCATTTACAGATTTTTCATTGTCATGTGTGGCCCCCTCCTGCCCCAGATTTAGCACATTTAAAAGGAAAGTCTTGACCAAGAACGGCAGTTTCACCTATTATTCCCTTTGAATATTGGGATTCAAAGACATCAACTAAGAATTCTCAAGCAAACCCAAGGTAAAAAAATTGTGTATGAATGCCAGTATAATTCAGAAAAAGCTAGATGTTTCCAAGTTGCACTAGAAATCAATGACACAGAGGACGGTTAAACACAGCTTTTATACCCACTGATTTCTATGGGACAGAATAAAATGAAAGTACTTCAGTTCCTAACCCATTGCTGGTTATATTTCACATCTACCATATTCAGATTAGAGGTGAAGTGATGACACTGCCACATGACTGTCATGCTGTAACCAGGTGATGAGATCACAGCCTACAATGTGCCTTCAGAGACCTTCCCTGGTATCCGTAGCATCTTTCCATTCCTTCCCCACTGAAATTAGGCTTGAAAGGTTAATCCTTATCTCCCCAGCTGTACTCTCCATGATGGCCAATCCCATCCCTCAATTAGACTTGGGGAAAAAAGCAAAACTACACTTTTAAGGTTAAATGCTAGCAGGGAGGGGAAATGAGTGTGCATGCTTGTGCATAGTTGAAATATGTGCATAGTGCAGAGCCCACAACAGTTTCTCCAGTTTGCAACTGTGCCCAGGAGCCTCAAAAGGCTGGCAACCCCTGGCCTACAACCTCCTGGCTCAACTGTACATTTCAAAGAAATTTCCCAGAAAGTAGTGAACTGCACTCTCACCCTTTGACAATAACTTGTCAAAGCATTCAAAAAGTGGTTGATAGTTTCACCATCTCATTCTGGACTTCAGCTCTTTGTCAACTGCACCCTAAAATCGTCTGTATTCCTATCTACCACTTGTGAAAATGAATATACTCTTCAAAGTGGAATTTGTAGCGTATTACGCAAACATGATTAGTGGTCTTGTGATAATAATCTGAAAAAGTCTTTAACTGAACATGCTTCCTTCTTGACACATACTCAGAATCTGTGCAAAGTACTCACATTTAAGACCTACTTTTGCTTTAGTCAAGAAATAAGCTGCAGATATTCATTTCCCAATGCTGTTTCCATTGCAGGTGGTGGGAGGTTGAGGAAGTGCAGACATTTTGATTACGACCTTGAGTTTGGAAGGAAAATCCTTTCATCACAGAAATGATGGCTATGTTTCCTTTGCCCCAAGGAATTTATTGGCAAAGAGTGGTGAGAGGTTTCAGGGTTTCCATAAACATCCTCGAGGAGAGACATTGGTACTGAACTGTTTTCTTTTTCCGAGCAGTTTCTTCATAAGCATCCAGTCATTCAGGATGAGTTCAAAGAACATCTGCATAGAGTTTTATTCAGGGAATGAGTGTTTTCATTAAGCCATTAGAAACTATATATAGCTGGAACGACATCCTGCCTACGGATGCATAGAAAGATAGGAAGCTGCCTTATACCAACTCAGACCATTGGTCCATCTAGCTCAGTACTGTCTACACTGACTGGCAGTGGTTCTCTGGAGTTTCAGGCAGAATTCTGTCCTAGTCCTACCTGGAGATATTGGGGATGCAACCTGGGACCTTCTACAAGTAAAGCAGATGTTTATTAATTAATTAATTAATTAGATTTATATCCAGCCCTTTCTCCCAGTAGGAGCCCAGGGTGGCAATGTTCTACCACTGAACTGCGGCCCTCCCCGTGCTGGCCCCTTGCCCATCAGTATGGCAGGGGAAGACCTTTCGAGAAAAGTTAGGAAGGCTTTGACATTCACAAGCTACACAGTCATTGCTGGGTACTTGCAGGACGTGCTGTACCTACATTTTTTTACAGTATATTCCCCAGGCATTCTCTGCTGTTAACTTGCCAACATGGGGGCATTGCAATCATGTACTCTCAGAGCTGAACACAACTAGGTTTATTTCTGAGTAGATATGTAAAAGATTGCACTGTCTATATAGGTGAACAACGGTCAAGCTTAGTATAATTTAGCTTAGATAGGAATGGCTTGTCTACAGTATGAAACTTTCATTCCACTATCTGTCACATTTATGCTGCTTGAGCCCAAGACAGCTTGTGAAGATGAAGGAGTGAAGAGACGAAAGCAGGAAACCAAGTGACTTAACCTTCTCTCCAGACTCTCAACTTAGCAGCTCTTGTTCAGCTAATATTATCCTGCTCTTGGTGCTAGCAGGTCTGCAGCATTTAGAAAACACTAGCACAATCTCGATAGAGGGCTTGGAATTCATTTCCTATTGTTCTGTATTGTCCTGAATGCAGTGACACGCAGGGAGCAGTAATTGGCACGCTGTGGCCATGGATTTGTGAAATTTCTTTGCCTGTGGGCGGTAAGAGTAATGGTTCAAATATGTATACGCAAGGGACCAGCTTTTAGGTTCTGCAAGCTACATTTTGATCTCAGCTGAAGAATGTCAGATACACTTGTGTGCTCTCATGTCATCCAACAGGGCAGCAGAATTTCATGAGCCTCCTTTAATTTTTAATATTCTCACTATGCACACCTAGCCTGTACACAAAGCTCCAGTCCATACATTCTTCAGGAGCCAGGTCTGAAAGAGTATGGCAAAGGAATGCTTGGTAAGTCCTTCCTTTCTTGTTTCCCAAAGGAACTCATTCATGTATCTAACATAACAAGGAAAAGGGATGTTTACATATCTATTTTGAGATGTACAGAGGTAGACATCTATCTATTTCGGATTCTCTACATACTTAGAAAACATTCATCATTTAAAAAAAACAGTGAAGTCACTCTGGAAATGCATTCACCATGTTCAGCTCTCCAGGAATAAGTCTGAAAAGCCTCTGAAACAGTTGGTTTTACAGGTGTCAAGCACAGTGTCCATGTTAGCGGAGCAGTGGAATCCACTCTGGGTTCTCCCCGGAGCTGTCCAAGGTGTGAAACCTCTGCCCCAAATAGGTTTCAGCACCTTGGACATCTCCTAGGAAAACATGGAGTGGATTCCACTGCCCCACTGACATGGAGCCACCAGCCACCACTGGTCAAGCAGATGTTGCTGTGGTTGGAGCTGCCTGACTAATCCCTGTGCTGGAGCTGATTGGCCTACCCTGTTTTTCTCTCTCTCTCTGACCCTGGAGCAGTTTTTTTTTTTAAAGATGATAAAACATAGGCCTAAAAACAGTGTTTAAAATCATAAGCACCACAAAATTATCAGCAGTTGAGGAACTAATTCCTAATTAAAAACACCTTTACTAGATGTCACTTGACAAAACTTGGCTTTGCATGTCATTTGTAACCTCACCCATGGTACAATCAGACTCCTGGTACACTGCTCCTGTGGGGAAGGGGTATAGCCGCAATGGCAGAGCACAGGCTTTCCATGCAGAAAGTCCTAGGTAGGATTGGATAGACTAGAAAACTGGGAGAGCTGCTGAGTGAGATGGCCTGACTGGGTACATATCGGTTCCTACGTTCCTGTGATGTACAATGTGAATTTAGGGGGTGTGAAATTATCAAGCAGCAACAGTGTTTGACTTCAGTAATGGGAGAGCAGGAGCAGCACTGACTTTTCTTTCCTCATTCAGCAGTAGGTTTCGCGATCTCTAGGAAGTGGGCTCAGAGTTCCTTTTTGGCTTCTGCCTCTCCATATGAAGGCTACTCACAAAAACATACGAAGATCCTGCTGGACCAGGCCAATGGCTCATCTATTCCAGTATCCTGTTCTCACAATGGCCAGTCAATTGACCATGGGAATCCTGCAAGGAGGACATGAACACAGCAGCACTCTCAGGACCTCTGATTCCCAGCCACTGGTATTCAGAGGCATACTGCCTTCAACAGCAGAGGCAGAACACAGCCTTCAGGAGTAGTAGCCATCGATAGCCTTTTCTTCTATGAATTTGTCTAATCCTCTTTTAAAGCTTCCCAAGTTGGTGGCCATTGCCACATCCTGCGGGAGTGAATGCCATAATTCTCCACAGTACGTTTCACTATTTGTCCACATGCACTTAGCTTATGTCAGAATCCCATTTCCATTTGAGGGTGGAACCTGGAAGCACTCTTTGCTGGCTACAGTGGTGAGTTGCTGGATATTCCTCCAGTTTTGTAGGCTCTTTCCCTGGAGGGTGACTTAGTATCAGCTGTTGGTTGTACCGGGACCAGGCATGAGAGAGTGCCCAGGCATGATGGGTGCATCAGTTCAAAGGGGGTTTCCAGTGTTGCCTGTTATCAGTTTCTACAGCTCTCCCCCCCCCACACCCCTCTGCAGGAGAATATAACCACAGCTACGGATTATAAAACCAACCAACCAGGTAGGGGCTCTTGGTCTGCAAAGCAAAATGTACAATTTTAAAGTTTAATGCAGGCAGGAAATGATGATAGTTACACCATGTAGAATTAATTTAAGCTATGAATACCTCAAGTGCAATAGTAAGAATGTGCTAATTCCTACGAGATTAAGAGATCACGAATATGGCCTTCAAATATGTGCCAAGGAAATCAATAGACTATTTAAGCCTGTGGCTATTGAAATGTGAAATAAAGCCAGCCAGAAAAGTTCAAACAGCATGAGATATCAGATTAGTGTCTCCGTATATTTAGTTTGCACAGTTCTGGACCAGGGGGAGGAATTTGGCATAGTGGAGTCACAATCCTCCAACCATTTCTTCCAAACTAACCTCTTGCTGACCTCAGTGTGAGGTCTTTGAAGTGAATGGCTTGAGGATTGTAGCACCAGCCCGAAAATCAGACCTGCAGATGTTCTGATGTAATTAAGGGAGAAAGTGTTTATTTAGTTAAAATGCAAATATCCCATTTTGCAACCCCAAGAGGTTCTCAAAGTGGCTTACAAAAGAATCTCCAAACAAAGTCACACATATATCTAGTACGGGAACAAACTGTCCATATGGAACCAGAATTATCCAGGCAGCATTCCCCACCCTTCTCCTTTCCTGCTGTTGATGGGGCCAGCAGTCTGCTGGGAAAATCATCTGAGGCAGGGATGGGGAACCTGTGGCCCTTCAGACATAATTGGATTCCAACTTCCATCAGCCCTCATTCACATGGCCAAAAGACAGGGATGATGGGAGTTGTAGTTGTGGCTGCAGGTTCTCCACCCCTGCTGAAAGCAGGCTTCCCTCGTTGGCAGTTGACAGGTTGCAGCTCCCACCAGCATTCTCTGAGGCAAGGGAGGGGAGATTGCTTCCATCATGGGCCGAGTAAGTTCCAGCTGCTCAGCCCCAGTTCCAGCTGCTCAGTACCCAGGAGATTCTAACAGGAAGTGAAGATTCTCCTTGTAGGAGGAGTACAGATTTGCATATTCTTGACAGAGAAAAAGAAAAAGGTAAGGAGCCAGAGCAGGAGAGGGGATCTATAAAAACTCATATCACATTTCAAGAGGCCCAAGCTAATCAATTAGGGCTCTAGCCCACGTGGCTGGATAGAACTAGCCCCTTATGATGACAAGCATTCATTGTTCAGAGAGGGATGGGATCATGATATCCTTGGAGGACAGGATGAAGCATAAAAGCAGCTTTGAATTTACAAGTCAGGATAAATTATTAGTAGAAGCAGTTCTTTTTTAGTTAATGAGAAACCAATTAGACTACTTCAGCTGATTGGCTTGCAGGAACTGGATTAAAGAACTCCTAATGAAATATTGTGTCAAAAACTGTTTGACACGTCACAAAAAAAGAAAAGGAAAGGAAGGGAAAGGATTGGGGGGGAGGAAGAATCTATGCTAGAATGGAGGTTTATTAAAACTCTGGAGGGATTGCCACACTTAGGGGTATGGAATAGATTTGGCTTGGTGAGTCAGAAACTGAGCAACCTTAGCACAGACCAGGAATGGGAAACCTATGGCCCTGCAGGTGTTATTAGACTCCAACTGCCATCAGCCCCAACTGCATTAGTGCAGCCAATCCCAGTGCGTGTGAGTGTGAGGGGGCTCACTGTCACCACCAAATTAGCTGATTGGCACTGTCAGTGAGAACCACTTGTGGAGAAACAATTGGGAGCTCACTTTAAGCACCCAATCATCCTTTGTAGTGATGTCCTTACCTGTCCCACACCTGTCAGCTGTGGGGAAGGTGGACATGGTTTACAGAAAATGGCCTCATGGGTCAAACTGGGATCCATGCTGGGTCTAATTAGGCACATGACTAGAGGTTCCTAACCCCTGATGTAGCTCATCATGCAACCACAACAAAGCCAAGACTGAACGTGATCTGGACAGGGACCATACCACTTCTATGTTCCCTAATGTACTTAGCACTGCTGGGACTAAATAAATATAGAGGATGAGGGGGCATGTTGGTGTGATAGGTCCCCTCCCTCCCTTAAGAATATGCTAGTTACTTAATTTACCAGGAAGTCCCAAATATACCTGGAAACAGACAACAAAACAAGGTAAGATACCTAAAGAAACTGCAGGAGTAAATCTTTTGCATTTTGTCTGCAGTTAACCTGATCTTCCTTAATAACCAAGTTAAGAGCAGTGCACTTGTGAACCACATGAAAGCATAACACAAAGCTACCATTTTCTGTGCAGCATTTTCGTAACCAGATGTTAATGGCTCTAAAGCCAGCTGTTAGATTTTCAATAAATGGGACACTAGAGGACAGTATTTCAGAAGTGGACACAAACAAACCCCTTGTGAAGCATACCAAGAGTTTAAAATGCACTATGCAACAAATGCCCGCCCACAAAAGTTGTTGTAAATTAGCAGAAAAATAAATACTAAAGTAAATCACATCTGAGGACAGCTTGGGCTTCTGCAATTGATCCACAACACCATACTATTAGAGCTAATACAAAAATGAAAGCCTGCCTATGCCATCAGAAACTGCCAGCAACTAATCTGAATTGATGGTTTGAGTACCAGGGGAAGTGAATAGGCCAGGAGAATCAAGAAGAGCATGCAAAATGTAAGACTCTACTGAATAACAAGCAGTGGATGCCCAAGTACAGGCAGAAGCCTGCCAATTTTCCACAGGAATTTACTGAACACTCTCTGTTCACATTTAGTTACTATACTTATTCCCTGCTTTTGCCATGAGGAGCTCAGAGCTGCTTATACATGGTTCCCAAGCAATTGCTCATACAGTTTACAGGACCACACCTGCTTGGCTTCACCTGTAAAATGTGCCATGTGCCTCTAGTCCATTCTCTGTTAATCTGTGGCAATCTGTTGAGCATGGTAAGAAGATGATAGCATTATCAGTAAGAAACACCTTAGGTAATTAGAAAAAGAAAGGATGACTGAAAAACATACCACGAGGCTGGCCCTACCATTAGGCAGAATGAAGCGGCTCCTGCAGGCAGTTGTCTGGATCTGAGTGTCATGAAATGGCAGCAAGCAGTTCATTATTAATCTATTGGAGTTGTATTTTTACTCCTGAAAAGAAATGCTTCTAGGATTTTCTGCCTCAGATGCCAAAATAAATTGGCCAACTGTGGGCACTATGTACCTTGGCTTTCTTCTCTCTCTTCTGTTCTGTCTCAGGCAGCAAAATGTCTGGGGTCTCTGGAAGAAGAAATATCTTGGCAATTAAATAAGGCAGGATTTTCTGGCTGCTGATCAATATCACCTCCACAAACAAATCAGAAAACTTGAGTTTTGGGGGGAAAGTTCAGTGAAAGTTCACAGCCCAAAGTTTAAACTCAGTTACAATTTACACGTGTTATGTTATAAAGTTTAGTTTTAGTCTGCAGTTTTATTAATATTGGAGAAATATTTGCTTTAATAAAAAGGATACAAACTAAAGATTTGAACTTTATATATTCATCATACCCTTCATGATTCTCAAATCCTAAAATGTGATATTTAGTAATCAAAGGTTGGGGCAGAGGCCTTGCCTGCAATCCCTTCATCATAATCCCAGAATGGTGTGAGTTGACTGTGGCAAACTTGGGACCATTACACGTTATTTTTCTACATGTAGTTCTACATAGGAAAATATTATTTTAACATAGTCACTTGAATTCAAACAGTCTCTGTGCAAAAGCTTAGTGATGTTTGATGGTGATTCCCTTGCCTGTAACTAACGCACTAATCACATTCTTCTCTGGAGGGTTCCTTCAGCCATCCAGGAACACGGTTGTTGTTCTTTTCGGTTTAAGATGTTGCAGCAGGAACTGGAGTCAGAATAGCTCTGGTGCACACACAGAAGGGCTTTCTGTTTCTACACAGGGATCTTTGGATCCTAGCCAATGTGTGAAGTACAGCAACATGTGAGTTTCTTTGGGGTAGTATGAGTACCCCAACAGGGCAGCAAATTGCAATATAAGCCCATATCTGTGTACACTAAGGCAAAGCCAAATTATATCAGTGTTGTTTTTTAAAAAATTAAAAGATTTGTTAAAGATGTTTTGTTTTTAAGATATTTTATAGAAGTTTTAGTGTTTTGTCATTTGTTTACTGGCCTGGGCTTCTGGGAGGAAAAGCGGGATATAAATTTAATTAATAATGATAATAATAGCAATAATAATAATGAAATTACAAAGTGTGGAATGGCACTCAGTGGCAAAGGAAAGGGATTCAGGACCTGTTCAAAGGCACTCTCCTGCCTCATATTTGTTTCCATGCCTGAAACAGAGCACTGAGAATAGATTGCCTATTAAGTCGTGCTGAAAGTAGTCTGAGCAAAGAAACTTGGGCTCCTGTGTTTTTAAAAGCTATATAGAAAAGGAAATTATAGCAAATGTGGCTTTTCTTTTCTCTCAGCATGACACTGAAATTTGTCCTATTACAGAATTTTAAAGGTGGAAGAGTCCTATTCCCCTTTGTCCCTGGTCATTCAAATGCGCTCTGACTCAAGCCAACTAGGGGAGGACTGTAACTCAGTGGTAGAGAGTATGTTTTGCATGCAGAAGGTCCCAGCTCCAATCCCTGGCTGGGAAAGGGCTGGGAAAGTCTCCATATATGAACCATGGAGAGATATGTGTAGATAACACTGAACTAGATGGACCAATGTGTCTGACTCAGTAAAATGCAGCCTCCTATGTAGGGAAGGACAGAGCAGCCCTATCTCCCCTCCGTGCCAGTCATGCATATGTTCAACCATGTCAGTTCTATTCCATTTTTTGTAGCTCTTATATACAGATTTTTGTACACACTTCCTCTAAAATAGGCATATTTTGTATACCTCCCGCCCCCCTGAAATATGAATTTCCACACAGAATACTCATTTTTGTACACATTTTTTAAAACAAAAAAATGCATCACAAAAAAATTAGAGAATGCAGTCCAACTGCATTCCAGGAACTGTGAATTAGGTTAATTTGCTTTAAAAAGCAGACTGGATGAAATACTCCTCCATCCTGATTCCTATATACCTAAGCCTCAGGGAATGGTATAGAGACCATTTTTTCTTTCTGAACATGGCAAATCCACACTTCCTGAAAAATCTCTGGTGATCTCTGTATTATAATTTCTTCTTCTGGAGGAGAGACCATTTACAGAAAGAACTTGGAGATCAGAGAGCATTATGCCACAATGAAAATTAAATGTTTGCATCTCTGACATTTCAAAAAGCAAACATGTTCTTAACTACAATAGTGGGAAACCCTCTCTTTGTTGTGGTTTTATTTAATCAAAGTTGACAACTATCAAGAGTGTGCATCATAGTTGAACCAGTTCACTTTATGTTTAGGACAATTAAATGCATCAGCACTGCAAGGATATCCCAGTGATTTATAGGGGCTCTGCTAAGGAAGCAGAACAAGAGCCAAGCTCATAAAGTAGCTCTAACAAAGACAAAACCTGTCCTCAATAGACGAACGTCACCTTGGGCTCTTTTTTGGAGGAAGAGTGGGATATAAATTTATTTATTTAATAAACTGGGGTTCTTACTCCTTTCCCCACCCCAGGAGCAGAGCACCATATGATTCACTCAGCATTTTCCCCAGATACCAATTAAATGGGAGAGCCCAAATAAGAGCATCCTTGCTCTCGGTACAGGTGCAATCCTAAATTAGGAAAACCAAAGCAAATTCAGTCACCAGATTCAAAGCCCTGCAGAGCTTGAGTAATGATTGTGTGTTTCTCTATCTGTTTCTATGTTTAGGGTTTTTTTTTTTTTTTAAAAAGTTTGCAAAGAAAGGGAGAAATTTAGACATGTGGAAAAGCATGTCTAACATTCCCCTTCCCAGGTTGGGGATGTTTCAGGGAACCAGGGTGGCTCTGCTGTCTTGAGATCCAAGCCATTTCCTGCTCTCTGAACTGCTCCTGGCACACATACATACCCCTTTGGGCCCTACTGATATTGAACTAGGGTGTTGGAGGCTTCACTGGTGGCAGAGAGGGGAAATCTGACATTGGCTTTTCCTCTCTGACATCTGAGCTCTGTTTCTGACATTGGAGAGGGATATCCATTCTATCCTATGGCCCCTGGAATGCCCTCTTAAGGGCCAAAGGATTACACCCTAAGACCAGGGCCAGCCGGGGCCCTTGGGTACCAGCCTGCCCTGGGCCCCTCTGCTCCCCTTCTGCGATCCATGGAACTTAAGCATCCGTGGACAACAAGACAGGAGCTTCCGTGCCGCCAGCCATCCCCACGCTATCCCCACGCTTCACCTACCTTTCTGCTGTTTTTTGCAGCAATGCGCATGTGTAGCACCCATGCGTGCCATAAACCAAGATGGCGGCAGAGGCTTCAGCCCCTTAAGGAAACCTCGGCTGCCATCTTGATTGATGGCAAATCAGCATGCTGCAAAAAACAATGGAAAGGTAGGTAAAGCGGGGGGATAGTGGGGGGATGGCAGTCCACAGATGCTTCCACGGGTCACGGAAGGAGAGTGGAGGCCCCCCTGTAGCTCCAGGGGCCCTGGGGCCAGTGCCCCACCTGGCAGCCCTTTAGAACCGGCCCTGCCTAAGACGATCATTAACCTCCTTCATTCTTTTTGATTGATGTAATCAGTTTTTGTTTTGTTCTCAGCAATATAAGAAGCTGATGCCTTTGTTGGAAAAACCATGAAGCTAGAGGAGTGCAAAACCATACACAGGAGGATAAAACTATAGCTCAGCAGAAACCATTTTAGAATTTAATCCTTATTTTTTAACAGAAATTTCATGTACTAGTGTATCTTGTTAGGACTGGTTTATCTTGTCTGCTAACAAAATTATTTTATGACTTCATATGAAGCAAGAAGAGAAAAATAATATACTGCTCATGAAAAAGGGAAAGAATAAAAAAGACAAGATTCAACAGATTTTAAAAGAATTGAAAGTAGTTTGAGAGAGGCATCGTGTCTAGGGCTGTAGCAAATGTTTCTGTTTCAGTTCTTGCATTGAAAATAGTGTTGGGAGAACAAATATTTTCCCCAAGCCCCTTAATTCTGTGAATTTTCACAATTCTTCAATCCTGTGTTGTTATTCTCTTTGATCTGATGCTTTGGTACCATGTTTTTCCTTATAACTACTGGGTCTTCTTTTTCCTGGCAGTAGTCACATATGCAGTCCCACCCAATAAGGGATTGTATAGTGAACACAATGTTGTCATGATGCTACTTAACCAATCAAATTTGACTATCTAAAACACTGGATTTGTATAGTATACATATATTTCTACCATGCTATTGTTGCCTCTAGTCAAATAGTTTTTAAAAGTGTTTGAAACCATTTGAAGCGGAAGAGAACCCAGTAAATCAAAGTGCAGATATTCAGAAAAGGGAGTTCTCATTCATAGATCTCAGATTTTCAAACCTGGAAAGTTCATAGATTTCTTCATAGGAGATGGGATTGCCCATTTTTATCCTAGTGTCAAAAGTAACATAGAATGAAAAAGTAAATTAAACTGGATTATATCAGTGCTCACAATGATGTTCATGGTCACTAATATGGTATTTCATTTTATTTATTAGATTTATATCCCGCTCTTCCGCCCAGTAGGAGCCCAGGGCTCAACAGGATGGCATACAGAATACTGTGAAAAGTTATATTTGAATAGAGATAATTTATATTTCTTTAAAACTGGAGGCTTTTCAGTGTCAACAGGTGGTCCTTCATCAGGCAGAGCTGTTCAGAGAAACAATAAAAGATTGTCTAATTATGCATTTTTTGTCTGAGTGTCTCTGTCAGTTTGCTGTTTTAAACCACTAGCAGCCCAATCTATAGTTCAGTAAAACTGAACTTCTTGTGTCAGCAGGACAAAGGCACAGTTCTCATATTGATTGTAAAGCCTCCATAAGGTGACTTCTCCTTACCGTTTTGTTTTGCCTGATCAACATTTCTTCTGAATGCACTCCTACATGCACTTACCACACCCTGAAAAACCTCTGAAAACAAAGTCCTCAATGGAATTATAGATACCAGATCATGCCACAAGGGCACATGTTCACTAGATAACAAAATTACCAGTTGGAGTAAAAAGATGGCTTACAAAACACAACCTCATGATCATCTTAAATTCAAGCAATTTAACATGCATCCCGTCAGAGATAAGAGACACTGACTTCAGTGAGACTTATCCCCACGTAGATGTGCATAGGATTGCAGCTTCATTGATAATAGATCTATGTGTGCATCTGGTTAAAGAAAATGTGCAGTGATACAATTTTTAGAAGTAGGTGAAAAAAATAGTTTACCAGGAACTTTTTTCAAGAGGGTGCATTTTTTATAAGGGTGAGCAACCTGAGGCTTGAAGCATGCTCTGAATCAGTAAGATGTGCCATCTTACACTATTGTCTTATGCATAACTTGTCAGAAATGTTTCATTAAATTCAATAGGACTTACTAAATTCAATAAGACTATTAAGGTAACTGTGTATAGCAGATGTGGGAAACCTTTGCCCACCAGATGTTACTTCACTACAACTCCTATCAGCCCCAGCATGTATAGGATTGCAGCATTAGTTAATTATAGCATCTCAGTCCTTAAAAAAGCGTTGGATAGACTTGAGGTGTGTCATATTTACATTGCTTTTCACTAGAAACTAAAGATCTATTAACCAGAGCCAGGTACAAAAGACATACAGTTAGAATTAAATAACAGGGTGTGTGTGAGTTTTGAGTTACCCTTTTATTTCTTTCAGCAACCTTATTAGGGTACAAAAAGGTGCCCTTTTGTTGCTGACAAATGTTAAACATCTGGGGGTCCAAAACGATTTCTAATCCACTACAAATCTCCCAGAGATGTACCAAGAAAGCCTGATTTAACTTCTGCCCATCCCTGCCTTAAAACATTGGGCCATGCAACTGGTTTAACTGCAGATGATTTAAAACACACACACGTACACACAAACACACACACTACTCTATTATTATACACCCCCTCCCAAATCTTAATAACTATAGGCCTGTGGCAAATGTTCCATTCCTGGGCAAGGTCCAGGAACTAGTGGTTGCGGGCCAGCTCCAGACACTCTTGGATGAGACCGAATTATCTGGATCCATTTCAGTCAGGTTTCAGGCCTGGTTTTGGCACGGAAACAGCCTTGGTCGCCCTACATGATGACCTTTGTCGGGAGAGAGACAGGGTGAGTGTGACTCTGTTGATTCTCCTTGATCTCTCAGTGGCTTTCGATACCATCGACCATGGTATCCTTCTGGGGAGACTGGCTGAGTTGGGAGTGGGAGGTACTGCATTGCAGTGGTTCCGCTCCTACTTGGCAGGTCGCCTCCAGAAGGTGGTGCTTGGGGAACATTGCTCTGCACCCTGGACTCTCCAGTATGGGGTTCCACAGGGGTCATTTCTGTTCCCCATGCTGTTCAACATCTACATGAAACCATTGGGTTTGGTCATCCGGAGCTTTGGAGTGCGTTGCCATCAGTATGCTGATGACAATCAGCTCTATTTCTCCTTTTCATCTTCTTCAGGTGAGGCTGTCAATCAATGGACTGGATGAGGGCTAATAAAATGAGGCTCAGTCAAGACAAGACTGAGATGCTGTTAGTGGGTGGTTCTTCTGACTGGATGGTGGATGTCCAACCTGTCCTGGATGGGGTTGCACTC
Source organism: Rhineura floridana (assembly GCF_030035675.1). NCBI lineage: Eukaryota > Metazoa > Chordata > Lepidosauria > Squamata > Rhineuridae > Rhineura > Rhineura floridana. The sequence goes on along the minus strand of NC_084482.1, from coordinate 87,432,695 downwards.
CCCCTGAAGGAGCAGCTTCGTAGCTTGGGGGTTCTCCTAGAACCAACTCTGTCACTTGAGGGTCAGGTAGCCTCGGTGGCACGGAGTGCTTTCTACCAACTTCAGTTGGTGGCCCAACTATGTCCCGATCTGGACAGGGATAACCTGGCTTCAGTTGTCCATGCTCTGGTAACCTTCAAGTTAGATTACTGCAATGCGCTCTACATGGGGCTGCCTTTGAAGATGGTTCGGAAACTGCAGCTTGTGCAAAATGCAGTAGTCAGATTGGTAACAGGGACCAGATGGTCTGAACATCACACGGCATGGGACCGCAATACCTGGTGGAACGCCTCTCCCAATATGAACCTACCCGTACACTACGCTCAACATCTAAGGCCCTCCTCCGAGTACCATCCCATCGAGAGGCTCGGAGGGTGATGACTAGAACCAGGGCCTTTTCAGTAGTGGCCCCCGAACTGTGGAACAGTTTACCTGATGAGGTGCACCTGGCGCCGACGCTACTATCTTTTCGGCGCCAGGTGAAAACCTTTTTATATTCCCAGGCATTTTAAAGTGTATTTTAAACAGCATTTCCGTATTTTGGATGTTGTTTGGTTCGTTATTGTTTGTTTGTTTGTTTTTTATCATTTATTGTATTTATATATTGTGCTTGTTTTTATCTTTTTGTACACTACCCAGAGAGCCTTCGGGCTTAGGGCGGTATATAAATTAAACTAAATAAATAAATAAATAAATAATAAATAACATATACAACCGATTCTGGCCCACTTGCATTGGCTGCCTGTATGTTTCCGAGCTCGATTCAAGGTGCTGGTTTTAACCTACAAAGCCTTACACGGCTTGGGACCACAATACCTGATGGAACGCCTCTCCCGATACAAACCATCCCGTACACTACGCTCAACATCTAAGGTCCTCCTCCGGGTGCCTCCGAGGTAAGCTGGGAGGGTGGCAACAAGGGAGAGGGCCTTCTCAGTGGTGGCCCCCAAATTATGGAATGATTTTTTTGACAAGGTGTGCCTGGCGCCATCACTGTTATCTTTTCAGCGCCAGGTGAAGACTTTCCTTTTCTCCCAGGCATTTTAGCATGTGTTTTTTAATTGTTTTAAATGTTTAAATTGTGTTTTTAAATTGTTTTTAAAAGATGTGTTTTAAATTTGTATATGTGTTTTTAGTGTTTTTAGGTACTGTAAACCGCCCAGAGAGCTTCGGCTATGGGGCGTTATACAAATACAATAAATAAATAAATAAATAAATAAAATATGTATCCATCTTATACTGTTTGAATATATTATAGATAGATCATTTCCCTGAGAAATTATTCTACAACTTGCAATGTAAGATGAAATTCAGAACATGCACAAAATGTGCTTGAAGTTTAAATCTAAATTTATTGCAAGTATTTATACACTCTCTTGCAATAAGAAAGAATCAAGATATTTGTCCAACATTATGAGTCAATTAAGAACTCTTGAAAAAATGTATTTTTAGTAGTCTCCAATAATTAGAATTTTTCACTCAATTTTAAATCAAACTATGTATTTTTTTTCTTTAAAAAAATCCAGATTAGTGTGGAAAACATAATAATTTGAAACACTGTTCCTATTGAAATCAGTCAGGCAACTACAATTTTGATATTTCATCAACAGCTGAAAATGTTTTTGTTTCATCAAGTGCTTTTTAGAGAATTAATTGGGTTAAATGTTGGTCATTTGCTATGTATTTTATGATCTTATAATTTTATGTTGTCCAAATGATTTTATTGTATACCATCATGATATTTGTTATGAGTTAGTTGTTTATAAATATTCTTATCAATAAATAAAAAAAATGAAAATTAGGAATAAAAATATGCAAAAAGCATCACAGACTAAAAACAGACAGATTTGTCCATCCCTAATAAGCAGAACATGGAAGTGAAGGTCATTTCTTGCTTATCTTCAGGACTTTGCTCTCTCTGCCTTTGAAAGATGAAGGTTCATTTAGCTATCATACTCTCTAAGAGGAAATTCAGGTGGTTGAGTACCCAGCAGTCTGGAAGCAAATGTAGCCACCCCATTACTCAGGAGATGCCCTAGGTAGGAAGAATATATAAGTTTGTGAATTAGAAGAAAGCTACGTACAAACCCGAAAGTTCTTTTGAACTTACAGCTGAACGTATCGGTGGTGGGGGTAAAGAAACTAGAAGTCAGGTACACTGTCTGAGTCTACCAATCAAGCTGAGAGCAATTACAGACACTGGGTGGCATTCAATGCTACTCTTACTCAGAGAAAACCCACAGAAGTTTATAGACATGACTAACTTAGGTTCATTTATTTCAATGGGTCCACCATGAATAGGACTTAGTTAAATACAACCCACTGAATGTTTGTAATGTTCCTATGCCAGTTGAAAACAAAACCAAATACAATAAAATAAACATAAAATGGATGGCAGATGAAGAGAGAATTGAATTGCTTATAGTTAGTAACATGGGAGAAATTAGGGTTGGGGACTGGGGCATGACAGCCCTCCAATATTATATGGCTGCATACTACACACCGTACATTTAAAGCACATGACTTCACTCGAGTAATTCTGGGAACTACAGTTTGTTAAGGGTGCTGGGAATTGTAGCTCTGTGCGGAATAAACTGCAGTTCCCAAGATTCTTTGAAGAAGTGAGGCACTTTAAGTGTGTTTTATATGTATGGTATGTGCATGCATATTTACAGCAGGAAAAGGCGGAATGGGGGAGAAAAAGGAGTCCTTTATTTCCTTCTATTCCTGAAGCTTACCCTGCAAGAGGCCTGAATAGCACTACAAGGCTCTTGTCCCAGGCTCTTTCAAGTCCTGAACAGGAGCACTCCTCTTGGGGGGTGAGGATACACTGCAGCATTTTGTTGCAGATTCTGCTTGTGGTGACTAAGATGCATTGCAATTTGTCTATTTCTTTGTCAAAGTCAGCAAAGCCAACACCACCAAGAAATTTTAGAAAGTTCCTAAGACAATGTAGAAGCCATGTTTATTCTCCCCTAGGTTTTTGTTTCTGTATCAGAGACTGGGAAAACATTGCTGGACTATAATTCTTATCATCCTTGACCTCGGGCCATGCTGGCTAGGGCTAATGGGAGCTGGAGTCCAATAATGTCGAGGCCACAGGTTCCCAGTCCTTGTTCTAGATTACCTGTTCAAATTTTACTTATGTTTTCCACCAATTTACCTGAGAGAGAAAGCTGATGGCTTTGCATTTTCATGGACCTCCCCCCCCCCCGATCCAGATACTTCTTTCAAATTGCATTGCAGTTGTAACCTTCCAATTGCAAAACAGGGAGGTTGATTTTAGGCTTATATAATTTAGTTTAGAGATGAAAAATGCCATGTTTAACTAAGTTTTAAAACCCGTCAGGTTGACATGCTACATTGTTTTTCCCCCGCCAAGTTAGCGGCAATTCCAATTCATTTTTACATTACAACGAATGCAAAGCACATGTACTGGATTAGACGGATTCTGTAAGGCTACACTAAATGTGACAACCGTCACACAAATAGGAATTACATGATTGGTTTTTAAAGTATAGGTAGCAGAACCCCAGGCTGAGAACCTGGGGTGGGAGGGAGAGGGGTTTTAATGCTTTACGGTCAATCCAGACTGGGGAGTTTGCACCTGCTATTTGCGCTGGAAGGAAAGCTCCCATTGGTATAAATGGCAGCTTTCTTTTCAGTGAAAATAGAAGGCATGAGGGTATCACCATGGATCAGTACAAAGGCACAGGCTCTCTCCCTCCTGCACCAGGGTCCCAAACATGGATTGGGGCTCCCATTTACATTTCATTTACTGCTATTCACACTTCAAAACAATGTATGCCATTGCTAATTGTATGCACAGTGTTACATTTATTTTGGCCCTTGCAGAATGAGTCACATCCAACAGGAAAGCCAATGAGAGTTGCTTTCCTAGATGATGAGCCCACACCAGTTAAACACAGCCTACATTCCTTTTGCATACCTTGCCCGCTGTGCCCCATCAGCATACCACCAAAGAGGTCAAAGAAAGAGCTGAGGATCAACCTAGAAGATTCTAAAAGTCTAGAACATTAACCCCCTTTCTCATGTGACATCACAGTAGGTGCAGCTATTTCAGGAGATTGTAGATGCTGTTTCAGTATTTGGCATGGATCTGAGCTCCACTTGGGAGGCTTTGAGAGGCCCAGGAGAAAAAAACGTAGAACCTCTCAGCTATTTAGCAGCATGTTACACAACAGGCTGCCAAGTCCCAGGAGGGCAGTTTTACAGCCCCAAAGGCAGCAGCAATTAACAACCAAAGCTGCAGGGAGATGTTGGGTTAGCCTGTACTGCTTACTGCAAAGATTTAATACAGACAACATTGCAGTTCTGGAATGAAGTTGAACGATGCTGTCGGACGATAGGTTAGCTACAACAAAACAAAACATTGTTCCAAATTTTCATCTCATCCAGGATTTTATAACGGCAGCAACCCAGTCAATGGTTTGAAAACACTATCACAGTGGTATTGCACTATGCTGGAGCTTCCTCTGCAAAATTGATTATAGCAATCTGATTTCTTGAGGAGCATGGTGTTCATAGAAAACAGATGATTTATCTTCTAGTAAGCAACAGAAGTTCACAGTTGGAATTACAGCAAAGAGCAACAGAAAAGAATTCATGCTCCCACATGGATGGCACTGCAAATGCTGTAGAATTTCATACTGCTTCCCTTTCCTTCCTAGTGAGTCTCTTTCTTGGTACCATCTACCTTGATGGTTTATTAATGGCTTTTTTACTGGTAGACTTCTCATTGGATTTTATTTTCTATCAGGGTAAATTGATCTATTATCATGTTTAAAGCGGGAAGACTCAAATGGTTTGTATCAACAATATAGCTAGGCAATAAATGTAAATAAAATCTACAGAAGCCTGGATGACATTTGTTACCTCTTGTCACCCAAGGGAACTTTTAACCCTCAAGGAGCCCAGTAGCACAGAGTGGGTTTAAATCTAGGGGTTGCTGTCAGTGCTCTACGGGAACTAAAGGGATGAATCTTGAAACAGTGTAATCCTCTGCATGTTTACTCAGAAGCTAGTCCCAGTGAGCTCATTGGGGCTACTCCCATGTAAGCATGTGCAGGACTGCAGCCTCAACCAACATTTTTGTACATTGCTTCATCATTCATTTCATATTTGATTCCTCCTTGATAGATTATTTGTAAACTGCTCAGTGAAGAAAACTCTGCCTGGGGTTCTGGCTCAGATAACATAGCCACATTTGTTCATCTATATGCCTGCCAAAAAGGACTTTGTAACTCCAGAAGGGATAGTGTGCTCGCCTTCATTTTACATTTCAAGCACTCACTTCTGTCAACAGAGATCAGTTTTATGAATTTCATGAGACCATTCTTGGCTGCTAAACGTCATTTAAATATGTAGCACAGAATTCTTTTCCGGTTGCCAGATAATAATGAACCAGCCCTTAAGCTTTCCAACAAAATAAAAAAATAGTTTTTGAAGTTTATTCCCACCACCACCACCACCATCTGCTTTTTGAAGCTTCTAAAATTCCCGGTTGCATCAAAATACACTTTTAAAGATTTCACCTGCATGCTTTAGTAGGAAACACATCCCAGTTTTAAGAATGATCTGATTTCCGTTATCCCAAGAGAGGCATATTCCACCAAACAGGAACTACGTTATAGCAAAGCAATATTTACAGGAAGAAACATGACAGCTTCGTAATTAAAGCACGAAACTTGAAAACACCCCACAGCTAGAAATCCGGAAGCTTGCAACAACACAAAGCAAAATTTCAACACTGCAGAATTAAGCAGGAAAGAAAAGTAGCTATATGAGAAAAAGCAGAGCCTTTTTATTTATGATTTCTTTCGGGCTGCTGCTACATAACAGTATACGGGAGCTGGCAAACTTTGCAGGGTCTCTTACCATCTGACAAGTCAATCAGTCCAAGGTAGTGCAAAAGTTTCAGAGAGGAACAAATCACCACCACAATTCCTAAAGTCTGGAGCCCTTCAGACTCGCCTTCGCTCCACATCCTTTAAGGTAACACAGAGATCGTAGCCTCCGGCGTGCTTGCAAAACGACAGGCAGGGATTGAAAACGGGGGGGGGGAGAATCAGCTGTTTGAAGCGTTTCTTCCTGCGGCTCCCTAAGTGCATGGCTCCTTTTCTCTCTTTCGTTCCTCTGTCTCTCCTTGGGCGTAAGTGTCATTCTCGCTCTTTTCCTTTTCCTGTGTTTCCCGTTCCTCCGCCTTTGCCCACCCCCACCCTCTCTTTCAGTCCCTCTCTTTTCTACATGCTAACGGCAATCTTTGATTTAGTTTCTTCTCTCTCTCACTCTCCAGGGCAATTGTCTCAACAGTTGATCCCTTTCATTTACAACTTAACATTCATTGGCGATCACTCGTGGCCGAGTAAGATTGTCTTACAGGGTAAGGTCTTTAACAGTGGGTCCCTAAGTGACTGTGTTGCTAACCTCAGCAGCAGCACCTGTGATTGCACTTGGGATTGTTCGATCTTGCACTTGGGATTGTTTGATCCTGTCAAACTAATCTCATCTCTTTTTTTTATCCAGTCACTAGCTTAGATGGTGGAAATGCTGTAGATGTCATCTATCTAGATTTCAGCAAAGCGTTTGACAAAGTCCCTCACGACCTTTTGATTAGCAAACTGGTCAAATGCGGACTAGATGGAAATACTGTCAGGTGGATTCACAACTGGTTGGAAAACCGTACTCAGAGAGTGGTCGTCGGTGGCTCTGCTTCGGACTGGAAGGAGGTTTCGAGTGGAGTGCCACAGGGTTCTGTCCTGGGGCCGATACTCTTCAACATTTTTATCAATGACTTAGATGACAGGGTGGAGGGAAGCCTTATGAAGTTTGCGGATGATACAAAACTGGGAGGGATAGCTAACACAATGGAAGACAGGAATAAAATCCAAAGGGACCTGGATAGACTAGAAAATTGGGCTGAAATTAATAAAATGAAATTCAATAAAGACAAATGCAAGATTCTGCATTTAGGCCACAAAAACAAAATGCATGGGTACAGGATGGGAAGTACCCGGCTTAGCAGTAGTGCGTGTGAGAAGGACCTTGGAATTGTAGTGGATCGCAAGTTGAACATGACCCAGCAGTGTGATGCTGCGGCAAAAAAGGCAAACATGGTTTTGGGCTGCATAAACAGAGCTATAGTTTCCAGGTCGAGGGAAGTAATAGTCCCACTATATTCTAGTCCCACTATATTCTGCATTAGTCAGGCCTCATCTGGAATACTGCGTTCAGTTCTGGGCGCCTCATTTTAAGAAAGATATCGACAAGTTGGAGCGGGTTCAGAAGAGGGCGACGAGGATGATAGCCGGTATGGAGAACAAGTCTTATGAGGAAAGGTTGAAGGAACTTGGCATGTTCAGTCTGGTGAAGAGAAGGCTGAGGGGTGACATGATTGCACTCTTTAAGTACCTGAAGGGCTGTCACATAGAGGAGGGTACAGATTTGTTCTCTGCTGCCCCAGAGGGTAGGACTAGGTCTAATGGTTTTAAGTTGCAGGAGCGTAGATTCAGACTGGACATTAGAAGGAACTTCTTGACAGTAAGGGCGGTTCGGCAATGGAACCGACTGCCTAGGGAGGTGGTGGGATCCCCTTCGCTGGATGTCTTCAAGCAGAGGCTGGACAGCTATCTGCGGGAGATGCTCTAGCTGTGGATTTCCTGCTGTGAGCAGGGGGTTGGACTCGATGGCCTACAAGGACCCTTCCAACTCTATGATTCTATGATTCTATGATACACCCCAGCCAAAGAATGTTTTCCCTCCTATTGTTCTTGTTGCTTTGAAAGGAAAATGAAAAAAATATCCTGAAGGGAATTTTGAAGGATCGTAAAATCTCTTTCTCCCTATTATGATGTCAGCTTTCAAATCTTCAAGGCTTCCTCCAAGAATTGTTCAGATTGTTCAACCCATAAATGGGCCTAGAAGTCCTCTATCCTATATACTCCAAAGGAGTTGCTCTACCCCTTTACTCTTAGTAGTTAACTATTCTTTTCTCTTATAAGTGAGTTGAGACTGGCAGAATATGCTAGCACCCCTATAATAAAAGACTGATTTAAATGTATATCTATGAAATCTCAAGGCCAGGAAGAGCCACCGTTGCACATAGGTAGCCATCACATATAGTGACAGCATCTTGCATTTAAGATGCGTGTGAGATCCAGGTTCCAATGTTTAATCACAAAACTTAGGCTCAAACTAGATGCGACACACACTTGTGATTCTCTTTCTCCTGGTTTTTTTAAAAGCAGTCTCAAGGGACTGACAATTTGAGTGGAGGAACATTTTCGAGAGGGGGCTACTTAATCCTTTTTTCTCCAGATGTTTTTCTGCTCAATATTGTTGCCAGGTTGCATTTTTCCCTGTAGGGGAAAAATCTGAGTACCCCTTAGTTCCCTCCCCATGAGATGTAAAAGCAGCTTGAGGCACATAAGCAGCCAGAAGGAAAGGGTGATATTTTATACCATTCTTCTGTTTAAACATCCAGCCTCCTGTATGCTTTGGTCCCTAGGTCCATTTCATACTTAAACAGGCAGACAGTTGGTTTTGTATTTTTTTTTATTTTCCCAGAATGACACATGGGAAAGACTGTAGTCTGAAGGGAATATGTGCTTCTGTAAACACATAGGGACACTGACTATAGACCTATGATTGGCTGTGACATCCCCTCCCTCATCTCAGGTGCATGCTTACTCTTCCTTTAATTGAGTTTTCCCTGATCTGGTGCCCTCCAGATGTTTTGGACTACAATTCCCAGCAGCCCCAGCCAGTGTGGCCAATAGGGATGATGGGAGTTGTAGTCTGAAACATCTGGAAGACATCAGGTTGGGGAAGGCCGCTTTAGTAAACTTTGTTGGTGTGAAGAAATCTCATGATTGGATCTAAGTAGTTATCTCACAGTATTACTTCAATGATACGTGAGATTTGAATTGCAAATGACCTTGTGTACTAAAAAAACCTATTGATGATGAATAATAAATACTGTGAAGAGAAGATTATTTCTAGATTGACTGATGAGATGCTACTTCACACATAACTAATTTCTCATGTAGCACAACCTTTCTCAATCTGGTGCCCTACAGATGTTTTGAAGGACAACTCCCATCATCCCTGAATTCTGGCGATGCTGGCTAAGGCTGATGGACATTAAGTGAAAAATATTTGGAGGACATCAGGTGTCTTGCCACATGAAAGAGATGGCCATGTGAAATTGTGAAACCATTTGAACTCACATGGTTTGGTAAGATTTGTTTGATTGCACAGTCTCATTATTGAATCTATACAGCAGCTTTTTACTATTGGCACATTTGTTGGACACCACCTCCCATCACTCCCTGCCAGCACTGGCCAGGAAAGACAGGAGGTGTAGTCCAACAACATCTGGAGGGCCACAGATTCCCTATCTTTGACCTTCAGGGAGTAATGAGAATTTTTATTCCTGAGTGACCCTTTTCCCCTTTCAGAACATTGCTGTTTGTTGAATTCCCAAATTTCACACTGGAAGGTTCACGTTCTATGAATACAAATATAGCTGTGTAACAAAATTCACATTGTACAGCAGGGTCAGCAGCGGTTTCATTACCATTGACTGTCAATCTGAGGCAATCTTTTTGCTCTCCAAAAAAAGGGAGGGGCTCTTTTGCTCTCAAATGTCCACCCAAAGGCGAAGAGAAATATTTGAGAAAACTTATCATAAGACTGCTAGGTCACAAAATGCTATCTAATGTAGTAACAAACTCAAGGCACAATGAAACGGCTTGTTCGAAAGAGCAGTTCCATTGATTTTAGTAAGATTCCCGAGTATGTTGCTTGCGGCTTACAAGTTCAGTCACTCAGATGCTTCACACAAGAAATAAACAAGCAGAGTCATTTTCATTGCACTGGCATAAAAATATATATCTGGCACTCTGTAGCATACAGATTTTTAAAAGCTTAGCTCCTTCCAGACAGAGGAACGGGGTAAGAAATGAATCAGATTTGTCAGCTGTGTCGTAGATTTTGCATTCTGTTTTCTACCCTTATTACTCCCACCTAGTAACTTGTGTACAGTTGTAAAGACAGGCCCTTTCCCCTAGCATATGCCTAGAGACAGACATGAGTTTTTAAGAAACTTGAAGATGGTATGATAGACCCATCATTGCTCATGATTACGTCCACTCATTTTTTTCTTATCTGCTACTGAAGGGGTAGCCAATGTGGATGATGTTGGACTCCAACTCCCCACCATCCCCGCCTGTTACCAGTGCTAGAGGCCGGAACACCTTGGGCTTTCCCAAGTAATACATTTTTTCTCAGCATTTTGGGATTTCCCCCCTCCTTTCTTAGTGGGAGTTGGAGTCCAACAACCCCCAGGGGCACACATTTGTTACCTCTACACTACTGTCCGTGGTCAACATGGTTTTTACAGTGTTCCAAATACCTGACTGGTGACTATCATGGGGCAAAAGAAATCAGTGTGTTTGCCATGGCAGCAATGCTCACCACCTTCACATTACTTAAAATGTATCTGCCTCCAGTTTATATTGTCCATAAGGGATCAAACTCTCTTGTATGAAAAAAAGAATAATACCCCTGCTGATTTTCTAACATTATTTAGGATTCCTTCAGGAGAAGTAACAATTATGGAGCTTTAGAAGTTAATAATTTCTTTGATATTTCACCTGTAGTCATCACATCCTTTCGGCGGCTGGCACAGTTTCCTCCAGCAGTGTTAGTTCATGTTTGCAAGCCTCACCCTAGTTATAAAGTGCTCTGATGTGATTGCTGTTGGTAGGAGCGATCAATAGGGATGAACTTCCTGCACTGATTGATGGTTTTGTCTTTAACTGCCAACAAAGATATTTAAGGAAAATCAAAGATAGATATCATCAAAGATGATTTCTGTTTTGCACATCAATTAAGAAATTGTCTAGACCAAACTACAAATCAATAAATAAATGGGGGTAGTTTGCAGGTTAGTACAGATCCTACTGTAGTGCATTGTTTTCATTTGAGACAAAGATATGCTAATTTGATATATGTCTCTGTTCCCATACATAAATGAAAGTGAATCTTTGCAGAGTCACTTTTAACACGCACACACACCTCTGGAATTTTTTGCATGGGAAGAAAGAAGTGGCTTAATTGGGCATGACTGGCTGGTTTTTACTTTTTGGGTTTTATTGGCTTCCACATTCAAAGCTCTCTTCAACTAGATTTACATCTACATTACATTGCTTAGAAAGATATCTTTCTGCTGTTGATCAGGAAATATTGTGCACAGTAGTGATTTGGATTTACACTGCATTTCTGAACATACACAGAGTGAATTTCTCATCATTAGAAAGAAGCGTGCAGAAAGTGTTTCTGCTTGAACCACAGCAGTTCTTTTCAAAAATCAGAGATAATAACTGCTGAATGTTTTTTTTAAAGTGTGTTTGGAAGTTCTACACACATGCACTCCATAGATAGATTGCATAGATAAAGTTTTTTAACCTTTAAATGCACAGGAAACAATGCACACTAGGATCTTCACAGCTATTTGAATGAACAAGTTGGTGCTGTTCCCAGTGACATTCTGTCCCAGGAACAAGGAGGCTTTGGTGGTGGTGGTTTGAAAAAACAAAAAGAGGTAAGACAAAAACTGTTAACATTTTTCCCACCCCAGCCTGTGTGGTATATGCCTCAACCTAAAGACTCTTAAGTCCCATTAATAGCAGCATATACTTAACTTCCTCCTGTTGAATTCAGTGTTTATTAAAAGGACATACGTTCATCTGGATCAGCCCCAATATTTTCAGAACATCAGTGACCATGAGCCACTGACCAATAATTATTCCTAAATACTATGTGCTGACTATTTTTGAATAGCTACCAACCTCCTCATAGAGAGAAGCTGAGATTCATAGTATAAATTAATCATTATGAACAACAGTTTTTAATTCAGCTTCCTAGTCTTTGGATATGTATTTGTTAAATTCTTCCATACATGTAATTCAGGAGTGAGTTCAGAAAACTGACAAAAAATGGGAGGGGGAGTGTGATGGGATCCCACAAGTTGTCTCCAAAGAGTCAAAATTCTATCAGTTTCTGGAGTGCAAGGGAGAGAGAGCAAACACCCAGCTGTATAAACAGTATAATTTGTATAAACAATCAAAAATGAAATAGAAGTTCACCTAGCCCAGTCAAAATAAAATCTAGATATAAAATGCTATGTTTTATTATCATCCTTACAAACTTTGCTTTAGGACAGGGATGGAAAACCTGCGGTTCTCCAGATGCTGCTGGACTACAACTCCCATCATTCCTGACTAATGGCTGGGGCTAATGGGAAGTGGAGTCCTACAACATCTGGAGGGCCACAGGTTTCCCATCTCTATTTTAGGGCTTTCCTACCTATTGGCTCCAATAATTGTAACACGTAAAAATGCTAAGTATCATTATGTGACCCCATGTCCGGAACCAGACATAAAACTCATGAAGTAGCTCTTCTTCGGTCAAAATCAGCAATACGACCACCATCATTGCCAGAGGAAGAGTTCTTCATAGGCATCACTTTCAGAATGGTCTATAAATAAAAGGCAAAAGGCACCTCTTGCTGTTGCATATCCTTTTCCCCCATAGTTCAGGGATGTGGAACCTGTGGTCCACCTCCAGATATTGTTGGACTACAGGGCTCACCATCCCTGACCACTGGCCAGGGGCTGATGGGAGTTAGAGTCCAACAACATCTAGAGCACTGTTCTTCAAACTTGGGCCCCCAGATGTTGTTGGACTACAACCCCAACAGCTTAGCCAATGGCCAAGGATGATGGAAGTTGTAGTCCAACAACATCTGGGGACCCAAGGTTGAAGAATAGTGATCTAGAGGATTACAGGTTTCCCATCCCTGCCTCAGTCCTTAGCTTTCAAACGTACTGTTGCTTGCCTCCCCAATCTCCGAGCGGTGAGATTTCAGGGGTCCCTGCCCTCATCCAGGGTTTGGTTTCCTTTGGGAAGAGGACCAGCGGAGACTGTGGTGTCTTTATGAAATATGGTTTATTGATTTACACACATTCCAACCTGAGCTTAGGATGGAGGGGTTCAAGGCATCAGCAGTCCAATATCCAGCTTTTCTATCTGGGTTGCAGGAGGCATCCTAAAGCCATGGTGCAGAGAGATAGCCTCTCTGCCTGCCTCCAGTTCCCAGCCTTTCTCCAGACACACTCTACACACAGTCAAAGCACAAACCTTTGCTAGCCACCAGGAGTGGGGGGGAAGGCTCTCCTGCAGAGTTTAAATGACAAAAGGATCTTCCTGGTCCATTCACCAGTTGCTGAGCACTTGAAAGACCCATTAGCAAACCCTATTAGCTTAACAAAAGAAACTCATCTAGCCAGCAGAGCCAGCCCCTCCCCCAAGGCACATGATTCCAAATCAGAGGCTGGAAGGGGACCCACAGGAATCATCCATTCCAACCCCCAAACTCACAACAGTACTTTCTTGCCTACTTAGCTTTCCCACCCCAGCAAAACATTAGCCTCTCTGATATATCCCTTCCCTGCTTGAGAGATGTGCAGTTGCCATTAACTGATAATTTGAGCCAAATACTGGAGAATATTTAGCTCTAGCCCAATAGTTTATTGATGTGCACATACATTACCTTGGTCCTCCTGTATAAGCAAATGGTTGCTAATTGCTTCTATGGGGAAATATAAAGTGCTACAGTGTTATGATAAAGTGAGGACAAAATCTGCCCTCAGACCACAGATGCCGAGAGGCCTAGTCCTCACTAATAGTGGGCTGCTTTGTGCCTGTGTGCAGAATACACAGATATTCACAACAGCTAACCAAAGCAAGGTATTGGCAAATACAGGTTTCCCATCCACACACATCCCATCTGTCATGAGGAAGGGCATTTCCCATTAATAACAATTTTCAACAGAAATTTATTTTATGCATCATTTTTAGGGGAGACATTATTCTCAAAAAGACTTCGAGGTTCATACTGATATTGCTTCCCCTCCATATCACTTCTCTGCACTGATTTAAACTGCAGTTACACAAAACTTCCAAAGTGTATGATGACATCTACTATGGCTGTGTCTTAATGGTTAAACCCTGCTGTTTGAAGAAGACTCAAGTTCAAGGAATGAAGTATGTCCAAACATTTCTTGCAAAGTTTGCCGTTTATATATGAGGAGGCTAACAAATGAATAACTTCTTTTAAATTGGTTGGAACACCAGCAAAAGAAAACAGAGAGGGGAAAAAAAACACTTCCAAGCAATACTCCAATGCAGGTATTTTCAATTACCTACTAAGTTTTAAGCTCCCACATGGATCAATAGAATGGATGTACTTCTTCCAGCAATGGGAAAAACATAATAGAAGTTTTAAAATGTTTTTAAAATACCAGCTCTTCAATTCTTGATGGTAGCAGGTACACAGTGTACAATAATTTTTAGGAAGCAGTAATTTAGACCAGCATGTATACCAGCAACAAAAACCTCTTCAAGACCATACTGGCTAGATAGACAAACAGTCTGATCGGGTGCAATTCAGCTTTGTATGTTTCTAATGTTAGCAGTCCCAGACAAATTCTGTGGATAAATAGTGGCCCCCTCACTGCCATAACTCTATTTACGGATGGGCTCGATAGACTAATAATCTGACTTGGTGGCCCCAGTGAAGGCCATCATTTCCCCTCAGGAATGCCCTTTGGAATGGCACTGCATCATGGTAAAGCATCTTTCCAGAGCATTCTGGGGAATTAAAATTGTGGCTTCTTCATCCTTGGAAATGACTCAAATGCCTGTCTTTGGCAGGCTGCAAACTGAGCTTTTTTGAAAGCTGGGGGCATTTTCACTCAGCCCAACATTCAGATGTATATTTTTTGAGCACTCACAGAATCTGTCTGGGATTGCCAATGTTAGAAATAGATAATATCTACTTAGTCCAGTATTATTCCCTCTTTCTGGCAGTGGTTCCAAGGTCTTGGGCAGATGTCGATGAAATCAGCCATTATCTGCTTCTTCTAGCTGGGCATGCCAGAGATTGTACCTGGGACCTTTCACATGCAAAGCATGCCCTCTACTCCTGAGCTCTTCCCCTACCCCATGAATGCTAACATTAATCAAATTTTGGACAGTCGCCATAACAGTTGCCGCCCTGGGCTCCTGCTGGGAGGAAGGGCAGGATGTAAATCAAATAACAAATAAATAAATAAAATAACTAGGGTTGGACGAATCCCTTGAGTTTTGGTTTCTTCTCAGTTTCTCATTTTTCCAGTCTTAAACTCTCCACAATTCTGCACCAGTTTGTGACTTTTTAAAAAAGAAGTTCTCATGAAAATTCATCAGCATTTTAGTTCAGATGTCTCTGGCTGTACAACATTTTGCAAGCAATTTTTCTTAAAATAATTCATTTTGTATGTTTTTGATGCAGTTCTCCAACCAAATAATGAGTTGACAAATGTGTATATTAGGGGAAAGTGGGCATAAAAATATTGTTATGTGCACTTTCCCCTAATATACACATTTTTCACCTCATTATTTGGTTGGAGAACTGCATCAGAAAATTGGGAAAAGTGGAAATTTCAAATGATAGCTCCGTTTCGGTTTGTACGTTATTTCAGAATGGGTGAACTAGGGAGTGAATGTGAATTAAATTTCTTCCCCATCCCTAACTGTAACAAAGCACTGGCCTTTGACTTGCTTCATTGGTGGATGGGTCTCACATGAGACACCTTAATATATACATTGCAACCACTTTTGTTCAGCAATAGTTTAGAGTTAACTCAGTTATAAGAATTGTTTATTTATGCAAAGTTTGCACCCATGCTTCACCGAAAATTACATTTGCAGGTATTCTGCTTCCTTGCAGTCTCATGTTCACTTGCATCAAATATGGGGTATGCTGACTTTGAAAGAAGCACTATATCCAACTGGGTTTACCTTAAGAGATCAGAAGTAGTTCCAGTTTACTCTAAAGCCTGCTTCTTTCAAGCATCCCAAGGGGAAACAGCATTCAACTGCGACTGGATTTACTAGAAATAATTTAAGACCTCACTGCTACTGTTTGCATTTCCATCAATGACTCCTGCAGTAAACTGTCAGTTTTTAATGCATCTCAAATGCCACTAGTACTATGGGAATAGCTTCTCTTCCCCCCCTCAGTGATTTATGCATATGCTTACAAAGATGTAAAACATAATGAACATAATGCATAATAGCAAGATTACCTCCACTGATATGTCATCAGTAATATTCAAAGTACCAATACTCAAAAGAACTAAAACAAAGTACTGATACAAATAGTGAGAGTTATTTATTACTGGACTGCTGCCTAAGTAACCACTTCTAATACCATCTCAATTCCATCCTCCCCATCAAGCACCATCAAAGCCATTTTTGAATAGGGTTGCCAGGTCAGAAGCATCCCAAACCGTGAGATTTTGGGGGCGGGCCCAAGTGATGTCATGGGGTGTGCCTAAGTGACATCATGAGGCGGGTCCAAGTGACATCATTAAGTATTATACATTAAGCATCAACCACAGTTGCTTGGTGTATACAATTCATACAAAAACATTTCTTTGATTGGAAATTAAGATAGAAATCTTAGCTAAAAGATGGAGCCTGGGCAGGGAACATTTAATCTAGCCTACTTGCTTCTGGCAAGAAGGGTTTAAGTGCTCTCAGGCCAGGCCAGTCACCAGAAGGCCATTGTAGGAAGAAAGGAGCCTAGTGTTGTGGAGATGTTAGATGGGAGCACTCAAAGTAAAGAGAGATGTCCCCGAAGGCTGCAATTTTAAACACACTTACTAAGGGACTAAGCCCCATAGAACTCAATAGGACTTATTTCTCAGTAGATATGGTTTGGATTGTGTTGTTGGTAAAGCTTGACTAGGGATCCTCTGCAAAGATATCCATATCCAAGTAGGGTTGGCAACCCTGTGCCTCCAATGCCCTGCCCCTACCTTTTAACATCCAAATTTCTTTACAGATTTGACCCTTCACTTCAGAAACAGGTCTGAGAAATGAGTAAGAAGATTCTGTCTTCCCTGTGGGCTGCTATGAACTCACGTCATAAGCCAAACCAATTCCAGTGAATATAATTGACAGAGAAAAAATGTTTGACTTCTTAACTAGAAAAGTATAACACTGAAGCATGTACACTTTTTAAAATGTCTGTTCAAAAATGATTTGAAAAACAAAAAGTATAATATGTCATTTTTGCAAGTAATTAAAAAACCTTGCATGTACACTTTTATGCCTACCAAGATCCTGCTGTGATCTTCTGTTTTAGTGCAATCCTATGCATGTTTACTCAGAAGCAAGTCCTAATCCTGTACAGAGAAAGTACTCTTTATGCTACTGAAAACGATATATTTACTGAATTCCTGATATGAAATGAAACAGGAAAAGGAAACTGTTCTCAGAACCTGAAATGAGCTTTAGCTCTTACTATTGTCAATCACAACCCTGACTTCTTATTGGCTAAAAATCTGAAAGGGCAGGGATTAGAGCAGACCTTACAGCAACTAAGAGAAGTTGTAGGAGGGCAGCAGACATTTTGGTGTATATCTCGGGAACCAGACAACTCAGAAACTTATTTTTTTTTAATGAAAGCGGAAAGTCCGGAGATTATAGTGAGTCACCTGGAGACAGAGGCCCCCCAAAATCCAGAGACTCTAGTCGAAAGCTGGAGGTCTGGTAACCCTATTTTTCAGTTATAGTGCTGTTTTGGAGACAGATATAAACCCTGGC
Organism: Rhineura floridana; assembly: GCF_030035675.1. Taxonomy (NCBI): domain Eukaryota; kingdom Metazoa; phylum Chordata; class Lepidosauria; order Squamata; family Rhineuridae; genus Rhineura; species Rhineura floridana. The sequence continues at coordinate 87,414,917 of NC_084482.1, read as the reverse complement.
TTTCATAATCACTCAAAGGCAAGCAGCAATGGGGGCAGCAAAGCCTCCCTAGGGAGCATATTCTGCAATTTAGGTGCTACAAGTGAACAGGTCCTGGGGCTTGTACTAATCTGCCACCTCTCATATGGTGGGGGTGGTGGGGACACAGAGTAGGCCTCAGGTGTTAATCTGAGTGCATGGGTAGTTTCATAGGAGGTGGTCCTTCAGATATCCTGCTTCAGACCATTTAGGGCAGTGGTAGGCAACCTCTTATTTTTCTGTCAAGGGTTGATTTCCCTCAGGGGTAATCTGTTAGGAATTACATGCCAGTGGTGGGCAAAGCCAGAGCTGAAAATGAATGGAACCACAGACAAAAGTATTCTAGGTTAACTAACCTGAATTAAAGGCTACTCTGATCAGTTTCACCATGGCTACCTCAGATCAGAAGTCTCAGTATAGTAGATATATTTTGTACAACTGATTTAATACAGCTACTGTTCTGGAAAGCAAGAGAAAACAATTCCTTTCTTATTTAAGTGTGAAAACACACACACACACAGTGCAAAGGTCTACAAATTTGTTTTGAGACAGCTGGGGGAAATTCCCAGGAAAGGTATTGTTTGTTTGTTTGTTTAATATAAAATACTACCTCTTCCATTTATTCCAAAACTTCATAGAAAACAACAACAAAAACCATTGCCGGGGGGGGGGCTTTAAAAAGCCTGGAAAATGAGGAAATGAACAAGAAGGAAAGAATTCTCTAATAGGCAAAAAAAAAAAAAAAAACCAAACTTGTGCTTTAAGAACGTACCTATAGCCAACACATATTGCTATCAAATTTTTAAAAGCAGGGAAATTGGGCAGCTATAATGAATGCACCAGGGGAGCAGGAGACCTGACCTCCTGTCTGAGATATTGTACTGCCCTATAAATTTGTCAAAATGCAAACACATTTTGGGTTAGTCTTTCACAGTCCAATCCACTTCCTGTGTAGCCTGGAAGAATATGGTAACATGTGCCTCTGAGGATATGGTGAGTGGTGGCAACATCTGCAATCAGAACTACATCTCCAAAGATGGAGAATTACATTTTTGTATATTTGTTGGTGTTCATGCTTTGCTTCATTCCTGTGTTACTATTGTTTCTACAGAGAATTTAACCTAGAAAATTATATTTCTCTCATTATTCATCCTAGAAAGCTGTGTCAAATTTATTTTTTATTAATTTCAAAGCCTTTTTATTGGTCAGTGTCATATGATGGTGAAGACAGCTTTTTGTGTTTCAAACTGGAGGTTATGTTCTATTTCTATTTTATTTATTTATTTATTTATTGAATTTATTAGTCACCCATCTGGCTGGCTGTCCAGCCACTCTGGGCGACGTACAACATAGGCATACAATACATGGCATTAAAAATCTAAAAACAATGAAGATAAAATCTAACCCACCCCAAAAGCCTGCTTGAATTTTGGGTGCATTAACAGTGGAATCTGAAACTGCAGTTTGGTGTAAAATCAGACTGATTACAGTATGTTGCTACTTAAGCAATGAATCTAGCTGTTGGAAAAAACAAACTTTGCCTGCTGATGATGCATGTTTTCAGCCTGCTATGCTTAAACCACTCCACTTAAGGAAAAGTGGACATGGTCAATTAAAAACAGAGAGCACACCTAGAATTTTGCTAGAATATATTTCACCTCCCACTGTTTTATCTTGTGCAAATTGAGACACTCCTCACGTCCATTGGAGACTATTCTGCAGAATAGTCAGTGCCATTATTCCACAATTGTTTTTGGAGTTTTTTCTTTAGTGTAAATTATGCAAAGTGTTACTGAATTTCACATTAACAGAAACAGAAGTAAAAGAAAACGCTTAACTAAAATTGCAAAGTAAATCAAATATATTTAAAGTGACTATCTGAACTAAATCATCTCTCTTAATATTGTTGCTTCCTCCCTGCTAAAACAATATCAACATAGCACATGTCTTGTTTCTGTTATTTGGGTTGATTACAGGTGTTGCCACCACTCACCATATGCTCAGAGGCACACTACCAAATTCTTCCAAACTACACAAGAAGCGGATGGGACTATGATTTTGTTTGCATTTTTACAAATTTGTAGGGCAGTACAATATCTCAGAGAGGTCAGGTTTCCTGCTCCGCTGATGCATTCACTATAGCTGCCTAATTTCCTTGTTTTTTAAAGTTTGATAGAAATATTTGTTGGCTATAGATACATTCTTAAACTGCAAGGATTTTTTTGCCTGTTAGTGAATTTCTCTGCTTTTTAATCCAGAAGGTAAGAAATGGGATCCTGTACAAGTGTGCTGAGAATGGATTGATTGTTTGCATGCTTATTGAGTTCAATGGGATTTACTCCCATGCAATCATGCTGAGGATAGGTAAAACTGACCATGGGGGAGGAGGAGAAGGGGGAGGGGAGAGTAGAGGGAAAGAGGAAAGAAGGGGAGGAGATTGGAGAGGGAAGGAGGAAGGGAGGGGATTGGAAGGGGAGGGGACAGTGTGGGAGGGCTGAAGGAAGGGGTAGGGAAAGGGCAAGAGGGAGGGGACAGAAAGGAGGAGAAAGGCAGGCTTGATCTTTTGCATGCTTTTTGAGTTCAGTGGGATTTACTCCTGTACAGTCACGCTTGAGATGTGTGAAACTGACCTGGGGAAGGTGCAAAGAGGGGGAAGAGGGAGAGAATGGGAGGAAGGGGAAGGGAAGGGGATGGGAGGAGATTGGGTGGGTGGGCACTGGTCAGAGGGGAAGCCCCTTTCCTTTCCAAAAGGAAAACATTTTGAACAGTATAATTGTTTTTCAGGGTTTTCCCTACCTTTTTATTCTACAGCAGGCACATGTAGTTTCCCACCCAATTTTATACCAAAGCTGTCCCTGGCCACATCCACACCAGACCTTATTTTACTTTAGACAGTCATGGCTTCCCCCAAAGAATCTTGGTTAGTGTAGGTTGTGAAGGGTGCTGAGAGTTGCTAGGAGATGCCCTATTCCCCTCACAGAGGTACAATCCCCAGAAGAGGGGCTGACTGTTAAACCTTTCTGGCCACTGGAGCTCTGTCAGGGGAAAAGGAGTCATCTAACAACTCTCAGCACCCTGGACAAACTGTTGGAAGTGGGGCAAGAGCATCTCCTGTTTTGTTCTTTTGTTTATGTTCCAGAAGGGAGATAGAGCTAGGGTCCTCCAGATGGATAGGCTTGTTTACCTTTACCTGTGATGCTCTGACTGACTTCCTTCTGTTGCTAGACTGTGACGTCTTTAGGGAAGCTTACCTGCCCTCCTCCCTCCACCCTTTCCATTCCTTTGTCCTCCGACTGTCCGGGAGAGAGGAGACATCCCTTTGTCTCTCTCTCTCTCCAAGCCATGAGGCTAACCCCTACAGCTGGGCGTTATGCCTCCAACTTAATTAGTTAGTGAGAACTAGGTTTGCTTTTCTATCTACTATGTATTTGTACAAATAAAGTAGCTTTTTCTTATTTTACTAAGTCTCAACTCTCAGTGATGCTGATGCAGGGTAAAAGCCTGCTTTCTTAGGTAAACGCACGCACACACTGGCACACTTGCATTTCAACATCTGCTGTTACTCTGCTGCTGTGGTGCTGCTTTAAACGAAATTAAGCAACACAAATTACACACAGCGCAACACAAACTACACTTCCCAGGATTCTTTGGGGGAAGCCATGACTGTCTAAAGTGAATTAAAGGTCTGACGTGGATGTGACCACCAGATTAGCCAAGCCAAACAGCTGAGTCTGGCTTTTAGAACACTGACAGTTAGTTCTTACTGAGCATGCCCAATGTTATAACAGACTTCAATGTTAAATTTCTTAAATTAATTAAAAAGTAGTGAGGCATTTTTTTAACTTTTAAACTGCAGGAGATGAAGGTCAGAATATGGGGCAAAGTCAGTAATAGGATTACAGGTACTCTGTGAAAATGGCTGATTTTTAATTAATTTCAACCAATTATGAGACCACTGCAGAGGTCCAACAGGGGTCTGGATTTCCCCCCCTTGTTTTACACTTTGAACTCTCAATTTTCTCTGACTGTTTTGTGTATCATCATGAAAACTTAGAAGGTTGTTAAGCAAGAGTATCTGAGTTCAGGGCTATAAGTTTTGTAAGGTTTTGTTTTGAAATGAGCTTATGGACAGCATGAGAATGGAATGCGGGGGTGTTTTCAATGTGACATTGCAGAATGCGAAAAATCCCTGCTGGCTGTAGTATACAGTCACTCTCATGGCTGTATAACTATGCAATGGAAGAATTGGAGGTGGGGGTTTTAGAGGCTTAGAGGGGAGCTCATAAATTAAAGTTACAGGTTACCCACCTGTGGTGTAGGGCTTTCAAAGCTTACTATCAGCAGTTTGAATCAGGCCCAGAAATAAGTTTCTTTATAATTTTTTTATACAACTTAATATAATAAAAATATCTAACCAGTTAAGACGGAACAATGTCAGAAATATATCCTCCCTGTGAAGCACACCAGTTATCAGCCTAGTCACTGCATTTTGAACAAATTGTCATTTCCAGACCCTTTTCAATAGCAGCCCTATATAGAATTCATTGCAATAATCTAATCTAGATGTTGCTAAAACATGAATGACCATAGCCAGGTCAGTTTTCTCCAGGAAAGGAGTCAGCTGGTGCAACAGCTGAAGCTGATGAAAAGTGTTCCTGGCTACTGATACCATCTGGGCACTCAGAGCAGTGCCAAATCCAGGAACACTATTGTGAATGTTGTTCTTATGCGGAAATGCAACCTCCATGCAAAACAGGCTGTATATCTAACAAAAGAAACCTCAGCCAACAGTATTTCTGTCTTGATTGCATTAAGCTTCAGTTTGTTCACCTACACTCAGTCCATCACTGAATTCATGCACTGGTTCATTATTCAATTATACTATTGAACATACCATTTTTATACAATTATATTTCCCTTTTACATTATTGTTTTCTAATATTTGTGGATTTGGAATATGCCATAAGCATAGATTTTCTACTGAGTTTTCTATGTCCATACCAAGACCCTTTAGTTTATTTGCAGCATAGCAACCCGCAGGAATCATTTAAAGGATCCCATCCAAAGCAATTCTTCTTCTGTTTGTCAGCACTTGAATTTCATTAGCCATAGGCTGCCAATTTATCAAATGTTGTTAGCTCCCTTTGGATCTTCTTCATTCTATACAGCCTTGACTATCCCAAATAAATTTATGTCATATGCACAGTTTATGGATAAAATGCAGCTCATGGACAGCAACTGGTTCACTGTAAAAATGTAATATAAATATGCTTGTGGAAATTGTATGAGAGCTCGTTTTCTTAAAATATTTATTTAAAGTAGCCTCCTCCAATATGGTGCACTCCATATGTTTGCCAGACCTAACATTAGGGGTTTAAAGCATTAAGAAGTTACAGGTGATGAGAAAGATCCTCTGACCAAGACTTTGGAGAGCTGCTGCCAGGCAAAGTAGACAATGATGGCTAGAGGGAGAAATAGTCTGACCAAGTCAAAGGAAACTTCCTTAGTGTTCACAAACCCAAAGTTTGATCAAATGCATGCTTTGCCAAACTGGTACCCTCCAGATGTTTTGGACCACAACTTCCGTCAGATGACAGTTGTCATCCAAAACAGGCAGAGGACATCTGGGGGTTGATAAAGGCTGTTCTTCATAATAGGGCCCTAGCCAAATTGAAACCTGTTCCATGCTAAGATCATTCCAAAATTGTGTGTAAATTGTAACTGTTAAAGCTAAGTTGATGTGGGCCTCATTAGCGCTTGGAAAGGAGACCACAGAAAGCCACATGAAAGCTGAGTCGAGCTTCACAAAAGCAAGAAAGGAGAACATGCAAGATAAATGTGGAAACACAGCTCAAATGGCAGTTTGGCCTTCTGGGGGAAAAGCATTTTCTTGCAAACAAATTCTGGGGGAAATGAGCAGGAGTATAGAACGTGTGTACACAACCCAGTGGATTCCAGCTAAAATCATCTCACTGAGTGATACCGAAAGCACTGCATTCATGTTCACTCTTTCCCCACATCAAATGAACATGTGGAGGGAGAAGTGGGAACACATCCACTGGCAGATGCACCTCATGAGGGAGAACATTTCACAAATAGGCAGCTGCTATTGAGGAGGCCCTGTACAATAGGCTACATTCCAGCGAGCCCGGTAGCAGGGGTGTGGGAGTCAAAGGGGGGCACCCCTCCAGAACTGTCATTCCTCTCCCCAGATTTTTTTTGGGAAATAGTCTTCTTTTTAATTTGTGACTTGACAGACAATAACAACCTCCATTTAAAGAATGATAGTTTTTTTTAAAGGAACAGAAGCAACTGAAGAATAAGACCCTCTGAAAAATCCAGTGAATAAGGCAGGATGAGTGCACAACAAAAGCCTCATCTAGAAGAGCCCTCAAACATCTGCTCACTCAAGACTTTTCCCTGACTAAGAACTGATTTTTCATAATCAACTTATAATTACTTAAGTGATCCTGAAAAACAGCCTGTTTAGTAACATGACGCTTGAAGAGTTCAGGACTAACTGCCTATTACTCTGAACTGTTATCATTCCTATTTATAGCTTCCTTGTTATATTGTATTTTATGTGTATTTTATTGTGCTGCATTTACTGCAACTGATTTGTACGTCGCCTAGAGTGGCCATTGGCCAGATAGGCGACACATAAATTAAATTATTATTATTATTATTATTATTATTATTATTATTATTATTATTATTATTATTATTATTATTATTATTAAATATTAGAATTTTGTATTTATACACCACAAGAGTGGCTGTATACTATATCCAACATGGATTTTTCGCATTCCGCAATGTTAAATTAAAAATACTCCCATGCTATTCTGCTGCTTCCCATAAGCTCATTTCAAAACAAAATTTCACAAAGTGTAAGGTCCTGAACTCAGAAACGCTTGCTTATCAACCCTCTAAGTTTTCATGGCGATACACAAAACACTCAGAGAGCATCCAGACTTGAAAGTCTGAAACATGAATAAAATAATCCAGACCCCTGTTGGACATTTTTCTGTTAGTGGTCTCATAATTTGTTGAAATTAAAAATCAGCCATGTTCAGAGAGTACCTGTAATCCTATTATTGATCTTGCCCCATACTCTGACCTTCATCGTCTGCAGGTTAAAAGTTTTTTAAAAAGCCTGACTGATTTTTAATTAATTTAAGAAAATTATGATACAGCAGGCATGCTCAGTAAGAACCAACTGTTAGTGTTCTAAAAGCCAGACTCACAGCTGTTTGGCTTGGCTAATCAGGGGACTACACCCATGCCAGACATTTATTCCACTTTAAACAGTCATGGCTTCTCCTAAGGAATCCTGGGAAGTGTAGTTTGTGAAGGGTGCTGAGAGTTGCTAGGTGACTCCTATTTCCCTGACAGAGCTCCAGTGGCCAGAATGGATTAACAGTCAGTCCATCTTTTACCAGCTTTGGCTGATAAGACAGCTGCGGCCGTTTCTGGACCGGGATAGCCTGGCCACTGTTGTCCATGTACTAGTAACCTCCAGGCTGAATTAGTGAAATGTGCTCTATGTGGGGCTGCCCTTGAGGTTGGTCTGGAAGCTGCAACTGGTGCAAAATGCAGCGGCGAGACTGCTCACTGGGCAGGGTATCGCCAACATGTCAACCCGCTGCTGAAAGAATTGCACTGGCTGCCCATTTGCTTCTGGGCCAAGTTCAAGGTTCTAGTTTTGGTGTACAAAGCCCTATACAGCTTGGGGCCAGGATACGTGAAAGACCGTCTTATCCCTTATATACTGCGCTCTGCAAGTGAGGGCCTCCTGTAGATACCATCTTATCAGGAGGTCCGTTCTGCACAATATAAGAAACGGACCTTTAGTGTGGAGGCACCTACCCTGTGGAATACCCTCCCTTAAATATTAGACAGGGGCCATCTCTGCTATCTTTTCGGCACCTTTTGAAGACTTTCCTCTTTCAACAAGCCTTTTAAATTGAGACCTATCCCAGCCTGCGTCTGTGTTAGAATTACTTTTTAATATATATTTTTTAAAAAAACACGTTTTTTAACCCTTTAAAAAAGATGTTTTTAAAGCTTTTAAAAATGTTTTTAAAGTTGTTTTGTTTTGGTGTATTTTAAAGTCTGTTTTATGATATTTTGATGTGTTTTTAGCACTTTTGTTTGCCGCCCTGGACTTCTGCTGGGAGGAAGGGGGACGGGAGAGGGGAGGGAGGGAAAAGGAGGGAGGGAGGGTAGACGAGGAGGTGAAGGGGAGGGAGGGGAGGGGAGGAAAGGGTAGGTTTGATCATTTGCATTCTTATTGAGCCTGGGCTCCTGCTGGGAGGAAGGGTGGGATATATATCAAATAAATAAATAAATAAATAAAATCTTCTGGGGATTGCAGCTCCTGGCAATTCTCAGCAACCTTCACTAACTACACTTCCCAGGATTCTTTGGGGGAAGCTAAGACTATTTAAAGTGGAGTAAAGGCCTGGTGTGGATGTGGCCAGGGACAGCTTTAGTTTAAATTTGAGTGGGAGACTACATGTGTCTGCTATAGAATAAAAAGTGGGGTTAACCCAAAAGATAATGATACTGTTAACAATGTTTTCCTTTTGGAAAGGAAAGGGACACTGCCTCTGCCCAGTGCCCATCCACCCAATCTCTTCCCCTCCTTCCTTCCTCCCCCTCCCCCTCCCCTATTTGCCCCTCTCCCAGGTCAGTTTCACCTATTCTAAGCATGATTGCACAGGAATAAAACCTATTTTTATTGATTGATTGATTGATTTTTACCCTGCCCTTCCTCCCAGTAGGAGCCCAGGGCAGCTCAATAAGCATGCAAATGATCAAACCTACCCTTTCCTCCCCTCCCCTCCCTCCCTTTCACCTCCCCATCTACCCTCCCTCCCCTCTCCCGTCCCCTCTCTTCCTCCTCCCCTCCCCACTCCAGCCCTCTCCTCCCCCTTCTCTTACCCCCAAGGTCAGTTTCACCTATCCTAAGCATGATTGCACTGGAGTAAATCCCACTGAACTCAATAAGCATGCAAATAATCAAACCTGCTGTCCCCCTCTCTTCTGCTTCTCCCTTCTCCTCACCTCCTCCTTCTCCTTACCCCATGGTCAGTTTCACCTATCTTAAGCATGATTGCACGGGAATAAATCCCACTGAACTCAGTAAGCTTTCAAATGATCAATCCATTCTCAGCAAACTTGCACAGGATCCCATTTCTTACCTCTTGGATTAAAAAGTGGAGAAATTCACTAACAGGCAAAATAAAAACCTTAGCCGTTTAAGAATGTACCTATAGCCAACAGATATTTCTATCAAGCTCTAAAAAGCAAGTAAATTGGGTAGCTATAGCGAATGCACCAGGGGAGCAGGAGACCTGAACTCCTCTTGAGATATGGTACTACTTAACAAATTTGTAAAAATGCAAACACAGTTTGGGCTGGTCTTTCACAGTCCAATCCATTTCCTGTGTAGCTTGGAATGATTGGGTAACATGTGCCTCTGAGCATGTGGAGAGTGGTGGCAACATCTATAATCAGCCCAAATAACAGAAACAAACCATATGCTATGCTGATTTTGTTTTAGCAGGGAGGAAGCAACAATATTAAGAGAGTTGATATGGTTCAGACAGTCACTTTAAATATGTTTGATTTACTTCGCAGTGTTAGTGAAGTTCACTACCTGGCCCTCACATTCTCTCCACCAGTTGGGGTGAGGAATTGGCTGGCACTATGTGTTCTCCCACGTAGAAATGTGGCTGCCCCACCTAACAAGGAAGGCTGACTACAGGGCTGTCTTGTTATGCAAATCTATACAGCTTAACATCTTTCCTCTATCTGTTATAGCCCTTGGAGTTTTTCAGAAGAAAGGAACCAAGATCATGGTAAAAGGCAGCATCCTTCCTAACAAGCATGGCTGGTTACAAGGCTGATTTCAGCCATGCAAAATCCAGAGCTTTCTGTAAACTAGGGGTGTACTAGAATTCCACCCAGTTCAGATTAGGTACCAAATTTTCCATTAATTTGCTTATTCTCAATCGCTGAGGATCAGATTTTAATGTAGTGAATTTCCATGCCTATTTTTGAAAAATTGACTTTTTTTAAAAAAAATCTATCTTTAAAACATCAATGTAAGAATCATAATTTATTGATATTTCCTTTTAAAATACCAATAGGGTAGGAGAATGGCCTAAGGAGAGTCCTGGGTGCCACACAGAGAGGCCTGGAGGGTTGCATTGCCCCTTGGGGCTGAGGTTCCCCACCCCATGCTATACCATGTAGAATTCACATAATAATGTGTAGCCCAGAACAGGGTATAGACACAGAAGCACATTTCAGAAACATAAATCCTTAAATAAGAACACTGCAGCAAGATATTTATAAGGCCTTAAGCAGTCAGAAAGTAGGGAGCACAATAAAGTATGAAAGTGGCAGGCTGCATTTGCTGACAGAAATAAGTAATTTCATTGACTGTACACTGAAAAGGGAAAATAATTTGTTTACATAATCCCATTTACTAGAGTAGTAAATATTTCAGTGAGCAACTCTTTCCCATTGGTTATGGAATGATAAACACATTACGTGCAGTTAAGAGGTAATGATTTAAACTGGCAGACATTCCTAATCTTGGATCAGAATGTGCTACATACCTCAGTATATAAAGAGAGTTTCATATTGTTGTTGTTGTTATGTGCCTCCAAGTCGACTACGACTTATGGTGACCCTATGAATCAGCGACCTCCAAGAGCATCTGTCATGAACCACCCTGTTCAGATCTTGTAAGTTCAGGTCTGTGGCTTCCTTTATGGAATCAATCCATCTCTTGTTTGGCCTTCCTCTTTTTCTACTCCCTTCCGTTTTCCCCAGCATTATTATCTTTTCTAATGAATCATGTCTTCTCATTATGTGTCCAAAGTATGATAACCTCAGTGTCATCATTTTAGCTTCTAGTGATAGTTCTGGTTTAATTTGTTCTAACACCCAAGTGTTGGTCTTTTTCGCAGTCTATGGTATCTGCAAAGCTCTCTTCCAACACCACATTTCAAATGAGTTGATTTTTCTCTTAACCACTTTTTTAACTGTCCAACTTTCACATCCATACATAGAGATCGGGAATACCATGGTCTGAATGATCCTGACTTTAGTGTTCAGTGATACATCTTTGCATCTGAGGACCTTTTCCAGTTCTCTCACAGCTGCCCTCCCCAGTCGTAGCCTTCTTCTGATTTCTTGATTACAAAATGTAAAACTAATAAGGAAGAAGAGATCTGCAAAATCTCCTGGAGCAATTCGTTATTGACATCCAAGCATTAGCACCATTGATTGCTACCTCTAATCCATCTGTGCATTGGATTTTAGGTTTTCTAACTTGAAATACCATACTGCCCATGTTTACAATGGTAGGGCCTCAGATGTTTTTGTACATTCTCACACTTGCACCGCATCATGAGTTCCTTAGTGTTACTAAATTAACCTGTGTAGTCTACCTTAATATTAGAAAACATATGATGCAGTGTAATAGTGGATTACCTAAGTGCTCATGAGAACATTACTGTTTAGGTAGTAGTAACTGTTTGCCTGGTGGACTAGACTGCAGTAGATTATGTCTCATATTTCATTTCACATGGAATTTGACAGCAGCCTTGTAAATTGCAGTTAGCACAAGCAAAAGAGTAAAGAAAATTGTGGGGGGAGGGAGAGAAAGAGATACGAGAAAGACGAATTTGTTGGCTCAGAAAAAGGATTCTCATTTAGCATTACAATGAAAGTATTAAGTTTTTGAATAATTTCAAAGCAGACATTCCCTTTAGAGTTTCACCTCTCTCTTTCTCTCTCTCTCTCTCTCTCTCTCTCTCTCTCTCTCTCTCTCTCACACACACACACACACACACACACACACACACACACGTTTTTTTGAATATCCATTGCAGTTTGAATACTAGAGTACCTGGGAAATCATATCTCAAAGTCATAAACTTATCTTTATTCTATAATAGAAAAAATGAAAAAACAGATGGCAGCAAAAGCTAAAAGAAGAAAAAAATCACCCACCAACCTACATGCACCTGAGAGAGGATTTCTTAACAGTTCTCACATATGGACACACATTCAAACACTGAAAACAACCTCCAAAGGTGACAGTCTTTTTCAACTCTACTTTGACTACTTTTCCTCTAGAACTCAGATTACAGTAACGGCTCTCCCATTCATCCTGTTGTCCTCAGCCACTTTCATAGTTAGGGCACTCACTTGATGAAGCAGAGGCAGGACTGTGCTGATGTCACATTCTGGGCTAGCCCTGCCCCCAACATTCACACATTTCATGTGGCCATCTGCAAAGGATTATCGATGTGCAGCTCATGCCCTCTACTTGGAATCACTAGGCATGTTCACATGTAGGGCAGTTCTTTTGCAGATGTCTGCAAGGTGAATGGTATTAGCCTGTAGACATGATGCCAGGAGAAGGGCCCTGCTCCTGCTTCCCCTCAAGAGTGCCCTACACACCAGTAATGTGTGAATTGGACTCTAGATGACACATTATCTCAAATAAGTCATTTAGTATATTATATATTTGTAAGTCACTTGAAGACATTTTTTGTAGAAAGTGATGAATAAATAGAATAAACAATAAAAATAATTATCCACAAAAGAGCAAGATGAGGCACAGCTAAGGTCCACTTTGAATGTTACTTTTTCCTATGTGCTTCTTGAAGTCTTGTGCGTTGCATTTCTGTCTGCCCAGATATTATGAAGAACACAATCTGAAGTGTGTTCACACAGAAGAAGTAAGTTGTTTAGGACTGCAGCCAAAGACATGTTGGTCTGAAATTCTTTCATTTCCCTTACTTGTATTTTTAAAAACATGAATAAAATAATCTCTGAAAACTACTTTAGACAAAGCCAAAAGATTACAGTTCTTTATAGTGGACTACCATAAGTGGTTAATCATATCAAATACATTGTCAAATGATCCATCTTTAAATCTATGGGAATTTATTTTTGTAGTATGTTTAGCATCAGAGTTTAAACTGAATCAAAGAAATGTGCTTCTTTGATCACACATAAGCTTATGCACGCTGGGCTGTAGCCAACATACTCAGTGTAGACTCATTGAAATTAATGGAACTAAGCTACTCATGTCCATTAACTTTTATGGGTCTACTCTGAGTAGGACTAATGTTGAATACAGCACACTGTGACAAGTCAACCAGTTAACATATAACATTTATTTTTTCTTTCTGTTGTCAGTGACTCAATAGATTCCTTGTAACATCAGGTGATTTAAGCAATGACTAAAATATATTAAAAGCTGCCAGGAGATCTGGGGAAATGCCATCTATTAAAACAAAGAGCCACATTAAGAAATATTTTCCTCTCACATAATCTGATCAAACAGCAGCCATTAATTGAAATAGCACATTCTTTCTGGGAAGGAAGGGGATTTATTTCCTTCATTATGTTACTATCAGCCAAACAAAAGTTTTACTGCTATGAAGACATCACAGAATTAGCCTGAGAGAGTATGTTTTGATGAACAAAAAGGACAGATGAGTTAGTGATGTTTGTGTATTGTGAGGGCTACACGGAAAAGACAAATTAGGAAATAGAGGAATCCCAGTGATGGTGCTTCCAAATTATACCCAGAAGTATCAGAAATGTTCATTTAGTTGGCCCAAAATCCTTCAGTTGACCCACTGAAGGCATCCCTTATCAGTTAGAATATACAGCCACAAGAGTGGCTGTAATTCTGCAATGTTAAATTGAAAATACCCCCCATGCCATTCTGATGCTACCCATAAGTTCATTTCAAAACAAAACCTTACAAAACTTATAGTTGTGAACTCAGAAATGCTTGCTTAACAGCCCTCTACATTTTCATGGTGATACACAAAACAGTCAGAGAGAACAGAGAGAGAGAGAAAACCAGACCCCTTTTGGACTTTTTTCTGACAGAATTCTCATAATTTGTTGAAATTAAATAAAAATCAGCCATGTTCACAGAGTACCTGTAATCCTATTAGACCTTGCCCCATAGTCTGACCTTCATCTTCTGCAGTTTAAGTTTAAAAAAATGCCTGACTGATTTTTAATTAATTTAAGAAATTTAGCATTACCGTCAATGATAAACCCAGGCATACTCAGTAAGAACCAACTGTCAGTGTTCTAAAAGCCAGACTCACCACTGCTTGGCTAGGCTAATCAGGGGGCCACACCCACACCAGACCTTTATTTTACTTTAGACCACTATGGCTTCCCCAAAGAATCCTGGGAAGTGTAGTTTGGGAGGGGGTTGAGAGGAGACTCCTATTCCCCTGACAGAGAGCTCCAATGGCCAGACTGGTTTAACAGTTAGTTCCTCTGATTGAAACTTTGTGAAGGGAACAGGTCGTCTCCTAGCAACTGTCAGCACCCATCACTAACTACACTTCCCAGGATTCTTTGGGGGAAGCTGCGACTGTCTAAGCCCTGGTGTGGATGTGGCCAGGGACAGCTTTGGTTTAAATTTGGGTGGGAGACTACATGTTCCTGCTGTAGAATAAAAAGGTGGGGAACCCTGAAAAAGAATGATACTGTTCACAATGTATTCCTTTTGAAAGGAAAGGGGCTTCCCCTCTGCCCAGTGCCCACCCACCCAATCTGAGCATATGGTGAGTGATGGCAACACTTGCAATCAGCCAAAATAACAGAAACAAGACGTGCTGTGCTTATCTTGTTTTAGCAGGGAGGAAGCAACATTATTAACAGTTGATATGGTTCAGACAATCACTTTAGATATGTTTGATTTACTTTGCAATTTTAGTGAAGTTTCCTATAGGAAATCATTTTCTTTTGCTTCTGTGTCTGTGAATATGTGAAGCACAGTAACACTAAAAAAACTCCAAAAACAATTGTGGAATAGTGGCACTGACTATTCTGCAGAACAGTTTCCAATGGACATGAGGAGTGTCTCAGTTTGCACAAGATCAAACAGTGGGAGGTGAAATATATTCTAGCAAAATTCTAGGTATGCTCTCTGTTTTTAATTGACCATGTCCACCTTTCCTTAAGTGGAGTGGTTTAAGCATAGCAGGCTGAAAACATGCATCTTGGGCAGGCCAAGTTTGTTTTTTCCAACAGCTAGATTCATTGCTTAAGTAGCAACATATTGTAATCAGTCTAATTTTACATCAAACTGCAGTTGCAGATTCAACTGTTAATGCACTCAAAACGGAAATAGAACATAACTTGTAAAATGCAAAATGCGGCAGCGAGACTGTTCACTGGGGCAGGGTATCACCAACATGTCACCCTGCTGCTGAAAGAATAGCACTGGCTGCCTATTTGCTACTGGGCCAAGTTCAAGGTTCTAGTTTTGGTGTACAAAGCCCTATACAGCTCGGGACCAGGATACCTGAAAGACTGTCTTACTCCTTATATACCCAGTTGATCACTGTGCTCTGCAGGTGAGGGCCTCCTGCAGATACCATCTTATCAGGAGGTTCATTCTGCACAATATAGGAAATGGACCTTTAGTGTGGCAGCACCTACCCTGTGGAATTCCCTCCCTTTGAATATTAGGCAGGCGCCATCTGTGCTATCTTTTCCATGCCTTTTGAAGACTTTCCTCTTTCAATAAGCCTTTTAGGTTGAGACCTATCCCAGTCTGCGTCTGTGCTGGAATTGCTTAATATGTTTTTTAATAATGTTTTTAACCCCTTTTTAAAGTTGTTTTTTAAAAAATGTTTTTAACTCTGTTTTGTTTTACTGTATTTTAAGACCTGTTTTTATGATGTTTTAAAGTGTTTTTAGCGCTTTGTTTGCCGCCCTGGGCTCCTGCTGGGAAGAAGGGTGGGATACAAATTAAATAATAAATAAATAAATAATAAATAACTTCCAATTTGAAACACAAAATGCTGTCTTTGCCATGATATGACATTGACCAATAAAAAGGCTTTGAAATTAATAAATAATAAATTTGACACAGATTTCTAGGATGAATAATGAGAGAAATATAATTTTCTAGGTTAGATTCTCTGTAGAAAAAGTAGTAACACAGGAAAGAAGCAAAGAAGAACACCAACAAACATACAAAAACATAATTCTCCATCTTTGGAGATGGCAGGTGTTGCCACCACTCACCATATGCTCAGAGGCACATGTTACCCAAGGTCCTGGAACAAGTGGTTGCAGACCAGCTCCAGACACTCTTGGATGAAACCGATTATCTGGATCCATTTCAATTGGGTTTCAGGCCTGGGTTTGGCACAGAGACAGCCTTGGTCGCCCTGTATGATGACCTTTGCCGGGAGAAAGACAGGGGGAGTATAACTCTGCTGATTCTCCTTGACTTATCAGCGGCCTTTGATACCATCGACCATGGTATCCTTCTGGGGAGACTCGCTGATTTGGGAGTTGGAGGTACTGCTTGGCAGTGGTTCTGCTCCTATTTGGCGTGTCGTCTCCAGAGGGTAGTGCATGGGGAGTACTGCTTGGCACCCTGGGCCCTCCGGTATGGAGTTCTGCAGGGGTCAGTTCTATCCCCCATGCTTTTTAACATCTACATGACGCCACTGGGTACGGTCATCAGGAGTTTTGGCGTGTGTTGTCACCAGTATGCTGATGACACGCAACTCTACTTCTCTTTTTCATCTTTTTCAGGTGAGGCTGTCAATGTGCTGAACCGGTGCCTGGTCGCGACAATGGACTGGATGAGAGCTAATAAACTGAAGCTCAATCCAGACAAGACTGAAATGCTGTTAGTGGGTGGCTCTTCTGACCAGATGGTGGATGTTTATCCTGTCCTGGATGGGGTTGCACTCCCCCTGAAGGAGCAGGTTCATAGTTTGGGTGTTCTTTTAGATCCATCTCTGTCACTTGAGGCTCATGTAGCCTCAGTGGCACAGAACGCTTTCTACCAACTTCGGTTGGTGGCCCAGCTACGCCCCTATCTGGACAGAGACAACCTCGCTTCAGTTGTTCATGCTCTGGTAACCTCTAAATTAGATTACTGCAATGTGCTCTACGTGGGGCTGCCTTTGAAGATGGTTCGGAAACTGCAGCTCGTGCAAAATGCAGCGGCCAGATTGTTAACAAGGACCAGGTGGTTCGAACATATAACACCGATTCTGGCCCACTTGCACTGGCTGCCTATATGTTTCCGGGCTCGATTCAAGGTGCTGGTTTTAACCGATAAAGCCTTACACGGCTTGGGACCACAATACCTGATGGAATGCCTCTCCCGATATGAACCTACCCGTACACTTCGTTCAGCATCGAAGGCCCTCCTCCGGGTGCCTACTCAGAGGGAAGCTCGGAGGATGGCAACGAGAAAAAGGGCCGTCTCAGTGGTGGCCCCCGAACTGTGGAATGATCTCCCTGTCGAGGTACGCCTGGCGCCAACATTACTATCCTTTCGGCGCCAGGTTAAAACCTTCCTCTTCTCCCAGGCATTTTAACATTTTAACAGCTAATATTGTAACTTTTTAACATTTTAATATTTTCACACTTCAGTATTTTAGTATGCTAGTGTTTTTGTAGTTTGGTGTGTTAAATTGTTTTCTTTGTGGCTTATTGTATATTGTATATTGATGTTTTAGTGTTGTGAACCGCCCAGAGAGCTTCGGCTATGGGGCGGTATAGAAATTTAATAAATAAATAAATAAATAAATTATTCCAAGCTATACAGGAAGTGGATTGGACTGTGAAAGACTAACCCAAATTGTGTTTGCATTTTTACAACTTTGTAGGGCAGTACAATATCTCAGAGGAGGTCAGGTCTCCTGCTCCCTTGGTGCATTCATTGTAGCTGCCCAATTTGCCTGCTTTTAAAAGTTTGATAGAAATATCTGTTTGCTATAGATACGTTCTTAAACCAAAAGTTTTTTGGCCTGTTAGTGAATTAGTCATTAATAATGTCTGCTGCAGTTGACACAATCTACTGTTCTGCATTTCCCTGCCCCAGTCAGGATCACTGTCTTACTGAAGTCAACAGGGTATTGCTAGAAAAAAATTATTTCATAATAGTAGATGTTGCACTATAGACCCTGTGCTTTTTTTTTGCCCTTTAACAGACCTGGCAAAAACATGTTCCCATTTGAGGCTTCCTACTCTGAAAAAAGGAGTGGCAACATAGGAAATGGGGAGAAACATTCTATAATTGTACATCAAGCTATCAGCATGTTTTACTCTAGTTTTTGAGGGTTCATCAATATTTTACTGGATATTTGCCCTAGTAGCAAAAATAGTCTTTCAACAAGTATGTTACAGTAACTGAATCACTCTGGAGTAAAACTCCAGGTTTCAATGACTATGAGACAGCGCTGGTGAATCCCAACCAACCTTTAAACCCCAAAATAGTTTGGAAAAAAGCATTGTATATTAAGTGTGAATTACAGCCCTATTTATTTTAATGTTCCTGTTATTTAAATTTGTATCCCCAAAGGAGTCCAGGGCAGCAAACAACAAAAATTTAAAACAGTACAAATTAAATCATATAAGAACATATTTAAAACAATTAAAAACCATCTAAAACAATTTAGAACCACTTAGAACATTTCAAAGCATCTAAAAACAAGACACCTACTCTTCTGGTTATTAAATTCATGGTTGCCATTGCTAATATCTCCCAGTCATCAAATGTCTGTGTAAACAGGAATATTTTAAAATTTCTCCTGAAAATCAGTCATGAGAGATACAGGTGCTCCTCACCAGGGAAGAAATTCCACTATCAAGAAGGCCCTGTCACAGGTTGGCGTCAACTGGCCAGCAACCAGAGGCAGCATCACCAATTGCAGGGTCTGAGAAGGTTGACATTCAGGGTGTCACTCCTTTAGGTACTTGGGTACCAAGCCATTTAGGGCTTTGTATGCCAGAACACCCTGAATTGGGCTTGGTAGCTCACCAACAACCCAATGTAGAGCTTTCAGGACCAGTGACACTTGGTCTCATTGGGCTGTTCCACTTACTAACCTAATAATGAATAACTATTTAGCTGTCAATACTTGTTTCACATGACAAGGAACAGTTAGGAAAACCAGTCTTTGCACATGGACAAACTGGCACAGATTCTACCGAGTAACTGATCTAAAGGGAACTGGAATTACATAGTATTACTTCAAACAATGCATCATTAATATATGAAATTCACTACCATAAGACTAACACATTAGATTTTTTCATTATTATTAAGGATTGAAATGCATGCCTCTCTCAACAGCTGTTATCCATGATTGCTAAATGGAATATCCATGTAAAGTGGGAATACATGATCAGGCAGTGATCTTCTTGTATGCACCTGTGGCATATTTTTGTGTACATGATGGCGAGTGTATCACACATAAAAAGTCATGTTCAAAAGGAACTCTTCTGCTAATATGAAACGTAATGTTCCACTGGTGTGTTACAGAACCACACACATGAAGCTAAAGTGACACCAGTCCAGAGTGATAAATATCTAAAGCCGCTGTAGATCACTAGTGTATGAGCAAAGCTACATTTGCAACAACACATAGAGAAAGAGCGTCTTGTCCAGTATAAAAATCAGGTAATTTTTCAAAAGATATTAGTAGGCACGTATCCAAGCACAGGCAAACATCATTAATATTTAAAGGGTTTCAGACCTGGATATAAACCACTTGGAAGAACTATACATAAATCCCTGCTGTAAAATATAAGACTGCCTGGAGTGGTATTTATGAATAAAATAGAATTGATTCAGCCTCCCATCCGGAAACTACATCATCAAGTAATTTCAGACATTCAGATAGGAACGTGAAGAGTGTGATAGGCTATAATTTGATTTTTGTGCTGTTTGTTAAACTTTGTATGTCTGAGAACTGCAAGTACAACATCAGACTCTTCAAGATGTTTTCCAGTTTGTGTGTTTGGAATCTTGTTTCTTTGCTGCATAACCACATGGATGTTTTTACTTGTGGAAAATAAGTCCCGCAAAGTTGCATGTAGATGAGAATCCAGAATAATAAAATCTCAGCTGACAGTTTAAAAGACAACCTATCGATTCAACAATATAGACTGCCCCAATCCAAAGATTCAGCGTTGTAAATAACAGATTTCCAGTGCAATCCTATCTGTGCCTCCTCAGAAGTAAGTCCCATGAGTTTAATGGGATTTACTCCCAGGTTAGTGTATAAAGGATTGGAGCCTAAAATTATTATCTAAATATATGAAAAAAATGAATGTGCTTTCTATTGAGTCAGACAAACACTGTTTGCTCAAGCTGGGTATCATCTTCTCTTACACAAAGCAGCTCCCCAGAGCCTGCCCAAGCTCTGCTGCCTGAAATAATTTAACTGGACATGCTGGAAACTAAACCTCAGTATGCATGAGCTATATGAACCTTCTCATCATAGCCCACTTAAATTCAGTGCAGAACTTTGCAGCCTTGGGCTTTGGAAAGTCTCAGGAGGTGAAATTCTATGGCTATGTGGGCAGTAACAGAAAACACATTGATGTGTGCCCTTGCTGTCCAAACATGATTACTTGCTGGCCCTGTCTAGAGCAGGCTCTTGGTTAATCTAGCACATCAAATCAAGTATTGGGAAGGGGGCTCTGGGGTACGTTAGCTCCAGATTTTTCAGAGATTTATAGGCAAAATCAGCTCCTGAGTTATACTTCTAAAGAGAGAGGTACTATGCTCATGTCCTGTTTATGGACTTACCAGGAAGCTTGACTAAATAGACTGCCCTTTGGTCTGATCTAGCAAGGCTCTTATATTCTTATACCCAGACAGCAGGAATGCAGTAGTTCCCAATCACTGAGTCCCACCAAGAAAGGATACCCTATATTTGGCCCCAGAAGTGTTTGGCCTGTGAAGTCATGACGGTCTAAACCATACAGTAGTAGCACATCATTTAAATCATGGCGTGTTCTTCCAAACTATTGTTATAGACAATAGCTAGCTTTTCTCAAGCCAGCTAAAACCAAATTACCATTCTTGCAGATGGCCCCATTTGTCTCCCATAGTGAATCCCCTTGAGAAGAGTCTTCACCTGGATGCTTCCCAGACTCAGGCAAGCCAGCAAGGCCCACTCTATTAGCCTGATTAAAACCAACTGTCATTTGGTTCTACCTCTCCCAGAGATGTCCGTTCCACCAGGCTGTATCCAAGGGAGAGATGAGACAAGAGGTCTTTCCTTTGCTTCAGCTGGGTGGGTCCAATGACCGTGTGGCTCCTGCACTTCCAGAGTGTCTCCATTACCAGGTATTTCATCTGGCTGCAAAGATGAAATAGCAAAGCCCAGCTGGGACTGACTGCATCTTGGCTCCTCTCTCCCAGAACTCCCTCCTTCAAAGGCCATCCCACTGTGTGGTATGTAGTGATTAGAGTGTGGGACAAGGTCCTGGGAGACCAAGGTTCAAATCCCCACTCAACCATAAAGCTCACTGGGTGACCTTGGGCCAGCTACATTCTCTCAGCCTAACCTACTTCACAGGGCGGTTGTGAGGATAAAATAGAGAGGGAGGAGAACTATGTATGCCACCTTGAGTGCTTTGCAGGAAAGGTGGGATATAAATGTAATAATAATAAATAAATAATAAATGTTAACAATGAAGCAATAATTGGACTTCCGGGAAGGGTGACTTAGCCTGTGCCTGCTTTTGAGACGGGCTCCTGCCTCAAAAGAAGCTTATTCAGATATATCAGTCAGTTTTTTCTTTTTTTTTGACTGATTAAACTTCTCCCGGGTAGGGAGAAACGAAGAGATTAACCTCAAAGCCTATTTTTGTTGGGACGACCAGATCTCATTAATTTATGGGACGAGGTCCAGCCGACGATTTATGGGACGGATTTTCAACAGCAAGCTCTATCTGTTAAAGCGAACGTTCACCTTATCTTCTAAGAGAGAACGCACTAACAGGCAAGCACCCTTCTTTCTATATTTTTCTTTTACTTGACTTAAATTGTTGCTGTTTAAAAGAGATTTGCCAGATTGATCAGTTTTTGACATCTCACTGGGGAGCCATAACTTCTCTCTGCTACGCACTAATTAATAGCTTATCTCTGTTTTTGTTGCAAAAAGCTGTCCTGGATTTGCATTCTAAAGATATACACAGAAGAGGGATTTCTATTCCAGATTTTTATTTTGAAAAATATTATACTGTTTTGAGACTACTCTCTTTTTGGTCTATTTTATTTTGACGAATCTGTTTCTTGACGATTGCCATTAATTGTTTCGATCCTGGGAACTGCATTTTGTTTACTTAACTATTGGAGAGATAAGGCTGTCTGCTCTGTTTATACTGTGATGTCACCAAGTTTGGAGAATTAACCCAATTGTTGCTGAAATAAGAAGTGGTTTTCCTATATTTTTCTTTTAAAATGGCAATTAAGAAAGTGGCTGAAAATCTGGAAATAACTATGTTTCATAAAATAATGGATGAGATTGAGATAATGAAAATTGAATTGAGTAAAATGAAGCAGGAGATTAAAGATATAAGGGTCCCTGTGAGAGAGGTGACCCTGGAAGGGGTCCCTGTGAGAGAGGAGACCCCGGAGATTGGAACAGGGGTCCCTGTGAGAGAGGAGACCCTGGAGACTGGAATAGGGGTCCCTGTGAGAGAGGAGATCCCGGAGATTGGAACCAACGTGGAACAGGAACAAGATTTGGAGTTTATGGACTTTAGAAATAAAATCTATTGTTTGGAACTCAATGTTATCTCTGAAGAAATGAATGAAGATTCTAGAGATAAAGTTATCAATGGCATGGATAATCTTCTGGACTGGAATGATGTGATGGAGCCCAATATAGAGAAAATCTATGGAATTAACTGCAGCCATGTGACAATGGAAAAACTTTTAAGAGATGACCCAGTGTATTTTGAAAAAAAGAACAGAGATATGATTTTACAGCAGTATTTCAGCAACCTATTCAGAATGGATGGCAAGAAAATATTTGGGATAGAGGTAATTCCCATCAGACTCTTACTATATGACTATGGCTTTGACAGCAAGATTATTATGGAATACTGATAATGGAAGATTGGATATTGAAATTACTGGACTTAACAAGACTACTGAAGATGGAAGATGGAAAATGGAACTAATAGAGATAATAGAACAATGGCTACTGAAATTATTGAACCTAACAGATTCTGATGTGATGGATTAATTGAAATGTTTATTTTGACTATGGTTATGACAATAAGATTATCATAATTAGTAATGAGATGGATTAATCGATATGCTTATCTGGAAAAAAAAATTGATAGATATATTTCTTAAAGAATTGAAACCTCTCTTTGACTTTTTGTGGAAAGAATAAAGTAATGTTTATGAGATTTGATGATTAAGTAAGATAACTACTGGAGGAAAGTGATTTTATAATATGACTTAAGAGACAGGATTGTTATATATTATAGACTTATAACTGATTTGATCTTTGACAAATGGGAAGTCAATATTTTACTCTTTATTTTTTATTTTTGTTTTTTTTTCTTTTTTTCTTTTTGTTTAACTATTTTTGATTTTGTTTTTTGTCTTTGAATGTTTTATGATTTTGTCTTGTATGTTTTATGAAAATCTGAATAAAAATTATTGAAAAAAAAAAAAAAACAATGAAGCAATAATTGGTATCTCAATTTGCTTTATTTTTCTCTTCTCTTCCTGTCTCATGTCTATTAGATTATATATCACTATTTTAAATTTGTAAACTGCCTTGAGTGCACTTGTAGAAAGTCAGTATAGGTATAACTTATAAATGATATTTTTTCAGACTCATCAGGACTGAAAAGTCATCACAGTATGTGCACCTTTTTAAACAATAACAACATCATCACCACAGGATTCATCAACGGTAGAACCAACTGTCAACTGCTGTGATCGACAGAGATTTCCCTCCTTTCAGTTGATCTGTATGTGAAATCAGGCTCCCAACCAGTGAGAGAGCTGCCATAGTTTTTCTGCTGATTATTTCAAAGAGAAACTATTCTACAGAGGAGCCTAACTGCTGTGAAGCTTGAACTGCAATTTTCCTATTTGAGACAACCCCCTTTTTCGATCTGCTGTGGCCTCAGCATTTCATGATACAGCTGAAAAACGTTCAGCCCACATGGAGTTTCAACCCTGGCAGCCCACAATAAGGCAGCTGTGGCTAGTGTGCCCAGCAGAACTCAGCATGGATTGGCTTTTAGCATGCTGATCCTAAATGGGCAATTTCAGCAGTGTGCTAATAGCCAATCCACTAAGGTTGACTCTGACTGCTATGATTGCTTGCTTGAGGATCTGAGGGTTGGAGAAATTGGAAAATAGGATTCTCCCTGTCGCCCTACCCCCCCACTCCCCACCCACGGTTGTTCAGGCAAATGGCAGCTGCAGCTCCATGGCAGTCTGTTACTGGATCCACCACTACCACCTGAAGAGGCACATTCCCACACTCTTCATGGAGCAACACTTCCACCTGGGCTAAGTACTGAAGGGGAGGGGCAAATGAAGGGTCTGCAACCTCTCCATTCAACTGGCAGAGCATGATTTCCTACTTTCAATACAGTGGTGTTTGGAGGGGACCAAGAGCCTATGTACCAAAAGGGGTTGCACAGTGAGCTGGTCACAACAATAGGATATTGATGCAGTCAGTTCTAGTTTTATTGTTTATAGTCAATGACCATTACAATATAAACACAAGATACAATGTATACCCATAGATAAACACACAGTAACAACTGATCCAACAATACATGAATAAGATATTCAGAATACAAATAAATAAGATTTAAAACAATTCAATTAATTTTAACACTCTCCTTAATATTTGGTGCTAGTATGATTTAAAAAGGCTGTTCTGTCTGTATTGTAGCCAGGGCCGGCTCCAGGAATGACGGGGCCCTTGTGCATCAGCTTGCCCTGGCCCCCGGCATGTGTGTGTGTGTGTGTGCATATGCGCGTCCCAGGCCCCCCACACCTACCTGTCTGCTGTCTTTTACCATTGCCCTTAACGAAGATGGTAGCCACAGTTTCCCTAAGGGGATGACGCCTCTGCCACCATCTTTGTTGATGGCACGCGTGCGTGCTACGTGCATGCATCTCTGCCATCAACTAAGATGGCGGCAGGGGCTTCAGTACCTTAGGGAAACCACAGCTGCCATCTTCATTAAGGGCAATGGTAAAAGACAGCAGTCAGACAGGTGGGGGCTGCGGATCGCGGAAGGGGAGCGGGCGGCTGAGGGCCCCCCTGTAGCTCCAGGGGCCATTGGGCCAGTGCCCCACCTGGCCACCCTTTAGAACTGGCCCTGATTGTAGCTGAAGCAAATAAACCTACTCTGTAGCTGATTACTTTGTCTACATCAACCAGCTACCATCTAGTCTTAAAATTATTTGACCGACCTTCTAAGAAGGTCTGAAGAGGGAGAAGAAACCTAGCTCTTGGTGCATTGTATAAAGGGCAATATAGAATATAATGCACAACATCTTCAATTTAGCCTGATCAACATACACAAAACTGTTCTTTTACTGGCCCATTAGAAAATCTGCCAGCCCAATATTCGGTAGGCATTGTTTGAATTCTAAGCTGGGTGCAAGTGTGCCTAACATGAAAAAAGTTAGTTCCTGCAAATAAGTTGCACTTTTATGGTCTGATTTAATTTGGTATACCAAATGACAAACCTGCAGTTCTTCATGTATTCAAAATCCCTTTTGGCATCTTTGGCAAAAACTGCATCCCGAATCTTACAATCAGATACATACTGTGATGTCATTGCTAAGGGAATCAAATAACTCAGCATCAGACATCTACAAAACTGTTCCCAGTCTTCTTTGTTCTGTAAATCTAAAAAGCATATTTTTTTATCTGACATCAATGATAGCTTTTGCCAGTACAATATAATAGATTTGTGAATATGTGCTTTTAGAGATGGGAGACCTATTTCATCCTTAGTAATGCACTGGGTGTACTGTGGGATAATGCCAAATGCATGCACAAGAACTTATTTTGAATTACATCAAGTTCATCTCTGTAATGGCTACCCCAAATTGCTGCACCATATAAAAGATGGCACACAATCTTGGCGACAAATTTTTTTAACATTGGTTTTAATAAATGATGGCCCTCAGTATAGTAAAGCCTCTTTGTAGGCCCCAGTGAATGGGCAACTGAAGATGTAATTGCCTCAAAATGGGTATGCCATAATGTATTTTCAGAGAAATGTTCTAATGAATGACACTGTTCAGTACTATGTCCATCCAGAGTCCATTAATGTTGTTCACACCTTTTGACAAACACCACCACTTTAGTCTTACTGCAATTAATAGATAGACCTTCCTGCTTACAGGAAATTCCAAATTTGGTAAGTAATCTTCTCATACCCATAGGACATTGCTTATCTCTGTCATCCTTCCTTAATTTTGAGTAGTACTTACAAACAGAGCATGTCTGGAGATCTAGCCATAGATAATGAGTTTGGAGTAGAAAGGAACAAAGAATTCAAAGGGCTTTGTCCCGCCTGTTCACCAAATTTGATGGACGCTTTACTAGTATATTCACATAGGGTTGTGTCCAACTCTGTTGTTATGCAAGCAAAATAGACTTCCACAAAAGACTTTTTTTTAAAGGGTCAGGACTAACTAAAATTAAAGCAGAAAATAAGTCCAAAGCTTGCTGGAAAATAAACATCTACAGGCAGTGATGGAACATTGGCAGAGTGGGAGGGGGGAGAACTAGACTTCTTGGGGCAGGGAGTTCCACATCTAGGATGCCACAGTGGGAAAAGGCCTTCTTACCAATCGCCACCAACCGTAGCCCAGACAGTAAAGGGACAAGCAGGCTGGCAGAATTATGTGAAATTTCTTTGAATTTTTTTTTGCTGTCCACAGAATATGGAGGCATTCAAATTAACCAATCACAGAGGTTTAGGGCCACAATCCTGTACTCAGTCTTCACTCCTGGAACTCTCTCAGTTCCTCAGAAACAACAACCATGCATCTAGTCTGGGGCCCATGTGTGCTAACTGCTAGCAATTGCTTGTTACCCCATCTGCATCTCCCTAGCCATTGCTTGTTACCCTCTCTGCATCTCCCTTTGCTTCCCATAGGCAACTCTCCAACCAGTACTGGAAACAGAACCTCCTCCCACATTCAGTGTTGTGGAGACCATGAGAGAGATCCATCCCATTACCAGCAGCTCTCTCAACTGTTCCTCCATAGGGTTGCCACCCTACCTATTCCAGACAGGCTCCCACACTCTTGTGAGTTCCATGACAGAAAGTTATGAACAGTTGAAGATGTTTCTGAGGAGCCCTGAGGGACAGCGCACCCTCTCCTCTGAAGTCTACTGAGCAACTGTAAAATGCACAGAAGCCCTGTTGGAGTGAGCTATTGCAGGCTGCTCCTGTGAAAGTGATGTTCATTCCCATTCTTACCTGTCTTGGTCCTTTATTTTCCTGCCAGCAAAAGGCTCCATTCCTCCTTCAGTGAGTCTTGAATTTTTGTTCCAATGGAGATCTATGCACTCTCTCAGTGGGCATCCACACCAGGGAGTTATTTGGAAGCTGCACCTTCTACTCCCTCCTTCTTTCCCTTCATGTTGTGCATCCAAAAGGGTTCTTGTGTACATGCCTGGTAAAGAGGGATTCAAAACTGCTCTGCGCAGGAGGTTCTAGGGACTCTTGGTGGCTGGGTGATTACTACCTGTGCCACAGTAGCTCATACAGTGGATGGCACTGTGGCATCATCATATGTGTTGTATTGTGGCAGTAGGATGGGGGAACACCATAAGTGGCTTGACTCCCCATCATCGTAAGTGGATTGGTTGCTTCCTGGGTGAGATAACGATGGTGCTACTGCTGCAGCCTGTGATTTGTGAGAAATAGATGCTGGAGGTGTGACTGGCAGCATTGCTCTGTTCTGGGTTTTATGCAGTAGACTTTCCCCACCTCCCCTTCTGTTCATAGGTTATGACATACATTACCCCAACATTGAGCCGGCATAAGAGCCTGTTCCATGTAAATGGTACAGGATTCTCTGTAGGTGGTTTTGTTTTTCATGGGCTGTTAGGTCCTCACATTCATTAAACTAGAATAACAGGCAACATCTTGATGACCAAGGGAGTAAAAAATATAGAATAAATATATCATATATGTAAGGAGTTATGTCACTCATAGAATTAGCTTTATAAGATGCTACATATAGTTAGGTTGTGCTTCCCAGATGGTGCAAATCTTTGCATCTCTAGCTAATTATTTATTATTAGAGGTATTATTTATTATAGGTATTTTTACACTACACATCAGTCATATTTCCAGGATGGTTTACATGAAAAATACAGTAAAGCAGTTAAAATGCACACACACACACACACACACAAGTCTGCACAATCAACTTAAGAACATTCCTCAGGAGCCAAGTATTTGCAATATTCTCAGTCCAACACAAAACTGATTCTTCCAGGCCAGTGCACAGCTTCTAAAACAACCTAAAATTAAATCTGTAATTTGGTAGCAGTTGCGTTAGTGGAGAGCTTTCACACTCTTTACTTCAGCTGGAAAGAAAAAAAAGGCTCCACGATTTAAAGTCTAATTCTTGATCTGAAATTTAGATGAGCCCAACATTTGTGCTGTCTGTCTTTATGCATTAAGAATAATAATTTAATTCTGCATGTATTATTGGTCTTAAGCTTCAGGATGTGGTAAACAGCAGATAAATCATTTGCAGTCCTTGCCATTTTTCCCCTGTGTGTATTTGCAAACTAAACCTTTGCCTATTTATAAATTGCTAAGTATGTGTGAAATATGCTAATTGAGTAACTTCTCTTTTCCAGTTTCTACGCTGACTAAGAAACATGCCCTTCTAGATATTGTGAATTATGGAAATCCATCTTCAACTGGTGCAACACAACACTAGTCTGATATCCATTCAGCACTTTGTGAACCTCTAGGCTGTATGTCCATGGCTTGAAATGGGTGGCTTACAAGCATGATACCTGCAACTAAGCAAGCAAGGAGAACCTTGAAAATACACAGGAAATGATGGAATAATCTGTAACATCAGCATTTATAGAAAGTAATACTCAGTAGCATCAATCAGCATCCCTAGCAGAAATCCTTATTACAATTGCCAGTGGCTGCAATGTTTTCCAAGGGGCCAGAACAAAAATGGGGATGGCCTGTTTTTGTGTCTTAAAATAGCAGCTTGATCTGCTGAAATCAGTAAGTGAAGTTTTTCAAAACTTAGGAGATATGCACTTGATCAATGGGTTTGAACATGTAGACAGGGAGAATGAGAACTGCACCTGCTCTCTCTCCTCCGCCCCCTTTCATGTTTTCTTAGAAGCTCTGAATGGGAACTTATGCATGTGCAACTTGTAGGTTTGCAGGATTTACAATGCTTGCTTGTAAATCAATCACTGTGATATCCAGATTAGCCTCTGCATATTAAGCAAGAAAAACATTCAGTACAGACATTCAAAACAGACATTACAATCTTGCTCCCCCATCCACATCCTCATATACACAGGTTATCTTTAACAGAACAAGTTTTTGTTAAAGGCATAAGAGCAGTGACTGACATGGCAACTCTATTGGGTACTCTTCATTAAAGATCTTCAAGAAAGCACAGATTGGTAAACTAGTACATTGGAAGTATATTTGCTATGCTACATAAACCACTGATTCTAGATCCTGAAATTAACAAATGGCATTTTATGAGCGGCCCAAGTGGTGCGTATCTACCATTCCTATTTGCCCTCATGCTCATGCCTTTAAGTGATAGTTTTTCTCCCTTTAGCTCTTCATTTCAGCTTGCTTGTAAATCACATAGTGATATCTAGATTAGCCTCTGCATATTAAGCAAGGAAAACATTCAATAAAGACATTCAAAACAGACACTACAATTATGATTTTCCCCAGATTATTTTGTAGGAAGTGAAGCTGACACAAAGCTCTTCATTCCCCAGCTCTATTGAACTGAAAAGTAAAATATAAAGAAAGAAGGGGCACACCTTCTTTCTGCAATATACTATAGCTTGGACACTAACTAGGTTTCTGTTGTGGGGGGCAGGGCTTGTCCCTTAAGCAGAGTTCCTGCCAGTGGAAGGGAGGAGGTGACTTTTACTGGTTCCCTTTTCTCACCGCAGACCCTTGTGCCAAACTGACCTTCTAGAGGAGCATGAAAGGCAGCATAGAAAGTAGAAGGGGGAAATCAGTGGAAATGGTTTTTCCCTTTTCTGCCAGCAAGATCCTCTATTGGATCTTGGTCCCATCTGTGAACGGAAGAAGCCATGTCATTTGCAATTGCCTAGTTAGGATTCAAGCTAGGGATAGGGAAGAATATCCACTAAATCAGACTTAGTACCGGAGTTTGACTGAATCCGACTGCCCACTGTCTTTTTAGACCGGCACTGATTTCTTGTGGAGGGCTGCTGCTATAATTGGCACAGCTTCCCCCCCCCAAATTTCCCCCTGAATTTATGTAATATCTTCGTAATTACAATCACTATTAACCATTAACTTCAATGGATTTTCATAATTTATGTTAAAAATTACATAATTTTTTCCACCGCCTAAACAACAACAACAGAGGATCGGATCAGCAAGTTCAAAAGCAAGCAGGAACAAAAAAAAGGCAGATCAAGATTGAACAATGGACTATTGGAATACAAGTGGATTGGAATTAGGCAAGAAACCCCATCCCTAATTCAAGCTGATGTTTTCAGCAAAACAGTAAGATAGAAAATAGCAGAAGGGAAAGAAAAGAGTACCCCAAATAGTGGAGTAATAGAAAAGCCAAGTAGGACCCCTGTAATAAATTGCAGATTAATTAATATATTGGAAATCTACACTGGCATACAAAAATGAAAACAGCTGAACACAATGTCCCAAAGATATACTATTATATTTCATAATTGTTTTGTCCTCAGTGGACTGTAACAGGCTGCTGAAGATAAACTAGACTCTCTCATAAAATTGTATCAGGCTACATGAATGATTTTTATTGACTAGCCATGATGGTCATTGGGATTTCAACATAAAACACAAACAGCAGCACACTGTGGAATCCAAATTTATGTATGCCACACTTACATCATTTCCATTAATTAGCAACACAAATAAAAGGAATCAGACAAGGTGATCATATGCACAATCAATTAAATTTGTATTTATATAGCTGTCCTTTATCCTTGCAGCTTAGCTACAGGTCTTGTAATATATTTTTGTTTTGTCTTTTAATGAAAAAACCCTAAAATAGGTTTGTCACTACTTAGCTGAAATTTTGTGAACAATGCTTCCCTCTGAACTTCAGACAATTTACAAACAGTAAACAATGAAGCACTATCTTGTACTTTTTCTGATTTACAAATACATCAGCAGTTTCCATATCTAATATTGTTCAGCTGATATATAACATCCAGAGAGTCAAGGACTGCAAAAGCTTATTTGAGCCTATGATCAAGGAAAGATACTAAATCAGTGGTTCCCAACCTGGGGGCCGGGACCACCAGGGGGGCCGCGAAGTAATCCAGAGGGGGCCGTGAACAGTAAAGAAATGAATTATTTATTAATTTTTTTAAAAAAGTCTTCACTCCCTCTACACTGTCTGCTTTCCGCTGCCGCTGCAGATGACACCTCCCCCTTGCTCCAAACGAGAGGGGAGGCCTTTTCTGAAGCTCTAGAGCATCTTTCAGGCGCACTAAAGGCAGGCATCTGCCTATAAAATACATGGCAGATGCCAAAGGAGGCTGAGGGTAGAGCTACCAGGAAGAAGAGGGGATTACTATCACTGATTCCCATCTCCTTGCATTGCCGCTACTGGCAACACCCTTGCTTAGAATAAGAGGAGAGGGCTTTTTGTGAAGCAAAAAGAAGCAAGCCTGCAAAGAAAGGCTGCTTTCCCCGTTCCTTCCTGGCAGCCAGCCTGCCTCCCTGGGTGTATACACTTCAGGTTTGTTTGGATTACCAGAGATGAGATGCAGAGATGAGGTTTGCTTACAAAGAGTTAAAATTTATTGAGTTTACTTTATCTCCAACTTTGCTAGCAAACAACTGATAACACACCTGTACTATCTCGTGACCGTACCTTGACTCATCCACCTGCCAAGTCTATTTGCAATCTAAAATACCTAAGAATGCTGGGGGATACAAACGTTCAAGCTAACAGTAAATATACTAGCTACATTGGCTTTGAGCTATACTTTATATGTTTTGCTGACACAGGGTATACACTGGGGGGAGGGAGTCACATTTTTTTCCAGCTTATAAAGGGGGTCCCGTGCTCATAAAGGTTGGGAACCACAAGGCCTATGCCCCCAGTCACTGAGATTTGCAAATTTGAAGTTCTTTACTGTATCACTATCCTCTTATCAAGGTGTAGTTAATGAGCTGGTTTTCAAAAATGGCTATTGACTCAACTTCAAATTTGTGTAAGGCTGCTAATAAGCTGGACTCCCTCATCAAATTGCTATCAAGATTTTAGTATAGCTGATATCAAACTCTGTATTTAACTAAACAATGGTATAAATGGCTTTGAAGCAATCCCATAGAGTTTAAATTATACAAAGGAAGCATATCTAGAAAACAGCAAGAAGATGCGTGTGGAGGGAAAGGGTGGGGGAATGAGCCTTTGAGATATTTTAAACGTTTCTATATTTGCAGAGTTAAGGCTGAAGTCCAATCCCATTTATTGGGAGTATATTAAATTGATATTAGCAGGCATTACTTCTGAAACACATACATATTGCATGTTTGTTACCCTAATGCTAGGTGCACATCTGTACATCAGACATACATGTGTTATTTTAGAACTGCTTGTACATTTTATTATTTATTTTATTTATTTAAAATATTTCTATCCCACCTTCTACCCTATAACAGGGCACTCAGGGAGGCTTACAAAAATAAAATCAAACACGTACATAATAAAATTGTAAACAATAAAATCACAAAAACATTAAAATAAATTAAAATACATAAAATACAATTAAGATACATAAAATACAACATATATATAGGGAGTGGTGCTAAAGGGGGCTACAAGGGTAAAATTTAACGTAGAAGGCATAAAATCATATCCCACCTTGGTGCCTGGTAGATGTTTTCGACTACAACTTCCATCCGTCCCACTCAGTAGGGTCCTGTTCCATTACAGTTATCCCGGGGCATGCATATATGCAGAGTGCACACTGTTTTGTTGTAAAATACGCATATAGGCTTCATAGATTATGGAATATATATAGTATACAGATGTATGTACTCTAATTTTCACAGTATCTGAAGCATTCCCTGGAACTTAGCTTTAATCATAATTTAATTCACAGGGTTGCCAGCAGGCATGACTGGGCCCTTGAGTACCAGCCTGCCCTGGGGCTGCAGTGGCGTATGCCCCAACACCCTCTCCTGATTCAGGCAGTGCAGTGCTTCAATGGGCCTGCCTGCCCCATCTACCTCTCACATTGGTGCATCAGTGTGCACGCCCCGCTCACATGTCTGCCATTACCCAAGATGGCATTGGGGGCATCAAGCCCTTAGGGATGCCCCCACCACCATCTTGGGTGATGGCAGGCATGTGTTCACAGAGTGCTGGGTGTACACACTGACACAACAGGCAGGTGGGGTGGGCAGGCTTATTTAAGCCCACAAGACATGTATCAGGAGGGTGCCTGGGAGCTCCCACTCTGCAATCCGCGGCAATGTTGGGTCGTTGGGTTCTGCAACCCCATGCTGGCGTGGATCGCGGAGTGGGAGCTCCACCTCACACCCTAAGGAGCAGCCCATCAAGGGCCCCTGTGGGCTGCAGAGGCTCTCGGCTGGGGCCCAACCTGGCTGCCTGCTGGTGTTGGGCCTAGTAATGTAGGTCAACTAGAACCAAGATCTCTGGCACAATGATCCTGGAAGCCATTGCATGTGTCTGAAAAATGAGGACACATTTGCAAGTATCCTTAACAGTTTCAATATGCAAACAAGGTTAGAATTGCTATGTAGGAGTGAAAGCAAAAGCAAACAAAATATTTTAAGCATGACCAAGGGAGACTGATAGTGCTTCCACTTTTCTCTAAATAAACTTTCCTATTTTTCCCCCTCTTGGGTGAGCTCTAAAAAAACCCGTTATGCAAGTCTGAGAGTGGATCAGTTGATGTGGGCAAAAGCAGTTTTGAACTTTCAAAAGGAAAGGCCGGTACTAATGTTGAGTGTGGAGGACACCTATTGGCTAGTTCCTGTAATTTCGCATGCCTCCTACCTCCAGTCTACAGAGCAGTTTGCAGCTGTCTTCTATATGTTTGTCAGTTTTATTTTTGGTACGGTAAAGACTACATGGATATATAGGATAAGTAGCCCACCTGATGTGTGAGAAGAGGACCGACTCAGAGGCTAGTCTAGCATTCAACTTGCTGGTCTGTCTGCAGGGCCTGCGCCAGAGGGTGGCCCAAAGTGGCCCCTCCCTAAGGTGGGCAGGTAATGCTCCCATTCCGCAATCTGCAGCAGCATCGACTCCAGACCCTACTGCAGATTGCAGAGAGGGAGCTCCCAGGCACCCCCCATACAGATCGTGTGGGCTTCAATAAGGCTGCCCGCATGCCCCACCTACCTCTCCCATTGCTGTGAATGCTGTGTGTGCATGCCTACCAATGACCAAGATGGTGGTGGAGGCTTCCCTAAGGGGCTGACACCCCTGCCGCTATCTTGATTGATGTCAGACGTGTGTGCATAGCATAGCACACATGCATGCCATCAACCAAGTTGGTGATGGGGGCATCAGCCCCTTAGGGAACCCCTGCCACCATCTTGGGTGATGGTAGGTATGCACGTGCAGCGCACATGGCATTCATGTGAGGCAATGGGAGAGGTAGGTGGGGTAGGCAGGCAGGTGCCATGGGCCTGGGGAAGGCTGGGGCCCAAGGGCCCAGACATGTCTGGCACCGGCCCTGTCTGTCTCTCATACATATTGTGATGCTGAGCTGACATGGCAGCCAAAGAAGAACCCTCTGTGACTGTTCAAGGTCTATCTTTAGCCACACACAGGTGTAAGGAGCCTTAAAGAAATCCCTCAAGGGCACAGAACCTTCCTCTGATCCTACTCCTTTGTGTTCTCCCTTCAAGTAACCAGGGCTATGATGAAAGCCAGATGGATCACAGGGACCCCACTATCCAGAGCTTTTAGCAGATGCATGTTCAACAGGGTGTCCGCCCACCCTCCAGCCAGCACCAAACAGTTGATGGACATGGTCTAATCTGATTTTTCAAATTCAGTTAATGTGATTTCTGTGTCCTCTATTCTCTAATGAGGGATCCCAGGTCTTAGATGAACCCCAGCACGCATCTTGGCTAGTACCTCCTTCCTCCTCAAACAGGACCTTGCAAACCCTAAGGACAGCCCTATTTCTACAGTTTATTTTAACAACACATATTTTCCTTCAGCCAGAAAAAAGTACTTTAAAAATTCAGCTACTATTTAGATAGCTGTATTTAAATGTCACTGGAAAAGGCCAATACTATTGAAAATAGGCTGCTTAACCGCACTTCAGACAGCTGCTCAAATATTAATGCATTAACTAAAGTGGTTTTAAAAAGTTCTTATCTATACAGAACCACATTCTGATCACATTCACTCTGGTTTAAATCCAGAGTAAGTGTGTTAAACTGGAAGCGGTAACTCAGCTGACAAAATGACCATTTATACTGACACTGAAAATCAGATTCTTACTCTCCTGGCATAAAATTTGCTCTCCTTGCATCCGCTCTGTTCTCACGTCAGTCTCATTCCCAGTTCTTTAGAGAAGAGGTTCCTAAGATGTGGTCTGAGGACCATCAGCAGTCCGCAAGCTTCATGTTAGTGGTCTGTGGTGTGTCTTTGAAGAATAGCAGCAGTGGCGGCTGCTCTGTCGTTATCCCAGCCTCTACTCTGAACTGCATGTTGATTCCCTTATGGCTAGCAAAGCAATTAGAATTCCCCTCTCTTTCCCACCTTTTCCCCACCCTAGCTGCAGTCGCCGAAGCACTAGTCAGGAGAGATGTCAGGTGTGGTGGCCCTTCCCATACTTTTTCTCTGTTGTTTGTGGATGCATACACACAAAGGGTCTAACTGGGAACAGCGTCAGTCAGAACAGTGAGAGCTTGACAAACAGCACTCTCAATTTCTTCCCATCTTGTACCCTCCATGCTTCCTTCCCCCTCCCCCTATTTTGTAACCCTTTAAAGCCCCCCCTTGAAGCACAAGTCTCCTGTCCTCCTAAACAGCCTAGACATATGAGTGGTATGGTTGAGAGACAGGTAAGGAGGGATAAATCCAATTAGGATGTCCAGGCTGCAAGCCATAACGCTTACTTGCAAGTAAGCTCCATATAGAACACAGACTTCCTTTTGAGTAAAGGTTCATGGGATGAAGCATCTAAGGCTGCAGTCCTATGCACATCTACCATTGATCTTGGTGAGGCTTACTTTTGAGTTAATGTGCATTGGATCAGCTGCATGATGATGTTTGGGGAGAAAAAGAGACAAAACTGGTTATGTTTGGGATGGAAAACGTGAAGGAGAAGGTGGCAGGTTTTAAGGGATTTTAGAATTCAAATTGTAATACAATATAAATAAAAGAAGCAAAAACTACAATTACTATCATACAATATTTAGCACAGCATGTTACAATTGGGACAACAGGCAGAAGAATCATTAACTGGTCTGCTAAGACCCTCAGCAATTTTCAAGTGGTCCATGGGGAAAATGTTTGGGAACCATTGCTTTTTAGAGCAAAGATCACCTCAGGTTTCAATTCCTTTGACCTCAAACTAGGAGCTGATTGAAACTTCTGGACTGATAGACATACATATCATATTCCCACTTTCTGAACAATATGAGAGCCGAAATATAGCCATCCTTCAAAATTTGCACTTATCAAAATGTTGTGATGCAGTTCTCCAACCAATGTTTTAAAAAATTCATATATTAGAGGGAAATGTCCATAAAATGAATACATTAGTGAAAATAACATACAAAATTTATTCATTATATTAGGAGAAATTTCTTGCAAAAATTCATATGTTAGTCAAAACTGGATACAA
This sequence comes from Rhineura floridana, assembly GCF_030035675.1. Lineage (NCBI taxonomy): Eukaryota > Metazoa > Chordata > Lepidosauria > Squamata > Rhineuridae > Rhineura > Rhineura floridana. The sequence goes on along the minus strand of NC_084482.1, from coordinate 87,377,946 downwards.
AAATGTGTTTAGGGCAGGGTTTTTTAACCTGTGGTTCATGGACCCCTAGGGAGTGCATGGATGGGCTTCAGGGGGGCCATGAACTGAGTGGGGAAAAAAACAATTTTCAAAGCAATAAAATAAATGTATTTATTATACAGCCACAAGAATGTATACTATAGCCAGCATGGATTTTTTGGATTCCGCAATGTTAAACTGAAAATATCCTCCATGCCATTCTGCTGCTTCTATAAGCTCAATTCAAAACAAAACCTTACAAAACCGATAGTCCTGAACTCAGAAACGCTGATTAACAACCCTCTAAGTTTTCATGGTGATACCAAAACACTCAGAGAGAATCTAGAGTTAAAAGTATAAAATAAGAGAAAAAATCCAGACCCCTGCTGGACTTTTTATCAGTGGTCTCATAATTTGTTGGTATTGAAGTTTATAAAATATATAATGTAGATGAATATAATCTATAGATAATATAAACAAATTGAACCAGAAGTGACAGTCTTGGCTGCAAGGTGCCAGCCAGAAGCTGTTCTTTTTTCATTTACATTGTTCCAGATTGTCTTGTCTCTAGGCTGATGGATTCAATCTGATATTGAATCATTGCCTTTGCTCTGAAAGTGTATGCTTTAACTGCCAATTCTCAACAGCATATTCCAATAATAATAATAAATGGTGTTCAGTACACAGATGCTCATCCAGGGCTTCTTCATTCCCCCCCCCCACAACATTTGAGTGGGCATTGGGTAACTCCTGTTCCCTCTCCTCTCCACCCCAGAAATCCCTAGCCATTTCTTCAGAAATGTTGCCATCACATTCTGTCTTCTAATACTACAACCCTCTCTATAAAACTTCTATGATGAATTCCACCTGTATACCTCCACTATTAGCTACTGTCCTGAAACCCCCTGTTTAGAACAAAGTGACAGCATGCCCCTTCCATTTCATTTCAGATTCCCAGGGCATATTATGGAATGTTCCAGTTGCTGAACCCATTACAGTTTCTTCATAGAATCAGAAGTGTAGGAATGTATTTGCTCTTTTAAAATATAGGACTCATCCACAGTCTCTTCATAGCACTTCCATGTGCCATCCAATTCACTGTAGTCAAGAAGAAAGGTTGACCGTCTCAAGCTCAAGTCATGACTTGTCTTGTGGATGAAAATATCTCTGTAATCAAGTCTGCATTGTTGTTGTTTTGTTACTTTTACTGTTATTTCATTCATGTTCCACCTTTTGCTCCATCATGGAACTCTTGTTGGCGCACATAGGACTCCCAGGCAGTCTCCCATCCAGGCACTGGCTTTCATGTAGTTAACCAAATGCTAGCTAGGCTACACTCCTCAGTGGGGAGGCTCAGAGCCTGGCTGCACATTACATTCTTCACATTGAAAACATGTCAGCTTTGTGCTCTGGCTATTTAGAAACTCCTTCAGAAGTACACAGTGAACAGGCATTACTATCTGCTTCTCTCTGTCTCTCTCTTGTTTATCTCTACTTATTAGCAGCTAAGTGTGAGAGAGGGAGGAGCAGGGGCAATTAGCTACTAAAGGAGAGATAAGATCATTATTAAAAACAACAATTAAACCATTCATTTAGGGATTTTGCAATTGCCTAAGTGACCAGTTTGCCATGTCTTAATTTGAAAATTAAGCACAGGAGTAATTTATAGTTCTCTTTAGTTCAGATGCTTGAAATATATTAGTCCTACTTATTATTAGAGCTCTGATCATAAATACTTGCATATACTATAATAATCTATAATAATCATCATGTCCCTGCAAAAACGGTGCAAGTCAAACATCATTGTGTGTTCCTGTATGGCTATTTACTGGTGTAACCTGTCTCAAGATAGACGATAATAGGGTTGACTTCAAACCCAGTAGGGCAGGGGAGGGGAACCTTTTTCTCGGGGCTCATTCTGAGGGCTGCATTACTTTAATTGTAAGCTCAGGGTGTGTGTATGGGGGGCATACCCCAAAAGTGGGTTGGGCCATGTGCACACACAATCACACTCACCCTAAACACCCACTCATCCATGCACCTGTACAGACACAACCACACACCCTTACCATACACAGACACACTATTAAACAACACAAATCAGCACCCCCTTTCTCACTTTTAGGTGACTTGTACAGATCAGTTGAGGGTTATTTTCATTCCAATTGCAGCATGATGTGCCCAGTGTTCTGGCATGGGGATAAAATAATGCTTCACAGACACACTTAACAAAGCCTTTCCCTTCAGCTGATCTGTGCCTGTTTTCCATTGCAGCATGCTGAGTGGGGAAGGTTAAAGTGCAGCCCAGCCACAAGAATTTAAGGGAGAAACTAACTGAAACAATGTGGCCAGATATAGCTTCTTCTATCCACCAGCACCTCAACCCGCCACTGGTGATGAGTTGGTTGCATCTCTCATTCCTTCCTGTGCTGCCTCCACAGGGTTTAGAGTTGTATATAGGGAGATTCCCTCTAGCAGTTGTGTTAAACAATGTATTAGGCTAGAGTTATGGTACTCTAAGGGCCTGGCTCTATGCTATAAAGTAACTTCTTGTCAGGTGATATCACACTTGTTTATTGGTCAGTTCTAACTAGTTTCCTGCAGTTAGGTTTCCCCTCCCAAACTTGCCTCAGTTTGTTTCAGCCATCAGTAAAGCTGGCAGCAAGCCTTGTTGCTCCACAAGAAAACGCTCCTTTATTATCTATCTCTCTGTCAGAAGCTATCGCTCCCACCAAGCAATCTTCAAAGCTGTCTCTCTGAAAACCCATTTTTCTCAAAGGAGTATTTCTCCCATTGAACCTACCTTCTCAACAAATCTACAGTCAACAATAGAATAATCCACCATCAAACTTCTCCACCATTATCACCATCCTTAGTTCACTATCCTTAGAGACTGAATGTTTCTTTGCAGATTCTGTATACCATTTGTTTTTTTGGTTTAATAATCAGTTCCTGATTAAAGAGGGAGATTGAGTTGATGGTCTGACAAAGTGTGTTTCAGAACCATGGACTCAGAACATTTCTCATAGTTTCATGAGAGAAACTTCTTCTCCCCCTCCTCCGTGACAAGCCTAAAAACTCCTCCTTCTCCTACAATTTCTTTTAAAGAGGCATTGAAGACCACCATCATCCCCTCTCCTGTCCCCTGGCAGTTGAGAACACTCTGGAAACTGATGATAGTTCCTGATTGTGCATGACTGCAGTGTTCTAATGTTGGCTGATTGTGGCCACAAGGGTAAAAGGCACTGGAAATTCCTAAAGGCAGGCAATTGTGGCAAAAATGAAATGCACAAAAAATGCTGCATGTTGTCCTTTATCCCCCATAGTGAGGATTGATTTATTGATTTATTAAAATTGCGGTCAATGACCCAAAAGCATAGTACAAAATGGAAAAAAACAACATATAATACAAAACGGAAACATAATTCATAAAGCAGACATTAAAAGGAAGCGCGTATTGATTGAGCGGCAAAGACAAATTTGGCTACTTGTATGGTGATGTCTTTGTCGGAGCCTGCAAGAAGGCAAGCAATCGTGTCTTCGGGGGAAGAATTTTTAAGTTTCTGGGTCATCAATATGGAGTTGAGGAATTTAGCTCGAATTTGTGAGTATAACGGGCAGACCAGAATGGAATGGGTAAGAGTTTCTATCTGGGTGCATCCGCAAGGACAAAAACGGTGTTCGTATGGAATTCATCGAAATCTCCCTTCCATTACTGCTGAATTTAGGGCATTGAACCTGGCTTTTGTGAAGACTAAACGTAGTTTGGGTGTAGTGAGAAAATACAAATAGGGGGTGAGTTTACCAGATACAAAGGGTAAGTTTAGAAACAGTGGGGAACACGTTTTGGAAGCATTGGCGATTGAGTTTTGATAGTCAATGTCCATAAGCCGAGTACAAATCTGTGTAATTGCATCATTATGGGACAGGGAGGCCAGATAGACTTTAGAGAGGCCAATTTTCTGCAGTTTGGCTTCTGTGGTTGTTAGCCAGGAAGAGTGGTAAGGGTCATTCCAGAATGAAGCTAAAAGGCCTTGGGGAGGATTAAACGAAGTTTTCGCCCAGAAATTAAAAGTCATGATCCATGCTCGACATTCCAAAGAGGTCAACCCGCATTCAAGTCTTAAGGCTGCTGAAGGGACACAACGGGGCACAGCTAGAAGGCAACGGAGGAAACTGGAAAGTATGGTTTCAACAGAGGAACCTAAGGAATTTATCCAAACAGGGGCGCCATATAAGAGTTGGGGGATAATCTTATATGAAAATAGTTTAATCAGAGCTGGGATGAAGCGTCCGCCTTTATGATAGAAAAAACGAAGTAAGGTCTTAATGGAATGCCTTGCTTTCATTACTGTTGCCCGTATATGAGTAGACCAGCTCAGTGAGGCGTGAAAAGTTAAGCCCAAATATTTGTAATAGGCAACTTGTGCTATTTGGTGACCATTAATCGTCCAGACAGGGAGAGTTTTGTTGTTAATGAAAACTAAAATTTTGGTTTTTTCAAAATTAATGACTAGTTGATTGTCATTGCAATAGGACATAAACGCCTTTATCATTTGGGTAAGGCCAATCTTCGTGAAGGATAGTAGGACGGTGTCGTCTGCATAAAGTAGTAACGGGCAGGGTGTGGAAGCGATTTTAGGAATATGAAAGTTGTTAGCAAGGCAGTGATCTGCCAGGTCATTAAGATATAAATTAAAAAGGAGTGGGGCTAAACTGCAGCCTTGTCTCACCCCCAAAAATGTGTGTATGGGGTTTGAGAGGCCCCCATCTTTACCACAGCATACGCGGATGGAAGTATTCTGGTGCAATTTATAAATCAGAAAAAGAAGTCTTCTATCTATAGTGGTGTTTATTAATTTATGCCAAAGTTTGTCCCTTGGTATGGAATCAAAAGCGGCCTTTAAGTCTATGAAGGCAGCATGGAGCCCGGGACTGTTATGTTTGTTGTATTTTTCAGCTAGATGTTGCAGGATTATGCAGTGATTTAGAGTGGAGAAACCTTTCTGAAATCCTGCTTGCTCTAGTCCCAGAATATTTTGGTCATCCAGCCATAACTGAAGTTTTGTTTTCAAATAAGAGGCGTATAGCTTTCCAGTTATGGAAAGGAGACTAATCGGGCGGTAATTGGAAGGGTCTTGAACGTCCCCTTTTTTATGAATGGGAATAATGATAGCCTCTTGCCACGAAATTGGAAAATGTCCCGATTTGTTAAAGTTGGTGAAAAGTTTTGCTAATAGGGGGGCCCACCAATCTTGGTTTTCTTGCAAAAGTTCAGCAGGAATGTTGTCTAGGCCTGGTGCTTTACCCTTCTTGTTCAACAATCAGATCGCTAATTTCGGCTTGGCTGACAGGAGGCCACTCCGGAAGAAGGGAAAATTCAGGGGACAAATTTTTAATTGAGTTAGTTGGGTGTTTTGACCGATACAGAGATGCAAAGTAACTTTCCCATGTTTGGGGGAGGATAGCGTTCACAGCTATGGGGTGAGTTCTAAATGCCTTCTTAATAATAGACCAGAAATTCTCCGGGTTGCTTTGCATGGATGCGGCAATGAGATTGTTCCATTCCTCCTTGAGGGCTTGATTTTTTTGCACACAAGAGTTGCCTTATACAATTTCTTGGTTGAATAATATTCGGAGGGAAGGGAAATAAGATGTTGATTGCGGTAATTAAGATAGATGGATCTTAGGCACCGTTTTAAAGCTAGACATTCCTTGTCAAACCATTTAGGGCAATTAAAGTTGTTAGATTTGACTGCTGAGGGCCGGGGGGCTAAGAAGGAGCTTAGTGCTGAAGATAGAGATTCGTAAGCAAAGAGAGTCTCGACTGGGGAATCTAAGTTCATCAGCAAGGAGCGAATAGCTAACATATTCGGGGCGGACAAGTATTGTCCTATGCTTGTAGCTAGTGGGAGGATCCAGTAAGGTCTTTTACGGTAGGAAGTAAAGTTTTCAATAGGGCTGTATTTATGGGCCAAGGAAATCCCTTTGGGGATAATGCATATGACAGTCAGGGGGAGATGGTCACTACCTAGTTTTGTTCCAATATGGAATCGATCAATCGTGCTAAGCAATTTTTGGGAGATTAAGGCATAATCGATTATACTACAGCCGTGGTTAGAGATGTATGTGAACTCTGCACAGTCATAGATATTCTTAAGGCCATTTAAGACGATCATGTGATGGGAAGCTACAAAGCGGGCTAAATTTATTCCGCTATAGTTGATGACCATATCTTTCGAATTCCTTACATAATAGAAGGCTGTGTGATCACATTCTTCGCCTCTCCAGAGAGGCGAGGAAAGTAATTCATTATTATTGGGGCCAATTCTTGCATTGAGATCTCCCAAAATTATCATTTTTGCGTTGGGATGGGAGTTCTCAAGATTTGTGATATCAAATAATTTCCAGTTATGGTCAATGGAAGCATAATCCTTGGCGGGAGGAATATACACATTAACAAAAATGATTGAAAGGGCACCTATTTCCAGAAGCAAGGAAAGAGCCAATGGGGCAAGGTGCTGTATAGGGTGTATTTTGATGTTAATGGAGGATGATATTAGGGTCAGCAGGCCTCCTTTTGCTCTACCACTCGAAGAGGGCAGGGCAGGAAGATCAAAGGCAGAAAAACCGTTTATGTGGGGCCTATCAGTGGCCCAGGTTTCCTGTAGGGCAATAATTTCAAATCTAGATAGATATGGAAGCCATTCAGGATCTGTTACCATCGAGTTCCAACCTGCAATGTTCCAAGAAATGAATTTTAGAGAGTTGGTTACATTGTCAGCTCGGGCAGAATTAGCAGAAAAGACATCAGTTGGGGGTTGGTATGGATATCAATTTAGTTCATCAATTATATTGAGTGAGCCGGTATCATCGTTGAAAATTGTTCCATTCTTTGTGAAGCAATTTTGCTTGGATTTTTGAGCCGGAATGGAAATCCTAGAGTTGTTGGAGGCACGGAACTGGTGTTAAGACGAAGCTCAAACTGGGAATGAGTAGCAGGTTTGTAATTTATAGACTCCTTATCATTATTACAGTGGGCAGAGTGGTCAGCCAGCTGAAAAGCAGAAGTTTCTGGGAGGGAATTGGGCTGTGAAGATAACTGGAGTCGAGAGATCAAACTGCGAAGTCTATTAATGAGCACCAGTCTTTCAGGTTCTGGCAGAGTAAGGTATAATTCCGCTAGTTGGCTTTCTTCGGGGTCCAGTTCCTGAAAGAGGGTCTCGTTGAGATATAATGGTTCAGCCTGCTCCTGAGGACTAGTAGTTCTCTTTGAGAGATCGTTTGATGTCGTCGTGGATCCCATAATGTTGGAATCTTCTAGTAGTAGCACTGAGGAGTTAGTGAAGCTAAGCTGAGGGTGTGGAACCATTAGAGGGATGGGATGGGCTGTGTTAATATAATATCTTTGTGAGGAGGGAAAACAAAATAATAGGATAAGACAGAATAGAGAAAATAATGGGTGGTGAAATCAGGGCACCAATCGACAAGTGGGTGTGTCATGTTGGGAGTGTCCTAGAGGACTAGACAGAGAGGCTTGGCAGCTGAGATCTGGCCCACAGGCCAGAGGTTCTCCACCAGTGAATGAGGTGGAGGAATGAGCACAAGCCATGTGATGACAAAACTAGATACGACAAGAAATATGGGGTTGCCTCCAAAAAATGGCAATCGTTTGTCAAGTTCCACTTCCTTTCCCATGTAACATGTGGCTGTGGAAACATGTGAAATACTCACAATGTGTACACCCTTTAGCAGGAGCTAGTAACGTTGAAAGAGGGGTGGGGAAATGCATAACTTGATGATAGTCAATGTTCTGTGACCAAACTAAAATATGAGGATAGAGGATGCTAGAGCAGAGCATTAGAGTGGAGAAAATAGGACAAACATACTGGTGGTTGTGTGAACATAAGCCAGCTCATGCAACCAACCTTTCTCTTCACTTCTTCCCTTTTGCAGCCCTCTGTGCCACCAAAACCCACTCAAGAGGGTGAGAGCCCCCCCAACAGTGTGAGGGCTGCAGTGTGATGAGGGGGTCACTGTAAATCAGGGGATCTGGCTCTAGGGGAAACTCTGCTAGCATAACAGCTCTGCACCTAATTTTGGATGGGTCACTCTTCATCCCTGTATGACAGGATGGGTGCACCAACTTCCCAGAGTGGGTTTTTGGGGACACAGAAGCCAGCAGAGGGAGGACAAAAACAGAAAGATTAGTTGAACAAGCTGCTTTCCATGCACAGCCATTGGATACACCAATAAAAGTAAATGAATCACAATTCTTGAGTCATCACAAGAGGTGCAATTTAAGGGAGTGCATTCAAAAGCAGAGTTCATAATTGGAAAATGGCAGGAAAATGTCCACACAGAATCTTTGTAATTTTAAAAAAACATACACATTTCACCTGAGCTTTGGGAAAAAATAAACACACATTTGCAGTTTTGCATCTAAGAGGAGGTCTCATAGCAAATTAACAGAAGGAAGCACAATCCAGCAGATAAAGGACTGACTCAGAGAACAAGCATCTGTGGCTTCTGTCTCTCAATAAGTGTGACTGTCTTAAAGCACAAACTATGACATGTGAAAATGTCTCTCAGTCAAAAGGTTCTGCAGAATTAACTTATTATTTATTTATTTATTATTTGTTTTATATCCCGCCCTTCCTCCCAGCAGGAGCCTTTATTTTAAGGAACTTAAAATCAAGCAAATAGGTTTTGATCAATAAATCAGACATGGAAACCTGGCTGGCTCTTCTTCTTCTTCTTCTTCTTCTTCTTCTTCTTTGTCTTAGTGAAACATGTTTTATTTGTAAAAATTACTTCTGGAAAAATCACAATGTATCACTCTACTTTGTTGAAAGAACTACAAAGAGTAACCACTACAACAACTCTGTAAATTACTATTCTCATATTCAGATTGGGAAGAGGATGCTACACTTGGGGAAGAATCTGAATCCCCCCCCCCAGGCCAGCAGGGCTTCATAGACTGAGGGGCAACCACCACATCTGCAGCCCTCCTGTGCATAGCGGCTTAGGCAGAAAGTGGGGGCAAGCAGACTGCAGCACCAGCTTGGAGCTGGCACAGTGATTGGGCTTAAATTGGGCCCAATGCCATCATGTGATGGCAGTGGGGCTGGCTCGAGAGCAAACAGATTCTAGGCCAACTCCATTTTGGCACTTCTGCCCAATTACATGTTCAGTAGGCAGGAGGGGGAGCTCTGCAGGTGGCCGCCATTGGGAGGTTGTCATGGCTGGGCAGAGGGACACCTACACCCAAATCCAACACACACACAGAGCCTAATGCAAACGACTTTTGGATTGCTCTGCTGGTCAATTCACAGGTGAGATGAGATTTAAAGAGGGGATTAGAATGGGGTTTCCTGTTTTTCCCAATTTTGAACTGTATTTATTTTATCCTTCCCCCCTTTTTTTGTTCCTTTTTTCCTTTTAGGCAGCTGGTGGGAAGTGAAGTATAAGCATGGTTCTGAACACTGAGTAGAACAACCAATTAATAAGCACCCATCACTCCTGCTACCCACTGTGGTAGTGCAGATAAAGGAAATTAATACTGATTCCACATTTTGCTTACATGTGAAAAAAAAAGGGGAAGGGCCATAGCTCACCGGCAGAGGATCTGCTTTGCATGCAGAAGGCCCTAGGTTCAATTCCTGGCATCTCCAGGTAAAATGTCAATGTATTGCCTTCAAGTCGATTCCGACTTATGGTGACCCTATGAATAGGGTTTTCATGAGGCTGAGAGACAGTGACTGGCCCAAGGTCACCCAGTGAGCTTCATGGCTATGTGGGGATTTGAACCCTGGTCTCCCAGGTCATAGTCCAACGCTACTCAGTCTGGAATCCTGGAGAGCTGCTGCTAGTCAGTATCAACCAGACTGAGCTAGACAAACCAATGGTGTGACTCAGTATGGCAGCTCCCCATGTTTCTGTACTAATACTATTTTGCCTTTACTCAACAAAAATATTCTCTGACCAACGTTCCTCCATTTCCTTACAGACCATTGCCTAAAGGAAATGCAAATTTAAAAAAGTAACATTCATTTTGATTTTGTTCACACTTTGCTGTAGTGTTTAGACAACTAGAGAGAATTAATAGGTGGACAAGCTCAACACCAAAGTACCAGAGTTTTCCAGCTTTTAAAACTAATGGCACTATCCCCCACCCCCCATTCACAGGGTAGGCAAATTAGTTCGTCTGAGAATACTGCCAAAAAGTGGAATAATAAGTGACAAAAACATACAATGAGAAATGTGCAACATGTCTGCTTTTGGTTAATTAGGAACAAGAGATTTCTTATAACTAACAATGCTTGAGGTTTCTGTTATTTGAAGAGGCAATTTTCTAATCAGGTATAATTACTGAGGAAAAAAGTGTTCCATCCATTAAAAATCTTCCATTTTTTAATTTTCTCATATCTTAGCCAGGAGACAGATAAAAAAAGGCAAGATGCCAATGATCACCTGAATAGGAGACATCTAATAGTTTTTTTAATGTGCTTGAGTGGAAGTTATTAAATCTGCTATATTGGTCTTTTCAAGTCTTTGCTATTTCAAAAGATTAAAAATAAATAAATAAAAACAAGCCCAAACCCAAATGGTTTGACTAGGAAATAATGGCTTCACAGATACTTTGCTGATTCATTGTGAATTTATCATAATGCTGGACATCATTCCTGAAACATTGTTATGATCGATATAAAAGTTTTATCTATATGGCAGTCTGCGGTTCTGTATGCTCAGCACTTGTACCCTAAGTCAGAAGCACAGAAAATGAGGGCTAAATGAAGCATGATGTTTTATTTTTGCATTTAATGTGCACATTTTTTAAAATGTATATAGCAGCTGGGGGTGGGGGCTGATAACTATCAGGATCAGAGCAGGTGGAGAGTAGGAGTTTTAATCCTTTCTTACCTTGCTGTCATTCTGACCAAAAAATACTCTTCTGAATCTGCTATGTGTATTGAGAGGAAATCCCCCATTGGCACCTGTTGCAATCTCAATAATTATTAGCCTCTCCCACTCCATAGTGACTGCTATTTGCATTTTTTTAAAAAAATGTGTATGTTAAACCAAAAGATGCATTTAACATCATATCTAGTTTGGCTCACATGTGCTGGTTCAGATGCGTTGCTAAACTGTGGTTAATCTAAAATGGAAGCTCCCAATCTCCTCAGAGCCATACTGGACAAAGAGAGGGGGGATAGCATGTACACCTGAGACTTGCTGTGAGCTTGTAACATTAAACATTAAGCATTCTGTGTGAGTTCTCTCTCTCTCTGTCAGTGTTCACGCTTCTGACCTTCCAAAGGCTCCCCCCTTCTTTAAAAATGGAGAGGCTAATGTTAATTCCAGGCATGCCCAATAATGTGCATGCAATCCAGCTTCAGAATCCATTATTTTGTATGCTTCCGGAATGTCCTTTTCATATATTTCACCCAATGAAGTATAATGGGGGAAAAACCCAGAATGCATAGTAATGCGGCAGTATTAATTTTCATGTATCAATTCTTGAATTTTTATATAAGTCAAAGGTTTTAATAAATTATTGTTCCAACAATTCAATAATAAAAAGTTTAATTGTCTGTTAAGGGGATTCAAATGCACTTTTAATGCAAGCATGTCTTATTTCTATTCTGCTGAACAACAAAAACAATGATTAAGCTGTTGAACAAAGGAACAAAAGCCATGAAAAGAGGTTAAAAGTGGCTCCCAAGATAAAGTTTTGTCCTAGAACCTGTTGCATGCAGAACACAAGAAAGTGTTTTGCCAACAAATCGTAGTTATGCATGAAAAAACAGACATTTCTGTGGTGATGGTTCTATTAAATATTTGCCCCAAACCATGTTCTTGTATCTGCTAAATAAATGTGATCTTTATTTTTCATTTAGGCAACTCAGTATGTCTACCCAGCACATGAGATTTAGAAGAAATAGACAATAGCAAGAGTGTTATGCCTGTTTTGCTTTCTTTTCATGTTCAGATATCTAAATATCATGAAATACAATGCCTGGTGAGCGAGAAAGATGAATCCATGGTCCCTAGACAACTCCATCCCTGCTCCATCAGGAACAACGAATTTGGAAAGCAGTTGGTAATTTCACAAAATATCTGAACAGGAATTTTTTTTCCAGGAGGACACTTACTACTATGAGGAAACTTTACAAAAACTCTACCACCCATTTTCCAATGTCAAAATATGAAGAATTATATTTCAGAATACTAAGTTCCACCAAGATTTTCCCCAGCCTGTTAAACACCAGCCCAAAGCTATAACAAGCATTACAAAACCCATCCCCCAAATTTAAGCTTTGTCATAATTGAGTTAAACCGAACAAACAACAGGAAGGATCTTTTTTTAAAAAAAATTCTTTATTACCCAAGGGTCAAGAAATGATGTGCAACAAAATCAGGTCCTGCATAACAGAGACATGCCTAAGCCTCTTTGCAAACTTTTCACATTTTGTGTTTGCCATTGGAAGTCAGGGGAGATTCTTCCCTCCCATCTACACTTATTGTAGATAATAAGTGTATGATCCTAGATAAACCCATCACAGGAAAGATGCATTCTGGATGCTAGGAAAAAAGGAAGAGCAAATTATGGAGATTCCAAGGACTACAAAATGAGACAGAAGCAGGAAAAGTGCACTAAAACAACAGCTGTTCACGACCCCAGGGTTTCCTATTGCCTGGTGTCCAAACAATTAACTCAGCAATCATAGCTCTGACTTCACTTATTGGCTAAAAACACTGAAAGGCAACAGAAACCAGGCTAGCTTATCTCACAGAAATCATGTAGAAGGGGACCTGCACATTTTGCTTCATAACTTTCTTTCTAGGAGGTCTAGAGACTTTTTAAAAAAGAGGAAGTGCCCTGCTGGCTATGGGCTCAGTACATTAGTACCCCCTATACCCACCTCTTGCTGGACATGGTGCTAGAGTTGGAGGGATAGTGTCTGCACCAGGAAGCCTTTTCTACCCGTGTTGATTCCTATGGAGATTTAGGATGTTGATTTTCCAGAATTCTAAATCACATGGAGAGCTGGCTCCCTGCTTTTGACGTTATCCCTCCAACTCATGAAGTATGATGAGGACAGTAACAAGGGGTCAGACTTAACATGCTCACCCCCACTCTCCTTCGTCATGTGAAGAATTCAGAATGCTTGAATAGAGCTTATACGTGCCTTAATTCCCTGTTTTACAAACTCTCCCTGGCCTGATTATTCCCTGTACTTCTTCATCCAGGTACCCATTATGTATGATGAGTAAGAAAAGTTATCTTTATGACGCTGGTTGAGCATTAAGGTCTACAGTCTTCTGGTTCAAAAAAGCATGGTCTCAATGTGACATTTTACTTGTTGGGATAACAAAAGAACTAAGATGATTAGGCACTATGTCATGTTGGTGGCAGGGTGTAAGAAGCAGTGTGCTATGTTTTGTGTACTGTGTGTGATGGTAGTTTTTGCTTGATATGTTTTTGCTTTCCCTCAGTGTAGGCTGAGCAAAACAGCCACTTAAGAAAGTGTTGACACTTCAATTAACACTTCATAACCAATCTCCTCTGATTAAGATAACAGACTGAATGCTCACAAGACGGAGTTAAAAACTAACAGAAATTTACAGAATCTTGCAGCAAACTCAGTGAAATAATTACCAAAGATAAGAGTCAGCTTGCCTGTCCAGCATCAATTGCTATTTTGATGCATTTTTCTCTATGTAACATTTATAATAAATATGCCAAGACCAAAAGCCATTTTCTTTTAATGATGTTCATCAGCATGTTCCATTTAATTACTTCATGACCAGTCAACATTCTAAGAAAAATACACTTACTGAAGTATAATTAAAAGTCAATGTGATAACAATGCTCTTGGATTTGTACTTTAATAGACCAATCTTTATTAGAACTGGATGATGAGTTTAAAACCTAGCTTGACTCTACTGTACATGTCAGTGGAGAACATGGCCCCATTGAATAGGCATGAGGAACCTTACAGATATTGCTGAACTACAACTCCCAGCATCTCCAGCAGCAGATGGAGGGCCAAAGCAGATGGAGAAGCATAAACTTTTTTTTGGGGGGGGGGGAACCTAGACATTGCTTCAACTGCATTGGTTATGAAGATTTTTTTTAGTTTTGCAAAACATGATTATGTGAAAAACTGTAATGCTATTGAATTTAAAACAGCCTAAAGAAACTGTGGTCCAAGCCACGCCATACATTTAAAGCACATGGCTTCCCCCAAAGAAACCTGAGAACTGTAATTTGTTAAGGGTGCTGTGAGAGGTAAACTACAATTCCTAGAATTCTTTGGAGAAAGCCATGTGCTTTTAAATGTATGGTGTGGATGCGACTTATTTGCAATTAAATTCAGGAAAACTAACATTAATCAGTTCATACAAGCAAAGATCAAACAATGGTTTCTGGTCCTGCCTTTTACTAACTGAAATTTGAACAAATCAGTTCCTCAAGTTTAACTATAACAGGGAATTGTACTTTGTTTAAAAGTTGATGTGGATGCTTTTGATAACTTTTTCTGGGCACATACTAAGGAAGAAGAGGAGATAGGAGAACTTGTGGAACTGAGGCTCACTGCAACTCATTTACATAGCAAGAACCCCATACTTCATTTCTAATCTAGGATGTACTGATTTGCTTGTAGATCTGTCCAAACAGCATTGCAAACCTGACATTTTCAAAATTTAATACCAAATACTGCATGATGGGAAATGGAAGTTATCCTCACACCATGATTACACTTTAATAATGTACCATTTATACATTCCTAGGAACCACTTGCAAAACTACTGCAATAAATAAATGCTCTTCTGACTGAGAAAACAAATTACAAAGGGTGCAAAGTACCATTCCTTAAATGTTTTCAAAACACCCCAAGCAGCACAGAAAATTATAACACTGACAAAACATTTTACATAGATGTTTAGTATATTTTGGAGCCAGAATGTCATGATATTATAGAGGCAAGTACCTATCACAATGGTTCCCAATTTTTACCCCAATGGACCACTTGAACTTGGCGGAGGATCTTGATGGATGACTTAATGGTTTTTCTGCCTGTTGTAGCAATTGCAATGTGTTATGCTTGATGCTGTATGATTTTCAATTGTATTTTTAAGAACATAAGAACATAAGAAGAGCCTGCTGGATCAGGCCAGTGGCCCATCTAGTCCAGCATCCTGTTCTCACAGTGGCCAACCAGGTGCCTGGGGGAAGCCCGCAAGCAGGACCCGAGTGCAAGAACACTCTCCCCTCCTGAGGCTTCTGGCAACTGGTTTTCAGAAGCATGCTGCCTCTGACTAGGGTGGCAGAGCACAGCCATCATGGCTAGTAGCCATTGATAGCCCTGTCCTCCATGAATTTGTCTAATCTTCTTTGAAAGCCATCCAAGCTGGTGGCCATTACTGCATCTTGTGGGAGCAAATTCCATAGTTTAACTATGCGCTGAGTAAAGAAGTACTTCCTTTTGTCTGTCCTGAATCTTCCAACATTCAGCTTCTTTGAATGTCCACGAGTTCTAGTATTATGAGAGAGGGAGAAGAACTTTTCTCTATCCACTTTCTCAATGCCATGCATAATTTTATACACTTCTATCATGTCTCCTCTGACCCGCCTTTTCTCTAAACTAAAAAGCCCCAAATGCTGCAACCTTTCCTCGTAAGGGAGTCGCTCCATCCCCTTGATCATTCTGGTTGCCCTCTTCTGAACCTTTTCCAACTCTAGAATATCCTTTTTGAGATGAGGCGACCAGAACTGTACACAGTATTCCAAATGCGGCCGCACCATAGATTTATACAATGGCATTATGATATCGGCTGTTTTATTTTCAATACCTTTCCTAATGATCGCTAGCATGGAATTTGCCTTTTTCACAGCTGCCGCACACTGGGTCGACATTTTCATCGTGCTGTCCACTACAACCCCGAGGTCTCTCTCCTGGTCGGTCACCACCAGTTCAGACCCCATGAGCGTATATGTGAAATTCAGATTTTTTGCTCCAATATGCATAATTTTACACTTGTAAATTTTACACTTGAATTGCATTTGCCATTTTTCTGCCCATTCACTCAGTTTGGAGAGGTCTTTTTGGAGCTCTTCGCAATCCCTTTTTGTTTTAACAACCCTGAACAATTTAGTGTCATCAGCAAACTTGGCCACTTCACTGCTCACTCCTAATTCTAGGTCATTAATGAACAAGTTGAAAAGTACAGGTCCCAATACCGATCCTTGAGGGACTCCACTTTCTACAGCCCTCCATTGGGAGAACTGTCCGTTTATTCCTACTCTCTGCTTTCTGCTTCTTACCCAATTTCTTATCCACAAGAGGACCTCTCCTCTTATTCCATGACTTCTAAGCTTCCTCAGAAGCCTTTGGTGAGGTAGCTTGTCAAACGCTTTTTGAAAGTCTAAGTACACTATGTCCACTGGATCACCTCTATCTATATGCTTGTTGACACTCTCAAAGAATTCTAATAGGTTACTGAGACAGGACTTTCCCTTGCAGAAGCCATGCTGGCTCTGCTTCAGCAAGGCTTGTTCTTCTATGTGCTTAGTTAATCTAGCTTTAATAATACTTTCTACCAGTTTTCCAGGGACAGAAGTTAAGCTAACTGGCCTGTAATTTCCGGGATCCCCTCTGGATCCCTTTTTGAAGATTGGCGTTACATTTGCCACTTTCCAGTCCTCAGGCACGGAGGAGGACCCAAGGGACAAGTTACATATTTTAGTTAACAGATCAGCAATTTCACATTTGAGTTCTTTGAGAACTCTCGGGTGGATGCCATCCGGGCCCGGTGATTTGTCAGTTTTTATATTGTCCATTAAGCTTAGAACTTCCTCTCTCGTTACCACTATTTGTCTCAGTTCCTCAGAATCCCTTCCTGCAAATGTTAGTTCAGGTTCAGGGATCTGCCCTATATCTTCCACTGTGAAGACAGATGCAAAGAATTCATTTAGCTTCTCTGCAATCTCCTTATCGTTCTTTAGTACACCTTTGACTCCCTTATCATCCAAGGGTCCAATTGTCTCCCTAGATGGTCTCCTGCTTTGAATGTATTTATAGAATTTTTTGTTGTTGGTTTTTATGTTCTTAGCAATGTGCTCCTCAAATTCTTTTTTAGCATCCCTTATTGTCTTCTTGCATTTTTTTTGCCAGAGTTTGTGTTCTTTTTTATTTTCTTCATTTGGACAAGACTTCCATTTTTTGAAGGAAGACTTTTTGCCTCTAAGAGCTTCCTTGACTTTGCTCGTTAACCATGCTGGCATCTTCTTGGCCCTGGCGGTACCTTTTCTGATCTGCAGTATGCACTCCAGTTGAGCTTCTAATATAGTGTTTTTAAACAACTTCCAAGCATTTTCGAGTGATGTGACCCTCTGGACTTTGTTTTTCAGCTTTCTTTTTACCAATCCCCTCATTTTTGTGAAGTTTCCTCTTTTGAAGTCAAATGTGACCGTGTTGGATTTTCTTGGCAATTGGCCAGTTACATGTATGTTTAATTTAATAGCACTGTGGTCACTGCTCCCAATCGGTTCAACAACACTTACATCTCGCACCAGGTCCCGGTCCCCACTGAGGATTAAGTCCAGGGTTGCCGTCCCTCTGGTCGGTTCCATGACCAACTGGTCTAGGGAATAGTCATTTAGAATATCTAGAAACTTTGCTTCTTTGTCATGACTGGAACACATATGCAGCCAGTCTATGTCCGGGTAGTTGAAGTCACCCATTACTACCACATTTCCTAGTTTGGATGCTTCCTCAATTTCATATCTCATCTCAAGGTCTCCCTGAGCATTTTGATCAGGGGGACGATAGATCGTTCCCAGTATTAAGTCCCTCCTGGGGCATGGTATCACCACCCACAACGATTCTGTGGAGGAGTCTGCCTCTTTTGGGGTTTCGAGCTTGCTGGATTCAATGCCTTCTTTCACGTATAGAGCGACTCCGCCACCAATACGTCCTTCCCTGTCCTTCCAATATAGTTTATATCCAGGGATAACCGTATCCCACTGGTTTTCTCCATTCCACCAGGTCTCCGTTATGCTCACTATATCAATGCTCTCCTCTAAGACCAAGCACTCCAGTTCTCCCATCTTGGTTCGCAGGCTCCTAGCATTAGCGTACAGGCACTTGTAAGCAGTGTCTCTCTTCAAGTGTCTTTGGCACTTGTGGTTAGGCCTGTGGTAATTTTGCTCTTCTGAATTTATATCCTGTGCCCCTGCTCTCACAATGCCTACTTCTAGGCCTACCCCTTTTAAACTTTCATCATTTCTTTGGTTTTTATCCCAGGGGGGAGGTTTATTCCGAACCGGACCTTTCTCAGCTCCTGTCGGGTTTCCCCCCTCAGTCAGTTTAAAAGCTGCTCTGCCACCTTTTTAATTTTAAGTGCCAGCAGTCTGGTTCCATTCTGGTTCAAGTGGAGCCCGTCCCTTTTGTACAGGCCCGGCTTGTCCCAAAATGTTCCCCAGTGCCTAACAAATCCAAACCCTTCCACCCGACACCATCGTCTCATCCACGCATTGAGACTGCGAAGCTGGGCCTGTCTGGCTGGTCCTGCGCGTGGAACCGGTAGCATTTCAGAGAAAGCCACCTTGGAGGTCCTGGCTTTCAGCATCCTACCTAGCAACCTAAATTTTGCTTCCAGGACCTCACGGCTGCATTTCCCCATGTCGTTGGTGCCAACGTGCACCACGACCACTGACTCCTCCCCAGCACTGTCTACCAAACTATCTAAACGATGGGTGATATCCGCAACCTTCACACCAGGCAGGCAAAACACCTTGCGGTCTACACGCCCATCACACACCCCACTGTCTATGTTCCTAATGATCGAATCACCCACTACAAGGATCCCTCCACCCCCTGGAGATATATCCTCAGCACGACAGGATAGCTGCTCATCCCCCAAGGAATGGGTCCCTTCTAAGGGATCGTTTCCCTCTTCCTCGGCTGGATGTTCTCCTTCCCCGAGACCATCGTTGGTCTCCTTCCCCGAGACCATTTTTCTTGCTTCTTTCATTTTTTATATATGTTATAAGAAAAAAATTCAAATTGGATCCAAACAGTAATGCAATAAAATTCAATATATAGGAAATTAAAAAATGAAATGGACTGCCTTCAAGTCGATTCCGACTTATGGTGACCCTTTGAATAGGGTTTTCATGGTAAGCGGTATTCACAGGGGGTTTACCATTGCCTTCCTCTGAGGCTGAGAAGCAGTGACTGGCCCAAGGTCACCCAGTGAGCTTCATGGCTGTGTGGGGATTTGAACCCTGGTCTTCCAGGTCATAGTCCAACACTCTAACCACTACGCCACACTGGCTCACATATAGGAAATAAAAGTGGCAATAAAACTACAATTAAAATCAGTATGAATATTTAAGGTGATTGATGTGCCATCTTCCATCTTCAGTCACAAATCCACAAACATGCTGTGGACCAACTGAATGAAGCCCATGCACCACTGAGAACCCGTGCTCGATCGCATGTTTTTTTGAGGGGAGGGGAAACCTTCTTCCCTGATAGCTCATCCATCTGTTACAAAAGACTTTCTCATAGGTTACATTGTCCTCATGGGTCACCCTTTTTTTTTTAAACATTCCTGAGCCGAAAATGGCAGCTGCAGATAAGTGTCACTATGAATAAAGCAACAGGTTATTGCATATTTGTGTGTGTGTTTGTATGTGTGGAGAGATGGTGTGACATTGCACAAGATATTAATTACACTATTAATGCAATTGGGCAGAATGGGGATGATTGCAAAATATCATCATCATCACCACCACCACCCGCCCTTCACCCAAAGGTCCCAGGGCGGGTTACAACAATTTTAAAATATGACATTAGCAACAATTTAAAACAACCTAAAATCCCCAAATAGGGTGGCTCCTAAAAATACATGTCTCATGTGCCAAATGTCAGACACACCTCGGTGGGGAGGGAGTTCCACAACTTAGGGGCCACCCTCTCCTAGGCTAACCCCCTGAGCTCCCAAGGGTGGTGGAACTACCAAAAGGGCCCCCTCTGCTGATCTGAACATCTGAGAGGGTCTATAGGGAAGGAGGTGGTCTTTCAGATATTTGGACACTAAGGTATTTAGGGTTTTAAACACTAATGTGAGCACCTAGAATTGGGCCCGAAAACCAGCTGGCAACCAGCTGTTTAAAACCAGCTGTTTTAAAACAGGGGTTATATGAGAGCTAAAGGGAACCCCACCAGTAATCTGGCTGCTCCATTTTGGACCAGTTGAAGTATCCAAGTCGTTTTCAAGGCCAGTCTCAAGTAGAGTGCACTGCAATCATCCAGTCTGGAAGTTATCAGAGCATGGAGTACTGTGACCAAATCATCTCTGTCCAAAAGGGGCCAAAGCTGGCAAACCAGCCGGGGCTGGAGAAAGGCACTCCTAGCCACTGAGGCCACCTGAGCCTCCAGTGACAATTTTGGATCCAGGAGTACTCCTAAGATGCAAACCTGCTCCTTTCAGGGGAGTGCAATCTCATCCAGAACAGGCCATCTCCCCACCTCCTGGACGTGAGAACTTTGGACACATAACACCTGTCTTTCCAGGATTCAGCCTCAGTTTATTGGCCCACATCCATCCCCATCACTGCCTCCAAGCACCAGTCCAACACCTCAACCGCCTCTCTTGATTCAGATGGAACAGAGAGATAGAGCTGGGTGTTATCTGCATATTGATGACACCTCACTCCAAATCTCCTGATGATAGCTCCCAGTGGCTTCATATAGATGTTAAATTGTATGGGGTACAAGATAGAACTCTTTGGAACACCACCAGACAGCTCCCTTGGTGCTAAATAGTAACCTCCCATAACTACATTTTGGAAGTGGCCCTGGAGATATGAGCGGAACAGTGCCCCCCAATCCCCACCTCTTTGAGATGCTCTAGAAGGATACTGTGGTCAACAGTATCCAAAGTCGCTGAAAGATCAAGAGTTGCACTCCCCCATCTCTCTCCTGACCAGGCTGACCAGTTTAGTCCAGTTTAGAGGCAATAGTCCAACACCATGACAATAGTGATCCAGTCACCATTTAAATATAGAACCATCATAAAATACAAGAAGTCACTCTGCATTTTGTTTTTAAAAAAAGATGTTTGGGCCTTGTTTAAAGCTTTACAAAGCAGTTTACAATTAATCACACTAAATAAATTGCAATGCAATTTAAAAACACAATAAAACCACATAATGTTAATTTAAACACTCCCCCCCCCAAAAGCAGTGCTAGATAAACAAAATGCCCAGCATAACACAGTCAAACTATGGGGCTGTGCATGCATTTATGGCAAAAAACACATATTTATGCAAGGTTGGTTGCAAGCTAATACATCAGCTGAGCATCAGAAAAAAACCCTAACTATACTATTAATACATGTCACAAACATTTGGTCAGTTTTTAGCACAGCTGAAATATCAATAGAAATGACAGCCAAAGCTTTTTACAACCCCAGTGCTTTAGTAAAACTAGTTTCCTCCCCCCCCCCCCAGTTATATGTTGCTTGCTGTAGTGAGGGCGTGTTTGTTTTTATCAAGTTTGCTCGGCTTCCATTCCTCTTTCCAGCCCAGCGCTCTTCATCCCTTCCTTTGTTCTGACGTGTTTTTCATCTTGTCATTCAGAGGGAGGAGGGAAGCGATTTCCAATTAAATCACCATTTCACTTAAAGAAACTTCAAGGATGATTCAACCCTTCGTCACTCCCTGTTAGCCTTTCCAGTTTCTTTTTTTTTTGTTGATTATATTACAGTTCTTTCAGTCCCTGAAGAAAGGGCGTAAACAACATTCCATTTTAAAAGGCTTTAAAGCCACTTTAAAAGGCTTCATTCTGATGGCCTGTTTCTATATGCAGCGTTGATTAGATCAGGCAAAGCGGGGGTGGGGATGATATAGGTTTGTGTTCTAAATTTATTTTACTTTGATTATAAACCTGCCCTATCCCAAAAGCTCAAAGTGGGTAAATATTTGAAGGACAACATTCAGTAAAAACACTAAATATATTACCCATGAAAATGCTGAAATCAGAATTAAGGCCCTATCTGCTCTGTACTAAACATTTTCAGCAGTATTGTAAGACTTTTTCATGGCTTCCCCCAAAGAATCCTGGCAACCACAGTCTGTTAAGGGTGCTAAGAGGAATTGAAAATGGAAATGGACTGCCTTCACATTGATTCTGACTTATGGTGACCCTATGAATAGGTTTTTCATGGTAAGAGGTATTTAGAGGGAGTTTACCATTGCCTTCCTCTGAAGCTGAGAGGCAGTGACTGGCCCAAGGTCACCCAGTGAGCTTCCTGGCTGTGTGGGGAACCCTGGTCTCCCAGGTTGTAGCCCAACACCTTAACCACTACACCACACTGGCTCTCTACTGAGAGGAATTAAGAGACTCCTATTCCCCTCAAAGAGCAACAATTCCCAGAGTTCCCTAGGAAGAGGGGTTATTAAACCACTCTGAAAATTGTTGCTCTATGAGGGGAATAGGAGCTCCTAATATCTCTCAGCACCCTTAACAAACTACAGCTCCCAGAATTCTTTGGGGGAAGCCATGGCTGTTTAAAGTGATATAATACTGCTTTAAATGTATAGTCCAGGTAGGGTATAATTTTGGTTAACTCTGCACTGGGTTCTGTTATGATGATGTGAGGAGCTGGTGGCAAGACATAGAATTGTAGAGTTGGAATGGGCCTATAAGGCCATCAATGCAGGAATCCAAATTAAAGCATACCTGACAGGTGGTTGTCCAGCTGCCTCTTGAAGGCCTCCAGTGTTAGAGAACCCACCACCTCCCTAGGTAATTCGTTCAATTGTTGTACTGCTCTAACAATTATGATGTTTTTCCTGATATTCTCTTGAAATATGGCTTCCTGTAACCTGAGCCCATTATCCTGTGTCCTGCGCTCTGGGAAGATCAAGAAGAGATCCTGGCCCTCCTCTGTGTGATAACCTTTCAAGAATTTGAACAGTGCTATCATATCTCCCCTCAGTCTTCTTTTTTCAAGGCTAAACATGCCCAGTTCTGACAGTCTCTCCTCATAAGGCTTTGTTCCAGTGCCCTGATCATCCTCGTTGCCCTCCTCTGAACCCATTCAGTGGTGTCTATATACCAACGCGCGGAGCTTGGGAAACAAGAGGAGCTTGAAGTCTTAGTGCATCAAGGCAAATATGACTTCATAGGGATAACAGAGACTTGGTGGGATGACTCCCATGATTGGAATATAGCCAAGGATATAAACTCTACAGTCAAAGACAAATACACCTCTACGGAAATCCAAGACAGCGAACAAAGTGGTCTGGTAGAGACCATTTGGGTAAAAAGAAATGGAGAAACAAATAAAACCGACATGGTAGTAGGTGTCTACTACAGACCCCCTGGCCAAGAAGAGGTGGTAGACGAGGCCTTTCTCAAACAAATCTCTGAAATCTCAAGGAGGCAAGAAGTAGTAGTGATGGGGGACTTCAACTACCCAGATATCTGCTGGGATACAAACTCTGCGAAGTACAAAGCCTCCAACAAATTCCTGATGGGCCTTGCTGATAATTTCCTCTTTCAAAAAGTAGAAGGAACAAGGGGATAGGCAATCCTGGACCTGATCTTAACTAACAGGGACGAATTGGTCACAGGAATTAAAGCGGTGGGTACCTTGGGGGAAAGTGACCACGTAATGCTGGAATTTGTGATTCTGGGAAAACCAAATAAGAATATAGTTAAATACGGACCTTGGATTTCAGGAAAGCCGATTTTAGCAAGCTCAGGGAAATGATGGGTAGGATCCCGTGGCTAGATAGACAAAAGAAAAAAGGAGCCCAAGAAGCGTGGGAGTTCATGAAGAACGTATTACAAAAAGCGCAATCGCAAACAATTCCAAAGAGGAAGAAAAACGGAAGACATCGGAAAAAGCCAATGTGGCTACACGGAAGACTGGTGGAGGAGGTAAAAATAAAAAAGAGCATGTATAAAGAATGAAAGGAAGGACACTTCACCAAGGAAGAGTACCGACGAGCGGCTCGGGCTTGCAGGAATAGCGTAAGGAAAGCTAAAACCCAGAAAGAGCTGAGGCTGGCGAGGGAAGCGAGGAACAACAAAAAGGGGGTTTTCAGATATGTTCGAAGCAAGAGAAAGACCAAGGAAAAGGTGGGACTGCTGCTCAATTAGGATGGCAAAATGTTGACAGATAACAAGGAAAAGGCAGAACTGCTCAATGCCTATTTTGCCTCCGTTTTCTCCCAAAAAGGGAACAGTGTTCGACCTTGCATCGGTAGCAATCTCAGTAAGGGGTCGGGATTGCAGTTCAAGATTGATAAGGAGATAGTCAGGAAATACCTAGTTAACCTAAATGAGTTCAAATCTCCAGGGCCTGATGAACTGCATCCCAGAGTATTGAAGGACCTTGCTGATGTACTCTCGGAACCTCTTCCCATCATCTTTGAGAAATCCTGGAGAACAGGAGAGGTGCCGGAGGATTGGAGACGGGCAAACGTCGTCCCGCTCTTTAAAAAGGGTAAAAAAGAAGATCCAGGGAATTACAGGCCGGTCAGTCTGACTTCAATACCGGGAAAGATATTAGAACAGATAATAAAAGAGTCCATTGGCAACTATCTAGATGACAATGCTGTGATTAGTAGGAGCCAGCATGGGTTTGTCAAGAAAAAATCCTGTCAAACTAATCTCATCTCTTTTTTTGATCGGGTCACTAGCTTAGTAGATGGTGGAAATGCTGTAGATGTCATCTATCTAGATTTCAGCAAAGCATTTGACAAAGTCCCCCAGGACCTTTTGATTAGCACACTGGTCAAATGCGGACTAGATGGAAATACTGTCAGGTGGATTCACAACTGGTTGGAAAACTGTACTCAAAGAGTGGTCGTCGGTGGCTCTGCTTCGGACTGGAAGGAGGTTTTGAGTGGAGTGCCACAGGGTTCTGTCCTGGGGCCGATACTCTTCAACATTTTTATCAATGACTTAGATGATGGGGTGGAGGGAAGCCTTATGAAGTTTGCGGATGATACGAAACTGGGAGGGATAGCTAACACAATGGAAGACAGGAATAAAATCCAAAGGGACCTGGATAGACTAGAAAATTGGGCTGAAATTAATAAAATGACATTCAATAAAGATAAATGCAGGATTCTGCATTTAGGCCACAAAAACAAAATGCACGGGTACAGGATGGGAAATACCCGGCTTAGCAGTAGTGCATGTGAGAAGGACCTTAGAATTGTAGTGGATCGCAAGTTGAACATGACCCAGCAGTGTGATGCTGCAGCAAAAAAGGCAAACGCGGTTTTGGGCTGCATAAACAGAGCTATAGTTTCCAGGTCGAGGGAAGTAATAGTCCCACTATATTCTGCATTAGTCAGGCCTCATCTGGAATACTGCATTCAGTTCTGGGCGCCTCATTTTAAGAAAGATATCGACAAGTTAGAGTGGGTTCAGAAGAGGGCGACGAGGATGATAGCCAGTATGGAGAACAAGTCTTATGAGGAAAGGTTGAAGGAACTTGGCATGTTCAGTGTGGTGAAGAGAAGGCTGAGGGGTGACATGATTGCACTCTTTAAGTACCTGAAGGGCTGTCACATAGAGGAGGGTACAGATTTGTTCTCTGCTGCCCCAGAGGGTAGGACTAGGTCTAATGGTTTTAAGTTGCAGGAGCGTAGATTCAGATTGGACATTAGAAGGAACTTCTTGACAGTAAGGGCAGTTCGGCAATGGAACCGACTGCCTAGGGAGGTGGTGGGATCCCCTTCGCTGGATGTCTTCAAGCAGAGGCTGGACAGCTATCTGCGGGAGATGCTCTAGCTGTGGATTTCCTGCTGTGAGCAGGGGGTTGGACTCGATGGCCTACAAGGCCCCTTCCAACTCTACGATTCTATGATTCTATAATGTTGCCCACCATCAAGTCACTCAACAATGCCCCAACTGGGAATTGCATGTTAGGCAATTGGATGACCTTCCACCCCCCTTCAGAAATGCCAGCACCATGCCTGCTTATCCCCCCAACTGAATTTTCCCTGCAGGTGGTTCTAGTTCCCACAGCAGCTGCTCCAGCTCCTTTAAAGTGGAAAGAAGACTGAGATGAGCACAACATTTTTCAAAAAGAGGATGATGAAGGAGCCACTGTAATGGAGAACGTGCAGCCTTTGCATTGCCTCCTCAATTGGGCTGGGCTTCCTGTCTCCTCCTCCTCTCAGGTGGGGGGTCCTGAGCTGCTGGGGAGGATGAGCTTTCCAGATAGGCAGACCCTCATTTTCATGGGGTGGGAGAAAACAGAATCTTCCCTCATCCTTTCAGCTACTGGTTGCTCTGGAGAGTGGTGCCTGAAGCCGATATGGACAAGCTGATGAGGAGTGGCAGTTGACTGGCAAAGTCCCTCTTAAGATCCTCTGAGTCTTGAGAAGCTAGAGCTACTTTTGAAGCCAGCATGGCAAAGTCCAAAAGTTCTTGCCCACTGCCAACCAAGCTGCAAGATCTGGTGCTACAGGAAGAGGGGGCGGGGAAGATTTTGTTTTCTTACTTGGTACAAGAGATGGATGGTTCCCTTTTCCATGATGGGGTTGGAGGGAGTCTGTGGATAGAAATACCCTGGAATAAAGAAGGCACTGGTTTTTTTGTCTTTCTATACTATTGCTGTTTTCTTCTCCAGACAAATGGCCCCTTTGCATGTTATGGAGTGATTCTGTTCTTGTTCATACTCCTAGTTTCTAGAGGAGCCTGCCTGCTTTCCCCTGGACCATCCCATTTTGAATGTTTCTCTTCCCATGTATGCAATGACTCTGGAATGTTTTCTTTCACTAGTTCTCTCAGCTACTTTATTAATTTAAAATGTTTTCTATTCCATAGAGGCAAAGTTCTTCCCTTTCTCCAGGTTACCCATCCCTGACATAGAGCAACATTTTTTTAGTTCATATTTAATAAAACCCATTGCACAAAGTAGTGCTTGGAAAAATACCTAAAGTATAAGCTGAATTCTCTTGTATACTCCAATCTGTGCTACACAATCCAACCCTCTCAGAAAAGTCCCACTGTAGCTGGACAGCTATCTGCGGGAGATGCTCTAGCTGTGGATTTCCTGCTGTGAGCAGGGAGTTGGACTCAATGGCCTACAAGGCCCCTTCCAACTCTATGATTCTATGATTCTATGATTCATTCCAGTTTGTCTGCATCCTTTTTAAAGCATGGTTTCCAGAACTGGATGCAGTACTCAAAATGACACCTAACCAGTGCTTAACGGAAGGGAACCAATACTCCACACAATTTGGAAACTATACTTCTGTTAATAATGCAGCCTAAAATAGCATTTGCCTTTTGTGCAATCACATCACACTATTGGCTCATACTCAGCTTGTGGTCAACAACAATCCCAAGCAGCCAATCTCAATCTCGCATGTAGTATTGCTAAGCCAAGTATCTCCCATCTTATAACTGTGCATTTGGTTTCTTTTTCCTACGTGTAGAACTTTGCCCTTATCCCTGTTAAATTTCATTCTGTTTAGCCCTTTTCAGGTGTTACTACATGAAAGGAGGCAGCAGGGGATAAGCACACTTATGCCATGGAAGGCAACTGTCTGAAGCAGGAAGCTTTTTTATCTGGGGAGGCTCCCCACACATGTTAGAACCCTGGAAAATCAAGGTTCTGAAAGTCATGGGGGCCTCCACTGATACAAAAGACTCCCCACTTGCCTTCAATGAATTGAAAAGTGACTGAAACTGTTGGAAGGAGAAGGGGCTAGCATGCTCATCCCCATTACCCCCACCCACTCCACCCCCTTGAACATATTAACTTTCCAGGATTTCTAATGCCTGAAGAAGGCTTACAGCTGGAAGATACTGAATTCCCATGTTGACTTGCTTATTACTTATAGTAAAAGAAAAGTTTAGGATTAAATCAAGTAAATGAAGCACCCATTTAAACAAGTGTTAGAAAAGGCAACTTAAAATCCAGAAGTTATTTGCATAGAGACAAATCACGATAAAGACTTTTCTATTTCTTTGGCAGATTGTCTCCTTAACTGCTTAGGTGGGATTTTATTTATTCAGACACCACTCTGATTTCTTCACACAGAGAGGCGTTCTCCTGAGGCTGTAATCCTAAGCATGCATACCTGGAAATCAATGGGACTTATTCTTAGTAAACATAGTTAGGAATGAACTTGCAAAGTGTTCTAGCAATTGTTCACTGTCTATGATTCAAGCTCATGGTTAGTTAAATGTAAGGGTCAAACTAGACACAACATTATTAATGTCTTTAGCTTTTGATTAAATAGATAGAGATAATGTTGGTGCCTGGGGGTGGGGGGGGGGAGGAGGGAGCCACTATTATGTGTATGTGGAGATGGAGGCTTTAATCTTTTCCCCCACTACAGCCCCAATCCAAACCAGGGCCCTCTGCACTAGGTATTTGCAATGGATGGACAGCGCCCAAACACCAACTGGGACCCATGGCAGGATGAAGGGTTAAAAACAACTTTCCTCATACCACAGTTGTAAACCAGCTCTTCCTCCACCCCACCCCGCTCCATGCCATTCATTTCTTTAAAAATATTATATATGCAAGGGCTAAAGACACAAATATGTCACATCGAGTTGCTACAAGCTACTGAGACTGAATCTGTCCAAATTTTGACTAAAATTTGTCAGCAAATATGGAAAACTAAACAATGGCCCACAGACTGGAAGCATTCAACATACATCCCAATTCTAAAGAAAGGGGATCCCAGGGAATGCAGTAATTATTGAACTATTGCTTAATATCCCATGCAAGTAAAGTAATGCTCAAGATTCTACAACAAAAGCTCTTATCATATATAGAGCGAGAAATGCCAGATGTCCAAGCTGGATTCAGAAAGGGAAGAGGCACCTGTGACGCCCTTCCCTGGCTCTCCCTGTCAGGTTCCTACCTGCTCGTGGTTACTGCCTGTCTCTAGGCACCACCAGGGACTCCACCAGTCCGGACTGTCCTTTTTATGGTTTCTCTCCCCGCTCTAGCACAGATCTCAACAGATCCCCCTGCTAGGCAGCACCACAAGTCACATCCTATAACCAGTATTCCTAGAGACTCTGCCTGAGTCTCCCTCAATTAGGTTACCTCTGTGACTGCGTGCTTAAGCTGTCCCAATCCCTTTGATTTACTCAGACTGCTTATAATTCTGGTTTGCTCTGGATACTTGTGGTGTTATATTCTTCACTTCACCCGCTGCCACCATTTGCCACTCTTCAGCCTTGGTTATTTACCTCACCCTCCCTTCTGGTCTGTGAAACCCCAGCCAAGGATCAGGCCTCTGGTAAACCAAATTAAGTATTTATTAAATAACACGGAGAACAAGATTAACAAGATTTCTTCATAAGGCACATAAGCATATGGTTTTATCTAATACTAATACGAACTCCACCCCCTCCTTCTCCACGCTCTCCTGACAAACAACTCTCTCAAACCCACCAACGTCCACCTCACATCCACACCACATCCACCCAGATTTACCTGTCATACTTCCTTTTATACTGTCAGCCATTTTAAACATTCAGCCAATCATCCAGCATTCTACTGCCCATTCACTCCCCCTTCCTCTTTCATTCTACTTACCATGTATCTCCTATACAAACAACACTTACCATATATACACTAATAGAGGAACATCACATTTCCCCCCCGTTAAAACAACGGCAGAGTATTATTCCTGTTCCAGGATTTATATGTCGCGTTAACAATATAACAAGTCTCTCTGGGGAAAATGTCTTTCTTTGTTCCTCCGTCTGGTCACGTCACTGCAGTCCCGGCCACTTGCCTGGAAAGTCCATCGGCCAGTACATTGTCCTTGCCTTTTATGAACTGGAAGTCCACTTGATAGTCCTGTAGGGCCCAGGACCACCTCTGCAGCATAGTGTTATGGTTTTTCATAGTCTGCAACCATAACAAGGCCCGATGACCCGTTGTTACCATGAATCTTCGTCCCCACACGTATGGGCGCAACTTGTTCAGTCCCCACACGACCGCTAGGCACTCCTTTTGGACCGACGAATAGTTTTTCTCCCTCGGCATTAGCTTGCGACTCAGATACGCCACTGGATGTCTGGTGCCTTCCCTCTCCTGCAGCAAGACGACTCCCAGCGCGAGGTCCGACACATCTGTAGCCACGATGAATGGTTGCTCATAGTCTGGTGCTATTAATATGGGTCCTTGGCACAAGGCTTGCTTCAGCAGATCAAAAGCCTTCTGACATTCATCCGTCCATACCACACGCTCAGAACACTTTTTCTTTGTCAATTCATGCAAGGGGATAGGCCACGATTGCACTGCCTCTACCTTGCTCCATAAGGGGGTGATTTTCCCACTCCCCACCTTATGTCCTACACAGATTACTTCACTCACAACTTTCCCATTCACACGGTATGGCATAGATCTGATTGGGGCATGATCTCCAGTATTAATGGAATGTTTGGCTAAACTGGTTCGGCCAGGTTTATTACTAAAGAGATTCCCATAGTTTTTCAAAACTCTCAGAATCTCTTCTTTTACTTCCTCCTTCACCTCTTCTGACCATTCCACTTGATCTACCCCTCCTTTGTCTTTGCTTTCCTGTACCAAATCCGGAAGTTCAGGCCCACTTCCCTCAGGGAATAAGGTAACTTGCAACACCTGTGCATCCCTGGTATGGTAAGGCTTTAACATATTTACATGAACCACTTTGCTTTTGTTTAATTGGTCTGTGGTGATTACATACGTCACTGTGTCAAGCCTTTCTCTGATGGTATATGGTCCTTCCCAGTTAGCCTGTAATTTGTCATGTTTCCTGGGTTTGAACGCCATAACCATATCTCCCACATCATACACACGTTCCCTGGCTGTTCTGTCATACCAGTAACTTTGCTTCTGCTGTGCTTGACTCAAATTCTTTTTCACCACCTCCATCATTGATGTTAATTTATTGCGGAATTCCAATACAAAATCTACTACAGATGTTTTGTACTCTCCCAGGGTTCCTTCCCATGAATTTTT
Source organism: Rhineura floridana (assembly GCF_030035675.1). Classification (NCBI taxonomy): domain Eukaryota; kingdom Metazoa; phylum Chordata; class Lepidosauria; order Squamata; family Rhineuridae; genus Rhineura; species Rhineura floridana. Next base: position 87,346,923 of record NC_084482.1, on the reverse strand, counting down.
TAACAGTTCCAAAGGTCCCCTGACTTTTCTAGTGAACATGAGTTCAAAGGGTGAGAAGCCTGTTGACTCCTGAGGGACTTCTCTGTATGCAAATAAGAAGCATACCAAACGTTCATCCCAGTCTTGTGGGTGATTTTGAACATAGCTTCTTATCATGCCCTTCAAAACGCCATTGAATCTCTCTGTTAGCCCATTAGTGGCGGGATGGTAAGTAGTGGTCTTTAGATGTTTTAGACCACAACATTTCCACATACATTGCATCACTTCTCCCATGAATACACTGCCTTGATCCGTCAGCACTTCATGAGGGAAACCCAGCCTCATAAAGATTTTTAATAAAGCCTCTGCCACTACAGGGGCTTCTACAGATCTTAGTGCTTCTGTGTCTGGGTACCTGGTGGCAAAATCCACCACCACCACTAGATATTTCTTGCCATGCCTTGTGGGTTTGGAAAAAGGGCCCACCAAATCTATTCCCACTCTATAAAAGGGTTGTCCAATTATAGGAAGGGGCTTTAAGGGTGCCTTTGTCTTTACTCCACTTTTTCCCACCTTTTGGCATATACCACAAGATAGACAATGTTGTTTTACATCTTTGGAGATGTTTGACCAATAATAGTGTGCAGCCAATCTCCTCTTGGTCTTTTTTATTCCCAGATGTCCTGCACATGGGACATCGTGGGCTACCTCTAGCAATCTGGTTCTGTATTTGCTAGGTACTATCAATTGCTTCACTGGTTCACATTCATCCTTTCTCTCAGCAGGCATCCACAGTCTATATAAAATCCCATTCTCATACACAACTTGATTCCTCAGTTTGTCAGTGAAAGGAATCTTTTGGGTCAGGGCTTGCTCCTTTATTTGATTCAAACTGGTATCCTTATTCAGTTCTTCTCTGAAATGCTCTGTCTCTTCCCCAGAGACCACCTGATACAGTTTGTCTCCTTCAGCAGGCCTGCTAGTGGTTGTTATGGCGACCTGAGGCTCGCTAACAGTTTCCACCCTGTTTGCTTCAGCCCCCCTAAACATGGCTTCTTTTTCTCTGCCAAGTTGCTGTCTGGTCACCACATATATTTTCCCTTGGGCTCCCATAACATCTCTTCCCAGTATTACTGGTTCTTGTTGCTGGGCATTAATGCCTACTTTATATCTGCCCTCTCGGCCTCTCCATGCCATTTTCACCAGGGCGACAGGCAAGCTTTCTGGTTGACCCCTCACTCCTTGGATATTCACTGTTTCCTGAGGTAATATTTCTTCAGATTTTATTAAATCTGGCCTCAGTAACGTCTGAGCGGCACCAGTGTCAAGCAATGCCCAATAATTTGCCCCTTGTACACTCACTTCCTCTCTCAGACTTGAATCAAGGTCTGTTACTTCTGTCCAGTTTATCTGGCAAAACTGAACCTTTTTCGCTGTTTCTAAAGCCTTGGGCTCTGTTTTCACTGCCCTTGTCTGAGCAGGATTACTAATGGGGTTGGCAACCTCACATTGAAAATGTAGGTGCCCCGGTCTACCACATTTGTAGCATAATTTCTCCTCTGTTTTAGGGTACACAGATCCACTCTGGGATGTCCTGTGCCCTTCAGATTTTACTGGAGGACTCACTAGCTGTGGCACCACATCCTTTCTGCCACCACTATATGGTCTGGGTTTAAACTCTCTTGATGTTTTCCCCACCCAGCCAGTTCTATTACAGGCGAAGTGATCCGCCATCTCTGCGGCCTCCTGCACCGATGTAGGGGAAGGGTCTTTGACCAGGAGCCTTATTTCTGGTGGTAACTGATGGAATAATTGATCCAGTATCATGAGGCTTTTCACCTCTTCCACTGACTGAGCTTTGGCACTACTCATCCACTTTCCAAATATATCCATCAGCTTTGCTCCCAGTTCAACAAAAGACCTCCCTGCTTGGATCTGACAGTTTTGGAATAACTTTCTAAAATAGTCAGGTCCCAGTCTGAATCTTTTGTAGACTGCCTCTTTAAACTCAGCATAGGTGACGGGCTTGTCTGAGGGGAAATATTGGTATACCTCTGCCAATTCCCCTTTAATCAGGTTTGATAAATACTGCATGTATTTATCTTCAGGTAGCCCCCACAACTGAGCTGCCTTTTCAAAGGTTGTGAGATAAATTTGAGGATCTTGACCAGGCTCATAGACAGCAAAGTCCTTTGGAGTAATTTTTATTTTTGCTCCATCTCTGTCTTTCCTTGTCTCATCAGAATGAAACTTCTCTCTTTCAAATTTTAACTTTTCTACCTGTAATTCCGCATTCACTCTCATTCTCTCAAATTCCAACTCCCTCTGTTTTTCCTTCTCTGCACCTTCCATCCTCAATCTCTCAGTTTCCATCTTCAACTTCTCAGTTTCTAACTCTCGCTGTTTATCTTTTTCCTCAGCCTCAAAGACCCGCTGCTTTTCTTTCTCATCAGCCTCCCTCCTCAATCTCTCAGTTTCCAACTCATGCTCCCATCTTAACTTCTCTCTCAAGTACTCTATATAAGCGGGATTGCTTGAGTATCCTTCTGGGGTCTCTTCCCTGACAGGTTGTTTTTGCTGGGCAGTTGCAAATCCTATAAGTGCTACCCTCAATTCATCTACCCCTTTACCCTCGTGAGGTAAATTGAATGTTATGCACTTCTCCACCAGCTCCTCTCTTTTCATTTTTATATATTCAGCCATGGTGTTTGAGTTCACTCACTCTTTGCCACACACTCTTTGCCAGTCACTCTCACAAATAATCTTGTTTTGCTATTTCTGTTTGCCACACCACTGTTAGGGATTCTCTAGTATTCGTATCTGGATTCTCTGTTGTTCGTATCCCACCGCTGTGCTACCACATGTGACGTAGTCTCCTTTGTCACCACGTGTCTTTGGGACTCTCTTTGGTTCATATCCCACCGCTACTGCCACCACATGTGACGCCCTTCCCTGGCTCTCCGTCAGGTTCCTACCTGCTCGTGGTTACTGCCTGTCTCTAGGCACCACCAGGGACTCCACCAGTCCAGACTGTCCTTTTTTATGGTTTCCCTCTCCGCTCTAGCATAGATCTCAACAGATCCCCCTGCTAGGCAGCACCACCAGTCACATCCTATAACCAGTATTCCTAGAGACTCTGCCTGAGTCTCCCTCAATTAGGTTACCTCTGTGACTGCGTGCTTAAGCTGTCCCAATCCCTTTGATTTACTCAGACTGCTTATAATTCTGGTTTGCTCTGGATACTTGTGGTGTTATATTCTTCACTTCACCCGCTGCCACCATTTGCCTTGGTTATTTACCTCACCCTCCCTTCTGGTCTGTGAAACCCCAGCCAAGGATCAGGCCTCTGGTAAACCAAATTAAGTATTTATAACACAGAGAACAAGATTAACAAGATTTCTTCATAAGGCACATAAGCATATGGTTTTATCTAATACTAATACGAACTCCACCCCCTCCTTCTCCACGCTCTCCTGACAAACAACTCTCTCAAACCCACCAACGTCCACCTCACATCCACACCACATCCACCCAGATTTATCTGTCATACTTCCTTTTATACTGTCAGCCATTTTAAACATTCAGCCAATCATCCAGCATTCTACTGCCCATTCACTCCCCCTTCCTCTTTCATTCTACTTACCATGTATCTCCTATACAAACAACACTTACCATATATACACTAATAGAGGAACATCACAGCACCAGAGATCATATAGCAAACATATGTTGGATAATGGAACAGACCAAGGAATTTCAGAAGAAAATCACCCTGTGCTTTATAGATTACAGCAAAGCCTTTGACTGTGTAGATCATGGAAAACTATGGAATGCTTTAAAAGAAATGGGGGTGCCACAGCATCTGATTGTCCTGATGCGCAGCCTATACTCTGGACAAGCTCTCTGGGGAGTATCTCTGTCTGGACCTAATTCAATATAAATAAATCTGCTGGGAACTGGGTCTTGTTTGGGTAAAGGAGAAGAGACAATTCCCATCAATGATAATCAGAGAATCCACTTTTGAATTCTTATTTATTTATTTATTTTTGGCCAGAGGTTTAAAAAAGCTTTTAGTGGAATGAACCAGTAGATGCATTTGAATTAGTATATATATTTTAATTAAAAGCTGGAGTATTTGTTATACATTTTCATTTTTAAAAAAGCTTCTTCCATTTTTAAAACAATTTCATTCTTGCTAGGAAGCACTTCTTTTTTAAAGCTCCAACTGGCTGAGTAGCACAGGATATGCATAATTTACTATGTAATTGTTTTAAGAAATAACATAAAATAAAATAACAAAATTTATAACCCTTCCCAATAGGAGTTTACAAAACATATCTTAAGACTGGACATTTCATTATTTGAAAGTATATTATCATAATAACCATATCATTTTAGCTACACCTGGCAGTTGGCCATACATGTCATGTAATTTACTTTTAACCTTTTTAGAGCATCATGGAAAAAAAGAGTGTAACAAAAGGAAAAGGAAGAAAGTAAACTGTCAACTTTAAGTAGGAGGGCTATGGATCGGGTGTAACAGGTAAAAGCTGTGAGCTTAATCCTCTGCTGGCTTCTGAACTTAAAATACACTTATTATATGCAAAGTTATATAGTATAGTAAGTTCAAGTTTGATAAGTCAGAAACGTAGCCATGTGACCTACTTTACAGAGGACAGTCATTTATTTGGAGTCTTCTATATGAAGGGGTGTCTGGTCCAAATCTGATTTAAAGATAAAGAATCATCAGAAGACATAAGCAGGGGTCTTGAAGCTGCCCATCAACAGTTATCACCTGAACAGCAGACTCAGCAGGCACACTGGCCACCCAGTGTTGCCCATTATGATAAGATGTATCACTGTTTCACCAATGCAATTCATCAACAAATGAGCTGCCCTAGACTCTTTGGAAGGAAGGGCAGGATAGCAATTTAATAAATAATAATAACAAATGTCAATGATGTTCACAGTATGAAACTACCATTTTTGGTGGCAAGCCATACTCATGTTTCATAAAGAAATGCTATACTGGTGTAGGAGGGCATTCCCTTTGGCTTCGCTGTGCAGCCAGAGCTTGGAAAAGTTACTTTTTTAAACTACAACTCCCATCAGTCCCAGCCAGCATGGCTACTGATTGGCTGATGGGAGTTGTAGTTCAAAAAAGTAACTTTTCCAAGCTCTGGCTGTGCCTATGTTCAGTAAAAACGCCGTGGTTGTGCTAAGGCAGGGTAGCAAAATGGGGTCCTCCAGATGGTGTTGGAATCAAACTCTCATCAGCCCTGGACCACATAGCGAAAGGTCAAAGATGATGGAAGATGCAGTCCAAGAACATCTGAAGGGCACCATGGCTACCCCTGTGCTAAATGATGTGCTGTGAAGTCTATTCAGCAGTTGATATGTTAGCAGCAAGTCTTCTGTACAATGCATGTGCCGTCATGATACATGGGAATAGCAGGGTAGCTCTGCATGTTTCCTTCAAAACAATTCAAAGCTCAAAGTTACTGAAGCACCCAAGTCAGCAACATTCCCCAGTGCAACCCCACAGACTAAATAGTCAGTGAATATTGCTCACCTGTGTGATGAGTGAATAATAATTAAATGCCAACTTCTCTTCTTAAATTGAATTGAGGATTTGTGGCTAATTTTTATGCTGAGATAACACCTAGTCTGGAATACTCTACAACATTATTAGAAATGACTAAGCAGATGGCACTGGCAGGTTCTCAAACTGATTGAACAGCATTAAAAACAAAAACAAATTCTGGATAGCACCAGCACTGTGGCTAATGCAAGGATAACAAACCCTCAGCACAGGAAAGTTGATCTGAGTCATGGCCAGATATTGCCAGATCAATAGACAAAATGCAGGATAATTGGTAGAGTTATGAACCAAGCATAACAAACAGAATCATTTTGTTTACAAGTGAATTGAGACCTATGGAATATTGCAAAGCACAGCAAACACATTCTACAGTTAATCTTTCTGAATGATCCCTTCTGGGCAGCTTGAGTCTAGCATGTGTGTAGAATTCTAAACAGAGACCTGCAGCTAAAGAAGACCTGGCTGATAATTGCATGTAAAAAATGTGAAATACAACACAACTACCACCTTGGCTTTTTGTTCTGCAATCCACCATTCTTTAAATATTCTTTTCTGTCAACACAGTCATTCTGGTCCCTAAGTCCAATGTCAGGTTTTTCACCACTTCATTTTTTCCTTAGACATTTTAAAGTTTTCCTACAACGGTGAGTGGGGAAGACACAAACCTTCCTTACTCTGAACTGGGATTTAACTTCACATTAGTTTGGACTGAATCAGGCTGCTTTCCAAAGTGCTTGAACCAAATCTTGTGGTTGGTGCATAGCCCTATAGTGAAAGTGCCCCTCTAGGTTGCACCATCAGGTTATGCCAGAACCAAAGAGGCCACCAATCCTGTGGATCTAGTGTGGGTCAGGCTTTCCATGCTTGCCTCCACACAACGGAGTCATTAAACTGAAGGGGGGGTGTCACCCATTTAAATGTCTAAAATAGAATTTCAAGGCACTCCCCACTCACTTATAAAAGCTGGTGATAGTTATAATTCAGAATGCTCCCATGACATAAAGATAAAGGAGCTTTGGCAATGCTTATAGAATCTGTACTGGCTCAGTTTACAAGAGCAAGAAGAATATTATAATTGAAACAAACAAACAAAACTATTGGGAAACACAAATCCCACTCTACTTTTTTTTTTTTGAAAGGCCAAAGAGAATCCCTCTAAACCAGGCTTGGGTTAATTTCTTTTCCTCACAAACTTTTCCCCTAGTGTCTGTAAACCAGTGCAAAGAGCACCGCTTTTTCTATTTTTTCCAACACTTAAGCAAACAATCCCCCGTCGCCAGCTCGGTTTTAACCGGATTGTTAGAACTGAGCATTTCTTTCACAAGGCAAGGCATAATGAGGTCCTAAAGCATGCCCAGATATTTTGAAAATACCTATTTGCATAACCAGTTAAGTTAATAGCAATGCAACTAGTGCTGTCATTTGTACTGACCTCGGTAGTATTCGAGCTAAATGATGCAATTAAGGCCTGTCTCATAATGATTAAACCAAATAAAACATTCACAAGCAAGGTTGTACTTAAAAAATCCTAATCTCATTCAAATGAATAGTGGCTCTTGTGTTGAGGCATGTCTAACAGTCTATGCCGAGCATTGAGTCCATTTCACTGATAAACTATGATCCAGACAGAGATCTTTGTGCAATGGAGTCAGTTGCATTCATGCTGCTATACATGAAGATCACCCTTGCTAAACATGGAATAGTATCCAGTAAAGGACTTCTGCCTGTCCAATGTGATTTTCTCTCCCTCTTCTCACCCATACATGTTCTGGGACTATCCTCCAACTCTCCTGAGCAGATTTGGGGGAGAGGAGTGCAGAGGCATGCAGGGAGAAGAGATGGGGAGGAAGACGTGTGCTGGCGGAAGCCCTGGATCTATGAGACAACTTCATTGAATGCAACCCATGGTCAGTATTGCCACAGAGATAGAGGAAGCTGCCTTTTACAAAGTCTGACCATTGGTCTATCTTGTAGTACTGACTGGCAGTGACTCTCAAGTGTTTCACAAATGGGTGTCTTTCCCAGCCCTGCTTGGAGTTGCTAGGGATTAACCCTTTTGTGTGCAAACCACATGCTCTGCTGCTACTGAGCTACAGACCCGTTCTCTCTGGAAGCGCTCGTCACCTATTTTGAGGAAACAATATTCTAGAATTTAACCTTCAGTGACTGGTGCTCTCAAATAAGACTCGTAATTTCTCACAACAGCTTATAGCATAAAAGGATGAAGAATAATTAAGAATAATTTTAAACATGCAATACACAAAAACTGACAGGGAGAGAGAGAGTTTAATATTGTTATGGGTTTTGGGTTGAGATGGATCATTTCTATGAGTCCCCTTCCAGCCTCTGATTTGGAATCCTGTGCCTTGGGGTGAGAAACCCACTCTGCTGGTCAGATTAGTTTCTTTTGTTAATGTAATAGAGTGGCCAGGTGGGTTAATGGGTCTATCAGGTGCCCATCAACTGGTGAATGGGCCAGAGAGATCCTTTTGTCATTGATACTATTCAGGAGAGCCCCCCTTCCTGGGGCTGAGGGGAGGCTTGTGTTTTGAGTTGTGTCTGAGAAAGGCTGGGAACTGGAGGCAGGCAGAGAGACTGACTCTCTGCACCATGGCTTTGGGGTGCCTCCTGTAACCCTGTTGGGAAAGCTGGATATTGGACTGCTAATGCCTTGAACCCCTCCATCCTAAGCTCAGGTTGGAATGTGTGTAAATAAATAAACCATATTTCATAAAGACACCACAGTCTCCTCTGACCTTCTTCCCAAGGAAACCAAACCCTGGGTGAGCGCAGGGACCTCTGGAAATCTCACAGCTCAGAGAGTGGAGTGGCACGCAACAATATAAAACACAGTAACCCATCAGTCCAGTGCCCCCCCCCCCAGGAAGTTCTTCGTGGATCTCTTAAAAGTTCACAAAAGAGCTGGTCAAATGAATTTCTCTGGGGAGAGAATTCCAGAGCAAGTGTCCAAAGGCTTAGTGGAAATGCCAGTCTGGAAGCTAGACAAGGAATTTATTGCCTTTCAAACAAAAACAGAATAGCCATAGAAAACTGCTGACTGCACTGTGATCAGGGCCGGCATCAGGCACAACCAGGCCCTTGGGCATCAGACTGCTCCAGACCCCAACATCTTGCTTCCTAACACCTCCTCCTGATGCAGGTAGCGCAGGCTTAAATAGGCCCACCCACTCCACCAACCTCTCTCATTGCTGCATCAACTTGCTGTGCATGCACACCTTCCATCACCCAAGAAGATCACCCCTTAGGGATGCCACCGCTGCCATCTTGGGTGATGGCAAGCATGTGCGCACAGCGCAATAGCACGCTGATTTGGCATTGTGGGAGGTAGGTGGGATGGGCCTATTTAAGCCTGTGCCACCTGCATGGAGGGTGTTTTCTGGGAGGGTGGAGCTCCTGCGATTTGTGCTGCTCAGCTCCACAAGCTGATACTGATGAGAGTGGGAAATCCATCCTTCCAGCCTAAGAAGGGGCCCTTCAGGGACCCTTCTGGGCTGCAGGGGCCCTCGGCCAGTGCCCAACCTAGTTAACCGCTCGCCTCAAGCCTGACTGGTCCACTGCCACCTAGTGACTACACTATATAATGACACAGCATGCACACAGAAAGTAACCTCTTTTAATGCAGATTATAGCTGCTATGTTGAGGCCAATAGTGCATGGTCCAAATGCTGATTGCTGCTTATACTGATTTAGGAAACCACACATACACAATCCTCGGGTCTGTTTGTCCTAACCTTTATGATAAATGAAAGCTAATTTTCCTTTTTATATCATGATTTACATTAAATCTTGTGCTTAGAGTAAGCTAGATTTTCAATTACAGCTGTAAAACTACCCAACGTATCAAACTTTGTCTTCTTGAAGATCATACATCTAGGTTAACAGCTGGACCTACATGCTAGATATATTATCATGAAGTCCCTTCCTCCTGCTGTGTCTTAACAAATAACTGCTAAAATCCATCCAATTTTGAAACAGTATAGAAGCTTCTTGAGTTACTGCGAGACAAAGCATCTTAACTTTTATTCTAAATTCTACAGTATGCCAGAGAATTTATTGTACAGAAAGTAAAAAGCTCCGCAGGGCCAGCAGAAACAAAACTCTATGGTTCCAAGCCTACCTCTGCTCATTTGTAGGTGCTATTAAAAATGAAAGGCCTTGATGATAGCGAGCCAGTGTGGTGCAATGGATGACATGTTGAATTTGGACTCAGGGGACAGACTTCAAATCTATACTCAGCACTGAAGACACCATGGAGTCAGTGATGCACTAAGGGCTGGACTTTGGAGCAAAACTCCAGGGCCCTACCTAGCCCCCCCCAAAATAGGGCTATTTCCAGCAAACTTTAAAAGGCAGGGAAATTAGGCAGCTATAGTGAATGCACCAGGGGAGCAAGAGACCTGACCTCCTCTCTGAGATATTGTACTGCCCTACAAACTTGTAAAAATGCAAACACAATTTGGGTTGGTCTTCCACAGTCCACCCCACTTCCTGTGTAGCTTTGGTAACATGTGCCCCCAAGCATATGGTTAGCGGTGGCAACACCTGCAATCAGAACTGCATCTACAAAGATGGAGAAATACATTTTTGTATGTTTGTTGATGTTCTTACTTTGCTTCTTTCCTGTGTTACTACTGTTTCTACAGAGAATCTAATCTAGAAAGTTATATTTGTCTCATTACTCAGCCTAGAAATCTTTGTCAATTTATTTTTATTAATTTCAGTCAGTGTCATATGATGGTGAAGACAGCCTTTTGTGTTTCAAACTTCAGGTTATATTTTATTTCTATTTTGGGTGAATTAACAGTTGAATCTGAAGCTGCAGTTTGATGAAAAATTAGAATCATTACAATATGTTGCTACTTCAGGAATGACTGTAGCTGTTGGAAAAAACAAACTTGGCCTGCCCAAGATGCCTGTGTTCAGCCTGCTATGCTTAAACCACTTCACTTAAGGAAGGGTAGGCATGGGTAATTAAAAACATAGATCACACCTAGAAATTTGCTAGAATATACTGGAGGCGTTCCTTCAGATAAACTGGGCCGGAACCGTATAGGGTTTTAAAGGTTAAAACCAACACCTTGAATTGGGCCCGGTATACAACTGGCAACCAGTGTAATTCAATCAACACTGGGGTGATATGATCGCGGCGGCGGGCCTGCTTTATTAAGCGTGCCGCCGCATTTTGTACCAGCTGGAGTTTCCGGACCGTCTTCAAGGGTAACCCCACGTAGAGTGCATTACAGTAGTCTAATCGAGAGGAGATCAGGGCATGTATCACTCGTGGGAGCAGATGTATGGGAAGATAGGGTCGCAGCCTCTGTACTAGATGAAGTTGGTACCAGGCTGCCCGACTCACTGCAGAAACCTGAGCCTCAATAGACAGCTGGGAGTCCAAGATGACCCCGAGACTGCGGACCTGGTCCTTCAGGGGCAAACTCACCCCATTAAGTATCAGGTCAAAATCACCCAACCTTCTCTTGTCCCCCACCAGTAACACCTCGGTCTTATCGGGGTTCAGCTTCAGCCTGTTCTCTCCCATCCATCCACTTACGGACTCCAGGCACTTGGACAAGGTATCCACAGCCAACTCTGGTGAGGATTTAAATGAGAGATAGAGCTGCGTGTGATCCGCATATTGATGGCACTGCAGCCCAAAACTCCTGATGATGGCTCCCAGCGGTTTCATATAAATGTTAAATAGCATGGGGGAGAGGATAGAACCCTGTGGCACACCACAGTTGAGGGGCCAAGGGTCTGAAACCTCGTCCCCCAACACTACCCGTTGGTATCTACCAGAGAGATAGGAACGGAACCACTGTAAAACAGTGCCTCCTATTCCCAATCCCTTCAGGCGATTCAACAGGATACCGTGGTCGACGGTATTGAAAGCCGCTGAGAGGTCCAGGAGGACGAGGAAGGTATGTTCTCCCCTATCCAACGCCCTCCTCATATCATCCACCAGAGCGACCAAGGCTGTTTCAGTTCCGTGTCCAGTCCTGAAGCCCGACTGGAAAGGATCTAAATAATCTGCTTCCTCCAAGTGTGTCTGTAGCTGCTTTACCACCACACGTTCAATCACCTTGCCCAAGAATGGTAAATTGGAGACTGGGCGAAAGTTGTTTAAATCTTGGGGATCCAAGGAGGGCTTTTTCAGAATAGGTTTTATCACTGCCTCCTTGAGGGCTAATGGCATTGCACCCTCCTCCAAGGATGCATTTACCATTGCCTGGATCCCTTTGCCCAGACTCTCTTTACAGCTCATGACGAGCCATGAAGGGCAAGGATCAAGCAAGCAAGTGGTTGGTTTCACAGTAGAGAGCACCTTGTCCACTTCATCAGAGAGAAGAGGCTGAAACCGATCCCAACAGACCGGATTGCAACTGGCCGCCTCTGGACCACTACTTGTAACCACGACGCACGGAATCCTGCCCTTTAGGCTCTCGATTTTATCGGCAAAGTGTTTAACAAATATGTCACAGGAGGCTTTTGATTGTTCCATAGGTTCCTGCGCAACTGGACCAACCAGGCTTCGGACCACCTGGAACAACCTCCTGGGACAACACTCTGCTGACGCAATAGAGGCAGCAAAGAATTGCCTCTTTGCTGCCTTTGTTGCCCGCTGGTAGGCCGCTATTGCCGCTCTAACCAGTGTCCGATCGCCTTCAGCGCAGGATTTCCGCCATCGGCGTTCTAGTCGTCTCACTTCCTGTCTCAGACTGCGTAACCGTGGTGTATACCAGGGTGCAGTCTGAGTTCTATTCAGGAGGAGAGGATGTTTCGGTGCCACCCAGTCTATTGCCCTAGTGATCTCCCTATTCCACTTCATCACCAGGGTTTCGACTGGGTGGCCTTCAGTTAGCTCCAAATCACCCAGCACATTCAGGAATCCAGTGGGCTCCATCATGCGTCTGGGGCGGACCATCCTAATGGGTCCATTTGGATCATACTGATCCAAAACTATGAATTTAGAAGATTCAAATTGTAAGGCTTTGGATAGTACAGTAGGGCCTTGCTTTACAGCGCTTCGCTTTACAGCAATTCGCTAATACAGCGGTCTCCGTTAGACGCAATGAGACTAAAGCCCCACTCATACGGTGCTTGTTCCGCTTTTACGGTGGTTTTCGGGCATCACGAGCCATTCTATTCAATGGGTTCCGCTTTACAGTGGTTTTCGCTTTACAGAGGGGGTCTGGAACATAACCCGCAGTATGAGTGGGGCCCTACTGTATGTTAGTTTCCACACCTTCTAAGGCTCAACTGTCACCATGGAGCATAGAAATTTCATAGTATAATGCTGTCTTCTCAATGTGCCCTCATGTGGTAGGATTCCTACATACCAGGAATGTCATACATTCATATCAGGAAACAGCTTCATGTACAGAGTTGGACTAGAGTTAACATTTCATCATTTGGCTATGGAACGTTTTGGTACTTCTGATGCCATCCCCATCCCAAACCTCCTATAGGCAAGAGAGCTACCCTTAGCAAACAATGGGGAAACCCACGACTTTAGCCTAGCTGTGATTGGGCAGCAGCATACCACCGCCCTTACCTCCTGAAAAAGGTAGAAAAAGAGACCTCTTTCTAAACAATTTCTAAATTAAACTTCCAAGTCAAGTCAGAATTTAGGATCTGTGTGTAACTCTGTAGTTCCCATAGTTCAAACTGTGTGAACAACTCCACCAAGGAAAACTGATTGCTTAACAATCCTTATTAACCTTTTTTTGCTGCATATCACTTATCAAAGACAACAGAAAATGTAAACAACTGAACTTTGTTTTATTATTACTGCACTGTTAATACTGAGGAAAATTACCCTCTGCAGAAAATGTACAATATTGTACTCAATCAAGCTCTCAGATAAATCTCTTTCTCCTTTATCATCATATTCCTCCTGCAGTAAAGTTGTAAATTATGTTGCTGACCTTAGTTAATAGCTGCCCAAGGAGAAGCATTTGTCTGGGAACGGGATTATTTGTCAAAAGGCTTAAAGTGCTCTTTGCTATGTTCACTCAAAAGTCCCATTAATTTACAGCACAATCCTAACCAAGTCTACTCAAAAGTAAGTCCTATTGAATTCAGTGGGGTTTACTCTGGATATGTGGGAATATGTGGGATTAGCATTGCAGCTTTACTCCCTGAAAAGCGAGTATTGGATTAAAGCTTCATATTGGAAAGGTTTTCAAAACCTTGCCCTCAGCAGCCCAGGAAAATTTAAACTTGTTTGACTTCTGCACACAAGACAGAACAAGACTGAAAGCTACATAATTTATGAAACAACAGTTTTCAGGCCTTGCAATGTGGTGAAATGTGGTTTCAGCTGCTGGTATGTATCTTACTTATATTAATACTGGACCGTATCCTCTGAATGTTCCTATCTGAGTTAAAATATTACCTCTTCTCTTTTGATACTAAATCCAGCAACAAATATTGTAGAGATGTATGACCTTGTAGCCAAAATGCTCTCCTCTCCAAATGGAAAACAGATGTCTATTTGCATTTTTCAAAAATTAAAATGCACATTATGTGCAAACTTTCTGAACACCCCCACTTGGGAGACATTTCTCACCTCCCCCCAAGTTCTTACTAAATGCAGCATTACATCATCTTGGTATCAACGTTTGATTTATTTGGGAATCAGATTTTCTTCCCTGAGGAGCCTCACACATTCCAGGGTGAGCACTTACATTAATGCTGAGATAGCATTTGTTAGATTTGGCTACAGGCAGGTTTTTGTGCTGTCACAGAAGACCCTCAGTAGCCCATGTTAAGCATTATTAAGCTTTCCTTTTGTAATATAAAGCAGGATAATGATCTGGCAGCTGTCATCTTACATAGGCTGCAAACATAAACCTTGTTGCTTTGCAATTATTGCATAACCTACCAACATCTTCAAACATCTACAGCGAGGTTGACTTTAATATGTCTTATCTATCATCAGAGGAGTAAATTGTTCTTGTTCACCACCTCCTGTTGATTCTATTGTTCACATTTAAAATAAGTTTCAAACATCCACTTATCTAGCAAATCAAATATCTTTTATTTTCAATATGTGCAGTACTCCATATCACATATAAAGGTCCATATCCAAATCACCTATTTTTGGGTAACTGACTTAAATGTAACTGGAACTGACTTAAATGTAACGAACAATTGCATTTTCTGGAACTGACTTAAATGGAACTGGAACAATTGCATTTTCTGCATTTTCTTTCCATGTTTATCCCTTCCTCCATTTCCCACTCTTTCCTCTATTGTTTCTCTTGTGTCAAAGTTTAGATTGCAAGGCCCTCGGAGCAGGGACCTGTCCTCTTGTACTCTAGGAAATAGGGTTGCCAGGTTCATGGCCTGACACTGATCCTATATCTTTAGGAGAAGAGAACGTCAGCCAAGTGCAAGTGTTCTTGAAACCCTGTAATGAGAAAAAGTGCAAGGTGTAATTCTTCCTTCCCTCTGCGCACCTTTTAAAGATACAAAAGACCTCTTGGAGGCCTGGCCTGGCAACCAAGAGGTCTTCTGTATCTTTAAAAGTTGTGCAGGGGGAAGGGAGACTTCCACCTTGTGGTTTTTTCCATTACCGTGTTGCAAGAACACCTGCACTTGGCTGACTTTCTCTTCTCCTAAAGATACAGGATCAGTCTCAGGCCATGAACCTGGCAACCCTGCTAGGAAGTGTTATGCAACTGATGGTGTATACAATTTTGAAGTGTGTTGTTAGAAATTGACAGCCACACGTATGAAAAATGTGCCCAAAGATGATATGATAGGTGTGGGCAAAGAATACCAGGAAAATTAAGATTTAGCAGGCAAACACATTTGAATCATATACAAAACAGAATCATACACTTCAGAATCACATACAAAAAAATCATGTACAAAATGATGGAATGCAGAGAGGTGGGAGGAGGCCTAATCTGTCAGGTCTAGCCCCATTTCTCAGCATTATTTCTCAGCATTATCCAAGTTACGGCATGCCTATGAACCTCAGTTATAGGTGTGGACCTGAATTGCATCATACACACCAACACTTAAAATGCCCAGGCTGAAAAAATGGAAGGCAGCTGAAAAGACAAAAACCTTTTTCTAAGTATACCCAGGGCATTGCCTTTCCCACTGATCTCCAAATGGGATGGACACAAAGAAACTATAACTGGAGCAATTCATTCCTGAACCCAGAAGTACATTGTGGGATTTGAAATTTCAGCAATATGGATGTGCATTCAAGGATGTCCACAGAAACATTTGGGGGGGGTCTATGAATTGTTGCTACAGGACACTGGACAGCACCCCCTTGCCCTCCTCTTGCAGACATCCTTGTGTGCAATCATTTGAAGATGAATGAAAATTTGAACAAAATCAAGACCATTTGGTTCAGTTTTCATTTGTTCCAAAATGAAGTAATAACAAGTAATAAATGGAATAAATGGGTTAGTTTTCATTATTTCATTTCTACCCTTACATCACTCCTTTCAGATGGGGAAGGGGTAGCATTTCTCCAGCAGCACTGGATAATGAAATAAATGTGATTTTAATGAATGCATGCTGTGAGATCTTTAATAAAAACAACAAATGGAATAACAAAAAATATTATTGCATAGCCATTACAAAATGGACTTAAGGGTGGCATGGGCCAAATAGAAGGTTCTTACCTGTGTAAAAATTCAGTGTGGCTCCTATCTCATTTTTTGCGTGCTGCCCCATTTACACATAGCGTTAGCATATCAATGCCACATTTGTCTTGGTAACAGGTTCACAGGCATGCTAACATTGTTTATGGATGAACCAGGTGCATGTGATAAACTCATTTCAATGACATCAGAACCACATGGATTGCTTATACAAAATGGAAATGGACTGCCTCCAAGTCGATTCCGACTTATGGCAACCCTATGAATAGGGTTTTCATGGTAAGCGGTATTCAGAGGGGGTTTACTGTTGCCTTCCTCTGAGGCTGAGAGGCAGTGACTGGCCCAAGGTCACCCAATGAGCTTCATGGCTGTGTGGGGATTTGAACCCTCATTCTAACCACTACACCACACTGGCTCTCTGCTTATACAAGTCAGTGCTTTCCCCATAGTCTATAATGTGTGAATTGGGCCTAAGATCTGGCGACACAAATTGACTCTAAATAGCTGGTATTATAATCATAGAATCATAAAATAGTAGAGTTCGAAGGGACCTATAAGGCCATCAAGTCCAACCCCCTGCTCACTGCAGGAATCCAAATCAAAGCATTCCTGACAGATGGCTGTCCAGTTTAACCATTTTGATTATATATTTTTTCTCTGTCTATTTTTATGTAAAAGTATACGATTAACATTCTGAACCATTTTCAAACTACTGTTAGACAAAAGCCATAAATAAAATAACCAAAAATAATATACTAGTTAACATATGGTAAATCTCAATTTAATATCTGATCCTGTAAAAGAAAAAGTGTCAGGATACCACCCATGATATTCTGATTAGCAAGCTAGCTAAATGTGTGTTGGATGGAACAACTATCAGGTAGATCCACGACTGGCTACAGCATCATAGTCAAAGAGTGCTTCTCAAAGTGGGAGGAGATAACAAGCTGGGTACTGCAGGGCTCAGTCCTGGGCCCAGTGCTCTTCAACATTTTTATTAAAGACTTGGGTGAGGAGGTACAGGGAATGCTTATCAAATCTGCAGGTGATACAAAATTGGGAGAGATAGCTAATACCCTGGAAGACAGAAACAAAATTCAAAGGGATAAGCTGGAGCATTGGGCTGAAAACAACAGAATGAAATTTAATAGGGATAAGGGCAAGGTTTTGGACATAGGAAAAAGAAACCAAATACACAATTGTAACATGGGGGATACTTGGCTCAGCAATACTACATGTGAGAAGGTTCTTGGTAGTTGATCACAAGCTGAATATGAGCCAACAGTGCAATGTGGCTGCAAGAAAAGCAAATGCTATTTTAGGCTGCATTAACAGAAGTATAGCTTCCAAATCACATGAAGTATTAGTTCCCCTCTATTCAGCAATAGTTAGGCCTCATCTTGAGTACCGTGTCCAGCTTTGGACACCACACTTTAAGAAGGATGCAGACAAACTGGAATGGGTTCAGAAGAGAGCAACAAGGATGATCAGGGAACTGGAAACAAAGCCCTATGAGGAGAGAGTGAACGAACTGGGCATGTTTAGTCTTGAGAAGAGGACTGAGGGGAGATATAACAGCACTCTTCAATTCTTGAAAGGTTGACACGCAAAGGAGGGCCAGGATCTCTTCTCAATCATCCCAGGGTGCAGGACATGGAATAATGGGCTCAAGTTGCAAGAAGCCAGATTTTGACTGAACATTAGGGAAAACTTCCTGTCAGAGCAGTACGACAATGGAACCAATTACCTAGGGAGTGGTGGACTCTCCAGCACTGGAGGCATTTAAGAGGTAGCTGGACAGCCACGTGTTGGATATGCTTTAATTTGGATTCCTGCATTAAGCAAGGGGTTGCACTCAATAGCCTCATAGGCCCCTTCCAACTCTATGATTCTAAGATTCTGTGATTCTACTGTGTGATATCTAACATGTCCAGTTTTTATTTTGTTCTTTATTTCTTCGGAGACAATAGTTGGTTGCAGAGCTTGGAAGATTACTTTTAAAAAGTAATAAATTACAGTTACAATTACTTGGCCCAAAAAGTAGTAATTACCGTTACAATTACAATTGCTCTGAAAGTAACTGATTACTTTACTTTTTCTCAAAAGTAATCACTACAATTACATTTCAGTTACTTTTTAAAAAAAACTCCTACAAGGTGCTGGCCTTGGCTGCTGCACATCTAAGAAGCCTAAAACAATATTAAAAATAAACACACACACACAGGGGGTAGTAGAATAAAAAAATTTATCCATAAGATTAACATAATGGCATAACAGAATCTCACATCCCCCCAAGCAATGAAGATACCCCAACTCTTGAAATCAAATTTTACACTTGAAATGCTTTTATAATATGTTTCTGTTATGTCTCAAAAGAACAAGATGCTCAAAGAGCATGTCAGACAAGGAATGTCTTTTTACAGTCATTACGTTGCCACCAGTACTGAACAGGCGTTCTACTGCGGCGCTTGAAGGCATGCCTGTGTTGTGCTGCAAAAAACACTGCAGCACACGTGGAAAGCCATGGAGTGATGACACTTCCCTGCTGGGAGACCTCAGGTACCTCACCAGTTCCTCCTCAGCAGTGTCCACTGCTGACTTCTTGCCCTGGGGCAGAAAGTTAAAGAAGTCATCTTCTAAGTCATCTCCTTCCTGGTCTTTATCTGAAGACTGATCACTGTCCTCATTAAGTACACCCATCTTTATTTCAGCTTTCAACAAGGCTTCCATTGTGTATCTAAGAAAGAGAGAGGATATGTTAACACATATATGTTAGGAAACCATCATCTGCTCTTCATTTCCTGATGCATGTCATGTCCCCTGGTTCAGGGTCCAGCCTGAGCCTGTGGATGATGACATGGAAGGTAGGAAGGTGACCAAGTCACCACACTCATGGGGCAGCACAGCAGACCCTTAAGGATTACCTGCAGCAACCCAAGGTTGTGATGAGGAGCCCCAGGAAGAAAAGGCCCAGCCCCTGCCTACCACCTTAAGCCCTCTGATGCCTTCCTTGGAGTAATCCACCCAAAGGGCTTCCCTAACGTTCTTACTTGTTGGTATGGGTGGTGGCCTGACACGATTCCAGCCAATCTAGTTTGAAGCGAGGGTGTAGGCAGGCTGCCAGAAGAAGCCTCTTGTCCTCCCAGATAGCTGCAAACCGCTTTCTTAGGGCTTCGCACACACCTCTCAGCAGCTGAAAACAGTATGTGTACCTCTCAGGTTTGTTTTCCAGTCCTTCTAACTTGCAGTCCAGATTGCAGAGCGTTGGTAGCAAATACCCCATGAACATGCCGTTCTCCCGTTGCAGGATATCTAGGGACTGGGCTAGTGGCTCCATAATCTCTGTGTATTCCTGTACCACTTCAGTTTAAGCAGCTGTGATCCTGGACAAGGAGCAGCGGTCCATTATGGCATGCATTTTTAGTGGCACAGTTGACAGGAGCTCATGTAGTTGCTTCAATGCATCAAAGGTGGAATTCCACCTGGTCTTATTCGGTACCTTCAGATACACACCACATTGCGCACGGATATACTCAGCAATCTGGGCTGACTGGTTCTGCTTGGACCACAACTTGCTGCACTTTCCCATCAAGGAACGAAACTGTTTCTTGAAAGGACCAAGAAGACTACTTTTGGAGGAGTCAGAAAGCATGGCCTCTATGTCTTGTGTTGCCACAAGGTTGAGGGTGTGGCTAGCACATCTCTGGTGTGGTGGTAAAACAAAATCCTCTCCTGAGTCTGCAGCTTCTTCCTCTGCCTCAGGTCCTGTGTCCAGGATCTCACAGATAGGCACAAACTCCACCTCAGCCTCCTCCTCCTCCTGGTTATCACCATCATCGTCACTGGTGCCTGCAGCTTCCACTGGTTCTTTGGCCATGAAAACTCTGAACGCTTTCACAAAGTTGGAGCCATTGTCTGTAGTAGTGCACATAACTTTGTTGTGGATCCTGTACTGCACATGTACATCATGCAGTGCTTTTGAAAGGACATCGTATGTATGGCGCCCCTTCAGATGCCTACAAGCCAAGGCCCCGACCTCACATTTCAGGGTAGTTGGGTTGATCCAGTGGGCTGTTACCCCACAGTAACTCTTCTTGCCATTGGTCCAACAATCTGCAGTGGTTGCTATATATGCCATAGCACCCATTCGGTTTGCAAGAGTTTCTCTCATGTGGCATGCTCTCTTCTCAATTCTGTCTCTCAGAGTCTTGGCACATATGATGGTGAGATCTTTGGGGAGTCCAATGCGAACCAGATTAATGAATGATGGTTTGTCCACAGTCTGAAGTGGTAATGTCTCCTCTACAATGAAATCAATGATTCTCCTGTCGAGATTGCTCTGGGTGACAGGCTCCCTGCCAGATCCCCACCTCTCAAGGGTTGTCTGCTGCTGCTTCAGCATTTTGGGAGGAGGGGTGTCATGCATTGGTTCAGGAAGGCCACGTCTCCTTGCCTTTATTGCTTCTTCAATTGCTCTCAGCTTCTCAGGGTGTGCCCTCTGAGGAAGAAGAACAAAGCATGAATCCAAGAAAAAATGGAAGAGGAACTTCACAATTTAAACATAAATAGACAATGGACACTCTTTGAGGACCAGCATGACAAAGGCTTACCTCAAAATGTTTCTTCACATTGGATGAGGAGGAAACAGCTGATCTCAGATTTTTGATCCTTGGAAGGCAGTAATTGCATGGTACAACAACATTTTTCCCACTCTGGCTCACAAATGTACAAGCTTTCTCAAAGCCAAACCATGGTACTTGCTGTTCTGCAGATGTGGCTGTGGGCAACTGGCACTGCTTCATGCCCTCCTCCTCCTCCTGCACAGGGCCTCCTTTCTGAACCTCACTTTCTAGTTTTGCCTCCTCAGGATCAACAAGCTGTGACTCAAGTGGCCGCACTAACTGACCGCTGCTCTCAGCAGCAAAACCTGCAACAGGCGTCTCTGTAATAAACAAGAGATAATGCTCCTATATGGGTGAACTTCAGCTGTGATGTGCCCCCATCTCTTCCCCATGCTGCAAGTTCCCCCAGTCAGAGTGGAAGTAAGCAGGTCGATAGCACAATTAAAAGAGATCCTATTTGCATCATTTTTGCTCACTGAATAACCCTGCCTGGGCCAGTCTAACCTACTATCTCACAGGGTTGTTGTGAGAACAAAATGAGACTAGGGTTCAAATCCCCACATAGCCATGAAGCTCACTGGGTGACCTTGGGCCAGTCACTGCCTCTCAGCCTCATGAAAACCCTATTCATAGGGTCACCATAAGTTGGAATCAACTTGAAGGGGGTACATATATTTTTTATTTTGAATATGATGATTATGATAATAAATATGCAGCATTTCAAATTAATTCTGTATGAGAAGCATTCCATGCCAAGCTTGGAAAACCAAGGATGAGGTATAAAATGTAGACAAAAATACTTTTGACAAAATGCCGTTTATCTTTTATATCTATATCTATAATTAGCAATACAGCTGAATGCTGTATGTAAAGTATTTTTTCTTTCCCTTTTCTTTTTTATTAATATTTTAGTACTACTGCTAAAGTTCTGATGAAAGAATAAAGCATTCATTAGCCAAATTCAAATGATTAGAACACATCACATAAATTCCACTGAAGTTGGAGTTTTTGCCATAGAAAATGAAAAAACATATAACCTATGATAGCCCAATATACAATCAGAACGAATATAAAACCCTATTGCTTCTCATTTGCAAATCTTGCAAGATCTAAGGTAAC
Source organism: Rhineura floridana (assembly GCF_030035675.1). Classification (NCBI taxonomy): domain Eukaryota; kingdom Metazoa; phylum Chordata; class Lepidosauria; order Squamata; family Rhineuridae; genus Rhineura; species Rhineura floridana. The sequence continues at coordinate 87,324,952 of NC_084482.1, read as the reverse complement.
TCTAGATCATGTGAGTTCAGGTGATGCATGTTATGTACATTTGTATAGATATTAGCAGAGATTGTCAACAGTCTATCTCTCTCTGGGACTGGGAATCTCTCTCTTTCTCACAGAACATGAGTTTGAGAGCTGGGGGACTGAGAGGAGGAGCTGCAAGGACCCTACTTCTCACCTCATCTCTGCCAAGAACAAAAAAATCAGCCTTAAGCCATTTATTATACGCCTAATGATTTTATTATTATTATTATTACTTAGACAGTTTTTGTCCCACATACAATTCAGTCTTGTGATTAAACAGGACAAAAATACAAATAAAAAGAAAGATGGAGTTCAAATAAATATACAATAAAAAGCTAGCCGGCATTTTAAAAGGCAGGAGTGCTCTGTCTGGATAAATACAGCACACAGGTATGCATAGGAACAAGGGGGAGAGTTCAAAAAGGGGGGGAAGGGTAGGCCGAAGTTTCAAAAGTGCCTTGTGATTGATGGGGGGGCGGCAGCAAGGCAAGGAGAGGCAGTGGGAGGGGCAGAAGGGGCTGCGGGGGGGCAAAAATGCCACAGGGGGCGGAAGGGGCCGCGGGGGGGCACACACACACACACAAAAATCATCATCACTCACCTCCACAGCTCTTCGCCATTCTGCTGCTGCCTTCTCCTCCGTTGTCCTTGCCCTGGCTTTTTCCTCCGGCGTCCATTTTTTCCTCTGAGTCACTAGCAGGCCCTGCCTATTCACCTCTTCCCTCGTGCCTCCTAACACAGATCACGAGGGAAGAGAGAGTCTGCACAGAGGTCCAATCAGTGTGAGGCACATGTCTTGTGTTAACCAATCACAGCCAGGAGCTGACTTCCCCTTGTTCCCGCCCCTAAGTAACGTCCAACCTAACGTGGAAACGTTAAAGTTGCAGCTGAAAAGTAGGGAAATTACTAGTCGTTCCGTTACTTGCCAAATGTAATGGAATTACCCACTCGTTATTTAAAATTGTAACTAATTACAAGTAACTCATTAAAAATAACGAGTTACTTCCAAGCTCTGGTTGGTTGTAACAAAATGACAGCAGTTAATATGATAACATACAAAAATGGTCTTTGAGCTGTTCTTATTCTGTAAGGTGTTTCTAGTTTACACTTTTTCTCCATATTTGAATAACCATAATTAAATACTAAGTAATTGTGTAAATAGAACAACTTCTGCCTGTGCAACAAAACTTTTTCTCCGTCTCCTCTACTGCACACTCCCTTTCCCTCTCCTGCTCTGTGGGTTCTTCCAATCCTCCGGAGCGGATTTGGGGGGGAGGATAGAGGACATGCAGGGCGGGGAGAGAAGGAAGGGAAGTTACAGTATGTGAGAGGAAGTTGTTCTGCTTCTGCAATTGCTTAGCTGGATTCAACCCACGATTTCTTGGTGCTGCATATGTTGTGTCCTAGGAAATTCATAGTGATTTTGACTCAGTAAGTATATCTCTGATAACATAAAAGTATTAAAATCAGCTATATGAGAAACACAAAAGGGAAACAACTGAAAAGAAAGGCTGTGGCCATAGAACATAAATTGGAAGCTACTTTGACCATCTATCTAGATGTATGCAAACCTTTTCCCAGTTCTCCTAGCAATTAATTATAAAAAGTAATTAGACACTGGGTTGAAATGGATTCTTTTTTAAAAGAATCAATTCAATAGTTTTTGAGTAGTAATGAAGTGACTGCAAATAAATAAAAAGTCGCTAAGAATCTGGTTTTCTGACTGGCAGATCCTACTTAAACATATTATGTGGAAATCTGTCCCATTGATCTCTGGAAGACTTATGCTTAAGCAATACATTGGTAAAAGCTCTGGGTTAGGAAATGGGCAAGAAATAATTGAATAGATCCACAATACTGCTCACTTCTTCTCATAATCAACAAGCAGGGACGATGAGGGTCTTCCCAGACAAACATTTTTAGAGGAATAAAAATGCAGTCACAACACATTTCTCGTGAGGACATCTCAATTCTCCCCAGAGTCAAACCACAATATTTTGCGAGTTATTTTCTCTCCCTCCATCTGTCGTCACTGTAACTGCAACATGAAAAATAGCTATAAAAATACCATGGCCACCTCCTGGGTAATACTTGTGGTATCACAAGTGATAAACAAAATAACTTCCTCACCATTCAATTTTGTAATCTTATTCCTTTTAAAAATTATACTTTGGAGCTAGAGTACTCTGCTGCTGTGCTAATGAAGCACGGGAAAACACAACTAGCCCACTTTAACAAAAAAATGGCAAACATCATCATCACTTCCACTGCAGCAATGTTTCAGCCCCTACAGGGCCAGGCCAATCATATGAATCATGGGAGTTGTAGTCCAGGAACATATGTAGAGCCACAGGTTACTCACCCCTGAATTAAGGCCTATACCAGAACTTCTCAAACTGAGTCCCAACATGTTCTTGAGTAGGGTTGCCAGATCAGAAGCATCCCAAGCCCTGAGATTTCAGGGGTGCGCCTAGTGGTATCATGGGGGGCAGACCCTAGTGGTGTCATAGGGTGGTCCCTAGTGATGCCATTAAGCATCAACCACAGCTGATTGGAGCATACCACTCAAAAAAAAATCTCTTGATTTGAAATTAAGGAATCTTAGCTAAATGAGGGTGTTCCCAGGTCCAGCTGAAGTGACAGGATCATTCCTTCTCAGCTGCTTAGGGAGTCTCGGTAGGAACATTTAATCTAGTTTACTTGCTTCTGGCAAGAAGGGTTTAAGTGCCCTTAGGCCAGTTCAGTCACCAGAAGGCCTTTGTAGGAAGAAATGGGCCTAGTGTTGTGGAGATGTTAGATGGGAGCACTAAGGAGTAAAGATGGATGCCTCTGAAATCTGCAATTCTAAACATAGTAAGGGATTAAGTCCCATAGAACTCAATAGGACTTACTTCTGAGTAGATATGGTTAGGATTGTGCTGTTGGTAAGGCTTCACTAGGGATGTTCTGCAAAGATATCCATATCAAAGCAGGGTTCACAACCCCCTGCCTGCCATTTAATGTGGCTGCTCCGAACCTCTTTACAGACTTGACCCTTCAGTGCAGAGAGAGGTTTGAGAAATGAGTAAGAGTTAAGAACATTCTTTAATATTTGCTGCCTACCCTGTCATAAACTCACAATGACAGCCAACCCAATTCCAGTGAGTAATAATCGACAGACAGAAAACGCAGATGGTTTGGTCTATCTTCACAGGCAGTAGATTGGGAAGAACACCAATTGAAGCCACACTTCCCAGTATGTGAATATTCTTTTACCTCAATTGGGCAGGAATTAAACCATCATGCAAATAACAAGGTGCATCATGAATGGGTTTATGGGAGTTGAGCTGAGCATATGGAACCACTGTTGTTGCTTCTATGGACGTAAGGGAGTGAGGTCAGAGGTAAATGAAATGCAAATAGAAAAAGAAAAGCAAAAGACAGTGATGATTTCTTATACCAACCCCAACAAGATTCCTGTGAGTAAGGCAGAAAACGTAGCATCCCACAACCAGTCAAGGTTCCTAACCAAAGCTAAAAAAGTCCTGGCAGCCAGTCAGCCAAGGACACAGAAATCCCCAGGGGCTGCAGTTAGTGCGGAATGCTGTGGCACGATTGCTGACATGAGTGAGACCCTATCAGCACACAGTACCTCTGTTCTGAAATCTGTACTGGTTGCTGATTTGCTACCAGGCCAAGTTTAAGATGTGATTTCCATATTAGGGTTCCACATAGTACTTGCTCTGCTCTTGTAAGAAATTGATCCTTTAGTGTGGCTATGTTTTGGAACTCCCTGCCTATTTACATTAGGCAGGTGCCTTCATTGTACTCTTTGTGGCACCTGCTAAAGACATTTTTGTTTGGGCAAGCCTACCCAGGCATGTAGAAGCTATTCTGTTTTTTTTATCTGTTTTTAACTCATTGTTGGTTTTATTATTTTGGATGTTTTTAAATACCTGTCTTTAACTGTTTTTCCCAATACAGTAGGGCCCCGCTTCCCGGCACTTCGCTTCCCGGCATTCCGCTTATGCGGCGGCTTTCATTTTCTATCTTTTGCAATGTTTTGCGATGTTTTCATGTTGTTTTTGCGCGACGGCCCCATGATAGTCTATGGGTTCCGCTTTATGGCGATTTCCACTTTACGGCTGGGGTCTGGAACGGAACCCGCCGTATAAGCGGGGCCCTACTGTAATTTTATTGTTTCAATTCCTTCTGTAAACCATTTTGAGGTTTTGTACAATAAAGTGGTGCTGTAAACTGCCCAGAGAGCTTCGACTATGGGGAGGTATATAAATGTAATAAATAAATAAAACACAGAAATAAATTTCTGAGTTATTGTGGCCCTTGGGTCTCTTTCCTTATTTAGGCACAAAGGAATCTGCCTTATAATGAAGTAGGCTATTTGGTACCATCTAGCTCAGTACTGATGATATGGACTAGTATTGGCTCTCCAGGAGTCTAGGCAATAGTCTGTTCCAAAGACTGGATTTTGGACCTTTGAATGCAAAGCATGTGCCTTACCACTGAGGCTTAGCCCTTCCCCTGTTTAAAAAAGTATCTTTTAAAATTGTTCTTTTAAATTCACCAATGAATGCACAGCATACGTAGTGCAGATCAAGTGTAGGGGAAACTACACTTCCCAGGATTCTGTCCGGGAAGTCATGCACCTTAAATGTGTGTTGGATGTGCTTTAAATGTACTGTGTGGATGTGTTTCATAAACTTTGCCTGCATGTAAAGCGTTTTAATTAATCTTTTAAAATGGAAATCAGCTACAAAGTTTACTGGGTGACCATGGGCTACTCACCATCTCTTAGCCTAATCTGCCCCTTAGGGTGAAAGCAACTGAGGCGGAACCATGACCACCCGAAGGAATAAGGGCACACTTAAAATGTAGAGGAAATAATAACATACAACCATCATATGAAATCAGATACTTTTTATTTATTTTATTTAATTTATTTAATTTAATTTATATACCGCCCTAAGCCATAGTCTTAGTCTTTATTCAGACATAGTCTGAATAAAATTTATATACACATCAGTGTAAAAGATGTTTAGTATTTACACAATTTGTAAATATATTTATAGTGCAATCCTATGCATGTTTACTCAGAAGCAAGTCCTAATGTATTCAATGGGTTTCCTGAAACAGGGAAGAATGCACAGGACTGCACCCTCAAGTGATAAGGAACTTCATTCACCCAATCCAAATTTCAGAATCATGCCACTTTAAGCTGTTTCTGCTTTTAATATGGTTATTGGATTTTAAATGGATTTATTTCTTGTCGTGAGCTGCCTTGGTTTCCAGTCAGTAACCTTCCCTCAGAGGGTTGTTGGAAAGACTCCATACGTACACGTAAACTGAAAATGTAAAAATACATAAACCCCATATAATAGTTTATTGTCAAAACCAGTTGGTCACTGCTGAACTTTAAAAAAAATAAAAATAAAATCAGTGTTAGTTTCCAAAAAAATAAGAGCAGTGACACCTGCCTAATTGCTTTAAAAATAAGATTGGAGGGGAAGAGAAAGATTTACAACACAAACACAATCCTTTGCTATGTTCACTCAAAAGTCCCATTGATTTACAGTATGAGCCTAACCATGTCTACTCAAAAGTAATTCCTATTCAATTCAATAGGGTTTTCTCTGGGTATGTGGGATTAGCATTGTAGCTTTACTCCTGAAAAGTGAATATAGAATTAAAGCTTCATATTGGGAAGGTTTTCAAAACAGGCTGTGAATTAGACTAATCTTTAGCATCCGCCACAGCCTTAGACTCCAGTGTTATAGCAGGTGAATCAAGCAGGGTATCCAGAGCACAGCCTTGTCCCGATTTCTTGGATGAGTTTCAGTTGGTGCAGCTTGAGGACGTTGACAAGGTGCTTGGACAGGTTTGTGCAACCACTTCTATGCTGGATCCTTGCCCTTCTTGGCTAATAAAAGCTAGCAGGGATGGAACAGCCGGCTGGGCCAGGGAAGTAATTAATGCTTCTCTGTGAGAGGGGGAGGTCCCTGGCTGCCTTAAAGAGGTGGTAGTGAGACCACTCCTGAAGAGACTCTCCCTGGACCCAGAAAACCTTAATAACTATAGGCCGGTAGCAAATGTTCCATTCCTGGGCAAGGTCCTTGAACGAGTGGTGGATAAGACCAATTATCTGGATCAATTTCAGTCGGGTTTCAGGCCTGGTTTTGGCACAGAAACAGCCTTGGTCACCCTGTATGATGACCTCTGTTGGTGTCATGGCTCCTTCAGAAGACTCGTCAGAGGAGAAAGGGGATGGCAACTCGTGAGTAACAGCAGCAGACCCAGAAGAAAGAACAGACAAAACTCCTGAGGACGCAGCCCCCACTTCCCCTCAGCTGGAGAGTATCCAGGACACAGCTGAAGCCCTTCAGCCAGAGTCAGGTAGTGAACAAGAGACCCCTCCTACCTGCAGAGCGAAGACAACAGAGAATCAGGCAGCAGCAAGGCCGGCCTGGATGTTTAAAGCCAGCACACTTTCAGAAGCCAGAGGGATGATTGCTCACACCTGTCTTAGGAAGTGTACTTTAAAAGACAGCTCCTGGCTTCAGCGTGTTGCTGACTACAACATCAGGCGTGACCTCTGCGTTTCCTCCTATCTCCCAGAACCTAGACTCAGACTGACCTCTCAGAAAACTGGACTCGGACCCTCCATTGACTTCGCTTCTTGGACTATCTTGGCACATGAGCTTGGAACAAACCCTCTGCCCTTATCTCGCCTCTCCCCTGGTTACCTTGCTAGCGTGGCAGATTTATAACCCAAGCTGCTGGCTAAAGACTTTACAAACTTGGCAATTACCAAGGAATTTACAGCCCCAGCCTGCACCCCGCCAACGCTGACATCTCCCTGCAAAGCTGACAGTCGGGAGAGAGACAGGGGGAGTGCGACTCTGTTGATTCTTCTTGATCTCTCAGAGGCTTTTGATACCATCGACCATGGTATCCTTCTGGGAAGACTGGCTGAGTTGGGAGTGGGAGGGACTTCATGGCAGTGGTTCCGTTCCTACTTGGCAGGTCCCCTCCAGAAGGTGGTGCTTGAGGAACATTGCTCGGCACCATGGACTCTCCAGTATGGGGTTCCGCAGGGGTCAGTTCTGTCCCCCATGCTGTTCAACATCTACATGAAACTGTTGGGTTCGGTCATCCGGAGCTTTGGAGTGCGTTGCCATCAGTATGCTGATGACACGCAGCTCTATTTCTCCTTTTCGCCTTCTTCAGGTGAGGCTGTCAATGTGCTGAACCAGTGCCTGGCTGCGACAATGGACTGGATGAAGGCTAGTAAACTGAGGCTCAATCCAGACAAGACTGAGATGCTGCTAGTGGGTGGTTCTTCTCACCAGATGGTGGATGTTCAACCTGTCCTGAATAGGGTTGCACTCCCCCTGAAGGAGCAGGTTCATAGCTTGGGGGTTTTCCTAGAACGATCTCTGTCATTTGAGGCTCAGGTAGCCTCAGTGGCACGGAATGCCTTCTACCAATTTTGGTTGGTGGCCCAGCTACGCCCCTATCTGGACAGGGATAACCTGGCTTCAGTTGTCCATGCTCTGGTAACCTCCAAGCTAGATTACTGCAATGCACTCTATGTGGGGCTCCCTTTGAAGACAGTTTGGAAGCTGCAGATTGTGCAAAATGCAGCAGCCAGATTAGTAACAGGGACCAGATGGTTCGAACACATAAAACCGATTCTGGCCCGCTTGCATTCGCTGCCTGTATGTTTCCAAGCTCAATTCAAGGTGCTGGTTTTAACCTATAAAGCCTTACACAGCTTGGGACCACAATACCTGATGGAATGCCTCTCCCGACATGAATCCACCCGTACACTACGGTCAACATCAAAGGGCCTCCTCCAGATGCCTACTGCGAGGGCAGTTGGGATTCTGGCAACAAGAGAGAGGGCCTTCTCAGTGGTGACCCCGATATTATGGAATGATGTTCCTGACGAGGTGTGCCTGGCACCAACACTATTATCTTTTTGGTGCCAGTCAAGACTTTCCTCTTCTCCCAGGCATTTTAGCATGTGTTTTTAAATTGTTTTTAATTTTTTTAAAATTGTCTTTTTAAATTGTTTTTAATTTTTTTAAAATTGTCTTTTTAAATTGTTTTTTGTGTTTCAAAATTTGTATATTTGTTTTTATTGTTTTTAATTGCTGTAAACCGCCCAGAGAGCTTCGGCTATGGGGCGGTATATAAATGTAACAAATAAATAAATAAATAAATAAGAAAATTCCCTCTTCAACATCCCAGGAAAATTTAATCTTGTTTGAGTCCTCATAATTAGAAAAGTATAACACATTATAATGGCATCATAAGCTGCATGTACACTTCTTTTAAATTTCTGTTCAAAAATTATTTGAAAGATAAAATGTATAATACACATTTTTTCAAGTAGTTTAAAAACCCTGCATGTACACTTTTGTTATAATCGTAACTGAAATTGTTTGCAGTAAACAACTGCCTACCAAGATCCTGCTGTGATTTTTTGTTCTACATCTCCTGACCTGCACACAGAGAGACAGGGACTTTTGCTACTGCTGAAAGCCACAAACTTACTCAATTTATGAGATTTTCAGAGAAGCAGGAGAAGACAATGATTTTCTGGACTTGCAAAGCGTTCTAGCTATTGCCTGGAGGTCAATAAATACCTTGTCAATCACAACCCTGACTTCACTTATTAGCTACAAACCTGAAAGGGTGGGGTTAGAGCAGCCAGCTATGAGCTCATTTAACAGAAGTTGCGGGAAGGCGGCTGATGTTTTGGTGTATATCTCATCAACCAGACCACCTAGAAACTTAATTTAAAAAAAAAATAAAGAAAACAGAGTCCGGAGGTTGGGGTAACTCACCCGGAGACCTGGAGAGGACCCCAAAGATCTGGAGTCTCTGGGTGAAAACCAGAGACCTGACAACCCTATTCCTGAATGGATTTCACTATGAGATTTTCTCTGTCTCTCTAGGACTGTTTTCTTTCTTTCACTCAGCTGTTTGTGGCCCCTTTAAGAAACAAGTCCCCCTCATTCACTCAATCACTGTCAGGAATGGGAAATCTGTCATCTCCCAGATGCTTTTTGACTACCACTCCCATCATCCCTCACCACTGAACATGCTTGCTGGGGCTGATAGGCATTAGGGAGAGTCACAGGTTTCCCATCCCTGCTCTGTGTCATTCTTAAATTCTATTTAAGAATTTAAATTCTGCTTATACTTATATTAACAGTAAAAATGAAATATAAAATATAAACTTGTTCTACATTAAGGTACAGAAGTGACAGTCTTACATTTTCAGTTGTGGAGGCAGAAACCAAAGCCTGGAAGGTGTACAAGTAAATCCTGTAAGGCTGATTAAGTTCACAAGTGGGTCATACTTTAAAACATTTGAGAAGCACTAGTCTATACTATTCACAAAAGCAGGACTACAGCTGAACGTCAAGAAGACTAAAGTAATGACAACAGAAGATTTATGTAACTTTAAAGTTGACAATCAGGACATTGAACTTTTTATTTATTTATTTATTTTTTGTTTGTTTGTTTGTTTGTTTTTTGTTTGTTTGTTTGTTTGTTTGTTTGTTACGGATCTTAGACCAGGAGACAAAGATACAAAATGAGAAGATAAAAACGAAATAAGGTTTGATAGTAATAAAAAATATGGACATTGAACTTGTCAAGGATTATCAATACCTCGGCACAGTCATTAACCAAAATGGAGACAATAGTCAAGAAATCAGAAGAAGGCTAGGACTGGGGAGGGCAGCTATGAGAGAACTAGAAAAGGTCCTCAAATGCAAAGATGTATCACTGAACACTAAAGTCAGGATCATTCAGACCATGATAGTCCCTATGTCTATGTATGGATGTGAAAGTTGGACAGTGAAAAAGGCGGATCAGAGAAAAATCAACTCATTTGAAATGTGGTGCTGGAGGAAAGCTTTGTGCCTACCATGGAGTGCAAAAAAGACAAATAATTGGGTGCTAAAACAAATTAAACCAGAACTATCACTAGAAGCTAAAATGATGAAACTGTGGTTATCATACTTTGGACACAATGAGGACATGATTCGCTAGAAAAGACCATAATGCTGGGAAAAACAGAAGGGAGTAGAAAAAGAGGAAGGCCAAAGAAGAGACAGATTGATTCCATAAAGGAAGCCACAGACCTGAACTTACAAGATCTGAACAGGGTGGTTCATGACAGATGCTCTTGGAGGTCACTGATTCATAGGGTCACCATAAGTAGTGATCAACTTGAAGGCAAATAACAACAACAATTATTTACCAAACATCTTAAACCTAGGCCCCCATGTGCACCATATGTTTAAAGCATTATCATATCATTTTAAACAGTAATGGCTTCCTCCAAAGAATCTAGTTTGTTAAGGGTGCTGAGTCTTGTCAGTTGTGAGACCCCAGTTCCCCTCACAGAGTTACAATTCAGAGTTCCCTGGGAAGAGAGATTGACCGTTAAACCACTCTCGGAACTGTAGCTTTGTGAAGGAAATAAGACATTTCCTAACAATTCTCACCATCCTTAACAAACTACAGTTTCCAGGATTCTTTAAACAGCCATGACTGTTTAAAGTGGTATAATACTGCTTGTAGATGGGGCTCTTTTTTAATTTTCTTCAGTCATTTAATGTAAACATGCTTTTAAAAAAATCATCAAAGCTTTTCAGAAAGTGTAGCTAGAATGGCAAAACAACCCAAGGAAAACACATTTTAAAATACTGGCCATTCATCATTTTCCAAGGAATGAAGTTGACATTACCATAAATGCAATGCAAGTGTAGTGTGTAAATTTTATATACCTAAATGTTAGGCCAATTTTAAAGAACTGGGACCTTTCATTTGATTCCATAAAATGAGGATTTAGATTGTCCCAATAATCAAAAAGAGTTTTGAAAGGACAGGTGAAGTAGGGTGGGGGCGAGTATTAGAATAAAAAGGAGACTTGATATAGTCCCAGAGGCAGCTAGCAAGAATCTAGAGAACTGTAGCCTGTAAATATGAAGCTTGGAGCTGCACCTTCAAACACACAGGCAAGGTTTGGTTGCCCCACAATATTAATTTCATTTTCAATAGCTGAGTGGGGATTTGGAGCTGGATTTCCTCTGTCCTAGACCCCACCTGTACTTATATTTAAAGCAGCATAAGTCATAGTTTCCCTCAAAGAATCCTGTGAACTGTTCTTGTTAAGGGTGATGAGAGTAGTTAGGAGACCCTTACTCTCCTCACATAGCTACATTCCTCAGAGTTTGTTTGTTTGCTTGCTTGCTTGCTTGCTTTGATTTATATCCCGCCCTTCCTCCCAGCAGGAGCCCAGGGCGGCAAACAGAAGTGCTAAAAACACATCAAAACATCATAAAAACAGATACTAAAATACAACAAAACAAAACAACTTTAAAAACATTTTTTTAAAAAAACTTTTTAAAAGGGTTAAAAAACATATATATATATTTAAAAAAACTTATTAAAAAGCAATTCCAACACAGATGCAGACTGGGATAGGTCTCAACTTAAAAGGCTTGTTGAAAGAGGAAAGAATTAAAAAGGCGACGAAAAGATAGCAGAGATGGCACCTGCCTAATATTTAAGGAGAGGGAATTCCACAGGGTAGGTGCCGCCACACTAAAGGTCTGTTTCCTATGTTGTGCAGAACGGACCTTCTGATAAGGTGGTATTTGCAGGAGGCCCTCACCTGCAGAGCGCAGTGATCAACAGGGTATATAAGGGGTAAGACAGTCTTTCAGGTATCCTTGTCCCAAGCTGTATAGGGCTTTGTACACCAAAACTAGAACCTTGAACTTGGCCCGGTATCAAATGGGCAGCCAGTGCAGCTCTTTCAGCAGCGGCGTGACATGTTGGCGATACCCTGCCCCAGTGAGCAGTCTCGCCGCAGCATTTTGCACCAGCTGCAGCTTCCGGACCAACCTCAAGGGCAGCCCCACATAGAGCGCATTACAGTAATCCAGCGTAGAGGTTACCCATGCATGGACAACAGTGGTCAAGCTATCCCGGCCCAGAAACAGCTGCAGCTGTCTTACCAGCTGAAGCTGGTAAAAGGCACTCCTAGCCATGGAGGTCACCTGGGCCTCTAGCGACAAAGATGGATCCAGGATAGGGTTGCCAGGTCAGAAGCATCCCAAAACTTGAGATATTAGGGGCGGGCCCAAGTGATGTCACGAGGTGGACCCGAGTGATGTCATTAAGCATGATACATTAAGCATTAATCACAGTTGCTTGGAGCGTACAATTAAAAAAAAATCTGACTGGAAATTAAGTTAGACATCTTAGCTAAAAGATGGAGCCTGGGTAGGGAACATTTAATCTAGCCTACTTGCTTTTGGCAAGAAGGGTTTAAGTGCCTTCAGGCCAGGCCAGTCACCAGAAGGTCACTGTAGGAAGAAAGGAGCCTAGTGTTGTGGAGATGTTAGATGGGAGCATTCGGGAGTAAATATGGATGCCCCTGAAGGCTGCAATTCTAAACACATGTACTAAGGGACTAAGGCCCTATAGACCTCAACAGGACTTACTTCTGAGTAGATATAGTTTGGATTGTGCTGTTGGTAAAGCTTGACTAGGGATCCTCTGCAAAGACATCCATATCCAAGCAGGGTTGGCAACTCCCTGCCTGGAATGCCCTGCCCTTATCTTTTAATGTGGCTGCTCCAAACTTCTTTACAGATTTGACCCTTCACTTCAGAAAGAGGTCTGAGAAATTAGTAAGAGTAAGAAGATTCTCTACCCTTTCTGTCTGCATAGTGCCCTCATCCTTGCCCTGTGCCCAGCAGAAGCTCTGGGCCAGGCGGGACGCAGTGGCATCTCATAGAGGACACTGTCCCCTTTCATGGGGTGTATGATTTGTCCTGGCCCAGAGCAGATTTTGGGGTGGGCACCCCCAATTACTTATTTTTCCTGTATGTCTTTTTCTGCTTTGATTTTGTATAGATGCACTCTTCTGTGCCCTGCGCCCAGCAGAAGCTCTGGGCCAGGCGGGACGCAGTGGCATCCCATAGAGGACCCCCTCCCCTTTCCTGGGGTATATGATTTGTGCTGTCCCAGAAGCCTGATGATTTTGATTGCATAAATGTATTGTTATTCTTGATGGGGAGAGTCTCCCGATCACAGTGATGTATCATACAGGGTACCCCAACATATATTTTGGGGTTCAGAGACTTGTTAAGTTTGGTTTGAAGTTGCTGTAGTTGTCAACTCTTCTTTTTTTAGTGTTTTGAACTTTCAAGCAAATAAGGAACTGGGAACTAGGAACCAACTTCAGCGTTGTATCAGTTAAATAGATTAAACAGTCACAGTGGGGCGGCTGACATTTTGGTGTATATCTTGGGAACCAGACCACCTAGAAAATTAATTTTTTTTAAATTGAAGCTGAGAGTCTGGAGATTAAGGGGTGCTAGCCGGAGAGCTGGAGGGCCCCCCAAAAAACCAGAGACTCTGGCCAAAAACCAGAGACCTGGTAACTCTAATCCAGGACCCCCAGACTACAGACCTGCTCTTTCAGAGGGAGTACAACCCCATCCAAAGCAGGCAACTGACCAATTATCTGAACTCGGGAATCACCAACCCAAGGTGCCTCTGTCTTGCTAGGATTCAGACTCAGTTTATTGACCCTCATCCAGCCCACCACCGAATCCAGGCAGCGGTCCAGGGCTTGCACGGCCTCTCCTGATTCAGATGTTACGGATAAATAGAGCTGGGTATCATCAGCATACTGAGTTCCCTGGGAAGAGGGATTGACTACTAAACCACTGTAGCAATTGTAGCTCTGTGAGAGGAATAGGGGTCTCCCAACAACTCTCAGCATCCTTAACAAACTATAGTTCCCAGGATTCTTTAGGGGAAGCCATGACTGTAAAGCAGTATGATACTGCTTTAATGCATAATGCAGATGGGACCCTGGTCTGACACTCTAACCATTACTCATCACTGGCTTATAATGCAGTGCTATGTACATTTTGCTGCACAACAATTTAGGAACAAAGGTATGAGAAGGTGGAATTGTCTTAAGCAGCAGCATTAGCCACAGATAAAATTACTAATAACTCTTAATTCCTCCCTTCCTCTCACTCACAGACCTTCACCCCTCTCCCTTGTGAAGCTTGAAGCACAGAAGTTCTGGAAACTGTGCTCAGAGTTACAACAACTGCATTTCCTAAGGTGTCCAATCCCAATAATTTGCTGTATTATGAATTCTCAGAAAAGGCATTTACAAATTATGTTATTATTCATTCCGGATCTACTAAGTAGCATCTGCACTCTTCGAATTACAAACACTCATATTGTATTTCCTAAAACTATTTTCCTCTTTGGATAGTGCACTCATATTAATGTATAATGAGGGTTTCAGTTTCTCGGAAGTAAAAAAAGGAAATAAAAGCCATTTACACTGTTGTGTTTCTGTGGCTTCTTGCTCTAATACCTATGATACTGGTTGAAAACATGAAATGTTCCTCTTCCCTCAATTTGGCTCTTTCTCAGAAAGAAAAACACACACACACTGGGAATCAATCAGATCTTGTGTTGTTGTTTTTAAGATATCATGGACTGTTTTTAAGATATCATGGATATTGTTACAAATGGCACTTGTCCTTTCACAGATAAACTGTGTTGGGTGCAGTTTACTACCTGGTAAGTATATTTAAGATTGCAGTCTCAATGGCCTGGAAAATCTCCATGACTTGATATATACTACCCTCACATTCACTGTGATCTTTTCACACAGTCAGACACTTTGTAGGCTGAACTAGGGATAGAGCAAAAATTAATTTGGTTGACATGTTAATGGCAGAGCTTGGAAAAGTTACTTTTTTGAACTACAACTCCCATCAGCCCAATCCAGTGGCCATGCTGGCTGGGGCTGATGGGAGTTGTAGTTCAAAAAAAGTAACTTTTCCAAGCTCTGGTTAATGGGTACTTATATAACTCACACTGTCTGAACCCATATGCAAACCAAAACACAGTGTGAAAATCACGTTTTCCCAAATTTTGCAGTTCTCCCCCAAAAGAGTTAAATATGCATGTACTAGGGAAGTGTACAGAAACATACATATATTAGTGAAAATAACATACAAAAATGCACCACAGTCAAGGAAATTGCTTGAAAAATAGGTATATTAGGAGACATGCATGAAATTTGCAAACTGATGCAGAAATGGGGTGAAATGAAGTTAACACTGGAAAAATAAGAAACCCAGAGAAACCAAAATGGAACAGATTTCTCTGTCTCTAGAATGAATGCCTTTGAGGGTGAGCCAGATTGTGTCCATTGTCCTGGTTCCTGATCTACACCCATTCAAGTCTAAAAGTTTCCAGTTGTATGAAAAGGGCTATCATTCTGTCTATTGCTAAGCAATAATGTAGACAGCATTGTGGATGTGGATAAGAAAAATGGCCATGGAGTCCAAACTCCAGGTAGACAGATCCACCTGTACCTTTGCATAGTTCCAGTCTACACAATCCAGCTCACAGTGTGCAATAATTAAAAAGCACATATCTCACAGAGCATATGACTCCAAAGGACTTAAGCAGATGAGTCAAGCTACATGGAACATTGGGGTGGAGGGAGCCAAACACACAACCAAGGACACAAGTCAATTACACCTGGGGGAAATTTCTTTCGTACCCCAAATGACTGCCACCCAGACCCTGCCCATGAGCAAACCTTGCTTATACAGTGTCCATAAGGAAGATGATCTTGGTTACACAGCCCTGTTGCTAGGGTGGGGCAAATGGTGGCCCTGCACCCCCGAGAGCTATTCTTCACCCCTCCCAGATTTTGCTTGGAATTTTTTTTAATTTGTGACATGACAGACAATGAAAGCCACAATTTAAAGAATGACAGCTTACTTTAAGAACAGGAGCACTTTAAGAACAGGACCTTCTGAAAAAAATAAGTGAATAAGACAGGGTGAGTGCACAACAGAAGCCTCATTTGGAAAAGCCCCCAAAAGCCTACTCACTCAAGACTTTCCTTGACTGAAGGTGAATTTTTCATTATCATAAACACCCCATAATTACTTAGGTGATCCTGAAAAAACTAGCTTGTATAGTAACATGACCCTTGAAGAATTAACTATTAGACCGTTGTATCATGAGCTAGAGTTGCACTCCAACCCTTAGACTTTTCTTTGCTCTGTTTTTCAGGTTCAGTTGTGTTTTCTACCCAGCCAGCAATAAAGAAGCATGTTATGTAAATAAAAGGAGAGCCAGTGTGGTGTAGTGGTTAAGGTGTTGGACTATGACCTGGGAGACCAGGGTTCAAATCCCCACATAGCCATGAAGCTCACTGGGTGACCTTGGGCCAGTCACTGCCTCTCAGCCTCATGAAAACCCTATTCTTAGGGTCACCATAAGTCAGAATCGACCTGAAGGCAGTACATTTACATTTTTGTCTGCATTAAGAAGAGTTTGTTTATTCTGTAGTTATGATGAGTAGAGCAGGACTGCATGCTTATTGCTGAAGAGTGAAACAAAGATATAAAGTGATCTGAAAAATATCTACCCTAATTTACCCTTTACTCTTTTAAAGCACTCACTGTACTCACAAACATAGTGGCTATTTTTTCTTCTTTTTATTAAGTACTTGATGGCAAAGGATGAAAACAGTCCTAGGGGAATAGAAACACTGCTGTGCACACTACAGTTAGCTGGCTGGCCAGCCACCCAGACTGTAACTCAGGCCTATTTTTTTATTTTCCTAATGTTTGCAGCTCATCATGAGGCTGTTTCAGGGTTCAGCAACTCACAAGCATTTAGCAAATTTGTTTTTTCTTGCATATTAAAAATAAAGGATTGCTAACTTTAATTTTGACAATTTTTTACATTACTTTAATTCTAGGAAAAACCAAAAACTGCAACTGTTCTAAAGTAAGATTTTTAGGTACTATGCATTTTCTCTCTCTCTGAAAAGGTGTATTGTGAGCCTACCATTCAGGTTTCCTTGCATGAAGCAATTTTATAAGTTTACAAATGGAAGTTATTATGCAGTAAATACTTTACAAAGTTAAGGACTCAGTCTCATTGACTTTAACAAGAAAGTTGTGCTTATTTTCTCAGCACCACTTTCCCTAAAAGCTTGACTATGCTTGCATGGCAATCTGCTCTTATACTGTTTCTAAACCTGTGGTGTTTTTTTTTTTGTATTGGTGTTAAAACACAAGATTGAAATTTGTGACATGACAATGAAAGCCACAATTTAAAGAACATGCACCACACTGTTTTTAATTTCTTCGTTATAGCATAAAGCTTTTGATATCCCCTTGTTCACTGTATTCTTAACATTTTTTTTCTTATGAAACAAAAAAAATGCCAGTAACTTAATTTCTGGTGTTCATATTAAATGTTCTGTTAACTTGACCTTTATGTAACTTATTATATAAGTAGCCCTCATATCCTCTCCACCAGTAAGCATGTGTGTGTGTGTGTGGGGAGTTGCCTGGAGATATGGACCTCACCAAATGCCCCACCAAGAAATGTGGCTGCTAACAAGGAAGGCTGGCTATGGGGCTGTCTAGGTATGCAAATCTATACAGCTTAACATCTTGCCTCTATCTGTGATAGTCCCTGGAGTATTTCAGAAGAAAGGGAACCAAGTTCATGGTAAAATACAGCACACTTTCCTAACACTCAGGCTGTGTAAACACCGTATCTTTAAAGCACATTTAAAGTGCATGGTTTCTATCAAAAGAATCCTGGGAACTGTAGTTTACCCCTCACAGAACCACAGTTCCCAGCATCCTTAACAAACTATAGTTCCCAGGATTCTTTGGGAGAAGTCATGTACTTTAAATGTGCTTGAAACGTATGGTGTGGAGGCCTTAGTCACCTCCACTGCTATACAAAGTAGCAAACTGAGGCGTAATTCATGCATGCAGATTGTGTGGTGGCAGCCATCTAGGTTGAATCTGCCATTCACCGTGCCTTCTCAAAAATTATTTTAACAAAGCCACAACAAGAACCCTTCTGAAAATTGAACCTTTTTTAACCTTTCTGAAAATTGCTTTATCTGACTGGTTTGCTACAGAGAGCAGATGCCACCTGGCCATAGTGTAAGTGATCAACATATTACACTGTGCATATGTAAATTGGTCCTTAAAGTGAAGCAAAAGGAGCAATTCAAAGGAATTACCTATGAGTCGAGCTGTCAGACAAGTACTCTGCTGATAAAAGCAAGGGGAGGGTGGGGCAGAATCATTACTCCCTAGTCATCTGCTCTCTTTTAGAGTAAATCCATGTCTCTTTGTAGTCAGTGAAATTTCCTATGAAGGGTGCTTTCACACTGCAGTTTATTCTGCTATTCTGACGATTTCTTACCTGGTAATCTGCGCATTATATTTGAGCTTTCACACGACATACCGGGTAGCTCTGGAATTCTAGTGGAATGTAGTGCACGTATAGCACTAATTTCCACAATAAATGATACCAGAAATAATCCGTTAGCAAGGCTGGGAACCCAGAAGATTGTGGGAGTTTTTCGCTAGCTGCTGCCACTCATGTAACAGGCATTCCAGCATGCAATGCATTCCCACCCTTTAGTAGCACAGGTTTTTTTTTGCCTGACGAACATCGGTGCAGGTAGCAGCAGCATTTCCCACACACCCCATCTTGATACAACTAAAACAATTTAAAAAGTCAGATCCTAAAGGGAGAGGGCTTGCATGGCAATGGGACAAGATCTTAGACCTCCTACACAGTGGGGAACAGTGTGCATAGGTGAGGGATGAAAACAAGCTGTGTGAAAGACAGTTGCGCGAAATGCCGCTATATCAGCTGAAGAAGAACTATTCCTTATCGCAAGAGGTACTGCAGTGTGAAAGGGATTTTAAAATTTGGGACAGAAGCGCTACCTTTTTATTCCGTTAAACTAGTGCTATTAGCCCCATGTGTGAAAGCAGCCGAAGTGTAGTGCATCTATAGAGCATCCTCAATATACTTTCACATGTCATAAAAATGGATCCAAGTGAATAATAATCTGAAGAGACTCTCCCTGGACCAAGGACATTTTAATAACTATAAGCCAGTGGCAAATGTTCCATTCCTGGGCAAGGTCCTTGAATGAGTAGTTGCAGGCCAGCTCCAGACACTCTTGGATGAGACAGATTATCTGGATCCATTTCAGTCGGGTTTCAGGCCTGGTTTTGGCACGGAAACAGCCTTGGTTGCCCTGTATGATGACCACTGTCGGGAGAGAGACAGGGGGAGTGTGACTCTGTTGATTTTTCTTGATGTCCCAGCGGCTTTTGATACCATCAACCATGGTATCCTTCTGGGAAGACTGGCTGAGTTGAGAGTGGGAAGGACTGCATGGCGGTGCTTCCGCTCCTACTTGGCAGGTCAACTCCAGAAGGTGGTGCTTGGGGAACATTGCTCGGCACCCTGGACTCTCCAGTATGGCGCAGGGATCAGTTCTGTCCCCCATGCTGTTCAACATCTATGTGAAACTGTTGGGTTCGGTCATCCGGAGCTTTGCAGTGCGTTGCCATCAGTATGCTGATGACACACAGCTCTATTTCTCCTTTTTGTCAAGACTTTCCTCTTCTCCCAGGCATTTTAGCATGTCTTTTTAAATTGCTTTTTAAAAATGTGTTTTTAAAAATGTGTGTATTTGTTTTTAATGTTTTTAATTGTTGTAAACCGCCCAGAGAGTTTTGGCTATAGGGCGGTATATAAATGCAATTAATAATAATAACAATAACAACAACAACAGCACAGAGTTTTTTCAGTGTTAAGCTTATGATACATAAAACCATCAGAACTGCTATTGTATGGATCATCAGGTGACTGTGATTTTATCGAAACAAATACAGCCCTCTGGAATACACCATGAAAATACAACATTGCTCCCACTTAATAGCATATATATGATACGGAGTTAGGTACTACTGTAAGGTCAATTTTCAAGGTACAAGATTTTGTAAGGTGCAAAACTAATCTTCAAAATCTTGCAAGCAGTTCTCTGGCTGTCATACAAATCCTTAGAGTTTTGTAGCACCACAAATAGTGGTGCTCAAACTGTGAGGTAGACTTTCTTTAGGGGGCATGGAACACCTGAAGGATGGAGCAGAAAATCTGAAGCAAGAATTGGATCCTAAGACAGATGGATCCTTCCTTCTTATACCAGTCAAGGCATGAGAAGATTGAACATTATCTAAAAGAAATCTTCCTGATCCACTTTGGATTTGCTCCCCCACCGCTAATGTCACATCACCTGTGACCGACTTGGGGGAAAGGTGCTATCACTTTAATCTAGAATGCCAGTGACAGATCAATGCTCTGATCCACAGATTCCTACATGCAGCAACAAGCTACATGCATGGAACTATGCACAAGAAGGTCTCTGCCCAGTCACCTGTGAAACAGATTGGTAGTTCTGGGTGAGGAAGGGCAGAAGATAGAATAAATTTAGAAAAGAGGCCTTTAGAAACATAGTCACAAAGGCTAACACATTAATTTTGTCAGATAAACTTTCATGGTCTCCCATCTATGAAAACATTCAGGCTATCATAATTGAGTTAGCCTTTGAGAAGATGCAGGATGCTGTTTTGTTTTTGTTTTTACAGCAGACTGAGCCCTTTCTCATTTTACACAGCAATTATGAATGTCAGTGTTTGACACTGTAGAAATTCAAAGTGTGAAAGGCAGACAGGCATCCCTCAATACTTGAGGAAGAATGCAGGGGGACTGTTTGGCACAAGTCCTGTTCAGGGGATGTTACATGTAAGTTGTATGCAAGCTTTGGGCATGCCTAAATATATTGCTTCATGCACTCTACTTCCCTGAGCAACAGGACATTTCAGGCACATTTTTTCTAATGTATATTTGCTTGTGAAGAGAGCACACCACAGATTTATTATATTTTTGTAGTCCATTTGCAAATATCAATTTACAGGCTGAGCTAGGGTAGGATCAAGAAGACACCCAATTTATGCCATTCTTTAAAGTTGCATCAGATTGCTCAAAATCAACTGCATATCATTGCAGCTTTGCCTCCCGCCAAGGTGGCTTTTTGATAGACAGCTACAATACTCAGTTGGCTTTCTTGTTGCCCTAAATTCATCCAGACTCACATCTGCCAGGTAAAACATGAGCATCAAGCTATTACTAGAACTGCAGCCAAAATGAAAGAGATAGGAGCACATAAATGGTGGGACACATTGAATGGATGGAGTGAAAATTCATCTGGTGCAGTAACTATTATGATATATTCAACTGTAGTCATACTAATTTATTTATTTATTATTTAATTTGTATCCCGCCCTTCCTCCCAGCAGGAGCCCAGGGCAGCAAACAAAGCACTAAAAACATTTTAAAACATCATAAAAACAGGGGGTTGCTGTGGTCTATAGGAGTTCCATCTCTCTCTCCAAGCACCATGTCCATATAACTACTGGTCTGGAATGTTTGCACCTTGTGTTGGATCAGGGGGACAGATTGGAGATTCTGTTGGTGTACCGCCCACCCAGCTGCTCAACAGACTCCCTAACTGAGCTGACGGAGGTGGTCTCGGATGTATTGTTGAGATCACCCAGACTGTTGGTGCTGGAGGTTGTCAACATCCATGCCGAGGCCGTCTTATCTGGGGCGGCTCAGGATTTCATGGTTTCCATGACAACCATGGGGCTGTCCCAATGTGTTACTGGCCCAACACACGTGGCAGGGCATACTCTAGACTTGATTTTTGTAACTGGACATGGGGATGGTGATCTGAATGTAGGGAGTCTTACATCAGCCCCTTTGTCATGGACAGATCACCACTTGTTGAAGTTTAGACTTACAGTGGCTTTTCCCCTCTGCAAGGGTGGGGGACCCATTAAGATGGTCCGCCCCCAGAGACTAATGAATCCGGATGGCTTTCAAAAGGCTCTGGGGAATTTTCCGGCTGACAGGGCTGGCGATCCTGTCGAAACCCTGGTTGAACTGTGGAATACTGAAATGACCCGGGCAGTTGACATGATCACTCCTGCGCGCCCTCTCCTATGTAGAGCTCATACAGCTCCATGAGCTGAGAGCAATGAAACAGTATAGGAGATGGCTTGAGTGCAGATGGAGACGAACTCCTGATGGATGCAACTATACACTGGTAAGTGCCTATACAAAGTTGTATTTAGGGGCAGTGCGGGCAGCAAAAAAACAATATTTTGTTGCCACTATTAAATCTTCTATCTGCCGTCTGGCAGAGCTTTTTAAAGTTGTCAGAGGGCTATTACATTCTGGCCCGAGGGACACGGTAGAACCATCTGAAGCATGCTGTAATGAATTTGCTAGGCACTTCCAGGATAAAATCTCTTGCATTCGTCAGGACTTGGACTCCAGTGTTATAGCAGTTGAATCAAATGAGGTATCCGGAGCACAGCTTGGTCATGATTTTTTGGATGAGTTTCAATTGGTGCAGCTTGAGGACATTGACAAGGTGATTGGACAGGTGCGTGCGACCACTTCTGTGCTGGATCCTTGCCCCTCTTGGCTAATAAAAGCTAGCAGGGATGGAACAGCTGGCTGGGCCAGGGAAGTGATAAATGCCTCCCTGCGCGAGGGAGAGGTCCCTGCCTGCCTTAAGGCGGCAGTAGTGAGACCACTTTTGAAGAAATCTTCCCTGGACCCAGAAAATCTTAATAATTACAGACGGGTAGCAAATGTCCCATTCCTGGGCAAGGTCCTAGAAAGAGTGGTTGCGGACCAGCTCCAGACACTCTTGGGTGAGACCGATTATCTGGATCCATTTCAATCGGGTTTCAGGCCCGGTTTTGGCACGGAGACGGCCTTGGTCGCCCTGTATGATGACCTCTGCCGGGAGAAAGACAGGGGGAGTGTAACTCTGTTGATTCTCCTTGATCTCTCAGCGGCTTTTGATACCATTGACCATGGTATCCTTCTGGGGAGACTTGCGGATTTGGGAGTTGGAGGTACTGCCTGGCAGTGGTTCTACTCCTACTTGGCGGATTGTCTTCAGAAGGTAGTGCTTGGGCAGCATTGCTCGACACCCTGGGCTCTCCAATATGGAGTCCCACAGGGGTCAGTTCTGTCCCCCATGCTCTTTAACATCTACATGAAGCTGCTGGGTGCTGTCATCAGGAGTTTTGGAGTACGTTCTCACCAGTATGCTGATGACACGCAGCTTTACTTCTCCTTTTCATCTTCATCAGGTGAGGCTGTCAAGGTGCTGAACTGGTGCCTGGCTGCGATAATGGACTGGATGAGAGCGAATAAATTGAAGCTCAATCCAGACAAGACTGAGATGCTGTTAGTGGGTGGTTCCCCTGACCAGATGGTGGATGTTCAACCTGTCCTGGATGGGGTTGCACTCCCCCTGAAGGAGCAGGTTCATAGTTTGGGAGTTTTATTAGAACCATCCCTGTCACTGGAAGCTCAGGTAGCCTCGGTGGCACAGAGTGCTTTCTACCAGCTTCGGCTGGTGGCCCAGCTACGCCACTACCTGGACAGGGAAAACCTTACTTCAGTTGTTCATGCTCTGGTAACCTCTAAATTAGACTACTGCAATGCACTCTACATGGGGCTGCCCTTGAAGACGGCTCGGAAGCTGCAGCTCGTGCAAAATGCGGCGGCCAGACTGATAACCGGGACCAGGCGGTCCGAACATATAACACCGATTCTGGCCCGCTTGCACTGGTTGCCTATAAGTTTCTGGGCTCGATTCAAGGTGCTGGTTTTAACCTATAAAGCCTTGTACGGCATGGGGCCACAATACCTGATGGAACGCCTCTCCCGATATGAACCTACCCGTACACTGCGCTCAACATCGAAGGCCCTTCTCTGGGTGCCTACTCAAAGAGAAGCCCGGAAGGTGACAATAAGAAAAAGGGCCTTCTCAGTGGTGGCCCCTGAACTATGGAATACCCTTCCTGATGAGGTCCGCTTGGCGCCAACATTACTATCTTTTCGGCGCCAGGTAAAAACCTTCCTCTTCTCCCAGGCATTTTAGTATTTTAGTATTTAATATGTATTATAGTATGTATTTTATTATGTTTTTAATTTTTGATATAATTAATTTATTTTAAACTACTTGATACGTGCGGTTTTAATTGTATGTCAGATGTTTTGTCTGTTGTAAACCGCCCAGAGAGCTTTGGCTATGGGGCGGTATATAAATTTAATTAATAATAAATAAATAAATAAATAAATAAATCTTAAAATACATTAAAACAAAACAACGTTAAAAACATTTTTTAAAAAACAACTTTAAAAAAGGGTTAAGAACATTATTAAAAAACATATTAAGCAATTCTAACACAGACGCAGACTGGGATAGGTCTCAACTTAAAAGGCTTATTGAAAGAGGAAAGTCTTCAAAAGGTGCCGAAAAGATAGCAGAGATGGTGCCTGCCTAATGTTCAAAGGGAGGAAATTCCACAGGGTAGGTGCTGCCACACTAAAGGTCCATTTCCTATATTGTGCAGAACGAACCTCCTGATAAGATGGTATCTGCAGGAGGCCCTCACCTGCAGAGTGCAGTGATCGACTGGGTATATAAGGAATAAGACGGTCTTTCAGGTATCCTGGTCCTGAGCTGTATACTACTTTGTATGCCAAAACTAGAACCTTGAACTTGGCCCGGTAGCAAATGGGCAGCCAGTGCAATTCTTTCAGCAGCAGGGTGACATGTTGGCGGTACCATGCCCAGTGAGCAGTCTTGCCGCTGCATTTTGCACCAGCTGCAGCTTCCAGACCAACCTCAAGGGCAGCCCCACATAGAGCGCATTTCAGTAATCCACCCTGGAGGTTACAAGTGCATGGACAACAGTGGTCAGGCTATCCCGGTCCAGAAATGGCCACAGCTATCTCACCAGCCGAAGCTGGTAAAAGGCACTCCTAGCCACGGAGGTCACCTGGGCCTCTAGCAACAAAGATGGATCCAGGAACACCCACAGGCTATGGACCTGCTCTTTCAGAGGGAGTACAACCTGATCCAAAGCAGGCAACTGACCAATTATCCAAACTCGGGAACCACCAACCCACAGTGCCTCCGTATTGCTAGGATCTAGACTCAGTTTATTGGCCCTCATTCAGCCCACCACTGAGTCCAGGCAGCAGTCCAGGGCTTGCATGGCCTCTCCCGATTCAGATGTTACAGAGAAATAGAGCTGGGTATCATCAGCATACTGCTGACACCTCACTCTAAAGCTCCTGATGACCGCTCTCAAGGGCTTCATATAGATGTTAAACTGCATGGGGGACAAGATGGTACCCTGCGGCACCCCACAACACAACTGCCAGCGGGCTGAAAGACAGTCAAGGGCTTCATATAGATGTTAAACAGCATGGGGGACAAGATGGTACCCTGCGGCACCCCACAACACAACTGCCAGTGGGCTAAAAGACAGTCACCCAATGCTATTCTCTGAAAGCGACCCTGGAGATGGGATTGGAACCACTGTAAAACAATGCCTCCAATACCCATCTCACCAAGTCTGCCCAGAAGGATACCATGGTCAATGGTATCAAAAGCTGCTGAGAGATCAAGAATAACAGGGTCACACTCCCACTGTCCTTCTCCCAATAAAGGTCATCCATCAGGGCGACCAAGGCCGATTCAGTCCCATAACCAGGCCTGAACCCAGACTGGGATGGGTCAAGATAATCTGTTTCATCCAAGAGTACTTGCAGTTGCTGCACCACATCCCTCTCAATCACCTTCCCTAAGAAGGGAATATTTGCAACTGGTCAGTAGTTGTCACAAACCGATGGGTCCAGGGTGGGCTTTGTCAGGAGTGGTCAGATCACCGCCTCTTTCAAGGTGGCTGGAACCACTCCCTCTCGCAATGATGCGTTGACCACACCCTGGATCCACTCGGTCAGACCCCCTCAGCAAGCTTTAATAAGCAAAGCAGGGCAAGGGTCGAGACGACACATTACTGGCCACATCATTGCAAGCACCTTGTCCACATCATCAGGCCACATCAACTGAAACCGTTCCCAAGAAGGTGCAGCAGACGTTGCACTGAACACCTCATTGGGGACTACAGTAGATGTGGATGGGGCATCAAGACTGCTACAGGGGCGAGCAACTTTACCCTCAAAGTGGACAATGTGTGGCAATAATTGGTATGTTGTTATTGATTAAATTGATGTTGTCTCAGGAACAAAATCTGTGGAAATTGGAAGAACGGATTAAGTTCTGCTATAAACAAAGAGAGCACTAAGGAACATTGTAATACACACTCTTAGCGATGCGTGGAGCTGTTGCAAAGAATATCGATAATATTGTGCCTCTTTCATTCTTTGATTCATCTCAGTGAACCAAAGTTTGGAAGCTTAAGAGGTGCAGATAATCCTGGGAAACAGCCCTTCTGTGGGATCTTGTCTGTAAATGCTAGAAGCCAAGGGGCACAGACATTCTGACTTTCACAGAAAAAACTCAAAATTTATGAGTTTATGTATCAGTAGAAAGCAGTCGATTCTAACAAGCAATGGGATCATCTGGACAAAGGCTGTGATATCAGTTGACCTTTAGGGGATAAGAGATCAATCACCCCAAACCAGGA
Source organism: Rhineura floridana (assembly GCF_030035675.1). Lineage (NCBI taxonomy): Eukaryota > Metazoa > Chordata > Lepidosauria > Squamata > Rhineuridae > Rhineura > Rhineura floridana. Next base: position 87,298,421 of record NC_084482.1, on the reverse strand, counting down.
ATTTACAGTAACTTTCCTCAGAAGACAGGAAACACATCTGGTAAACCCAGAACCTCTATCGGTAATTCCAAACCTTTCCATTGTCTTGCACGTCTTGTCCGTATTCTCCCTCCCAACTTACATGCAGTCCAATGGAGAAACAAAATGCATTTAAACCTAGCAATTTAGAGAATTGGTAACACCTTTCTCTCATGGGCTCACTCTATACAGTGTGGCCTTACTCTATACAATGCTTCCTAGGAACAACATCCGGGCTGCACGGAAGTGCAATAACAGGAAGGGTTAGATCAATTGTATCTAGCAAAGTTTACAGTAAGGGTGGAGCTTTGGCTCATGGGCTAGACATGGAAATTCCTTCTGACCTTAGACTCTCACTGCAATCTTCAAGAAAGGTATATTCCCCTCAGTTCTGGAGCTCTTTTCTTTTTCTCTCTGTGTGATTTGATGCAACTCTGAATGTGTGTAGGTTTAGGTTCTCTGTATTATTCTATCTAGAACATTAGGGAATGAATGGCACTGTTTGTGCTGACTGTAATTGCAAAATGTAATATTTTTCCTGTTTCTTCTAATAAACCAATCTTTATTTTACTCTGTGTGCTTTATTGGGGTTAAGGGTAAGGTTATAAACACATGAGACTGGTGTGTGGGTTTAATTCCAGCAAAAGGTTCTGCTACAGGGGTGGCATTTGAATGTCCGGTGAACATACATGCATGTGGGGATTCAAACGTACACATGTAACAAACTTGTTTTGCCTCAGCCCAGTATAAACTTTAATTATACAGATAATAGAATCCTGGTAGTGGTAACCTTTAGACACAACTAACGACATCCAAATCAATATATCATACAGACCTTTCATACTTTAGTATCAAATATCATATGAATATACAACATAAATCCAGGTCATCTTGTGAGTCATCTTGAATGAGGTACACACACACAGTTTCTACTTACTGGAGGCCACAGTCATATTTAAGTAGAGCCAGTGCTGACCAGCAATGCCTTTGCTTCAGTCGCTTGCATCTTAGCAGCACACAGAAGCAACTTGAAAGATTTTCAAATAATCTCATGTGTTATGGATAAAATTGTAATGTGGATCTTTATCTCCCTCTGGTGATTGATCTACATAACTTGTTTAAACCTACCACTGATTGCACAACATAGCCCTTTAGCGCACACCACACTGGCTCTTGTCTTTCTTACCATTAGTATCATATAATTGAATCCAGTAAAATGTGGGTGCTCAGTGCAGGCAGTTTATGAGGAAAGGAGCATAAAGGCTAATAGGAGATCACTACACAGGACAGGAAGGAAGGTACAATTACAGTGGCAGATTTGTAGTCTGACAGCAGTCAGAAAAATAACATAAATCTCTACTGTGTCACATCCCAATATATGTCAAGATAAATCAATCTTAAAATATGGAAATATCTTGCCACCAAACACTGCTGAAGAATAAAAAAATGTCCAGGGTTGTTGAACTTTTTTGTCTGACTTCACATATAAGTTATTTGGGGATCTAGAATACATATGAGTAGAGATGGAGGAGAAATTCGATTCCGTTTGCATTTAAAGCTGAACCTATCAAATTCACAATATGAAAACTGAAACACAGCCATTCTTCAAAATTCACACTTACCCAAATCTTGCAATGGAGTTCTCCAACCAGACAATGTTTACAGAAATGCATATATTAAGGAAAGGTGTGTAATAAAATGAATCTACTAACATACAAAATGCATTGTATGATAAAAAATTCCTTGCAAATGTGAACGTTAGTCAAAAAGGCATACAAAACAACAAGGGTAAAACAGCAAGACTGCTCAAAGTGAGAATAGGAGAACATTTGGGCAACATCAGGAACCAAAGGATTGGCACTCCTCTGGTGAGCCATTTTTTGGAACATGAACTTGTAATTAGGACCTTCAGTTCTGGGCAGCACATGAAAAAACTATGCTCAGAAAAGAAATACAATGGATTTTGAAACTAAAGACTGTGGCCCCTCAGGGAGGAGGTAGATTTTTCTCCTTTTCTAGTTTAAATAATATCAACTGAGTTATACCATATTAATTCCCCTACAACAGTGTATACAGATTCTCTGAAGGTATAAATGGTTGGTAGGTTACAGATAATCCCTTATTCTCTTTAATGAAGGCGGAAATACCTGGGCTTGATAGAAAGCATCTAATAGTATTCTGAGAAGTGATCCTCTTATGACATTTTGCCCTTCTAGTTTGGACAGAAGCTATCCGGATTGGTTTGTTACTTTAAAAAGACAAAAAGTAAGGAAGGCTTTATATTTTTGTAATTGTTTCATGTGGTATGCTGTTCCTAGTTTATTAAATTTCTTGTTAGTCTTCTGATTTGAACAGAATTTTTACTATACTCTGTTAAAAAGTTTTGAGTGTGCTTTAATAGTTTTTATAAATTATAATATCATAACTGATGCTTAATTGTTGTATTATTATTTTTTAGATAAGCCTATGGCAAAGGCCATTTGGCCTTAACAAGTTGGGCTATTTGTCAAAATAAAGAATTTATTTGTTGGCATCTTTGGGAATTATTTCTCCTTTTGGCTCATCATACAAAAGTGTACCTATTGGGAGAAATGCACACTAAAATGCTGAAGAATTTTTCTGAGTTTAAATAAAATAAGAAACAAGGGTTCTATATGAAACTTGGTTTACTGTCTATAACTGTACATGCTAGTCACTGTAAGTACTAGCTGGATTAGTAAAATTCACAAATGCAGTGATTGTGCAGCTGAGCTGATTTGTATACTTAGTATGGATACTAGCAGCCTTTAAGTTTGGTTTGTATTCAGTGTGGGGCTTGGATAAAGAATTTGCATTGCTTTGACAGAGCCAAGGAAATATAGTTCCACAGGTCAGTACAGGGAACTGACTTTGTGTTTTTCTGGGGGGGATGAGAGAGTTTTATGTTTAAGCTGCTCTGTAATGGCTATTACAAGATTCTGTTTAATTTGAGCCATACAGTATGGCTTTACAAGATGCTAGTCTGATGTTAATGATCAGGGATATATCATAATGAAAAATTTTTTAAAATGTTTTTAAGTGATTTATACAAAACGTGGTCTCTAAAAGTACTCTTCTGATGTTTAAGACCATGGTGTTGTCTCCATGACATTAATTTGAGTTTGTATGAATGTTTTTAGCTCCTGAGGAAGGAAAGTGTTTCCAAAACACGCAGAGTACTGCAATAAATTTTACTCTGCACCAGAGCTTGCCTCTCTTTTTGTCTCCAGATTATATTTAGCCAAGCTCTTAACTCTGGAAGCTATAAACCACTTCCTGTTCCCAAACTTCCAAACCTTTCTCTCACTTATTACAATATATTGCTGGGTGAGGTACCTGAAACATTTATGATAATTAAGACTATACTATAGTAATTACAAACACAAACAATTTTCTCCCTCAAACAAATGTCTTGACAGGCCCAGAAACCTCTTGGGGGGGGGATCCAAACTCCTTTTTTTCCATGTGGCTGGTTGTTGAGGCAATTAGACACAGAAAGAGACACTGTAAGACAGCAAATGGCATTTAAACTAGAGCTTGGAAAAGTTACTTTTTTTTAACTACAACTCCCATGAGCCCCAGCCAGCATGGCCACTGGATTGGGCTGATGGGAGTTGTAGTTCAAAAAAGTAACTTTTCCAAGCTCTGAAACACACGCAAACACACAACTGATGCTTGAAGAAAACTGTCTCTTACCTAAAAAAGAGCACTCCCAAACATGAAAGGAAGGAAGCATCTCTTCCATATGGTTCAGGATTGGTATTGGGGAAATTAAGGTTCTTGTGCCTTTTAACAGTTGTATTTCCACAATCAGGACCAATAAAACATAGCTGACTTCCCATGGTAAACAGCAGTGACTACAACTATGATTGCAGAGACACCTTCTGAAACACGGTAAGACATTTCAGGTGTTAAGTATTTGTAGAACTGTACTGCTGAAGTACAGGTTAAGTGCCCACTGAGGAGATGGACCTCACAGGCCTCACAGGCTTCCACATCTTTGCAAGGCTTAACAGCAAGTTATATTAATTAAAACAATAGAAGGGTCAGAACCACTAAATGTAATTGTTTCACAAATCATTGTATCTAGTCCAGCATCCTGTTCTCACAGTGGCCAACCAGTTGCTCATGGGAGGCCTACAAGCAGAACCTGAGCACAAGAGCACTCTCCCTCCTGCAGTTTCCAACAACTGGTATTTGGAAGCATACTGCCTCTGCCTATGGAGGCCGAATGTAGCCATTATGGCTACTAGCCATTAATAGCCTTTTCCTCTATGAATTTGCCTAATCCTCTTTTAAATCCACCCAAGTTGGTGGCCATCACTGCCTCTTGTGGGAGTGAATTCCATAGTTTAGCTGTGCACTGTGTGAAGAAGTACTTTCTTTGGCATGTCCTGAATCCTCCAACATTCAACTTCATTGGATGTCCACAAGTTCTGGTATTATGAGCGAGGGAGAAAAGCTTTTCTCTATCTACTTTTCCATGCCATGTATAATTTTATACACTTCTATCATGTCACCTCTGACTCACCTTTTCTCTAAACTAAAAAGCCCCCAGTGCTACAGCCTTTCCTCATAGGGTAGTCACTCCATCTCCTTGATCAGTTTGGTTGCCCTTTTCTGAACCTTTTCCAACTCTATAGTAACTTTTTTGAGGTGAGGTGACCAGAACTGTGCACAGTTTTCCAAATGCGGCCGCACCATAGATTTGTATAACAGCATTATAATATTGGCAGTTTTATTTCCAAATGTGAAATGATACGTCAAATGATTCAGACTGATAATACAATATCAAACTTGATTTTAAACTGGTAAGATGTCCCATTCTAAGAAGCACCACTCCAATTTTCTTTTCTCTTTTACTTAGTTCTTTTAAAGACAGGAAGGAAAAGGAAAGGGCGAGAAAGGGAAATATAAACAAACAACAAGGAAGAGAAAGATGACCCTCGTCCAGATGTTTTACCTCATGGAGAAAGAATCTGCCTGGATGTAAAGAGACTTTGTCCCCAACCAACATGCATATGTTCTCACATATAAAGTGTGTACATGTGTAGGTGTCTCTCCACATGTTTGGGAAAACTGCAAATGCAGGGTGCTCGCACAGAGAAGCTTGAGCATGAATAGGCTTGTGTCAGACAGACATGGTAAAAAATGCAGTTGGGACAGAGCCTGCTGCTGTAATGCCAATCCCCTCCCCATTGTTTCTCCATATGATAAAAAGGAGTAAGGAGGCAGGCATATAAAGTATTAGGTGAGCCCCATGCTGTAAATTGGGATTAAAGGTGAATCCAGTTTTTTAAAAGATTGAAGTAAACTGGTTAATTGATCAGTTAAAGCAAGTTAATTTATACTCATAAGGAAAATTCTCAAAAGACAAAGTCTGTAAAGGATATATAATCAGACCAAATTATGAAGTGCATGTTCATGATGATTGAGATATCTGTTTTGAGTTTGGGTCATTTTATTGTCATGGCTTCCTTAGCAAAGATATTCAAGACCAGTAATAGGTTCTGTATATGGATTTTGCACCATACAAAAGAATTGCTCTTCAATAAATATTCAGCAAACATTCATAATCTTTCTTGGTGCCTCTAGGCACTCTAGTATCCGGTGAGTGAAATGACTGATTGGCTGTAGTGAGCCCTCAAGCTTGAAAATAGTGTGTCCTTCTATGATTAGAAAAGAACAAGGTAATTACACTTTGATATAGTTGGGAAAACAAATTATCCCTAGGGCAGAATGCCTGTTTTCAGGATGCAATGTAAACAAAACACCAACAGCATAAGAATGATGGCAAAAAACCCCACCAAGATCTAAATCATAGAAGGTGCTGCTTTTGCTTATATTAGATTTTTCAGGCACAAGATTAAAAACCAAAGCCCTGTCCAACTCATTCTTCTTCCCCAGCAGCTGTTGGAAGTCGTCATCATCATCATCATCATCATCATCATCATTTATTTCTAGTCCACCCTTTATCAAATTAATGATGATGAATATAAATACAGCAAAAATAAGATTGTATAGCACATCAAAGAAAAAAAGCAAACCATAATTAAAACAATACAATCTACTGACACAAGAGATAGACAATTTAATTTATGGCTGGTCTCAGTTATATCAGTATGCTGAAAAGGCTTGAGCAAAATGGTGTGCCTTCATCTGGCACCAAGCAGCATTGGCATTAGTTGTACCTCAGAGAAGAGGGGGTGGGGTGGTAGTAGTACTAGTAATAACAATAATCTCCATATAACACCATAAAATTAAGAAATTAAAAGTAAATTGGTAAATCCTGGTAGACTGGGAGCTAGGAATGTTACATCTCAGCACAAAACTGGAATTCATTATGCAATGTTGGTAGAATATTGTTATATATTCTGTATTGGGATAACATGGCTTGCCTTCTGACATTACCAATTATGCAAGCTTCCTTGAAGTGCTTTAGCAACATAACTGAACTTCATGTTTTTATCCACTGCCACTGCAGATCACAAAAATTATTTGGACAAGCTGTTATATACATTTCAATATGTGATGCCCAGCACCAAAGCATACATGTTATTAGACCACTAGGCAAAGAAGAAGAAAAACTAAGCCAGTTTAAAGCATGTTTAAATCAAAGAGGTCAACCATGTTCCCTGGCTTAGGTTTTTTTTTCTGTAACAAATTTACAGAAATTTTCTCTAACAAAGAAAATTGTGGCTGAGTTTCTGTAATATGACACTTTAGTAAAATCTAGATCATAAATCTAAGCAATAGCAACAGAATCTACAACAGAGTAGGGATGCTTGAGGAACTCTTTATTTGCAAAACAGCATTATAAAAAGATGGGGGGGTTAAACCTCCTAGGCCTCTGTAACTGAGATTAAAGTGGTAATTCCTAAACAGAATAACTTCAAAGGCTGCAACATGAAACTGCTACCTTAGTGATCAAAAGGTTCAGTTTTGTCTTCTGAGGTATGGATTAAAAAAAATGTGTTTAAAAATCACACTATATCATGGGCCCCAAAGAAAACCTGTGGCAGGAATGAGCGGAAGAAGAATGGGGTACAGAACTTAGAGAGCGGATTTATTTATTGTTTATTTATTACATTTATACCCCGCCTTTCTTTTCATGACAGAAACCCAAGGCAGCTTACATATGGGGTTCCCAGGCCAGGCACTGACTAGACCTGACCTGACCCTGCTTAGCTTCAGCAGGGCCCTGGTCTTATGTGCCCTCAGACCATAGCCTAGGACCATCAGTTCTGCTGTCAGCTGGGATCGTCAGTTCTGCTGTCAGCTGGGATCGTCAGTTCTGCTGAAGGGAATCAGAACAGCACAGTGTAAGGATTTTCACAGCCCTATGAGCCTACTAGCAAAATTATTGAGAACAGCACATAAACCCCCCTTCTCCTATCAGAGCCATCCAAAGATAAAGATGCCATGGCATCTATCCCAGATCTAGCTGAGGAACAAAGTGAAAGTGGCCAGCCAGAGTTACTGGCTCCTATCTCTCCAAGATCTTGCTGAATGGCAAGACTCAAGTTCAACTTGAGAAGTTATTATCAGCTCCTCAAAAGAGGTTGCACTTGGTAGAAAAAAGGGTGAGAATGACTGACAATTAACCCACAGTGTGCAGCCCCCACCCTTCTCTGATTTATAAGCTTAGCAATGCTTGTGGTTCTCCATTGCAACAATGGTATTCGCCATCTTCACAACGCTTGGTGTGTATCCTGAGATAACCCCCAGTGTGTTCCTATATCCTGATTTATGCCCCGAGTGTAATGCTGCATTTCCTGTACTGAATTCTGTACTGGATATGACACATCATCATGCTCATCAGGTGGTATCTGATATATATGGGAATATGGTAGAACATCTACTTTGCATGGAGAAGGTCCCAGGTTTAATCCCTAAACCACCCAGTTCAGCTATGGGGTGGTATACAAATTCAATCAATCCCTAGTAGGGATGAGCAAGAATTTTGATAAAATCAAACTTGGCACCAAACCTCCTGATAGTCCACAGGTCTGCTATTTTGCAGACCGATCCTGAATGTGGATTACTGCATGTCAGGTGTTGAAACCTACTTGCAGAAGGGCAAACATTCATCAAATATCCACAGAAAGAATATCTGCAACCAAAATTCCCAGAAAAGAAATATGTTTCTGCCCTCATATTACTGAGCCTGACTTCAGTTGTGAAGCTTTGGGATCAAAGGTGAATTCAAGTAACTGAAACTTGCTCTGGTTTTTATTGCTTCAGGAATTCAGTCTTTGTGAATTCCAATAAAAACTGATCTAATCTATATCTCCCAGACTAATGTGCAGATAGGAACATAGGAGAATATCCAACGGTGATTGGCTGCTGACTGTCCATTATCAGGGAGGGGCAACTTTGGGCAATCCCCCTCCCCATTGCAACATTCTGCATTGTTACCGGTAGGATGACTTGCATTTTTTTGATCCTCAAGGAAAGCAGGGAAAGAAAGGGTTAACACAGAGCCTAAAGCAAAGGCTTGTGTTACATAAGTCACACAGCTGCAGGAGATTGTCTGTACCAATTAGGGGCCTATAAATATGGGAAACAGGCAGCAGCGTGTGTGGGGGTGAAGGAGTCTATGTCGATGTGGTGTTGTTACGTACGTTTGCTTATCAGCTTATGCCTAGGACTTATTTGTGTGCTGCAAATAAAGTTCTTCCTAACAAAAGGTCTCGAAGGCGTCTCATATTACTTTCTTAACTGGTTCTGACGGATCACCGCTAACATGCACTCCCCCTAAATGTGTTCTAGAGGGTCTCACAGCTCACTAGAGCAAATGTAGAGGAAGTGTTGAATGCTGCAGGGGAGAGGGGGGATTGCTGGAAATTGATTCCCTCCCCATTTGCTAACGGGTTTCACTCCATCAGAGGACAGTCACCTCATAGTTAATATCACTCATAGTTATCTACTGGGTTTTGTACTTCCCAAATGTTCCAACACAGTTCTTGGCTCAAAAAAAAAATCAAGATGAATTTTTAAAATATGAATTTTGAGGGAAAAATATTTAACACATACTTACATATCTTTTTTAATTTTTTAAAAAAATATCCACAGAAGTAAGAGTGGTGGACTTATGTGGAAAAAGTGAAGACCCTAAAATCTAGCAGTGATCAAGACACAGAGCCAGAGGCTGCAGAGTCACTGGCAAAGGAGCCAGATCAGATATCTAATTCAGAGCCAAATGCTGGTGACCGAGAAGGCACTAAATCTGAGACTGGCAGACAGGAGCCACCTGGACCAGATCCCACAGCATGAGGGGCCATAAAGTCAGTGGCAGAACCTTCACAGGCACCTACCCTTGGGCTTGAGGACCTGAGTGCTTTTCAGTGCTCTCACCAGTTAAACAGTGCAGTGGGAGTACAGAGGATTGGCCCTTTAAGAATTGCAGGCCTCACCAAGTGGGTGAGGCCTAGGAAAGGTGGACCAGAAACAGAGGCTCAAAAGTCTCAGTGCCCCTCTAGCCTTTGCTGGAGTAAGTTGGTTACTCAGAGCTCTCTGCCTTGTTCTGTCTGGACCTGGATCCATCCATCCTAGTGTTTACAGATTGGTATAGGACAGCCTTTCCCAACTAGTGGGCCACCAGATGTTGTTGGACCACAACTCCCATCAGCCTCAGCCAGCATTGCCAATGGTCAGGAAAAATGGGAATTGCGGTCCAACAACATCTGGTGGCCCACTAGTTGGGAAAGGCTGGTATAGGATCTCCAGAGGACTTTAAACACACTGTATGTGTTAATATTACAGACGGAATGACAGTTATACAATTTTATTATGACTCATTTTCCCCTTTCCGTGCATTTTCATTGTCCCAGTTTATTGAGTCAGTCACTTGTTCATTTTTTGCCAAGATTGCCTTGCAGTATCTGCACACGGGGTGTGTCTGCATCTGGGTAATACCACACCTTGAACATCACATTGTCTTTAGACAATGTTGTGGCTTCAAAGAGGGTAGGTTTGGCATGTAAGTTTGCCCATGGACAAAGGTGACAACATACTCTTTGAAACACAGCTCAGTTTACAAGGATAGTAATCATGACTGAGAAAAGCGAGGATTATGTGAACCCCCATCAAATGTGGACCTTTGAAATGAAGATGACTGAAGAAAAGAGAGAATATATCCTAACTCCTCTGAGGAGGAGATGGAGGAAGTAGTTCAACTCCCCATTTCCCCAGCAAGACTGCTGCTTGGGGATGGAAGTGTCTGCCAGTTTCAGTTCTGTCAGTTTCTCATTTTTCCAGTCTTAAATGTAATTCTCCACATTTCTGCAGCAAATTGCAATTTTTTAAAAAAATCCTCATGAAAATTCTTCTAGCAGACACATTTTTGTATGCATCTTTGACTAATGTACACTTTTCAGCAACCAATTTCTTCTAATATAACATATTTTTGTATGTTTTTTTCACCAATATATGCATTTTATGTAAATATTCCCCATCTATATGCACTTTTTTAAGCAATGGTTGGTTGGAGAACTGCACCAAAAAATTCCAATGACTGCAAATTCAAAGGAAGGCTGTGTTTGGTTCTCATATTTTTTTGAAAAGTACGAATTTGATAGAATCAGCTTTAAATGAGAACTGAATTGAATTTCTTCCCACTTCCCTACTGCCAGAAAGTTCTATTGCCAGAGCTATCAAGAGCAATACACACATCTCTATTGACTTTTGGGATGGGAAATGCAGTGGGAGAAATTTGCCTTTCTTAACAGAAAGAATGTAAGGAATTAGGCTTGGGACCTCTAGTTTCTGATTTCTACTATAATTCCTAAGAATATTGCAGACAATCCTTTCTAATGGCAGGTTACCAAACAAACAAAAACACTGCAATTGAAAAGGGTCCCCTAGGTGGGAATAATAATAATAAAAAATCCTATATTTTTGGATGAAGCAAAAGTGGAAGAACAGAAAGTCTGGTCACACTCTTCAATAATGTCATACCCCCCAATGTCCTACTGCTTCGCATCTAAGGGTAGATCTATCAAAAACACTGTAACAGCGTTTGCCAACCTAGTGCCCTCTGGATGTTTTGGACTACAATTCTCATTCCCCAGCTAGCACAAGTGTATTGACTGGGGCTGATGGGAGTTATAATCCAAAATATCTGGAGAGCACCAGGTTGGCTAAGGCTACACTATAATATTCATTGTTTGATTAGGAAACTGAGGCTGCAATCCTAACCCTATTCACCAGGGAGTAAGCCCTATTGAATTCAATAGGATTTACTTCTGAGTAGACATAGTGCTAGTCTTTTTTTCAATCAGCCTAAAAATACTATTACATATCTTGTGCTATACTAGATCGTAACCCCCTCCCAGGTTTATTTCCAGGGCCAGCACCAGGCAGAACTGGGCTCTTGGGCACCAAACTGCCCTGGGCCCACATTGTGATGCTCTCCAACACTGCCTCCTGATGCAGGCACCGTGGACCTAATTAGGTCTGCTCACCCCACCAACCTCCTGTGTCACCATATCAGTGCACTGCACACACAAACCTATCACCCAAGATGGCTGCAGGGGCATCCCTAGCAGGCTGATGAAGCAACACAGGAGGTATGTGGGGTGGGTGGGCCAATTTAAGCCCACACTACCTGGATGGAATGTGTTTCCTGGGAGGGTGGGAGCATCTGCTCTGTGATCCATGGCAGCATTGGGATGCTAGGCTCCACAAACCAATGCTGGCATGGACTGTGGAGTGGGAGCTCCACCCTTCTAGCCTAAGGAGGGCCACCTCAAGGACCCTTCTGGGATGCAGGGGCCTTAACCAGTGCCTGACCTCACCATCTGCTGGCACCGGGCCTATTTATTTCTTTACAATGTTATGGATTTGCTTTTTTTTCTTATGTAGGGGCAGTTTGTAGCTCTTGTACAACAGCAGCTTTAAACCTTTTAATTTTGTATTTTAAAGGCCCGGTTGGGAGTTCCAAACAGCTAGGCCCAAAAGGAAGCTTTTAACATTAAAATACAAAGTACAAGAGCAAGCAGCTGCAAGCAACCCCTCCTGAAATGGCAGCAAAGAAGAAGAGGTAAATTCTTTCAGTAGAAGCTGCTCTCTTCTCACATTATTTTCTAGGGAAAGATCTTACGCCTGCCATCAGTGATGCCCTTTCTGCTCCAAAGTTCAGGCCATCAAGAAACTACTTCAGTCCTACTCTGTCAGGAGCTGCCTTTTCTTTCCCTGCTGTTGCCCCTTTCCCTATTGGGTATTTTTCTAATCATGTCAAGTCAGGGGGCCACAAAGCCTCGCTCACCTACTTTGTACTGGAAAAGAACATATATCTGTGATGAAACAGCCCCTGCACTTGTCAGAGAATTAGAGAGTTATTTTCATTTTAAAAACCTTAAACTCTTTACATTCCTCCTATTGACAAAGACAACTAGGGCACAATGTGGCAAGTGGACTATACTGACCCCACTTTTCTGCTCCTGGTCTTACCAGAAGTGGCCACATCCTCTAACCCAGGCATAGGGAACCTCTTCCAGCCCAAGGGCCATTCCATTCTGGGCAACCTTCCTGGGGCCACATTCCAGTGGTGGGCAGGGCCAGAGGCAAAGGTAGGCAGAGTAATGGATGCAAATTTTACCTTTGTATAGTAGGCTAGTTGCAATGCACCCTCACACATCCCTCTCTATCCTCTATCCAGGCAAGCAAGAGTTATTATTAGAGGTCAAGGACACTTTCCAGAAAGGCACTCAAGGAGAGTGTAAAGCAAAGTTGGTGAGGGTGGAATGCAGCCTGGGGAGAGATGATATGGCTAGGGACGGAGTGGGTCCTGGAGAGAGTCTAACGGAACAGATAGAGAAGCTGGGAGGGCCACATTTGGTCCCGTGCCTGAGATTCCCCCCCCCTGCTCTAGCCTTAAAAGTAGAGCAGGATAAACACAGCCATGTGGATTCCAAAGTTAGGCACCACAGCCTTCAATCTGTGATAGCAGAAAAAAATAAACCCAATTATATTTGGTGTACTGTTTACATTTCTAGGTAGGACTTCTATCTCCTGATGCCTGTAAAGTCAGAAGTCATAAAGAGGGTTGAGAAGAAAGACAGGATTAAGGAGTTCCAAACCATGGTTGTCTTCTAGGCATAGACCACTCATCACTCTTATGAGTTTAAGGGAATAGTATAGGTTACTAGCCTACAGTATTTAAATGGACCAAAAGAAAAAGCACCCTTAATCCTGCACAAGAGAACAATCTGTCCAGAGGCTCTCTTGACATGCAGTGGAAATCTGGCTTTGCATCCCTACCTGCCTAGGTTGTCTACAGTTGGCAAAGAGGCAACCTGAGATGAAAAGAACAGGCAAACATTTGACGGGGAGAGTGCCAGGCTCTTAGAGCTCTGAGCTTTACTGCACAGTAGTGCTTGGCGGGGACAATATAGACACATGAAGGATTCCATTTGGGCCAGTCACTGTCTCTCTGTCTAACTTACCTCACTTGGTTCTTGTGAAGATAAAATGGAGGGGAGGAGCCCATGTACACTGCTCTGAGCCCCTGTGAGGGATGGTGGGATAGGAATGTAACAAATAAACCAACACATGCCATCTTCCTTAACAAACCTTGCAAAATAGCACCAGCTATTCCAATATGTTGTGAAGCGGTGCATTCCCTTGTGGCAGCTAAGTACACATGTGCATGCATTTGTAGAGCACATGGAAAGAATACATTATACCCTTACCTGAGATCTGAGTGTGTGTAACAGAAGTTGCCATGCACTTGCACTAATGGTAGAAAATAAAGCTCAGCTCACCTGATGGATCTCCAAATCCTTGTACCTCTGTAAGAGGGTAAAACCAGGTCTTTAAAATGCTGTTGCAGGTGGGCAAGTTTTGGTTGGTGAGGTGACCCTGGCAGGGTCATGTGTGAATCTAACACCTCTCCACAGAGCTGACTTTACCATCAGCAGGGAGGAGGAAAATGGATCATCAATATACTACTACAATATACTGACTCTGTGCCTCAATCCACTGACGGAACAGTACTAGGAGGCACAAAAACCGCAGAAAAGAAAGGCGGGTAGAAAGATAGGTGAAGATTACGGAACTTCCCCCTACTAAATCCTTGAGAAATAATCCAGTGAAAGGATCAAATTGACTAGTGGTGTCATCGCATTCAGTAATGATCCAGTTTGGAATTTGAATTTGGTGTGCTTGTAAAGGGCAGCAGTGTTCCGAACTGAGCAATTCCCAGAAGGCATGAGAGAGGATGGGTGAGTAGGAGAGGAAGAGGGGAAGAGAAGGAGGTTGGTGATGGAAAGAATCCTCCCTCCCTCTGAGCTCCTACTACAACAGCCAAGTAAGAGTGATGTTATTATCATTTATTTTTCTATGCTGCCTTTTGGCCAAAAAAGGCACCCAAGGAGGCTCACAAAGGTTCACACACAAACACAAAATTCAAGTTAAAAAAAATGCAACTTACAAAAATTTAAAACAACAGAAGCTCAATAGTTCAAAAAAGACTAACAGCCAAATACATCTATCTTCCTGCCAAAAGCCAAAGGATAGTTCCCACAAAAATGTCAGACAAAGCAGGAGAAAACGCCTCAGGGAGCAGCTCCTCCGTATGATGGTCCCAAGCAGCAGGGCAGGGCAGGAGAGGTGGAAAACCTTGTCCATTGATGGTCCTGCACAATCTCTGCCCTGCAGCAATGGGATTTTATGGGAGAGAGAGGCAGACCCCACCATGCTTCAAAAGGTGTCATCACAAGTGAGAAGAGATTTGGGTTCGGAAGTAACTCTACTTTGCAAAATGAAATAGCTTGATTTGCCAAGCCCTGCTCTGGCTCTGAATGTCTTGGTCTTTGTAATACACATCTATGCCTGCTCTACATATAGCAAGATAAGCAGCATCACACAGTTTACAGCCAAGTACTAAATTAAGGGCTCTTGGCTGCCATCCATGCCTCTTCATTATATAACCAATCACTTTTATTTGACAGGATCATCTTGCCCAACAACCTCCCCCATAGGAGATGCCTCTGTGATGAAGCACATGCCTTTGCTGAATGGATGAATGAATGAACAAAAAGCTATAGTTGATTCATGTTGTAAAGACAGCAGATTTTACAAAAGAGCTTGCTGGATCAGGCCTGGATCTAGTCCACCATCGTCTTCTCACAGGGCCCAGCTGATGCTCATGGGAAGCCCACAAGCAGGACCTGAGCACAAAAGTATTCCCCACCCCACAGCAACTGGTATTCAAATACATATTGCCTCTGACTGTGGAAACAGAGCATAGCCATCATGGCTAGTAGCCACTGATATGCTTATCTTCCATGACTGTGCAACAGTATGCAGGAAATAAGCAGTAATAGTTGTTGTTGTGCTAAATTAAGAACTACTTCTTAACTTTTTGTGTGTGCCAGCCACATGCTAAATGCTACACAGAATGTCACAGTGATTCAGTCCTACCCAGAGGGCTTCCAATAAATTTCTGAATGGGGCAATAAAGTATGACACATGTTTAGTGAAGACTGAGATAAGCAAACATGGGAGGTTGACCTGAAAGTCCTCAACTTTGGCTCATAAAGAGTGGCAGTGGTGTTTTTTAGGACTCTGAAAATGAGAGTAGATTCATTTCAGAATGGGGACAAAAATCGGCAAAAGGTTCACCAGATTAATTCAATCTGATTCTTTTAAATGCATGCTAATTACTGCATTTATGAGTGAAAATAGCATACAAAATGCAACATATTGGGGAAAATGTCCTGCAAATATATATATATTGGTCAAAATTGCAACAAAATGTGTATATTAGGAGAAATGTATACTAAAATGCTGATAATTTTTGTGAAGACTTTCGTTAAAAAAAAAAAAAGCCCACAGACTGATGCAGAAATGTTGCAAATGGAACTTAAAAATGAAAGAAACAAAGAACTGACATCTTCATTCATCACTACCCATGTCTTCAGCCTGTTTCTTTTTTCTCCCTTTTCTTTTTCTTTATATTTCTTCTTCAGGAGCTCAGTTGAATGTTTCATGGCTTTAGCACACAGTCATACCACCCAAACAGCATAAAACCCGAGTAAAGTGTATAATAAAAAGACACCTCAGGTGCAAAAATGTTCTTTCTCCATATTGGGAGATGTGCGAGTTCTTATGAATACTACAAAGCTAGAAAGTGAGTCACAGTTCTTTTGTAATGTTCAGAAGATGTGTGAAACTGGGCTCTCGCTGTCTCTCAGACACCACAAGCATGCAAGACCTGTAACTCTCACTTTTATTATTTAGAGAATATTACATGTCCTTCATTCTGTCCTCATTTCAATGTGTTTTGGATCTGGAACTCTTACAGCTAACTCCAGGGTTCATTAGCTTAATATAGCTAAAGCAAAACAGCCAGTTTCAAGGTGAGTGAAACAGCTGAGTCACTGTCAATTCAGCATAGTCCTCTAGTGCCAGTCTTAGGTGTTTTCATACCTGAAGTACTATTTTACTACAGTCTTTTGTTTTATATTGTTTTGTTGGCATGGCTAACATACAGCAATATACTGAATTTAAAAAATGTAAATGTACTGCCTTCAAGTCGATTCCAACTTATGGCGACCCTATGAATAGGGTTTTCATGAGGCTGAGAGGCAGTGACTGGCCCAAGGTCACCCATGGCTGTGTGGGGATTCAAACCCTGGTCTACCAGGTTGTAGTCCAACACCTTAACCACTACACCACACTGGCTCTCAATATACTGCATAGAATGCCTTAAATAACAATAACAATAATAACAATAATAATAAAAGGGGTACTATTTTCCTGTCTCCTCCCTCACAGAGAGGAGGACAGGTGATAGGAACATGTTTCTTTGTGATAAGGCCAACCTTGTGAGTCTGTGACAGGTGGCTGGCTCAGTGAGAAAGACAGGGTTGGGTCCCTTAAGAACATAAGAAGAGCCTGCTGGATCAGGCCAGTGGCCCATCTAGTCCAGCATCCTATTCTCACAGTGGCCAACCAGGTGCCTGGGGGAAGCCCGCAAGCAGGACCCGAGTGCAAGAACACTCTCCCCTCCTGAGGCTTCCGGCAACTGGTTTTCAGAAGCATGCTGCCTCTGACTAGGGTGGCAGAGCACAGCCATCATGGCTAGTAGCCATTGATAGCCCTGTCCTCCATGAATTTGTCTAATCTCCTTTTAAAGCCGTCCAAGCTGGTGGCCATTACTGCATCTTGTGGGAGCAAATTCCATAGTTTAACTATGCGCTGAGTAAAGAAGTACTTCCTTTTGTCTGTCCTGAATCTTCCAACATTCAGCTTCTTTGAATGTCCACGAGTTCTAGTATTATGAGAGAGGGAGAAGAACTTTTCTCTATCCACTTTCTCAATGCCATGCATAATTTTATACACTTCTATCATGTCTCCTCTGACCCGCCTTTTCTCTAAACTAAAAAGCCCCAAATGCTGCAACCTTTCCTCGTAAGGGAGTCGCTCCATCCCCTTGATCATTCTGGTTGCCCTCTTCTGAACCTTTTCCAACTCTATAATATCCTTTTTGAGATGAGGCGACCAGAACTGTACACAGTATTCCAAATGCGGCCGCACCATAGATTTATACAACGGCATTATGATATCGGCTGTTTTATTTTCAATACCTTTCCTAATTATCGCTAGCATGGAATTTGCCTTTTTCACAGCTGCCGCACACTGGGTCGACATTTTCATCGTGCTGTCCACTACAACCCCGAGGTCTCTCTCCTGGTCGGTCACCGCCAGTTCAGACCCCATGAGCGTATATGTGAAATTCAGATTTTTTGCTCCAATATGCATAATTTTACACTTGTTTATATTGAATTGCATTTAACAGAACCCACTGAAGATTTATTCCCACACACACAAGATTGCCAGACTTTAGCAAGGGGAGTCCAGAAAGCAAGGTCAAGATCAAGATAAAACTAAGGTCAGACATGAGAGATACAATCTGAGCCCAAATGTAATCTAGGGGCAGAGTCAATAAACAGAAGTCTAGGGGTCAGCAACTGGAAAAAGAAAAAGGCAAGGCATTCAGGTTCAGCATAAAGAGTTGAATGACATGTGTTGTTTCTAGCAACTGGCAGACTTCAGGTGAAGTCTGATATAGAGTGGCCTCTAACACCACACCCTACTCCAGCTGCGAGTCTATTCGAAGACCTTTATCCTTGAGGAATGTAATTTCTCAAGGAACCCTTTCCTCCAGAGTAGACATTGGGCTCTCAGGCACAGTCTATCGACAACTAGCTGCCTGAACCTGGTGTTCAAGAGCTGGGGATGACCCTGACTTGGCCAGGGGTTCCTCTTCCAGTGCTGGGTCTGGAACCCAACCCAAAGGTCCTTGCAGGGTATTCTAAGGACTTGAGTGCTAATGCTGGTAGGCTCTCTCTGCTCACCTGGGTTGGTCTAGCTCCTCATTGGCTGAGGTCATCAGGACTCAACATGATACCTACTCAATTTTAATGTGGGGAAGTCAGCCAGTTGAAATCCCTAGTGTAATCATTTCTGCCCATGAGAAAATTGAGACACCAACTTAGCAAATGAATATAGAAACTAGACTCCTAGAGTCCAATGTTCAAGAGAGATGAAAGCAAACACTATTTTCATCACAGTCCCATCCCCTCCTTGTTGGTAGTGTTTGAGTCAATAGTTTTATATATATCTTATAAAATGTATTGTTTCTCAGGATTTGCCTGTCAGATAACACAGCTGACATTATTTTGGGATTTCTTACTGAGATTTCTCTGGCTGTTATGTAGTACATTTTCTCTTTCCAACCAAATTGGGTTTTTACCCATAGATCTGCCCGGCGATATCCCCAAACACTTCAGCCCTATTTATATTATACCTCTTTTGTGTGCCAGGAACTGTCACTCTGTGTGTGGAATATGTCCAGCCCCTGCATGTGAAGCAAGGCCTTTATCTCTGACTTGAAAGGCAAAGAGTCAATCACGTTCCTATCCGTTTATCTGATTTTCCCGCTGTCCTTGCTAATGTCCTGGGCCTACAGAGTTTCTACTTATATCAGCTGTTATTTCTGTTTAATAGGCTGCCTGCCAGAGGGACAAGTGCCCTTCTGCTTCATCTGAGGAAAGATCCCATGCAGCTTGCAAACAAATTCAATTCCATTCAGCCCTGGAAAAATGGGAATATTGAAAACAGCATTGGAGATGGAAAGGGAAGGGATCGGAATACAGATTTCTTTCATGCGTTTGGCTTATGTCAACAGTGAGTGAATACAGCAATGGTCTAAAATAGGAACAAAAACAACTTCCTTGTCTGTGCCAGCATCTGCAAAAGCTGCCACCTCAGAAATACAGCTGAAGTACATCAATAAGTGTCATTTCAATAGATAAAGTCACAGTGCCATAGAAATCCCAAATAAAGAACCCCCTGCTATCTAGTCTATGCGCATGAAGTGTTGAAAAATGACGTCAGACAAACTCCAGATTACACGAAGTAAAAAAATATTATGCATGTATTTATTTGGGTTTTAATTGTCAGCTGCCTTGAGCCCAATAAATAAACGAATAAATAGATTTGCAAAGTAAGAAGATGCTTAAAATAGAAAGACAGTATTAGCTGAGTGATTTACTACAAAAAAACAGAGAAATGAAAACATTATTATTATTATTATTATCATCATTATTATTATTATTAGATTTATATCCCTCCCTTCCTCCCAGCGGGAGCCCAGGGTGGCAAACAAAAGCACTAAAAAACATTAAAACATCATAAAAACAAACTTTAAAACACATTAAAACAAAACGTCTTCAAAAACATTACTTAAAAAAGCTATCAAAACATCTTGTACGATTAAAAACATTTTAAAAAAGAAAATTTAAGAACATATTAAAAAGCAATTCCAACACAGATGCAGACATTATCATTATTACATATTATAGACATCATTGTTATAGCTCATGGAAGATGCCTTGGTCTGATTTCCTGAGATTTATTCCTTCCCCTTCAGTCCTATGCATCACAGGCTCCATCATGTAGGTGGGCTCCTTGACCCTCATGAGAGACTTGGGGAGAGGAGAGGGTGGGAAATTCACATTTTATCCACCCCCTTCTGACAGTCCTTTTGATCCAAGCCAAATGGCTTAAAATGGCTCCTCTAAAAATCTACAATGTCCATGATATCCAAGGATATATGAGGGAGACCCAGGTTCTCAAATCCCTACTCAGCCATGAAGTTCACTGGGCATACTTGTGCCAGTCACCATGTCTCAGCCTAATCTACCTGATTTCATTGGGAGAATTAAAAAAAAGGGGGAGGAGAACCATAAACACTGCCTTAAGCACTTTGCAGAAAGGGCAGCTGATAAATGTAACAAGCAAACTAATATATAACACTGTTTATAGAAAGTTTAACAACATATTGATCAAATCATTTCCAATAGAAAAAGCTTCAGAACTTCTGCTACTATAGGACAATGTATTCCAGTTCCTCCTAAAATGATTCTCAGGGTGCCCTCCCAACTGAGCAGGGGCTACCAAAAGGAAAACCAGTCAGGAAAGCATGTCATAAGAACATAAGAAGAGCCTGCTGGATAAGACCAATAGCTCATATGGTCCAGCATCCTGTTATCACTGTGACCAACTAGATGCCTATGGGAAGCCTGCAAGCTGGACCTGAGTGCAAGAGCACTCTCCCCTCTAGTGGTTTCCAGCAACTGGTATTCAGAAACATACTGCCTCTGACTGTAGAGGCAGAGCATAGCCATCATGCCAGTAAAAATGCCTTGGAATGTCTCAGTTGTGTGCGTGCATGTAGAGGCTGGAAATGAGACCAGTTAACATGATCTTGTTCTCCATTCACATGCGCCTGTTCAGACTACATGGTTTCTGATAATAAAACTGCATGTACATTACTGTATAGGAGTAGCACTACCTTGGTGCAATCCTAAGTATTTTATTGTTCCATAACATGTTGTTTTGAAATTATTTTGTTGATTCTTCTTTGGAAGACAAAGGCCTGTTCATTTTACCTTTTAAGCAACTGCCTACATAACTTCAGCTACATTCCTGAGGAATGCTTGAGGAGCTGAATAACCATTTTTAATGCTTTGTGTGTATAATGTCTGAATGTGCAGCAATAAGAATTAGCTGTAAGAAATAAGTTAATACAATAAATATTAAATTATATAAACATATAATAAAGTTACATACTAACAAGTATGCCTCACTCCTGGAATCACAAATAAAACAAAGTACAGATCAAACTGCACGTATATAAGTTGTCCCAGAATTAATAAGGCATTACCAAACAATGGTATTTTGTATTTTTGTTTGTGAGCCGGAGGGAGGGGGACAAGGGGCGTGGTCATTCAAGATGTGTGCACATATTCTTGTATTTGAAACACTTCTTGGTTAATGTATTCTAATTTCTTATTTGAAATATACCAGAATGCTATATTTTATACATTTTGATTAGTCAGAAATATGTTCTCAGGATGAGAGATGTCTCATCTCTCAAGGGTAACTTTGGCTTGAAGGCCAAAGATCAAGGGGTGGTAAGTTAAGGGAGCACTCATGAAAGAGTTTATTCTTTTGACTAAAACTCCCCTATCCAAACAACAGGATCTTTCCACACATTCTCAGTGTTCTGTCAAGGTCAACCTAATGTCAAGCTTCTTTACAGTACATACTCTAAACACTACCAAGCCATTCTCACAATAGCAACATAGCCTGTTAGTGAACTTTTCTCATGGTTTGGTTGGATCTGCCAACATTCAAAGCTATAAAGCCACTGCCACTCAGAACGGGGTTATTGATACACTGGGAGATGGGGTTGAAGGAGCTCTGAATGAACTGGTCTATAATGTTTCTGGAAAAAAGTTTGATTTCCTGGTTTTTTTAAAACAAACAAAAAAAATTAGTAAGTGTTGGATAAAAAAAAGCACGTGAACAAAGAAAAATGCAAGAATTACTCCTGTTTAAAGAAGAATCTATGGTCTTGTTAATCCCTGAAGTATGAGCAGCACAGAAAGTAAGGAATTTCAAGGACTTCACATGCATTTATTACATGCCATAGTCTCTGTCTGTCTGTCTGTCTATCTGTCTTTCTCTCTCTGTCTCAGAGCCTATACTAGCTACCAGCACGTAGCTGGTTGTGTGCATTTTTTTTTGGTTTACCACTTCAAGTGGATTGAAGATACCCGTGGCAGCTGCATCTGTGCTGTCAAACAGGCCGACACCTCTATGGAAAAGCCATATATATTGCTCTGAGACTGCCTCCTGTCTATTTTGGAGCACAAGACTCCAAATCTTTGAAAGCACTACCTTTTCCACCTCCATCTTCCCCTCCATCCCTAAACAACCCACATGACTGGCTGTAGAACACTGCCCTTTCTATGTTAAGGGGTGCAAAGACTTTGAAATACCAAGGCTGGTATTCAACTAAATTCATGTGCTAGTGCAAGGATTAGCACTAGTGCAATGGGATTTCCCCCCTCTCCTCCCCTTGTACACAACCTGCACCATCCACAGAACTGCTCTGGAGGGTTGGGGAAAAACCCAGAAAAAAATTAGGGGTGTGCAGGGGAGAACTGTCCACTGCACAAAGAGTAATCCTTGCACTGATGAAACATTCAACTTAGTGCTTCATGAATATGACCCTAAGACCACATCAATGCATTAATCATGTTACAGGGCTCCAGGTGTTCAAAGGGGCAGTGGTACTGCACCACTGACCCTGCCCCCAACATTGTGCACCCTCTCCCTGACATCCAGATGCTAAGCTGGACATCTGTATAGATGAAGCCTCTCCATGCATAGGCTTCCATGCAAGCTATAACCCAAATTGTGCAGGGTTCCAGCTCACAGAGATCTGTGTGTAGGCTTAACATATGCAGACATCCATGCTTAATGTGTGGACTTCAGTGGGTAGGGTTGGGGATCTGTATGATCTTGGGGGCAGGGCCATTGCCCCTTAGGCACATGAGGCATCTTCTCATTAACACATGAGAAGGGCCCTATTGTGCTGACCATTCATTATAGCAATGTCCTTAAAACCCCAGGACATGTGCTTAGAACCTAATGCTAGAACTTTCTAACTATTAAAAAAAATCCAGACAGATACAACTTGTTCTAGAAACTACTGCACTGAAGCAGATTTTTGTCTGAAATAATTTTAAATAGCCCAAAGTATGATCTCTTATACAAAGTGTCAGTCTCTTTTACACAGAGAGAGAGGGGGGGGGGAGAGACAGATGTGTCTGCATATCTACATGTACACACATATAATAGAAAACGTTCGGTGAGCATACACTTTAGTCTGCTCTATATAAGGAGTGTATAGCCATGTATCTCCCTTGAAATCCTCCATTTGTTCCCCTCATTCCTTCACTTCTAGTTAATTGAAGGAATGTCAAAATACCTTTGTAATTTTATTCACAGAGCATCAGTTTTCTCAAACCCCAAACCCCAAAACAGATATTCAAGCAAAGCAATTTATCCCTTACAGGAGCTGCAGATGGAATTTGCTGTTCTCACAGTACACTTATAACCTCCCGCGCTAAGTATGTGTGTACTAAGATTCTTTTGGAGACTGATGGAAGTCAAATTAAACTATTTCTCATCATGCAGAAAAGCTTGTATGCAGGCTTCTATAAATTAAAATGTAATCCTCACGTGGATAAACAGTAATCCTAACAAGAGTAAATAGTGCAGCTTTATCATGTATGTTAAATATATGGTTTCAAAATCCCTCCTTATTTTCCTTTTTAAACTTTCCAATCATCTAATAGGGTAGGATTAAGCTATAAGAATGATATGCGCCTTTACAGACATATGGTAATTGCCAAAACTCTGCCTAACTTTGAAAAAGTTCTATTGTTTCTAAAGTATTTGAAACTAGATTTACACTGTGTTAAACACCATTAATTAATTCATATGCTAACAACTACATAGTTTGTAATATATTACATGTTCTATGAAGCAAAAAGAAAGCTATTTTAATGTATGTACAGTGTAGTTCATCAAGAGTGAACCTACTTTTTCCATACAAATTGTTCAATGATTGTAGCTTATTTCCTTGATATATTTTGTTGTATTCTACATAGACTTGGCCTCAGCAGCTTTCTGTATATTCAGTTTTATGCTGTCTATGTTTTTTTTCCCTGTCTGTGCAAACCATATTGCTCCCCCCATAACAAAGACAACAACAGCCTGAGTTCTTTATCAGCAGGACCCGTAAGTACATTCCAACACCAGATATTTATGTTTTACCCAGTACTATAATGTTTTAAGGCTATCACTCCTAAGGCTATCAAATCAAAGGTAAGGAAAGTTTGTTGATTATAAATGTACTAAAAAAAAGTATGAAGATGTAGAAAAACAAATTATTTGAGGGGGGAAATCTATGCAAAAAACCTTAAATATCATTGGAGCAGAAAAATCATGGCTTTTGTAAACAATACTTCCAGCAATTATATTTGTAATCAGTTGTGGTAATAAAGTTGCTAAGCTGGATCAAGATACATTTTCACCGTCTATGCACAAAATGCAGTTCTGCAATTAAGTTATTGAAAGACATCTAATTATACTAAAAGCTCTCTGTAAATTCATCTCTCCCTGTAATTAAAAAGCTGACCCACATTTAGCAGAAAGAGATAAACTATATACAGTATGTTTCAAGATTTATGTGTCTCTCAGAAGAATTTTATTATAGTGACTTCTGCAGATCAGTTCTGTCACCCCCCTACTTTACTGCATGCAGAAATATTCAAAGTGAAAATTCTTAGTAACAAAAGCTTTTCGAAAAACCAAAGTGCTTTAAGATCCTACCTTCATCAGTGTCTTCCAGCAATCCCATATGCTCAAGAGCTTTCACAAATGCCACAATTATCACCAGAACAACAATCATTTCAAGTCCTTCCAAGTTCATCGTGGAAAAATTATTTGTGTGACAGCATCTTTTCGTAGGAGAGCATCCTGACTTTGGAATTAGACCCTTTTAATTAAGCTCTCCCAGACCATGATATGCTACACAACCAGATACGGTACAATGCAATGCAAAAGAAGTTCAGCATATTGCCGCCGTTAAACATTAGTATTGACAGCAAGATGAAGAGAACAATGCAAGGAAGTCATAGCTTACCATGTCTGCATCCCTTGCCTGCACAGATACAGATGTTTCTCAGTCTCTAAGGCAACAGAATATACAGGAGCTACTTTGTTTAGCATCCCCCCCCCCATTTGAGGCAAAGTTTACAAAATAATAACTTAGCTGAATCTGATGACATTTTCCAACATTCAGTTGAAAGCAGGGCTCCACTTTTGCATATTAAAAGATAGGTGCACATTTCTTTTGATTTCAGTCTACGTTAACTACATATTTATTTATTAAATTTATTAGTCGCCCATCTGGCTGGCAATCCAGCCACTCTGGGTGATGTACAAAAATCATACGAAGTTATAAGTGTGTTTGTGTGTGTGTGTATACCACACATGTTACATTACTACTGCTTTGCAACTTAAGTGGCTGCAGGATTAAGTAAGATTTTATGAAGGGTGATACTCACATGCTTAAGTTCCCCATTGCTGTTATATTTCAGTAAATAACTGGAAAATATTAATACTGATGGTGAATGGCTTTAGTATAATTGCACAATTGTATAGTTAGTATAATTGTGTGAATTGCTCAAATGATACAATGCTGCATGGTGGAGGATGGGTGGGCACATAGTGGGATAAAGGTTTTGGTTTACATTTTACGTTGTGGCAGTTTTATAATGGGGGGACAGTGACACCCCATTTCAGGGTTTGGTCTGCCTGATTGCTGAATTGGGAGGATCTGTTTGTTATATTGGCAATAGCTTGCTGCTGTTGAGACATAAAACATTTCCAACAGCAACTTTCAATTACAAGTGAACCAAACATTCACCTTCATTATGGCATTTGACAAACAGTTCACATATGATAAAGCCAAATACCAACCTCCCACTCCGTGAAACATTCTGATGATCATAGGAGAATAAAGCAAACTGAAGAGAGGAAACAAAATGGAGCAAAGCAACAGCAAAGCAATTGTCCAAAGTTAACTGAAAAAGAACAGGTATGTGTTAAGGCACTTAGAAAGAGGTTTTGCCTCTAGCATTTGGTAGTGCGAAACTTTGCTTACCCGTGTAGCTCTTTAATTTATTAAAATCATTTAATTCTATCCTATCCTCTAAAACAATTTGCAATCCCTCCCAGTTTAGTTTCAGCTGTGAAAGTTTACTGTACTCTGTCAACAAAGTCATTAATGAAGATACTGGATTGCAACAGATGCGGCACAGATCCTTTCAAAACACCTGGGTACCATTTCCCCCCGAAATGACTATTTCATTTATTTCATTCTGTGTGCTTTCTGCTTTGCTGTTGTTTCTACTGCTTCACACTACTCATGTTCTCCTGCAAAGGGGTTAAGTGAGTCTAGATTGTTGTTTTTTACATTAATGCTGACCCGATCTCATCAGATCTCGGAAGCTAAGCAGGATCAGGCCTAGTTAGTACTTGGATGGGAGACTGCCTGGGAACACTGGGTGCCATAGGCTTAGAGGAAAGCAATGCACGGTAAACCACCTCAGAATACCTCTTACCATGAAAACCCTATGAATATATCCAAAAAGATTCATAGGGTTGCTATAAGTCATAATCGACTTGAAGGCACATAACAACAACAACAATAAGCCCATGAGATGGGCAGCAAAGAAATTAGAAACAGTACATATACTAGGGATAGGAACTGTTTTCAGCCTGAGGGCCACACTGCCGTCTGGGAAGCCATCTGGGGCCCATGTGCCAGTGGTGTGGGGGGCCAGAGGCAAAAGTGGGTGGAGCAATGTATGCAAATTTTACCTGGTTAAGGCGTTGGACTACAACCTGGGAGACCAGGGTTCAAATCCCCACATAGCCATGAAGCTCACTGGGTGACCTTGGGCCAGTCACTGCCTCTCAGCCTCATGAAAACCCTATTCATAGGGTCACCATAAGTCGGAATCGACTTGAAGGCAGTCCATTTACATTTTATGCACATCCAGGGAAGCAAGAGGCATTATCCATATCCAAGGAAATACGAGGAGGGTGAGAAGCAGGGCCAATAGAGGATGTGGTTGGGGAGACTCCCAAGGGCCAGAAAGACAGAATCAGAGGGCTGCCTTTTACCCCTGGGCCTGTGGTCCCCAGCCCTGCTATACACCATAAATGGTAGCTTGTTATATATTTGTTCTAAAAGGCTTTTTATAATTACATAAATAAAGCAGCCCTTAGTAGCTGCTGTATTTGCATCAATGTTCACTGCACCGTCATGCCCCATTTCACAGCAAGTCACTGAAGACAGCATGACTATGGAAAAATCTATATATGGGGGAAAAAAACCCTTTTGCCTGCATTTGGATAAGTATTGCATTGTGCCCTGTGATGATTGGAATTGGATTCATTGTGTTGAGGCTTTAATTGCAAACTAACAGACTGTGTTTGCGCTATCACTGATGTTTAATGTCAATAATATCTCCCAGGACACCACCGTTATTATCACCGGCCAAGTTTCACAACGGAGTCAGAGAGGTTATGGAAGAACTTCTTTGTGGAAGCAAATAAGGGATGAATTATGATGAGGGATGCTCAAGGTTCCATATGCCTTTGCTGAAGGCAATCCGTATTTTGCCACTGACAGAAGGGAGTGGCATGACCAAGGCCAAGCCCTTTCAATAGCTGCTCATCATCTGATTTCGCGTGCAGGATATGCATACTGGGAGGGAGCAGAAAGGGCAATCAGCTCTTTTGCTACTCAGTTTTTAATGGAATGTCCCCCTATGGTTACCCTGATATGCTAAATCATGAGTTATGTTTCAAAAGCACTACTGATCATCAAAGTGGCTCAAATCCTCTTTCCACATCAGGCCCCAGTGAAAAAAAGTACCTTCCCATATTAATATTCTCACTCATTATTTAAGCATCAAGTTCCAGCTGAGCCTATAACAGACCCTTACAGTGATATGTTGCTCCTTTCAATTCACTGATAGGGCAGGGCCATAAATCAGTGGGAGAGCACAAGCTTTGCATGCAGAAAGGGTAGGGCAATGGTAGGGCACTTCTGGTATTTATATATTTATTTATTTATTGCACTTGTATACCGCCCCATAGCCGAAGCTCTCTGGGCGGTTTACAGCAACCAAAAACATTAAAACAAATATACAATTTAAAACAAATGTTTTAAAAACAATTTAAAACACAATTTAAAACAATTTAAAAACACATGCTAAAATGCCTGGGAGAAGAGGAAAGTCTTGACCTGTCGCCTAAAAGATAACAGTGATGGCGCCAGGAGCACCTCGTCAGAATGGTCGTTCCATAATTTGGGGGCCACCACTGAGAAGGCCCTCTCTCTTGTTGCCAGAATCCCAGCTGCCCTCACAGTAGGCACCCGGAGGAGGGCCTTTGATCTTGAATGTAGTGTACGGGTGGATTCATGTCAGGAGAGGCGTTCCATCAGGTATTGTGGTCCCAAGCCATGTAAGGCTTTATAGGTCAAAACCAGCACCCTGAATCGAGCTCGGAAACATACAGGCAGCCAATGCAAGCGGGTCAGAATCAGTTTTATATGTTCGGACCGTCTGGTCCCTGTTACCAATCTGGCCGCTGCATTTTGCACAAGCTGCAGTTTCCGAACCATCTTCAAAGGCAGTCCCACGTAGAGTGCATTGCAGTAATCTAATTTGGAGGTTACCAGAGCACGGACAACTGAAGCCAGGTTATCCCTGTCCAGGTAGGGACGTAGTTGGGCCACCAACCGAAGTTGGTAGAAGGCACTCCGTGCCACCGAGGCTACCTGAGCCTCAAGTGACAGAGATGGTTCTAGGAGAACCCCGAAACTATGAACCTGCTCCTTCAGGGGGAGTGCAACCCCATCCAGGACAGGTTGGACATCCACCATCCGGTCAGAAGAACCACCCAATAACAGCATCTCAGTCTTATCTGAAGTGAGCCTCAGTTTATTAGTCCTCATCCAGTCCATTGTCACAGCCAGGCAATGGTTCAGCACATTGACAGCCTCACCTAAAGAAGATGAAAAGGAGAAATAGAGCTGTGTGTCATCAGCATACTGATGGCAACCCACTCCAAAGCTCCGGATGACTACACCCAACAGTTTCACATAGACGTTGAACAGCATGGGGGACAGAACTGATCCCTGCGCCATACTGGAGAGTCCAGGGTGCCGAGCAATGTTCCCCAAGCACCACCTTCTGGAGCCGACCTGCCAAGTAGGAGCGGAAGCACTGCCATGCAGTCCTTCCCACTCTCAACTCAGCCAGTCTTCCCAGAAGGATACCATGGTTGATGGTATCAAAAGCTGCTGAGACATCAAGAAGTATCAACAGAGTCACCCTCCCCCTGTCTCTCTCCCGACAGAGGTCATCATACAGGGCAAGCAAGGCTGTTTCCGTGCCAAAACCAGGCCTGAAACCAAACTGAAATGGATCCAGATAATCTGTCTCATCCAAGAGTGTCTGGAGCTGGCCTGCAACTACTCATTCAAGGACGTTGCCCAGGAATGGAACATTTGCCACTGGCTTATAGTTATCAAAATGTTCTGGGTCCGAGAGTCTCTTCAGATTATTATTGACTCGGATCCATTTTTATGACATGTGAAAGTATATTGAGGATGCTCTATAGATGCACTACACTTCGGCTGCTTTCACACATGGGGCTAATAGCACTAGTTTAACGGAATAAAAAGGTAGCGCTTCTGTCCCAAATTTTAAAATCCCTTTCACACTGCAGTACCTCTTGCGATAAGGAATAGTTCTTCTTCAGCTGATATAGCGGCATTTCGCGCAACTGTCTTTCACACAGCTTGTTTTCATCCCTCACCTATGCACACTGTTCCCCACTGTGTAGGAGGTCTAAGATCTTGTCCCATTGCCATGCAAGCCCTTTAGGATCTGACTTTTTAAATTGTTATAGTTGTATCAAGAGTAATGTTCCCCAAGCACCACCTTGTGCAGGTGACCCGCCAAGTAGGAGTGGAACCACCGCCATGCAGTCCCTCCCACTCTCAACTCAGCCAGTCTTCCCAGAAGGATACCATGGTTGATGGTATCGAAAGCCACTGAGAGATCAAGGGGAATCAACAGTGTCACAGTCCCCCTGTCTCTCTCCCGACAAAGCTCATCATACAGGGCGACCAAGGCTGTTTCCGTGCCAAAACCAAGCCTGAAACCCGACTGAAATGGATCCAGATAATCGGTCTCATCCAAAAGTGTCTGGAGCTGGCCTGCAACCACTCATTCCAGGGCCTTGCCCAGGAATGGAACATTTGCTACTGGCCTATAGTTATTAAGATTTTCTGGGTCCAGAGAGGGCCATTTCAGGAGTGGTCTCACTACTGCCTCTTTCAGGCAGCCAGGGACCACTCCCTCTCGCAGAGAGGCATTAATCACTTCCCTGGCCCAGCCGGCTGTTCCATCCCTGCTAGCTTTTATTAGCCAAGAAGGGCAAGGATCCAGCACAGAAGTGGTTGCACGAACCTGACCAAGCACCTTGTCAACGTCCTCAAGCTGTACCAACTGAAATTCATCCAAGAAATCGGGACAAGGCTGTGGTCTGGAAACCCTGCTTGTTTCACCTGCTATAACACTGGAGTCTAAGTCCTGTCGGATGCTAAAGATGTTATCCTGGAAGTGCCTAGCAAATTCATTACAGTGGGCCTGATGGTTCTACAATGTCCTTGGGGCCAGCGTGTAATAGCCCCTGGACAATTCTGAAGAGCTCCGCTGGGTGGCAGATTGATGATTTGATAGTGGCAGCAAAATATTGTTTTTTTGCTGCCCTCACTGCCCCTAATACAACTTACCATAGGCACTTACTAGTGTGTAATTGCATCCACCAGGAGTTCGTCTCCATCTGCACTCAAGCCGTCTCCTATATTGTTTCATCGCTCTCAGCTCTGGGGTATACCATGGAGCCGTACGAGCTCTACACAAGAGAGGGTGCTCAGGAGCAATCATGTCAACTGCCCAGGTCATTTCTGTATTCCACAGTTCAACCAGGGTTTCGACAGGAGCGCCAGCCCTATCAGCCGGAAAACTCCCCAGAGACCTTTGGAAAGCATCCGGATCCATTAGTCTCTAGGGGCGTACCAACTTAATAGGTCCCCCACCCTTGCAGAGGGGAAAGGCCAGTGAAAGTTTAAACGCAGCAAGCAGTGATCTGTCCATGACAAGAGGGACTGATGTAAGCCCCCCCACATTCAGATCACCATCTCCATGTCCAGTTGCAAAAACCAAGTCTAGAGTATGCCCTGCTATATGTGTTGGGTCAATGGCATATTGGGACAGTCCCATGGTTGTCATGGAAACCATGAAATCCTAAGCTGTTCCCAGATAAGGTGGAATTCTCCCAACCCCAAACAGCTGCACCATAAAGGATCTGAGCTAGCACCTTACTCTGAAAGATTTTCAGTGCCGGGATGATAAGTTTACCCCCTGCTGTACGATAAAAATTGAGTATAGCTCCACAACAGCATGTACTCAAGACTGAAAGGCTTCTTCAAAGACCTTGGTCTCCTTGATCCAGAGCAGGTCATTGGTTGTATCCACATTATAACCCTGTTTTGCTGTGTCTCTTTATCATATTTGTCCCTATTTGTTTCTGTATCTCTTTTTGGGGTGCAGGGGGAAAACATTGCAAGGCAGAAGCAGAAACACCATTAACAAGGATGAGTCCCTTTTGTGAGGGGCACACAGCAGGTTGGGATGCTGGGCTCTTAAAGGAAGAGCTCCAGCCTTCTTCTTGACATGTTCATAGTAAAGCTTTAGGAGTTTTTATTTTATTATTATTATTATTATTATTATTATTATTATTATTTCTACCCCGCCTTTTGGCCAAAAGGCCCTCAAGGCGGCTTACAAAAAATTCTGAATCTTCCAAATTATATCTTGTTTCCTACATATGGGATTCATTCACTCCCTACCTACATGACCCCCAAAAGCTGTGCCCACCTATCTTATTATGGTATCAATATTTCATTCTCTATTAACTTCATTTTTTTTTCTTCCTACATGCCCACGTTAAAAACAAGCAAATAAATAAAACACTGCACAGCTGAAGTTTCTTAGGAAAAAATGTGTCAGTTTCAGTGTTTCAACATTTTCTCTAGTACCATTCATATTTGCTGAAATGCTAATAAGCATTCAAGGGCAATTTCTTTGGTGCACAAAAAACGACACCCAATGATTATCTTCTTTTTATGCCTTACAGTGGCACCTTCTGATTCACTGAGAATGTAATGCAAATGCAAATTAAGCCTTAGAAAACATGAATTGCTGCCTTTCCCAATTGTTATGCAGTGCCAAACGAAGGTTCAGAAGAATAATGGCTAAGAGTCCAGGGCCATTGTTAGTTTGCTGTGCTTTATAATAAACAGGAAGAAGCAACACTACATTCCACTGTACATTTTAAATCCTCCCTTTACTTCTTATTAATACACATCAATGGAGATCAGATCAGGAGTGCTTGATGTTCATTTTCAAAGTTTTCTAACTCAAGAACAAAGGAGTAAATAAACAGGCTGTATACAGATGTGGAATGTAACTGTGCAGCAGCACCTGTCACATTTAAGCAAGCTTATTTTTATCTCCACTTCTGTTTATGTAACCCAGACAGATTGTTATTGTGAGGAAAAAATACTAGCATCCTCATATTAGGGAGCTTGAGAAACATTGGGTTAAATCTTCAAATTACATTTTGAAAGAATTTGTTCATACTGTATCCATGAATCTAAAATACCTCTGTGGTTTTATTTATTGTTCATGACAGACCATTGAGTTCTATTCAATTCAATGGGTCTTTTGGAGTTGACTTTACAAAGCTGTGGACTGAAGTCTTATACCATTATTTCTTACACCATTATTTCTTTCTTAGCAAAGAACTGCTGAAGCAAACTAAAATATTGTGATTTTTTTCATTGTTAACATTTATTTTCCACCCTATCCCAAGGAATCAGGTTGAGTTTAGTAGCATATAATATTTTAATATTATTCTCACAATATCCAATGAGATATAGTATCTCACAGCATGGATGGCTCTAGTGCGTGGGTCAAGGAACACATTGACCTATGGTCAACTCTCTGGGGGGTGCATGCCAAAGTGGGTGTGGCCAATCTATTTCTTTTTTAAAACAAGAAGAAGGGGAGGCTGGTGGGTAACAAAAACTTCTGGTATCACAGAATCACAGTGGGAGTTGTCAGTTAAAATATTTTTTAAAATTAAAAGGTTTTTAAAATCGACATTTTTGGGACAAGGCACAAAAACATTTGGCATCATAGTGGGGTACCTATAGGAGCAGACACTAAAATTTCGATTAACATAATTTTACATTTTAAAAAGTTGGTTTTTTTTAAAAAAAATTAGGGGACGCTTTGGAGGGCTGCCAATTAATTTAAAAAATATTTTAGAATGGAAAAATTTGGGAATTTTTAGGGGCCACAAAGATCTTTTGGTATCATAGGAGTAATCATTAAAAAGAAGTTCAAAGTATTTTAATTCTATTTTTAATGACAAATTTTGGGGGTCTTGGGGGGCCATAGCCACACAAAAAAACCCTCTGGCGTCGGCCAGATGTAGCTCACAGGCTAGCCACTCTTACTCTGGTGCATGAGCAGTCAGAGCATCTCCCAATGGCCTGATAGATTGGGGACCAATAAAATCAGGTTCAACACGGCTGTTCTGGACCAAATCAGTTTGCAAATTCAGGATATCTTGCTTAATAGACAGCATAGTTTGATCTCTCTAGAGACATTAATTCTTCAGGCACTGTCTGTGATCCACCTGTTCTGACATACTACAGTATACCACACTGCTTTAGTTTGCTCTAGTGTGGTGTGTTTGGGATGAATTTGTCCTATTGCAACACAAAGAATGTCCTAGAAGGGATTTGGGTCCTCGTTTAGATAGATTTTAAAACATTTGCAAGCTGCTTAATCATAAAACTCCCACAACTTTATAATGCTGTGGGCATACAGATCATCCTTAGCAATGACATATTGGGAGATGAACAAACGTCAAATTTGTCAAAACATCTTAACATCTAAGCATCTTAACAGTGTGCCAGAGGTTCACTCAAAACAAGGGTCTCAGCAGCTATTAGTTATGATGGCTATGTGTTACCTCCAGTATCAGAGGCAATACTCCTCTCAATACCAGTTTCTGGGGAAAACCAGAGAGAAAGTGCTGCTGTGCTCACGTCCTGCTTGGGGGCTTCTCATAGCACATGGCTGGGTACTATGGGAAAGAGAATGATAAAAATAAGCAGTCCTATGGACTGATCCAGCAGGGTTCTTCTTATGTTCAAAGTAGTCTTAATTTCAAAAGTGCCTATCCAAATATTTTTTACACTGCAAGAACTAGACCAGTAGGTTCAGTCAGCAACATACAGCTCAACAGCGCTCACTCACGAAGTTGACATTATAATTTGAAAATAAGAAAAGATTTTCAGTATGCTTTCATGAACTCGGAACATTAAGCCAGGAATGGGGAACCTGTAGCCCTCTAGATGTTGTTGGACTTCAACTCACACCAGATCCAGCCAGCATGGCCAGTGGTCAGGGATGTTGGGTGATTTTATTTATTTAAAAGCATTTATAAACCACTTAATACTTTAAAAATCTCAAAGGGGTGTCCTATATAAAAACAAACAATGTCATTAAAACAAAAATACAACCTAAATTCAATTGCCAACAGACAGCAGCATACAAATATTGTTATGGGATTTGGGGAGTGAGATGGATAATTTCTATGAATCCCCTTGCCAGCCTCTGATTTGTGATCTGCAAAGGAAGAAACCTGCTCTACTGGTCAGACTAGTTCCATTCATAAGTTAATGGGTTCACATTAACATGAATAAGGATTGGCTGGGAGAACAAAGTGGGCCATAAGAACTCTTTCAGGAAAGAGGCCTCCCTCTCCCAACAATGAGTGGTTTGAGTGTCTGTGTGAGAGTTAGTCTGCAGAAGCTGGGAACTAGACACAGAGAGGCTTCCTACAAGCCTGATGGAAAAGCAGTATTTATTGGACTGCTAATGCTGTGAACCCCTCCATCTTAAGCTCAGGTTGCAAATATATGTAAATAAAAACCATACATCCTATAAGACACCATAGTCTCAGCTGACCTTCTTTCCAAGAAAACCAACTCCTGAGTAAGTGCAGGAACCCCTGGAAGTCTCACACCACTTGGAGATTGGGGAGGCATGCAACAATGGTGTGAAAAGTGGGACTGAGTTTCCTGGAGGAAGAATTGGGACAAAGGTGCACGAGTCAAATGGACGGAGAACTAGCAGCACTCCTGGATCAGGTGAAACTGTAGCATCAAGAAGACCAGCAGCAAAGGCAAGGGGAATGCCAGGAGCACTGGCAATGAATGAGAAAATTTTTGGAAATACCTTTGAAGAGAAAAAGGAGGCCTGATGTGAGGAAATGGGAGCCCTGCCGACCAGCCATTGCAAGGGGTTGAGAGTGATCTAGGAGCCCAGCTGCAGGGCACCCAGGTTGGGGTGGCTAAAGAGATCCAGAAAGTAGATGGGCAGCTGAAGGCCTTGGACTGTGATGAGTTCCAGTCGGAGGGGGGGAGGGCCATGTGGCCAACTGCATGGTTTGGGGCCAAGGTTGTGCTTATGGGACTGTGTACTGATTTGCTATAGGAATTCTTCCTAATTGTTTTTGTATTGTCTTTTGAAATGCTTTTGATGTGCTTTTTGCATGTCAGTGGTTATGGGAACTGTTTAATGATTTTATTAGGAATTATTCTGCTAGCTTTATGCAGTAAGGTTTTGATGTTTAAGATTTGCTATACCACGCTTGTTAGATTTTGTGTGTGTGCAACTGTTTGGGAGAGCAAAGGAAAATGTGTTTGTTTTTGAGGACTGCTGTGCTACAATGGCACAAGGCAGGACAAAGGAGCTCCAGTACTGAGGCTGTATTCTTACATATTCTTGCTTAAATATGTCAGGAACTCACTATCTTGGGCACTGCCCAGTATGAGAACTGGGTAAGTGGTTTGGATACAGAACTATGACTGGGGGCTCCAAGAAAGAAGGGGAAGCCTAAAGAGAGAGTAATTATCTGAAAACATGCTATAAAGGAATGGACCGTTTTTGTACTTGCGTGGTGTGGAAATGTGACTGTGCTATGACTGCTTTTGATGATGCATGTTTCAATGTCTTTACTAATCTGTATCTGTTATTTTTCTACAGGGAAAGCTGTTATTTTGTTCTTTGTCTGCAGGTCTGATAGGCCTTTGTCAGGGAAGGGGGTAGTCTTGTGAGATTTGAGGAATGAGATGGATGATTTCTATGAATCCTCTTGCCAACTTCTGATTTGGGATCTGCAAAGGAAGAAACCTGTTCTATTGGCCAGAATAGTTCTATTCATAAGTTAATGAATTCAGCCAAGTCTGTCAAGTGCCTTCATTAACGTGTGTAAGGATTGGCTGGGAGAGCAATGTTGGCCATAAGAACTCTTTCAGGAGAGAGGCCTCCCCCTCCCAACTAGGAAGTGGTTTGTGTGTCTGTGTGAGAGTTAGTCTGGAGAAGCTGGGAACTAGGAAGACACAGAGAGGCTTGCTCTCCGCACCATAGCTTTAGGGTGGCTCTCTACAAGCCTGATGGAAAAGCAAGATCTATTGGACTGCTAATGCTGTGAACCCCTCCATCTTAAGCTCAGGTTACGAATATGTGTAAATAAAAGCCATATATCCTATAAGACACCACAGTCTCCGCTGACCTTCTTTACAAGGAAACCAAACCCTGAGTAAGTGCAGGAACCCCTGGAGTCTCACGCTGCTCAGAGATTGGGTTGATGCGCAACAGTGCATAAATAAAACAAGAATTCAGGGGATTCACACACATAAAACAGGGTCCTATCTTACGGATCAGGGAAAGCCTCAGCAAAAATATAAGTCTTTATAATACATCTTGCACAACTGATGGTTGCTGCTTCCTATAAGGAAGAAAGGGGGCAGGGGCAACAGCAGAGATTGCCCTGTTTTCAGATCATGCCATATGATATTCTATAGGGTGCAGTGCCATCAATAGAATTTCCCAGATGATCTAAGTGATCTTACAGGTCTATGCAGGGGCAGGTCTTTTAGTCGTAGGTCCAACAACAACTGAAGGGCCACAGGTTCCCCATCACTGCATTAAGTATATAATACTGCACTGTTGTACATGTCTCCTTAGAAGTAAGCCTGCTGAATTCAGTAGGACTTATTCCCAGATAGGTATGTGAAGGATTGCCACCTCAACACCCTACACCTCTATAGTAAAATGATTTTTTAAGTATGCCAAACATTCTTTAGTAGCCTTGGGTTCTCTAATAAATCTAAAAAATAAATAAATGTGGAGTTCTCTGGCTAGGAAATTAATTCAACGAAAGAGACACCTCTCAAAAGAAAATGTGCCCAAGTATATTGGGAATCATGTTCCTTTTCACGGAGCTCTTTAAAAAAAAAAAGAGTTGAACAAATAAATGAAGATGCAGTAGGGCTCCTGACAACCCAAAGCTGACAGGAGGTTAATAGTCTGTCTTGTGGGCCTAAAAGCTCATTTTTCTAGTAAAAGTTTGCACTGTGCCTAGCCACAGGCAAACTTTTTCAAGGTTACCAAGTGGCGGTTTTCTTTTTTTGGGGAAAAGGGAGGTGATGGTTCGGAATCCTAAAACAAGCAGCAAATTCAAGCCCCAGCGGGCAAACATATACCTTTCTCTGGCACGCTAGGTGATGTCACAGGCTCATTACTTGCTGAATTAAACCCCCAGACAACTCAAAGTACTCTAAGGACAGAAATCAGATGAGCTGCTGACTGATTCTGTGCCTGCAATCAGGACAAGGATTTATGGCTGGAAGGCTGAGAGAAATTATTGACCCCCAAGACAGAGATTAAAAAGTCATGCATATTTATGAGATTGGTGACGAGGAGAATACAATAGCCCTCTACCCACTTCTGAAGTGAGCAAGATCAAGATGGTAAAGGACATACAGAGCATAGCTGGGGGACTTATGGGATGCAACTAGAGCCACAGGGGCAAGCAAAGCCATAGCCTTGGCTTTCCAGCTCAGGCAAGCTCCTTTTCCCCAAGCGGTGGGGGAGAACTCTTGATGCAACATTTTGTTACACAGAGGTAAAGGATGGCACACTTGTTTGAGGCTGCTGGGCGCATCATACAGTCCCAAACCCTTCCATGTTTTGACCTGGAGTTTTGGGCTGCGTGCATCGTGTTTGCTCAGTCCATGTTTCCCCTGAAACATGGCTGTGGTTCAAGCACGGCTGGACTAGAAAGGTGGCAGCATTGCTATCAGAAGTGGTGCTAAGGTAGTGGGCCCTTGGTGCGCCCCACCCTGCATTAATAGCACCTTTATATGTCTCTCACTTGCCCTATCAGAAGACTCTCTTTCTCTCTCTCTTTTAATGGCCAGATGCCTGCTTTCTAAACAATGCAACAGCATAATGTCTCCTCTCTCAAGAAGCAACCAGCTGGTGATCCATACACTTCTAGCAGCTTGACTGGCATGCATAAATGTACATTTCTTCTCCTTAACATTGTCTGTCTCCCACAAACAGCGTTATAACTGAAATGTAAAGCAGATGGGCGAGATCACAACCCATCTTCCAACATTGCTGATAAGTATCTGCTGTTTTGTGAGATTTTTTTTTGCCATTATGTTGGCACAAAAGCTTTGTGTACACAGACAACTTGTCACTTAGCACTGTAAATATTTTTTCCCCTTCCCATGCCACTGATAATTCCATCCAATTTTCAGGATGGAATTGGACGCATCAGCACTGTTCTGTGAGGAATTCATAACCCTGCATTAAGATAAACAGAACTGGCATTATTTAAAGCTCAAAATGCTTTTCCGACAGTCGTAACAGATATCGGTGAATTTTATCTAGTGGTAGAATGACCCTTCGTACTGCCAATGTCACTTTCTGCCAAAAAGGAGTAAGAGCTGCTATTTGTATTCTTTCTGTACAGTTTTTTGAATGGCTTCTTGTTGAACAATAAACAGGGATGAGTGTGAAGAGGGATGGAGCAATTCACCACCCTGGAGGGGACCTTAAGGCAATCTTCCTGATTGGCCCAGCTAGTCCTACAAGGCTTCAGTAGGAGGGAAGAAGGCTGCTTGTCTATTACATATTCTCCTGGATCCACCGCTGTCACTTGAGGCACAGGTGGCTTCAGTGGTGCAGAGTGCCTTCCATCAGTTTAGGCTGGTGGCCCAACCACGACCCTATCTGGACAGGAATAGCTTAGCTACAGTCATCTTGCTCTGGTAACCTCTAGGTTGGAGTGTTGCAATATACTTTAAATAGGGCTGTCTTTGAAAATAGTTGGGAAGCTTCAGTTAGGGCAGAATGCCGCTGTCTGATTGTTGACAGGTTCAAGGTGAAGAGATCATATTGCACCAATTCTGGTCCAGGTACACTGGCTGCCTGTATGATTCTGAGTCCAATTCAAAGTGCTGGTTTTGACCTATAAAGCTCTTTATGGTTCAGGACCCCAATATCTTCTGGAACACCTCTCCTAATATGAACCTACCCAAAACCTGAGATCTTTTGAGGCCCTTGTCCAGATCTCCCCTCTCAAGGACTTTTAAAAATGTTGTAAGTCGCTTGGAGACCTTTGGGTAACAGGTGATGAATATGTCTAATCATCATCATCACCACCACCGCCAGATGGGACATACCAATTCTACAGTCTGTGAACTCTGTATGTTGGATACAGCTTGGGCTTCCAACTGACTAAAAAACACCTTGCCATGACCTGTTCCTGTGACTTAGAAAGCAGTTCAATCTGCAGAAATCATCTACTGAAGTTGTTCGCACTCTAGGAATAAGCATTATCAGCTGCTGATGGCTGTAGCTCACTGATAGGGAATATCCAGCCTTTCAGTGTTATTGGACTCCAGCTCCCATTAGTCCCATCCAACACGCCAATAGTTAGGGATAGTGGGTATTGTAGTCCAAGAACAACTGGAGGGTTATAAGCTACTGTTAAAGGCACAAGAGCAGCCTTTCTCAATCTGGTGCCTTCCAGATGTTGTTGGACTACAACTCCCATCAACCTCAGCCAGCATTGCCAACAGCCAAAGCTGAAGTCCAAAAACATCAGTAGGGAAACAGGTTGGGGAAGGCTAAACAAGAGCACTGGCAAGTACTCCTCCCCCGTGCCAACGGCAACCAGATGAACATTTTCTTTTCTGTTCACATATCCCTTTGATCCTATTTCCCGTAGAGTTATCAGGTTCTAAAATAATCCCACAGATTATCAGATAGTTGGATTTGAGACTTCTGAGAGGCCTATATGCATATATTTATTTTATTTGTTTATCTACAGCATTCATACCTTACCCTTTATTTTTAAAAAGGCTCTCATAGCAGCTCACAAAAATCAGCACTAAGATGGTCTCTGCCTTCAGGCTCACAATCTAAAAAAGACATGACATGTGAGGAAAAATGAATGGGAGGGATGAAGGAATAATAAATAATACAAATCATTTTCATAAAATAAAATAAAACAATCTTGCATTCTTTTGCCAGCGTAGTGTCTTGCAACGAGCTATGAGCAGTGCTTATTTCTCATTGTTTTGAATATTTTTGAGAGCTTTCAAAAATTTTGTGTACTATAAGCTAGAGCTTTTATTTTAACAAAGAGGTTATAAAGAAACTACCCAAATAGTTAGCATAGCTAATTGGAGATGATTACACTTAACATGATTAGTGACAAACTGCACAACTCCAGCACAAAATGTCTATTATTTCTTCTCATGTTCAGCTGTATGCCCTTTCACCTCTCCTCCTTAATTACTCAGAGGCAGAGCATATGCATCCAGCTATCTCTCTGAGTTAGACATTGCGACATGGCAGGTTTTGCTTTGGCACTGCCTGTTCTCTCTAGTAGATGCCAGGCTCATTATTCTTTAGCTTGGATTACGATAAACTCCATCAAATACACTCCAAGGCAAGATATGTGTTTGTATGGAGATGATTTTATAGTCAGGAGTCAGTGATCCTGACATTCCATACCTCAAATGAAGATGGTTTTCATACAAAAGGCTTGAATGAGCTTCTGTAGTGCTGTTTATTTGTGGAAGTTTGTGGAAGAAAAATCAGAAGGGAAACATTTGTGACATGAATGAGTATTTCGGCTAATGTAGGGTTCACATATGCACATACCATCATCATCTAAAGTTTAATTTGAAAGTCTTGGTAATAGAAGGCAATGATTGTAAGAGGGGACAAAGTAGCAGCAGGGAACTGTAGTAGTGGAATTGGACTACAGGAGCCCTGACAGTAGGAGATGGTGTGGTGGGGCAGATATGCTTATCTGACCTCCTGGGGGATGAGTCACTGCTGCTTAGGGTTGCCAGGTTCTTGGCCTGAGACTGATCCTGTATCTTGAGGAGAAGAGAAAGTCAGCCAAGTGCAGGTGTTCTTGCAACTCTGTAATGGGAAAAACCACAAGGTGGAATTCTCCCTTCCCCCTGCACAACTTTTAAAGTTACAGAAGACCTCTTGGAGGCTGGGCCTGGAGAAGGGAGAATTTCACCTTGTGGTTTTTCCCATTACAGAGTTGCAAGAACACCTGCACTTGGCTGACTTTCTCTTCTCCTAAAGATACAGGATCAGTCTCAGGCCAAGAACCTGGCAACCCTAAATTGGAGGGAACTTTGCAATTGCTGGCTAAGATTAGAAACAAGCAAAACAAATTGGGGAGAGGGGAACCATACAATAGTTAACATAACACCAAGAAAACAATCAAAATGCTCTTATAAAAAGGGAAATGAAAAGATAGGATTTTTAAAGAAATAATTTCTTAAAGAAAAGCCAAATATCTGAGATGCACATGCAGAAATAGAAAGATGGTTTGACAGAGGGATGCTCAACAATATGAGGACATCTATTCAAAGAATCAAAGCCAATTCAAGGTGGGCACAGCCCCCTTGGCCATGTCCACCCCAAACTGGGGTTCACACACCATCCCTCTAATTGACTGTGAATGATAAGTAGAATGTCATTTTGGCATGGGGATCATGGGGTCTGTGGTCAAGCCTCACAGTCCTTGGTTGGAAATGCCACCAGTAAATCTTGCTGTACTTCTCTAGAGCCCTTTACCTCCTGCTAGCCTGTCTTCCTTCCCAAAGGTAAGGGTTCCCCCCCCCCAGGAAGGAGGAGGGGTAGCAGAAAAGTGGGCTGGGCTTCCTCTCACTACCATTAGGGATGGAAGGATCTGATAATTTTCGTTCTTTCAGTTTCTCATTTTTCCAATCTTAAATTCACTTTTCCACATTTCTGTAGCAATTCGCAAACTTTATTTTTTAAAAAAATCCTCATATGAATTCTTCAGCGTTTTAGTACAACTTTCTCCTAATAAACAGATTTTTGTATGCAGCTTTAAACAATGTACACATTTTTGCAAGCTATTTCTACAAATAAAATGCATTTTTTCTTTGTTATTTTCACAAACCTATTGTTATGGGTTTGAGGGTTCAGATAGATGATTTCTATGAATCCCCTTTCCAGCCTCTGATTTGTGACCCTGCACCTGGAGGTGGGGTCTGCAGCTGAGATACCTGCTCTGTTAGTCACATGAGTCTCCTTGGTTAGTCTAATAGAGTGGCCAGGTGAGCTAATGGGTATATCAAGTGCAAATGGACCAGGGAGATCCTACTGTTATAGAAACTCTTCAGAAAAGCCCCCTTCTTGTGGGTTCAGAAGAGAGGCTTGTGTTTTTAGTTGAATTGGAGGAAAGGCTGGGAACTGGAGATATGCCGAGAGGCCGGCTCCCTGCACCATGACTTTAGGATACCTCCTGAAAGCCTGATGGAAAAGCAAGATCTATTAGACTGCTAATGCTTTGAACCCCTCTATCTTAAGCTAAGATTGGAATGTGTGTAAATACTGTATTTCATAAAGACACCACAGTCTCTGCTGACCTTATTTCCAAGGAACCCAAACTCTGGACAGGCACATATGGTGAGTGGTGGCAACACCTGCCATCTCCAAAGATGGAGAATTACATTTCTGTATGTTTGTTGGTGTTCTTCTTACTTTGCTTTTTTTCTGTGTTACTACTGTTTCTACAGAGAATCTAACTTAGAAAATTATATTTCTCTAATTCATCCTAGAAATCTGTGTCAAATTTATTTTTATTAATTTCAAAACCTTTTTATTAGTCAACGTTATATGATGGTGAAGATAAGACTTTTGTGTTTCAAACTGGAGGTTATGCTCTATTTCTATTTTGGGTGCATTAACAGTTGAATCTGAAACTGCAGTTTGATATAAAATCAGACGGATTACGATATGTTGCTACTTAAGCAATGAATCTAGCTGTTGGGGAAAACAAACTTGGCCTGCCCAAGATGCAAGTTTTCAGCCTGCTATGCTTAAACTACTCCACTTTAGGAAAGGTGGGCATGGTCAATTAAAAACATAGAGCACTCCTAGAATTTTGCTAGAATATATTTCACCGCCCACTGCTCTATCTTGTGCAAACTGAGACACTCCTCATGTCCATTGGAAACTATTCTGCAGAATAGTCAGTGCCATTATTCCACAATTGTTTTCGGAGCTTTTTTTTAGTGCTGCAAAGTGTTGCTGTACTTCACATATTCACAGAAACAGAAACAGAAGCAGAAGAGAATGATTTATGATAGGAAACTTCACTAAAATTACAAAGTAAATCAAACATATGACTATCTGAACTATATCAACTGTTTTAATATTGTTGCTTCCTCCCTGCTAAAACAAGATCAGCACAGCACATGTCTTGTTTCTGTTATTTGGGCTGATTGCAGGTGTTGCCATCACCCACCATATGCTCAGAGGCACGTTACCAAATTCTTCCAAGCTACACAGGAACTGGATTGAACTGTGAAACACCAACCTAAATTGTGTTTGCATTTTGACAAATTGGTAGGGCAGTCCAATATCTCAGAGAGGAGGTCAGGTCTCCTACTCCCCTGGTGCATTTACTATAGCTGCCCAATTTCACTGCTTTTTAAAGTTTGATAAATATTTGTTGGCTATAGGTACGTTCTTAAACAGCAAGGATTTTTGCCTATTAGCAAATTTCTTTGCTTTTTAATCTGGGAGGTAAGAAACGGGATCCTGTGCAAGTTTGTGCAAGTTTGCTGAGAATGGATTGATTATTTGCATGTTTATTGAGTTCAGTGGGAGTTAGGATAGGTGAAACTGACCACAGGGGATGGGGAGGGGAGGAGGGTTGGGGACTCCCCCAAGTCAGGAGGGGGAGGAGGAAGGCAGGTTTGATCATTTGCATGTTTATTGAGTCCAGTGGGATTTACTCCCATGCAATCACACTTAGGATAGGTAAAACTGACCTGGGGAGGGAAGCCTGGAGTTGGCAGGGGAGGAGGAAGAAGGAAGAGGGAGGAGAGAAGAAGGGAGGAGGAACAGTGAGGAGAACGAGGGGAAAGGTAGGTCTGATCATTTGCATGTTTCAGTTCAATGGAATTTACTCCCGTGCAATCATGTTTGAAAATGAAATGGACTG
Organism: Rhineura floridana; assembly: GCF_030035675.1. NCBI lineage: Eukaryota > Metazoa > Chordata > Lepidosauria > Squamata > Rhineuridae > Rhineura > Rhineura floridana. The sequence goes on along the minus strand of NC_084482.1, from coordinate 87,253,853 downwards.
CCTTCAAGTCAATTCCAACGTATGGCAATCCTATGAATAGGGTTTTCATGGTAAGCGGTATTCAGAGGTGGTTTTACCATTGCCTTCCTCTGAGGCTGAGAGGCAGTGACTGACCCAAGGTCACCCAGTGAGCTTCATGGCTGTGTGGGGATTTGAACCCTGGTCTCCCACATCATAATCCTAGGATATGTAAAACTGACCATACAGAGGGGAGGAGAAGGAGGGGGAGGGTGGAAGGGAGGGAAAGGAGGAGGTAGAAGGAGGGAATTGGAAGGGGATGGGGAGGGGAAGAGAGAGGGAAGGGACAAGAGGGAGGTGATGGGAGGGAAGAGGATGGGAGGGCAGGTTTGATTATTTTTGCATGCTTATTGAGTTCAATGGGATTTACTCCCATGTGATCATGGCTAGGATAGGTAAAACTGACCATGGGGGAGGAGGGGGGGAGGGGAGAGTAGAGGGAAGGAAGAAGTGGGGAGAGGGGAGCAGGAGAAATGGAGAGGTGAAGGAAGGTGGAGGGAAGGGGCAAATGGGAGGTGATAGCAGGGAGGAGGAGGGGAGGGCAGGTCTGATCATTTGCATGCTTATTGAGTTCAATGGGATTTATTCCTGTGCAATTACGCTTAGGATAGGTAAAACCGACCATGGGGGGAGGGGGGGAGGAGGAGGAGGGGGAAGGGGAAGGGGAAGGGGAGGGGAGGGGAAGGAGGAGGAGGAGGGGGAATGAGGGGATTGGAAGAGGATGGGCAGGGGAAGGGAGAGGTGAAAGAAGAGGGAGGGAAGGAGCAAGAGGAAAGGGATAGGAGGGAGGGCAGGTTTGATCATTTGCATGCTTATTGAGTTCAGTGGGATTCACTCCCCTGCAATCATGGTTAGGATAGTTGAAACTGACCTGGGGGAGGGGTGGGGGTAGGAGGAGGGCAGGAAGGGGGAGGGGGAGTAGAGTAGATTGGATGGGTGGGCACTGGGCAGAGGGGAAGCCCCTTTCCTTTCCAAAAGGAAAACATTGTGAACAGTATCATTCTTTTTCAGCGTTTCCTCCACCTTTTTATTCTACAGCAGACACATGTACACTTCCACCCAAATTTAAACAAAAGCTGTTCCTGGCCACATCCTCACCAGACCTTTATTTCACTTTAGATAGTCATGGCTTCTCCCAAAGAATCCTGGGAAGTGTAGTTAGTGAAGGGTTCTGGGAGTTGCTAGGAGATGCCCTGTTTCTCTCACAGAGGTTCAATCAGAGTGGCTGTTAAACCATTCCGGCCGCTGGAGCTGTCAGGGGAATAGGAGTCTCCTCTCAGCACCCTTCACAAAGAACCCATCTTTTTGTGACTTTTTCAGGGGGAATAGAAACAGAACAAAAGTGTTCACCTTTTGACATTGGGCAGGTATCAGAGGGAAGAGGAAGCATGTCTACATTGCCAAGGCAATGAGGATGTATTTCCTCCTCACCCCAGTCAGAAGAACAAAAACAAGAGCTGTTTCCCCTCATTGACATCACCACAGAGCCAATAAGATTTGGCCACATCGCCCTGTCCCCAGGGTCAACCCTATCATTGCTCTAACTTTGAAGGTGTGTGTGTGTGTGCGCGCGCGTGCGTGCATGTGTGTCACACACACTCTCATTTGCATTGATGTCTATCAGACTGCCTGCCGACAGAACACAGGCAGACAGGCATTGTCAGTCCAGTTTTCTTTGCAACAAAGAAATGTTACCTCTTCTCAGTTCAGAGCAAGGGCAAAAAGTGTGCTTCATTTGTCCTCTGTGATTTCATCACATTGTCAAACTGGGCAAGGTGTTGATGCCATCTTCCTTCAGTATTGGCCCAAGACATTTTGCTAGCTGAAACAGAGCTCAAATGCCAGAAGCAGAGCCTAGAGGGTGCCCCCTCACTAGGACAATCACTTTAAGAAGCCTTGCTGCTTGAGTCAGAAACAAAATTCTTGCCTTTGTCTAACCAACCACCCCCCATGCACCCTGAAGCAGGTCACTTCACTCTGCTGCGTGGCAGGACAGCCCTGTTTTGCTCGCAGTGTTATCATGCTGCAAAGGAGGATGCATCAAAGGAACTGCAGGAGGGGAAAATGTTGTGTCTATGAACAGCTATGCATAAACATAGAAGTGGTATGTTTAGAGTCGAAAAGACATTTCACACACGCCAAGGGGCCTCTTTTCACCCAGAAAAAAATGGCATGCAAAATCTAGCACAATGTGTGCACTAGCATACCAGAGACAATGTGTCTAATAAATTATCATAATGGAAGTCAATGATAGCTTTTCCTTCTTCCTTATCAAATTTGCAACATAGAATCTGCCATAGAATGAATGCAATTTTTAAGATGATGATGATGATGCACTTACCAGTCCTTGACATAATGGGACTCTCTTCCTGCAGACAGGTGAACAATTCAACAGTGCAAATGACTTCTTTCTCTGTCTGGGTCTAACAAATGATCACACACTGGAGAAAGCTCTTCTTCAAAATGTCTAACTATTTTTATTCAATGATAAGGATGACACTGCTTTACCTTGAGGCTTATTACCTCACCGCACTAGTCCAAGATCCACACTGAATGGGGCAAGGGATGCTGGGAGGTGAACTGTGACTATAGAGGGCATTGGGTAGGTTTAAGTCAATGCAAGAACACTTTTATTTTGCGAGTATCACACACTGCGGAGCTCAAACTGTCAGCACTGTGGATTAGGCAATGATCTCCTGCTCTATCAGGACTGCTGGTCAGAGGAGAGAATTATACAGTTCAAGCTACATTCTCACAACAGCCCAGTATCCTCATGGCTCAGGAAATTAGATGACACCACATGATGTATCATATGCCATTATCCAATGTAAAACGCCCAAAGACTCTCAGTGGACAACTTGTTGCTGAGGTCACCAGGTTATCCTTCTGAACTGCCAGATTACCAGTCTTCTACCTGCCCCCAAACACTTGTCTGCCCTGACAGCAATTCTGGATGGAACCTCAAAGTATTTACTGTGTAAATCTATTTGCATAAACAATTAAAGAACAACAGATGTTTTAAGAATATGAACCAGTTTTGTACAGTTTTGCTGCTTCTGGGGAACCAGCAAGTCTAAATGACTCCCAGGGACTTATCTGGAGGACATTTACAGAGTGCTGTAATTTAGTGGCCATACAGTGTGGATATTGATTACATTTTGGGCCACATTTTTTCATTAATTTGCCAGATTACACAGTGTGTCCCACACAGTTTCACACAGCATGTACATTGATGGCTAACTGGAAATGGTGATGCAAATGTAGTCATACTCAATTTGCAACACACACGATAAATGTCTACAACAGGAGATCTCAGGATGCAATCTTACATGTGCATACTTGGCACTAAGTCCCTTTGAAATCAGTGGTGATTGTTCCCCAGTAGGGATGCATAGGATTGCACTGCCTTTTTTTTTTGTTTAGAGTGGTTATCAAACCTGTACTAACAATGAAAGGAAAGCATTTGACATCTCTTTTGTGCAATTTGCAACAATTCCTTCAATATGACCTTGAGGTATAAAAGCAATCCACACCTGAAAGAAGGGGGGAAACAACAGACCAAAGCAAGATAATCTCTTGTTAGGGAGACTGGATAAACATGCTAACAAGATTTCTGGATACAAGAAAGAGAGAGTACAGAAATGTTTTGTGATTAAACAGAAACAAGAAACAGTCACATTTTTTTTGAGGGGGGAGAAGAGATGCTTCCTGTAGGAATCTGCTGCTCCTTGCAGAAGAGATCCAATATTCTATATGATGTTAAATGTGAATTATTTCACCATTCCTGGCCATGCTGGAGGGAAAGAAGCTAAAAGGAGATGGACCCTGAAATGAAAGAAGTTTAAGACCCGTGTGGGCAAAAAGGCATGACAGCTGGTTCAATGAACTGAAGGGGCTGATTTCAATGCCAAAATGAATGAGAAGCTGCTCATTGTTAGCAGGCGTCGTTCAGAGCAGCAAACATCATGTAGGAAGCAAGGCATGCCTATTCCACAGCAGTCATATATAATGGTTGACAACAGCAGCAATGTCTTTGGCCTGATGGTTAGCAGAAGGCAACCACTTCTTTTCAACTGGTTCACAAAGTAAGCTTTTCAGTGTATGACCTGTTAACATGCCTCTGCCTAAAGTGAAGGAACTGAACTGAAACTCTGAGAAAGAGCTGACTTTAGAGGGACAAGTCTGACAGAAAGTTAGGCAGAGTCACCAGCTTTATAAAGGTATATAAGGTATAGTTGTGTAGTATATCTGCACAACAGACACTTAACTTGGAATTTGTGACTCTGTGCCATATGGCATTCGATCCTGACTTTCTAGATAAACCTCCTAAGAATCTGGAAAACAAATTCCATTCAGATTAATAGCAAAGCCACCACTGAATTCAGCAGGGCTTACATTATGCCGCTACAGTCATTATTGTGAATTTGATGATAGCATCATCTGCATGTCAGTGGCTTAAGTAGCCTTGGGCAGTGCAAACTTTAAGATGACAGTCTAACCTTGTTAACAGGCTTCCACAGCTTGAAGAAGGCTTACTTTGGTTCCTTATATTCCCAAACTGTATATTTCACCAAATAGCCCAATCCTGACTTACCTGCAAAAAAAAGAGAAAAAGAGAACACATAGTTGTTTGATTAGATTACTGCTCACATGCTTCAGCACAAATGTGTGTCAGTTGGGACTGAAAAATAGATAATGAACCTTGAGAAAAACAAAATCTCAGCAGTGTGAGCTTAGACAACTTCCAAAAATATGATGATTTGTTTATTTAGAGAGCTCTTTCGCCACCCCCACCTCATATGAATAACTGCAATAGCCTTTTCATTCTGGTAATATCATTTTTAAAAGATGTGATTCTATAAGGTAATCTATTATGTGTGTCAGCTTTTCCCCTCCAGATTTTTTTCCTATGCCAACATGTACTGTTGGCATGTTTGCAACAGCCCCTTTAATTTTTCTCTCTATTGAGCCAATGTGGTTCGCACAATATTCATTGGAAAAAAATGACTCTGTAGGGATAAACATTTCAAACAGCATGCGGCTGCCCTTTTTGTTCAATTTTAATTTATTATTCTTGAGTCAAATTTTATAGAGATGTAATATTAAAGCCCCACTGACTCCTCTTGTTATGTTTGTAGAGCATGATCAAGAATTCATTTCCTGTTTAAGGATATCAGCTTCATGGTGGTGGGCAGATTGTCTTGTCGGAATTGACTACCATTATGTACAACAGAACAGGAAAAACACAGGAGACAACCTTGTTCAACAGTTTTCCTAAAAGAAGCCTCCATCTCAAAAAGGGTACATCTTTTGAAGGAAGGTGCCACCCATTCCAGAATGGGGGGGGGAGAGATTATCAAACCTTATTTGCAAATCTTGCTACTTCCTTAAGCTACAATGCAAACTGAAAATTGATTGCTGGATAAAACTGAGTTTAACCTCTCAAAAAAGGCTCAGTAACAATGAGACAGATTTTACTAGGACTATCCACCAGCTGGTAATCATGGCGCTCTAAGTATCCCACTGAGAAAGCAGCACCTCTGGCAAAGGCAACAGTGGGACAGAACAATAACTACGAGCCTCTGTGGTGTTTGGAGGCTTGTGGTCATGTCCAATCTGCTTAAGAACAACTGAGAATCACAGCTGGGGAAAAGAGGAGAGAATGCTGGCCATTATGACTCGCTTTGACTGTTATCTATTGAATTAACTTAGGTGCCAGTTTTCCTCTGGTCACATTTTAATTTATTATTCTTGAGGGGCCGACAAGACAATCTGCCCACCGCCATGAAGCTGATATCCTTAAACAGGAAATGAATTCTTGATCATGCTCTACAAACATAAGAAGAGGAGTCAGTGGGGCTTTTATATTACATCTCTATAAAATCAATCTCAAAGTATTGACACTAGACAATAAAATAAGTGGAGGAGAGAGAATATTTAAAGGACACGTCTATTGTGCTTTAACCAAATCAAACTATATTTATTACAGGCAATTCAATAAAACCAGCACTGGATGTTATCACAGCATGTATGAATCAAAAGCCATGGTACTTCCATTTAATATATCATACTGTTTCCATGTTGCCACTTGTAACTAAACACACTGGAAAAAGCAATGCAGAGCATCTCCTTCACATGCAGAAGGTGCCAGATTTAATCCCTGATGGCATCTCCAGCTAGGGCTGGAACAGACCCCTGACTAAAATCTCAGAGACACACTACCAGTCACTGCTGACAGAACTGAGCTAGATGGATCAGTGGTCTGACTCAGTGTAAGGCAGTTTCATATGCTTCTAACAGCTGGCATTTTCAGTCATTCTGAGGAATTGACTACCATTATGTACAACAGAACAGGAAAAACACAGGAGACAACCTTGTTCAACAGTTTTCCTAAAAGAAGCCTCCATCTCAAAAAGGGTACATCTTTTGAAGGAAGGTGCCACCCATTCCAGAATGGGGGGGGGAGAGATTATCAAACCTTATTTGCAAATCTTGCTACTTCCTTAAGCTACAATGCAAACTGAAAATTGATTGCTGGATAAAACTGAGTTTAACCTCTCAAAAAAGGCTCAGTAACAACGAGACAGATTTTACTAGGACTATCCACCAGCTGGTAATCATGGTGCTCTAAGTATCCCACTGAGAAAGCAGCACCTCTGGCAAAGGCAACAGTGGGACAGAACAATAACTACGAGCCTCTGTGGTGTTTGGAGGCTTGTGGTCATGTCCAATCTGCTTAAGAACAACTGAGAATCACAGCTGGGGAAAAGAGGAGAGAATGCTGGCCATTATGACTCGCTTTGACTGTTATCTATTGAATTAACTTAGGTGCCAATTTTCCTCTGGTCACTTTGAAAAGCTCAGTATCCGCTAGTAGTTTCACACTCACACAACCATTTGGCTGCCCCAAGAGGACACCATCTGAGCACACCTCTCCCATGGAGCTTTTGGCACAGTCCCCTTATCCTAATGTAAGTGGTAGTAAGTAGTGTAATGGAATGGTGTTTCAGAGTCCATTGCCCAGACATAGATGAAAGCAAGCTACCAAAGTGAAAGCAGGTGCTGTGCCTTGGATCAATTTTGAAAATATTAAATGAAAGTGCTAACTAAAAAAGAAATAACTTACAGCCGGGATGGTTCTAGTTGTCTAAGTACAATCACTATTTTGTTCTCTCCCACTATTCAGTGCAATAATTCTGTATTAGGTAAAAGACTAGGGATGAATAGAGCTAGGCTCTCTTATCGGACCAAGTACATCCCACTACTGTGCGGAGGGGAGAATAACTCCAGTAAGAAAGGAGTTTGTGGGCTATGATTATTGGGGGAGTGCACACAGTGTGAAGTGTTCACCCATCTTACTAGTAACACTCCTGGTAATGAGGCCCTCATTCCTGGTGCCGCCACCCCGATGAATGACATAACATTGTAGTGAAGGCAGGAAGATTTCCTTTACAGTAACACCTGAGTTAACAAAGTAGATGCATTTCTGGACAGAAACTTTGGTTCCAGAGGTAGGAATAACATGGAAAGAATAGGGATAGGTTCCTACACCCATTCATAGATGGTGGGGCAGCTTCAACAGGGGCTTTAAAGGGTGCCTACCCACACTCCCCTCTCCCTGTCCTCCTCTGAATCGTATTGGATTCTTCCCTCCCCAGCCCTGGGAGAAAGCAAGAGATCTCTTTAATACAAGGGAAACACACAGGCTTGTCAGTTTCACCCTAGCAAAGCAAAGGCACAGGGTTATGAGTTTATTGATAGCAAAGACATGGGCTAGTCAGTTTCATCTTAAGGCAAAGGCTTGAAAGTTTATCCATAGTAAAGCAGACACAAGCTTGTCAGTTTCACCTTAAAGCAAAGGCACAGGCTTGAAAGTTTATCCACAGCAAAGCAAAGCTGGTGGTTCCACCTAAAAAAAAAGCCTTCCTTAAAAGGAGCTTCATTCCTGAAGGATTTGTTAACTGAGGTATTACTGTATTCTGATTTGGCTTCATCACAAACCACCTAGCCAATTACAATGATATCAGAATGCCAAAGGAGTGTGAAGGCAATGTTTCTTGCCCTTTCTCTGGTGTCACATCATAAAGGTGAAGGGGGAAAATTGTGCTAAGCTGCAGAAGCAAGAGAGGACGCTACTGTTGTCAAGACTATGAACAAGTACTGAAAAAGAAATCATATGAAAATAAGGGCTTTCATGAAACCTTTTCCTCACCACCACCTAAAGCCATACTTTCAAGCTGAAAATATGTTACAGAACATTCAGCTCAAATAAATTAATGGCCCAAACCAGCTCTATGAGGCCCAGCATCAGCACCTGGCATCTTCATGGACACTGATACCTGTACCAGATTGGGTTCACCTGCCCACATTTATTGATCCAGCAAATACTACACACAGAGATATCTTCAGGCTCTGAGATCTCAGTGTGCCTCATTGCCTTGCATCAGTGGGTGAAATTGCTACCATATAAATTTTTCAAACAAACTAAAATGTGTCCCTGTCACACTCATATTTTGCCACTTTCTGAAGTCACACCAAAACATTGTGTGTGGTAGTGCATATGCTTTGCATGCAGAAGGTCCCTGGTGGCCATCGGCCATTGGCTGGTTGATGGCAGTTGGAGTTCAGCAACATGTGGATGGCCATAGGATCAACTGTCTGATTGATTATTAGGCAAGTTCCTAAAAGTCTCAAATGATTAATCTATTGCTTTTAAAATCTAAATTGCTTCAAGGTTATTTTGCAGTTAAAGTAATCAAATCTGCCACCTCTAATTGAAATCTACAGGATTCATAAGACAGCACAAAAATAAACATGAAATTTTACTTAAGCTTTCAGTTTATGAAATAAAATGTATGTATGTGTTTATTTAAAAGGCTTCAAAACTGATTTTCAAGCAAGACTGGCTCTCAAAGTGGTTTAAAATCAAATAAATATAGCAATAAACTTCAATATTCAATTACATCAAATAAATAAATAAATAAAGCCAACATAAGACAAAATAGCCAAAATCTAACTGATTCGAACATACAACCCTTCATTCAGAAACAATTTGCTTTGGGAGTACAGGAAAGCAACAGCTTCTGAATTCACTACAACTCAAATATGATGGTTTATGTGAAAGAGATTCAGATTTCCCACCCACTCCCTACATATTTATATTTCTATAATAATCCAAGAAATTGTATCAAATAATGGTCCAATTATGAGATCTAATGTTCCTGAGCTGGTGAAATTTGGGCATATTTTGTGGGCAGCAGTTGAAAACCTGCTGCCCCTGAGCTCTAAACAGACCACCAGTGATATTGGTGGATGGGGAAAGGCTCATTCTCACACAGCTTCCTCCTGCTACTGATCCAATGCCTGACATCAGGCAGGCAGGTAGGCTGAAGAACATTTCCCACGGTGGCAAATCCCTTTTCAGCCTTCTCTCACCTTTCTCGGCCAGATCCTCTCTCTGGGTTTCCTATTCTCCTCTGCTTGGGTGCAATCTGGATCATTATCATCTCTTTTAAAAAATTTGAGAAACTGGAGCAAAAAGCTGTACTCATCTTGCTCACATGAAGTTGTCCACATGGAGGACAGGACAGTGCAGCCATGTTATTGGTCTTGCTCCCAGCCCTACCATTGCACAGCCTTCCTTGGGTCCATCTGTGACATTCACGCTTTAGGCATGGACATCTGAGCCAGGGAGGTACACACACTCACACACATACCCACTCACACAACCTAACCTTGATCGCACAGGGAAAGCCGATGCATGTACATGCACTCCGCTGAAAAATGTGCCGAATGCATGAATGTCTAGGCAGGGCCTGTGAAGCCTTGGAGGTGGGGCCATGTTGCTTGTTTCACTGCGTGGACCTCCTTCATACCCGCAACATACGAAAGGAGCTCTGCCCTTTATCATTTCTGGCACTTTTCTAGTGAAAAGGGAAGGACAGATTGTCAATCATAACTTACAGCACACCTAGAAATCAGGAGTTTGTAGAGGTTTGTATGCAGGAGGTCTGAGAAGTCATCCTCCATTAACAGGATATTTACATATTTCAAGTTAAATACAATGTTAAAGGATGTGAATTAACACATTATATGAATTAACACATTATACGCATGTAGAACTAACCAGGGCCGTGCCATTGGATCCTCCTCTGATGTTATGCATGCTGCTGTCCCTGCCCCTTCAACATTATTTATTTATTTATTTTTTATTATTTTATTATTTTATTATTTTATTTATTTAGTTAGTTAGTTAGTTAGTTTCTCGACCTTCCTCCCAGCAGGAGCCCAGAGTGGCAAACAGGGCACTAAAAACACTTTAAAACATCATAAAAACAAATCTTAAAATACATTAAGACAAAACAGTGTTAAAAACATTTTAAAAAAACTTTTAAAAAGGGTTAAAAACATTATTAAAAAGCATATTAAGCAATTCTGACACAGACACAGACTGGGATAGCTCTCAACTTGAAAGGCTTGTTGAAAAAAAAAGTCTTCAGAAGGCACCGAAAAGATAGCAGAGATGGCGCCTGCCTAATATTCAAAGACAGAGAATTCCACAGGGTAGGTGCCGCCACACTAAAAGTCTGTTTCCTATATTGTGCAGAACGAACCTCCTGATAAGATGGTATCTGCAGGAGACCCTCACCTGCAGAGTGCAGTGATCGACTGGGTATATAAGGAATAAGACGGTCTTTCAGGTATCCTGGTCCTGAGCTGTATACTACTTTGTATGCCAAAACTAGAACCTTGAACTTGGCCCGGTAGCAAATGGGCAGCCAGTGCAATTCTTTCAGCAGCAGGGTGACATGTTGGCGATACCCTGCTCCAGTGAGCAGTCTCGCCGCAGCATTTTACACCAGCTGCAGCTTCCAGACCAACCTCAAGGGCAGCCCCACATAGAGCACATTACAGTAATCCAGCCTGGAGGTTACCAGTGCGTGGACAACAGTGGTCAGGTTATCCTGTTCCAGAAACGGCCACAGCTGTCTCACCAGCCGAAGCTGGTAAAAGGCACTCCCAGCCACTGAGGTCACCTGCGCCTCCAGCAACAAACATGGATCCAGGAGCACCCCCAGGCTATGGACCTGCTCTTTCAGAGGGAGTATGACCCCATCTAAAGCAGGCAAATGACCAATTATCTGAACTCGGGAACCACCAACCCACAGTGCCTCTGTCTTGCTAGGATTCAGACTCAGTTTATTGGCCCTCATCGAGCCCACCACCGAGTCCAGGCAGCGGTCCAGGGCTTGCACGGCCTCTCCCGATTCAGATGTTACAGAGAAATAGAGCTGGGTATCATCAGCGTACTGCTGACACCTCACCCCAAATCTCCTGATGACTGCTCCCAAGTGCTTCATATAGATGTTAAACAGCATGGGGGACAAGATGGTACCATGCGGCACCCCACAGTACAGCTGCCAGGGGGCCGAAAGACAGTCACCCAATGCCATTTTCTGAGAGTGACCCTGGAGATAGGATTAGAACCACTGTAAAACAGTTCCTCCAATACCCATGTCACCAAGTATGCCCAGAAGGATACCATGGTCAATGGTATCAAAAGCCGCTGAGAGATCAAGTAAGAATAACAGGGTCGCACTTCCCCTGTCCTTCTCCCGATAAAGGTCATCCATCAGGGAGACCAAGGCCGATTCAGTCCCATAACCAGGCCTGAACCCAGACTGGGATGGGTCAAGATAATCTGTTTCATCCAAGAGTACTTGCAGTTGCTGTGCCACAACCCTCTCAATCACCTTCCGTAAGAAGGGGGTATTTGCAATCGGTCGGTAGTTGTCACAAACTGATGGGTCCAGGGTGGGCTTTTTCAGGAGTGGTCAAATCACTGCCTCTTTCAAGGCAGCTGGAACCACTCCCTCCCACAATGATGCATTGACCACTCCCTGGATCCACTCGGTCAGACCCCCTCAGCAAGCGTTAATAAGCCAAGAAGGGCAAGGGTCGAGAAGACACATTGCTGGCCACATCATCACAAGCACCTTGTCCACATCATCAGGCCGCATCAACTGAAACCATTCCCAAGAAATTGTAGAAGGCGTTGCACTGGACACCTCATTGGGGACTACAGTATATGTAGAGGGGGCATCAAGACTGCTACGGAGGCGAGCAAGTTTACCCTCAAAGTGCCTTGCAAACAATTCACAGTGAGCCTCCAAAGGGTCTAAGACTCCATTTCCTGGAGTTGATGTCAACAGATCCCTGACAATATGAAAAAGGTCCACTGGACGGCTACTTGAGGATGTGATGGAGGCAGAGAAGTGGGCCTTCTTCCCCGCCCTCACTGCCACACAGTAGGCATGGTTATGATGTTTTACTCGTGCCCGATCAGCCTCACAGCACGTCTTTCACCACTTGCGCTCTAGCCGTCATCCAGCCTGTTTCATTGCCCTTAGCTCACTGGTGTACCAAGGTGCAAGCTGGGCTCCACAGTGCCAGAGAGGGCGCTCGGGATCAACCGTGTCAAGAGCCCGACGTGCCTCGCTGTTCCACAGCATGACAAAGGCTTCAACAGGGTCACCTGCACTGAGCATGGATTTTTAACCATGTGTGAATAAGTGAGCATGTGTAGGCACCCCCAACTGCCAAACATGACACTAGGAGTGGGGCCAGTGCAGCAGCCCTAATTTCCATTATTCATGTTGACCCATACTCATATAACACATGAACAGTGCTCCAGTGTCAACGTCCATGCCGAGACTGCTTTATCTGGGGCGGCTCAGGACTTCATGGCCTCCATGACAACCATGGGGCTGTCTCAGTTTGTTACTGGCCCGACGCATGTGTCGGGACATACCCTTGATTTGATCTTCGCCCACTGGACAGGGAGATGGTGATCTGGAGGTTGGGGTTTTTCATCTACCCCATTGTCATGGACAGATCACCGCTTGCTGAGGTTTAGGCTTACGGTGACCCTTTCCCTCTGCAAGGGTGGGGGACCTATTAAACTGGTCCGCCCCCGGAGATTAATGGATCCTGAGGGTTTCCAAAGAGCTCTGGGGGATTTTCCGACTGAGAAGACTGGCGCTCCTGTTGAAGCCCTGGTTGAACTGTGGAATACGGAGATGACCCGGGCGGCTGACACGATCGCTCCCATGCACCCCCTCCTATGTAGAGCTCATACAGCTCCATGGTATACCCCGGAGCTGAGAGCGATGAAGCAAGAGAGGAGGAGGCTTGAGTGCAGATGGAGGCGGACTCCTGACGAATGCAATTATGCCTTGGTAAGTGCCTGCTCTAAGCGATATACAGCAGCGGTGAGGGCAGCAAAAAAGAGATATTTTGCTGCCAGTATTAAGGCATCACTCTCCCGCCCAGCGGAGCTTTTTAAAACTGTATGAGGGCTTTTACATCTTGGCCCTCGGGATACTATAGAGTCATCTGCAGCCCACTGTGATGAGTTCTCTGGACACTTCCAGGACAAGATCGCTAGCATTCGTCGGGACTTAGACTCCAATATTATAGCAGTTGGATTCAATGAAGCATCCAGAACACGGTCTTGTCCTCATTTATTGGATGAGTTTCAGTCTGTGCAGCTTGAGGATGTTGACAAGATCCTTGGACTGGTGCGGGCGACCACGTCGGTGCTGGATCCTTGCCCCTCTTGGCTGGTGAAAGCTGGTAGGACCGGAACCGCCGACTGGGCCAAGGAGGTAATCAATGCCTCTTTGCGAGAGGAAGTGGTCCCTGACTGCCTAAAAGCGGCGGTAGTGAGACCACTCCTGAAGAAATCCTCCTTGGACCCAGATAACTTGAACAACTATAGACTTGTGGCGAATGTTCCGTTCCTGGGCAAGGTTCTGGAGCGGGTGGTGGCCGACCAGCTCCAGGGGCTCTTGGATGACACTGATTATCTTGATCCGTTTCAATCCGGTTTTAGGCCTGGGTTTGGTACCGAAACAGCCTTGGTCGCCCTGTATGATGACCTTTGTCGGGAGAGGGACAGGGGGAGTGTGACCCTGTTGATTCTCCTTGATCTCTCAACTGCTTTTGATACCATCGACCATGGTATCCTTCTGGGAAGGCTCACGGAGCTGGGAGTTGGGGGTAATGCTTGGCAGTGGCTCCGCTCCTACTTGGTGGGTCGTCAACAGAAGGTAGTGCTTGGGGAACACTACTCGATACCCTGGACTCTCCATTGTGGAGTCCCACAGGGATCGGTACTGTCCCCCATGCTTTTCAACATCTATATGAAGCCGCTGGGTGCAGTCATCAGGAGTTTTGGAGTGTGTTGTCACCAGTACGCTGATGACACGCAACTCAATTTCTCCTTTTCATCTTCCTCAGGTGAGGCTGTTAACGTACTAAACCGTTGCCTGGCCGCGATAATGGATTGGATGGGAGCTAACAGACTGAAGCTTAATCCAGACAAGACCGAGATGCTGTTAGTGAGTGCCTTCTCTGCCCAGATGGTGGATGTTCACCCTGTTCTGGACGGGGTTACACTCCCCTTGAAAGAACAGGTTCATAGCTTGGGAGTTCTTATCGACTCTTCCTTGTCTCTTGAGGCTCAGGTAGCCTCAGTGGCAAGGAATGCTTTCTACCATCTCCGATTGGTAGCCCAGCTACGTCCCTATCTGGACAGTGATGACCTCGCCTCAGTCGTTCATGCTCTGGTAACTTCTAGATTGGACTACTGCAATGCGCTCTACGTTGGGCTGCCCTTGAAGACAGTTCGGAAACTACAGTTAGTCCAGAATACAGCGGCCAGATTGTTGACGTGGACAAGAAGGTCTGCTCATATTACATCCGTTCTGGCTCGTCTGCACTGGCTTCCTATTTGTTTCCGGGCTAAATTCAAAGTGCTGGTTTTGACCTATAAAGCCTTACACGGCATGGGACCGCAATACCTGGTGGAGCGCCTCTCCCAATATGAAACTACCCGTACACTGCGCTCAACATCTAAGGCCCTCCTCCGAGTACCATCCCATCGAGAAGCTCGGAGGGTGGTGACTAGAAATAGGGCCTTTTTGGTTGTGGCTCCCGAACTATGGAATGGTCTCCCCGATGAGGTGCGCCTGGCGCCGACGCTGCTATCTTTTCGGCGCCAGGTGAAAACCTTTTTATATTCCCAGGCATTTTAATGCATATCATTATATGTATTGTTGTATTTTGTTACTGTTTGATTATTTTTGTTTACCTTTGTTGGTTTGATTCTATTGTTTTATTGTATTTATATATTCCTGATTGCTTTATTTTATGTACACCGCCCAGAGAGCCCTTGGGCTTAGGGCGGTATATAAATTAAATAAAATATAAATATATAAATAAATTGCCACCCCTGCCCAAGTTTCCATGCCTATGTAGACCTTACTCTCTCCTCTTCTACCTTTTCTTTTTCATCTCAGATTTTCCCCTTTGAAACTGTCCAGAATTTCCTCATAACCTCACTTGTGCTGTTGTCTTGAGCTATATTTATAGCACCATTTCACTATAATAAAAGAAAATAAGTTAATGAGAAAAAGGCAGTGATTAAAGTCCCTTCCATGGGGAACAGGAACACATTAATTAAGGGATACTTAAAGGGCAGTTAATCAGTAATACTGTGCTCTGCTGAAAAAGAAGCAACTGAAAGTAAATCCTACAAGAAAGGAGCATTTAATTAAAGTTGTAGAGGTCTCTTTATTGAATGTGACATTCTTCTGATTAAACATTAAATAAGGATATTGGTCACTGGGACAGACATTGCCAGGTTATATAATACTATATCAGGCACCATGTGGAACAGCTATCTCACTCCACTTTCAGCTGATTGTAAAAAAGCAATATGGTCCCAGTGTAGAAGCCATCTTGGGCTCAAGGGGTTGAGTGACTTGCAAATACAACTGTGTGGCACAGGTCCAAATGGCATGTCACTATCTGTGTGAGTGGTTCCCCAAATGGTTTTGTCAATGCTCACCACACTAATGCAAACCAGGAAAATTCATCCTCCAGGACAAAAAAAATCCAGACTGCATCACACTGTCTTGTATAAACACACTACATGGGGGTGCAGGGATTCCCAACCTGAAGCTATATCATGACACCTCCCATGTGAAAAACCTTCTTCCTTTGATACATAAGGATGAAAGGGCTCATGGTGAACCATGAAGCATCCCTCAAGTTGGGATCATAAAATAAGAGCCTTACCGTTCACTTACTGCCATAATAAAGATCTTGATCTTCTGGACAACCCCTTCCTCCTTGCAGATCTAGCAGTATGGAAAAACCTGGAAAAAATCCCTTCTCTCCCAGCCTTCCTGATAATGTCTGTTTTACATCACCCACTATTCTGCCGTATTACACAGCCACAAAAGTGGTTGTATACTATAGTCAGCATGGATTTTTCGCATTCCGCAATGTTAAATTGAAAATACCCCCCACGCCATTCTGATGTTTCCCATAAGCTAATTTCAAAACAAAACCTTACAAAATGTATAGTTGTGAATTCAGAAACACTTGCTTAACAACCCTCTAAATTTTCATGGCAATACACAAAACAGTCAGAGAGAATCGAGAGTTCAAAGAGTAAAAATAGAGGGGGGGAAACCAGATCCTTTTGGACTTTTTTCTGTCAGAGTTCTCATAATCTGTTGAAATTCATTCAAAATCAGCCATGTTCACAGAGTACTTGTACTGTTATCCTATTACTGACCTTGCCTCTGACCTTTTGTGTGGCGGCACCTGCTCTGTGGAATTCCCTCCCCTTGAATATTAGGCAGGCATGCCATCTCTGCTATCTTTTCGGCGCCTTTTGAAGACTTTCCTCTTTCACAAAGCCTTTTAAGTTGAGACCTATCCCAGTCTGCATCTGTGTCAGAATTGTTTAATATGTTTTTAATAATGTTTTTAACCCTTTTTAAAGGTTGTTTTTTAAAATGTTTTTAATGCTGTTTTGTCTTAATGTATTTTAAGATCTGTTTTTATGATGTTTTAAAGTGTTTTAGTGGTTTGTTTGCCGCCCTGGGCTCCTGCTGGGAGGAAGGGCGGGATACAAATTAAATAAATAAATAAATAAATCTTCTGCAGTTGAAAAGTTAAAAAAATGCCTGGCTGATTTTTAATTAATTTAAGAAATTTTGGCTTGAACCCAATAATAATGTCAGGCATGCTCAGTAAAAACCAACTGTCAACACCACACTCACAGCTGCTGGGCTTGCCTAATCAGGGAGCAACACCCACACCAGATTCTGATTTCACATGAGACAGTCATGGCTTCCCCACAGAATCCTGGGAAGTGTAGTTTGTGAAGCATGCTGAGAGGAGACTCCTATTCCCGACAGAGCTCCAGTGGCCAGAGTGGTTTAACAGTCAGCTACTCTGACTGAAGCCCTGTGAGTGGAACAGGGCATCTCCTAGCAACTCTCAGCATCCTTCACTATCTACACTTCCCAGGATTCTTTGGGAGAAGCCATGACTGCCTAAAGTGAAATAACAGTCTGGTGTGGGTGTAGCCCCCTGATTAGGCAAGCCCAGCAGCTGTGAGTTCTTACTGAGCATGCCCGACATTATAATTGAGTTTGGTGTGGATGTGGGCAGGGACAGCTTTGGTTTAAATTTGGGTGGGAGGCTACATGTGCCAGCTGTAGAATAAAAAGGTGGGGGAAACCCTGAAAAAGAATGATACTGTTCATAATGTTTTCCTTTTGGAAAGGAAAGGGGTTTCCCCTCTGCCCAGTACCCACCCAATCTCCTCTCCCTCCCCTCCCCTTCCTGCCCTCTTCCTCCCCCCACCTCTCCCCCAGGCCAGTTTCACCTATCCTAAGCATGATTGCAGGGGAGTAAATCCCACTGAACTCAATAAACATGCAAACAATCAATCCATTCTCAGCAAACTTGCACAGGATCCCATTTCTTACCTCCCGGACTAAAAAGCAGGGAAATTCACTAATAGGCAAAAAACCTTGCAGTTTAAGAATGTACTTATATTTTATTTATTTATTTAGTTTCATTTATAGAAATTTATATATAGCCAACAGATATTTCTATCAAACTTTAAAAAGCAGGGAAATTGGGCAGCTATAGTGAATGCACCAGGGGAGCAAGAGACCTGACCTCTCTGACATATTGTACTGTCCTACAAATTTATCCAAATGCAAACACAATTTGGGTTGTTCTTTCACAGTCCAAACCACTTCCTGAGTAGCTTGGAAAAATTTGGTAACATGTACCTCTGAGCATATGATGAGTGGTGGCAACACCTGCAATCAGCCGAAATAACAGTAACAAGACGTGCTGTGCTGATCTTGTTTTAGCACGGAGGAAGCAACAATATTAATACATTTTCCATTGCCTACCATGTCCCAGAGTACATGTGTATGTATTGAACTATTCTCCCTCTTTGAAATATTCAACAAATATACCTGAGTAATAAGATTTTACCTCCCCACAATAATAAAATCCTGCAGCAGAAACTTATTACAGCATCAATATTTTATTAACAGTCAAACTTATTTTCATGCTTCACTAACTTAATAGCTCAATCGCAGTAGACATAAACCACAGCCACTCCAGCAGCGTATTTCACATGACATGTGATGGTAAGCATAATGCTGCCCTCTGCTGTCTGCTGTCTGTTATACAAACAAATCATTTAAATGTTCCTCTAGAAACTTTTCTACTGCATATATCCCAGGTTTAACTGTTAATCCTACCTCCTTGGATCATTGTTTTACATTGTTGTTTTTATGAAATGGTAACGTTTAATGTTACAAGCCACCCTGACTGGTGCATGCAAGTGTTTTAATATATATAATCAGAAATAGACATGACATTTCCATATGCACTGGCACAACTGCTTCATCACAAGTAAGGCAATATTATGCCCCTATCTAATGGAAGGTTCACAGTTTGCCTGCAGGGTGGATCATCTTGCTACGGATACGTGGAATGAAGGAGCAGGAAGAAAGCCAGACGTCTAGTTATTATTTTTTTAAAAAGAAAAATCAAGATGGGTGCTCCAACCCTAGAGAGGGAGGGTACACAACCTCGAAAGAACTAAATATATAAAAGCAAAAAAGATGCACTAAATCAGAGGTTCTCAGTTTTCTTTTTCTTTCATGGACCACTTGGAAAATTGATGGGGATCTTTATGGACCACTTACACTTTTTTGTTTGTTCTAGAAATCAAAGTACATAACTCATATTTTAATAACCATAGTCTTGCCTTTCTAATTAGGGTTGCCAGGTTCCTGGCCTGAGACTGATCCTGTATCTTTAGGAGAAGAGAAAGTCAGCCAAGTCCAGGTGTTCTTGCAACACGGTAATGGGAAAAACCACAAGGTGGAATTCTCCCTTCCCCCTGCACAACTTTTAAAGTTACAGAAGACCTCTTGGTTGCCAGGCCTGACCTCCAAGTGGTCTTCTTTAAAAGCTGACTTTCTCTTCTCCTAAAGATACAGGATCAGTCTCAGGCCAGGAACCTGGCAACCCTATCTAACGTAATGGGCAAAGAAAAAAAGAACAAGCTCTTTTTTCTTTAACACCGGAATAATAGTTGAAAACCAGCATCAGATAACGAAAAACATGGGTTCTAGGCCAGGCCGTTGTGAAGGAGCCCATTATTTTTAGGGAGGAATTAATAGAATTCACCAGTGCTGTATTATGAGGTCAGGACTTTGTGAATCCAGCCCTGATCTAAATGGCCTCAATCTTCATTGTCAGACAAAAACAAATCAAACAGCTACAGCACTGGGGGACTGGAGAAGACCTGCCCTGGGAGTGAGTACTTCAGCATCTTGGTGCTTGCTTGCTCTTTTGAGTTGCTGTCTCTCGAGACAGCTGAGGTCCCTGGTAAGTGCTGCAAGGATTGGGCCCCCTGCTTGACCTTGAATCCAGAGAGAGGCTGCAGTCAAACCTGCAGACTTGCATCAGCT
This sequence comes from Rhineura floridana, assembly GCF_030035675.1. Classification (NCBI taxonomy): domain Eukaryota; kingdom Metazoa; phylum Chordata; class Lepidosauria; order Squamata; family Rhineuridae; genus Rhineura; species Rhineura floridana. The sequence goes on along the minus strand of NC_084482.1, from coordinate 87,233,967 downwards.
CCTCACTGGGTCAGGGGGCATAAAAGCCTGGCTGCCCTTGGGCGGCAGATCTGCTGCCGCCAGGGTCACCAGCAAAAGGGTGAGAGTCCTGAGGGCAAGGGTGCTACCCCCTTCTTGTTTTTTATTTTTTTACCAATCTAGAGGAGATTGGTAGTGGGGAGGGCACAAGGCATATGCGTAGTTCCTGCACAGGGTGACAGCCTGTGCAGTGAACTGAATGATAGGAGAAAGTTGCCAGATGCCTTCAGAGTGAGAGTCTGCAACTGGCGGAAGGCTGGGCCTCCCTGGGTGTGAGACAAGGGAGGAGTAGATGTGCTGTGTGTGAAAGATATTGAGTGGCTCTGGCTGTTCCCAATTCTCTCAGAGACCTACTGGGATAACTGGTTCAGGTAGGTTTTGTTGGTGGGCTCTTGTTGTGTCCATATCAGGTACTTAGGAGGAGTCTTATTAAGAAGGAACATGGGTGATGCCAGCTCAATCCCAGGGATCATGGGTAGAGAGGGGTATAGCTATGGGGAGGTGGTGAGCTACCATAGAAGACGAGGGTAAGGCTATCTATGCCTTGTTCCTTTCTCTCTCATCTCATGGATGGGTTCCTCATTGCTCACCTGCTGTGCCCACTAGCCTGTTTGTGCTGTTGCTTAATGCCAGATCAGTACACAATAAGACCAGAGTCTGAGGGTGCTGACTTGATGTTCATTACCGAGACCTAGGTGGAGCTGATCTGACCCAGCTTTGCCCACCTGGATACTTGGTGCAATACCAGCACAGGCTGCAGGGATGGGGAGGGGGGGTATTGTGGTCTACAGAACTCCCATCTCTGTCACAGGAAATCACTCTATCTTGGAGCTTGCTGTGAGGGTCCGCACCTGGTGTTGGGCGAAGGAGACAGTAAACTAGGGTTGTTGCTGGTATACCATTCACCCTGCTGTCCAGAAGCTTCTCTGACACACCCTCGATTTAGTTTTTGCTCCAGATGGAGAAAGAGGGGGGTTGGAGATGGGGAGGTGGATGTCACCCCATCAGACCATTTCCAGGTGAAGTTTAGACTTACGGTTCCAATCCAAGAAGTAGTGGACAGATGATGATGATGATGATTAGATTTATATCCCGCCTTTCCTCCCAGCAGGGAGATTAAGATGGTCTGCCTCCAGAGACTAATGGAATCCACTGGATTCCTGAATGCCCGGGGGAGTTCCCAGCAGATACAGGAGGTGACCTTGTTGAAGCCCTTATCATGCTGTGGGCTCTTAGCAAGGTGCATTGGGCACTTAACACCCTGAGTGCCCTCTCTGACATTGGGGAGCCCAGTTTGCACCTTGGTACACCAGTGTGCTAAGGGCAATGAAACAGGCTGGATGATGGCTAGAGCACAAGTGGCATAAGACCTGCTGTGAGGCTGATCAGGCACAAGTAAAACATGATAACTTCACCTACTGTGTGGAGGTGAGGGGGGCGAAGGCCCATTTCTCTGCCACCATCGCATCCTCAAGTAGCCGTCCAGTGGAGCTTTTACATATTGTTAGGGGTCTGTTGACATCAACTCCAGGAAACGGAGTTTTAGACCCTTCAGAGGCTCACTGTGAATTGTTTGCAAGGCACTTTGAGGGTAAAGCTGCTTGCCTCCGTAGCAACCTTGATGCCCCATCAACATCAACTGTAGTCCCCAATGAGGTGTCCAATGCATCTGCTGCAACTTCTTGGGATCAGTTTCAGTTGATGCGGCCTGATTACATGGACAAGGTGCTGGTGACGATGCAGCCAGCAACATGTCCTCTTGACCCTTGCCCTTCTTGGCTTATTAAAGCTTGCCAAGAGGATTTGACCGAGTGGATTCAGGGTGTGGTCAATGCATTGTTGCGAGAGGGAGTGATTCCAGCCTCCCTAAAAGAGGCAGTGATCCAACCACTCCTGAAAATGCCCACCCTAGACTTATTGGTTTGTGACAACAATTGCCCAGTCGCAAATACCCCCTTTTTTGGGAAGGTGATTGAGAGGGTTGTGGCACAGCAATTGCAAATACTCTTGGATGAAACAGATTATCTTGACCCATTCCAATCTGGGTTCAGGTCTGGTTAGAGGACTGAATAGGCCTCGACTGCCCTGATGGATGACCTTTAGTGGGGGAAGGACAGGGGGAGTACAATTCTGTTATTCTTACTTGATATCTTGGCAGCTTTTGATACTATTGACCATGGTATCCTTGTGAGCCAACTTAGTGAGATGGGTATCGGAGGAACTGTTTTACAATGGTTCCTATCCTACCTCCAAGGTTGTTTTCAGAGAATAGAATTGGGTGATTGTCTTTCAGCCCCCTGGCAGTTATGCTGTGGGGTGCTGCAGGGTACCATCTTGTTCCCTTGCTGTTTAACATCTATATGAAGCCCTTGGGAGCTTCTGGAGATTTGGGGCAAGGTGTCAGTGGTACACTGATAACACTCAGTTCTATTTCTCTGTAACATCTGAATCGGGAGAGGCCATACAAGCCCTGGACCAGTGCCTGGACTCGGTAGTGGGCTGAAACTGAGTCTGATTCCTAGCAAGACAGACGTGCTGTGGGTTTGTGGTTCCCAGGTTTGGATAATTGGTCAATTGCCTGCTTTGAATGGGGCCATACACACTCTGAAAGAGCAGGTTCATAGTCTGAGGGTGTTTCTGGGTCTATCTTTGTCACTAGAAGCCCAAGTGACCTCAGTGGCTAGGAGTGCCTTTTACCAGCTTTGGCTGGTAAGACAGCTGCGGCCATTTTTGGACCAGGGTAGTCTGACCACTGTTATCCATGAACTGGTAACCTCCCGGCTGGATGACTGTAATGTGCTCTGTATGGGGCTGCCCTTGAGGTTGGTCTGGAAGCTGCAGTTAGTGCAAAATGCAGCAGCGTGACTGCTCACTGGGGCAGGGTATCACCAATATGTCACCACACTGCTGAAAGAATTGCACTAGTTGCCTATTAGCTACAGGGCTAAGTTCATGGTTGTGGTTTTAGTGTACAAAGCCCAATACTGTTTAGGACCAGGATACCTAAAATATCATCTTACCCTTTATAGACCCAGTTGATCACTGTGCTCTGCAGGTGAGGGCCTCCTGCAGATACCATCTTATCAGAAGGTCCATTCTGTACAACACAGGAAATGAACCTTTAGTGTAGTGGCACCTACCCTTTGGAATTCCCTCCCCTTAAATATTAGATAGGCACCATGTCTGCTATCTTTTTGGCACCTACTGAACACCTTCCTCAACGAGCCTTTTAAGTAAAGACTTTATCCCAGTCTGCATCTGTGTTGAAATTGCTTTTTGAGATATTTTTAAAGCTTTTTTAAAAAGATGTTTTTAATTATTTTTTTTATAATATATTTTAAAGTCTGCTTTTATGATATTTTAGAGTGTTTTTAGTGGTTTTGTTTGCCACCCTGGACTCCTACTGAAAGGAAGGGCGGGATATAAATAAAATAAATTAAAATGAATGAATGAATGCATGCATGCATGCATGCATGCATGGCCACATACAGAAATGTTTGACTGTTCCACAATCTTTCCACGGACCACCTGAATGGAACTTGTGGACCATAAGTGGTCTACGGTCCATAGTTTGAAAACATGATGTGGTGTGGAGTGGGAATGGGAAAGAGATGGCTAGCTTTTTTTTTGTTCATTTTTGTTCACTTTTTGTTTGTTCATTTGCTAGAAACATTGTGTGGTTGTTGTCATGCTTCAGTGGTACAACATGGGAGCCTTTGGCCTTCAGAGAAGCAACAAAACAACAGATGGAGCATAGAAATGGGATGGGAGAGGGTGCTGCCTTGGTCATTGCTATTCTTGAATTACTTTTTATTCCAAACATTTTTTATCTTGCCTTTCTACAAAATGGACTTCAAGGAGGCTAATTAGTAATGTCTCAAGTAGCATCCACTCATGAAATACACATAGCACTCACAACTACAGTTGATACACTTAGTGAATGGGTAAGTGGGTGGGGAATCCTTCCCAGATCTCAAGAATGGTTACCGGGGGGTTGCTAGTAGGATAACAGTGTTAATAACATCTTGAGCAACAATCTTAATAACATTACTCACACTCTCTATAAGAGGATACCTTCAAAATTATGTTCATTACATCAACACATGAAGAGAGTCTTATGTATACACGTAAATAGAGAAATGCAAATCTCTTTCTATTAGCAAAATCTTCTTTGGGGCCTTGTTTTTCACTTGGTGTAGTTCCAAGATTTTCCAATTTACTGTATTAGTAACAGAGAATTGGTTTGGCCCCCAGTAAAGACCACAAGATCTTTTTGAGGGTGTTCATAAGTACTACATGCTTTTTCAGTGGAAGTAATTTACACTTCAGGTCTCTATAATCTCAGAGGCCATCCACGTTTCACTCCCCTATGCAGCTCGAGGGACACAAAGATAAGGAGAGCATTATTATATTCAGTAACAGTAGAAACTCTCCTCAGCAAGTAATGGGAAACACAAGCAGAACAGCAATGTCAGCTCCAGTAAAACACAGCCTGAAGTCCCAGAAAAGCATGTGTATTAAAGGAACATATAAGTTTGAGCTTAGTATAGCCTTCCCTAACTTGGTGCGCTCCAGATGTTGTTGGACTACAACTCCTGTCATCCCTGAGCATCAGACATGTTGGTTGGGGCTGATGGAAGGGCACCAGGATGAGGAAAGTTGGTTTAGTGGTCAAGGCTGCAGTCCAGTGTACTTTTATCTAAGGAGAGGTTCACCCACCTGCACTGAAGCCATTTGTGAGTCAGAGCATGGTGGGGTGGAGCTGCTCATCTGGCCTCTCAATGTGCAGATCACTGCCGGTAACTGAGAGGAGGAGGGTCAGGGAGGTTGGTACAGCGGTGGGAACATCAGATTGACTGCACTGCTGTGCCCATACCACACTGGCCTCCTTGCCGCTCAATCCTGCCCCTCTCAGTTACCAGCAGCTACTTCCATGTTGGGAAGCCAGGTGAGGAATGCTGACCCATCCCACTCTGCCCCACCAGCCACTACTGGTGTGAGGGAGTTGCAGGATCATATGGCACAGCTCCATACCCTGCTGCCTGGCCACCCTGACCGCAACTGGCCACATGTCTGGTGGCTATGGGAAGGAGCCCTATGTATGAACAGAGCTTCTGCTTGTGAAGGGGAATCCTGGATCGATCAGATTAACCTGGTCACATGGAGGAGTTTGGGGCACATATGTAGGGCCCCTTCAAATACCTGCCAGATGTTCATCGGGGGGGGGTTGGACATGGAGCTATGTAGCACAACCCCAAAACCTCCTCACACATTCCTCCAACATGTGAGTATATTTGAGAGAACTCTCTTTAGTTCTGCTTTGAATGCATTCACTTCCAGGCTAACATGCATAGGTTTGCGTTGTAAGAGTTTGAGCTGCGACCAGTGGGCTAGCAGTGGGGATCTCCCTGCCTGTGGGCCTAATTAGGCCCACCAGGCCTCCCCATTTGGCCCATGAGGTCATATCACCCAAGCCATGCCCACCTGATGTCTGGTGTGGGGTAGATAAAGATGTGGCTGGGCTAAAATACAGTATGCAGGCACTGCTGAAAGTCCTGTGCACAGCGTTTTGCAGGTGCCAATGATCAGGCGATCACAAAACACAGGCCCCTGCCCACTTGTCAAACTTGGTCCATGGAGGGCTAGGGGAGGTAAGTATCCAACCCACTGGCAGAGCTTGGAAAAGTTACTTTTTTAAACTACAACTCCCATCAGCCCCAGCCAGCATGGCCACTAGATTGGGCTGATGGGAGTTGTAGTTCAAAAAAGTAACTTTTCCAAGCTCTGCTTGGAACCCTCCAGATGTCACCTCCCATCAGCATGGCCAGTGGTCAGGGACGATGAGAGTTATAGTCCAAAACATCTGGAGGGCACAAGGTAGGGGAAGGTGGGCCTGAAGGACTTACTTGTTAGGCACAGAATCTGAAGTGTACAAATGCCCTGATCACCCTGGCAACTCCATGTCTCTATACAATATGTTTAAACATTGTGCTGAGCTCTACACTTTTTTTGATGGCATCCATAATGATTCATATCAAACTTCCAAAGGCTGCCTAATGGCATCTGAGAAGAGTGTTAGGTGGACATTTGTTCTCTTGAGCCTTAAATATAGTTTGGTGATTTTGGTGCTGCAAAACAAATAAATAAATAAATGCTGCTGTTCTAAACCAATACTGGTAGAGCTGTGACAGCTGTTACATATCCTTCTTGTTCAGAATCCCCCCCCCAAACCCTCTGGAGAGGCTTTTTGGGGAGTGCAAGGGCTGCAGAGGGGGAAAAGATCAGTTGCACAAGCTACCTTTTGCTGGCTCAACTACTGGATGATCACAACCCATGAAAACTCTTCGCTCACCATTGGAAAACTTTTTTTTCTTTTCAAGGGCTTATCCAGATAACCTTCTTATTGAGGATTCATCCTGATTGGCTTGCACAAAGCTTATGTGGAAGACCGGCGGTTAAACCGTGTTCAGTCTTTATTGAGTATTAATTCTGATTTGTTTGTGGGGTGGTTATACAACAATGAGCATTCATCTTGATTTACTTGCAGGATGTTTATACATCGTTATGTTAATCGTTCATTCAGCCCACACTTTTCAGTGCATTTCCTCGTCACTTTTCTAACGGCAAAAGTCCATTATTTAAAGTGGATCTGTTGCACTAGGGCAACAGAGCACTTCAACTCACTTTAATCACACAAACCTGACTTTCCTGTGTGCACTTGAATCCCTCCTCTGAAATTGCAACAGTCTGGAGGCTCCTGGAGTGAAACTACAGGGAAACATTTTATCATGCCATTAAAAATGGGTAAGGCCACTACAGGGTCAGATAAAACTCCACCCAGCTGCCCTCATTTTGCAGGCTGCTAGTTTGCAGTCCTTGGAATTAATTATGGTCTTTCTAGAGACTTTATGGCTGTCACCAAATTCTGTTTTCTAATAAGAGAAATCAGCTGCCATTTTCTTTGGTGTGCCCAGAGGCCTTCTATATACCCTGCCAGGCCATTTTACTCCAATTACATTCCATTTTATTAAGATATAGCATAAACAGATGCACTTATTGGCACCTATTGTCTCATCGGCTAAATTTTCCCATTCCCTCTATTTTACTGTTATATATTATATATGTGTGCATTATATATATATATCATATACACCTCCACATGATCGGGATTCAGATTTTGACATTAAGTTCCCCTCCCATTTGTGAAATTTTAAGCTGTCACTGAAGATGCACACAGTGCCACATGCAAATGGTTTCTACCCACAGCTTCTAATCTGACAGGTTTTTCTGAATCATGTCTGAACACTAGGTGGCAACCAAAACTTACAAGCTTCCTTTAAAAATCTCCTTGCAAAATTGATTTTTACAACTAGGAATCAAGGGGGAAAGACTGTGCTTCCAGTGAACAATCAAAGGAAACTGAATAGGTCCCTTTTAAACACAAGCGGTCAGAAACAGGAGAGAGAGAGAGAGAGAGAGAGAGAGAGAGAGAGGCGCTGTGTGTGATCCACATGGGAAATATTATGTTGAAGGCCAGCAGCAGAATACTGTCAGGGCAAATAGCTGGTGAAGCTCCTTGACATGAAATATTGCCTTTATGGGTTGACTGTATAAAGAAAATGACTCCTGGATAAACACAAGATAAATGACTTCACAACTACAAAATAGGTTGGTCTACAGAAAAAATGAAGTAAGTCTTGATGTGATCAGAGTAGCTATTAATGGCAGAGCTCCCAGAAGCCAAAATCTCCTGGGTTTGAAATTCAGGGGTGGGTGAAATTGATGGGTCAGATCTAGAGACCCATTATGACAAGTACAGCCCAAGAGTTACATGGGGGGGGGAGTTGCAGGTGGTCAAGTAGGCAACTGGGAATGCACAATTCAGGAGCAGCTCTGATTCTGCTTAAATGACAAGTTGCTCAGCTGAGGAGCCAGGGCAGATTTAACAGCTTTACTGAAGCAAGTGGAACTTTATTGGCCTCTTGGGTCACATGATCTATGCTGAATAGATTACTGCAGTATTCTGCAGTGCAGTAAAGAGCAGGCCAAGAGCTCCTCCTTATTTCACTAAGTTGTCATGGTAGCCCAAAGAGTAAAAGGGCCTGAACGTGCTGCTAGATTTCCCAGTTTTATTTATGTTACTATTTATTTGCCATACTCATATGGATGCCCATCAACATATGTTCTCTGGGCAGCTTATAGAACAAAGAATAAAATGTAATACCAAGATGCAAGGCAATGATAAAAAAGCAACAGTCAAAACGCAGTGTGAAAAACTTTCCTTTCTAGCAGCAGAAAAATAAAACCAATTAGCAGCTCAGATTCTAAAATGAAGCATAACTCAGACCCTGAAGGCTTTCTTTAAAGAACATCAGATGTTCAAAAGATGTTTAAAAGGCCTGGGTGAATTTTAAAAAAGGTCTTCACTTGACCCTGAAAAGATCCTAAAGGCAACACCAGGCAAGCCACACTGCACAGACTAGTTCATACCCAGGGTGCCACCACCTAGAAGGTCCTCTACATAGTCGCCACCTGTCTCACTTTACTTGGCAGAAGCATGGCCTCTGAAGAGGAGCTTGAGATCTAGGATCTAGGTAAAATACATGGAAGAAGGCACTCTTTAAGGTAGGGATGGGGGACAAAAAGGATTCAGTTCACATTTATTTATTTATTATTTGATTTATATCCCACACTTCCTCCCAGCAGGAGCCCATGGTGGCATTTAAAGCAAACCAGTCTAATTTGCACTTTTTGAAACAATGTGCGAACTGAAACACAGCCAGCCATCAAAATTTACACTTCTCCAAATTTTCCAGTGTAGTTCTCCAGCAAAATACTGTGTACAAAAATGCACATATTAGTGAAAATAATACACCCAAATGTAGTATATTAGGGAAAATTGGTTGGCAAAAATGTGTGTTATGCAAAATTGCACACAAAAATGGGTATATTAGGAGAAATTCACACAAAAATGCTGATGAATTTTCATGAAGACTTCATGAAGACAAGAGTTAAGTGGATGCATATAGCACTCTCTCCAAGTCCTTCCTGGACAGCGCAGTCTGTATACAGGGGGAAAAAAGCACAAATCTGCTGAATTGTGTGCAGAAAAGCTTGTGCAAGTGTGATATATTAGAAGAGGTCAAAGCGAATCTGCCTAAATATATAAGTCTCAGATTTAGATGTGATGAGACCAAGTTCAACATGTTTCAGTCCAGTTAAGTCTTATCCAATTGATGAAGTCATAGTCTTATAAGTGAATAGGTCTTACAGTCTCAAATCTAGGAGTTTGTCTAGTCCAGTAAATATAAGTAGTAGAAGTCAGTAATCACAATCCATAAAATAGGTACCTGTCTAGTCCAGCACACCTTCTCTAGGTTGCACACCTTAACGTCGTGAGGAAGTTTGAGAGTGTCGAAGAAGCTGAGAGCAATGCCGTCAGGCATCTAGACCAAGAGGCTAGACTCCTAGCAGGGGCACCCAAGGCGGAATGGTCAAAGTTGAGAAACTAGACTAAGATGCATCCAAACTCAGAGGACGGCAATGGTAAACCACCTCTGAATACCTCTTACCATGAAAACCCTATGAACAGAGTATACAAAATGCTTTTTAAAAATGTGTTTTTAAATTTGTATATTTGTTTTTAATGTTTTTAATTGTTGTAAACTGCCCAGAGAGCTTCGGCTATGGGGCGGTATACAAATGCATTTTCAATCAGGCAACTACAAAATATTTTATGCAGGAAATGAGAAATTAAGAAGAAACAGGGTTGCTTTAATAGTGAGAAGTAATGTAGCAAAAGCAATTAAGAGCTATAACGCAAGGTCTGAGCAACTGATATCAATGAGATTAAACTGGAAACTTATTAACATAACCATCATCCAAGTCCACGCTCCAACAGCAAACACAGAAGAGGAACTGGAGATATTTTACGCAGAAGTATAGGAAGAAATTGATCACACACCAAAACAAGATGTGCTGATAATCATGGGGGACTGGAATGCAAAGGTAGGGAAGAAACTAGAAATTGTGGGGAAATGGGGCTTAGCAGATAGAAATGAAGCAGGAGAAAGACTTATTGAAGTCTGTAAAGCCAATAATTTGTTTCTTGCAAACACATTTTTTGAGCAACTGAAAAGACAACTGTACATGTGGGCATCATCAAATGGTCAATAAAGGAATCAAATTGATTATATAATTGGTAGCAGAAGATGGAGAAGTTCCATACTTTCTGCAAAAACAAGACCAGGAGCAGACTGCGGAACACATCATGAACTGGTCATATCGAAAATCAGAGTAAAGCTAAAGAAGAACAACAGAGCAATCATAATGCCAAAATACAATTTAAATAACTTCCCGGAAGAATATAAAGATCAAATAAGGAACAGATTTGAGGCTTTAAACTTAGTTGATAGAGAACCAGAAGAACTACCGATTGAAGTCAGAGACATTATCATGGAAGAATGCAAAAAGACAATATTTCTAGTTAATATCAGAGAAAGACCTCAATGGATGACTGAAGAAACTCTTAAAATGGTTAAAGAAAGAAGGAAAGCAAAAGCAAAAGGAGATAGAAACACGGTCAGAACCCTAAATGCAACAATACAGTGACTAGTACGTAGGGACAAAGAGAACTATTACAATAGTTATTGTAAAGAAATAAAAAAAATGGAAATAGACTGCCTTCAAGTCAATTCCTTTTTATGGCGACCCTATGAATAGGGTTTTCATGGTAAGCAGTATTCAGAGGGGGTTTACCATTGACTTCCTCTGAGGCTGAGAGGCAGTGACTGGCCCAAGGTCACCCAGTGAGCTTCGTGGCTGTGTGGGGATTCGAACCTTGGTCTCCCAGGTCATAGTCCAGCCCCTTAACCACTACACCACACTGGCTCTCAGATAGAAATAAAAGAGGACAACAAAAAAGGTAGAACAAGAGCCCTGCTTCAAAGATTAGAGAAATTAATGGAAAATTTAAACCAAGAGTAGGTATGTTGAATAATCATTGGGTTGGGGATCCTCCAATAGATGGCACAGGGGCTGCAGGATTGAAGGGGGAATGTGCCAATATTGCCCCTGTCTTCAGTAAATTGAGTACACTAGATCAAAGAACAGATGGCGACCACTGGGTACAATCCTATGTGAATGGTTATGGGACTTCCCTGCCTTCAGGTGACACTCTCGTATTCTCACACTCCCATCCATCAAGGAAGCTGTTGTTGCTAGTAGAGGAAGGTGTGGGGTTCCATTTGCTCCTCTAGATCTAACCTTACCTTCCACTCATCAGGATGGAGAAGCTTTAGTGTGAATGTGGTGTGAAGAGTTGTGCTTCTAAATTGGGTGGAGTGTTGGGTGAGAGAGCAGATTAGAAAAAGCAAGAGAAGTAGATGTGAGTAGTAGCAAAAGTAAGGCCCCCCTCTGCACCTCTAAACATTCTGCCTTTTGCTTAGGAATGATGCTTAAATATATAAATAAAACTCCAACTCGCTTTGCTTGCAGGATAACATAATAGGTGGTTTATTGCTGGAAGGGCAGAAACTGAAAGGAACAAGTCTAAAGATGGATTCCTGCTCCATAATCATAAATTCAACCCCTTAATGGACAGAATACTATACTGTTTATGAACTTTTATGGGGTGTCTGCCTGTTACAATAATAATCAGTAGGTAGTACTAGAAATGGTATAACTCAGCATCAACCAGGCCATATTCTAACCTAGTCAAAACAAGTGGGATACATAGCATGTCTAATGCTTTTAAGTACTATTCAGATCACTATAACTTATGCATATGTAACTGAGTGCTAGAATGTACTCACAGGCTGCAATCCAGTTAGACACACAAACGACTGCACATGCAGAGGGGCTTAATTTCCTCCCCTGAACAGTAGTTCTCTTGTCATGCTGCAAGCAGTTTTTGAACTTCCCCTCCTCCCCTCCACCAGAGTAGCTTGACAGATGGTGCAAGTAGAGTGTGGGTGGGGTCTGCGATTCAGAAAAAGCAACATACAGCTCTGCTGTGTGGACAGATCTTCCTGCATGTGTCTTCAAGGCCATGGCCATAATAAATAAAAATGAAGAATCACTCATGAGTCCCAATGTACCCGCTTTGGAGAATGGCAAAACCTCATAAAATATATATTCCTTTTCTTGCTTGCTGTACAGTTTATGCCCTCTTCAAAGTACACTCCACAGGCTCTTAATGCGTATATAATACATGCCAATAACTACAGTAAAAAAGGAACATCTATTAAATTCCAGAGAGTACAGAGTAGCAATGCCAGAAAGAAAAGATATATGTCTCCTGTGACACTTAACAAAGAAGATGAAGAAATATAATACTCCCAAACCTCCCTCTTCCTATCACCACAGATTGATCCTTCCCTCTATATAGCAGTAATTTAAGTTGAATGCTGTGAATTACAAGCAGACCTTAAACTATGCTGCAAGACTGAACATGGATAAAAAAACCCAGAGGCAACTAAATTTACAGATGACAACTCCTGCTTACAATCCCTCATTGGTTTTGCTCAAAAATGATCATACATTTTTCATCTTTGGAAAGGAACAGGTATGTTCAGCCACAAAACATAAGAATATATGTGCATGAATCATGATCATATGTTACGTATCCACCAGATTTCCACAAGCATCTCCAAATTCAGTGGCAACCTCAAAATTTCCTAGCTGCAGACAAGGGAAATCAGCTCTTGCACATTGCTAAGCAAGTCCAGGGGAAATAGCTTAAGGAACTTGTGACATGGCTACATTGAAAGCAATAAAGCATGAGCCCTTGGCATGTTAGTAGTTCTAGTTGGATGTCAGGGTTGCTCCAATAGGGAGATCTGGGGAATTCCAGTGGGGAAATGAAATTCAAGCCATGATATCTGACATAACAGCTGAGCATGGGTTGATATTTCTTATCAACAGAGATGAGCCATAATAGTTTAAATTAAGGGTCTATATACCTCTGAATCAAGAGATGGATTGATTCCATAAAGGAAGCCACAGACCTGAACTTACAAGATCTGAGCAGGGTGGTTCTTGACAGATGCTCTTGGAGGTCGCTGATTCATAGGGTCGTCATAAGTCATAATCGACTTGAAGGCACATAACAACAACAAATACCTCTGAATAACAAGTGTTGTGGACAATCAACAAGGGAAGTCTGTTGCCTTCATGCCCTCTTTCTAAGCTCCCAGAAGCACCCTGGGAAGGACACTGTTGGACACTCTTAGCCATCACGTAATGTAGAAAGCATTGGGCACAACCCAGACATAATTAAATTCTATTTATTCCAGGAGAGTCATTCACATTTATGTATTTTGTTGACTTGCACAGAATGTCCTGATGAGTATAGATATTGTTTTATATTTCTAGAGGGCCTTTAGATTTGAAGCTTTGGCATCAATACGTTGTCCTTCTGCATCCTGCAATGGACTTCTTTGTGTATTTCCCCAAGTGTATATGCTACTGAACTACCAGCTGCTTTTCATAAAAAAGAACATTTTAATAACTTAATCTACCAATCTATCTGCTGAGAAAAAGCATACTGACGTCTTCCATGTTTTGCTACCGCCCAGTAGATTTTTATTTATTGTACAATAATTCAATAATTTTATGAGCTATGTTCTTTTAATCTGAGTGTATTTCTCCCCCATTTCTTACTTCATGCTGCCAGAGATCCAGGTTTTGATATAAAAACTTGTCCTACTAGAATTAGTATGCTTTTTTTCAACAGTGGCTAATTCTTTATACAAGCTGGTAGAGCATGTATCCTCTGGTGGATTCAGAACTGTATCCAAATAGAATTGCCTCACTCAAGTATTGCTATTTTTCAGCTAGCTGGTACATTTTTGTTCTTATTCCAGGAATGTACAGCAAAAAAAAAAAAAAGAGGGGGGTTATGGTTGTATTTTTGCAGCCTCAGCAGATCTCTACCAAATTAGACAAAAATGACAGAAGTTCCCTCCAGACTTTGAATTTAGAAATCCAAAAGGTGGAAGCAAAGTGAGAGCCCAAATAGGTGGTCAAGGACTGATGCCAAATGCTGAATAGGATCAATCAAAGTTAAGGTTGGGAAGAAAAAGAGCAAGGATGGAAGTTCAATGCAGATGAAACAATGAAGGTTTCAGGAAAAGCTATGGTAGAGATAAGGACAATGGGGAAGCAACCCCTTGATGTATAAATGTTCTCCATGGCCTTGCTCCTCCTTATGTCTTCACCTCATATCTAGGGTGGCCAGATGAAAAAGAGGATGGGGCTCCTGCACTTTTAACAGTTATGTAAAAGAAGGAATTTCAGCAGGTGGCAAGAGGGTAAGCCACCCTAGTTATGTCTCAACACATCCCTGCCTGGGCACTTCTGCTCATCCAGTTCTACCATACTTAGCTGTCCTACTCCCTCAGACAACTCCACCCAGTATCCCTTGGTGCCCCCATGCTTGGAAGTGCCTCCCAGAGTGCCTATATGATGCCATCTCTCTAACCCTAATCCTTAAAATCCATTCTCAAAACCTTCCTTTTCTAAAGTCCCCACATCCTTCTGCAGCTAAGTCTAAGAATGCATAGTTCAAATAATTACATATTCTATTCTACCCCTGCATTTATTTCTCTCTCCTTCTTCTGTTGTCTCTTTTGTATCATGTTCCAGATTGTGATGCTAATGATGATGCTAATGATGTATCGCCTTCCTGTCCTAAACCTTTTCTCCATGCACAGCTTTGCAAGTTAATTCTAGACCTCAGCAGCCTGGACCCAGTCTGATATTGGATAGCATGGAGAAATGTACCATGAACCAGCAGCATGTAAGCACACTTTGAAGCCATTTCTACCATTACAGTGGCTTTGAAAATAGCTGCTGTGATCAAGAAAATGGCTGCAAAGAGGAAGTGTGTACAACCAATTCAGTTGATGTTCTCCAGCATGGTAGCAGGCATTTTCAGGCCCAAGAACAATCACAAAAATTGCCATGTGAACTGGCCCTCTGCTATATCTACTTCACAAAATATTGTGTTTGGTGTATTTGCAGTGCCCCAAGTAACTCTTCAACTCCTTATGCTTCAGAATATACAATCCATGATGTGAGCCAATGTGTTATTCAGGACATGAGTTTAGTGTCCCCCATGGATTCTCTCTGAAAGGTGAAATTATTGACATTTTTCTACTGGTCAGGAAATCATAATTCTGTTAATAGCTAAGTGGCCTGCAGTTTCTGAATTATAGTCCCTGCTCTCTCCTTAATAAGAGAACTATTGATTCTCACTGTTTGTGTGGAAAAGCGTGCCAATAAACACAGCCCAAGTCTCTTTGCTTGCCATACAGCATATCAATTACATGCATATGGAAAGCAAGGAGTACATGTTACATTCGAGGAAATTATTAAAGATGGTCAAATTAGGCCCTGCATGGTTCCCAGTGTTTTTATATACTGAAAAGAGCAATAAAAATATTGGGTTGTATCCAATGTTAGTCCTACTCAGGGTAGACCCATGGAAATGAATGGACATGACTAACTTAGGTTCATTAATTTCAGTGGATCTTATCTGAGTAAAACTTAGTGGATACAATCTATTCATTTTTTTTAAAGAACACTCTTCATCCATAGACCCCACGGTAGGCTACAGCATGTAAAATGTACAGTCAACAATCATGGGTTCCATTCAGTGTAGTGCTAAGAAGATTGTTCTGTCAGTGCAAGGCCTTTTCCTTGCACAGTGGGATGATCCCCCCCTTCTCCTACACACCCCTGAAATCTGTTCTGAGGGTTCCTCCAACCTTGCAAACCAGATCTGGTCCTGCAATAGCATGGGGCATGTGCGTGGGAAGGAGAGGGGGAAACCTTGTTGCTCTACTGCAAAAAATTAGTTGAATCCCACTCACTTTTGAAAAATAAAAATAAACATCTATGTTACATTGCACGTATGTATGGTACATTGCAGTCCTGTACATGCCTACTCAAAAATAAGCCCCACTGAGTTACTCTCCTAGGTAAGTGGGTATAAGATTGTACTCTAAGGGCTTCTCTCTAGGGCAGGGAGAGGGAACCTGTGGTTGTCCAGATGTTGTTGGACTCCAACCCCCATCGGCCTTAGCAAGAATAACTACTGGTCTGGGATGATGGGAGCTGTAGTCCAACAACATCTGGAGGATGTCAGATTCTCCCCATGCCCTCTCTGGAGGGTGGAGAAGAGCTCTGCAAGGTGCTCCTACCCAACATAGGATAAAAAACATTTTGAGGATAAGATTGATTTGTCTGCATTATTTGATGAATCATAAATGTTAAAACACCTTCAGTAATCTACAATTTGTTGGGAACAGATAGCAAGACTGTGGAAGCTACGATTCATGGAAGGCATACATCATGCTGTTTCTAGAATATAGGCCAATTCACATCCTATCCTGAACCTCAGGCTGTTGCTTCTGCTTGTGAAGTTGCTATTTAATGTTGCTGTGCTATTGGCATGACGTTAATGACTACAGATCCCTTATATCCCTGCCCAATCACTTAGATCTTTGTAGAAGTTGCTGTTAGTGATCCCCCGTGGTTCAGATGCGTGGCTTGTAAATACCAGAAGCTGTGTGTTCAGTAATGTTGGCCCAATCCTTGGAGGCTTTCTCCCAACTGAGATTAGGCCTCTTCTTGCTGAACCTGAGGCACTTGACAAAGACTTTCCTATTTCAGCAGACATTTTAAGGTAGTTTTCTGTTTCTTGGGTGAATTTTAATTATTCTCATTCTTTGTAGTTTGTTTTACAGTTTTATGTACACCATTTTGAAATTCTGAATATTAAGCAGTATTTAGATATCTAAATAAATAATTAAATACATTAATACTGTGTGTCTGTTGATGCTACAATAGGACCTTATCTATCCCAAGCATTTACATGTTGTTAGTAGTGTCAAACCTGAGACCCTTTTTTAGTCCTTCTAGAATTGTTGTTATAAAATCCTTATCATTTGTTTAGTACTTTCAAGTGTTCAAAGCACCTCTTGCTGTAATACTTACTGAAAAAGTTAAGTCAGTATTATCATACCTAGTACCACCACAGAAGAGGCTCTCTCCTTTGTGATTACATAGCACATCTCGGTTAAAGATGCTATTCAGAGAACGGCCTCTACATCATTCTTACGACATGGGCAAGGCTGATATGGGAAGAGGCACTTCCTCGGGTGAATTTAGGGCTTCAAAAGTAAGCGCCAGCTGGACTTAGTCTATATAGCTACTAATAAATCTACTCCATATTCCTAAAAATATTAGGTTGCAATCTTAAACACTTAATAGTGAATACAGTGGCATTTACTCCTGAGTAAACATTATTTGCACTGGACTGTTAATCACCTTTTCCCACACCTCAGTTTCATTCATACATGTAACTGCAGAGCTATCATCTTCAAAGAATACATTTCAAATAGTCTGCCCGACAGCACTAGGATTTCTGTCATCTTAGTACTTGAGATGACACTATATCAGTTGGCAGTAAGATTACCTGGAGATATCTACAGTACTAACCATATACCACGTCAGCACCTCAGCTACCTTTCCCCCAATTTAGTAGATAAAAGGACATTAATCTGTATGGAAAGAGAGGATCTTAAATATTGCAAACTATGCTGCATCTGCACCTTTCGTATATGTAAAATCCCTATGAGTCAATGTGTTTTGTTATGTGGCTCTTTAATTCCTTATGCTGTAGTCAGGGCACTTATCAAGTGATTTCTCAGATCACAAATCATTTTGGAAAAACACAATAACAGTCAGATTTTCACACAACTCCACACAACCTTTATACATAAAATTTATAGAACAATTTAGGCAAATGTCATACTGGAGACATGATTGTCCTTGCAAGGAGCAGCTACATCAGTACAAGATTATAATAGCAAGAGGACTGATCTGCTCATTGATCAATGAAAGACCTGAGTGCAATACTAAAACTTTGACCAATATTGGCTTATGCCTGATAAATGAGTGTCTCAGGATGTTATGGTTCTGACTACTGATGTTGTACCCTAACAAAGTTATTTGAAGTTGGTTCAAGGTCTTCAAGTGGCAAATACATTGGAGCCATCATACTTCCCAATAATAGATTATTCAAAAGAAAAGTGTGTTCACATTTGTTCCCTTTACTTCCCTTTACCAGAAGCCACCAGGATCTCAACTGTACTCCAAACAAAGCTAAGAAATTAGAAGAGATTGTAATATTTATATCTGATCAAATAATAGTGTTATGAGCGGGGTGGTGGTGGAATGGATGATTTCTGTGGGTCACCTTTCCAGCCTCTGATTTGGAATCCTATGCCTAGGAGGCTGGCTCTGCTAGTCAGATGAATCTCCTTTGTTAATCAAATAGAGTGGCTAGGTAGTTAATGGTCCTATTTAGTTGCCCCGGCAACTGGTGAAAGGGGCTAGGAAGATCCTTTTGTCATTTTAAACTCTACAGGAGAGCCTTCCCCCCCACTCCTGGCAGCTAGCAGAGGTGTGGGCGGGTAGTTTTGGGGTGTGTTCTGGAGAATGGCTGGGGCTGCAGGCATGCAGAGAGGCTATCCCTCTGCATCATGTACAGCCCCAAACCGGCACTGGCAAAGGACCAGTTCCTTGATGGACAGAGTGATGTGGACTTCCGCATGAAGATCATGGAGCGGCGTCCAAAGACCTTGCGAGAAGCAGTAGAAGTTGCCATGGAGATAGAAGCATTCTACGCAGCTACCAGTTCGAGTGGGAGGCAGCCCCTCATGAGAAAGACCTTCGTGGGTAAGCATGCACCTTTTTCTAATGTGAATGGGGATGTGGAACCATCTGACCGGGCAGCTAATGTTTTAGACCGGTTAGAAGAGTTCCTAGATTTGGTTGAAAAACCTAGGGCAATTGGTAATGGCAAAGTGTTTAGGGGCAAGGTGCCACTTCGATGCTGGCACTGTGACAAAATTGGCCACAAAAGGGAGAACTGCTATCTTGCCAAGGGAAGCCAGGACAGAGGTTCACAAGTGCCAAAAGACAATGAAGCAGGTCAGGGAAATGGGGCGCCACCAAGCTGAAGGGGCAAGGCTTGGAGGGAGGAAGGGAGGCCCCACGGTGTGTGCCTAAATCTGGGCAATTGAACTATAATAATAGTAGCTTGGCAATTGATTGCGAAGTTAGCGGGGTGAAATGCACAGGTATACTAGATACGGGATCAAATATTACTGTTCTTTGATCTGATATGGTAGGCATGTTCAGGGAGAAAGGGGCTCGGGTTGGGGAGGCCACTTGGTCTCAGATGGAGATGGTAAATGGAACCCCAGCCCCTGTGAGGAAATGGGGAACTGTGAGCATAAAGATTAGCCCAGCCCATTTGCAACATGTGATCTGGGAGGCAGACATTGTGGACCAGTTTATAATCGGCCTGGATCTGATGATGGCCAATGATTGTGTTATTAACACTATGAGAGGTACCCTGCAGGTATGCTCTTTTGAGGTGCCTCTCAAAGATGCAGCTCAAAGCCAGCCAACCCTTTGCAGGCGCCTGCTGTGTGAGGAGAGGATTGTCCTTCCCCCCAGGGCAGAGACCATTATTATGGCTCAATGCTCAGAGGGCTCTCCCCTGGCAGAGTCCTGGGGCTTGGTGGAAATGTGTCCAGACGGGCAGGAATTAGAAGGGATCTTGGCAGCTAAGGCTCTTGTGGATTTGGGGCAGCCCAGGGTGCCAGTACGGCTTCTGAATGTTTCTGATGAGCCCTGGATGTTGAGGAAAGGCCTCATGGTGGCAAAATGTGAGCCTGTTCAATTGTTAGGGGTGGGCACAGAGCCCAGTTGGGAGGGGGACTGCATCAAAGAGGAGCTGCCTCAGTTTCTCGCTGGGTTGTATCAGGGCAGTTCAGTGCATCTAAATGAGGGGCAGCAGATTGCCCTAAAGGGTTTTCTACTAAGGAACCAGGGCCTGTTTTCAAAATCAGATGCAGATATAGGGTGCACTTCACTTGTGCAACACAAGATTGATACAGGCAATAGTCATCCTATCAAACAGGCACCCCACAGATTACCTGTTGCAAAGCGGGGAGAGGCTTTACAGGCAATTAAGGACATGCACGATCAGGGGATAATTGAACCCTCCACCAGTCCTTGGGCCTCCCCTATTGTCCTTGTAAAAAAAAAAAGATGGTAGCCTTAGATTCTGTGTGGACTACCGGAAGTTGAATGAAGCCACAATAAAGGACTCCTACCCTCTGCCACGAATAGATGACACCTTAGATGCAGTGGCAGGTTCTGCATGGTTTTCCACACTAGATCTCAAAAGTGGGTACTGGAAGGTGGAGATGGACCCTAAGGACAAGGAAAAAACTGCTTTCACAGCAGGGCAGGGGCTATGGCAGTTTAGGGTGATGGCTTTTGGCTTGTGTAACGCTCCTGCCACCTTCAAGAGGCTGATGGAGAGGGTGCTTTATGGCCTACCCCTGTCAGCCTGCTTGTTGTATTTAGACGATATCCTAGTTCATGCCAAGACATTTGATCAAGAGCTAGCACACTTGCAGATGGTCTGTGACAAATTAAAGGGTGCCACTTTGAGACTGAATCCAAAGAAATGTAAGTTGTTCCAGAGAGAGGTTACTTACTTGGGGCATACCTTGAGTGAAAAAGGGATTGCAACAGACAAGGAGAAAACGGCTGCTGTAGAGGACTGGCCTACCCCTACGACTCTAACTGAGGTGCGAAGTTTTGTTGGGCTCTGTTCTTACTATCGAAGGTTTATCTGTGGGTTTGCTGATATAGCAAAACCTCTTCATGGGCTGGGAGAGAAGGGAAAGGCATTCCACTGGTCATCTGAATGTGATGAAGCTTTCCGAGAGTTGAAAAAGGCACTTGTGAATGCTCCAGTCTTAGCTTACCCATGCTTTGAGACCCCATTCATTTTAGACACTGATGCCAGTGCTTATGGCATGGGTGCTGTGCTGTCACAGGAACGTGCTGGGCAGGAAAAGCCGGTTGCTTACTTCAGTAAGAGCTTGGCTACTGCAGAAAGAAAGAGCTCCTTGCAGTTGTGAGGTCCATAGAACACTTTCACCATTATCTGTATGGGAGAAAGTTTGTCGTGAGAACAGATCATTCATCCCTGCAATGGTTACTCTGATTCAAAAACCCTGAGGGTCAAATTGCAAGGTGGCTACAGAAGCTGCAGGAATATGACTTTACCATCACCCACAGACCAGGTTTAAAACATTCTAATGCAGATGCATTATCCAGGCGGCCTTGCTGGCAGGACAACTGCAGCTACTGCCCAAGGCAGGAAAGCAAGGAGCTGGCTGCCTTGGAGGAGGAGAGAGGGCAGAAGCAGATGGAAGGCCCGGGCCTGTTGGTTTGCAGAAGCACGACTATCCCTTCTGGAGAGACTGAGACGCTGCAGGGGTGGACCCTTGAGCAACTGAGGGCCTTACAGAGAGAAGACCCAGACATCAAGAATGTGTGTGCGTGGAAAGTCAACTCACAAATTTGCCCTCCCTGGGAAATGGTGTCCCCACTCAACACTACTGTGAAGGCCTTTTGGTCTCAGTGGGAGAGTCTAGAGCTTCGAGATGGCATATTGTACAGACGATGGATAGAGCCCGCGGGGACTGGATATAGGTGGCAGCTGGTTGTGCCAGCAAAACTAAAGAGAGAAGTGATGGTGTTGTGCCACGATACTAAAATGGCTGGACACTTTGGTGTGGCAAAAACCCTTGCCCGGGTAAGGGAGAGTTTCTACTGGGTCAAGTGCAGGTGGGATGTGGACAACTGGTGCAGAAAGTGTGATGCTTGCACAGCAAAGAAGGGCCCCCCTAGGACAGGGAGAGCCCCAAAGCAGCAATATCTGGTGGGTGCCCCAATGGAACGTGTTGCAATAGATGTTCTAGGGCCCCTCCCCGAAACAGATGCTGGCAACCGCTACATCTTGGTTGCAATGGATTATTTTACACGATGGCCTGAGGCTTGTGCCATAAAAAATCAGGAGGCTGTGACAGTGGCAAACGCCTTGGTTGACAACTTCTTTTCAAGATTTGGGGTGCCTGGCGAATTACACTCTGATCAGGGTAGGAACTTTGAATCAAGAGTGTTCCAGAAAGTATGTGAAATTCTGGGAATCCACAAAACACGGACCACCCCCGCACATCCCCAGTCTGATGGCATGGTGGAAAGGTTCACCCGCACCCTGGGGGTACAACTGGCAACTTTTGTGCATCATCATCAAAGGCATTGGGATGAACATATCTCACTCCTTCTGATGGCATATAGGACAGCAGTTAATGAAAGCACCGAGTGTACTCCAGCCCTCCTCATGTTTGGGCATGAGTTGAGGACTCCCACCTGCCTGCTTTATGGCACCCCTGAGGGTGAGAGGGATAATGCCGACCCTTTGGACTATGTGGAAGGGTTGCAATGTAAATTAGAGAAGGTGCACCAATTTGCAAGAGAAAATCTGAAGATTGCCTCAGATAAGATGAAACGCTTGTATGATGTGAGGTCCTATGGGGAAAGTTTTGTGAAGGGTGACCTGGTGTGGTTTTATAATCCAAAAAGAAACAAAGGCAGGAGCCCTAAACTAGATAAACCTTGGGAAGGGCCATATGTGGTTCTCAGAAAAATAAATGAGGTAGTTTACCAGATCCAGTTAGGCCCCAGGCACAAGCCCAAAATTATTCATAAGGACCAGCTGTGGAAGTATCAAGGGAACCAAACATGTTACTGGTTCTTCCAATCAACAGTGGGGTTTCACCCAGCGAGCATAGAGACAGAGCAACGGGTTCCGCCTATGCAAGGGGGTTCCTTGATGGTAGCTGCTGCAGCCGAAGATTATTCATCTGGGTTAGGTAGTGGGGGCTCCGCTACACTGTCTGCCAGAAGACCTCAGAGACATAGGAACATGCCACAGAGATTAGATCTCTGAGCTGGAATAGTGACTTGTATTTGCTGTTCTGTAGTGTGGAAATGAGACTGTAGAATGACTATGTTGTAATGATGTATATTGCAATGTCTTCCTAACCTGTATCTGTTATTTCTTTGTAGGAAAAGTTGTTATTCTGTTGTTGTTTTTTGCAGGTCTGGGACAGACCTCTTTCAGAGAAGGGTGTAGTGTTATGAGCATGGGGGGGGCTGGAATGGATGATTTCTGTGGGTCACCTTTCCAGCCTCTGATTTGGAATCCTATGCCTGGGAGGCTGGCTCTGCTAGCCAGATGAATCTCCTTTGTTAATCAAATAGAGTGGCTAGGTAGTTAATGGTCCTATTTAGTTGCCCCGGCAACTGGTGAAAGGGGCTAGGAAGATCCTTTTGTCATTTTAAACTCTACAGGAGAGCCTTCCCCCCCACTCCTGGCAGCTAGCAGAGGTGTGGGCGGGTAATTTTGGGGTGTGTTCTGGAGAATGGCTGGGGCTGCAGGCATGCAGAGAGGCTATCCCTCTGCATCATGGTGATAGGATGCCCCTGCACCCACATGGAAAAGCTGGATATTAGACTGCTGATGCCTTGAACCCCTCCATCCTAAGCTCAGGTTGGGATGTGTGTAAGTAAATAAACCATATTCCACAAAGACACCGCAGTCTCCACTGACCTTCTTCCCAAAGGGAACCAAACCCTGGATGGGTGCAGGAACCCCCCAGAATCTTACCGCTCGGAGATTGGGGAGGCGCGCAACAATATTTTAATTTTAAAAGAAAAAAGTGATATAAATATTTAAGACAATAACCAGTAAGTATATATACATTTGATGGTACTGTTAATTCACTAATATGCAAAAAAACCCTTGCGGTTTAAGAACGTACATATAGCCAACAGACATTTCTATCAATCTTTAAAAAGCAGGGAAATTGGGCAGCTACAGTAAATGCATTAGTGAATTTCTCTGCTTTTTAATCCAGGAGGCAAGAAATGGGATCCTGTGCAAGTTTGCTGAGAATGGATTGATCATTTGCATGCTGATTGACTTCAGTGGGATTTACTCCCCTGCAATCATGCTTAGGATAGGTAAAACTGACCATGGCGAGGGAGGCCTGGAGTGGCAGGGGAGGAGGAAGAAGAAAGAGGGGAGGAGATGAAGATGGGAGGAGGAAGGAAGAAGAGAGGGGAAGGAGGGTAAAGGCAGGTTTGATAATTTGCATGCTTATTGAGTTCAGTGGGATTTGCTGAGAGTTGCTAGGAGATGCCCTGTTCCACTCACAGAGCTTCAATCAGAGCGGCTAACTGTTAAACTGCTCTGGCCAGTGGAGCTCTGTCAGGGGAATAGGAGTCTCCTCTCAGCACCCTTCACAAACAACACTTCCCGGGATTCTTTGGGGGAAGCCATGACTGCTTAAAGTGGAATAAAGGTCTGGTGTGGGAATGGCCCCCTGATTAGCCAAGCCCAGCAGCTGTGCGTTTTGCTTTTAGAACACTGACAGTTGGTTCGTACTGAACATGCCTGGGCTTATCATTGAGTTCAATGCTAAATTTCTTAAATTAATTAAAAATCAGCCGGGCATTTTTTTAACTTTTAAACTGCAGAAGATGAAGGTCAGAGTATGGGCCAAGGTCGGTAATAAGATTAAAGGTACTGTGAACATGGCTGATTTTTAATTAATTTCAACAGATTATGAGAACTCTACAGAAAAAAGTCCAAAAGAGGTCTGGTTTTTTTCCTGTCTCTGTTTACACTTTGAACTCTCGGTTCTCTCTGTTTTGTGTATCGCCATGAAAATTTAGGGGGTTGTTAAGCAAGTATGTCTAAGTTCAGGACTATAAGTTTTGTCAGGTTTTGTTTTGAAATGAGCTTATGGTTAGCATCAGAATGGCATGGGGGTATTTTCAATTTAACATTGCAGAATGCAAAAAATCCATGCTGACTATAGTATACAGCCACTCTTGTGGCTGTATATTAAGAACACAAGAGCTTTTTTGATCAGGTCAGTGGTCCATCTTGTCCAGCATCCTGTTCTCAAAGTGGCCAACCAGATGCCCATGGGAAGCCCAAAAGCAGGACCTAAGTGCAAGAGCACTGTCCCCTCCTCTGATTTCCAGCACCTGGTATTCAGAAGTATACTGCCTCTGACTATGCAGGCAGAGCATTATGAATGCTCATTCTAGCCAGAGAGTGAACCTGAACCTGAACTCAAACCCAAAACCTGGATAACACTGGTAGATCTCATTCCAAGACTGCAATTTTCTCTGTGAGAGAAGAAGGCATTTCTTCCTTTGAACCTTGTCAGTTGTTGTTGTTGTTGTTGTTTTGGTGGCTATTTCCTCTAAACCAGACCTCTGGGGTTGGAGCTTTGGCTCATAAACAATTTTGGACAGATTTAGCTGTTTTATATATGTTATTTTCTTATTTTATTTTTTGCTTATTCCCAGATGAGGCTCAGATGTCACTATTTTGTTTTATTTTTTTCTTCAATTTTCACCTGGATTAGTTTTCTGTTTGGATATTCCTGGATCCTCTATCCAGGACATCAGACTGATGTCTGCTAGTGTGTCTCTAACACAGCCTTTCCCAACCAGTGTGCCTCCGGATGTTGTTGGACCACAACTCCCATCAGCTTCAGCCACTGGCAATGGCTGAGGCTGATGGGAGTTGTGGTCCAACAACATCTGGAGGCACACTGGTTGGGAAAGGCTGCTCTAACACCACAGGAACCTGCTTCCTGAATTCCACTCTTGATTGGTAGTAACTTTGCCTCTTCTCTTAAACGAAAAGGCTGTATAGTTAGCACAGCTGTGAATGTAGCGAGCTCAACAAGAGGGCTGGTGAGTTTAGGTGGGCCAATGTAAGATTCAGCAATGGTTAAATTCTAGTTATTTTTTATCTTGCATACAGTAATTCTTGCATGTAAGAACCATTTTATCTGAAGTTTTATTTCACACTTTATTTGCCATGTAATAATTATATTTGATTTTTAGCTGCATACATTGTTATTTATATTTCTTTCCTCAGTCTTCAGTTATGTATAATGTGCTGTTGATTTGTCTTTGATATTAATATACTTAGATCTTTCATGAACTGAAATGCATTCATTGCTGATTATTTCAAATACATTTTCTAAACTGATTTCAGCCTTTGGTCATATTAGGCACCACTTTCTCACCTACTGGGGTAAGTAAGGGGCCTTACTTTCATCTGCCTTCACTGAACTAAAACTGAACCCAAATTTAGAATCGCTCAGTTGCTTTGAACTTGAACCAGATCTGAACCTATAAACACCAAAAAAAATGGTAACAGGTTCAAAAAAAGTGGTCCATTAGAAGTAAGGGGAAGGCTGACTTTGTTGAAGAAAGGCCTTAGTCTTCTCTAGCCTTAAAGATGCTAGCAAAAAAGACTTTATTTCCCAGATACCCATGAAATGGATGGTGGGGGGGATCAGACTGATAATTCTCCAGCATTTACTTTGACCCCAAGTACAAACAGGTTCCCCAACACAAGAAAGAGCAAACATAACTAAACAGTGAGCTAATCTGGCATTTCTTTAGATTTATATATGAAATGATAAACATGAGTATGACTGATTTTTCAATCAGAAATGACTGGGTAGTTCACATGATGACCTTGGGCTTCTCAGAATCTGAGACTTTTCAAAATGCAAAAGACAAGACACAGTTGGCTAAAGCAAAGGCTGCAATGCAAAGCACACAAATGTTCTTTAATCAGTGTGGCTCATTCTTGGGTATTCACTGCCAAAAACCACAGCCTCATATTTAACTCCCTCCTCCCACTCTGTAATGTCTAGCAGTAATTACCCATGTCATAATATCACAGCATATTTCCACAGCAATGCTCCACAATATTGGCTGATGATGGTGGAGGGCAGGAAAATCAGCACAGGTAAGAACAGAGTGGGAATGGTGAGCTAGATCAATAGCTGCTTTTATTGGCAGTAAACATGTCTCGTTTGGATCTCAATAAAAGTGAAATTAAGAATAAAAAATTGGTCAGCTGGATCAGATGCTTTTCTCTTAGGATGCCTTGATAATTTTTGCTGCCTTTCTATATCCTTTAAAGTTATTTGATATCCAGTTGTTTTTTGAGATGGGATGCCTTGAACTGTACACAGTATTCAAAAATGTAGTAGTGTAGTAGCAAATTCAGAACTGCAGTGTCCCTTCATGATAGTCACACCACACCACCTCACAGCCACACCCCCAGGACTCACTGCCTCTTCTTCAGAATGATAGAACCAGAATAAAACCATTGTGTGCACTCAGTCGCTCTCTCTGGGGGTTAAATGTTGCCAGAAAAGTTTTGATTTTAAGAATTCTGAAATGAAGTCAAGTCTGGAACTAGGATTGGGAGACCAAGGTACTTTGCCATGAAGCTCACTTCTCACTTACCCTAGGAGCCAATCAGCGTGAAACAGCATGAGGTAGCTACCTAGAAGAGTCGTATCAGTGACTGACTCATCTCTTTTCATTCTGATTCTCCAGTCAGCACAAAAGGACAAGGAAGCATGTTGTTAGCCAAGTTAGAAGACTCTTCTCAGTGGCTAACATGTTTGTTCTCCTTTCATGCTGATTGGCTCATATATAGGGGCCCTGCTAGGACTATGCTCCCAAAAAAGTAGGGGGTCTACAAACCCTTACGGTCCTGGATAATTACATCCCTGTGCCACGGATTTATCTAATGGTACTACATGTTCTTTGCTGCTAGGACAGAGAGAGAGAGAGAGAGACAGACAGACAGATGGACAGACAGACAGAAATATCTGAAATGAGCTGCAACTGCATTTTCTGTCCCTTGCTGTGCAAACCAATGTGGAGCACATGTTGGGTACATACCTTGCACTTTCTTTGGTCACATCCACACCATACATTTAAAGCACTCTTGTACCACTTTAAAAGTCATGGCTTCCCCCAAAGGATCTTGGGAACGGTAGTTTGTTAAGGGTGTTGACCTCGCAGACCTATAATCCCCAGCACCCTTACCAAACAATAGTTCCTAGGATTCTCCATGACTGTTAAATTGGTATAAGGGCACTTTAAATGCATGGTGTGGACAAATATACTTCACTAAATTAGTAGTACATGTTTAAAAACTAATTCTTTTCTCAAATTAAATATTAGTCTTTGGTTATTTTATAGGAATTATACAGCAATCAAAAAAAGTTTGCTATTATTTTTTATTTATATAACAAAATTTATATACTGCTTGATTGTAAGAAACCCTCTAAGCAGTTTAAGATGCAATCCAACTAGCATTTATGCCGTGCTGAGGGGAGTTGGATGCAGCGGATCTCCAGGTGAGCTAGGTGGGTCCTGGCTACAGCCGGGCTACGCTGATGTAAGTCCCTCAGCCTGGCTGAGCCAGGGTTCAGGCAGGCCAGCTTGACTGAGCCGGGACCCAGCTGGCTCAGCTCAGACTGGTGCAAGTAGAGCCAGCGTAAGCTGGTGTAAGGTCCGTAAAAGGGGCGTGTTGCGGGAGGTGCTCAGGTGAAGGGACTTAGGTCACATCCAACTCGTGTTTGGAGTGCTCCTGCAGGTCCTAATTCAGGCAAACGTTATGTGGGGGAAAAGGTCGGTCTAAGAAAATAATTGCAGCAGAAGTGAATGGACAGGGCATACTCCCCTGGTAATCGTATTTGGGAGAGCAGGCTTTCACTTTCTGGTCCCTGTGCACAACTCCCAGCTGAGCAAGCATTTTTTTTTTATCATTAATTTTATTCAAATTTTCCAACAAAACAAAACAAAACAAAAAAACAAATTAAACAATAAAATAAAATGTTGACTTCCGATTTGTCGCAGATCAGTTATAGGTCTATGATATATAACAAACCTGTCTCTTAATATATTACAAAATCACTTTCCTCCAGTAGTTATCTTAATTAATCATCAAATCTCATTAACATCACTTTATTCTTTCCGCAAAAAGTCAAAGAGTGGTTTCCACTCCTTGAGAAATATATCCCTCAATTTTTCTTCAAATAAACATGTCAATTAATCCATCTCATCAAGTCTACTAGGACCAATAATTTCAATAGCCATTTTTCCATTATCACTGTTAATTCCATCTTCCAACTTCCATCCTTGCACCCATAATAATCTTGCTGTCATCCTTCTTGTATCTTTAAAATAAGATTTTTTTTGTCGTTCTTTTCTTAATTTATATGCTAACCATTTCCCTGGTTTATTTGCAAATTCAAAAGTCCTTTGTTTAGCAAAATTTATTTTCCTTTCAATTTCTCTCACTGTCAGCATTGATACTTGGTTCTGTAACATTTTAATTTGTTTTACAATAAAAACTTTAGTTGGATTCTTTTTCAATTCTTCCTCTTTTTGTTTTATTTCTTCCAAGATTAATTGCATTTTCTGTTGTTTCTTCTTTTTTAATTCAGAGTTACATTTAATAAAATATCCCCTCATGAATGCTTTACTTGTATCCCAAACAATATTTTCATCTGTTCCTTTATATAAATTATGTTCAAAAAACTCTTTTAATTTCTTCTTACATTCTTGTACTACTTTATCATTCTGTAATAAAGATTCATTTAGTCTCCATCTAAATCCAAGATTTTTCTTTTTAAAAGTTAATATCACAGGATTATGATCAGAGAAAGTTTTTGGTAATATGTCCATCTTGGAGATGTCTTTCACTAGATTTTTAGACATCCAAATCATGTCAATCCTCGAGAATGCTTTGTGTCTTTCTGAAAAATAAGTGAATTCCTTTGCGTTATTATTTATGTATCTCCAGGTATCCACCAATTCTAAATTTTCCATCAACTCAAAGCAAATCTTCGGTAATTTACCCTGTGTCTCTTTAATGTTTTTCTCAGAAAGTCTGTCAATTTGTGGTGAGATTACTCCATTCCAATCACCCATAACACACCAGTGATCATATGAGAAATCTAACAATTTTTCCATAAGTCCCGTGTAAAACCTTGTTTTATCTTCATTGGGGGCATAGATACCCACTATCATAATTTTTATCCCCGTAAGGTAATTTCAACCCCCACAAATCTGCCACTATCATCCGATAATATCAATTTAGGAGACAATTGTGGGTTAATATAGAGAACAACACCATTTATTTTTTTCAATCCAGCCGAAATAAATTCTTCACCCAAATTTTTACAAATCAAATATTTGGAATCTTTCTTCTTGATGTGAGTTTCTTGTAAACAAATTATATCCAATTTTAATTTTTTCAAATAATGAAACACTTTCTTTCTCTTCTGCGGAGTATTGGCTCCATTTATATTCCAAGTTAGATATTTGTAATCCATCTTCAAGTGTGTATTTTAGAAAAGTCTGTACCTGTTGCTCCCATTGATCCATCCTCTTCTTTTCCTTCCTCTGCCTGTTCCTGTTGACTTTGTTTAATTTTGTCTTCTTCCATGTCTTTTGAAGCTTTTCTCAAGAAATCCCTTGCTTTTTGAACTGTATTCAATCGATACTTCTGTTGTCTAAATGTAAAGATCACTCCTTCAGGAACATCCCATCTAAATTGGATTTTGCATTGTTTAAGTTTTTCTGTAAAGAAAGCATATTCTTTTCTCTTGCGTAAAAGTCTAATAGGAATTTCCTTCATCACAAATATTTCCTTGCCATCAATTTTAAGGGCATTGTTAAAATGTTGTTGTAAAACCATATCTCTGGTCCTCTTTTTTACAAAATGGACAAGCACATCTCTTGGAATTCTTTTCATTGTTGCATATCTGGAATTAATTCTGTAAACTTTGTCTATTTCAAATTCCATCAAATCTTCATTCCAATCCAAAAATTTTACCAAGGCGTTAACAATTTTATCTCTGATATCTTCACCTGTTTCCTCAGGAATTGCACGAAATCTCAAACAATGTTCTTTATCTCTAAGTTCCATGACAGCCATATAGTCCAAGTTTTTTTCCAGTTCCAAATTTAATATATCTGTTCTGTTCTCCAAGGTTTGCACCTTTCCTTTAGTATTTTTTACATCCTCAGTTACTTGTCCAATTGTACCTTTAATCTCGTCCACTTCTTTTCTCATATGGTCCTTTATATCTTTCAGTTCTTGTTGCATTTTGCCAAATTCAGCTTTCATCTCCTGTCTGTCCTGTATCATTTCTTGTTTCAGGTCATTAATCCCATCCATTATTTTCTGAAGCATATCTGGGGAGATAGCCCCTTCCTGTACATCAGTTGAACCTCTTCGCTCCAGAGCCTTAGCTGTTTTCCTGGTTGTCATTCTTAAAAGAAGCCTTTAATTTCTAATATTAACCACTGTTCCCAAACATAAAGGCAATCTATTTCTTTCTTTTTTTTCCCAACAACAAAAGAGTTAATATTCCAAGCTTGTTGACTTCTGGCCAGCACAGTTCTTATCTCCCTCACGTCCAAGAATGCAAAACAAATTTGGTTCACAGCACCGAACAATTAGTAACATACACGAACAGCAGATTCGTCCAAAGAAAGTAGTCCAAGAAAAAATAGTCCCAGATATATATCAATCAAATAATCATCTAAATTAGAGTTTCTCATCGGATAAGTTACCCCTCATCCGTTTTAATCTTTATAATTCCAAATTCAGGCCAGATTTTTGCCATAAGAAAATTAAAATAAATTGTTTAAATTTTCTTTCCTCCTCCTTAATTCCTTGTATAAAAGAGAAAGTGCAACTCACCCAGGTATTTTAATTGCTGATTCTTTTAAACAAATCTCTTTTGCTGTAGTAATTTATGCCAAATGATAAGATTAGACAGAAGGAGGCTCGCCTGTTATAGATCGTTTTAAAAAAATAAATGTCTCGCTTTTTTCAGCCCAGCTTGCTGGAAGTCCTGACTCCGTCCTCGGCTGTTAGGTATACCTTCCTTTCCCAGGAGATTCCTGATCAATTCCAGCCACCGACAGCCCAACGAAGTTTCTGTGGGAAATCTCTTCGGTTCACCCTTGCCTGGGAGAACATTACACCAGTCAAAGTTTCCTTTTGACTGGTTTTAAACTGAAAAAAGCTTCCTCTGAGACAGAGCTCACTCAGAGGCAGCCACAGGCGGAGCAATCCTTCTGGGAAGTCCCCAGCTGAGCAAGCATTCAGCCAATCCAGAGACTCCTGAATGGCAGTTGGATGCAGCAGAATTTTACACTGGCTTCTCTTGCTCCAGCACAACTTATGCCGGCTTCCCCTGAGTTGGATTGCTCTGTTAATCTACCTGAAATGGGTCCAAAGCAATTCAAAGTGCCTCAGCCCATTAATAAACCATTTTTTAAAAAGTTGGTGTCTGAAGGTGTACTGAGCTGGTAAATTAAAAAAAAACCTGAGCTGGTGAGTCCAAACCCAAATTGGAATGATGCAAGTTGTGTTTTTTTAATGTGATAGGGAGTCAGTTCTACTGACTCCCCCTGAGGTACCCTGTCACCATCCAGCCTAAGTCAGATTAGTCACAACTGCCACAGTATATTGCCAGTGTTAGGAGCAATAGTACCAATGCCCTGAAGCTGCAGCACATTCAACAACCTGAAAGCTAGCCAGCCATGTGCCACACAACCTGAGATTAGCCATTTCCACAATTCCTTGGCACACCCAAGGAATATTTTCTGCTCCGTTATTGGAAAGGTAGTAGAGATAAGAGTCTGTTTTCTAAAAAAGCCTCTCAATCACAGCCCACATAGGAGTAACCAGGACTGTGAGGGGGAGGAGAGTAGGGTTGCCATATTG
Source organism: Rhineura floridana (assembly GCF_030035675.1). Lineage (NCBI taxonomy): Eukaryota > Metazoa > Chordata > Lepidosauria > Squamata > Rhineuridae > Rhineura > Rhineura floridana. The sequence goes on along the minus strand of NC_084482.1, from coordinate 87,201,356 downwards.
CCCAGTTAGCCGGGTTTTATGCGGATTCTTTCCATGCCACCCAGTGCCCGTTTAGACCATTAGGTGGCCCGTATCCTCAGCTTTAATTTTTTTTAAAATTAAGTTTCTAGATGGTCCGGTTCTCAAGATATACATAAAAAAATCAGCCACCCCCCGCAACTGTTATCTTTTTAACAGATCTGTATAGCAGTTCATAGCTCTAACCCCGCCCTTTCAGGATTGCAGCCAATACGTGAAGCCAGGGTTGTGTTTGGTTGACCTGAGGAAGTGCCTAGAAGACATTGCAATGCCAGAAAATGGTGGTTCCCCGTTTATCTGAAAATCTCATAAATTGGGTAAGTATATACATTTCAGGTTTTTTTCCCTCTTGTGTGCAGGAGTCAGATCCTGGGATGCTGAAGAGGGCAGTATTTTGAAGACCTTTTGTGTCCCACCTTTTGTGGGAGTAAAAGCAATGCTAATCACATATACCCAGATTAAATACCATTGAATTCAATAGGACTTCCTTTTGAGTAGACATGGTTATGAATGTGCTGTAAATTAATGGGACTTTTGAGTGAACATAGCAAAGGATTGTGTTGTGTTGTAAATGTTTCTGTGCCTCTCCAATCCTATTTTTAAAGCAATTAGGCAGGGCTTACTTAGGTATTACAGTTTTTATTATGTAGGAAACTAATACTGATTTTTTTAAATGCTCTGCAATGACCAACTGGTTTGACAATAAACTATCATATGGGCTGTATGTATTTTTACATCTGCAGTGTGTGTATGGAGTCTTTCCCTGTGAGGTAGGGTTGGTGATTGGAAACCAAGGCAGCTCACAATAAGAAATAAATCCCTTTAAAACCCAATAACCATAAGGCAAGAAAACAGCCTAAAGAGGCATGATTCTGAATTTTGGGTTGGGTGAATGAAGTTTATTTTATTATTTGATTTATATCTCGCCCTTCCTCCCAGTAGGAGCCCAGGGCAGCAAACAAAAGCACTAAAAACACTTTAAAACATGATAAAAAAAGACTTTCAAATATATTAAAACATTTGAAAACATTTTTAAAAAGCTTTAAAACATCTTTTTTAAAAAGAAAGAAAGAAAAGGCTTAAAAACATATTAAAAAGCAATTCCAACACAGATACAAACTGGGATAAGGTCTCAACTTAAAAGGCTTGTTGAAAGAATAAGTTCCTTATCACTTGAGGCTGTAGTTCTCTGCACACTTCCCTGTTTGAGTAAGCCACACTGAATACATTGGGACTTGCTTCTGAGTAGAAAAACATAGGATTGCACTATAAATATCTTTACAGATTGTGTAAATAATAAACATATTTGATAGTCATGCTTATATAAATATTTACTCATACTGTGTCCCAATAAGTATTTGATTTCACACTATGGTTGTAGATGATTCCTCTAAATTTTAAGTGTGCCCTTCTTCCTTGGGGTGGTCATGGTTCTCCGTTGTTTTCATCCGGAGGGGAAGATAGGCTGAGAGATGGTGAGTAGCACATGGTCACCCAGTACACTTTATTGCTCATTTCGATTTTGAAAAATTAATTAAAATGATCAACATATTTAGAGCACATCCAACTCACATTTAAAGTGCATGACTTCCCCTTACTGATCCTGGGAAGTGTAGTTTCCCCCGCACAGTTATAGTTCTCACCACCCTTAACAAACCACAATTCCCATGATTCTGTGGTGGGATTCATGTTCTTGAAATGGGTATTGAATGTGCTATAAATGAATGGTGTGGATCTGCCCTAGGTATGATGTGCATTCAAGAGTAAATTGCAAAGAACAATTTTAAAAGATACTTTTTTAAACAGGGGGAGGGTTGTAGCTCATTGGTAGGGCATATGCTTTGTATGCAAGGTCCAAAATTCAATTTCTGGAAAAGACTATTGCCTGGAATCCTAGAGAGCCAATGCTAGTCCAGGTCATCAGTACTGAGCTAGATGGTACACAATACCTGATGGAACGCCTCTCCTGACATGAACCCACCCATACACTATGCTCATCATCAAAGGCCCTCCTCAGGATGCCTACTCTGAGAGAAGCTCGGAAGATGGCAACAAGGGAGAGGGCCTTCTCAGTGGTGGCCCCCAAATTATGGAATGATCTCCCTGACAAGGTGCGCCTGGCACCAACACTGTTATCTTTTCGGTGCCAGGTCAAGACTTTCCTCTTCTCCCAGGCATTTTAGCATGTGTTTTTAAATTGTTTTAAATTTTTAAATTGTGTTTTAAATTGTTTTTAAAAGATGTGTTTTAAATTTGTATATTTGTTTTTAATGTTTTTACTTATTGTAAACCGCCCAGAGAGCTTCAGCTGTGGGGCGGTATATAAATACAATCAATCAATCAATCAATGGCCTGAGTCAGTATAAGGCAGATTCCTTTGTTCCTAAAAATGGGAAGAGACTCAAGGGCCACAGTGACTCCAATATCTATTTATGTATTTTTATTTACAACATTTATATACAGCTTTATTGAAAAAAATATCAAAGCGGTTTACAGAAAGAATTAAAACAATAAAATTATTGGCAAAAACAGTTAAGGACAGATATTTAAAAACATTCAAAATAATAAAACCAACAATGAGTTAAAAACAGATTTAAAAACACAATATCTACATGCCTGCAGAGGCTTGCTTCAAGAAAAATGATTTTAGCAGGTGCTGAAAAGAGGCATCTGCCTAATGTCAGTAGGCAAGGAGTTCCAAAGCATAGGTGCTGCCACACAAAAAGACTGATTTCTTACAAGAGCAGAACAAGTACTATGTGGCACCCATAACATGGAAAGCACACCTTGAACTTGGCCTGGTAGCAAATCAGCAACTAATGCAGATTTCAGAGCAGAGGTATTAAGTGCTGATAGGATCTCACTCATGTCAGCAATCGTGCTGCAGCATTCTGCATTAACTGCAGTCCCCAGGTCAGGTTGTGCTGCATGGGGATTTCTGGGACCTTGGCTGACTGGCTGCCAGGATTTTTTTAGTTTGGGTTTTTGGTTATGAATCCTGACTGGTTGTGGAATGCTGAGTTTTCTGCATTACTCATAGGAATCTTGTTGTAGTTGGTATGGTATTGCATTTAGGAAAGTATCACTGTCTTTTGTGTTGTTGTTGTTTTCTATTTGGATTTCACTTATCTTTAACTTCACTCCATTACAGCCATAGAAGTAACAGCAGTGGTTCCATGCGCTCAGCTCAACCCCCTTAAACCCTTTTCTGCCTACCTTGTGGGCTGCTATAAACTCACTTTGATAGCCAACCCAATTCCAGTGAGCAATAATGGACAGAGAGAAAACACACACAGTTTGATTTACATTTACAGACAGCAGCTTGGGAACAACAACAGTTGCAGCCACACTTCCCAGTATGTGAATTCTCTTTTACCACTATTGGGCAAGAAACAAACCATCATGCAACCAACAAGGTGCATCATCAGTGGGTTTAAGGGAGTGAGCTGAGCGCATGGAAACACTGTTGTTGCTTTTATGGCTGTAACAGAGTGAGGTTAAAGGTAAACAAAATGCAAATAGAAAAACAAAAGACAGTGATGATTTCCTAAATTCAGTACCATACCAACCACAAATAATCCTGGCAGCCAGTCAGCCAATGTCACAGAAATCTCCATGTAGCACAATCTGACTTGGAGGCTGCAGTTAGTACAGAATGCTGTGGCATGATTGATGATGTGAGTGAGACCCTGTCAGCACATAATACTTCTGTAATATGCACTGGTTCAAGGTGTGCTTTCCATGTTATGGATGCCGCATTGTACTTGTTATGCACTTGTAAGAAATCAATCCTTTAGTGTGTGGCAGCACCTACACTTTGGAACTCCCTGCCTATTGACATTAGGCAGACTCCTTCATTGTACTCTTTTCAGCACCTAGTGAAACATTTTTTTAAGCAGACCTACCCAGCCATGTAGAAGTTATGATGCTTTTTATCTGTTTCTAACTCATAGTTGGTTTTACTATTTTGAATGTTTTTACATACCTGTCTTTAGTTGTTTTTGCCACTAAATTTATTGTTTTAATTCTTTCTGTAATCTGCTTGGAGGCTTTCTACAATAAAGTGATATATAAATGTTTTAATAAAATACATAAATAAATTTCAGAGTCACTGTGGCCCTTGAGTCTCTTTCCATTTTTAGGCACAAAGGAATCTGCCTTATACTGGCTCAGGCCATTTGGTACCATCTAGCTTAGTATTGATGACATGGACTAGGATTGGCATTCCAGGATTCCGGCATTAGTCTTTTCCAGAGATTGAATTTTGGACATTTGCATGCAAAGCATATACCCTACCACTGAGCTACAGCCTTTTCCCTGTTTAAAAAAGTAACTTTTAAAATTGTCCTTTCAATTCACTAACGAATGCACAGCATGCCTAGGACAGATCCACATCATTCATTTAAAGCACATTAAACACACATTTGAAGCACATGAATCCCACCACAGAATCATGGGAACTGTCGTTTGTTAAGGGTAGTGGGAACAATTACTGTGAGGGGGAAACTACACTTCCCAGGATTCTTTAGGGGAAGTCATGCACTTTAAATGCTAGTTGGATGTGCTTTAAATGTATTGTGTGGATCTACTTCATAAACTTTGCCTATATGTAAGTTGTTTTAATTAATTTTTTTAATGGAAATGAGTTATGAAGTTTACTGGGTGACGATCAGCTACTCACCATCTCTCAGCCTAATGTGCCCCTCAGGATGAAAACAACATAGTGGAACCATGACCACCCTAAGGAAGAACAGTACACTTAAAATGTAGAAAAAGTAATAATGTACAACCATAGTGTGAAATCAAATACTTAGCACACATAGTATGAAGAAATATTGATATGAGTGACTGTCAAAGATGTTTATGATGTACACAATCTGTAAAGATATTTGTAGTAAAATCCTATGATTGTTTACTCAGAAGCATGTCCCAATATATTCAATTGGACTTACTCAAACAGGGAAGCATGCATAGAACTGCAGCCTCAAGTGATAAGGAACACTTACCCAAATCAAAATTCAGAATCATGCCACTTTAAGCTGTTTTGCAACTGTTTATACTTTTTATGGTTATTGGATTTTAAAGGAATTTATTTCTTGTTGTGAGCTGCCTTGGTTTCCAGTCTGCGACCCTACCTCACAGGAATGTTGGGAAGACTCCATATACACACATACTGGCTGTAAAAATACATAGACCCCATATAACAGTTTATTGTCAAAACCAGTTGGTTATTGCAGAACATTTTTTTTAAAAAAAATCAGTATTAGTTTTCTGCATAATAAAAGCAGTGATACCTATGTAAGCCCTGCCTCATTGCTTTAAAAATAGGATTGGACGAGAAAAAGATTTACAACACAAGCACAATCCTTTGCTATATTCACTCAAAAGTCCCATCAATTCACAGCACAATCCTAACCATGTCTACTCAAAAGGAATTCTTATTGAATTCAGTGGGGTTTACTCCGGGTATATGGGATTAGTATTGCAGCTTTACTCCCAGAAAAGTGAGTATTAGATTAGCTTCATATTGGGTAGGTTTTCAAAACATTGCCCTCTTCAACATCCCAGGAAAATTTAAACTTTTTTGACTCCTGCACACAAGAGAAAAAAAGACTTTTGGTACTGCTGAAAGCTATATACTTACTCAATTTATGAGATTTTCAGATAAACAGGAAAAAACCAGAGTTTCTACCTTTGCAATGGGGTCTAGGTACTGCCTGGAGGCCCAGAAAACCCTTGTCTATCTCAATCCTAACTGCATTTATTGGCTACAAACTGAAAAGGGTTGGGTTAGAGCAGCCAGCTAAGAGATCATTTCACAGAAGTTGTGGGGGAGGTGATGTTTTGGTGTATATCTTGTGAACCAGACCACCTAGAAACTTTTTTTTTAAATGAAAGCTGAGAGTCTGGAGATTAAGCTGACACCTGGCAACCCTACGGGGTGATGTGAGTTATAGTTCAGCAACATCTGGGTTCCCACCCCTGCCTTACACACTCCAGGGATGCATTTGGCCCTGCCTTCCCAAAACCAGAATCTCCCCTCCATTATCCCCTCACCTGAAGATTTATCTTTAGAGTACTGCCTGTGTCAAAAGTAGTTTGGGACTTCTGTAAGGCAGAACCTGCGAGGTAATACTTTTTTTAAAAAAATGGGTATATGCACACCAGAACTGTCACCAACTTTCCACTAGGGTGAATTTGGAGGGTTTTGCTCAGGAAAAAAAGTCAGAAGAAATTTGATGGATAGCAAAATTTCTCAACAGAAGCCTGCACTTCCTTAGTGCACATTCATCTGGATTACATCCGGCAGCTGTTAGCTTTAAATCACTTTTACTACAGGCAGTATCTTCGATGTGTATTGTTTTTCTAGGCCAATTTCATTCAAACTGCGACACACAGCAGATAATTAAAAAAAAAAATTAGGGAAGTTGTTTAGCCCCAATTCCACAGAAATATTGTCCAAAGCTCCATTCATGTCACATTTGCTGTATTCTAATCTTTTCCACTGAAGTACAAAGCAATATACTGCCAGGCAAAACTTGATATCTTGGAAATTCTCACTTGCCTATGTTGTGAAAAGAAGTATACGTAAAACTGGGTCATTTCGGTTCTTGAATAATTTACAGAGCAATCCTGTCTTCCTGCGTGGTGATAAAGGGAGAGGCCCTACCATGCATGGGAAGTACTGGCAAGGCAACAACACTGTGTGGAGGCTTCTGTCTCCACCGCAGTATCCTTTGACCTCCCAGGGAGTGTAGGATTGCTCCCTTAATCACAGGTATGACCTTTGGGTCTATTTACCTCTCTGATGCTCTCAGGGCATCATATTTCCTTCTGTTATCAATAGGCAGAGAGAAATTATTAACAAAATGTGCGGTGGAGGAGCATTTAGTAGATCACTGAGGAGCAAATCTCTAGGCTTCACTTCTTTATTTTATTTATTAAATTTATATCCCTCCTTTCTTCCCAGAAGGAGCCCAGGGCAGCAAACAAAAACACTAAAAGCATTTAAAATATCTCAAAAAAACAAAAGACTTTAAAACATATTAAAACAAAAAAAATTAAAAACGTATTAAAACAAAACATCAAAACATATTAAAACAAAACATCTTAAAAACATTTTAAAAACAACTTAAAAAGCAATTCCAGCACTGATACAGACTGGGATAAGGCGTGTCCTGAAAAGTCTTGTTGAAAGAGGAGGGTCTTCAACAGGTGCCGAAAAAATAGCAGAGATGGCACCTGTCTAATATTTAAGAGAGAGGAATTCCAAAGGGTAGGTGCCACTACACTAAAGGTCCACTTGCTATGTTGTGCAGAATGGACCTCCTTATAAGATGGTATCTGCAGGAAGCCCTTACCTGCAGAGAGCAGTGATTGACTGGGAATATAAGGGATAAGATGAGCTTTCAGGTATCCTGGTCCTAAGCTGTGTAGGACTTCGTATACTAAAGCTAGAACCTTGAACTTGGCCTGGAATGTAATGGACAGCCAGTGCAATTCTTTCAGCAGCAGGGAAACATGTTGGTGATACCCCCCCCAGTCACGCTGCCACATTTTGCACCAGCTTCAGCTTCCAGACCAACCTCAAGGGTAGACCCACATAGAGCGCATTAGAGTAATCCAGTCTGGAGGTTACCAGTGTGTGGACAACAGTGGTGAGACTATCCCAGTCCAGAATCAGCTACAGCTGTCTTATAGCTGAAGCTGGTAAAAGGCAATCCCAGCTACTGAGGTCACCTGGGCCTCCAGCTACAAAAATCGACCCTGGAGCACCCCAAGACTACAAACCTGCTCTTTCAGAGGGCGTTTGACCCCATCCAAAGCAGGCAATTGACCAGTTAGCTGAAGTCGGGAACCACCAACCCGCAGCACCTCTGTCTGGCTAGGAGTCAGACTCAGTTTATTGACCTTCATCCAGCCCACCACCATCACTTCTGTGATGCTTTACTTCAATAACAGACATTCCAAAAGCCTAAATCATCTAATTTTTGGATTTACACTTTCTGACTTTGAGTTACATTACAGACCCAGTGCCAGTGGATGGCCAGGTTGGGGCCCCTCCTTAGGGTGGGAGGGTGGCACTCCTGCTCTGTGGATCTCAGAGTGGGAGCTCCCAGGCACACACAAGCACGATACAGATGGTGTGTGCTTCAGTAACACCACCTGCGCCACCTGCCTGTTGCATTAGTGCATCAGTGCACACACCCCGTGCACTGTGCACATGCCTACCATCACCAAAAATGGCAGCAGGGGCATCCCTAAGAGGTTGACACCCCCACCACCATTAGTTGGTGGCAGGTGGGTGCACTGATTCTAGAGGCAGGTGGGCTTATTTAAGCCCCACACCACCTGTATTGGGAGGGGGTGCTGTGGGCCCGGGGCACACTGGAGCCTAAGGGTCCAGTCATGCTGGTGCCGGCTCTGGCAACATATATGAACAATATTTGAAAATAAGAGATCAAGCGGGTGTTATAATGTTATACTTCCTTATAACCACTGGACTGCTGCATTAATTTCTAATTCTTTGTATAAGGCATTATGGCAATGTTAGTTTATTTATTTATTTTTATTTTATTTATTATTTGATTTACATCCCACCCTTCCTCCCAGCAGGAGCCCAGGGCGGCATAGTTTTATATGAGATATGGATACCAGCCCGAGAGGTGGGTGTGTGGACTCCACTAAAAATCTATTGAACAGCTGTCATGTAATAACATTCTATCAGACTGTATTTCATTGTGCCAGATTTAACTCACAGTGTACCAAACTCCTAAAAATTATCTTCCCAAACAGTAAATAGATTGGTCCTGTGTTTGGTTACTGCAGAGCAGCAGTCTGCTCAAAAACCTTTCTTCTAGTTTAAATCAAAACAGTAGGAGTTTGGAACAGAACATTGCAATGATTTGAAAGGCCACAGCATGTGAATGTTTGAAGACCCGTTTTGTGTGGCTTCTCTGTTGTGATATTAACAAGTCAATGCTACAACCTGTGCTCACGGTGGGTGGTATACCATGGGATATCGATTGTACACGCTATTCAAGGAAACCAAGGTATTCGCTCTTTTTTTTTTTGAACCATACAATGTGTGAAGCATGCAATATGTGAAGTGGCACAAAAATATATTTTAAAAGTCTAAATCTGCAAGTGTTTATCTTGTGCCCTCTGCCAAGGAAGCGCAAATTCTGAGAGCAGAAATGTGTAGATTAAGTACTGCTTTGCAGAATTGATTCTCCTTCCAAGAAGAAGGGATTGTAGCTCAGGTCCCAGGCTGAATCAGCATCTTCAATTAAAAGGGAATAGACAGTACAAGAAAGGCCTGTGGATGAGACCCTGGAGAGCCACTGCCAGTCATAATAGACAGTGCTGGACGAGATAATTTTCAGTTTATCACAATACCAAATGCTACTGTGCATTCAACACTATGATCACTGCAAATTGCCATTTGTTCTAATAAACTGCTGCAGGGGGAAAAGAAGTTTGAAACTGTATGAGCTCTCTGGACTGAGTAAGATTTCAGAGGCCAACTAATGTGTGATGCAATATGTTGAATATTTCCATCACATCCCAGTTTGTACTTCCTGGCCTTGACTCTACAAGCCACCTACTGCGCATGCCTATTGGTTTTCTACGCAAAACTGGCATTGGGTGGTTGCTAGCTTAACATTCAGCAACTGTGCAAAATTCACCTTGCCCTGACTCCTACCATGTTACAGTCACAGCACATACAGAATCTATGTTATAAATTGGGCAAGAAGCATTTTTTTTCTGTCAATGTCTCCATTCCCTCATAATAGGGATGGGCAAGTCTTGTCAATTATGGCTTATTTCAGGTTCTAATTTTTCCATTCTTAAGTTCAGTTCTCCACATTTCTGGATCAGTTTGCATTTTTAAAAAAATCCTCATGAAAATTTATCAGCATTTTATTATGAATTTCTCTGCACTCAAGGTTGAATAATGTGAGTTTAGAAATATGGCTAAGTTTCGGTTCATGTATAGTGTTGGAAAGTGTGAATTTGGTAGGTTTGCCTTTAAATGTGAACTGAATTGAATTTCCTTCCCACTCCCACCTCAGGGTGATGCTTCACAGGTCATATACCAATTAGTGGTCAAAACCAGAGCCACCCCACACTGTTTCGTTCTCTTTAGATCTTCCCCAACTCACACTCTTTCCCTCTTAATCATCTTAGGTGGAAGCAGTTTCAGAAAAAAAAGTCTTTTCCAGCCCTGCATGGATGTGCCAGGATTGAACTTGACGACGTTTGCATATGAAGCACATATTCTACCCCCGTTTCCCTGAGTTACAGCCTTGTCTACAGTGGTCATCTGGGGGAGCCCTCTTCCATGTCTTGACCTCATCTGAGATATGGTTGGTGGCAGTGATCCACTCAACAGAAGAAGCAGGAGGGCCCTCAAATACAACATGGCTCATTTACCATGTTTTAAAGTAAGTGAAGTAATCATATTACCACCTAAAGGGAGGAGATGTAAAACCGTAAGGTCCAGAATCTAAAATTACCAAACTGCACCAGTGGTTGGTGGTAACAGGAGATACAGCTTTCTCAGTTGTGGTGCTCAGGTTTTGGCTGAAGTTTATTGCTCCAACAGAGGACTACCACAGGGGATTAACTTGGTCCCTTTCTAATGTCATTTTGCTACTTTCTGAAAACATCTTTTCTCTGGAACAGTCCATTGCTTGAAGGACTGTTTGATTTCACCTGGTTTCTTTCTTGTCTTCTACTTTTTGTCATTTTGTTTGCTGCTCTATCTTTTTTTTTTTTAATTGTGTTATGATTTTTCCCCATCCTCTTGTTAGTTACCTTGGATGGTTCAATTAAATGATTTAATAAAGAAAGAAATGTTGAAAAGGGGGATCAATTCAGTCTGTGATAAGTTTCCTGGTAACAGGTTACCAACATGTGAAGCCTGGTAAGTGATGTCATTACTAGAAATGGGAATGCCTGATAGCTTCCAACGCAAGTCGGGAAGGGATGAGTATGGCTCTGAGACCAATTCATTAAAGGTCCAGGAAAGATGTGAAGTCTGACAATGCTGAAAAAGAAATCAGCAGATAACCCATAGCAGATGGTGTGGTGGGACATTGTCATTACTGAGCTGCTGCTTACTGGGAAGGAGAGGAGGAGGGGCAAGGCGGAGGGGAAATTGGTGTGCTGCAAAGGCACCAGCAGGAGTGCTAGATTGGCTCCATCAATGCATTTGTACCACACCAACCTCATAGTTGCCTCTCTCCTCCTCCTCCTCCCCTTCCCAGTAAGCAGCAGCTGTGAGGAAGTCAGGTGAATGCTGCCACCCCCACCATGCTACCCACTACTGAAAATCATAAGCAAATAGCTAAAGTGTAAGGAGCTAACGAAAAACTCAAACACAGAAAGCTAAAGAATAGAGCAGTTGAATGTTACTGCTGATAAAGTCACAGCTATCAAATGAGCTGAATATGTAGTCAAATGAATCCAATTCCACTATACCCTTGAGCTCTAAAGAAGGTAAGAGTTTTTTGGGTGGAAGGTTCATGTTTAGCTATTACATGTTTAATCTTTTCTTTCCTACGGTAAATGGGTAAAGGTTATAACTGAAGTAGATATAGTTTTCAGAGCTTTTTCTCAAGTTGTGAAAGAAAAACAGAAGCAATCTGCAGGGTGATGCTACAGAAGATGACACAAAATATTGTTTGTCCTTGAATTTGCCCAGGAAGAGCTGGCCAAAAAAGAAAATCCTTAGGCTGGGAAATAGGGACGGTTAATATACCAATGTATTAATCACCCTCAGTTTTTAATTTTCTAAACAGGACCCAGGGGCAACTCTGTTCTTTCCCTCTGGAGACAATTATCTGCTGTAAATTTGCATATTTAATCATTGTTAAATATGAATAATCTATAAATGCAATGTTGCAAAATGCAAAAGGACTGCTAGGGAGGGAAATAGGTCATTATTATTGATTATAGGCACCATAATCACTCTTTAGAGATGAATTAATCACTAATAGCTCCATAGGCATATCTGAGGCTGTGGATAGCAAAAGGTTTAAGAAGAAGGACTGCAGTCAGGATTGGAAGCAGTTTATGGCACCCAACGGATTGGCATTCTATGAAAAAAAGGAGGGAGGGGATATAAAAGACTGTCATGGCCCCGTCAGAGGACTCATCAGACGAGGATGACTCGGGAGTAACAGCAGCAGACCCAGAAGGAGAAATGGAGGAAACTCCTGAGAACCCAGCTCCTTCTCCCCCTCAGCTGCAAAGCACCCCAGACACAGCTGAAGCCCTTCAGCCAGACGCAGACAGGGAACAGAATACTCCCCCCTCACCTGCAGAACGTAGACAACAGAAGGTCAGGCAGAAGAGGGGCAGGCCTGTCCACTTAAGGCCAAAACGCTGATGGCTCACACCTGCTGACAAACCTGCTACTTAAAAGTCAAACCTTGGCTCCAACTTGTTGCTGACTACAATGTCAGGCACGACCACTGTGTGTCTTCCTATCCCCTGAACCTTGACTTGGACTGATCTCTCGGCAAACTAGACCCAGACCTTCACTGACGTCTCTTCTGGATTTCTGGCTTGGCACGTAAGCTTCGGCCTCTGCCCTTATCTTGCTTCCTCCTTGCTAGCCTGGCAGATTTATAGCCAAGCTGCCGGCTGAGGACTTATGGCCTGGCAATTACCAAGGAATCTCCAGCCCTGCCTGCACCCCCACCGACACTGCTGTCTCAATGAAGAGCTGACAAAGACTGCAGTTGGGGATAATGTTCTCATGGAGGAACAATCAGCACGTAATCCCTGACATTAGGTTGCTGGTTTCTACAGCTAGTGACCCTACAGGAGATGTTGTGCCCCCAAATGTAGTAAAGGCACATCTGTACTTGTGAAATATATCTAAGTAAGTGACTGTCATTCACACCAATGGGAAGAGGTAAAATGCTATAAGTTAGAAACACTGTTGAAGTGAGGGCAAACACTGTCTCCTTTTGGCTTACACTGAGTGTCCTCCTGGTCTCCATTGACAAGGACAGTGGGGTTGTGAGAGGTCCATGTGTTCCTGCTGCACAGAATGCATAGACACACACACACAGGTCCCGGCAGTGTACAACAAGCCTTCCTTATTCACTCCAAGCCTTTCTGTCATAATGACAGGCATTTTATAAGTATAATTATAAGTCGTCTGACAGCTTAGCATTCAATACGTCTTCACTGGCTATCGTAATTCACATTTTTATTGACTGTCAGATTCCCAGGAAAGGTTTTCTGAAAGGCTCTGGCAGGGTTTTACTTGCCAGAGCACTGGTAAGGCAGAAATGTGTCCAAGATACATCATGGGTGTCGTTGCCTTTGTTACCAGCAATGTTGTGTTACCAAGGCCACCTGACATGATCATATGCCACCGCACCAGCTATTCTGTAGTTTGAATGTATTTTGATTAATTTACCATCTACCCATAAATCCTCTGGTATATTTCAACTGGAAGCTGGATGAATAACAGACTTGTACAGAAAACAATGTTTTCTACAATCAAAAATAGAATGATAGTAATGAGGTTCTTCATAAATAGCGTTTATACAAATCGGCAGAATTAAATGGAAAATTGTTTCCCTAATTCAGATCCTAAACCTTTCCATGGAATTAAATACAAAACTATGCCCTGCTGCTGAAAAAAGATTGCTTAAAAATCTCATAGAAAGGTTATTGCTGCCTCTTCAATTCTATAGGTTTTTAAAGGTTAATATTTGAATATCTAAGCTCTCAGGCTCTCACTCAGCAGCTTCAATCTTCACTGTGCAGTTTGAAGCAGCATTAATCAGCCTGAAATAACAAGACTCGTGCAGGCAGAATGATTTCTTTATTTCACTTTAATTATAACTTACAAGCTTAATACTGGGAAACTGACAAATGGGCAAGCAAGACGAATTATTGCTTTAAGGGTAATTATGGCCAGATAGAGCAATATATTATACCTCAGTGAAACACGCCTTCTTTATCAGCATAAAGAGAAATGTGTGCTGTCATTAAACCAGCTTTCATGTCAATAAAGAACAAGTCTTTGAAAAGAAATATGGAGGTGTTCAAATGACACATGCATCTGCCATATTCTAGAAGCAGAGTTTGCTCTATAGCATGACCATTCACTAGGTTTGCCAGGTTCAAGGCCTGAGACTGATCCTGTATCTTTAGGAGAAGAGAAAGTCAGCCAAGTGCAGGTGTTCTTGCAACCCTGTAATGGGAAAAACCACAAGGTGGAAGTCTCCCTTCCCCCTGCACAACTTTTAAAGATACAGGCTGGGCTTGGCAACCAAGAGGTCTTTTGTATCTTTAAAAGTTGTGCAGAGGGAAGGGAGAATTCCACCTTGTGGTTTTTCCCATTACAGGGTTGCAAGAACACCTGCACTTGGCTGACTTTCTCTTCTCCTAAAGATACAGGATCAGTCTCAGGCCTTGAACCTGGCAACCCTACCATTCACTAATATCACATTACATACCTAACACAGCCTTCTCACATCATCTCTATGTTCAGTATTCCAGCTGAAATAAAAATAGCTGCCCTTCCAAGCTGTCATTCTTAGGGCAGAACCACACATTGTGCAGAAAATAGCACCCAAAATGGTATTCCTGGATTGAGTTCTCCACCTCTGCCCCTAACATGTGGGATCACTAGGCCTGTGTCCTGATATTGTTGTGGCAAAGGTCCCAGGTTCAATCCCTGGTGTCTCCAGATAGGATCCAGAAAGACTCCTATCTCAAATTCTACAGAACTGCCAACTTATTTGGACCAGAGGGCACATTTCAAATTTTGAGAAGGCTGTTGTTTGCCCAAAAAGGTGTATTGTAGCCACTGAGGGTGTGATTTCTGGTGGAGAAAAGACAAGAGTTATAGGGTTCAACATACACACACCACAGTCTTTTTCTGGCTCATTCCTCCTTACACTGGTGACTGCAGTTTAAAAAGAAGTAGAAATCGCAATAAAGGCAATGAGACGTTTAATGCCACATCTAGTTTGGCTGTCTTGTCTGGAGAGACAGGTATTCAGAATGTGCCTACTCATATTATCAATATAAATTATTCACTGAAATTTAAAAATACATTGTACAAACAGACTGCCCCCTCCCCAAAATATGGATGAAAATCAAGAAACATTTGATGATAAATGGGTTGATAATATGATTATGACAATCTAAATCAGTTTCTAATTTTTCCACTCTTAAATTTAGTTCACATTTCTTCAATAATTTGCAATCTCTTTTTTAAAAAAACCCTCATGAAAATTCTACAGCATTTTAGTGAGAATTTCTCCTATATTCATTTTTATGCACACTTTCCGTAACATGTATTTTTGTAAACATTGGTTGGTTGGTGAAGTGCATTGCAAAATTCAAATTAGTGTGAATTTTGAAGGGTGGTTGTGTTTCAGTTCTCAGATTTTGGGGAGGAAGTGCAAATTTGATAGATGCAGTTTCAAATGTAAACTGAATTGAATTTCTCACCCATCCCTAACACACATCATACATTTAAATCACATGGCTTCTCCAAAAGAATCCTGTGAACTGAAGTTTGTGAAGGGGACTGGGAATTGCAGCTCTGTGAAGGGTAAACTACAGTTCCCAGGATTCTTTGAGGGAAGTCACATGCTTTATATATGCAGCCTTAATGCCTTTCAAAAGGTGGCTAGGCACACTCCCAGTTTATGTTGTCTAATCCATCATCAAAGTTTAGCTAGATAGAGGGAAAATGTTTAGAACAGGTGGAATGCTCACAGGCTAGAGAAATTATGTGGCCATTCTAGATCTTACTGCTTCTGATAAGTTCTCTCAGCTCCAAAGTAAGGATCGATGGGCCTAATCAACATTACATTTATATAAGGGCAGAATTCCTGCAGCATAACTCAGTTTTATATAATTGAAACTCTTCCATTCTTCGATTCATTAATTCCTTTTTTCCCTTCCAACTTCAGCTACTTCTCTTGCAAGCCAACAAAGCAAGCCAGCACTCTCTAAGGGCTCATGTGCTCTCCAGACCTAATTATCTACATGCTATCCCTCAAATAAAGGCTTTTATGGCAAGATACTAAACATGTTCTTCAGTGACCTAACCTGGCACTCACAGTAACTTCAGGACAATAAAAAGGTACAATTGCAGAATTCAGGTAATGGAACAAAACAAAAATGTCATCCCAAAAACTTTAGAGCCTGATCAATTGCTATGCATCTTGTGTCTGCTGAACTGAATTTCTTAAATACATCCCAGAAATCACAGTTCTCTTTGATAAAGCATGTAATCTCAGGTAAAGGGCAAGAAGGAGAAACAAAGTCCAATTTCCCTATAAGCTCATATTGACAGCCACAACAACATAAGCCCGGATAAATCAGACCAAATATCCATCTAGTCTGATATTCTGTTTCCCACATGGCCAACCAGTTTCCTCTAGGAATCTCTCTAACACTGTCTTCTCATCAACTGATATTCATGGCTTTACTGCCTCTGAACATGTAGATAATATATAGCCATCATGACCGATAGCAGTTGATAGACCTGTTCTCTATGAATTTGTCTAATCCCCCTTTAAAGTCATCTGAGCCAATGGCCATTACTACATCCTGTTGTAATGAATTCTAAACATTAATTATGCACTGTGGGAAGAAGTAACGCATGTTGGCCATCCTGAACCCACTACCAACCCATTTCACTGGATGATTCTAATTTCTGATATTATGAGAGGAAGAAAAACACTTCACCTTCTCTATGCCAGTGTTGTGTAGCGCTGGACTACAATCTGGTAGATCACCCCACTCAGCCATGAAGCTCACTGGGTGACCTTGGGCAAGTCTAGGGATGGTGGGGAAACCCACCAAACATGGAGTATCAAGTGGATTTGCCTCTGCCCATTTGACCTCCCCTTCCGCATAGACTCTTGTTATGAATGCTTTTCACCTTAGTTCTCTACAACTTTTTTTTTGTTTATAACATGCACACATTATACATAAATAGATATGTAAATTGCTTTGCAGTATATGGTACTATGTATTCATTGACATGTAACTGCTGCTGTCCCAGCAAGTGACTCCTTGCTTTTCCTGTTTTAGAAGTATTGTTTGTTGCCAGAGGCAGTCTATGCATACTAAATCTGCAAACCTAACCATGTATATTCAGAAGGAAATTCTATTGAATTCAGTGAGGTTTACTCCCAGGTAAGTGGGGTTAAGATTTCTGGCTTAATCTGCTCCCTAGTGTGAATTTGAAAAATCAATGGAATGCATAACTCATTATTGTTCTTTTTACATAGAAAGAAGTGATATCTTTTGTTATCTATGAACTGTATCTCTTCTCCTCAGTTAAAGTCCAAGCCTCTTTATTGAATGGGAAAATCCATCTGGATTTTACTGCCCATTTTTGATAATCTATCTCCTAAATTTTTGTTTAAAAGTAAAATTAAATTTAAAATTCCTTTCCTCCCCCAAAATAAGTTTTTTTTACTTACTACTAAACTGCCCTCCCTGATGCCTGAATGAAGGAAATGAGATAGGATGACAGGTTTATATTGAATTCTGAAATCAAGGTAGCAAGATAGACTGCAATCCTAATCCCACTTACCTGGAAATAAACCCAACTAAATTCAATGGGATTTATTTCTGAGTAGACATCGTTAGGTTTGCAGCAATAGGTGGCTTTGTGATGGGCCATTAGCCACTTCATTAACTTTGTAAGGGGCCACAAGAATATTTGTTGCTGCTGCTGCAAAAGACTAACAGGGCTTCCCCTCTGGAAATTCATTAACTTTGAAAGGGAACACACAGGGAAGGTAAATTTGTATATATCTGTTGATGGCCAAGATGTGTGTATTGTGCACTGCATAAAAAAAAAACGTTAAATATATATATATTTCAGCATCAGTGGACAATGAAATAGAAGACAGTCTCATGCAAAATAAACAGAGAATACCAAAACAGAAAATACTAGATGAAAGTGTGAATGAATGTTGTCCATACATCTCCAGACTAGGCATTGTCTCTCAGTTTTTCACCATAGGGAAGATATTCCAATCCCCTGATAATTTTGATTGCCTTTTCCCCCTTTACTCAACTCAGTGATACCCTTTTTGATGTGGGGCAACCCAAACTGTACACAGTGCTCCAAATGTGGCCCCACCATAGATTTGCACAAGGAAATTATATGTGCATCCAAGCATTTGCATGTTGCTCTGCTCACTGTGTTCCCAACCTCTCCTGTGTGGAGCAGAAAAGGCCTGCAGTGGGCTTTTACTCACATTCAATTGTGTAGACAGGGATTCTACTTCATTAGGGTCCCTGACTAGAGTTGCCAGGCTCAGGGCCTGAGAATGATTCTGTATCTTTAAGAGAAGAGAAAATTCAGCCAAGTGCAGGTTTTCTTGCAACATTATAATGGGAAAAACCACAAGGTGAAATTCTCCCTTCCCCCTGCACAACTTTTAAAGATACAGAAGACCTCTTGGTTGTTGTTTTAGGCTACTTAGATGTGCAGCAGCCAAGGGAAGCACCTTGTAGGTGTTTTTTTTAAAAAAAGTAACTGAAATGTAATTGCAGTGATTACTTTTGAGAAAAAGTGAAGTAATCAGTTACTTTCAGAGCAATTGGAATTGTAACGTAATTACTACTTTTGGGGGCATGTAATTGTAACTGTAATTTATTACTTTTTAGAAGTAATCTTCCAAGCTCTGGTTATACCTCTATCAAGTAACAATTTTTGATCATCTGTGACTGATGGACTGTAATTTCTGCAAATAGCTCAAAATATCATTTTCTTTAGGTTCAATAGATGTATATAATTTAGAATAATAATCTCAAAAAGCCTCATTAATCGAATTGGATCTTGGATTGATCTACCATCTTATTATTTAAGTAATTTAATATTGTTTTTAGATTTCTTTTTTTTAATGCATTGGCCAATGATTTAGAGTTACGGTTGCCTAATTCATAATATATTTGTTTAACATATAAGAGAGATTTAGCTATCTTCTGAGATTCAAGAGCCTCTAGTTCTACACTCTTAGCTAATAGTTTGGTATAAATCTTACTAGATCCGGTATTTCTATGCCTGCTTTCCAGTTGTGCAATATCTCTAAGCAATGCCTGCACTGTCATGGCATTCAATCTTTTAATTTTAGACTGTTCAGCAACGCATTTGCCTCTAACAGTGGCTTTCATGGCATCCCAGATTATATCTGGTCTTACTCCAGAGGGGGTATTAAATTCAAAGTATTCTGAGATTGCAGTTTTGATAGCCTTATCTGAAGACTGTCCGAGTAGGAGCATTGGATCTAAGCACCATAAAAGGCTGGTTGGGACCTGCTGGTGAAATGTGGGTGGTAATAATAATAATAATAATAATAATAATAATAATAATAATAATAGAAGGAGATAGTAACTTCTCTGGGTGCACATCTGATAACTGGATTCTACAATGCTTCTTGCAAAGGCATCAGTCCATTAGAAGAGTAAATGGGGCAGCGTGCTTACATGTGTGTTGACTGGAATGGATATGCACTTGCCATTCATTATTGCTGTAATACATTTAACTCCCCTCCCATATGAGTACCTGGGTAATTGTTAATCACACCCACAGTGGTTATGACCTTTGATGCAGCTTGTAAATAAAGGAAACAGAGCTGGGAAGACATCACTGGTAAATAATGTTTGAAAGCAGGAGACATATTACTCATTCCATTGTGTTCCATGATGGTGATTGATGTTTCCTTGTTTCTTCAGTAAGTTAAATTGGCTTGTTACTGCCTGGCAAGGACTTTATTTAAATGTTCCTTAACACAAAATGTTCCACCTCAATGAATTTTTATCTTCAGGAGATAAATGAGAAGGTTTTTCTATAACAGAAATTAAGTTAGCTTCAGGCCTATAACCTATGTGGTTCCTTCAATTCTGTACAGCAGAATGTTTAGTAATGGGTGAACTGCCTTGCCCTCTTTAAGAATGGGTTG
This sequence comes from Rhineura floridana, assembly GCF_030035675.1. Taxonomy (NCBI): domain Eukaryota; kingdom Metazoa; phylum Chordata; class Lepidosauria; order Squamata; family Rhineuridae; genus Rhineura; species Rhineura floridana. Next base: position 87,181,362 of record NC_084482.1, on the reverse strand, counting down.
TGGGGAAATGATTTTATTTAGCAAGCTTTTTGTAAATGCTGAAAATTAAATTCTTTTATTTATTAGCTCATTAAAAGTGTAGGTATCATTGCATTCCTGACAATGTCATTAGGAGCATAACTGGGCCACCATGCTGTCCATGAACCTTCCTCTCTTTTCCCATCCTCAAAACTTACAGGAAGCCACAATGTGGACTCAGTAGTGCCTCAGTTAGGCCCCAAATGCTATAGTGAGAATGTGGGGCAGCACTGAGAGAGATGGTGCTGCACTCAGCATGTATCACCTTCTACAGCAAGGGTGGTAAACATTTTTTAGCCCCAGGACTGTATTCTCTTAAGGGTAACCCTTCAGGCCCCCTCTTTTGAATGGTGGGTGGGGTAAGGGTCAAAAGGTAGGTGGAGCAATGGATGTGACTCTTACCTTTGTATAGTGGACTACATTCTAGCCATGCAAAAGTCAAAGGTTTCTACAGAATCACTCTTGGTCTGTGCAGGCAAGCATGAGGCATTCTCATAGTTCATGCCAGGCAAAAGCACGTGAAGAGATTGTAGAACAGGCTCTGTGAGGGGGTTTGGCCTTACAAGGAGACATGGCCTGGGGAGAGTCCCAAAGGCCAGTCAGAGAAAACTGGAGGGCCACGTACCTGAGGTTCCCCACCACTAATATTCTAATAGAGGGCCTGCTGTGATCCTTCCCTGTGGCTGCCATAGCTATTACCAGGCAAATTTCATTGCTACCAGGCAGAGGTAGAAATGGTTCCTAGCAAAGTGAGCTTATTACAAACAAGCCCAAACCTTTATGGACTGAATTTGTAATAGGCTCAGGGGGATTCAGACCTGGAGAGTTTATATTTCAGTTTCCAATTCTGAGCTTTGCCACCATCATTAATAATGTTCTTTCATTATACAAACACCAGATTATGCCTTCTGTAGACACATCAGTGGCAAGATGGGCGCAAAGTTCAGTCATGTAAAAGTTTTGTAATGTAATCATCTTATTTGTCCTAAGCCTCCTGACATTGCTTCTCCTCAATTACTGTCTGTCTTTAAAACTTGTCAGAACAAAAACAAATGGCCATATTTCTTGGCATTTTCCAAACAATGGTAAGAAAGGAAGCTCCCTCCCAAACAATCAAAAATAAACAAACCCACCTCATTTTAAGAAACTATAAACAAATTGGGAGTGGCCTTAGTGAGTGGCAAGGGTGTTGGGAACCCCGCTGTACATATTTCTTCAAAAACAAGCCCCACTGACTTCAGTGAGACTTGCTCCTGGGTGACTTCCCTTCCAGGCTCTGGCCAGACACAGTCCTATATAACTTAGCAAAGGTTTGCTGCACTATATGGTTTCAAGACCATGCTCTGCTCCCTAATATCTCCTCTACTGCTAGGAACCTTGCCCTAATTGGGAATGAATATATCAAATTAATACCTACCAATACTAGCTTAATGTACAGAGGACATAATTCTTTTCTTTAACAATTCATCAAAGTTACAACTTGTGAGGCAATTCCCCCATAATCAGATTCAAAAGTGATCTCTGCTCGCTTGGCTGTGTGTCTTAGGCAGAGATAAAGGACAAGCAGTCCCTTTCAGTATCAGAAAGAAGAAAAAAGGTTGATCTATTTACTCCATGGCAGCCTGGGCAATACATCACTTTGATCTAAATCAAATTCATATTTAAGTTTTACTCAAACCATATTAAAATAAATCCCAGTTGCTAGAGAAACATGAAATATTTAGAGGGTACAAAGGATATTTCCTTCCTCTTAAATATGTTTCATTTTGCAGAACAGTAAGGCTAAGAAATAGCAATTGGCCATTTTTTTTAAAAAAAAGCTAGAGGATCCTTTTGGATTCATGTTTTGTGCCACTCCGAATTGCTGAATTCTACCATTTGATTGTTTACACCAGCCTTTCCCAACCAGTGTGCCTCCAGATGTTGTTGGACCACAACTCCCATCTTCCTGACCATTGGCAATGCTGGCTGAGGCTGATGGGAGTTGTGGTGCAACAACATCTGGAGGCACACTGGTTAGGAAAGGCTGGTTTACACCAATAAGCTGAGTTCCTGTTAATCAGCCTCCACACAAGGTACAGAGATGGCTGCAACCATTTCATGCACTAACCAGGTGTCACCAATGCGGTGTCTGCAGGCAACCAATAACTACCATTGAAAACCTGGCTAAAAACCAAGCTTCAAAGTTATTTGCTGGGCCACAGGCAGGATGAGCATGCCCCTTTCCAAATTCAATTCTTCTGATTGGATGCCAGCCTCCCCTTTTTTGTTCTGGACAGAAAGTGTAAACTACAGCCCTTCCCCCATTTAAAAAAGTATCTTTTAAAATTGTTCTTTTCAATTCACTAAGGAATACACAGCATTCTTAGGGCAGGTCCACACCATTCATTTAAAGCACATTCAACACACATTTGAAGCACATGAATCCCACCACAGAATAATGGGAACCATAGTTTACTAAGGGTGGTGGGAACTATAACTGTGAGGGGGAAACTACACTTCCCAGGATTCTTTGGGGCATCCATCTGCTTTAAATGCTTTAAAATGGAAATGAGCTATAAAGTTTACTGGGTGACCATGGGCTATTCACCATCTCTCAGCCTAATCTGCCCCTCAGAGTGAAAACAACAGAGGGGGACCATGACTACCCCAAGGAATAAGGACACACTTAAAATGTAGAGAAAGTAATAATGTATAACCATAGTGTGAAATCAGATACTTATTGGGACATAGTATGAAGAAATATTTATATTAGTATGACTGTCAAAGATGTTTATGATGTACACAATCTGTAAAAATATTTATAGTGCAATCCTATGCATATTTACTCAGAAGCAAATCCCAATGTATTCAATGAGGCTTACACAAACAGGGTAGAGTGCACAGGACTGCAACCCCAAGTGATAAGGAACTCACTCACCCAACCCAAAATTCAGAATCATGCCACTTTAAGCTGTTTTGCAATTGTTTTATGGTTATTGTATTTTAAATGGATTTATTTTTATTGTGACCTGCCTTGGTTTCCATTCAACAACCCTAGCACAGGGTTGTTGGAAGGACTCCATATACTGTATACACACACACACACACTGGAGATGTAAAAGTATATACACCCCATATAATAGTTTATTTTCAAAACCAGATGGTCATTGCAGAACTTTTTTAAAAAAAATAAAATAAAATCAGTATTAGTTTCCTACAAAATAAAAGCAGTGACACCTAGGTAAGCTCCGACTAACTGCTTTAAAAATAGGATTGGAAGGGGAGGGAAAGAGTTACAACTCAAACACAATCCTTTGCTATGTTCACTCAAAAGTCTCATTGATTTACAGCACAATCCTAACCATGTGTAGTCAAAAGTAAATCCTATTGAATTCATTGGGGTTTACTCCTCGAATGTGGGATTAGCATTGCAGCTTTACTCCCAGAAAAGTGAGTATAGGATTACAGCTTTATATTGGGAAGGTTTTCAAAACAGGGTATGAATTAGATTAATAAACTGTCCTCTTCAACATCCCAGGAAAATTTTAACTTGTTTGACTCCTCATAATTAGAAAAGTACAGCACATTGTAATCACAACCTGCATGTACACTTTTAAATTTCTGTTCAAAAATGATTTGAAAAATAACATGTATAACACGCTATTTTTGCAAGTAATTTAAAAATCCCTGCATGTACAGTTTTAATACAATAACTGAAATTGTTTAATGTAAACAATTGCCTACCAATATCGTTGTGATTTTTTTCTACATCGCATGCACACACAGAGAAGGGATTTTTGCTAAAGCTATATATTTACTCAATTTATGAGGTTTTCATACAAGCAGGAAAAGACAACTGTTTTCTGGCCTTGCAGTAGGTTCTAGCCATTGCCTGTAGGTCAACAAATCCCTTCTTAATCACAACCCTGACTTCACTTATTGGCTACAAACCTGAAAGGCAGGTACCTCTAAAGGCAGCTATAGCTCATGTAACAGATGTTGCGGGGGCGGCAGCTGAGATTTTGGTGTGTATCTTTTGAACCAGAGCACCTAGAAACTTAATTTAAAAAAAATGAAAGCTGAGAGTCTGGAGATTCGTGTGACCCACCTGGAGATCCAGAGAGCACCCCAGAATTCTGGAGTTTCCAGGTGAAACCTGAAGACCTGACAACCCTAATGGGGGAAAATAAGGCACTTGAGCTTGGGGGGAGGGGACTCTGGGCCATATATATCACTTTTCAATCCCCCACTTTTGAAGTTTTAATTTATCATTTCTTTTTCCAGAATGGGGGGGGTGCAGGGTCCTTTCCTATCTTTTTCCAGTAGGCTCACCACATGCTTGTTGGGTTGGAGGTGCTCTGGGCCACAGGCCACCATTTACATTCTCCCTTTTTTTGAGATTATTTTCTTCTATGTGTTTTTTTTCCTTTTTGTGAAAAGTAGTAGAGAGCGCTTTTAATTATCTCCTGCCAGGCTATCACCTCATGGTAGCCTGGCAAGAGATTCCTGGCAACAGATTTTGCATGAATATGTATACTCATGAATTATATTTTATTTATTTTTTAACTCTAATCTACAACCCCTCCCCAGCAACAGGCAACATAGCAGACAAGACTTGGCAATGTTTGGAAAAGGAATTTTCTGGAATGTATTTGGCTATTTATATGCTTCAAACATTTTTTAATTAATGAATGTTTTCCATATTTGCCAATTGTGTAGTACTGTGACTTTTTCTGCTCTTTTAGGTGTGGCATCCATTTTGTTCTGTGCCATGCCCCCACAGCAGCTATTTTGTGTACTGGAGCCTATGGCCTGTACTCAGGATTCAAAATGTGCTCAAAGATCCAAAAAGTTGGTGGACCAGTGAACTAACCTTTCTCTACACTACCATGTATTTGTGTTGAGAAATTTAGCAGTAAGAATGGTCTCTTAATTTCAGCAATATGGATGACATCCCAATGGAAAAGAATGAACATGGTCTGCTATGGGTATATGCGAAACCCCTCTGAGAAATTTTGTTCTATTAAGACTCTTTGCTTCCCCTGACAGTCCTCTGTTGTTTGCTACAAATTTCATTTTAGGCAAAATCTGGTGATAACCTAGGAAAGCACAGGACCTCCTAGAGAAGTTAAGCTGGTATTATGAACACTCTGCCACCTTTCCTCAAAATACCTCAGATGGTCTGTCTGATAAAGAAGGAAATACACTGTGAATTTTACTGTACACAAAGTTTGGGTGGTTTCACATATGGTTTTTATAGCAGAAAACCTACAAAAACAAATTTCAGTAACTTCCAGTGGATGCCTACTGTAACAGAACATTATTCTTTGCAAGCTACCACTTTGATTGCTCATCTTTGTGTATCATGGCCCAATGATTAAACTTAGTGCACCCAGAAAGGTATAGTCAGCCATTTGCTTCAAATACCTTGGTTGACATCTAGCCAGAGGGGTAATTTTTGATTATTGTTTGCACAAGGAGCCATATGTAGTCCATAAAATACTTAAACCAGGAGACAGAAACCATCTGGCAGGTAATATTAACTGGTTAATATTTAAGATGACGGGTTATAGTAACATTTTATTAGACTTAGATTCACTGGAAATATTGTACAAACGTTTGAAATGGAATACCTATTTTAACTATGGATGAAGGAGACCTGAGGCTACTTCACACCAGGTAACATGGAAAGCTCATAGAAAAATATAGCTAGACAATGGCAGTGCCATAAAGAAGAGAAGTGGCCAATGAGCTTTAGAAAATGCAGTTACATTTCAGTTTCTTTATCTGTTTGCCAATGAGGTAAAAAGTGACAATTCTGTCTCCTTTTTTTCACACTAGAAATAATATCACTAAAATATTGAATGCCATAATTAGCATCACACTCTACATCAGAGGTTCACAAACTGTGGCCTGTTATTCACTGCTTCATTCAGATCATCTGTGGAGTATCTGTGGATTTGTAGTTGAAACAGGAGACATTAAATATTCCATAGAATTCAAATTGTAATACAATAAAATACAATATATAAGAAATAGAAGAAGCACTAAAATGCAATTAAAAATCATATGGCATCTAGCATAGTGCAATGCAATTGCTACAACAGAAAAATCATTAAGTGGACTAGCAAGACTCTCAGCAATATTCAAGTGGCCCATGGAAAAAAAGGTTGGGAACCACTGGTCTACATGAACTATCTAAAGCAGAGCACATACTGTAGGATGGATAAAATGTTCCTTGCATGAGTGAAAAGGCACTTCCATTCACCCAAAGAGATGCCCATGAATTCCACTGACTTCTCCTATAGGCCCTCACATCCCATCCCATCCCATTTTGGAGGATTCCCTGATTCTCAAAAGCAGATACTTCAGGACACAGGGAGCTGCAGTGGAGGGAAAGGGCAGGAAAGCCAAGTTATGTAAACAGAATCCCACTTGTGGTTCTCTCCAGCATCTTTCTCAAAAGAGTCAGTTTAAAGACATTGGGAAATTGCTTTGAATGAATTTCAGTTTCTGAAGTCTCTGAATAAAGGACATATGATGCTCCTGTGTTTCTGGGATTACCACCTCCCAATTCCCAAATGTCTGGATCAGGAAATCTCCAGGAAGTCCACCTCAGCCTGGGTCAGATACGCCCTGTGAACCACAAGCTTCAGCTCCACCACCTTTTCTGCCAAAGGTGACCACTGGTGTAATCTGTCTGTAAAATCGGTACAGGTATACATACAGAATAGGACCTTAGTATGGTAGCACTCTTGACCAAGCTAACACATGGGATTTTGAATCAAACAAATAAACTTTATTATATACAAGATGTTAAATGTGATAGTAAATTAATACTTGTCCCTACCCTACCTACCTATCCTCCCCCACTAATCCCAATGAAATCCTCCCCCAAAACTCCAGCCCTTCTAACCAGATTATACAGCCACAAGAGTGGCTGTATACTATAGCCAGCATGAATTTTTCACATTCCACATTGTTAAATTGAAAATACCCCATGCCATTCTGATGCTTCTCATAAGCTCATTGCAAAACAAAACCTTACAAAAGTCCTGAATGTAGAAACGCTTGCTTAACAACCCTCTAAATTTTCATGGCGATACTGAAAACAGTCAGAGAGAATCAAGAGTTCAACATGTAAAAAGAGGGGGGGGAACCAGACCCCTGTTGGACTTTTTTTCTGTCAGAGTTCTCATAATTTCTTGAAATTAATTAAAAATCAGCAGTCATGGCTTCCCCCAAGAATCCTGGGAAGCGTAGTTTGTGAAGGGTGCTGAGAAGAGACTCCTATTCCCCTGACAGAATTTCAGTGGCCAGAGTGGTTTAACAGTCAGCCGCTCTGATTGAAACTCCTAGCAACTCTCAGCACCCTTCACTAACTATACTTCCCAGGATTCTTTGGGACAAGCCATGACTGTCAAAAGTGAAATAAAGGTCTGGTGTTGATGTGGCCAGGGACAGTTTTGCTTTAAATTTGGGTGGGAGACTACATGTGCCTGCTGTAGAATAAAAAGGTGGGGGAAATGCTGAAAAGCAATGATACCATTCAAATTGTTTTCTTTTTGGAAAGGAAAGGGGTTTCCCCTTTCCCACAAGCCCACCCAAGCTCCTCCCTTCCCTCTCCTCTCCCTGCCCTCCTCTTTCTCTCCCTGCCCCCCCCGGTCTGTTTCACCTGTCCTAAGCATGATTGCAGAGGTAAATCCCACTGAACTCAAAAAGCATGCAAATTATCAAATCTGCCCTCCTCCCTTCTATCCCCTCCCTCTTGCCCCTTCCCTCCCCTTCTTTGCCTCTTCCTCCCTATCCCCATCCCTTTCTAAACCACTCCTTCCCCCTCCCCATCCTTCCCCTCCCTTCTCCCCTCCCCCATGGTCAGTTTTATCTGTCTTAAGCATGATTGCATGGGAGTAAATCACATTGAACTCAATAAGCACGCAAATCATCAGACTGCTCTCCCCTCTTCCTCCCTCCCCTCAGCTCCCTTTTGCCCCTTACCTCCCCCTTCCTTTGCTCCTCCCTCAAATGATCAAACCTGCCCTCCCTCCTCTTGCCTGCTCCCCTCCTGATTGCATGTTACCAAATTGTTCTAAGCTACACAGGAAGTGGATTGGACTGTGAAAGACCAACCCAAATTATGTTTGCATTTTTTTACAAATTTGTAGGGCAGTACAATATCTCAGAGAGGAGGTTAGGTCTTCTGCTCCCCTACTGCATTCGCTATAGCTGCCCAATTTCACTGTTTTTTAAAGTTTGATAGAAATATCTGTTGGCTATAGGTATGTTCTTAAACTACAAGGGTTTTCTTTTTTGCCTATTAGTGAATATTCTATTCTTTATCCCTAATCTTACCGAACTCTAATAATCAAACCTCAGCTGCTTTTCTGTTCAAAACTTCCCTCAGAATTCTCACTCACACACCCCTCCCATCTGTCAGTCATACCTCATCTGCACCTACTAACATTCTCTTAAAACTTTATTACTTGACCACAATTTCAAAACAGTTTAAACATATAAATAATTCTGATTTTGTGACAGGACATTTTAATCTTTTAATGTTGCATTATTTTGGTCGCAGAGTTTCTAATATAGACTATGCATAATTATTTGGAAGTAAGTTTCATTGACCTAAGTCAGCGATTTTCAACCACTGTGCCACGGCACATTGGTGTGCCGCGAATGGCGTGCAGGTGTGCCGCGGGAGTTTGCTCATGTGAGAAGGTCCATTAAAAAAAATTCACTTTACTGAAGTGATTCAGAGCAGAGGGGCCGTTGAACGACAGAGCAGGTCATCCAATTAGAATGCCGACCAGAAATGGGTGTAGTAGGCAAATACTGTCCTATAAGTTCGATTGTCAGTCAGATTCTTTTTTTCTATTGCTCTTGACCAGCAAATGGCAGTTGTGTCGAGCAATAATGATAGCAATTGACACGTAAGGGCAGGACGAAAAGCAGGGTGGGGCGTCGCTGATGCTGGATGAGGAGAATCCGAGGGGGAAGTTTGGTGGTTGCTGCCCCAGGCTGTGAGAGGAAGCGGAGGGGTCTGCCCCACTTAGGTCGTTGCTATGGGATGCATTCAGCTCTATCAGACAGAGTTGCCACCTCGACCTGCTGCAAATCTCTGTGGTGGGCAGTCAGAGCGCAGGCAAGAGCTCCATCCTCGAGAACTTCGTCTACCGGTCAGCCAATCGGTCATTCGTGGGGATGGGGGAAGAGAGGGAGACGCAAGCTGCGCAGGGAGGTTCCATCAGGCCAACTTGTAGTAGCTGGCGCAGTTTGCGGAAATCCATTATGAGAATGTTGAGCGCGTGCCTAGTGCGATGCTTTTGGCATAGGCTGCGTCTGTGAATAACTCTCCTCCAAAGTTGATCCAGTTCTGTGAATGATGCTCTCTATGCACGTTGCGTGAGTAGAGCTGCAGGCATAAAGAGAGCTCGGAGAAGAGCTTACAGCTCTGCCCACAAGTGTGGGTTGTCGCGGGTGATTTTTGTAGATAGCCTTATGAATGGTGGAATGTGACGTATGCAGGGAAAGAATGAAAATATTCTTACTTGTACTGACAAAGTTATCTCCTTTAAGGCAAAACTAACACTGTGGGGAGCCAGAATCAAAAAAGAGAACAAAGTTGAAATGTTTGAACTGACAAAAAAGTTGCAGACTGGACAAAAATCTTGTCGATTTAATTCTACAAAGTTTGTCACTGCTGAGTAAAAACATTGAAAAGTATTTCCCGTCACTTGATGTATCTTCCTTGGACTGGGTGAGAGATCCATTTGTGTTAAGTGCGTGCGAGTCAGCAGAATTAACTGTTGAAGAAGATGAGCTGACGGAAATCAGAAATAATAGAGGACAGAAACTGAAACACTCATCAACAGATATGGCCTCATTCTGGTTGTCTCTCCGAGAGGAATACCCCATCATCACAAAGATGGCGATTAAAGCACTTCTTCCTTTCTCAACATCTTATCTGTGTGAGGCTGGTTTCTCAGCTATGAACACAATGAAGAGCAAGAACAGGTCGCAGCTTCAAACATTGGAGGAGGACTTGAGGGTATGCTTGTCAACCATCCGCCCCCGGACAAGGGACATCATGAAAAATCACCAAGCACAGATTTCCCACTGATTTATTTTTTAAAAAATAACATGATTAAAATTTTAGTTATTGAACTTTAAATACAATCTTAATACTGGTTTTTTAAATGATAAAATATATCCTTAAAAAACTGATGGTGTGCCTTGACAATTTTAGCACCTTGTCAGTGTGCCATGAGATGAAAAAGGTTGAAAATCACTGACCTAAGTAATGCTTGTTCCCTAATAAGTTTGTTTAGAATTGCAGTCAAAGATTTTAATACTGAATATTAGCTTTAAAATATTTTTCTGTCTTGCACTTAGCAGGCTGAACCCTGCCCTGGACTTCTTAATATAAATTTGTTTGGTGTGTTTCAATGGCTAATTTTGCTTGAAATCTGTTGTGTCTAGGCTACTTGAAATAGGCATAGCACGCAACTCCCATGGAAAATACATGGGATCAGATCCAGAGACATTATGTGCAAACAAAAAGCACTTCTCCTTGTGCAATTTCCCTATACCATTGCAGCGCCCTGTGCCCCATCAGGAGTGACTTTTTGGGGTGCAGGGGGCTATAATGCAGCTGGAACCAAGAAATTCCTGTTGAACGAGCAGAGTTCTGATAATCTATCTATGGTTCCAACCTATGAATTTTGGGGAATAAGAATATGTACATTAGACAAGTGTTGTTTCAGGTACATGCTGAAACATGGCACTGGCAGCTTGATTCTCTTACAGTCTTAAGTTCATGAATTTTCAGCATAAATTTGATTTAAAAAAAAAACACTTTCCTGTATGCTTTTATAAATCTCCAGGTTTGCCACCTGCTGTTCATCCTCTTAACAAGCCTTCGGGTAACGCTTTTTCATTACAATACACCTTGGGACACATTGCAGCATGACTTGTTTTAGAAATTGTAACCTCAGCTGTCAGCAAAAAAGGTGATGAAAAGACCTTTTTTTCTTTGAGAAATGTTAAAGTGCAACTAAACCTGTCAGTGTTCTTATCCACTGCATTAGTACCTCTCTGAATTACATCCAACATAACTTTCCAATTGTTTAAGCTCCAAGGGGCATATACCAGGACAAGAAAAACAAAATGCACTAATATCAGTTGACAGTATTAGTTAGCTACTAGATATGAAATTATACAGCAATATATACTCTTTAGCCAAGCTACCCCTTTATAGCACACACAAGTGGCCAGATTTGTGGCAGTATCCAAAACCACATGCCAGTGGCCCTTATGCTACAGCATTTCCTGGGAAGTCTCGCCCTGCTCCCTGCTTCCTACCCTCACCAGGCTGGAGCGACAATAGGAAGGTCTCCTGCGAACTACAGAAATATGATTTCAGGCTTTGGACCCCTCCCCCCCCTGCTTCAGGCATGTAGCATGCTGCCCCTTCACTCCAGTAAGTTTAGAAAAGGAGCTGTTGTGGGGAAGTCTCTCTGGAAACTCCCCCTCAACTTTGTAGGTTCTGAAAGCTGGGGCAGCTCTCGGGTTACGTAGTTAGTTGAAACATCCATTTCCGTTTTAACTAGTTGCTAGGCACTTTCAGGATAACATTTTTAGCATCCGCCAGGACTTAGACTCCAGTGTTATAGCAGGTGAATCAAGCGAGGTATCCAGAGCACAGCCTTGTCCCGGTTTCTTGGATGAGTTTCAGTTGGTACAGCTTGAGGATGTTGACAAGGTGATTGGACAAGTTCATGCAACCACTTCTGTGCTGGATCCTTGCCCTTCTTGGCTAATAAAAGCTAGCAGGGATAGAACAGCCGGCAGGGCCAGGGAAGTGATTATTGCCTGTTTGCAAGAGAGAGTGGTCCCTGGCTGCCTGAAGAGACCCTCCCTGGACCCAGAAAATCTTAATAACTATAGGCCGGTAGCAAATGTTCAATTCCTGGGCAAGGTCCTGGAACTAGTGGTGGCAGGCCAGCTCCAGACACTTTTGGATGAGATCGATTATCTGGATCCATTTCAGTCGGGTTTCAGGCCTGGTTTTGGCATGGAAACAGCCTTGGTCACCCTGTATGATGACCTCTGTTGGGAGAGAGACAGGAGGTGTGTGACTCTGATGATTCTCCTTGATCTCTCAGCGGCTTTCAATACCATCGACCATGATATCCTTCTGGGAAGACTGGCTAAGTTGGGAGTGGGAGGGACTGCATGGCGGTGGTTCCGCTCCTACTTGGCGGGTCGGCTCCAGAAGGTGGTGCTTGGGGAACATTGCTCGGCACCTTGGACTCTCCAGTATGGGTTTCGCAGGGGTCAGTTCTGTCCCCCATGTTGTTCAACATCTACATGAAACAGTTGGGTGCAGGCATCCAGAGCTTTGGAGTGCATGCCATCAGTATGCTGATGACACGCAGGTCTATTTCTCCTTTTCATCTTCTTCAGGTGAGGCTGTCAATGTGCTGAACCAGTGCCTGGCTGAGACAATGGACTGGATGAGGACTAATAAACTGAGGCTCAATCCAGACAGGACTGATATGCTGTTAGTGGGTGGTTCTTCTGACCAGATGGTAGATGTTCAACCTGTCCTGGATGGGGTTGCACTCCCCCGAAGGAGCAGGTTCGTAGCTTGGGGGTTCTGCTAGAACCATCTCTGTCACTTGAGGCTCAGGTAGCCTCGGTGGCACGGAGTGCCTTCTACCAACTTCGGTTGATGGCCCAGCTATGCCCCTATATGGACAGGGATAACCTGGCTTCAGTTGTCCATGCTCTGGTAACCTCCAAGTTAGATTACTGCAATGTGCTCTACATGGGGCTGCCTTTGAAGACGGTTTGGAAGCTGCAGCTTGTGCAAAATGCAGTGGCTAGATTGGTAACAGGGACCAGACGGTCTGAACATATAAAACCAATTCTGGCCCGCTTGCATTGGCGGCCTGTATGTTTCTGAGTTCGATTCAAGGTGCTGGTTTTAACCTATAAAGCCTTACATGGCTTAGCACCACAATACCTGATGGAACGCCTCTCCCAACATGAACCCACCCGTACACTATGCTCAACATCCAAGGCTGTCCTCCGGGTGCCTACTCGGAGGGAAGCTGGAAGTCTGGCAACAAGGGAGAGGGCCTTCTCACTGGTGGCCCCCAAATTATGGAATGATCTTCCTGACAAGGTGCGCCTGGTGCCATCACTGTTATCTTTTCCGCACCAGGTCAAGACTTTCCTCTTCTCCCAGGCAGTTTAGCATGTGTTTTTAAAATTGTTTTTAATTTTTTTAAAATGGTGTTTTTACATTTTTGTGTGTGTTTTAAAATTTGTATATTTGTTTTTAATGTTTTTAATTGCTGTAAACTGCTCAGAGAGCTTTGACTATGGGGCAGTTTATAAATGTAATAAATAAATAAACTGGCCTCCAGTGGAGTCTGGGCCTCATCTGAGATGGATCTAGCCATAGACTCCAGAAATCTGGCCCCAGCTCCATCCTTATTTTCAGATTCTGCTCTGTCATTAAAATGTTTGTACCTAGGAAATACTGTTATTATTGTGCAATCAAGAACCCTGTGCTAACATGCATTACTCATTATATTCATCTCTGCCACTTCATCACTCTCATTTATGCTCTACTCTTTGTCACTGTTAGGGTGTGTGCAATAAAAATTTGTAGGCCCCAACTTTGGTCAAGACTGTGCAAGTACGAAGGGGGTGATGGGGAGAGACATTGAAATGCTGCAGAGAACATGTATAGGATGTGTCAGAGTAATCTGAGATAAACTGCTGACTTTCAGCCGCAAGTAGATAACTTGTGGGTATAGTCTGGGCATTCCATTTCCAAGTAGTGGAAGGATGTTTTATGTGATGATAGAAATCTGCTTTATTTATTTATTATTTTATTTATTTATTTTATTAAATTTATATACCGCCCCATAGCCGAAGCTCTCTGGGCGGTTCACAACAACCAAACATCAATACAAAAATCACATATTTAAACAATTTAAAAACAATTTTAGCCACACCTTGGAAATTTTGATATAAGAGTGAGTGGACAATTGTCTATGGCAGAAAGCTTTGGACTTGCTTGTCTGAAGTTCTCTCCAAGTGGCCACTTGCTTCGCTTGCTTTGCTTTGCTTTGTTGTAATAAAAAGTGTCTGTAGCAGGTCTTGTTGATTCAACACAATGCGAAGCTCTGTTTTCTTCCACAGGTGCAATACTTGACCAAAACCACCTGCTTTAAAATTTACATTTTCAAAGCACTTTGTCTATGAAGATTTCTCCTGTGAATGCTACCTGTACTGTAGCGTATTCAGAAGGCCAAAACTTTCAAGACCGCAGTGGTGACTGGTGTCCATTGGGATGGGTGGAGGCAGGGAGCCCAACAGTAGGTGAAGCTTGAGCCAATGACAAGCAAAGTAACTCTCATCTTGTCCCCCTCTTCCTCCCTGCTGGGTTCTATAAAGGGAAACACTCAGAAAGTTTTGGTGCTAAAGTAAAACCAAGATGCAGAGAGCAGACAAGATCCCATTAACAGGCGCATTTGGACAAGGTTCCATTCCAAGGAGCTTAGTGTGAGATTAACTGGATGCTTGAAAAGAATGCTGCTGGAACTATTTGCCCTCTTCAGAGACTGCCTGGCTCAATCTGCTGAGAAGAAAATCATTTTGGAGTCTGTACAGCTAATTTTTCATGACTCAGGGAGCTAGCACCTAATTTGTGCCGGAAGCGAGCCAGATTATTGGATGTAGCAAGACCCAGCCACCTTGTCCATTTGGAATGTATTTACTTTAATCTGTTCTTTCAGTTGCTGTTTCCCCAGGCTTATCCATTATCCACACTGCAAATCACTGCTACAAAAAAAAGTGATTCTAATATTCAAGAGCCATAGTTTTTGTTGTTGTTTGTTTATAACCCCAATTTTACACATTTCTGGGATAAGGCCAACAGAAGTAATTGGCACTGAGTCCATTTGGGCTTACACCCAGAAAGTAAGTAACTGCCTTGCATTTTCCTTTCAATTAATTTACCCACCCTAGGGATGGATGAATCTGTCCATTTCAGTTCATCTCCGTTTCTCATTGGCCGAATCTTAAATTCAGTTCTCCACATTTCCACATAAGTTTGCAAATTTGTTTTTAAAACATCCTCACAAGCATTCACCAGCATATTAGTGCTTATTTCTCCTAATATACACATTTTTGCATGGCTTTTTTCCTAATATAAAACTTTTTTGTATGGTATTTCCACGAACATATGCGGGTTTATACACATATTCCCCAATATACATCTCTATGTATTTTTTTTGCACATTCCTTGGTTGGGGAGATGCACCCCAAAATTTAGAGAAGTGTGAATTTTGAAATATAGCATTTTTAGTTTGTGTATTATTTTGGGAAATGTGGATTAGGTAGGTTCCTGTCAAAATGTGAACCCAACTGCATTTCTCTCCCACCCCTAAATGGAAATGGCCTGCCTTCAAGTTGATTCTGACTTATGGTGACCCTATGAATAGGGTTTTCATGGCAAGTGGTATTCAGAGGTGGTTTACCATTGCCTTCCTCTGAGGCTGAGAAGCAGGGACTGGCCCAAGGTCACCCAGTGAGCTTCATGGCTGTGTGGGGATTTGAACCCTGGTCTCCCAGGTTGTAGTCCAACACCTTAACCACTACACCACACTGGCTCTCTACTGACCTCCAAATCCAATGCTGCTGTGACAATTAGGTTCAGTACTTAGAGGCATGCTGAGAGTAAATCCAGAAAATGGCTTTTCCACACCATTCCATTGTGTCTGCACTGCACTGCTTTGAATGCCTATATCATCATCATCAAACATGGATGGCATGGCGGGGAGGTCAGCAGGTGCAAATTCACCAGCAAGAGTGCTGGGGTGGCTCCACTGGTATATTTGCAGTGTGCCTGCCTTCCTGCTGCTTTGCCCCTTCTCTTCTCCCTCCCAATAAGGAGAAGCAACTCAGTTGTTGGGAGGTCTGGTGAGTGCCACTGCCCTGTCATGCTGGCCTGTAGAATCATAGAACAGTAGAGTTGGAAGGAGCTTATAAGGCCATCAAGTCCAAACCCTTGCTCAATGCAGGAATCCAAGTTAAAGCATACCCAACAGGTGGCTATCCAGCTGCCTCTTGAAGGCCTCCAGTGTTTGAGAGCCCACCACCTCCCTAGGTAATTGGTTCCATTGTTGTGTTGAGCCCCAGGCACTCCAGGAGTTAGCTCAGGGAGAGGGAGAGGAGTCAGATGAGGACGAGATCCCTGGGAGCATTGAAGGAAGGGAGTTCACAGTCAGCCCGCAGACTCCATTGGCCAGCCCCCCCATTGAGGCAGTTGCTGCTCTGCCTGTGAGCCCCCCACCTGAACTGTTGGGAAGCGACCCCTCGCATGCGCCAACCACACCCCCACAGAAATCCCCGCCTGGCACTTCAAATGCTTCCCAGCCAACCAGCTTCCTGCTTCCTGAGGTTGAGCCATCGCCTATTGAAGCCCCACTGTCAGATGGGCCAGCAGAGGCTCAACCCCCCTCACCCCGCGCGAGATGGCATGAGAAAAAGGTCCTTGAGAGGGTGGAACTTCGGAGGAGCCGTTGGTTACAGGCGAAGACCTTCCCTACTTAAGCAGGTGCCCGTCCAGGCTCCAGTGCTGATTCAACTCTCCCCACACGATGCAGAGACTATCCAGGTAGCTTAGTTAGGGAAGGTAGTGAGCTAGAGTAGCCAGGTTTATGAAGCGCACTGCTTTGGACATAAGCATCACTCTAATAAAAAGAGAACTAAATCAAGCCTCGTCTCCGTCTCGTGTTTCGGGCTCTGGGCAGGACATGTTGTACTGTTCTAACAGTTAGGAAGTTTTTCCTGATGTTCAACTGAAATCTGGTTTCCTGTAACTTGAGCCCATTATTCCACATCTTGCATTCTGCGAGGATTGAAAAAAGATCCTGGTACTCCTCTGTGGGGTGACCTTTCAAATACGTGAAGAGTGCTATCATATCTCCCCTCAGTCTTCTCTTCTCAAGGTGAAACATGCCCAATTCTTTCCGTCTCTTCCCACAGGGCTTTGTTTCCAGTACTGATTATCCTTGTTGCCTTCCTCTGAACCTGTTCCAGTTTGTCTGCATCCTTCTTAAAGTGCGATGTCTAGAACTGGACACAGTACTCAAGATGAGGCCTATCCAGTGCCGAATAGAAGAGAACTAGTACTTCACGTGATTTGGAAACTATACTTTTGTTAATGCAGCCTAAAATAGCATTTGCCTTTTTTGCAGCCAAATTGCACTGTTGGCTCACATTCAGCTTGTGATCAACAACAATCTCAAGATCCTTATTGCATGTAGTATTGCTGAGCCAAGTATCCCCCATCTTACAACTGTGCATTTGGTTTCCTTTCCCCAGGTGTAGAACTTTGCACTTATCCCTGTTAAATTTCATTATGTTCAGCCATGTTGCACTGTTGGCTCATATTTAAGGCCTAAAGATGCACAGTGATTTTTTACTGGGGTTTCTCCCCTCCTTTAAAAAAATGTCAATGGGACAAGGTCTGCATATTGACCTGCAATACTTCACTGGGACACCAGTTGAATGTTAAATGCTGCAGCTAGCTGCTGTAGTCAAACAAAAACTTTGCAACTCTTACAGTGCAATCCTATGCATGTCTACTCAGAACGGGCTCCAGTGAGTTCAATTGGATTTACTCCTAGGTAAGTGAATACAGGATTGCAACTCTATACTCAGGCCTGATGCCAGCGGGTGGCCAGGTGTTCACTGGAAATCAAGGCCTCATACTATGAAGTAGGCTTATATAAACAGCCAAGATTGAGGAAAAAATGCAGCTGAAGTGTGTGTGTGGATTGCCAAGCCACTTCAGGCCTTCAAATTTGTTATATGTTGACTACCTAGGAACCCAGGAAGCTGTTTTATACCAAGTCAAATTGGTCCACGTACTCTGTATGTCCCTATCTGGAGATGTTGGGAAGTTTTGCATGCCAAGCATACGCTCTACTGCTAGGTTACAACCCTTTCTGATGTATACACTGTGTAACACAGTTGTCATATAGTGTGAGCAGCAGCTGGGTTCATCTGGTTCATTAGTCCATGAATCACAACAAACACTAAAAGTGTCACTTCCCAGGAAAGCAATTGTGTCTCCTGTTACACAGCTTCAGCTGACTCCCTGATCCTTGCCATTTCCTATAAGGACAGTTGTCACCATCTCAGGTCAAAAGCCATGAAGAAGAAGAACATAAGCTTTGATTTGAGCATGTGCATCAAATGTCTCTGGGGCTGCATCACTGAATGTTCTAGCTCTGGCTGCCATTTTCTTTGGTATGTGCCAGAAAATTTTGAATTTTCAGTTACTCATTTTAAATTTTTTATCCCATCAATCATCACAACAAAAATCCAACACACTGTGTGTGTGTGTTAAAGCAGAAAAGCAGCTCTTTGAATTGTGTCCTGAAACTAACCAGGAATCAGTGTAATTTCTTGAGCATAGATGAGGAAGTGCTTTCTCTGCCTTATTCCAGTTAACCAAAAACAACCTCAAATAATTGGCTAATAATCCAGTCTAGAATATATAGGAGGCAGTGCCCAGGTCCTGGAGTTTAGCATAGAATTCCTCCTCTCCTAAGCATCCTGGTTATCTAGAAGCACCTAGCAGCGCTGCAGTGCCAGGGTTTGGATAATCCTGCTGGGATGGAAAAGGAGACAATACTTGCAGATGCCACCTTTGCTTACTCCTTTCGGTTTGGAGAGGAGTGAAAGGAGTATGCAAACAATAGAGGATTTCTCTTTCCATTCTAGATCCCCTGAATTCTACTTGCTTTACCTGCAACTGTCTTGTTTACTGTACAGATGGACAGGGGAGAAAAGGAAGGGGATAGCTACCTATTTTGGGGTGTGTGTGTGTGGGGAACAAGGTTGGACTCATTTACAGATGTCTTCCAGTAAAACTAGCTGCCAAACACTTTAAAACACACTGGGGTGTTGGGGGGGGAATGCGCATGCCAGGATAGGGATAGAAAGCTATTGTTAAGAGGGCAGAGTTTTGTGGTGTTTATGGAGCATGTGAGAACATTTGGCAGAGCAGGAGGTGGAGCTTGGAAGTGCATCACAGGGCAGAGTTATAGCCTGATGGACAAGGCTGACCAATAGCAAAGAGAGTCCCGTTTTAGAAGTTGCAAAGAAGCATAGAAAAGAAAACACAGAATAGGGGGATGATTAACGTTACATGACCCTGTAGATAGGGTGTTAAGTTACACATTACCAAAAAAGAGGAAATGCATTATCAATTAAAAAAAAGCCAAAAGAGGGCATTAACTTCCATAAAATTTACATGTGCTAATTTAGGTATAGAAGCACATTCAGAAATTATTTATTTATTTATTTATTTAAAATATTTATACCCCGCCCTTTTCCCGAGGAACTCAGGGCAGCTTACATTAAAACATTAAAACAGCAATAATTAATAAACATGATATTCAGTTTAAGCAATTTAAAATGGAATTAAATAAACATAGGTTAAAACTAACTACATTGGTTAAAAGCCCATCTAAATAGAACAGTCTTCACCTGTGCACGAAAATTTGATAATGAGGAAGCCAACCGGACCTCAACAGGGAGAGAGTTCCACAGTCTAGGGGCGGCCACCGAAAAAGCCCTATTCTGTGTCTCTGCAAGATGAACTTGCAGGAAGGAAGGGGTAATAAGTAGAGTCTCGCTGGAAGATCTTAAAGTCCAAGCAGGTTCATAGAGGGAGAGGCGCTCTGACAGATAGCCTGGACCTAAGCCGTATAAGGCTTTATAGGTCAAAACCAGCACCTTGAATTGTGCCCGGAAACAAATGGGCAACCAGTGGAGCTGATACAACAGCGGGGTTGTATGTTCTCTATATCCCGCCCCACTTAACATCCTGGCTGCAGCTCTTTGTACCAATTTCAGTTTCCGAGCAGTCTTCTGGGGCAGCCCCACATAG
Source organism: Rhineura floridana (assembly GCF_030035675.1). Taxonomy (NCBI): domain Eukaryota; kingdom Metazoa; phylum Chordata; class Lepidosauria; order Squamata; family Rhineuridae; genus Rhineura; species Rhineura floridana. Next base: position 87,161,375 of record NC_084482.1, on the reverse strand, counting down.
AGCGCGTTACAGTAGTCTAATCGGGATGTAACTAAGGCATGTGTCACCGTGGTCAAGTCTGACTGGTCAAGGAACGGGCACTGTTGGCGCACCAATCTTAATTGAGCGAAAGCACTCCTAGCCACAGCCGAGACCTGTGCCTCCAGAGTCAGAGCTGAGTCCAGGAGCACTCCCAAACTGCAAACCTGTGATTTCAGGGGGAGTGTAACCCCATCCAGCACAAGTTGAATCCCTATTCCCTGCTCCGCCTTCCGACTGACGAGGAGCACCTCTGTCTTGTCAGGATTTAATTTCAGCTTGTTCGCTCCCAGGCATCGGTTGAGAACCTGGACGGCTTCCTTGGTTTCATCAGGTGGAAAGGAGAGAGAGAGTTGGGTGTCATCTGCATATTGGTGGCACTGAACCCCAAAACTCTGGATAACCTCTCCCAGCGGTTTCATGTAGATATTAAATAACATGGGGGACAAAACTGAACCCTGTGGGACCCCATAGGTCAATGGCCAGGTGGTCGAACAGGAGTCCCCCATAACCACCTTCTGGGTTCGTTCCTCCAGGAAGGACCGGAGCCACCGTATTACCATGCCTCCAAGTCCCATCCCAGTGAGGCAGCCCAGAAGGATACCATGGTCGATGGTATCGAAAGCAGCTGAGAGATCCAGTAAAACCAACAGGGACACACTCCCCCTGTCCAGCTCTCTGCGAAGGTCATCCACCAAGGCGACCAAGGCCATCTCAGTTCCACAACCTGGCCTGAAACCAGACTGAGCTGGATCTAGATAGTCCGTCTCATCCAAAAATCCCTGGAGCTGAGCAGTCACCACCCGCTTTATTATCTTGCCAAGAAAAGGAATATTAGATACTGGGCGGTAATTACCTAATAATAGGGGGTCCAAGGAAGGTTTTTTCAGTAAAGGTCTTATTACTGCCTCCTTTAGACAGGACGGTATGCTGCCCTGTCCCAAAGAGGCATTAATCACTTCCATGACCCACTTAACCATAATCTCTATAATTTAAGTAGAAATGCAATACATCTCTCCATAGAAGGGGAAGATTGTGTCCAGATGACCTGTGTGCCTGCTACGATTGCTGTCTATGTGTTAAATGTTGACAATAAACTCCAAGGCTCTTCATCTACCTTCTTAGAGTTCTTTATTTTTAAACCAGACAGCCCTTTGAATAGAGGACTGTATGGCTTCAAATAGAAGGCTGTCCTCTATAAAGTAGGATGCATGGCTACCACACCCATATGAAATAGCCTTTATCCTTGCTTCTGACTCTTCACCTTGAGATTTGATTCCTTCCTTGCTGAAAAGGAGACTACCCCCCCCGAAACTTCAGGTCAAACCCCAAAACCTGTCAGTGGTATCCACTGGGCTGTGAAAGTTGCAATAATCCATTGCCTGCAAGAAGTCTTGCAGCAGAGCACATATTCCACTGTTTGGCACCTAAAACCTAACTCAAGGATCTCACCAGATCGTGCAGGATCATCAGTTGTTACAAAGGACATAGAAAAACAACTTTTGGCAGCAACATGAAAATCTTGCCTGAGGAAGGAATTAGGAAAAGGCAGGCGGTGTCCAGACTGTCAATTCAACACAGCAAGAAACTGTTTCAAGAAGCAGCTTTGAAGAACTTAACCCAGTAGGCAACAGGAAGTGTTAGGCAGATACCCTTTACACTGCATGCATTAGTGTTTTAGAAGCTGTACTACAGGAGGTTTCCAAGAAAAATTCAGGTGAGTCTAGGCAGTCACCTATTTGGCTCAACTTTACAGGAAGGCCATGGGAGGGTTATTGTGTCTGCACTGTTTAGTCTGAAAGTATCAGCACTCCATAACCACAATTTGTTTGGTCCAGTTAGGTGAGATTTCACATATGCATTTAGACTTACAATCTAGTTTACCACATTCAGTTTTTACAACACCCTTGTAAAGTAAGGTCACTTGTGCCCATTTTGCAGGTAGAAAATTAACACTGAGTTACAGTGTTTGTTTGTTTTTAAAAAGACACTGTGGTTGAGTCAGGAACTGAACCCCAGGGTATCAGCTCCAGGACCAATGCTATCCACAGAATCTCACAAGAAAAAATAAATGACAACACAATCCTATACATACCTACTCTGAAGTAATACCCATTGAGTTCAATGGGGCTTACTCCTAAGTGAGTGGGTATAGGATTTCAGCCATGAATATCATATGACAGTAAGATCTGATTTGACAATCAACTCCACATCTAGCCAAATCTAAACATGAACTTCAGGGCAGAAAACCTTCCTCACCCCAAACTCAGTAAAATCCACCAAAGCTTTAGAACTGCCCTTCCCAGTCTTAAGGTCATTCAAGAAGGTGCTGTCCTTCCAGAGATCATTGGAGAGCCACCCAGGCTCAGTAGGAAGGATATAAAGAGGGTTTGTTTGTGCTCTGATGTGTTCCTGTAGACTTGGTTGTTCTCCAGTCCTTACTTGCTCTTTGGTTCTGACTCTGGGCTAGTTCTTCAATCCTGCTTTGCTTATCAGTTCTGATAACCTCTGTCATGGCTCCTGACTTACTTCAGGCTGCTGTTCATGGCCTGACTACTCCTGTCACTTCATGTGGAGGCACTCTATATGCATATGTTGGTAGGCATGTAAAGCCCCTTCTAGGACTTGCCAAAAACATGGCCAGTGGGATGCATAGCCAGAAGGGGAGACTTTGCTACCCCCCACTCAGTGTGTGAATACCTCAAAAGTCACAGATAATCTGGTATGCAGATGTTTGTGCCACTAGGACTAAGCATACTGTTTCTGCTGCAGCTGTTTCAGGGCAGGATTAGATTTTGGCCAGCTTGACAGACCACCAGCCCCCATGGAATTCCTGCAGATGGATTTGAACATTCCTACAGAAGACAGAGAACAGGGAATAGTAAACAGTGTGGTTGAGTTGCTGAGTCCTGGTCAAAGTAAATCTGGCTCAAGCCCTGGAATCACTATCATACAATTATGACTGCCAACCTAAAAAATGAGGGAAATTACTTATATTAAAAATGTGTCCTTGCATATATTTTTTTTTACCGTTGCACCGTTCTACAGAGCAATCCAACATGTGATCCTAAACAGGGCTTCTATTTCCAATAGTATATTGTACAATGTTCTTTTAGCAGGTCTCAGGAAGATTGACTGAGACTGATGCTTGACAAAAAAGTGATGGAGGCGGCGGGGAAGGGGAACTAAATTTAATTTCAAAATGGAAATGACGCTTTTCAAAAACAAGGTTGCAGAAATTCTCCCTGCAGTCATGAATTTTCTATGAAGCTTTCAGTGTTTCATTATACATTACCAGTGTTACATAGTGACAGCACTGAAATGTCCAAAATGTCAAAATATTTTTTTTACCATTTTCAGTAAGTGCCAGAAAAAAAATTAAATTTAAAGTTCCTTATTCACCAGCTTTTGCATCTTTGCTAGTTTGGTTCATAGGCCACAGTTTCCTGCACTTTTATTTGGCTGACTTTGCTTTATCTCCATCTCAGTCAAATGATGTGCAGGAATCACCAGCATTCTAATAGACTGGGATCACAAACTGATTTAATTTATGTAAAAAATAGCATTCAGATGGACATAGCTTTTGATTTCCTGAGGTTCTGAAACTAATGAAAATTGCTGCCAAAGGACATAGCATCATCATGCAACTGCAGCTCATCTAAGTTATTGCAAATGAAATGTCAGCTATCACAAACACACACACACACACACACACACACATTAAGCAACATTAATCACTCATTTCAAACATAACCACCCATTTTCAATCTTTTTCTCTTTTCAGTCACCAAATATAAAATTCATTGAAAGTATAACACACAATTTATTCAAAATATCGTCTCTATCTATCTATCTATCTATCTATCTATCTATCTATCTATCTATCTATCTATCTATCTATCTATCTATCTATCTATCTATCTATCTGTCTGTCTGTCTGTCTGTCTGTCTGTCTGTCTGTCTGTCTGTCTGTCTGTCTGTCTGTCTGTCTAATCACTGAGCATAAGAAGCTATTTACACATTCCCTTTTTGGAGTCAGCCTATGCCAGAAACAGAAAACATTTCCAAAGAAATCATCTTGGAAATTAGGGTGCTAAGCAGCCTTAATTTACAGAGATATAGTTTGTCCATTAAAAGCAATTCCCATACTTTGTCAAACGACCCCTAGATGGGTAATACCTGGGGGCATTTCCACAGAAGAAATGTATATGTGGAGGTGGCTGGTGCCCATTGGGACTGGTAAGGCAGGAGACAGTGAGACCAACTACATGTGGGGCCAGAGCCAATAACAGAAAGAGCCAACTAATTGTAGTTGCAGTTGAGGGGCGAAATAAAACATAGAGACATCAGCTTGGGTTGAACAAGGGCCACTTTATTAAATTCCATTAAACAAAAACCCAATTTAAAGTGACCTGCAGAAGGAAACCTAGGTGCGGGAACTGTCTATAAGCAAGTATCTTGCCATACAGCTCTCGGGCGACCAGCCCCTGCTGGGGGAAGGGCAAGCCCATGTGCTTACCCCTTACCCAGGCCACACCTTGTAGGTGAGTAGGGGGGCCTTCCTACGTCATCCCCACCCGGGGCCGGATAACCCTTGGGTAGATGAGATAAGTTGGCCCCAGAGGCAGCCCATATCCTGTCCTCAAGCCGGAAAGCTCTGACAGACAGGCCTCCGAAACCGCCAATCACCTCCAAAGGTGCCTAAGGGGGCCACCTAGCTGTCCTTACCTATTTCCCTTCCCACACCTTCTCGCCACAAAAGGGGGACAAATCTCTAATAACAGAAAGAGCCATCTAATTGTAGATTTGTTCTCAACCTTCTCTGTGCTGAGTTCTACTGAGCCTGCTGCGGAGGAATCTGACAGCCAGTGCCAGCCTCTGGACTGACTAAAAGAGAAAAGTCAGGCAGGTGGGGGCAGGCTAAAGGCAGACTGAGGTTGGTGGGACAGTGTCCCATTTCCCTAATGGGCCAGGCTGTATATAGAAGAAATGTAAATAAGTTTCAAGAATATGTGACACCAAAATGTTGAAATGAAAGGTTTTGACAGCAAAAGAAGAATGCCTCGGTTGAACATGTAAATGGACACCGAAGGATAATTCCAACATCATGTTCACTGTGTAGTAATTATTGGAAGCCAGCATGTTGACTGGATTAATGGCAATAAAAAGCCAGAGGATATATAAATATGAGTTACTGCTACTTCCCAGAAAATCATCTTTGTGGATGGAAAAGGAAAGCCTTTAGCCAAATGCAAATAAACCTGCTGGAACAGGTGGCTGAGAAAAGCATATAAACACAATATTAAGAAACAAAAACAAAATGCTTATTCTCCCGCACAGTGGCTCACAGTACAATTCTGTACATGTCTACTCAGAAGTAAGCCCCACTGAGTTCAATAGAATGTACTCAAGTAAGTGTATATAGGATTGCAGCCTACTGGAATAAGTCCCAATGAAGTTAGCGGGGCTTACTTCTGAGTAGATAGGAAAGTTGTGCAATGCAGTCCTAAATTAAAGGGAAAGCACACCTACACATGTATTGGAGTCCAAATACTATTCTGGAATAAATTAGTATGTTTGCTAGATAGATTTGCATATAAAAATACTTTAATCATTAATGTAAAATTGATGACAAGCCAGCAGCAGCAACACATTTAAGTAGGTGAAGATTACACAATCAAAATATTAAGAGAACATAATGAAAAAAATGATAATGCTTTTTTTAAAAAAAGTTTCCTTTGGGATTGAGGTAGAATTAAATGCCCTGGAATTCATGGAAAATAATTTGCTACTTACATACAGTCATGGGTGCCTGGAGAACAAAACCTGTAATTTTGAAGAAAGAGTTTTACTCATGACACAACACCGACTTATTTCTCACTCCAGCATGGAGTTTCAGTATCTATAATTGATATAATCCAATTCTCAGGTGTTGCATAAAATTTCTCTTTTATCTGTTTGGGAATGTGCAATAAGACATTCAAGTTATGGTTGTGTTGTAGGAAGACAGGAAGCTCTCTTACACTGAGACAGAGCATTGGTCCATCTACATCATGCTGTTTGGGGATGATGGGACTTTTAGTCCAACAACATCTGGGGACCCAAGGTTGAAGAATAGTGATCTGTACTGTGTTGTCTATACTGACTGGCAGTGGCTCTGCAGGGTTTCAGGCAGGGGTGTTTCCCAGCCAGTACTGGTCGGGGAGTGGGGTGGTGTTGTGCACCTCTTTCCAGACACAGAGTATCACTGCCACTTACTGAGAGGGTGAGGTGAGGCATGGGGAGCTTTATGCAGTGCAAGCTGGATGGCACAGCCAGTCTGATGCTCCTGCCACTGCACTGCACTGGCACTGTACTGAGCTTCCCTCACCTCCCAGCAACACTCAGCGTCCAGAAGCCAGGTGCACAATGCCACCCCACGGACTGCTACAGCTCCCAGCCCTAGCTGGAGATGCTGGGGGTTGAACCTGGGACCTTCTGGGACCTTCTGTTCAACCACTGAGCTGTGGCTGTTCCCACCACACTCATCTTCATGCTTACTTTAATTAAAACTATGCTGAACAGGACTTGTATCTGCGCCTATATTTTCAGACATTGGTAATCTCCAAAATATTCTAAATTTCTTTGCTGAACTTTTACAGAGCTGTATTCTCAATAACTCTGGACAAATCCCTCTTTTGAATGCTGGAGTTTGGACATATGCATACTCTGTCCCTTTGCAAGATTCCCAACAGCATCTGCCTCAGATCAGTTACATATTGCCATTGTGTGCCATCTGTTTGTTTTTCTGAACAACACTGACCATTTGACAGATGAAGTTATTAGCTTAGCAGAACCATTAGGGAAATAGCTCAAAATATATTATGCTTTCATAACTGTATATTTTTGAAAGAGCTAATAAATTCCCCCATGAATTTGCAGCCATGTCATTTTTAATTAAGAATTCTTCTGAAGAACTACCTAGGATCTTTGATCTGTAATCATAGAAAGAATTGTTTGAATTAAGTTCATTAAAGCTCTGATGCATTAACTTACAGCACAGACAGAGGTGCACATTGCTTTTCTTGGTTTAAAAATCATCTCAGGGTAACCAAATACAGAATTTTCCAATCAACAGTTAATGTGACAAGTCTAGATGAAGTTCAGAAAGGTGATCACCTTTATGGCCAGCTCAAAAAATAGATCCCTCTGTGACTTGCAAAGCAAATTTGCATACATCAGGTCCAAAAGAGTAAGGGCAAGAAGGAAATAACAACACTCCTTTCAGCTGACCTGCATTTCAGACACTGATGTAACTTTGCCCCTAGGTAGTTAATATTCGTGCCAATGCACTGGCATCAAGTATACCCAATTATGAAAGAGGCAAAATAAAGCTGGGAAAATCCTGTTTCAATTGTACACCTCGCATTTTCACAAACGTGGATACACATGTTGTTGTTGTTATGTGCCTTCAAGTCAATTACAACATATGGTGACCCTATGAATCAGTGACCTCCAAGAGCATCTGTCATGGACCACCCTGTTCAGATCTTGTCAGTTCAGGTCTGTGGTTTCCTTTATGGAATCAGTCTATCTTTTGTTTGGCCTTCCTCTTTTTCTACTCCCTTCTGTTTTTCCCAGCATTATTGTCTTTTCTTATGAATCATGTCTTCTCATGAGCAATCAAATATTCACACAACTGTAAGGGTGTGTGTGATTGTGCTGGCAAAACATATCCCCTCTATACCAGAACACCAACCAATCACAACCCCTCTGCACCAGCTGATCATGTCCGCTTTGCAATGATGTGATGATTGGCTGCCTTCCTCCTCACCCCTTCCCCTGCAGCAGCAATTTTGACCTCATTGAATGGGCCTCCATTCATAGGAATGTACATAGGAATAGGACCATAGGAAGCTGCCTTATACTGAGTCAGACCATTGGCCATCTAGCTCAGGACTGTCTCCACTGACTGGCAGCAGCTGTCCAGGGTTCGAGCAGGAGTCTCCCCCAGCTCTATCTGCAAGGCAGAAGCTCCACCATTCAGCTATGGTCCCACGGTCCCCGTGTGTAGGGCTTGTTCACAAATAACGGATTGCTGGGATCTTTGTGTGTGGGAGCTTTGTGCACACAAGGATCATTCTGACTGTGGCTAAACATCTGGCTGCCAGGGGGCATGGCCAGTCAGTGAGAATGGGGTGTGGTGAGACAGCACAGTCCTGCACCTTGCCTCAACACATTACAAAAACATCAAATGCCCCTAAAATCAGACTTAATCAAGAATTGCCACCAGCCAAGGTTTTATACTGAATTATCTCACTAGTACTGCATCTCTGCATAGTAGAGAAGGTACTGAAAGAAACAACATTGATCCACAACAATTTAACCCCTGTGCTTGTTAGACCACATAGAAATCTTTATGTTTTCCCCCGTGGGAGTGATAGTAAGGTTTGCAAAGGTTTATCAGAAAACCCCCTTCCCTGCATGTTATAGTCCCAGTCCAAATGCCCCCAAAATGCTTTTGTATGTTAAGCATCTGCATTACATAATCTTATTTGAAAACCACTTTTTTATTTTTTTGTAACCACTACTGGAGTGTTCCTTAAGGAAACTTCATAGCAGAAGAGGGCACAATCATTGAGCATATTCAAGTGGCCCACAGGATTTATCTTACTAATATTAATGTATTAAAACCATCCTTTTGTCCTGTTCTGTCACTTGCCCTTCTTCCATATTTGACAGCTTGTGAACACAGAAAGAGTAAAAAAATAATAATAGCTCAGCTAGTAGAATTTAGACACTGTAGAACGTAGAACTGATAGACTCCATACCCAAAGGAGCAGCTTCCCCAGTTAGTAACTCTTCTTCTAACAGTATATTTTTTTCCATTTAGGTTCATATACACACACACATATGTATTTCCACATTGGCTGCTCCTGTCCAAGAATGTCAGGAGTTTCCTGACCATCACCCAAGAATAATATATTTTAAACCAGTGGTTAATTACATCAGTCTCCAGGATGGATATTCTTTTTGCGTAGCATGGAAGGTTTCCCCCCAGTCAACTTGGGATGAAATCCTCATAGAACCATATTGTGAAAAGGGAATGATTTGTATTCAGTTTGTAAGGTAACATGGATTTGGCCACCTTTATTTTTGCCACTTGCTATGCTCATGAGCCAAAGAAGCACTGGAACCACCCCAAGAGTTCCGTGTCAATCTTTGGTACGATGCTGGATCACGGTTTCAGCTAAGGAATGCTGTCTTGAAGGTGAGGTTGGAATTAGCTCACATTTCCTCCCTTATATGAAGAAATATAATGCTGTAGACAAAAGCAGGGCCCTTGGCCAAAGGAAAACATGAAACTCAAGCAGCGTAAACGTGCTGTCTTTTATTGAATTCCCCCATAGCTCTTAATACATATAAGCAAGTGCTGCCTCTCAAGAGAAACTGAATTCATTTTAATTACATTGAGAAAACACTCCAGCATTTCAGTCCAGATGCAGAAGTTCAGCTAGGGTAGTAATTAAATGGGCTTTATGCCAGTTCAACTAACACCTACACAGAGGATACTGCAAGAGGGGAGTGCTGATAATCCAGCCGGGTTTTGTGTATCATACATGTTTAAAGCTTTTTTAAAAAGCAAATTAAAATAGGCTCAAATAGATTATTTATGAATCTAATCACCACAGTGACAGCACTCTAGTTCCATTGGTGGGGTCATCAAAACCTTTCCTCTTACACTAGTAGTGGTTTGGAAGGAAGACTGAAATGAATTCCCATCAGCTCTGTTTTTATGCAAATGCTATATTTCCATGCAGCAAAAGACAGAAATGGCAGCTGACTTCTGTGGTTTTTGCAGTCAGGTGAGTCACTCTAGCGCCAGCAGAAAAAGTGGAAATATTTTATGTAGCTTTGTAATGTACTTATCTGACTTCCCAACAGACCTGTAGGCACAAGTCCCATTTCCAAAAATTGAAATATCACACGTCTCTCAGGAAGGAGAGAGAGAGAGAGAGTGAGAGAGAGAGAGAGAGTTTTACTTATTTTTAATTAACACAATGTTTTGGTACTTTTTTTAAAAACAAACAAACATATAAACTGATGGATCATTTCTTCTAACTTGCTTTTGTCTAGCATGCTTCCCATCGCTTGAGCACAATGAGTGGAATGTTTCTTGGCTGTTTCTTTCTTCCCAGTTGACTAATGAGTTCACTGGAAAGAAAACATCCCCAACAGTGTGTATTATTATTATTTAAAGAGACTCGCCTTTAGCAACTTTATGAATAAAAATTATACCATGAAAACTGGTCAAGTCATTATGACGTAATGGATCGTGTTAGATGTTAACCAAATGTTCAAATCCCTGCTCAGTAATGAAGGTCAAGGTTTTATACTTGGTATGGTGTTATAATGGAATATACAAAAAAGGAGAGGGTTCCACAAAACAAACACAAAAAGGAGTCGTTACCCAGTATGATAGAAAGCAAAAAAGTGGGAACAACAGGCACTGGGGCATACCACTGTAATGCAATGTAAACAAGTGCACGAATAGCCAAAATACGATGGAAATCACAGCACACAGTAAATAATATTACAAATACCAAAGACAATGAAGTGTAACATTGTAATCCCAATAATACAATGCAAACATACATTACAAATGGCCTAAATGCAATACAATACACAACAACCAGTACAATATGCCACAATCGCCAAAAGTAGTGAAGTGAGACACAATAAAGGCACTACAATGACCACAAGCATTAAAGAATAAAGCTGCAATGGCAGTTACTCTGGATTGTAAAAACTGTTTCAGTCCTTTTTCAGATACCCCTGCTTCTAAAATCAGATTCTTGAATTAGCAGCTGGCTTTCATTCTCCTACAAGAATATGCTGTTGGGATTTTAAAGTAAATAACCAACATCTATCTATCTATCTATCTATCTATCTATCTATCTATCTATCTATCTATCTATCTATCTATCTATCTATCTATCTATCTATCTATCTATCTATCTATCTATCTATCTATCTATCTATCTATCTATCTATCTATCTATCTTAAGGTGTTGGAACTAAAATGAAAGTAAATGAATACCTCTACTGAAAAAAATGCAAGATATTCCCAGGAGAAATTAATCTTCAAGAGATTGGCTCAAATACCATCTTCTTGTGTGGAGTAATCCTACCTACAATTACATAAATCAATTAGTTTAATATAAAGAAATCCCAAATACTAAGATAGCCAATACAACTGTAAATGCAGCTAAGATTCTAGCTGGGTTTAGAGCAGTGTTAGCCTTTCTCTCGATAAAAGTTTGTTCGCTTATCCTTTTTGAGATATGATAAGAGTAAAATTTTTCACAATATATTTAATTGGCTGTCTTAGTATTTTGGATTTCTTTATCTGATATTTGACAGGGGCTATCAGTTATGGTTTTGTTGCGAGATGAGGCTGATTCCTGTTTACTACATAGGGTTGCCGGGTCTCCGGTTGTTGCCTTGAGACTCTGGTTTTGTGGGGATCTAATCTGGATGAGTCACCCCAGTCTCTGGACTTTTAGCTTTCTCTAAAAAAAATTAAGTTTCTAGGTGGTCCAGTTCAAAAGATATACACCAAAATGTTAGCTGCCACCCTGCAACTTCTGTTAGTACTGTCTGCTCTAATCCCCACACTTTCAGGTTTTTAGCCAAGAACTGAAGTTAGGGTGGTGATTCACAGGAGATTTGTTGACAATCCCCCCCCCAGACAATAGCAAGACCCCATTTCAAGTTCTGAAAACAGTTTCCCTTTCCTGCTTGTCTCACTTCAGAAATTTGGTAAATATATAGCTTTCAGCAGCATAAAGAATACTTTCTCTGTACAGGAGATTAGAATACATAGGGACTTACCTCTGAGTAAACATGCATAGGATTGCACTAGAATAGAAGATCACAGCAGGTTCTTGGTAGGCACACACAGTGAACAATTTTAGTTATAATTATAATGAAAGTGTACATGCCGGGTTTTTTAATTACTTGCAAAAAATGGCATATTATACATTTTATCTTTCAAATAATTTTTGAACAGAAACTTTAAACAGTGTACATGCTGAAGCTTGTGATTCCATTCCAATGTGTTACAGTTTTCTAATTAAGGAGACAAACAAGTTTAAATTTAACTGGACTATTGAAGAGGGCAGTTTTTGTCTTATTCATAACCTGTTTTGAAAACCTTCCCAATATGAAACTTTTCTGCAAGTAAAGCTGCAATGCTAATTCCACATATCTGGGAGTAAACCCATTGAATTCACTAGGACTTACTTTTGAGTAGAAATAGTTGGGATTGTGCTGAAAATCAATGGGACTTTTGAGTGAACATAGAAAAGGATTGTGTTGTAAATCTTTCTCTCCCGCTCCGATCCTTTTTTAAAAAAAAAACAGTTAGGCAAGGCATACTTAGGTGTCACTGCTTTTATTTGGTAGGAAACTAATACTTTTTTTAAAAAAAGTTCTACAATCACCAACTGGTTTTAACAATAAACTATTATATGGGGCATATGTATTTTTACATCTCCAGTGTGTGTGTATATGGAATATATCCAACAACCCTGTGAGATAGGGTTGCAACCAAGGCAGCTCACAACAAGAAATAAAGCCATTTAAAATCCAATAACCATAAAACAAGTATAAAGCAGTTGCAAAACAGCTTAAAATGGCATTCTGAATTTTTGGTTGGGTGAGTGAAGTTCCTTATCACTGAATTGCAGTCCTGTGCATGCTTCCCTGTTTGAGTAAGTCCCATTGAATACATTGGGACTTGCTTCCGAGTAAACATGCATAGGATTGCACTATAAATATCTTTACAGGTTGTGAATGTCTTTGACATTCATGCGTATGTAAATATATTTTGAGACCAAGTCTCGATATGCATCTGCTTTCACACTATGGTTGTACATTATTATTTCCTTTACATTTTAAGTGTGCCCTTCTTCCTTGGGGTAGTCATGGTCCCCCTCTGTGGTTTTCACCCAGAGTGGCAAATAGCTGATTTCCATTAAAACAATAATTAAAATGATTTATATGCAGGCAAAGTTTATGAAGTAATGCAGATCCACATAATCAGCCCAATCCAGTGGCCATGCTGGCTGGGGCTGATGGGAGTAGTATTCATGTTGAATTCTATGGGACTTAGTCCCTTAGTAAGTGTGCTTAGAATTGCAACCTTCAGGGGCATCCATCTTTACTTCTGAGTGCTCCCATCTAACATCTCCACAACACTAGGCTCCAACCTCTCTCTGCATAGGACATAGGACAGAAGAAGAGAAGAAAGAATGGATTCAGGTCAATATAGTCATATTTTACAGAGCCCTTTTGCCAGCACAATGGAACCCATTTCATTTTCAATGTCCTTTACTAAGCAAATTAAGCTGCATATAGGATCATTTATTCATTTCATTTATTCAGAGTATATCCCATTCTGCCAAAAAACAAAAAAAACACTTTCCCCAAGGCAACTTACAATAAAATACAATACTACAAAGATAAGTAAAACACAGTAAAACAACAAGAAAGTTAGCAACAACTAAAACTGCATTATAAAAACCCAGACTTTGGAGATAAAATGACTAAAAATAGAAAGGACTTTGCCTGGTGCTAAAATGACATCAAAGTAGGCAAAAGGTAAATCTCCCTGTGGTATTCCATAACTGGGGCTATACAAGAATATGCTGCTTCCTAATCACCACCTACCAAGGATTGTATCCAACAAAGTAGTCCTGTTAGCACAAGGACTTCCATCTGCACAAGATAACTTCCTCTCCCTCTCATATCCCCATGTGCCTCCATGCCTTCTCCAGGCCCTATACATCTTAGGACCAGGATACCTGAAAGACCGTCTTATCCCTTATATACCCAGTTGATCACTGCGCTCTGCAGATGAGGGCCTCATGCAGATACCATCTTATCAGGAGGTCTGTTCTGCACAACATAGGAAACGGACCTTTACTGTGGCGGCACCTACCCTATGGAATTCCCTCCCCTTAAATATTAGACAGGCGCCATCTCTGTTACCTTTTCGGTGCCCATTGAAAACCTTCCTCTTTCAACAAGCCTTTTAAGTTGAGACCTTATCCCAGTCTGCGTCTGTGTTGGAATTGCTTTTTAATATGTATCTAAAACATTTTTTTTAAAAAGTTTTTAAAGATGTTTTGTTTTAATGTATTTTAAAGTCTGTTTTTATTATGTTTAAAGTGTTTTTAGTGTTTTTGTTTGCCGCCCTGGGCTCCTGGTGGGAGGAAGGGCAGGGTATAAATAAAATGATAAATAAATAAATAATAAATAAGTCTGTTCTGGGAGTCCATCCAACCCCCCAGAGCAGGGAGAGGAAAAGGAGAAGAAGTCCTGTTGCACAAGTGGGGATCCTTGCACTTATAGAATGACATTGGTGGATGCAACTCTGTATTTGTGATGGGTACCCAAAATCTCTTAAGATTATCACGAGGCACAGGTAGGCTATATGAAGAAAGGTGGTCAAATAGGTATGGGGATCCCAAGCCATGAAGACAGAGCTTTAAAGGTAAACATCATCACTTTGAAGTTAGCCTGGAAACAGACCAATAGCCAGTGCAGATATTTCAGCACAAGCAAGATTTATTCCTAATTCCAACTCCTAGTTAGCAGTTTCACAGTGATATTTTATGCTAACATAAATATTTTATGCTAACATCGAAGGCCCTTCTCCGGGTGCCCACTCAGAGGGAAGCCCGGAGGATGGTAACAAGAAAAAGGGCCTTCTCAGTGGTGGCCCCTGAATTGTGGAACAATCTCCCTGATGAGGTACGCCTGGCGCCAACATTGTTGTCTTTTCGGCGCCAGGTAAAGACCTACCTCTTCTCCCAGGCATTCTAGCATTTTAGCATTTCAGTATTTAGTATTTAGCATTTTAGTATTTTTAGTATTTTAGTATTTTAGTTTAGTATAGGTTTTTTGGAAATTTAATGAGTTATGTTTTAAATTGATTAATGTGTGGTTTTTAAATTGTATGTTGATATTTTGATGTTGTGAACCGCCCAGAGAGCTTCGGCTATGGGGTGGTATAAAAATTTAATAAATAAATAAATAAATAAGTCTGTAAAGAAGTTTGGAGCAGCCACATTGAAAGGCAGGGGCAGGGCATTCCAGGCAGGGGTTTGCCAACCCTGCTTTGATATGGATATCTTTTCAGAGGATCCCTAGTTAAACCTTACACACAGCACAATCCTAACCCTATGTACTCAGAAATGTCCTATTGAGTTATATGAGGCTTTGTCCCTTAGTAAGTGTGTTTTTTAGAAATGCAGCATTCAGAAGCATCCATCTTTACTCCTGAGTGCTCCCATCTCACATCTTCACAACACTAGGCTCCTTTCTTCCTAGAATGGCCTTCTGGTGACTGGCCTAGCCTGAGGGTACTTAAATCCTTCTTGCCAGAAGCAAGTAAGCTGGATTAAATGTTCCTTACCTAGGCTTTCTAAGGCTTAATGTATCATGCTTAATGACATCACTAGGCCCCATGCCCTATGACATCATTAAGCCTGCCCCTGAAATCTCAGGATTTGGGATGCTTCTGACCTGGCAACCCTATTACTACAGCACTATTCAGAGGAATCCTATTAGGAGAGGTCAGTCTCCTTTCATCACACAGAGATTCTAAAGTAGAAATGTTCATTTTATTTTAAGAAAAATCCAAATAAATAACTGAAAAATATTTGCCCCCAAATGGCTTTTATTTCCCATATCTTTCCTTCAGATTCTTCCAACTACTACATATATAAAAAACTTTTCCAGCCCATGGAAGACTTTCACCTGCCATGCTCTCTGTGTGATTAATACCAGATGACTGGATGCAATAACCTTGTCATACACAAATTCTAATTGTTGTAGACATTCTAAGGAGGCTTCTAAAGCCCTTTTTCTTGTTCAGCCAGTCTCTCTAATGCCATTAATAAATCCATGATGGAAGTAGGTACTCCTTTTTGACTGTAATATATCCATACATATTTCCTCATTCTGTATTTAAACATTAGTAAACTAGTTGTTGTTTTTTAAAGTAGCCAGGGTGCAATGAATGCGAATTCAATGTTATGTGAGTTTGCAAAGTGCTCTAATGGACATTTGCAAGTCTAAATGAATTGTATATTCTGCATCAGTCCAAAGTTAGATTAAATTTATGTTTCTGAATATTCTAGTCATGTTTTGCTATTATGGTCACATTTCCCTGCTGATAACTGTATCAGTGCATCTCATTTCAACACAAACAACTAAATGTCTGGGGACAGTTGTCAGCCATGAGTTGTTCTAATTCATTGGTCCAGTAATTAGCTCCAAATGCTGTGTTCAGGAACCAATAGTCTTCTTGATATACCTTTACCTCAAGAGCTATTTTCTACACTTGCCCTATTCTCTAAATGTCAGGAATCTTACTATTTAAATGACAGGAAGATTGGAACAAACTGCCCTCTGAATTACTCCAATAAATCCTTTAGACTGAGCCTTACTTGTCTTTTTCACTAGAATGTTCCTAAGAGACCTTCTGCCTGGGCAAGGTTTTGAGCAATAAAATGCAGATTTGTATCACATTTGTTGTGCACAGTCTTTATGGCTTCCTTCTACTTTGCATTCTATTCCAGAATATAGAATTTTCCCAGCACTCAAGCTCCAATGTGCTGCACCTGGAAAAATGTGATTATCTAGAGTGTGTCATGTATGACCCCCTCAGGAGGTCATACATGGAGGACTTTGAGGAGAATGAGATGCAGGCTGCTTCCTCGGGGAGAGGTGGGGGAGACCCAGCAGTATCTTCTTTGGGGCCTCCAAGCCAGAAGACACAGACCTGTCACCATCCTATGACTCAGAGGATGAGTCCCTGCAGCACCTTTGTCTCCTCAGCATTGCAGAAGTGAAAGACTAGAAAATAAGGTGAGGGTGTCTTTTAACCAGCCAGCCAGTTCCTCTAAAGAAGTGGAGCCGACCACCCTCCGGGTCTTGTGAGTCTATATAAAGCTTCAGTTGGCTCTAGTTTCTTGCAGAGACAACATCTCCTGTAGTTGCCCTAGCAGGGCCCCTTGGAGCTAATCCAAGGCCCTATTCCTGTCTGCTTTGACTGGTCTTTTGACTGAACACTGCTGTTTCCCCCTGTGAGCTTCAAGTTCTTGTGGAACTGGAGATATGTTGTATGGTTCTGCATGTGTGATGAACATCTGTTGAACATTGTTTACTCTCAATTTGCCAGTGATGACTGGCACAATTCCTGTCTCATCCCCATGTTCTGAATATGATAATCAAGCCAGATTCTTAAAGGAGTGGCCACTATCAATGACTAGCTACTACTCCTTCACCATACAAATATATTCCCATTTTTCATTTAGTAGCATTGCTTCCAAGCGTTTTGTCATCTGAATTTCTTCCTGATGATTGGGTTATGAGTTGATGGTCTTCTTTCCAAAGTGAACCAATAGAACACTCTA
This sequence comes from Rhineura floridana, assembly GCF_030035675.1. Classification (NCBI taxonomy): domain Eukaryota; kingdom Metazoa; phylum Chordata; class Lepidosauria; order Squamata; family Rhineuridae; genus Rhineura; species Rhineura floridana. Next base: position 87,143,889 of record NC_084482.1, on the reverse strand, counting down.
TTGTTCCATTTTTAAATTTTTAAATTTTGTCCATTAGTCCAATTTTTCAGTCTCTGAATATTGTACAGAGCACTGTACACATATAGTTAGCTGCTAGTGGGCCCCATTCCAGCTTTTTCCAAAAACCATGTTGGCTTTTTGAGCACTCCTGTCAAACACATGAAAACCTCCAGATGTTTCTGCAGCATTTGCTAGGAATGCTCAAAAGCATTGGGTAAAGCACACACCCATTTCTTATAAACATAGAAAAAGCCTTGCATCGGGGAAGAGGTTGACAGGCTTCAGAACAGACTCTTTAACAATTAGGAGTGGACTTGCAGAACCTCTCCTAACCTAAACATGACTCTCAGAGCATGTCCAGCTACAGAGAAGCTTCACAAGGCCTCTCCCATGAGTAGTAAGCCATCCTCTCTACCTGTACTTCTTCCTCTTTACCAAAGTAAAGCTTTTTTCCCCCTTCCTTCCTTCCTTCCTTCCTTCCTTCCTTCCTTCCTTCCTTCCTTCCTCTTCTTCTTTTTTGCTTGGGAGAAGGCATGGATAATTTGCCAGGAATTATGGTTATTGGCAGATGTTCAGTGCAAATCTCATTTCAGGTCATACCCAGCTCAAAGAGGTCTGGACCTGACACAAAATGTGGCCAGTCATTTTAAGCAGGGGGAGTTTGCATTTCTACCCCATCCCTACCTTGCTACAGTTCTTCTGGGTTTTTCCCACCCTCAAATTTCCAACGTGGAAAGAATTCCACATACAGAAACCTGAAAGCATGGTCCAGTGCTATCAGTTTAGGTAATTCCATCAAACCTTTCTTGTGATTCCTGCCTATCCTGTGACTATTCATCTGCAGCAAAGCACTTCTCCCCTTGTTTCCTTTGCATAGCCATTTAACTTTGCCTTTTGGAGTAATCAATTTCATGCTTTTGCAGTATGCGGCATCAAAACAATTCCTGTGTGCTTTCTGGCAAACAATTTCTCCCAGATGGCTTAATATAGCATCAGTGAACATCCAAAAAGAAGCATTACTGCATTAATCTAACTGATTTACCTCATGGACCTGAAAAAAGTGCATGTATACTTGCCCTTAAATGGACATTAATGGAGGATGTTAACTACATACATTGATGATTTCACTGGAAAACTGGGGAGCCTGAGATGGTGCATAAATGCACTACTAGTGCCAAGACTGATGTATAGCTGTATAAAACAAACTATGCTGTTAAAGTTCAGTATTAAACATGGCATTGCATGCTCAGCCAAGAACCTTGTAGATGAAGCAGCAGCTGGGAAAAGACCATGGCTCAGTAGCAGAGCATCTGTTTTGCATGTAGAAGTCTCAGGTTCAGTCCCCAGCATCTCCAGATAGGATTGGGAATATTCCCTGCCTCAAACCCTGGAAAGCTGCCAGTCAGTGGAGATAGTACTGAGCTAGATGAACCAGAGGTCCGATTCGGTGTAAGGCAGCTTCTGGATTCTGTATGTAGAATTAGAGGCTTTTGCACATGCCTTATGCACAGGAAAATGACTGCTAACTAAAGCCTAGCTGGATGTTAGTTTATTAAACTCCATGCAAAGCATAAAATGCTTTGACCCTCAAAAACTTGGAATAATTGGACAGTGATATATATCATTGTTGAGTAGACTATAGCTTGCATGACTGAGTTGTTGGGCAGCAAGAATATGTCCCCCATCAGTTAAGTATGCACTAAGGCAGCTCCTTAGTGAAAGTCTTTACTGTTCTGTATTTTAGTAAATTTCCTAGGACTAATAACTGCAAGAAATAAAGATACTAGAGATACAATGTACCCTACCATCTTTGTGTTTCCAAATACATTGTTGGAAATTGCAATTCTCCCTGTATGATGATTTTCCAATTATGCCTGCTAGCAAATAACTGAGCCAATTTTGATAAATAGATTGAAGACTCTGTCCTATCACAAAACACCTGCATATGTGAGTAAAAAGTATTTTCCCATTTGTGTTATATCTGTCCCTCACCTTGCTGAAGGCCTTAGAAAGGGTTGCCATTGCTGGGCAGGCTCTGCAAGGTGCCTGCTCAGCTTCCTCAGCCCCATCATTACTATTCATAGGCTTCTAAAATTCCATTAAGAGCCTGACCGCAATATGGATTTTATGTGTAGGCATCTTTAGAAATGCACCTAGTCCAAGCAGAAACTTGTATATACAATCTCAAAATGAAGAGGATAACAATTCTGGAAAACTATCACAGTGGGATTGCTGGAGATCTATTCATTTAACAGTAGTGCCTTCTTTTTCAAACCTTGCCAATATTTATTGCTTCATCAACATTAATGAAATAGGAGACTAACATAAATAACTTTATGCCTTAACAAGCAAGTGAGGTTAAAAGTTCAAACATGTCACAGTAAGCAAGTTTGATTGTCATGACCGAATCTTGATTATTAAGCTTACACTTGCCAACTTAATGGTTTATTCATTCTATTAGAAAGATTGGGGGGAAGAACGTGGCTTCATGGATGTGTTACAACAAGAAGTGGAACAATCTGAGGCTGTAATTTTAGATACAGTTTCACCAGGGGATGAGCAACTCAACTGGGTTTACTTCTGAGTAGACATAAATTAGTCTTAAATAGAAACTCACTAAAAAATCTTCATAACAATATCCCATTTATGGTAATTGATAAAGGTATGACAAAAACGGAGAAATTATATCCTAATTTCTCAGCCCGCTTCTTTCACATTTCATCTATTATTTGATGTCAAATTCATAGAGGAATATTGGAGGGTGGTGGAAATTATAGGACTGTACTGTTATATTTATCTTATGCACTATGGCCATGTTGGATTACAATGCAATAAAAGCATAAATGAGGTCTGAAGACTCCTTCAGATATTTGTTCTTACTACAAAGAGCTCAAAGCCCCGTAGATGCCCCATCTGTCTACATGGTAGATTCTCCACACCTTTAACCTCTCTTTGTTCAGGCAATATAAAAACATATTTATTGGAACTCAGCTGGTTTTGAAAAACCAATCATATGTATGATCAAATGAATAATGTATGTTTTCCATAAAATACTGTTATCTGAGACATGCTTATGTGAGCCAATATTAATAAAGGCGTGGAATAAAGACTTGAGCAAAGTCATGGGGAAATATAAACAAACATCCTGTCTGAAATTTTACATTAAGTATTAATATGCAATAACTGGATTATAATGTAACAAGTTTTGTTGTTATGTGCCTTCAAGTCGATTACAATTTATGGCAACCCTATCAGTCAGCAACCTCCAATAATATCTGTCATAAGCCACTCTGTTCAGATCTTGCAAGTTCAGGTCTGTGGCTTCCTTTATGGAATCAATCCATCTCTTGTTTGGTCTTCTTCTTTTTCTAGTCCCTTCTGTTTTTCCCAGCATTATTGTCTTTTCTAATGAATCATGCCTTCTCATTATGTGTCCAAAGTATGATAATCTCAGTTTCATCATTTTAGCTTCTAAGGATAGTTCTGGTTTAATTATTTGTCTTTTTCACAGTCCATGGTATCCGCAAAGCGCTCCGCCAACACCACATTTCAAATGAGTTGGGTTTTTTCCTCTTATCCACTTTTTTCACTGTCCAACTTTGTAGATGGTATTTTAAAAAAAGATGAGAATAATTCAGTGTTGCAAGGGGTGTGCTTTGATTGGTGACTACCTACATATGTGGTGGCCATACCCAAAGATGCAATTTTCTGGAATATGGTATGCAAGAAAATTACAGTAGCAGCAGACAGGCACCCCCTTTCTATCCTTCTCAATGTGAATGACATCCACAATCTACCACAGAAACAAGTCCAGATCATAGCAAAGGTAGTAACAGCATAACAGTGGGGAAACCTGAAGTCATCAACTGAATATCAATTCATGCCATCCCCACAATTGATTTTCACGCATCTCTTGAAGACATTTTTATGCCAACAGGCCTATACAGCTGCTTAATTTTTCTTGATTATCCAGTCATTTTAATTATTTTAATTATTGTTCTTATTATGTTTTATGGTATATATTGTACACCACCTTGATATTTTACATGACTTGCTGGTATTTTTAAAATTTATTTAAAACATTTATATACCACTTAATAATTTGTATTTCTAAGCAGTGTACATAAAAACAAGCCATACATAAAATAAACAACAAAACCATCATAAAACCAAACACTCCCTTAAAATGCCTGCTGGAACAATAAAGTTTTAGTTATGCACCTGAAGTTCAACAAGGAGAATGCCTGCCTAGTCTCAGCTGGGAGGGAGTACCACAGGCTTGGGCCCACTACGCTGAAAGTACAGCTTCTAGTCATTACAAGCCATGCATCTGAGCCATGGGAAGATTAACAGAGACTCCCCCAAAGATCAGTGATTGAGCTGGGATATAAGGGATCAGGGGGTCCTTAAAATACTTCTACAAATAAGTTGCTATCATGGGGAAATAGACTATAAAAACTATTTACCAGGATATTTCATTTGCTACGCAGAGTCTAGAGAAGGAGGATGGATAAATCCCTTGCTGGACAGGAGACCCTTCAGTCATGGGTCCATTCTAACTGAAGGTCTCTGATCCAGTGAGGAGAAAGAGAAATGCTAACTCTTGGCTCCTCTCAAAAGTCATTTCACTTCTAGGGTCTCACACCCCTGCAGGTTTCAGGTCAAATGAGAGAGTTGTGTTTTATCCCCCATCCCCTGATATCAGAGACTTTCAGTACCTGCAGTGAATTGCAGAAGACAGAATGGCTTCTCAGACCCCAGAGCTTTGCCAGAGCGGAAAGATCTTGTCCCACACTGTACTAAAAATCTACAAAGTGGAAATGAAGCATTCTCATCCAACCCCATTTTTTACTTATCTAATGTGGTACAATTAATTATCCTTACATCTCATCACATCCATAGGACTTCACCACAAATGATGTACTTGTATATTGTTACTAATTTTAACCTGCATCTTTTGAAAATATTGTGCAGATTTTCATTAAGGCAAGGATCAAAGTGACAAAGATGGACTAAAATTAAGGAGGAAATATTGAAGCTTATATGTTTCTAAGATGCTGAACACAGCGTGACTATGTCAATATGTAGAATTGCTTAAAATTGCACTCTTCAATGGTCTAATTCATCCCTAAAAATCCTTAGATGGAGATAAAAGATCTGCAAGCATGAAAGTGTAATGTTAATTTTCCTTCCTTGCTGCTTACAGATAAGAGACTGCATTTATCTGGACCTTACAATTACCTCTCTATTATATGAGCCTGGTTACACAGTAGGGATTCTGTGGGCCAGCCTGCATGAAGATAATGCCACTAATTTAGCACTTCTTTCTGACATCAAGAGCACAGATTTTGACAGACCATTCTCAGCCCACGGGCCATGGACTTTGTACTATCATGACACAGTAGTTCAATAGTGCACATTAAGCTTGAACTAATTTTGGTTAAAACATATATTCAGTTCAGAAGATGTACTTCCCTAACTGAGCATATAATAGCACCATTTTGTGTATGCCATCCGGGATCTATTTTTCTTCAACTGCTGCAAACCAAAGCTAGAAATGGGGGTTGGGGGGGGAGAACACAAGAAGAGTCCTCTTGGATCAGACCAAAGACCCATCTTGTCCAGCATCCTGTTTTCCACAGTAGCCAACAAGAAGCCTCTGGGAATCCCACAATCAGGACAGGAGGGCAATGGCTTGTTCATATTGTTGTTCCCCAGCTACTGGTGTTCAGAAGCATGGCGATGAGTGTTCAGAGGAAATGGCATGTATCTGACAACATCTAAACATCCAAATGGAAGAGCTTGTGCTCATCCCCACTCATTTCAATTTCAATGGGAATTAAGAAGAGAAAAAAGAAAACAAGTGAAGATCTTTTACTATTTGAATTCATTTGTGGCATATTCCTAAATGTGTTACAGAAAGAAAGAAAGAAAGAAAGAAAGAAAGAAAGAAAGAAAGAAAGAAAGAAAGAAAGAAAGAAAGAAAGAAAGAAAGAAAGAAAGAAAGAAAGAAAGAAAGAAAGAAAGAAAGGAAGAAAGGAAGAAAGAAAGAAAATTTGAAAATCATATAAAAACACACCGGTAAGATATCAAGGTATCTGGATACATCCAGACTTAAATATGCCAAGAGACAATAACTGTAAGCAGTTAACAACTCTCAAAGAAACAGACAGATGGAAGAACTATTTGTTATCTTGGCTAGGTTAAATTTCCACAACAATAATGACCATACTCCCAAGAATTCTGTTTTTATTAACATCTTTCCCATTAGAAGTGGAGCAGAATATTTTAGCAGGACAGCAGAAAAAAAATCAAATGGAATAATAAACCATTTAGAACTCTGCAAGAAAATCTGTATCAAAAATTGAATAGGTTTAGGGGTACATAGTATCATACAATATTATTCTGCAACAAAACTATTGTCAGTAACAATTTGGTATAATCCTGATAACTCAATCTTATCAGAACAAGAATTATATGGAAAGCAACTTTGGGAGTTATTGTGGCACAGACCTAGAGAATTTTATTTAAAATCAGGTCTGTTAACATCCAACAAAGCTGTTCTAAAATTTGGAATAGATTATCACACAAGATTGCTCCAGGATTCTCACCTATGGGTTGTTATCAGCAACTGAATTTGCAGGTGCAGACCTATATAGCACCATAAATACCTTGGGTGGGGACAAATGGAATTTCTTTCTAATTGGTTTGACAGTGAACATTTAATTTCTTATAATCAATTAGATTATAATCAATCACTAGATTTAATCAACTGAGACCCATTTCTCCCATTGCATCATATTGTTGAGCAAATAGTGTTTAAATATGGACTACTCAGAACCTTGAATGTGCTTGAAAACTTTCTTTATAATTCTATATCTCAGAAATTGATTAGTAAAATTTATGGGATGTTTTCAGAAATTGATTTAATCTGAATACAAGCTTCCAATAAAAATAAATGCGATAAGGACCAGAATAGTTTTAACCTCTCTATGCAAGAAACTGAATGGAAATGGCTTTTTGAAACTGTACCAAGAATGTTAATTAGTGCTAATCAGAAAAAGAACTTTTTAAAAGTAGTATTTCAGTAGCATCTTACATGGTACAAGCTAATTAAAAATCCCAGACTAACAGCTCCGTTGGAGATGTATAAAACCGAGGGCATAATATGTTCATATTTGGGGGGGGGGGGAGAATGCAAAAAAGTAACTAAGTTTTGGAAGTCTGCTGTCAATAAAATATTGGAGATTACAGGATGTAACTTACCCAGAAACCCAAAAACCTTCTTGCTAGGTATGTTAAAAATGGAAATTGAGACAACAGATTTACAATTGACAGTAACAATTATTAACAGTTGCAAAGACTTGTATTGCCAAAATGTGGCAAAATAAAAAAAGTCCAACTTTATTTGAATGGCTGAAGGAGGTTTGGTAAGTTGCTTTATTAATGAAAGCAACTTCCTAAAGAAGATCACTAATGATCTGCTCCCTGCTTCCTTAATGTGGGAGCAGCTGCCCCCATGGTTCTTGACTGTAAGAGGAATTACAAAACACAAGATGAGTATTCTGTATGGAAGTTAGGGGAAAATGAGATATATGAGTATATGTAAGGAACAGCTAGAGCTCATCCTGCTGTGGAATCATCTGTGCCTGTCCCTGTAAGGCAGCCACAGTCCATCCCACCAGGAGCCAGGACTCCTTCTACTCAGCTAGGAACCAGGTTGGAAGGCAGGCAGGAAGCCTCACCTTCAGAGCCACAGGCAAGGTAGAACATCCTGCCTTGCCAGTACTATGGACAGAGCAGGGACCCACAGCAGCCACTGGGCCACAATGAAGGACTCCTGGAGCCCAGAAGCTTAAATAAGCCTGTGGGAGCAGTCAAAGCAAGTGGATGCAGAAATGAAACAGACAGAAGAAGAAAGGAGTTGAGGAGCATGGTTAGCAGGAAAGCCAGGGGAAAGTTTGTCTCAGCCAGCCTCTCCAGAAGCTGCCACTGAGCCAGGTATCCCAAAGGACAGCTCCAAGCCTTTGCTAGTACTCAGCTCCATATCAGGTGGAGTTGTCCCAATGGAGGGATGTAGAATGTGGAGCTCCCCAAGGATCAATAATGGGACCTGTGCTTTTGAACTGGTTCATGAATGATCTAGCGTTAGGGATGTGCAGTGAGGTGGCCAAGTTTGCTGATGATACTAAATTGTTCAGCGCTGTTAAAACAAAAAGGGATTGCGAAGAGCTCCCAAAAAGACCACTTCAAACTGAGTGAATGGGCAGTAAAATGGCAAACACATTTCAATGTAAACAAGTGTAAAGTGATGTGTATTGGAGCAAAAAAATCTTCATTTCACATATACACTCATGGGATCTGAACTGGCAGTGACAGACCAGGAATGAGACCTTGGGGTTGTAGTGGATAGCTTGATGAAGATGTTGACCCAAGTGTGCCACAGCTGTGAAAAAGGCAAATTCCATGCTTGGGATCATTAGGAAAGGTATTGAAAATAAAACCATCGATATTATAATACTGTTATACAAATTGGTGTAATGGCCACATTTGGAATACTGTGTACAGTTCTGGTCACCTCACCTCAAAAAAGGTATTGTAGAGCTAGAAAAGGTTCAGAAAAGAGCAACCAAAATGATTAAGGGGATGGAGTGACTCTCCTATAAGGAAAGGGTGCAGCATTTGGGCCTTTTCTAGTTGAGGGTAAAGGCAAGTAAGAGGAGACATGATAGAAGTGTATAAAATTATGCATGGCATGTAGAAAGTGGATAGAGAAACGTTTTTTCTCCCTCTGTCATAACACTAGAACTCATGGATATCCAGTGAAGCTGAATGCTGGAAGCTTTAGGACAGGCAAAAGAAAGTACTTCTTTACACAGCGCATAGTTAAACTATGGAATTCACTCCCACAAGAGGCAGTGATGGGCACCAACTTGGATGGCTTTAAAAGACGATTAGACAAATTCATGGAGGAGAAGGCTATCAATGGCTACTCACCACGATGGCTATGCTTTGCCGCCATAGTCGGAGGTGGTATGCTTCCAAAACCAGTTGCTGGAAACTGCAGGTGGTGAGAGTGCTCTAGCACTCAGGTCCTGCTTGTGAGCTGCCCATGGACAAATGGTTGGCTACTGTGAGAATAGGATGCTGGACTAAATGGGCCATTGGCCTAATCCAGCAGGCTCTTCTTATGTTCCTACGAGGCTTGACCCATCCCAAGAGCCTTCTAGGCAAGGGCATTGCTAAAACAGACCCAAAGCTAAGGCCCTTGGGTCTTTAACAGCTGGAGATGAGTCCCAAGCCTTCAATTCTTTGAGGAACCAACCTATGTGCACAGGGGGAATATCAATAGGTAGGCTGTTACCAAGCTACTCTAGGGGTTGTCTCCCCACCACCACCTATTTGCCAGATCCCCTGGCATATTTACCTAGATTATTCTGAACCCACTTAAGTTACCATGGAAGAGGTGTGTGGCAAAGTCTTTGTAGAAGGAGGGGGGAGCTTGAGTTAGCTGAAAATGATTTACTCTCTTGTTATAGAATTTGTAGGCTTTATTCTGGTACTCCATTTGAAAAAGGATCCTCAAGACCCAGGTGTGGATCAACATTCAGTTGTCCCTTTTTTTTAAGACTGAGCATTACACCATGGAGCCAATGGAACCTGGGACTTTTGATATGTCCCTACTTCTAAACAATGCCACAGTGTTCTCACGCACATTCCTTTCTTTGTGTATGTGAAACCCATTTTGTGTGTCCATCTGCCAACATTCCTAAAAATAACACTGATGTGGTTAGAGATTGATAAGAGTGCCAAACTGGGTTCAGCCCATTACAGGTACGTCTAAGAACAGAATGTAATAGGACTGTTGAAGGGCAAGGCTCATCAACCCAGGACTCAATGTTGGATTGGCCCACTATTCAATACAATTGCTGACCACTGCTCTGTGGACATCTAAGTCAGTCACTTGTGTTGTGTATATATCACTGCTCAAATTTTCCTTGATTTGAGTGTTATATGAGTATACACTAACTGTGTATGAGAGTGGAAAATAGCAAACAATCAAGATTCTTTAAATATATCAAAAAGTACAAAAGACTGGATGTTAAGAAACAGCTTTCTGGGCACATTCTGAATAAGCCACCCCAGTGTTTACAGAATGATATTTTTACTAGGCATGACTCCACCCCCAGAACTATATACTTTAATTACATTGCTGCCATTACAACCCTGTCATGTCTCACTGGCTGTAAAACATACACACTTCCTATTTTAAAAATTAAAATTAAAAAAAGCTCCTTATTACTTCTACCTCAAGGTTCTTCCCAACATATCATATTGCTGTTCTGAGGGATGAAATGGAGTGTTAGCATTACATTTTGTCTTCCCAGATAATTTCCCAGATGAACAGCTTTGAAGTGATATATTTCCTTTTTTTAAAAAAATCTTAGCATGAAATACAATAATAGTGAAGACATCAAGTGCTCTTATTGATCAGGGTTTTCTTTGTGCTGTGATGTACTTTTCATTTTCAAGAGATTCCCAAAGGAGGAGGAGGAAGAAGACTACAATGAGGTATTTATTAAAAGGAAGTATAGTTTGTCTATCATAAAGGAGGGTTCATTCTGTCACTCTGTAGACTTTCTGGTGGAATCAGGAACAACAATAATAGAATAGCACATTTGATTTCTTATCTATCCTTTATCATAAGGTCCCAGGGCAGTATAAAAATACAATATTAAAATCAGTTAAAACAATTTAGCATTTGGTCCATGCAAGTATTTGTGTTCTTGAGTACAAAAATAAAACTGAACTCTCCATCAGCCTCAACCAGCCATCGTTCAGCTGAGAGGCTTGTCAGGATGCTGTGAGTTTTCCATCATAACACCATGTTATCCGTTCTAGCTCTGCATCTCCTTTCAGAAACACCAATCAATAAAATCATCTCAAGAGCAAGCTGGTGTTTGCTTCAGACATGCAAATAACTGCCTGAGTAAATGAAGCAGTGTCTGCCATTGCTTTCTGCAACATACACAAACAGAAAACTCCTGCAGTGCTGAAGTCTCCGCCTTGTGCCTGTTAAGCAACCTTTGTGACATTCCTGCTACAGCATTGCCAAACAATAAATAATTATGATAACCATAGCTCCAGGTGTAAGCACTTCAAATGAGTTTGTTTTCTGATTCGTATTCCATTGTGGAAAGGAAGTTTTTATCAGCAACAACAAGTCTTACATATTTTTAAAGTCTTTAATGAGGAGAAGACAGAAACAAAATAACAGATTATTGTATATCCTATGCAGTGGCCAGCAGCTATTAGGCCCTGTGCCAGATCTGTCCCAAGAAATGATATCAGCTGTAAACATTATGAAAGAATAATCTATCTGCATGCTGATATTCTGCCCAAGTTCTAGGAAGGAATCACCAAACTACTATAGATAAGATTCAAAAGATATGATAAGATAAATCTCTGCATTAAAGAAGCGCCACATATGGTTGTAACTAGCAGTGTCTGCCACTGCTCTCTGCAACATGCACAAACAGAAACCTCCTGCAGTGCTGGAGTCTCTACTATGTGTTTCTTAAGCACCCTATGTGACATTCTTGCTATAGCATTGCCAAACAATAAATAATTATGATAATCATAGCTCCAGGTGTAAGCACTCCAAATGAGTTTGTTTTCTGATTTAGTGCCTGGCACTGCTGGGGAATTCTAAGAAACCAAAAAAATCAGTGCAGTCTTGAAAACTGTGGTTAAAAGCAGTGCAGTTTTTGAAAGATTCAGTTTGCTGTCTTGATTCAAAATGGCATCTATTTGTATTCATACATAGAAGGACACCTGCTCCTTAATCTCAAACTGTCATGCAACATTTGGTTACAATATTTTTGAGGGGTGACCAAATGTAGAGCAAACAGATAAGCAAACTTCCCCAAATATATATTCGATACACTATGCTGTACCATTCATTCATCTCACTAGCAACTTGACAAAGAACAGTTCATGTATTCTTCCTTGAAACTAAGTCTGATCCAGTTCAGTGTACAATTCAGATGCACTGAAGCATTGGGTCCGAAGAATAAACTTCTGCTCAGTTTGGATATGGTATTAAATTGTCCTGCTATGCTTTGCTGTCAATCAACACCATGGCTCAACTTTGATCTGTTGATATGCTCACATGATGTTGCAAAACACCTTGAGGAATTCTGTCTGACTTTAACACTTAGAGACATTGTATAGTGGTTCTCAAACATCTGTAAATCCAGCCAAACTCAGCCATACTGTGGTCAGTTTTAGATAAGCCCTCATTCTATCTGACTGGCAATAAAGGCATCAACTAGCAGTTTCTAAGATATCAACTTTTTGTCTTTTAAAAATCCTATACACAAGGGTCTGCATTAGAGAAACCAGACATTCTATTTCCTGTGGAATTACAAAGCTGACTGTGTCTATGTCACACTGCAAGGTGAGCCATCATTATCAGTGTAACCCTTGGTAGAATAACTCATGGTAGCCAATTCAGAGTGTTATAATTGCATCATTAAAATGTGATTCCATCAATATATTATGCTTGTGAGTTTGGGGAAGGAAGGAAGGTTAAAACATCTATTACAGAGTGATCCTAAAACAGAAATATATCCCATCAGTATTTTCATTTATATCCAAATATACAGGCTTTGAGTTGTGGCATTAGTATGTCCTTGTGAAGTTTTAATGAAAGCTGATCAAGTACTAGATTGTACAGGAGCTTGAACTGAAATGGTGCTTTTCACTGTAGAGACAAATAAATGCTAAACTAAGAGTGAGAATACCAGTGAAATGATATATAAGCATGCCATTGTGATACCAAAAGCATTCTCCACCTAATGAGCTAAGAAGAAGAGCCTGCTGGATCAGGCCAAAAGGTGCATTTAGTCCAGCACCCTGTTCTCACAATAGCCAACCAGATATCTATGGGAAGCTCGCAAACAGGACCCGATTACAACAGCACTTTTCCCACTTGTAGTCCCCAGCAACTGGTATTCAGGGACATACTGCCTCTGACAGTGGAGGCAGAATATAGCCATTGTGGCTATTTGCCATTGATAGCCTTATCCTCCATGAATCTGACTAATTTATCTTTATCCTCCATGAATCTGCCACCCTGGGCTCCCTCAGGGAGGTAGGGCAGGATATAAATTTACTAAATAAATAAATAATCCTCTTTTAAAGCCATCCAAGTTGGTGGCCATCATGACATCGTTTAACTAGAACCATTCTGCCAACTAATGTGGACTAAGATGTCTGGCAGTAAATGTATTTCACTTATTTCTGTGTGGTCAAGCAAACTCCCAGTAACCACATCATATTCTGATTTAACCTGTATCACAGTATTAAAAAATATTATAAATAACTAAATAGACACAGGCGATAATTCTTCCTGTCATTTCACTGTGTGTGATCCATTAGGAAGGCTTTCATAATGTCATTCTTTAAAGCTGCCATTATCCAGCATTCTCTAAGCACTAATAAACTAATGTAGAAGCCCTGCAGTTGTGGCTTCATGAACTATCTCAACAGCCAACGTATTTATTCAGTCCAGATAACCTCACACTATGACATTTCAAACTCAGATAAATGGTATATCAGCCTCTGATGCTACATAGCAACAGCTTTTGTGGCTGTTCCAAGAAACCAAGCACTTGATGCAAACTCTTGCTTCAAACACAGTCTGAAGGCATACAGCAGGGTGAGGTTTTATGACAGAGGTTTATCCCTACAGCTCAATGGCAGTCCTTTTCTCTTGTGATCTCCAAAGACACATTCTTAGCTTACTCTCTGCAAAGAAAAAGCCAATTCCATTGGCAAGCAATAGGCAGACTGAGATGGAGTCTACTGAGTAGGTACAGGGGGCTGAATTAACTGGGGAAATCATACATACCAACAACCTCTTCCAGGCCCACTCTAAAATTTGTCAATACCAGGGGTAGGTAAAGTGGTGCCCTCCAGATGTTGTGGACTACAATTCCCATCAGCCTCAGCCAGCATGGCCAATGGTTGGGGATGATGGAAATTGTAGTTCAAAACAGCTGGAGGGCACCACATCACCTTCCCCTAGACTATATCTTTTCAGCTTTCTCCCCAGAAACCATTAGGGCAGAGTTCTATTCTAAATATAGTCTGTGAGAGAGGCAAAACCCCTAAACTGCTGGAATATATTTATAACTGTGTCTAAACTCTGGTTGGGGTTACACACCCTCTGAAGGAACAGATGCGTAACTTGGGGGTACTTCTGAGTAGCTTGTGGATATTTTGGTGGTGTGAAGTGCCTTCCATCAGCTTCAGCTGGTGGCCCAGATACATCCCTATCTGGACAGGGATAGACTGTTTCCTACACCCTGGTAACCTCTAGGTTTGATTACTGCAATGCATTATACGTGGGGCTGCCTTTGAAGATGGTTCGAAAGCTGCTGGTACAGACTACTGACTGAGGCAAGACAATCAGAACATGGAACACCAATTCTGGCACAGCTCCACTGGCTACCCATTAGTTTCCAGGTCAAATTCAAATAGGTTTCGACCTATAAAGCCTTATGTGGCTCAGGACCCCAACACATCATAGACTGCCTCTCCCCACATCAATCCAGATCCTCAGTTTGCCATCTGAGGCCCTTCTCCATGTGCCTCCTTCAAGGGAGGGATGGAGGGGTGGGTGGCAATATAAGAACAGGCCTTTTCAGTGGTAGCTCCCTATTTGTGGAACACTCTCCCCAGGGAGACAACCTGGATCATCGCTGTCTGTCTTTAGGTGCCAGATAGAAATATTTTTATTCACCCAGGCCTTTGGAGTTTAATTCTCTGTTCGTTTTTAGTCAGGTGGAGAGAAGTTGGATTTTGTTTTGTTTTTTATAGTTTAAAGTATTTTAGGATCTTTTTATTCCTGTTTTTTATATCCGTTTTTAATGTTGTGAGTTGCTTTGACTTTTCAATTTCAGTTTTTAAAAAGTGACTAATAAATATAGTAAATAACAACAACAACAATGGAGTATGTTAGTAATTGTAGCAATAAGGTTATTTGTTGGTGGGGTGATGCTGTGATCCCAGTTATTCTAGTTTAATTCTGTAAATTATAAATTAATAAAGACCTCCTTCTATTTACTTATTTTTTGACATTGTTTTGTTTTATTTATGCTATTCAAGTATAACTACAAAATGGCTTACATTTCTTTTTAGACTTTATTTTAAACCAATAATTCAGAATGGGAAAATATCTGAGGTTTTCCCAACCTGATTGGGCCCCCAACATGGTCCAATATTTTATTAATCCTGGAAAACAACAAATCATTCAGTGAACTAATATGGATTAAGATGCCTGGCAGTAAATATATTTCTTGCATTTTTGTTTGTCTGGTCAAGAAAACTCCCAGAAGCTTGATCATATTCTGATCTATTTGCATCACAGCATTAAAAAAAAAAAATCCTACGAGGATATGTTTCAATACTTTGATATTCAAAATGGTACTATAAAAAACACAGGGTCATCACCAAAAATAGAAACACAATGACAATTTTCTTTTCCTGTATGTAATATGTCGTACAACATATTTCTTGACCTGACATAATCACCTGCATTTCCCTGTCCTCGCACCACAACCCTGGCTGATGCTGGTGGAGATGGAGAAGTGCTTTGCATAATGATGTCAGGATGCAATATAAATTGTACTATTTGTTATGGAGGGGATGAAATTAACACTGGGTGACCATTTCAACACCAGCATCATGTTTTGTATAAGTTTACTTCTGTCCTCAGATGCCCTAGTTGAAATTATCAAACTAGAAGCCAAATTCTGCCCTTTGCAGCATAAATGCAACTTCATTTGTTGAATGTCTCTCACCATTTAGAATAGGAGTCATCTAAATGAGTTCAGGGGGCAGGTGCTCCTGGCTGTCAGATCCCATTTAATTCTAGTAATCAATATTATCGGCAATTTTGGGATGCCTTTTTGCTTCATTTCAGTGGTTAGCACTTTTCCAAATCATAAAACAAAACACCACATTATTTCTGTCCAGATTGTCATGGTCATAACGTATGGCTATGGATGTTCCCTATAAAGACTTGGGGAAGCAAGGGGTTGTAATCAACAGAGTGCTAAGGTGAAAGTTCCATCAGTGCAAGGATTTCACCTTAGCAACAAAATATTCTCCCCCTCTTCTCCTGCTGCATGCCACCTAAATATTTTCTGGGGATTCCCCCAACCTTCCAGAGCACATCTGGGGACAGTGCAGGGTGCACTAGAGAGAGCAGAAGGGAAAGAAAACCATTGCACATTCACTAATCCTTACATTAGTAAAGTCTTTCACTGAATACCACCCTCTATGTGGTTAACTTCATTTGAATGGGAGTTACAGTGTCTTAACAATATCTGTTTCTTGGCAAATATATATTCAAAGTGGAATCAAATAGACCCACAGAGAAGACAACCTTAGGGTTGCCACGTCAGAAGCATCCCAAACCCTGAGATTTCAGAGGCAGGCCCTAGTGATGTCATGGGGGCGTGCCCAAGTGATGTCATGGGGGGGCTCTTAGTGATGTGTTAAGCATGATACATTAAGCGTCAACCACACTTGCTAGGAGCATACCACTCAAACAAAAAACATTTCTCTGATTGGAGATTAAGATAGAAATCTTAGCTGAAAGATTTGGCCCATGACATTTTGCTACCTGAAGCAGAATGTCCCTCCCCAGTCAATGTGCATAAGGCCAGTCAACATATTTTGGACCCTGAAGCAGAAAATCTCACACTTACTTCTGACAGTATAAGTACCATAATGATAAATTAAATAACTAAAAAATTCCAGCCCTTTCATGACACCCAAAATCAGCTGCCCAAGGCAGCTGCTTCACTCTGCCTAATAGTAGGACCAGCCCTGCTTCCCGAATACACATTAGTCTGTCAGAAAAAGTAACAGTGATTGCTCATTCATTCTAATTGCGAGCTGTTATGCACCCTAATATTATCTTCTTTAGTATTGGAAAAGATTGTACTAAAGAGAAGAAACATTTCCTCCAAAAGTGCATTGTCTAGTGACATTATATGGCTGCATCAGGTCAGAGATTCAAACTGTGTCCTCCTAACCTAAGCCACAGGGGACACAATAAAGGAGGACTTATTTTTGCAGAGGACTATGTGCTCTGTAAGTACATATAGAGATGACCCCTGGACATCATGCATGTAGCCACATCTGAGTATCAAACTCTACATAACTGACACAGTAAATAACTAACATGATTTGGAATGAAACTCACAGTCTTCAGGGATGCAAGCCAAATAGTTATTCAATTAACCAGAGTGCAATACTATGTCAAACCTCAGGGAGAGCCACTGGCATCTTCCACCAAAGGCTAAGAAATATTGATCAGAAATTTTCATTCCTAACTCACTACAGAATTTTAATGTTAGGGAAAGGGAGGATACTCAACAGGTGTCTCGATTCTACAAAAGAATTGAAGAGTACACAGAATCCTATCTAGTAAGTATCTAATTGAATGGCCTTCACAGATGGGCTTCCTTTGATTTAGCCTTGTCTCCTCAAAATGAGAGATCTGAAAAAGCTTGTCATCTTAAGCATCAGTAGAGATTTTGCCCTTAAAGGACAAAGCTAGAATGAAGATAAACAAGCTAAGAAGAGCTCTGACATTTGCCGTCAGCGTAGAAATAAATGGATTTCTCTCATCCAATCAAACTTTTGACTCAATGTATCCAGGCAACAGAAGTCTTTGAATTCAATAACAGATGTTCAGACCATACCGTACCCACAGAAGCTAACACAACATTCCGTCAGCCACAGCAAGCATTGTTGGCTTTATATTATTATTGGAGTGTGGTGCTGTTCTTTCATACTATTACCGAAAGATCCATTGATTCACTTGGTGTTTTGCTGAGCTTGGTATATTTAGGTTCATTTAGCATGAAAAATCTGTTCTATGTTTACAACATTCTGCACAGCATATGATCTTATATTGCAGTAATAGACTGAGGCACTTGTCAAAATAACAGAGAATAATGATTATGCCTGTCCTGTTAGCTTCCTGGGAGGCAGATTGTGCAAGTTCAAGCTACACATAACAGCTATTGATTGCAACTGCCTCCAACCCTTGATGAAATTTTGTAACTTCAGAGGCCTCCAAACAAATAGTCATTCACCCTAGACAGCTGTACAGCAGAAGCACATTGCCCTAGCCCAGATAGTAGAACCTGGCCTGAGTTGCATGCAATACATTTGAATAATTGAAATTTCTGGTCAAGATAATAATTTTGCTAACCCATCAGTAAGCCAGCACCCTGGCTCAGATTCCCAGGTTGCTGGGGAAAAGAAGGAAACCCTGTCCTTCCCTCTCACCCACATGTACTACTGCTGCCACTATCCATTCCGGTAAGGCCTTAAGGGGAAGTGGAAGGCCGGGAAGGATTTCACATCAGTGTATCACTAGAGATGGGAAAGCATGGGGAAAAAACCTGGAAAAATTAGGGTGGAGATATTTTCCCATTTTTAATTTGGGGGGGGGAGAGGGAAAGAAAGCTTTCGGGGAGAAACGGGGAAGTTTTTTATTCTTCCAGGTTTTTTCTGAGCTACATCATGTTCTTTAAACGATTTGTAGTTGTTTTTATGTTGTGTTTGTAAACCACCTTGAGACTCATGTGGAAGATGGTAATAGCTCACAGTTAAGAAGCAGTGCAAAACATGTAGGCAAAGCCAATACGGGATGGTCACGCCTACAAAACCATTCTGTGAGAATGAGTTTTAGATGGATCTGGATCCCAACAAGTAAGTAAACTCAGGAGTTTGGATGTGACTATGGAAGTTTTGAAAGAATCCGTTGTGTTTTAAATTTGAATGGTTTTGTATGTGTCAAGGCACAGGAATTATAATTCCAGGCTCGCAGAAACTCTCAGGACAGGTTTGGGCCTTTTGGAGTGAACACCTAACCTGGCAGAGGCACAAGACATCATTCTGAAACTTGGAAACGATCAGGGTCCATATTTGTAGGTAGTCAAAGGCTCTTTCGGAGAAGATGACAGAGGAGACTCACTACTGCCCTCTACAGCTCATGTTCTGGAAAAATTTAGCTCTCTGTGCTAAAGAACACATTGTTTTCACACCCTAGCCAAATAAAATGTCTAGGGCAAGAAGTAACATACAGCAACTTCAGATAGCACTGAGAGAAAGCATAGGTATGTTCGTGGAATGCCATGTGCATTCCAAACATGGATACATGTGTGGAAGTAGAATGGAATAAGTGATATTGAACAAGTTTTAGGTAATGTATGATTTATGCAGATGCAAGACAGAATTTGGCTGTGATGTATAAGTGGAGCAAATATTGTATACTGCCAAGGGGAGATTACAGAGAGAAGGGATCCACAAATTGTAATATGTGTTCAAAATGTGGTGCTACATTTTTTTCAGGTGGATTTCATTGTTTTATATTGCATTGCATTACCTTATATTGTAGTTTTTCAGTTTCGTTGTTTGTTATATATACATATTGCATTTGTTATTTTGCAAACGGCTTAGAGACTGCCTTAAGTATTAAGCCACATATAAATATATGAATTAAATAAATAAATCACACATCTTGTGCAGACTGAACATTGAAACTCTAAAGAAACTGGGGAAGAGGAAGTGTGCA
The DNA here is from genome assembly GCF_030035675.1 of Rhineura floridana. Classification (NCBI taxonomy): domain Eukaryota; kingdom Metazoa; phylum Chordata; class Lepidosauria; order Squamata; family Rhineuridae; genus Rhineura; species Rhineura floridana. The sequence goes on along the minus strand of NC_084482.1, from coordinate 87,124,223 downwards.
CCACTGATGCTTCTCTCTAAGCATGCTCAGAATTCCCAAAGGCACTCATAGAATCCATTCATTGTGTCTTGTTGATTCATAGCAGTGTGTATAGCCTCTGGGTAGTTCTTAAAAATCTTGTAAACAGTAATAAACAGCACTCAGAGAAGATTATTAATGTCAAACCAGAATCCTTTCTGCCAGAGATAAGGTGCAATTTTTAAGGTGTTTTTACTAAGACATATTTTATAGGAAACATAATTTGGAATTAATGCTACAGAGGCATTGCTCGGTTTTAACAAAAAAAAAGAAAAAAAGAGTCAGCTATATATGCTGCACCAAAGTTATTCTTCAAAGGTGAGGCTACTGTTATTTTACAGTATGGAAACATACTGTAAAATAGAAGTTTTTAAAGTTGTTTTGTTTTAATGTATTTTAATGTCTGTTTTTATGACGTTTTAAGGTGTTTTTGGTGCTTTCGTTTGCCACCCTGGGCTCCTGCTGGGAGGATGGGCGGGATATAAATCAAATAATAAATAAATAATAAATAATGAACAGTCTTCTCTTCCACTCTTACATTTGTCATTGTGGAAGAAAATGGGATAGCACTGGTGCAATCAATGCAACTACTTTGATGAATTGATTACTGAGGCAGAGTGGTAGCACTAGAATGCAGAGAAGAAGTGCCATGAAGCAGAGCCTGAGATAAACTATAAAGAGCACCTTTGGAACTAGAATGCAATTTTTTTTTGGAAGCCAAAATGAATTATATTTGTTTTCCTATGAGCTCATACATAGCTTTTATCATCGGGGTATAAAAAGTTGTTTTTAACAAAGCCTCTAGTCTGATGAAAGGATAGAATTAGTTATGACGACAAAAAGAAGAAACAACTGCAGCAGCAACCAGTGTTAGTAGCAATTTTACTTCTTGACATATTGCTTAGGGCAAACTCTAAAGTCAACTTCAATAAAAACCACTGATGGTGATGTTGTCGGTGTTTCAAAATGCTATGAATTTCCAACCAGGAAAGGAAGTCAGCATAAGAAGAATCATGTAATCCACAAGTAGTTTGTCACCTGTGACAATCTCCACTATGTCACTGCGGGTATAAGCAGCAGGAAGTATGGACAGTCATGGCTTCTAATCACATGCATGTGCAGAAATATGATCTTACACCAAAAGTTCAAAATGTGATGGCTCAAGACGATCCCAGATGAATACTCAAAACCTCAGCAATGCATTGGTTAATATTGTCAGTCACCTAATTATGATTGCCTCTATTCAAATGATGTACAAGTAGAGGCAACAGCTACGGGCGATGGAGCTCCACCACAGATGGCTTTTACAGGGTAATTTCCCCTTGGCTGAAGGCTACAACGCACGGAGAATATGGGGGAGTCCCCCCTCCGTTTTCTCTACACTGCCTCCCTCATTTGACCTGGACTTGGATGCCAGCGATTGGTATGACCCAGGAATGCAATGTGATACTCTACCTATTCCAGGTCGCCACCTCTCGTGGTGGAGAACGCCGAGCTGGGCTGGAGCTGGAGATGAGCTGCGACCTCTCGGCAGGCCCGGTGCTGTGGCCTGTCCTTGGAAGACGCTGCTTGCTACAAAGATCTTTTGACTTCTGAGGGTTAGGAAGCGCCCCTGCAGTGGCCACTGTCCTACCATATGGCCTCATCCACTTTGCCTGATATCGGTTGTGTTCACACCCTGGCTCCTTGCCTTGGCTTCTCTGAGAACTGCCCTGTTGGTCCCGCCCCTCTCCCTACTGGAGTTGCTGGACGCTAAGATTGGGGGGAGATGCCGTTTTAGATCTTGCAAACGGACTATTGCCCACACTGGTTTTTATGCCAATGTGGGAAGACTTACACCAGGAACTTCCATCTGCAGTTACATCTTCGGACTATACAGGCAAGAAGCCTTATTATTGAAACTCAGTTGCCTTTACCTTATTGTTTAGCTTTTACTGTTAAGTTTTTTGATGTTTTGATGTTTTATATGTTTTTGCTTTGTACATCACTCAGAGTGGCTGGTTAATCCAGCCAGATGGGCGACTAATAAATTGAATAAATAAATAATAATAATACATCCATGAAGTAGGAAATTATCTATTTTCACCCTGAAATTCATCTGTGATTCTCAGCAGTCACATGTGAATCTTGACATTGACCAATTTTTTGTATATTCACTATAACAATTTTTCCCTCCATGGAACGCTCTTCCCTGTGCAATCCATTATCTAAGATCTCTTCTGTGCATTTGCCTATGGACTGTTGACTTAAAGTCTTTAAGCTGGTTATGAAAGACCTGCCAAGTCAGAAATGATAACCCTTAGTTCTGGAGCAAGCTCCACCTATAAAGGAAACAAGTGAAAGATTATTTTTAATTTTCATTTTTTTAAATAAAATTGAATATGAAGAGAGAGAGAGCGCTGCTTGAGGCTTTCGCTATAATATGTGTGCAGTTGTTGCCTATCAGTAATAAACAGTCTGGACCTTTTTCTTCCAGGAAAGTGTTTTTCATGTAGGCAATTCAGAAAGTTCCTGAGCTCCCCAATTTTACGGCTTCCAAAAATTATATGAAGGTTAGTAAGTGATCTGGCTCCCAACCAAGGAGCAGAATCAGGACTCAGGAAACTGGGGGCTTTTCTCAAGAAATCAGTACGGGAAATGCATCATCACACTCTAGGCATAAATCAGGATACAGGAACATACTGGGGTTATTTCAGGATGCACACTTGGAATGGTGGAGGCAGCAAAGACCATTGTCACAACAAAAAATCACAAGCATTGCTGAGCTTATATACCATGGAGAGGTGGCATCTGCTTTCTATGGGTTAAATCTAACTCTTTCTAAGAGCTGAAGGAAAATTGCCTTCTCTTTTCCAGCCGGCAGCCTTGGCCAAAGTGTTATCACTTGCTCTGATAAACTTACTTTTGCTTTCAACTCTCTGAAAAAACTCCCTGTGAGTTGTCAACAAGGAGGGAGTTTGTGGGCTTTCCTTAGCAGAAACACTAACAGGCTTTCTAGGCACGAAGCCTTTCTAAGCCTGAGGTTTCTGGAAGTCTTTTCCCCAGACCTATCCCTGACCGTTTCCACATGTCTATATCCCACTTATTTCCCCAGTCCCAAGGAATCTCAAAGGGGCCCATGATAGCAAGGAAGGTTTGGGAAGAGAAGCAGCTTGTTGTGGGGACTAGGCCATGGGCAGTAGCCTGAGATGAGTCAGGAGCTGGGAATCAAGAACAATGATATAGCCCAGCAGCCAGAACCAATTAGCAAGGAAAAATTGGAGGACAACCAGGAGGCAAGGCCAAGAACAATCAGAATCAAATACAAAGGCAGAAAACAAGTCAAGAGTCAAGATATAGGACAATCAGGATCAGAGATCAAACTAGAGAGCAAGACCAGAGAACAAACTAGGAGTCAGGGCTGTAGAGCAATCAGGTTCAGAGGGCAAACTAGAGAGTTGGACTAGAAGACATGGGAAAAGCAAGACTAGAAAAGCAAGACACACTAGTACTCTGGTAAATACTGTTGCCCACAGCTCAAGCAAGGCTCAGCTATAAGAGGGAGCCCTTTAAACTCCTTCCAGAAGGAACCAATGCCCAGCCTTGACTGAGAAAGCTGTCAGCTGTAGCTAGGTGACTCACCACAAGGGGCAGCTATATACTGATCCAGTTGCATTATACCATGTGCTTGTAGCATATTCTGAAATATGCTATAACTCACACTTGCAGATATAAATCACAAAATTCAAAGCTAGCATTACAACTGTAGTAGAGAAATGCAAGCTTTTGAACTTCTTTCTCTTTCCTCAACCATAGGAAAGTTGGTTTCTTTACCCCCAGATGACTCAGAGATAAATTCAGCTTTGATAAATAGGTGGGTGATAACAGATGTTAGTCATACATCAGTAGACCTACTTATTTCAATGAGTCTGCTCTGAATATGACTTAGTTGGGTATTACCCCCTATCTTTCAGAACTTCCTCATATTCTAAGCAACATTAGTATCTCACTTAAGTCCTATCCTTAAGTAGAAAGAAAATGTATTTCAAATATTTATATCCTGGGGTGCTGGAGGTGTATTTTATGAACTAACAAAACAAATGCTGACAGGGTAGAGATTTACCTGGGTGTTTTGTTGTGTATTTATTATTATTATTATTATTATTATTATTATTATTATTAACAATGACAATGATGATGATGACAATGATGATGATGATGGTGATAATAATAATAATAATAATAATAATAATAATAATAATAATAATAATATACCGCATTTTCCACAAATACACATGTGCTCAAAGCGGTTCACACAAATAGTCCAAATGCAAGAGCACAACACATAATAAAAAGTATAATCACTACATTAAGAAAATATATATATACATCAAAGCACAAATGAGCATAAAGCTCAACAACAAAGCCAAAGCAAAAATATTTAAAAACTAACCCCCAAGCTGATACAAAAATCTCTTCCATCTCCCAAACCCCCATAGCTCAACCCAAAGGGCCAGGAATCTACAGATGTATGTGCTATGCATATCTGTCAGATGAGTTAGCTTTTATGTGATTGTCTCAACAGCCCATATATTTGTGGCTATGTACAGGTCACTGAACACAAATGGTTCTTAGGGCAGAAGTGGCTACCCTGTATCCCTGCAGTTTTTACTGGGCTATAGTTCCCATCATCCCTGACATGGGTTGTCAGGTCAGAAGCATCCCAAAGCCTGAGATTTCAGTGGCGGGCTCTGATGATGTCAATGGGGTAGGCCCTGGTGATGTCACAGGGAGGGTCCTAGTGATGTGATTAAGTGTGATACATTAAGCATCAACCACAGTTGCTTGGAGTATACCATTAAAAAAATTCTCAGATTGGGAATTACTTTAGAAATCTTAGCTAAAAGAGAGCGTTTCAAGTCCAGCTGAAGTGACAGGATCTTTCCTTTTCACCTGCTTAGGGAGCCTGGGTAGGGAACGTTTAATCTAGCCAACTTGCTTCTGGCAGGAAGGGTTTAAGTACCCTCAGGGCAGTCACCAGAAGGCCACTGTAGGAAGAAAGGAGCCTAGTGTTGTGAAGATGTGAGATGGGAGCACTCAGGAGTAAAGATGGATGCTTCTGAATGCTGCAGTTCTAAAAAAAACACTTACTAAGGGACAAAGCCCCATATAACTCAATAGGACTTATTTCTGAGTACATAGGGTTAGGATTGTGCTGTGAGTAAGGTTTGACTAGGGATCCTCTGAAAAGATATCCATATCAAAGCAAGGTTGGCAAACCCCTGCCTGGAATGTCCTGCCCCTGCCTTTTAATGTGGCTGCTCCAAACTTCTTTACAGACTTGACCCTCCCTTGCAGAGAGAGGTTGGAGAAATGAGTAAGAGTTAAGAAGATTCTCTACTCCATCCTGCCTACCATGTGGCTGCTGTAAACTAACTTTGACAACCAACACAATTGCAGTGAGTAATAACTGACAGACAGAAAACATGCATGGTTTGGTCTACCTTCACAGGCAGTAGCTGGGAAATAACAGCAACTGAAGCCACACTTCCTAGTATGTAACTTCTCTTTTACTACTATTGACAAGAACCAAACTGTCATGTATCATCAGTGGGTTTAATGGGATTGAGCTGAGCACATGGAACCACTGTTGTTGCTTCTATGGATGTAAGAGAGTGAGGTCAGAGGTAAAGGAAAAGCAAACAGAAAAAGAAAAAAAGATAGTGATGATTTCCAAAATGCAATACCACACCAACCACAACAAGATTCCTAGGAGTAAGGCAGAAAATTCAGAATCCCACAACCAGTCAGGGTTCCTAACCAAAAACAAAGCTAAAAATACCTATTTTTAGCTGTTTTTGCCAATAATTTTATTGTTTTAATTCCTTCTCTAAACTGCTTTGAGGGGTTTTTTTAACAATAAAGAGGCATGTAAATGTTGTAAGTAAAATACGTAAATAAATTTCAGAGTCACTGTGGCACTTGGGTCTCTTTCCTCTTTAAGGAACGAAGGAATCTGGCTTATACCAACAGGCCATTTGGTACCATCCAGTTCAGTACTGATGCGATGAATTAGCACTGGTTCTCTAGGATTCCAGGCAAAAGTCCTTTCCAGAGATTGAATTTTGGACCTTTGCATGCAAAGCATGTGCCCTACCATTGAACTACAGCTCTTCCCCTGTGTAAAAAAGTGCCTTTTAAAATTGTTCTTTTCAATTCACTAATAAATGCACAGCATACTAGGGCAGACCCACACCATGCATTTAAAGCACATTAAATATACATTTGAAGCACATGAATCCCACCATAGAATCCTGGGAAGTGTAGTTTGTTAAGGATGGTGGGAACTATAACTGTGACAGGGAAACTACAATTCCCAGGATTCTTTAGGGGAAGTTATGTGCTTTAAATACAAGTTTGTTTGTTTGTTTGTTAGATTTATATCCTGCACTTCCTCCCAGTAGGAAATGAGGGCAGCAAACATAAGCACTAAAAAAAAGTTTAAAACATCATGAAAACAGAGTTTAAAATTTAATAAAATAAAACATCTTTAAAAACCTTTTTTTTTACAAAAATCTTTAAAAATGTTTTTTTTTTAAGTTTAAAACATTAAAATTCTAACACAGATGCAGACTGGGATAAGGTCTCTACATAAAGGGCTTGTTGAAAGAGGAAGCTCTTCAGTAGGCACCAAAAAGATAACAGATGGCACCTGTCTAATATTTAAGGGGAGGGAATTCCAAAGGTTAGGTGCCACTACACTAGGTCCATTTCCTATGTTGTGCAGAATGGACCTCTTCATAAGATGTTATCTGCAGGAGGCCTTCACCTGCAGAGTGCAGTGATCAACTGGATATATAAAGGATAAGACAGTCTTTCAGGTATCCTGGTCCCAAGCTATATAGGGCTTTATACACCAAAACTAGAACCTTGAACTTATCCCGGTAGCTAATAGGTAAACTGGTAATACGTTGGATGTGCTTTAAATGTATTGTGTGGATCTGCACTACTTTATAAACCTTGCCTACATATAAATCATTTTAATTAATTTTAAAAATGCAAATCAACTACAAAGCTTACTTGGGGACCATGGGCTACTCCCCATCTCTCAGCCTAATCTGCCCCTCAGGGTGAAAATAACAGAGGGGGACTACGACCACCCCAAGGAAGAAGGGCACACTTAAAATGTAGGGGCAATAATAATGTACAACCATAGTGTGAAATCAGATACTTATCTACCTAGTATGAAGAAATATTTATATAAGCATGACTGTCAAAGTTATTTATTATTTACACAACACAAAGATATTTATAGTGCAACCCTATCCACGTTCACTCAGAAGCAGTCTCAATGTATTCAGGGAAGTATGCACAGGATTGCAACCCCAAGTAATAAGGAACTTCACTCACCCAACCCAAAATTCAGAATCATGCTGCTTGCATGTCACTTTAAGCTGTTTTGTAACTGTTTTATACTTTTTATGGTTATTGGATTTTAAATGGATTTATTTCTTGTTGTGATCTGCCTTGGTTTCCACTCAGGAACCCTACCTCACTGGATTGTTGGAAAGACCCCATACACACACACACACTGGAGATGTAAAAATACATACATCCTATATAACAGTTTATTGTCAAAAACCAGTTGGTCATTGCAGAACATTTTTTAAAAAAATCAGTATTAGTTTCTTACCAAATAAAAGCAGTGACACCTAAGTAAACTCTTCTTTTAAATTGTTTTTTTAAAAAGGGGAGGGGGAGAAAAAGATTTACAACACAATCCTTTGCTATGTTTATGTAAGTCTCATTGATTTACAGCACAATCTTAACCATGTCTACTCAAAAGTAAGTCCTACTGAATTCAGTGGGATTTGCTCACAGATATGTGGGATTAGCATTGCAGCTTTACTCCCAAGAAGTGAGTATATGATTAAAACTTCATATAGGGAAGGTTTTCAAACAGTCTATGAATTAGACAAATAAACTGTCCTTTTCAACAGCCCAGGAAACCATTTTGGTTTATGACTGTGCCAAGGTATTGATAATCCTTGACAAGTTTAACGTCGTCATTGTAAACTTTAAAGTTAAAAGTCCTTCCCCCCTCCAGAACTTTTAAAGATACAGAAGACCTCTTGGAGGCCGGGCCTGGCAACCAAGAGGTCTTCTATATCTTTAAAAGTTGTGGAGGGGGGAGGGAGAATTCCACCTTGTGGTTTTTTCCATTACAGAGTTGCAAGAACACCTGCACTTGGCTGACTTTCTCCTCTCCTAAAGATACAGGATCAGTCTCAGGCCATGGACCTGGCAACCCTAATATATACTTACTCAATTTATGAGATTTGCAGACAAGTAGGAAAAGGAAACTGTTTTCAGGACTTGCAATGGGTTCTAGCTGCTGTTGCCTGAAGGTCAACAAATCCCTCATCAATCACAACCCTGACTTCACTTATTGGCTAAAAACCTGAAAGGGCAGGGATTAGAGCAGGTGGCTACTAACAGAAGTTGTATGGGTGCTGACATTTTGGTGTATATCTCTTGATCCAGACCACCTAGAAACTTTATTTTTGATTAAATGAAAGCTAAACGTCTGGAGATTTGGGTGGCTCATCCAGGGAGGACCCAAAAAATACCAGTCTCTGGGTGAAAACCAGAGATCTGACAACTCTATCCCTGACCATTGGCCATGCTACCTGCGGGCTTCCCCCAGGCACCTGGTTGGCCACTGTGAGAACAGGATGCTGGACTAGATGGGCCACTGGCCTGATCCAGCAGGCTCTTCTTATGTTCTTATGTTCTTATGAGTTCAATAATATCAGGAGGGCCATAGGTTAGCTACTGTTGTCTTCGAGGCATTCTGTTTTAATAAAGGAAAATAAAATAAAATAAAATAATAATCCCTACTATATCTTCCAAACTGTTATACAGTTAAGAGAATTATTCCACTTTGAAAGGGCTTTCTTTCCCCCCTGCTTCTTTATTCTAGAAGCTTCTACCACAACTCAGCATTCAGTAAAAGCAACTTTCTTGTCTGTCTGCTTCTAGCAACTACACTGATTGGCTGCACTGAATCTCTGCAAAATGCTGAGCCACAATTAACTCAACAGGGAGCCTTTTTGCTTCAGTAAAATAGTGTTATATATTACCATTTTCAGTATATTTATAATTATATGTTTCCAATTTATCGCACACAGGTGCAAACGGGAAACAGGAGGAAGAAGTGTTGAGTACAAATCCTAAGAGAGAGGAATGGTCCAGCACTGTGGGGATCTGCACGTATGCACTGTAGCGTATGCATTCTGACCCATTGAACATATCTCTGATCGTGGCAGTGGAGTCACAAATTCAAGAGTTCTCGTGCCACCTCCTGGGGAAGGCTAAATTATTTTTAAACACAGACTAGTATGCATCTTCCATGATCACAAGGCAAGGGAAAATGCAAAGGTGTCACAGCATCTCTAAGTAGAAAGCAATGGCACATGGTCTCTGCAGATAATGCTATACTAGGATTAGGATCTTCATGATTTGTCCGACACACAGCTTTCAGAGACCAGCTAGTAAATAAAGTATAGCAAAATGCTTTAGAAACTTGTCATAAATAATGGACAGGTCTGAACAGGAACCATTTGTGCTGTCTTATTTTATACTCTTCAATCAATTGACTGCAACTTACAGTTTCTGAATTGGTGCAATGGCCCAACACAAACAGCCACTTCACAGAACTCATGCACACCAAAGGTGCCATGATGATGTGCTAGCATCTTCACCTGGCAGATCTAGAGGTGGACAGAATTCTCTGCCTTTAGGATATGAGAAAGCACGTGAAAAACTCTTCTAAAATGTGCCCTCAGTAAACTTCAGGCACTCTGTCAGTGTACCTGTTATCCTCTTGGTTAAGCAGTTCTGCATCCATACATTCAAAGAGGACTAGAGACATGGAAAAAATGGAAAATGGACTGCCTTCAAGTCAATTCCGACTTATGGCGACCTTACAAATAGGGTTTTCATGGTAAGCGGTATTCAGAGGTGGTTTACCATTGCCTTCCTCTGAGGCTGAGAAGCAGTGACTGGCCCAAGGTCACCCAGTGAGCTTCATGGCTGTGTGGGGATTTGAACCCTGGTCTTCCAGGTCATAGTCCAACACTCTAACCACTATGCCACATAAAGGCCTGAAAAATTTTTTTTCATATTTTTCCCAGGGATTATTTTTGGGCATTCACATCTCTAAAAAAGACAAGCCTTCTTTTCATTCCACTTTTTTTTAAAAAAAAATTAAAACATAGTGTTCTGTCACTTCTTTACATTTGCCGGGGGGGTGGGGAGATGTTATTTTATGATGAAGTCAGATAAGCAATAAGGTTTGTGCTAATTAATGTGGCTTTTATTCAGATACCAGATTATATTTAGATACCAGATTTAGCATTACATTAAGACCCTTCCTAGCAGATAATACTTTACTCATCTTTAGTTATAGAGGGAGGCCCCCTTCCCCATAATATTGCAGGGAAAGGGGCCTCCTATGGGTCAGTCCAACAGCCCTCCCTAGGCCTTCACAGAGTCTGTACTACTGATGTGTGATGATTTATGTCTACTCTCTCTCCTGGGCCTCTGTCTCCCTGTGCTATGTCTTTATAGCCCAGTAACAAGGCAAGTTACACATCTGCCACCTTTCAAGGGTAGATCCCCTGTGCATGTGCCCTCCATGAGACAGGCAGCCATCTGTATGAGTCAGGTGAGTCTTCTGTCTGCTTCAAAAAGAGACTCATGCCTTCAGCATGAGTCACCTCTTTCCCAAGCTTAACCACATCAAAGAGCCACCAAGACACTTGAGTTCTAACTTAGGCTGCCTTTCCTTCTTACACAGAATATCAGCTCTAAACTGCTACTTACTATCATAGCCCATTGTTAAGCATTTTCAGACCCCTTTCTAGGCTACAAAATAGGCACCTTAAAGGGACAATCGCTGGATTTATCTATCTTCCAGACAACATCAATACACATAGAAGGCAGCATCACTGTTGGCAAATTTCAGTGGATTTCCTACAGATGTCAACCACTGCCTTAACAGCAGCCTAAGATTCTGAGCATAAAAATGAGCATCTTAATTCATATTTAATAGTCTTGATTTAACGAGGACTATTACAGAGCTCAGTAAGCCAAAATAAGTATGTGCCATCTGCATGCAATTTGCAGAGACTGTGGGTGTGTATTTTGATTCAGGGGAACTAGGTGTTTATTTAAGCTTTTTTCCCCCTCAGAAATCCTTCACTTATGTGCATATGTGAACTTCAATATCACCATCTGCTGCTGAATTCAGCCCCTCTGGGATGGACTTGGATTTCCCTCTCATTTCCACTACTAACAAGAAAATTATTGGGCCTTTGTTAACCTCAGAAGTTGTCTAGCTCTTGTAAGTAATACCAGCAATTATATCCTGCCTTTATACATTTTTTATTAAAAAAAACACAAGCAGTTTATGGCCATTAAACTAACAACAAAATAAAAATTAAATAATCCAGAAACAAATTAGAACTGAATTATAAATGTTATAAAAGCAGCCGCAGTTAGGCTTTATTAAAGTATCCTGTGAAAAGCCCACTGGAAAAAATTACATTATTTATACCACTTGTTGAAAACAGTACAGCATGGAACTAGATTTTGAGCACTACATCTAGAAAGGTGCTCTCTCTGGTGCCCACCCATTGTATCTCCAGCCGCAAGGCAATCTAGAGAAAGGTCTTAGTAGTGGATGAAGTTCTACTGCTTCATCAGAAAGCCTCTTATTAGGAAAAATGAAAGTTTGTAATAATTCCCATACATGCATTCTTCTACTCCAAAATCATTCAAGGGCTTCTAACGCTGAAAGCGTGATGCATCTGCTCCTAGGGAAATTACAGCAGAGTGAGGAGTCAATTTTGTAGAGAGAAATTCTGGATACCATGTCAGGTACCATTTGTTTAATGAGTAATACTTTGAAATCCCAGTTTGTTCACCATAAAAAAACATAATTGCCCTTTTGCCTAAAGAAATCTCACTTGGAGTGCATGTCATGCAGACTCTCTTGGGGGCTTGTTCATTCTTCCAGTAAGAAAAAAACTCAACCTCACATCACACAGTCCTTGTGATTAGTTTCTTGTTAAAGGTTTTCTGCAGGTGTTATATGCTTCATACAACATCCAAAGACAGTAGCCTGCTGCTACAGACTAACTTGGTGACTTTTCTAGATTTATGCCTGAGAAAGAGATTTCCCCCCACTCTCTCTTTCTCTCTCCCTCCCCTTGCATTTATACAAATGCCCATTAACTTTTCCAAGGTTATATGAATAGGCCAGGGACAGAGAACTAGCTCTCCAGATGCTGTGGACTTCAAATCCCATCAGCCCCAGTCAGCATGGTCCATGGTCCTGGACGATGGGAGCTACAGTCCAACAACATCTGGAAGGCCACAGGTTCCCCAGCCCTGGAACAGACATTCACTATCAGGCATATGTATAGTCTTTGAAGTCTTTCTGTATTCCAAAAACCAGATGGGGTCAAGAGGAAAGAAGCTGACCTCTGAACTTTTCAGTGGCTCCTTGTTGTCAAAACTGTACATAGCAGAAAATCCTCAAAGGATTGTCACATATCTTGTTTCTAAAGGCGGTTTTGTGGACTAGAGTTCACTTATCATGTAATTACTAATGCTACACAAAATAGGTCCTTATAACATCTCCCTCCAGTGAAATATGGTTTAATATGGTTTGACAGGTTTTTGTTTTTTTTACTAAAACAGGGGTGGGGAACCTTTGGCTGTCCAGTTACTGTTGGACTCCAAATCCTAACAGCCCCAGTCAGAATGGTTAATGGTCAGGGGTGATGGGAGTTGTAGTTCAGCCACCTCTGGAAGGCCACAGATTCACCACCCCTGAGCTAAAATGACCAAAATGAGCTAAAGTTACTGAAGTGGTGCAACTAAATAAGGGAATTCAGAAGAGAGAACTCTTCAGAAGAGACCCCATTTATTTATAATTTAAATAAGTCATAGAAGATGAATATTAATCAGTATCTGTCATAGATTATATTAACTGCTATCATAAATTACATTATGGTTTTACTGCATGGAGGCTATTGTGATTCTTTTCCTTAGTAAGACATAAATAAGAAGAAAGATTGTTTCTTGATAGAATTATGTTTATGCTTTGTCTACTTTGCATGTTTTAACTGTTTTTCCCAGTTTATAACAAAACAATATGGTGCACTTTCATTCATGTCCCTTCGAAACACTCAGTCAAAAACACTTCTGTGTGCATTCCATTATGTCATTTGCATCAGTTCACATGGGTATTCATCTCAGGAGAATCCAAAATCAAGGTACAATTAAAACAAACTACCTGACCTTCACCCAATGGTCTCAGGGTGGGCTACAACAGTTTAAAATACTTCATTAAAAACAGTTAAAAACAACCTAAAATTACAACACCGCCAAAAATAGTATGTGTCCTAAAAATATACATCTCAGATGTCAAAGACCAGGGTAAAGAGGTGTGTCTTCAGCATTTGCCGAAAATTGTACAGTGAAGTTGCCAGATGTATCTCTGTGGGGATGGAGTTCTACAACTTATTTATTTATTTATTAAATGTGTTAGTCACTTTTCTACATATATATGCACACTCAAAGCAACTTACACTTAATAAAAAATTTAAAAAATAAAGTAAAATATTTTAAAGATATAAATAAGTTAAAAACAAAGATGAGACATAAAGTGGTGGAGCTGGCAACTTCGGAGCTGCCACAGAAAATGTCCTCTCCCGGACCACCCTCTTGCACTTCTGAGGGTGGCAGAACTAGTGAAAGGGCCCCCTCTACAGACCTTAACTTGTGAGAGCCAGTTTTTCAGATATCTGGGACTTCCAAACAAGGCAATCATCAATATTCTGCAATATACCATTATAATAATTTATCTACATGTATCTGATATATTATAGTTATAGCTAGTATTGTAATGCAGTACAGTTTATAATGTTGTTTTCTGCATTCTGTTCACAAACCTAACGCTTGGAACCAACTAGTGCAAACAAACAGCAGAAATATGAAGATGACAGTGGAGATGAAGGCTTTTCAAATGTCTGTTAGGGATCCAGAGCCAGCCTGAAATATTTTGCTGCCTGAGGCAAAGGACAAGATGTTCAAAAGCTGGCCACTCTAGCAGCTGAATCTTACTTCAACACTAGCACTAGGACAGTCTCCATGGTACCTTAGACCACAGTTGAGGCTGCCAATTAGTGCAAATGGGCATTGCCCCACCTCATTCAGTCCGCCCTTAGTCTACCTCCACTTGTCTGCCTTCTTACTTGCATCCAATCCAAGGGATAGTACCGGCTGTCAGCTTCCTCCTCCTTAATCTCAGTGTTGTCATTATAGAATTTAGTAGGGATAAAACTAGAATTAATTAGATCTACTGTTATTGGCTCTGGCTCCAACTACTGTTGGGCTCTCTACATTCTGCCCTACCAATCTCAATGGGCATCAGCTACAACTGTTTAGGGGTGCAAAGCAGGCCACATAGCACATAGACCTCTGCCTAGTCTCCACTCCTCAGCATTTTCTGCTTGAGGTGGCTTCCTTACTCTTTCTCATGATAAGCTTGGTCGTGTAGGGCTCTTAGATACACCTCAGCAGAGAAGCTTTCATTAAGCAGTAAGAAAAGTTATTCCAAGAAGTCACTCCTCACACAACTAAAACATTGAGGCCATTTAATAAAACTTTCTGACAAAGTTAAATCTAAGAGTATATGCATTCAGCTTTCTTGTAGGTCAACACACTGGGAAAGAGTTAACAACTTACATAATTATGAATTTACTTAATGCCACTCAACACCCCCTCTTTCCTTCATTATAAACCTCAAAAACTAAATGGTCAACATGTAGTTTAACTTAAGAACATGACTCATGCCATGAACTTTACAGCCATCTCTTCTATAGACATTTTGGAAGTCCCAATGACTCCTGTCCGAGCTAGATAATATGAGTAGTGACATTTTTCAGCTGGTTTGGGTTCCAAGGCAGAAGAAAGATGAGATATAAATATAAGAAAATAATATCAAGAGTTAGGACAGAAAATGTAGCTTCTACAATGTAGGGCACTGAAGAAATATAGTTTTATAGAAGCAATGTTCATGTTGGAAAGATAGAAAAAGGTAGAACTAAAGTATTATCCCAGTTTGATGTAAAAAGTACAGAGAATGGACATGGGATAATTTCCCAAGAGAGGGAGAGACCTGATTAGGTAGCATAGCAGAGGAATGAGGCACACACACACAAAATAAAAATACATAAACAGACCAAAAAAGTGAAGACTTATAAGTCAATTATTTTCCTCTCCTAATTTTTTTTTTTGGAGAATTAGGATTCATATAATAATTGCGAAGAATCAAGCATGATGACATCACATTCTCTGCTCTCTTTACACTTTTGCAAAAGGCAGCTATCAAGGAGGGGAATCTAGATTGGGACCATTGTATGAGAAGGGGGTGGTATCATTCCCCTACGTGCCACTTTCCCAGTAGCTACATTTGTCCCTTCAAGAAAAACATACATACACTGGGCTGTTTCCAGTTATGCCCCTCTGCTCATGGAAGGCAGAGGTTATCATGAATAGAAGGGGGAAAGCTATTTCTGATGAGTCTCCCTTCTTTATGCCACCCCCACAGGGCCGGCTCCAGGAATGCGGGGGCCCTTGGGCATCAGCTTGCCCTGGCCCCCCGGTGGGTGGGTGGGAAGGTGTGCACACGTGCGCATACGTGCGTGCATCCCCCACAGCCCCCCTATCTGTCTAGTCTTTACCATTGCCCTTAATGAAGATGGTGGCTGCGGTTTCCCTAAGGGGAATGAAGCCTCCACCGCCATCTTTGTTGATGGTACACATGTGTGCTACGTGTGCACATCTCTGCCATCAACTAAGATGGCGGCAGCGGCTTCAGTACCTTAGGGAAGCTGCGGCCGCCATCTTCATTAAGGGCAATACTAAAAAGCCGGCTGACAGGTAAGTGGGCGCGGGATCGCAGAAGGGGAGCGGAGGGCCCCTCAAGGGCTGCTGTAGCTCCGGGGCCCTCGGGCCAGTGCCCAACCTGGCCGCCCTTTAGAACCGGCCCTGCACCCCCAATATGCTCCAGAGAGTTTGGGAACTCTCCAGAAGAGTGTGGGAGGTTGAGCAGTGGGCTGCAAAAGAAAGAGGAAATGTGCAAATATCACATCACTCCCATGATGGAAGCCTTCACTGGAGCATTGCGTTTCTTCCCTTCATGGAAAAACACACACTCAGGGCCAGAGAGGCTGATTTTCAGCAGCTTGGGGGTGGAAAGGGCTAATTTTTTCCCTTAAATCATGCTCCCAAAATGGATTAGGCTTCCTACAGTTGCCATTTGCCAATGCTGAAACAGAGAAGAAATGTATTAAAACGTTTGTCATCATGTCCAGTTTGGCCCTAAACCAAAAACATTCACTCAATGAATCCCCAAAGATATTCAAGGCACCTGGACTTTCAAAAACTTTTAACAAGGTACCTCACCAAAGTCTACTGAGTAAGCTTAGCAGCCATCAAATAAGGAGAGGTCCTCTTGTGAATTAGGAACTGCTTAAGTAGCAGGAAGCAGAGAGTAGGAATAAATGTCAGTTTTCTCAATAGAGGGATGTATGGACTGGTATTGGGACCTTTGCTTTTTAACTTGTTCATAAATAATCTAGAGTTAGGGGAGAACAGTGAAGTGGCCAAATTTGCTGATGATACTAAATTTTTCAGGGTTGTTACAACAAAAAGGGATTGCAAAGAGTTCTAAAATGACCTCTCCAAACTGCATGAATGGGCAGTAGAATGGCAAATGCAATTCAGTGTAAACAAGTGTGAAGTGATGCATACTGGAGCAAAAAAAAAGCTCTTAATTTCACATATATGCTAATGGGGTCTGATCTGGCAGTGACTGACTGGAAATTAAACCTTTGAGTTGTAGTGGATAGCTCGATGAAGATGTCAAGCCACCATGCAGCAGCTGTGGAAAAGGTAAATTCCACACTAGGGATCATTAGGAAAGGAACTGAAAATAAAACTGCCAATATCATAATGCCATTATACAAATTTATGGTGCAACCACATTAGGAATAATGTGTAGAGTTCTGGTAACCTCGCCTTAAAATAATATTGTAGAATTGGAAAAGATTCATAAAAAGGCAACCAAAATCATCAAGGCAGTGCAGCAACCCCCTTATGGGGAAAGGTTATAGTGTTTGGGGCTCTTTAGTTTTGAAAAAAGGCAAATAAGAGGTGCAACCTGATAGAAGTGTATACAATTATGCATAGTATGGGAAAAGTGGATAGAGAAATGTTTTTTCTCCCTTTGTCATAACAACAGAACACGAGGACATCCAAGGAAGCTGAATGTTGGGAGATTCAGGGCAGACAAGAGAAAGCATGTCTTCACACAGTACATTACTAGGCTGGAGAACTGCACTGCAAAATACAGAGAAGTGCAAATATCAAAGGATGGCTGTTTATGGTTCACATATTGTTGTGGAAAGTGCAAATTAGGTAGGGTTGCCTTTAAATGCAAACTGAATCAAATTTCTCCTCCAACCTAGGCTGCTCCTGGGTATCTACAGAATATATTTGTTTGTTTGTTTGATTTATATCCCATCTTTTCTCCCAATAGGAGCCCAGGGCTGCAAACAAAAGCACTAAAAGCACTTTAAAACATCATAAAACAGACTTTAAAATATATTAAAACACAACAACCATTGAAAACATATTAAAACAAAACATCTTTAAAAACATTTTTAAAAAGCTTTAAAAACATTAAAAAGAAGGTTTAAAAATATATTAAAAAACAATTCCAACACAGATGCAGACAGGGATAAGGTCTCTACTTGTTGAAAGAGGAAGGTCTCCGGTACGTGCCAAAAAGATAACACAGATGGTGCTCAGAGCAAAGGGAATTCCAAAGGGTTGGTGCCACTACATTAGAGGTCTATTTCCTATGTTGTATGGAATGGACCTCCTCATAAGATGGTATCTTATAAGGAGGCCCTCACTGGCAGAGCATAGTGATCTACTGAGTATATAAGGGATAAGATGGTCTTTCAGGTATCCTGGTCCCTAGCTATATAGGGCTTTATACACTAAAACAAGGTGTGAACGTAGCCCGGTAGCTAATAGGTAGACCGGTAGCTTATAGGTAATAGGCTGGATGTGCTTTAAATGTATTATGTGGATCTGCACTACTTCATAAACTTTGCCTACATATAAATCATTTTAATTAATTTTTAAAATGCAAATCAACTACAAAGCTTACTTGGCGACCATGGGCTACTCCCCATCTCTCAGCCTAATCTGCCCCTCAGGGTGAAAATAACAGAGGGAGACTATGACCACCCCAAGGAAGAAGGGCACACTTAAAATGTAGGGGCAATAATAATGTACAACCATAGTGTGAAATCAGATACTTATCTACCTAGTATGAAGAAATATTTATATAAGCATGACTGTCAAAGTTATTTATTATTTACACAACCCATAAAGATATTTATAGTGCAACCCTATGCACGTTCACCCAGAAGCAAGTCTCAATGTATTCAGGGAAGTATGCACAGGATTGCAACCTCACGTGATAAGGAACTTCACTCACCCAACCCAAAATTCAAATTCTTGTTTCCCACAAGAATCATCAAGGGATTAAAGGTTCACTTCTACCAAATTCTTTCTAGCGGAAAAGTCTAATAGGAATGTCTGGTACATAATCCCAAATAGCGACTAATTTGTCATCTAACATTTCACATCAAAAAATTAAATGCAATTAACCATGTGTCGCCAAGTTTGCAAAAGCTCAAAAAATGTAAATTTGAATACTATGTTGCTATAAATACAGATAATGCAGTTTGAATTGGAAATCTCTGTGGACTTGGTGTACCAACCTGTCCGGTTCAGAGCGGGAATCACGAGTCGGAGATGAGGGTGCAAGGAACTCTTGCTTTATTAACGTAATGGATACATCAAAGGCTGAGCGCCTCATAGAAAAGACGCTATGCTAACTCACTGCAAGTCCCTAACTACCCTCTAGACATGGTCTGCAACCTGTGAGAAAAGCTGACTCAATGCCCCATTCACAGCGCGGCAGTCTTAAATAGGAGAGGTCTTGGAGCGTAACCTCTCACTCCTTCGCACACACACCCTCTGCCCTGTCCACTTCTCCCTACATCGTGTGCGTGGTGAAGGGGGGCGAGTCTCCACAGCTCATCTGACAGAACAGGGTCCTTATCTGCAGGCGGGGAAGCAGAGGGCTGGGAACCGTCAGGTGTCTCTGGGATACTGCTTGGCACAGGAGGAGTTACTGCTCTTTCGGAATCCTCCCCTAATGGCTCTGTAGGGGCGCTTGATGGCTGAGTGCTGTCCCATTGAGGGGCAGGGCCATCCGTGGGAACTGGCGGGGCGGCTAGTTTGCTCTCTTCCTCAAGGTCTGGGCTAGACTCAACAACAGCTGGATCGTCCATGCCCGCTGACGGCTGAGGCGCCTGCAACTCATGCCTTCCCCCTCCTTGATCCTCAGGAGAGAGGCTGGGCTCAACACCCCCAACACCCCAGGGCTCAACACAACCTATTCAGACATCTACTGTATGAATTCTAATTAAAAGTGGTGGCTTTACATTTACAAAATGCCCAGCCTTGAGTATAATAACACATTAAGTAAACATGCCATTGATTTCTTTTAAAATGTATAGGCCAGCAAATGCAACCAAGCCACAAATAAATAAATCAAAACACTAGTAATAATCATTATTAACAGTAAAGAGAATAGGTCTTTTAAGATTAGAACCAATGATTCCCAGGACACACATCTTTGTATATGGTAATAGGTTGTCTACACTGCCGTAAGCAATAACCTCCCTGTTTGGAAAAGGATAGATTATTCATATTGTCAAAGATATTATATCCTAGTATTTAGGGCACAATCACCCTCCTATAGCGGTGTAAAAATATGATAGTATCCAAAATAATAATATTTAAAGCCACTTTACCACCCCATTAAAACTGAACACTATCAATAATTGGCTTGATGGGAGAATAGGAATAAAAAGGAAAGACAGACTACTTATCAAGCTCTTATCCTCATTTCCAGGATCTTACGCTTTGCTGGCACAGAGGCTGCCTTGACAAGATCTTAGACTCTAGTTGACACAGAAGCTGAGTTTTAAGATCCAGGCAGACCCTTCACCCTTGCCTGATGATTTTACAACAACAATGAAACCTTCTTTGTTAGGATTTCTGGTATCATTTACCTGAAGTCATACATAGCATGCAACTTTTACATTGGCACTTCTATTCTGATTAGTGTTTGGAAACCCATTAGGAGAAAGCTGCTGCAGTGGGGCCCAATATTGGTGACAGCAGCATATCCTCAGTCTCTGCGCTTTATGGGAACTGGGTTAGCTGCAAGGCAAAAGTAGTTTGTAAAGTGTACTTACTCATAAATGATTTCCTTCCTTTCTTTGCAGAAGGATATGTGCAACAGTGAGATATGAGGCCAGAGGCCTTGAAAGGGGTAAGAAGAAGCCCCCAGTATGAGCTGCTCGGAGACAGGTGTCCCTCCCCAGTTAGACTCGAGGTACTACCAACTTCGCTTGCAGGCTACCCGGTTTAAGGGGAAGTTTGTCTATGTTATGGTGTTTTCCTTTTGGTTTCCCGATCCCATACTCCAACTCCCGGCTGCAATTTTAAATCTGTTTTAGTATGGCAGTAATGGCCAGGGACAGGTTGTAAAGATGTACAGTTGGGTAGGGTTCTTGGCCCCTTCCTGGATGCCCCAGTGGTGTAGGGCCCCTAAGAGGCAGCCGGCAAATTACACCTGATTACCACCAGTCTTATTTATGGGGTCAGGCAGTAAAGGTTTTCATATCAGATAGTCTAGGAACAGTGCACTACACTTCATTCAACGTGGTGTGCGCATGTGGCAGAGGTGCCTTATGCATTTTAGGGACTGCTATATTTCTCACAGTGAGTGTTTCAGCTCCTACTGGGAGGGGGCATTCAGGAGATAAGTGGGCTCAGAAGCTGTGGGGCACTACCTGTATGATTGGTGGTTCATAGGTCTGGCAGATTTTGGGGTGCATGTTACCGCCTGAGGTCACAATTTATAATATGGCTATGTAACTGGGGGTTCCCTTGACAGCTGGGAATAGGGAGGATTCTGCCCCAGCATTCACATTTATGGGTATCAAGATGGACTCTGGGGCCCAGGGCTGCAGGCTGCCCGGGGACAAGCTTGAACTGTTGCAGATTAGGATCCTGGCGTTTTCAGGGGCCATGAAAGTGTTTTCCTTTCTGCCGTCCAGGTGTTAGGGGTCTTTTACGGTGGGTTATGATGCCATGGCAGGGCTTTCACAGCCTTACAGGTTCAGGATTGTGGCTGCCTTATGCGCCGACCTGGCTGTGTGGCCTTCTTTCCTGTGGCTGTGGGCCTGGATTTGGGAGGGGTTACCTAGGAATTTCACCTTTCAGTAACTCTTTTCCAGTGTGTTGGAGGTCAACTTATGGGCAGAAAGGCTCATGGCCATGGGCCAGGTTTCGTAACTCCCTTATATTTAGGAACACTAGGGTTAGGGCCCTTGTCTGTTCCTTTGTTCTTGGAGAGGTTTCAGCAGTGCTGTACAAACCGCACATTGGGAGGTTGGGGAACGAGTCAGAGATGGCCATAGGCCTATATGTTGCCCTAGCATGATCACCAGCTATCAGAATGCAGAAAGGGATTACCGGGAGTTCAGCAGGTAGGACGATTGAGGAATTCTGGGTCAGCAAGGGCTATGCGCCACAGTAGCCTATTCTGGTGAGTCACCTGCTAGAATTCCTAGCGGACGGCAGGAGAAGGGGCCTGTCAGCCCAAGCACTTCAAAGTAAGCTGGTGGGACTTTCCTTCCTAGCAAAGGCTGGTGGTTTTTCCCGATCATTCCGGGGACTTTAGAGTCCACCGTATGTTAGTTCCTCAAGCTATGAAGCGACACTATTCCAGGCAGTAGTGCTTATGCTGTTTTTTGGGAGCTTTTAGGATAGGGGAGGTGGTGGCTGGATCCAAGTGATACCTGTCTCAGTGTGCCCTCCAGCTATCAGATGTCACCATGGAGGGGGGTTGTGCTCCATAAAATTGAGGAGGTCTAGGACAGATCAGGGATGCAAGGGGTGGACCGGGCATTCAGCCCCTTCCTCGGTACTGAACCTCTGCCCTGTGTGGGCTTTGCTACCATTTTGGGGGCCCAGGGGATTTGGAGAAGGATATTTATTCACTCATGCAAGTGAGGATCCGCTCACAAAATACCAGTTTTGGGCACTCACAAAGAGGGCCTTGCAGGGGCTAAGGCAGGCCCCCTCAGAGTTGGAGCCCACTCTTTTAGAATTTGAGCTGCTTCTACGGCAGCGGGCCTTGTAGGGGCTAGGGCAGGCCCCCTCAGTGTTGGAACCCACTCTTTTAGAATATGAGCTGCTTCTATGGCAGCAGGTCTTTGTTTTTCACAGTCAAAGGTGCAGGCCTTTGGATGCTGGTCCTCTGGTGCTTATAAGGGCTATATTCACCCCTTTTAGAGGGCCTAAGAATTCGGAAGCCTAACAAGTTGTAATTTGTTTTGACAGGTTGCTGGACAGGGATTGAGCAGACACGTGTCCTAATATGCGGCCACAGCATGGTTCCCTGGGCAGCCCGGAGGGCCACGAAATCAAGCATGGGCTCACAGTTGGGCCTCAGTCAATGGGCTGCAGTGCAGTGGTTTGGCCGGCGAGGAATGCATTGGGATGGGCTCCTACCCACTTGTTCCAGCATGGTTCAGTGCAGATGGTTCCGCATGTGGTGGTCATTCCCCTGGGTGGAATGACCTTGGTTACTTGAGGCAAGGCCCTCAGATCACTGGCATGTAACAACATGCAGTTTGGGAGGCAACAATGGCCTTGGTACTTAAGGGCAAGGCCCTCAATTGGCAGGCATGTGAGGACATGCAGTTAACAAGGCAACGATGGCCTTTGGTACGTCTGCTGTGATCAGACATTCTCCCACACAGGGGTGGTGTATGGAACCCGAAGGGGATTGATCAGGCACGGAAGGTCAACCGGAGGATTTGGTTGGCTCTTCTTGGGTACGGTGGCGTTGGCTGTTCCGCATCCCCACATACAGCATTTGAGGGTTGAGCTTTATAGGGCCCATGCGTTCACCTGTCGGATGCAGGGAACGATGTCTTCTGGGGAGACCTGCAGAAGTGTCTGTGAGAGTTGCTTCTCAGCAGTGGGGTAAAGGGGGACTAAACAGACATTTGTCCCCCTTTTGTGGTGGGAAGGTGCGGGAAGGGAAGTAGGTAAGGACAGCTAGGTGGCCCCCTTAGGCACCTTTGGAGGTGATTGGTGGTTCCAGAGGCCTGTCTGCCTGGGCTTTACGGCTCAAGGGCAGGATATGGGCTGCTTCTGGAGCCAACTTACCTCATCCACCCGAGGGTTGTATGGCCCTGGGGGGTGGTGACATGAGAAAGTTCCCCTACTCACCTACTGGGTGTGGCCGGGGTAAGGGGTAAGCAGATGGGCTTGCCCTTGCCCCAGCAGTGGCTGGTCGCCAGAGAGCTATATGGCAAGATGCTTGCTTATAGACAGTTCCCGCACCTAGGTTTTCCCTCTGCAGGTCACTTTAAAATGGGTTTTGTTATAATTTTAAAAAGTGGCCCTTGTTTAACCCAAGCTGATGTGTCTGTGTCTTATTTCGCCCCTCAGCTGCAACAAGATCTGAACAGGGTGGTTCATGACAGATGCTATTGGAGGTCGCTGATTCATAGGGTCGCCATAAGTCAGAACTGACTTGAAGACATATAACAACGTTAAGAAAACCTAGAGTGCCTACAAGATACTAACCTTGGCTGCTGCACACCTAAGTTGCCTAAAGCTTAGAGCCCGAGGAGATAGAGATGGAAGAGTTAGGAAATATAGAATACTTCGGTGTCGGCAGCCTCCTCCTGCTCCTCTTCAGGCCTGGCATCGGTGCTGCCTCCGGTGCTGGTGCGTCTTCAGGGCCATGACCTGGAGTTTGTGATGTGTCAGGTGTTGCTGACGATGGGTCATTGCTCCTCGCAGGACTCTGTGGACTTCAACATGGGCCACTCCAGCTTCATCTCGTGCCACCACCTGGAGCTCACCTTCTGCACTTCGCACTTCTACCTATACTGCCTCAGCAAGAGCGGCATCTTCATCAATGCCCCTTCCAGCACAGGGGTGGCCCGGACCTCCAGCTGCCCCCACATCCTTCTGTTTGCCATTTTTGGGATCCTCTGGGAAGCTTGTGAGACTTTGGGGGCGATTTGTGTGTGTTGGACCCTGGGTGAGAGCTAGGGTGGATGGGTAGAGTCCTGGGTGAGAGCCAGGAGGTTGAGAGATGTTGAGTGGAGAAGTGCAAGGCAATTGTTTTAATATTTATTTGTTAATTTGTATTATGAATGCATTTGTATTGTGGCTTTATTGTATTTTTTATAATATTTGCTGTTGTTTTATCTTCTGTACACAGCTTAGAAATTTTTACATATATTAAGCGGTATAGAATGTCAGAATCGATTTATTGCTTAGCCATAGGCCATCGCATATCAAACATCACATATAAAATTTGAACAATAAGACCAATACATTTAAAAGTGCAAATATATAACAAAACAGTTACAATAAAATAACAGTTAAAAATCTAAAATCCACTAGCTAATCTATTACAAGAAATAACCATAAAGTGACCTTATAGAAGCAGGAAAACTATCTAGCCAATAACCAGCACTGGTGAATTATCACCTTAAGGTGTCGCCCTGGCAATCAACCCCATGCTCTAAAATGAACTTGGCACGAATCTTTTGTGCTGCCAGCGCAAAGAGAGAGACCTTGTATGTTACAGAAAAATCCGTATCAGACATAAGGTAAGCAATCCTATTGTCATCATGGTCCCACAACGAACAAGCCAACAGGCTTTCCAAAAATTTGGCACGGGTTGTGAATACAAGGGGCAGAATAACAGGTAGTGGGGCAAATCTTCAACCTCCAGGGCTCCACAAATACAAAAGCGCTGGGACCAGGGAGAATGAAAGTAGTGTCCCTGTAACACAGTGTTTGGCATTGTTTGAAATCGGAGTGCCGTGAAGGCCTGCCGGAGTTTTAAAGGTAAAGGCCCGGCCAAATAAGATGATCTGCGGTGGTCATTCTTGTATAACCTATACCATTTGGAAAATTTCAAGTTGATGATAGCCAGCCTATCTAAGTGGGCACTATGGCGGAAGATGGCATTCCGTAGGTTCCCTCTGGTGTTTAGGGAGGGAAGTTCCTGCGGAGATATATGGTACAAATGTAAGAGGGGATTTATTCTTGCAACCCAATACTTGGCTCCTAGTGGATGTTCAAGACATGATTTAAGTATAGTCTTGTAAGGGGCGTCTTTTATAATTATCCCAAAATTTATCAGAGCAAGATGGACACGTGCTCTAATTGAGGGCAAGCCAGTTTCTGCACGAAGCAGGGTGGCGGGAGTACCAGGGGGTAAGTGCAGAAGTCTTTTCAGGAAGCTGTTTTGAACCACCTCTAGGCTTACTAGGTAAGTATTTTCCCATCCCCAAACTGCTGCACCATATAAAATCTGGGGGAGTACTTTGCTTTGGAAGATTTTCAGGGCAGGGTCAATTAAATTCCCACCAGATGAACGGGCAAATTTAAGAATAGCCCCGCTAGTTCTTGCTGCTGTTAGTTTGGTCATGTGGGCGTGTGTTTTCCAGGATAAGTTTTCCGAGAAATAAATGCCAAGGTGTTTGAATTCTCGACATTGTTCGATTGGATGACCATGGATTGAACAACTGAAATTGACATGTCTTTTACCAAACACCAACACCTTGGTTTTAGCATAATTAATCTGTAGCTTCTCTTTTACACAATAATCATAAAGCCTTGGCAATAGCCTTCTTAGTCCAATGCGAGTGATAGATAACAATATCATATCATCTGCATACAATAGAATTGAAATTTTCCTGTTGCCAATTGAAGGTGGAAAAAAGGCTGGGTCAGTTAATTCAGATACTACATCATTTATATAAAGATTGAAAAGTATGGGGGCCAAAAGGCACCCCTGTTTGACCCCTTTATTTGTAGAAATGGGATCTGTTAATATACCAGATGTCCCTGCCCTTACTCTTACTCTTGTGTATAGGGCTCTAATTAGAAATAGCAACCGCCTATCAATGTTGGTGTTGGTCAATTTAGCCCACATCATATTCCTATCTATTGAATCAAATGCAGCAGCTAAGTCAGTAAGTGTTTAGTGGGACCGGTAATAGTCTGTTTAGCAAGAAAATACAGGGTCATACAATGATCAGTAGCACTTTGGCCTTGCCTAAAACCAGCCTGCTCTGGGCAGATAATTTGGTTAGCGGATTCCCAATCTTCAATTTTCTGGAGAAGATATTTACTATATAATTTAGAACCAATGTCTAAAAGACTAATTGGTCTATAATTATTTGGGTCCTGCTTAACACCCTTTTTGTAAATAGGGAGGACTATGCTTGTCCTCCAGCCTTCCGGGAGGATTCTGGTATTATTGATGTAATTAAACACCTTTGCCAATATGGGGGCCCACCAGTCCGGAAAGTTTTTGTAAATTTCTGGGGGCAACATATCCTCCCCTGGAGCTGTACCCGATTTAAGGGCAGAAATTAAAGATTCGATTTGTGCTGCTGTAACTGGAGGCCAGTGCGGCAGCATAGTTGCCTCTGTTAAAGGACAAAACTTGTTATTTGCTAGCGGGGACAGATAGAGCTTGCTAAAGTGGGAATACCAGACTGATGGAGTTATTTGGTCGACAGAAAAGGGACTGGCTGAACCCATATCTCTAGCAACAAGATTCCAAAACTGACTCTCCTTCCTTTCTGTCACGGCTAACTCCAATTGCTGCCATTGGGATTTGGCATATGCTTCCTTCTTTCGCTTTAGAAGCGATTTATAAGCAGATCTTAGGTGTATTATCTGCTCATGCACATAGTTCGCTGGGTTTCTAATAGCCAGTCTAGAATAATTCATCGTTACTTTCCTGGCCTTTCTACACTCTTGGTCAAACCACCTTTTACCCAGGTTCCTGTTGGCCTTAAGTTGTTTTTCCTGCACCAATAATGGCTTCAGGAGACACGAGATAGAATGCGAGGCCTCAATAGCATCTAGGTCGGAGTTCACAAATCCTTGCCGAAGTGACTGCAGGGTGTTGCTGGCCAAAAATTGTGAAACGGAGGAGTGTAGGTCGCTTGACCAGTGAATTCTCCGTTCCACGACATGTGTTTCATCAATGATTACTAATGGCTGAGGGGGCAGGAAGTGCGCGAGTCTCAAGAACAACAAGAGTGGAAAGCCTCCCAAAATCTACACTCCCCTCTCGACTGGTCACTTAATCTTAAGGGGAATGCCCATCCAGTCCCAGGGGAGTATTCAACCTTAAGTCTGGCAGCAGAAATAGATCTTGCTGAGGGCACACATGTAACAAAGCCATCGAATTTGACCATATCCGGTTTAGATACTGATGATATAATTACACCACAGCCTATGGAGATACCCCCAAATCAAGATGCAGCTCCTGGAGAAATACAGCCGGATACCCCTAAGGATGGGCTCATAGAGATCCAAACTTGGTCACAACTCACAGAGCTGACTAACAACCTGAGTGAAGAAGCAGCCCCAACTGAGGGAAAGGAAAGAAAATCCTTGGTGGAGGAACAACACTTAGACCCCCAATGGCTTCCAATTTTGGGCTGCTTATCTATGTTGGTCACAGACATCGAACACGTAAAAGCTTTCTTGTTGGAATGTAACCATCTATTAACGCTTCTTGTGGAACTACACCAAAAGGGTGTTCCGCCCTCTTTACATAAGATCCCACTCATAATGCAGAAGAAATCAGCGCCAAAGATTTCGAGGGTGATGCATAGGAAGACCGAAAGAGGGCTCATTAATGTGAAGAAGAGTAAAAATGTTAAAAATTATAAACCTGCCCACTGTAAGAAAATGAATTTCAAGAAACTATTCAATCTTCTGGACAATTCTCCGGTACAGAAAGTGAGAACTCCGGCCAAAAGCCCCAGAGGAAAAAATGTTACAAAGCCCCAAGAGGACTCCTTCATTCATTGTATATCCATATCCCCATCTCCAACTACTTTAGCCTCCCACAATTCTAGGCAGGAGTCCCATAATGCCCCCCAGGTTCCGTGGTCGGATGTCCTCCTAAAGGGGAACAAAGAACAGGCGGACAATCCACAAGCCACTAAATGGAATCTGGTACTGAATCATTACAACTTGGTGCTAGTAAACTACCCTAAATCCAGTGGGCAACTATCGCAAATGGAACGCAAGCTACACCTTTTGGACTTCCTGAAGAAATTCTCTTCAAGCCATCTTATAACAACTGATATCGAAAAGGTGGAGTATTTATACTACAGTGGCATAACAGCGCGAGCTGTAGTATCCCTCACTACAAGGCAAGCAGTGGACCAAATCCTTAACAGCAAAGATGATCTTGCTAGGGGTGGAATAGTAGTTGCAAGACATTTTGAAAACAAGGCCCCTCCACTGGTCTTGATCCCCCATCACCTCTTACATGCAGAGCACAACCAAGAAGAGAGAAAGGCAAGCCGAGACATCCCCATCGATGTGGACTTGGTTGATGTGTGTGCCAGTAAGGAGAATACTGAGCCAGCAATCTACAAAGGAACTCCGGCCTTCTACTGCCAAGAACGAAGTCAAAATTCTGCGGTGCTTAATGTCCCCTTTGATAAGGACGAAAGACTGCTGATTGATTCCTTTGGCACTTTATCACCTCAAGACCAAACTGAAATATTAAGAAGACTTGAGCTTCTTAAATTGCACCTTGTATATATTCATAAAGAGAAGAAATCTTTATTCGATACTGACCTGGTGGTCTTAGCCGCGGAGTCAGGCCCACTGACAGCAGTATTAGAAACAACGCCTCCTAAAGCAGTGTGCACTCCTGACATCTCAAGGGGGAGTCAACAATTGCCTATTCCTATATCCCAGAGTGTGTCTATGGCTGACGGTAGGTCGTCAGTGGGAGTGTTCCATACTTCTCTGCGTAATAGTTTAGGGAAATGCAATCATGAGGGATCGATTAAAGCTGTTGAGGGAATTTTTCCTTCTACCTACCAGACCACGTTGAAGCAAGATGCCCTACCTAGATATTGTGCTAATAAACTCTCTGAGGCCTCAATTACTCCCCTTGCGACCGATAATATGAACCGTGTAAGTGCTAATCACTGGCAAAATATGAGATTCCTTGCAGAGGAGGAGCTAGGTCTGCCAGAAAGGCCTATTGTGAATAGAGTAACATCAAGTTCCACCTTGCAGGCCCCGGTAGAGGCAAACATCCAATTCCTTAAGAACAGCCCCTGTTGCCATGGTTGGATCTGAGTTAAGACTGACGCCTTCTGGGAATGACCCCCATCTATCTAGTTTGCCCCCATCTGCCGCTAAAACAAATGGTTGTGTGTTAGCCACCAAAGAGTCTGATTTAATCTCCCCAGCCTGAATCTACCCATTTTATTGTGGAATATTATGGGCTGGGAAAATAAGTTGCAAGACGTGGATTTTGTTATTTATCTGCAAAAGTTCAAGATCCTCTGCCTTCAAGAAACCTGGGTCGTTAATACAAACTCACTGTTTCTACACGGCTTCCGCGCCTATTCCAACCCTGCTGTCAAACATAGTTCAAAAGGCTGCGGCAGTGGCGGTCTTACGATCTTTATTGCAGCGGACTTGCCAGTAGAAGCCCAAGTAATGGATAATAATAGTTCGCAGTTTGTCCAGATCCTGAAGATCTGGAGTAAACCCACAGGTCTTCTCATATGCGTCAATATATGCGTATAGAAATGGCTTAAATAAATAATAAAGCAACATTAAAAATAAACACACACACAGAGGTAGTAGAATAATTCTTTTTATCTATAAGATAGCAATGGTAGTCTCTTTGCTGGTAAGGGAAGCGGGAAGGGAGGCAGAGGCCACTACTCAGATCTTTGCATGTCAAACCAAGTGCAACCCCCCCCCCCTCAGCCAGCAAGCATAATCTTTCTCACTTAACCACCTCCCGGACCCTGCCCTGCCACCAACTAAGGGACACTCAGCCAAGCAAACATTTTCCTCTCATATGCAAAAAAGTTAAAACATTGCAAATGCAGCAAAGTAGCCAGGGAGGGCGTCAGAGGGCACTTTATGTGCCAAGTGCAAACACAGTATTCTCTCTCTTTCTCTCTCTCTCTCTCTCTCACACACATTGTCATCTTTTACCTCCGCAGTTCTTTATCTCCATTCTGCTGCTGCTTCCTTCTCCTCCTTTATCCATGTTCTTGCCCTCTGGCTCCTTTTCCCCTCCACTCCATTCTTCTCCATCACCATCCCCTTTTTAAAACAATTGTTTTCTCCAGTCCACCCCTATCTCACTCTCCACCTCCTCTCTCATCACCTCCTACCCACCCACAGAGCATGAGGGAAGAGCGACGCTGCACAGAAGCCCAGACCTCTCCATCCCATCAGTCAAAACAGCCAAACTGGTGAGGACTAGAGAGAGGGCTTTTTCAATTGTGGCCCCCACCCTGCGGAACTCCCTCCCAAATGATCTCCGCCATGCCCCTTCTATGATGAGCTTCCGTCGGGCCTTGAAGACCTGGCTCTTCAGACAGGCTTTTGGGGTGGGTTAGGTTTTATCTTCATTGTTTTTAGATTTTTAATGTCTATGTATTGTATGCCTATGTTGTACGTCACCCAGAGTGGCTGGACAGCCAGACAGATGGGCGACTAATAAATTCAATAAATAAATAAGTAAGTTTGAGGCACATGATTTTCATCCACAAATCAGAGGAGCAGAAGACTTCCCCTGCTCCCCCCCCCCTGAAGTAATGCCCAAAAGTAATGCTGGAAACATTACAATTATTCCTCAAAAGTAATAAAATTACTCTCCGTTCTATTATAATCAAAATGTAAAGGAATTACCCACTCGTTTCTCAAAAAAGTAATGAATTACAAGTAATTTGGGTTTTTGGGTAACTAATTACTTCCAAGCTCTGATTACAGTATGTAATGTACTCTACTGTACATAATGTATGTAATCGACAGGCAAACTGAAAGTGCTATAGAAACAAATAATTCGTGAAGGAAATAGAATTAGCAGAAATTTACAGCAGCATCGTAACTGGTGATGCTGTACATCAATAAGATATGGCCACTATGTTGCCAAAGCATCATAGCAGCATGGGGAAGGGAGTGTGGCTCAATTGTAGAGCAGCTGCTTCCCATGCAGAAGGTCCCAGGTTGAATCTCCAGGTATGGCCAGAGAAGGTCCCTTTCTGAGACTTGGAGAGGTGCTGCCAACCAGCATAGAGTAGACAATACTGAGCCTGAGGGACCCATGGTCTGTCTGACTTAGTATAAGGGAGCTTCCTGTGTTCCTTTGTTTGTGGCAGCTTGCTGAGGTAGCTGTCAGTGTGCAGTCGAGGCTTATTCCTCAACCATGTTTCAGAATCATTTAATCTAGATAATAAAATACAAAATCGTGGAAAAAATCTCCCTTTAAAGGACCTCTAATCATGACAGCTAACCAGTCGACATGCTCTTCTCATTCTGGCACTAAACTACACTATTCCAAAGCAAAATAGCCTGGATTCATACTTTAGAACGTTTATGCCATTATTTCTGCTCCTCAGAGTGTTGAGCCTTGGGGGAAAACAACAGCATCCCTCCGTACACTTCACTGGCCTGCTGCATTAAGTCACTGAAAGCATTGTGTGAAATGAGCAGAAAAACTCTACTTTGAGCCTCGAGAGCTTAACCTATTCATACATTAACTGGCTTGCAGTTACATCCTATTGATTTTGTGCAGGCAAAGTTGCAGCAATGGTTCTCCATGTTCAAAGTAGCCAGGAGGACAATGTACATCAGGACTCAGCCAAGATGTCTCAGAAAATTCTTCTCAGAGTTTTTTTTTCTTACCCTTTCTAGTAAAGAAGGCCACTTTGCAGAATTGTCTCTGAATAGTCTTCACCATTATTATTATTTTTGTAGCAGCCAACATCCCCTCCCATGCCCTGGAATGATGACAGGTCTATGGCATTGTGGAAGATGCAAAATGGTAGCCAGGTGGCCATGCCATGTCAGTTGCTGCATCTGCCACTTGCAATGTTAGCAAAAATAAATAAATCCCTCAAGGGGGGGGAGCTATGTTAGTGCCACTGTTAAAGGTGAGCTTCACCCCCTGGAATTTTATCTGTCCTTGGAGAAATCTGGTGACATTCTTCCCCTGATTTCTCTTGCCTACAAATAAGATGAGGAATTTCAAGAGGCTATTTGCACAGAGCTCCAATAAACATTGCCCCTAAAATGACAGAGTCCTGATTTGGTATTTAAAGGAGTGAACTGACATAGGCAACCTTGATTTATAATTCATGAACTAGCCCAGTGAGGTGTGGATAAGCTATTGTGCTTTAAATTGGTTTTCCGCTCAATCAATGGAAATGTCAAGGCATCTATTGCATTTCAAATCAATAGTGTTTTAATTCATCTTGCTAAGTTCTTGTTGAGGTAGTAAAGTTTTTCTGGTAAAGGCCACTCCACAAAACTCAGTTTTGTGAGAGGGTTCAATGTGGACCCTGCACCTTGGTTGCACGTGAACAGCAGCAATAAAAAAAAAGAGTTTATTGTTCAAAATAGTCAGGGAATACCTTGCAGGCTACACCTTGCTCATGACTTTCAGGTAATTCTGTAATGTGCACTCGGAAATTCACCAAATGGAAGAAAGAATGAATGACATGAATCAACCTAAAGGGACATTAGAAAGAGACCCTCTCAACCTCCTTCTCCAATGAAACAATAGCACCCCTACAGCGAACAAAGCAATGCTCTTGGGGAAACTGCAAATGGAACTCCTGTAGATCAGTTTGCAAAAATGCAAAAGGACCCTTAAAATTAAGTCCATTATCTGTTGTTGTTTCTAATTATTAAAATATTAGGGTAAGCAGCAAAAATCAATTTGACAAGGGATGGCACAAACGTTTGGCCAAGCCTGGGTCAGATTTAAAGTCAGGGGATTCAGAAGACCCCAGGCCAAACCAGATGTGAGCTTTTCTCCCCCCAAACATCCTTCATGAGCACTCTAAATCCAAGCATTTTCTGGGAAGGAAATCCTGCAGTGTTTTCCCCCCAGTCCCAATGCATGCTAAAAGAGCTACTTCATTTCCATTAGCTTGAATGGGGATGGGGCAATAGAAGCCACTGCAGGAGCAAAATCAGGAGGTGGGGAAGGGAGACTTTGACCCCTGCTGCCTACCCCCCCTTTCATACCCACTGCAATTTTTAATGCATACATATAAGTGCAGAAAAGAGATGCTCACTTTGGGAAACTAAGAGTGGGAGCTAAAAACCCACAAGTTATTTCCGGGGAGCTCTTTTTTGGGATTCACCTCAATTTCATACTTGGAACATTTTTTTCCTGCCTCCATAGGAACACTGGAATTGATTATAGGAAGCTGCCATGTACAGAGTATTTTGCATGCCAGTGCATGTCCTCTACCACCGACCTATTGTAATTCTGGAGAATCCAAGTAAATTCTGAGTCAGTCCAATGACACTTTTGGAATCTCATTGTTCTCTTTTAAATTTTGCTCTCTGGTTTTGTTTTAATAATGGTTTTGTCATGTCTTCTCAATTTTTAACCTGCATAGTGTGTGTGTGTGTGTGTTGACTTGGGGATCCTTGTGGGCAGAAAAGCAATTCATACATACTTGAAATAAGTAATAAAGAATCCTGGATATTTAATCTATAGATCTACCATCTAAAGTTTCAGTGGGAACAAATTGCCTAGACTGAGGGATACCCTTTCAAAAACCTGTTTTGGCTTTAGTGTTAGTAGTTCAGCTAGTAGTGATTTCTACTAAGTTTATTCAGTGAGTTTATTCAGTGATCTCACATTTCTATCAATCACCTCAAAACTGCATCTCTATTATAGTTTAGGTAATACAAAAAATTATTTAAATTTCATCAGTCACATAAAAACCTAGTGATAAATCAACTGAAAAAAACAACCCTATCAACTGCATCTGAATCCTAGCAAGACAGAGGCGCTGTGGATTGGTGGTTCCCGAGTTTGGATAATTGGTCAGTTGCCTGCTTTGGATGTAATTGTACTCCCTCTGAAAGAGCAGGTCCGTAGCCTGGGGTGCTCCTGGATCCATCTTTGTTGCTAGAGGCCCAGGTGACCTCAGTGGCTTGGAGTGCCTTTTACCAGCTTTGGCTAGTAAGACAGCTGCAGCCATTTCTGGACCGGAATAGCCTGACCATTGTTGTCCCTGCACTTGATTACTGTAATGTGTTCTATGTGGATCTGCCCTTGAGGTTGGTCTGGAAGCTGCAGCTGGTGAAAAATGTGGTGGCATGACTGCTCACTGGGGCAGAATTGCTCTGGCTGCCCATTCACTACTGGGCCAAGTTCAAGGTTCTAGTTTTGGTGTACAAAGCCCTACGTAGCTTGGGACCAGGATATCTGAAAGATCATCTTACCCCTTATATACCCAGTCAATCACTGCATTCTGCAGGTGAGGGCCTCCTGCAGACATCATCTTATCAGGAGGTCCGTTCTGCACAGCATAGGAAGTGTTTAGTGTTGTGGCACTGACCCTTCGGAATTTCTTCCCCTTAAATGTTGGGCAGGCGCCATCTCTGTTATCTTTTCGGTGTCTATTGAAGAAGTTCCTCTTTCAACAAGCCTTTTAAATAGAGATCTTATCCCAGTCTGTGTCTGTGCTAGAATTGCTTTTGAAGTTGTTTTTAAAGTTGTTTTTTAAATACATTTTTAAGATTTTTGTTTTAGTATGTTTTTAAAGATGTTTTGTTTCAATATGTTTTAAAGTGCTTTTAGTGTTTTTGTTTGCTGCCCTTCGCTCCTCCTGGGGGAAGGGCAGGATATATAGCTACTCAAAATATATGGGAAGCGTGACCTATATTTTCACACATTGACAGTACTTTGAGAGAGTTAACTAATATGCACACTGTTTTTATTTCTAGATTTCAGTCAATTCCATTCACAGTTCTAAATAATTTCACAGCACAAGGCGAATGCATTCAGCTGATAAGTATATGCTTGTGAAAACCTAAGTCAAAGCATACATTTATATCAGCTCAGCAAAGCTAAAGCTGTGCTAGGAATACATGTTTGTGCTCAGATAAAGTTCCCAAACTCATGTTTTGGACTGCGGTTCCCTCATAGACAAAATTAAATTAATTGGGCAGAAGACTTTGCACTCAGGTCCTGCTTCTGGGCTTCCCATGGGAACTGGTTGGCCACTGGGAGAACAAGATGCTGGACTAGTTGGGATCCAGCAGGCTCTTCTTATGTTCTTATGCCACAAAGGTAAAGCATTTGTGTGCAAAGTGAACATACAAAACTTGCAGAACAGATTGCCAGCAGTTTTAAAAGAGGGCAACATTCAATTTGTTTTT
Organism: Rhineura floridana; assembly: GCF_030035675.1. Taxonomy (NCBI): domain Eukaryota; kingdom Metazoa; phylum Chordata; class Lepidosauria; order Squamata; family Rhineuridae; genus Rhineura; species Rhineura floridana. Next base: position 87,088,688 of record NC_084482.1, on the reverse strand, counting down.
GTTTCTCTGGAGTGCAAGTGATTCCTATATTCATAAATTTGGACTGAAAGCATCAGATATTGAGTCCTGCACAGAGATTCTGTTCTGGTCATCTGAGAGAAGAGGCAGATGGAGAGAGAGGTCCTTAAAATCTATTACACTAGGCAAGAAGACCCCATGAGTTGACATTCAAGCCCATGCTCCCTGCCACTTCATATGTGGGAAAATATGTCTCAAAGTCAAAGTACAACAATACAATTCTGGTTAGTTATAAAGCCTACTTCAAGTACCCTGCAAAACTGAATGATGTTTATTAGACTAGGTGAACTTTCACTTTGTTAGCATGGCACTCCTTTATCCAAAGTAATTTGAATGGGTTGCATCCAGACTTGTCCCTCTGTGAACAGAGCAGTTCCTTCCATTCACAGAGGCTCCCTGTTGGAAGAAAGGGGTGGGGAGGCTCTTTTCCCATTACCCATTCCTTCTGCAGCCCAATGAAAGGCAACAACACAGGCAGAGGTTCCTGAGTAGGGATGAGGGAATTGGTCAATTTGTCGTTTTCCCCCAATCTTAAATTTAGTTCTCCACATTTCCACATGAGTTTGCATGATAAAAAGTCTTCATTCATTAGCATTTTGGTGCAATTTTCTCATAATATACTCATGTTTGTATGCAGTTTTATCTAATATATACATTTTTGCAAAGCAATTCCCCCTAAAATAATGCATTTTTGTATATTATTTTCACTAATATTTGCATTTTTATGGACATGTTACCTCGGTATATGCATTTTCATGCACATTACTTGGCTGAAGAACTGCATTGCCAAATTCATTGAAGTGCAGATTTCAAAGGATGGGTGTGTTTTCATTCCCATATTGGTTTGCAAAGTGAAAATTAGGTAGGTTCATCTTTAAATGCAATCTGAATCAAATTTCTCTCTCATCTCTATTCCTGAGAGCCCCCTACTGCTCGGCCAGAGCTCTGAGCAAATGTCCTAGTCTCTCACAGAGGAGGCTGCCCCAGTCTGCTTCCATGGTAACATGGAATTCTTCTGCCATTGCAGTTCATATTTAACACGCCAGAAGTTTCCTAACTTCCCTGAGGACATGTTCAAATCTATCACTACACAGTTGTTTCATGAAAGGTGTTTTTGGCTAACAGGCCTGAAATGGCAATGAGAGAAGTCATTGCCTATTGCATGTTGAATGTTCATTATGCAGAGATAATCCTTGCTCCTACCCTAATCAGATGTAACATGAGACATCATATGAAACATTTGTATCTCTCTAGCTCTCTTGTACACAAATGAAGCAAATGTTTCCAAAATAGATGCAAATACAGAATGACTTCCAGAAATCCAGTTTCCTAAGAATCCCATCAACAAGAATCAGGAGGATGCATACATTCCTTTGACAAATTTACGGAGCTGCTGTGCTGGCAGAAGGAGGGAGGCAGGAAATCTTGATGGATTTCTTCATTTTACACAGTAATTATTAAGCCACACGCTTGTGTACACCAAGTACAGTGACAACACTATAAGCCATAACAATACTGTTAATAAGCTTTTCAGCCCAAACCACCCACTTGTACGGCATTGCTGTCTGCCAAAATCTGCTATGAATTTTATTCTGCCTGTGGAGTGACTCTTACTAACCCCTCCTGGCAACATATTTCAGACTGAATGCCTCTGAACAACACTGGGAATAGTGTGCACTTTCTGGATGAAGACTCCAACTTGATTCTTGAAGTGCCCGTAATCAGGCCAAGTGCTCTATTTACTATGGAGCAAATGGTTTTGAACCAAGCATCCTACATAGTGCTTCAGCATGAGCATAGTTATGCAGCCCAGTCACATTTACCTCTCATAAAAGCCTCTCATAAAAGCTTTCCCCAGTTAATTAAATGTAGTTCAAATTAAACTCTTTCCATTTCCCCCCCAGCTCTTTCATAGACCAGCCAATGCCCATCTGACTTTGGATACATCACTCTGTGCCACATTTCCTTCTCAATCTTTATCTGCTACCCCTTCTAGGCAAAGCCCTGCCATTCATCACCAGCAAAACAATGTCTTGACTGACATGGCTGACAACCAAAGTAATAAATCTCTGTAGTGTCTAGATCTCCTTTTCCCTTGTGCAACCTCTTTGAACTTAATTCTGACATCAATTATCTCTTTTCCCGACTGGCATTTACTTTTTTCCATCCCAAGGCAGCTCTCAGGGACGCAGACTGATATAATGCCTTCATTCATGGCAGTGTTCTTAGAATGATTCCCACGGAGAGAGGGTGGGGGGAAGAGGCAGAAAATATTGTGTCAGAAGTGACAATCTATGCTAATCTTTTCATGAAATAACTTTGAATCTTGCTAGCTGCTACTGAAGTCACTTTCCTAATCCATTTGTATTTTTGCTCAATAGGAATGTGCAAAACGGGAAAATTCTCACAGAACCTGTGTTGACCTTCAGATCCCATCTTCTTATATTTGTGCTGCTGTTTCTTCATATCTTTAACATATGAGATCCAGGGATCTGTCATACACACTTATTGCACTCATCATAGTTGCTCTGCACCATGGATTCTGTAGTGCACTATAGGCACCAGAACCTATGATGATACAGAATGACAGTACATGTGTAAGAGCATCAAGGGCCTAATAATAAAGGTAGGCAAGATAGCCGTGCAAAAGGAAGAGTATCCAAAATGTAGACTTCCCTCTGCCAGTTTCAGCATACAGTTCTGCCTTAGCACAACAGATGGTTTTTCCCAAATTGCGTTTTTGGTAAAATATAGAGGCAATCATAGTTTTTTGTTCCTATGTAATATTTCCCAGTGAAATTCTCACCAAAAACATTCCCCAAACAGTTCAGAGGAAAACATGGAACTGAAAAAGATCCTTGTTGTGGACTTCGCTCAAAGCCAGACACTTACTATAATGACACTTATGTGGTTCCCACTATTCTGTTGTTCATGAATAACTGCTGAAACACTTCTAGTTGACTCAAACACTAACATAACTTTAGTGAACTAGTTTCTCAGTCACCTACTGTAACCTGTAACTCCGCTTATTTCAGTCTCTCTCCTTTTGTGCAAGCAACATTTTCCAGGGGATTCCACATAACCCTGGTTTCAGCCAGAGATGGGTGAATCCCATACATCTCACCCTAGGCTTTCACATGTTCCAAAATATCATGAGGAATACGAGGGAGTTTACAGGAACACTAAAAAGGCACAAAGGATTGAATCTGCTTCCCTGTCAGTTTTTCCAACCTTCCACAAGATAGAAAAAAGTTTCACCTTTGGGAAAAGGGAGGATGGGAGTGACAGGCAGCAGATGGCTACATACATGAGTAAACTGCACACCCCATGACTCCTACCAGGTTAATGACACACTGTATATCATTTGCACCCAAGGAAAGTATTTGTGGGGAATTGGCAGAAAGGGCAGACTAGTGGCTAAGTTGGGCTGCATGCCCCATTTTGAGTTGAGCCCAGCTCAAAATGCAGTCAAAATGAAGGGGAAATTCCCATTCTAATCCCCCCTCCACATACACTGCTTAATTTTTAGTTTAGAGAAAAGAAGAGTAAGAGGTGACATGAAAAAAGTATATAAAACTATGTATGGTATGGAGAAAGTGGACAGGAAAAAAAAGTTTTTTCTCCCTCTCTCTTACCACTAGAACTTGGGGACATCCAATGTAGCTGAATGTTGGAAGATACAGGACAGACAAAAGAAAGTATGTCTTCATGCAGCACATAGTTAAACTGTGGGATTTGCTCCAACAAGAAGCAGTGGTGCCCACCAACTTGGATGGCTTTAAAAGAGGATTAGACAAATTCATGGAGGATAGGGCTATCAATGGCTACTAGCCATAACGGCTATATTCTGCCTCCATAGTTGGAAACAGTATGCTTCTGAAAACTAGTTGCTGGGAACTGCAGGAGGGGAGAGTGCTCTCTGGTTGGCCACTGTGAGAATAGGATGCTGGACAAAATGGGCCGTTGGCACAATCCAGCGGGGCTCTGCTTATGTTCTTAATTCCATCCAATATCTAGTTGCTGATTATTTCAGATCACTCCTCCAAGTCTCTGCACAATTCCATGCTATTCTTTGTGCCCCCCTTTCTTTGCCTTCATCTTGCCCAGGTGATTCTCTTGATCAGTAAGTAAATTATTGTTATTCCAAAATATTTAATTATTTGTACAAGCCAGATGAGTCAATACAAATCTTATCCCTTGAAAGGAGGAAAAAGTGTGTGTGTGTTTAAACACACACATTTATTATTCCTAAAGTCATATTCCTTTATTAATTATAACCAGAGCTTGGAAAAGTTACTTTTTTCGAACTACAACTCCCATCAGCCCAATCCAGTGGCCATGCTGGCTGGGGCTGATGGGAGATGTAGTTCGAAAAAGTAACTTTTCCAAGCTCTGGTTATAACTGGGAAGAAAATCAGTAATCCATGAGGACATTAAGGTCCCAGTGTAAACAATGCATCCTAAGGAACTCTCTCTCATTTACAGTTGTTACACTGGTTTGGGGGGTTTTGTTATCTCAATCAATTATTTACAGTGCAGATCTTTTGAATCTGCAAAAGAAATCTCATTGAAACAGCAACAATAAATTTTTTGGGGTTTTTTTGCCCTCAGTCAAAAATATCTGCACCAAAGAAGAGTGTTGCAGTAGGAAGATGCATCATATCCTCTGTGGGGTTTTTTCTTTCACTCTAAACGAAGTACTATCTGCCTGCATGCACACAACAGGAAGGTAATGAAAGCCATTCTGCACTACCAAGTCTGATGAGGATTGCCCATTTCCATCCTATTGTAAAAATGAAGTGTGCCATGTGCCTGCTCAACTGCAACTAAACATCTCTTACTAAAAGAATGGCACAGAGGCCACTAAAGTACTGTTGAGATTTCCTAATTAAGCTTCTGAGAAAGAACCATCTTGTGCTATACTTTTCTTTTCTTTTTGCAGTGGTTCAGATCTTTCAGTTTCTTTGGATAGGAAGTGGCACTGCTTATGTTGGAAATTATATGGAATTTAGCTAGTTACAATCAAGTGACACTGCTAGACCAAAGGACTACAATAGGCTTCTCTTACTGTGAAATACTACTGGTGCCCCAGAGACCTTTAGAAGCCTACCATAGGTCAGTAGTCTTTCCCCAGATCATGCTAGTCTGCTCCAAGGCCTCCAAAATACTGACTGAGTGGCAACATTCCTGTCCTTAGGGCACTGGCATGGCAGGGAATCTGAGAACATCCTGGGCTAACCTCTGCTCCCTCACATGTATTTCAGAAACAGGGTCACTCTGGTGCTTGGAAACATGCACCATCCTTTCCTCAGCCCTTTAATATTAAATGCTGTTTTTGGCTTTCTTGAGTCTTGAGATGGCTTGTGTCTTTTAAAAAAATAAAAATCACAGTACTTTTGGTTGCCAAATCCTTGTTTCTCCATCTTTTTCCTCAAATAATGTTAAATACCTGAACACAGCACATATTATAGCTGCTTCTCTTCAATCAAATTAATGTTAAAGCTAAAGTTAATTCTCTGGCAGGCAGTGAGCATAGGCATCTCCTTCCTTATTCTAATTTGCTATCACAGAAGTAATCTCTGCTATTAATATTACTGAGCAGAGCATGCCAAAAAATTAAATTCCTAGCATCACAGTGGTCACTCAAAAGTAGCACATACTGGCAGGAATTGTTCTGTCCCTTCTTTTCAAGTGTCCCTGCTGAATACAGAAGCCTTGAGTGAAGTTTGGTAGATGGGAGAAGGGTGGAGGAAGGCTCTTCCCAGGTGACAGAGTTTACAGCCTGATCTAAATATATTCTCAATAGTGGCACCCCTTCTCTGGTATGGCCTGAGGTGCCAAATGCCATTGATTATGGTGCCAGTGGCATTGATTTTATCCCCAGCTGCTATTTATGTTTTTGGTGATTTTTTTAAGCTGATGTTTCATACTCAGGATAACATGATTTTGTTGTTGGTTTTATATGTAACCCACCCTGGGCTTATAAATGGACATAATGATGATGATGTGGAGTAGAATAAAGTATTTCTATTACCTAGTAATTTAAAGGACTAATGGCTATGTAAGTTTGTGAAAGTAGGAGATAATCAGTTTGGGGGCTCTGTTTTGGGGTTTTTAAAACACCCTTGAATTTAAAAACAATTAAAGGGCTTCACAAAATTCTCTCATTCACCAAAGAGTACGAAAATTATAAATTAGGTTCCCACTTCAACTTTCATGCCATGTAAGCATCCAGATGTTGTAGGACTCCAGATGTTGTCTCTCAAGATGTTATTGGACTCAACTCCCAACATCTCTAGCCAACAAGGCCAGTGATCAGGGATGACGGGAGTTGGAGTTGAACAACATCTTAATCATCCCAGACTGCAGGATGCAGAATAATGGGCTTAAGTTAAAGGAAGCCAGATTTCGACTGAACATCAGGAAAAACTTCCTAACTGTTAGAGTGGTATGACAATGGAACCAACTACCTAGGGAGTTGGTGGTCTCTCCCAACACTGGAAGCGTTCAAGAGGCAGCTGGACAGCCACCTGTCGAGTATGCTTTAATTTGGGTTCCTGCACTGAACAGGCGGTTGGACTTGATGGCCTTATAGGCCCCTTCCAATTCTATGATTTTATGATCCCCATCCTTGTTTTACAGTCTCATACACCTACATTCTCCCTTGGTTTTTCAACTTGCGTCCTTTTCCTCTTCAGGTTGGGGGCCAAACTGATACTGAGGAGGTTGTGGAAGGACTGACTGCTTGTCCCTCTGTTTTCCCTGTAAGCTTTCATTTGGGTTGGAGAGAATGACTTATGGAGTGAGGTAGGGAGGGTGCAAAGGTGATAAATGGAGGATGTAGAGAGGGACATAAGGTTCAGTGGAGACCAGCATTTGGGTAAGTACATAACATCATGTGATGACATGCAAGTCAGTAAGATAAAATATAAATTCTGGCATATTTGAGTACACATGCATAGGCCTTTGCAATAGGTTGGTTCTGTTTAAAACAGACTGATCAAATGTTTAGAATTTAGAAGTAGAGAACAGCAAGCAAGACTGATGTTCGATTGATGCCTGAAGAACTGGTTTTGCTTTCTGGCAAATGTGCACAAGATTGCTCTCTGCAACTGAAAAAAAAACCTTACAAGAGGTTACTTGTCAGAATTAAAGCCTTAGAATGTAAAACTATAGTGGAGCAAATTTATTCTTAACATGCACAGGATTGTGCTATGTGGTTATCTTTGGGAAAGGTTGATTGTCAGATTAAGGGTGATATTCAACACTAATCCTTTTCAGGGTAGATCTGTTTTAGTTAATGGACATGACTAACTTATGACAAACAGAATTGTCAAGTGTTATATTAGAGAATTTTCAGATAGCTTAACCTTAACATTTCAGGTAGACCAAATTCTAGGGAAAATGTTTTGGTGCTAGAAAATACAATTCTGACATTTTTAATTCTCCTGTCCTTTAGACATGTTGTTCCTTGGCAAAGGCTCATCTGAGACAATTAATTGTACATGCATGAGGGATTGAATTTATATAAAAATGCTGTGAACATGTGGTCATCATGAATTCTGGGGTGTGAGAAAAGCTTATGAAGACACTATTCAAATAGTTCCTTGCTTCTGATAAACATCTCAGAAAACAAATAAGGTCATATTTACTGAACTGTCTGTGGAAGAAACTAAATAAATATGGAGCTTCATAATATTTGCACCTAAACCATAGAGAGCTGAGTGCTTTCATACCAAATTCATTTTTCCCCACTTTATCTAACCTGTGTGCAGTAGGAGCCTCCAGGATAATCTGATGATAATTCTTTACTCCACAACAGAGCAAATGCCATGCACAATGGTGTGACAGGATATTGCCATGAGTTAAAATGAAACACAGATGGGGAAGAAATCATTTCAAACGCAAAGGATATGACTGTTTCAGAACTATCTCTCAAGTGTGAATGCAGATATAAAGCTAATTGAAGTGAGCATCTCTCAAGACACCCAAAAGCATGAACAGAAACAGTTCAACAGATACCTTTTCTAAGGGGATATCCAGATGACCCGTTTATTGAACATTCATCCTGATTTGTTTGTAGGGAGATTAGACAACATTAGTTGTTTAATGAGCATTCACTCAGATTTGTTTGCAGAGAGGTGGTTAGGTTGCATTAAAGCAAGTGTTATCCCACACTTTCAACTGCATTTCCCCATCACTTTCCTTATTGCAAAAAGTCCCATTTTTGGTGACGCAGGGTGGTTGCACAAGATCTCCCAATCAACTACAATTCCACGGCCTGAATTTGCTGGTATGTGATTAAATTTCACCGGAGAATAGTAACAATCTGGAAGCACTCTATGTATAAAAACATTTCACCAATTTAGGATACATTCCTTGTCCCATTCTGATATAGGATGTACAAATACTATACCAATGTGGCACTGATTGCTAGTAAAGGGATGATAATGAAGTAAGAAAAATATTAAGATGGCATTGTTCATTCATTTCTGGGCTAATGCATAGGCATGCAGGGGCTGCCATATGCAGTGTGGTCATTACTATCTGTTCAAGGTTGCAGGGGAGAGACTGTTGTTACTATCAAGAGTGATCTTTTCCACCTGTCCTGCCCAATGTCCTCTCCTAGAAAGCCTTATAAGAAGCCTTAGAGATGGGGTTTACTCCTGCTCTCTTTTGGGATTTTGGGAGGACTGTTTTTTAGACATGCAGAAGGATGTGTTTGAATCTTAGGTTTTTATTTTTTAAAATATATTATTGATATATTGCTCTCTCAGATTGGATGTGCTTTATTATACTGTTTGAATTTTGCACTAACCTTTGCGAACCACCCTGGGGGCATTTTGACCAAAATTTGGCATAGAAATAAAGAGGAGCCCTGCTGGATCAGACCAATGGCTCATTAAGTTGAGCATTCTGTTCCCACAGTGGCCAGCCAAATGCCTCTGGAAAGCCTGCAAGCAGGCCTTCAGTGCAATACCACCTCCAATACTAGAGGTAGTACACAGTCATCATGATAGCCATTCACAGCCTTATCCTCCATAAATGTAACCAAACCTTTTAAAAGCCATCCAACTTGATGGCCATCATTGCTTCTCGTAGGAGTGCATAGTTTAACTATGGAAACTATTAGCTGGTGAACAACTATTTCCTTTTGTCTGTCCTGAGTAATTCTGCTTCATGAGATCCCAGATGTCATACAACTGGAGAGAGAAAAATACTTCTCTCTATCCACTCTCTTCACACCACACATACTTTTACACACCTCTATCATGCTCCCCTTAATTGCTTTTTTTTCTAAATCCTGGGTTCTCTTGGATGAAACCAATTTTCTAGATCCAATTCAATCAAGATTTAGACCTGGGTTTGGCATGAAAACTGCTTTGGCCGCCCTGTATGATGACCTTTGCCAGGAGAGAGATGGGGGAGTATGTCCCTATTAATCCTCCTTGATCTCTCATGGGCTTTCTATACCATCAACCATGGTATTCTTTGAGAACAGCTGTCCAAGTTGGGGTGGGTGGCACTGCTTTGCAGTGGTGCTAGTCCTACATGGATGGCTGTCTCCAAAGGGTGGTCCTTGGGGAGTGTTATTTGGGCTTGTGAAGCCTTCAGTGTGGAGTCCCACAGAGTTCAATTCTACATGAAACAGATGACTGGGGTCATCCAGAATTTTGGAGTGTGTTGCCAGCAATGTGCTGATGATATGCAGCTCTATTACTCCTTCATATCTCCAGGTGTGGCAGTGGATGTGCTAGATTGATGTCTGGCCCGGAAATGAACTGGATGAAAGCCAACGAACTGAAACTTAATCCAGATAAGACTGAGGCACTGTTAGTGATTGGTTCCCTAGACCGGATGGGTGGGACGTGGCCTGCTCTGGATGTGATTACACTCCCTCTGAAGGAACAGGTGCATATCTTGACGGTACCTCTGGATCCACTACTGTCACTTGAGGCCCTGGCAGCTTCAGTGGTGTGAAGTGCCTTCTGTCAGCTTCATCTGGTGGCCCAGATACACCCTTATCTGGATAGGGATAGCCTAACTTCTGTTGCCTACCCTCTGGTATTCTCTAGGTTAATTACTGAAATGCGTTATATGTGGGGCTGCCTTTGAAGACGGTTCAGAAATTGCAGGTGGTGCAGAATTCAGTAGCCAGACTACTGACTGGGGCAAGATGGCCGGAACATGGAAGACCAATTCTGGCATGGCTGCACTGGCTACAAATTATTTATTTATTTATTTATTATTTGATTTATATGCCCACCCTTCCTCCCAGCAGGAGCCCAGGGCGGCAATTAGTTTCCAGGCCAAATTCAAAGTGTATCGTGAGCCAAGCAGGGAGGGGGCAGATAGACGAATGTGAAACAGAGGATGAAGACTTGGACTAGGAACCTGGGGAGGGGGCAGATAACGGGATGGACTCACAGGGCACTGTAGCCCCTGGGGTGGGAAACAGCATGGGGAGGAGGAGGATGTCGTGAGCCAAGCAGGGAGGTAGAGGATAGACGAAGGTGACACAGAGGATGAGGACTTGGACTGGGAACCTGAGGAGGGGGCAGATAGTGGGATGGACTCACAGGGTGCCCCAGCCCCCGTCTTGGACAGCTCAACCCCTCAGCTCCTGACCCCCTTGTGGAAGCACCACCACCAGTGGAAGAGAATCAGCCTTGCATGTCAGACTTTTCCAAGCATAGAAATATGGCATAGAAATAAAGAGGAGCCCTGCTGGATCAGACCAATGGCTCATTAACCAGCCAGAACTGTCTGTCAGAGATGGAAGCTGAGGACAAACCACCTTCACCCCACACTCAGAGGCGTTTGAGGTGGGAAATTCAACAGACTAAGCTCAGGAGGAACCTGCATGTGCACATGTGATCCAAGCCTACTTAAGGGGACTCAGGAGGGAACCCAGTTGCTGAGTCATTGTCTTAGTGCTGCATTAGCATGCTTAGTCAGGGTTAGCTTAGGACCAAAGTTCCTAGCAAGTGTAGTTAGGTTAATGAGGTCCACTGCTTTTGATGTATCTATAACTTTGATAAAAAGAAAACCACAGATGTGTCTTCGACTGAGTCCTTCAACAACGGGCAGGACAGTGTTGGTTTTGACCTGTGAGCCTTATGTGGCTCAGGACCCCAGTACTTCAAGGACTATCTCTCCTCACATGAACCAATCTGGACCCTACATTCATCATCTGAGGCCCTTCTCCATGTGTCCCCTCCGAGGGAGGTGGCCTTCTCAGTAGTGGCTCCCTATTTGTGTAATGCTTTCCCCAGGGAGGCACACCTGGTGCCATCATTGCCTGTTTTTAGGTGCCAGGTAAAAACACTTTTATTGACTCAGGCCTTTGGAGGTTTGGGGTTTTTTTAGGTGCAGATGAGTTGGATCTTGTTTTTATGTATTTTTGTGTATTTTAGAATGTTTTAATACTTGTTTTTATATGTTTTTAATGTTGTAAGTCACTTTGAGTTTCTTTTTGGAAAAAAGTGACTAATAAATAAATAATAATAATCTAAAAAGCCACAAATGTTGTAATGTTTCCCATGATTATTCAGGTTGCACTTTTCTGAACCTCTTCCTCAGAGTTTTCCCTCCTCCTCAGAGTGACACCTTCCTTTCCCGAGACCCTCATTCTCCATGACAGCAAAGGAGCTGTCATACTAGGAATGACTGTATCATCCCTAATGGCCATTGTCCAGCAACCTCTGACTCTCTCAGCTTCTCTAAGTCAGCTAACCTGGCTTCAATAGAACACACTTCTTCCCTGAGGGCCAGGAGCTCATTGCATTCAGTACATGGCTACAACAGCAGACAGTCATACATGTAACACTGGACAACATTCTAGACATCCTCCCACCCCAGCTGGCTTTTTACCTGCATACCTCTTATTGTATATTTTGGATTTATTAGGTCAAAAAAGCATAATATTAGGTCAAAAAAAGTAATCTCCCCTAGCCTCCTTGATCTGCTACTGAACTTGCACTGCTGCAGAACTTGCTTGTTACCTTGATGCCGTGTCCCTGGGGCTGAGACATAATATGAGAGCTGTATTTTACTCTCTCTTGCCTATAGAGAGAGAACAGGGAGTTAGAATACTTGCCACAGTTAATTGCTAAGTCAGCAGTGAATGGCATTCATATACAGCCCTTGAAACTCTTAATTCTTTATGGCTGTTAGCCATAGTGAGTAATCTAGTGTGTACAGCACATAACAGCTGCTATAGATCTTGGCTCTGATCCAGCTAAAATGTCATCAGTTATATCTCATTGAAATCAATGGTATAAGTTAGTCATAAGTTATAAGTTAGTTATAAGTCATAAGTTAGTGCAGTTTTTTTATTCTTTCTATTACCCTTTGTTTGGGGCTGATGCCCTGTCTCTATCCATGATTCCTCCCCAATATATTCATACTGATTTGATGATATGTCTAGAATCTTGCCTTGTGGCAGGATAAATGTATTGAGTTTCTGGTCCTTTTCGTTCTATCATTTTGTGATGTTAAGTGGAGAAGAACTTGACCACCATCATATCTGAGTTATTTTAGCAGTACTTCACTGTTGATAACACCAATGCCCAAAGCTAAGAGGGGCTGAGAAATGCATCCAGCAGAAGTTCACAGACAGACCTAAACTGGTCTGTTTTCATATCTTGCATATCTGTTGTGGGCCACAATCCAGTTATAAGTGGACAAAGGCAGTATGGAAGACAGGATGTTGTCAATGAGAACATGTTGTCTCATCTACACTATTGTTGTCATCATAGGTCATATTCTAGTACACCAGCAGTCCTTTTCTGAGGAATGAGTGCTTGTAAGCCCTCCAGTCCTTTCAGATCATTGGAGGGGTAGCATCAGTATCTTAGTGCACTGCAGGATGTTTAGACTACAGATTCACTATCTCCACCTTCATTTAGTTTATATCTATGCTAATGTCTTCTACATCCCCAAGTGCCTGTGTAAATCCTACTGTAAATAAGATGTTGAGAACATGTAAATTGCTTAGCCTCTTAGGACTCCACATGGAACTAATTCATGTTTAATCCATGTGCTGGTTATATGTATATAGCATTTGCTGACTAGTATAACTTGTCTGTGGGCCACAGATTGTTGGCATGTGTAATATATATATATATTAAGAGCACACACTTTCCTTATTAGCTTAAAGTAACCAAAGCTGAAGGGCTTTTTTCTTCACTATGTGTAGTAGATCCCTCACCTGGTTCTACTGCATGGAACTGAGGACACCAAGATTGCCTCCAACCTCCATATGCTCATCCAAACTTGTATTTGGAGTTTATATGCAAATATATCACCTGAGCAGGTTTAATATCAATAGAAATAAGAGACTTCTGTGCAGCAGTCCCTGATGTAAGCATTGGAGACTGACTTCTGGAGATTTCCTCAGACTGCCAACATTTCTACCCATAATATGATAATTATTAAAGAATCCTGCTTTAGTGACTTGCTCCACTCCTTTTCTTTCTAATAAAAAGTTGCTGTTAAGTCAATTGAATTCAAATCATGGTGTTCATGCCAATGAAACCTAACAAGATGCTGCATCTCAATGATATAATGTTGGGAAAGGCTGGAACAATGGGCCGCTACTGCACTGCCACCCTTCAGATGTCATTGCCACATAAGAGCAAAGGCAGAGTGGCAGTGAGGTCTGAGCTGTGCAGGTACAACGATGGAGCCATTCTAGTATTCCTGTTGGTATGCTTGCATGGCCTGACCTCACCACTGCCCTAGTAAGCAGCAGTGTCAGCTGTCAAGAGGGCAGTGGTGCAGCAATGACCCACCACACTCGCCGCTCCTGTATAATGTCGCAATGGCAATTAAGTGAAGTCTTGCTTAGTGACAAGTAGCAGAGCACACAAAGAATGTGCACACCCCTTCTCTCCACATTCCAATCAAATGTATATACTTGCATCCCTGTCTTACTCATTGCAACACATATACCTCAGGCCACTCATTTATGTAGCCACACACTCCAAACTCCACACTCCACACAGACCCAGAACCACAAAAGCAGCCTCAACTAACAAGTGAAGAGAGCTCCAGAAATTGGATCTGAAGGCACATTAGATATTTCTGCTGCTGCTACCCCAGCTGAAGTTTGAGATGTGGCTCTGCCTGCCTGGGAAACAAATGTGAGACTCTCTGAACTCCTTGGAGGAACAGTGGGGAATAAATACAATTTTAAAACTGGAGAGACAAGGAAAGAGGTATACTGGAGTGTAGCATGCTGGGCTTCAGGTCCTATAAAAATGCAGGCAGTGCTGTTTCTTGTAGAGAGATGAGGCAAAACAGACCTTCATGGGAAGAATGAAAAAACAGTTTTTGTTACCAGAATCATGGCATATTATACTCTATCATGCATGTTTCTTTTTAGTTTTATAGTTGCACGTGAGCACTCAGTCATATTCAGTCAGATTTTTATTGTTTGTAACCAATGGCCCTTCCAATATAAATCACACCCATACACACCCATATAACACCACTGTCAGTTTGTTGCTATAGAAACCAGCTACCAGTTCTTCATTCAAGAAGACTATGCAATTTTTCAAACTTGCACACTGAAATCCCACTCTGGCTTGCACTAGATTATCTGGGACAGTGTGCAATTTATTTCCCACCAACTACGACACTGATTAATTTCTTCAATTGAATTTGCTTATTGGAATGTATTATGTCTTCCCTAAAGGCCCAGAGTTCATTTCATACGTACATTGATCAATGGTATTGTTTTGTTTTGCTTTTACTAACAGTTAACTTACTGTGAAGAAAAGCAATTAATATTTTGAACCCTCTGTGTTCAATATCTCAGCGAAAAATCCTCAAAATGATATTTGTTCATCCAGAACAAGTCTCATGTATAAATATAACACTGGTTGCTAAAAAAGCTTGCCTAATCTTAGAAAAATACAGCTCACTCACTCAATGTTGAGTTTTCTGGCTAAAGAGTAATTCATATTAAAAGTTTGCCAGGTAGTGTTTAAATCAGCTAAAATTTTGCTTATGTGAATCCACAATGCCACTTCACACATGTCCACAGCACACAGGTTTAATCATTAAGCCCGAAGAATTATTCCCATGTGTAACTAAACATTAAATGTTAAAATGAGGAGTGATCCTTTGAAATTTTGTTTCCAACTTGCATAGGACGTCTGGCATTGTGAACCAGGCCCATGAAGATAAGTGCAAAGGTAACAAGGAATGCCTCAGTGCTCCCCACTAATTCAATCCATCTACAAAGTGCTGGTTCAATGTCATGTTGAAAGCTCAACACAAGGTGTGGGATGGCATGTAAGCATAAGGATCACTCCTGCACCCACAATGGAGAAATTATACACGCTGGTGCATTTGTGAATGGTCCTAATGTTTTTCAATACCATTTTCCATCTGTTAACCTGAGCTAAAGCACGTATGATTAAATGAACCCGTCAGCGCTATAACTTAAATATTTATAAGTGAATGACAAAACCCACAATTTAGGAGGATGCACACACACAGTACCCTCAAAACGTTTTCGTTTTTTCTGAGAGATTTCCTGACAATAGCTGCCCCCAAAGAACCAACGCATCGTTCTTTTTTTAAAAAGAGTTTGTAGCTATAGAATGAGATATAAGTTTTGTTTTTGTTTTTATTCAGCACATTTATATTCTACCCATCTTCCGTCATGGAACATACTCCTCCCTGATGAGTTTTCGACGAGCGTTAAAGACCTGGCTCTTCAGGCAGGCCTACAGGAACTTTGAGCTAGATTCGTTTGTAACGTTTTAAATGATGTTTTGATGTTAGTTTTAATTGATGAATGTGGTTGTATTTATTGTATTGTGTAGTGTATTTATTGTATTGTATATTGTATTTTGTTGCTGCTGTAAGTCGCCTACAGTGTCCAAAAATTGGACAGATAGGCGACTAACAAATTAAATTTTATTATTATTATTATTTATTATTATTATTACTCTCACTTATCTGTTCAGAGCGTCCATGTCAAGTCTATAGGGGAGCTTAAGAAACCATTCATGTTCACAGGGCATGATGTCTTCTTCCACACTTACAGTAAAGCATGGAATGTTCACAAAAAAGAAGGTCCCATCTAAATTTGCGATTAGGCTCTTGCTAACCATAAACTCCTGACCAGAAGCTCATCATCATGTTACATGCTTCCAACTTCATAATTGTTGCTTTTAGATGCTTCAAGTGATGTTTTCAACTGTAATTTTATGGTATGTTTATTGATTATCTTGTTTCCATCAGCCATCTTGATCATGGGTGATATCTAGCTATGTCATATTGAGAGTAGATTCATTGAAATTAATGGACAAATTATTTAAATTCATTTATTTCAGTGGGTTTACTCAGAGTATGATTAATATTGGATATCATACAATTTTTTTAAAGGCAGGCTACAGAGGTTAGAAATAAGTAAAATGTCATTAAAATATGAGAGAGAGATGTAGTAGGTTGGGTAACTATCTTAATTAATAAGAAATGTACAGAAAGACCTAAAATAGCTAAATCTGTTTCAGGAAAGCCCTTCCTGTCTTAGTGAATAGAATGGGCTGTCCCCTGGGCACACAAAGGACTTATATGGATTTATTATTATACCAGCCATCCAGTTTTAACCCAGATTGTGGCGTTTGGTTGAAACAAGCACATAATAATGCTTGGAGGTTCTCACAGCTTTCTCATAAGTGAATGTCATCATGCTTATGCCACTCTTCCATCAATGGGTTGTATTCCATTGTGTCTTTTCACCCATAGAAGGCTCTTTACTCCAGCAGAGATTTCCATGAATGGAAAGGGGAATGTTCTTTGAGCAAATTCTCCCTTTCTCCTCCCACACTGTTCTGGAGGCTTCCTGTGCAGTAGTGTAGTGGCAAATTCAGAAGTGCAGGGTCCCTTTATGATAGTCAAAGCCACGCCCATTCACAGCAACACCCCCTTTCCCTCATCTCCCTCCCTCTCCATGCCATCTCTGCTATGACAGGCATTCAATCAGCATGAAAAGGAGGCTGTGTGTTAGCTACTGAGAAGAGTTTTCCAGTGGCTGACTCACCTCCTTTCACTCTGGATTGGCTCCAATCAGCACTACAGGACAAGGAGTGGCTAACACACTCCCCTTTCATGATAATTAGCTTGTACATAGGTACCTGGCTGGGACCTTGCTCCCAAAAAGTAAGAGGTCTATGACCCTTGCAACCCCGGACAACTATACCCATTCCTACAATAAGAGTTTGGAGGGTCAGGAAGCTATAGAGGAGAGTGGGAATCAGTGAAAATTGTCCCACTGAAGAGCCTTCCATGTGCAGCAGGACACAATTGGAGAGAATCATTTGTATATATTGGTTATGGTGTTACATGAAAATTCTGTTACTCTAGTCTGACAACCTCCTATTTGTTATTTATTTTATAAAAATGAGTATTGCCAAATCTGAATCCGTTGTGTAAAGAAGCTGTTTTAAAACTGTTAACATGATAATTATTTCTTCCACACTGATTGCAGGTTAGGAAATAGCAGCTTGGGTCTAGTTGCTGTTTTCAAACATAATTAACTTCAGAAAACATTGGGTTATCAGGGGATAAAAGGGGGGAAACAACTGTACTTTGTACAAGAGTTACTGTATAACTCTTACAAATTAATATCAAACATTTGCCCATCAAATAATATGTACCATTTAAAGACACCAGTAAATTTGACATTAGTTATGATAACTGTAAACAAATTATTTTAGTGGATGTTGTAGTATTGAAGAATAAAAGGTCCACTGTACTGATTGGTTTTAGGAAACCAACAGATCCTAATTCTGTTTGGCTTATGGCAGCTTTCATCCAAGCCATATAAAGAAGAGAATTGTTATATTCTCAAATGATAACATAGAGGAGAAATTTCAGGAATGTGCCTAATTTTCCCAGAACCATTAATTGTATTAATTGTGTCTATGTATTAATTGTGTTAAGTTAAAGCAATTTGTAAATTCTGTAGATAAATTAAATATGCCTAGAAGAAATACAAAATATGTAATCTATGCTGCACAGTGTCCATTTATATTGGCCATCTCATTTATATTGGGATGACTAGGGTAAAAGTTAAAATGAGAATATGGGGACATCAAAGCTGTATCAGGAATAATAGACTCCAAGTTGGGCTAATTCTATTTCATTTAGAGAGCCCCTTGCTTTTTTTTTATTTCTACTCAGAATAAAAGAGTGCTTGCTTAAGGGCAATAGCTAATGAGGAAAGGGGTAATATGAGAGCTAGCACTTTGCATTGTTTGCCCACACAAGAGGAAGTTGCTTTCTGTGATTTGTGTTCAGTACAACTGCTATTGTCTGCAGACTACAACAAAACAAAGCACCCATGATGTTTGTCAAACACATGCAGGCTAATAAACACAAGTGATTTCAGTGATTATGAATCATATTTACTGGGGAGTTACTTCTCACTAAACAGAGTTACAAATCACAGTCATCAGAACAGTGTTCATTTTTTAAAAAAATAAATAAATGTTTAAAGTATTACTGAATTACTCTACACCCTGGTTGATCGCACATGGGGGGGGGGATGTGCTTTCTCACATACTGTATTGCTACAGTAGAACATTTTAATAAATACATTTAAATATACAAAACATTTTCAGTTTCATTAAGCACATGCAGAGTATTTTTGCAAAGTATTTTTTATCTCCAGTTTGGGATTTGCTTTTAAATAACCATGCTTAGGAAGCAGTGATGTAACTACAACTGACAGGGTCTTTCCTCAGAGAGAGAGATCTGAAATCCCATTATAGATCATAAACATTATAGAAAGGTGTCATGAACCCCATGGATGGGGTGTGGAGCGAGGAGGAGGAGACAGACTTGGATTGGGGGGAAGACTCTGGTGACGTACATTCAGACGTGGTTCAGTTTGAAGGCTTCCGTGTTGCTGAGAATGACAGCTCCACCCCTGAAGATCCAATTATGCCTTCCTTGCTCACCCTGCCATTGTTGCCACGCAGCCCTCCTCCTGAGAATGAGAGCCTTGCTGAAGGTGTCCAGCTGCCCTCACTTTGAATACATGGGCTGTGGCACCAGCAAACTCAAAGGGCTCCCGCTGTCCCTCTAAGGAAGAGCACATGCTCACACTTCCAACTGTGGCACTCTTCTCATGCAAGTAGGGAGCCTGCCCTTCCTTACTTAAGGCTGGTAAGGAGGCGTGTCTAACTGCTGCAACAACATCTTAGTGCACTGTAGTTGTGCCTAGCTATTCCTAGTAAAGATGCTGAATCCTGTATAACCTGTAAGCTGATTCATGAAGCACTCTGAACTGAAATTTTCCATTAAATCTTTTAAAGAAAAGCACATCTTCATGTCTATGTCTGACTTCAACTGGTTTGGGCAGGACAGTTTGTCGCAGCCCCTACCTCCTCTACCCAGTGACTCCATGAGTGAGATGGAAGCAAGCAGCGGGACAGAGGAGGACATGCAGCGCACATTGGAAACCATGTTAGCCAAGCTCCAGAATATCTGAGCTGAAACCCAGACTCTTTGGGCCAAGACTCAGACTCTTCGAATGGAGAACTGGAACCTGCAAATCCAGTTGACCCAGCTTGGAACCAATGTGACAGCCCTATAACAGGGGGTCCCTCCAGCCCAGCTGGTGACAGCATCTTGTATCAAGATGCCCGTGGGACTTTCCCTCAGATACAGCAGCAAGCAGGAACAGTTTGCAATGTTCATCGCACAATGTGAGTTGTACATCAGAGTGTGACAGCCGGACTTTCCCAACAACTTGCTAAAAGTGGCCTTTGTGATCAGCCTATTGGAGAGGGAGGCGGTCCAGTGGCCTACCCCTCTGCTGTTATGGGATGATCCTGTGTTGGGATAACATAACAATTTCATTGCTGCCATGGCAGAAATCTTCCCAGATCCTCAGAGAAAAGTCACGGTGGCCCACCAACTAGGAAACCTCCTCCAGGGGCAAGAACTCAGTCAGGATTTATAGCAATGCTTTCCAAATGTTGGTGCAAGAAGTGGATTGGAATGAGTCGGCCAATACCAGATATACCAATACCAGAAGGGCTTCAGCGATGAGGTGCTGGACGAATTGGCATGAACCCCAGCCCCCAACACCTTAGCAGAGCTCATCTAGCTGTGTCTACAGATTGACAGCAGGCTTGAAAGTTGTCACTTGGAGCTCAAGGCTTCCTCGGCTTGACTGTTACCTCCCATACCTCTCTCCTGCATGCACTTCTCCCCCAGCGTGGGAACCTCCACTCAGTCAGTGGTGGAACCCATGCAAATCAGAGGGGCATGACCATGACTGATGGAGGAGAAGTGTCACCAGGAGTGGCTGTGTCTATGCTGTCAAAAGACGAGGCACTTTGCAAAATCCTGCACATCCATGTCCGAAAAAGCACTGATGCAAGAAAACTCCAAATCCCAGCTCTTGTAGAGGTTCACAAGCTGGGATTGACTGTGAGCAAAGGACCTCCCAACGTTCTTACCACGGCAAAGCTGTCCTTGCAACTACCAGTTCATTTGGGATTATCCTTGTACTTGTAGCATTCAAATACAAGCCATATTGGACTCAGGCGCATCCAGCAAGCCCAAAGTTGTTGCTCTTTACTAAACAACACAACATTCCCAGATGCACCTTTAGCTGTGGAGACCATTGACGGCCAGGCCCTGGCCTTGGAGCCAGTCAATCAGGAAACCATGGGGCTGACTGTGGAGTTATCTAAATTGTCCTTTTTCCTTGTCACCTTGCCCCATTTTCCTGTAATCTTGTGGATGACCTGGCTGATGCAACATAATCCTACAATCTCGGGGGGGGGGATACTTCTGTGGAGTTTCACTTGAACTATTGCAGACACCACTGCCAGCCTACTGGGGCTTCAGCCATGGCAGCTGTAGCTGCCCCACCTCCTTCTACACTGTCCATCTTGCTTGCCAAATATCAGGACTACTGTGATGTGTCTGACAAGAAAGAGGCTGACCAGTAGCCCCCCCCCCGACCTTATGATTGTGCCAATGATTTGATTCCTGGGGGCTGGATTCCTTCCAGCCACATCTAGTCACTGTGTGAGCCAGAGCTAACCACTTTAAAGGACTTCCTTGATGTCAATTTGAAGTGGGGATTTACCCACCCTTCCAAATCCCCAGCTGGGGTTTGTCAAGAAAAAGAACAATGAACTCAGTCTCTGTAATGACTACAGAGAACTGGATAAGATTAGCATTCCTAACAGCTACCCACTCCCCCTCATCAATGAGATGATGGATCAGCTGAGAATGGCAAAAATTTGCACCAAACTGTCTTACAACATCATAAGGATCAGGGAAGTAGATGAGTGGAAAACTGCTTTCATGACTCAGTATGACCACTTCAAGTACCTGGTCATGCCCTTTGGATTATCAAATGACCTGCAGTCTTCCAACATTTTATGAATGACATTTTTTAGGACTAAGTGGCTGACTTTGTGATTGGTTATTTAGATGACAACCTTATTTACTCTGATTCCCCAGAGCAGCATGATGCTCACGTGAAGGCAGTGTTACAGAGATTGAGAGTAACTTGTATGCCAAGTTGGAGATGTGTGGATTTGATTTAACCATTTTGGACTTCCTAGATTATTGTACCACCCCAACAGGGGTGGAAATGGATACAGAGAAGGTGTATTCTCTTGACACCAAGAAGGACCTGCAAAGTTTTCTGGGGTTTGCCAATCACTACAGATGATTCATAGCTGCCTTTTCCAACATGACTGCCCCTCTAACAGACTGCCTTAAAGGTCCTGGTCTTTTTCAATGGACAGAGGCAGCCCAACAGGCTTTTGACCATCTTAAAACATTATTTCCTCTGAACTAATATTACAACATGCCGACCCCCTACCAGCCTTTAGTTGTGGTGGAAACAGATGCCTCAGCCATAGCCATTGGAGTGGTGTTGCTACAGCCCTCCAAAAAGGGGGGGAAATACAACCTGTGCATACTTCTCCTGTGAACTGACTGAATCTGAGCAAAACTACACAGTATGTATGAGATATTGCGGCATCTCCTGGAGGGGGTACTCCACGCTGTGGAGGTTCGCACTGATCACTGGAACCTCAAAAGTCTCCAGACAGCCCACAAACTGAATCAGCTCCAAGTATGCTGGTCTCAATTCGTTGCCAGTTTTCATTTCTGCATTACCTACATTCCCCATGCCCCAAACGGCAGAGCTGAGGCACTCTCTTGCAAACCGGAATACAACAAACCTAGGCCAGAACCTCCTGAGTTCAGTGGGATTTATTTCTGCACAATCATGTTTGAAAATGGAAATGGACTGCCTTCAAGTCAATTCTGACTTATGGTGACCCTATGAATAGGATTTTCATGATACGCAGTATTCAGAGGCAGTTTACCATTGCCTTCCTCTGAGGCTGAGAGGCAGTGACTGGCCCAAAGTCACCCAGTGAGCTTCATGGCTGTGTGGGGATTCAAACCCTGGTCTCCCAGGTCATAGTCCAACACTGACCCAGAGGGGGAGGGAAGGTAGGAGGAGGGGGAAGGGAGAAGATTGGGTGGGTGGACACTGGGTAGAGGAGAAGCTCCTTTCCTTTCCAAAAAGAAAACTTTGTGAACAGTATCATTGCTTCTCAGCATTTCCCCAACCTTTTTATTCTACAGCAGGCACATGTAGCCTCCCACCCAAATTTAAACCAAAGCTGTCCCTGGCCACATCCACATCAGGCCTTTATTTCACTTTGGACAGTCATGGCTTCTCTCAAAGAATCATGGGAAGTGTAGTTAGTGAAGGGTGCTGAGAGTTGCTAGGAGACGCCCTGTTCCCCTCACAGAGCTTCATTCAGAGCAGCTGACTGTTAAACCACTTTGGCCACTGGATCTCTGTCAGTGGAATAGGACTCTCCTCTCAGCACCCTTCAGAAACTACACTTCCCAGGATTCTTTGGGGGAAGCCATGACTGTCTCAAGTGAAATCAAAGTATGGTGTGGGTGTGGCCCCCAGATTAGCGAAGCCAAGCAGCTATGAGTCTGGCTTTTAGAACAATGATAGTTGGTTCTTATTGGGCATGCCTGACACTACCATTCAGTTCAATGCAAAATTTCTTAAATTAATTAAACATCAGCCAGACATTTTTTTTATCTTTTAAACTGCAGAAGAGGAAGGTCAGAGTATGGGGCAAGGTCAGTAATAGGATTACAGGTACTCTGTGAACATGGCTGATTTTTAATGCATTTCAACAGATTATGAGAACTCTGACAGAAAAAAGTCCAAAAGCGCTCTGTGGTTTTTTCCTCTCTTTTTAGATTTTGAACTCTCTATTCTCTCTGACTGTTTTGTATATTGCCATGAAAATTTAGAGGGTTGTTAAGCAAGTGTTTCTGAGTTCAGGACTATAAGTTTTGTAAGGTTTTGTTTTGAAATGAGCTTATGGGAAGCATCAGAATGGCTTGGGAGTATTTTCAATTTAACATTGCAGAATATGAAAAATCCACGCTGGCTATAATATAGATGACTAGTTAATAGTCAAGAACTGCTGGCTAATAGTTCATTAGTATATAATTAGCATACAGTTAGGAGGAATTTGGATTCCCACCTCACTACATTACTGCCTTGGGCATGCTAAACTTTGCCTTGTATGTTTGTGATTAAATGACAAACCCAGCAAATGTCAAAGTGTGCAATCCACCCCTCACCTCCACCACTGGCAGGGTTTTGCAGAGTGTTAGAGCCACCACTGCATCTATAGTCTGTCTACTCACAGTAGCAGTAGTATAAGGTACAGGGGAGGGATTGGGATTCTGAGCTGGCTCAGCCCCATCCCCTCCCCACTTTTGGAATACCCCATTTTGGGGCTTTCCACTGGCCTCTACTGGCAGGGATAACCCCAGCAGCCTCCCTGCCCATTCAGTGGGAGGCCAGATAAGCCAGCAGAACTGAGCCAAGGGACACCTCCATTCAATCCACCCCTAACAGCCCAGCATAAGGATTGCTCTGAAAATAATTTTTCATTGTGGCAGCCATTTTGATTTCTGCAAAATGCACATCTTTTTTTAAAAAAATACACACTGGCCACATACTGTTGGAACTCTGATTCTCCACTTTGTAAAATAATTTTTCCTATCCTGAAAGAAAAGGGGAAATTCAAACTTTAAATTTCAAGGTAGGGAAAACATTTCAGAAATCATCTTTGTTATTTCAGGTCTGCTCATACTGCAAGCTCCAATGGTGAAACACTTTTTTTTTAAAAAAAAGAGGACTCAGTGACAAAGATCTGAATTGTTGGGATTTTGAAAGTTTTGAGTTTTTTTTGGTTGGGGCACAATGGGAAGCAAAGTTAAGAAGGAGAGAGGTGTTTTGGATTCATTCCTTGAAAACACTAGTACCTCACTGCATCAATGAGGAACTAAATTCAGCTCCTCTATTGTGCCTTCTCCATGGATTTAGGATTTTCTGCTCAGCTAGTTCAAGTTCTGTTGTTTGTATTATGTTGGCTTTCATTCCGCATTAGTATTTATTGAAGGTGCATCTTTGCTGAATTCAGAATGGAACATAGAAACATAGGAAGTTGACTTATACTTAGCCAAACCCTTGGTCCATTTAGCTCAGTATTGTCTACACTGACTGGCAGTGGCTCTTCAGCATTTCAGACAGGAGTCTCTCCCAGTCCTACTGGGAGATGCCAGAATTGGACCTGGGACCCTCTGCATGCAAATCAACTACTAAAGAGTTGTAGGTCAGTGCCAGAGCATTTATTTGTTTCATGCTAAGTGACTTAGCGTGAGTCCACAGCTGTTAAAGTTTATGGCTATGACACAACATTGATATGAACTTACTAACTGTTGAAGCACAAAAGTGTTTCACATATACTCACCAGAGACTTTGAGTCTGGAGAAAGATGAGAATGAACTGGCCTGGGAAAGTTTGTATTGATGAATAACAACTCAGTACCTTATGAGAGGGTTAATTTTGTCACTTGGGTTTTGTGAAGGAATTTGTTTCTCTGATTTTAGTTAATGATTATTGAAAATTGTCAGCTTATCCAGTGCAGCTATCCACAATGGAGATCTGAAGTAATTATTCTGCCTTCCTCCTCTCAAGTTTTATACCTGCAGTAAAAGCCTATTGGTATTAGTATGTTGTTTTTTCATACATGGCTTTTTTATTGTAGAAGTGCTGACCTTGAAATGTTTTTATTTTTACAGATTTGCTACGTTTAGGGTTTTTAAATATTATATTAGCCCACCAATGAAGATCTTTGTGTTGAAACATGTTGGCTAATGCTGAAATATAAAATACAGGATTTGGCTTATTAAGAATTTGGGATTGTATTCAACATAGTGCTGAGATCATTCTGTCAGCGTAACCATTTCTCCTTGCCCAACATATTGATTTCCCTTCTCCCCTCCCCCCATGTGCTATTCGGGGGGGGGTTCTCCCAACCCTCCAGAGCAGATTTGGGCAGGACATGGGAGGTGTTCAGAGGTAAGAGAGGGGGAAAGTCCCATTGGGCTAGCGGCAATCCTTGCACTGGCTTCCGCTAGTGCAACATGTTAGTTGAATATGCCCTTATTATTGGAGTGTTTGAATATATGATTATACAGGATTTTTAAAAAACATTTTTTCTTAACTTTTTTGAGGGGGTGTGGGTGCGTTAACGACCATTTGTGCCTTGGTTGTTGGAATAGTAAGAATGGCAATTAGTGGTAATTAAGAGAAGGAAATCTACTTTCTTCATATATGCATATATCTTTTATACCTTACAACATATCTGTCATCTATCTACATTCTGTATATTTAATATACATATATGTGAATATTCAGTCACTACCTGTTTGGGGTTGAAGTCATCAACAGAAGGACGTATAACAAAATAAGAATTTTCTTCTAACTTTCTATTTTAAAAAAAGCTATGTTGCTTCCTTTAGAAATGAAACAAAACAGTAAAAAGCATGCTATTTCCCCCCTGTTCCTTTACTAAAGAATGACACTGATTTGATTGAGAATGCATTATTTCGGCCTATGTGGGCTGTCTTGACATTTACTTTTGCTTTCAATTCAACATTGAAATCCTGAAGTATTGTTATTTCTTGCTGAAATAACATTACATTCTCAACTAAATTAGGTCATGATGTTGTCTTTGAGAATTAATTGATAATTTTGGCATGGTGTTAAACTCAGAAAGGGACAAATTGCTTTATTGTTATACTGGTTACTTATGGAGGAATAATCATAACTCTGGAGCTTGGTAAGTTTGACATTGTGCGTGATCAGATGATTTTGCTTCTCGAAATCTCTGTCTTATCGCATGGAGTAACGATGCAAGTGCCCTGCCATCTCTGCTCACCAAATTCAGCAGTCTCACATCCAGTGGTCCTGCATGTCCCCACAGAGACTGAATGTTGAAATATAGTCTACATATTTTAAATGTGTTTGGTTCATATGTCAACATTGCACAATCAATTTTCTGGCTGGGGGGGAGGAATAATTGACCACATAAATTTTGGCTTAAGCCTTAAACCTCATAGTCCTCTAGATGGCTGCAAATAAATTTCTGAGTGAAATTTGTCCCACCCCAAAAATCCCAAAAGAAAGCAGGGTATTCACTTTTTGGAAAGCTGTTTTAAAACCCTGAACAACTTGATTCAAGTAAGAAAGTTTAGGCTATAAAAAGGGGCACTGCAATAACTTTGCCTGCTTGTGCTGACACACACTGTCAAATGTACAGTTTATTGTTTCAGGGTTCTCCTTCTTTTGTGGGCTGTTTGCCCCAGTGATAAGCTATGGACTATGCTTTTGCAAACTGGAGTTTGCCAGAGACTGATATCTTCCTGAACGGTGGCCTGAAAAGAGTACTGCATCTTCTGAACTGACATCAAGATAAGAGGACTGATTGAAGTCAATATTTTAGTAAAGCAACTATAGCTGTCTCCTGATTGCTGCTTCCAGATGCTTGCAGGAGACAATGTAAACTGAGGAGTGTCCGTAATTGTTGTTTATATAAATCTGATCATTTGTAAAAGTTGGCCTCCAAACCTGCTTTGGCATTAGTCCCTAAGTTCATCCTGGCAGTGAATTGGGGGGAGGGGAGAGAGGGGTGGTTGCACATAAATACAATTTCACATTTAGAGACACAAAGGAGTAGACTGCACTATAGAACAATATGATAAAGATCATGAGGGCCTTTATTAGGGGCTAATGGACAATTCATGTTGAAGAGCAAACCTTTAGTTCTAGAAAATAATGAGATACTTCTGAAAACAGTCCATTCTTTCTTCACAGCCTGCTCAAAGAATGCTAAAACCAGGCATAATTCCACATCTGGTTTTTGTATGCTTTGCTGTGATTCTATTGAAGACATCAATATGGAAGTTATCATGTGATTGTAGGAAAGACACTGGTAAATGTGCAAAATGAAGATTTAATTTAAAGAAATGTGCAGAAGCATGCTCCTGATGTGAAGCAAAGAGAATGTTACTCCTTCTCATAATTTTACTAAGAAAAAGAAGTTTATATCCTGAAAACATGCAAATCCCACTAATGATCACTACTGTATGTGGTTACCACAGACAACCCTTTGTCAGTGGAGAATATGACCCTTTGGCAGGTACTCAGATTCCTCAGAATAGTAGTTCTGAGAAAGAAACAGACCCATTATCTGGCCCATCTCTAGTAGACCAGCTGGCACCAGCTTCTGCACCTTGCCTCCCATACTCCAAGAATGTATGTTTGCCTATGGACTCTGAGGAATGGTGTACAAACTCCTCTGTCAAGAAAACCCTAGAGTTTCTGCTGACCAAGATTCTACAGCCCCAAACCCCAATGCCTAGAAGGTTAAACATGCACACAATCTCTCATTTGGAGACACATAGAATTAGACTGCACTATGAGAGAAAGCAATGGCTGCACCAATGGACACTGGCATTGCAGCACTCAGAAGGTTGGGCTTTAGTCTTCCATCCTCCATGCCAGAGTACTTCCTGTTCTGCCTGTTGCAGGAAGCCAGTACTGAGGTAATATGTTCCTCCTGCTCTCAACAGCAGAATTGCTGTCCATGGTCCTGAACCTCTTGCTGCTGCTTTCTGACTGAGCACCCTTGTAACTGTTCAGAGTCCTGACCGCACTCCAGCACACAGCCAACTCAGGCAGTCCTGGGCCTGCCTCCCACCATCTCACTTGGGCTGTTGCTTTTTCCCAATGACTGAGATCACTATGGAGCAGACAGTAAGCTAGTTATCTGTACTCCCTGCCAAGTGGTGAGAAGCATCTTACTAATCTTCTGCTTCCCTACACTTATGATCAGATGCAAAAGTATGAAAAGGTTTCCTTTCCCACTGGGGAAGACAGTGCAGTTTCATTCAGCCACATGCACACTGTGGTAAGTTCCCACTTGGCAAATGGTAACGTGTATGCATTAAGACATGATACATGCTTGCTTATTTTCAGTATTTCAAACCCACCCTTCACCGACTCATCCCAGGGCAGGAGTACAACAATAAAACAACAAATCAATTATGACTCGTTTGTTGCCCTGGGCTGCTTTTGGGAGGGAGGGTGGGATATAAAATGAATGAATAAATAAAAAACACCAATATACATAATAACTAAAACATTATAAAACATCCTTCAAAACATAAGATCAACTAGCAGCAAACTTCAAACTATGTGGCTCCATACAGTTCAAAGGCCTGGGTGATGGCAAGTGCTTCTCTGTGCATCTTATCTGCTTGAAACCAAACATTTCTTAGACACACTGCTGTGTTAGGGATAGAGGAGAAACCTGTATAAAATTAATTTATTCAATGAATTTGGTGATTCTGACCCAATCAAGTTTTGCTTACATTGAACTGCCTCTTGAATCAAGCACCTGCTTATTGTCTGAGCCACACATGCACTCGTGTCATTGTTTTTTAAGAAAGGCTTACTGATTATATGCAAAAAATTTACATTACACATATAACACACATAAAAGAGTCAAGCCCCAAGCTGCACTATACTTTTGCAGCATAATTTTACATTGATGCATACATATTTTATACAGTTTTATGCATTATTCTATGTTATACTGGTTACTTCAGAAAATGTGCAGTGAATATTTTTACATTATTGTATGTATAACAATGCAAAAATTGTTGGTATTTTTAGCAGAGATTAAGATTAAAGGATTGAGATGGGAATTAGGGGAAAAATCCATGTGGAGAAGCTCAACATCGAGACTTTCAGAAAATTCCATCCATAGCTGGGCTGAGTTTTAGCTACTGTTCTCAGCCCCCTAAAGGTACCCTAGAGAAAGCTGAGAATCAGCTCTCTCACTGAGATCCAGTCATAGTTTAACAAATAAAGAACAATGGCTTGAGATTTTTAAAGCCAATAGAAAAAATGGCTGCCTAATCCATTTAAGATTAAGGGCAGCCAGATATTTAATTTTCCTCGAGGTGGATGAATCTCTCTATTACAGAGCCCAATAATCACTTTGTTAAAATTCTTTTATGATTGTCAAATATCAAATTCAGTTGCCTGCCACTTTGCACTGCAGTCTCTCTGGAGAACTGACATGCCTTTTCAAATGGGATGATTGTGTTCAGCTTTGTAATGAATATCTCTTCACACAGCACATTGAAATGAATGTGGGGTATCGTCATTCCTTCAATAGAAATGGGTAGTATGTTTGCGTCAATCAAAATGGGAGGTTATTCCAAAATATCTAATATGAAAGATTCACCAGGTGCTGGTAATTAGACTATTAGTGAATTTTACACAATAGAATGCTTTTTGGCTTCAGTGCTCTGAAATCACTTTCAGCCACAATTTCAGCTTTCTATTGTGACATATCTAATGATCTGATGCCCATATTAAATTCATTCCTTCAGTGAAGTCTTATGTTGAACATTTTTCATGCATCCTGCCTGTTGCTATGAAGATATTAATCACATTTGGGAATTCAGTTTTCTTGCCAAGGAAGTATGTAATAAAAATCTGATAATTTATCTTGCATTTATTATGGAGAAGTAGCTCAATACATTTCTTCAGACTATTAACTGGCAGAGAACTGTTTTTATCATGAGCTAACTTAAAATTCATAAGATAATCAACTTTTCCAGGGTAAAAACATAGGTGTTTTTTTAAAAAAAAAAACTTGTAGGACTGAAATAAAATCTATAATAATTTGAGTGAAATAAATTAGGAGTTTTGTTCTTGTATGTTCAGTGGTTATGTCACATCTAGTTTTATTATTTAGGCTTGCCAAAGAATATAGTGAATGTAGCCACTTCCACTACTTTAGGTGCACCCATTACTGAGACTGCCATGAATGTCTCTGCAGATACACATTTGTGTCTTGTAGTCTCTCGATCTTAGCTGTTGAATCAAATGGTGTCTAAAGATGACCCGGTCTATGTTTACCATAATCAGAATCCAACCAATTCTCAGCCCATTATTTAGAGGGGCCCAGAAAAATATGGAACAGTTCAAATTATGAAAAAAAGCGGAATGCCCAGAAAGGCACACGTGATAGGAATATGAAGCAGAAATAAAATAACTACCTTAAGCTACTAGAACTACAGCAGAAATTAGATCAGTGTTCTCATAACCAATGTGGTGTAGTGGTTAGAGTGTTGGACTATGACCTGGGAGACCAGGGTTCGAATCCCCACACAGCCATGAAGCTCACTGAGTGACTTTGGGCCAGTCACTGCCTCTCAGCCTCAGAGGAAGGCAATGGTAAACCACCTCTGATTACCGCTTACCATGAAAACCCTATTCATAGGGTCGCCATAAATCAGAATTGGCTTGAAGGCAATCCATATTCCATTTTGTTAATAACAAACCAAGGCACAGTTGAACTCGCACACAGCATTCTTATTGCCAACTATATTACAGATAAGGGATCAAATATGAGATCAAGCAAGGAAATGTAAAAATAAATAATAGGCCAACAGATATTCCCCAAATTTCTCAGTTGGAAATTTAAATCTACACTTTGAATGTGGAATTTACCCCAGACTTTGAAATCCAGATGCTTTACCCAATTTCCGTTCTATGCAATCTATTAGGCTGTCATAAGACAAATGGTAAATACGATTGCACATCAGTTATCAAATCCTATAAAATACTAAATATTGCTACACGTCAATCATCAGTGTGAAATATGGACTGTTGCATATCAAATATATAGATGTCGATATATATAGATATAAAGATATAAAATGTAAGTTGATGACAAACATAGGTATAAAATATTTGATGAACATTTGGCAAAATATTTGCATATTGAGAGAACATTAGATATAAAAAATCCAGTGGAGAATTATGAGGAAAATGACTGAAAGCAAGCCAGGAATGGAAGAAGCTGCCTTATACTAAGTCAGAAAATTGATACATCTAACTCTGTACTGTCTGTTCCAGCGGTTCTCAAAGTTTTTCTCTCATAGACCACTTGAAAATTGCTGAGGGTCTTGGCAGATCATTTAAATAATTTTTCTGATTTTGTTACAGCAATTGCAATGCACTGTGCTAAATTCTGTATGATTTTAATTGCATTTTTATTGCTTCTTTTATTTCTTATATTGTATATTTGCATTACATAGAAATCTATTGAATGTAAGTGTTCTCTACAGACATGTGTACCATCTGAATCAAGCTCATGGACCACTGGTGGTCCACAGACTACAGTTTGGGAACCCCTGGTCTACAGTGACTAACTGTGGCTCTCCAGGGTATCAGACAGGGATTTCTCCCAGCCTTACCTGGAGATGCCAGAAACTGAACCTGTTTTCAGAAATTGAAACCAGATGCAATACAGCTGAGCTACAGCCCTGAATGGAGTACTTTACTATTGAAGATCTAGCTATCTCCTGGTCAGAGTTTTCAAGACATTGCCACAAAAACATCTGTTATTGAACTCTAGCCTTTTCCTGCCCATTCTACCCAGCACGGCTACTGACAGTTAGCGCTTCTACTGCTGTTAGAATAGAAAACCAGTCCAGTATCTATTTCCAACCCTTTCCAGTATAAATCTCCACAGGTCTTGGAATAAGAACAATGCAAATTAGGCTAGGAGAAGTTATGTTTTGCTTGGTTTCAGCTTGCTGTCCAAGGGAAGCAATGGTAGAGATTCCAGCTCAGGTTCCCCAGGTCCACTTAATGCAAATCCACTTCCCATTTCAGACTCTGCTGCTGGGAAAAGTTCATAGAATCATAGAACAGTACAGTTGGAAGGGACCTATAAGGCTATCGAGTCCAACCCCCTGCTCAATATAGTAATCCAACTTAAAGCATACCTGACAGATGGCTGTCCAGCTACCTCTTGAATGCCTCCTGTGTTGTTGAGCTCATCACCGATCCTTAGGTAATTGTTTCCATCGTTGTACTGTTCTTAGGAAGTTTTTCCTGATGTTCAGCCAAAATTTGGCTTCCTGTAATTTGAACCCATTATTCCATGTTCTGCCCTCTGGGGTGATGGAGAAGAGATCCAGGCCCTCCTCTGTGTGACAATCTGTCAAGTACTTGAAGAGTGCAATCATGTCTCCCCTCAGTTTTCTCTTCTCAAGGCTAAACATGCCAGGTTCTGTCAGTCTCCCCTCATAAGGCTTTGTTTCCAGCCCCCTGATCATCCTTGTTGCCCTCCTCTGAATCCATTCCAGTTTGTCTGCATCCTTCTAAAAGTGTGGTGTCCAGAACTGGATGCAGTACTCAAGATAAGGCCTTCCAAATTGACATGAACAGGCCAGTGCAGCTGGTGGCTCCATGTCAGTAGGGCAGTGGAACCTGCTCTAAGTTTTAGTCTGAACGTTCCTGCTGAAGCACCTTGGACAGTTCCTCAAAAGTTCAGACTGGAGTGGATTTCACTGCCCCACTGACATGGAGCTACCAGCTGCCACTGGCCTGTTCATGTTATTAAAACAGGACATCGTATTTTCTTAGTCAAGGGACAAGGAAAAAGATGGAAAAGATTCTAGAGATATGCAGGTGATCCCACCATGCATTTAGGAAATATGGAGAGCGGGTGGGCTTGCATCTGTTAATCAGGCCTTGATGCCAATGTGCCTGCTGGTGACACACACCCAGTGGCCATGTATTTGGTGGCAGTGTGAAAGGAGCTCTTCCAGGGACTTTGAACACACATAGGCTTCATTTCAAGCTATCATGAAATGCACTGCCGGGGGGGCATGATTGGGCATAATACTGTGGCCAGTAGGTATGAATCCACTCCCCCTCATGTATTCATTCAACACTATAAGGCCCCAGGGCAGGTTACAAAACAAAAATAGTACAACTGAAAACAAAATAAAAGCATCCAATCAACCACAACGATCATCAGATTCATGTGATTAAGCCACCATGGAGCGATTTGTAAAGTGGCCATCATTGAGTTAAGAGTCCTTGTGGTTCCACACAATGCCATTGCTGCTGGAGAATGAATGCAAACAATAATTTTGCATTTGTAGGACTTAAGCAGAAATCATGAATCTACTCTGTGATTTGGAAACTTCATAAGGCAGAGGCCACCTAAGTTATATATTCATAGGGTTAGAGGTAATCTCTCATGAATGGCATTGCATCTGGCTGTAAAGCTAATTTTAGGCACCATCCAGCTGGAATGCCCCGATTGCTTTTATAAGTGATAGGATTTAGGGCCAGGAGATGCCCTGTAAAGTATATGCATTCTGTATTATTAAAACAACCCCCATATGATTTGAATAATATGATTTGCTGTTCTATACAACTGAGGCCTTGGAATATATTGCTAGGTTATCTCAAAGATGATGTACACTCTGACCACCTTAATTTAGCAGGCAATCTTTGAACAGCAATCCAAATCCTAATTGTTTCAAAATGGCATTCACCTAGTGTAGCCACTGAAAAAGAATGCTTAAATAAGGGTTGAATTGATTAAATTAAGGGAGGGAAGACAAACAAGAAAAGTTTGAGAATCTATCTAAACGATCGTCTCCTGCCACATACGCCTTTCAGCTTCATCATTTCATCATGAAATCTGGTATAGGAAAGTAGTCCAAGTTGCCCAAATTTCAGAGAAATTATGTAAATGCCTATACAGGATTAAAGTGGCCACTGTTTTATGTAGTGAGCTGCCTTACGTGGTGACGAACTTCCCTGGCGATTAGCTTCTCCTGGGCACAAAGGCGAATAAAGAATTCCCTTTTCCAGCTGAGCCTGACTTGAGCAACAAGGTCTACCTGAACTCTAGCATTTCTTGCATTTCTCGCCTCTCTCCTGGCTTGTCATCTTCTTCCCGCTTTGAGTTTGCCCTCCATCCCATATGCCTTTTGGTCTTGGCTCCCTGTTTCCAGCTCCTGACATTTTCCACAGACCCATTTTAAAATCCTAATGCCAGTTTTTAAGAACCCTGGCAACAGTTTTAAAGAAAGAAGTATGAAAGGCAGCCTGCTCAAACCATCTCATAAGAAATTCAGTGAGGGTTGACCAGATTTTTTTTGAGTGCACATTTATGCAGAAACAGAATAAAATTGAATGGAAGGAAGGTGTGGAGGGGAAAACCCATGTGAAAGGGAACCAGAATGGAACTAGACTGATCTTCCTATCCAGTCTAAATACCAGCATAATACACTTCCGAGATATCCTATTCTAGCACTGCAGAACAAGGATTTTTTTCTTCAAAAAAAAAAACCCTTTTAAGGGTTGCAAGGAGTGATTATGGAACTTGTGATACTTAACGTGGTTCTTATAAGGCAGAGCAAAGAAAGGTTGTAAGTGCACAGCCATGTTTCCAGCTGTGGCACAAAGGGAAAAAAGCAATAGATTGGCAAGTGGACCTTGAACAAAGGTAATAATAATAATAATAAAATTTTATTTTTGAGTCGCCTATCTGGCCGAATTAACGGCCACTCTAGGCGACGTACAATAACAGGGTAAAATACAATATAAAACCATAACAACAACGTTCAATAATTAAACTACCCACTCTTGCATGTAATCAGCAGCATTAAAAACTAACCCACCCCAGAAACCCCATAGGCCTGCCTGAACAGCCGGGTCTTCAAGGATCGGCGGAAAGCCATCAAGGAGGGGGCATGGCGGAGGTCTAAAGGAAGGGAATTCCAGAGGGTGGGGGCCACAATCGAAAATGCCCTCTCTCTGGTCCGCACCAGCCTAGCTGTTTTGACTGGTGGGACCAAGAGAAGGTCTTGTGTGGCTGATCTTGTCAGGCGGCATAATTGGTAAGGTACTTTAGTTAAAAAAGGCAACCCTGGGGTACTTTCTGATTATGGAGAGTTATGCTTGTCTTTGGCTTAACTGCCTTCCACACACGACTACAGATTTTAAAATCAAAAATATATGCTTAGGCTGCATTAAATAATTATTTTGTCCAAGGGTTGGGTGGGAGGTTGATGTCCTCTGCGTACCCCGTCAGACCTCACACACAACAACTTATGTTCACTGGCAGCACTAAATAAAGTTGTATGATTAAGCTATATTATTTATTTTGCCACAGGGCATGTTAAAATGCTTTTTATGTATGCATAACTTGTTCCTTGGCATTCATAGTTCCTTGATTCTGTTCTAATTTTCTTCCCAAAGCAGTTAAGTTTCTGCTTGAGTTAGTAGTAGCTGTTTATGCTATCTGAGATACATCTCAGATGTATCTGAGGCTTGGAGGCAGCAAGACATGAATTCTGAACTACTCCGTTCTTGTGTATTCATGACAGACACAAAAGGACTTGGCAGACAGTATTTTCAATGCATGAAAGAGTGAGGAAAATGGGATTGCTCATGCTGTCCATGCTGCCGACCTGCACACAATCTGGAAAAGAGCGCTAAGAACATAACGGTCATATCCACTTTTTGCACACATTAAACTGATTGCACGAAGATCACAAGGACAATATGTGCAATCCCAATCATCCCCATCCCACATTAATAACACCTTGGAGGAAAAACTGGGGCCTTATACCTACCCTCATATGAACATGCTTATACTGAGTTAGACCATTGGTGATCTTGCTCAATATTGCCTACCCTGACTGGCAGCAGCTCTCTAGAGTTTCAGGCAGCACTACCTGGAGATGCCAGGGATTCAAAGCTGGGATCTTCTGCATGCCTAGCATGTGCTCTGCCGCTGAGCTACAGCCTCAGTCCTCTTCCATTGACTGTAAACTCTGAAGATATCTGCTTGGGGGTGGGGGAATCCAAAGTCTATTGAAGTACATTTCTGTTGTGTCCCTATAGATATAGTCCCCAGTTTCTTTTTCAGATGTTGTCCCTAAAAGACGCCCTGAACAGAAAGGGGGAGGGGACAAAGAGGAGAGATAAGGGAGGGAGGAGGTAAGAGTGATAAAAATAATTGTATTATTTTAAAAAACCTGTATCCCTCACTTTTCCCCTTCACAAAGGAGCTACTCCAAGTAGCCTACAAATATAAAAACAGACATAAACACGATGATCCAGGTACTAAAATACAAACGTTCAAATTAACAGCAGCAGCAGAAAAAAGAAAAAAACCACAGAAGAGCAGGGCCACATGAATACATTAAGCAGCAAGAGAATCAAAATCTTGTTTAAAAAGGAACATTTTCAGTTGCCAGGGAATTGGGCCAGGAAATTCTATGTATGGTAGCTGTGAGGAACCTCCAGACCTCATGGGCCAAATTAGACCCAGCAGGGGTCCCAATTTGACCCATGAGGCTGTCTTCCCATACCACATCCACCTACCCCATGCCTGATTTCATTTTTGACATATGCAAATGAACCATCGGGAGCCTTAAAATGCACTGATAGTTCCTTGACAAGTGAGGCTTGCTGTCATTGCAAATCAGCTGATCCATCTAGCTACTGATGACAGCAAGTCCTGCAGGAATTGGCTGCACTACAGAGTTCCTGTTTGAGAACTTCTAGACTGCAAAGGAAGAAAAAAAAGAACAGGGAGTGCACTTAGAATGCACTACGAAGCAAATGCTTATGTACTCCAAACAGACTGGGCATCACAAGATCTACAGACCAGAATGTTTGTTAATCATTTGTTCCTTCCCAAGAGACACAGTTCAAAACAAGGGGGAAAAATGAAGTTTCAAATGTAAACTTCAAGGACAAAAGGAATTAATCTCATAACCATACAATTTCAATGCTATATTAAATGTATGTTATATAAAAAGTGATCCAATACAGTAAGCTTAAACTAAAGGACAAAAGGAATGCACAGATAGTCTGGTCCATCTTCAACAGAAGAGTAAAAACCAATTAAAAATGTTGCCTGCCACCTTCAAACTCAGAACACCTTCCTTGAAATTCTAATTGCCATTTCTTAAAATGGGCCACCTGCCTCTGCTTCTTCCTGGAGTGTCATGTCATTTTCATACAATAGTTCTTGGGAAAGGTGGAAATTGAAACGTGAGAAATTCTCCTCCTACCTGCTGAATCTTCCAACTGAATCAAAAGCCTCAGTACTGCTAGCTGACAACATTCAGACACCAGGAGTCTGACCTCCAAAGAATGAGATTGGTTTTCAGTTGTTGAGATGAGAATTCAGGATTTAAAAAAAGAAAAAGAAGTTGCCTACCTATAGCTGCTTCCCTTTTAGTACCTATACTCTGGAAAACCATGTCAATCTGCATGCAGTGCAGCAAAATCAACACTTTTTATTATTATTAAAAGATTTATGTACAGCTTTTCACCTAAAAAGTACATAAAACTCCATAAATACACAATAAAACACATACAAGATCATAAGCATGTAATCAATACTTTTCCCTTCCTGGCAGAATGAAGGAGGTACTTTCTTACACGGTCATGCTCCCTATCCTATGAAACAAGGGAGACATACAATAAATGACTTGGGGTATGCCTCTTCTTCTCCATCTGCAATTTTTAAAATTTATTTAAATATATAACAAGCTCAGGGCTTGTGATTTTCAGTAACAAGGAGGAGAGCAAGCACTCTAGGTTAAATATCCACTAAATCGGACTTAGTACCGGATTCCGACTGAATTCAACAGTTCGCTATCTCTTCAGACCAGCACTGATTTCAGTGGCTGTAATCGGCAGGGACTTTATGGCCACAGCCATAATTGACATGGATTTTTATACATTTTTCCACCTATTTTCCATAATTATCTTTCAAAGTTGCTGCATTAGTAACAGTGAAGGTGTGATTATGATCACCACTTGTCCATTCTATATTATGGAAAAGTGTGTTATTATTGCCATATAATGCAAAAAATATTGGCTGCCTGCCCTGCTCTAGACTATATATATGTCATGAATGTTAATTGTCAAATCATCCTGCAATCCCATGCTTTTCAAACAAGACAACTCAGAGCGTTCTGAATCTCCATCCTCTTGTGTGGGAAACATTATGACGATGAAAGAGACTGACCCACATGACTCAACCTGTCCCTGCCTTGCTTTCATTACTGCTGTCCTCAGCTCATCAAGGACTGTCAAGAGCCACATTCACACCATAGATTTATTCCACTATTATTCCGCTTTAAACAGTAATTTGTGAAGGGTGCTGAGAGTTGTTAGGAAGCCTCTATTCTCCTCAGAGAGCTACAATTCCTTGAGTGATTTAACAGTCAATCCCTCTTCCCAGAGAACTCTCGGAACTGCAAGCCTGCAAGGGGAATTGGGGTCTCCTAACAACTCTCAGCACCCTTCACAAACTACACTTCCCAGGATCCATTGGGGGAAGCCATGACTGTTCAAAGTGGAATAATAGTGGAATAAATGTACAGTGTGAATGCAGCCTCTGTGCGTGTGTGTGCTAAGTGTGTGTGCGTGTGTGTTTGTGTGTGTGTGTAAGAGAGAGAGAGAGAGAGAGACTAAAAATACAAGGTGGTACTAGTGGTGATGCTGATGCTGTAGTGCTGCTGATAAACTAATTCAAGAATAGTGAATAGCAAATGGGAGGAGAATCATTTAGCAGCACATCAGTTAGCCCGAGCCAAGAGGCAGACTCAAAGGAGATTATCTGCCTCATTGATATGTAAATAGGAAAAAACTAGAACACCATGATCATTTACATAAGCATTTACGTTAACAGTTATGATTTTCTTTTGCAAACCAACCCCCCCCCAAACTCACAGATCAAATCACCAAAAAAACCCACACAGTAGATCGAATGGGCAAGTGCCAAAGCAAGCAGGTACAAAAAAAAAGGACAGATCGGGATCAAACGACAGACCATCAGAACATAAGCAGATTGCAACTAGGCAGCGAAACCCATCCCTACTGTACGTAAACAATGAAAGTATGGTTTAAGGTAGGGGCGGGGATCTTTTTTCAGCCCAAGGGTCATGCTCCCTTCTGGACAACATTCCAAGGGCTACATGGATGGGGCCAGAGGCAAAAGTAGGCAGAACAACAAATGTAAATTCTACCTTTGCCCAGAAGGTTGGTTTCTTGGACAACCTTCTCTACCCTCCATCCAGGCAAGCAACACATTCTACCCAGACAAAGACACTTGGGATGCAAAAGAAGGTTAATGAGAGGTGTGGCCTGGGGAGAGTTCCAGAGTCTCAAGGGCCACAGTCGGTCCAAGGGCTTGAGGGTCCCCATCACTGGTTTAAAGGAACATTAAGGAAACAATGTACAAAACACATTTGGGTAGCCCACCTGATTATGAATTTTGATTACAGTTCACTGTATTGTTCCCTTCAGTAAATGTGTTACTTTAAATGAAACATTTCAAAACAAGATGTATCCATAATACATTATAGGAAAATAAATATTGTTGTTGTTGTTATTTAATTTATATCCTGCCCTTCCTCCCAGAAGGAACCCAGGGCTGCAAACAAAAACACTAAAAACACTCTAAAACATCTTAAAAACGGACTTTAAAATACATTAAAACATCTTAAAAAATATTAAAACAAAACATCTTTAAAAACATGTTTTTTTAAAAAGCTTTAAAACAATTTAAAAAGCAATTCCAACAGATGCAGACTGGGATAAGGTCTCTACTTCAAAGGCTTGTTGAAAGAGAAAGGTTTTCAGTAGGACCCAAAAAGATAACAGAGATTATGCCTGTCTAATATTTAAGTGAGAGAATTCCAAAGAGTAGGTGTCACAACGCTAAAGGTCCGCTTCCTATGTAGTGCAGAACAGACCTCTTGATAAGAGGGCATCTGCAGATGGCCCTCACCTGCAGAAAGCAGTGATCGACTGGGTATCTAAGGGGTATCCATTTCACTATCATATGAATCAAACTAGTATGAGTTGAAATTCTATCACTAAAGTCTAGTGCAGTTAAATTAAGAAAGTTCTATCCTACATATATTTTGTTTAGTTCATTGAAATTGTTCCGCAATAATTCTATTGAATGAGGAATGAATTCAACTGATTGCGAAAGCTGAAGCTGTAGAAACCTTACTAGTCACGACTCAGTGGTGTGATTATAGGGAAAAGGAATTTTATTTGGAAAAGTTGAAAGGCTGAAATGTGCCAAACAGCTGGCTGCTCACCTCATGTTATCCTGTAATGAGCACAATAAAATGTATTGACTATGCTTGATTGGATTTTTTCTAAAAAATAAGAATTCAGCAGAAAAGAAACACAAAAGTAAAGTATACATGTGTACACAAATGATCACATATGCAACCAGATGGGTTCCTTTGAATCAAGAGTGTAGTTGTGCAGGGTTGCAAGGGGTCGTAGACCCCTTACAATTTTGGGAGCAGGGTACCAATGTACAAGCCAATCAGCACGAAAGGGGAACATGTTAGTCATTGAGAAGAGTCTTATCACTTGGCTAACAACATGCTTGTCCCTCTGTGCTGATTGGAGATAATCAGAATGAAAGATCAATCAGTCACTGAGAAGACTTTTCTCAGTAGCTAACGCTTGCCTCCCCTTTTATGCTGATTCATTCCTAGGGTGAGAAGTGACTTTCATGGCAAAGTACCTTGGTCTCCCAAATCCTAGTACCACATTTGATTTAATTTCACAATTCTTAAATTCAAAATCTTTCTTGTAACATGTAGCCCCCAGCGTGAGAGATTAAATGAGGGGAAATTATGCTCACAGCAGTTTTATTCTGGTTCTATAATTCTGCAACTGCAGATGAGACAATGAATTCTGGGAGCATGGCTGTGAGGGGGCATGGTGTAACTATCATGAAGGGACACTGCACTTTTGAATATGCCATTACGCTACTGCTTTGCACTCAGAAGTTTCAGACAGCCAGTACTTACACACTCAGCTTCCCCCTCCTCCCCATATCTGAGACACATACCTAGCAGTCTTAACTAGCAAATTCTAACAAAGTTGGTCTTCTTCTGACATCCTATTCCACTCTGCTGGCATCATCATCAGTCACAGCTGTCATCCCCTTATAGGCTTGTTATAAATCAAGCAACTGGCAATATACCAGCTGTATTCATTTTCACTGAATACTGCAATACACTAACATTACAATTTTATACATATTAAAAGTCCCATCATGGTCAGTGTGTATAGGACTGCACCTTTAACATTTTGCCATGCACTGACTTGGTAAAACCTGCATGCAAGAACATTATTTCACACCAGATAATGCATGTTAAAAATAATAAACAGATTGATCACCGGTGTATATTTCTCCCTCTGTGGGCACATCTACACCACAAATTTAATGTGGTTTAACAATCAATCCTTCTCCCCAGGGAACTATGGGAATTGTAGTTCTGAAAGTATGACAGGAGAAGTCTCCTAACAATTCTCAGAACCCTTAACAAACAACAGTTCCCAGGATTCTTGGAAGGGAGACCTGGACAGTTAAAGTGGTATAGAAGTGCTTTAAATGCATAGTGTGGATAAGCCTTGTGTCAATATTCCTTTGTGCTGAATCTCACCTCTTCATTTTGGAAGTCTTTATGGAAGTATTATTATTGCTTTTAATTTTTTTGGCTTAAATGCTCCCAAAGTGGTGAACAGCATAGTAAAACAACAAAATATACAGTGAGGCACAATAAAATCCCACAAATCAATCAAAACAACATAAAACACCAAAATCACAACACAGTAGGACCAGGAGAAAACCTTTGCAAGCTAGAGGATTTAGGAATGCTCTTTGGTATGTAATGGAGGGTAGGTTGTACAAAAGACTTTGTTTGCTATTCTGATCTTCCTGTGCGATGCACAAACATGCAAGATAGGACTTTTAGGTACATTATTCTGGGTTTGGCCCAAAACGATTTGCATAACCTACAGGTGTGCTCCAGACTGTGCACCAGAATACTCTAACATTAATGGCAAATCACAGGGATTATGTAGCAGATAATGTGATGTGAAAAGGGTTCCCTAAAGGTAAAATATCCACTGTAATCACAGGCATCCACAGCTGTATATAAAATGGAGACCCTGGCTACCTTGGATTTACACGTTCACCTCATTTATAATGGCAATCTGAAGCCAAAAGATGTATCATACAAAGTATCCCAACCCTTGCTGGGGACAGAGAAGCTATAGAGTAGATGTGAATTCTAAATGTGCATTTGAGCTCCAGGGCAGACAAAGAAGCTCTAAACCAGGGTATTTTCAACTGCAGGACATTCTGGATCCATCAGAGTTTGTACAGTACATGGCAATAAGAATGTACTCCATCCCTAGTTGTTCACTCCCAAGTTCTTACAGTCCATGGTTTTGGTAACTTATTATGTATTTATTTATTTAACTTGTGTACCACTTTATATTTCAAAAAATCTCAAAGTGGTTTACATTAAAACAAATATACATATCCTGTTAGTTGTCTTGCATTGTATTTTTACCATGGCTGTAAACCACTTGCAGGGAGGGTGGGGTGGTTCTGGTAAAGATGAAGAGACAGCAAAGAGGAGGAACAACATCAGGTGACATCAGGAGTTGGCAATGGGTCCACAGCTGGGATGTGGATCTTAGCATGTGCCCAACAGTGCTGATCCCTGATGCCAGCCCTTAGGTCTTCCAGGACTTTTCTTTAGAAAATTCAAACTGACTAGAGTGATTGGTTGCTTCGTAAAAGACGTTGCTTCCTGTGCAGCAGAAAAATGCTTCCTCATTTTTGCACAAAGCAACTGAAAACTGCCTAAAGTAGGGAGTGTTCATCAGTTTTTCACTGGTAAAGCTGACATGATTGCCTCTTTATTTGCCGATACTACTTTGCACCACTTTCTGTATTGCTTGATTGCAGAATTGCCAACTCTTGATGTTGTCTTGCCAATGATGGGATTTCTGAAACTTTTCTGCTGCATCAGCCATTAGCATAAGAATATGCACCCTACCTAATTAGTAGCTATTTGTATTTCAACAATCTGGCAATAATATTTGCCCTCAAATCCATATGCTTCCCCTAGTCCTAAAAGCTGTGTATTTTCAGTCCACCTTTAATGAAAATCTGGCTACCTTCCACAGGTTCCACGGTTTGGTAATGTAATGTTGAGCCAGTAAAAGTTCGCTAATTTAGCTGTCACTGTCAATGGTAACGAATCAAGGCTGAACCTTTGAATATTAGGCAGGCGCCATCTCTGCTATCTTTTTGGCGCCTTTTGAAGACTTTCCTCTTCCAACAAGCCTTTTAAGTTGAGACCTATCCCAGTCTGCATCTGTGTCAGAATTGTTTAATATGTTTTTAATAATGTTTTAAACCCTTTTTAAAAGTTTTTTTAAAATGTTTTTAATGCTGTTTTGTTTTAATGTATTTTAAGATCTGTTTTTATGATGTTTTAAAGTGTTTTAGTGCTTTATTTGCCGCCCTGGTCTCCTGCTGGGAGGAAGGGCGGGATACAAATTGAACAAACAAACAAACAAACAAACACTTATATTAGGGTTTCCTTGAATTAGCCAGTGCTAGCTTCATCTTGTTTTATGTTTTTGGAACAATTTTTCATCATGATTTCTAATTAAGTATATATCATTTAAGCTGCAGTACAATTTTAATGCTATCTCAGCACCCATAATCTTTGCTACTAACACTACCCATCAATGTCTGTTATTAAGGAAAAAGTAAGGCCTCCTAAAAACCTTCAGTTCAATGGGATTTGAGTCCTCTTTCAATTATGTTGATGTGCATGCATCAGTACTATTATCCGTAATCTTGACGCATCCTAAGGTTTGGATTCATGAACTGGAAAAGGCGTTTATTTCACATGCCCATTCAGAAAACCTGGGAACCAATTTTGGCTGGAGGACTTGTCACACCACTCACACATCCACATAATAGGAACCATAAATTTACTTCAGTACAACAAGTAAGCAAAAGTAGCATTAGAATAACAGAGAAAAACGCCTTTCACTCAGGGTGTCCCAGGGTCTGATGTTCCTCACAAGTGAGCAGCTGCAGCAATCCAGGTGGTAACTCAGCAGCCTGAATGCTCTTGCCTTCTAAGAAATATGACAACCTGTCTGGAAGACACTCGTGTATACAAGTCCACCTCTGAAGTCTGAAGCGTAAAAACCACTGCGGGCTCAGGATTTCAACTTGGTCTTTTGTTAGTTAGTGAACAGACAGTGGTACTTTTGTTATCCTATCCCCAGTAGTGTAGTGCCAAATTCAGAAGTGCAGAGTCCCTTGATGATAAGTCACACCATGCACCTTCACAGCCACGCCCTTTTGCATTTTCCCTCACCTTCCTTGCACTCTGTGTTGTCTCTGAGTTCACACTCCACTACAACAGACATCCCTAGGAGCCAATCAGCATGAAAGGGAGGGCTGTGTGCTAAACTACTGAGAAGAACCTTCTCAGTAGCTGACTAACCTCCTTACATTCTGGCTCCAATCAGCACAGAAGGATAAGGACACTTCTCAATGGCTAACACGCTCCCCTTTCATGATGATTGGCTCATACATAGCAACCTGGCTGGCAGCCTGTTCCCAAACAAGTAAGAGGTCTACACACACCCTCCATGACCCTGGACACCCCTGCCTGCCTGTTGTCTTTTCTCTGCAGGTAGTTTGCCCAGCTTCTGCTGGTGACTCATCAAAATTGGATTGCCAGTGCACTGA
This sequence comes from Rhineura floridana, assembly GCF_030035675.1. Lineage (NCBI taxonomy): Eukaryota > Metazoa > Chordata > Lepidosauria > Squamata > Rhineuridae > Rhineura > Rhineura floridana. Next base: position 87,043,749 of record NC_084482.1, on the reverse strand, counting down.
ACTGAGGGTGAATTGAGATGAGTAAGATGAGCAGGGTCACACCCAGTAGCCACGTGCTCCCCCAATCAACAATGACACGCAGGGTGGTGATACCCCACATTGGCCATAGTTCAACAAGAATGAGAAGGGGGCCCTGCATGCACACCAATGTATGTGCATAACATTCCCCTATAAGTCAGGAGATCTTGATTGGCCCAGGATCTTCTATATGTGTACATCATGGTGCAGTCATCAGACATATCAGCAGTGCGGGTAGGGCTACCATCCATGGGCTACCTCCTCATGGATTCTTTTAACGTGACAAGAGTTTGCCTGATTTCCACCCCCTCTACATTTCTTCTAGCAGTTACTTTGTGATTTCCACTAAGAAGCAGCCATCAACCATTTCTAAAGTTTCCAATACCACTATATTTTGCTCCCATAGTTAGGCTTAGTTATGAGGAGGAGTGTCTTCCTCAGGAAGATCCCTCTGTCTGAAGCTGTGCCACATTTCATTTAGTTTTCTAAAATGAAGATTACTTTTATAAGGGCTGTTATGATATAACTGGGCTGTTATGATATTCGATTCAGTTTGCATTTAAAGGTGAATCTATCAAAATCACACTTTCCAAAACAGTACAAGAACCGAAACACCATCATCCTTTGAAATTTTCTGAATTTTGTGATGCATCTCTCCAACCAAATAATGTGTAGAAAAATGCATATACTAGGGCAAAGTGTGCATATATGCATGTACTAGTGAAATAACACACAAAATGCTTGCAAAAATGGGTACATTAGTCAAAACCTTTTTTGTTAGAAGAGGGATAGCATGATTTTTTTTTAAAAAAAAAGCAAATTGCTGCAGATATCCTTCAATCCCAGGTTGTGGTTCTATGGTTATAATATTGTATCATATTGGAATATTTTATACCTCCCTGGGAAACTTTGGGTTGAAGGGCAATTTTAAAAATGGAATAAATGACAAGAATAGTAATAAGAACAACTCTCAAACAGGTAGCTTACCCTTCTGTAATGCAACCCCCATGATTCTTTTTTATTCTCCATCAGTATGCAGAGGGTATTGTCTTTTTGCATTCTTCCCTGATAATGTCTCTGACTTCAATCCATAGTTCTTCTGGTTCTTTATCAACTAAGTTTAAAGCCTCGAAGTTTAACCTCTAATTAAAAAGAGAGAAATACCTCAATAGATTGATGAAACTCTTAAAATGGTTAAAGATGGAAGGAAAGCAAAAGCAAAAGGAGACAGAAACAGAACCCTAAACGCAATAATACAGCGACTAGTACGTAGGGACAAAGATAAGTATTACAATATTTATTGTATAGAAATAGAAGAGGACAACAAAAAGGTAGAACAAGAGCCCTATTCCAAAAGATTAGAGAAATGAAAGGGAAATTTAAACCAAGAGTAGGAATGATGAATAATTGACAGGGGAACACACTGACTGACTGAGATGAAATAAAAGGAAGATGGAAGCAATACACTGAAGAACTCTATAAAAGAGATGCAAGGATGATAGATTCATTCATGGAAGAACCGTATGATGAAGAACCAGAAACTTTAGAATGTGAGGTGAAAGCTACTCTTAAAATACTTGGAAGGAACAGATGGCATACCAATAAAGTTGGTACAAGTTACTGAGACTGAATCTGTTCAAATTTTGACAAAAATTTGTCAACAAATATGGAAAACTAAACAATGGTCCACAGACTGGAAGCGTTCAATATACATCCCAATTCCAAAAAAAGGGGATCCCAGGGAATGCAGTAATTATCGAACTATTGCCTTAATATCCCATGCAAGTAATGCTCAAGATTCTACAACAAAGGCTCTTACCATATATGGAATGAGAAATGCCAGATGTCCAAGCTGGATTTAGAAAAGGAAGAGGTTCCAGAAATCATATCGCAAACATATGTTGGATAACGGAACAGACCAAGGAATTTCAGAAGAAAGTCACCCTGTGCTTTGTAGATTACAGCAAAGCCTTTGATTGTGTAGATCATGAAAAACTATGGAATGCTTTAAAAGAAATGGGGATGCCACAGCATCTGATTGTCCTGATGCGCAACCTATGCTCTGGACAAGAGGATACTGTAAGGACAGAATATGGAGAAACCGATTGGTTCCCAATCAGAAAGGGGGTGTATTTTATCACCCTATTTGTTTAATCTATATGCAAAACATATCATACTGAAAGTGGGATTGGACCAAGATGAAGGAGGTGTGAAAATTGGAGGAAGAAATATTAATAATTTAAGATATGCAAACAATACCATACTACTAGCAGAAACCAGTAATAATTTGAAACGAATGCTGATATAAGTCAAAGAGGAAAGCGCAAAAGCAGGACTACAGCTCAACGTCAAAAAGACTAAAGTAACGACAACAGAAGAGTTATGTAACTTTAAAGTTGACAATGAGGACATTGAACTTGTCAAGGATTGTCAATACCTTGGCACAGTGACAATAGTCAAGAAATTAGAAGAAGGCTAGGACTGGGGAGGGCCGCTATGACAGAACTAGAAAAGGTCCTCAAATGCAAAGATGTATCACTGAACACAAAAGTCAGGATCATTCAGACCATAGTATTCCCGATCTCCATGTATGGATGTGAAAGTTGGACAGTTAAAAATGTGGATAAGAGAAAAATCAACTCATTTGAGATGTGATGTTGGAGGAGAGCTTTGCACATACCATGGACCACGAAAAAGACAAATAATTGGGTGCTAGAACAAATTAAACCAGAACTATCACTAGAAGCTAAAATGATGAAACTGAGGTTATCATACTTTGGACACATAATGAGAAAACATGATTCACTAGAAAAGACAATAATGCTGGGAAAAACAGAAGGGAGTAGAAAAAGAGGAAGACCAAACAAGAGATGGGTTGATTCCATAAAGGAAGCCACAGATGAACTTACAAGATCTGAACAGGGTGGTTTATAACAGATGCTACTGGAGGTCACTGATTCATAGGGTCGCCTTGAGTCGAAATCGACTTGAAGGCACATAACAACAACATACAGAGGGAGCCCCACCCTTTAAGGCTAGATTACATGCAATAGCAAAGCTTCTATCCTAGATGGCTAATACACAGAACATTATTTCCTCAAAGGCTGACACACGCGTGCAAGCTTGAGATGCCATGCTGGAAAGCTTCACAATCACTTGTTTATTTACTTACTAATTTATAAATAGAGTAAAAAAGACGAACTGTCCCACTGAATTAGGAAATATCAAGAAATTTGGCCATTTCATTTTTACCAGTACCTTTGCCATTCCTTTGTGGTTTTCCCCCATGCTGCCCCAGTAACATAAGATTTGAAGGAATCGTGTAGGAAGGGTAGGTTTGTATGGGAATAAACACCCATCCATTTTACCCCTTCCCATGCTTTTGCATGCTTCTTTCCACATGATTTCTCCTTTCCCAGTGGCACCTCCATTCTCATAGTCCAAGAATGTTGTGGGAAGGAGCCACAGGGAAGTGGCTCCCATGAACCTACCAGTTAAGCAGGAATTAAACCTTATTTTCCAAACATAAGTAAAAGGTATCTCCTTAATTTGAAGAAATCTCAAAGTGCTGTAATGATTCGCTTAATTGCAGACTTTACCAGTATAGCAAATGGAGAATTGTGTTTTAACAACATTTTAATGCTTCCTGAAGGAAATCTGATTCCATTCACCGTTTCCTTCTGAAAACCAGCTTACTTGCGTGAAACAGTCTGCAGTCCTAGACATTATGTCTTCATTATGGAAAGTAACTTTTAGCATGCAAGTAAGGCACATCTAGTGTACTGTGACATAAGAGGTACAAAGGTCTAGCATCTGAGGAATACTTTTTCACATTAGATTTTACTTATAGGCAAGCAACCAGAGAAGGTGGGAATCATGAGTAGCTGTAAGGAAGCCACATGATTAGTCTCCCTCTCCCCCTTTGACGTTAATGTTTTGATTTTTTAAAAAGCAAAAAATAAGAAGGCATGCATCTACTCATGAAATCATTTCCAGAAAGATACAAAATCAAATACATCAAAACAACAGTTTGAAAACATCAGCATTACCTCTCAACATTCCCTTGCCTTCCCAATAGCAAATATAATAAATGAACTAGTTGGTCAATGGAATTATTTTTTAAAAAAAGGAAAGGAAAAATACACACATGGATGGAAAATGCAAAAGAAAGGATCTGGTCAAGAGTAGCTAGGTAACAAAAAAAATGAAAAATACTTTATTGGACAAAGCAACTTAACAGTCCAATCCAAAGCATGTTTACTTGGAAGTAAGCTCCACTGAATTCAGTGCTTAGGAATGCTACCTAAAAATTGATGTCAAATGAATCCAAATTCTAACAGGTTGCCTCTCTGCTTGTATATTATTCATTTCTTTTGCTAAGAGATCAGAACCCAAAGTTGTACAACCAGATTAAATTTTCATTTTCCATTTCTGCAATGTAAGAAATCAGTACAACCATATGTAAACCAAACCTGTCGCTTTTGAGAAAATAGCTTAAAATTGTATCCATCTCTGGAAAATAACTCCTACTTATTTCCTCCCTTAAATAGGGAAGGACCATAGGTTATGGTAGAACACATGCTTTGCATGCAAAAGGTCCCCAGTCAATCCCTGGCATTTTCAGGTAGGAAGTGAGGAGAAAGATTTCTGCTTGAAACCCTAGAAAGCCATTGCCCTGTATGGAAACATAATCTGACCTGGCATAAAGCAACTTTTTATTTATTTATTTTTAAATAATGAGCCTATATACTACACTTGGCCCATGGTACGCTTCTCATCAACACTTGATCCAAACAGTTTGAAGTATTTCTGTAACATGAAGTTCAATAAGAATAAAATGTCCTTTGAAAGGTTACAACAAAGCTGGGGTCTATGGTAGAAGAGATGTTAGGGCAGCCAGTGATATATCAATCTCTGCTACAAGACAATTTCATGGACATGTTCTAAATCAATGAAATGTTCTTTAAGCAACTAATTTAAAAGAGGAACCCATTTCTTTTCAAATGAGGGCAACAAATCCAGGACTGAAAGAATCTGGGGAACAACAGAAACAATATCCAGACTGATTTTAAAAAAATATATTATTAACAAAAGAGATTGATACAAAAGGAAATGATCTAAGAAAGAGAATCCTTATAAATTTACAAAAAGCAAGCAATTCTTCCATATTATTCATTAAACAATTGAAGATACTGTTGCACCATGCTGCACAGTCCTCACCCTTCTATCTATAAGGCAAGATCGAACCATGGCAAAGTATGCCTATAAAGGATCAAATTTAACCATTTTTGCAGTCTACAGCATGGGTCCCATACTGGAATAATTAGCACATGTGGTTTTATTGATTTGGAATAAATAAAATGAATACTAAAGTACATTGTACAAGCTGAATTCTCATATTCTTTCAGTCCAGACGACCTGAACAAGATCAGTCATGGACCAGCTAGATAGGGAAGGGAGCCAGAAGATGAAGCTGTACATCTGGAAACAAAAATCCTATCTTTTCTAGTAGGCACCTGCAATTCAGAGAAGATAAATCCAAGGATAGGTTCAACTTTTTCTCCACTGCATGGCCTTTGTATTATCATTTTTTGAATTTATATCCCATCCTTACTTCCAAAGAGCCCAGGGCGGCATGTAAAATCCACTCCACAGTATCGAGGAACAAACTGGTAATTGATGGCATAGTTTTGGCTATGTGCATTAGCTTTTTTGTGCATATGACACATTTAGATGTTCCATCCCTGTTAGGGCCATAGAGGCGGTACAGAACACTGAGCAGGCAGCAAGAGCAGATACAAACTCCATACAATGGTGATGTATGCCCACATCTTAAGAGACAGACACTTGCATGATTTCTCTCCAATATTCAGCTCCCTACCACATTTAGGGGAAATGTAATGTGACTGGTGGCCCTAAGAACGGTTGAGGCTACATCATAATGCAGTTGTTTTGTCTTACCTGTCAATCTCCCTGTGCCTCCCCTTTTCCATTAAGGGAATGATCCCAATGTGTGCATTCAAATGTCTCCAGCACTACTGTGTTATTTATTTATTTATTTATTTAACTTGTATACCACTTTATATTTCAAAAAATCTCAAAGTGGTTTACATTTCAACAAAAATCAATATAAGTTTTACATTCAATACAGTTGCTAATAATAAGAAAAACAATCTACATTTTAAGTAACATAATTGAGCAATAAATCTCTAAACAATATATATAACATGAAACCAAAGTGAATCATATACAAAACAAATTCCAGATTATGACTGACATGCGGTGGATGTGCTTTCTTTTGCAGTATAGGGGTAACTTTCAATAGGCCACAATTAAGTGGAACCTGTTTGGTTATTATAGTTGACAAATCACACAGTGTGCCATGTCTTGGCTTTTCCAGTTGTGAAATACTTCTTATCATTGGTTCAACTGAATTGTAGATATGAATATGGTGACGTTATTTAGAACAACCATTCAGGAATGGTAAGTGTATATCCCAATGGTGTTTTCACTTTTCACAACGGCAGCTGCAGATAGATCCAGAATGGTGTTTTCTACACCCAATTTAATGTGTGAACTGAGTAAATTAAAATGAGGTAATACATGGGTGGATGTGCTCACTTTGCAAAAATCTAAAAAACCAAGCCACTAAATTTCCATATTGTCCTGCAGTTGTTGGATTCCATTACGTTAGAAGAAGAAGGTATACCCTGAGTTCACCAGTCTGTGGTCATTTTAATTGCTGGTGAATACATTCTGATTCCAAATGCTTGTTTCCAAGGAGGCAAAGAAAGGATGCTTATAATGTGCTTCAGTTTTAATTGCACACATTTCCCATTGTTGTATTATAATGAATATTCCTTTTTTAATTCCAGTGCTTCAGATAGTTTTCCACTTTCTATCACTCTAGGAGATATTATAATTACAATGGAATACCCAAGGCTATGAAATAACTGGATTTGCATGAACACTGGTTGGTAGCAGAAACAATCACCCACATTCCCTTCGGTGGTTCACTCTAGAGTGAAAAACGCAGCATCTCACTATAGGATGTCTATTTAAACAATATATTTCCCAAGTCAAGCTCATTTGATAAAATTGCATAATGATGATTTTACTATGTTCAAAAGAAACATTTTGAACAGGACTTTTGATATACATGTTACCTGAAGAATAATTAAGGTCCATTGAAAGACCACATCTACCCCTAGATTCCCACTACAATAGTGTGACTTCCAGCTGAAACTGAATTACTGGGAAATGTTGCTAACAGAGGAATCTTTTAAAAAATGTTTGGGTTTTTGGGTTGTTTTTTTTTACATTGGAGCAGCGAATGCAAATCCAATACTTATGTGGTTTATTTTGCCTGTTCAAGTATAGATGAATTCCTATTAATGTTATCCTTCCACTTTATTTGAAAGGCTTTCTGCATCGTAATGAGATGCTAAAATATTCCCAGGCTGAACGGAAAGTGGGAGATTGTATCACTGTCATTGTACTGCTCCTGTTGCTGGCAATCCAAGTGCTGCTCATGGAACAACAAAGTCTCCCATTTGCAGTTTTGCAGGTGGGAGAAATTCAAATAAATTAAAATTAAAATACCTAATCTGAATTATAGCAGGGGTGAACTACATTAATTTAGCAGCGACAAACAGTACCATGTCTCAAAAAGCACAGTAAACAAAAGAGCCTGAAAACAGAAAAAAGTCAGTGCTGGCAAAATGACTGCCCAAGTTATATGTCAAAACTTGTGCTTTTCCCATAAATAGTTTGCAGCAAAATAGTAAGTGCTATTGTGATCATCTTGTCCTCAAAGAAACCTCCAAAAGTATGGATGCCAAGAAAGTTGTAAGAGGAAAGGAAGCACATCTGCCTACAATAGTATCCAGAATTCTCTGATAAATTTATTTATTTATTACATTTATACCCCGCCTTTCTTTTCATCATAGAAACCCAAGGAGGCTTACATATGGTTCCCAGGCGGTTTCCCATCCAGGCACCAACCACACCTGACCCTGGTTAAGTTGCACAGACTTAAAATACACCTGACAGCTGTGGGAAGTTTATTATTAATTTCATCATCATCATTATTAATGTTAATAATAGTATTATTAATATTAGTAGTAGTAGTAAGTAGTAATAGCAATTGTCGTCGTCGTCATCATTTACCACACAGGAGTTTCCAAGTGACTTACAAATTTTTAAGAGCAAAAGATCAGAAAAAAGAACAATACATTACCATGAAAGCCTCACAATAACCTAGACAACAAACCCAATAAAACAGCAGCAAAAATGTACCAACAATAGACAGCAAGTCATCATAATCCATCAAATGCCTGGTAGAAGAGATGAGTGTTTGCCTGGCGCTGAAAGAACACCAGGCAGAACTCACTGGGGACACTGGGAAGCCACAACTGAAAAGGCCATTTTCCTTGTTGCCACCCCACTCCAAACCTCCCTCAGAAAGGGCACACGGAGGAAGACCTCAGATGATAGGGTTGCCAGGTCAGAAGAGGTTTTAGGGGTGGGCTCGAGTGATGTCACGGGGCGGGCTCAAGTGATGTCATTAAGCATGATACATTAAGGATCAATCACAGTTGCTTGGAGCGTACAATTAAAAAAAATATCTGATTGGAAATTAAGCTAGAAATCTTAGCTAAAAGATGAAGCCTGGGTAGGGAACATTTAATCTAGCCTACTTGCTTTCAGCAAGAAGGGTTTAAGTGCCTTCAGGCCATTCCAGTCACCAGAAGGTCACTGTAGGAAGAAAGGAGCCTAGTGTTGTGGAGATGTTAGATGGGAGCATTTGGGAGTAAAGATGGAGACCTGGTAACTATCAGATGAAGACTGAAGGTTACAGGTAGTTTCATATCGGGAGAGGGACTCCAAAAGATATTGGGGTCCTGAGCCTACAGGGCTTTATAATATTAAAGATATTTCTATTTCTCTTTTGGACTCCTCCTCCTTTTCTCCAGTTTATGATGTGGCTACATTTTGTCTTCCTGTAAAAAAAAAAAAGGATTCTGCTATCCAAAGTGGGAAAACATCTTTACTCTCTTTGTCATTTGTGGTGGGGAGCCTGGTTATGCTCAAACCTGATTAGAGAGAAATAAACTGTAGCAGGAACAGCTCCTCCTCTTTGGATAGTCCGCCATCTGGAAAATAGCATTTCCCTGGGAACCATATAGTTCTGCAATGTATGTTTGTGTGTATTTGTGTAGGAGGTACAAATGGTGATGTTAAATGTTGTGTTTTCATAATTAAGAGAGTTTATAGAAAGAAAGAAAGAAAGAAAGAAAGAAAGAAAGAAAGAAAGAAAGAAAGAAAGAAAGAAAGAAAGAAAGAAAGAAAGAAAGAAAGAAAGAAATTGAGCCCCTGAGCCAAGAGCGGGTTGGAAAGGTCAGCTTGGTCCTGTGATTATCATCAAGTAGAACAGAACAATTATTCTGTATTATTCTCAGTCCTTAAAACATTAAAGGTGGCTTGCTGGCAGAATTTGTTCACCACAGTTTGTTAGTTTTTATGATACGAAGATCAAATGGTTATTAGTGAACAAAGGCATATCACATATTCAGATGACAATTTATTCCAATTCATCTGCTCTGCCATTGTATGATTTTGCATGTGATTAAGATATTCTTAATAAGGTCTCCACTTGCCAAGCACACAAAGCATTTTAAGCCCTAATCCAGTGTTCACTTTCCTCACATGTAAACAGACACTGACACTGGTTCTGACACTGTCTGCTAGCAAGCTGTTCTGTTCTTCTTTGCTACTAATAAAGAGATAATCGGAAGAGTCTTAATGGCCTCTCTCCCCATAAAAACACAGGAACATGTGAAGCTCCCTTATATCAAGTTGGGCCAAGGGTCTTTCTTGCTCAGTATTGTCTTCAGGAGTTGTCAACCTTTTTGGACCAGAGGGCACATTTCAAAATTTGAGAGAGTGCTGTGAGCCAGTCACAAAATGGCTGCCATGAGGGCATGGAATAACACAAAATTAGAGAGAGTATAATCATTGCTGATTTTCTCCCTCCTGGCCCCAGACAGCCTCATGCTTACCATGGGAAGTAAGCTATGTCTTGCTCATCTTGATTGTGGAGATACAGCTGTTAAAGGGGGGGAAGCGCCCCGTTTTTCCCAAGGCCAAGCCAAAACAGCAAACCCAATGTCAACCCTAAACACCTAGGATGTCATCCTTTATCCACTTACCTGGAAGAGAGCCCTATTAAACACCAATGGACTTACTTCTGAAGTAGACATGTATTCCAATGTATGTAAGGTAAATGTACAGTGAATTCTTGAAGAGCGCCTGGATATCAGCTCCTGCACAGGAGGGCAACAAAGATGATCAGGGGACTGGAAACAAAGCCCTATGAGGAGAGACTGAAAGAACTGGGCATGTTCAGCCTGGAGAAGAGAAGACTGAGGGAAGATATGATAGCACTCTTCAAGTACATGAAAGGTTGTCACATAGTGGAGGGCCGGGATCTCTTTTCGATCGTCCCAGAGTGCAGGACACGGAATAATGGGCTCAAGTTGCAGGAAGCCAGATTTCGACTGGACATCAGGAAAAACTTCCTAACTGTTAGAGCCATACGACAATAGAACCAATTACCTAGAGAGGTAGTGGGCTCTCCGACACTGGATGCATTCAAGAGGCAGCTGGACAGCCATCTGTCAGGGAATGCTTTGATTTGGATTTCTGCACTGAGCAGGGGTTGGACTTGATGGCCTTATAGGCCCCTTCCAACTCTACTATTCTATGATTCTAAGTCTTTTTGCAAAGTTTTCACATTTTGCATTTGCCATTTGTAGAGGAAATTATTTTCCATCAGCTGCTCTTATTGTGTAGCAGTATTTGAGGAAATTAACTTCAAGGGAGTATGTGATGTCAGACAAACCCACCACAGGTAAGATGCCTCCTGGTTGCTTGGAAACAAAGAAAGGGAAACTGTATAGATTCCAAGGACTACTAGAAAAAAAGACAGAAACGTGCACTGAACAGGAAGGGAAAACAGAAGCTTTTTAGGACCCCAGGGTTTCTTTTTGGCTGGTGTCCAAACAACTCACTTGTCACATCTCTGACTTCACTCATTGGCTAATAACACTGACAGGCAGGAGCAGCCAGGCTGGTTCATTTCACACAAATAACTTATAGGATACCTGCACATTTGGATCCATAACTTTCTTTCTAGGTGAACTAGAAAGAAAATAAAAGCTTAGATTCTGGTATACCTGCTTGGGGATCAATGAAGGCCTTCATGGGTGTCATGGCACCTGTGGGCACCCAGTTGGTGACCCCTGGTCTACACTGACTGGCGGCAGCAGCTCTCCAGGCTTTTAGACAAAGAGTCTTTCCCAGCCCTACATGCAGTCCTAGGAACTAAACCTGGGACATTCTGGCTTATCCTCTGTTCTATTTATGTAGTTTAACAACCCTAAAACCCTAATTCAATCCCCTCTTGGGCATACAAAAACAAGAGAAGAAGCAAACTGCCAAGGCCTGTCCTCTAGTGCACCATTGTGTACCATTTAGAACCCTCAATTTTAAAACCCACGTTGTGTATTTTCCAAGTTTCTCTTTACCACTAGTGTTAGATTACAGAATAGAACAGTTTGCCTGCAGAAGCTTCAGAACCAGCTCCTGCTGTGTTTGTGGAAAGGAACTGAAAGCAAGGCTGAGACCAAGGTGTTCTTGTTGATCAAAGAAGTGACCTGAGAGGCTTTTGTAGAGTTTTTGGGACAACAGCTGACCATGTTAGCTTATTGCTATTAAGAGGCTAGTTTCTCCACACCTTTCCAGAGCTTGGAAAAGTTACTTTTTTGAACTACAACTCCCATCAGCCCAATCCAGTGGTCATGCTGGCTGGCGCTGATAGGAGCTGTAGTTCAAAAAAGTAACTTTTCCAAGCTCTTCCTTTGACCTTTGGACAGAGTTTAGTGGTGAGGTATGAAGCTGAATCCACAGATATAAAGGATGACAGGGTTCCTCAGCCCTTGATAGTCACATAGAAAGTGAATTTTTGGTACAAATCTTCATCTACTGAAATCCCAAATTCATCTACTGAAATCCCAAATTCTACATAGCTATTGAAGGTACACAAGCACTCTTTGAATCTGTTTACTGCAGCTGAGCCCCTGAGGTGCCAGCTTGAGGCAAACTGCAGGCCCAAGTCCTGATGGACAACTCAGTGTTTTATCAATCAAACGCTTCTGAAGGGAAAGTGTTGCTATGTTGAGATCAAAGGCCTATCTTATACAGCACCCTCTTTCCCATGGTGGCTGACCTGATGCCTCTGGGAAGGCCACAAGCAAGGCATGAATGCAATTGCTCTCTCCCACTGTGGTTCCCCCTAGTGAGCATTCAAAGGCATGCTGCCTCCGATCCTGGAGGTAACATACAGCCATCATGACTAGTAGCCAATTGGTTTGGGTCTTTATAGAACAAATAATAAGTTGCTTGTCTGAAGTGTTTTCATCTCAACACCACATAACAGTCTTTCAAAATCGGATAAGCAATTAAACATCACAACAAAATAATTCCCTTTGATTTTCTTCTTCTAGTAAAAAAAAGGGGGGGGAGATTATGCTACAAAGACTTAGTTTTCAGTGTAGCTCCATTTTCACATGCTCAATAGTGGCTTCTACTTTGGAGTAGGCACAAGGAGATTATCTGCTAAATAGATCAGAAGATTAAAAAAATGCTCACCTATATTTAGAAAAAAAAATCAAAGATTCAGTTATGATATCAGTTATTACTATTGTGGACTCATGTATAGAGAGAGTTTCGTATTTCCATTCTCACCATGGTACAACAGGAACAATACTGGAAACTGGTTAAATTGGATGTTGCTAGAGTTTGCTACTGGGTTAATCTGAGGAAGATTTCTGCTGTATTCTTTGAGGAAACAACTGCCACCATGTCAAGATGGCAAGGCAGAGCTCTTTAGCAGACAATTTGCTGTTTTTTAGGAAGCCAGATAATTTTGATCTATTCACAGGCAACTGTAGTTGGGAGCATAAAGAGAAAGTCTCAAGAGTATATAAAGGTAGTTGCCTGAACATGAGACTCTGCATTTCTAACAGCAGTCTCCCATTCTGCACAACAAATGGTCTTAACCCACCCTCTTCCCAGATTGTAAAAGCAGCATGTGCGAGATTCCTCAATATGCACTGTGTGGAGCTTCCTGTATAGACTTCTATGGTGCTAGACTTGTACAGTGCAGTCTCCCACTATCTGGTGCCCACCCACATTTTAAGTTACAAGCCTCATCAGTAAAAAGGAGAGTCTTAGGAGGGACTGAGGGTAGAGCCTGACACTGATTTTATGCCTTCTATGTTAATTTTATCCTCTGTAGTCCCTTCAGTTCCACTCCATATATATGTGTATATGTGTGTGTGTGTGTATATATACATTTTATGTATTTTAATTCATTTTATGTATTTTAATTTATTTTAATGTTTTGTTATCTTTATTGTGTACAATTTTATTATGTACATGTTCAATTTTATTGTAAGCTGCCCTGAGTGTCCTATTATAGGGTAGAAGGGTGGGGTAGAAATATTTTAAATAAATAATAAATAAATAAATAAATAAATAAAAAGAGTTCACTTTTATATAAATAACAAAGAAGACTTGTGAGAAACATGACATGCAATCTCCCAGGCTTACTGCATTTACAGGATAGGCCAGGAAGGCTACTGAAGAGATTACTTGTAGAATGAAAAAAAGGACATTCATAACCCCCTTGGCTGCTTGAAAAGTAAGGTAAGGACAATAAAACCCCTGAACCCCACCCATGAACATTTCATTGCAATTTTCTTCTCATCTTTGATAGTTTTTGAATGCGATTTTCCTCATGGAGATTTATATATAACAACTTACAGCTCACATTAACACCACACTAGACTTCAACAGCTCATGGCTAGTTTAAAATGCAAGGGTGTATAAAAAGGTTGTCATCTGGTGTCAAAAACACTGTAGAGGTGTTTCTATAGCCAGGATGCCACCACCAAAATAGCTCTCTTCTTAGAAGCCACCCACCTCACTTCACTTGGCCAGCAGGGCCTCTGAAGATCTTAAGGTTCAGATAGGTGTATCCCAACCAAATCTCATTACATAAAGTCAGTACATTTTGGAGTTTGGAGATGCTCATGGGTGGCTGGCATGGTTAGCAACATGTGACTTTTCCCATGTGCAAACTGTAGAGAATGGTATACAGACGATGCTACTGTACCAGCTCCAGAGCCAGCAGGGGGCCCAGTTGCTGAGCTTTCATTTAAAAGAAAAAAAATTAAGTCTTTAGCCACTTTAGAATGAAAGGTATGAAGCAAAATGTGTGCGCATCATTTGAAGAAGTTGCTACATGAGAGACAAGCCTGCTCCTGCCTTTCAGTGTTTTTAGCCAGTGAATAAAGCCAGAGCTATAAGTGACAAGCACTAAAAATAAATGTATAGTTATACAAGTCCAAGTAGAAGGGACTTCTTGGTTCATTTTGAAACTGTTTTTCGCTCTTCCTTGGTTCATGTTGCTCTAGGTTCAGATAATGGAGAAAAGCTGCATGGTTCTGGTATATTTTGAAGCTGTTCCCCTCCCCACATATTATATGGTAGAGAGGTGATGGTTGCCTAGATAAAATGACTGATAAATCCAGGAATTTAGTGTAGCTATGACTGGGCAGGGCCATACTGACACAAAAACAAAAGGTAGCAGCAAAGACAGGAGTTTGTGCTTTTAACAAGTTTAATTTTATGCAAAAAAGTATGTGAAGAGGTTTTTTTGTTTTTTTAACATCTTATTAACGTAAATGTAAATAAATACATCCGTGCTCCGGGTGGGGAGGGATACTGTGGTTGAAAAAGATTAGATTACGTAAACCTGCAAAGTATCCCAATGTAGCTGTACTAATATTGCTCGGGGGGGTGCTAAGAAAGAATAGTGCAGACCTAGCCAATGAGGTACACTTCAAATGTTTTGAACAACAACTTCCAACAGCCCTACTCAGCATGGCCAATGGTCAGGAATGAAGGGAGTTGTGGTCTATAATAAGAATCTGGAGGACATCATGTCATGGGAGTGGTATTTGACATCCCTGCAGTGTAGTTCAGTGTTGTTATCAAGTCTTATGATGGGCTATTTTTCATTTTTACAAAAATGGAGTTGAGAGGGACTGTTAAGCTTATTATAGCAGCAACATGGGATGTCTGATTAATTGCTTTTTACCCATGAGGAAAAATAGGGGGATTCTTGAAGAGATGGCTTCTTGCAGCTAGAAGAAACACTTAAATGGGTATATTCATGTCAAAGTCTCAAATCATTTTTGCTCGAGAGGAGGGGAGGCAGCTGTTTAACTTGTGCTGTCAACATTGTTGTTGTTATTATAAGGAATAAATAATAAATAACCAGAACAAATGGACTCAGAATACACTCCCTGCTTTTTAACAATTTACTCTTGAAGTTATCCAAGCATGAGCATCTGAATCTTAGTTGCTAGAAAAGAAGCATGCACACTACCTTAAACAACACACCTCCTCTTCTAAGGAATGTAATATTGCCAGCCTAAGATCAATTGATGAAAGACCTACAGTAACATAACTAATAATAATAATAATAAATTTTATTTTTCAGCCGCCTATCTGTCCGGGTTAGGGACACTCTAGGCGACAAACAACAAGAATAAAAACAATACATACAGATCAACATAATCAAATTTTAAGCTAAAAAACCATTCATTAATTCAATTGTAACATAAGTTAATCTGTCTCAATCTTGTAGGCCTGCCTGAACAGCCAGGTCTTCAAGGCTCGGCGATAGCTGGACAGGGAGGGAGCATGTCTGAGATCGAAAGGGAGAGAGTTCCAGAGGGTGGGGGCCACAACAGAGAATGCCCTCTCTCTGGTCCGTACCAGCCTAGCTGTTCTCACCGGTGGGACCGAGAGAAGGTCTTGCGAGGCTGATCTCGTCAGGCGGCACAATCGGTGATTCTGGAGGCGTTCCTTCAGATATACTGGGCCGAAACCGTATAACTGGCCTAAAACTCATGAAGCTTTAGTTCTTTGCATGGTTTAAGTTGGCATCATGGGACAGCAAGGCTCTTGGGCTTTTAACAGCTGTGTGGCACGCAGAAATCCAGCAGTTTAAGCCTTTTCTAATAAGGAAATAATTATGAAGCTTCACCTGTTGACATTCTGTCTGTCAGACATCTTATCACCTGTGTGTGTCCCCTGATTATTTTGGGGGCCTTGAGACACCCACGAAAGAGGATACAAATTTGCATATGGCACAAAGAATATACTAATTTGTGTCCTCTTTTGTGAGGGGGGGTGGAGGGCCCAATGTACATAGACTATTGGAGGGCCCATAAAATCCTGTTGGCAACACTGTCCTTGAGAATCAAGATCCCATGTGTTAATGCCACAGGCCTAGACTTCTTGTGCAGAATCATTTAAAGAGCAATCTTAAGAACATAAGAACATAAGAAGAGCCTGCTGGATCAGGCCAGTGGCCCATCTAGTCCAGCATCCTGTTCTCACAGTGGCCAACCAGGTGCCTGGGGGAAGCCTGCAAGCAGGACCTGAGTGCAAGAACACTCTCCCCTCCTGAGGCTTCCAGCAACTGGTTTTCAGAAGCATGCTGCCTCTGACTAGGGTGGCACAGCACAGCCATCACAGCTAGTAGCCATTCATAGCACTGTCCTCCATGAATTTGTCTAATCTTCTTTTAAAGCCATCCAAGCTGGTGGCCATTACTGCATCTTGTGGGAGCAAATTCCATAGTTTAACTATGCGCTGAGTAAAGAAGTACTTCCTTTTGTCTGTCCTGAATCTTCCAACATTCAGCTTCTTTGAATGTCCACGAGTTCTAGTATTATGAGAGAGGGAGAAGAACTTTTCTCTATCCACTTTCTCAATGCCATGCATAATTTTATACACTTCTATCATGTCTCCTCTGACCCGCCTTTTCTCTAAACTAAAAAGCCCCAAATGCTGCAACCTTTCCTCGTAAGGGAGTCGCTCCATCCCCTTGATCATTCTGGTTGCCCCCTTCTGAACCTTTTCCAACTCTATAATATCCTTTCTGAGATGAGGCGACCAGAACTGTACACAGTATTCCAAATGCGGCCGCACCATAGATTTATACAACGGCATTATGATATCGGCTGTTTTATTTTCAATACCTTTCCTAATTATCCCTAGCATGGAATTTGCCTTTTTCACAGCTGCCGCACACTGGGTTGACGTTTTCATCGTGCTGTCCACTACAACCCCGAGGTCTCTCTCCTGGTCGGTCACTGCCAGTTCAGACCCCATGAGCGTATATGTGAAATTCAGATTTTTTGCTCCAATATGCATAATTTTACACTTGTTTATATTGAATTGCATTTGCCATTTTTCTGCCCATTCACTCAGTTTGGAGAGGTCTTTTCGGAGCTCTTCGCAATCCCTTTTTGTTTTAACAACCCTGAACAATTTAGTGTCATCAGCAAACTTGGCCACTTCATTGCTCATTCCTAATTCTAGGTCATTAATGAACAAGTTGAAAAGTACAGGTCCCAATACCGATCCTTGAGGGACTCCACTTTCTACAGCCCTCCATTGGGAGAACTGTCCGTTTATTCCTACTCTCTGCTTTCTGCTTCTTAACCAATTCCTTATCCACAAGAGGACCTCTCCTCTTATTCCATGACTGCTAAGCTTCCTCAGAAGCCTTTGGTGAGGTACCTTGTCAAACGCTTTTTGAAAGTCTAAGTACATCTTATGTATGCTTACTCAGAGGTAAATCAAACAGTGTTCAATAGATCTTGCTGTCTAGGTATATGTGCACAGAATTCCAACCTTCAACAAAACTCAGATGATTACCTGAAATGGTGTAGTCTTCCAAGGTCTTGGGGGGTCTAAGACCCCTTACTATTTTGGGAGCAGGGTCCCAAAAGGGTCCCTATGTCTCCAGTGTTCCATAAGCCAATCAGCATGAAAGGAGAGTGTGTTAGCCACTGAGAAGGGTCTTCTAACTTGCTTTCTGCTTATTGGAGCCAATCAAAGTGAAATGAGTTCCTGTTAGTTCCTACTTCAAAAAGCCAAGTTGTGGAGAGTAAAACTTCTGTAAGTGCAGAAGAAGGGACAGTGAATCCTAATGATAGCATCCCATCTACATCATCCAGCAGTTTTTGGTAGCAGCAGGATACAAATGTGTAGACAATGAGTTCAGTAATTCAAGCAATATCTCTGACAGAAAGGACAGTCAAATGATGACAGTGACAGAGAAGCAGAAAGCTGTATTCAAACCTGGCCAGATAATTCTATAATCTTAGAAGATTGTATAATCTTAGAAGGGGGCATAGCTGTGACTGTTATGAAGGGACCTTGCACTTCTGAATTTGCCACTACACTACTGATAAACTGTCCCCCCGACATTTGCAGCTTTTAACACACACACTTTGGTCTTCCTATTTCCTTCCTTTGATCACTCTTGGCCAGGATTTAAATTCTGAAAGAGATAATCTGCTTAAGGTGTTCTTAAAAAGTGACTGGTTGTTTCATCTATTTTGTCACATCCTGCCCGCTAGCACATAATATCGAAATTCCAAAGATTAAATCTTGGATGTAATTATAAAAGATTCTGGAAAAATGAATCATAAGGGTTGGCCTGTGTTCTCTGACATTTAACCTGTTTTGGCTACATTGGTTTTTGCTGAATAACTTGTTAAAATGATGGATGGGAAGGAATATATCATTTTTCTGCAGATCAAATAACTGCATTTAATGCTCTAACAATAGGCCTTATGAAGTTTAATTTTCAACTCTATTATACAAGATAAGCATAATGCTCCTATCTGACTGTGAATAAATACATTAGAATTAGCCAGAGAGTTTCCAATGCTCTTTTATTGCTAATTCTTATCTTTGATTTCCCACACTCTCAGCTGGACAATGTAAGGTCTCTAGAAGCATATGCTGCAAAGAACATTTGGAATACCTGCTGCAAAGAACAGAGAGTAAGTCTGGTTTAGCAACTTGCTTTATGTGCAACTGTCAGCCAAGCCTGAGCGCCCTGATAGGTGCCAAGTAAGGCCTGATCTGTACATGCAACAGAATACAGTGGTAGAATGGATCATTGCAGATTGCAGGTGGGGAGGTATAATTTTTAAATGCTCCATGAAAGCAGAAAAACCAGACAATCAGGACAAGCATTCTAGACTGACCCATTCATTGCTAACGTAGCATGGATAGAGAAAGTGGATAGAGAAAATCCTCTCTCATAACAATAGAACCCATAGACATCCAATGAAGCTGAATACTGAAAGATTCAGGACAGATAAAAGCAAGTACTTCTTCACACAGTATATAGTTAAAACTATGGAATTTGCTCCAACAGGAGGCAGCAATGGCTACCATCTTGGATTGCTTTAAAAGAGGATTTCACAAATTCATGGAGAATAAGGCTATCAGTGGCTACTGACCCTGATGGCAATGTTCTGCCTCTACTGTCAGAGAAGCAATGTGCTTCTGAATATCAGTTGCTGGAAACCACGGGATGGGAGAGTGCTGTTGTACTCCTGCTGGTGGGCTTCCCATAGGCATCTGGCTGGACACTGTGAGAACAAGATGTTGGATTAAATGGGCCACTGGCCTGATCCAATAGGCTCTTCTTATGTCTGCAGAGAGTTTTCTATATGGTATTAAAACAGCTTTTCCCATACTTTCTGAACTGATACAAATTATACTACAAACTCATTCCAGTCCTAGTATAGGTCAGACTTAAATGGCTGGGGTAGGAAAGAGATGCCTGTGAGATCCAAGAGCCATTCTCTGTATGTTTTATATCATGGCCATATTCACACCATACATTTATTTCACTTTAGACAGTCACTTCCCCCAAAGAATCCTGGGAAGGGTAGTTTGTCAAGGGTGCTGAGAGTTGTTAGGAGGCTACTATTCTCCTCACAGAGGCTACAATCCCCAGAGTAGGTTCACAGTCAGTGCCTATTCCCAGAGAACTCTGGAAATTGTAGCTTTCTGAGGGGAATAGGGGTCTCCTAACAACTCCCAGCACACATAACAACCTATCCTTCACAGGATTCTTCGGGAGAAGCCATTACTGTTTAAAGTGGAATAATAACAGAATGTATTGTCAGAATACGGCCCAGTAGCCAAAGTCATAGCTACTAATGAAAGCATTCAGTTCAATTTCTCATGTTCTTGGCAGGAGACAATTGGACCTCATTACTTTTTCCATGCTTTCTTTTTTAGAATTTTATTTTACAAAAAAATTAATTATCCAATCCACATCCTAATTAACATACATTTTAAATACATTTTTGAAACCATAAAATCGGAAAAATATGTCTTGGTTGGCACAGATCCTGTCCTATACAGAGAAGAATAAACTTTTCCCATTAAGGTCTACAAAATCAGGTTCTTCATTGTTGTGCATACCGACAATGCAAATCCTCCGATTTTGGACTCCTCCAACTGAAACATTATCTGACTATGTGAAGCAGAAAGACAGAGGATACAAAGCACCCTTCTCTATGCATGTGATGTCTGACGGTCTAGGTAACTCTCTTTGGAGGTTCTCCCTTTTTCCAGGTCTGATTTTCTAATTGCTACTTTTTCAGCAAAAATATCAGACAGAAGGCATTAAAGTTTTACCAAACCAAATGAAACCTTTTTACTAGCACTCTGAGTGACCTAGAATTTTTTTTTTATTAGGTGGCAGGCTATAAATAATGTTTAAAAAATCAGTAATAAATCCAAGTCACATATGGGTTTCTCAGTATCAACATGACCCTGAATAATGCAGAATAATTTCTGAAGTTGATATATATACTGTGGTTCCCAGGTACTCTTCCATTCAAGCATTAGGAATAGGTGAATCAAGTCAATTTCTGGTCCATGTCACTTTAGCATGTATTCACTCATAAATCCATCTGCTTCAGCATTACTCGATTTTTCAAAATCTGTGCCAAAAATTGAATTCAAATATGTATTCCAATACATATTACTAAACTTGTTTTCTCTCAGAATATGCATTTATAAATGTATTTTCTCATAAAATATGAATTACTAATTTTTCTTTGTAGCTGAGTGCTGAACTGGAACAATGGAACAATGAACTGCAAAAATGAAAAGTGGATTAACTAGGTTCTGATCTGAACATTAAAGTCTGGGAGATATGGATCAGGTCAGTTTGTGCCAGAAACTGTAATGATCAAATTCCTCCAGCATCCTTACCAGGCACTGACCAGACCCAGATCCACTTAGGGCTCATCCAGATGACTGCAAAATGTGTGACATGACCGCTTTGTGTTCTCATTATTTTTTGGTCGTCCTGATGACGCCGAGTGCAAAAGCGCGTTTTCGTGTGGTTAAATCCGCTTTCGCACAACCGCGGAAAATGCGATACACTTTTTAAAAGCGTGAATCATCCGCGGTTCCTTCAGCCGCTTGGACACAATACCGCGGATTTAAGAGATGACGCTGTTGCATGGGCGGTCCTGGGGCGGTTCCCCAGTCCCCCTCCTCTTTTCCAGCCAATCCCGTCCTTTGCACGTTTGCGCTTGTGTGGAAACGTCGCCCGGGAAAACGTGGCCAATCAGTGCTGTTGGATATACTGCGCAGGTGCAGAAATGCAGGTTTGCGCAGAAGCAGGAAGTCATGGTGGAAAAGCTGTTTAACCGTTTTGGATTAACGTGATTGCAGAAATGCAAGAAAGCATATTTGTGAAAGCAGCAGAAGGAAGGGGAAACTGGAAGGAGAAACACAAATCACTTTTGCGCCCAAATTATGATGTACTTGCAGGGGCTTATAAACGGCTGCAATAGGGAGTGTTTGGCAAGCCGAAAAGGGAAATATCCAAGAAGCCGCTTGCTAAATGGAGTAACTTTTCTGCTTTACCACGAATGTGCATTTCTGCGAGACTTGCCAAGCAGATATGCTGCTATAGGTGCTCTGTCACAGAGCTATAGCCTTTCGCCCATAGCAACGGAATTAGCTGCGATCCTGACTTATGGCTAACTGTAACCAGAGGGAGTGTTTGGCAAGCTGAAACGGGAAATATCCAAGAACTCGCTTGCCAAATGGAATAACTATTCTGGTTTACCACGAATGCGCAGTTCTGCAAGACTTGCCAAGCAGACATGGTGTTGTAAAGTGGGGGACACCGTAACCATAGGTGTTGTTTGTGTGCGATGAGAAGCTGGGTGGGCTGTGGTGTGTTTTTCTCCTTTGTAGCCGTGCAGCCTCGTAAGCCGCTTCCCGCTCTTGGGGCACCCCCCATCCCCAGATGAGTGGCTGGACAGCTTCCCCCCTCTCTGCTCATCAGCTGTGAATCGGGTTTGTGTGAGGTACTCTGGCGGGAGGTTTGAATCCCCTGAGTGAATTCCTTGTGCTGCCCGATCCCGGCTCATCAGCTGTGAAGCAGGCGTGCTCACAGCTTTTAGGGGGGAGGTGCGAATCCCCTGCCTGAGTGGGTTCTTTGTGCTGCCCGCCACCCTTTCATCAGCCACCTATGATTTTGCCCAGGGCCCCATAGGCTACGGGAGGACTCGTGGCCCCCTCCTCCAAATTCGGTTTGGGCCATGACCTCCATTGCGCCCACAGGAAATTCAAACTTTTGCGCTTCCGCGTTCAAGCACGCATGTGCAGAACTGATAGCAGTGGAAGGGGAGAGGGGAGCAGATGTCATATTTTCCCAACGAATCGGAACATAGTGGGATGTGTCAGGGGCATGGACAGGAAAAAAGCGAGAAGATGCTGCATGTTCGGGCTGCGTGTGCGGCCGGTAAAAAAGCGTGTTTTTAATATCAGCAAAAAGCGGGAAAGGAGCGGGAAAAGGGGCAAGTGAGGACTCTCAGCTGACAGAGCGGGTATGGAAAACCTGGATTATCCCGCTCCGTCTGGATGAGCCCTTAGATAGCCTTATTGATACACTTCCTCCAGAGACCATAGCCCAATTCAACAAGAAAGACATAAAAGCAGTGAGAGGCAAAGGAACAGAAATCTGAGGTTTTAAAGGGCTCAGAATTATGAATTTCCTCCTATTTATTAAATTTAGAGGACATCCTTACATGTGCTATGCAAGTCTCTAACCAGTGCTGGGTTGAAGCTTTCACTCCAGTTTTCTATTCTTTAGGGGAGGCTGGGAGGGACAGATTTAGTAATCTGCAGGGGGAAGTTGCAGTACTTTGAGTGTGGGGAGTGGATGAGATAGCTATGACTTTATTACACATTTTGATGAGGTGGCAAAGAACTTAATTATCAACTTCTTTTGGTTTTAAAAAAAATATTGCTGCCATCTTTTATTTTCTTTCTCCCATTTCTGAATCTTTCTGTCTTGATTCTTAAATAAATGTTCTTAATTGGAACTCTGGAGTTAGTTGAACCTGGATTGGTTTTTACCGAACCCCCACAGGCCTGGGTGGTTCACTATTCTAGATCCCAGCTTCAAACCATGAGATTCCAACTTTCAACCCTTGATCCCACACATCAATGGATTTTACAGTGTTTTACCTGAATTCCATAGTGCATGCCAGGAGCAACCCAACATGAAGTCTATGAGGAAGGAGGAGCTGACTCGGAGTGGAGAACAAATCATTTCTATCTTGTTCATTTTGATATGGGTGTCTGAGCTTGTGGAGAGCTGGATTACAAGCAGGTTAAATGGGTCCATAGTTCAATTTAGCTGACAAGAGCTGAAACTGATAGAAAACGAATGAAAAGGCCAATCCTCTGTGCACCAATGTCTTACAGAAGTAGAGGAGAACAAGAAGTGTTGTTCCCCGGTCTGGTGCAACAATGACATTTGAACTGATGGGTCAGTTTCTTGAAACACAGGCACAGTTCTAATTGTAATTTTTCCTTCCCTTGAAACTCCATATTTTGATCTTTTGAGTTCAAACTCTAGCATTTCAAGGAAGGGCTGGGAAACAGCACTGTCTCTGACACCCTGGAGAGCCACTGCCATTTAGTGTAGGACAAGACAGGGCCCACCAGTCAGAGTATAAAGGCACCTCCCCACAAGAGTGCCCAGTTCTTTACGACCACATACACAGCTAATTCAGATTATTTTGATGCAGGGATGATGCACATAATATGTTAACAGGCCTTGGGAATGAATGTCTAGGATTTCCAGTGAAGATAAAGAACCTTAGCAAGAGCCCCTGGCAGTCAAAATGGGGATAGCAATTGAATTACGAATACATAATGAAGGCTTGACAGACCTGTTTTTATCACTGCTGCTCTGTCAGATCCATTCTATTAATGTGCCAAAGCAACATGAGAACATTTTATTTTTGTGGAATCAATATAACTATGCTGACAATGAATCCTCCAGGTCCCTTTCTGAGATTAGATAGAGGGAGGGAGGGAGGGAGGGGGAGAGAGAGAGAGAGAGAGAGAGAGAGAGAGAGAGAGAGAGAGAGAGAGAGAGAGAGAGCGCACAAAAAGGGAACTGGAGCATTCATTGCCAGCATGAACTGAGACCAAGGTACAAATCCCATCTCAGCCGTGAAGATCACTGAGTGACACTGCACCAGTCACCATCTCTCAGCTTAACATACTTCACAGGGTGATTGTGAAGATAAAAGGAGGAGGGGAGAACTATATATGCTACCTTGAGCTGCTTTGAGAAAAAGCGGTAGAAATGTAATAATAGATATAAATAAATAATTCTAACATTTATCTTTTCACTTTGTCTATATTATTTATTTAAAAGAATTTAATAAATTCGTAAATATACCACTTGGTTCACATATTAAAATAATGACAAAATACATTAAGCCAGCCTTTCCCAACTAGTGGGCCACCAGATGTTGTTGGACCACAACTTCCATCAGCCTCAGCCAGCATTGCCAATGGTCAGGAAAGATGGGAATTGTGGTCCAACAACATCTGGTGGCCCACTAGTTGGGAAACGCTGCATTAAACCAATAAAAATATATCATTTCACAGTAGTTAGGGATAATGGCTTGGCAGAGCCAGTGTGGTGTAGTGGTTAAGGTGCTGGACTACGACCTGGGAGACCAGGGTTCAAATCCCCACACAGCCATGAAGCTCACTGGGTGACCTTGGGCCAGTCACTGCCTCTTTGCCTCAGAGGGCGGCAATGGTAAACCACCTCTGAATACCACTTACCATGAAAACCCTACTCATAGGGTCGCCATAATTCGGAATCGACTTGGAGGCAGTACATACAACAGTAATCAGGAAAATGTGTGGTCAAACAGATACGTTTTAAATTAAATTGTCAACAGAAGCATTTCACACTGCAGGCGTGGGGAACATGTGGCCCTCCAAATGTTGTTGGGACTTCAACTCCCATCAGTCCCAGCCAGTATGGCCAGTGGTTAGGGAAGATGGGAGTTGTAATCCAGCAACATTTGAGAGCCACAGATTCCCCATTTGATCTCAGTGGGGAGATCATTTCACATGGTAGGCAATACCACAGGAAATCCCTTCTTTGCACAACTATCAGATTAATAGTTGTAGGATATGGTACAGTAAGCAAGGCCTTTTTTCACAGACCCCAAGGACCAGGTGACTTATTATTTATTTATTTATTTATTTTGTATCCCGCCCTTCCTCCCAGCAGGAACCCAGGGCTGCAAACAAAGCACTAAAAACACTTTAAAACATCATAAAAACAATTTTTAAAATACATTAAGACAAAACAGTGTTAAAACATTTAAAAAACTTTTTAAAGGGTTAAAAACATCATTAAAAACATATTAAGCAATTCTAACACAGACACAGACTGGGACAGCTCTCAACTTAAAAGGCTTGTTGAAAAAGAAAAGTCTTCAAAAAGCGCCGAAAAGATAGAAGAGATGGCTAATATTCAAAGTGAGGGACTTCCACAGGGTAGGTGCTGCCACACTAAAGGTCCATTTCCTATATTGTACAGAACGAACCTCCTGATAAGATGGTATCTGCAGGAGGCCCTCACCTGCAGAGTGCAGTGATCGACTGGGTATGTAAGGGATAAGACGGTCTTTCAGGTATCCTGGTCCTGAGCTGTATAGACTAATATGCCTGAACATTACAATTTTGCAAGGAAAGAAGAATTTCCTTGCAAATTCCCCTCCTGTTCTATGGAGACATAGCAAACAATGAGGAACATGATAAAGAATAGCACAAATAGAATTTTAAAATGCCCACAGCTCTCAGAATGAAGCCAGCCAAGCTACCCAGAAAACTCCATCGCTGTCTGATTTACAAAGAACACTTCAAAGAGTTCTTGAAAAGAACTGGAAATTAATATGTTTCAAGATTGCTGTCGCTATCTTAGACAATCTTGATAGTAGGGCTAGGGGAGAAATTAATGCAGTTCTCATTTTAATGTGAACTTATCTAATTTACACTTCCTGAACAAGTACAATAAATGAAATAAAACTCTTCTTTGAAATTCATGCTTCTAATTTCAAGATGGGATTCTCCAAAAAAAATTTATACAAAAACATATATTAGGGGAACATGGGTACAAACATGTGCATATTCGAGAAAATAATGTAGAAAATGTATGATATTCGGGAAAAAAGCTTGCAAAATGCATATATATTAGCAGAAACGCACACAAAAATGCATATGAAATTTCATGCCTTAAAAAAAAGTTCAGAAATACTCTGAACATGTGCATATATCCCCATATCAGACTAACAATTCATGCATCTGGTGAAGTGGACTGTAGTACACCAAAGGTTATGCCCTAACAAATGTACTAGTCTCTAAGGTGCCACAAGATTCTTTGTTGTTTTTGTAGCAACAGAGTAATGCAGCTGCCCCTCAGAACATGGCTGATTGAGTAGCTCTAGTGACAAACTTTTGTACTATCCTTAAAGCAAAGGATGACACTTGGTTCATGGAAAACAATGGTCAACATACCTGTGGTTTCATTTAACTTGGGTATGCTTTTGCATGTGTTATTTATATTTATTTATTTATTTATTTATTGCACTTTTAGACCGCCCTATAGCAACAGGCTCTCAGGGCGGTGTACAACAGGATAAAAACACATTTAAAACCAGCGAATGTGAATACAACATATAAATATAAAACACATTAAAAACAGATTAAGACAAAATTAATAAAAATTACAATTAATTGACAATAACATTAAAATTAAAACAAGACTAAAATGCCTGGGCAAAGAGGTAGGTCTTTACCTGGCACCGAAAAGATATCAAAGAAGGCGCCAGGCGTATCTCGTCAGGGAGGGCATTCCATAATTCGGGGGCCACCACCGAGAAGGCCCTAGATCTCGTTATTGCTCTCTGGGCCTCCTTGTGAGTTGGAACCCGGAGAAGGGCCTTCGACGTCGAGCGCAGCGAACGGGTAGGTTCATAGTGAGAGAGCCGTTCCATCAGGTATTGCGGTCCGGTGCCGTTAAGGGCTTTATAGGTAAGAACCAACACTTTGAATCTGGCCCGGAAACGTATTGGTAGCCAGTGCAGCTGGGCCAGGACAGGTGTTATATGATCAGATCTTTTAGTCCAAGTAAGAACTCTGGCCGCAGCATTCTGCACCAGCTGAAGTTTCCGAACTGTCTTCAAAGGTAACCCTACGTAGAGTGCATTACAGTAATCCAATCTAGAGGTTACCAGAGCATGGATAACTGAGGCAAGGTTCTCCCTGTCCAGATAGGGTGGTAGTTGGGCTACCAGCCGAAGCTGGTAGAACGCAATCCGTGCCACCGAGGCTACCTGAGCCTCCAGAGACAGGAGCGGATCTAATAAGATCCCCAAACTACGGACCTCCCCCTTTAGGGGGAGTGTAACCCCATCTAGGGTAGGTCGGACATCAACCATCTGGGCAGAGGGTCCCCCCACCAACAGCATCTCAGTCTTGTCAGGATTGAGTCTCAGTTTATTAGCTCTCATCCAGACCATTATCGCGACCAGGCAGTGGTTTAGTACATCAACAGCCTCACCTGAAGAAGATGAAAAGGAGAAATAGAGCTGCGTATCATCAGCATATTGCTGAAAATGCACTCCAAAACTCCTAATGACCTCGCCCAGCGGCTTCATATAGATATTAAAGAGCATGGGGGACAGAACTGAGCCCTGCGGGACCCCATATTGGAGTACCCAGGGCCTCGAGTAATGCTCCCCAAGCACCACCTTCTGGAGACGGTTCTCGAGGTAGGAGCACAGCCACTGCCAAGCAGTGCCTCCAACTCCTAAATCCGCAAGTCGTCCCAGAAGGATACCATGGTCGATGGTATCAAAAGCCACTGAGAGATCAAGGAGAACCAACAGAGTTACACTCCCTCTGTCCTTCTCCCGACAGAGGTCATCATACAGGGTGACCAAGGCCGTTTCTGTACCAAACCCCGGCCGAAAGCCCGATTGAAATGGATCCAGATAATCAGTTTCATCCAAAAGAGCCTGGAGCTGGCGAGCGACCACACGCTCTAGGACCTTGCCCAGAAAAGGAACATTTGCTACCAGTCTATAGTTGTCAAGATTGTCGGGGTCCAAGGAGGGTTTTTTTAGGAGCGGTCTCACCACCTCCTGCTTTAGGCAGAGTGGGACCACTCCCTCTCGTAAAGAGGCATTAATCACCTCCTTGGCCCAGCCGGCTGTTCCATTCCTGCTAGCTTTTATTAGCCATGAGGGGCAAGGATCCAGAGCAGAAGTGGTCACCCGCACCTGTCCAAGCACTTTGTCCACATCCTCGAGCTGTACCAACTGAAACTCATCCAATAAAACAGGACAGGACTGTGCTCCGGACACCTCATTAGATTCAACTGCAACAATATTGGAGTCAAAGTCCCGGCGGATGTTCATGATCTTGTCTTGGAAGTGTCTCGCGAACTCGTTACAGCGGGCTATTGATGGTATCATTGTGTCCTGAGGACCAGAATGTAAAAGTCCCCGGACAACTTTATAAAGTTCCGCTGGGCGGTTAGAAGATGACTGAATGGAGGCAGCAAAGTACTGCTTCTTCGCTGCCCTCACTGCCTTCACATAGAGTTTGGTAGAGGCCTTCACAAGTGCATGATTACAGGCGTCGGGAGTTCGTCTCCATTTGCACTCAAGCCGTCTCCTGGCTTCTCAGCTGCCTTGCGGACACCCACAGCCACTTTACATCCCTGGTAATGAGAGATTCCTTTGAGCCAACCTATCTTGCTTCATCACTCTTAACTCCGAGGTATACCAAGGAGCCAATTGAGCTCTGCAGCGGGGAGGGCGCACCGGGGCGATTGTGTCAGCTGCCCGGGTCATTTCCGTATTCCACAGAGTGACCAGGGTTTTGACAGGAGCATCAGTTTTATCAGCCGGAAAACTCCCTAGAGCCTTTTGAAAACCCTCAGGATCCATCAGTCTCCGGGGACGGACCATCTTAATTGGTCCTCCACCCTTGCAGAGGGGAGAACACATTGTGAGTCTAAACCTCAATAGACGGTGATCTGTCCATGACAAAGGAATAGATGTAAAATTCCTTACTCCCAGATCACCATCCCCTAATCCAGTGGCAAAAATCAAGTCTAGAGTGTGCCCCGATATATGCGTAGGGCCAGTAACAAATTGAGACAGCCCATGGCTGTCAGGAAGTCCTGAGCCGCTCCAGACAAAGCGGTCTCGGCATGAATGTTGAGATCCCCCAATACCAAAAGTTTGGGGGATCGCAACAGTAAATCCGAGACCACCTCTGTCAGCTCAGTTAGGGAAGCTGTTGGGCAGCAGCATGGACGGTACACCAACAGTATTCCCAGTCTGTCTCGCTGACCCAACACAATATGAAGACACTCCAGACCATTAGCCACATGGATAGGGTGCCTAACAAGAGGGATGGAACTTCTATAGACCACAGTGATTCCCCCTCCCCGACCCTCGGATCTACCCAGATGCTGAACCGAGTACCCAGGTGGGCACAACTGGGTAAGATTAATACCTCCCAGATCCCTCACCCAGGTCTCGGTAATAAATGCCAGATCAGCCACCTCATCCACAATCAAATCATGGATGAGGGAGGTTTTATTATTTACCGATCTGGCATTAAAAAGCAGCAACTGGAGATGTGAGAGTTGGCTGATAGAACTACCAGCAATCCTATGGATGTGAGGAGGACCGGAACACAGCACAGCCACCAATTGTCTGGGTCGAGTTCCCCTAGGCTGGCATGTCCTCCTCACAGCACCATACCTCCCATTACCCGTCACCACGCTGACTGGGGCCCCCCACTGGTCCTCCCTCCCAATACACTATCCTCCCGCCCAGGAACATAATAAATAAAATAAATAACAAAACACAAAATCTATACACACTCACACACTCACTCATACAAGCACTCATGGATCCAACAATATAAGAGTAACAGCAGCACAGAAAATAGAAGCAACCAAAAGCCAATCCGCGATTAATAGAGTCCTTAGTAATGAAAAGCTGCCTCAAAAAAAAACGTCGTCCCAACCCTCCCTCACTCCATCAAGAAATAGCCCCAACCACAACAAGCATAGCAACAAGCAGCTCGCAAGTCCCAAGTTCTCGCCAACCAGCTTCCCCCGCAGCCACTGATCAGGCGCGCTCCAAGCCCGGTTCCAAGCCTGGCACCCCCACGATGTTCCACCACCATCAGGCTAATGCTCCTCCCGACTCTCCGTGTCAGCAAGCCTCCACAGTGTTCCTTCACTCCCTCGGCGTCGGGCGTCCTCCTCCTAGGCCTCAGCGGTGCTCTCACCACCGCCAACGCCCAGGGGTAAGGGAAACAAGCCTCCTTTACTCCCTCAGCGTCATCTGCCAGGCGTCCTCCTCTGCCTCCACGGTGCTGCCACCACCGCCAGGCCAAGCCCGCCGCAGCTCTCTCCACACCGCCGCCGGATTGCACTCCAAACCTGGCACCCCTCGGCGCTCTCACCACCGTCAGGCCGACACTCCTCCCAACTCTCCGCGTCAACAGCCTCCACAACGTTTCTCCACTCCCTCTGCACCGGGCGTCCTCCTCCTCGACCTCAGCGGTGCTTCTCACCACCGCCAACGCCCTCAGCGCCAGAGGCAGGAAAAGCAGGCTGCATCCAGCACTCCGGCGGCCACCACAACCCTCTCTTACCGCTACAGTAAGGGAAAAGCCGCAACAAAAGGGGGGGCAGTTCACATACGAGCCCCAAAGGATTGTTCTAAAAAGTGTTCAGTACAGCAACCATCTATTTCTCAGAGGAGAGAAACATGTGGCATGTTTCTGGCAATAAAGTGTGCATGAATGTGAACATCACCCATTTGGATAGAACGTTGCCTTGGTTGTACTGATGGGAGTTTATGCTCTCTGCCTAGGGTATTTATCCTACTTAAAGGTGGTGATGGGGAATTTTTTCTCAAAATGCAAACTTACAAGTTTGAAGCCAACAAGCAACAATGCCCTTACATATACAATGGACCTTTATCTTATCTTCAAACAAGCAATTAGCCTCATAGTAGACAATAGCAGGTATAGAAGGGTTACCTTATGTTGAAATATGTGCTCACCAGCCAGCAGTAGCACAGAATAAGGGTATGGTGCAGCAACTGAAGTTTGAGGATATTATAGTAAAAAAAAAAAAAACACACCTTGATTTGCAGCTATGCATTGTAACAATCACCAATGCTAGCAAGGCGATATCTACCCTCTTGTTTTGGGAAAAGCCTTTGGAAGTGCCACATAGTCATAGACATACACTGTCTACCCTACTCTTTAAGAATAAGTGGGTGTAAAGAACACCCTAAATCTGCAGTGCCTATTACTTCAGAATTCCTCTAATTGACCCCCATGGTTGAGTTCTCCATTCCAAGAACCTTCCCTGGATGCTCAAAACTTTTACCTGTCATAGGGAATATGAGCCCCTTCGCTGTCACTCATGATCCACCTGATTTGACAGCATATAACTTTTTAATTAATTAATTAATTAATTTTATGACTGCATTTATATCCTGCCTTTCCTCCAAGGAGCTGAAGGTTGTGTGCATAGTTTTCCCCCTCTCCATTTTATCCTCATAAAAGCCCTGTTAAGTAGGTTAAGTTTAGAGGCTGTGACTGGCCTGGGGTCACCCAGAGACCATGGAATATTTCCCTCTGTTAGTTGTCACTTCCATTAATGAAGGATGATGTCCATTAAATCTATATGGGTGACTCCTAAGTGTGTGAGAGCATGTGAATGCTCTTTCAAGTGTCTTAGTGTAGGATAGCAAGATTTTTAACATTTTGTTTTCTAAAAAGTCTGCTCTCTCTTTGTTTCTTATTGCTCATTCCTAATAAAATTACTTTTTAAAGATGTTTTTTAAAGATATTTTTAAGATGCTCTGTTTTAATATGGTGCTAAAGATGTTTTGTTTTAAAGGTGTTTTAAAGTGTTTTTAGTATTTTTATTTGCTGCTCTGGGCTCCTTCTGAAAGGAAGGGCGGGATATAAATTTAAATAATAATAGCAACACCATTTTAATTTGGCCCACAGGTTTGGGAGTGATTTTGTGACAAGCCAAAAAGGAAGATCTCTCCCCCCCCGCCATATACACCAATCAGCTAAGCTGCTGGGAGTTACACTACATACTTTTGTCTATGGGAAGATAAGAGGCAAGCAGGCTGCCCTTACTCCTAATGATAGGAGGGTTCTGGCTGGTTGCTACCAATCTCAAACAGTTAAATGGTTCAGAGTGCTGGACAGAGTTAGATTGGTGGGAGGACTATACTGTAAGGATAGAAGTATGCACAGCCCGTCTACCTCACAAGGCAGTTGTAGGAATAGCTTTGCTAATTTTAGTGGGCTAAAATATCCGTAACCAAGTAAGACTCAATATACAAGCACCTGTATTTATTTGAAGTTTTGTTGGTTTTTTTCAGAATGAAAAAAGATATTTTGTTTGGCAATGCAACCTTATGTAGTCATTGGGAGGAATCAGTTGCACAAAACATTGGAAATGGGGAAAGGATAATTAATTCCTTTGTAAATGTGGATGAGGGTGCCGACCTGGCATGTCTAACCGAGACCTGGGTGGGTGAGCAGGGAGGAGTTGCTCTCTCTCAGCTTTGTCCACCTGGGTATACGGTGCAGCACTATGGTAGACCTGAGGGTCGGGGAGGCGGGGTCGCTGTGGTCTATAGGAGTACTTTCTCTCTCACGAGGCAGCCTGTCCAGATGGCGACTGGTCTAGAGTGCCTCCACCTTGTGCTGGGTCAAGGAGACAGACTGGGAATCCTGTTGGTGTACCGCCCACCTTGCTGCCCAACAGCTTCCCTAGCTGAGCTGACAGAGGTAGTCTCGGAGGTATTGCTGAGGTCCCCCAAACTTGTGGTGTTGGGGGACATCAACATTCATGCCGAGACTGTTTTATCTGGGGCGGCTCAGGACTTCATGGCCTCCATGACAACCATAGGGCTGTCTCAATTTGTTACTGGCCCAACGCATGTATCGGGTCACACTCTTGATTTGATCTTCGCCACAGGTCATGGAAATGGTGATCTGGAGGTGGGGTGTTTTTCATCTACTCCATTGTCATGGACAGATCACCGCCTGCTGAGTTTTAGACTTACAACGACTCTTTCCCTCTGCAAGGGTGGGGGACCTATTAAGTTGGTCCGCTCTCGGAGGCTTATGGATCCTATTGGTTTTCAGACGGCTCTGGGAGTTTTTCCAGCTGATAGTACTGGCGCTCCTGTCGAGGCCTTGGTCGAACTGTGGAATACGGAGATGGCCCGGGCTATTGACACGATTGCTCCCGCGCGCCCTCTTCGATGCAGAGCTCATACAGCTCCGTGGTATACCCCGGAGCTGAGAGTGATGAAGCAAGAGAGAAGGAGGCTGGAGTGCAGATGGAGACGAACTCCAGACGGATGCAGTTATGCTTTGGTAAGTGCCTCTACTAAGTCGTATATAAAAGCGGTAAGGGTGGCGAAGAAGTTTCACTTTGCTGCCTCTATCAGGACATCTCTCTGCCACCCTGCAGAGCTTTTTAGGGTTGTACGAGGACTCTTACATTCTGGTCCTCGAGATACTATTGAAACATCTGAAGCTCGCTGTAACAACATCGCAGGGCACTTCCAAAATAAAATCGCATGCATCCGTAGGGACCTAGACTCCAATGTTATGACAGACGAATCCATTGAAGTGTCCAGAACACGGTCTTGTCTTTCATTATTGGATGAGTTTCAGTTGGTGCAGCTTGAGGAAGTGGACAAGGTACTTGGATTGGTGCGGGCGACCACGTCTGCTCTAGATCCTTGTCCATCTTGGCTAGTGAAGGCTAGCAGGACTACTACCACCGGCTGGGCCAAGGAAGTGATAAATGCCTCCTTGAGTGAGGGAGTAGTCCCTAGTAGCCTCAAGGAGGCAGTAGTAAGACCTCTCTTAAAGAAACCTTCCTTAGACCCAGATGACCTGAACAACTATAGACCGGTGGTGAATGTCCCCTTTTTGGGCAAGGTTCTGGAGCGGGTGGTTGCCGGTCAGCTCCAGGTGCTCTTGGATGAGACCGATTATCTGGATCCGTTTCAATCCGGTTTTAGGCCTGGTTTTGGCACTGAAACAGCCTTGGTCGCCCTGTATGATGACCTTTGTTGGGAGAGGGACAGAGGGAGTGTGACTCTGTTGATTCTCCTTGATCTCTCAGCGGCGTTTGATACCATCGACCATGGTATCCTTCTGGGGAGACTCGCGGAGTTGGGAGTTGGAGGCACTGCTTGCCAGTGGTTCCGCTCCTACTTGGCGGATCGTCGCCAGAAGGTAGTACTTGGGGAACATTGCTCAACTCCTTGGACTCTCCATTGTGGAGTCCCTCAGGGGTCGGTTTTGTCCCCCATGCTTTTTAACATCTACATGCAGCCTCTGGGTGCCGTCATCAGGAGTTTTGGAGTGCGTTGCCACCAGTACGCTGATGACACGCAGCTCTATTTCTCCTTTTCATCTTCTACAGGTGAGTCTGTGGATGTGCTGAATCACTGCCTGACCGCGATAATGGACTGGATGAGAGCTAATAAACTGAGACTCAATCCAGACAAGACTGAGACACTGTTGGTGAATGCCTTCCCTGCCCAGATGGTGGATGCTTACCCTGTTCTAGATGGGGTTACACTCCCCTTGAAGGAACAGGTTCATAGTCTTGGGGTTCTTTTCGATCCTTCCTTGTCTCTGGAGGCGCAAGTGGCCACGGTGGCAAGGAATGCATTCTACCACCTTCGGTTGGTAGCCCAGCTACGCCCCTATCTGGACAGGGATGACCTCGCCTCAGTTGTTCATGCTCTGGTAACTTCTAGGTTGGATTACTGTAATGCGCTCTACGTAGGGCTGCCCTTGAAGACAGTTCGGAAGCTTCAGCTAGTGCAAAACGCAGCAGCCAGACTGCTGATGAGGACCAGCCGGTCAGCGCATATAACACCTGTTCTGGCCCGTTTGCACTGGCTACCTATTTGCTTCCGAGCCAGATTCAAGGTGCTGGTTTTGACCTATAAAGCCTTACACGGCGTGGGACCGCAGTATCTTGTGGAACGCCTCTCCCGCTATGAACCGACCCGGTCACCTCGCTCAGCATCTAAGGTCCTCGTCCGGGTACCAACCCATCGGGAAGCCCGGAGGACAGTTACTCGATCTAGGGCCTTTTCTGTAGTGGCCCCCGAATTGTGGAATAGCCTCCCCGAAGAAATACGCCTGGCGCCGACGCTTCTATCTTTTCAGCGCCAGGTTAAGACCTGGCTATGCTTCCAGGCATTTTAAAGCGTTTAATGTTACAATTTTAAATCTCTTTGTTTCAGTTTATTTATTGTGATATTTTGTATTTCTGTACTTTTAATCTTTTGTACACCGCCCAGAGAGCTATTCGCTATGGGCGGTTTAAAAATGAAATAAAATAAATAAATAAATAAATAAAATAAATAATCAAAATACGAGAGTAACGTCCTCCATTTGTGCAAAATGAGCCTGACATGTTTCTCAAGGACAAATTTAGACATATGGATTCTATGCATTTGAATTACAAAGCGATGTTCAAATTTCAAAGTGTGCAACTGCCATCTCATCTTCTTTTCTTTTAAGAAACCAACTGTGTTCTTTGATGAAGAGCATGCAAGGTTTTGTGAAAGAAATAAGCTTTAATAACAGCATAAAACATGATTGGTATCACATTCTCTACTTTCAAAGAGGAAAGGTTCCTGCAGGTGAGAATCAATCAAAGGAAAGACGGTTGAACGAAGGGGGCTTCAGGTATCAGGAGCAGCCAGAAACATGAGGGAAAGATGCAGGTTGGAGAGAATGCAAAGAAAAACACAGTGTACAGAATTTTGCAAGTGACAATGAAAGTTGGAAACCAGGCTTAGCATTTCAGAGTCACCTTGAATTTGGAAATTGTTTTGCAAATGCTACTGTAGTTAAAAATGGAAGGAATGACCTTATGGTTACTGCAACCTAACAACACTGTATAGATAGTCTGCTGCTGGAGCTGTGAAGCAAATGAGCTAAATCAAAGTTTGGGGTAGTGAGGGGAATAGGCAGGTGTTTCTTGGGTGGCTATGTAACTCTAACCTAATTCATGTTTTGTCTGCTCTCTCTGCCCCACCAGTTCCAATGGCCACCAGCTACCACTACTGAACACCTTTAGCTTTCTTGGCCCTGCTGATATCTACCTCTTCATCCCCCTGACCCTTCCTACCCAGAAGCCTCCATCTTTTGTTACTGTCACTGGAAGTCTGCTATTTGGAGAGCAGGGAACAAATAACTAAGTACCCAACCAACCAGGCTTGACACTTGACCGGCTGCTGATGAAGAAATAGTCCAAATATTGCTTTATCAAACTATCAAACCAAAGTTGAGCAGGATGAGCTTTGATGAGCAGCTGCCTATCAGATTTAAGCAAAAGATAACACTGTAAAAAGGAGGTAACAAAACCAATGGATGAAGAAGAGCGACAAAGGGGAATGAGTAGAGGGATAAACTGAAAAGACTTACCTGTGCAAAAATGGTAATAAGAACTGTTGAAAGCAATTGTTCTAAATCAAATATTCAAGCAAACACCAAGTTATCAAATATGTTGTACTCCCATGTTTGGATTTAAATAATATTTGAAAGTGCACATCTGCTAATTCTATACTCAGCAGTTTATTTGTTCTTATAAGATTCATGCAGCTCGCTTCTCATGGCTCTGTTTGTTATAGGGGCAAGGAAACAATTTTTCAGTTGAATTTTTCAGTTGAATGAAAGGGCACTAGAAAAGTTAATTGAAGATCCCACCAATGTGGTAGCAGCCAATGTTGTGGGGCAGAGCAGAGCAGCAGAGAGACCGTCCCAACAGTGATGTTGCTGCAGCTTACTTGGATGGGACGGGGTAGGGTAGGGTGGCAGCAAGGTCTGGGCAGACACACTGGCAGGAGTGCCAGATTAACTCAGCCAGTGCATCCGTGCAGCCCTGACCTTGCCGCCACCCTGGTAAGCTGCAATAATGCCAGTGTCAGGGTGGTGTCTCTACAGCTCCACCCCACCACACTGGGCACTACTCCACAGTCGTCTCTGGTTTTCTGCTTCTGAAGAAAAACCACACACACAGAAAAATGTTGTGAATGTGTCCCCAATAGTCAGGAAGTTTGATTGGATCATCATCTCCTCACCTGAAAAAAATTAGCAGTTGGGTAAGAAGTTGGCATGCAAGTAAGCCAGTTATAGATGATGATAATAAACACACGGGATGTGCAACACATTGTCTAGAGAGAGACTGTGATTCTGAATGGAGAACATGACATGGGTATGTGTCAGATGCAAAACAACTGTATGGTTCTGAATTCTGAAGACAGTGTATCAGCTTTTGAAGATGTGTCCTGAACTTGTGAAGGCAAAAGTATTAGACGATGGAAATCATCTGATCCAACCCCCTGCTCAATACAGGAGTCTGCAACTACCCCCTCTCTGACAAGATGGCCATTTAGCCTCTGCTTAATTACCTCCAGAGAAAGAGAGTGCACCACCTCCCCAGGCAGCCTGCTCCACTATCGAACAGCTCTTACCTTTAGGGAGTTTCTCCTAATGTTTATCCAAAATCCCTTCCTTGTAATTTCCACCCATTAGTCCAAGTGCAGCTCTCTACAATAACAGAAAACAAGTCTGTTCTGTCTTCTATGTGACAGCCCTTCAGATATTTGACAGCCATTATCATGTCTTCTTTTCTCCAGGCTAAACAAAGGAACATGTTTTGCATTATCCTAAGGAAAAATAAAACCACAAAAGCCAACAAAAACAAACAAAAAGTACCCAAAAGTAATGAAGAAGCAAACTACCGAGGAGCAAATTTTCCTGAGAGCAAATATGAGAAGTAATGAATTCAGCACAAAGTTTACATGAACCGAAATACAGGTTATTCACTGAAGCATGGAAAATCCCCAGTTTCATTTTATGAATATCAAGAGGCAAATTCATTTTGGCTGCAGGAAAAGTACAAAGCAAAAGGCATGAAATGGTAGAAATAAGGAAGAGGGAGAGAGCTGAAGTGAAAAACCAGTTGATATACTGAGCCACCTGCAGAGGATTCTGGGACCTTGGAGCAGGACAGCATTCCGTTGCAAGAACAAACCTTTTCCAAGTACCCTGGCTAGTGGCATGTTAAAAAGTAGCTAGAGTTGGCCCCTAAGGAGCTACCCCTGACTAATCATTAGTGCTTTGACATGCCTCAAGTTGACAGTCTGTTATACTAAATTGCCTCACTGGCTGACACCTACCCTTAGTGAACTGGAGCCCTGGGCATTCATTAACAGTAAAAGGTCAACTTGTTTAAGCAGTCACTTCAGTCCCACAGAGAGACCCCCACTCCTCCTATCCTCCTATCTTTGTTAAGCTCCTCCAGGCAGTAGTGTGACTCTTTCCCACTCCTGCAATCAAGGGGAGAAAACTGTGGCGCTGGCTTTTTTTAGAGTCACAAAAGAAATCAGCTGGCTTTTAATTATTCAAATATTTGCCACATTTGAGAAATAACAGAGGGTTTTTTTCCAGAGCTGGTCTTTGGAGAAAGGGAACAGAGCTGCAGCAAGGCAGCCTTTGATGCCAGCCATGCAGATCTGGTACAAGGCAAGCAGTTAGTTATCACAAAAGATGACAAGACAGTAGCATAAGCCACAAGAGGGCCATAGGGTCAGCCTGATCAATGGATAAACAGGGCAATAAGGAATGGTGCACACACAGCACTCTTTCTATCTGCAACCCTCTCCTGGGTCCTGCAAGAGGATGCTGACAGGAACTGATTGACCCTGCCATCAACACCGATCAAACATTAATTTTACACAGGGAGGGTGGTAGTGGTTGAAATGATACAGTGCAGCACACTTAAGAAACAGATGAAAAGAAAATACTCCATCTCCATCTTGTAACAGATTCCACCTGCACTCCACATTGAGCTAGCTCTGCAAAAGCTCTATGAGTGCAATTATAAGAGTCTTATTTTTGGTTGTTTGGATATCGTACTGAGCTGAATCAAAGCACCTTCCAAATTTCACAGGCCTGTTAAAAATCTGTGAAGAGCAGCTTTGATGACTGTGGGGGAGCAAAAAAGGGCAAAAGTATCTACCCATTGTGCACCAGATCATCCTATTGACTGTCAGGCAGGAGATGAAGGTAAGAGAGTTATAGCTGCAGGCAAGTCAAACACCAATATTATCAGGTGCTGGTGGCTGGGCTGTCCTTCTGCCCCCAACACCCAGTCAGGCCATGGCTGCATTCTCCCATCCTGACAGGTTGGGATAACAGTGAATGAAAAAGAAACCCTAAATAAGGTACAAAAAATGGTCTGCTGATGATCTACTGCAGTCTGTGAATAAAACTCAAATATTTGAAGAACAATTTGATCCCTCTGATAACACTTTTCATGCTGGAATCATCTGTTCAAAAAATTCAGTATGCTTCTAGTACCACAACACCCAGCGTTGAGGCCTTAAGGTGAAGGTCCCTGATACAGCCTTTTCTTCCTCTGGAGCCATGAGTATTTCATCAGACTTCACATTTCCCCTCTTACTTTAAATAAAAGGAACAAAGTTAGAAAGGTTCTGGAGATACTCTTTGCCTTTTAAAGGCCTATCAGCTTGTGAAGTTGTGCCTTTAAATTAGGGGTGGGGAACCTTTAATCCATAACTCTTAGTAGACCCACCAGGACTCAGAGGTTGACCCTCCCAGGCTGTTTTGGGCAAGCCATACTTACCTTGCCCATGCCATGCCTGACATCATATATGATCTTTCCCTGCAGGTGCAGCTCGAGCCATAGCCACAAAAGGAAAATGTTCCTTTGGACATCTAACATCATTGTGATGCCAGGTGATTGACAGGTGGGTACTTGTCAAAATGGAGGGGCTCAGAATCTGGCCTACCAACTAGTTCATTTCCCCCACCCCATTTTAAATTTGCATCAGATAAAACTAAATTAATGTTCTGAATATAATACTTTGCCTCTGCCTGTGGATCCCTGTGGGAATACTTATGTTTCCATGTCCCAATAGGTTCTGTTCTAAAGTAAGAGAATGGTTGGTTGATATGTAACTTCCCTTTATATTAAGAAGGCTACATGGAAACATAACTTCCTTGTAGCAAAGCAGAGTGGCTCATGCAGCCTTCCGAATACTCTAATGTATGCCCACACACAAGAGAGAAGGGACAAGCTACAGCCACACACCCAGTAGGACTAAACCACACCAGACAAGAAGCAGCAGGGAACCTGGACTGTTCCATTATAGGCCTCTTAAAGATGCATTCAATATACTACACTGATGAAAAGATAAAGATGTGAACAAGGGTTCTGCTAACAAGAAAACATAAAATATAATCTTGGGTGTCCATCATGCATTCCTTCTCAAAAAGTAGTGTCCCCTGCTCCCAGATCTTCTCATGTGTCTATGCATACATACACATGAACCCAGACTTTCCCCAGTAGGGTTGCCAGGTGTCCAGTTTTCACCAGGAGACTCTGTTTCTTGGGGGTCCTCTCTGGGTCTCTGGGTAACTCATGTTAATCAGCGAACTCTTAGCTTTCATTTTTTAAAAATATTAGGTTTCTAGGTGGTCTGGTTCAAAAGATATAAACCAAAATGTCAGCCGCCGCCCCCTGCAACTTCTGTTACTACCGGCTGCTCTAACCCCTGCCCTTTCAGGTTTTTAGCCAATGAGTGAAGTCAGGGTTGTGATTGACAAGATTTGTTGACCCCAGACAATAGCTAAATGCACAGTTTCCTTTTCCTGCTTGTCTCGCATCAGGAATTCAGTAAATATACAGCTTTCAGCAGCATAAAGAGTACTTTCTCTGTACAGGATTGGGACTTGCTTCTGAGTAAACATGCATAGGATTGCACTACAACAGGAGATCACAGCAGGATCTTGGTATGCATAAAAGTGTATATGCAAGGTTTTTTAATTACTTGCAAAAAATGGCCTACATTTTATCTTTCAAATAATTTTTGAACAGAAGTTTCTAAAAGTGTACATGCTGCAGTGTTATAGTTTTCTAATTAAGGAGTTAAACAAGTTTAAATTTTACTGGACTGTTGAAGAGGGCAATTTATTTGTTTTATTCATAATCTGTTTTGAAAACCTTCCCAATATGAATCTTTTCTGGGAGTAAAGCTATAATGCTAATTCCACATACATGGGAGACAACCCCATTGAATTCAGTAGGACATATAAAGTATATTCACTAATAGGCAAAAACTTTGTGGTTTAGGAATGTACCTATACCCCACAGATATTTCTATCAAACTTTAAAAAGCAGGGAAATTGGGCAGCTATAGTATTTGCTTCATTCCTGTGTTACTAATGTTTCTACAGAGAATCTAAACTAGAAAATTTTATTTCCCTCATTATTCATCCTAGAAATCTGTGTCAAATTTATTTTTATTAATTTCAAAGCCATTTTATTGGTCAATGTCATATGATGGTGAAGACAGCCTTTTGTGTTTCAAATTGGAAGTTATGTTCTATTTCTATGTTGGGTGCATTAACAGTTGAATCTGAAACTGCAGTTTGATGTAAAATCAGACTGATTCCAATACGTTGCTACTTCAGCAATGACTATAGCTGTGGGGAAAAAGAGGATACATGTTTTCAGCCTATGTTTAAACCACTTTATTTAAGGCAAGGTGGGCACGGTAAATTAAAAACATAGAACACACTTCGAATTTTGCAAGAATATATTTCACCTCCCACTGTTTTATCTTGTGCAAATTGAGACACTCCTGAGGTCCACTGGAGACTATTCTGCAGAAGTCAGTTCCATTATTTGTCGTAAACCGCCCAGAGAACTTCGGCTATGGGATGGTATACAAATGTAATAAATAAATAAATAAATCCACAATTATGTTTGGGGTTTTTTAGTGTAAATTTTGCAAAGTGTTGCTGTACTTCACATATTCACACAAACAGAAACAAAAGAAAATGATTTCCTATAGGAAACTTCACTAAAATTGCAAAGTAAATCAGACATATTTAAAGTGACCATCTGAACTATATCAACTGTCTTAATAATGTTGCTTCCTCCCTGCTAAAACAAGATCAGCACAGTACACGTCTTGTTTCTATTATTTGGGCTGGTTGCAGGTGTTGCCACCACTCACCATATGCTCAGAGGCATGTTACCAAATTCTTCCAAGCTACACAGGAAATGGATTGGACTGTGAAAAACCAACCCAAATGGTGTTTGCATTTCGACAACTTTGTAGGGCAGTCCAATATCTCAGAGAGGAGGTCAGGAGGTACTGCTCCCCTGGTGCATTCAATATAGCAGCCCAATTTCCCTGCTTTTAAAAGTTTGATAGAAATATCTGTGGGTTAAAGGTATATGCTTAAACTGCAAGGTTTTTGCCTATTAGTGAATTTCTCTCCTTTTGAATCCGGGAGGTAAGAAACAGGATCCTGTGCAAGTTTGCTGAGAATGGGTTGATCATTTGCATGCTTATTGAGTTCAGTGGGATTTACTCCCCTGCAATCATGCTTACGATAGGTGAAACTCACCATGGGGAGGAGGGGGAGTGGGAAGGAGAGGATTAGAGGGGGAGGGGAGGGAAGGGGCAAGACCAAGGGAATAGGAGGAGAAGGGAGAGTGGGTTTGACCCGTTGCATACTTTTTGAGTTCAGAGGGATTTATTTCTGTGCAATCATGTTTGAAAATGGAAATGGACTGCCTTCAAGTTGCTCCCAGCTTATGATGACCCTATGAATATGGTTTTCATGGTAAACGGTATTCAGAGGTGGTTTTACCATTGCCTTCCTCTGAGGCTGAGAGGTAGTGACTCGCCCAAGGTCACCCAGTGAGCTTCATGGCTGTGTGGGGATTCGAACCCTGGTCTCCCAGGTCATAGTCCAACACTGACCTAAGGGAGGGGCAGGGAGGCTAGGAGTAGGGGGAGGGGAGGCGATAGGGTGGGTGGGCACCGGGCAAAGGGGAAGCCCCTTTCCTTTCCAAAAGGAAAACATTGTGAACAGTATCATTGCTTTTCAGCATTTCCCCCACCTTTTCATTCTACAGCAGGCACATGTAGCCTGCCACCCAAATTTAAAATAAAGCTGTCCCTGGCCACATCCACACCAGGCCTTTATTTCACTTTGGACAGTCATGGCTTTTCTCAATGAATCCTGCGAAGTGTAGTTAGTGAAGGGTGCTGAGAGTTGCTAGGAGACACCCTGTTCCCCTCACAGACCTTCAATCAGAGTGGCTGACTGTTAAACCACTCTGGCCACTGGAGCTCTGTCAGTGGAATAGGAATCTCCTCTCAGCACCCTTCACAAACTACACTTTCCAGGATACCTTGGGGGAAGCCATGACTGTCTAAAGTGAAATAAA
Source organism: Rhineura floridana (assembly GCF_030035675.1). NCBI lineage: Eukaryota > Metazoa > Chordata > Lepidosauria > Squamata > Rhineuridae > Rhineura > Rhineura floridana. Next base: position 86,999,978 of record NC_084482.1, on the reverse strand, counting down.
GGTCAGGTGTGGGTGTGGCCCCGTGATTAGGCAAGCCCAGCAGCTGTGAGTCTGGCTTTTAGAATACTGACAGTTGGTTCTTACTGAGCATGTCTGACACTATCATTGGGTTCCAGCCAAAATTTCTTAAATTAATTAAAAATCAGCAAGGCATTTTTTAAACTTTTAAACTGCAGAAGATGAAGGTCAGAGTATGGGGCAAGGTCAGTAACAGGATTACAGGTACTCTGTGAACATGGCTGATTTCTAATGCATTTCAATGGATTATGAGAACTCTGACAGAATAAAGTCCAAAAGGTGTTTGGGTGTTTTTTCTCTCTCTTTGGACTTTGAACTCTCAATTCTTTCTGACAGTTTTGTGAATCGCCATGAAAATTGAGAGGGTTGATAAGCAAGCGTTTCTGAGTTCAGGACTATAAGTTTTGTAAGGTTTTGTTTTGGAATGAGCTTATGGGATGCATCAGAATGGCATGGGGGTATTTTCAATTTAAAATTGCGGAATGTGAAAAATCCATGCTGGCTATAGTATACAGCCACTCTCATGGCTGTATAATGACTTCCCCCAAAGTATCCTGGGAAGTGTAGTTTCCCTCTTACAGTTATAGTTCCCACCACCCTTAACAAACTGCAATTCCAGTGATTCTGTAGTGGGATTCATGTTCTTTAAATGTATTATGTGGATATGCTCTAGTATGCTGTGCGCTTGCCATGTTCAAAAGCAGCATACTTCTAAATACCCGTTCCTGGAAACCACTGGAGGGGAGAGTTGCTATTGAGCTCAGGTCCTGCTTGCAGGCTTCCCATAGGCACCTGATTGGCCACTATGAGAACAGGATGCTGGACTAGATGAGCAATTGGGCAGATCCATAAGCTGTTTTGATGTTCTTATGTGGCAGATGCTGGGCAGAAGGTGGCAAGTGACAGCAAGATGTTGGAGGATTAGGGTTGCCAGGTGTCTGGTTTTTGGCTGGATATTTGGGGGTCCTCTCCGGATGAGTCACTTTAATCTCCAGAATCTCAGCTTTAACTTTTGGAAAAAAAGTTTCTAGGTGGTCTGCTTCACGAGATATACACCAAAATGTCAGCCCCCGCTCCCCGCAACTTCTGCCCTTTCAGGATTGTAGCCAATAAGTGAAGTCAGGGTTGTGATTCGTTGGCCTCCAGGCCATGCCTACACCCCATTGCAACACCAGAAAATGGTTGTTTTTTTCCTGTTTATCTGAAAATCTCATAAATTGAGTAAATATATAGCTTTCATGGGTTTTTGTTGGATATGTGTGTGTGTGCCTCACATGAGTAGATGAGCAAAACTGTAATTATGGGGTTAATCCAGCCAGGGTGAGCACCAAGGACGTTGGCAGGCAGCTGTGCCCAGCGAGGCCATCCTTATCTACAAAAGGCTGGAGAGAAACCGAAAGAAGCTCTGTGGGGGGAGAAGTTCTTGTACGAATGTTTTGTAGCTGTGAGGTGAAGAGAAACGTCTTGTGAGCTCTGTGTTTTTGCTGTCCCTATTGTCCATAGTAAAGGACTCTTATGCAAGTTATCTGTTTGTGCTTGGATCTCTTACTCCTCTCGCTGTTCACCTGTAAAGAGCCGGACACGCAATTCCTACACACGCTAACATTTTTTCCTCTTGTGTGAGGAGTCAAACCCTGGGCTGTTGAAGAGGGTAGTGTTTTGAAAACCTTCCCAATATGAAGCTTTAATCCAATACTCACTTTTCTGAGAGTAAAGCTGCAATGCTAATCCTACGTACCTGGAATAAACCCCATTGAATTCTATAGGACTTACTTTTGAGTAGACAGTTAGGATTGTGCTGTAAATTAATAGGATTTTTGAGTGAACATAGCAAAGAATTGTGTTTGTGTTGTAAATCTTTCTATCCCTTCCAATCTAACTTTAAAGCAGTTAGGCAGGGCTTACTTAGGTATCACATTTTTATTATGTAGGAAACTAATACTGATTTTTTAAAAAAATGTTCTGCAATTACCAACTGGTTTGATAATAACCTATTATATGGGGTGTATGTATTTTTACATCTGCAGTGTGTGTGTGTATATATGGAGTCTTTCCAACAACCCGGTGAGGTAGAGTTGGTGATTGGAAATCAAGGCAGCTCACAATAAGAAATAAATCCCTTTAAAATCTAATAACCATAAAACAAGTATAAACAGTTGCAAAACAGCTTAAAGTGGCATGATTCTGAATTTTGGGTTGGGTGAATGAAGTTTATTTATTATTTCTTTATTATTTGATTTATATACCGCCCTTCCTCCCAGTAGGAGCCCTGGGCAGCAAACAAAAGCACTAAAAACACTTTAAAATCATAAAAACAGACTTTAAAATATATTAAAACAAAACATCTTTAAAAACATTTTTAGAAAAGTTTTAAAAACATTTTTTTAAAAGAAAATGTTTAAAAACTTATTAAAAAGCAATTCTAACACAGATGTAGACTGAGATAAGATCTCAACTTAAAAGGCTTGTTGAAAGAACCAGTTCCTTATCACTTGAGGTTGCAGTTCTCTGCACACTTCCCTGTTTGAGTAAACCCCATTGAATACATTGGGACTTGCTTCTCAGTAAACAAATATAGGATTGCACTATAAATATATTTAAAGATTGTGTAATTCATAAACATATTTGATAGCCATGCTTATATAAATATTTCTTCATACTGTGTCTCAATAAGTGTTTGATTTCACACTATGGTTGTAGATTACTATTTCCTCCACATTTTAAGTGTGTCCTTCCTTGGGGTGGTCATGGTTCCCCTCCATTGTTTTCATCCTTAGGGGCATATAGGCTGAGAGATGGTGAGTAGCCCATGGCCACCCAGTACACTTTATAGCTCATTTCCATTTTGAAAAATTAATTATAACAATTGACACGCAGGCAAAATTTATTAAGTAGATCGACACAATACATTTAAAGCACATCCAACTCACATTTAAAGTGCATGACTCCTCCTAAGAATCCTGGAATATTCCTGAGTCTTCCTAAAGAGTGGGAGGTGGCAGCAAACATGCCTCCGCACAAAGCAGGAACGCCATTTGCATGATGGTTTATTTCTTGCCCAATAGTGGTAAAAGAGAATTCACATACTGGGAAGTGTGGCTTCAATTGCTGTTGTTCCCAATCTAGTGCCTGTGAAGTTAGACCAAACCATGTTTTTTTTTTTCTCTGTCAATTATTACTCACTGGAATTGGGTTGGCTGTCAAAGTGAGTTTAGTGAGAGTAGGCAGGAAAGAGCAGAGAATCTTCTAAACTCTTACTCATTTCTCAAACCTCTTTCTGCAGTGAAGGGTCAAGTCTGTAAAGAAGTTTGGAGCAGCCATGTTAAAAGGCAGGCAGCCAACCCTGCTTTGATATGGATATCATTGCAGAGGATCCCTAGTCAAGACATACCAACAGCACAATCCTAACCCTATGTACTCAGAAATAAGTCCTATTGAGTTATATGGGGCTTAGTCCCTTAGTAAGTGTGTTTAGAATTGCAGCCTTCAGGGGCATTCATTTTTACTCCTGAGTGCCCCCATCTAACATCTCCACAAACCTAGGCTTTCTTCCTACAACAGCCTTCTGGTGACAGGGCTGGCCTGAAGGAACTTAAACCCTTCTTGCCAGAAACAAGTAGGCTAGATTAAATGTTCCTTACCCATGCTTTCTAAGCAGGTAATGAATGAGCCCATCACTTCAGATGGACCTGGAAACATCCTCATTTAGCTGAGATTTCTATTTTAATTTCCAGTCAGATAATTTTTTTTGTTTGAGTTAGGATATGCTCCAAGCAAGTGTGGTTGATGCTTAATGTATCATGCTTAAAGACATCACTAGGGTCCATCCGTATGACATCACCAGGGCACACACCCTATGACATCACTAGGATCCTCCCCTGAAATCTCAGGGTTTGGGATGTTTCTGACCTGGCAACCCTATTCCCCAGGCCTTTGGCTGAGTGGAGATCTTCTCTCCTCCGACATTGCTCTAGAACTGCAGTTCTATGCTGCTATGTTGTCATTCTGATATTGGTTGTTTTTGTGGTTTTTATTTTATGATTTTCATTGTACATTGCATTCTTTTAATGGTCACATTTTTATGACCTGCCCTGGGGCTAATTGGTGAAAGGGCTGGCTATAAGTACAAAATTCTTGCACTGGCTTTTGTTCCCATCTCACATATACAAAATCAATACCTATTCTCTGTCTCTCTCACACACACACCTACCTTTAAGGATTAAACTTTATAGTACCTGCATTATTTTGGTACCTAGGTAACTAGGTAGTCTGATGTTATTTTTGTTCTTGAATTAAACATACTTGAAGATGTAATGTAGGTAATTCAGATTCACAAGTGTTTTACGCCAATGCAATACTAAAACTTTTCTCCATTTTCTTAAAAAAACGGAGTTGTGAAAGGCACATAGCTTTACTCGTACAAAAGGAGGCTGTAATTTATGTCAATTTAATACAAGTTTTTGGTTAAGCACACACTGTAATAAATAAGCTCCCACCTTGTTTATCTGGGGAAAATATAATCACTTGATAATATTTTTATACTTTTTTACATTCTCTGTTAACATTCACAACTGTCAATCCAATTTATTCATGTTTTCTACTTTAGCATCTTTCAATTCTATTTTTATTAATCTCTCTCTCTCTCTCTCTCTCTCTCTCTCTCTCTCTCTCTCTCACACACACACACACACACACACACACACACAAGTCCTATTATACAATTGCAGCAGCCCTCAGGAGAACTACATTTTCCATAGTCCCCTGGGCTTTTGTGCCTCAGTGCTCTACTAATCTGCACACAAGAATAAAGAAGAAGAATGTGGGTAGGGGAAAATCTCTCTCCAATCCTCTCCTTGTGGACTGCCACTGCTCCCACCACCTTCACTATTTGGAAGGGAAGGCAAGGAAGAATGTTTTTTGGGGGTGGACTTGGATGGCTTTGGGGTAACAAAGACTTTTGGGGATGGATGGATCAGAGACCAAGGAATTCTTTTCCAGCTCAGAGAAAACTTGTGTAATCGATAGAGACTGTGCATTTTTCCACAGTTAGACCATCCAGAACAGTGGTGCTGTGTTTTTTTAAAAAATGAATATATCTCCATAAATTAAGAGAAGCCACATCTTTCTGGCTGCTATTCAACAAGATTAATTTTGGGCGTAGGGGAATATCATCACCTGCGTTATTTTTCAATCTGCTCACAAACTTTTGGCCAAAACTAGCAAAACATTTACAAGACATCTCATGGAGTAGGCACAGTTAGTGCTCCAGTTTTCAGCTGTGCAAAAGTGCTCCTCATCATGGTTAAGACCTGAGCTTCAAGTTCAGGGGAAAATCCAGGAGCACACAGAGTTTTCAAGGAGAATACAACCCCACCCACCCAAGACAGGATGAAAGCCTTATTCCCTATCTGTCATTGTACTCAGCAGGAATGTCATTGTTTTAAGCTTCAGGTTGTTCACCCTCATTCTGCTTAATACCAATTCCAAATACCCCACATCCATTCCAACAAGCCTCATTATGCTTTTTTACATGCATGTTGAATATGGACAGATGTTACATACCATCTGCTCAAAACCTTATAATCAATTTAAATGGTCACACAGATCTGCTATACATCTGCCCTGTTCTCCACATTTAATTTTATGTCCAATCCTTCCCCCGTTTAACATATATATTGTAATGAATCCAGGAATAAACACTTGTATAGTTCTGAAATCAAATCTACTGTTTTCTGTGTAGGTGTTTAATAGAATCTCCTCACTTGAATAATTCCCAAGGCTTTCTAGACTCTTGGTTGATGAATTCTCTTTACTTTCTCTGGTCCAGTAACTTTGAACTTCATATACTTTGTGATGCAGAATAGCTACAATATGTAAATTCTACCAAAGAGTTTCCATTCCTCACCTTTCAAAGCCAACAAAGTCCCAAATATATTTTTATATGTTGTCATTAAAACAAATCATCATCACATGAAATCTTGCCTTTTTACAAGGTAGGTAATTTTACAAGATAAAAGAACCAGCCCTATCATTAGGCAAACTGAGATGATTGCCTCAGGAGATCACATGATCAAAGGCTTTTATCACACAAGACCAATGGTAGTCTCAAGAAACTGACCATGTATTTTATGCTCAGGAGGGGCTGATGTTACTAATAGTTATAGCTTTTGCAGTTCTAGACAGCTTTAGGGGAGGTATACATCTGGTGAGCTGAAGAGCTGAGACATGCTAATAGATTTGGTTTATATAGCATCAAACAATGGGTCAGCACTTTGCTGCATATATAAAGCTTGACTACATAACACCACCCTTGTCTTGACAACATTATTGTGAACACAGGAGGCTTTGAGTTTCAATTTCAGGTTCATTCAAGGGGCTTTCAATATAGATCCCTCTTTTTCTTCACTAATCCATTGCTTATACCAGAAGTTCATCTTTCCACTCTTAAAAGCACTCCTCCAGAAATTGTTTTTCATTCATTTTTAATCCATGGGTGGAAGATTACCCACAGGTACAAACTGTGCCCCTAAACAAAGAGAAGGCATACTTAAAGCGAGGACCACAATCAAATGTCTTTCTGAGGTGGTGTCATTCTGCCCCTCAGGATTTAATAGCATATGATCTCTAATAGTTTCATCTGACCTAAGTGTTCCAAGGCAATGCAGGTGAAGTCCATGTTCTTTTCCTAGTGAATCATTTATTTTGCCACAAGTAGCAGAGGCTTCCTATAACAATTTAAGGTCTATGCTTCTAAGGAATGAGACAATGTATGATTCAGAAATACTTTCTTTTATTTTATTACGGTCATAGACCCGAACAAAACATGAAAATACAAATCCTTGATAGATATACAAGAACAACATTTATACAGGAATATACTTTTTACAAAAACAATTTTTATGAATAATTTTTAAAAATGACAATATAAATGTAAGATAAAATATAGTTTTGATGTTAAGGACATTTGATCAATATTAGAGCTGTTTTTTCCGTAAGGCTTGGGCAATATAAAGAAATTTAGCAACTAACTTAGTAATATTTTTGTTTTTATCTGACAGAAGAAACCGTACTACCCCTTCTGGGGAACTTCCCTGATGCCTTGAAATAAGCGGCAAGATGAATTTAGTTCTAGGTTCATTATATAGCTCACACTGTAGAAGAACATGATATAAAGATTCAGGGGAATTTGAATTACAGACACAGTAACGATGTTCTGTAGGGATTCCTAGGTATCGGCCCGTTAAATAAGCAGAGGGTAAGCAATTAAACCTCGCACGAGAAAACAAAAATCTATAATGGGGAAATGTTAGTTCTGTTAAATATGACAGTTGAGATGAACAAAAACTCAGCCCAAAATGTAATGGGGAGCAGGATGTAGTTGCCTTAGAATATAAATACTGATAATCAAGATTCCTTATTCTCTGGCTGATGATATAATTGGCCTTTTCAGAGTCCCAGGATGATAAGAGTTCTGTGGACAAGCCTAAACATTTTAGCTTATTATTATAGATTTTGATCCACGAGCTTGTAAAAGGGTCTCTCCATATTAAGTGGAGGTACCCTAAAGAAGGACCGGAATAAGCTACCTTGATCCAGAATCTAAAGGCATGTAGCCAAGCCGTGTGTTCTATCGAATTTATTCCAGCCTTGAGTCTAAGACCAGCTGGGGAAACACAGTTTGGCATACCGAAAATGGCCCGTAAAAAGCTCGAAAGAACCCTTTCTACTTTTTTATTGAATTCTGTAACCCAAATTGGTACTCCATAGAGAAGATGTCAAAGTATTTTAATTTTAAAGATTTTCATGGCAGCAGGGATGTAACAGCCTCCTTTAGTATAATAAAATCTAATAGAAGCTCTGGAGACGTTTTGTGCTGATTGAATTACAGTCTGTATATGAAGGGACCATGAAAGTGAGGAACAGAATAAAATACCTAGGTATTTAAAAAAAATTACTTGCTCAAAAGTTTTATCTTTTACTTTCCAATGGTGTGTCAGTTTTCTTTTGGAGAAAACCATTATTTTAGACTTTTGGAAATTAATAGCAAGAAAAAAATTTTCACAATAGCACATAAAGGCCCTAAGAAGGCGTTTAAGGCCAATCTCCGAAAAAGACATCAGAACCGTGTCATCAGCATATAATAAAAAGGGACAATTTAATCCTGCTAATTTTGGGGAATGAAAATTTTCATTGCAGCAAATTGTGCTTAAATCATTTAAAAAAAGATTAAATAAGGAGGGGGCCAAAACACAACCTTGCCGCACTCCTACTTGTGCTGGTATAGGTCTGGTCAATTCATCGTTTATCCCATATCTCACCCTCAGAGAAGTACTATGGTATAACTGGCTTATTAGAAATAAAAGACGCTTATCTATAGAGGTCGCATTTAGTTTGGCCCATAGAAGATTCCTTGGGACTGAATCGAATGCAGTCTTGAGGTCCATAAAAGCGACAAAACGTCCCCTATTTTTGTTGCTCATATATTTTTCTGCCAGGAATCGTAATATTAAACAGTGATCAATAGTGGATCTATTTGGTCGAAAACCTGCTTGCTCGGGACCCAGAATATTTTTGTCTTCTATCCAGGATTGTAGTTTGACATTCAAGAAAGATGCATATACTTTGCCCACTACAGATAGAAGACTGATGGGCCTACAGTTTACAGGATCATCCTTATCACCTTTTTTAAATAAGGGAACGATGACTGCTTCAAGCCAGGATGAGGGTATCTTCCCAGTCAAATTTATCTGGGTAAAAAGGGATGAGAGCAGTGGAGCCCACCATTGGATGTTAGTTTTGAGCATTTCTGGTAAGATTGTATCTATTCCAGGGGCCTTTCCGCTTTTTAGATTTTTAATTAGACATATTACTTCATCTTGGGCAACCGGCGACCAATCAGGACAAGAATCTAAGCTGACTTGAGGCGATAATCCATAGGAATTATCACTATATTTAACAAACTGCAGGGAAAAATGGTGTTCCCAGATATCAGATGGAATATTACATTGCTGAAAGTTTGTAGAACCTAAAGCAATTGTAACAATTGCCCAAAAAAGTTTGGAATCGTTGTTTAGGGAAGCATTTATTAGAATCTTCCAACTTTCTTGTTGTACCTGGTCTTTTTTTTGGGCAATTAGCTTTTTATAAGTTCTTTTAGCTGAGTAATATTCAGGAGGGAGAATTTTTGCGTTTGTTGCTCTATAGATATTATATATTTCTCTTAATACAATTTAGCGGCCTTACATTCATTATCATACCAGTTGGGTTTCATTTGGTTTATTGGACTGCGAGGACGACTAGCTTTTTTTTGAAACTTTTCCAAAGCAGAAGATAGCTTAGAGTATTCTAACAAGATCTCTGCACTAGAGTTCGAATTTATTGTTTGATCTCTAGAGTTTAGGGCCGTTGGAGAAAATAAAAATTTCTCAAACTTGGAGCTGGTCCTATCGGACCACTGCACTCTCTTATAATAAACGTTTCCAGGTGTTAAATTTTCGTATAAAAATTTTGTGGAAGAATTATGGGCCACCATAACAGAGATATTTAGTATTAAGGGGAGATGGTCACTTTCTAACCTATCACCAACAGAAAAGGTGGTGATATTTGAAATTAGAGAAGGGGATAGCAGCACGTAGTCCACCACGCTGCTGCCCCGCCCAGAAATATACCTGAACTCTGCAGATGAATCAACCTCTTTGATTCATTACTATGTCTAATCGAGCCACTAATTGGACCAAATAAATCCCAGCAAGGTTAATTTTATGGTCTTTAGAGCTTCTATAATAATGCGGAATTAAAAATTCTGTGTTAAGTTCACCCCAAAGGGGGGAAGCCTTCAGGGTATCATTATTTGGGCCGATTCTAGCATTTAGATCTCCTAGAAGTATAAGTTGGGCCTTTGGATGTTTATGTTCTAGGTGGATTATATAGTTTTCCAACTGTTGCCAAACTAAGATCAACTTGCCCTTTGGAAGAGATGGAGGTATGTAAACATTTATTATAAGAATGGATGCCATATTTAATTCTATTAGAGCTGCAATTGCTATTTGTTCACAAGGGGCAGTTTTCTTAATCTTTGCAACAACTCTAGAGGAAATTAATATTGCTAGACCAGCCTTTGGTCTTCCTCTGTTTTTTTCCTGAATAGCTTTTAATTCTAGAGTTTGAAAACCGTGCAAAGCAATATTTTTGATGGACCAGGTTTCTTGCAAGCAAATTGCATCATAGGAACTCAAAAATTCTAGACATCCAGGGCTATTTAATTTTGAAGCCCAGCCAGCGACATTCCAGGAAACAATTTTTATCAAGTTCAAATTTAGATCCCTTTTTATTATTTTTTCCCTTTGTGGAAGACAGGATAGTTCAGTGTGGGCATTTATTATAGACTTAAAATGACAGTTTGGTTTCTGTGCAAAGATTAATGGTGAAGGAGAAGTTTGTCAGGTTGATGCGTGAGTCTCATGAATTATTGCCTCGCACATTATATTGGGTATACATACATTTGAATAGGGTTGTGGCAGAATTGTTTGAGAAGCCTTTGGAGGGGATAATTGCTTGTTAGTGGGAGAACCCAATTCAAAATCCTCCAAAGCTCTGGACCCTGTTCTTTTGGCTCTAAGGTTATTGAGAAGGTTTTGTAATTTATTTATAACCACGGTTTGTTCGCAGTCAGTAAATGAGTGGAAACTATTTACTAATTCTGTTTCCCCTTCACACATAAAATCAAACGAAATTTCTTGGGTTGTCTTAATATTTGCTGGATTTGTAAACTGAGATTTCTGGGCAGTTATCAATGTTGATAAAGAATAAGAGCTTGCCACGTCTATAGTGATATAATCAGAGATAGTGGAATTGGATGCTTCCAAACCTAATTTTGACTGCGATGAGGAGTGCAGGAAAGCCTCATTTTCTGTGGACGTAAGTGGTCTAATTGGAGATGACTGGTTTTTCAATTGGTTATGGGTGATAGAGGAAGTTTGATCCACTTTTGTTTCACCCGTTCCAGAATTTAAAGGAGTGCTACTTTCCTCTAAATAAGATTTGTCATTTTCCATTGGTAAAAAAGGATTTATTGGCAGCATTTTTTTTGTAACTAAAGGTATGGGTTTAGCTATGTTGGTAAAATGTCTCTGAACAGTTATTCCATGTCTGTTAAAGAGATATGAGTTGGCTATTATCTGGGCTGTTGCTATCGATGATTTAAAGGTGAGTAGGACCGATGTATTCATTTGCGGGTCGTAGAGAAGTTCCATATTTTGTATATCGCCTGGTCGTAAGGTTACCATTCCCAGAGTTTGAAGAACATGGCAAATCCTTTGCTTTCTCATAGCTACTTTTTCATTGGTTCTGAAGACAGGGAGATTTAGCACTGCAAGCTTGTTCGGGTTATATTTAAGAGACCAATGATCATTACCATTTTTCCGATTCAGGTTTTTTTCGTTAAAAGAATCTTTAACATTTGTAATCCTTGGGGTGGTATCTATGAGATACTCAGAAATACACCAACTGGGAGCCTCTGGGTTAGATCCATCCTAGGAAGCAATTTTATCTGGCCCCTGGCAAGTCCTATCATAATTTAATGGTAGCAAAAATATGCAATTTATAAGAACAAGAAAATAAAAGCTGAAAGGGACAGAACTATTCTACACTTTAATGTTACCTCTCTTATTGGGCAATATATGCAATGCCTAAACATGTCGGAGCATGTTTACCTATAGCTAAAAAATCATTGGTGCTAGGTGACTAGCTTTATAAACCCTGATGAAGAGATTGGTTTACGTGGTAAGGTATATTTCCAGGGCCCCCAATCACTATCTCAAGAAAAAAAACAGCTATCTGAGATGACACGTATTGGCTCTCTGTGGTATAATGCACAGTGTTATTTTCTGTCATAAAGTTGAGAAATGAAAGGTAGGATAGTTGTGGCAGTATGATAATTTTAAAGCCTTCTAGAAAAATATGAGCTTTAGAGTTGATATGAATTTTGAAACCAAATACTCTCCTGGATCTTCTCAGTCTAAGTCCTTATCCCTTATACCATATGTATAATACTATAGTGGGGTGCATCCTGCCTTTTCAGAATACTTTAGATCCCACCTTGTATGTTCCAGAAACCACATACAAAACAAATTTGCTGAAATGGCAAATAATTACATCTTATAAGTTTGAATTTACTAGTGCGAGGTCATGGGTGTGCAGAGGGCGGAGGAAGGTGTAGAGACGCCAAGGAAGTATGAATTTCAGCAACATCATTACTTTGAACGACTTGTAAACATCATCCTTTCTAACAGTGAACTTGAGCGGTCAAGTGCCTGTAAGCTTGGAAGCAAAAATAGAGCAGTGGTTTCTGCATATTTGGGGCACTTCACAGATGTATATTAAGTTTGTAAATTAAAAGAAAAAGAAATGTTGGGGGATGGAACAAATGGCCCAACAAAGACCTATTCTCAGTGATTTCCAAAATATTGAGGGCAACTGAGTCATAGAATGTTGAGAGTGTCAGTTGACGAGGGCAAATTGAGTTGAACAGGATTCATGCATTCATTTACAGTGTTTTTATTCTATTCTTCCAGTCCAAAACGACTCCTGGAGAAGGACATTAGGGTTTTGGTGTATATCTACATCATGAAATAAAAAACATTTTGTCTCTGTGCTAAAAAGGAGGAAAAGGAAGGAAGGGTGAATCTGTCAGTTTTGGCTTATCTGCGTTTCTCATTTTTCTACTGTTAAATTCAGGTTTCCACAACAATTTGTGATTTTCTTTTTAAGGTGTTCATGAATATCCAGCATTTTCATGCAAATTTCTCTTGATGCAGTTTGCCTAATGCAATTTTTGTACGCTATTGTCATGAATGTATGCATTTTTCATGCACAGTTTACCCTCATCTATACATTTTGTGTGCTCATTACTTGGCTAAAGAACTGCACCGAAAAACTCCAGAGAAGTATTTCGATCTGTATATTGCTTTGGAAACTGCAAATTATGAACGTTTGCCTTCAAATGTGAACTGAATCAATTTCTCCCCCATTCCTAAAAGAAGGGCATCTTTCCGTTATGTTCAGAGACTTGAGACTCTTCAAAATAAGAACATGGACTCAGGCTATGTATAGCAGATGAACAGGTTTATTTTAGAGTTCTGCCCTTGCTTGCAGTTACACGTAGACTGATGTTCTTTCCTTCCAGAATTCCTTTTCCCCCTGTCTGCTTTCTGTATGTCTTGAAGTGGACTAGTCTACATTTAACTCAGGGCATTCTGGAACCCTGGTATGGATCAAGGAATGAATGGATCTGCCATAAACATTATGCTTCCCTCCCTCCTCCCCACACCACCTCACTTCTTACTCGCCAGAAACCTCTTCACCTCGAATAAAGCACTGAGGTTCAGGGCTTCTTTAGAGCTATATAGCACAGTCAGCAGAATAAAGTTTCCGGAGGGCAGGAAAGAAAGAAAAAAGTATCTTTTTTCCTCTCCTCTCCAAACTCTACACACACCATCCCCCACTTGTTCATATTCATAGTCAACATAATGAATTGTTGCTCAGGTGGGTGAGTGGAAAAGTGTTAGCTCTGCTGGGTATTCAAACATACAACTTTCCACCTTAGATTCTCTGGTTTGGGATGTGAGATACTTATGAATTTGAGAGTATAGTGCCTAGATACTAAAACCTGGTTTTTCTTGCTACTGCTGACTGGAAAAAGAGCTGCAATACTACTAATAAAACGAGCCTAGAAAACAAAGCTGTCAACCATTCCTAACATTTTCAGCTAGGTAGGAAATGCAGGTTTGTTACTTGCAGCAGCAGCAGAACGCAATAAAACTTGAAGAGGCAGCTTTGGCTAAAGAAAGGATGCAAATGAAGCAGAGCAAAGTATTATTGCCTTAGGTATCTCCTGGACACTGTTCTGTTTCAGAAAAATACCCTATGCTTGCCAGCATCTTAGCTTGGAGGGCTAGGGTAAGCTATATGCATGCACTGATACATGTTGAAGGTGATCAGAAATGATAGCACAACTGTTCAGATATAATTTCTGCAGTCATTTCACTTAGAAGACTCAAAATTATTTAATCCCTTCTTTAGAAAGAGCTTCTCAAATGCTCTAATAATATCCTTTGAAGAAATGAACATCAATTGAAATGAATTATTGTTTTGTATTTGGGCTCATGTTAAACCAGTGACATTGCTAAGAATAGTAACTGAGTTCCCCTCCAATGCTTGTTTCCCCCCAAAGTTGACATACATTTTTTTTTACCAACAATATATTAATTATTCCTCTATGCATATCAACACAAAGACAAGTATCCAATTAGCACATTCTGTCTGCATGCACATGTAACTGCACACATTGTGATGCGATGAGGGCCATACATTAATCTAATTTTAAACCCTTTAAAAATCAACCAGATAACCAAACACACACACAAATGTGTAAGGCCTCATTCCTGACTTCTAACAGAGCAGAGCAGAGAGAGCTGTTGAAGTTGGTCTACAGGTGAGGACATATAAGCAAGCCAGCTTTCAGAGAGCGATCACACAGAGCGAGTGAACAGGGAGGGCAAACAGGAGTTTGACAAAGGAGTTCGACAGGGGGGGTCAAGGGGGAGGTCCCTAAAAAAAACACAACCAAACAAATTACTAATTCTCCTTGTACAGCGCACTGGATACCAGTGGGACTCTCAAGTTTACCCTGAAGTAGGAGAGGACAAAGCACAGGCCACTCCAAAACAAGTAGTTAGAAAGAAACAAAAGATAGAAGAGAGTATGGATGGGAAGGATACTCCAGCGGTTGTGACCTGCAAGGTGTGTGCCATGTTTGTTTTCTTGCCTGAGAACAACATGGCGTACACCTGCAACAAGTGCAAGCTCACGGCACTGTTGGAAGAAAAGTTGAGAGGCCTGGAATGGCGGGTGGCCACACTGAGGACTATAAGAGAAGATGGAGCATTCTTAGACAGAACGCTGGAACAACAGCAGCAAAGAGAGGTGGAGGTGGAGGAGCAACAACATGTGGTAGCAGAAGAGGAGACTGCTTTGGAGAGGAATAACGAAGTGGAGGAAACTCCGTGGGAAAGGGTGATAGTTAGGAGCAGAAGAGCTAGAAAACACCCTTCACCAGTGGAGCTATGGAACCGCTTTCAACCACTCGAGGAGGAGACTGGAGGACAGCCTGTGGTGGAAGAATTACAGGAGACCCCATGTGACAATGAGCAAGAGGCTGAAGCTCAATCAAGCAGGGACAATGAAACCACGCCCCACAACAAGACGAGAAGAGTACTAGTAGTGGAAGACTCCCTACTGCGTGGGATCAAAACCCAAGTATGCCGAGAAGATCCGTGGATTCGCCAGGTATGCTGTCTACCAGAAGGATGGATTAGAGATGTGATGGAAAGGTTGCCATCACTCATTAAGCCCACCGACAGGTATCCCTTTCTCCTCATCCACGTGGGAACAAATGATACTGCCAAACGGAGCTATGAAGAAATCACATCAGACTTTGAAGCTCTGGGAAGGAAACTCAAGGACTTTGGGGCCCAGATAGTTTTTTCATCCATCCTTCCAGTACTTGGAAGAGGAGCAGAAAGGGAAAGAAAAATACTCCGTGTGAATGAATGGCTATGAAGGTGGTGCAGATCTGAGAGGGACCATGGGCTATGGTTTCTGGAAGATGGACTGCTGGCAAGTGATGGGTTGCATCTCACAAGGACTGGGAAGAATATGTTTGGCCACAGCATGGAGAAGTTCATCAGGAGGGCTTTAAACTGAATCCTAAAGGGGAGGGAGACGTAAACTTGGTGGTAAGAACTGTTGAAGGCTTATGCACAGTAGTGGGACCAGAGAGATCGGCTCTAATAGGGCCCAGTAACAGCCCTCAGAAAAATGTAGTAAGGAAGCCAAGCCATAAATCACATGGTCTTCGATGTCTGTATACTAATGCGCAGAGCATGGGAAACAAGCAGGACGAACTTGAACTCTTAATACAGGAGGGCAATTATGACTTGATAGGTATAACTGAAACATGGTGGGATGACTCCCATGACTGGAATACAGAAATTGAAAGATACAACTTGTTCAAGAAGAACAGAAGGAATAAAAAGGGAGGTGGAGTTGTGCTATATGTTAAAAATATATATCCCTGCACAGAAATACAGGAAGATGAACTTGGTAGCTCCACCGAGAGTATCTGGATTAAAATTAATGGGGCAAGTAATAAAAGGAATGTGGTGCTTGGATTCTACTACTGACCACGCAATCAAGGAGAAGACGAGAATGTAACTTTTGAAAAGCAAATTGCCAATGTTTCGAGGAGGCATGATGTAGTAGTAATGGGGGATTTCAATTATCCCGATATCTGTTGGGAGACAAATTCTGCCAAACACAGCCCCTCCAATAAATTTCTGAGTTGTGTTGGAGATAACTTCCTCCTACAGAAAGTGGAGGAAGCAACCAGAGGATCAGCTATCCTGGATTTGATTCTAACCAATAGAGATGATTTGGTGGATGAAGTGGCAGTTACGGGAACTCTGGGAGAAAGTGACCACACCATACTTGAATTCTTGATTTTAACAGAAGTGAAAGCTGAGAGTAGCCATACACGCACCCTGGCCTTCAGAAACGCTGATTTTAATAAACTCAGAACAATTGTAACTACGGGTCCATGGCAAGCCACCCTAATGAGAAAAGGAGTCCAAGATGGGTGGGAGTTTCTAAAAAAGGAAATTCTAAAAGCACAATGGCAAGCAATTCCAACAAGGAAAAAAGGGGGGAAACAACAAAAGAAGCCAATGTGGCTTCACAAAAAGCTTAGAGATGACCTGAAAACAAAAAAGGACACATACAGGAAGTGGAAAGAAAGCCAGGCCACAAAGGAAGAGTACAGGCAGGTATCACGGAATTGCCAGGATGGTGTCAGGAAGGCTAAAGCTGAGCATGAGCTGGGGCTAGTGAGGGATGCTAAAAGTAACAAAAAAGCTTTCTTCAGGTATGTCCATAGTAAAAGACAGAGAAAAGAAATGGTGGCACAGCTACTCAATGAGGATGGCAAAATGATAACAGATGACAAAGAAAAGGCAGAAGTGCTCAATTCCTACTTTGGCTCAGTCTTCTCCCAAAAAAGGGTCTATGACCCTCCCAGGAAACATGAAGTAGAAGGGGCAGGATTGGAGCTTGAGATTGATAGACAAATGGTCAAGGAATACCTCTGAACGAGTTCAAATATCCAGGGCCTGATAAACTGCATCCTAGAATATTGAAGGAACTGGCTGAAGAACTCTCAGAACCGCTGTCTGTTATCTTTGCGAAATAATGGAGGACCGGTGAAGTGGTGGATGACTGGAGGAGAGCTAATGTTGTCCCTATCTTCAAAAAGGGCAAGAAGGAGGAACCGGGGAACTACAGACCAGTCAGCCTAACATCAATCCCTGGAAAAACTCTGGAGCAGATTATAAAGCAGTAAATCTGTAAGCACCTTGAAAACAATGCAGTGATTACTAGGAGCCAACATGGGCAAATGCTATATTAGGCTCCATTAACAGAAGTATAGTTTCCAAACCGTGTGAAGCACTAGTTCCCCTCTATTCAGCACTGGTTAGGCCTCATCTTGAATACTGCGTCCAGTTCTGGTCTCCGCACTTCAAGAAGGATGCAGACAAACTGGAACAGGTTCAGAGGAGGGCAACAAGGATGATCAGGGGACTAGAAACAAAGCCCTATGAGGAGAGACTGAAGGAACTGGGCATGTTTAACCTGGAGAAGAGAAAACTGAGGGGAGATATGATAGCACTCTTCAAGTACTTGAAAGGTTGCCACACAGAGGACGGCTGGGATCTCTTCTCGATCGTCCCAGAGTGCAGGACACAGAATAATGGGCTCAAGTTGCAGGAAGCCAGATTTCGACTGGACATCAGGAAAAACATCCTAACTGTTAGAGCCATACGACAATGGAACAAATTACCTCTGACACTGGAGGCATTCAAGAAGCAGCTGAACAGCCATCTGTCGGGAATGCTTTGATTTGGATTCCTGCATTGAGCAGAGGTTGGACTCGATGGCCTTATAGGCCCCTTCCAACTCTACCATTCTATGATTCTATGATTTCTATGGACTCAAGTCACTTGGACCAGTTTTCTGTCTTGACACAGTGACTCCCACACCATTGTGGCACTCATGTATGTAGAAGGATGTTGACTCCAATGCTACATTAGTGAACATATTTCATAAGCGTACTTAGTCAGAAATCTAGTGTCATTGAAGGGAGATCTCACTAATATAGACAAGTTTCTTAAGTCATCATTTCATAACTATTTCCTCACTTTTTTACATCTCAAATGATTATATGAATTGGGCCTCAAGTTTTTCATTATTTCATTAAGTTAGGGCCAACACTGGACAACCTGCTTCCCTAAGGCTCCTATGGTGTGGTAGCTATCAATATTATCAGAAGGTCAGATGGCTAATCAGAAGAAGTGTAAAGCAAAGATAGATGTGTTGGGAGAGAAAAGAACAGAGAATCTTCTTACTCTTATTCATTTCTCAGACCTCTTTCTGAAGTGAAGGGTCAAGTTTGTAAAGAAATTTTGAGCAGCCATGTTAAAAGGTAGGGGCAGGGCATTACAGGTAGAGGTTTCCAACCCTGCTTGGATATGGATATATTTGCAGAGGAACCCTAGTCAAGCTTTATCAATACCACAATCAAAACCATATCTACTGAGAAGTAAGTCCTATTGAGTTCTGTGGGGCTTAGTCCCTTAGTGTGTTTAGAATTGCAGCCTTTGGGGGCATCCATCTTTACTCCTGAGTGCTCCCATCTAACATCTACACAACACTAGACTCCTTTCTTCCTACAATAGCCTTCTGGTAATTGGCCTGGCTTGAGGACACTTAAACCCTTTTTGCCAGAAGCAAGTTGGCTAGATTAAATGTTCCCTATCCAGGCTCCATCTTTTAGCTAAGATTTCTATCTTAATTTCCAATCAGAGAAATGTTTGTTTGAATTGTATGTGCCAAGCAACTGTGGTTGATGCATAATATATCATGCTTAATGACATCACTAAGGCCCACCCCATGACATCACTTGGGCCCACCCATGGCATCACTCAGGCACACCCCTATGACATCACTAGGGCCTGCCCCCAAAATCTCAGGGTTTGGGATGCTTCTGACCTGGCAACCCTACGACAACATTAATACAAAACAAAAGTTTAGAAACAGAATCAGACCACATTACAATGCAACAGTAGTAAACCATTTAGGGAGAGTGGTGCTGAGAACAATATGCATAACATTCTTACTGCCATCAATGAGATTGTGCCTTTAACTTTGTAAAATATTTACTGCATAATAGACTTCCATTCATAAAGTTGTACAAAATTCTGGATAAACATGCAAGAAAGCTTTCTGAATGATAGGTTCATGATACACTTTTTCAGAGAGAGAGAGAGAAATGCATAGCACCTAAAAATTATACTTCAGAACAATTGTAACTTTGTTTTTTTCCTAGAATTAAAGTCATGTAAATTTTAATCAAAATTAAGGTTAGCTGTCTTTTCTTTTTCAAGTGCAAGAAAAAACAAATTTGCTAAATGCCTGTGACTCACTGAACCTTGAAAAACCCTCTTGTTGATCTGCACACATTGAGAAAATCAGAAATTAAGCCTGAAATGCAGCCAGCCAGCCAGCCAGCTGTATTGTGCACAGCAGTATTTCTATTCCTCTACAGCTATTTTCATCCTTTGCCATCAAGTACTCAAGAAAGAGAAGAAAAAATAGCCACTACAATTGTGAGTATAGTGAGTGCTTTAAAAGAGTAAATTATTATTATTATTATTATTATTATTATTATTATTATTATTATTATTATTATCTTTATTTATACCACACCATTTTTCCAAATCTGGAACTTAGTAACTTAGGGTAGGTATTTTTTCAGATTACTTTAAATTATCTCTTTATTTCACCCTTTAGCAATAAGCACCCCAATCCTGCTCTACTCATCATACTAACACAACTGAACTGAAACTGAAAAACAGAGCAAAGCAAAGTCCAAGAGCAGATAATACAGAGTTCTAATATTTAACTCTTCAAGGGTCATGTTACGACACAGGCTTTCTTTTTTCAGGATCACTTAAGTAATTATATAAGATCCTCCATGGCGCAGAGTGGTAAGTGGCGGTAACGCAGCCAAAAGCTCTGCTCACGGCCGGAGTTCGATTCCAACGGAAGGAGGAAGTCGAATCTCCAGTAAAAGGGGTCGAGGTCCACTCAGCCTTCCAGCCATCCGTGGTTGGTAAAATGAGTACCAGGCATATGCTGGGGGGTAAAGAAAGGCCGGGGAAGGAACTGGCAATCCCACCCTATATATACGGTCTGCCTAGTAAACGTCGCAAGACGTCACCCTAAGAGTCGGAAACGACTCGCACTACAAGTGCGGGGACACCTTTACCTTTTTAAGTAATTATAGCATGATTGTGATCATGGAAAATCCACCCTCAATCAGGGAACATCTTGAGTAAGCAGACTTTTGGGGGCTCTTCCAGATGAGCCTTCTGTTGTGCACTCACCCTGCCTTATTCACTGAATTTTTCAGGGGGTTCTATTCTTAAATTTCTTCTCTTAAAACAAGTGGTCATTCTTTAAACGGAGGCTGTCATTGTCATATCACAAATTAGAAAGGCAATTTCTCCAAAAAAAAATCCTGTGGGGGGGATGTAGGACAGCTCAGGATGGTGGTGCCCCCTTGTACCTTCCCCAGCTACAGGGCTGCATCCCCTCCAACCACTAGGTAATACTACACAATTTGACTTCAAATTGACTTTTTACTTAGATCCCAAATTAATCTTTGCTACTATACAAACTGTCATGTTTCTCTTTGCATGCTTTAATTTGAATCGTACACTTTAATTTGGATTCCTGCATTGAGCAGAGGGTTGGACTCAGTGGCATTAGAGGTCACTTCCAACTCTACAATTCTATCTGCTTTCTGCCTAACCAGGAACCTCTATGTTTTACTTAAAACATATCTACGTAACCATCAGCCTTAAGATTTTCAAAAATGTGAAGCAGGAATTGCTTCTTTATCCCAGAATTCTAGTCATGTAACTGGATATCTGTAACCCCAGCAGAGATTTATTTGGCCTGCAATATCCATCTTAGAACTGAATCTACAAGCTGACCTGAGCCTACAAGCTGACCTTATGGCTACAACATCCAATATAATTTTTGTACTTTTTAAAACATTTCTTCGTTCTGCCCTCCCACTGCTTTGTGTACCAGCTTGCCTGATGAAGAATTCTGGAGAACTCAGCTGCTATAATTTTGTGACATAAAATAAAGAGTCATCATTAGAATTCCCTCTTACCTGCATGTAAATGTAAACTTTTCCCCTTCCCGAACTGTTTGGATATTTGTATATCTTAGTTTATGCTATGAGTCTGAAGCCTTCTTCTAGGTTTATTTTTTGCAGACATATATATAAGCTCAGACATTTGGAGACAGCAACTGTGGAAAAAGGCCTGAGACTAAAATGCCTCTTAAAAAACAACATCACCACACAATTTACCTTCCACAATTACATAGCAACCTACATGTCACATTTCAAGCGCACACCCCCACACAGGGCCAGTTCTAAAGGGCGGCCAGGTTGGGCACTGGCCCGAGGGACCCGGAGCTACAGGAGCCCCTGAGGGGCCCTCCACTCCCCTTCCATGATCCGCACCCCCGATGCCCCCCACTTACCTGTCAGCCGGCTTTTTAACACTGCCCTTAATGAAGATGGCAGCTGCAGCTTCCCTAAGGTACTGAAGCCGCTGCCGCCATCTTAGCTGATGGCAGAGATGTGCGCACGTAGCACACACGTGTGCCATCAACAAAGATGGTGGTGGAGGCTTCATTCCCCTTAGAGAAAGTGCAGCCGCCATCTTCATTAAGGGCAATGGTAAAGACTAGACAGGTAGGGGGGCGGTGGGGGGGCCGCACGTGCGTGCACACACACACACACACACCGGGGGGCCAGGGCAAGCTGATGCCCAAGGGCCCCCGCATGCCTGGAGCTGGCCCTGCCTCCCCACAGGCTGTAATTCCCCAACCCCCCAAATGGCTGTCTACCAAGAGAAAATTGGCAGTCTCTCCCAGTTCTTACTTTTTACTTCCAGCTTCCTACTTGTTGAAAGATGCTAATGGTCCATTTTTCTGTGTGTACATCCCAGGTGCCAGAACTCTGCCCCTACAGGTGTACCCAAGCCCCATATGGCCATATCTGATGGTGGGTCTACCACCTGTCAACCCTTCCCGATTTCATAGTTAAAAATGGCAGTTATTTCCTATGAAAATTTGTCATCTATTGAAAATCATGGGTGATCACTGCTCCTCACAAGTATGTTTGAGAGTCCTCTTTAGCCTAGATTACTTGAATTGTTTTCTTTTCTTTTCTATGCTCCCTGTTTTTCCAACCATTCTTGATATCTCCCTCCCAAAACTCAATATTATTATTTTTTTGGAACCTGGATTTGATTGTATATGTTTGACTATTCATCATTGTCCTGAATGCCAGATTGTAGTTTCACACTAACATACTTAGATCTAGGGGGAGGTGAAGAGGAAAACAGACTGAACTCACTCAGTTAACTGGGGAATGAGCAGGTAGTTTCCCCCTCCCAGGCTGAAAATTAACCGTTAACATTTGGAACTTCCTCTTGCTCAGGAATTATGCTGAATTGAGATGGGGTGACAGCATGAGATGGGGTGTCACAGGCTGGCCTTAGCTTCAAGGTGGCCCGGACAATCTCCACAGCACTCTCTCATGAAATTGCATGTAGAAACTAAGGACTGCTGTTCCAAATGACAAAAAAGGGAAAAGCCCTGCTAAGTGTGCATATTTGTGGCCCTAAGGGGGTGTGGTCAAAGAAGTTAATAGGGGCATTATTAACTCTCGGTCTTTTCAACTCAACTGGAGACTTTTGTGCTATATTTCCTACCTCAGAGCTACTCATTCCACGCTCCAGGAGATTTCTGCCTGCACATTTATCCCAGGTGAGTGCAGGAATCTGTGGTGTATATTTGACCCGCCACGTCTACAGCAACATTCATCTACCTGCTAGCATAGCGTATGGCAATATAAAAGGAACTGGCATATACACAAGAAAGCCTGGTTACCCTGATGCTTCATTACATTAGACAGCATGTAATGATGTTTATGGAGACATAATTTTATTGATCCATTTGATCAATCCTTTTAACAGCCGACTTAACGTAAAGGTTCTAATCAAACTTGACAAATGTGATAAAATCAATATTTTCTTGATCAGTCCACTGTAGAAAAATGAAACATTTGGTGGGACATCATATAAAATTTCCATCTGTGCTAGCAGGGGTGAGGCTGGGACAGAGCGGTACCCATTTTTCTGAAGCATTTGTTCATGTGGAGGGTATTCCAGTAGGACCTATGTCTCCATTCTGAGGGTGTCATTATCTACCATAGAGGGCAGAATGCTTTCTTCTCTAGAAAGGGCAGAGAGTTATGCTTGTGGGAGGTAAAAACAGCAATTCAGGTGGCAGTTTTATACAGTTTAAAAGAAAAAATGCCATCACCACAATAATAAGCATCTGCTCTCCACCAAGACAGGTCATAATATTTCAGCTCTGCAATGAGAAGACTGAGGGAAGGTATGATAACACTCTTCAAGTACTTGAACGGTTGTCACAGAGGAGGGCCAGGATCTCTTCTCAATCATCCCCAAGTGCAGGACATGGAATAATGGGCTCAAGTTGTAGGAAGTTAGATTTTACCTGAACATCAGGAAAAACTTCCTGTTAGAGCAGTACAACAATGAAACCAATCACCTAGGGAGATGGTGGGCTCTCCAACACTGGAGGTATTCAAGAGGCAGCTGGACACCTGCAAGGTATGCTTTAACTTGGATTCCTGCATTGAGCAAGGAGTTGGACTTGATGGCCTTATAGGCCCCTTCCAACTCTACTACTCTATGATTCTATGAAAGGGGGTGGCAAACTGGGGCTATTTCAGTTCAGCCTTAGTATGCAGAGAAGTCTCAAATTGGATAGAAGACCTTATGCACACACAACTGGCTACAATGGCTCCTTGATTTCCCTTCTCTCTTCATGCATTCAGAATGCATGTGAAGGGAGAGTATGAAAGAGACTACAGTGGCTACACTACAAATAGGGCTCAAAAACGTTTAAATCAGTCTATCAGGATATACAGACACATGAACATTACAGGATTCATATTAATATAGCTTGCCCATTAATTCATGAGATCCACAATGGATCTGATTTTGAATTCATGTGTAAACTACTCCAACATGGTTGACAATAATACCAACTATCCAAAAATATATGCATCACTTCTGAAGGCTACATTTTAACAGCCAACATACTTGCTGCCAGACACCAAAATTAGATTAGAGATTATCAATGCTAAAGGTTTCATTTCTGAGGTTTATAAATGCTGATGGTCAAAGAGAATCAAGAAAAGATAACCACTCTAGCCCTCTTCAGGCATTATAAAGTGTTAAGTTACCATGGACTCACCTCATGTGGTAACATAATGCTGTTCTGGCTCCTGCCTAAACACAACAGCAGGTGCACTTATGTATGAGTAAAGAAGCAATACTTTATTAAAGCAGAGTAACGGTACAGACTTTGAGGCATAGAAGAGCCAGATCCAGTCCAGGAACTCTTACAAGGCAAAACCCTAGCAGGAACAAGTCTACTCTAGGTGCAAGGGCCAGGGTCCACAAGTCTAAGATCAGTAACAAGAATGCCAAGGCCGTATGGAAGCTGAAAAGTTGTTCCAACAAGTGTCCCCACTTACCTGCCAAGCTTTTAAGCAGAGGTGGAGATGTCAAGCTACTTGCAAGAATCCCTGTTCCTGTGAGCATCCCTGGCCTGAAAGTGGGGGGCTTCTCTGAAGCGAACAAGTCTTCTCCCTTCTCTGGATGTTCTGCCTTTCCCTCAAAGATGGTGCTGCATTTGCTTCCTCCCCTGAACTCTCCTGCTCTGTCACAGCAGGCTGCTTCCCTGAGCCCCCCTCCACAAGCTGGGTAGGAGCAGCCCCTGGGTCTCCCTCCTCCTCAGGTTCTGGTGCCGTCCGGGGTCAGAGGGAAGTCTTCTTAACCCCCTCCTTCTCTTCCAAGTTCTCATCCTCATTCTCCAGGGCCTCCCCCTCCTGATCTGAATCCAAGGGCTCACATGGAACCATAACAAATGTCAGGAGAGGAATTATGCTTAATTAGGAAGAAAATCTATGTAACATGTTGGTCAGAGTTTGGGAAGAAATATGGCAGTGCTTCCGTGAAGATCACCTATAGGATTATGATGGGCAGTGTGTCACCCTGGTGCAAATCAGGGTTAGTTTTTGTATAAGTGGTGATCTTGTCTCAATATATTCAAGAATTGTGGAAGAGTCCATGCTGGCATTGACTGACCAGGAAAGAGATCATGGGATTGTGGTGGACAACTCAGTGAAACTACTGATACAGCATGCAGTAGCTGTGAAAAAAAGTGAATTCCATGTTAAAGATCATTAAGAAAGGGACTGAAAATAAAAATGCATTTATACAAATCTATAGTCCAACCACACTTAGAATACTGTGTATAGTTCTGGTTGCCACATCTCAAAAAAGATACTGAAGAACTCAAGGAGGTACGGGGGGGAAATAAACCAAAATTATCAGGAAGATTGGAGCAATCCCCTATAGGGCAAGGTTAGAATCCTTAGGGCTATTTAGTTTAGAAAAATTGTGAGAAAGGGGAACACGATGGTTGTTGTTGTTGTTATGTGCCTTCAAGTCGATTACGACTTATGGTGACCCTATGAATCAGGGACCTCCAAGAGCATCTTTCATGAACCATACAATTATGAATGCTGTGAAGGAAGCAGATAGAGGTTTTCTTTCTTTCTCTGTCTCTTGGTATTAGCACAAGTGACACTGGGTAATGGGCGTTTCAAGAAAGACAGCTCTTCACACAGCAGCACAGAGTTAAACTACGGAATTTGCTTCCCCAACTTAGTTGGCCACGAACTTCAAAGGGGATTTGTCTAAAAGCTTTAAAAAGGGGATTAGACAAATTCATGGAGTAGCAACTAATCATGATGGTTATATACCACCTGTAGGATCAGAGGCAACATGCTCCTGGATATCAGTTGCTGGGGAATACGAGTGGGGTGAGTGCCGTTTGTGTTTATGTCCTGGTTCTGCGCTTCACATAGGCTACTATTGCTTAGTGGAGGAACAAATGCTGGGAAGCTATAGAGATATGGAAATTGATTCAGTACATATTGGATGTGGATTTCACCAACAAAAGGGCAATTTTGTTGGAAAAGTAGGTATTCTTTCTCAGGTTTATTGGTTGTGTACACACAGCACCTTAAAGTGGATTTGATGCATCCCATGTGTACTTTTTTTTTTTGCATTATCCACAAGATGTTGTACTCATCTATGTGGTAGCCCACACTTTTTCGTTATATAATTCAGACTTTCCTGATCCACGGATATCGTGAGAACGAAAAAAAAATCCCAACATAAAATTGCATGTTACCTGACTGTGGACATACTGAAGTGCATTGTGTGAAAGGCATTTTTCATATGTGTGGTGATGTTTTGCTGTGTGCTACCTATCACTACACCCCTTACTGCCATTGGTGAGGCCCTCCTCGGTGGCCTGCTGTTGGCTCTGGGACCGGCACAAACCTTTTTTTTAACCTGCTGTTGTGAAAGTCTGGCATATTGGAAAACTTGTATTTAAAAAAACAATTGCCATGGCTCATGAATACACAAATACCTGTTTGCAGGGCCACAATGGACCTCAGGTTTCCAGAAATCAGGGAGGTTGAGGAAATACTAATGGAAGGGAGGGGACAACAAAACATGGTGGGGCAGGTGAAAACCTAGTGGTAGAACATCTGCTTTGCATGCAGAAGATTCTAGATTCAATCTCCCAGCTAGGACTGGGAGAGACCCTTGCCTGAAACTCTGGAGAGCTGCTGCCAGGCAGTGTGAACAATAGGTGGATCAATGGACTGATTCAGTACAAAGCAGTTTTCTATGTTCCTATGTTTGAATATATCCCATCAAACACTACCACTAGCATGGATGGGAAACACTGAGATATGAGTTCAGTCGAAAGTGCTCATTGCACAAATGGAAAAATTGGGTCTGTGCAACCCACATGCACATTAATACTCTGGAGTAGCATTTTTAAGGAACCTTTGTTGGATTGCTTTGAGGAGGGGGGATGTTATGTTCATCGGCTTGTTTCTTGGATGTCCAAGATATATTTGGAATAAAAACTATTAAAAATTAAACACACACACACATACACTGGTGTGTACGCAGCCACTGTTAGTTATAAATTAGAATGACTCAGATTGACACATACAAGAGTGTCAACTTGTTGCAATTCACCCCATCAATTGTGAGTTTTAAAGGGTTATGTCATGGGCCCCAAACAGAACCTTTGACAAAACTGGAACAATTAAGAGTGGGGTACAGATGTTTGGAAGGGGGTTGACAGTGCCAAAGAACGAAATGAAGAAGGCATGGAGGAAAGGCCTCCAGAAGCCTCTGGGCCTGCTAATAGAATTGCTGAGAAAAGCCCCAAACCCTCCCACTTCGCCTACATTCACCCCAGACTTAACAGCCAGGATTTTCCCAGACAGAGCATAGAGAAAGCAATGTGTCAGAGCCAGAGATAACCATATCTCCAAGGTCAAGAAGGCTGGAGAAAAGACTCTTGCAATTAGGCTAATTTCATTCTGCTCCAAGAAAAAGCTCCCCTCCTTGTGACACTTGTGAGAAGAACCAGAATTAACCCATAGAAGTAAGTGTCCTTCTCCTCTCTGATATAAGGATGTAGTAAAGCCTGTTTAGATTTGTTGCAACAACTCATCTGTTGTTGCCTCCACGTACCTAGTATGATCCTGAGATATACCTAGTCGGTTCCTGTGTTGAGACAAGCTTAGCTTGCTCTAGTTCTGTATCCTGATTCATGCCTAGAGTGTGATGCTGTGTTCCTGTACTGTTTTCTGGAATAAAGCTTCATGCAGAAAAATCTAGTTTCCAAGTTCTGAGTCTGCTTCTTTGGTTGGGAGCCAGCACAGATTTTATGCATAAAAGGTACTTAAATCTCAAGGTTGTGGGGGAAGAGTGGAGTTTATTGTAATTTGCAGCTATGTAACTTTTGTTGTTTTTGTAAATAATGTCAAATCCAAATAAATTTCCTGTTTAAAAATGTTCTTAATTAAATAATCAAAGAATATATCTACATTTTTCAGTTGGCCAACAGCATAGTCATCTGTATTTATAACCAGTTCAACACTGTGTACTGCCCAGAGCGTGGCTATTTTTACATATATATTTTTTTTAAAAAAAACACTAAGCATTGCCAAGAAAACAAGAAATAGAAACAAAAAAGCACTAAAAAGGTATAAGTACTAAAAACTGGATAAGCAATTATAATTTTGGTTTTTAAAAGCAAAGATTTGGGCAGTGGGGGAGACAGACAATCAGCATCTTCAGGTTCTACCTTCATCATTTTCAGTTAATGATTGGTGGAGATGCCTAAATCCACTCTAGCACTAGACCAATTGATTCCCTCTGACTCCTGCTGCCAGGTCCACTGGAGGTTTCTGTTGCATCTTGAGCACTCATAAACCCCTTTCATGCATTCACTCCAGGAATAAACACATGTGTGTTCAGGGAGGCATCTGGACTGCAGTCAATGCTCTCAGTCTACATGTTCATTAGAACTTCTGAACTCAGCCTCCATTCAGGCAGCTGTACACTAACGGGGGGGATCCCTTCAAAAGTTCTAATATGTATGGTTCAGGAGTAGAGCCTGCTGTGCTTCTCCTTACATGAATTCAATCGGTGAGCCTCAGACTCAACACCTGAAAAGAGGGTTACTTTGCAGCAGTGGTGGGGAACCTGTACTCCTCTAGATGGTGCTGGGCTGCTTGCAGCCCCCATCGTCCCTGACAATTGGCCATGCTGGTAGGAACTGATGGCAATTTGATCTACACAGCATTGATAAGGTTTTCCCATCCCTGCTCTAGAATATTATTTATCACAAGGTACTCTTAAAGAAGGGGGCATTGAGAAGTATAGTACTATAGAAGTACAGAACAGAGCACTAACCTTCAAAGAGGCATACTTTGCCTTAATCAAAATGAAACAGCAACCCTTAGCCTCTTGACCTGTGCTGACACTAGTCAACTAGTACTGTCAGTGTCAACTTATTTGGTTCAGTTTCTTAAGGCTGATCCAGTTTTAATGGCTGGTCCTATAAATGGTCACTGTTGTTGGGCTTTTATAGTAATATTTGGATTTTATTACGGTTGCTATGAGTAAAGGTGGGTATGATATACTGTTTTTGAATATAGTATGGTGTTTCCTGCCTTGCAACTGCTGCAAGTTCCTTTTTAGAAAATAAGGACGAATATACATTTTCGGAAACAAATAGATTGGGGCCCTGGAATATTGATTTATTCTTTCAGGTTCAACAACCATGTGTCTAACCATATAGATGCATGTATTAGAATAACCTATTACTAAATTTACTAGTTCAAGCCACAGTTACAATTCTGAAAATGGGAAGACAATTAACACTACTGCCTCTGATATTCCAGATGTAAATAAATTAGTGCACCAAGATCCCTTTTACAAGAACAGGTTCTCCTATATTTTGACTAGATAGACTTATCTTAAAAGCTGGATGTAATCAGAATGCCATTCTAAAGATATGAACAGGTAATGACATATCACCAAATGGGTCACACCAAGCCAGAAAACCTGCTAAAAAACTGATAGATGCAGGCAAATATTTGCAAGGCACAAAGAAAAGCTAACATCAATGGTGCCAAAAGATCATGGAGCAATGAGTCAATTTCTCAGAATATATTGAGTAAAAATATGTCCTTGTTTTTGTTGTTGTTGTTCTAGAGAACAGCCAATGCCTGGATCGACAAGGATTTAAGCCAAATAGCTACTTGGGCTTTGGTACATCCAGTAGACTTTTTGACTCTTTTTAAGCTTCTGACCCCTAAGGCAACATCACACACAACTGCCTCCATAGTTTCAAAAGAGCTTTGCTATGCAGCATGGAGGGGGTTTTGCTGAAGAAACACAAAAGCTCCCTTGGGCATTATTTGGACACAGGCCTTGATGACCAATTTTCTCCACAAATATACATGCAATGGGTACGAAGAAAGGAAGCTGTCTTATAATGGGTCAGACCAATGGTCCATCTAGCACTGTCTGGTCTACAATGACTGGCAGCAGTTCTCCAGGATTTCAGACAGGGATGTCTCCCATCCCTACCTGGAGATGCCAGGGATTGGACCTGGGACCTTTTGCATGCAAAGCAGATGCTCTACCACTGAGCCACAGCCTTTCTTCGTGGTTGTGTCCCAAATAAATGTATTGGGTTATTCGTCCACAGATCTAAGCTGATATTCCTGCGTAGACCAGAATGATCCAAGTCAGAAGCAGTCACTCAGAGAAGCACAAATTATATTGGTTAAGTCATTTTTATGGTAAAGTGATATCAGTGGTTTACCAAGTAGTATATGTAACAAGCATCCCATCTTTCATAATTGCAGACAGTGCAGGTTAAAGACAGAGGGTGGCACTAACTTGGGACAGCTTATGGAAACTGGCTTCATTAGTTGGGTTATAAATTCTACTAACTGGCATTATCAGAGGATAATGTGTTCCTCTATTCACAGGAGGGTCCAATCAATTCTAGCTGTAAAAAGCTCAGGAAAGAGCAAAAGTGCTTCCAGCCTGCTCTTTAGAATCAAATGTGTCATGATCAGTAGAAACAAGTGACCACCTTCATCAGCATTGCTCTTGGAAAATTATTTCTTACACTTTGCAGTTGAAAGATCACCCCCTCCCCCCAGGACACAATTCCACTTAACTACATGAGCAATATTTTTCGTTTTTAATTAGTGACCACAAGCAATTCCAAGTCACTCCCTAAAGTACAGAAAACTGATGGATAACAGGGGAATGAAGAATAATCAGTTGCACACTGAGGGGGAAAATGCTATAAATAATAGCTAGGCCAGGGTCTTAAACTTAAAGCCAAGCAATTTTATTTTTTTAGGATAAATTCAGAGCAAATCAAAATTGCATTGTGTGTTTAGAATAAATGGTTAGCAAGTTTTTCACTTGGCTTTTTGGAGATGCTTCATATGCATATATCTAGCACAGCTATTTCAATACATCTTCGTTGTGCTTACTATGAATTGGATTGCTCCTCCAAAGGCTGGATGTGTGGTTTGGGGTGAGAGTATTCCATAGCTACAGCTCTCAAATAAAAAAACTGGGAGAGATAAATGGAAATTCCGCACACAGTTAAGCCACTTAAGCCCCATTGACTTCTATTGAATTTAGGTAGCCTGAGCAAAGGATTGCAGCCACAATCCATGCAAGGACTTTTGTGCGACTATGTTTTGACAGTGTCCACACCACACTCAGAGCAGTTACCTTCTACATCCTAATTGGTCAGAGGACATGGTTAACTGGACTGTTTTGAGGTTTTATTAGACGGGACAGAAAAGCCAAATATAAATATAAATAAACAAATGCTTAAATTGTTGTGTAAACTCCTATTAATTTGCACCTATGATCTGGGTCTCCCACCTCTCCTTTCTTGTCATTTGAAGGGCAGGCTGAATCGGATGATCTCACAAAAGGAAAGAAAAAAGTTGCTTGAGAGACAGAGAGAGAGAGAGGCTGTCAGCAACTCCTGGAACAAGATCCCATTCAAAGGCTGCGACCCAGTACAGGTAGTTTTTACATTGTAAATGCTGGTTGTGATGCTGGTTCCAGAAAAAAAGAGAACCCTGAAGTTTTAACACACACACACACGCCAGGACTCCCCCCCCCGTCCAATGTGCTGTATTTCAGCCCCACCCCCCTCGCGCGCCTCCAACTTTGTGTTTCCCAGCACCTTGTGATGCCGAATTAACCCCACTCAGAAAACAGAAGAAATAAGGCACCCCCTCCCAACGCTGGAGACTGCCTGGAATATTCGCACGCTGGATGCAAGACTTGCCGATTGAAGAAGAAAGATCTGTGAAATGCCGCTTGCTTGCTTTCCTCTTTTGAGCTTCTTTCACTTCCGCTCCTTAGGGAAATATATCCCTGCTTCCTCCCCGCCCGCTTCCATAGGATCAACATTTGACATGCACTGGCAGCATTTCTTACACATGATTAAAGGAATTAACATGCCTCCCCCCCCTCTTTACAGCAATCCCCAAAGGCAGGTGGAAAATGTTTCGCCACCATGCTGCTCCCCAATGAAGGAATTAATAACACAGCCTGGGACCGAGAGTAAACAGGTTTCTTCCGCAAGCGTGATGCACAGCAGGCTGCCGAGTTCTCTTCACACATGTCTGTGTGGAGGGTTGACAACATTTCAGAAAGCAGCTTCCCCTTCCAAAGCAAGCCCCTGAAGCCACCCTTTCCCCTTCTACAACCGCTAACGCACCCCGACGAGCTCACACACACGCACACCCTTTCCTGTCGTTTTCTGCGAATTGCCTCTAACCATCAGTGTAGCTCTGTTAGTTGCAAGTGGCACACATGCTTTGCTTTCATTTTTTTTAAATGACCAGTGCAAAATTCAGTATTTGCCAACACACACGAGAAGAAAAGGGAAAGATTCTCCTTACCTCTCGAGGGTCTTCTTTGTTTGGTTTGCAGAGAAGAAAACGTGCCCATTACAGCACCCATTGCAACTGCTACTTGGGTGAGGGGCTCTACAAAAATATGTTTCCCTCCCTCCTCCCAGTGAACAACCACACACGCGCGCGCGCGCACGCACAAATCTGTTTGGAATATCTACTCGAAAAAAGAGGAGGTGGCAAAAGCAAAGCACTGCAGCCCAGCGCTCAGCAAGCGTTAAGCTTTGAGATTTTTTCCCTCCCCCTCTTCAGTCAACACACATGCACACTGACTCACAGCCGGCTGCACTCTTATTATTCAAAACAGCTCCCCATCAACATTTAAATGCTAGGTAGATTCCCTCAGACCAGAGCTGGCAACAGATGCATCAAAATATTTACTGGAGCACAGCCACACAAACACACAGGCTAATTCTTCCTCTCATGTCCTTATGGCTCCAACCAGAAGCCTGTAGGTCTACAGGGAAAGCATGAATGCTTCTCTTCCATTGTAGACTAAACTAGCATTCTGGAGGCATGGCAAAGGTCTCCAGGGATGCCAAGGGACACGGGCTGAGCACCAATCATGAATGGATGAACGAGAACTTGCTGAATGGGAAATAATAGTGAACCAGCTGTCAAAGTTGTGGTTGTGCAGAAAGCTCATTCCTGCTGATTAATGGTCTTACTAAAAATACAGGAAATAACAGTCACTTAAACTCTTCCCAGGTAGAGAACTGGGGAAAGCAAATGCTCTCAGCAGGAAAAAAAAACTGGTAAATTACACCATGCCCATTGTTCATACAGTTGTCTTGCATGCCAAGTGCGTAAAGTCAAGTGTCTCTATAAATGTGAATCAGAGAAAATTTAAGTTGTTCAAAATAAATGGACAAAGTATAGAATGAGCATTGACTGACAGCAGTGCATTATTGCCTTTCCCTAGAATATACACCCAATAGACATCATCGTTACCTGAATACCAATTAATCAATTCCCTTTACTATTCCTGATTTGCAGTTCTGCTCCTACCACGTATCCTATCAAAATGCCACTCTTCACCTGAATCATTTGTATGTCTAAGGTTTCAGGGGAAAGCAGATTACATTGTGTGTTGGTACTGACACCACTGCTTCGCATTTTAGTCAAAATATGATGTAGATTGTTCATTTCACAAGTAGAATGAAAACTGGAGAAAGAGCAAAGGGAAGTCAAGCCTAATTAAGCAACCAAGTCAGAACACAGGAATCAGTTTGCTGATCACACACCCTTTCGACAGAGCAGCATTTGTGATTGTATTTCATGGCCTTGTGGAAATGCCCTGTTCTACAGCAGATAAAAGTATTCTCTCTCAGTGATTCTATAGGTCATTTTTGCATTGTTGTTATTGTTATTTTATACAAACGTCAACTAAATTTGATGTGCAAACAACTTTGATGTACATTACGTACTCAAGATTTCAGTCCAGCAATGAAGGGGCGGGGTTGTGGAAATGATCTCTAAAGAGAGAGTTTTTATTTTTATTTTGGAATAAGGAACACTTTGCATACATTGAATCCCTTTTCCAAAGGGAGACATATCGTTTTACTGCCTGAACACACACAAAAAGGACGAAAGGTTGTTGTGCCCCCAAATATATATATTTTTGGATGGTCTTAGCTTGTTCTTTAGCATTTTGACACATACAAGATATGTTACATGGATGGGTGTTGTTTTAAGTGCAGTGCCATAATTTTTACATAAAAGGCAAGTGGCGTCATGTTGATCCATAGGAAAATAACAACTCCAGAGTCCACAGTGGTGTAATATCTTTATTAGGACCAACCTGATACCTGAAAGACCATCTTATGCCTTATATATCCAGTTAATCACTGGATACCATCTTATCAGGAGGTCCGTTCCGCACAACACAGGAAGCAGACCTTTAGTGTTGTGGCACCAAGACTTTGGAATTCCCTCTCCTTAAATATTAGACATGCACCAACTCTGATATCTTTTTGGTCACCTACTGAAGACCTTCGTCTTTCAATAAGCCTTGTCAAGTAGAGACCTTATCCCAGTTTGCAGCTGTTTTGGAATTGCTTTTCAAAATGTTTTTAAAGATTTTTTTTTAAAAAAAGTTTTATATTATGTTTTGTTTTTGAGATTTTTTAATATGTGTTTAGTATTTTGTTCTTTGTTTGCCACCCTGGGCTCCTTCTCTGAGGAAGGACGAGATAGACGCTTAATAAACAATAATAAATAATTGCGAAAAAAGTCACAAAAATGTGGCAGGATTTCAAGTTCTTCAGAACTCTAAATCAGGAAAGATGTTACACAGATTAGGAGATGGCTGGAAGCGGGGGAAAGTATGTTAGCACAAGGTTTCATCATGGACTTGAGTCTACTTCATCAGATTCATCGCAAAAACTGATGCCATAAAAATGAACACTTATTCCATAATAAATGTGTTAGGCTTTAAAGGGCCACAAGACTCTCTTGTTTTTGTTGTCCTCTGGAAACCTTTGATGACAGAAGTTCCTTATACATTACTCCTCCTGGAGTTCAATTTATTGTTTGGGGACTGTGGTCCACTATTAGCAAGGCATGGAAGAACAGAAATATATATAAAAGCAGCACTAACAAGAACTTTACTATTGCCTCTCACAAGCTTTGTCCAGAAATATGCTAAAAAATTAAAAGTCCCAGTCGAAGTCCAACACTCTGTCTACTGGACCTTAACTGGCTTGTTGTTGTTATGTGCCTTCAAGTAGATTTTAACTAATGGCGACTCTATGAATCAGTGACCTCCAGCAGCATCTGTCATAAACCACCCTGTTCAGTTCTTGTAAGTTCAGGTCAGTGGCTTCCTTTATGGAATCAATCCATCTCTTGTTTGGTCCTCCTCTTTTTCTACTTCCTACTGTTTTTCCCAGCATTATTGTCTTTTCTAGTGAATCATGTCTTCTCATTATGTGTCCAAAGTATGATAACCTCAGTTTCATCATTTTAGCTTCTAGTAATGGGTGGATTACCTGCAGGTTCAGAGATGATACATCTCTGAATACCATTTGCTGGGGGTAAGGATAAGAATTTATGAACCTATTTAATTCACACTGATTTAACCAATATGCAAACCAAAATACAGCTCTCCTTCAAAATTGGAAGTTTTCCAAATTTGGTGACGTAGTTCTCCAATCAAAAATACATTACATTGCTTACAAAAATGTGTCTTTTAGGTGAAAGGTGCATGAAAATGCATTCAAGCATTTGTAAAAGAAGAATGGTACAGAAACTGGGAGAACTTAAGGATGGAAAAACGAGAAATCACAAGATCTATCCGTTATGTATCCTGCAGATGTTTCTTCAGGTGCTTCACCTGAACTGTTGTGCAAATTTCAGATATATATTGGGGCACGAGAAGAGAGAGTATACAACAGTGGACAAGCTATTGCCTTCATGCACTGTTGTGGGCTTTGGCTGGCCACTGTTGGAGAGAGGATACTAATCTAGATGGAACCTGCCTTATCCAGCAGGGCTCTTCTTAAGTTGCTGATGGGAGATACACACATGGTAGGGACATAAGTTGAGTCTGAGCATGGTATGAATGACAGAAGCCAGTCTAAAATTATATCTAGAGATAGGTGAAAATCTCCTAACAAAGGTAATATTTTAACTTCCCTTGAAATTCCTGCAGATGTTTCTCCAGGTGCTCCACCTGAATTGCTCTGCCAGTTTCAGAGGCAGCAAAAGTCTTAGTTGTATCTGAACCTAAGTTTAGAACAACATTACCTTCTCTCAAAATTCCTTCGGTGGATTCACCTAAGTAAAATCTTCCAAATTTCCCTCAAATATCTATTTTCTGAAAGTTCTATGGTCACTGGGAACACTAATTATGGCACAAAGAACTTGAAGTTCACACCCCTGATACTGCACTGAACACCTAATTTTGCCCTCTTTCAGGCTATGGGCACACTAACTGCTTGAAAAGCAGCCAGAATGGTTTTTCTGGCTGCGTTTTGAAGTGACACTAACCTCTGCTGGCCACACTTCTCTTCCTCACTGTTGCCTTCAGACCTTTCAGGACTGCCCACAGCAAAGCATTGGGCCAATCACTGTCTCTGCCTGAGCCTGCAGCAAAGTGTTTCCATTGGCCGCACCTGGAAGACAAAGGGGTCAATCTACCAATCAGTTGCAAAACTTCCCTGAAGCTGAATTCTTTTAAAAGAACTCACTGTAGATGATCTGATGAGGCTTTAAGAGTAAAAAGGAGCAAAGTTTGACTAGAGTCTGCCTCTATTTTAAGAAAAGAGAAGTAGACACACACTGGAGCCAGCACAACACCCTCAGTCTCGCTGCCATTCAATCATACATCCATTCCATCCTGCTGCCTGCCACTGTGTCTTTTTGTATACATTTCGTATGCACTTTGACATAGAATACACACTTTTCGATTCTTTTATTTATTTATTATTTGATTTATATCCTGCCCTTCCTCCCAGCAAGAGCCCAGGGCAGCAGCAGGAGCCCAGATGCCCCCTAGCTGGCAGTTGTGGACAAGGAAGGGGCTGGCTTGTGCAACTGTGGCAAGCTGAGCAGGCCCTAGCCAGCTGGGGAGGACTGGCCTCAGAGGGAGGCAATGGGAAACCCCCTCTGAATACTGCTTACCATGAAAACCCTATTCATAGGGTAGCCATAAGTCGGGATGGACTTGAAGGCAGTCCATTTCCATTTCAAGTTAAAGAAGTATTTGTGTGTGCACTTTTTGCAAACAAAAAATTCATTGCAAAATCCAGAGAAAATCCAACTGGGATGTGCTTTTTAATCTACACAAAAGTTTGGGATCATTGGGTCAATTCTTCCCTCATCCCTATCCTGGACAGAAGCTTGAGATATGATTGGTAATGCAAAGAAAAGAGGGAGGGGTAGGAGAAAGGAAGTGCACCAAAGGGTAAGAATTTTTAGCATCACAGAACAAACAGGAAAGGCAGCTAGGAAGCTGAGCAAAACCACTCAAAGGAGATGGCCTCAAAGAGCAGAGAAGCATGTAGAAAGGAGACAACAAGGAAATAAATGGGAGACATTCAGCCAGAGAGTACAGTGAGTGAGCTGAACTCTGGATAGGTCACAGTGTCACATCAAAATGTGAGTAACAGTAAATCAATACTTTCCCCACAATGAGCACCTACTGCAGCTTCCTCAGAGAAGTTACACAATGTTTGGCAAAAATAGCCTCAACTAAGATTGGCCCAAAGTACCTTCTAATGAAGGCCTTGGCCCCTAAAATCAATCAGAT
Organism: Rhineura floridana; assembly: GCF_030035675.1. NCBI lineage: Eukaryota > Metazoa > Chordata > Lepidosauria > Squamata > Rhineuridae > Rhineura > Rhineura floridana. The sequence continues at coordinate 86,962,002 of NC_084482.1, read as the reverse complement.
GTTCTCTTGTCACAATATGTGAACCACACACAATCCCACACAACTTTCCACATTCATGACTCATACGTTCCACATGACAACACTGCAACACTAAACATAAATGCTTTAAAATGAATTGCCATACATGGTTAATAACGCAGAAGAGACGCCATGCCGAAAAGCAAGTGGAAATTATTCCTTTTATAAAGCTTTCTGGCATCTGTTGGACTTCATCCCAACAGAAAAAAAAATGATTGGCATAGGCCAAATAAGCAGGCCACCTACGTGGAGAATGGTGGGAAATGCCATGCCAGCTTTTGTGGGGAAATCATGACGGCTTCTAGCAAAGCAGAGATGAACCCATTACCAAGCTGTCGGCAGTATGTGTAAGGTTTGGGCATGGCAGTTTCTGTTCTTGCAGAGTACCGTGCTCCTCTGGGTAAAAAAGAGCCCTAACCGTTGCTTTTAATTTTTCTTGTAAGCTACATTTAGCATGATTTTATCTTAGAAAGGTAGGATACGTGTTGAAACAAAAAGCAAACAACAACTGGAAGTACATCAGAAGCCATTTGCTTCTCACAGCCCACCCATAACCCCACACAAATGTACATGGCAGCCTCATTCACAAAGTACGTACGCTGCTCCTTGTTCCATCCAAACCTCCCTCCCTGCTTCGGCAATCTGCTTTTCAGTATGTCTTTGCGGTAGACTGACCAAATCCAATGCCCCTGAGAAAGCTTGCGGATCAGAAAGCAACTCCCACTTGGATTATGCATGTCTCTAAATTTCATGATGCAGTTTGGGTGCAGAAAAAGAGCACACAATTTTTTTTATGTTAAAAGATGGGTACAAAATATGTCTTTAACAGATGGATGCAAAGAAAAGCATTTGAAAAAGTGGATGGCTTACGTTTTAAAAGTGTGTATTTCACATTAAAAGTGTGTGCAAAATGTCTACAAGTTCAAAGTGGAAAGGGAATGTCAGAGAACATGTCATTTTTTAGTTTTTCAATGTGAAAAAACACAAAATAATACAATCATTTGGATCAATTACTGCACTGATTTGGGCTTACTCCTAGGAAAATGTGCTTAGGACTGCAGCCTTAGTTAAGGTATTTCAAAATGTACATGGGATGGATACAGATGACCATTTAACAAGTGGTAATATGCTTCATTCACTGTGCATGTATCCAGTTCTTTGATGTTGCTTGTCTGTATCACTCTGCCACAGCCATACTTAAGGGAATTTTTTTACCACATGGGTGGAGATAGTCATATTTATTCACTCATGTCCAGACTCCAGATGACTATTTACTGATTGGTAACTTACTACAGTGAGTGTAGAGCCATGTGGGAATTCTATCATACTCCTGTTTTCTTAAATATCTGATTAGGAAATGCCATAGAAGTAAATTATTACCAGCTTCAGCTGGTGCAAAATGTGGTGGCCAGACTGCTGTTGGGGGCACATGGCCAACAACATGTGACACCACTCTTAAAACATCTGCACTGGCTGCCCGTCCACTACTGCGCCAGGTTCAAGGTCCTTGAATTAATTTACAAAGCCCTCAACCACTCAGGTCCAGGTTATCTTAGGGACATCCTGAACCCTTATATCCCAGCTCGATCACTGAGATCATCTGCAGGAATGGCTTTAGTTGTCCCCCAAGTTGGCAAGGCTCATTTAACATTGACACAAAATCAAGCCTTCAGTATCATCGGCCCAGTTATCTGGAATGCTCTGCTAACAGAGATTCAACAGTTGCCTTCTGTTTTAACCTTTAAATGCCTACTGAAAATCTTTCTGCTCTGCCAAGCTCATGCAGGCAAGCAAGATGTCGTTTTGCAATAGGTGGTCTTTGTTTTTACTACTACTTTCATGTTGTAAATCTCTTTGATGTTTTAAATAATGGTATTAGTAATATTAATAATAGTGATAATAATAATATGTTATATTTATAAATATAAATATAAAGTATGGTGATGGTGATGATGTATATTTGCTGCCCACCTTTCACTGCATAGTCCCAGGGCAGGCTACATCTAGAGACAGCTAAGACAATAAGATGGTGTTAGGAACTGGGCAAGCCCTCTGTATCTTCTGGAGCACTGGCCCAGGTTGCTAGCTACTGAATCTTCCAGGAGGCCAAGGCAATTGTGTGAGAATACAATAAAACAAACAAAAACAGCCCTGCCCCAAAATCTAATACAATTAACCAAACCAGATGGATGCTCAAATTGGCATCTGAAAGAGGATGTATATGTTAAAATACTGCTTAGCCCATTTCAACAAAATCTCTTCTTCACTGACAACAATTCAGCGCTTTCCTATTTGATCAAAATGCTTCCTCGAGTCCTAGTTCACCAAGGAGGAAGCATCCTATGTGATGTTTGAGTTCCTGCTCTGAGGAAGCGCTTGTGGAAAAGGCGAACTTGTAATTGCCACTCCTGAGAAAAAGACATTAGGTTGTATCCAGTATTAGGCCTACTCAGACAAGATACTGAAATTAATAGGAAATACTAACTTAAGTCCATTAATTTCAATGGAGCTATTCTAAGGTGGACTTAGCTAGATACAACTCAGTGTCAACATAAGTTGGGCAATGTACTTGAGCCAATAAATTCTCCTTCATGTGCCCTCACTGAAGTTTATGTTTCCTCTTTGCTAGGGATGGAAAGATCCATCCATTTTGGTCCTCTCCGTTTCTCATTTTCCCAATCTTAAAATTCAGTTCTGCAGCAATTTGCAAAAATATGAAAAACCTTCAGCATTTTAGAGTGAATAGTGTGAATTTCTCCTACTAAACACATGTTTACGTATTTGTGTAGTTTTGACTACTGTACACATTTTTGCAAGCAATTTCTCCTAATATAATGCATTTTGTATGTTATTTTCACTGACATATTCAATTTTTATGCACATTTTCCCCAAATATATGCATTTTTGTAAACATTGGTTGAAGAAGTGCATCATGAATTTCTTGTAAATGAGAATTTTGAAGGATAGCTATTGTTTTAGAAAGTTCAAATTTGATAAATTCAGCTTTAAATGTGAACCAAATTGATGATGATGATAATTTTATTTGTCACTTTTCTCACAAAAGTAGTCCAAAGCAACTTACATTAAAACCACCAAAGGGACTTGCATTAAAACCAATTTTAATGGAGGAATCACAGATGCAACCTACAGGTCTCTCCACCTAAAATTGTTAAGGGCATGAAAAGTACCTAAACACAGGTCAGCCACACAGAACCCTGTAATTGCCACCCCAAATAACTTGGCAGAGATCCAAAACATTTGGGAAAAGGGAGTACTGTACAGGCTTGCATTGTCACAGGACTATATTTGGAAAGGCACAGAGTGTTAATATGTACACAACATTATAAACAATCTACTTTCTGCCAATATCACTTAAATATCTCTTCTAATACTCATCTCAAGTGTTGGAGGGCCAACAGCTATGTAACTAAAATAAGGACACGGAGGAACAAGCACCTGTATGTTTGGGGACACTAGAAAAAAATCAGAAAGAAAAAAATCATAGGGTCCAAAACTAACCCCACAGGGGCAAAACGATGCTGTGAATGCTTGTGATCATATGGAGGCAAAAATGGAGAGGGAAGGCGTGACCTCACATACAACCCAGCAAGGCTGTTACCTAAGGCACTACATTCCAAACTTAGCCATATGGCAGAGAAGGCAGCAGCATTTTTAAAAACAAAGAAATGCAGCTCCAAAGCCTTGCAGGGCCAGAGCATGACGCAGGAGGAAGGGGCAGAGAATGGCCATTGGTGAATGAGGAGGTACCACACAATATGGACACAGAAAGTGGAGATGCAGGCCACACACATACACACAGAAGTGAAACAATGAATTTATGGCTGAAAGGGAATAGAAAGAGAGAGAGAAAGTAAGAACACCTGCGTGTACCGACTTGTAAGCCTGTAGTAGGAATGGTAGCAGTGGCATAACCAGTGAATGACATGAACAGTCAGAGGAAGTTTCCAATGTAGTAGGTTGATAGCCTAGCCCCCTTGATAGTGTGCGGGCACATACTTTATTGGCAAGGGAAGAAACTGATGGTTTCTTCAGGTTGGGATTAAATTTAGATCCTAATACTGACAATGCTAAGAATTGTTGATAGCTGGATCTTGCACAGGTTTGCTTAATACAATGTAACTTCTTCCAATGCAAATCCCCACAGGATTGTGTTCTGAGGTGGAATTCTGTGGGTTTCCTCTCTGAAGCTTCATTTAACAATTTAATGTAGTGTTGTTTCTTGAACAATGCATTTTAATACCACCAAATTTACCTTCCCACAACAACCATCCTGTACTCCATTACCAAATATCAATGAACTAAATAATTAGGAGAAAAGCCACACCCTCAGTGATCATTGTCATTACCATTATCTTACATCCAAGAAATGAGATAACACACATACCTGGGGGGATATGCTGCAATGTTTTATTTGCAGGTCCTATTTGTCTCTAACTACATTTCATATCAGATCTATACAAAGTTAAGGCTCAGGGTTTCTTGAAACGTATGTCCCAACCCTACTGGGATCAATGACAGAAAAAGAGGGCTAAATGAATCCTTCAGTGGCAGTGACTGAAAACGTGAGATTCAGATGAATGTGGCATGGGTATGTTTATAGAAGTTTGCATACAGAAGAGTGCTCTCATGTTCATGTTCTGCTTGTGAGCTTCCCATAGGCCCCTAGTTTGCCATTGTGGGAACAGAATGCTGGGCTACATAGGGATCTTCTTATGTCCGTATGTCAGAAGAGGAAAAGTAATTTTGAAGGGCATGGGAGCTTGTTGAGGAATGGAAAATAACACAGATTTAGAGGGGGTGCACTGAGATGTAGAGAAAAGACAGCACAGGAGATTTAGGTGCTAACTGCATATATCCAATGAGATCCCTGGGTATGTGGAAAACATGAAGTTTAAACTTTGGGGTAGCAATTCCAAAGGTTAGATAAAACACAGAATTTAGACAGTAGCTTTGGAGAAGTGACATATACCTTCCTCTTTCAACAAGCCTTTTAAGTAGAAAGCTTATCCCAGTCTGCATCTGTACTGGAATTACTTTTAAGATTTTTTTAAAGATGTTTTGTTTTTAAGATGTTTTATTTTTAAGATATTTGTAGTGCTTTATCACTTGTTTGCAGCATTGGGCTCTGTTTGGGAAGAAGGGTGGAATATAACATTACTAAATAATAATTATATACGAGATAGTTTTGGAAACTGTTATCAATTTTCAGGCAGCCATTTTGCCATTCTTTTCCTCTAAGTATCCTTCACTGAGAGTCACAACAAGCTCTTTTATTTGTGTTAGTAATATCCCAGGTTTCAGCAACTTTTCTCCTTCCTTTCCTCAAGGACTTTAATATCATCTCTTAGGTAGCTGCATAGCAAAAACCCCAATCTTTTTAAGCAAGAGGCAAATAATGGTATCAATAAACTACTCTATGGAACAGAGCCCATCCATCACTGAAACATCAGGGCATTGCACAAGTTGATCTGGCAGCACAAAATGTGCTGATTGTAGGATACAGTTAGTGAGTCTGTCCATTAAAAGGATCTGAGTTATTGCTGGACACATGTCAATAGTTAGATAATTAGATTAGTTTAGGTCTAATTAGAATGACATCAAGTGGTTTCCTGTTCTCACTGTTTTAGTGGACAGATGCTGAAAAACTGTCACAGGGAGCATGAGTGGAGTCTAACAATAATCAGTCTTTCCCCCCCCCCAAAGGGGAGCTATCATTTTGATCCAACTACTGACAAATAATGTCTACTAAGCCATTTGTATTGCATTGCCCACTGCAGGCACTTAGTGATCTGCCCACACAGTTCTTCTATCCATCATTTGAGAATCGCCAGCAAAAAAATGTCTGTTGTAGGAACAGATCTGCCATTTTGTATCATCATTTAAAGATCATCAGTCCAATGGACTTTTCCAATCACATTGTATGGATCACTAAGCAGTATTTTAGAAATGTATTGTGTTGAATGGTTAACCCACAATGATCTCTGCAAACATAAAAGCCACAGATGGATCTCATGGAGAAACTGATTTTTTCCTGTAACCACGTATGAGCATGAGTGTATTGTTTGAACAACAACAAATGGGGTGAAGAGCATGGTTTAATAATTTAGTTGCAGAATGCTGAATACTGTAGAAAAAGCCCTTGTCTACCCTGACCTTTGATACATGAGAGAGATATTTTTAGAGCTAACCCTATTCTGGTTGTAAATTGTTTAAACTGATTTTAATGTTGAATTGTAATATGTTGTAACCTGCCCAGGGATCTTATGGTGAAGGATGAATAAGAAATCTTATAAACATCAAAAAATGGGTGCCTTGCTTGTCCCTCCTCCCCATCCTGAATTAGTTATTTCACCCTCTTTTTATATATATGAAGACTCCTGAAGTGTTAAATTACATAATAAATTCATGAGGGATCCCAACTATACTGAAAAGATACAGTTCATGGACATTATAGAATGGTACTAGAAGTCAACTGTTCAGGACATGGTCTCTCCACTCTCTCTCTGTCCATTCATTAGCTCAGCTCCTTCCACCACAGAAAAGTTCTACTACCAAGACACAAAGAAAGATTATGCAATGATCAGCTGGGACCTAAAAATGGCATACATCTCTCCCTCTTTATCAATTAGCAATCTTTTTTACCCCATGATCATCCTAGAAGGGCTCTATGTAGCTCCTCACCTGTTCTGGGGTCCCTCACAAACAAGTTTATCATGGTGTGGAAGAAAGCTGTCGTTTTTGTACAATTCAGTTTAATGCTTGTGTGAAACAGAGAAGTTGTTACCTAATGGTTTTCATTCAGATTAAGGCAAGGAATTACTCATTCATATGTTTGACCTCTAACAAATGCCAAAATAATATGAGGCAAAAGGAAGGTAGGCAGGCACCCTAAAGTGCTAACAGTTACAAATAATTATGCACCCTTCAGTTTACAGAAGTTAAACAGTGAAATTTTAATGATTCATCATTATATTCTGCTTAAGTCTTTATATTGCACCTATGATCTGATACACAGATATCTGGCAAAAGGTGCCAACCTTCAACCCATTATTCGAGGAATAAAACTAACTGTTCAATTGAACTTCAAACTGCAAAGATATCACCCAGAATATTTTTTCCTCATTGTGCTGGGCCGCCAGGGTGCACTGGTACTAGGCTGGTACCTGGCCCCTTAAGTAGGCCCCAATCCACATGAGAAGGCAACACTCAGGCAATGACTACTGAGAAGACCTCATTTGGACACTGCCTGGAGACTCCACCTGTTGGAGAAGAATAGGGTTGCCAAGTCAGAAGAATCTCAAACCCTGAGAGTTCAGGGATGGGCCCTAGTGATGTCACAGGGTGGGACCTACTGATGCCAGTAAGCATCAACCACATTTGCTTGGAGCATACAACTCAAAAAAAATTATCTGATTGGAAATTAAGATACAAATCTTAGCTAAATGAGGGTGTTGCCAGGTCCAGCTGAAGTGACGGGATCATTTTTTCTCAACTGCTTAGGAAGCCTGAATAGGGAACATTTAATATAGCCAACTTGCTTCTGGCAAGAAGGGTATAAATGTCCTCAGGCCAGGCCAGTCACTAGAAGGCCATTGTAGGAAAAAGGAAGCCTACTGTTATGGAGATGTGAGATGGGAGCGCTCAGGAGTAAAGATGGATACCCCTTAAGGCTGCAATTCTAAACGCACTCACTAAGGGACTAAGTCCCATAGAATTTCAACAGGACTTGCTTCTCAGTAGATATGGTTAGCAGGGCTGGTTCTAAAGGACGGCCAGGTGGAGCACTGGCCCGAGGGCCCCTGGAGCTACAAGATGGCGGCAAAGGTTTCCTTAAGGGGCTGAAGCCTCTGCCACCATCTTGGTTGATAGCAAGCATGCGTGCTACACGCACACATTGCTGCCATCAACCAAGATGGCGGCAGAGGCTTCAGCCCCTTAGGGAAACCTTGGCTGCCATCTTGATTGATGGAAAAACCTGCGCGTGCTGCAAAAAAACCCCGGAAAGGTAGGTGAAGCATGAGGACAGCGGGGGGATGGATGGCAGGCGGCGCAGAAGCTCCTGGCTTGCGGTCCACGGATGCTTAAGTTCCGTGGATGGTGGAAGGGGAGCGGAGGGGCCTAGGGCAGGCTGGTACCCAAGGGCCCCGGCATGCCTGGGGCCGGCCCTGATGGTTAGGATTGTGCTGTTGGTAAAGCTTGACTAGGGATCCTCTGCAAAGATACCATATCAAAACAGGGTTGGCAGCCCCTTGCTTACCTTTTAACATGGCTGCTCCAGACTTTGCAGACTTGACCCTTCACTGCAGAGAGAGGTTTGAGAAATGAGTGAGAGCTAAAAAGATTCTCTACCCTTTTCTGTCTACCCTGTGGGCTGCTGTAAACTCACTTTGACAGCCAATCCAATTCCAGTGAGTAATAACTGACAGAGAAAAAAACCACACGGTTTGGTCTACCTTCATGGACAGTAGCTTGGGAACAACAGCAATTAAAGCCACACTTCCCAGTATGTGAATTGTTTTACCACTATTGGGCAAGAAACAAACCATCATGCAAACAACTGTCATGGCCCCGTCAGAGGACTCATCAGATGAGGATGACTCAGGAGTAACAGCAGCAGACCCAGAAGCAGCAGACCCAGAAGGAGAAACGGAGGAAACTCCTGAGAACCCAGCTCCTTCTCCCCCTCAGCTGCAGAGCACCCCAGACACAGCTGAAGCCCTTCAGCCAGACACAGACAGGGAACAGGATACTCCCCCCTCACCTGCAGAACGTAGACAACAGAAGGTCAGGCAGAAGAGGGGCAGGCCTGTCCACTTAAGGCCAAAACGCTGAGGGCTCACACCTGCTGACAAACCTGCTCCTTAAAAGTCAAACCTTGGCTTCAGCTTGTTGCTGACTACAACGTCAGGCATGGCTTTGTGTGTTTCTAGTTTCCCTGAATCTTATCTTGGACTGATCCCTTGGCAATTGAACCTGGACCTCTACTGATCTTGCTTCTGGACTTCTGGACTTCTGGCTTGGCACGTAAGCTTAGGAAGGGCCTTGCCCTTATCATGCTTCATCCTCGTTAGCCTGGCAGATTTATGACCAGACTGCCAGCTAAGGACTTTCCCGCCCTGATAACTACCCAGGAATTTCCAGCCCCCACCGGCACTGCTGTCTCAGTGCAGAGCTGACAACAACAAGGTGCATCATCAGTGGGTTTAAGGGAGCTGAGCTGAGCACATGGATCCACTATTGTTGCTTCTATGGATGTAAATGCAAATAGAAAACCAAAAAGAAAAGGCAGTGATGATTTCCTAAATGCAATACCACACCAACCACAATAAGATTCCTATGAGGAAGACAGAAAACTCAGCATCCCACAATTAGTCAGGGTTCCTAACCAAAACTCCTGGCAGCCAGTCAGCCAAGGTCACAGAAATCCCCATGCAGCAAACCTGACCCGGGGTCTGCAGTTAGTGCAGTATGCTGTGACATGACTGCTGACATGAGAGAGACACTATCAGCACATAATACCTCTGCTCTGAAATCTGTAATGGTTGCCAATTTGCTACCTGGCCAAGTTCAAGGTGTGCTTTCCATGTTACAGGTGCCACATCATACTTGTTCTACTCTTGTAAGAAATCAGTCCTTTAATGTGGCAGCACCAACACTTTGGAACTCCCTGCCTATTGACATTTGGCAGGCGCCTTCATTGTACTTTTTTTGGCACTTGCTAAAAACATTTTTATTTAGGCAAGCCTACCCAGGCATGTAGAAGCTATTATATTTTTATCTGTTTTTAACTATTTGTTGGTTTTATTATTTTGAATGTTTTAAATACCTGATTTTAACTGCTTTTGCCAATAATTTCATTGTTGTAATGCCATAAGTCGTAATCAACTTGAAGGCGTATAACAAAAAAAATCCTACTGTAAACTGTTTTGAGGTTTTTTACAATATAGCAATATATAAATGTTGTAAATAAAATGCATAGATAAATTTCGGAGTCATTATGGCCCTTGGGTCTCTTTCCAATTTTAGAAACAAAGAAAACTGCCTTATACCAAGTTAGGCCATTTGGTACCATCTAATTGAGTACTTATGATATGGACTAGCATTCCAGGCAATAGTCTTTTCCAGGGATTGGATTTTGGACTTTTGCATGCAAAGCATGTGCCCTATCACTGAGTTATAGCCCTTCCTCTGTTTAAAAAAGTATCTTTTAAAATTGTTCTTTTCAATTCACTAATGGATGCACAGCACATCTAGGGGCAGATCCACACCATTCATTTAAAGTACATTCAACACACATTTGAAGCACATGAATTCCACCACAGAATCATGGGAATTCTAGTTTGTTAAGGATTATGGAACTATAACTGTGAGGGGGAAACTACATTTTCCAGGATGCTTTGGGGAAAGTTATGTTCTTTAAATGTGAGTTGGATGTGCTTTAAATGTATTGTGTGGATCAACTTCATAAACTTTGCCTGCATGTAAATCGTTTTAATTAATTTTTAAAAATGGAAATCAGCTATAAAGTTTACTAGGTGACCGTGAGCTATTCACCATCTCTCAGCCTGATCTGCCCCTCAGAGTGAAAACATCAGAGGGGGACTGTGACCACCCCAAGGAAGAAGGGCACTACTAAAATGTAGAGGAAATAATAATGTACAACCATAGTATGAAATCAGATATCACGACATGGTATCAAGAAATATTTATATAAGCATGACTGTCAAAGATGCTTTTTTACACAACCTGTAAAGATATTTATAGTGAAATCCTGTGCATGTTTACTCAGAAGCAAGTCCCAATGTATTCAATGGGGCTTACTCAAACAGGGAAGCGTACACAGAACTGCAACTTCAAGTGATAAGAAACATTACTCACCCAACCCAAAAATCAGAATCATGCTACTTAAAGCTTTTTTTGCAACTGGCTCATACTTGTTTTATGGTTATTCGATTTTAAAGGGATTTATTTCTTGTGAGCTGCCTTAGTTTTCAACCCTACTATCAGAACCCTCCTCTGGTTCTGGTCTCATAATGGATCTCTCACACTGGCCCCAGCACAGGTCTCTCACGATCCCACTACTAGGCATCACCACCTGACACTCTGTAACACAATACTGCCCTGAGACTGTGCCTTAGTCTCCTCCACAGATTGCTACGTAGTGTCTGGGTGCACTTACAGGCCACAACCCCCCTGTATCTTTCTGTCTTTAAAGATTACAGCCCTGGGTTATTTTGGATACCTGCTGCAGTTACGCTGTCCCTCCCAGAAAAAAGCAAATATAGCATTAAATATATCTTCATATTGGGAAGGTTTTCAAAAAGGCTATGAATTAGGCAAAAAAACCAGCCCTCTTCAACAGCCCAGGAAAATTTAAGAAAGTTGCATGTACACTTTTGCAAATAATTTAAAAAACCCTACATGTACACTTTTTATTATAATCATAACTGAAAATGTTTACAGTAAAAAATTGCCTACCAAGATCCTGCTGTGATTTTTCTTGTTCTACATCTCCTGACAGGGAGAAAGGGACTTTTGCTACTGCTGAAAGCTAGAAACCAGGAAAAGACAACCATTTTCTGGTCTTGCAGTGGGGTCTAGCTATTGTGAGGTCAAAAAATCCCTTGTTGGTCACAACCCTGACTTATTGACTACAAACCTGAAAGGGCCAGGTTACAGCAGCCATCTACGGGTGCATTTAAAAGACGTTGCGGGGGGTAGGCAGCTGATGTTTTGATGTATCTCCCTTGAACCAGGCCACATAGAAACTTAATTTTTAAAAAATGAAAGTTGAGAGTCCAGACGTTGGGGTGACTCACCCGGACCCAGAGAGGACCCCAACAATCTTGAGTCTCCAGGCAAAAACTGGAGACCTGGAAACCCTAGAGAAGAAGGGTGGGGCACTTTCCCTCAGCTGCCTGATGGAGGAAAAGGAGCCCCACTGTTGGAGCTTAGGCAGAAGGAAGGGAGGGATGTCATGGAGGATATAAAAAGCCTCAGAGAGAGAGGGAAGGGGGAAGCATGGGAGCCCTTGACTTATATTTGGCAATGGCACTGAGGTGGGACACACCAGCCTATGCTGGAAAAGACCCTTCCCTGGGACATTGATGAAGCAGCCCTGAGAAGGGAAAATCTACTAGAGCACTTAAACTGGAAGGAACTCGGGGTTGTAACAGAGAATGTGAAGCAAATTTCTGTAATAAAACTGGATCTTCAATGGAATACATGTGAGTCTGAGCCTTCATTTTGACCTTCTTGCCATGGAAGGTATAGAGCAAGACCCATAGGATGTGCCCCTCCCCCAGGGGTATGGGACACTCCCAAAAAAACAAATATGACAATCAATTCAAACATCCAATATTTGAAAAGATAACCAATTGGCCATTTAAAGGCCTGTTCCTATCACACTTAGAGCAGCAGTAGCATAGAAATTAATAGACAGAATCATTTTGGAAGAGAAAGTTATCAGTATTTAAAATAGAATAAAACAACATATTATTATAACTGCACAAGCCCAAATTAAAAAGTCTCTCCAGATCCTGAAAACTGTCCCACATAATCCTTGGATAAAGTAAAAATTTCACACTTCTTTCATGATTTTGAAAGTAGGAAATAAAAATGCTCAAGAATGCATGAAGCCTAGATGCATGGGGATCATTTGAAGCTGAATATAAAGATGGCTAATTTTGCTTTTTCTGTAATAACTATTCTGAGAAGAAACATAAAACCACACTATTTACATTAAATAGCTGAATAGGGCTAGGCATTTTGTATGTTCAACAAACTGAAGAATGATAAATCTCACTCAAATAGAAATTAGATAAGAATTAGAAGAAAAAAGAAAAATTGATAAACAAGTCAAAATCTAGGTTTTTTAATCGTATCAGCCAACTCTCAAAGTTGACATGTGTAACCAGTAAAGCTACTGTCATGCAAGGTTGTGGGTAGATTTACTTCAACAATTCACACAGAATACTAATTGTAATACACTTAAAAGTGGGAGATTCATCTTCCCTGATTGAACAGAAGAGGGCTGCCTTAAGATATTTTGCTGCCTTAGATGAAGGACAAGATGGCACCAATCTTATTCCATGTACAGAAACCGACCAGACTGGTATTTTGACACTGGTGATGGGCCAACATTTTCCACTGCACCCAAAAGCAGTAGGTTAGCAAGAGTGGGTGGGCTGGTGGTCAACGCAGGCCACACTGTACACAGAGCTATGTCCTCCAATATCTTGCTGTCACTTCTTTCCACCTTCTGTCCAGCATCTACCACATAAGAACATCAAAACAACTTGCTGGATCTGCCCAATGGCTCATCTAGTCCAGCATCCTGTTCTCACAGTGGCCAACCAGATGCCTATGGGAAGCCTGAAAGCAGGACCTGAGCTCAACAGCAACTCTCCCCTCCAGTGGTTTCCAGCAACAGGTATTTAGAAATATAGTGCTTCTGACTATAGCAGCACCTAACTCTCCCTAATGAGATCTGTATATAGATGAGCAAGTGAACTTAGCCCTGTAGCTAATGATAGCCTGAACCCAGACTAGAATGGGTCAAGATAATCTGTTTCATCTGAGTACTTGCAATTGCTGCACCACAACCCTCTCAATCACCTTCCTTAAAAAGGGGATATTTGCGACTGGGTGGTAGTTGTCACAAACAAATGCATCCTGGGTGGGCTTTTTCAGGAGTGGCTAGATCACTGCCTCTTTCAGGGAGGCTGGAACCACTCCCTCCCGCAACGATGTGTTGACCACACCCTGGATCCACTCAGTCAAACCCACTCAGCAAACTTTAAGAAGCCAAGAACGGCAAGGGTCAAGAGAACATGTTGGCTGCATCATCGCAAGCACCTTGTCCACGTCATCAGGCTGCATCAACTTAATCCAATTCCAAAAAGTTGCAGCAGATGTTGCACTGGACACCTCACTGGGGACTACACTAGATATGGAATGGGGCATCAAGATTGCTATGGAGGTGAACAACTTAACCCTAAAAGTGCCTTGCAAACAATTCACAGTGGGCCTCCAAATGGTCTAAAACTCCATTTCCATTTCCTGGAGTTTATTTATTTATTTATTACATTTATATACCGCCCCATAGCCGAAGCTCTCTGGGCGGTTTACAGGAATTAAAAACAATAAAAACAAATACACAAATTTTAAAACACAAAAAACAATTTAAAAACACAATTTTTAAAAATTTTTAAAACAATTTAGAAACACATGCTAAAATGCCTGGGAGAAGAGGAAAGTCTTGACCTGGCACTGAAAAGATAAGTTCAAGGCCCTAGTTTTGGTGTTCAAAGCCCTATACAGTTTGGGACCAGGATACCTGAAAGACCATCTTATCCCTTGTATACTCAGTTGATCTCTGCGCTCTGCAGGTGAGGGCCTCCTGCAGATAACATCTTATGAGGAGGTCTGTTCCGCACAACATAGGAAATAGATCTTTAGGGTAGTGGCACCAACACTTTAGAATTCCCTCCCCTTAAATATTAGACAAGCGCCATCTCTGTTATCTTTTCAGTGCCTACTGAAGACTTTCCTCTTTCAACAAGCTTTTTAAGTAGAGACTTTATCTCAGTCTGCGTCTGTGTTGGAATTGCTTTTTAATATGTTTTAAAAGCTTTTTTTACAATGTTTTTAAAGATGTTTTGTTTTAATATGTTTTTAAGGATATTTTGTTTTTAATATATTTTAAAGTCTGTTTCTATGATGTTTTAAAGGGTTTTTGGTGCTTTTGTTAGCCGCCCTGGGCTTCTACTGGAAGGAAGGGCAGGATATAAATCTAATAATAAATAAATAAATATTTAATGTACATGTGTGACACTGAATTCTGTTTGTTTTACTGTTTAAATTAATAACATATTTTGTTCAATTAAGCTTTCTTTGCATAGTCAAAGTAAAAAGGAGTATTAGGCCTGTTTTGCTGTTTTGAATTCAGAAATGAACTGAGAATCACCTCGCTTGTGCTATAATGCTGACAGTTAATTTACTTGTGTGTGTGTAAAGAGAAATGCTAATTTGCTGAATTGTAGAATCATTGTTTGTTTAAAGCTGTGTCTGCAAAATAGATAATTGTATTCTCACAGGCTTTTAGTTGCAAATGCACCTGTGCCCAGACTATGTTGCAAACTATGTTGCACATGTACAAGGTCAATATGAACATAACAAGTGTGAAAAACAATCTCCTAATATGGTTACCAGGAGGAAATGGGCATGGATTAATGATGTAGTTATGATGTAGATGTGATGAAATTGATGCATGAATAATTAGTAAAATAAAGCTTATAAAAAGGCCAGCACAGCAGAGTTTGTCAGAGCTGGCTTGGCCCTTCTCCACATGCACGTGTTAGAAATAAATATACTCTATCCTCCATCTTGTTTCGTTCGTTCTTGAGCTCTATTGGGTGAGTATTTGGGAGCGAATCCTCAGCCACTAGGACCCTAAAAGGGACTGGGGCGTATTGTTTATAACACATGTAGGTAAGCAAATATTAAGTTGGATATTTTGCATTATTGAAATAATCAGTTCCTCTTTTATAGTCCCCAGTCTGTGGAGGTCTCAACTCATTTATGTTGTTATACACTTCTTTTGATAGTAAGAAGTAAGCATTTGTTTGTTTTGAACATCAACAGTAAAACACGGTGAATGAAAGCAAACAAAAAACAATCACTATGTGAAGCAGACAGTCATGCAAGTCCATTTGAGTTGTAATGGCTAGCTTGCACTAAAATAAGAAATCATATAGTAAAAGCCCAGTTTTTGCTAGTTCATAAACATGGAGCAAGCCACAAGAGGACAGCCATGCTCACTCTTTTATTTCTGAATATATTCTCATGTTTTGTACCTAATGGAATGATGTTTCATTTTGCCAAAGGAATATGGAAATAGTAAATCTTAAAGTACTTGTTCAAGATGATATGACATTTGAAACACAATAATGAAAAGGATATATTAAATTAGTTCAGAATCCTCTGTTCCTGCACACACACAAACACCTCTAACCCACACAAAATAGCCTTCGTCTCAACACTGTTTGAACTTTCATATATATCTGCAAATAACTGACAGGTAAAAATCCTTTGGGTTTTTGTTCTCAGCAGTCAGCCAAAGAGACTAAGTACCGAGTTCTTAAGAGAATGATACATCAAAGCTACATATGAAATATTGGCGCGGGGGGGGGGGCACTCACAAATGTCAGTCAGGTTAAGAGCTCAATTTTACTTTTTGCTTCAATTCAAGGCCAAGAAGCCTAGCTGGCAAAAGACGATTTGCTGCTGGGTGAGGTAGGGGAAAAGGAGAAAAAGGAAAAATGGAGGATTGTTTTGTTTGTTTTTAGATTTGGCTGCATCTCCTAGCATCCTATGTATTTGTGCTTTAAAAGCACTTGGATGAGAAGTGCCAATTCACCAGCTGGTAATTCAGGTCACTGAGCAGATCTGCATCAATTTGTTTACACAGTGGTCATTTGGCAGACTATTTTTGCTTCCCAGTAGTATTCTACCTTTTGCCATAGAACTGTGGTCAGGAACATAATGACTGCATACCTTCTCCTCTTGTCTAGTTACATCACATCAGAACAAGAAAGAAAACAGAACAAACAATGATTGTGTTTACACAGAGCACAAGGATTTAACCCCCCCTCCCCAAAAGGATGTGAAAAAAAACCCTGCACTGGCTGCTAACAATGTGTTATTAACCAGACATGTCCAGTTATGTGCAATACTTATTTAACTTAGCTTTAAATTACAGCAAATGTGTTAAGTAGCAATGCCCTACTATTAGAGAACTTGAATGGGGGGGGGGACATGCAAGCATGCACAGACAGAAAAAACAGTGACAAGGATCTGTCTCCTTTGAAAGCTCAGTTTGGTACAGAATGCATAAAGGAAGAAGAGTAAGTTGAAGAGGAGTTTTTTTTTGAGAGGGGGGGTTCAGAGCTGAACTGTTACTTAATGTTTTGCCAGGCATATAAATCTGGTCAACATTTTAGTAACTTAATCTTAGATAAGGCAACAAAGAAAAGCAGCACATGCTGATGACACTACAGAAGCTGCATCTTGAAGCAAATATTCAAGATTTTCTTACCACCAACATTCTAAACTCTGGCAGAAATCCCACACACAAGCAGGCTGGTCCTTCAAAATCTCTTTTTTTAAAAAAAGCTCACTGGTTTCAAGTTTCAGCATGATTTAACTGTGTGCAGGATTGCAGCCTACATCTCTACAGGGACATCCACTTGAACGGCTTTAAGCTCCAATGGCAATAATAGCTCAGTAAATAAATGTCACTGTCTATCCCTCCCCTGGGTGCAGAGTATGTATCTGGGATACAACTTACCAATTACATAAAGCAAAAGAACTAGGAAGTTTCTTCTGTCTGTGCCTATCTATCCCGCATGAGTCTGACACTCTGATTTATTGTTGTTATTATTATTATTATTATTATTATTATTATATACCACCCTTCCTCCTATGTCATGCTTTAATCAGGCTCCATTTCCGAAGACATGGAAAATGACAATGGGTTAGAGGGGATCATATAAATAGCTGGACTGGTCAGATCGAATGAGGTTACAACCCTTCCTGCCAAAGTAGATTGGGGGGGGGAGCCATGACAGCACTCCAGAAAATGAAAACAAGAAATATGGATTGTTTCACTGTAGCTACCCTAGTCTCTTTGCAATCAAGCCATGTTAACACACTTCAAGAGCATGTTCTATTAGCGCTAAGAATCTATTTATTATTAACATTATTGATCAAGATTAGAGAATGTCCACTTGCTGGCATGGCCATTCTCTGAGATTTGAGTGCATTCCTTGAATGTTGGTGAGTGTCCATGTGGGAAGAGAGACCACTCATCATGATGCCTGAGTCCAGCAGTGACAGAGATGAACAGAAGATTCACAAGGCCTCAGCTTACTTTTAAGCCTTGTTGAAGCAAGATGCTCACTGGAACTCTCCTTTGTGCTTTGAAAATCAACCTTCCTTGCTCCATGGGTTCCTCCATGGGACCAGAACTGATGGCCTTCATTTTGTCTAGGGGTTCTGTTGTAGGTTGTGTGCCTGATGAAGAACTTTAAAACCTAAAAGAGGGTTTTCCCCAGATTCAGGATGCATTGTAATCTTGATACCTGGTAACACATTTGCAAAAGGGCAGAGGCTAAGCCAGCAACATGACAACTCAGTGTGACTTCGAGAAGCTGCTACAAATCAATAAGGTGAGTGGGTACAATGGAAGACAGGGCTCCTAAGCCTTTAAGAGGCAGTTTTAGGGGTTTTTTTTCCCCTTGCCCCAGCCTAACAAGCAGTACCTGCTTCTACATGACTAGTATTCATGACTAGTATTGTACACCGCCCTGAGAGCTTTTCGCTATAGGGCGGTCTAAAAGTACAATAAAGAAATAAAAATAAATAGTATTCAAGGAACAGGTGCGTTGGCCTTATTTAAATTTGATCATCCTACACATCAAAAGCATCATGTGAAGCAGTCTCACAGCGACGGGAAATGCTCCTATGTGTTGTGGCCTTCTGAACACATGATTATCCACTAATTATCAAGGCTAATTCCTAGCATGTCAGTGCTGTTAGCTCTCAATGGCACATTCCACCTGACCCTAATTGATTTTCAATTACGTTACTCAGTATTATATTTTTATACCCATCTTGTTCCTTTCCTCCCCTCCACCCCCACCCTGTCCTTGTTGATCTTAAGTTTGCTAAGCCTCCACTTGTAATTTGCATTTATTATGAAGATTGCATCAAGCAGGCACCCATTCCACCACCACCCCCTCCCCATATCCTCCTTCAGTTCGGCTGGTCATATTTGTCTGTTGGCTACTGGGATTATTTTTAGCAATAATTCAAATGGATTATTTTTAATTTCACTGGAGTTGTGAACAATGCTTTGTTTTATATTCTTGAGTAATCTTAACAGCTCTCTGAGAGCAGGAAAGAGACAGAGCTGCCAGCACCGGCTGAGTAACAAAAACAATGAGCCCAATTTGCATAAATTGATGAATCCAAATTGGAGAGATGCTGAAAGCCCTGCGTTACAGATCTCCCTTACTGGTACAGATACACAAATGCTGGGGTACATCTCTTGCTGCTTCCTATATCCATGGAGAGCTAAGAACTTGGGAGAGAGAATGAAAGGAAGATTCCACACCATTGTTATATGTGCTAAATGCTGATTCATATTTATGCAAGCACGCTGCTACTGCTTCCAGTGAGAGGACGGAGTTCTCCAACGTATCACTCATTTTTGAGCCCTCTTTATACTGACATTTATTAGGACGAACAGATCTTCTTCTGCACTGGATTTTGGTACTTCCAAGAGGTTATCTAGATGGATTCCTCTAGGTACAGAAAAATATACGATTGAAAACGTAACCTCCTGCAGGTATTTGCCCACATGTTCAAGAAATGCATGGAGCATGACTGCACATGCTGCCCCTCCCCCAACATTGCTGTCATCTCCCACTACCTCAGTCCTTTCAAAATCCAAATATTGGAGGGAAGTTCTGAAAGGGGAACCTATGCCACTTCAGGTAGCTGAGAGGCTTGTGGGATCAAGGCTCCTGATCATATGTATGGGTGAGTGTAGGCTACCTATTCCAATCTTCCATCCAATGTGCCAAAGTTGTTAGGACAAAGTAGGCAGGGGGCAGAGCTAGTCCACACATCCCTGCTTCCTCTCTAGGGAGTCTTTGAAAGCAGGGGGCAAAAGTGTGGATGTGGCTAAAGGTAAAACAGAACCCAAGAGAAGTAAGAGACAAAAGGAGAACCGTGTAGTTAATCGTGGCAAACACTAACAAAAAACAGAAGTCCTGCTTGCCTGTATGTCACCCTACTATGGTGGAATCTCCTAAAGCTCTCTGCCTTGGCCCATTTGTGGCCCACTCAGTCCATCCATGACCCACAAATTTTATTATCATAAACTGTGGTGTGCAATAGAGAACATAAGATGATCACTGCTGGATCAGACGAAAGGCTCCACGTGAACACACTGACCCCTTGGTCATGATAAAGGGCGGAGGGTGGTTACATAATACCTTGAGCTGAAAGAGGAAGTTGGAAGAGTGACACTTTCCCACATCCTCTTTCAGCTCTATGTTCTTTTCAAGGCTCAGATTAATTCTACTTGCTACGATTTTTATCCAGAACATCTGGAAAAGCAAAGTGTGTATGGTGTGTGTGTGTGCATGCGCATATACACATACACCTTCTCTCTTTCTGTCTCTCAGTGGAGTGCTAATCCAGGGGAGGGGAAGAGAAGTGACCAGACAGAATTCAACCCACAGCATTTGCTCAAAGTCCAAAAGTCCCTATGGGTTTAAAAAGGTTGGAGATCCCTGTATATAGACTAAGCAATAACTGTAGCAGCATTTTGTTCACTGAGTCTGATCTAGAGCACTAGATTGCTCACATACAATGCCAGCCCAACTACATAACTAGAATAGACTATAGTATGCTACATATAATTTTCAATGCAGTGTGAAGTTCTGCACAAATCAAATCAATTTCAAACCAGCTTCCTTCTCACACTACTATGAGGGTTTTCAGTTAGTTCAGAGACTGTTTTATATTGCTTTTTCCTGTGTTTTGGGCCCAGTGATGCTCTGGCAAGTGTTTCTGATTATTCAAATTAACATGGCATTTTAGAGAGAAGTATTAGGCCATATTGCCTAATACTGTCTGTCCCACTCTTGACATTTTTTAGGGTGGGCTATTCAGTTAGTCACACCATTGTTTCATTTCTTTGTTTTTATTTTATTTTAGTCTCACTGTAAAGTTGTACATTGTGTTTTTGGGGGCATCAGATAAGTTACCTACTTTTTAAATAAAAAACAAAACTCATTTAAATAAGACAGATATATCCTGGCTTCATTCTGTTGCCACAAGCTTTAAAAATCAGCAAAGCTAAATCAGATTTGGCTGCGCAGATTTTTAAAAATAAAAATGACAAAGGAGCCAGTGATATCTGAAAGACTACCAAACTTTCTGTGGCATACATTGTCATGGGCTAGAGCCCATTTTGTCAGATACAGTCTGTAAGATCTCACAGGAGTTGTGATTTTTGCTAGATCATATTAATACAATTTTATCTGGCACTCTCATGAAGCCATTTTAAGAGGGACATTGCCTGGCACTATTGCTGTCTCAGTTTGAAACGGCACATATGTTGTGGCTTTGGCCTTAGAGTGATCATTTCCCACTATTCTATTACTACGATTTAGCCACATAGGTTGGGTGGAGATAGCATACTGAGTAGCATTCCCAAAGTTTCCTCTTCTTTTTTTTAATGCTAGTAAATCTGAAAAGTCTCCCTTCTGGAAATGTGAAATGCATGCTGTCTTGAGAAGTGACATATTGCAAGACTAAAATTCATTAAGTGCTCATGTTCTGTTTGTTATGCTATTCAAAAGCAATATTTTTCATCTTGGGCATTGATCACAAACATTTGTCAGATTCATTTCCTTCTGGGGGAGGGTGGAAAGGAAGAGAGGGGAGCTCACCCAATAAGCATTACAGCAGTTCAAAAATCTGGCATACAATCCATGTTTACATTCATGAGAATTAATAAGGCTCCTGTTTGCTTAAGTAGTCATACAAGCATAAACAGATCAGCATCATCCAACACATGCATCTGTAATCACCCGCACAGTTCAGTCTATCCAACATAAGTGGTGATGATTAGGAAACTGATTTGAGAAGCAAGAAGTGGTGAAGCCCACAAATTCAACACAGCTGACAGAAGACGGTAGTGCTGTGTGGGGAAACAATAGTTTCATCTTGTTACTAGATGTTTATGCAATAATACATATTGCATCTTAAATATATGGCAAGAAGATGCAGATTTCTTCAGCAATGTGCAGAAATAACAAAGCTGGCATACACAGATACATGTGAATAGCTTCTATTAGTTCTAAGGGTCATCTCCTAGAATTGCAGAATGACCAACAGACTTGTAGATCCATTTCATAGCGAGAGCTCTTTGTCAGATTACTGGAGATCTGGAAATAGTTTAAAACTGCAAAGTGTTTTTAGATGTATTCTGCTCATTTAACATTGCCTACCTATTTAATTATTCCCTGATTACCAGTGGTGGCAAAGAAGGCCACATAAGCCATGGGCTATTTCAAACAAACTCTCTCCACATGTATAACCAAAGTATGGTGAAACTCCCACCAGTGATATAGTTGTCCAGGGTCTCAGGGGATCCTAGATCCCTTACTTTTTTTGGAAGTCAGGTCACAGCAGGGTCCCTGTCTGGTGAAAAGGTTAACACATTCACCACAGTTTTGGCAAGTTTGAAAAAACAGTTGGACACCTCTGTTCTAGACATTAGGAAGGGATTGTTCCACCCCTTCTCTTATCTCCCTGTATCATCCCACACATACCTAGAATGTTAGGGAAAGACAGGTTTTAACCCATTCAGGCAGTTTTTTTCATCATCATCATCATCACGCTGCTGTAAGATAAGGAACTTCCTTTACTGAGTTTCCTTTCTTGGCTACCATACTAAGACTCAGAGTAACTGCATTTGGGCTTCCTTATGAGTTTTAGGAGGAAACTTAAGCATTGAACTTCCTGAAACTAATCTCTGGTGTTGGCTGCACCATACACGCATTCTTAGGCATATTCATTTGCATTTCACCCTATCATGCACAATATATATATAAAGCTGAAACACAGTCATACACACTTTTTTCTCCCCCTCCCCAAATAATTTCCCCTCTTTTCCTTCTCCTCCCTTACTGCTGGCTTTGGGCTGGAACAAAACCATACATCTTTCCCATTACCTTTTTTATGTTGGGTTGAGAATGAGATCCTTGTTAATGGCTTCTCCCACAGAAAGGGAAGTGTGTTAGCTGCTGAGAAGAGTCTTCTTAATGGCTCACCTCCTTTTACTCTAATTGGCTTCAATCAACAGGAAAGAAAAATGAAGAATGTTAGAAGAATTCTCAGTGGCCAACACACTTGGCTTGTAGGATGCTAGAGACATAGAGACCCTGCTGGGACCCTGCAGCTCCCAAAAACGTAAGACACACACACCCAAGACCCTGGACGAGTACAGAATATTGTCTTATTGTTATGTTCTCTGACTGACACATACACTACATTGCAACTGCTAATAGCATTGCCATGTCTTTTTTCTAAAGAGGCTATTGTGGAATAAAGGTGAGAAGGTTCTGTTTATCTGAACATCCAATTTTCCAAATATTGTTAAGCTGCTGAGTTACATGAGACTGTGATTGTTTCTGGGCAAATTGCTTTCTTTGTCATGTGAATAATAAATACACAAACTTGAACTAAATGTGATTCTTTTGATGTAGATCTCCTCTAAAAATGTCAGAGGCAGACATCACGAACCATTAATTGGAATTCGCTAATAGGCAAAAAAAAAAAAAACCCTTTGTGGTTAAAGAATGTACCTACAGCTAATAGATATTTCTATCAAACTTTAAAAAACAGGGAAATTAGGCAGCTATAATGAATGCACCAGGGCAGCAGGAGAGCTGACCTCCTCTCTGAGATATGCAGCATATGCTCAGAGGCACATGCTACCAAATTCTTCCAAGCTACACAGGAAATGGATTGGACTGTGGAAGACCAACTCAACTTGTGTTGGTAGGGCAGTACAATATCTCAAACTCTGCCCCTTTTTACTCTTAAAACCTTGTCAGAACGGCTCCAGTGCATTTTTAAAAAAATCAGCTTCAGGGAGTTTTCACAAACTCCTTGGTCTTCCAGGTGTGGTCACTAGAAACACTTTGCCACAGGCTCAGGCAGAGACAATGATTGGCCCAATGCTTTGCTGTGGGTGGTCCAAAAAAGTCTGAAGGCAGCAGTGGGGAGGGAGGTGTGGCCAGCAGAGGGCAGCACTGCTTCAAAATGCAGCCAGAAAAACCATTCTGGCTGCTTTTGAAGCAACTAGTATGCCCACAGCCTTTGTTCATGCTATCTGAATGTGTGAGTTTGACAGACAAAAGCAAGCTACTTTGCTTTGGTTCTTTGGGAGGGACAGGTGAGCGGGATGCTATCTCTGTCTCCTCTGGTAAGTATTTGCTTTGGATTGCAGGAAAGCACTCCCGTCAGGGTTTAGAGGGAGCATAAGGGATGTTGTGGTGGCCTTCTTGACAGCCTCTAGCATAACTGCCCTACCCAGACTGGTAGTCATGGACGTGGGGGAGTTCTTTACCCCCTTCTATTACACAGATGACATTAAGTTCTAACTTAACGCTACTGAATATAACGACTCAAAGGTGGAGGAGGATATTGGGAGGGAAGGCTTTTATATTGCACACTGTCTCCCACAACATGGCCCCTGTTAATGGAAGCTGAGCTGTTCACTGTCAAGGGTGGTGGGTCAGTTTTGTCCCCATTGCAATCTGTTCCCCAAGCGTGATGCTTTTTATTTTTCCACATAAGCAAATTGAAGTAACTCACCGATGTGGCAGGTTAACAAACATGCCATAGGTATGGAGCTAAATCTGTACTCTGTTTTAGGCTGGTTTCACATTGCACTTTATTCCGTTATTCTGAAAATTTCTTACCTGGTAATCTGCACAGGTCATCTTTCACATTATGTACAACTAGTTCTGGAAATCTAGTGGAATATAGCACAAGTTTAGTGCTAATTTTTGGTAATAAATAATACCAGAAAGAATCGGTTTGCAAGCTTGGGAAATTGCAGCTGCTCATGTGCCAGGCATCCCAGCATGCAGTGCGTTCCCACCCTTTAGGCGTGCTTTTTTTCCCCTGACAAAAACTGTACCAGTATTCCAGTGTAGGTGCAGATAGCAGCAGCATTTCCCAAACACACCCGTGTCTATACAACTATATATAAGACAGTTGCACGAAATGCTGCTATATCAGCTGAAAAATCCACTGTTTCTTAATGCAACAGATACTGCAGTGTGAAAGGAATTTTAGAAATCGGGACAGAAGCACCACCATTTTAATCCATTAAAGTAACACAATAAGCTGTATGTCTGAAAGCAGCCATAGTGAGATGAATCTTTGGCAGGGGAAGGGTCAGGGTTTGTAGCCTTTCAACTATATCCCAATCTGCAGTCCATTTATTTTTGTGCCAAATAATTGAATGGAAGCCACAAAAAAGTGAGCTAGTCCCATAGGTCTGGCTTCATCCCATCATCTGCCTGCAGGAGGAAGGTGAACACCACCATCCAGGGAAGGAGAGCCGTTTGCTGCTGCTGCCGCCTGCCTGCCTGCTTGCTTGCTGCTCAGCTACCACCACCACCACCCTTTCCCTGTTGGACTTCTGCTTGGCAGGTGTCACGCCTTGCAGGACCAGGCCCCAGGTACTCAGCCAGCTGTTGCTGATTTCTTCCACCTGTCCCTTCTTTGGAGGGGATACATAAGCTGGCTGACTGAGGTGGCTTGGGAGACCCAGTGCCCACAGGAGGAAGGGGAACACCACCATCCAGGGAAGGAGAGCCTCCTGCTGCTGCTGCTGCTGCCGGCCGGCCAGCCGGCCGGCCTACCTGCCCGCCTGCCCAGACTGTTGGTTCTGCGGGATGTCAACATCCATGCGAAGGCCACCTTATCCGGGGCGGCTCAGGATTTCATGGTCTCCATGACAACCATGGGACTGTCCCAATATGCCGTTGGCCCAACACATGTAGCAGGGCATAGTCTAGATTTGGTTTTTGCAACTGGACATGGAGTTGGTGATCTGAATGTGGGGGGCCTTACATCAGTCCCTCTGTCATGGACAGATCACTGCTTGCTGAAGTTTAGACTTACAGCAGCTTTTCCCCTCTGCAAGGGTGGGGGGCCTATTAAGTTGGTCCGCCCCAAAAGACTAATGGATCCGCATGGTTTCCAAAAGGCTCTGGGGAGTTTTCTGGCTGATAGAGCTGGCGCTCTTGTTGAAACCCTGATTGAACTGTGGAATACAGAAATGACCCGGGCGGTTGACATGATTGCTCCTGAGCGCCCTCTCCTGTGTAGTGCTCGTACGGCTCCATGGTATACCCCAGAGTTGAGAGCGATGAAACAATATAGGAGATGGCTTGAGTGCAGATGGAGACGAACTCCTAGTGGATACAATTATACACTGGTAAGTGCCTATGGTAAGTTGTATTTAGGGGCAGTAAGGGCAGCAAAAAACAATATTTTGCTGCCACTATCAAATCATCAATCTGCCGCCCAGCGGAGCTCTTCAGAATTGTCTGGGGGCTATTATGCTCTGGCCCAAGGGACAAGGTAGAACCATCTGAGGCCTGCTGTAATGAATTTGCTAGGCATGTCCAGGATAAAATCTTTAGCATCCGCCAGGACTTAGACCCCAGTGTTATAGCAGGTGAATCAAGCGAGGTATCCAGAGCACAGCCTTGTCCCGATTTCTTGGATGAGTTTCAGTTGGTACAGCTTGAGGACGTTGACAAGGTGCTTGGACAGGTTTATGCAACCACTTCTGTGCTGGATCCTTGCCCTTCTTGGCTAATAAAAGCTAGCAGGGATGGAACAGCCGGCTGGGCCAGGGAAGTGATTAATGCCTCTCTGCGAGAGGGGTTGGTCCCTGGCTGCCTGAAAGAGGTGGTAGTGAGACCACTTCTGAAGAGACCCTCCCTGGACCCAGAAAATCTTAACTATGGGCCGGTAGCAAATGTTCAATTCCTGGGCAAGGTCCTGGAATGAGTGGTTGTGGGCCAGCTCCAGACACTCTTGGATGAGACCGATTATCTGGATCCATTTCAGTCGGGTTTCAGGCCTGGTTTTGGCACGGAAACATTCTTGGTCGCCCTGTATGATGAGCTTTGTCGGGAGAGAGATAGGGGGAGTGTGACTCTGTTGATTCTCCTTGATCTTTCAGCGGCTTTCGGTACCGTCGACCATGGTGTCCTTCTGGGGAGACTGGCTGAGTTGGGAGTGGGAGGTACTGCATTGTGGTGGTTCCGCTCCTACTTGGCAGGTCCCCTCCAGAAGGTGGTGCTTGGGGAACATTGCTTGGCCCCCTGGACTCTTCTGGATGGGGTTCCGCAGGGGTCATTTCTGTCCCCCATGCTGTTCAATATCTACATGAAACTGTTGGGTGCGGTCATCTGGAGCTTTGGAGTGTGTTGCCATCAGTATGCTGATGACACGCAGCTCTATTTCTCCTTTTCATCTTCTTCAGGTGAGGCTGTCAATGTGCTGAACTGGTGCCTGGCTGTGACAATGGACTGGATGAGGGCTAATAAACTGAGGTTCAATCCAGACAAGACTATGCTACTACTGGGTGGTTCTTCTGACTGGATGGTGGATGTCCAACCTGTCCTGGATGGGGTTGCACTCCCCCTGAAGGAGCAGGTTCATAGCTTGGGGGTTCTCCTAGAACCATCTCTGTCACTTGAGGCTCATGTAGCCTCGGTGGCACAGAGTGCCTTCTATGAACTTTGGTTGGTGGCCCAACTATGTCCCTATCTGGACAGGGATAACCTGGCTTCAGTTGTCTGTGCTCTGGTAACCTCCAAATTAGATTACTGCAATGCACTCTATGTGGGGCTGCCTTTGAAGATGGTTCGAAAACTGCAGCTTGTGCAAAATGCAGCGGCCAGATTGGTAACAGGAACCAGACGGTCCGAACATATAAAACTGATTCTGGCCCGCTTTCATTGGCTGCCTGTATGTTTCCGAGCTCGATTCAAGGTGCTGGTTTTGACCTATAAAGCCTTACCCGGCTTGGAACCATATTACCTGATGGAACGCCTCTCCCGATACGAACCCAGCCATACACTACGTTCAAGATCAAAGGCCCTCCTCCGGGTGCGTACTTGGAGGGAAGCTGGGAGTGTGGCAACAAGGGAGAGGGCCTTCTCAGTGGTGGCCCCCAAATTATGGCATGATCTTTCTGACAAGGTGCTCCTGGCGCCAACACTGTTATCTTTTTGGTGCCAGGTCAAGACTTTCCTCTTCTCCCAGGCATTTTAGCATGTGTTTTAAATTGTTTTAGATTTTTAAATTGTGTTTTAAATTGTTTTTAAAAGTTGTGTTTTTAAATTTGTATATTTGTTTTAATGTTTTTAGTTACTGTAAACCGCCCAGAGAGCTTTGGCTATAGGGCGGTATATAAGTACAATAAATAAATAAATCTGCAGATCTCTACTTCTTTATTGTGGTGCAATATAAAAGAGCACTATGGAACTCTGGAAACCAGCTTTTATAGTGACTGTCTCGTGCTGGGATGGGAGGATCTGTCAATTTTGGTTCTCTCAGTTATTCATTTTCCCGATCTTAAATTAGTTCTCTACATTTTCGCAGCAATTTGCAGTTTTTTTAAAAAATACATCCTCATGGAAGTTCTTCAGCATTTTAGTGAGAATTTCTTCTAATAAACACATTTTGTATGCAGTTTTAATAAATCTATACATTTTTGCAAGCAGTTTCTCCTAACATAATGCATTTTTATGTTATTTTTAATAATATATTGTTATTATTATTAAATAATATTAAGGGAAGGGGGGAAATCATATATATATATATATATAAAAGAATTTTGGTTTTAATGTTTTGGAAACTGCAGATTTGATAGATTTGATTTTAAATGTGAACTGAATCAAATTTTTTGTTCACCCCTACTCTGAATACCAGTAGCTGTGAAACGACAGTAGAAAAATACTATTGACCTAATCGTGTCCTGCTTGTGGGCTTCCTGTAAGCATCGCTGGAAGGAAAACAGACTGCTAGACTCGATAGTCCTTTGCTCTAATCTCAGAGGGCTCTTGCTCTCTCTGTTGAGGAGTGACAACTGGGTTAGGGAACTGCAATGGTTAAGAAATTGTGTGTTCTCATTATACCATTCTCATACTTTTGGAGATTACACACGGAGAATCAAATGCCTGTTACGGAGTGCACGTGTGGAAATCCTACAAAACAAAACCAGGGCAGATGCTGCAATAGACTATGCTACTACATATGTGCTTTTTAGTTACTCAAAAGTAAGCATGAGGCCACAATCCACATCTGAACTGTCTGCAGCACATAGGGAGGTGAGATTTAATACTTCCCACCCCAGCTACGACTCCCTGCCCCCCACCATATGACACTTCACTGACACCCCTCATCAGGGCCCCCAGACTCTGAGATTTCTTTTTTTTAAAAAAGTAAATCTCTAGCTCTCCTAGAATAGGGCAATAGTTTCCTGGCAACACTCTTTCTTCCTATGTGTCTTCTCTGTCCTTTCTATCACTAGACAGCAAAAAGTGAACAAATGTGTGCTGTATGGGGATGAGCCATACTGCTATCCACTTAAGGATACAATGCTCAGTCATCATCACTAATTTCACTGGGTAATTAAAATTACTGGCTTGGAAGAGATGGAAGTGGGACCAACTAAGGGCCTTCTTACTTCATGTTAGTGGCATGGAAGTACTCTGTGGCACAACTCCCTTTCTTTCTGGTTGGTAACATTAGAAGCACAAGACCACATGAGAGGTGGAGCCCATGTGTCTTTTCCACATGCCAATTAGGCCAAGGCTGGCTTGAGGGGGACCTGCAAATGTCTTGTGAGAAGAGGCCCCAGAGGAGTGTGGGAGGGAGGTGAACTGCAGCAGCTCCCACACCACCCAGGTAACATGAGGAGTGGTCCTAGATTACCTTGTTTTCCCTTAGCAAACTCTTAAAACCAACAACATAAAACAGAAACAATAACAAAAAATCACCATAATCTAACTCAGCATATATTACACCGTTCTCAATAATTAAAATTATGATGAAAGAGTTCACTTGTGTGGTGTTGGTATGGTGGAAGGGGGGTATGACAACCCACTTCATGCAATAGGAGATAGGAATACTGTCTCCCTAAGATAACTACTAGTTTGGATGAAATGCAAAGCATGAATCTCAGAAGATGCAGCCCAGCTGCTACAACACTTTATCAGATTAGGCTGACATCTCACTTCATTTTATGAGATAGCAGCTTGGATCTAGGATATAGAATAAGCATAGCATAATGCCCATAATAACCAGTCTTTAAAACCAAGTCCAATCAGTATATCCTGGAGCATGTTTTTGCATGATTAAAGAGCAGGTGATTTGTTTTTCAAGTGTATGTGTGTGAATGAGAGAGAGAGAGAGAGAGAGAGAGAGAGAGAGAGAGACTCTAATTACTCAGCTAACTTGCCAAGAACAACCTGAACAAATATCAAAGCCTAACTTCATCCTATATGATTTACTCATATTGATATGTTGTGTCTTAAAGTTATCCTGGCTATGTAAATAATTCTGTAGGGACTCTCAGAGAGCTTACATCCGGCACATCTTGTATAAATATACAGAGAGCAGTCTTCAGAGGATCAGGATCAGCTTCTGACAAGGAAGGAATCAGTTCAATCTCAAGCACAGATGTTGACATAAATATAGTTCACACCTCCATCTGCCTATATGATCCTTATTGGAGTCACTTATACACAGATTGCCAAAGACATGTCTGAAATCCACTGTGTTAACTAACTCTCTTCCTGTAGGATTCAGTCCAAGAGAGGAGGGGGGCACGTGTTGGGTGCCATCCTGTGGGTCTATCATCAATCCTCTATTTTCTGTGCCACCCAGTGGGACTGCTGATTGGAAGATGGAACTGCAGGCCGCTAAAGTTGGATTCCACCACCATAGACCAGAATTCTCCTGGTCTCAGGAATCAGGTTATGATGGAGAGTCAATCCTGTGCTAGTGCAAGCTGTGAAGTTGTACGCATCACATTTCTTGAGTCTGGGCTGTTTGTCACAGAAGCCCCACCTGGACTATACATTTAAAGCAGTATCATTCCACTTTAAACAATCAAGGGTTCTCCCAAAGAATCCTGGAAACGAGTTTGTAAAGGGTACTGAGAGTTGTGACGAGACCCCTATACCCCTCACAGCGCTACAGTTCTCGGAAGTCTCTCAGAAGCGGGGTTGATTGCTAAATCATTCTCACAGTTATAACTTTATGAGGGTAACAGGGATCTCTAACAACCCTCACTACCCTTCACACACTACAGTTCCCAGGATTCTTTGGGGGGAACGTATGACTGTTTAAAGTGGTGTGATATTGCTTGAAATGTGAAGACAGGGCCTGAGAGAGGCCACCAGGCTATGCCTTTGTAGTTTTCCACTATTGACTTGCTAGTCAGCTGGCCTTCTTGCCTGTTACCTGCATGCCAGACTGCTCACTCTTGTCCAGGTTCTTGCTAGTTATCCAGTAGAGGGGGTGGGATGGGGAACTTGACCTCGCCATCACTTAAAAGAATGCCTTCTCCAATATCAACCATCTCAGACCTTACAATTAGAATGTGAGGCTTTGTTGGTGATGCCGCCACTGGGGGCTGCCTGGTTGGTGCTGGCCCATGACAGGGACTTTTCAGTGGTGGCCCCCTGTTTGAGGAATCCCCTGTCCAGTGGTCTTCTGTCTCCTACATTAATTAATTTTAGGAGGAATTTGAAAACATTCCTGTTTACTCAGGCATTGACGGCTGAAGGCAACTACTCCTGGATATCACTGGATGGAAGAATGTTTTTATCTGCAACTGTTTCTTTCCAGAATGTTTTAACTGTAACTGTTTTTGGAATGTTTTTAATTGTTCTCATACTGCTCTTTTGTTGTTGTTAAATTGTTTTGTTTGCCACCCTGGGCTCCTTCATGAGGAAGGGTGGGATATACATTTGATAGGTATTAATGATAATAGGTAATTGGGTGCCTGACAAGGACGAACTGCACAGACACTTGAGCACAGTTAAGGTACATATCAAAATCCTGGCATCCTGATGACCTTTCTGCTGCAATGCACATTGCTTGTGACCATCGTCATACATTAAATGTTGTCCCATTGGATAGTTAGGTTTATGGCAATGGATGATTGAAGACACGAATTAAGATGTGACAGTGTGCATGTGATTTACTTATATGTCCTGCTGCAGCAATTTCTGGCACATACACAGGATACAACCAGTAGTGTAGTGGCAAATCCAGAAGTGCAGGGTCCCTTCATGATAGTTACATCATGTCCCCTCACAGTCATGCCTCCTCACTCGCTTGCTCTCCATTGTCATCTCCACACTCCTCAGTCCTTCCTCCATGTGCCTTCTCCCACAACACAAGATGTTCCTAGGAGCTAAACAGCATGGCAGGAGAGTGTGTTTGAGTGTGTTAGCTACTGAGAAGAGTCTTCTCACCTCCTTTCATTCTGATTGGCTCCAATTAGCAGGAAAGGACAAAGAAGCATGTTAGAAGGTTCTTCTCAGTGGCTAATCCACTCCCCTTTCATGCCGATTGGCTTTTAGGATGCTGGAAACATAGGGACCTGGCTCCCAAAAAAGTAAGAGGTCCAAGACTCACCCCGAGACCCCGCATGACTACAGTCCTGGATACAACTGCTGTGCATTGAAGTGTTTGATACCTTGTTGAGAAGCTGTTCTTGCATTTGGACTTAACTTTTAGTGCTAGAGGACTTACCAGAAAAATACAACTTGAAAACAACCTTTTACGACACTTGGAATCAAAATACACAATTTAATTAAGCCACACTGAAACTCACAACCGAAAAAAAGCCACCCAGCATGTAACAGAAACATTAAAATACCAGACAAGAAATCAGACAATACAATGCAACAGTGACCCACATAATCACACACATTAACAAAGCAAACAAACAAAAAAGGCCCATAAGTTGCATTGATATGTGTGATGATGATGTCATACTGCAAAATACAAAAAAGGAGTCCATAATAGATGGGCGGTCCATGAATGAAACAAATAATAGGTACAGGGATACAATTATGCCATGACAACATAACAACACATAAGGCAGCCTTCACCTTGTAAGTATCATATCCTTCGCCACATCTTTCTCAGTCACTGGGCTGAGGGAAGTGGGATGAGTATACTCACAACATGATTCCTCTCCTCCATGGGGCAACAGCTGCTAGATACTACAGTGGGGAAAGGGGGGGGCAAAGAACTCGCTATAGGGATGTTTTGCTTTAGTCTCTCAACTCTGCAAGATTATGTACATTGACTTGTTGATGAAGTATCTCTCCCAGTCCTATTTTCCCTTTCAAAGTCTAAGGTCAGATGAGCCATGAAACTGATGTAATGTTTTCCTTTGAACTGTACACACATTTTACAGGCCTGTGATTAGCATCTCTTCCGCTTCTCTGAATGTTTCCAGATTTAATTATCTGTTTTGCCATATGATGATACAATTGCAGGGCTAGAGAAGCAACTTGAGAGTCATTTAGTGCAATCAGACTCCAAATGTGGCCCCTTTAACTGTAGAGAGCATGCAGGACCATTTTTCTCCAAAATAATTGCATGTGTCTATTTAAAGAAAAGAAATGTCTTTTCTTCGGCACAATAGAAAATTTAGTGTTGTGGCCACTTTTTATTTTTATTATTTTAAAAAATCTTTTATACAGTCCCTGATTCCATGGAGAGAGCGAGTGGGCGCCTATCTGTCTTCAATGTGTGCTTTGTTCAGAAGATAACAAATTAGGGATATAAATGCATGAAGGTGGGAGAAACTGGATCACAATGGCATGTTCCACCCAGGGGTGCAGTGGTCCAAGGTCTCGGAGAGTCTTAGACCCTTTACTTCTTTGGGAACAGAGTTCCAGTCGGGTCCATACATCTCAAGTGCCCTATGAAAGGAGAGTGTATTAGCCACTGAGACAAATCTTCTAACATGGTTCCTTGTCCTTTCCTGCTGATTGCAGCCAATCAGAGTGAAAGAAGGTGAGTCAGCCACTGAGAAGACTCTTTGTACTGAGAAGACTCTTCTCAGTAGCTAAAACACTCTAACACACTCCCCTTTCATACTGATTGGCTCCTAGGGATGTCTGTTATTGTGGGAGTAGTTGCATATGGGAGGGATTGAGGAGTGTGGAGAGGACGATGGAAAGCAAGCGAGTGAGTGAGGGGGCATGGCATGATTATCATGAAGGGTGCAGTGTCAGGACCCTTCCTGTCAGGATCCCACCTCAGGCGCCACCTGCTAGGATCCCGCCTGTGGTCACCGCCTTGTTACGGTCCCACCTCAGGGTCCTGGTCTTTAAACAGTTTTCTACCTGGCTCTGGAAAAGATCTCTCAAGATCCCACTGCTAGACAGCACTACCAGACACTCCCTGTAAAACAATATTGCCTTGAGACTGTGCGTTAGTCTCCTCCTGGCTTATTGCTACTTTGTGTCTGGGTGCACTTGCAGGCCACAACCACCCTGTATCTTTGTGCCTATTTGCTCTGGATACCTGATGATGTTACACTATCTCTTCACCGCTAACACCATTGATACTGTTTCCCAACCTTGGTATATGCCCTGCCCACCCTTCTGGTCTGTGTAAACCCAGCCAAGGATCAGGCATTAGGTAAACCAAGAAATATTTATTTATATACACAGGGAATAACAAGATTACTTAAAGGTATTGTCAACAAGCATGTGGTTTCATAAGATGTGTTAGTCTTTATGTTTCTAGTCATCAATAACCTGCCTCACTACCCACCTAACTCAATCCACCCTCCAAAACCCAGAACCAACCAACAAACTCCTAAACCCACCAACTAAAACCAACCAAACCAAAAACTGTCATCCTCTCATTTATACCTTCAGACCCTCAAGCGCTCAGCCAATCATAATACAATATGCATCAACATTCCAACCCATGTACTCCCCCCTCTCACTCAGTCCACTTACCTCATTTACTCTAATAAACCCACACTTACCATATTTACAGTATTATAAATACAGGGGCATCACACGCAGCATTTCTGAATTTGTCACTACACTACTGGCTCCACCCCTAAACATACATTCATTTGTGATCTGAATATATCCTATATCTGTACATACTGATCAGGAGCCTTGAGAACACAGGGTCCTCAGTCTCACAAAGATGTAGACACTTGAAAAGAGTTCAAATATGAAAGTGGGGGAAGAGCTGAACTGGACCTTCTTGAGTTGGTTAAACCACTGCAAATGTAACTGTATCTCCTGATATAATCTGCAGCAGAGGATCAAACAGGCTCAATCAGTGTTATTTAAACACACACACACACACACACACAACTACTTGTGTGTAGCACTGCTTATGTTTTGAAGGTCACAACCCATACACTTAACTAGAAGAAAGATTCTAGGGAGGAAGGATGGGATATAAATTTAATATTATAAATAAATAAATAAAATTGAAATCAAGAATTTTTCCAAATAAATATGGATGTAAATAGGGTGAAGTTGATTTTGTTTTGTTTTGGTTTTTGTGTTAGCCTTTCTTCACTTTTACTGTCTTGTTTTGTACAAATCTGGAGTGAGCACTCTAAGCCCAAAATGTAAGTATGCATTGAAATATTAATATGATAAAGTACATACTTAAATATGTATTTTATCTCAGTGTATGCATCTCTAAAAACTTCTTTTGTAAAATATTTAAATACAGTATTTTTAATGAATTTTGGCACTTTGTTGAGCCAAGAAGTGTGTCATAAAAACTGTAGAAGAATGAAGCCTGAAGGATAATATTCTGATCTGTGCATTATTTTGGGGGGTGCAAATTAGGTCTGTTCACTTTAAAATTTGGACTGAATGAAATTCTCCTCCATCCCCACCTGGGATCAAGTCTCACTGAAGTCACTGGGACATACTTTGGAGCAGACATACAAAAAAATAAGAGTCCTGATGGATCAGGTCAGAGGCTTATCTATTTCGGTATACTGTTCTCACAGTGCCCAACCAGATGCCTATGGACAGCTTAAAAGCCCAGCTTGAGTGCAGCAGCACTCTCCCCTTTTTTTATTCCTAGCAACTGGTATTCAGAAGCATCCTGCCTTCCACGCTGGAAAGTATTGTATAGCTATTGTGGCATAAGAATATACGAAAGCCTATGTTGCAAAATGTAACAAAAGATACCTGGAGGGATAAAGAACCATGCCATTTATTATAGGGAAAGCATTCTTTCCTGTCTTCTTGTATTACAATATATTAGAAATAAAGCAAATGTTCACCAACCAGGAAAATAGAGGCAAATAAAGCCAGTCCATTTGATAAGCGATCTGGAGCTGTAGTACCAGAATATATCATTTCTATTGCAATCACAGGAAATAAATGAAGGAGAAAGTTTTATGAAATGTCATCTTTGAGTGCTCGTCTCAGACCTAACTCCTGTCAAGGCCAGGGCAAAACATGAGGGCAGGATCTTTCTCCCACGTGTTGTAGCTTCTCACATAACTGCAGACCACTGAAAATATGCATTCTGTCTTCACTGATCTTTGCAGATGATACTAGGCTGAAAGATTTTTCATTAGTATGTTTTGTTGGCTCTTTCTTGCCTACAATAAAACAGCTAAATAAGACAGTGGCTCACATTTCTGAAGAATTTCACCAGTATTTTCCAAGACACATTAGGCAATCCTATATGTTGTATAGACGTATGTCTTCATTTCAGTCCTTACAACAGGATTAATGTTTTAACTTAAATGGAGGTGGATCTGGTTTCAGAGGCACCACTAACCACAAATGAATGCTGCATGCATTTTTATTGTTCAATAAAAATGAAAACAAACGAACTGGGTGAGGGGGAAAGTTACACACTGGCCAAATCTGATTCACAAACAAAATCTGGAACAAGAAGACAAGAGAGCTATTAAATATTTTCCCCTTCAACAACCAAGTTATATATTTAGAGAAACAATCTAACGCCCATCATAGCTTCTCATCTATAACAATGCTAATTGCAGCCCCAGCACTCAGCACACAGAAGAAGTATCCATCTGCCTGCATGCTGTCCATTACAGCGATTTAAGAAATACTACCACTTACCACAGCTGATAGCTGAACAGGGATTCACCTCTGCCAAGCTGAGGAATGGCCAGCTAGCAGTTTAATAGATAGAAATTTCCACTGCCGGGAAGGGGGGGGGATATACTAAGCAAAGCTCCCTTTAGTGACTACTGAGCTCCCATTTCCAACACCAAAGCTCCAACCCTACCACCACCAATAAGGCAACAGTGCAGTTGCCACCTATGGTCTGCAACAGGCTGAAGCAGTTGTAATAGTCCCCCTGCCAGGAGCTGCGGCACTTCCCCGGCTTCCCTTGCCTACAACTGCTACGGATGTTGAGAAGGTAGGTAAGCATGATGATTAGAGCCTCAGTCTACACCAATGTTTCTTAACTCTTTTTTGGGTCACAGACCCCTTTGAGAATCTGATGAAAGCTATGAACCCCCAAAAATAAATCCAATTTATTGTACATACTGTATTGGAAATTTGGGGGAGGGGTT
The DNA here is from genome assembly GCF_030035675.1 of Rhineura floridana. NCBI lineage: Eukaryota > Metazoa > Chordata > Lepidosauria > Squamata > Rhineuridae > Rhineura > Rhineura floridana. The sequence goes on along the minus strand of NC_084482.1, from coordinate 86,924,699 downwards.
GCACCCAGTTCATGGACCCCCTGAAGCCCATGGACCTAGGGGTCCACAGACCACAGGGGAAGAACCCCTGGTCTATACATTTGCAAGAGAAACCTCAGTGAAATGTAACAGTGCTAAAGAAATACATAAGGAATAATGGAGAAACATTAAGCAGACTAAGCACCTTTAACAAAATCCCTGGTGATGGATACATCTCTTTTTTCACCAGACATTCACTGAGCAGAAACACTTACACTACAATCCTAACCATATCTACTCAGAAGCAAGTTCTATGGAACTCAGTAGGGCTTACTTCCAGGTAAGTGGGTTTATGTTTGCAGCCTGAATCTCTGTGCCAACGATATACACAAAGGGGCCTTGTCAGTTCCCTGTATTATCAAGAGACTTTCTCCCCCCCCCCAAAAAAAACTCTTAAAAGGATTAAAAATACAACTGAACTGTACAATCAACCTGTGGCTCAATACCTGTCCTGCTATACACTGCTTCAAAGAAATCTTTCACATTATGGGCAAAAGCATTATAACTCTCATTCCACTCAGGTCTAGAAAAGCAGCCACTATAAACGATAAAACTCCAGGCATCAAAATGTTATAACCACCTAATATGTTTAGGTCAACTCTTTCGTTTTTGTTTTATTTTTACTTTTAATATCCCTTAATACATATTCTGATCTGTAATTTTGCAAATGCATTCATTGCCTAGGTAGGAAAGCATTGATTGTGCAGAAAACATAAAGCTATCATCACAGTACAGAAAAATTTGCATATTCTTTCATGTGGTAAACAACTAACATCTGACTAATGCTTTCTCATGGCTCAAGAAAACATGACTATTTAAAATGGGATATTAAATCACTTTTGACTCACCCAAGCTGACCTAATAATTATGAACTCCATTTCAATTAACACTGGAAAGCTTTCCTGACACATCCTGCCTTGGGGTTCCGAACAGAAAATGGAAAATTAGTATGTAAAAGGAAAATCTGACTTTGAAATATTGCTGCTGTGATACAAAACTGATGCTATTACTTGAGCTGTCATGCCCTGTAAGTCAGATGAATGTCAGTTTGGCTGTGAAAGTTCAAGGGCTCACTACAATGGCCACCGAAGGTGATTACAAAAGTGCATCTTCGCACAATTGACAGTATACCATTCACACATTCCTAAGTATCTCCATGTAATATAATATGATAGAAATCACCACCAGAAAGATGCAACTGTATCCAAAATGGCATGCGGTCACATCTCCTGGCCGAGGGGCAACCACATCCTCAAGGATGTTCAGAACGCATGACATGGTCCCAGAACTGATACCAGAAATGAACTGGTCAGCAGAGAAGTTGTTTGAAGGAAAGGGAGAAGAAGCTCTTTCCACATACTCCTTTCATTTTATGTAAAAAACAGATACACTCCCCACTCATTCCTACCTTATACATGAGACAGGTATGAATATGGATCAGGGAGAAATTTAGTTCACATTTGTAACACCAACTTATCTAATCCACACTTCTTGAAACATCCTATTAACTGAAATACAGCTATCCTTCAAAATTCACACTTCTCCAAATTAGCTGTCTAACCAAACATGTTCCAAAATGCATATATTAGAGGAAAGCTCATACGTCAGTTATAAAGACATACAAAAATGCATTATATCAGAGGAAATTGCTTGCAAAAATGTGTACACACACACACCTGAAAAAGTGCACTAAAATGCTGACAAATTTTCATAAGTCCTTTTAAAAAATAAATAAATCACAAACCGATGCAGAAATATGGAGAACTGAACTTAAGACTGGAAAACTGAGAAAGAGAGAAACCAAATTTAGTAGAATTGTCCATCCCTAGGTGTGAATAAGATACATGTCACAACTGTGTCACATCCAGTTTGGCCTCAAGACTATTGCAACTGTTAATTAGCAAAACAATGATACCATAGGAGAGTGTCTCCAATCTGTTAGAGCAGTCTGTGGTTGCCATAGCCACTCTATTGAGTAAATCCTTAAATGGGAAATTGGCAATAAACAATGTACTAGCCTTAAGGAAAAATATTATTGCTGGCATCAATATATAAGTGAGGTACATGGATAAAGGAAAAGCTGCAGAATATTATTCCTGGTAAACTAGCAAGTGCTAGTATAGACTCCTCACCAGTCTTCCAAATCTCCCACAAAGTAATTCTTTACTCAGTGCATAGTTAAACTATGGAATTTGGTCCCACAAGAGGCCATGATGGGCACCAACTTGGATGGCTTTAAAAGAGGATTAGACAAATTCATGGAGGATAAAGCTATCAATAGCTACTAGCCATGATGGCTGTGCTCTGCCTCCATAGTTGGAGGCAGTATGCTTGTGAATACCAGTTGCTGGGAACTACAGGAGAGGAGAGTGCTTTTTGCACTCAGGTCCTGCTTGGGGGCTTCCCGTGGGCAACTGGTTGGCCACTGTGAAAACAGGATGCTGGGCTACATGGGCCACTGGCTGAATCCAACAGGCTGTTTCTACGTTCTTATTATCCCATTCCATAGAGTTAGAAAATAAGAGGGAACAGGGCCACCTAAGCCTTCCCCAAATAATTGGTAGTTTCAAACACTGCATGGAACATCACCACACTGACACATTCTCATATACTATTTATGTGACTGATAGTTGTAAATTCAGAAGGCTGAGACATTGTTAAGGTGCACAGGCATTCTCACTAATATAGCTAATTACCTAGTCATTTATAACGTAAACTGCCATGTTTTTCCTCCTTCCATCCTTGACTCCTACTTATAAGTACCCTAACTACTCAAAACCAATCTTTTGGTGCAGCCCCTAGCAACTTAGTGTCTTGACCATCCATTGCCCCCCCGCCCACTGATGGAAGAGCAACTGATATGATTTGTAAAAGCATGTCATATAAACAAGGTGGTAATGAATGAAACTTTGAAGAGTTGGGATCCTGTTGTACTCTTCTCTGTTTACACATTGGTCAGTTCTCTGCACACCTTGTTTACTATAGGAGCAAGGAAGACTTTGCAAAGGACCTACAACTTTTGAACAGGCACATTTCTTCTTCTGCATTGCAACACAGTATACGTTCTAGAGACTTTGCTCCTCTTCTGCATCATAACTATGTCCGTCATTGTTTTATGTTCTGGCACAAAAGCTTTATTACAGGACCATTAAACTGGCTTCTCAGTTTGTCAAAATCTGTGTGGTTCTCCTTGTCTGGGAGTATCAAAGAAGCAAATCCCAGTATTTTCTAACAGCTGATCCACCCAATCATTCAGTGACAAGTTACAGAAGAGGGCTTCCTATTATCCAGTACTTCTTGTGCTTGATACCTGAAACACTAACCACTAATGGCTCAATTGCATTGTCAGCCACAATGGTAAGAACCAAGCGCTTCTGCACTATTAAGCCTACTGGGAATTTTGCTGCCTGACTTATTAAGAGTAGCATCGCTCTCTAAGTGGAGAGTCTGAAGCATTGCCATTCCAAGCTCCCTTGGAGTAAAGTAAGAAATTGAAAGTAAGAAATTGAAAGTTTACATGGTAAGTAAATGCTTTTGAGCTAGCAACTGTGTAGTCTAGTGCTTACAACTATAGATCAGGAATTACATATTGTTGGCTTGTATTCCTTCCAGTCAATGAGTTAGCCCTTACAGATTTTACAAACAGAGATTATAATTAACTTTAAAGACACTTGGGAGAACAAGCCTCTAAAATCCTTTCCTGACCCATAAGATGTCTCAAATGAATAATGCTTTTATTTTGTGGATAGCATCTCTAAGTATATAAGGAGGACAGCTGCCTGTCAGCAGGCACAGCAGTCATTCTAATAAGAATTGCTGCTATCTATTCTAGACAGTGGATGCAGGAAACTCAGCCATAGGCTTTTGACATTTGCAACTTTCTCTTTTCAGATTGCAGATGAAGGAAAAATGAGAGAGAAGAAATTTAGTTTATTGGAGAAATGGAGATGAAAAGAAAAGGCAAAATAAATTTTCTGTGGGGATAACAAAATTCCATCTAGCAGACATGAATACTGAATAGCACAGCAGCCAGACAGTCTTCCTGGAATTCAGGATGGCGATGGTTATTAGATCTTGTTTTTAATTTCTGCTTTGTTAGATTTGCTGCTAACATTACCTAGTTTATGAAATATAGCATGAGCAACAAAAGTCCAATTATATGACTATCCCATTGCAAAAGGGCATGCAGCAATTCGTTATGAGGTCAAAGGCAAAGATCTGCCTGAAAATACGAAAGATTTTTATCCTCCCAGTTCCCATTGCTGCTACCAAAGGCAAGTGACTGAGGGGAGGGGTAATCTAAGAAAAAATCAGCAGACAGAACTCTACAATGAATTCCAGTCATCCAACAGAACTACCAAGTATTTCTTAGCCCCAGACCATAAATCAGATTAGATGGGGTCAAAAAAGCTTCATCTAGGAACATCTGACACACAAGCCTTTTTTGTGATAGCCCAGCACCTTTATTTTTTGCTGCTCATGCCAGCCGTTAAAGAGAAAGCTGGATAACCTCCCGCAAGTTGCCCTCTTAATGCATTATTCCAGTTGAGGCAGTGAGTAAAATCACACACATTGCTCTTTAAGCAACAATATTTTGGTTCATTACATTTTTGGAATATTTCTGTAAACTTAAATATTATTATTTAATAATAATAAAAACTGATAGATTGAAACGATACAGTTATTAATTCCTAAAGCTTTGAAATAAAATTATGTTTCTGTAAGATATTTTAAAAGCTAAAAACATTTTAAAAGAAACACAAGATTCCATTAGCTCAAGAAATTAGAACTAGAGTTAGGGCTTGAGGGAATCCAAAAATCACTGATAAACTAACGATTCATTATCATCCAAACTGTCCGAGTCTTAGGTGGAATTTAAAATTAACCTCAGCTGGTATCTAGTGTGAAGGGCAAGCAGTAGTATTGCCTGGAAGCATCTCCCTGTGGGGATTAAAAGCTCAAGCTGCTGCAAAGGTGAGCAATTTTTATCTCCCTGAAGAGTGTCTAAGGATTGACCTAGTAACCTTTTTATCCCTTGGCTTCAGCTTTGCTAACTAATTTGACAGTGGTGGTGATATGCTGCAGCAGCAGCTGTCTCTAAGCATAACTGGGCCACTTAAGCAAAGAGAAGGCGCAGCACCTACAGAAGGCAGTAGGTCTTCTCTCAAAGTTCTCTCTACTGCTACTAGACCTGAGGCCTGCATTTTTTTTTCCTGCAGATATTTGTGCAGGCAAAGTGAAATGTTACAATAAAACAACCTTTTCTTTTGAGTAGAGGAATAAATTGGACAACAAACAAAACTGGGATGTGGAGTGAAGGAAGAGAATTTCAGCTCTGTCTAGTCAGAGCTAGTACTACTGTTTCCTTAACAGTTTTGTATCAAGAGCCACAAGTTAGTCCTGAGCTCAGTGTATTATTGACATCCTGTCCTCACAATTGCAGACAAATTTGATAGGACATACAGCAGAGCAACAGAAATGAAAAACTGATAAAGGTCTTTCCATGTTCGGGAAACACGCAATTCAGTCTTCAAACATTTAAAAGAAAGCTTTGATTATTGCTTCCCCTTAGTGGTAAAGCAGGAGAAAGGAGGACTGTGCCCAGTCTATGCTTAGAGCAGGCATCAACACAATGTTTGGACTCCTCCAGATGTTATCACACTCCATTTCCCATCATCCCCAGTCAGCATGGCCAGTGACTAGAGTTGATGGGAGTTGCAATCCATCAACACCTAGATGCACCCGACTGACTACATCTAAACTAGAAAGAAGCTGCCCATCTCCTTCACGAGACATCAACAGGAGTCTGGGTAGGCATCGGGCCAGCATGTTGAATATGTTGTGGACCTCATGTTGTTCTGCTGTTTGGATTTCCAGCCCTTTCTACCATTCTAGTACATAAGGAGCTCTTGTGCAGTGCAATCATATGAGATGTGTATTCAGAGTTAAGTCCCACTGTGGTCAATAGGACTTACTCCTAGATAAGTGTGCATGGGGTTGCAGCCCCAAAAGCCATACACGAAACTCGATGTGGGAGCAAAGTGTGATCCTACCCTTTTCCATTCTCACTGTGGTCTCTGTAGGCAAGGGATAGGTTCTGTACTGTAGACACTGGACATATTTTACTCCCAATTAGTCTTTGTTGTTTTGTGCTCTTGAGAAGGATAATGTAAACAAAGCAGCGAAAGGATTTTAGTGAGAAGTGTGAGAACCAGTAGCAGCAGGATTCCCCATGTTTGTTTTTATTTCTATAAAATTTGAACCCAGTTACGTTCTCACTTCCTTTGCTTTCTTTCAGAAGTCAGAACAGCCAGCCACACACACTGCCTTCAGGAAACCATCAGATCCATTAGTCTTTAGGGATGGATCATCTTAATCAGTCCCCCATCCCTGCACAGAATGTAGCTAACTTTGAAATAAAGGCTGGCAGCTCTCTGAAAATAACAGTACACAGTATAGCAATGGAATTTAGAAAACTTATCAAACTCTAAATTTGAAGTAGGATATTGAAAACAGTCAAGTACAGTAGGCAATTTCCTCTTAAATATATATATAAATTACTCCCCAAAATAATTTTGAGATACCAAATAGATTTAAGATACATAGCTATGTGTATGCAAGGCTTTTAAAATGTGACAAACTTCTGAAAAAAACATGTTTAAAAGATTCATTAATCTTATTAAACACTCTCACACATCTTGCCAGATTCTTCAATTATAAACTTATATTGGAGTCAACTTCTTGCTCTTGATCTTGACTGTATTTGAAACAGTAAATAAACAGAGGCTCACCCATGAACTTCTTTCTCCCATAGAAGATGATGAAAAAAGTCACCAAATATATCCACAAGTTGGACGAATAATTACAGGCAATGACCAATGGAGAGCTCCTGAGGCATGGATAGCAAGAGATTTATAAGAGAGAATGGAACATACAGCTCTTCCCAAAGCTATACAATAGCCTAAGAGTGGGGGAAGTCATTATGAAACACAAAATAATCTTTTATGGAAGGGGGGAAAACACATCTCTGCTCATTAAAGATGAGTATCCTGAAATGGGAGCTCTAAAAGACAAATACACGGTTAATCCCCAAGCTACAAAGGCCAGGGATAATAATAATATAATAAAAAATCCTACTGATGAACTCATCTCCAGATGGATGCTGCCCATTTAATTCTGTTCTCAATGTACAATTCATCAAGACTGTGGCTGCATCTGACCTCAATTACTATGTTCCCTTCACAAGTTATTTTTGAAACAGACTATTCCACACTTCAACTGAAGCCATGCACAAAAGACTAATAATAATGGCTGGGATTTATATAATCCAGAAAGTATCTAAAGTTACTTTTCAAAGTTGAGGAAATATTCACAACTCTGAATGTGCAAACTACTCTTAGCATTTGCATCAACTAATTTATTTCACATATACACTATTTGCAGTTAAGACTTAAAATGTCATGTACAAATTACTGGTGGGCATCATTTAATGAAGCAAGTAAATAGAGTCTTCTAACATCTACTCTATCCATTCCATACCAAGAACAGCCCACCTTCTCAAATATTCTATTTTTCATACTATCCAACCAGATATGCTGAACTGATCTCCATATAACAATGTGATCATTATTGTCTTTGAATTGCATGGAACTTTATATCTGCTCTGATCCACAAGATCCACTGGCTGCCAATTAGTTACTGGGCTAGGTTCAAGGTTCTGGTTCTGATGTATAAAGCCCTCCACATCTTGGGACCAGGATACCTGAACGATCATCTTACTCCTTATATACTCTGTCGATTACTGCCCTCTGCAGGTGAGGGACTTCTGCAGATACCATCTTATCAGGAGGTCTGCTCCACACAACATAGGAATCGGGCCTTTAGTGTTGTGGCACCTACACTTTGAAATTTCTTCCCCTTAAGTATTAGAAAGGTTCAGTCTCTGTTGTCTTTTCATCACCTACTGAAGACCTTCCTCTTCCAACAAGCTCTTAAGAAGAGATCTTTCCCAGTCTGCAACTGAACTGGAATTGTTTTTAAAATGCTTTTATTGTTTTATAGCTTGTTGTTTGCCACCCTGGGCTCCTTTGGGTAAAAGGGCAGGATATAAATTTAATAAATAAAATAAAATGCAACACCACAGAGAACTCTGACCATTTTGCTCTGACAAAGACTGGAGGTGAATTGAGGCATGATGAGCTCCTCCACCCAGTCTCCTCTCCTACGCTTTACCCCTTTAAAGGGCCAACCAACTAGCCTGAAGCTGAATACTTCTCCTTTCTGTGGTGTCCTGCCCAGTATGCTCTCCAGTAAGTACGGTGGAGGTGCTTGAATCCACAGGTGGATTGGGCTTGGGTGAAGGAATCTGTGAGGGTCCAGGCTCGGGTTCGGCAAGCTCCTGAACATTAGCCTCAGGTTCAGTGTCGGGAGGAACCTTGCCCCTTTCCTCAATTGGTAGTACAGCAGCTCTGAATTCAGCTATCTCAACCCTCCTTATTCTGAGCTCAAGGTTGGGGCCATGGTAATATCAGTCCATGGAGTAGGAAAGGAAATGGGAATAGTCACCATACTGAGAAGCTCCCAGATAAATGCAATGTGGTAGAGGACTTGAATTACACAGAGGAATGGGCAACACAGCCCTGGACCTGGCAGTGAAATATCCTTTCATTGCTAAATCCAAGTCTGATTGTGACACTGAACAAAACCCCCTACTCTGATCAATTAACTGCTCAAAACTGTCAGGATGTCCATTTCTGAAAAAGAAACCCACAATCAACCCACATACTGGTTACATGCATCATTCTCAACAGGGTTATCTATATAACATTATTTCAGCTTGCATGTGCATTCAGCCTCAGGAACAGGAAATGGAAATGGACTGCCTTCAAGCTGATCCCGACTTATGGCGACCCTATGAATAGGGTGTTCATGGTAAGCGGTATTCAGAGGCGGTTTACCATTGCCTTCTGCTATCTGAGGCTAGTCCTCTCCAGGTGGCTAGGGCCTACTCAGCTTGCCACAGCTGCACAAGCCAGCCCCTTCCTGGTCTGCAACTGCCAGCTGGGGGGCAACTGGGCTCCTTGGGACTATGCAGCTTGCCCACGGCTGCACAGGTGGCAGGGCACGTAACCCCTGAGCCCCTCACTGTGGGGGTGATCTTTAGCTGGCCCTTGACACCCAGGAGACATGAGCGGGGATTTGAACTCAGAGACTCTGGTCTCCCAGCCAGGCTCTCCTCCCCACTGTGCTATACCAGCTGTGGTATAGGAACAGCAGCCACCATTTTGTAAAAGATTGGAGGAAGTGCTTTATCAGAACATAAGAACCCTCCCCTTGCTGGATCAGGCCACAGCTCAATCTAGTTCAGCAGCGCCTCTAGAAAGCCCACATGCAGGGCATGACAACAATAGTCCTTTTCTGCCATTTATATAGGGTTATATTCCTAGGAACATAGGAAGCTGCCTTATACTGAGTCCCTCCACTGGTCCATCTAGCTCAGTATTGTCTACACTGACTGACAACGGCTCTCCAGAGTTTGAGGGAGGGAGTCTCTACCAGCCCTACCTGGAGATATCAGGGGTTGAACCTGGGACCTTCTACATGCCACGCAGATGCTCTACCACTGGGCCCTTCCCCAATTCAACCATGTCCTACTCAGAATAGATCTACTGAAATAAATGAACCTAAGTTAGTCATGTCTATTCAATGTATCTAATCTGAGTAGGATTAGCAGTGAATATCATCCTTTTCAATGTTTATTTCCGATCTTTCTATAAATCTTACTATAAAATATCCAAGGTGGCTTATTATACTTTCTGTATTTTTACTCTTATTTTAAGTCATCTGGGATATGTTATAGAACGATTAGCTATAAATATATAAAGCAGCAAGAAAAGAAATATCAAATAGCTTCAATGAAAACAGTCTGAATACTAAAACTTAAAACTCATAAAAATATATTTCAAGTGTTGTTACACCATAGATTTGTATAAAGGCATTACAATATTGGCAATTGTAGTGTTAATTAAATAACCCTAGCATAGAATTCACCTTTTCCACAGCTGTTAGGGATGTGTGGATCTCTCTGTTCTGGTCTGTGTCACTTTCTCATGTTTCTACCCATAATTCTTTTCTTTTTCACTGTATCAAGTTACATATTTCAATATATATGTCAATATCTACATCAATGTGTATTTTCTCTCAAAATACAATTTTAAATCTATACTGTATTTTGATATGGCTGAGAACTGCATCACAACATTTAGAGATGGAGTAAAAAACAGTGGATTGTTAATATCCGATCCACACATTTTAGTTAGAAAGGTACTAATCAGGTCATTTCACACAGGAATTTGTAAAGGTGAATTTATTTATTTATTTATTATTTTATTTATACCCCACCCTTTCTTCCAGCAGAAGCCCAGGGCGGCAAACAGAAACATTAAAAACACTTTAAAACATCATAAAAATACCTTAAAATACAATTAAAACAAAACAACGTTAACAACATTAAAAAAATGTTAAAAACATCTTTTAAAAAAGGTTAAAGACATTAAAAGACATATTAAAAGCAATTCTAACACAGATGCAGACTGGGATAGGTCTCAACTTAAAAGGCTTGTTGGAAGAGGAAAGTCTTCAAAAGGTGTGGAAAAGATAGCAGAGATGGTGCCTGTCTAATATTTAAGGGGAGGGAATTCCACAGGGTTGGTGCCGCAACACTAAAGGTCCGTTTCCTATATTGTGCAGTATGAACCTCCTGATAAGATGGTATCTGCAGGAGGCCCTCACCAGCAGAGCGCAGTGATCAACTGGGTATATAAGGGGAAGATGGTCTTTCAGGTATCCTGGTCCCGAGCTGTATAGGGCTTTCTACACCAAAACTAGAACCTTGAACTTGGCCCGGTAGCAAATGGGCAGCCAGTGCAGTTCTTTCAGCAGCAGGGTGACATGTTGACGATACTCTGCCCCAGTGAGCAGTCTCACCACTGCATTTTGCAAGTATTGTCAAGTCTTTGCAATTTGTCAAGTATTCCAAGCTGCTGCATGCTGAGTCAATATCTTCACTGAGCTATCCACTACAATACCAAGATCTCTTTCCTGAGTTAGGAAAAATGCTGTCAGCTCAGCAATTCCTGTAGTTACTATGAGCCAGATCTTCTTCCCAGACTGGCAATTGGCCATCCATAATCTTAATCCAGGGGTAGCCAGCATGGTGCCATCCAGATGCTGTGGGCTGTCAATAGTTAGGAATGACATAACATCTGGGGGTCGCCATCTTGCCTACCTATGGAAAAATTAGTATCAACCATCATAATCTTTGCTAGATACGTATTAGTAAAATGGGTCCCCAGCAAGTAGAAATGCCCTACCCTTGCAGGAAAACATTGAGGGGCAGAAATAAATCTTTGTTTCCCTTCAACTCCCCCACCGCCACTCCCCCCAAAACAGTGTGGTAGGCATGCATGCTTCCTTCTGTTGTCCAGCAAACAGTCTGGTCTCAGAAGGTAGCATCCAGATGCAGCCCCTGAACAGGGAAGAATGGGGGTGTTTGGAGGAAGGGAGTACAACAGTCACTTCAGGGGGAGAGGAATTTTGGTGGTTTCTTCCTCTCTAAAGGGCTGAGACTAGGGGTGGAAAGTTCTGTCAGTTTCAGTTATCTTGGTTTCTCGTTTTTCCTCTCCACATTTCTGCAACAATTTGCAATAAAAAATCTTCACTACCTTTTTGGTGCAAATTTCTCCTAATAAACACATTTTTTTGTATGCAGCTTTGACTAATATACACATTTCTGCAAGCAATTTCTTCCAATATAATGCATTTTGTATGTTATTTTCACTCATGTATTCATTTTCCAGCACATTTCCCCCCTAATATATGCATTATAATATGTTTGGTTGGAGAATTGCATTGCAAAATGTGGATAACTGCACATTTTGAAGAAAGGTTGCATTCTGGTTGTCATATTCTTTTGGAAAGCTCAAATTTGATATATTCAGCTTTAAATACAAACTGAATCTAATTTTCCCCCATCCCTAGCTGGGACACATCATTCCCTTTGGTGGGACTACTTCTAAGATAAAAATCCTCTTCAATAACTACTTCAGAAGCAAGGAAACTGCCCCCTCTTTGAAGCAACTGCATGAGAGAAGGCAGAAACTGGTCTTAGTGCTAGTCTGGCCTATGTTTTACATGGTATTAGTTCAATCCCTCCTGTGAAATGGTTGCTTCAGGTGAAGGGATGTTGAACCTTCCCTTCCCCTCCAGAACAATCATTGGGGACACAGATTTCCCCCACAAATGTCATACCGTAGGCACACTTGTTCAGCAAAGAACTTCGCAAGTTAATGGGAGACAAAGACCCAACATTCAAGGTTGTTCCCAGGCCTACAAAAATTGCCCTACATGCCCATCTTCAGTATCCCATGGGAACCTTCTTTCTTGTGAGACTTTGGGGGTGATTTTTGTTTGTTGGGTCCTGGGTGAGGGCCAGGAGGCTGAGAGATGTTGAGTGGGGAAGTGCGAATGAATCATTTTGGTATTTATTTGTTGATTTGCATTAAGTATTATGTATTTATTTGAATTATGGGTTTACCATGTTTTTATACCATTTGTTGTTTTACAGTTCTGTACCTTAAATATACAAAGTAATGACAACAGCAGATTTATGTAACTTTAAAGTTGACAACAGGGACATTGAACTTGTCAAGGATTATCAATACCTCGGCACTGTCATTAACCAAAATGGAGACAATAGTCAAGAAATCAGAAGAAAGCTAGGACTGGGGAGGGCAGCTATGAGAGAACTAGAAAAGGTCCTCAAATGCAAAGATGTATCACTGAACACTAAAGTCAGGATCATTCAGACCATGATAGTCCCTATGTCTATGTATGGATGTGAAAGTTGGACAATGAAAAAGTCGGATAAGAGAAAAATCAACTCCTTTGAAATGTGGTGTTGGAGAGCTTTGCGCATACCATGGACTGCGAAAAAGACAAATCATTGGGTGTTAGAATGAATTAAACCAGAACTGTCACTAGAAGCTACAATGATGAAACTGCGGTGATCATACTTTGGACACATAATGAGAAGACATGATTCACTAGAAAAGACAATAATGCTGGGACAAACAGAAGGGAGCAGAAAAAGAGAAAGGCGAAACAAGAGATGGATTGATTCCATAAAGGAAACCACAGACCTGAACCTCCAAGATCTGAATAGGGTGGTTCATGACAGTTGCTCTTGGAGGTCACTGATTCATAGGGTCGCCATAAGTCGTAATCGACTTGAAGGCACATTAACAACAACAACAAATCACTAGAAGCTAAAAATGAAACTGAGATTATCATACTTTGGACACATAATGAGAAGATATGATTCACTAGAAAAGACAATAATGCTGGGGAAAAACAGAAGGGAGTAGAAAAAGAGGAAGGCCAAACAAGAGATGGATTGATTCCATAAAGGAAGCCACAGACCTGAACTTGCAAGATCTGAACAGAGTGGTTTATGACAGATGCTATTGGAGGTCTCTGATTCATAGGGTCGCCATAAGTCATAATCAACTTGAAGGCATATAACAACAAAATATATATAATAAGCTCTCTAGACATAATCCAAATGAATAAATAAATATAATGCACTCTTATGCTGTTTTTGGAAGAGGGACACACAGTTATATAAAATGAAGGTCAGATGGAAACTGGACTTCTTCTGCAGCAACTGGAATAAGTGACAGGCATTGCATTATTGTTGCTAAGCATTATGCCCTTTCTGGTATCCAGTGTTCCATACTTGCTTTATTTTGCAATGAGGACATTATTTCAAGCACACTTCCTCCTCTCATAAATAAACTGGTAACTACCTAAATGTAATGAAGAGCAGGAAGAAAGCATTTTGTGCCATAAAAAAGGGAAAGGTCTGATATTTTCATCCATCCAAGGGGAAAGCCAGGCTCACTGGAACATCTCCCTGCACAGATACAGCCTGTTCTTTATCTGGTAATGTGCACTGTCAGTGGCCAGTATCATCACATCTTAATTTTGTGTCTTGCTCTCAGGTTCCTCCTCATGCTATTAGCTGACACTCTACTACCTTTATGCTCACCGGCAGGGCAGTTTCCATGACACTTTGGCAAGATCATTCAGACCTCCACCAACCCCCCTGCCCCCACTTTATGCTAGTTATCCAAAGGACACCAACTCAGAAAAACTGCAGACTTTTTTTTTTTTGCAAGAGTCCCCATGGCAATGCTATTGACTGAAGAAGTGTGATTTTTTCCTTATGAAATATAACAATGTCTCAACGGCACAGCTCAGAGAAATTGCCCATTACAGCCAGCTGAGAGAAAGAGAAAGCTGAGTAGGAGAGGTGATGATAGGGAGTAAGTTCAGTAGGAAGACAACCTAGGAGTCCAACTACTGTTCTTCCTATATATTTTTTTAAAGGCAACAGCTATACACCAAGGAAATTGACTAGAGATCAGAATACACAAAGGAGGGGGAAGCTTTATTGTATTGTTTTTTCACTCTGCAAGCCAGAAAGTACTATATGGCACTATAAATTTAACATGCCAAGTGCTCATACAAGACTTATTAAATCATGTATAAACACAACATGTGAGCATCCTGACAGATTGAGATTTCCCATCAACTGTAACACGAGAGCATTTTTTATGCTTCTATTAGTCATTTGGGGCATACACACACACAGCATTGCACTGTCTTCTTCCCTTTTGTGATGTCCCCCTTAGCTAGCTTTTTGAAGGCGAGGGCATGAATTAAGCAAAAATGAGGGGAGTCAGGGCTCTTAATGATAAGAAATGGATGTTTAGTCAGTGACTCTTATACTGGGTGATATCCAACATTAGCTGCCACATATCCAGCACCTAAGCACCATAAAGTGCAGTGTTACTATGTATGACTTTATTTAATCTGCACCATACTGATGGGTATGCCATCGTGTTTTGTTTTGTTTTTTACATAAGTCAGGTACGTGACTATACAAACAATGCTGGTTTAGAGGTAGAAAAGAGCCATGATTTCATATTTTCCCCTTAGAAAGAATTTTAATGCAAGCATAACATATAAATAAATTTAGAATAAAAAAGTAAAACAGAAGTAACATTCCCAGGAATGCCAAAAAGCTATGGTATGGCATTTCTGGGTATGTTACAATCATAACTAACATTGGTAAGTGCTAGAAACTATTGTCGCCAATGAGCAGCTCAACTGTTACTTTACCTAAATTTTGCCATCAGCTTGACATACAGAATTATTTAGTAGCAAATTCTACCTTCTTCATTCCTAGCCTGTTCTTTAAAATATAGTATATCTGTAGATTTTATTAAGAATTGTGAAATACTGTAACTTCAGAATGACAGTGCAGGTATAGCTAGCTGCATAAAGGTTCACTGGCAAGGATGAATCACATGACCATTCCAAGAGGAAATCCCACAGGCATCTGGAATTGGCTGTTACTGGCTAACCAATGTAATAAAAAATGTATCAGTGCCCTGGAATGAGAAAATTAATTTCTTTTTCTAATGTTTTTGATAGAATTACCTATTTAGTTTCATTAAAGAGACAGCACAATATAAGTAGCCCACTTTTATACAACATGAAGCTGAACATTCTGCAGCTTCCTGCCAAAACAGCCTTAATTCATTTTGTTCATCTCATCTTTGACTGCCAGTTATTGTATATTACTCTTCATTTTCTTGACATTTATATCCTGCCTGTCTTCCACCATGGAACCCAAGGCAGCATGCATACGGTTCCCAGGGAATCACCCATCCAGGCACTGACCAGACCTAGACCTGCTTAGTTTAAGCATGGTAGTAGCCTCACATGCCTTCAAACAACACCCTGCGATTTGAAGTTCAGTTCTTGTTTTCCTAGGCATCTGTTAGTTCTTTAGGCTGCAGTCATATTGATATGGCAGTAACTCCCACTG
This sequence comes from Rhineura floridana, assembly GCF_030035675.1. Lineage (NCBI taxonomy): Eukaryota > Metazoa > Chordata > Lepidosauria > Squamata > Rhineuridae > Rhineura > Rhineura floridana. The sequence continues at coordinate 86,908,726 of NC_084482.1, read as the reverse complement.
AAGTTAGTGGAAGTTTTTTCAGTTCTTCTGAACAAACATAGAAAGAAGAGGCTTGACACAGAGGTAAAAATGTAACAGCACCCTCAAGGGCCCTAATCAAAATAACTATTATGTTGCCTGAATTTAGAGGTGTTTAATAACAGGTACTACTTATTGCTAACCATTGTTGGGGTTGCTTTTCAGCGTCACCTCATATTTGAGCTCCGCTCCTATCCTTACTTCACAGCATCCTGCAGAGAGAGTTAAAAGCAATTTCCACAGATACACTTCCTCACAACTTTCTGTAGATAACTTGAAACTCGAGGGGGGGGGAATCTTTTGACCAGATACTGTAGGTGAGAGGATATCAGCAACCCAAGCTGCAAGGCAAAAGGATATCAGCTTAGCCAGTGAGTATCAGCAAACCTCTATTCCCTTTCGAGTTTGATGTTATCCACTGGAATTAAGAAAGGCTCTAGCTGAGACAAATCTTTATGTGAAGCATTCAGCCTTTCAGACATCAGTCAATCATATTGGGGGATTAAAATGCCAGTGGTGTTCCTTTATTTCCATCTATGTCAGCAGTCAAAAGAAATCTACACATTTTAGTCTCCTATATATTAACACTCAAGTAAATATTACTATATATTTATTACATCAAAGGCGTACCAGATGATGGATATTTATTATTGATTTCTTACATTTATATCTCATCTTTCCTCCAAGGAGCTCAAGGTGGTGTACATCCCCCCTCTCCATTTTATCCTAACAACAAGCCTGTGAGGTAGGTTAGGCTGAGAGAGACTGACTGGTCCAAGGTCGTCTATTGAGCTTCGTCGCTGTGTGGGGATTTGAACCCTGATCTCCCAGGTCTTAGTCCAACACCTTTACCACTATACCACAAAACTAGTAATACTGGATGGTACCATCCACAGGGCTTACAATTTACATTTAAAGGCCAAGAAGATGACTTGATTCAGTATCTATAGATGCAATTGCAGAAGGCCAACAGTCTCTATTGAAGCCATAAGCATAGGGTTCATAAACCATATCTCCAAATCCAGGTATTTTTGCAATACCTCACTGTGATCCCTCTTCGGCCATGACTGAATACAGTATTGTACGCGCACAAACATTAATGTACACTGATGAACACTGGCTTAACATATGCACTCTGATTATACCATTGGCCTTTATAGAATCATTGCAATGGCATGACTGAACTGAATAACCATGTGAAAACATCAGGTTTGATCCAGTCCACAGCTGGCAGAGGCTGTCTTAGCTGTGGTTTTGGAGAAGCCTAGAACGATAGTCCTGGGTGATTTCAATGTCCATGCTCAGGCTGTCTCTAATGTTCTGGTTTGGGACTTCATGGGCTCCATGGCAACCATGGAGCTGTCTCAAGTTGTCACCGGCCCGACACATACGGCAGGGCACACCCTCGACTTGGTTTTTGCTCCAGATGGAGGAAGTAGTTTGGAGATGGGGGGGATGTCACCCCATTGTCATGGTCAGACCACTTCCTGGTGAAGTTTAGAGTTATAGCTCTGATCCTCCCCTGCATGGGTGGTGCACAGATTAAGATGGTCCGTCCCAGAGACTAATGGAATCCACTGGATTCCTGAATGCCCTGGGGGAGTTCCCAGTAGATAGAGCAGGTGACCCTGTTGAAATCCTTGTCATGCTGTGGAACATTGAGGCGCGCCAGGTTCTTGACACGGTTGCCCCCAAGCACCCTCTCCGGCATTGTGGAGCATGGTTACCAGTGAGCTAAGGGCAATGAAACAGGCTAGGCAATGGCTAGAGTGCAAGTGGCGAAAGAAGTGCTGTGAGGCTGATCGGGCACAAGTAAAACATAACTGTGCCTACTGTGTGGTGGTGAGGATGGTGAAGAAGGCCCACTTCTCTCCCAACATTGCATCCTCAAGTGGCCATCCAGTGGAGCTTTTCCATATTGTCAGGGTTCTGTTGACATCAGCTCCAGGAAATGGAGTTTTAGACCCCTTTGGAGGCCCACTGTGAATTGTTTGCAAGGCACTCTGAGGGTAAAGTTGCTCGCCTCCATGGCAGTCTTGATGCCCCATCCACATCTACTGTAGTCCCCAATGAGGTATCCAGTACAACGTCTTCTGCAACTTCTTGGGATTGGTTTCAGTTGATGTGGCCTGAGGACGTGGACAAGATGCTTGCAGCAATACAGCCAGCAATGTGTCCTCTTGACCCTTGCCCTTCTTGGCTTATTAAAGCTTGCCGAGGGGGGTTGACCAAGTAGATCCAGGGTGTGGTGAATGCATTGTTGCGGGAGGGAGTGGTTCCAGCCACCCTGAAAGAGACGGTGATCCAACTGCTCCTGAAGAAGCCCACCCTGGACCTATCCCCAAGAGTTGAAGAACTTTCGCCCAGTTTCTAATTTACCATTCTTAGGCAAGGTGATAGAGCGAGTGGTGACTAAACAACTACAGCCGCACTTGGATGAAGTGGATTATTTAGATCCATTCCAATCGGGCTTCAGGACTGGACATGGAACTGAAACAGCCTTGGTCGCCCTGGTAGATGATATGAGGAGGGCGTTGGATAGGGGTGAATATACCTTCCTCGTCCTCCTGGATCTCTCAGCGGCTTTTGATACCGTCGACCATGGTATCTTGTTAAGCCGCCTAGAGGGATTAGGGATGGGGGGCACTGTTTTACGGTGGTTCCATTCCTATCTCTCAGGCAGGTACCAACGGGTAGCATTGGGGAATGAGGTTTCAGACCCTTGGCCTCTCACTATGTGAAGCCGCTGGGAGCCATCATCAGGAGTTTTGGGCTGCAGTGTCACCAATATGCGGATGACACTCAGCTCTATCTCTCATTTAAGTCCTCACCAGAGGTGGCTGTGGAGACCATGTCCAAGTGCCTGGAGTCCGTTAGTGGATGGATGGGCGAGAACAGGCTGAAGCTAAATCCTGATAAAACCGAGATGTTACTCGTGGGTGATAAGAGAAGGTTGGGAGACATTGACTTGGTGTTTAACGGGGTGAGATTACCCCTGAAGGATCAGGTCCGCAGCCTCGGGGTCATTCTTGACTTCCAGCTGTCCATGGAAGCTCAAGTTTCGGCAGTGAGCCGGGCAGCTTGGTATCAATTACATCTGATACAGAAGCTGCGACCCTACCTTCCTGTACAGCTTCTCCCGCAAGTGATATATGCCCTGGTCTCCTCTCGCTTAGACTATTGTAATACGCTCTACGTGGGGTTAACCTTGAAGATGGTCCGGAAACTCCAGCTGGTGCAGAATGCGGCGGCACACTTGATTACGCATAGCTGTCGCCGGGAACACATCACCCCGGTGTTGATAGATCTTCACTGGCTACCAGTGGTTTACCGGGCCCAATTCAAGGTGTTGGTATTGACCTTTAAAACCCTATACGGTTTCGGCCCGGTTTATCTAAAGGACTGCCTCCAGTATCACCAATTGAGCCGCCTTACAAGATCAGCCATGCAGGATCTCCTCTTGGGCCCACAGGCCAAAACAGCTCGGCTGGTGCGGACCAGAGAGAGGGCGTTCTCGGTAGTGGCTCCCACCCTCTGGAATTCCCTCCCCTACGATCTTCGACATGCCTCCTCCCTGATGAGTTTTCGACGAGCTTTAAAGACCTGGCTCTTCAGGCAGGCCTACAGGAACTTCAAGCTAGATTAGTTTGTAATGTTTAACTGATGTTTTTGATGTTAGTTTTAATTGATGAATGTGGCTGTATTTATTGTATTATGTAGTGTATTTATTGTATTGTATATTGTATTTTGTTGCTGCTGTAAGTCGCCTAGAGTGTCCAAAAATTGGACAGATAGGCGACTAACAAATTAAATTTTATTATTATTATTATTTTATTATTATTTTATTATTATTATTATATTATTATTATTATTAGTTTGCAACAACTACCATGGTCACAAATACCCCTTTCTTAGGGAAGGTAATTGAGAGGGTTGTGGCGCAGCAATTGCAAATACTCTTGGATGAAACAGATTATCTTGATCCATTCCAATCTGGCTTCAGGCCTGGTTATGGGATTGAATTGGCCTTGGTCGCCCTGATGGATGACCTTTATCAGGAGAAGGACAGAGTGACCCTGTTATTCTTACTTGATATCTCTGTGGCTTTTGATTCCACTGACCGTGGTATCCTTCTGGGTCGACTTGTTGAGATGGGTATTGGAGGCAGTGCTTTACAGTGGTTCCAATCCTATCTTCAGGGTCATTTTCAGATAATAGCATTGGGCTATTGTTGTTTGGCCCCCTGGCAGTTGTGCTGTGGGGTGCTGCAGGGTACCATCTTGCCCCATGCTGTTTAACATCTATATGAAGCCCTTGGGAGTGGTCATCGGGAGATTTGGAGTTAGGTGTCAACAGTACACTGATGATACCCAGCTCTATTTCTCGGTAACATCTGAATCGAGAGAGGTCGTGCAAGCCCTGGACCACTGCCTGGACTCCGTGCTGGGCTGGATGAGGAACAATAACCTGACTTTGAATCCTAGCAAGAACGAGACGGTGTGGGTTGGCAGTTCCTGAGTTCAGATAACTGGTCAATTGCCTTCTTTGGATGGGATCATATTCCCTCTGAAAAAGCAGGTCTGTAGTCCGGGGGTGCTCCTGGATCCATCTTTGTCGCTAGAGGCCCAGGTGACCTCAGTGGCTAGGACTGCCTTTTACCAGCTTTGGCTGCTAAGACAACTGTGGTCATTTCTGGACTGGGATAGCCTGACCACCATTATAACCTCCAGGCTGGATGACTGTAATGTGCTCTATGTGGGGCTGCTCTTGAGGTTGGTCCGGAAGCTGCAGCTGGTGCAAAATGCAGTGGCAAGACTGGTCACTGGGGCAGGATATCACCAACATGTCACTCCACTGCTGAAAGAATTGCATTGGCTACCTATTAGCTACCGGGCTAAGTTCAAGGTTCTAATTTTGGTGTATAAAGCCCTATACAGCTTGGGACCAGGATACCTGAAAGACCGTCTTATGCCTTATATACCCAGTCAATCACTGCACTCTGCAGGTGAGGGCCTCCTGCAGATGCCGTTCTGCACAACACAGGAAATTAACCTTTAGTGTTGTGGCACCTACCCTTTGGAATTCCCTCCCCTTAAATATTAGACATGCACCATCTCTGCTATCTTTTTGGCACCTACTGAAGACCTTCCTCTTTCATTAAACCTTTTAAGTGGAGACCTTATCCCAGTCTGTATTTGTGGTGGAATTGCTTTTTAATATGTTTTTAAGGATGTTTTGTTTTAATATATTTTAAAGTGTTTTAGTCCTTTTGTTTGACACCCTGGGCTCCTACTGAGAAGAAGGGCAGGACATAAATAAATAAATAAATAAATAAATAAATAAATAGCATAATAGCTATTTGAAGCAATACGGACAATGATTTGTTACCTAGAAGATGGCTTTCAGCAGTAGTATTAAATGTTCCAGAACTCTAGATGTTAATGTATGATACAAAGAGAATTTAACTAGCAATATTTCTTTTGCTTGTAAATTCTACTATGTTTTCTTGCATTTGCTATTTCCCCTCCATTTTCTGAAATATACAGCTCACTGACTCAGTCTAGAAAGGATCCAGCAATGAAACAATTCCCATAACGATGTACAAAGAATGAATCAGCATTCTTGAGTCATTTCCCCCCTTTATTTGAAACCTCATTTGAATTCATGGTTAATTTTTATTATCATTAAAAATAATTTCTATTTATGAGTTCATCACAAACTCACTCAGATAAATAACTGACAGTGTAATGGTCCTTCTATCCCAATGAGGCAAAGCATACTAAAATTAAGTAAGTTTTTTCCACAGTGTATTTTTCCCAAAGGCTTCCAAAGTTGTCTCAAACTGAAAAGTATATACAGATGTAACACTAAACCATGACTTGTGTAAGTTAGCGCAATGATAGCTTGTTTTTACATCTTAACCCAGCCAGGTTTACTAACTATTTCTGGGGCCAATGAACTGAAACCATGGTGTATGGGAGGGGAGACACTGCTGGGCTCATCAGACATTATTCCACCAGAACATGAAATAGCGGTTCCAAAAATGGACTGCTTTCTGCATGCCAGGCTCCTCTATACAGGGGTGTAGTCATCCAGGGTCCCAAGGAGTCTTAGACACCTTATGTTATTGGAAGCAGAGTTCCAGTAGGGTCCCTATATCTCTAGCATCATTTCCTATTGACTGGAGACAATCAGAGTGAAAGGATGTGAGTCAGCTTCTGAGAAGACTCTTCTCAGTAGCTAACACACTCCCCTTTCATGCTGATTAGTTCCTAGGGTTGTCTGTTGTTGTCCGTGGGAAGGACCAAGGAACATGGAGATGATGATGGAGAGTGAACAAGCAAGGGAAAGTGGAAAGGAAGGTAGGGGAGGAGAGAACATGGGCTGAAGGAGTCTCCCTCTCTACTGCATGGTCTCTAGCTTGACTGTTTGTTAACAAGGATCTTATACTCAACCCAGCAGCAAAGAAAGGGGAGAGGAGGAAGATGTGTGGCTTTGTTCCAGGCCAAAGCCAGGAAGAAGAGTGGAGAGGAGGGGAGTAAAATATAATCAGTGGCAGAGAAAGAGAGTATGGTGGTATTTCAGCTTTTAATGGTGTTCTCTATATATGCGTTGTGCATGGTAAGATGGAATGCAAATGAATATGCTGAAATCTGTGTGTGTGTGTGTGTGTGTGTGTGTGTGTGTGTGTGTGTGTGTGTGTGTGTGTGTGTGACAGAGAGAGAGAGAGAGAGAGAGAGAGAGAGAGAGAGAACACTAGAGGTTAGGATCAATAATTTCCCTGTTTAGGTTTCCTGCTAAAACTCATAGCTCTGCCTAAATGCAGTTCCTTTTCCCAGTAATCAGTCTTTATTAATTTTCCGTAACATGTTAATAATTGAAAATACATTCAGAAACTGGAAGGAAGAGGAAAAACACACAGATTTATATAGGTTTTAATGGAGAAAGAAGAGAAAAAAGAGAATCATACATTTTTATAAAGATATATTATTTCTCTTGCTTATATTATTTTCATACTAATTTCCTTTCCCTTTTATAATAATGTATATGAAGAGTATGGATAGATAGTATCTTGAAACTTGTTGTTCCAAAACATAATAAATAAAACACCACTCTACAAATCTTTTTTTCCCATACCTTAGCAATTGTTATTTTTGTTACTGTCAACAAATTTAAAATAATTTCTAAATCAAATTCTGGACCTATACCATCCAAAAAAATTAACAATAATACCTTAGGGTTATTTGGGAAAAAGTGTACCGACATATCTAGAATTGTGTTACACACACTAGTCCAATATACTTATATCACAGGGCAGCTCCAAAGTAGATGTAGAAATCTGCTTGATTATTATCACATCTCCAGCACTGACTCTGCACTGCAGAATATATTTTTGAGAGCCGATATGGGGCTAGATACCATTGGTATTGAACTTTATAGAAATTTTCCTTTAGTTGAGTTGATATTAGCTGGGAATAGTTGAAGATCTGAGGAGGAATGTTCATGTTCCCTATCCCATTTCTACAGTTGGACAATTGTAAGTGAACTGGTGACTCGATCATGGTATCCAAGTCCTCGGGCACTGCAAAAGACTTAGGTATTGCAGTATGTCATCCACATAGGAGGTTTGGGGAGCAAACCACCATGAGATAAAAAGCAACAGCGGTTTGTTCCAGCATCTGCAAGCCAGATTGTGAGTTGTTCAACTATGGTGAAAACAAAGCTTAATACGTCCAAGTGCAGTCACAAGACTTCTGAATCACATTTGCGATGTAATGGTGGTTACAAAATTAAATATTCTTAGTAGAGAGGAAGATAAAATTGAAGGTGGAATGATAATGCTGGAAACAACAACTGATGTCCAGGTAAGACAGAGCTCATGAAGTAAATTTGCTTTGGGGGCTGATATTTACAACAGAGGTGGATGGATGAGATGGTTATAGAAGCACATTTAGTTCTTGCTGTTGCTTACCTTAAGATAAACAGGAAAAAACCTTACAGTAACCTTACAGCTGTTGTAGATTAACTCAAGTATACTTATGTTCCCCCAGGCTATGGTCTGAAGGCACATGAGGCCAGCTCCCTGCTGAAGCTAAGCAGGGTCAGGTGTGGTCAGGATGGGAGAGTGCCTGGGAACCATATGGAAGCCGCCTTCGGTTTCTATCATGAAAAGAAAGGCGGGGTATAAATGTAACAAATAAATAAATAAAATACAGGGCCAGATTAAGAAATGCTGAGGCCCTAAACTGTGCCAAGCTTCAGAGGCCACATAGCATTACCCCTCCAAATAAAGTGTATTATTCTAACAGAAAGGACAATGGAAATAAAAAAATAAAGTTTTATATCTGCATATATGCCAATACATACACAAGGATGCAACTAAAAACTAACTGAAACATACGCCTTGCAATAAGCCTGGTGAGGTCTGCAGTTGACTTGAATCAGACATCTTACCAAATGAAATTTTTACATAAATTATTGTTATTTCTGCAGATTTATAAACAAAATATATCAAATAATTGTGCATCCATTAAGTATATTTTTGTCATATCAGAACAAAAACCTCTCTTTTAGAGTTAGTTTTCCCTATTTCCTTTTTTTAACCAATTGATGTTTAGTAATATAGATAGATAGATACCCCTTATAATCTGAGGCCTTAAACTGTAGTTTCTTATAGCTGGTGCATAAATATGGCACTGTTCCTATTACTTAAGATAAAAAATGGATTAGGCAAAGATCCTAGATTGGATCAAAAGTGAGCTTTCAGTTTCGTATATAGAATAAATGGGAATGCTTTGGCCATTTCATTCCTTTGCCAGACCTTTCTGACAGTTTGACAAGACCCCAAGTCTCTTGCCAGCCATCTAGAAAGCATGCAGAGTTTGAGGCACAGAGCAGCCAGGATCTTGTCTCACTTGCTCAGAGGCTTGGATAAAAACAGGATAATCCTGCTGTTTCTTTTCTAATCAAAACTGTTATGTACGTAGGCGACTGTCAGAGAGAGCTCTGAGTCTCTCAGAGGCACTCACATCTGCCAAATTGGCAAGTGAAACTGGTGATGCCTGCCTCTAGACATGTTCCCTTGCAGCAGAAACAATGTTCGTGGATCCCTGAAGATGGGGTACCCCCATTCCCAGTGTCCTCTATCAAACTTTTTTTCTTCTTTAAAATCACTCCAGTCCATGCTTTAACAAACGGTAACACAGCTCACTTCAAGCATTTCACACATATCATTGCATTAATTCTTACACAAACGCTATGGTACAATTCTATCACACATAGTACCACGTAGTTCCCAATTACTCAAACCTGAAGTGTCACTATGACATCTACCGTCAGGGAAGCTTCAGACTTTTCTGGTAGCTAAAAAGGCAGCCCTTGCTCTTAGAGAATTTATTGCCTGCAGGGAAAGGCTAAAGGTATTTGGAGACACTATGTGAACTCTTTAAAAAGATACCTGGATCATCCACTGGCTTATGGACTTCACTCTTTCAGAATGTGCTGTAGTAATGCTCAAAAGCAACATAGCTTACAGTAAAGTGACATGATCAGCAACTCTGAGCCTAAGCAAAGAGCCCTCTGGGGAAACTGAACTGACACAGGCCAAAGGAAGACTAGTAAGGCTAAGACTGGGTTAATGACCCAGACTTCCCAGTGCCATTCTTGCCTCCCACTCACCTCTTTGTCCCCTTCCCAAAGATGCACGCTAGTCCCACTCAGTTGAAAAAATCCATGGGCGTTTAATGTACAGGTGCATGTGTCAGGATCGCATGCACAGCCCCCACCTCCACCGTCTACTGCACATTATGTTTTAACATAACAATCATTTGGCCCCACTCTAAATCCCGGCTATGCTACTACTGAATGACAATGTCTCTGAACTGTGGGAGAGGGGGAGGGTTGGGACAGTGGAGGACTCCTCTTTCACAGTGTAGTGCAATTACTACTACAATTATTTATAATGATATGCATCTTCATATCATCATGCCATGGGTTGTGTGTGCGTGTGTGCTTAAAGATAGCACTATGGCAACACTGCTGCCTATCCTTGGCACCACCACACTCCATACCAATATATATGGAATGGAAGTAGAATGGCATGTTGGGGAATCCAAATTCCAAAGCAAAAATCATAGCCAAAACATTTTCCATAGGCCCATGTCAGAGTATAGAGAAGACAGGTGTAATGTGACCTCAGATGTCCAGGTTCTGTGCCGTGACCACTTCCCTTACTTAGAGTTCTCCACAATGCCAAAGGACAAAGCAATATGGCTGGACTCTCAGCTGCCCACTCCAGGTGTCATTTTGTAGTATCACATTAGCACATGAGGGGGGAGGGGGCTTGTGCACTAGCTTCATCCCTCTGTTGCCGTTGCCATTTCAGTCACTTTCCAAGTCAAAGAAGGTGACTGGAGTGGAGAGCTGTTTGTATCTGTGGAAGATCCCCATGTGTTTTAGAATTTGGATATAAAAGTCTCCCTGCTGCAGACAGAAGACAACTGAAACAGCAGAGTTAGCGCACTCATGTGTGAAATTTGTGCAAGTAGTGAATGAATGGAAGGTATTACGTGAGTGGAACCCTATTTTATGGATTTTGATGTTTGATATATTTTTGTTTTATGTGTTGCTTCATTTAAGTTTGTTGTTCAGTTTCCACTGTAAATTGTGTTGTGATCCTTTATGATGAAAAAGGTATATAAAAACTTAAAAGTATAGTTCCCTTGGCTGCTCTTGGTTATACTTGCCAGTGGCCTCTCTACGCATGTCAGGAGTAGATTGTGGAATCCATTTTGCCATATACCTAGAGTATGGAAAGAACTGAATTGATCCATTCCAGTTTCTGTTCATCCTAATATCTGTCATAGGCCATAGACCCAGTCAAAAATGCAAAGTGGGACTTACATTTACTGATCATGTGGAAAGTCTTGTTTCTGTGGATTTCTCATTAGCTCATTTCAGTTCTAAGGATTTTTATTTATTTATTTGTTTTGTTACATTTATATACCGCCCATAGCAAGTAGCTCTTAGGGCGGTAAACAGAATAGGATAAAATACATACATCATAATAATAAAATCACAAAACATATAAGACTCAATGAAAACAAAATACAATTAAACAAAATATAAGATGATAAAAAGGATTAGTATTACAAGATTAAAAAGATTAAAAGATTAAAATGATTAAAATGCCTGGGAGCATAAGAAGGTCTTTACCTGGCGCCGGAAAGATAATAATGTAGCCGCCAGGCATACCTCTTCGGGGAGGCTATTCCACAACTCGGGGGCCACCACAGAAAAGGCCCTAGATCTAGTAACCACCCTCCGGGCTTCACGATGGGTTGGTACCCGGAGGAGGGCCTTAGATGCTGAACGAAGTGAGCGGGTAGGTTCATAGTGGGAGAGGCGTTCCACCAGGTATTGCGGTCCCACGCCATGTAAGGCTTTATAGGTCATAACCAGCACCTTGAATCTCGCCCGGAAGCAAATAGGTAGCCAGTGCAGGCGAGCCAGAACAGGAGTTATGTGCGAAGACCGACTGGTCCTCGTCAATAGTCTAGCTGCCGCATTCTGCACTAGCTGAAGCTTCCGAACTGTCTTCAAGGGCAGCCCTATGTACAGCGCATTACAGTAATCCAATCTCGAAGTTACCAGAGCATGAACAACTGAGGTGAGGTCATCGCCATCCAGATAGGGGCGTAGTTGGGCTACCAAACGGAGATGGTAAAACGCGTTCCGTGCCACCGAGGCCATTTGAGCCTCAAGAGACAAGGAAGGGTCAAAAAGGACCCCTAAACTGTTCTTTCAGGGGGAGTGTAACCCCATCCAGAACAGGATGCACATCCACCATCTGAGCGGGGAAGGCGTTCACCAACAGTGTCTCAGTCTTGTCTGGATTGAGTCTCAGTTTATTAGCTCTCATCCAGTCCATTATTGCGGTCAGGCAACGGTTCAGCACATCAACAGACTCACCTGAAGAAGATGAAAAGGAGAAATAGAGTTGCGTGTCATCAGCATACTGATGGCAACGCACTCCAAAACTCCTGATGACCACACCCAGAGGCTTCATGTAGATGTTAAAAAGCATGGTGGACAAAACCGACCCCTGAGGGACTCCACAATGGAGAGTCCAGGGTGTCGAGTAATGTTCCCCAAGCACTACCTTCTGGCGACGATCCGCGAAGTAGGAGCGGAACCACTGCCAAGCAGTACCCCCAACTCCCAACTCCTCGAGTCTCCCCAGAAGGATACCATGGTCGATGGTATCAAACGCCGCTGAGAGATCAAGGAGAATCAACAAAGTCACACTCCCCCTGTCCCTCTCCCGACAAAGGTCATCATACAGGGCGACCAAGGCTGTTTCAGTGCCGAAACCGGGCCTAAAACCGGATTGAAACGGATCCAGATAATCGGTTTCATCCAAGAGCACCTGGAGCTGGTTAGCAACCACCCGCTCCAAAACCTTGCCCAAAAAGGGGACATTCGCCACTGGTCTATAGTTGTTCAAATTATCTGGGTCCAGGGAACGTTTCTTTAAAAGAGGTCTCACTATTGCCTCCTTGAGGCTACTAGGGACTACTCCCTCTCTCAAGGAGGCATTAACCACTTCCTTGGCCCAAATTATTTCAAATTATTTTCAAATTTATTTTTTTTTCATACTTAAGTTAAGAGGCTGTTTTTATTTCATGAGAGATTGACAAGCCTAGTCAATTAATGTGCTCAAGTTATTTAAGTCTGTTGATCTGAATGGGACTCTGAACATGACTAACATTGGCTATCACCTAATGCAGAGATGGGGAACCTATGGCTCTCCAGATATTGTTAGACTTCAACTCCCATCAGCTCCAGACAACATGCCCAGGGGTCAGGGACAATGGCACTTGTAGCTCCTCATCCAAGTCGTTAATAAAAATATTGAAGAGCACTGGGCCCAGGACTGAGCCCCACTCGTTACTTCCACCCAGTTTGAGAAGGAACCATTGATAAGCACTCTTTGAGTACAATTCTGGACCCAGCTGTGTATCCACCAGACAGTTGTTCCATCCAGCCCACATTTAGCTAGCTTGCTAATCAGAATATCATGGGGCACTTTGTCAAAAGCTTTGCTGAAGTCGAGATGTATTATGTCCACAGAATTCCCACAGTCTACAAGGGAGGTTACCTGATCAAAAAACGAGATAAGATTAGTTTGGCAGGATTTGTTCTTCATAAATCCACGTTGGCTCCTAGTAATCACTGCATTGTTTTCAAGGTGCTTACAGATCGACTGCTTTATAATCTGCTCCAGAGTTTTTCCAGGGATTGATGTTAGGCTGACTGGTCTGTAGTTTCCCGGTTCCTCCTTTTTGCCCATTTTGAAGATAGGGACAACATTAGCCCTCCTCCAGTCATCTGGCACTTCACCCATCCTCCATGATTTCACAAAGATAATAGACAGCGGTTCTGAGAGTTCTTCAGCCAGTTCCTTCAGTACTCTAGGATGCAGTTTATCGGGCCCTGCCGATTTGAACTCGTTCAAAGTGATTAGGTATTCCTTGACTGTTTGTCCATCGGTTTCAAGCTGAAATCCTGACCCTTCTACTTCATGTTTCCCAGGAGGGTCATAGACCCTTTTTTGGGAGAAGACTGAGCCAAAGTAGGAATTGAGCACTTCTGCCTTTTCTTTGTTGTCATTTTGCCATCCTCATTGAGTAGCTGTGCCATTTCTTTTCTCTGTCTTTTACTATGAATGTGCCTGAAGAAAGCTTTTTTGTTGCTTTTAGCACCTCTCACTAACCTCAGCTCATTCTCAGCTTTAGCCTTCCTGACGCCATCCCGGCAATTCTGTACTCTTCTTTTGTGATCTGGCCTCCTTTCCACTTCCTGTATGTGTCCTTTTTTGTTTTCAGGTCCACTCTAAGTTTTTGTGAAGCCACATTGGCTTCTTCTGTTGTTTCCCTCCTTGTTTCCTTGTTGGAATTGCTTGCCATTGCACTTTTAGAATTTCCTTTTTTAGAAACTCCCACCCATCTTGGACTCCTTTTCTCATTGGGGTCACTTGCCATGGAACCGTACTTACAATTGTTCCGAGTTTGTTAAAATCAGCTTTCCTGAAGTCCAGGGTGAGCGTATGGCTACTCTCAGCTCTTGCTTCTGTTAAAATCAAGAATTCAAGTATGGTGTGGTCACTTTCTCCCAGAGTTCCTGTAACTGCCACTTCATCCCCCAAAACATCTTTATTGGTTACAATCAAGTCCAGGATAGCTGACCCTCTGGTTGCTTCCTCCACTTTCTGTAGGAGAAGATTATCTCCAACACAAGTCAGAAGTTCCTTGGAGGGGCTGTGTTTGGCAGAGTTTGTCTCCCAACAGATATCGGGATAATTGAAGTCCCCGATTACTACTACATCATGCTTCCTTGAAACATTGGTAATTTGCTTTTGAAAAGTTACATTCTCGACTTCTCCTTGATTGGGTGGTCGGTAGTAGAGTCCAAGCACCACATTCCTTTTATTACTTGCCCCATTAATTTTAATCCAGATACTCTTGGTGGAGCTACCAAGCTCATCTTCCTGTATTTCTGTGCAGGGATATATATTTTTAATATATAGCACGACTCCACCTCCCCTTTTATTCCTTCTGTTCTTTTTGAATAAGTTATATCCTTCAATTGCTGTATTCCAGTCATGGGAGTCATCCCACCATGTTTCAGTTATACCTACCAAGTCATAATTGCCCTCCTGTATTAAGAGTTCAAGTTCGTCCTGCTTGTTTCCCATGCTCTACGCATTAGTATGCAGACATCAAAGACAATGTGATTTATGGCTTGGCTTCCTTACTACATTTTTCTGAGGACTGTTACTGGGCCCTATTACAGCCAATCTCTCTGTTCTCATTTCTGTGCACAAGCCTTCATCAGTCGTTACCACCAAGTTTACATCCTCTCCCCTTTAGGATTCAGTTTAAAGCCCTCCTGATGAACTTCTCCATGCTGTGGCCAAACACATTCTTCCCAGTTCTTGTGAGATGCAACCCATCACTTGCCAGCAGTCCATCTGCCAGGAAGCATGCCCGTGGTCCCAGAATCCAAATCTCTCATGTCAGCACCACCTTTGTAGCCATTCATTCACACAGAGTATTTTTCTTTCCCTTTCTACTCCTCTTCTAAGTATTGGAAGGATGGATGAAAACCTATCTGGCCCCAAAATCCTTGAGTTTCCTTCCTAGAGCTTCAAAGTCTGATGTGATTTCTTCATAGCTCCGTTTGGCAGTATCATTTGTTCCCACAGCGATGAGGAGAAAAGGATACCTGTCAGTCAGTTTGATGAGTGATGGCAACTCTTCTGTCACATCCCTAATCCATCCTCCTGGTAGACAGCATACCTGGCAATTCCACGGATCTTCTCGGCATACTTGGGTTTCGATCCCATGCAGTAGGGAGTCTCCCACTACTAGTACTCTTCTCTGCTTGTTGTGGGGTGTGGTTTCATTGTCCCTGCTTGATTGAGCTTCAGCCTCTTGCTCATTGTCACATGGGATCTCCTGTAATTCTTTCACCACAGGCTGTCCTCCAGTCTCCTCCTCGAGTGGTTGAAAGCGGTTCCATAGTTCCACTGGTGAAGAGTGCTTATAGCTCTTCTGCTCCTGTCACCCTTTCCCACGGAGTTTCCTCCACTTCGTTGTTCCTCTCCAAAGCAGTCTCCTCTTCTGCTACCACATGCTGTTATTCTTCCATCTCCACTTCTCTTTGCTGCTGTTGTTCCAGCGTTCTGTCTAAGAACTCTTCATCTTCTCTTATAGTCCTCAGTGTGGCCACTTGCCATTCTAGGCCTCTCACTTTTTCTTCCAACAGTGCCACGAGCTTGCACTTGTTGCAGGTGTACACCATGTTGTTCTCAGGCAAGAAAATAAACATGGCACACACCTTGCAGGTCACAACCACTGGAGAATCCTTCCCGTTCATACTCTCTTCTACCTTTTGTTTCTTTCTAACTACTTGTTTTGGAGTGGCCTGTGCTTTGTCCTCTCCTACTTCAGGGTAAACTTGAGAGTCCCACTGGTATGAGATGTGCTGTACAAGGAGAATTAGTAATTTATTTATTTTTAGGGACCTCTCCTTGACCTCCCCTGTCGAACTCCTTTGTCAAACTCCTGTTCGCTCGCTCTGTTTGCTCGCTCTCTGAAAGCTGGCTTGCTTGTATCTCCTCTCCTGTGGACCAGCTGAGACAGCTCCCTCTGCTCTGCTCAGTTAGGAGTCAGGAAACAGAAATAACATGTGGTTCTCAGATACCATACTTTCATTTTTCCTCGAGAACTAATTTTGCAAGCACAGTTTTCTGCCTATATCAGAGTATACATCAGTGTTCTCTTGTTATTAATGTAATTTCTTTTATGGCACATGACAATTTTAACTAGGACATCAAGGTAAGAGCATTAAAAAACACTAATCACAGAATTCCTATGACCCAGAACTGAGTAAGATTTGGTTGGGCTCATTGACAAGTTCTGTGAAAAAGCCCTTTAATGGCTAAAAATGATTGAAAATGGCTTCTGTAGTTAGTTAATTATGAAATTTATATCCCACCCTCCCAGAAGGAGTCCAGGATCAAGCTGCACTGGTCAATTTTGCAAGAGAGATTTTCAAATAATAAAAACAGGTGTGCTGCTGGGTCAGACCAAGAGACCATCCTCTTAGCAGAGAGTGGCCAGATCTGAATGTTTTGGGAAGTTTGCATTTTACAGTACTTAGTATGTTTCAAGAAGTGTTTGAAGTTGATCATCTGAAATAGACAAAGTAATTTGTTTGCCAGCATGAAAGTGCACATTACAGTTTATCAGATTATGATGGGAAATCAAAGGAAACAACAGGAATATGTCAGATCATATCAGATGGAGCTCTTCCCAGGAATAATGCATCCTAATATTTTATCAATACAGAGGGAAAGTATATGTATTATTATACACAGGCATGCAGACACACTGCACCTGCCATGTGCCATGTGCCAGCAATATATTTCTCTTTCTGTTATTGTTATTTATGTCTCTGGGCCTGAAAAACAAAATAAACATAACTGGTCTGGCACACCTTGCTTTAATTTTAAAATATGTTAAACTGCAATTCAGAGCAGCTTCTCACTTTATGCGGTGTAGATGACTGCTGTGTGTACACAGCAATATTTACAACAAGCACATAAAATGCAGATGACATAGACAAACCATGAAAAAATTGTATGTCCATCTGAAAATCCTGGCCCAACCAGCACCCTGGCTGTGGACTGCAGAAATGGTTTGGCATCTATATCACAGCTTCAAGTAATTTCCCTGTTAAGGTCTCTTTGGAATTGGAGAAAATATGAAGTAAAATATAAAAGGACACTGATTTTTTTTTTACCACAGAACACAGGACATCCACTAGTTGAGATGGCTCTTTCAAAAGGTTAAATAATTAAATCTGATATAAGTCAGAATGTTTTAGAAATATGATATGGGTGGAACATTTGGAACTGATATGGATTTTCTTTTAACTGCGGCAAAAAAATTAATTGCACATGAATGGCATTTCCCCAATGTACCAGAACAATTTAATTGAACTTGGCATTTGGCCATGATGCCAATACTAAGAGATCCATAAGAAGGAGTTATGAGAATGAATGAAACAGAAACATTTGGATTATCAAGGAGTCTATTTCATATATGAACAGTTGCTTCAATATGGATATTAAAAGCGTGTTCATGCATTTGCCTGAACACATGATGACTTAAACTCTGGATAGGGGCAGAGTCTCCAACATCCGTAGGAGTGAAGGCTCCCTTTGTATATTAGTGCAAAGATTTACAGAAGGCTTCTAAGCACATATAAAGCCCTTAACGGCATCGGACCGCAATACCTGGCGGAACGCCTCTCCCGCTATGCACCTACCCGGTCGCTGCGCTCGACGTCGACGTCGAAGGCCCTTCTCCGTGTCCCAACGCATAGGGAGGCACGGAGAACGATAACTAGAGCTAGGGCCTTCTCAGTGGTGGTCCCCGAACTATGGAACGCCCTCCCTGACGAGATACGCCTGGCGCCTTCTTTGTTATCTTTTCGGCTCCAGGTAAAGACCTACCTCTTCACCCAGGCATTTTAAAAATTTAAAAATTTGAATTTAAAATTGAAAATTTTTAATTATGTTTTATTGTGTATTGTATTTACATCCACTTGTATTTTAACCTGTTTTATTATGCTGTACACCGCCCTGGGAGCTTATTGCTATAGGGCGGTCTAAAAATGTAATAAAATAAATAAATAAATAAATAAATAAATTCAGCAAAACGCACTTACAAGCCTCCCTGCAACCCTTCCTAGCCGAACAAGTTTCTCACCATGCCCAACCAAACACTTTTAGAAACCCTCTGCAAACCACACTAATCATGCAAAGGTCTAATATGGTGCCTGCATGGCCAGGAACATTGGTGGCCCCTATCCTGTCCATGGTTCAAGTTCTTGCATGTTCAGGCAAATGCTTGAATATGTCTTATCCTGTCTAAGGCTTTTTCATTTCTGTTGGGGTTTTCTTTCTATTTCAGCCTTTCCCATCCTGCTGCCCTCCAGGTGGTTTGAACTACAACTCACATCAATACAGCTGATGGTCAGAGACAATGAAGTTTGGGTTTGTGTTTTTTATTTATATACTTCTTGATTGTAATAAAACCTCTGAGCTGTTTCCAAGAAATCTGAGCAGTTTACAAGACATATTTTATAGTCCAAAATATCTGGGGATATTTTTTTTTACTGTGCTGTC
The DNA here is from genome assembly GCF_030035675.1 of Rhineura floridana. Taxonomy (NCBI): domain Eukaryota; kingdom Metazoa; phylum Chordata; class Lepidosauria; order Squamata; family Rhineuridae; genus Rhineura; species Rhineura floridana. Next base: position 86,889,951 of record NC_084482.1, on the reverse strand, counting down.
CTTCCACATGCCATTATTGCTAGCATTGTTGGAAATGGCTTCAGTCCTACAGTAACATTTTGATGCACACGCACGCACACACCCAACAACTTCCTCCTCCACTTTTAACTTTGGGAATGAATCTGTAGAAAAGAAATATTGTCTTCCATTTTGATCTCAAAACTGGATGATCATCATAACTTCTTAAAGCGAGGATGCTACTTTTCCATGCACACCTCTGCCCCTGTGCTTAACTTGAAAATCCTTTCCCCCAAACCTTAACTTTTCATGGAGAGGGGAGGCATTTATGACTCAAGAATTGTTTATTGGAGTATGAATGAACAACTGATGTGCTCCATGCAAAAAATGATAGTAACAGCAATGGCAGCATTGTTCAGGCAAGTAGATTCTTTGCCAGGGTTGGGGTCCAGGCAAAAACCCAACCTCCCACCCCTGGAACTCTTCCTGATTTTGCATTTCCACTAGATACTCTTACCTTTTCACCACTTGATGTCCACCATGCTTATGCATCAGAGGCAATATTGTGGCTAGGTTTCTGCAAGCTAGGGTATGCAAGTTTGGAAATCCACACTGTTCCCCCTACCCCAACTTGGAAGTCTCTGAACTATTTCCCTCATTGCAATTTGAAGATGCAGGAACAGTAACAAGAAAAATTAATAGCATTATGAACTGTAAAGCAGATTGTCTCCAAAGTATCAGAATTCACCAGGATTTGTGTCTTTAAATTGCAATATAGGTATTAGCTTTATCGCACTGAAACAGGACAGCGGCTCAGGATATATGATGAAAGGCACTACACCTTTATTATACCTGACTGATGTGCTGAACACGCACTGGACAAAAATGTGCTGTTCAAACATTTTTTTCAAACCACTTAGCATTTCAAAGTTACAACATGCCCATCTGATTTTATTTTGCCCAAAATAGAAATACTTTCCATTTATCAAAATTCAGTGCATTTATCTAAAATGTCTTTTTCACTATGCCTCCTGAACAGTAGTAACAAACACGCAGTTGTAGATAACTGTAAAATAAAGTAGGAGCACCACGGTTTATAAAAGTTGTGTTCACTATGGAAACCATCTTCAATAATAACGGCACACTGTTTCTAACAATGTTCATCTTCAATCAGTAATACTAGCTACATTTTCGTCTGGAATCTGCAACTTACTTATGAATTCTTCCATGCCCCCTGACTTGAATAAATTTTCTTCCTTCCCCATATTCTTGCAACACTTTCAATGGTAAACACACCCACATAAGGCATAACTAAATATAAGGCAGGTATCGGAAACCTGTGCCCCTCCGGATGCTGCAGGATGACAACTCCCATCACCCCTGATCATTGGCCATGCTGGTTGACTTGAGGCTGTTTGTGGAGCTGGAGTCAGTAGCATCTGGAGGGGCACAGGTTCCCCAGCCTCAACGCTTGTCCTCACATGCAAAACTATCACTTGCCTACTGCATCAAGTGATGGCTCACATAACCAAGTAATCAGAAATTAATTACTACAGGCAGAGCTTCCATTTGACTCAATGTCTACTGAAGCACAATATTTATTTATTTAGATTTATATCCCACCTTACAATGTTACCACTCTTTGGATGGCTTACAGAAATATTGCAAATAATAGAAGTATTGCAAATGCCGTCCTGGGCTTCTGCTGGGAGGAAGGGCAGGATATAAATCAAATAATACATCAATCAGATAAATAAATAGTGATGTAGTAATCATAACGATCACCCCGCCCTTTTGTTTTGGATTGACAAGGTTGTGGGGGTGGCTTGAAGAAGCAGGCATGCCTGGTGGTGCAGGGCAAAGAGGAAGTAGCATGCACAAAACTTCAAATTTCCACTCACCCTCTATGTTACTCCCTTCCTTGGATGGCAGCCCCATCCCACCCAGCATTGCTGCTCTCACGCCTGGACTTGGGGAGCAACAGCCAGCTAGTACAGGCTTAGAGCTACAAGTGTGGACAAAGTGAAATCTCTGGCAGGCAGCACAGGGAGGGGCAAGTGTTGCTGCAGAACTAATCAAGTCAGTTGCTCTGCAGGTGGTGGCATATGGAAGTGGCTAACGGGCAGGTTTGTGACAGGGTGCTGCACAGGAATTAAGATGGAGGGGGATTATGGAGCTGAAGCAGGCTTGCTGCTGGAAGTGTCAGGTTAGTGTGAGCCCTATCTGTATGTGTACGTACAAGAAGAAAGGGGCAGTGTGTTCTAAGAGTACGGTTCTATAATAATAATAAATAATAAATTTAATTTCTTCGTCGCCTATCTGGCCGATGGCCACTCTAGGCGACTTACAAAATTGTTAAAATACATTTGATAAAATACAGTAATACAATATAAAAACAACACATGTGCAGCAACAATATTAAAACTGGGCAGGAGGCATTTCAGTTATAACAATTAACCCTCCCCGGATACCCCGAAGGCCTGCTGAAAGAGCCAGGTCTCTAAGGCTTTCCAAAACACATTTAAAGAAGAGGCGTGCCGGAGATCTTGTGGGAGGGAGTTCCAAAGAGTGGGGGCCGCCACTGAGAATGCCCTCTCTCTTGTACCCGCCAATCTGGCTGTTTTTGTTGGCGGGATTGAGAGAACGCCCTGTGTGGCCGATCTTGTCGGGCGGCATAATTGGTGGCGTTGAAGGTGCTCCGTGAGATAAACTGGGCCGGCACCGTGTAGGGATTTAAAGGTCAATACCAACACCTTGAAATTGGGCTCAGAAAACAACTGGTAGCCAGTGTAGGTCGAACAACACTGGTGTGATGTGATCTCGGCGGCGACTATTCGTAAGTAGTCGAGCCGCCGCATTTTGTATCAGTTGTAATTTCCGGACCGTTTTCAAGGGTAACCCCACGTAGAGCGCATTACAGTAGTCCAAACGAGAGGTGACCAGGGCGTGTACCACTAGTGGGAGCTGATGAACAGGAAGGTAGGGTTGCAGGCTTCGTATGAGGTGTAGTTGTCTACAAGTCTTACCTCTGTCTATTATATATATATAATTTCTAGATTTATCTCAGATGCGGGTGTTTCCTATCTGTAAAATGTGCTCATGTTTTCCACATGTTTAATTCCTTGAAACTATAATGCATGTACCTTAGATTCTTGGCCATGATTTTACTTACTAAAACTGAGACCAATCCCAGGATCAGTGTTCATCATCTCAAAAACGGGATAATCGCATTCTTCGATATATCTTCTAACTGCTTAATTCAACAATATGCACAATGTGTATCATGTTTTTTATTTTCCTGATATCATGTGACCTCTCCTCCCCATCCACCCCATCCGTCATGGTGGAGGGGCATTTTTATATTTTTATATTCCCAGGCATTTTAATGTGTACTATTAACATTTATTGATGTATTTTGCTGCTATTTTGATTATTTTTGTTTGATTCCATTGTATTATTGTATTTATATATTCTCTGATTGTTTTATTACTATGTACACCGCCCAGAGAGCCCTTGGGCTTAGGGCGGTATATCAATTAAATAAATAAATAAATAAATAGCACTTCATCCTAAAATGCAGCCCCAAACAATAGAATGAATGTGATTTTCATAAGAAGAGTCTTGACAGATCACACAAAAGAGCTGTCTAGTCCAGCATCCTCTCTCCCACAGTGGCAAACTAAACACCAATGGGAAGCCCACAGGCCGGTCATGAGGGCAATAGACTGCTCTCACTGTTGCTCTCCAGAAGCTGCCTCTGATCCAGGGATAGCATATAGCCATCCTGACTATTAGCTACATTCAGTCAGGATACGGCTAATTCTCTTTTGGATTCATCTAAGATAGTATACATCACCACACCTTGTTGCAGCAAGTTCCAGTTTAAATATGTACTTTGTGAAAAAGTATTTCATTTTGTCTTTTGACATTTAGCTTTATTGGATGACCCCTGGGAACCAGAGTTAGGAGAGAGGGCAAAAAAACTTCTCCCTATCCACTTTCTCGACACCATGCATTATTTTATACATCTCTATCATGTCTCCCTCTTCTTACTCCCTTTTTTCTGTACTAAAATATTCTCAAATGTTGTAATACTTCCTCAAAGGGGAATCATTCTGTTAGAACAAAAAATTAAACTTGTATTCTGCAGGCTGAGTAAGGAAACAGTTTGTGATTACAGACCAGAAATAAATTAAAATGGTATTCATGGTTCAGATAAGCAGCTACAACCCAAAGCTTTCATTTAAGAGAAATGATCAGGATGCTAATATGCAATCACAAACCATTTCTTCACTCAGTCTGCAGAATTCAAATTTTTGTTTTAAAAGAATACATATTTCATTTCATATGGTAATCCAGCTACAAGTAGAAATATATTTCTACAACTACCAAAACATACCCATTTCTCATGGGTTGTTACTCATTCAGCCAACTATGCACCATTACTTAACATCTGTTTGCATGTCTATGCAGACAACAAATTGTTCTAACATGTACAAATATGTTAAGGAAAAAGCCCAGAAGTATAAATTACAAAGAACAAGTCAATTTAGAGAAAAGTCCATCATGTAACTAGAATATAAGCACTGCAGAAGTACCAGGAATGGTTCACTGAATTTATTTCCCAGGGCAGCAAATTAAAAATCTCTCTCAAAGAAAAGCAAGGCTGTTTTATGCAAACATGCATTGAGAGTAGGCTACCTATTAAAACGTGCTCAAAGTTGGTACACCAAGGTCATTTGGTTCCGTGGGTTTCTACACTACCTCTTCCTGCAGGCTCTTCTTGGTTTTGTTATCTTTAAAGCTCAGATCCATCCAAATCCCCAAGGATATAGTTATAGAGATTGCTGCATGTTCCAAGAAACCTGGAGTAAAGCTGTTAAATGAGCTTTGTGTAAGTTTGCATATCAAAATCAGGGACATGTTATTCTGTATACATACAAACACACAGCATCTAACCTTTAAGACCTTAGCCATATCCTAGTTAGGGTCAACAAATCTCTGCTTTGGGGGAATGAGAATCACATAACCTAAGATTTCATACATGTTATCCTTAAAAAGAGGCAACAATTACTGGGTAAAATGTATTATGTAGGTGGAGCAGGTAAAATGGAAGAATGAAGGAAGGACCCCAGGGGTACTACAGCACATGTGTAGATTACAAAACAAGCCACCTATTATAGATGTTTGTTCTGCTTGATTGGTTATCTATGCATTTTGTTCTGAGGGTGTTCATTAGGGTTCTTCTGAGAATGCTTAAGTTACAAGTCAACCATATCTGCCAGATTTCTGTAATGTTTCCCTCTGTGAAGAGTGAAGATCCATGTTAAAGGGGTTAATTGAAGTGTATCTTAAAATACTTTTTTCATACTGTGGCTATTAAGTAAGCAAGTGGAAACATTGAAAAAGAAAAAAATAATAAATAAGAAGTCATATTTAAGATACTATATGCATGTGCATATCATCTTCCTTGCAACTCGTTCATCAATAGCAATAAAATAAGAAATGTAAGTGATGAAAAGAGTAGTGCCAAAACATTCAACATCCCTCATACATGAGGTGACCACACACAGTTTTCAAAATGGAAGAGTATCAGACCATCCCTTCCCTTCCGTAGATATCATCCTTACTATGCCTGAGGAAGCTTTGATCCCTGTTCACCCAAGCAACTGGGTATACTAAATAGGTAGAGGCAGGAAGAGGGCCCATCTTGATTCTGCACATTAACTAGCTCTTGGCACAGTACCTATATACGTACAAGTTGCGCTTGCACAGGCTTTGCCTATGCAATCACGAATCAGGTTTCTTCAGGGTTCCTATTTACATGGACAGAAGTAATGACTGTGTGGAGGTCAGGACTGGGGCCCATTCTCCACAGTCCTGTCTGTCCCCCCACTCCACATATTCAGTGTACCCACAATTGGGCATGTGAACAGAATGTTTAACTGGGATGGAGAGGGGGCAGGAAAAAGAGGGACCAGACCAAAAAATAATTTCCAGGGGGTAGCTCTGTTACTCTGCTGCAATAAAAACAACAAGGAGTTGTCATAATACTCTGCTGTTTTTATGAAAGCGCAAGAAGCCATAAAAGAGGCAAAGCCTGAAAACAGTGCTCAGAGATAATGAAAACGTTTATTGGAAGATACAAAATACCCACTGCAATATTTTCTTCCAATAAAACTTTTCCACTTTTGAGCATCATTTTTAGACTCTTCCTCTCTTTTTTATGCCCCCCTTCTCACATTCACCCAGACTACCCTATCCGACTCCTTCTCCCCAGGTGTGACCCATATCTAGTGCACATATGTTAGTATCAGCTGCCAAAAATCTGTGCAGCCATGTGGCATGTGAATGCGTACATGTATGTGCACGTGCACACATGCAAATACCAGAAGTTGGGTAGCTTGAGAAAAAGGGATCAGTTGTCCCTCACAATACTTTAAGCGGCGGTAACGCAGCCGAAGCTCTGCTCACGGCCGGAGTTCGATTCCAATGGAAGGAGGAAGTTGAATCTCCGGTAAAAGGGGTTGAGGTCCACTCAGCCTTCCATCCATCCGTGGTCGGTAAAATGAGTACCCGGCATATGCTGGGGGGTAAAGAAAGGCCAGGGATGGAACTGGCAATCCCACCCCATATATACGCTCTGCCTAGTAAACGTCGCAAGATGTCACCCTAAGAGTCGGAAACAACTTGCACTATAAGTGCGGGGACACCTTTACCTTTTTACCAAGGCTTCTACCGTAAATAGAGTCTAGAGGGGTCCTAGGCTGCCCAGCCCGATCCCTCAAATAACAATCTCAGCTATTCAAATGTAATCACTTAATAATACATAGATTCCAATCTTTTAGTATTTACCATTTTTGTGTAATTAATTCCCCTTTTCCTCCCTCCTTTGGTCATTTTGATGTGCTATATTTGGATTCATAAGAATTATCAATAAGCTAGGGGACATGACCCACATTTATGGAATGTGTTCACAGCTCAACTATAAGGAAAGGCATGCTTTTCATCACTGTACTTCTGTAGAAAATAAAAAAAAGTTTTGCATTTAATTGTGCAGAAATCAATCCAGCTCAAGAAAGCAACCCAGCATGTTTGCTGGCCATTAAGCTGACATGTATCCTTACATCAATCAATGTAAAAACCAATGCAATATAAAATTAGACATAAACAAGAGCAGGGGATGCTTTCAGACTCTGTTGGTGTTAAGGCTGGTTAAACACTTCTTCTGCTTACAACAATATTTCTTTAAAGAGTTTCATTTGTACTGCAGGGAAAGGAAACCTAAATCCAGATTGTGTATTCCGAGTCATGTGAGACTTCCTAACAAAAATAAATAAAAGGCAAACATTAAAACTGCCAGAGACTAAGAGACACATCCATAGCTTCAAAGCCAAATGGAAACTTGCTCATACAATAGACTTTTAAATAGGTCCTAGGTGGTGCCACCCCTGCTTGCTTCCCTCACCAACCCCACCTACCATCACCAGAGCCCTCCCCCACAGGGGTTGCTGGAGCCCTTCCCAGCCCCAACAGGGGTCACCAGAACTCCCCCTGCCCCCTCATGGGCTGCCAGCTCCCCTTTTGTAAATGTGACACTTACAAATGATTAGACAGTAAAACCATGAGGAATCATCCAAGCACATAAGGTTCTCCTCTCAGAAAAGCGATCGCTTCAGCCATATAAACTCAACTTCCTTTGGATTTAAATAAAAACAAAATTACCAGGGAACTGAGAGGTATGCAGGAGAGATTTGGTTGGAAGTAGTAAGTGAAGAGTGTCCTTCAAATAAGCAACATACTCCTGACTTCAACTACATTGTTTTGACACATGGTATGTCAGCTGATGCTGTCAGCATGGATTCAGAGACAGGTTATTTGAAGTATTCACTGAATATCAGTTGAAGTTTTAATGGCCATGTTACACACACACACACACACACCCCGATATGGGTCTGCATACTTTCCCCCCAAAACCCTCCTGCTGGGAGGAAGGGCAGGATATAAATCATAAATAAATAAATAAATAAACAAAACAGCACCCAGGGACAGTTTACAGTAAGAAAAAAAAACTTAGGGGAGAAAGACTGTATAAGCCCCTTCTGCTGGTGTGGCAGATTTCAGCCTTCATGGCTTTCTTTTTTTGGGGGGGGGAATAGGGATGTTGGAGTATTCCAATGGAAACAGGATCAGAAATTGTCGATGTTTGCTTTTTCATCGAATGTCCGGAAGGGAAATCAATCAGCAAATATGATCTGTATTGTTATTTTCAGTCTGCAAACAATATATAATTGCATTATGTTTCCTTGGCAATGAAATGAATGGCCTTTGCATTAAGACGAATGGTGTGGAGTAACATAATGATGAAATTATTTATGTAATTAAGTAAATTCCACCCCAGCAAGATGAATAATGTTTTTGTCAGAAGCCAAACTGCGGCGGAACAGAAACAGTACTGCATGTGACACAAGGGTCAGAATGGAAATAGATGCCTTCCAACATTTCTGGGTGGGGGAAGACACATTCATGGGGGAAATATATATATGTAAAGCATATATTTCAGCCCTTAGTATAACTGCCCTATTATCTAGCTCTGCAATTATCTTCCAGCCTTGAAGTTTATTATAAGGACCAGTATGGCATAATGGCTAGAATGTCAAGTTTGCACATGAAGGCCCAAATACATACTCCACATACCTACTCATAGCTAACTCATAAGTTATACTTTGTTCACAGATACAAACGTGAGTGTGCATTTCATCAGCCTGCATGTACATTGGTGTAAAACCCTTGCAATTTTTAGAAGGGGAGGGCAATCCTTGAATAGGTGCTGCTGGGTATTTAAAATCCCTTATATACCCAGTCGATGACTGCGCTCTGCAGGTGAGGGTCTCCTGCAGATACCATCTTATCAGAAGGTCTGTTCTGTACAATAGAGGAAACGGACCTTTAGCATGGCGGCACCTACCCTGTGGAATTCCCTCCCCTTAAATATTAGATAGGCACTGTCATGAATCCCTTCCGTCAAGGCACAGGGATCATACGTCAGACTCAGACCCCCACCCTTAGGGAAATGAGACTGGAACCGAAAAGACTATTACTTCACCCTTGCCAAGGCTGTGTACGCTCACAACAACCTTGCAAGGTAGAAGGTAGGCTGCCACCACCCCTGTTTACTGGTCCACTCAGAGCCAGGGGATCTCTGAGCCCAGAAGATAGGTAAAACCAAGGTCCTATGGGGCAAGAGTCACAGTTACACTCCTTGCCTGGCACCTCTGGTTTAACACCTCAAATTCAAGCTTTTAACTTCTTAACCCTCTTTGGTAGTTAGTGACTGAGAATGGTCAAGGTACTGAATCCAGAACCACCCTTTCTCTCATTGAACACACCAGGTTAAATAGAAGTAGCTTTATTCAAATATATAAGTGCACATAAAATATATAGCAGCAAGTAATCCTTTAAGACCATACACCCAAACAGGGGTTTAGGTACATACAAGAGAATTCATACACACAACAAGAAAATAACAAACTAGCTTACCTAACTACTTACACATGAGGTAGTTGGTTGCAGTGGCATCTCTCCTAAGAGAGATGGTTGTTAAACATAAAGCAGTGGAACCGGCATAGGTTACCTCCCATAGGCAACCCCCATGGAACCACAAAAGGCAGAAGGGTTTGGAACTCTGGTACCCAGTCAGCAGAGAACAAAGGCTAAGGGTTTCCAGCCCTATACTTCAAGGAAAGAATCCTAACGGTCCAAGATTAATTGACCAATCAGGAGTTGGCTGATGTAACCTTCTTCTAGGTGTTTCTCACTTTTTCGCGCCTTCCAGGCCCCCCTCCCAACTATGTTTCAAACTGCACAGGCCAGGGATGACCTTGGGTACCAGGCACTTGCTAATCAGCAGAGATAACCAGGTGCAGCTTGTTAAGGCTTCTTCTAACCGTCTTCAGCTGGAAGTGAAACTCAGGATTGTAAATTGACAGAGGCTAGGCTTTTCTAACTGTAAAATCTCCCAGAGTCCCTTGCTTGAGCCAAGGTATTACTTATGAGATTTTTAATAACTCGTGAACAGGTACAGGTTCATGACAGGCACCATCTCTGTTATCTTTTCGGTGCCTATTGAAGACCTTCCTCTTTCAATCAGCCTTTTAAGTTGAGACCTTATCCCAGTCTGCGTCTGTGTTGGAATTGCTCTTTAATATGTTTTTAAACCTTTTTTTAAAACGTTTATAAGTTTTTAAAAAAGATGTCTTGAAAGCTTTTTTAAAAAAAATGTTTTTAAAGATTTTATTAAAATGTATTTTAAATTCTGTTTTTATGAAATTTTAAAGTGTTTTTAGTGCTTTTGTTTTCCGCTCTGGGCTCCTGCTGGAGGAAGGGCGGGATATAAATCAAATAATAAATAAATAAATAAAAGGGGCATCAGGCCCCTTTAATCAGGAATTATACACACAAGCATCTTTCAGACATTCACCAAACACATGAGAGATTTGGGGGCCTGAACCCTCTTCTACAGCCAATCTCCTCCATGAGCCCTGAACAACATGACAAGGCTGCTCATTTATTATGGACTGTATTAAACAAAAAAAAATTGTGCCAGTTAAGGGCTAGCACCAGGGCAATGGGATTTCCTTCATCTTTGCATGCCCTGCACAGTACCCAAATCTGCTCTGGAGGATTGGAGAAAACCCCAGAACAGATTTAAGGGCACACTGGGAGAAGAGAGGAGAAATTGTTCCATGGCACATCTGCTCAGCTCAACAATGAATACAACACTATATATTTGGAATTGTTAACCTGCCATATCTCAAGGGAGCATTAAACTAAACATTAAAAAATATACACATCAAATACCGTATATTCCGGCGTATAAGACGACTTTTTAACCCAGGAAAATCTTCTCAAAAGTCGGGGGTCGTCTTATACGCCGGGTGTCGTCTTATAGGGCGGGTGCTGAAAAAGACCGGGAAAATTAAGTCAAAAAATGACGGAGAAGAAGGGGCAATGGTGGCCGTATGCTGTTGAACTGGGGAGAAACTGCCCAGCACAGGCTCACAGGAGCAGCCGCGGGGCAGATAGCCGCACTAGTGGCTCTGAAAAAACAAAAATCCCAGAAGGGATTGGCAGGAGAAAACTGAGAAGGATAAATCAGCAGGGACAGGCAGCCATCGTAGCCGACTGCAGAGCTCTCCGCGGCGGAATTAAAGCCGCGGCGTGCGGCTGAGGAAAAAATCACTCTAACGAGAGCGCTGCAGCCGCAGGTTCTCGTGGGCGGCAATACTAAAATCGGGTGGCGAGGAAAGGCAGGGAGCCGCAGCCACAAGCTCCTGCCTGAGAGAGAACCGCAGCCGCGGTCTCTCCAACGACGCCACAGGATGCGGCTCGAGGCAGCCTAGCCGAGAAAAGCCGCTCCGGGAGAGTCGCGAGCTCCCAAGACTGTGACGGAGCTCGGGAAGAAAAACTCGGAAACGGCCAAAGCCGTAGAGACCCGCAGCCGCGGTCGCTCTAGGAGCCGTCAGACAATCAATGGGGAAAATAAACTGCCCGAGAAATAAAATGAACTGAAAAAAGCCGTGAAAATAAAGACAGGGGAAGGGAGGGACTTGGGAAACACACAAGTACACTACCTCTGCACCCTGTCAGACAAATACACAACAAAGACGAAAAAACTTAGCTACGCTATAGGATCTCAATCTTGTTCGTACGAAGGCAAGAATGAACTGGAGAGTGGGAGGGGCCTGACGCCCCTAGTCTTGACTTCAAAGACATTCTTGCCTTCGCACGATAGGCTTTGTATACAACAACCAGCCAATCGCCGGTAAGGTACATCGCTTGCATGTCATAAGCAGGGGTAGTCTTATACGGCGAGTATATCCCAAACTCTATATTTTAACTGGAAAAGTTGGGGGTCGTCTTATATGCCCAGTCGTCTTATACGCCGGAATATACGGTATTACCATGCTCACCTACCTGGTCCCAAAATAATTAAAGTTCCTCAACATTTTCTGTTTGCCGCCCTGGGCTCCTACTGGGAGGAAGGATGAGATATGAATTTAATAAATAAATAAATAAAATGTTTAAAAATCATTTTAATCCTGACTATGAAAATCAAAGCGCACATATTAAAAGGAAGAATAGCCTTGCAAAAACCTGTGTGCTTTACTAATTACAAAGATGCAATATGAAAGTAAAAAATGTTACTAATCTATTGCTATATTTGATATAACAATTCTATAAAGAAGAAGGATGTGAAAAGGCTTTGGTATTAACTTTTCCCCCATGGCTTTTTTCTTCTTCTGTGGTCAGCAACCAAATGTTCAACACGTTATTTGGGTCATGTAAACTCCGCTTTCTCTGCCCAAGTATCCTTTTCCTTATATTGGTCTGCAGCCAAGAGGTACTGCAGGCGATAGCGTGGGAGAAGAGAAACGGTGAAGCACCACATATGACACTGTAAGAAGCACCATGTGCAAATCAAGGCCCTCAGAGCTTGCCCTGGGCCCTGGCACACATGTGCACACGCACACATACATGCGTGCGCGCGCCCAGGACCAGCCCCAGACACGCTGGAGCCCTTGGGCAAAAGCCTGCCCCAGGCCCCAGCGCTCCTCTTCCGCGACTCGTGCACAGCTAGAACTTCAGGGCTCGGCCATTCCCTTCCTTAACTTACTTTGTTCTGCGGTTGCGCATGCAGTGGTGCCCTTAAAAAAGATGGCGGCTGAGGTTTCCCTAAGGAGCTGAAGCCTCTGCCACCATCTTGGTTCATGGCAGAGATGTGAGCGCACAGCATGCATGCGTGCCATCAGCCAAGATGGCGGCAGAGGCTTCAGCCCCTTAGGAAAACCTCAGCCGCCATCTTTCTTAAGGGCACCGCTGTGTGCACAACCACAGAACAAGGTAAGTTAAAGCTCTTGCCCTGTGAATCATGGAAGGGGAGCAGAGGGACCCCCCAGGGGCTCCTGTAGCCTCAGGGGCCCTCGGGCCAGTGCCCCACCTGGCCGCCCATTGGAACAGGCCCTGGTCATTACAGCAGATGTGAGAGTGCACATTCATTTTCAGGGGTGGGTGGGGGAGCACAAGACACTCACTAACTGTTTCCAATCCAGCCACCTACTCCACACAAGGAGGCACGTTACCAAATTATTCCAAGCTACACAGGAAGTGGATTAGACTGTGAAAACCCAACCCAAATTGTGTTTGCATTTTCACAAATTTGTAGAGCAGTACAATATCTCAGAGAGGAGGTCAGGTGTCCTGCTCCCCTGGTGCATTCACTATAGCTGCCCAATTTCCCTGCTTTTTAAAGTTTGATAGAAATATCTGTTGGCTATAGGTACATATTTCAACCCCAAGGGTTTTTGCCTATTAGTGAATTTCTCTGCTTTTTAATCTGGGAGGTAAGAAATGGGTTCCTGTTCAAGTTTGCTGAGAATGGATTAATCATTTGCAAGCTTATTGAGTTCAGTGGGATTTACTCCCCTGTAATCATGCTTAGGATAGGTGAAACTGACCACAGGGGATGGGGAGTTGAGGAGGTGAGGTTTGATCATTTGCATGTTTATTGAGTGCAGCGGGATTTACTTCCGTGCAATTATGCTCAGGATAGGCAAAACTGACCATGGCGAGGGAGGCCTGGAGTGGGCAGGGGAAGAGGAAGACAGAAGAGGGGAGGAGAGAGAAAAGGGAGAAGGAAGGGAGAGGCAGGTCTGGTCATTTGCATGCTTATTGAATTCAATGGGATTTACTCCTATGCAACCATGACTAGGATAGGTAATACTGACCATGGGGAGGAGTAAGAGAGTGAAGGGAAGGAGGGAGGGGGCAGAGGGGGGCAGTAGGAGGGAGAGGGGAAAGGAGGGGATTAGAAGGGGAGGGGGGAGGGGTGAAGGAAGGGGAGGGAAGGGGGAAGGGAGGTGATGGGAGTGAGGAGGAGGGGAGGGCAGGTTTGATGTTTGCTTTTTGAGTTCGGTGGGATTTACTCCTGTGCAATCATGCTTAGGATAGGTGAAACTGACCTGGGGGAGGGGCAGAAAGGAGAGGGGGAGGGAAGAGAGTGAGGGCTGGGTGGGCACTGGGCAGAGGGGAAGCCCCTTTCCTTTTCAAAAGGAAAACATTGTGAACAGTCACATTCTTTTTCAGGGTTTCCTCCACCTTTTTATTCTACATAGGCACATGTAGCCTTCCACACAAATTTAAACCAAAGCTGTCGCTGGCAACATCCCTCCTACTGCCCCCCTCTGCCCCCTCCCTCCTTCCCTTCAACCTTTATTTCACTTTAGACAGTCATGGCTTCCCCCAAAGAATCCTGGAAAGTGTAGTTAGTGAAGGGTGCTAGGAGATGCCTTGTTCCTCTCACAGAGCTTCAGTCAGAGCAGCTGACTGTTAAACCACTGGCTACTGGAGCTCTGTCAAGGGAATAGGAGTCTCCTCTCAGCACCCTTCACAAATGACACTTCCCAGGATTCATTGGGGAAGCTATGACTGTCTAAAGAACACTGACAGTTGGTTCTTACTGAGTATGCCTGGGTTTATCATTGACGGTAATGCTAAATTTCTTAAATTAATTAAAAATCAGCCAGGCATTTTTAAAAACTTTTTAACTGTAGAAGATGAAGGTCAGAGTATGGGCAAAGGTCAGTAATAGGATTACAGGTACTCTGAGAACATGGGTGATTTTTAATGAATTTGAACAGATTATGAGAACTCGGACAGAAAACAGACCACAAGGAGTCTGGGTTTTCTCTCTCTCTTTTTACACTTTGAACTCTCGATTCTCTCTGACTGCTTTGTGAATCGCAATGAAAATTTAGAAGGTTGTTAAGGAAGTGTTTCTGAGTTCAGGACTATAAGGTTTATAAAGCTTTGTTTTGAAATGAGCTTATGGGAAGCATCAGAATGGCATTGGGGGTATTTTCAATTTAATATTGCAGAATGCAAAAAATCCACCCTGGCTATAGTATACAGTCACTCTTGTGGCTGTATAATATACACAGGGGATTTTAGGATGCATTTTCACTATGCACACACTGTTGCCCACTCCCCCTGATGAAGGTGCTGGACTGCATTCCTTGGAGGCCCAGGATCAGCTGACAAGTCACAATTTGCCTCCCTCTAACTTACACTGTCTCAACTACACTTTTATTACAGTCTCTGTTTACAATTTGTTGTGTTTTCAGAATGGGAGGGGCAGAGAATGTGTTCCAAAAGTTCACATTATACATGCAGTTGCCACTGAGCCAATCATATCAAAGCCTTTTCAGATTTCCAGGGTTTTTTTGTCTTCTGGGAAATCAAGCTGATATTCTGTCTTCTTCCTCTGGGTTGCTGCCTCTACCACAGCCTTTCCTTTTCAAGAAATCTTCTCTTCCCCAGAGCAATTTTCTGTTCCCTCAGGCATGGGATCAGAAACTGCCAGTAAGTGGATACAAGACATACTGATGAGCTTTTGAAGGAAGCAGGGCTTTATCCTCCACATTTTATGAAACCAACCTTAATCATAACGAATTTCCTTTGATAAAGTAGTTTCCTTTTAATGAATGGAAGATGCATAAAGGTAGGATCAGAATCTAAAAAACCCACACTGCTAATTTTATTTTAAATGGCAACAGAGACTGCCTTGTTAGGCTGCTTTTAGACATGGGGCTGATTGTGTTAGTTTAACAGATTAAAAAGGTAGCGCTTCTGTCCCAATTTCTAACATTCCTTTCACACTGCAGTACCTGTTGCATTAAGGAACAGCAGGTTTTTCAGCTGATATACTGGCATTTCGCAGAACTGTTTTCCACACGGCTGCAATGAACTTCTTGTTTTCCACCTATTATACATATGCACATTGTCTCCCACTGTGTAGGAGGTCTAAGATCTCATCCCATCACCATGCAAGCCTTCTCCTTTTAGCATCTGACTTTTAAAAATATTTTAGTTGTATAGCAGGGCCGGATTAAGCTGAGGAGGGCCCCTAGGCTGATTCTGAGCCGCCCGCCATCCCATCCCATCCCATCCCCCCAGCTTCACCTACTTTTCCACTTTTTTTGCGGCTGTGCGCACAGGTTTGCCATCAATCCAGATGGCGGCCAAGGTTTCCCTAAGGGGCTGAAGCCTCTGCCGCCATATTGGTTGATGGCAGCAATGTGCGTGTGTAGCCTCGGCCGCCATCTTGATTGATGGCAAACCGCAAAAAACAGTGGGGAAAAAGGTAAGTGAAGTGGGGGGATGGCAGGCGGTTCAGAACCTCTTGTCCTGCGATCTGCGGCTCCTGCCCTGCTTCCGCGGATCGCAGGCCCCCAAGAGGTCCGGGCCCCTAGGCTTCAGCCTACTAAGCCTAATGGATAATCTGGCCCTGTTGTATAGACACAGGGGTATGTGTGGGAAATGCTGTGGCTATCTGTGCCAATGCCGGAATACCGGTACAATTTTCATCAGGCACCCCCCCCATGTGTCTAAAGAGCGGGAACACACTGCATGCTGGGATGCCTGTCACATGAGCAGCTGCAGCTAGTGAAAAACTCTTGTGATTTTCTGGGCTCCCAACCTTGCAAAGTTTTTTTTTGGTATTATTTATCATGAAAATAAGCACTAAATTTGCACTATATTCCATTACAATTCCAGAACTAGCATGTACATCATATGAAAGATCAAATATAATGCACAAATTACCAGGTAAGAGATCAACAGAATAATGGAATAAAGTGCAGTGTGAAAGCAGCCTTAATGCCGCCAATCACTCAATAGTGAGGGTTTTTTTAGAGGATTGTTGGTTCTGTTTGGGCCAGTGTGTATTGATCAGATCCTTTGTTTGGAACAATATTAGACTTCTAAATTTGTATTTCCCATATTCTCAGCCCAATGCAGTTTACAATATATTGTTTTCAGTTTGGAGGCTGAGATAGATCATTTCTGAGTCCCCTTCCAGCCTCTGATTTGGGACCCTGCACCTGGAGGTGGGCTCTGCAGATGAGAAACCTGCTCTACTGGTCAGATGAGTCTCTTTTATTAACCTAATAGAGTGGCCAGGTGGGCTAATGGGTCTGCCAAATGCCCATTAACTGGTGAATGGGCCAGGGAGATCCTATTATTACTGAAACTCTTCAGGAGAGCCCCCCCAACTCCTGGGGCTTGAGAGAGGCTTCTGTTTTGAGTTGAATCTGAGGAAAGGCTGGGAGCTGGAGACACGCAGAGAGGCTGGCTTCCTGCACCATGGCTTTAAGATGCCTCCTGTAAGCCTGATGGAAAAGCAAGATCTATTCGATTGCTGATGCTTTCAACCCCTCCATCTTAAGCTCAGGTTGGAATATGTATACATAAAAACCATATTTCATAAAAACACCATAGTCTCCGCTAACCTTCTTGCTAAGGAAACCAAACCCTGGTAAGCGCAGGGACCCCTGGAGATTTCTCACCACTCAGAGACTGGGGTGGCGCGCAACATTGGTGGTCGAAGTGGGATTGAGTTTCCTGGAAGAAGCTTTGGGAACAAAGTGTGCCTGAGTCGAAATGGAGGGAGGACTAGCACCTCTCCTGGAACAGATGAAATTGATGTTCCAGCAGCAAGCAGAACAGATTGAGAAAGACCAGCAGCAAAGGCAGCAAGAGCACCAGGAGGACCAGCAGCAAAGGCAACGAGAATGCCAAGAGCACTGGCAACAAATGGGGGAGATATTTGGAAGAACTTTTGGAGAGAAAAAGGAGATGTGAGGAGATGAGAGCCCTGCCTGATCAGCCATTACAAGAGGTTGAGCGTGACTGAGGAGTCCAGCTGCAGAGCACCCAGACTGGAGTGGCTAAAGAGATCCAGAAAGTGGATGGGCAGCTGGAGGGCTTGGACTGTGCAGAGTTGCAGTCAGTAGCGGAGGAAGAGGAAGAGGCCTTGATTGTCCAGGAGCCTGCCAGGGGGGAAGACACCAGAAAGCTGGAAGTAAAGCCCCAAGAATTGAAGGAGGACAGGCTGGCAAATGAAGAGGAAGACGCCTCAGAAGAAAGTGGAGGACAGGCTGGAGAAGAGATGCTGCTCATAGATTTCTCTGCCCCATGTGTGTCTGCTGTTGAAGAGGTAGTGCAGGTGGGAGAAAGGGCCTTGGAAAAAAGTGAACTATAGGCTGGAGAAGAGCAGCTGTTGATAGGTTTCTTCACCCCATGTGTGCTAGCTGTGGCAGAAAAAGTGCAGGAGGAAAAGTTGGAGGCGTGTGTGTGAGAGGAGCTGCCAGCACCTGCAGAAATGGCTCTGTAAGAAAAAGTGCAGGAGAAGCCTGAAGTGGGAGTGGAAGGCCAGGAGGAGCTGCCAGCACCTGGAGAGATGGGCGAAATAAAATTCCCAAGTGACTTTGCCACTTGGGTGCCCCATAATGGTCTTATAGGGTGGGATGCAGCTCCTATGATGGGTGCAGTCCCTGAGCGAATTCCAGCAGCAAGAGGCATCCAGCGCCCTGTGAGTTTTAAGGGCAAGAGACACTGGGAGGGTTACCTGCCTCTGTTTGGGCCCATGATTCACACTGGAGATGGTGAGGGAGAACAGAGAAGATTTCTTTCTGCCAACCTGGGTGGGCTAGGCCAGCTAGTCCTGAAGATGCCCCCAGATAAAGACTTGTGGCAGGACTTTGATTTAGAGTTTGGAGCAGGAGGTGAGATAGACTGGCTTAAAGACTTTTCCCAGGGCAGAGAGTGGGAGGAAGATGGCTACCGTCTGCCATGTGCTGATTAAAAAACAACTGCAGGCAACAGCAGGCAGCAGTTTGGACTGGGAACTCCATGAAGCCCCAAGACAAAGGGCCATGTGGGCAACTGCATGGTTTGGAGGTGGAGGTTGTGCTTACGGGACTGTGTACTGTTTTGATGTAGGAATTCTTGCCGATGGTTTTAGTATTGCCTTTTGGAATGCTTTTTATTTTTTTATTTTTGCATGCTTGTAGGGATATGAACTGTTCAATGATTTATTAGGAATTATGCTTATAGCTTATTGCAGTAAGGTTTTAATGTTTAAGATTTACTGTACTATGCCTATTAGATTTTGTGTGTGTGCAACTGTTTGGAGGAGCAAGGGGAAAATGTGTATGAAACACACACACCTCAGGCTGCTGTGCCGCAGTGTCAAAAGGCAGGTCAAAGGAGCTCTGCTACTGAGGCTATAATCAGGTTTAAACATGTCGGGAACTCACTATCTTGGGCACTGCCAAGTATGAGGACTGGGTAAGCGGCTTGGATGCAGAACTGTGACTGGGAGCTCCAAGAAAGAAGAGGAAGCCTAAAGAGAGAGCAGTTAATCGAAAACTTGCTGTAAAGGAATGGACTGTTTTTGTTCTTGTGTGGAAATGCGACTGTGCCATGACTATGCTTTTGATGATGTATGTTTCAATGTCTTACTAACCTGTATCTGTTATTTCTTTATAGGAAAAGCTGTTATTCTTTTGTTCATTTGCAGGTCTGGGACAGACCTTTGTCAGGGAAGGGGGTAGTGTTATGGGTTTGGAGGCTGAGATAGACAATTTCTATGAGTCCCCTTCCAGCTTCTGCTTTGGAACCCTGCACCTGGAGGTGGGCTCTGCAGATGATAAACCTGCTCTGCTGGTCAGATGCGTCTCTTTTGTTAATCTAATAGAGTGGCCAGGTGGGCTAAGGGTCTGCCAAGTGCCCGTTAACTGGTGAATGGGCCAGGGAGATCCCATTGTTATTGAACTCTTCTGGATAGCCCCCCCCCCCCGGGGCCTGAGAGAGGCTTGTGTTTTGAGTTGAATGTGAGGAAAGGCTGGGAGCTGGAGACATGCAGAGAGGCTGGCTTCCTGCACCATGGCTTTAGGATGCCTGCTATACACTTGATGGAAAAGCATGATCTATTGGACTGCTGCTGCTTGGAACCCCTCCAACTAAAGCTCAGGGGGAATGTATGTAAATAAAAACCATATTTCATGAAGACACCACAGTCTCCTCTGACCTTCTTTCCAAGGAAACCAAACCCTTGGTAAGAGCAGGGACCCCTGGAGATCTCTCACCGCTTGGAGATTGGAGTGGCGCGCAACAATATAAAAATCAAAGTGCAATCATTAAAATCAACATTGTACATTAAAATCCTGAATGGTACCAATAAAATCTTTAAAACAGTCAAATGAAAGGAACCTGAAAAGTATCATGAAGGAAGGGGCCACACAGATGATCTAAACAACAAGAACTTTACTATAAGCTACTTCATTCTGGCCCTAAGGACACGATAGTACCATCGGTGGCCCGCTGTAATGAGTTTGCTGGGCACTTCCAGAACAAGATCTCATGCATTCGTCGGGACTTAGACTCCCAGTTTGTAGCAGTTGATCCAAGTGAGGTGTCCGGAGCACGGTCTTGTCATGTTTTGTTGGATGAGTTTCAGTTGGTTCAGCTCGAGGACGTGGACAAGGTGCTTGGACAGGTACGTGCAACCACTTCTGTACTGGATCCTTGCCCCTCTTGGCTTATAAAAACCAGCAGGGATGGAACAGCCAACTGGGCCAGGGAAGTGATAAATGCCTCTTTATGAGAGGGAGTGGTCTCTGGCTGTCTGAAAGAGGCAGTAGTGAGACCACTCCTGAAAAAACCTTCCTTGGACCCAGAAAATCTTGATAGCTACAGACCAGTAGCGAATGTTCCATTCCTGGGCAAGATATTGGAACGAGTGGTTGCTGGCCAGCTCCAGGCGCTATTGGATGAAACCGATTATCTAGATCCATTTCAATCGGGTTTTAGGCCCGGTTTCGGCACTGAGACAGCCTTGGTCGCCCTGTATGATGACCTGTGTCGGGAGAGGGACAGAGGGAGTGTAACTCTGTTGATTCTCCTTGATCTTTCCGCAGCTTTTGATACCATCGACCATGGTATCCTTCTGGAGAGACTTGTGGAGTTGGGTGTTGGAGGTACTGCTTTGCAGTGGTTCCGCTCCTACTTGGCAGGTTGTCTCCAGAGGGTAGTGCTTGGGGAACATTGCTCGACACCGTGGGTTCTCCAATATGGAGTCCCGCAGGGGTCAGTTCTGTCCCCCATGCTTTTTAAATCTACATGAAGCCGCTTGGTGCGGTCATCAGGAGCTTTGGAGTGCGTTGTCATCAGTATGCTGATGACACGCAGCTCTACTTCTCCTTTTCATCTTCTTCAGGTGAGGCTGTCAATGTGCTGAACCATTGCCTGGCTGCGATAATGGACTGGATGAGAGCTAATAAACTGAGGCTCAATCCAGACAAGACTGAGATGCTGTTGGTGGGTGGTTTCTCTGATCAGATGGTGGATATTCATCCTGTTCTAGATGGGGTTACACTCCCCCTAAAAGAGCAGGTTCGTAGTCTGGGAATACTTTTAGATCCTTTTCTGTCACTTGAGGCTCAAGTAGCCTCGGTGGCACGAAATGCATTCTACCAACTTCAGTTGGTAGCCCAGCTACGTCCCTATTTGGACAGAGAGGATCTCACCTCAGTTGTTCACACTCTGGTAACCTCCCGATTGGACTACTGCAATGCGCTCTATGTGGGGCTGCCTTTGAAGACGGTCCGGAAGCTACAGCTGGTGCAAAATGCAGTGGCCAGACTAATAACGAGGACCAGGCAGTCCGAACACATAACACCTGTTCTGGCCCGCTTGCACTGGCTACCTATATGCTTCCGGGCCAGATTCAAAGTGCTGGTTTTAACTTATAAAGCCTTATACGGCGTGGGACCACAATACCTATTGGAACGCCTCTCCCGATATGAACCTGCTTGTACACTGCGCTCAACATCGAAGGCCCTCCTCCGAGCTCTGACCCATAGGGAAGCTCGGAGGATGGTAACAAGAACTAGGGCCTTCTCAGTGGTGGCCCCCGAACTGTGGAACAGTCTTCCCGAAGAGATACGAATGGCACCGACGCTGCTATCTTTCCGGCGCCAAGTTAAAACCTTCCTATTTTATCAGGCATTTTAATTGTTTCTATATATGTTTTTAATCTGGTTTTAGATTGTGGATTTCTATATATATCTGTTTTGTATTGTTTATGTGATTTTATTGTATTCATTCATATTTGTTGTACACCGCCCAGAGAGCTATGCTAGTGGGGCGGTATAAAAATTCAATAAATAAATAAATAAATAAATAAATAAAATCATATACAGGGAACAAGGCCCACAGCCTGGCGCTGCTTGTAAGGCAGGCCTGGAACTAAAACTACCACAGCCAGGGGCTGACTCAGCAGTTCCTGGCATGGCAAGCCTGGAGGACCAATACACTACACCCCTCCACCCAGCTCTCATAGTCCTGAAATACTTGGGATGAGCCCTGGTGCAGGTCGATCGACAACAATTTTGCATTGAAGCTGATAGTGCATCCCCTAGTTCCCCATTTGGCTCTGGTTCATGCTGGTCCAAGGACCAGGTGCAACTGCTCTTGGCCGGCATTAGGAGCAGACACTGGCTCATTTTCTCTTTCCACCTGAGTATTTCCAGCACCCTCAGAGAGAACTGATGGAGCTGGGCTTCATCCTCTCATCTGATCCACATGTCGACGTAACACATGGCTGTCTGGTGTTTGAGCCCTGTAGGACAATGGGCCTGTGGCTTGGGTCACAGCGGCAGGAATCTATGTTTTACCAGCACCGTAGTTCCTGACACACACTGGGTCACCTGAGGTGAACACCCATGCAGATTCTTGAACTGCAACAGACTCCCTTGGTTGGTCTTCGGTCAAGTCAGGATGCAACCGATCAAGCAGAGTCGTTAGTCGTCTGTTCATTAATAGCTCAGCTGGGCCCATTGTGGCACAAGGTGTGATGTGTTGTGTCAGGAGAAACTTGCAAGGCATCGGTTCCAGTCACCTTCTACAGTCCGTTTCAATGCATCCTTTGTTGTTCTGACCATCCTCTCGGCCTCGCAATTGGTTGCTGGATGAAAAAGGGCTGAAGTGATATGCTGAATCAGTCCATTAGCCAGGTATGTGTGGAATTCCACAGATGTGAACTGGGCCCCGTTGTCTTGAGACAATGGTGTTTGGTAACCCATGTGTTGTGAAAACCTGCGTAAGGTCTTGATAATAATATGAGATGCCAATGACGATGCCGGAATCACTTCTAACCATTTGGAGTATGTATCAACAACAATCAAGAAAGTTTGTCCCTGGAAGGGGCCTGCAAAGTCGATATGAAGCCGTGACTATGGCGTGTTTGTTGATTCCCATGGGTGCACTGGGGCATGTGGTGGAGCTGGTCTTGAAACCTGACACTTCTCACATCTCTTGACGCATTCTTCAATGTCACTGTCCATCTTGGGCCACCATACATAACTGCGCCCCAGAGCCTTCATTTGCACTATACCACATGTAGGGCCTCCAACACCTGATGTCTCAACACAGTAGGAATGACAACTCTATTTCCCCACAGGAGGCGTCCCATGTGCACTGATAGTTCATGTTATTTGGATACAAATGGTCTGAATTTCTCCTCATGCTTCCCTAATGGCCATCCCCTACAAACCCAGTTGAGAACACAGGCAAGAACTGGGTCCTTGGATGATGCAGTGGCAATATTCCCAGCATGGAGGGGTGGTTCCAATAACAACTCTAATAGCAGCACATCCAGTGGAGGGGTTTCATCAACCTCAGCAGAAGGGAGAGGGAGGTGGCTCAAAGCACCAGCATGGCAATGCTCCTGCCAGGCTGATGTTGCAATGCGTAATCATATGTGTTCAGGAAAATTGCCCACCACAACATGCATGGAGATAATAT
This sequence comes from Rhineura floridana, assembly GCF_030035675.1. Classification (NCBI taxonomy): domain Eukaryota; kingdom Metazoa; phylum Chordata; class Lepidosauria; order Squamata; family Rhineuridae; genus Rhineura; species Rhineura floridana. The sequence continues at coordinate 86,866,287 of NC_084482.1, read as the reverse complement.
TTGAGGTGTCTGCTGGTTAGGGGCAAACAATCCCAAAAATGGCTTGTGGTCAGTAGCAATAGTGAATGGTCGACCACAGACATAGTCATGGATATTTTTTACGCTAGCCACAACAGCCAGGGCCTCATCAATTTGGGCATAATTCCGTTCTGCTGAAGGCATTGTTCTGGAGTAGAAAGCGACAGGCACCTCATGAGAGTCCTCAAGTTGGTGGCTCAGGACAGCTCTAATACCATATGGAGATGCATCACATGTGAGAATCAAGGGCTTCCATTCATCATAGTGCACCAAGACACTGTTGACGATAACAGGTGTTTTACATCACGGAAAGCCTTATCATGCCGGGCTGTCCACTGCCATGCAGCATGCTTGTCAAGAAGGCGATGCAATGGTTCTGCCACTGTAGCCTTATGTTTCAAGAAGGCATGATAGAAATTCAAGAGTCCCAAGAAGGCTTGGAGTTCCTATTTATTACGGGGCACTGGAGTTTCATGAATTGGTTTACATTTTCCCTGGGTAGGATGAATGCCAGCGGCATCAATACTGCAGCTAAGAAATTCAATTTGGGAAACACCAAATACACATTTCTCATACTTGACCCGGAGACCAACAACAGCAAAACGGTGCAGTACATCCCGCACCCGTGAGGCAAGTTCAGCAATGGAGTTGCCGGCAACCAAGACATCATCAAAATAAGGTATGGCACCTGGTACTCCTTTGAGAATGTCCTCCATTAAGCTCTGAAAAATTCCAGGGGCCACTGAAACACCAAACTGGAGGCATTTTACTCTGAATGCTCCACGATGAGTGGTGATAGTCTGCGCATCGGCAGTAGTATCATCCACAGACAGTTGCTGATAGGCCTGGGCCAGGTCAAACTTCGCAAAAACTTTTCCTTGTGAAAGTGATGCCAAAAGATGACTCACCACTGGGATTGTCGATTATCAATAGTGCACTTGTAGTCACCACAAATGTGGATGTCGCCATTGGCCTTCAATGGAGTGACCATGGGTGTCTCCCATGTAGGGTGTGTCACTGGCTCCAAGATGCCTTGCTCTATGAGGCGATCAAGTTCACCATCAATCTTTGCTCGCAGTGCAAGTGGAACATGATGGGGTTTCATACAGATGGGGGCCACAGTAGGTTCCAAGAACAACAAAATAGGAGGCCCCTTATATTTCCCAAGACCTTTATCAAAAACAGCTTTGAAATCATTTAGGATGCTATCCCATAATGATTCACCAGTCAGGTGGACCCCCGTAAGAGCAATGCCCAATGCTCAAATCAGTCTAAGCCAAGGAGACTGGTGCGATGCCCTTGAACAACCAATAACTGTAAAGTTCCATGGAAAGTTTGGTAATGCACCTCAAGTTTATAGACACCCTTTATTGGAAACTGATTTTCCTGGTCATCAGTAAGTTTGGAGTGGAAAGGGACAATTTGTGGCCCCCCACAAGGAAATATTTGCTGTTTCTGATGAGATGATAGTATAACCTGAGCCCGAATCAACTTCCATGGTGCATGGAGTGCCCTGGATGCTGACTGTCACCTTCACCTTCCTCACATTGGCGGAGTACTGCAACCCTGGCTTGATGTGGTTAATCACCTCCTCTGCGTTGTCATATGTGGAAAACTTCTGTACAGTGTGCGTGGTATTGCTTTGTGTCCTTGATGGTGTTTTCCTTTCCACCGCACTTCTGGGGGTGGCTGCTTCCGCTTTGGCTTGGCATACTCACTCAATATGCCCAACTTTTTGACAATACTGACACTGTGCACCTCTGAAATGGCAGGCACACCATTCATGGGATCCACCACAGCTCTTACATTTTGCTGGAGAAACTTGTCTGGATCTCAGAGGTCCTGCAGCACCTACTCTGGTTGATGAGCATTTGCACTGCAGCCTGTGCATCTCTAGAAGTTGTTGATTTGAATCTTTAGCCAGCTGGGTTTCTGAACAGGGTGAGTTCCTTGCCAAGTGCACTTCTCAGGTGCTTGCTGCTGCTGCTGCTTTGGTAGCCAGAGCTTCCTCTAATGCAGTCTTGAATGAGAGCTGTCCTTTTGCAAACAGACGTTTTTACAGGCCCTCATCATACAACCCACATACTAGGCGATCACGCAGCATCTCCTCAAGGTTTGGGAAATTGCAATGTTTCGCCATGCGTCTAAGTTCAGCAACATACAGTGGCACACTCTCCGTTGGGCCCTGATTTTGTTTGTAGAAAGAATTATGTTGTGCTATTTCAGACAGTTTTGAAGAGAAATGTCCTTGTAAAGCATTCAGGATGTCTTCATAAGATGTATTAGCAAGTTTTGCTGGTGCTAGGAAGGCCTGGGCTAAGTCAAAAGTGTCTGGCTCATAGAGACTGAGTAACACAGCATGCGCCCTCTCTGATTCTGTAATGCCATTTGCTGCCAAGTAAAACTCCCGCCTGGCTGCATAACTTTCCCACTTTCTGGGACATGCAGTGTTAAATTCTTCAAGGTGCCCTTGGGTGGCCATATTCCACAATACGCACTGACCTGGAATGCTTTGCAGTGGTTTCCACAAGGCCCAAGCTGATGTCCTAATCCAGTCTAAGGAGAAATGTTCTCTCCCATTCAGCCTCTAATGCACGAAGAAAACACTCAGTGTGCCTCAGTCGATCCCATCCTCGTCGCCAGTGAAAAGTATCATGAAGGAAGAGGCCACACAGATAATCTAAACAACAACAAGAATTTTACTATAACTAATCATATACAGGGAACAAGGCCCACAGCCTGGTGCTGCTTGTAAGGCAGGCCTGGAACTAAAACTACCACAGCCAGGGGCTGACTCAAGCAGTTCCTGGTATGGCAACCCTGGAGGGCCAATACACTACAGAACCACCCCACAGTCTGTCCTGTAACCCAAACATCTTGCAGAACAGAAGAGTGCTGATTTATTTTGCTTAAGACTTGACAGAGAAAGATGAAAGGGGGTCTGCATCACCCCACATTCCTATTCGTTTAAATTCATAATGTCAGGTTGCTCTGGTGCAATATTTAATAGAAATATTATAATGCTTAGCCTGTCTGCTTACCAGGGATTTGCTATTCAAAATGTCATTACCCATTTACTGAAAAGTAACTCAAGATCCCTGCACACAGCTTTATCTTAAGTGGAGCTAGGCTGCCACTCTCTAAGCTACGTTTATCTGATACACTAGAGCAATCTCTTCTCACTAGCTCACCATCAGTATAAATTCATATCGTTTTAAAGGCTCACATTAAGACCTCGTTTTCATTAACTGGAAATTCCATATTGGCAAATGATTTTATTATTGTTGTAGCTGCTGCTGTTGTTGGCTGCACCCTGCCTCCCCATTCATGTGCCCACTTTTATGTGTTCCGCTTCTGCTTCAATCCAACTCTGACCTCATTGTATCTCATCCTGCTTCTGGGCCCTGTTACATCACAGCCCCCTCACAGCTCCTAATTATCTTGGCTTACTTAGTTATTCTTAAACATTTACTGGTCTCATGCTAGTAATTTCCAACTCAAGTTTTGACTATGGGTTGAATCCAGAAAAAAACCATAAGGAGAATGCTCTGAAGGATGGAAGGAGTGTTGCTGATTTTCGCTGATACCTCAAGTCCCCTCTTTCCACTGGCAGTTCTCCTGTGCTCTAGAGGGTGGGAGACTCATTAGAACAGTGTGGGAGGTGGTGTGAGATAGCTGCAGGGCAATGAACATCTCCTTGCAGCAATCACAGTCCCTCCCATGAATGGAAGAGCCTTACCGTATATGTGCCCACACACAACCACTTTGATCTGCAGAACCGGCACTTTTACAAGTGCCACATAATGTTCATTCCTCACTTGTGAGAAATTGATCTTTCAGTATGGCAGCACCTATTCTCTGGAACTCCTTGCTTATTAATATTAGGCAGACACCTTCATTGTATTGCTTTTGCTGTCTGCTAAAACCCTTTTTGTTTATGCATTTCTACTCAGACTTGTAACTTTATTGTGTAAATTTTGTAAATAAACCATTGATTAAGCTATATTTTGATAATTTTATTATGTCTACTGTTTTTAAAGTTTGCTTTATTGCTATTTTTAATGAATATTTTATACCATTTTATGTAAACTGCTTAGAGAGTCTTGAAAGCTTTTTTTAAAAAAAATGTTTTTAAAGATGTTTTGTTTTAATGTATTTTAAAGTCTGTTTTTATGATGGTTAAAGTATTTTTAGTGCTTTTAGTGCTTTTGTTTGCCGCCCTGGACTCCTGCTGGGAGGAAGGGTGGGATATAAATCAAATAATAAATAAATAAGATGGCCCAGTGGCTAATAGTAGTCAGTACTACTATTGGCATGGTATGTGCCTGATAAGAGGCACCTCTCATCATCCATGGTGCCTGCATTTTGCACCAGCTGCAGCCTCTGGACCAGCTGCAAAAGAAGCTCCATGTAGAGCACATTATAACTGTTCAAGCATGAGGTTACTAACTCATGTTTTACAGTGGCCAAATTACCCCATCCAGGAAAGGGCACAGTTGACACACCAGCTGAAGCTGGTGTTGGCACTCTTGCCATAGAGGCTACCTGGGCCTCCTAAACTGCATCCCTATTCCTTCAGAGAGAGTGCAACCACATCTAGAACAGGCAAACTCCCTAATTCTTGGCCCTGGAAACTACTTAGCCACAGTGTCTCTATCTTAGGATACAACTTCAGTCTGTTGGCTCTCATCCTAAACTCGGAAGGCTTCTCACCATCCCTCCCTATATGCATTGGTTTTTAAAGTGAGGAGTCTTAGAAACACTTTAGATTAACACACTGCAGCCACATTCAGGTGTTTCCAGGTATATTCTGGTGTCTTCACTTCTACAGAAAATTAAAATTTATCTGGTTAGAGCTATCTCTGAGAAATGAAGCCATGAACATCAGAACAAAATTCAAAAGCATAGTAATTAGTAATTTATTCCACTGTACAATCAGAGCTTGGAAAAGTTACTTTTGTGAACTACAACTCCCATCAGTCCAATCCAGTGGCCATGCTTGCTGGGGCTGATGGGAGTTGTAGTTAAAAAAAAGTAACTTCCAAGCTCTGAGTACAATCATGCGAGGCACTAAGCGGTTAAGTAGTAAAGGCGCACTCACAATGTGTTAATTGCATCAGCAGTCTTAATTTTACAGGGATCACAGCCAAAGGGCTAGAAAACTAAGCTTACGAGCATACTCAGGCAGAGAGAAACATATATTTGCACCACCTCCCATTTATGAGGGGTTGCCTTTCTTCCAATTTTTCATTTTGTAAAGGTTTGAGATAAGACTTAAACTCTAAGGATATGAAAATTCAAATTGCTCCCATACTCATTAGTTTTGATTCAGTTCAAGTTGATTAATAGTCCACAAACCTTCAAATTCCAAAAACAATATGATGAAAGGAAAAGGAACTAAAAAAATCCCCCTAGGAATATTGGTCTATCTAGCTCAATATTGACTATGTAGCAGTTCTCCAGAGTTCCAGATAGGAATCCTTCTCAGCCCTACCTACCAGGGCTTGAATCTTGAATCTTCTGCCAACAAAGCATGCTTTCTACCATGCTTGGCATCATGGCCCCTTCCCACAATGCATTTGTCAATGTTAAAAATTACATAGGATTAGTACAAAAATTAAAACCTTTACTTCTTACAGTTCTATAAAAGTTGCTTACAAATCTTTATAGCTTAGAATACTAGCTGTGCAACTGATTCTTTTTCAGGAGACCAGGAAAGCTGTACACTACTCTAAACACCTTCCTAGGAAGAAGAAGTCAAGGGGCAAAGAAGTCTAGTATTTTCATAACTATAAAATTACACAATAATAACCTGTGTAAAGCAGTTTCTAACTCTTTGCTACATGATCATACAATATTTCCATGGGAATGGCATTACATTTTCTTTCCAAAATAGCCAAAGGAAGTACATCAATGCAAATTAATGTGAATGCTTTCCTATATCTGAGACAAATAACAAATAACCTCAAGTAATTAGCACAGTCTTCTTGTGGATCCAGAGCAGCCCCAAACGTAATGGAGGACAAATCTCCTTGGCAAATGCTATAATCAATATAATCAATGTATTGTTAATATCTCTGACTTGTTGGGATTGAACAGATACTGGCCTAGATGATTTCAGCCACCAATAAGTTGGCACTCTTTGATGTCAAATGTTATGGACTACAGCATTGCCAATAGCCAGGGATGGTGGGAGCTGGAGTCCACAATACATAGAAAGCACCATGTTGGCTACCCCTGCTGAAAAGCAAAAGCTTATGAGCTGATCAAGATAAAGAAGACTGAAATATTTAATTCATTTATTAGATTATTTATTTATTAAATTTGTATCCTGCCCTTCTTCCCAACGGAGCCAACGGCAGCAAACACATCATAAAATGATGATAAAAGTACAATGATCAAATAAAACATATTTAAAACATTTAAAAATTGTTAAAAACATCTAAAGACCAACAAAAACATGTAATCAAATCGTGTGTCTTGATAGGCCTGCCAAAACAGCAATGTTTTCAGCAGGAGTCCAAAAGAGTACAATGATTAATCTCTTTTTATTTTATTTATTAGATCTTTATCCCTCCTTTTTTCCCAAAGGTGCCCAGTGAGGCAAACAACAAAACAGTAAAAGCATAAAAGATTTTAAAAACATTTAAAATACCATGCCCATCCAAGACACATCTGCCTTTTACCTACATCCTAATAACTGAGTCCTAATAACAAGGACTTGGTTGACTGATCACATACAAAAGATTTGTCAAATGGCAGCAAGAGTTTGAATGAAATGGGAAACCAAATGTTTTTAAATTGCTTATTCAGTATACAATATGTTTTTCAAATCTGCAAAATGTCAAGGGTTGTGATTTAACTGTATGTTGCTTTTTACTTTCTTTTTTATTTCATTGTTTTATTACAGTAATTATTTGAACAAATGCTGATGAAAGTTAAAGAGGAAAGCACAAAAGCAGATCTACAGCTGAACTTCAAGAAGACTAAAGTAATGACAACAGAAAATTTATGTAACGCTAAAGTTGACAACGAGGACTATAAACTTGTCAAGAATTATCAATACCTTGACACAGTAATTAACCAAAATGGAGACAATAGTCAAGAAATCAGAAGAAGGCTAGGACTGGGGAGGGCAGCTATGAGAGAACTAGAAAAGGTCCTCAAATGCCAAGATGTATCACTGAACACCAAAGGCAGGATCATTCAGGGCCATGGTATTCCTGATCTCTATCTATGGATTGAAAGTTGGACAGTGAAAAAAGTGGATAAGAGAAAAATCAACTCCTTTGAAATGTGCCGTTGGAAGAGAAAAATCAACTCCTTTGAAATGTAGTGTTGGAGGAGAGCTTTGCACATACCATGGGCTATGAAAAAGACAAATAATTTGTGAGACATGATTCACTAGAAAAGACATAATGCCGGGGAAAACAGAAGGGAGTAGAAAAAGAGGAAGACTAAACAAGATATCGATTGATTCCATAAAGGAAGTCACAGACCTGAACTTACAAGATCTGAACAGGGTGGTTCATGACGGATGCTATTGGAGGTCTCTGATTCATAGGGTCGCTTAAGTTGTAATCGACTTGAAGGCATATAACAACAAATTCCTTTTTTCCAAGGAACTCAAGGGAGTGTACTTTTCCCCGCATCCCCGAGTATACATCAGAATAACTCTGTGAAGTAAGTCAGAGTGAAAAATAGTGTCAAGCCCAAGATCACCCAGCAAGCTTCATGGCTGAGTGGGGATCTCAATCTATGTCTCCCTACTCTTAGTCCAACACTCTAACAACTACACCACACTGACTGTCTCATGGATAGGTTTCTTATGAACAATAAGAAAAACAGACCCCATACATACAGAGCTCTCTCACCCCATGGTAGTGTAGTCATATATCACTGTGCTAAGTGAGGAAAAAGTTATCACACATCATTTGTAAAATAACTGTTCAGATCGGATCAAAACTACATCAGGGCCCACAGACATTATGGGAGAATTAAAATGGTGACTAGTTCAGCATTTTTGTTTTGCATCTACACCTGATTGCAGCCATCACCACTGGACTGATGGCAGAACACCCCACCTCTTGGGCCTGCTACATCTCTCTGCCTAATATGCCTTATAGAGTTGTTGTGAAGGTAAAATGTAGGAATAAGTATGATATATGCTGCCTTGAGCTCCTTATTGGAAACTTTGGATATACATGCAATAAATAAATTTCTGCAGGGTGACTACTTCCTGAATTGGGGAAATCTGGTGCAGTTTAAATTTTAATAAGATATTATTATTACTACTACTACTACTACTACTACTACTACTACTACTACTACTACTACTACTACTACTATTTATATCCAGCCCTTCCTCCCAAGGTAGCCTAGGGTGGTAAACACATCGATGATAGAACAACCTCAAGGTTGCCAGGAACAGTGTTTTTAGCTATCAAACGCCTGGGTAAACATGCATGTTTTTAAATTTCTCCTGAAAGTCAGTAATGAGGGAGGCAGGTGCACCTCATCAGGGAGAACATTCCACAAATGGGGAAGCATTTGTCTGAAAAGGCCTTGTCATGGGGAGATGTTGACCATGGGGTCAGTACCAACCAGAGAGCCCCAGTGGTGGCATCACCAACAAGACCTCGCCTGCTGATTGTAGGGTCTTAGATGGGGAAGGTGCTCTTTTAGGTACAAGCCAGTTAGGACTTTATATGTGGTACTGACACCTCAAATGGGTCCGGTAGCTCACTGACAGTCAGTGCTGCACTTTCAGGACTAGTGACACATAGTCCCATTGGGCTGCTCCGCTTTTTTTACCACTTTCCAAAACAATCTGCAAACAAAAACGCACCTATCCTTCAAAATTCACTCTTCTCTGAATTTTGTGATGCAGTTTCCCAACCAAATAATGTGTACAAAAATGCATATATTAAAGGAAAATGTGAATAAAATGCATTTATTAGTGAAAACAACATATAAAAATACACTATATTAGAGAACATTGCTTGCACAAATGTATACATCAGGCAGAATTGTTATTCAAAGCATAGATATAACAACATACCCTAAATCTAATATTAATATTTTGGGGGGGGGCGGATTGGCACCCTATGGTTTGCTCAAAAGAATAAGATTAAAAAAAACAACCCTACCCATAAGTGTTGCTATTATCAAATGATTCCAAGATTTTATTTCAGCAGGGTTCATTAGGTCTTTGCATTCTTTTCAGTGCCAGACTTACAGTGTAACAGGTAAAGCAATAATAAAGAAGAAATGTGGGCCTATGAGCACGGAGTGCTTTTCCTACATCACTGAGTGGCCACAACTACACAGGAACAAATGAAGCCATGTTATTCAGAGTGAGACCATTGGTCCATCTACCTCCCCACTGTCTATGCTGACTGGCAGAAGCGCTCCAGGGTTTCAAAAGGTAGGACATAAATGTTTTAAACAAGTAACATTTCCCAGCATGACCTGGAGATGCCAAGGGTTGAACTTGGGATCTTTAGCAAAGCATGGGTCAAAAGATCAGGCAATGGCTCTTCCCCAACTAGCTCTTGTAGATCTGGGGAAAAGGAGAGATTTCTAGACTAGCTTCCACCAATCTTCAGCCCCTCCACTTTTCATTTAAGACATTAAGCACAAACTGCTGGTGAAACAGCATCTTCCCTCCCCTGAAGCAGTTAATTCAGGATTTTACTGCAGTGATTTTTCAACACTATAAAATCACAAAAAAACTGTTTGGTAGTTTTGAATTTTTTATGGTTTTGGCTATAATGCTGCACACAAAATGCAGACAACAAACATTAATATTTCTGGTCCAAGTAACATCTAGAAGCAATTGCAGCATTTTGCTCTACTTGCTTTCAGCACATTGTTCCCTGAGATTCTGCAGGTGATTAAATACTATGCTGCAAATTCTAGAAAAGGGCAGAGAAACCATCATGTTCTACATACGGACTGTGCTGCACTCTGCTGCATGCCATTGGTATTGGTCAGCTCAGATATACAAAACAATTCACCAGAAATTGCTACATTGTACTACAGACGATATATATCTGAGTGAATATGTTCCTTTTATAGATTTGTCTCTTTGTTTAGGATCCCAAAAGAAAGCTACTTGCCCAAGAGTTAAAGGTATTTGAAAAAAAATATACACAAGGCCCAGATAAAAATTACTATAGGAAGCCTTAATATTAAAAGATGCTGCCCTACAGTCGATTCATTTGTGCAGAATTTTTTCTCAGTGTAGCTAGAAAATGAAACCCCAATCACTAGAGCTGAGCTGAAACCACCCTTACTGTAGTTTGGCTTTTCATATGATGATCATAAGCTCTAGCTTTGGCTAAATTTTTGACACCAATTATCTCTTTCAAAAACAAATACAAAATTTAAAGTTGCCAAATAAGCTCAGGCAGTCTTGCAGCTTTGCACAAATCCCAAAGGAACATGGCCCAGAATTGAGGAGTTTCAGCCCAAAGAGGTGTGCAGTCCCAAACCAGACCATGGCTGAAGAAAAAAAGAATCACTTTGAGGAAAGGGAGTGGGTAACATCCAGTGGGGAAGGGCCGTCTCTGTCTTGTTCCCCAAAGAGCCTTTTTTGTTTTGGGGAAAAGGGACAACAGCCAGTGGATGCCTGGGGTTGTGAGCAGAAATCAAGTGTGTATGCAGGGTCTGGTCAAATTAAGGGCCCCTTAATGAAATCCACAACCCCCTTTCTAACTTTCCCCAGTTTTAGCCATCTACCCCCGTTGTCTTTTAAACACAGTACCATTGTTGTTATCCTTGTTTCTCCCCCGTTTTGCTCCTTTTTCCTGTATTCCTGTAAAATTCAGTCAATTCCTGTTAAATTCCTGTTTCATTAAAAAAGATAAGTAGCAAATCAAGTTGTCCCAAAATATAAGGAGGGCAGACTTCTCTGCTTCCTGTAATTCAAATGTTGTTTCTGCTTCAAATCATCAACCCATCTGTAGTACCGGTGTCTCAAAGAAAGATTAGTATGCTATAACAGGAGTAGTGCTGTGCTGAAATCTGTCCTCTAGTTTCTCAACATTTTTCTGCCTCATTCTTGCACACTAGAGAATTTATTTAGAATTTTGACTGGTGCAGGATTTGGAGCTTACCCTATCATTGTGAAGTGGCAAAGGGTGGTGTATATAATTTTCCTCCCAGTAAACATTTCTCCAGCACTGTGCAATCTTCCTGGCTGCCCACACTTCCTGATCCAAGAAAGTCCCAGTTACCTCATGATGTCTTCCTCTGAGCTTTATTTGAAGCATGGGCACTCAAGGAAGGCTGCAGTGTGCAGACAATGGCAAAATGATCTGTAGAATGAAAGAAATGGCATTCATACCCCCCCAGGTCATCTTTAAAGTAAAGTAAAATGGAAATGGTCTGCCTTCAAGTCGATCCTGACTTATGGCGACCCTATGAATAGGGTTTCACGATAAGCGGTAGTTTACCATTGCCTTCCTCTGAGGCTGAGAGGCAGTGACTGGCCCAAGGTCACCCAGTGAGCTTCATGGTTGTGTGGGGATTTGAACCCTGGTCTCCCAGGTCCTAGTCCAACACCTTAACCACTACACCACACTGGCTCTCAAAAGTAAGTACATCCAAAACATGTTCAGTTAAAATTTCACTGATTCCTCCCTCACCTTTGATAATTTAAAAATTCATTTTTTCTCATTACTTGATGGAGAACAGTTTTAAAACACCACACAGGGAGAAGAGATTTTCAGCTCAGTAGATGTCAGAACAAGTCAGCAGTCTTAAAACTAGACAGACACATAATAGTTTTTATTGTTTTATATTTAAAAATGGGAGAATCACCGAAAAACAATGTCTCGGTCACCCAAAACATGGGAAGCAACGCAGTTTGGAAGGGTGGGTAGGGAATGAGGAAACAGCCCACCCTATATTACATTCCTGCCCCAGCCCCTTGGCCATAATGGTAAGCTATAGGGCAGGACCATATTTTTTTTAATCTATAGTTCTGAAATGCTGATATATTGTGGATATATGAAGCACATATTTCTTAAAGTATTTAAGTTTATGTGTTTGTAGTTTACTAAGGAGCTTATTTTTGCACTGTGTTCAGCTTCTCACTCAAATCAGAACAAATTATTACTATCATCATCACATATTATTCACCCTTCACCCAAAGGTCCAAGAGAGGGTTACAACAATTTTAAAATACTGCATTAAAAAGAACCTAAAATCACAAAGTAGGATGGATCCTAAAAATATACATCTCAGGTATAGAGGTGCATCTTCAGCATTCACCTGAAGGTATGCAGACAAAATTGTACAACAGAAGTTGCCAAATGCACCTCGGTGGGGAAGGAGTTCCACAATTTAGGGGCCACCACAGAGAATGCCCTCTACCAGGCCACCCCCCCACAAGTTTCCAAGGGTGGCAGAACTCCTCTGCTGATCTCAGCACCTAAGAGAGTCTGTAGGGAAAGGGGTGATCTTTCAGCTCTTTGGGTCCTAAGTCATTTAGGGCTTTAAACACTAATGTGAGCACCTTGAATTAGGCCCAAAAATAAAGTGGGAATGCAGCTGTTTTAAAACAGCAATCTGGCTGCTATATTTTGAACCAGTTAAAGTTTCCGAGTTAATCTTCCAGGGCAGCCCCACATAAAGTACATTGCAATAATCCAATCTAGAATTACCAGAGCATGGGGTACTACAGCCAAGTCATCTCTGTCCAAAAGGTGCTGAAGCTGGTGAACTAGCTGGAGCTGGAGAAAGGCACTCCTACCCACGGAGGCCACCTGAGCTTCCAATGAAAGTGTTGGATCCAGGAGTACCCCCAAGCTGTGGACCTGCTCCTTCAAGGGGAATGCAGCCCCATCCAGAACAGGCCATTTGCCCACCTCCCAGACATGAGACTCTGGACACATAACACCTCTGTCTTTTCAGGATTCAGCCTCAGTTTATTGGCTCACATCCATCCCCATCGCTGCCTCTAAACAGTGTCCAGCACCTCATCTGCCTCTTCCGATTCAGATAGAACAGAAAGATGGAGTTGGGTTTCATCTGCATATTGATAACACCTCACTCCACATCTCCTGATGACAGCAACCGGTGGCTTCATATAGATGTTAAATAGCTTGAAAACATCCAGAGAAAATGTATCTTTTGTGTTTTCAGTACAGATATAGAATTTTGCATATTTTACTATGTTGAGCAAATTGTTCAATGATTTATTTGAAGGAATTTTTCTGTATTTTATTATAAAGAGTTCCATTTAATGACTCTTTTTTTAAAAAAAAGACAGACTTTTTAAATTGTCAAAATAAAAAACAACATTGTACTGATTTACTTAAACATAGAGGATTGAGGTCTTCAGTGGTATAAAGCAATAACTAAAATTGACCGTAAAAATCCTGTTAGAATAACTTCTAACATGACTTATGCCACATATGCCACAGTCACAGATAAGAGTGAAATCCAAAACTGAAAACACTTCAAGGAATACAAATGAATATCTTTGCAAATGAAATTGCTTTTGTGCAGTGAAATCTAGACCTGAGCCCCTGAGATGTGCCCGTATGTACATTTTAAGAGCATGTCCTACTAGGTTGGTGGTTTTTAGTGATATTAAACTATTTATGTAACTGATTTCCTTATTTATTCCTAGTTATTTACAATGATTTCCTTTTAATGCTGCTCCTGGAATATTGGTTGCTTACTTCAGTGCAATATGTGGACAGCAGAGAGCAGTGTTATCTGGTTTATTCAGTGTGGACTTTCAAAATAGCTGCTTGAGCTGTCCAAATGAAGGAAAAATTGTGTCTCAGATTCTCATTCATCACAGAATGGAATTTGAAACAAAGTACTTTCATTTCCTGAACTTAAATCCTAACTAATCCCAGCCTTTGCTCCATATTCTTCTTGGTTTAGGCAGTAGAAAAGAGGTAATAGATTTGATCTGTGAATTTAACAGAAATTAAATCTATATTCTGTATAGAGTGTATGTAAATTGATCAATTAACTGGTTCCAAATAATAAACTTTGATTTTACTATGTTTGGGGAGGGGCAAGGGTGAAGAGAGAGTAGAAAGTTTGTTGCAGTTTGAAAAATGAAAAAAATGGAAATGGACTGCCTTCAAGTCGATCTCAATTTATGGCAACCCTAAGAATAGGGTTTTCATGGTAAGCAGTATTCAGAGGGGGTTCACCATTGCCTTCCTCTGAGGCTGAGAGGCAGTGACTGGCCCAAGGTCACCCAGTGAGCTTCATGGCTGTGTGGGGATTTGAACCCTGGTTTCCCAGGTCATAGTCCAGCACCTTAACCATTACCAATTAATTAAAGAACCAATAATCTGTCTTTTCACATTTCAGTTGAATAATCAGAGGAATCTGTTTTATATCAAGACAGACTAGCTTTCCATCTAGTCCAGTATTGTATACTTCAGTCTTTCCAAACATGGAACCCTCCGGATGTTTTGGAATGCAGCTTTCCATCATCCTGGGTTATTGTCCATGCTGACAGGAACTAATTGCAGTTGGAAACCAAAACATCTGGAGGGCTCAAGGTTGGGGATGTCTGGTCTATAATGACTAGCAGCAGTTATTTGGGCTCTCAGGCACAGGTCTTTCCCACCTCCTGTCTATCCAGATATGCCAGGCATTGATTGAGTCAGGGACTTTCCGTATGCAAAGCAAACATCAGCATAGGTGTCTTTTGAAGGAAACACTCACATACTTATAACACACTCAGTAAACAAAACCTGCTCTGACATATGAACAAAGAAATACAGCAAATGTTATTAACGTTCACAGCTTCTTTTCTTTTTCAACATATCCAAGAACACACATTTGGACCTTACTAAATCTGACCCCCTTCCTTACTCTTTGCCCTTCTCCTAATGAAACAGAGCCACCATGTTATTCAAAGAGCCCAATATACCATAGGGGAAGTGCACATACAAGAGAAATTTGGAGAGACATAATGTACAGGCATTTATACGCTAGAAGCCTCATCCTTGTCTTCTCCTTGATTGGGTGGTCAGTAGTAGACTCCAAACACCATGTTCCTTTTATTCGTTGCCCCATTTATTTTAATCCAGATGTTCTCAATGGGGCTACCAAGCTCATTCTCCTGTATTTCTGTGCAGGGATATATATATATAACTCGTGCAAAATGCAGCGGCCAGATTGAAGGTTCGAACATATAACACCGATTCTGGCCCGCTTGCACTGGCTGCCTATATGTTTCCGGGCTCGATTCAAGGTGCTGGTTTTAACCTATAAAGCCTTACACGGCTTGGGACCACAATACCTGATGGAACGCCTCTCCCGATATGAACCTACCCGTACACTTTGTTCAACATCGAAGGCCCTCCTCCGGGTGCCTACTCAGAGGGAAGCTCGGAGGATGGCAACAAGAAAAAGGGCCTTCTCAGTGGTGGCCCCCAAACTGTGGAATGATCTCCCTGTCGAGGTATGCCTGGCGCCAACATTACTATCCTTTCGGTGCCAGGTTAAAACCTTCCTCTTCTCCCAGGCATTTTAACATTTTTAACATTTTAACAGCTAATACTTTAACTTTTTAACATTTTAATATTTTCACACTTCAGTATTTTAGTATGCTAGTGTTTTTGTAGTTTGGTGTGTTAAATTGTTTTCTTTGTGGCTTATTGTATATTGTATATCGATGTTTTAGTGTTGTGAACCGCCCAGGTGCCTGGGGGAAGCCCGCAAGCAGGACCTGAGTGCAAGAACACTCTCCCCTCCTGAGGCTTCTGGCAACTGGTTTTCAGAAGCATGCTGCCTCTGACTAAGATGGCAGAGCACAGCCATCATGGCTAGTAGCCATTGATAGCCCTGTCCTCCGTGAATTTGTCTAATCTTCTTTTAAAGCCATCCAAGCTGGTGGCCATTACTGCGTCTTGTGGGAATGGTCCATCCATGACAATGGACTCACAGTGAGTTCTCCAATAAAAGGAGTAGTACCAATCCACTCTGTGGCTGAGATCAGGTGGAGGGTATGTGCAGCCAAATGTGTTGGGCCATTGAAGTATTGGGACAGCCCCATGGTTGTCATGGAGGCCATGTAGTCCTGAGCTAGCCCATTTGAGGCAGCCTCAGCATGGCTATTGAAGTCCCCCAACACCACCGTGAAAAGGTTCTCCAACACCACATCCGAGATTACCTCCACCAGCTTGATTAGGGAGGTTATAGGGCAGCGGGGTAGACAATACACTAACAACATCCGTGTTCTGTCTCTCTGGCCCAACACCACAAATAGTCCTTCAAGCCCAGACACAGTGCGGGCTGGTCTCCTGGCAAGTGGCCCACCACTAGTAACCAAAGCTATGCAACAGAAGTTGGTGGCAGGGAACATCAGACTGGGAAACAGTTAAACAACGAAAACTATCAGACGTGACTCACACCCCAGCTCTCACCTGGGATCATTTGATGGAATAATGATCAAATGAACAATAGCAAGAAGCCAGAAGCCCAGAAATGAGCATACATTTTCATAAGCAAGCAAGCTCTTGATGGTTCCTCTGTTGTTTTTTGTATGTTCTCATACCCTTAAAGTGTGCACAAAATAAACCATAATCATCTTATTTGGCCTCCTGCTTCATTTTAGTGCTTTTTGCATATAGGCTGTACATAACGCAAGCACAGCAGAAAGAACTCCAGTCCTGGCCCCTGGGAATATGCAATTTGTTTCCAAGATAAAAGTTAGCAAGCTAATAGCTGGCAGTGACGCTGTTGCTGGTATAATGAGAGTGCCTTCTTATTTTATGTCCTTGTTCGCAACAGCAATCTAGATTCCATACAATAAAACACTGCAGCTAAAATGGTATCCTACGGTACATTTAAAAAGAAAAAAGGCTATTGAAATATTTGTTTTGTGTTAAAAGCTCTTCCATTAGCTTAACAGTCTTCCTGATGAAACAGACTTCCATGCATCCAAAGGCTGTTTTTAGTTATTTTGCTACTGTCCACTCCAGCTCTTTAGTGAACTCCCTGGAGCATAGTAAAACCTGACCTGGGTAAGAGGCAATAAGGCCTGAAAATGCCAACGGTCACAGACAGAAGACATCCTCATTATTACAGACAGCTGGGAGCCTTCAGGCAAGTGTGAGCTTCCCCATAAAGTGAGGTGAAGGCTTCTGCTTCAGGCAGGGCAGCAAATTTAATTCAGCAGCTTGATTATTTACCGTATATTTAAAGCATTTTGGCATCCAGGGTGTTTTACAGAGGATTACTACAGCGAAAGCAGGTCATATTAAGACAACATAATTGTACCAAAGCCAGATCAATAAACGGTGTAATTCTTGTAACATTATAAACAAATACAATGTCTTTAGACTTAACAAGGGGGAATACGGTACAGAAAAGGGTCAACAATTAAATAGCATCATCTAAAGATGTATGGATGGCACCACCAACAGTCTACCATGTGGAATCCTTCCAGGGGCATTGTGGGGGGAAAGGGCCACTGCTGAACTGCCAACTGCACACTTCCAGCTGTGGTGAAGCAAGTGCCACCCCCACATGAATAGAATTTCTCCCTCTTGGAAATTACGGGATTTTTCTTCCCACCCTATCACCCACTCTCAGCCCTTTTTTTTCTTTTTGAAAAAGTCTCCTGAAGGACTTTCAACAAAGCTATAGTGATAGACCCATATAAGTAACCAGACTGTAAATCCACGACTACCTTTTCAGTGTAGAGGGTGCAGGCAGAACTTGTGCTACCTCAGCACGTTCCCTATGTTTTTCAAAGCACATATTTAAACTTTCTTCTGAAATCTCCAGCAAGGATAAGAGCAAGTACAGTTCATGAGCATTATGTCCTCTCTGTCCTGATGCATTATTGGCATTATTGTAATCTTTGAAAAATGCCAAAGAAACAAAAGGAGGCCTCAAAGCCGCTGCCAAGTTTAAAATCCGTTTATCCTAACAGAGCTCTTATTGGCTTGCAGGAATATGGCTAATGTGATGTCATTTAGAACAGAAAATGCTGCCCTCTCCCCTTTTTCTGTGACTGCTTTGTATTTCATTAAAGTCCATCCTGAGACATTCTTTTGAGCAGCCTCAAATCCCTATGGAGGCCATTTTTATCCTTTACAAAGTTAGCTCTTAATGAAAACACACCACTTAGTTACTAGCTGATGGGGACAGACCCCAGGGGTTTGTAGAGTAGCTACTTTAAGTGCTGAAAGGGGCAATTTCCATAATCTCGCTCAACATCTGCTCTTTAAAAGCCTGAAGGATTTCCCTCCATTCTTTAGGAAGGCTGTGTGTATTTGCATGTTTTTCCTTTAGCACAACAAAGAGCAAAACATAGTATTTGTGTGGCTCTGCAGCTTCACTGGCTGTATGCACTTCCTGGAACAGTTTCGCTACCTTTCGAGTGCCTGAGAGTGATGCAAACTTTTTCCCCCTTTTAAATTTAAGAGGACACAACAGGCAAATTCTCTTGACTCAAGGACTTCCCATGCTAGCAGCAGCAGCTGGAAGTTTGCAATCACTGGCAACTTTGCAAGTAAAACAAAGATTAGAGTGCCAGTGGGGAGGGAGAAAGTTTCCTATCCAGCTCCTCTTTGCTCCTGCTGCATCCCAGCTCCCCCACCTCCTGCCTTTATTGTACGGAAATTAAGACATGAATATACTAGAGGCTGTACCCCTGCTTGCTTTGCTTACAAATTCCACCAGCCAACATGGCCCCAGACCTCCTCAATCCCCACCCTCTTAGATATCACCAACTCCTTCTTTCCTCAGACCTTGCCAAACCTCCCATCTCCACTCCCCTACACCTCGCTACCCTCCACTCCTCTCCATTAACCCTAGACCTTTCTCTTTTCACCTCATGCTGCCACAACCGAGTGGAATGTAAGAGTCCGTCTGGCAAAAGCAGTAGCATGGGAAGGAGGAGAGAAGTGATGGTTGGCTGGCCTGGGGATCTTCTGTTGTTGCTCCTTATCTGGGCTGGCTCTTCATAGGTGGCAGTGCTGACAGATTACTAGCCAGCTGGCCGCTGCTTCTGACCACTTTCCTCCTTGTGGTGCTGCTCCCCCTGCCAGGCCAACTCTTCATCCTAACTGGTGGTGGCAGCAGAAGGAGTACATTTCCAAGCTCGCTGGAGAGGAGGAAGGCGGACAGTAGTGGCGCTGGTCAGTCTGGAGCTCTGAATCCTAGGACTTGCAGGCGGAGGAACCAGTAGAGCTGGAAGGGCTGCTGCAACCTGTTCAGCCTGTTTCTCTTCAGTTCATCTGGGCTGCCCATCAACCGCCTCTCATCATGCTGTACATCACAGCACCACCCATCTATGGCCAATTGAAATGCATTTAGTGCATATATATAACACACCATTCCAGCCAGTAGTCCAGCTCCAGAGCTTCACAGTTTCCCTTCTACATAAAATATCCATTGGCAGGGGAAGGGGGAAGGAAGATGCAGCTTTCCAGGAGGAAAGAAGAGACAGAGCTGGTCCAGATGTCCTTTTTATTGTGCATTCATGGTGATCTCTGCTCACAATGATGCTAAGACAGTTATAGACAATCCTGCTTTCAATACTGTTTGCATCTGCAAAAATTTCAGGGTAGATATACTGCTTTGCTTCCAATCACTTCAAGTCCTAT
Organism: Rhineura floridana; assembly: GCF_030035675.1. Taxonomy (NCBI): domain Eukaryota; kingdom Metazoa; phylum Chordata; class Lepidosauria; order Squamata; family Rhineuridae; genus Rhineura; species Rhineura floridana. The sequence goes on along the minus strand of NC_084482.1, from coordinate 86,846,665 downwards.
AACTTCCTGCTGAAATCCTGTAGCCTTTTATACTACAAATGTTTGGGGGAGGGTGCCCTTCCAGATAGCAATCATATAATAACATTAGGAAACCAATGCAGAACAGCTAATAAAGCAGAATGATGAGTGGATGGTCCACTATAAATTCACCACTAATGCACTATTATTGCAACAAGAAAACCAAAGAAAAGAAAAAAAAGAAAAAAAGAAAAAAAAAGAAAATAAACAAAGAAATGATGAAATTTTAAAAGGGGTAGGCCTAGAAGTAGGCATTGTGAGAGCAGGGGCACAGGATATAAATTCAGAAGAGCAAAATTACCACAGGCCTAACCACAAGTGCCAAAGACACTTGAAGAGAGACACTGCTTACAAGTGCCTGTACGCTAATGCTAGGAGCCTGCGAACCAAGATGGGAGAACTGGAGTGCTTGGTCTTAGAGGAGAGCATTGATATAGTGAGCATAACGGAGACCTGGTGGAATGGAGAAAACCAGTGGGATACGGTTATCCCTGGATATAAACTATATCGGAAGGACAGGGAAGGACGTATTGGTGGCGGAGTCGCTCTATACGTGAAAGAAGGCATTGAATCCAGCAAGCTCGAAACCCCAAAAGAGGCAGACTCCTCCACAGAATCGTTGTGGGTGGTGATACCATGCCCCAGGAGGGACTTAATACTGGGAACGATCTATCGTCCCCCTGATCAAAATGCTCAGGGAGACCTTGAGATGAGATATGAAATTGAGGAAGCATCCAAACTAGGAAATGTGGTAGTAATGGGTGACTTCAACTACCCGGACATAGACTGGCTGCATATGTGTTCCAGTCATGACAAAGAAGCAAAGTTTCTAGATATTCTAAATGACTATTCCCTAGACCAGTTGGTCATGGAACCGACCAGAGGGACGGCAACCCTGGACTTAATCCTCAGTGGGGACTGGGACCTGGTGCAAGATGTAAGTGTTGTTGAACCGATTGGGAGCAGTGACCACAGTGCTATTAAATTAAACATACATGTAACTGGCCAATTGCCAAGAAAATCCAACACGGTCATATTTGACTTCAAAAGAGGAAACTTCACAAAAATGAGGGGATTGGTAAAAAGAAAGCTGAAAAACAAAGTCCAGAGGGTCACATCACTCGAAAATGCTTGGAAGTTGTTTAAAAACACTATATTAGAAGCTCAACTGGAGTGCATACCGCAGATCAGAAAAGGTACCGCCAGGGCCAAGAAGATGCCAGCATGGTTAACGAGCAAAGTCAAGGAAGCTCTTAGAGGCAAAAAGTCTTCCTTCAGAAAATGGAAGTCTTGTCCGAATGAAGAAAATAAAAAAGAACACAAACTCTGGCAAAAGAAATGCAAGAAGACAATAAGGGATGCTAAAAAAGAATTTGAGGAGCACATTGCTAAGAACATATAAACCAACAACAAAAAATTCTATAAATACATTCAAAGCAGGAGACCATCTAGGGAGACAATTGGACCCTTGGATGATAAGGGAGTCAAAGGTGTACTAAAGAACGATAAGGAGATTGCAGAGAAGCTAAATGAATTCTTTGCATCTGTCTTCACAGTGGAAGATATAGGGCAGATCCCTGAACCTGAACTAACATTTGCAGGAAGGGATTCTGAGGAACTGAGACAAATAGTGGTAACGAGAGAGGAAGTTCTAAGCTTAATGGACAATATAAAAACTGACAAATCACCGGGCCCGGATGGCATCCACCCGAGAGTTCTCAAAGAACTCAAATGTGAAATTGCTGATCTGCTAACTAAAATATGTAACTTGTCCCTCGGGTCCTCCTCCGTGCCTGAGGACTGGAAAGTGGCAAATGTAACGCCAATCTTCAAAAAGGGATCCAGAGGGGATCCCGGAAATTACAGGCCAGTTAGCTTAACTTCTGTCCCTGGAAAACTGGTAGAAAGTATGATTAAAGCTAGATTAACTAAGCACATAGAAGAACAAGCCTTGCTGAAGCAGAGCCAGCATGGCTTCTGCAAGGGAAAGTCCTGTCTCAGTAACCTATTAGAATTCTTTGAGAGTGTCAACAAGCATATAGATAGAGGTGATCCAGTGGACATAGTGTACTTAGACTTTCAAAAAGCGTTTGACAAGGTACCTCACCAAAGGCTTCTGAGGAAGCTTAGCAGTCATGGAATAAGAGGAGAGGTCCTCTTGTGGATAAGGAATTGGTTAAGAAGCAGAAAGCAGAGAGTAGGAATAAACGGACAGTTCTCCCAATGGAGGGCTGTAGAAAGTGGAGTCCCTCAAGGATCGGTATTGGGACCTGTACTTTTCAACTTGTTCATTAATGACCTAGAATTAGGAGTGAGCAGTGAAGTGGCCAAGTTTGCTGATGACACTAAATTGTTCAGGGTTGTTAAAACAAAAAGGGATTGCGAAGAGCTCCAAAAAGATCTCTCCAAACTGAGTGAATGGGCGGAAAAGTTCTGGTCGCCTCATTTCAAAAAGGATATTATAGAGTTGGAAAAGGTTCAGAAGAGGGCAACCAGAATGATCAAGGGGATGGAGCGACTCCCTTACGAGGAAAGGTTGCAGCATTTGGGGCTTTTTAGTTTAGAGAAAAGGCGGGTCAGAGGAGACATGATAGAAGTGTATAAAATTATGCATGGCATTGAGAAAGTGGATAGAGAAAAGTTCTTCTCCCTCTCTCATAATACTAGAACTCGTGGACATTCAAAGAAGCTGAATGTTGGAAGATTCAGGAGAGACAAAAGGAAGTACTTCTTTACTCAGCGCATAGTTAAACTATGGAATTTGCTCCCACAAGATGCAGTAATGGCCACCAGCTTGGATGGCTTTAAAAGAAGATTAGACAAATTCATGGAGGACAGGGCTATCAATGGCTACTAGCTGTGATGGCTGTGCTCTGCCACCCTAGTCAGAGGCAGCATGCTTCTGAAAACCAGTTGCCGGAAGCCTCAGGAGGGGAGAGTGTTCTTGCACTCGGGTCCTGCTTGCGGGCTTCCCCCAGGCACCTGGTTGGCCACTGTGAGAACAGGATGCTGGACTAGATGGGCCACTGGCCTGATCCAGCAGGCTCTTCTTATGTTCTTATGTTCTTATGTGAAATATACCCGCAAAAACTACAAAGTTGCTCCAGCCAAAGCGTAAAGCCACATTTTCAATTGATCAGAAAAAGACAGAGTGCAGAACATGCTAAAGAAATGTTCTCTCACACTCACTCATCCTTCTCCCTGTACTAGAGAGACTCATAAAAAGAATGCTTGATGAGTTCTCATAGTGTGGCTGCTGCTGCTACTCCCCATCTCTCTGTCTTGAATGACTCGATCATATCACTCAAGCTCTGAAGAACAAGAAATGCAAATGCTGTATGGCTTGGCTGTGGACAGTCTTAGCCAATGTCCTACTGACTAATAACAAGCTACATTGTGAGTGGCTAGGGGTTACCAATCACTGTGTAAGAGGGATAAAACAGAGAGAGTGGTGGGTTCTGATGCCCTCCCTGAGTCTATAAAGAAAGCAAGAAAGGGTCCCCCACCATGTTGGGCACAGGGGGAGGAACATAATCATTATTTTAAAAAGACATATGGAAGGTGCTTGTGCAGTGCAGCTCTTCATTGCCAAGAAGCAACAAATAGTTGATTATACAGGTCATGTGTGGGATGGGACAGTGTGGGCTCTGGTTCCAGGCTATGGGGAGTTTCTGGGCTGCTGGGGGCTACCATTCTCCACATCCATAATAACCAGTCTGCCCTGAATAGCAGGATGTTTAATCTGATGTTAAAAATTTGGTTTGACTGAGGACAAGATAGGAATCCCAACAGCTAGGAGGTCCAGTAAAAACCCAGGAAAACACACTATTCTCTTTTTGCCTCCTCATTCTCAGCCTTTTAGTATTACTACGTTTATCTGCAGAAGCTCTCAGTCTTTACTATTATAGTGTTTATCTCCAAAGGACATTTCTAAGGACATCTTTAAAAAATTACATTGGAATGAATCAATTACACAGATTTGTTCCAAAAAGGTTTACTTTCAGAAGGGATTGCTATAACCTGAAAATTATCCTGCAAATAACTCCTGAAAATTCAATATAAATGGCATTAGAAAAATCTTTAATTTTCCCTAATAATCATAGCCAAAGCCTCCTGTCCCACATAGGCAAATATTTACTGGGAACTAGCATTCAGAAACACACTGTTTCCTGCATACCTATTATGAAACCATCTGAGAGTATAACAGAATCATGTTGTTATGTACCAAGTGGAATCAATTACATTATGTCTGAGTAAACAAATTAGCTCTTCAGTGGAGATAAGGGAATTCCAGCAGCCAGTGTCATCTACGGCAAAGGATCTCACATCTCCCAAAGGGCATGTTGCCTGACACATACTCAGGTTTAAATGCTACTCACAACTCAAAAGTCAACAAACACAGAATGTAATATCTGGAACATTAAAAAGGCAGAATGATTCATTTCTGATCACCCACTGAGGTAGCTTAGTTCAAGTCTACTGCTGCGTGCCATCCCAATCTCCGAGTGGTGAGAGATCTCTAGGGGTCCCTGTGCTTGCCTAGGGTTTGGTTTCCTTGGAAAGAAGGGCAGCTTTTCCATCAGGCTTTTCCATCAGGCTTACAGGAGGCATCCTAAAGCCATGGTGCAGAGAGCCAGACTATCTCCAGTTCCCAGCCTTTCCTCAGGCTCAACTAACAATGCAAGCCTCTTCTCTCAGCCCTGGGGGGGTGGGGCTCTCCTGAAGAGTTTCAATAACAATGGGATCTCCCTGGCCCAGTTAATGGGCACTTGATATACCCATCAACTCACCTGGCCACTCTATTAGATTAACAAAAGAGACTCATCTAACTAGTGGAACAGGTTTCTCTGCTGCACAGCCCACCTCCAGGTGCAGGGTTCCAAATCAAAGGGGATTCACAGAAATCATCTATCTCAACCCCAAAATCCATAATACTACTCCCTTCCCTGACAGAGATCTGTCCCAGACCTGCAAACAAACAACAGAATAACAGCTTTTCCTATAAAGAAATAACAGATACAGGTTAGTAAGACATTGAAATATACATCATCAAAAGCATAGACATAGTACAGTTGCATTTCCACAGAAGTACAACAACTTAACTGCTCTCTCTTTAGGCTTCCTCTCCTTTCTTTAACCTCCCAGTCACAGTTCTGCATCCAAACCACATACCCAGTCCTCATTCGTGGCAGTGCCCAAGATAGTGGGTTCCTGACATGTTTAAGCAATATTACAGCCTCAATACTGGAGCTCCTTTGCCCTGCCTTGCGCCACTGCAGCACAGCAGTCCTCAACCACACACACATTTTCCCTTGCTCCCCCAAACAGTTGTATACACACCCACAATCTAACAGTATAGCAAATCTTAACCATTAAAACCTTACTGCAAAAACCTATCAGTATAAAAAAATCATTGAACAGTTTATATCCCCACAAGCATGCAAAAAGCACAAATCAACAGCATTTCAAAAGGCAATACTAAAACCATCAGAAAAATTCCTACATCAAATCAGTACACAGTCCCATAAGCACAACCCCCACCGCCAAACCATGCAGTTGCCCACATGGCCCTTTGTCTTGGAGCTTCACAGAGTTCCCAGTCCAATCTGATCCCTGCTGCTGCCTGCAGGGTCTTGGCACTCCTCTCCAGGAACAGATTTGTTTCCTCATCAGCACACGGCAGACTGTAGACATTTTCCTTCCACTCGCTGCTCTGGAAAAAGTCTTTAAGCCAGTCCACTTCATCTCCTGCCCAAAACTCCAAATCAAAGTCCTGCCACAAGTCTTTATCTGGGGGCATCTTCTTCTAGCTGGCCTAGCCCACCCAGGTTGGCAGAAAGGAATCTTTCTCTCTGTTCTCCCTCACCATCTCCAGTGTGAATCTTGGGCCCAAACAGAGGCAGGTAACCCTCCCAGCAGGCCCTCCCTTAGCATGTGCGGGGCCCGGGCCAAAAGCATAGTTGGGTCCCCCCCACATATGCTCTGGGTCACCGTCTTGGTCTTGGCTGAGTCGCCGTAGGTAAGCAGGCACCAGTCCCGGAACTGCCAGCCCAGCTCGCTGTCCCTGGGGCAGCTACCACTTGCTGACTGCAGCAGGAGTGGCAGTGGCTATGGCGGGTGGGCGGGCAGGTGAGTGAGCCCCTGTCCCGGGCAGAGAGAAAGAGAGTGAGCGAGTGCTGTGCCCTGCCTGGTGTGGTGAAGGTGAGCAGGCAGGGAGGGAGGAGTTGGCTGGTGAGCAGATCGCCAAGCGCGGGGTCCCCCCAAAGCGTGGGGCCCGGGGCAACTGCCCCGCTTCCCGGTGCCTAGGGGCAGCTCTGCCTCCCAGTGTCTCTTGCCGTCCAAACTCATAAGGCACTGGGTGCTTCTCGCTGCTGGAATTTGCTCAGGGATTGCACCCACCGGATCCCACCATGTAAGACCATTATGGGGCACCCAAGGAGCAAAGTCACTTGGGGATTTTATCTCACCCATCACTCCAGGAACTGGGAGCTCCTCTTGAGCACATGCCTCCAACTTTTCCTCCTGCACTTTCTCTTCCAGAGCTGGCACACATGGGGTGAAGAAATCCACCAAGAGCTGCTCTTCTCCAGCCTGTAGTTCACTTTTCTCCAAGGTCTTTTATTCCTTCTGCACTACCTCTTCAACAGCAGACACACATCGGGCAGAGAAATCTATCAGCAGCATCTCTTCTCCAGCCTGTTTCTTCCACTTTCTTCTGAGGCCTCTTCCTCTTCATTTTCCAGTCTGTCCTCCTTCAGTTCTTGGGGCTTTACTTCCAGCTTTCTGCTGTCTCTGCAGCTGGACTACACCAGGTCACCCTCAACCCCTTGTAGCAGCTGATCTGGCTGGGCTCTCAACTCCTCACATGGGGTCTCCTTTTTCTCTCCAAAGGTGCTCCCAAATATCTCCCCCATTCATTGCTAGTGCTCCTGGTGCTCTTGTTGCCTATGCTACCGGTCCTCCTGATGTTCTTGTTGCCTTTGCTGCTGATCCTCCTGGCAATCAGCCCATTCTGCTGCTGGAACATAAATTTTATCTGTTCCAGGAGGGTTGCTGGTTCTCCCTCCATTTTGACTCAGGCACACGATGCTCCCAATGCTTCTTCCAGGAAACTCAATCCCACTGCCACCACCAGTGTTGTGTGCCTCCTCAATCTCCAAGCAGTGAGAGATCTCCAGGGGTCCCTGGACTTGCCCAGGGTTTGGTTTCCCTGGAAAAAAGGTCAGCGGATACTGTGGTGTCTTTATGAAAAATGGCTTATTTATTTACAGTAGGGCCCCACTTCTCGGTGCCCTGCTTTTTGGCATTCTGCTAATACGGCGCCAGTGGGGTGATCAGCTGGAGGGGGGCTGGACCTCCACACACACCAGCTGATTGCACCAGAGGAGGGGAAGATCTGATCTTCTCCTCCTCTGGCACGATCAGCAGGTTAGGTTCTAGACCCCCATGCTACAGCTGATCTGCTTTCCGGCACTTTCTGCTTTCCGGCGTGGGTCTGGAACCTAACCTGCCGTATGAGTGGGCCCCTACTGTACACACATTCCAACCTGAGCTTAAGATGCAGGAGTTCAAAGCATCAGCAGTCCAATGCATCTTGCTTTTCCATCAGGCTTACAGGAGGCATCCTGTCGGGAGGATGAGCTGGGCTCCTGGGGGGTTGTCAGAAGAGGATACAAATGGCTGGCAGAGGGAGGAGGGAGGAACTTACCCTCTGTGGAGCGAAGCCGAAACAGAGGACATGCCAGAGATAGGGTTGCCTAGCAACGGGGAGCCTGAGAGCCTTGAAGTTTTAGAATCCCCCCCAGACATCCCCAGGCCCTCCCTTCTCCGCAGCTCAGAGCAAGAGGGAGGGCTGATCACAGCAGCAAGGCGGAGAGATGGTTTACCCTCAGCCCCTTCTTTATCACCCATAGGGGAATCGGACACTTCAGAAGAGGAGGAGGTGATGCCTCCCCCCTCACCACGCACACGCAGACGGTTGAAAAGATAGGAGAGAAGGGGGGGAAGGCGGGCAGTACCTGAGGGGGAGTTAAGGAGGAGCGAAAGGTTGCGCACCCGTTTAGCCCCTTCTTAAAGAACAGGCGGGAAGCAGCCCCTTGCTCTGTCAACTTTCTCCCAATGTCGCAGGACCTGTATCCCTGTATTGCTTCATGAGAAAGAGCAGTCTTTGTTGGACATTACTCTAATAAAACACGAATTAACTACAACCTCTGGTCTGGTTCCTGAGTCGCATCCTGGGCCTGACACATCCTAAAGCCATGGTGCAGGGAGCCAGCCTCTCTGCATGTGTCTAGTTCCCAGCCTTTCCTCAGATTCAACTAAAAACACAAGTTTCTCTCAGGCTGCGGGGGGGGGTGTGCTCTCTTGAACAGTTTCAATAACAATGGGATCTCATTCATATATCTCGATCCCCAAACCCATAATGCTACTTAGTCAAATACTTGGAAAGAGCAAAAAGGCAAGCAGGCAATGGGCTGTCTTGCAGCTGCGGATGCTTTTCCCATGAAATATCTTCTCCTTCAATCTACCCTGTATGGCTTTCCCAACTAAGCAAACAATCCCAGAATTTTGTTTACATACACACAGTTTTCTAGGGATTATAACAGTAAACTATGCAAAAGAGCAGAATACATTATTTATTTATTATTTGATTTATATACCGCCCTTCCTCCCTGCAGGAGCCCAGGGCGGCAAACAAAAGCACTTAAAACATTTTTAAACATAATAAAAACAGACTTTAAAATACATTAAAGAAAACATCTTTAAAAACATTTTTACAAAAGCTTTCAAGACATCTTTTAAAAAAGGCTAAAAACATATTGTTTTTAAAATAAAGGTTTAAAAACTTATTAAAAAGCAATTCCAACACAGACGCAGACTAGGATAAGGCCTCAACTTAAAAGGCTTGTTGAAAGAGGAAGGTCTTCAATAGGCGCTGAAAGGATAATAGAGATGGCGCCTGTCTAATATTTAAGTGGAGGGAATTCCACAGGGTAGGTGCTGCCACACTAAAGGTCCGTTTCCTGTTATACAGAACGGACCTCCTGATAAGAGAGAACATCAAGCCGACGGCAGTTGGGGAGCGGTGGTGAGAGCGCCGCGAGAAACAGCCGACGGCGGTGGTGGCGGAGTTGTGGAAGCACCACCGAGGAGTGAGGCCGCCGAGGAGGAGCAGCCCAGTGGCGACGGCGGTGGCGGCAACGAGAGAACGCTGCCGAGGAGTCGCCCAGTGACGGCGAGAGATCGCCGAAGAGGAGCGGCCCGGAGGCGACGAGAGAGCGCCGCGGAGAAACGGCCTGGCGGCGGCGGCAAAATGCGAATGATGACTGGGGCCGGAGAGGCCATGGAAAGTGCCAGACCGGCGGCAGTTAGGAGGTGCTGTGGGTGTCGCCTGCCTCCCCGCCTGGGTGCAGGACAGTGGGCCCAGTGATAGTGGGGGTGCTGTGGGATGAGGTTGAGGTGTGGGCGTGGCCCTGGGCCATTGAGGGTGATCTTGTGAAGGCATTTTGGCTTGGCGGGCCTGGACCTGTGCCTCCCAGCAGCAGTGGTTGATCTGCTGCCGGATTGCTATTGCCTGCCGGCCCTCTGGGGCTTGTGTGAAGGGAAGTTGAGGGAAGGAGAGCCGCCAGTGCGCTCGACTGGAGCGCCTGGTGGAATGGAGCTGGGAGGGGAGGGGTTAATAACAGTTTTAGAATTCTGTGTGGGCCGTTAGGGCTGGGTGATTCTGTTGAGGCCCGGACAGGCATAGCAGAGAGAGTTCCGGTGGGGAGGGTGGGAGGACACAACATTCAGAGGCTAGGCGGCAGATGCCGGAAAGGTGCTAGGGGCAGGCCAGGCCAGTTTCGGGGAACAAGAGATAGATGCATAATATCCATCCCCTGTTCCAGGCCTGCTCATGACCCGAAGATAACTGGGGGATGTACAGCTCCAACCAATCTTCGACTGCTGTTGTGTAATGCCAGGTCTGTGGTACAGAAAACATCTCTCATCCATGACATGATCATGGATGAGAACGCAGACCTGATATGCATTACGGAGACATGGCTGGACAAGGCCTCAGCTCCTGTGCTTGGGGCCATGTGTCCAGCCAGTTTCCAGTACGCGCAGCAGCCGAGGATTGGTAGGCGGGGAGGGGGAGTGGCAGTTATCTATCGGGGGTCCTTGATTTTTGCCAGACCCCCTCTCCACAAGACCAAGTTTGTTGATTGCATGTACTGGAGGTTGGGCCCTAAGGGCAGTTTAGGGATTCTCCTTGTGTACCGCCCACCCCGCTGCACAGCTGACTCCCTGACCGAGGTGCTGGAGGTTATCTCGGCTGTGCGGGCTCTCTCCCCCAACTTTTTGGTTCTGGGGGATTTTAACCAGCATGCCTAGACGGATCTCATAGGAGCCCCTCGGGATTTCATGGAAACCATGACTTCCTGGGAACTGCACCTTAGTAATTGTGGGCCCACCCATGTAGCTGGTCATGCTCTCAACCTTGTATTTGTCTCTGGAGGGGGTGGTAGTGCTCTGAAAATGGGGGCTATTTCTTCGAACCCCGTGTCATGGTCAGATCACTATCTGGTGAAAATTGACCTCTTATTGCCACACACCCTCTGCAGGGGACAGGGACCGATTTGGATGGTCCGCCCCAGACACCTGATGGAGCCAATTGGATTCCTGAATGCGCTGGGAGATTTGGAGCTGTCTGAAGGCTGCCCGGTTGAAACCTTGGTGACAGAGTGGAATAGGGAGCTCACCAGGGCAATAGACCGGGTGGCTCCGAAACGTCCTCTCCCCCTGAATAGAACTCAGACCACACCATGGTATACACCACGGTTGCAGGGTTTGAGGCAGGAGGTGAGACGGCTAGAACGCCGGTGGCAGAAGTCTCGCTCTGAGGACGATCAGACACTGGTTAGAGCAGCAATAGCAGCCTACCAAGTGGCAACAAAGGCAGCAAAGAAGGACTTCTTTGCTGCCTCTACTGCATCCGCAGAATGTTGTCCCAGGAGGTTGTTCCAAGTGGTCCGAAGCCTGGTCGGTCCAGCTGCCCAGGAACCCATGGAGCACTCTAAAGCCTCCTGTGACGCATTTGCAAAACATTTTGCTGATAAAATCGATCGCCTGAAGAGCGTAATTCCACACGCCGTGGACACAGGAAGCGGGCCAGAGGCGATCAGTTGCGATCCGGTCCGGTGGGATCGGTTTCAGCCTCTTCCCTCTGAGGAAGTGGACAAGGTGCTCTCTACTGTGAGACCGACCACTTGTTTGTTTGACCCTTGCCCCACGTGGCTCATTGTGGGCTGCAAAGAGAGACTGAGCGAAGGGCTCATAGCAGTGGTAAATGCTTCCTTGGAAGAGGGTGCATTGCCATCCACCCTCAAGGAGGCGGCAATAAAGCCCATCTTGAAAAAACCCTCCTTGGATCCCCAAGATTTAAACAACTTTCGCCCAGTCTCCAATTTACCATTCTTGGGCAAGGTGATCGAACGTGTGGTGGCCAAACAGCTACAGACACACTTGGAGGAAACAGATTACTTAGATCCATTCCAATCGGGCTTCAGGACTGGATATGGAACTGAAACAGCCTTGGGCGCTCTGGTGGATGATTTAAGGAGGGCGTTGGATAGGGGAGAACATTCCTTCCTTGTCCTCCTGGATCTCTCAGCGGCTTTTGATACCGTTGACCACGGTATCCTCCTGGATCGCCTGGAGGGAATGGGAATTGGGGGCACTGTTTTACGATGGTTCCGTTCCTATCTCTCTGACAGGCACCAGAGGGTGGCATTGGGAGATGAGGTTTCAGACCCTTGACCTCTCAATTGTGGTGTGCCACAGGGTTCTATCCTCTCTCCCATGCTGTTTAACATCTATGTAAAACAGCTGGGGGCCATCATCAGGAGATTTGGGTTGCAGTGTCACCAATATGCGGATGACACTCAGCTCTATCTCTCATTTAAGTTCTCGCCAGAGTTGGCTGTGGAGACTATTTCCAAGTGCCTGGAGTCTGTAAGTGAATGGATGGGAGGAAACAGGCTGAAACTGAACCCTGACAAGACCGAGGTACTGCTTGTGGGAGATAAGAGAAGGATAGGAGATATTGACCTGACGCTGCACGGGGTTAGATTGCCCCTGAAGGACCAGGTTCGCAGCCTTGGGGTCATTCTTGACTCCCAGCTGTCCATGGAGGCTCAGGTGTCAGCGGTGAGCCGGGCAGCTTGGTATCAATTACGTCTGATACAGAGGCTGCGACCCTACCTTCCGGTCCATCTGCTCCCACGGGTGGTGCATGCCCTGGTCTCCTCTCGCTTAGACTACTGTAATGCACTCTACGTGGGGCTACCCTTGAAGACGGTCCGGAAATTACAACTGGTACAGAATGCGGCGGCACGGTTGATTAAAAACAGCCGCGCTGGGATCATATCACCCCAGTGCTGGAAGATCTGCACTGGCTACCAGTTGTGTACCGAGCCCAATTCAAGGTGTTGGTGTTAACCTTTAAAGCCCTATACGGTGTCGGTCCAGTTTATCTAAAGGAGCGCCTCCAGCATCACCAAATATGCCGCCTGACGAGATCTGCCTCACAAGACCTTCTCTCGGTCCCACCAGTTAAGACAGCTAGGCTGGTGTGGACCAGAGAGAGGGCATTCTCAGTTGTGGCCCCCAACCTCTGGAACTCTCTGCCATACGACCTTCACCATGCCCCCTCCCTGGTAGGTTTCCGCCAAAGATTGAAAACTTGGTTGTTTCAGCAGGCATACAAGTCTCCTAGATAATTTTAGTTTACAGTGTATAGATGTAGGTTGGTGGATTATAATTGTTTTATATGTTAAAACTGTATTATATGTTGTATTTTTAATTGTGTACGCCGCCTAGAGTGGCCGTTCATTCGGCCAGATAGGCGGCCTAAAAATAAAATTTTATTATTAATGTTATTATTATTATTAAGACGGTCTTTCGGGTATCCTGGTCCTGAGCTGTATAGGGCTTTGTACATCAAAACTAGAAACTTGAAGTTGGCCCGGTATCAAATGGGCAGCCAGTGCAGTTCTTTCAGCAGCAGGGTGACATGTTGGCGATACCCTGCCCCAGTGAGCAGGCTCGCCGCTGCATTTTGCACCAGCTGCAGTTCCTGGAACAACCTCAAGGGCAGCCCCACATACAGCACATTACAGTCAACCAGCCTGGAGGTTACCAGTGCATGGCCAACAGTGGTCAGGCTAACCTATTCCAGAAACGGCCACAGCTGCCTTACCAGCCGAAGCTGGTAAAAGGCACTCCTAGCCACTGGGGTCACCTGGACCTCTAGTGACAAAGATGGATTCAAGAACACTCCCAGACTATGAACCTGCTCTTTCAGAGGGAGTATGACCCCATCCAAAGCAGGCAACTGACCAATTATCTGAACTCGGGAACCATCAGCCCACAGCACCTCCATCTTGCTAGGATTCAGACTGTTTATTGGCCCACATCTAGCCCACCACAGAGTCCAGGCAGCGGTCCAGGGCTTGCACAGCCTCTCCCAATTCAGATGTTATGGAGAAATAGAGCTGGGTATTGTCAGTGTATTGCTGACACCCTGCCCCAAATCTCTTGATGACCGCTCCCAAGGGCTTCATATAGATGTTAAACAGCATGGGGTTCAAAATGGTACCCTGCAGCACTCCACAACACAACTGCCATGGAACCAAAAATTAATCACCCAATGCTATTCTCTGAAAACAACCTTGGAGATAGGATTGGAACCACTGTAAAACAGTGCCTCCAATACCCATCTCACCAAATCGGATACCATGGTCAATGGTATCAAAAGCAGCCGAGAGATCAAGTAAGAGTAACAGAATCGCACTCCCCTGGTCCTTCTCCCGATAAAGGTCCTCCATCAGGGTGACCAAGGCCGATTCAGTCCCATAACCCGGCTTGAAGCCAGACTGAGATGGGTCAAGATAATCTGTTTCATCCAAGAGTATTTGCAATTGCTCTACCACAACCCTCTCAATCACTTTCTCTAAGAAGGGGGTATTTGCAACTGGTTGGTAATTGACACAGACCAATGGGTCCAGGGTGGGCTGTTTCAGGAGCGGTCAGATCACCGCCTCTTTCAGGGCAGCTGGAACCATTCCCTTCTGCAATGATGCATTGACCACACCCTGGATCCACTTGGTCAACCCCCCTTGGCAAGCTTTAATAAGCCAAGAAGGACAAGGGTCGAGAGGACACATTGCTAGCCGCATCATCACAAGCACCTTGTCTACGTCATCAGGCTGCATCAGCTGAAACCGTTCCCAAGAAGTTGCAGCACATGTTGCACTGGACACTGCATTGGAGAATACAGTAGATGTGGATGGGGCATCAAGACTGCTACGGAGGCGAGCAACTTTACCCTCAAAGTGCTTTGCAAACAATTCACAGTGTGCCTCCAAAGTTTCCTGGAGTTGATGTCAACAGAGTCCTGACAATACAGAAAAACTACACTGGACAGCTACTTGAGGATGCAATGGAGGCAGAGAAGTGGGCCTTCCTCACCATCCTCACTGCCGCACAGTAGGCACAGTTATGATGTTTTACTCGTGCCCGATCAGCCTCAGAGCATGTCTTTCGCCACTTGTGCTCTAGTCGTCATCCAGCCTGTTTCACTGCTCTTAGCTCACTAGTGTACCAAGGTGCAAACTGGGCTCCACAATGCTGGAGAGGGTGCTTGGGGGCAACTGTGTCAAGAGCCTGACATGCCTTGCTGTTCCACAGCATGACAAGGGCTTCAACAGGGTCACCTGCTCTATCTACTGGGAACTCCCCCAGGGCATTTAGGAATCCAGTGGATTCCATTAGTCTCCGGGGAAGACCATCTTAACCTGTCCACCACCCTTGCAGGGAAGGATTGGAGCCATAAGTCTAAACTTCACCAGGGAGTGATCTGACCATGACAATGGGGTGACATCCACCCCCTATCTCCAAACCACCCCTTCCTCCATCTGGAGAAAAAACAAGTCAAGGATGTGCCCTGCCCTATGCGTTGAGCCGGTGACAACTTGAGACAGCCCCATGGTCATCATGGAGGCCATGAAGTCCTGTACATATGCATATGTTGGCATATGATATGTAACTATGTTTATTGAAATTGAAATTGTATTGTAAAAATGAAATAAGAAATGTATTTTGATTTCTGTGAGTCACAGGTGGGGGCTGTTGGCCTATTGTGCTATCTGTGTGTCTCACAGAAAGAGGTTCTTGTGAGTCAAAGGAAACCTGAAGAAAAAGGGTTAACCAGAGCAAGAGGGGATGCCAGGTCTGTCAAGGCCGGCAGCTGGTTGGCAAGGGCAACAGCTCAGATAAGAGCAGAATTCACGGCAGCTCTGGTGTGGGGGAATGTTGTATGGAACTGTGTTTGAGAAGCTTAATGTCAGTAAAAGACTCTTACAAAGTACTTTGCCTGGCCTGGATTATTTCTGATCGAACCTGCTTGGGTACCGGCTTTCTGGACCGTACCAACACGCGCTGCAACAGCATGTAAGAAAGAACCACAGGATGATAACACTTTTCAGTGTTAAGAACTACAACATTTAAAGTGAGAGACTTCTGTGAAACAATTCAGCTTAAAGACACTAGGTATGACCAAGAGCAGCCTGCCAGGTGTTCTACTAAGTTGCCGTCTTGGAGAAGACCACCCTACATAAGAAGCTGCCTTTAATGAAGTTAGAACATTGGTCCATCTAGGTCAGTATTACACCCTTCAGGATTGCAGGTGGGAATCTTTCCCTGCTCAGCCCAAAAATGTCAGGGATTCAACTGTGGACAAAGCATGTGTGCTGCCCTTGAGCTTCTTCTCACTGTATGAGTGATGGAAATGAAATGAAAATAACTTGCCTTGAACTTTGTTGTTAAATGTCCAATCTACCACACAGTCTCATGAGATCTAGCCTCTGAAAACATACTTTGTCAGCTCTTTGTATAATGTACAATAGCTGCTGGTTGTGATGGTGGCATCTGCCAAGTGGTCACAGATGTGTGTTAAGTGACATTTGATATTATCAATGTAGTCATTGTACTTTCCAGATTTGGCCTATGGATGTTTTTAACATAATCCATAAGAATAGACAAAATTATCACTAAATATGTCTAGCTTTTCCAGATGGAGGCATTAGTAGGAGGCGGGTCACATAGGAAATCAGCTTCCCTATGGTCCTGAGGGTCACCGTACCTCAAACAAAACCAAGGAGAAGCAAGAACATAGTTCTTGCCAAATGGGAATGTGATAAACATGCAACTTTGTCACATACTACTCAGCCCTTCTACCCATTGATCTTGGCCTGTCAGGGTCTACACTGGATGGACAAGCTGTAAAGTCAAGCTGCACTACCTGTCTGTCTGCTTCCCATGCCTTCTCAAAACATTTGACTTAGATGATATGTAATTTTGATCATATGACTAATCCTGCTTATTTCAGTCTAATCTACAATACTCAATAAAGGTTGATAATTAAATCCATTGGTATCAATAATTTTGGTAAGTTTGATATAAACATACACATAAATGAACTAACAGGTCTCAATACTAGCCATCAGATGGCATGATTTCACACATAAATATTATATAAGCTTTGTTAAAACATATAACACAGAGAACAAAATTCAATCTATTATTTAAAATTATTGGTAAACTTTTTTAAAAATGTGAGAAAGTCATGATTCACATGTTTAACCATTCTGAGATTCTTTGTTGCATGTGGGTTTAGCACATACATACAAATGAATCCATACTAAAGAGAAATCTATTTTACATAATTTCCAAAAGATATTAACAATGCCCTTGTTTCTTGCATAGCCTGACAAAGTAAGCTGTGGGTAATGGAAGCAGGAGATGCTCCTAAAAAAGGTATGGAAAACCCATAACAACTTCTAAGGAAGAGCATTAGGCCATGAAATTAAGTGAGAAAACTGCATTTAGAGCTGGTTCCACTTGAAATACTTTGCATATAAACTATTTCTTTTCCTATCAGTGTAACAAATTTGAATACCCTAGGGTTACAAAGATATTGGTCATGGACACACAGATGCCAGTTACTTTATCAGTTTCTTGCATCAATTTACATGAAACCTAATCAAACTCCTGTATCCAAGAACAGCACTGAATTCTGATGTGCTAAGACAATAGCAATATAAGTTAAAAGGCTATCTACTTACCATGACAGAAATTTTGACATCAGGTTGTGTAAATCAGCCTGAATTTATCCTTGCTAATTAAGCAAAGGCAGTTTGCACCACAAGGGGGACATGTAACTTCCTTGTATTACGGTGTGGAATTATTTAAATGAAAAAGCAATGCCTTTAAATAAAGCTCACTGACATGAAAGGTTTACATTGTTGTTTGCAGTGTCAATATGCAGAACAGTTGGCATCAGGTGGCATCTGATTTATATTGCCTGCACTGAAAATGTCTGCAAATTGTACAGTGTAGTACCAGATTCAAGAGTAACAGATTCCCTAGCTTATAGACAAAAATTAGGTTAGGGTGCCAAGCCAATTGTATGGATCTTTGCCTACCTGATCATGAGAGTCTGATGCCCTGATAACTGTGTTTTGGGGGGGGGGCTTTGTTACACATTTCCATTTTTTGATTGATAATCTGGCAGAGTGAAGAAAAAATACAGTTCCTCAGCTCCTGAGGAAGGAGATGTATTCTCTGAAACGTGTAGAGCACACAATAAATCTTCCACACAGCACCAGAGCACCACTTGGGGCTTTCCCCCCTCCTTGTTCCTACCTGATCATGGCCAAATCTCTGTGCTTCACATCCAGCTCTGCTGACTTCTGATCTCTGACAGCAGCAACAACACCAATGTTCTATTCGCATGAAAATCCACATATTTGTAAGTTGCCAAAATGATTCTGTCCTAAATCACCAACATTCAAGGGAGATAAAAAATAGTGCCAAAATATACACTTCACCAAGTCCTGCAAAACATTTCCCAAACCCAGCCCAAAAAGCAGTTGTTGGCAGATGCAACCAGATTCACAATTGCATCCTTCCACTAGTTCCCCCCCCCCATAAGAGAAGTATATAATGATCTTTTAACCTATGAGAGGTGGGGACAGCGAAAAGTAGCTTGAGATGAAAAATGACTGGCAGGGACAAAGTTAAGCATATCCCCCCAGCCCTCCACTCCTGATGGATTAACATCAATCATTAACATACAAGTCAGGTGAAAGTCACATGGAACTCTATGGAACATGTAGAGTGGCTCTCCTTTCCTTAGTCTACCTGCAAAATGAAATCCAGCTTTTAAGGTGGCTAGCTGAAGGTTGGAGCTGGCTAAGAGAAACATTCCTGGTGGGACAGAGTGCAGGAAGCTTAGACAGGTTTCAGCTCCCTGTGCCCCTTTGGATATAAGAACCTGGAACACAAGTGTGCACATGCACACGTGCGCGCACAGACAGCAACACTTTATTTAGGAACATTACAGTTACATGAATAAGAAGTGGGCTTCTGTCATCACACTTGATTTGGCTCTGATAAGCAGCTACTCTTTATAGGAAGTCGCAAGATTTGCATAGATGTCCATCCTTAAGTGGTAGTGTCACCTAGGTTAACAGTCTTGCTGGACCCCTGACTGGACCCCTTAACTCCTTGGTAGGAGTGGATCTGTCAGTTTCAGTTTTCTCAGTTTTTCATTTTTTCCAATCTTAAATTCAGTTCTCTACATTTCTGCAGCAATCTGCAAATTTCTTTTTAAAAAAAATCCTCATGAAAATTCTTCTGCATTTTAGGGCAAAGTTTTTCCTAATAAACATATTTTTGAATAGAGTTTTGACTAATGTACACAGTTTTGTAAGCACTTTCTCCTAACATTATGCATTTCACTAATATATTAATTTATGTGCATAGTTTTCCCTAATATATGTGTTTTTGTAAACATTGGTTGGTGAACTTCTCGGTGGCGGCCCCTAGGCTGTGGAATGCTCTTCCTAGGGATATGAGAATGACCCCCTCCCTGCAGTCCTTCTGGCGTCAAGCAAAGACTTTCCTACTCCAACAAGCTTTTGGTACTGACGGTTGCTGAAGTTGGGACTGCTGGGAACTGCACTACTAATTTCGAATTTTACTATTTTTAAATTGGTTTTGATTCCTTTTTATCTAGCAGTATGATTGGTTTTAATATTGGATGTAGTTTAATTTCATTTTAATGTAGATTCTGTATGTTTTAATTATATGTGCTTTTATCTGGAAGCCGCCACGAGTTCCAGTATTGGAAGGATGGTGGGATATAAATAAAGAATAACTAACTAACTAACTAACTGCATTGCAAAATTTGGATAAGTATGAATTTTGAAGGATGGCTGTGTTTTAGTTCTCATCATGTTTTGAAAAGTGTGAATTTGATGGATCGGCTTTAAATGCAAATTGAATTTAATTTCTCCCCCATCACTTTCCTTTGGCTCACTTAGACTTGATCTACAGGTTACAAACCTTGGCTACAGCTCATGGTTGATGAGAACAGAGTTTAACCATAATATCAGGTTCAGACAAGATGTTAGGTCAAACCTTGGTTTAGCTCAGCATGACATGGAAATAAAAAAAGAGCATGGAGTAACAAAGGAGCTGCAAAGCTCCTCTCAGGGAGCCCACACATTCACATGGATTCAGTTAAGGCATAGTTTGACTATCCTTGTCGTGCAAATCAGGCTATAGAGAGAAAGCAAGCCTTGGTTTATGCAGGTCCACCTTAATAGGAGTTAAACTTGGACTCAATGACTGGGTGGAGAAAAAGTTTCAGATGTAGGCTAATGACCATCTCTGTACCTGACTGCATTCAGACATGGGGTTTATTGCATTAGTTTTGCTGATTATAATGGTAGTGCTTCTGTCCCGAGTTCTAATGGTCTTTTCACAGTGCAGTACCTATTTCATTATTGAACTGTGGCTTTTTGACCAATATGCCACTATGTCACTCTAAATTTTATTCACAGCAGTGGGCGTGGTATGACACACCAGTGAATATCATTGGACATGATGCTATGTCCCCACACTTTCCTCACATGTGTATTTGCATTCCCCCATGATTCTCTCATGAAAATGGCAGGAAAGAACCACCCCAAATTTCATCACTTTACTCCCACAGTTCTCTGGGTTAATGGGATTGCAGAGAGATTATTTCTGGAAGCAATTAACTCCAAAATGAGTGCTAAACTTCCACTATATTCCACTAAATTTCCAGAAGTAGCTTTTACATTGTGTGAAAGATCAAATAAAATGTGTGAATTATCAAGTAAGAAAACATCAGGAAAACAGAATGAACTGCTGTCTGAATGCAGTCCCTGGTTATTTGTACACAGCCAATTCAGAAAGGGGCTTCTATTCCCCCATTAATTAACCTTGGCAAGAACAAAAGCACCTTTTCCAATGAGCACCCTCCTTACAGCTAAACTACATCAACAGCTGTTTGCATCTCTTAAGGTTAGTGGCGAAAGATGTGTTGTGAGGCCGTATCAAGCACAACTAAAACATCATAACTGTGCCTACTGTGTGGTGGTGAGGGTGTCGAATAAGACCAACTTTCTCTGCCTCCATCACATCCTCAAGTAGTTGTCTAGTGGAGCTTTTCCATATTGTTATGGGTCTGTTGACATCAGCTCCAGGAAACTGAGTCTAAGACTCTTCATAGGCCCACTGTGCATTGTTTGCACTCTGTAGCAATCTTGATGTCCCCATCCACATCTACTGTAGTCCTCAGTGAGGTGTCCAACGCAACATCTGCTGCAGCTTCATGGCATCAGTTTCATTTGATGCGGCCTGATGACATGGACAAGGTGCTTGTGACAATGCAACCAGCAATTTGTCCTCTTGACCCTTGTCCTTCTTGGCTTATTAAAGCTTGCCGAGGGGTATGAGTGAATGGATCCAGGATGTGGTCAACGCATTGTTGCAGGATGGAGTGGTCCCAGCCACCCTGAAAGAGACAGTGATCTGACCACTCCTGAAGAAGCCCACTCTGGACCCATTGGTTTGTAACAATTACTGCCCAGTCACAAATACTATTGACCATGGTATCCTTCTGAGCTAACTTCTTGAAATGGACATGGGAGGCATTGTTTTACAGGGGTTTCGATCCTACCTACAGGGTCTTTTTCAGAGAATAGTATTG
The DNA here is from genome assembly GCF_030035675.1 of Rhineura floridana. NCBI lineage: Eukaryota > Metazoa > Chordata > Lepidosauria > Squamata > Rhineuridae > Rhineura > Rhineura floridana. The sequence goes on along the minus strand of NC_084482.1, from coordinate 86,825,523 downwards.
GGTGGTTATCTTTTGCCCCCCTGGCAGTTGTGCTGTGGGGTGCCGCAGGGTACCATCTTGTTCCCTATGCTGTTTAACATATATATGAAGCCCTTGGGAGTGGTCATCAAGAGATTTAGGGTGAGGTGTCAGCAGTACAGTAATGATACCCAGCTCTATTTCTCTGTAATCTGGATAGGGAGAGGCCATTGACTGGACTCGGTGGTGGGCTGGATGAGAGCCAATAAAGTGAGTAGGAATCCTAGCAAGACAGAGGCACTACGGGGTGGTGGTTCCCGAGTCTGGATAAGGTCAATTGCCTGCTTTGGATGGGGATGTACTCCTCTGAAAGAGCAGGTCCATAATCTGGGGGTACTCCTGGATCCATATTTGTCGTTAGAGGCCCAGGTGACCTCAGTGGCTAGGAGTACCTTTTACCAGCATCAGTTGGTAAGACAGCTGTGGCCATTTCTGGACTGGGATAGCCTGACCACTGTTGTCCATGCACTGGTAACCTCCAGTCTGGATTACTGTAATGTGTTCTATGTGGGGCTGCTCTTGACATGTGTCTGGAAGGTGTAGCTGCTGCATTGACACAACTGCTCACTGGGGCAGGTTATTGCCAACATGGCACCCTGCTGCTGAAAGAATTGCACTGGCTACCCATTAGCTATCGGGCCAAGTTCAAGGTTCTGATTTTGGTGTACAAAGCCTTATACAGCTTGGGACCAGGACACCTGAAAGATTGTCTTACCCCTTATATACCCAGCCGATCACTACTCTCTGCAGTTGAGGGCCTCCTGCAGACACCATCTTATCAGGAGGTCCATTCTCCACAACACAGGAAGTGGGCCTTTAGCATTGTGGCACCGACACTTTGGAATTCCCTTTTTTCAGTGCCTACTGAAGACCTTTCTCCTTAATAATCCTTTTAAAGTAGAAACCTTATTCCAGTCTGCATCTGTATTGAAATCGCTTTTTAAGATGTTCTTAAAGCTTCTTTTTTTTTAAAAAAAGATGTTTTTAAAGATGTTTTGTTTCAATATGTTTTTAAAGTCTGTTTTTATGATGTTTTAGAGAGTTTTTAGTATTTTGTTTGCTGCCTTAGGCTCCTTCTAGGAGAAAGGGCAGAATATAAATGTAATAAATAAAAAAATAAAAAATAAATAGGGACCTCCACTTCCATTTTGCACACAGAACTCTCTTGGCATCCTGGGGTTTTGCACTCATCAATCAAGGCCATAATCAATCTGGAGGTCAGAGTCCTATAGAATTTTGCACATGCCACTTTCATTTGGTCCATAAGGAGCCCACCCCTGGCTGCTCTGTGGTGGGAAGCTTAACGTATCCTACCTCCAGACACTTAATATAACAACCTCTTGTGTTGGAAATTCCTCTGTCCTCCACCCAAGGCACCTTTTGTCTTAGGTGACCCCCTCACCACAGAAAGCAAAGTTCTTGTAAGGGCCGGCTCCAGGCATGTGGGAGCCCTTGGGCATCAGCTTGCCCTGGCCCCCCATTGGGTGGGTGGGTGTGCGCGCGTGCGCGTGTGCCTGTGCTCACGCAGCTCCCCCACACCCCCCTACCTGTCTACCATTGCCCTTAATGAAGATGGTGGCCATGGTTTCCCTAAGGGGAATGAAGCCTCCGCCGCCATCTTTGTTGATGGCACACGTGTGTGCTACGCACACACATCTCTGCCATCAACTAAGATGGCAGCAGCGGCTTCAGTACCTTAGGGAAGCTGCGGCCACCATCTTTATTAAGGGCAATGCTAAAAAGCCAGCTGACAGGTAAGTGGGGGGCATGGGGGGCATGGATTGCAGAAGGGGAGCAGAGGGCCCCCCAGGGGCTCCTGTAGCTCCGGGGCCCTCGGGCCAGTGCCCAACCTGGCTGCCCTTTAGAACCGGCCCTGGTTCTTGTCTTCAAGGGACCACTTTGTTCAACTTTATTGCTGATAAACTTTATTGCTGATAAACTACCATGGGACAAGTTACTCACACTTCTTCCCTGCCTATCTTTCTCTGTGTTTGTTGTTTCCTTCAGACTAGTCAGGGACCATATAGGGAACACAACGCCATGTGATTTTCTCTCAAGCCATTTCCCAACTTTGGGAGGATTCTAGAAGAGTTTGGGTTCCTTGTTGTGGGGCTCAGGGTCCCAAGGGTTTGGCAATTCTGTTCTGCACAGCCATTTTATTATCTGACCATTTTGGTGTTTTGCAATAAACACACTTTTATTTTACCTAAATTGTAAGTCTGTGATATTTTCCTAATTTCTCCTTCGAGGATTAAAGTACCATCTTACTACTATGAACCAAAGATTTTGAGATACCCTCCTTCGGTGTGCATGTTTACAAGCGTGTTTGCATATGACATATGATCAGCAACACCTGTAGGCATGGCAATAGTAGATATTTTTGTGAAGTGAACCACAATTCATGGTTTTTAAAAAAGAGCACAGCTTCCCCAGAAAGGATATTGTAGAAAGGGAGAAATACTATTGCCGTGAGCTTTTGCTAATTTTCCCTTTGGTAATTAAAGTGCAATGCTGTGGCTATGTGTGCATGTACGGCAGTTTAATGTGGATTTGATATATTCCGTGTTTTCCTCATTGTCCACATGACATCATCCTCATTCAAGTAGCAGCCTAGCACTCATTTCCCAATTAATTCAGATCTTTCAAATCAAATAAGGGCAAAAAATCCAACATAAAATTACATGTTACCCAAGAGTGGACTCATTGCTACATACTGTGTCATCAGGTGTGAGGGTTGGGTTTCTGTTTTGTTTTTTATGTGTGAGGTGACATTTTGTTGGGTGACTTCTATCACCACACTCCCTTCTTCAATTTTGTTGAATTTTGTTTCCATCAGCCCAAAGGAAAGGGTGCAGTTTACTTATTTCCACGGGTTTTTGCTGAAGGTGTGTTTGCAATAAAAAAAAGGGTGTTTTGCACAGAACTCCTCCTGCGCAAAACAACGGTGTTAAAAATAAAAATACCCCTTGTAGGCACATGAGGCAGGAAAGGAAAACAGGGAAGAAAAAGAAAAAAACCACTGTCCCCAAATCATTTGTGCTTCTGTGTGAAATGTACTATTGATGCTTTCCTGCAAGCCACATCATGGCTTTCTGTGCCGTCGGTTGCGCAGAGGGTCTGCATGTTAGAGGCCCACTCTTCCCCCTGCCCCTCCTCAGTGGGCTGCTGCTTATCTATCTAGGGGGCTGGGCACAATACACAAATATATTTTAACTGTTGAAACTGCTGCTTTGTGCAAATGCATCATGTATTTCAAAGGCTATTTTCCCCAGTAAAAAACATGCTTGAAATGTCGGCTTTTGTGAAGGTTTATTATTGCACTATTCATAGACAAAACCATTTTTAAAAAGAGTGGACACCCACAGGTAAACAAATACCTGTATGCATGCCCAAAATGGACCTCAGGTTTCCAGAACTTCCAGAAGAAAGACAAGCAGTAACTGAAGTCAAGGAACACAGTGGTGTTTAGTGGCCACTGGGACTGGTAGGACAGAAGTTAGAGAGGCCAACAGTAGGTGGAGCCAGAGCTAATGACAGACAAAGCCAACCGATTCATCTCCATCTGCCTCCTGCTGAGCTCTACAAGGGCAACACCAAGACTAAAGAACTGACAGGCAGTGCCACTCCCTGAACTGATAGGTGGGGCAGTGCCACATTTGCCCTAATGGACCAGCCTCCACTGGATAACACCACACAGTATGAATACTTCCAATAAAGCACTGCACTCTGTTGCAGATACAAAACATTGTGATAAATTTAGATTGAAAGTGCTCATGTGTAAATGAAAGAGCACAGAAGCAAACATGGGGGGGTAAATGACCGATGCAACTGACATGCGCAATAATACCCTGGTGTGTCCACAGCCTATGAGCCCAAGATCTTGAAATACCATGCTTCCATGGCAACATGAGTTTACATGTGCATTCACATGCAACATATGATCAGGAATACATGTAGGCTTGGTAACTTTTTTTTATGTAGTGAACCAACAGTTCTTGTTCATGACTTCAAAATAATGAGTGTACACTATAGAAAGTGATGAATACTGTTGGGTTTTCCCCACTGTACTTGATGTTTCGAATCCTCTACAAAGACCATTTATTCATTCCATTTAATAGCATTGAAAGTGCTGCTGCCATAGCCAACATGGATATTTCAACTAGAGCTGAATATTTATTTTCTGGATATACCATTTCTCAGACCACAAAACTGAATGTTCAATATAGCTTTTAATTACTTCTTCTACTTGAACATATTTCACCAGAAGAGGAAAAGACTCCCTTTCATCATTCACAAAAGTTGAAATGCACTTTTATTTCCTCCTCATTTGCCTCCTGTGGCTCAAGCCTATTTGACTGCAAAATGACCTTGTCTTGGCTCTACTGGGAAGAAAAAAATGTAGCAAGCAGCTCTTCAAAGAATATGAAGTGGAAGGTAAAGATGTCAACTCCTTAGGACGGAACAAATCATCTCTCTGTTGGAGTGACATAAGAACATCAGAAGAGCCTAATGGATCAGGCCAGTGGCCCATCTAGTCCAGCATCGTGGACATTCAAAGAAGCTGAATGTTGGAAGATTCAGGACAGACAAAAGGAAGTACTTCTTTACTCAGTGCATAGTTAAACTATGGAATTTGCTCCCACAAGATGCAGTAATGGCCACCAGCTTGGATGGCTTTCAAAGAAGATTAGACCAATTCATGGAGGACAGGGCTATCAATGGCTACTAGCTGTGATGGCTGTGCTCTGCCACCCTAGTCAGAGGCAGCATGTTTCTGAAAACCAGTTACCGGAAGCCTCAGGAGGGGAGAGTGTTCTTGCACTCGGGTCCTGCTTGCGGACTTCCCCCAGGCACCTGGTTGGCCACTGTGAGAACAGGATGCTGGACTAGATGGGCCACTGGCCTGATCCAGCAGGCTCTTCTTATGTTCTTATCCTGTTCTCACCATGACCAACCAGGAGGGCAGAGGGGGCAAACCTCCAAGCTCTAAGCAAATTATATGATGATTATTAGAACTTTCCCAAAATGCCTTACGAACAGCAGAAGACTGTAGAAACCTCTCAACTTTCTGGAGGTTTATTAGAATGTAGTGCATTCGGCACCAACTTTTCTGGGGGAAGATAAGCAAGCTAGCCTTCCTTTTTCTCTCTCTTTTACAGAACACTCCAGTCCTCTTTTACACATTACTCACATGAAGAGGCAAAGGGGCTGCGCCTCTGACCCCACTTATGACAATGTACACAGACACACCCTAACCTTGCTGCTGCTCACATATTAGTATGGATGTCTGAGGTGGAGAAGCCTTCAGACACTTAGACATCTTGGTGCATAAGTTGTGTAGGATTCCAGGACCCAGAGAGCTGTATATGCAAAAGCTTCCCCAGCTGAGATGTCTGCAGGGGTGGGAGGAGCCACATGTTAGCAGAGGTGGAGCCCATAGCCCTTTCTACACACTTTGACTCTTTGCACGAGTAATCCATGAAGGAAGTTTCTGTTGCTCCTCTTTGTGGTTCAGGGTTTGTACCTGGAAAAAGCAAGAGCAGAATCCTCAAGGTTATCTGTAGACCGGCTACCTGACTGGGCTCCAATATTTTGCTTCAAACTGGGAGTTCTGTTTCAGATTTTCAAGGAATTCCTTAGAGAGAGCCATATAGTCAGATACTATACAGAACATTACAGGGAAAGTTTGTTGCTGTTTTTTGGGGAGGGGGAAGCAGAGAATCTAGTTTCTTTACTGCTATTTCTTTTTCTTTGACAGAAAACAAAAACAACCACAACCGATGCACTGATCTTGACTGTGGGGTGTTTTTTAGGGGTGTATGTTTGGGTAAAAGTTTAATTTCTGATGGTCGTTTTTTTGTTTTGCTGTTATTGGGATTATGCTTCTGTATTTTATTGCTGGATTTTATTAGGAATTATAAGGATGTATCAATCTATTGTATGCTTTTATGATGTTTTTGTTAACTTATTGACCAACTGAATTTATATACATGTCAACTGTTTTTGCCAAGAATTTTATTGTTTTAATTCATTCTGTAAACTGCTTTGAGATTTTTTACAATAAAGCAGTATATAACTGTTGTAAATACAATACATAAATAAATTTTGGAGTCACTGTGGCCCTTGAGTCTCTTCCCACTTTTAGGAACAAAGAAATCTGCCTTATACTGACTCAGGCCATTTGGTACCACATAGATCAGTACTGATGACATGGATTAGCATTGGCTCTTCAGGATTCCAGGCAATAGTCTTGTCCAGAAATTGAATTCTGAACCTTTCCATGCAAAGCATATGCCCTACCAATGAGCTACAACCCTTCCTCTGTTTAAAAAAGTATCTTTTAAAATTGTTCTTTTCAATTCACTCTTGAATGCACAGCATACCTAGGGCAGATCCACACCATTCATTTAAAGCACATTCAACACCCATTTGAAGCACATGAATCCCACAACAGAATCAGAACTGTAACTGTGAGGGAGAAACGACACTTCCCAGGATTCTTTAGGGGAAGTCATGCACTTTAAATGCGAGTTGGATGTGCTTTAAATGTATTATGTGGATCCACTTAATAAATTTTGCCTGCATGTAAATTGTTTTAATTTTTCAAAATGCAAATGAGCTATAAAGTGTAGTGGGTGACCATGGGCTACTCACCGTCTCTCAGCCTATCTGCCTCTCAGTATGAAAACAATGGAGAAAAATGAACACCTCAAGGAAGAAAGGCATACTTAAAATATAGAGGAAGTATTGTACAACCATAGTGTGAAATTGGATACTTTGGGACACAGTATGAAGAAATATTTATATAAGCATGACTATCAAATATGTTTATTATTTACACAACCTGTAAAGATATTTATAGTGCAATCCTATGTTCATTTACTTAGAAGCAAGTCCCAATGTATTCAATGGGGCTTATTCAACGAGAGAAAACTGCAGCCTCAAATGATAAGGAACTTCTTCTTTTAACAAGCCTTTTGAGACCTTATCCCAGTCTGTGTCTGGGTTGGAATTGCTTTTTAATATGTTTTTAACCCTTTTCTTTCTTTTTAAAAATGTTTTTAAAGCTTTTAAAAATGTTTTTAAAGATGTTTTGTTTTAATATATTTTAAAGTCTGTTTTTATGATTTTTAAAGTGTTTTTAGTGCTTTTGTTTGCTGCCCTGGGCTCCTACTGGGAGGAAGGGCAGGATATAAATTAAATAATAAATAAAAATAAATAAATAAACTTCATTCATCCAACCCAAAATTCAGAATCATGCCACTTTAAGCTGTTTTACAACTGTTTATACTTGTTTTGTGGTTATTGTTTTTTAAAGGGATTTATTTCTTATTGTGAGCTGCCTTGGTTTCCAATCACCAACGCTACCTCACAGGGTTGTTGGAAAGACACACACACACACACACACACACACACACACACACACACACACACACACACACACACACACACACACACACACACACACACACACACACACACACACACACACACACACACACACACACTTGTAAAATACACCCCATATAATAATTTATTGTCAAACCAGTTGGTCATTGCAGAACATTTTTTTAAAAATCAGTATTAGTTTCCCACATAATAAAAAATGTGATGCCTAGGTAAACCCTGCCTAATTGCTTTAAAAATAGGATTGGAGGGGAGAGAAAGATTTACAACACAAACACAATTCTTTGCTATGTTTACTCAAAAGTCGCATTAATTTACAGCACAATCCTAACCATGTCTACTCAAAAGTAAGTCCTAATGAATTCAATGGGGTTTACTCCAGGTACATGGGATTAGCACTGCTTTACTTCCAGAAAAGCAAGTATTGGATTAAATACTTTCATATTGCCAAGGTTTTCAAAGCACTGCCCTTTCCAACAGCCCAGGTTCTGACTCTTGCATGCAACAGAAAACAAACTTTAAGCCATATTCTTACATACTCAAACTGAAGATGTCAAAGCCACCATTTCCTGACGTTGCAATTGAGTCTAGGCACTGCCTGGGTCAACAAATCACAACCCTGGCTTCACTTATTAGCTACAATCCTGAAAGGGCGGGGTGAGAGCCAGAGCTTGGAAAAGTTACTTTTTTGAGCTACAACTCCCATCAGCCCAATCCAGTGGCCATGCTGGCTGGGGCTGATTGGAGTTGTAGTTTAAAAAGTAACTTGTTCAAGCTGTGGTTAGAGCTAGGAGCTGCTATAACAGATCCATTAAACAGATTTAACAGTCACAGGGGGCAGCTGACATTTTGGTATATATCTCGGGAACCAGACCACCTAGAAACTTTTTCTTTTTAAAAAAATTGAAGCTGAGATTCCAGAGATTAAGGTGAGTTACCTGGAGACCTGGAGGGAACCCCCAAAAGCCAGAAACTCTGTCCGAAAACCACACACCTGGTAACCCTAATCCCCAGTCAGCACGGCTAGTGGTCAGGCATGAAGGGAGCTGTGGTCCAACAGTATCTGGAGGGCCACAGGTTTCCACCCCTAATTTACACAGGCAATGAAGGATATTTTTTCCACAAATGCCACACCTCCTTCAAAGGAAAGCATGAAGTTATGCAAAGCAAAACATTACTTCAATTCCCATTTGCTTGTTTCTTCATTGGTAAATTGAGAAATATAGGCAGACCAAAGATAAAGCCCCACTGTGTTATTTACAAAAATAAAGGGATAGTAAATAAAAGGGATAATAAAAAGTAAAGGGAGAGAAATAAAGGGATAGCATGACAAGAATGACAATTAATGGGTAGAAAGATAGGACAACCCAAACGAAAATAATTTCAAGTCTGGTGTAGTGATTAAGGTGTTGGACTATGACCTGGAAGACCAGGGTTCAAATCCCCACACAGCCATGAAGCTCACTGGGTGACCTTGGGCCAGTCACTGCCTCTTTGCCTCAGAGGGAGGCAATGGTAAACCCCCTCTGAATACTGCTTACCATGAAAACCCTATTCATAGGGTCACCCATAAGTCGGAATCGACTTGAAGGCAGTCCATTTCATTTTTTCAGCACCTACAATAAATTAACATGCACACATTTTGAAAGCCAAAGTGCAGATGAAGAATTACAACTTACAACCAGAAAAAATGATGTTTTGTTCTTCTCAATTGCTTCAATACTGCAAGCGCAGCTAATTAAATGAGAAACCAGAAACATTGTCATATAAACAAAAATGAAGAACAACAACTTGCTTGCTTACCGCTCTGCATTTCTAAGAGCTGCTGAACAAGAATTTCCCCAAACTGTAAATTCTGACAGATTTACACTCCTTTAAACCATTTACTGACTTGGATTATGGTTTTGCAGCCAAAGCGTGCATGTAAAATTGATGAAGAGAAAAGATGAAAAGCATCACACAGCAGGTTGGATCCCAGAAAGAGGCTGGGAAAGCCACCAAAAACATTCTGAATGTATATAAACTACAGTAGTCTTGACACAGAGCAAGGATTTCCCAATAGCAATAGTGTAGGTAAACAAACTTTGACACTGAAAGGAAAGCAGATTTCTTTCAAGTTTACAGGTTTAGGACTGGTCTAGAAAAGGATTATGTAAGAACTGGGGAATAGCAGCACAAGAAAGAAATGTTTACGTCTAGACATTTTATGTTCAGAATTAAGAACAAACAAATGAGGCCTGCAACAAAATGTTGCACATGCTCCATGAGCCTGGCTACCAGTTGGGAAGATTTCCCCACCCTGCTTCAAGTCAGGAGAAAAACAGAAGCAATCTCCAAGGTATGACTGGTTACAGAGGTGCTCGGGCAGCCAGATCTTTCTTTCCTTTCTTCCAAGGTTTTGGTTTTGAAAATACTGTACACTGCTGCAGTCCCCAGTTCCTAACAAATGGAATTCAAGCTTAATCAACTGCATTATCTGTACTTTGGGCTGGTGGCTCACACAAAGCAGAGCAAGATACACGTGCAGTCATCAAATATCAAATGTTTAGCCATCTATCAGGGACCTCCCCCCCAATTCTGTAGTTTTACATACATTGTGGTTCTTCTAGGTATGCTGCAACCTCCCTCTTATTTGTCACTAGCCCTTCTTTGCCTCCAAAGAGATCTGCACAGAGGCACATGAGCTCAGTTTTGGAGGGAGGATGAGGCATGCCTCCTCTGAGAAGAGAAAAAGGAATTTATTCGCTGTGTGTCACAAAACTCAGTGGTTGGAATTCACATAGGGTCCCTTATACAAGCAGAAGCAGCCTCAGCTTGAGCAGGGACCTAGTTATCCCCTTTTTGCTTCACTCTCCAAACACACTGCTTCCCATACCATTCTAGAGGATTCCACTGACACTCCGCAGCAATTTCTCAAGGGGTACATGGGGCTCCCCTAGGAGGGAGAAAGTGGGAAAGCCTAATTACAGTAGTGGAATTCCACTTGCTAATTAATGTTAGCTCCTACAATGTCAATAAAGAGACTATGGGGCTTGCATCTCACTGAAACATTCTTACGGGAAGAGGACAACAATTTAAGCGCAATGGGTAAAGATACATTTAAAATATCAATTACAACTACATCAATTGGTCTCCAGCACAAGGAATGATAATGTCTGCTAGCACCCAGGGCCAGCGCCAAAGCATGGCCAGGTTGGGCCCTGGCTGAGGGCACCAGAGGCCCAGAGGGGCTCCTGAAGGGCCCCTCCTTAGGATGTGGGGGTAATGCCCCCTTCCACAATCTTCAGCAGGATCGACTCTCGACTATGCCCCAGATCACAGAGACAGAGCTCCCAGACCCCCCTACAGACTGTGTGGGCCTGCGGCACCCACCCACTCCATCTACCTCTCCTCCCTTTCTGTGAATACCCTGCACGCACAGCTATCATCAACCAATATGGTAACAGAGACTTCTCTAAGGGGCTGGTACCCCTACCTCCATCTTGATTGATGGCAGGCATGTGTGTGCACACAGCATAGCCCACATTCGTGCCATCAACGAAGATGGCAGTGGAGGTATCAGCCCATTAGAGAAGCCTCCGCCACTGTCTTGGTTGATGGCAGCGACCTGGGCACCCAGTGCATTCACAGAAAGAGAGAAGAGGTAGGTGGAGTGGTCTTGCATGGTCTGTAGGGGGGGCTGGGAGCAGAGGCCTGTGGCAGGCTGGCGCCCAAGGGCCCAGTCATACCTGGCGCTGGCCCTGCCAGCACCTCCTCCTCTCTGTTTTTCTGTGGCTTTTTTTGCAAATAACACCATACTATAGATTTGAAAACTTCTACATCAGCAAGGAGATCACAAATTTTCACGATCTGTAAGAAAACTGAACAAACCAAAGAACAATTGGACTAGAAATCTTCAAAGGGATGTAATTTATTCTTAGGAGAGAGTTGAGAACAGTCCACTCTCCCCACTCGGAAAACAAAAAGTCATTACAATCTGAGGCCAAGCCTCTCATTGGCTACAGGGAGGCAAGAAAAAACAGCTAACCAAGCCTAGCAACAGGGAAGTGTCACATTGCCAGGGTGCCAGCTCAGGGGATGCAAATGGCCAGGAAATCGAGGCTACCCACCCACCTCTAGCATTTGCCATCTGAGGGTGCTGCCTCACTCTATATCATGGTGGGGTTGGCCCAGCTAAGATCTAGTTTTCTGACTGTGCTCAGAATAGTCCAGTCCATTGCAGTCAGGGTTAGGATTACTCTTCCCCGCCAACAACTATCCATTCGTTTCTATCTAAAAGCCATTCTTAGATAAGCAAGTTTAGTTTGTGTTCACAGTTCTTTTCTGGGCGGTATTTTGTAGGTACATGCCCTGTGAATACATGCACTCATATTCTGCAGATACTCACATGCAAGAAATCTTTCAAACTGGAAGGTGTACCTCTTCTGCCAGACTTTTGGAGGTAAGGAGGTGCAATTTGTTGAGGTCACTTTGTACTGTGTGTGATGCTATCTTATGTTATTATTTTGTTACTTTAGTTCATGTTGTGTTTATTTTGGATTGATGTTTTAATTGGTTTTAGAAATATGCATTGGTGTGTTTCCATATGTTGTGCATTCTCCTGTGACCATATGCTGATGGACAGTATAGAAATACCTAGATAATTCTACTGTAAATCGCTTTGAGATGCCTCATAGGAAGTGATTCATAAATGAAATAATAAATAAAATGAAGATAAATGTAATTGGCTTATATTTATAAAGTAACCTGGGGATTACATACATTGATTCTATGCTGTAGTGCCAGAGCCCCCACGATGAAGCCTAAGGGTGAGCCAGTGGGAAAACAGAACCAGTAAACAGACAAGGAGCCACTGCCTGCATCACTGTAGACTGTGATACACTTCTTAAATAAAATGAGCAAACAGCTTTCTAAACAACTTACCCAAGGCAATGCAGCATCATAAAACAATACAAAAGCATTCAGCGGCAAAGTATTAAAAAGCACAGAGTGCATAGTCCAAAAGTAGGGTTGCCAGGTTCTTGGCCTGAGACTGATCCTGTATCTTTAGGAGAAGAGAAAGTCAGCCAAGTGCAGGTGTTCTTTAGACTCTGTAATGGGAAAAACCACAAGGTAGAATTCCCCCTGCACAACTTTTAAAGATACAGAAGACCTTTAGGAGGCCGAGTGTGACAACCAAGAGGTCTTCTGTATCTTTAAAAGTTGTGCAGGAGGAAGAAAAAATTCTACCTTGTGGTTTTTCACATTACAGGGTTGCAAGAACACTGCCCTTGGCCGACTTTCTCTTCTCCTAAAGATACAGGATCAGTCTCAGGCCAAGAACCTGGCAACCCTATCCAAAAGCCTTCCTAAAGCGCTTGATTTGCCTCCCAAAGACAGACCAGAACACTAGAAAACTTTTCATAGGGCAGATGCCGCAACAGAGAACAGGGTTCTACCCCTTTCATGGATAAAATGGACCACTTCTGCTGAGTAGAAAATGAGATGTCCCTGCATCAGTGCTAAACACAAGATGACAGATAACAATACAATTTAAGTATGCAGCAGATTCAAATGAATGAATCCCAAATCCTGAACTGAAGTGGGGTGCTTCAGAGGAATTCTGGGCCTGTCCAGGGCAAAGTAGGAACTGTCAGAGGCATCACTAAGTGAAGCAGACAGCCTCAAAGCATTTTGCAGCGCGCTGGCAATCCACACATCAAAAAACTGCTCAGAGAAGTGTCTGCTAAAAGCAATACTAATACCTCTAAGATTAGTATGTAAGGAAAATACCAGGGTGGGGAGAAGGTGGAGGAAGAGCTCTGTTGTGACAACTAGTACAAAATTGTCTCTTTTTATTTAGAAGGAGATGGCAGGCAGCTGCTCTGACTGAAGCTGTAGGGGTATTCAGCTTATTAAATGTGGAAGACTACAGAGGAAGTGTCAGATGTGCTGGACATTTTAGTTGTGGAAGGAAATAAACATCCCTCCTCATGTTCTGGTGGTGGGCACTGGAGAGGAGCAGGCACAGCAACCAGTTGCAAGGGATTTTCTGCCTGATATACTTTTGCTCAACCGCTGGCAGTCCCCCAGAATGAAAGTAGAGGTTCTGGATCTCCACAGAAACTGCAGAAGATGACCTGGGATCACTTTGAAATGGCAATGAATCTCAGTTATACTAACTGTATTCAGAGAGAATAGAGAGTTCAAAGTCTAAAGAGAGAGAGAGAAAAACAGACCCCTTTTGGACTTTTTTCTTTGAGTGTTCCCATAATCTGTTGAAATTCATTAAAATCAGCCATGTTCACAGAGGACCTGTAATCCTAATACTGACCTTGCTCCATACTCTGACCTTCATCTTCTGAAGCTTAAAAGTTTAAAAAATGCCTGGCTGATTTTTAATTAATTTAAGAAATTTTGCATTGAACTGAATGATAATGTCGGGCATGCTCAGTAAGAACCAACTGTCAGTGTTCTAAAAGCCAGACTCACAGCTGCTGGGCTTGCCTAATCAGGGGGCCACACCCACACCAGACCTTGATTTCACTTTAGCCAGTCATGGCTTCCCCCAAAGAGTCCTGGGAAGGGTAGTATGTGAAGGGGGCTGAGAGGAGACTCCTATTCTCCTGACAGAGCTCCAGTGGCCAGAGTGGTTTAACAGTTAAGCACACTAACTGAGGCTCTGTGAGGGGAACAGGGTATCCCCTAGCAACAGATGTAAATAATGACTTGCATTTCACATTTGATGGTATACCATGGTATACCATAGTTTTCCAATAGAGACAATCTAAATGTGCTTTTGTAATGTGAAGTTACTTGTTTTGAACTCAGATATGCAGGCCAAGATACAAACATAAAGCAAAGAAGAGACCCAACTTTCAGATGTGCCTTGGTACACAAAGGCTAACTCTTAGTCCTGCCCTGCCCTGTAGGCCTGCATCTCATATGCATACAAATTTCACATCTCCACAGAATGAATATTGTGGAGTCTGTGAAACTGTTCTGTTTCTGGTGATGGTCAGAGCCAGCTGGAAGTCCAGCCCAAGCAGGGGCTCCAGTATGGAATTGCAGTTCAGATTGCAGTTAGTACCCTGGAGATTCTCTCAAACACTACTTCAGCAGCAGACAGACAGTCCTAGATTGATTCTTAAATAGGGCTGCAGCTCATCTGGGAGGTTTGGTCCACCTCTGCTGGAGAAGCGTCTTGTACTTAAAGGGGTCTTGCCTGTTTAAGCAGCCATTAGATCTAACACAGTGGGGGGGAGAGGAACTGTGGCTCTGGTGAGGTTTCCAGGTAGGAATCCTCAGAGTACAATATGGTAGAGCAACATCCTCAGGCCAGGAGAGTGGTAGCAAAACGGGTCCCTCATGTACTAGAGCTTTTAGAGGAATGGGGTCTGTTGGGGTTGATGCTGAAGGGACTTCTCTCCCTTACTTCATCAGTTCCTCAGAGTCCATCCCTCAAACATGGGGATTCTGACCCTGGGGCCATGGCATGCAACTAATGCACAAAGAACATGACCCATTCAACTTCATAACATAAGAGGGATGGGGCAAAGAGACTAAAATCCTAAACATACTTCCCTGAGACTTCAAGTGTGGTCCTATTATGCTTATTCAGAAATATATCTCACTGAGTTCAATTGGATTCACTTTCTAGGAAGTATGCTTCAGATTGCAGCGTTACTCAGTGGGACTTATTTCTAAATAATCATATGTAACATTAGACCATAAGTCTCAAAAAGATAGTTGCACATGCCATTGTAAAGTACATTCACAATCAAGATAGATAATAGATAGCAATAACACTTTGGAGCTACAATTTACAGTGCATTGAAGTTGGCAGAAATGTCACAGTAATGCCAAGAACCGCTTATCGCAAAAGGAACATGGAAGGTGTTCTGAGCCCGTGGTTCTGAAACCCACTTTGCCAGACAGTCAACTCAATCTCTCTCTTTTAATCAGAACTATTTTATTAAACCAGAAAACACAAAGGTATACAGAAACTTCAAAGAAAGTGTACAGTCTCTGGGGATGGTGAACTGAGGATGGTGATGATGAAGAAGAAGGTTGATAGCAGGTAATTATATTGTAGGATTGTTGAAAAGGTAGATTCAATGGAGGAGAGGTACCTTCTGAGAGAGACAGCTTCTGGAAGAGGTAATTCTGGCAGAGAAGTATCTTCTAAGAGAGAGAGAGATAAAAAAGAGTGTTGTCCTCTGCAGGCCCTCCCTTAGCATGTGCGGGGCCCGGGGCAAAAGCATACTTGCCCCCCCCACATTCTTTCTCTCTATATATATCCTTTCCTCCAGGCAGCAGCGGAGGCTTTGTATTTCAGCTGCTAGGAGCTTGCGGCTGCGGCTCCCTTTTTTGCAGCCTTAGTTGGCGGTGGCAGCAGCTTTGTATTTTTCGGCTGCGGCTCCTTTTTGCAGCCTTTGTTGTAGACTCGCTTAGCGTTTCTCACTGCAAGGTTTTCTCCTTCCCGGCTCACTACCATGGCTGTCAGGAGACCGCCGCTGCACCTCTTGCTTTTATATGCAGATCGCCAAGCACGGGGGCCCCCCAAAGCACGGGGCCCGGGGCAACTGCCCCACTTCCCGGTGCCTAGGGGTAGCTCTGGTCCTCTGGGGCTACTAGACCTGCTGCTTGCTTTGCTGATGACTGAACCAACTGAGACAGGTTTTGGAGGGAAAACGAACTAGCCAATTAAAGTGAGGGGTGATATCACCTGACAGGAAGATACTGTGAGGCTAAGGGAGCATAGAGACAGACCTCTAAAGTTCCATAACTCTAACCTAATAAATGCCTTCTTTAGCACAACAGAAGGAGTCTCTCTATATACAATTCTAAACTCTGTGGAGGCAGCACAGAAGGGGCTATGTCTTTCCATATGGTTCACAGCAGCGGGGTCTCTCATTTGTTCACTGCCCACTTGACACTATCATGCTGTTGTGCAAGTTTGCAATTTTTGCATCACTTGCAAAAGGTTGAGTTAAGAAGGTAATAAAAAAAATAGCCCTGTGCCACTTCAGAACTAGACAAGACATATGCAGTATAGTTGCTAATTTTTCCATTACACAGTAATTTCTGTTACGGTTAGTTGGTGTAGTAGACAAAGTGTTGAAAAAAGGACTGATGAAACCCAGTTCAAAATCAAACTTAGAATGAAGCTCATGATGAGATGTTGGGCCAATTGTTATCTCAGAGCCTAAAGGCTGGACAGAGATGCCTCAAGACCATAGTCAGCTCCCTGACCTGAGGTTCAGTATCCCTAAAGAGGTAAAATTTCTGGAAATTTTGAAGCCATGGGGAAAAAACATTTTTTTCTGTTTCTTTTTCAGAAAAAAACAAATTTTCAGAAAAATTGAAAAATGCAATATTAGCACTTTTTACAGATTGGAAGTCACTTTGTTACTTCAGGGTTACTTCAGGGTTATGAAAATAACAATGAGTACCTTTACCTATACCATCATAAGGGCAATGAATCTTGGAAAAAGGGGGAGGCAGGAGCGAGGAGGAAGAGACCAAGAGGATTCCCAGTAGGATGACAGCTAAATCTCTAGTCACCCCTTGGCTAAAAAAAGAAGAAGAGGAGGAGAAATGGTTCAGTATTAGAGTTCCTGGCTGGATCTTGGTTGTTTACTGAAACCCTGCCCAGCTGAGAAACTATATAGGAGCCATAGAAAAGTTTACACATCTTGGAACTGCCTCGTCTATGCTTCCCAGGTTTAATTTAAACCTTCTTTCTCTTCTCAAGTTCCTCAGTCAGTTAACAAAAATAAATACTCCAGAGAAAAGGCTTGTGTTTTCCGATTTGAAGAAGAAAGTTCTGAAGTACAGGAGGTGATTCCTCATTCCCTTTGAAACTGCCCGGTTAGGTACAAACAACTCCAGTAGCAAAGAGGTGGTTCTAATTCAGCTCTGAGAGAAGTTTGTCTCTCTCAAGCACCCCTGCGGCTAAAGAATTAATTGGGGAGTGCTTTCCAATTAGATTAATTGTTTCACTGCTTACTCTTCAGGTCAGAAGAGTGCATCAAACTTACAGACTGAAGTAGTCATGCTAGGTGTAGCTAGGAATGGATGAATGAGTATATTTCTGGTCCATGTCACTTTCATGTGGATTCACTCATAAGTCTGTTCCATCCCATTTAAAACATTGATTTACTTTTTTCCACCACAAAGAATTCACAAATACGCATCTCTAAACATATTTTTATCTTTTAAACACACACACGTTTGAAAATCCATTTTAATATGTTTGAGCTGAGCATTGAGTTGAAATGTGAAAACTGAGCCCCAATCTGCATATTAGTCTGAGAGGTGCCAATCAGGCAAATTTGTATTGGAATTTGAAAGAAGTGAATTTCTCAAGCATCACTAGATGCAGTTCCAGTCAGTTCCCATGTCCCTAGACGAGAAGCACAGCATGACTACCCTCCTAATCCATTCCACTGAAGTGTGTCAAGCAGCACAATTTGTACTGTTGAAAAGGAAAAAGCTTACAGGGTAGCAGCACTGAGTGTGCTGCTTTTCACTCCCCAGGGAATCCTGAGGGCAGCAGTAGTTAATAGAGACAAAGGTCACCAAGCAATAAAAAGAGGAAAGTGGATACAGTATTGCCTGTGGGGAATAGAGAACACAGCTACTTTTTAGCTGCACATATAAACCTTTAATGAACTGACAGCTTTAACTGCTTAAGTTTGACTTTGTGCCATCCTCACACATCAGCATTGTACTTCTGTCGAAAAAAGGGAGCAATAAGCAGGTAGATATGGAAGAAGCCCCTCATCTTAGCTTGAAAGACCAATAGATGCAAAGCTGCTGGCAATGAAGATCAGACCAACGGAAATGAATGTTCTCTTAAGGCTCATCACAGCAGCCAGCTTATCCATGCTCTTAGTAGGTTTTGGACTGTAAAGCTAAGTGTGTCTTCTACTGTCTTTAGTGACATGTGAGACAGTGCAACACAAATCCTTCCAGAACTACATGGCAACACTGGAAAATATGAAGGACGTAGGAGGAGCCCACACTACAGAATCTTCCCAAACTTCAGTTCTCACACTGCTAAAGGTAATGTTGGAAGGGGCTTCAAGCTTAGAAAGGCTGAGAAGTTTTGTCCTAGATCAGTCTTTCCCAACCTTTGGGTCCCCAGATGTTGCAGAACTACAATCCCCATCATTACAGACCATTGGCCATGCTAGCCGGGCTGATGGAAGTTATAGTCTGTGGCCAGACGCAGTGACTGAAGCTCCCTTATTGACTTATTTCTTACATTTATATCCTACCTTTATTTCATCATAGAACTCAAGGTGGCATACATATGGTTCCCAGGTGGTCTCTCATCCAGATACTGACCAGACCCAGACCTGCTTAGCTTCAGCAAGGGGATGCCCTCATGTGCCTTCAGACCATAGGCTGGGACCACATGTCTACATGACATGTGGGGATCAGAGGGCCCACGTGAACGAATTCTCTCCAAAACAAGATACAGTCATGCTTTAAGAATATCAAGGAAGCTCTGGAGTTTCACAGTGCAGTTCTTTAGATTGATTTGTATAGTTTCCAGCATGCCACAACTGATATCAGTGCTGAACAAAATATATCAAAGCAGTGTATAATCTTGCCCCAATGTATTGTTTGCAGTGACACAAAGCACGATCCAACTTGTTTAAAAGAACAACAACATGGATTTTCTTTATTATATGTAATCAGTACAATACTGTATGTTTTGCACACTCATCATGATCATACTGAGTCCAGACCTCACAAATGAGGGCATCAAATTAATGTGTGCCACTGATAAAGCACTGATGGTAAGGAAGTGCAGCAAGAAAAAAATTTGAGCCAGCTAATAGTTTTTTGGTTTTTTGCCAATGTCTGCTGCTTGAAAGGAATTGGAACAGGAAATGGAATTTCTCCTATTGGTGGGTTTTACACATGCAGGCTTGGCACCAGCACATCGCATACTTGGGTAAATGGTGGGGTCAATGTGGGGACAACTGTCTGTAGCCGGGATGCCACTGCTGCTACTGTGGTTCAGCTGAGCAGCAGTGGAGACTGGAGAAGAAGACTAGGCCTGTCAACAACACAATGTAGAGCTCTTGGCCTAGGCATCATGCCTTCACTCATTAGCATACCCATCCTAATAATGTGGGGCCTATCCAAACTTAGTACATTGGGTGACACAATTAAGATGGTTGCACCAGCATGTCCAGGTGTATGAGTCAAGAGCTCCACTCAGGGCCTCTGCCGGACTCCCAGTGGGAGTGGGATGCAGCTCAGAGGTGGTGCTGAGAAGACGTCCAAGCCCATGTAGCACTGCCATCACGATTATGCCTGCTCTAGCCCAGACATACACATGGAGGTCCACCTAGAGCACCTTGCCCAGGTTGCCCAAAACCTGGAGCCAGAACTGTCCCCTTGACTAGTGTAACGATGCATACTGGGGTGGGGTGGGATTACAGCAACATGTTGTAGAAAACAGATGTCAGGAAAGAAAGAAATTGGGGCTAGTTTGGAATAGCACACAAGCAAGGAATCTCAGGAATTCAAGATCCCTAGATCCAAAGAAAGAATCAGTCCTAGGCTTCTCTTGGGTGAATGAATACCAGGTCCTAGGGAGAGATCACAAAGTCCAAAAAAGGACCCCCCACCCCAGAGTTCTTGCTGTAAAGATTTTATTTAATTATAATCTGGGTCATTCTTTTGCTCACACAGTGCAACAATGAACAAAAGTGGCCAGATTTTGATTTCAGAAATGCTAATACCTGGGTGAGATCAGGAGTAGCTATAGAAGGAAGGGCCAAATAAAAAAAAGGTTGAAGAGAAATCCCCCCCAACTGTCATGTTGCTTTGATACCACCACCCACAACTGCTGAACAGGGTATGCATTGGGTAGCTATGGAGGAATCACACACACACACACGTGCCTCCCTGGACTCCTTCTGGGAGGAAGGATGGGACATAAAATTTAATAGCAACAACAACATCCTGAAGTCTCACAAACTATAGTACTGCAGCTCAGCTAAATAATCCAAGTGGTCATGCATTAGCTGCATTTAAATATGTACATGAAGCTAAATCTAATGAAATCTCAATGAAATGTATGCTGTTGACTCTTGCAACTGGCTCAAAGGTTTGAAGAAACAAACTAGACTGTTCCCCTTCACCCCTGGCAACCCTTCTGTCAACTATAAGGGTTGTTCCAGACTGGCAAGAATACAAAGTTTTAAATTACTTGTGAGTTTGAGAAAGAGAAAGGTAAGGAGGGGAAGTAGAATTTACCATGGAAATATGTAAGAGTATCTGAGCAAAAAAGAAACAAGAAACAGGTTTGTCTCAAGTAGCCAGAGATACATTTGTCAGTTGAACTCAATAGTAGACAAACTCTAAATATTTTGAACAATATCTATCATGCCTAACCATTGGCCATGCTAGCTAGGGAGTTGTAGTCTGCAACAACAACAACAACAACAACTATTATTATTATTATTTCATTTATATTTACATCTTGCTCTTCATCCTAAAGGAGCACAGGGCCGCAAATGTGGAACATCTACAGGGCTCCACGTTGCCTATCTGGAGTTTACCTAAATTATTAGGCAGACACTCTATTTTCTCTGCCCTTTCCAAAACTGGGACATTTCACAAGGTCACTTCACAAGACCATTTTCTCCCAAATTGCAGACTGCAGTTTCTTCAGGGCAAAACAAGTCATTCAAGGCCTCCATTAGATTGCAGTCAGCAGAGCCACTGCCAAAATTTCCAAATTAGATTCCAGTGATAGCATAGCTCACCGTGATCTGTGTCTCATGACTCATTCACCATAAGCGAACTGCAATTCTGGGACAGAAAAAATTGCAGCCAGCCATGCACATAGCAGTTATTTAATCTGCCTGTGTGTCTAATTTCTTAAGGATAGCAAAAGTCGTTATGTATGTAATCAACATCTTGTTCATGGGATCCACAATATTGCTAAGTCTTAGCTCATTGTCATTATTATTAATTGAATTTATATACCCTTCCTAGAGCCAAAAAAGAAAATCAATCATCTATAAGCTGAGCAGTAAATGAAAATGATATATTTCAAGGGGATATATGAGCTGTGTTAAGGACACTTGAGACTTTATTTGGAGTTCTAGATGCAATCAGGCACCAGCACAAAACCTCAAGTGTCTGGAAATTTAGCAACAAAAAAGAGTCTCATCCAGAAATAATCTGCCTAATATGCCATCTATCCATATGACTCATTTCTGTCTACTGATCATGGAAAAGCAATACATATATTTGATCAAACTCAAACTTTGCTCACAGCAACAGCAAAGGACAGCCCAGCATCAGACACCTGGCACACCCCACTGCCATCTGCTTAAACTCTCCTAATGCTATCCCAACACTGTTATTGAAGAAGCTTCCTAGAATGCTTAGTGTTACCATTTCACTTTATGGCAAAATCTGAGCAAAGCAGTACTCCATCTGGTTTTCCACCAAAGTCACTAATTTCTTTGTAATTATTTGGAAAATAGTTGATGAGTTCTTAAAAAAACAGTCCTAACATAGCAGCTAGGGAAGCATTCATCGGGTGCTTAAGGAAAAGGAAATAGGATGTGGGTTTTAGCAACTGCTCTTCCAAGGTACTTTTTCAAGCAGACATATGGTGGGAGATCAACCATACTAGTCATTCTTTGACTAGCCATTTGTTGATGCTACCCAAACACCAATCGCTATTCTTCTATCTCACTGATCAATCCAGCCAGAGCTGGCATTACTGGGCACCTCCCAAAGCCCATGATCCCACTATCCTGATCCTGCTACCCCTCCTGCCACATGTGTCCTTGTTCACAGAGGTCAGTCCTCTATTTGAAAGATTCCTCTGTTTTAAGGGCTGTTTGATCCAAGTCTGGTTTAAAGGATAAAGAATCTCAAGAAGAGCAGGGGTCTTCAAGTTGCCCATCAACAATTATCACTTGGAAAGCAGACTGAGCAGGCACCCAGGTCACCTGGTCACAGTCTTCCCCACTATGGTGAGATGTACTATAATTCAATTTCAACAATAGTCATTATTTCTCACTTTGGATCTATATGAATAAATCAGCACATGTAATTTCTACACAAATCTGCATCCTCTTTTTTGGTGATGCTTAAGTGGTTACCATATCCTGCTTGAAGTCACTACCTAATCACTGCAACTGAACAGTGACAGGAACCATGTTCTCTCCTGGGTGGCGGAGAAGATGGAGCCCAGCAGGACAGGACAAGCAAATGGCTAGCAGCAACAGCAATGAGGAGGAGGTAGGGATAATAAGGGAATGGTGAAATCATCTTGCCCAAGGCCCATTCCTACCACCACCACCATCACCCTAGGACTGGCACTGACTACAGTGCCATACACCCAGGGCACAGTAGATTAATCAATGTGCCATACTGCAATTGAAACAACACTTTGAAAACGTTTGAAATTTGATGAGTTTTCAAATTTCTCAGTTCGGATTTTGATGTTAAAATACTTATTTCAGAACTTGACACTTTTAGGGGCTGAAACTTGACATCAGCTTTTAAAATCCAACTATTTTCATATGCACTCTCTTCATGTTTAATAAAGTTGACCAAGTTCCACTGAAACTCAAATCAAATCCTGCTAAATATTGCTGCTCAATATTGGTAACTGTAGCAAAAACTTCAAAAGTTGCATACTAATGGTACATGCCAATATCACATATTTCCAAGTTTTTACTGTCAAGTCTTACAAAGCAGAATTTTAAAGGGGATTTTTGTGTGCAAGCTCATTTTAGCTCTGTCTCAAACTAACAGAAGCAAGAACATGAGAAAATAGATAGAAAGGGCTGGTTTAGAAAGAATGCTAATTCTTGTGTTAGCTTGAGATATGTCAAATAATTCAGATATAAACTGTTCTGGGGGTGCACACTTTTGAAGATTTTTTTTTTTTTAAAAGAAAATGGAACAGCAACCCGGCATCTGATGAACTAACGTTACAACAAAAGAAGCTGTTTGCTTTAATGGCATACTGAAAACACTTCGTTTTGCTTAAATTTGTTCTACATCAAATATCCACTTGAATGTCCCCTTAGTTTGGTTAAGCTACGTCTGCTTTAATTACAACTCTGACATGGGAGCTTTACAATTGGTTTAAAGATGCCAAATTTATAGTAGATTCTAGTTTCTCGTCCCTTGCATTTTATTTATTACAGATGTGTAAGCAGTGCAACAAAAAGGGGAAAGAAAAGCCGTCTCTTCTGCTGCAATGCAGGTACACACGTAGGATTTATGCTGTATAGAATGCACTGCAGCAAAGGTTTCTGGAAATGTAATTTAACCCTTCATAGTTGTTTCTCTTTCTTGCTGGTATAGTGTTTAATGCCATCTCTTTCAAGTCTCTGAACCATCTCTCTGACCCCAGTTCAGCTATCAGAATCATCTTACTGCTGTCTTTTTTCCTTTTTTGGAGTGTGGGGAGGGGGCAGAAAGCCTACTCAAAGTCTGTGTTTGTGACTGGGCCTGGTTCATTTAGCTTGTTTACCACCATCCCAGCTCCTGGTCAGTTCAGTATGAAAAAAGGACAACAAAAAAATGACCTATACTATGAGATTAGAAAAAATGGGGCAGGAGGAGGTGTGGGGACATCTCTCTCTCAGCCCACATTTCTTTTAACTTTTTAACCCTGCCTCACCTTCTCACCATAGCTTTGCAAAGCCCTGACACTCAAGCATTTTTAAAGAATATCTAGATACATCCCTCAGCCCCCATATTGTATAGTTTGCTGTGCCATGAGTTATACTGGTCTGTTCTTTGTTAACTGAATTCACAGATCCCTTTTTTCAGCTGAGCAGGGTATATTAGATTGCCTGAACACTTTCCATTAATACTGGGTGGTACTAAAGTCCCCTCACTCCCACTTCCCTTGTAAAGTGGGATTGTCTAAGAGACACTCTTCGTGTAACTTGTGCATAGGTCGAACTGCCTCCACCAGATTAGCTATCCTAAACCCAGAAATCCAGATTTACCATAATGTTCATGTATAGTTTATTAGGGTTTTCACATAATTACAAAGAAAAACAGCACGATCCCTTATTCCCTCCCCACCCACCGCCTCCCAGCTCCCCTACCTCTCTCTGCTCTCATGCCCTTTTTCTTTTTGGTTACAACATTTTAATGATGTTCAGTTGTTTGGCGTGTTATGCAGTGTATGCAGGTTGTGCAGGATTCATATATTCAGACAAGGCTTAAGATAAATGGAAGTCTATATTCCACTGGAGTCCCAGATCAGCAACTGTTGAGTTGGAGAAGCATCCATCCCTGCATTGCAGTGTGCCTCCCACTTCGTTCAGTTATGGGTTTTACTCATTGAAGAGTTCCAAAAATGCACTCCAAATCTCTTGGAAGTTTGGTTTTTTAAGCAGTTTATGGGGAATTTCCTCATGGGCTGCTAGCTGCAGAAGGTCTTGCTTCCAGTTTTCTGAGCTTGGTGTGGCTTGGGCTTTCCCATGTTGATAGGCTGGTGGAATCATCCTTTTGATGGTCCCTTGATGGGTCCACTCTCTTATAAGTAACCAAGTAGTGTGTGGACAGAACAGCCAGAGGAGACTGTGATCAAATAAGGCTCTTTTAATCACCTCTAGGTTTCTACCTGAGCCACTCCCTGTGGGGTGATCTTTAGCTGGCCCTTGACACCCAGGAGACACGAGTGGGGATTTGAACTCACAGACTCTGGACTCCCAGCCAGGCTCTCCTCCCCACTGTGCTATACCAGCTGTATTTTCATTTCCAGGTTTCTACTTCAACTTATTAAAGGAATCAAGGTAAAGTCGTTAAAGATATCAGAAACTGCATAAAAAGAAATGAAGTTTAAACAAAAAAACCTCTAATCCTAACACAATCACTGCATTAACTCAGTGAGTTACAGGAAGCTTCCTCATCCTCAGTCAGGGAATTGCATAGGACCCACAGAGAGTGCGTGAAGAAGCAGAGATCCCTTGGGCAATGGACACCAGGCCTTGCTCAAGCTATCTGCTCTTACAAAGTGTTCCAGAAGGATTATGAATTGGTAAGGGAAAAACCAGCAAGCAATTACATAATATTCTGGGGCTTGCCAGATCCAGTAGATGACAATACATAACATCTTCCTTAGCTCATGCTTTACATTAGGAAGAATCTTCCTTTAATTTCTATCAGACAAGTTTAACACAGAGTGAATACATCCTTGTGGGTATTGAAGCAAAGTGCCTATGTGCTTGTTTGCCTTGCCCTCTTGAAAGGAGAGGTTTTAGCAGACATAATATTTTCAAAGAACAGAAGGTTGGAGCGCTGGGCTTGGGTCTCATCAGGGCTGGTATAGCAGTTACTAATTATCTGAAGAGCCCTCTTACATTGGGCCAGACCCACTTTATTGCTAATATGCCAGGACAGTAAAAATTCTCATTTTAAAGCTAAAAACTCTAGGCACACTTGCAGGACATTAGAAAGCCCTGCCCAATTTTTCTTTTTAACTAATGTTACAGGATAAATCAGTATATTTTCATGAGGCTATGGATACAACCCACAGGGCTGCCACTGCAGATAAAAGCACATGATGCAATGACCAATCAACATAGATGAATAAGTCTATGAATGAAGAGGGCACAGCCTATCCCTAACAGTGGGCATGAGACTACATCCAGGAACATTCAGCCCAAGTGCTGCCACTTGAGCAATTGTAATACCTGGGATTCCCAAGGATGGGATGACAATTATGCAACTGGTGCCAAAGCTCTGCCACGCTATTATATCATATATACGTGCGTGCGTATTACACATACATATACATGCACACACACTTATTCCAATCCTACTCCTTACTTCAGTTGGATCCAAGTATCTCTCAAACTACTGCTTTTGTCATCACTTTTCCCAAAACAGTATATATAGTTATATACCCTATATATAATGTGTTCATACTATGCATGGGATGCAGAGCATCCCACTAGATAGGATGCTAACAATTTACAGGCAGGAACTGTGCCTATACTAGTGACATAGCAATAAAGCTGAAGTTCACAAATGACGCTCCCTCCCAGAAAAAAACACCAATGCCATTTCTAAACTAAAACTTTTATTCATTTTCTTTTTAGGTCCACAGTCACTGCAGCCACATACACAAAATATGCTAACATATCCCTGGAATACTCAAGATATTTGCATTTTTAAAACAATCAGTAAGTACACAAGGTTTACCTCCTACTTCTCCATTTCCAACCCTTCCCGGAAATGTAACCTCGCATTGGATTATTTCTTCGTTAGTATACAGCCAGGAGAATGGCTGTATACTATAGCCAGCATGGATTTTTTGCATTCCGCAATGTTAAATTGAAAATACCACCCATGTCATTCTGATGCTTCCCATATGCTCATTTCAAAACAAAATGTTACAAGTAGTCCTGAACTCAGAAACGCTTGCTTAACAACCCTCTAAATTTCCATGGCAATATACAAATCAGTCAGAGAAAATAGAGAGTTCACAGTCTAAAAAGAGAGAAAAAATTCAGAGCCCTTTTGGACTTTTTTCTGACAAGAGTTCTTATAAATTAATTAAAAATCAGCCATGTTCACTGAGTAGCTGTAATCCTATTACTAGGATTACTAGGAGCCCCATGCTCTGACCTTCAGCTTCTGCAGTTTAAAAGTTAAAAAACTGTCTGGCTGATTTTTAATTAATTTAAGACATTTTACATTAAACTCAATGATAATGTCAGGCATGCACAGTAAGAACCAACTGTCAGTATCATTGCTTTTCAGCATTTCCCCCACCTCTTTATTCTACAGCAGGCACATGTAGCCTCCCACCAAAATTTAAACCAAAGCTGTCACTGGCCACATCCACACCAGGCCTTTATTTCACTTTGGACAGTCATGGCTCCTCTCAAAGAATCCTGGGAAGTGTAGTTAGTGAAGAGTGCTAAGAGTTGCTAGGAGACACCCTGTTCCCCTCACAGACCTTCAATCAGAGTGGCTGACTGTTAAACCAGTCTGGCCACTGGAGCTGCATTGGTGGAATACAAGTCTCTTCTCAGCACCCTTCACAAACTACATTTCCCAGGATTCTTTGGGGAAAGCCATGACTGTCTCAAGTGAAATAAAGGTCTGGTGTGGGTGTAGCCCCCTGATTAGGCAAGCTCAGCAGCTGTGAGTCTGGCTTTTAGAACACTGACAGTTGGTTCTTACTGAGCATGCCCGACATTATCATTCAGTTCAATGCAAAATTTCTTAAATTAATTAAAAATCAGCCAGACACTTTTTTAACTTTTAAACTGCAGAGGATGAAGGTCAGAGTATCCTGCAGAGGATGAAGGTCAGTAATAGGATTACAGGTACTCTGTGAACATGGCTGATTTTTAATGAATTTCAACAAATCATGAGAACTCTGACAGAAAAAAGTCCAAAAGGGGTCTGGGTTTCCCCCCTCTTTTTAGAATTTGAACTCTCTGGTCTCTCTGACTGTTTTGTGTATTGCCATGAAAATTGTGAGGGTTGTTAAGCAAGTGTTTATGAGTTCAGGACTATAAGTTTTGAAAGGTTTTGTTTTGAAATGAGCTTATGGGAAGCATCAGAATGGTATGGGGGGTATTTTCAATTTAACATTGCAGAATGTGAAAAATCCACACTGGTGATGGTATACAGCCACTCTCGTGGCTGTATAAACAGTGGGAGGTGAAATATATTCTAGGAAAATTCTAGGTGTGCTCAATGTTTTTAAATGACCATGCCCACCTTTTCTTAAGTGGAGTGGTTTAAACATAGCAGGCTGAAAACATGCACCTTGGGTAGGCCAAGTTTGTTTTTCCCCAACAGCCAGAGTCATTGCTTAAGTAGCAACATATTGTAATTAGTCTGATTTTACATCAAACTGCAGTTTCAGATTCAGCTGTTAATGCACCCAAAATAGAAATAGAACATAACCTCCAATTTGAAACACAAAAGGCCGTCTTCACCATCATATGACATTCACCAATAAAAAGGCTTTGAAATTAATAAAAATAAATTTGATACTGATTTCTAGGATGAATAATGAGGGAAATAAAATTTTATAGATTAGATTCTCTGTAGAAACAATAGTAACTCAGAAAAGAAGCAAAGTAAGAAGAACACCAACAAACATACAAAAATGTAATTCTCCATCTTTGTCACCACTCACCATATGCTCAGAGGCACATATTACCAAATTCTTCCAAGCTACACAGGAAGTGGATTGGACTGTGAAAGACCAACCCAAATTGTGTTTGCATTTTGACAGATTTGTAGGCAGTACAGCATCTCAGAGAGGAGGTCAGCTCTCATGCTCTCCTGGTGTATTCACCTCTCCAATTTCCCTGCTTTTTAAAGTTTGATAGAAATATCTGTGGGCTATAGGTATGTTCTTAAACTGCAAGGTTTTTTGCCTATTAGTGAATTGACTATACATGTATTTACTGTGCTAAGCCTGTACTTGTCACTTAGCACTGAATAGGTTTTTTAAAACCCCAAATAGGATGGCTCCCTCTGCTTTTATCCACTACACTGGAATGGAATATTGTCCTCAGTCCTTGAAAAACAGCTTTCGGAAGATGATACAAGAAGGGGCCAGAAATTATATCAAGGAACATTTTTAAAACAAAAGTTTAGTATCACATTCTCTTAGGGCATCACTGATTTTGCTCCATCTTTCTTCTTACCATCACATCTATCATAATAAAATATTAAAATATTTGATCACTTCTGTACATTTTGCTACTAGAGAACACTTTTGAAGATGAAAAATAAATCAATGCCTCAGAAAGTGCTCAGTTGGATACAAATGCATGACCTGGATTATCAACAAAAGAAAATTATTTTTACCCAGGACTGACTTATCTCCTTGGCTGTATGGAACCTTTTTTCCCTTAGTAAGGCTTGTAATCATCTCAATATTACAATACTCTTCTATTTGCCCCACATTACATTTTCTTTCCTTGCTGCACACAGTGTTCAGGTCACTTTGTCAGCATGTTGCTTCTAATGGTTTGGACCCCTTTACATGACCTTCTCAAATGGGACCCACTTGCTTGCACTGACTTTAAGCTGCAGCTACTACTACCAGAAGGGGTAGGTGTACACATGGTGACAGCCTGCATATAATTTTGAACAAAATCAGGAACTTACATATATGCACAAGTTGAGGACTGTACCCACATCAAGAACAGATGCATCCATGGGAAAAAAAATATGCAAACAGGAAATATAGGGTGCTTCTTTAAAGTTGCACCAGAGAAACTATAAAAAGTTTCAGTATTAAGAGTTTCTAAAATCTTTTTCAGATTCTGCATAAATATCAACCATAAATAAATATTAATCATTAAGAAACTAAAACTATAGCAAAACAACACACACCTCCAACAAACTGTGGAAACTGAAAGAGAAGTCACATTAAAAACCCCCACCTTATTGCCTTTTATCTATAAGTAAACACTTGGGAAAGGGAGGGGAGGGGATCATTTCCAAAAGATCACAACATAGTCAAGTCTCCACTGGAATTAGTATTTAATCTGAATAGTTTAAATTATATTTTCAGAGATAGGGTTGTATTCAACAACTCACAGTACACTCACTGGAATTAATGAACTTAAGTCAGTCATGTTTATTAACTTCAATGAATCTATTCTAAGGGAGCAATCCAACTGGCATATATGCCAGGCGAAGGCGATACAGGATGTGGCAGAGGAGGAAGGGCATTGGCATAGCCAGGCTGCACCGATAGAATTCCTCCACCACCACCACCACGGGCATAGCCACAGTGCAGCCAGGAAACTCCACTGTCACCTGGGGCCAGAAGAGCCCAGCCAGCTCAACCAAGACTGGTGTAATGGAGCCAATGGAAAGCCCCCAAAAAGGGGCATTCTGGGGGGTGTCAGGGGCAGAACCAAGGGGAGGGGAACTTACACTGCATCCTGAGCTCATTCAGCTGGGTCTTGCAGCCCCCATCCTGGCAGCCGATACACCAAAAAAAGAGGTGGCAGAAGAAAATGTTTTCCCCCCTTTCTGCCAGGGTCTCCTGGTGCTGTCAGCATCCTCCCCTGTCACCAGGTCCTGAATGCAGGTAGAATGTGGTGGCCCCTTCGGCCAGCTCCGTTTCCTCCAGCCTCTGCCAAGTTGGATTGTACCCTTAGTGGACTAGCATTGAATACCACCCTTAAGTTGAATGTTTTACTGGAAGCTTCTTTTTTTTGGCAAATGTTTTGCTGGTGGTGTACCCCAACAGGTGTAGTGATTAAGAGCATCAGGCTAGGACTGGGGAGACCTGAATCCAAACTCCAAAGCAATTATGAAGTTTATAGTATCATGACTAAGCCAGTCACCATTTCTCAGTCCTACCTCACAGGGTTGCTATGAGGATACATGGAGGGAAGATGAAAGAAGGGAGGGAAGAACAACATATACCACCTCCGTGAAGAAAAGGTGCGATAAAAATGTAACAAATCAAATACACTGCAACCTTGTTTCAAAATGCATAGAATGTGTGTGTAGAAAGACACACTATGTTAACAGCCTCAATTAAAGAAGATAATCCCTCAGGTTTCTTGATGCCCAAAAGAGAGACAAACAAAATATTTTTATTTCACAGTCCATCCACAGAAGAGGTGTGGGACAGAAGAGGGTGTCCCATTAAGGTAAATTGTCTTGTAAACTCTCGTGACAATGGCATAAGAGAAGGCTGCTTCATTCATATTACAACTCATCCTCAAGGATATATGATCTGTATTATATAAACAGGATGGATAAAGTAACTGGTTAAATAAACAGGCTATGCAGGCTCAAGATAAGCCTTGAGAATTTTGAATCCAAATAGTGACCACAGGAAGCAAGTTGGCATTTTGCATATATGTTCTCACAGATCCTCACAAAAGTTTTTTGTTGCGAGTAAGCTTTGCGTTGAAATCAAGTATTTTGCAGAATATATTAAGAGGAAACACATGGCGCCTCTATTGATGAGACAAACCAAAATGAGTAGCAATGGTGCCAGATCCTCCAAGCCACACAGACCACAGTCCTGCCTTGAAAAACCACACTCTAATTTTCAGTTAATTCAGGTGGAACATTATCCCTGTGTCCAAAACTAGATGTAATAGAATTCTAATGATGCCTTTTGTAGGGCTGTGAGACATCCTAATTAGCCAGTGCCTGGAGTGCAGCCAGTCCCTTGTTTTAAAACACAGACAATAACTTTTCATTAAGTGCATTGCATATCCCAGCTATACAGCTATATTCCCAACAGAACAACATAAAACATTTTTCACGCCATTATACATGATGTGACCCTCACCCTAGACTTATTTCTGAAATGCACAATAAAAGCAACATTGTTCTATTTACTATGCCACACACACACACAAACCCCACTCTCTACAGGCATCTTTTCGTGATAGTCAGCTAGAAAAATACTGAAACACTGCAAAACCTGGCCTGGAGAAATCTCAGGAAAACGTATGTGCCTTCTTCGGGGGCAACTGCAGGAATGAGTATCAAATTTGGCTGAAAAAGCATTACAAGAAACAACAGCAATATTTTAAATACCTTGAAGAAACAGGACAATAGTCACCCATGTTCATTAGAAATATGAGCAGCAATAGTGAAGTCCCCAGTCCAGAGGGCACTATATAGAACCACCAACGTACATGATAACTTTTGATAAATGCATTTACATAGTTATTTTCATGAACTTTTAGTAATGGAAAAATCATTCAGTCCTCACTAGCGTGACCACCACATAAAGCAATCTGAGTAGCAGCAAGATAAGAATGATGAATTCAGTACTTGGACTTATAGGATTCCTGTGATTTGGCAAAAGACAACAAATATTTATCAGCCCCAAATACTAATCAATTGGCAATCCCTACATTTTGCAAAAGAACAGTCATCATATTTATTTCTGACACACAAACACATACTGTTTCCAGCTCCATTGCTACAAGTGAAGCATAAGGAGATGTGATAGCACAATGCCAGTTATTTCTGACAATCTGCTGAAGCAGCTGGAGCTCTCTTTTCCAGTACTCTGGCATAACCAGTTCCTGATGTCATTCTATATTATCGCAGCTCTTCAGGTTGCTGACTAAGGCCCAAAGATGACACTGTGAACCTGAAACTTCTAATATGGCAGTCAATTTTGAGAGATATTTAAAAACTAAATACACTTTTGCTTGCTTTGAGTAGTGCACTACATTAAGGTTTATTCACAGCCAAACTAACTCCAATAATTCTGAAGGCTACTTGTATGAACATTTATCCAGCAGGAAGATACCCTGGACCATTGCTTGCTGAATCTATCACCTTGCATTGGTAACAGAGGACCAAAGCATGTCAATAAGGACTACCGCTCTGGTCTCTGGAAAACAAGTGCAAGGCAAAACTACTTTCTGCTTTGGTTTTAGTCATTTTCAAGTGCTAACTTTGTAAAGCTAGAGCAAACGGCTGCTTGAAGAACTGCCCAGCCACAATTAGTATATATCGTGGGGAAAAAAATTAATCTAACCATATTGGAATACAGGAAGACACCTTGGCAATGTATCTAATAATCATTCTGGAAGGTAACCATAGCTTCTGAGATTCCACTCATATATTTCTGATGGACAGAGATGAAAGAAGAGATGTCAATTATGTCCCCATCCCCTCCCATCCATGTGTTACTTCTCCCTCTGCTGGAATTTAATTTGCAAGCTTCTCAGGGCAGGGCATGCCTTTGTACATATACTAGGCATGTGGAATGCATTGTTAGGTGCATTGATGGTACTGCTACCACCAACAACAACACAAGAGAACTGGTTGGCAGACTCAAAATTCCAAGAAGGAAGACTGCCAGTTCCCTCCCCTCACAATAGTTGCCATATACATAATCTGCCAGAATCTTCTCCACTGTCCAAGTGAGGCCCACCTGGTGCTGACACTGACATCTTTTCAGCACAAGGTTAAGACATTCTTCAGTTCCCAGGCATTTGGTAGAATATGATCCAGCTTTGTCATGGCTTTATGTTAGTGTCACTCTGGCTTCTTTTTTGTTATAGTTTATGTATCAATTTATTGAATTTTAATGGTGGTTGTTTCTAACAATTTTGTATGTTTTGACACTTAAATGTAAGTTGCGTATAAACTGCCCTGTGTTAGGCAGCTAACAAATTAACATACGGTACAATACAACAAATGTCAGCTATAGGAATTTGATTTCAATGTACAATATACATAAGGTTGTCTCCTTACATACATCTTCAACATGCTGATGCAATGAGCCTTGTTCCCCTCTGAGCAAAGGATAAAGTACCATGCCAACTCAAACATCATCGCTTCTGTTGGCTCAGGGAAAAGATTTCTGTAATTCAGTCACTCATTGTTCCTCCCTAATAAGGATAGGGGATATGTTTGACTCAATTTACATTTAAAAGCAAATTTTCCTAATTCATACTTTTTGAAACAATATGAGAACCAAAATACAAGCATCCTTTGAAATTTGCACTTCTCTGAATTTTGCAGTTCTCTGTCAAGTAATGTGTACAAAAATGCATATACTAGGGTAAAAATGTGCATTGAAATACATATATTGGTGAAAATAACATTAAAATGCATTATAATGGTTTACAAAAATATGTAATTATGCAAAACTACATACAAAATGGATATATTAGATGAAATTCACATTAAAACACTGATAAAGTTTGGTTTTTTTAATAGTTTTATTTACAGTGGTAAATGCAAACAGTCTTAGGTTACGACTGTATAATTTGCAATGTTTTTGCTTTGTGTCCTCATTAATTCACCATTGTCCATATGACATTGCAAGCTAGTCCGGATTTTCGCATTCACAAATCCGCATTAGAAATACCATCAAAACCCAGATATGCTTTCCTATAGCATTAATCAATTGCATTAACACCCGTGTGATTGGATGCGATGCCACAGACTTTCCTGCAATAGGTAGTCCATGAGCGTTCCTCCATCATATGCCAAGCCCCCTGTCTCCTTTCTCCCATATAGCCAGTTGCATCTCCAGTACTGAAGTTGGATCCACTTTCTGTCCAGACCTCTTCCTCCTTCCATAAAGTTCAGTCCTGCTTCTGATACTGAACTGGGATACCTCCTTCTTTTGGCTTCTGTGACTGTATTGTATTGGTGTTTGTTTTTTTAAAAAAACACTACTATTTTGTGATCAAATGTAAAATCAAATGTTTAATGAATAATATTTCCTCTTAAAAGCTAGCTTGTGATATTACTCAAACAATTCATTGAAAATATGAAGTTTAAAGGAGGAGGTTTTTAACTGAGCTTCCTTGGGCTGACAGGGGGAAGGGGGGGGAGAGGAGCAAGTTCTAGTACTTTAAAGTGGCATTGATCTTGCAGCCCATCCACCAGCAGGCAACACCTCTCTTTTCCTGCCCAACAGCTGATGGGGATGGGAGGGGGAGCCAAACATATCCCAGAGGCAGGCAGGTGTGTGTGCGTCTCTCTCTCTCTAATCTGGGTCCTCCCTTTGCTAACTTGAAACTGAATTACAGACAATCTCTTGGATCTAATATAATTTGGGAGGAGGAATGAAGAGGAGATCTGGTGGGTGCACTGGGCAGAAAGAAAGCCCTTTCAAAACGGTTACAGCAGGAGATAGTGGGAAACAAATTGAACTCGGAAGGGGATTTGCCTCCCAGTTCACCACATTCAATGGAATTGGGAATAACCAGCGGCTCCCACCCTCAGTATGCACTATGTTATTTGTTAATAAGCCCAGATACTTATTTTGCTTGCCCTTGGGGGGTCCATTAACTTTGCTCTTTTGCACATTCACAAACCTGCACATGCGTGGGAATTACATTTCTGCACTCTTTTTTTTTTTACAATAATTTTTATTCAAATTTTCATAAAACATACAAAACAAAATCATAAAACATTCAAAGACAAAAAACAAAACAAAACAAAAATGATTAAACAAAAATAAAATAAAATGTTGACTTCCCATTTGTCGCAGATCAAATCAGTTATAGGTCTACAATATATAACAATCCTGTCTCTTAAATTATATTATAAAATCACTTTCCTCCAGTAGTTATCTTAATTAATCATCAAATCTCATAAACATTACTTTATTCTTTCCACAAAAAGTCAAAGAGAGGTTTCAATTCTTTAAGAAATATATCTATCAATTTTTCTCCTAATAAACATGTCGATTAATCCATCTCGTTAATAATAATAATAATCTTATTGTCATAACCATAGTCCAAATAAACATATTGATTAATCCATCTCATCAAAATCTGTTAGGTCCAATAATTTCAATAGCCATTATTCCATTATCCATATTAATTCCATCTTCCATCTTCAATAGTCCTGTTAAGTCCAGTAATTTCAGTGTCCAATCTTCCATTATCAGTATTCCATAATAATCTTGCTGTCATAGCCATAGTCATATAATAAGAGTCTGATGGGAATTTCCTCTCTCCCAAATATTTTCTTGCCATCAATTCTGAATAAGTTGCTGAAATATTGTTGTAAAGTCATATCTCTGTTCTTCTTTTTTACAAAATGCACTGGCTCATCTCTTGAAAGTTTTTCCATTGTCACATGGCTGCTGTTAGTTCCATAGATTTTCTCTATATCAAGCTCCATCACGTCATTCCAGTCCAGAAGATTATCCAAGCCATTGATAACTTTATCTCTAATATCTTCATTAATTTCTTCAGAGATAACGTTAAATTCCAAACAGTAGATTTTATTTCTAAAATCCATAAACTCCAGATCTTTTTCCAATTCCACATTTGTTCCAATCTCCAGGGCTTGTATCTTCCCTTTATTTTTTCTTTTCTCATCTCTGATCTCATTCTCCTCTCTCACAGGATCCCCTATTTCTTTAAGCTCCTGCGTCATTTTGCTCAGTTCAATTTTCAGCTCCTTACTGCCCTGTTGCAGGGTTTGTTTCGTTATCTCAATCTCATCCATTATTTTCTGAAACGTAATTACTTCCAGATTCTCAGCCACTTTCTTGATTGCCATTTTTTAAAACCACGAAAACAAAGCAAAACAAAAATAAAGAAGAACCACTTCTTATTTCAGCAACAATTGGGTTAATATTCCAGGCTTGATGACATCACAGTATAAACAGAACAGCCTGCCTTATCTCTCTATGTTCAAGAATACAAAACAAATTTAGTTCCCAGCATCAAAACAGTTAGCGGCGTCGTGAAGAAGCAGATTCGTCAAAATAAAATAGACCAAAAAGAGAATAGTCCCAGACAATATAATGTTCCTCGGAATAGAAATCCCTCTTCTGTGTATATCTTTAGAATGCACTTCCAGGACAGCTTTTTGCAATAGAAACAGAGATAAGCTGTTAATTTTGTGAATAACAGAGAAGAGTTATAACTCACCCAGAAGCTCTTTAAAGCTGATTAAATTGACAAATCTCTTTTTGCTGCAACAATTTAAACCAAGTAAAAAAAATAATAGAAAGAAGGATGCTTGCCTGTTAGTCTGTTTTCTCTTTGAAGAAAAGATAAACGTATCGCATTAAACAGATAGAGCTTGTTCGGAAGTCCGTCCGGCATTGCTGGCTGGACCTTTTCTCATAAATCAATGAAATCCAGTCCTCCCAACAAAAACAGGCTTTTGAGGTTGATTTCTGCACTCTTATGGACCATTCACTGAAAAGGGGTGGACTTAGGGGAGTGGCCAATGCTTAGGGGGAAAAAGCCCACATGTACGGATGTTTGAAAATCGGGTTTTCACAATACAAATCCAACCACAAACAGGGCATGTATGGATGTCGAGGCCAGCAACTGAATATGAAAAACATGGGGTTTGCAGTTAGGTATGGATGGGCCCTTACTCAAAAGAATCCCTTACTTCCTCCCCCAGGCATTCCATGTGTATGTATCATTCACAAAGAGGTAAGTTATTTAAGAAGTCATGTGTAAGTGTTGTGGTCAATTGTAGACTTTAGTTAATGTTCATTGTCTCAGCATGTTACTCTAGAGATTGCCATGAGTTGACAGAGGTGTCCTAAACATCTTGCCTCTAGTATGTTGAATAAAAAGGTACTGCATTTCCTCAAAGTCATCTTTGTTTGATGTTTATTTTACAGCCTTAAGTTGCTTAGAGAGTTTTTCCATAAGTGCAATGGTCCATATTTCTCATACCATACCTCCGTGTCAGATTAGCAGCTCTCTTCCAATTTTGAGCTGTCTAGCAGCTACCATAAAAGGGTTAATAATTCTTTAAACGATAAATCCTTTAAATCTTCAGTAAACAAGATCAGTAATGTTAGCCTGGGATCACAAGGAACGACTTTACCTGTAATAAAACTTACTTTATCTATTAAGCAGCTCCAAAACTGTTGAACGTTTTCACAGGTCCACCACATGTGAAAATAAGATCCCAGTTGCTGGCAACCTCTCCAAAATAGTGGGTTTAATCGTAAATTTATTGGATTTATTTTTCAAAAACTGCATCCTAATGTGGAAAACTAAACTTAAGATTGGTATAATAAGAGATACCAGCATTGGCGGATTCAATCTTCCCTACCCACCCATCCTTCAAACATTTTAATAAAAGCATGGTTAACATTCCCAACAACGTTATCTTTGTAACAGATTAAAATTCCCTGTGGTAATGGCAGGGCTTACAATAATCTTGTTAACTTTGTGAAAAGTGTGCAATAAAGCAAATCAAAAATCTATATAATGGGGTCTTGTACTAAAGGAAAATTTATAGCTCCAGGAAAAGTATGATCAATCTTATTATAGAAGGGTGACCATGATAAATTTTCACTAGCTTGGGTGACCAAAAAAACATTAGGGGAGGGGGGAGGATTTCCTTTTAACTTTCTTCACCAAGGAGAGAATCATTGATAGATACAAGATCAAAATGTTCTCATTTGCAAATGGGAGAAGGTGTCTTTCATCTGCTTCTGCAAGGTTACTGGGTCAGATTTTATAAAACCCTGGCACTGAGATAAAGAAAAAACCCATTGATCACACATTGCTTCTGGGGAATTGGCTGTTTGATACTTTGTGAAAGAGATAAGCATACAACTATTAACTCTGAAAACAAGCAAAACACATTGATATTTTATCAAGTCTTCAGTTGGAGACACAGAAAGCCTTAATCATTCCATAGTCCCTGTGACACCAAGTTTTCTTAGCCACCCCCCCCCCGTTTTTCCCTCTTGCCAACATGCTTTCTGTTGCCTGTTTACACTAACCATTTTTTGTGGGGAGCAGCATGATTTAAGAGCAAGGCAGTAGCCCTCTTCAGCCGTTCATCTCTCATGTAAAGTAAATATGCAAGGGGGGGGCTGTAGGGATGAGTGTGCAAACTCTGCCCCTGACACCATTCCAATCACCCTTCATGAGTTGGAGGACAACTGTCCGAAACAGAGAGTCTCTTGTATTTGTGGAGGCTCCCCGCACATTTCAGTATCCTGGAAAATCAGGTGAAACAGGTTACAGAACTAGTTATGTAAAGAGAAGCCATTCTTTTTGAGCAAGCAGAATGCCCTCACCTTTGCAAATCTTCTCAGATAACTTCCTGAAAGCAGCAGCATTCAGTTTAAGGAAATTACCATGTGGAGGAGGGAGCAGGCTCTCTGTGCTGGCCCCACCATCAGTGCCGTAATCCCTGCAGGCTGTACCCACAGACCTTCAGGTGTTGGGTGGTAGAGGGTCTCAAGAGGAAATGTGCATGTGTTTGGCTGATGAAGGTCAGGGGAGGGCATTGGGGGAACCGCTAGCATGCATGACCTTGTTCTCGATTCCACACCACACATTTTTGGAACCATGGAGAATAGCTTTTGAAGCCGGACAGCAGATGACATAAGGGAATAGCTTTTCTCTCCACAGGTTCACTCATTTCCCCAGTGTTCTTTGTAGAGCTCCATGTAAAAGACAGCCTCCAGAATTAAGTTGCCTAGTTTGCTAGATAAAAAGAAGGAATAGTAAGCATTTTACAGTTTACTGGAGGAAAGTCTTGCCACC
Organism: Rhineura floridana; assembly: GCF_030035675.1. Classification (NCBI taxonomy): domain Eukaryota; kingdom Metazoa; phylum Chordata; class Lepidosauria; order Squamata; family Rhineuridae; genus Rhineura; species Rhineura floridana. The sequence continues at coordinate 86,786,110 of NC_084482.1, read as the reverse complement.
TAGACAAAAGACTGCCCTCTTCAAGAAGCTACTAAAATATGAATTGCTGAGACATACACCATTTTCTTTACTTAATTGCCCCTTAAGGAACCCACCATTGATTTCATCCAAGAGTACCTATTACAGTGGACTTTAATCAGTGTATGAATATCTGTGTTATACTGAATTCCCAAGCAGTGTATATGCATTCATCAGTGGGCAACTGCTCACTAACAAGAACTAATATTTTACAACTGAAAAACACTCACCATCCAACACCTTAAATCTATATCTGCTGCTCTGTGAGAAGAGTGTGATACAAGCTTTAACATTCCAGCCTTCATTTTATTCACAAGGGCCCATGCTAAAGGCATTTTTTCTGCAATTATGTGCAGAAAGCCTGAATTATTTTTGGTCAGCTTCCATAGATTTTCCCTTTCCCTGCATTAAAATGACAATTTAGTTTGCTATTAATATACTTCAATTAGAAGCGGGGAAGCTAATATCCTCATTGGGTTTTACCAGATTGGAAATATTCTCATTTCACAGCCCAGTGGTCATTGAGAGGCATTAGAGGATTCCCCACAAGTGAGACTAAAACACTTATTAAACTAGCTTTGCATACCAGACACCATGTTTTCCTGCACTTGATCGCAACAACTATACTACTTATACTCAGTTTATGGATAAAAGAAATCAAGAGGGTCAAACTGCACATGACATTAATGAAGTGGAGTTTCCTAACAATTTCTTTAAAAATTATTAAGTTACCTTAGCCTTTGACAGTTACATTATTTTCCTTTGGGGGGACACCTCTTTTGCTGCATTTATATTGTTCTGTTCCATTTGGAATGATTTTATGTATTTGTATAACTAACAATTTTATCTGTTTTTATGTTTGTATTTTCTATTGCTGTAACCCTCCCTAGGACTTTATGGTGAAGAGCGGGTAAGAAACCTTATAAATAAATACCTAGACCACAATCTGTAACCAGGGACCCCAGCTGCTTCTAGACCTTTGCAAGAAAAGATAGGTGAACAGCCATTCATTTACAGGGAGCTAAAAGCAACATGGAGGAGGGGTGACATGGAGAACCATGGAGAACCATGAAAGGGTTATGCTGACTTTTCTTTCCCCCCTTCTCCAGGATTTCCTGGGCCTTGTATACTCTATGTAGATTGCGGCCCCTACATTCCCTTCCAACACCACCTCCAGGCATTCTGTTGGAAAGAACTGCTGCTTATGTGCATATATTGCCAATATGAAGTTATTTTGAATCTAGTCTTGATTTAAGATGTATTCATTTAAAGAGATTTTTAACCCACCTTTCAGACTTTCTGCCCTCACAAGGCATTTTACAACAGTTATAAACAGTTCAAAAATCATAATTATATAATTATCAAACATTAAAATAACCTTTAAAAAATAGGAGCTGCTAAAAAAACCTTGTGCACCTTGACTGAACCAACTTGCAGCCTAACCTACCTCACAGGATTGTTGCAAAGATAAATGGGGAAAGGAGAACCCAGGAAGAAAAGTGACGTGCGACTATATCATGTCATATTCACTAACTATGCAGTGAGGGGTGAAAGCATGCACAGAGGCAGCCCCTCATTGCTTTAACTGTAATATTCCACAGTCCTGATATTTTACAGCAAATTACAAAAAAGCACAAGTGCACGTGCACACACAAAATACTCTTAAGCATGTGCTATTTGACTGAACTAACTCCTAGCCTAACCTACCTCATAGGGTTGTTGGAAAGACTCTACATACACACACTGGAGATGTAAAAATATTAACACCTCATATAATATTTTATTGTGAAAACAGTTGGTCATTGCAGAACATTTTTTTTAAAAAATAGTATTAATTTGCTGCCAAATAATAGCAGTGACATCTAAGTAAGCCTTCCCTAATTGCCTTAAAATAGTGTGTGGGGAGGGGAGTGAGAATGATTAACAACACAATCCTATGCTAGGTCTATTCAAAAGTCCTGTTGATTTACAGCATAATGCTAACCATGTCCCACTGAATTCAGTAGGGTTTACTCCCAGGTATGTGGCATTAGGATTGCAGATTTACTCCCAGAAAAGTGAGCATAGGACTAAAGGCTCATGTGGGGAAGATTTTCAAAACAGGCTATGAATTAGACAAATAAACTGCCCTGTGAAGTAGCCCAGGAAAATTTAAACTTATGTTTAGAAACCTATAACACATTGTAATGGCATCATAAGCTGCATATACACTTTTTATTTCTGTTCAAAACTTATTTGATAGATAAAATGTATAATATGTATTTTTGCAAATAATTTTTAAAAATCCTGCATGTACACTGAATGAAAGATGGAGAGATGTCGGCAGAGTGGTGGTGTAGAAACCTCTTACTTTTGTATGGCTAGAATGTAGCCTACTGTACCAAAAGCCAGGAGTCACATCCATTCTCTGCCCACTTTTGCCTCTGGTCTGATCCACCCTTAGAAGGTTGCCTATGAGGAAATGAAGCCCTTGGACTGAAAAACAATCCTCACCCCACCTACACGCGCGTACCTAGCATTGTTCCACTGAACTGAATAGGACTTACTTCTGAGTAGACATCTAGGATTGCATGGTTGATGGCATGTTCTTTCCATATATCCCTGCTGCTGAATCCCCCTCCTCTTTCCCCCATGTCAAGTTTTATATTGCAAGATCCACAGGTCAGGATCTGTCTGTGTAGCACCATTTATTCTGATAGTGCTATATCAATAAAAACATTTTCAGCGAGCAGAGCCTACTGAGGAATTATCTTCAGCTATTAGCTATTCAAAAGGCTAGAACAGAAGCAGCCATCTCCTTACTTGACAGCCATAACAGAATTGTGAACACTCCATGAGGTGAACTCCACTGTGGATTTCAGCAGCACTTTTCTGGAATCTCAGTGGCTGACAAAATTATGGCAGGACTATGCCAGTGTAATGTGCTGTTTATCTACACAACTACATTCACAGTGTTATTGGACTTCAGTAGCAGTGGCCCATACATTTTTATATCAGTGTGAAATAAGCACTCTGTTGCATACAGTAATGTACATGGCTCTTGGATGGATCTTTTTTTAAGGGATTTTTGTGCAAAAGATTTTCACTTAATTTTTTTTGCACTGAAAATCTTCTTTCCTCTACTAACCTAAACACCAAAGTTTGTACAGTTCTGCTTTAACGAGGTATGCCATTAAACCATGACTAATCATACTTGTTTATATTTCAGAGTTATAGGTGCCTTTGCATCAACATTTGCACCCACCCAACCATGTGTGGATCTTTGAGGCTTTGTTTAAATATTCAGCATTGAAACAGCAAATCATAAGGACAGAATAACTTAAATCCACACAGTATCTTTAGCCTTGTTCCATCTCTCTCTCTCTTTGTCTGAAAGCTACATTTTACAGGTATGGAGCCAATTACTTTTAAGGTGTGGGCATCTCCCAATAGCTAAAGGGCTTCTATGCATATCCTGCCAGATCTATTTTCTCATTACAAAGGTTTAGCAATAACTAGAAATTTCCTCTGTGTGGACAAGAACACAGCAGGCAGGATATAAGAAATAGCTAAGCCTGAATTTAGGAACACCATTGACCCAACCTCAAAGGAATGTCTGAGCTACCTAAATTTTTTCTGAAGTCCCTCTTCTGTCATGTGCTTTGTTGTGGTCTCTTCCCCGCTCAGGTGCGCACTGTCAGGAGCAAAAAAGTAATTCCAGAGGTAGTGCTGAGAGCAAACTTTATCAGGGTCCAACAGTTTCATATTCCAATCTTTCCTCAAATGTATTCAGATCTATCACACTACACAATTAAAAACTCAAATGATTAAAATCTCATTTTAATGATGCCTCCCCCCAAAAACATCTGGGTGTGATTCTGCAGTGGTATGTATTTTCCAAACACCACACACACATAAGATCTAGCTTAAAAGTAATATTAGGAGAAAAATCTTGATTTTATGAAGAAAACCAACACACACAGCTGCAATGATATGACACAGATACCCCAAAGCAAGCATCTTTTAGAGTTCAACTGTAGTGCTTTAGTAAGAATAAGAAAAGGGCCTAGGTTGCAGTTATTCATAACATTATGGGTCATCTCAGAGTCTGCAGCAATTAATCTTTAAAAGACTGCACACTTCCATACCTTACCATTTATGGTAATAGAAATCTCATAATAAGGGAGCTAAGCTGAAAGTCCAGCCCCAGCAATCAGTGCAAGGAAGTTTTGTATAAAGTAGATTTTACAGCTGTGGATTTGCTGCTTGATTGCTAATATGGAAAAGGTTTTCTCTCATTGGGATCTGTCAAAATATTTATGAATACAAGACCTTCCGAAGAAAGACCTTCCCAATTTCCTAACAACTGTAAGTATTACTTCAGAAACGTTTGTTTTCCTCCTTACAGTATAGGTTTGTTTTGTTTTGTTTTGCTTGCAGAACAATTCTAAATTTCTTGAACCATTTTCCCTATCTAGATACAAAACACATTTTAGAAATGTTGCAGACGGTCATTTTTTGAGTAAATGACAACAGAAGTCATAGGAAGAAATGCTTTCCTGAATCCTATGCTTATATAAATTGTATAGTGACCACAGGGAAAAACCTGAATAATTTAGCACCTATTATGTTAATACCTTGTGGACTGACTACGCAGTAGGTAGACACCATTGTAAGAGTCAATGCTCTAGGTTTGTTTGAATGAGCATCCTTTGCTTCAGTGGCTAAGTTTTCTTAAGGAACTCAATGAATTCAATATTCACATTCCTCATTTAATTTTACAGTGAGTTTGTAGACATAAATTTTAGAGTCAAAATACTGAATGGAAGAAGCTCTTTATTGGGATTAATGGCTGGGAATGAACCAGAAGCTACCTTGGAAGTATGTTTAGTTTGGGTTGGTTTTTCTTAAAAAAACAACACATTTTTATTACACACACCTAATAGATTTTGATAGAGTGGGTTAAGAGATTTAGGCTTCAATCTAATATACGCTTTATATGGGAGTAAGTCCCACTGAACCCAATTGAGCTTATTTCTGAGTAGACATGTATTGGATTGCAGCCTTAATAAACTAGCCTGTAAACTACCTAGGTATATTTATTGAAGGGCAGCACATCAGTTTATAAAGCAAAATGAAGTAGTCAGTGGAAAAATAAGCAAGACCAGACCAAACCAAATCAAGACAAAAGGAAGGCGCAAAGAAAAGCCAAACCAGGTTGGATGAATCTATCAGGTTTTTCTAACTGAAATTATCTCATTATACATTTTATTGTTCTGGTTTCATCGTAGACATTACTTTCTCATTGCTTTAAATTATTCATTGTAGTTATGTGGAGAACCATTAAGTGTGGCAGTGAGACTTTATTTAAACTCTATGCCGATATTTAAAATTTAACAAATTTCTATAATTCTAGCAACAAAAAGCTTCCTCCAGCAGCTGTACACAACAGTGACCTGTTGGACTGCTAAACAGTTTGTGCACATGCACAAAACCTAGACGTAGGAATGAGCAGACCACAAATTTTTCTACCAGTAACAACTAGCAAAATCAACAGAATATTAATTGGATACATGCAAGCTTCATTTAAAAAATGCTCAGGGTCTAACTGCACATTACACACATTACTGAACCAATCTTTTGGGTTTGGGTTTGTTTAGGAGCAGGATCCTTGTTCTGGAACAGAGCAACAGTGTGTACTGGGGGAGGGGAAGTGCTCCAGAATCACCCCAAGCCACATTTCTCTCTGCAGGTCCCTAAGCACATGTTGGTGGGACAACAATTTGGAACAAAGTAGTGGTGATGAAGGGGTTCATTTCTTGCCTGGTGCTTCCCTACCCCACTCCTCCAGTTCCAAACATGTGTTCACAAGGCCAAATGCAAGTTTGGATCTGGAAAGGAAGCAGCTTGTAAGCAATTTGGAAGCACATCCACCCTCCCCACCATCATGCCTTTATTATCCACCCATTTAATATGCCATATTGAAAGATTTCTACAGACATAAGCCCACATATGTTCTTATTAAGGCCTATCTGTTGGCCAGGCTATCCTTTGTATCCCTGTTTGTAAGAGCTGCTTTATGGGGTTGTTAAGAACACATCTAGTAGGGCGTTTAACAGAGATGTTAAAAAAATTCACCATATTAACGGATTTTATATTCTGAGTCACTATGAATCTACTAACATACACAGAATGTGGATCAACAGGAGCCTTCTTCACATGTTAGGGCTTCTCTCCCCACAGGCAATGAAAGCAGGTATATAATGTGTATACATGACTGTGAGAAGGCATGGTTCTCAATCATGCAGAGCCCTGCCGCTGCACATATGATTGTATGCACAGACACACAGGGCAGATTTGAATCTCAACATGCAGAGGCAGAGTACGATGCCTCCCACCATCTGTGTTACTTCATTGTACATGCAAAGGTTCCAATGTGTGGGAAAAACCAAGGGTATATCTTAAAGTCCACATGTAGGGCACTTGCATCCACAAACCAAGCTTTTGAAACCTACCTACATCTCCTTGCCTCAATGCCTCCTGAAAAATCAAACCTGAAAACCACTATTTTTTCTAAGCCAATTTCTGGGATAAGGAGCTTCAATTGGAAGGTAAAATGGGAGAAATCTTCATAAAAGTGGGCTGGGGCTCACAGAGGTAGTTTGAGGTAAGGCCACCATACTACAGAACTGGAAAGGATTTTAAAGTCGTCCTTCATTCCAGAATTACACATGCAATTTTTTCGTGCTGCAGTGCACAGAAATAGCTTCAAATTACTGTAGGTTGTGTCCATCTACAGCCCAATTTATGCAGAGGTTTCTTGACTTGATGTTGTACAGGAGAGGCATTGAATATAAACAAGTATATGGCCAGTTCAAATGTATAAATTGGAGCTCAAGAGATGAACTCATACTGTTAGATCCTAAGCAGTGAAAAGATGGGAACAAGGTTTACCAAGTCAGAAATGGTGCAGATCAGGGGAAGGGATAAAAGATATTGGCAGTACAAGGGATGCAGAAAGAATATTTCTAGTTTTCCTGAAGAAGTTATTCATGCACTTTTAAAAGGTAATCTTCTCATTGCCCTTTCTACAAATGGATATAGAATCTAGGACTTCCTATTCTTATTTCATATTCTCTTTATTCTTCTTCTCACAGGCCCAGCATAGAGCATCTGCCTCTCAATGTTATTTTCAAAGATTTGCCCCCACATGGTCTTAGGAATGTTCATCACTGCTCGAAACCCCAGTAATCAGGTATGGCAGCTCATGTTGGTTCAATATGATGACTGGTTCTTAAGAGTATCAAGGGACAGCATCTGAATTACAAGGAATTGCTTCACTTGAAATTTGTTTTTCAACTTTGCAGTGTTCAACACTTCACAGTTAAGTGAAGAAAACTCCTAAAAACTTTTGCTTCTGGATAATACTAACCAGAAAGATGAAAAGCTTTCTTAACCTTTGAATATTCAAAGTAATCAACGCTTCTAATTTTCTTCTGCTAACCTTGCAGTATGATACACTGGAAAAAGAGGATGTTACTACTTATCCTTTTCAGTAGCAAAACTCGTGAGAGTTTTAGAGGGACACAAGACATTAGTATATTTATTTCTAGGTGATCTTGAAATTATTATTAATTCAATTTATTTCATGTATTTATTTATTTTAAAAGGTATTTTATAATACCGTCCTCTTGCAAAACATCAGGGCAGTGTACAACAACATCAAAACAATATAAAACGATCATAAAAATGACTGGCTACTCAAATTGGCACAAAAAAGTCTTCCAGAGATGCCTGAAAGTCAAAAGTGAGGCTGTCTGCCAAATCCTGAAAGAAAAGCCTTCCACAACATGGGATGGGTCACACTAAATGCCCAACTTCTGGTTGAGAGCAGTCAGGCTTCTGTTACATGCAGGACAACTAACAGTGCTCCACTGCATGATCTCAGTGACCATGCTGGGATATAAGGGCTTAAGCAGTCCTTAAAGTATTCTGGTCCCATGTTGTTCAGGGCTTTGTGTATCAGCCCAAGAACCTTGACCGTGGCCTGGTAGCATTTGGGCAGCCATTGCAGGTGGTTTAGTAGAGGTGTCACATGCTGTTGGCTGTCTGCCCCCATCAGCAGCCTAGCCGCTGCATTCTGCACCAACTGAAGCTTCTGGACCAGACCCAAGGGCAGCCTTACATGGAGTGCAAAGGAGCCCAGGGTGGCAAATGATGGAATAAGTTCATAAGAGGCAGCATTATATCCCTAAGTATTCAGTCATATGAACACTTGCATCTTCATATCAATGGTAATATCATGTTGTAATTTTGTTCATATGTTCCAGTTGGAACATTTTTATAACTGTAACTGTTTTTATCATTGTATATTTATATTGTTTTAACCTGCCCTAGGAACTTTATGGTGACGGGCAGGTTAGATAAATAAATAAACTCTACCCCCCATTAATCACTACTCACATGAATGGGCATCAAGCAGGTAGTCATGAGCTGCGCTGTGCTCCTGGCATCAGGCACACTGCTCCACCCCAACTCTGGACAGCCACATGTTGCAGTGGTCATCTGAAAACAAAAAGCCTACATGCAAGCAACTCGTGTGTGTGTGTGTGTGTGTGTATTACCTTAATGCTTTGCTGATCTGAACCATTTCAGAGAGCTGTGATCTTAAAATCCAAATGATTGTCATCTTCTGAGGATGACTTGCATAACACACACAGATATTAAACAAATCTAAAACACAAAAACATTAAAAAGCATACAACAGCAGATTGGAAGCAATAAAAACATCACAATTTTAGCAATGAAAAGCCCAGGAAAAAGTCCTGACACCAAAAAGATAGAATTGGTGTCACATGAGCCTTCCAGAGGGGAAAATTCCAGAAACAAGGCACCATCACTGAAAAGGCCCTCTCAGTTACTACCCATGCCATATCTGATAGCAAGAGCAGCATTGGATGATGATGATCTCAGTACATGGGCAGGTGCCCCTTCCAGGACTCTGGTCCCTAACCATGTAGATTGGAGCTTTAAGAAGTTAGGCACCACCAGCACTCCAAGTCATGCTCAGAAACAGCCTGGTCACAAATGTAGCTTTTTTTTTTTTAAAGAAAATATATAATATGTCTGCCCCTTGACCCCTGTTAAAAACCTTATAGCTGTATTTTGAACTCACTGATGTTTTCAAAATAGTGTTCAAAGGCTGCCCTACTTGCAGAAAAGCTGAGCTGACGGAGGTGGTCTCGGGTGTACTGTTGAGATCCCCCAGACTGTTGGTTCTGGGGGATGTCAACATCCATGCCAAGGCCACCTTATCTGGGGCGGCTCAGGATTTCATGGTTTCCATGACAACCATGGGACTGTCCCAACATGCCATTGGCCCAACACATATAGCAGGACATACTCTAGACTTGGTTTTTGCAACTGGACATGGAGATGGTGATCTGAATGTGGAGGGCCTTACATCAGTCCCTCTGTCATAGACAGATCACTGCTTGCTGAAGTTTAGACTTACAGCAGCTTTTCCTCTCTGCAAGGGTGGGGGACCTATGAAGTTGTCCGCCCCCAGAGATTAATGGATCCAGATGGTTTCCAAAGGGCTCTGGGGAGTTTTCTGGCTGATAGGGCTGGCACTCCCGTCGAAACCCTGTTTGAACTGTGGAATACAGAAATTACCCGGGCGGTTGACATGATTGCTCCTGAGTGCCCTTTCCTGTGTAGCGCTCATACGGCTCCATGGTATACACCAGAGCTGAGAGCAATGAAACAATATAGGAGACGGATTGAGTGCAGATGGAGACGAACTCCTGGTGAATGCAATTACACACTGGTAAGTGCCTATGGTAAGCTATATTTAGGGGCAGTGAGGGCAGCAAAAAAACAATATTTTGCTGCCGCTATCAAATCATCAATCTGCCACCCAGCGGAGCTCTTCAGAATTGTCCGGGGGCTATTACACACTAGCCCCAAGGACATGGTAGAACCATCTGAGGCCTGCTGTAATGAATTTGCTAGGCACTTCCAGGATAAAATCTTTAGCATCCGCCAGGACTTAGACTCCAGTGTTATAGCAGGTCAATCAAGCGGAGTATCCAGAGCACAGCCTTGTCCTGATTCCTTGGATGAGTTTCAGTTGGTACAGCTTGAGGACGTTGACAAGGTGCTTGGACAGGTTCATGCAACCACTTCTGTGCTGGATCCTTGCCCTTCTTGGCTAATAAAAGCTAGCAGGGATGGAACAGCCGGCTGGGCCAGGGATGGAACAGCTGGCTGGGCCAGGGAAGTGATTAATGCCTCTCTGTGAGAGGGGGTGGTCCCTGGCTGCCTGAAAAAGGCAGAAGTGAGACCACTCCTGAAGAGACCCTTCCTGGACCCAGAAAATCTTAATTATAGGTTGGTAGCAAATGTTCCATTCCTGGGCAAGGTCCTTGAACGAGTGGTTGCAGGCCAGCTCCAGACACTCTTGGATGAGACAGATTATCTGGATCCATTTCAGTCAGGTTTCAGGCCTGGTTTTGGCACAGAAACAGCCTTGGTCGCCTTGTATGATGATCTCTGTCAGGAGACAGACAGGGGAGTGTGACTCTGTTGATTCTCATTGATCTCTCAGCAGCTTTCGATACCATCAACCATGGTATCCTTCTGGGAAGACTGGCTGAGTTGGGAGTGGGAGGGACTGCATGGCGGTGGTTCCGCTCCTACTTGTCGGGTCAGTTCCAGAAGGTGGTGCTTAGGGAACATTGCTTGGCACCCTGGACTCTCCAGTATGGGGTTCCGCAGGGGTCAGTTCTGTCCCCCATGCTGCTCAACATCTACATGAAACTGTTGGATGCGGTCATCCGGAGCTTTGGAGTGCATTGCCATCAGTATGCTGATGAGACGCAGCTCTATTTCTCCTTTTCATCCTCTTCAGGTGAGGCTGTCAATGTGCTGAACCGGTGCCTGGCTGCGACAGTGGACTGGATGAGGGCTAATAAACTGAGGCTCAATCCAGACAAGACTGAGATGCTGCTAGTGGGTGGTTCTTCTGACCAGATGGTGTATATCCAACCTGTCCTGAATGGGGTTGCACTCCCCCTGAAGGAGCAGGTTCATAGCTTGGGGGTTCTCTGAGAACCATCTCTGTCACTTGAGGCTCAGGTAGCCTCGGTGGCACGGAGCGCCTTCTACCAACTTCGGTTGGTGGCCCCACTACGTCCCTATCTGGACAGGGATAACCTGGCTTCAGTTGCCCATGCTCTGGTAACCTCCAAGTTAGATTACTACAATGAGCTCTACATGGCGCTGCCTTTGAAGACAGTTTGGAAGCAGCAGCTTGTGCAAAATGCAGCAGCCAGATTGGTAATAGGGACCAGACGACTCGAACATATAAAACCGATTCTGACCCATTTGCATTGGCTGCCTGTATGTTTCTGAGCTCAATTCAAGGTGCTGGTTTTAACCTATAAAGCCTTACATGGCTTGGGACCACGATAGCTGATGGAACGCCTCTCCCGACATGAACCCACCCGAACACTACGTTCAACATCCAAGGCCCTCCTCCGGGTGCCTACTTGGAGGGAAGCTGGGAGTGTGGCAACAAGCGAGAGGGCCTCCTCAGTGGTGGCCCCCAAATTATGGAATGATCTTACTGACGAGGTGCGCCTGGTGCCAACACTTATCTTTTCGGCGCCAGGTCAAAACTTTCCTCTTCTCCCAGGCATTTTAGCTTGTGTTTTTAAATTCTTTTTAAAATTTTTAAATTGTGTTTTTAAATTTTTTTGTTCGTTTTAAAATTTGTTTTTAATATTTTTAATTGCTGTAAACCACCCAGAGATGTTCAGCTATGGGGCGGTATATAAATGTAATAAATAAATAAATAAAGCCTGCTCTGAGAAACAACAGGATGAGGTTCAAAGCCTTTCCTCATTTCATCAAAGCAACTCATTTGGAGAACAACTGTTGTCCTTCCTCATAAAAAGGATAGGAGATGGAAGGAGGCCACATCCCTGGCTCCATATCATTTTCCTGCTTCAGAAGAAAGACCACTGATTGCCTTTGATGCACTCACCTTAAAACAATTTGTTGATGGGGAAGAGGCAATGGCTATTGAGACACTGAGGTTCACTGCAGGTGGAAGTTCATCATTAATGTGGAATTTACTTTCCGACAACCAAACCCCAAAGAAGAGCACTCAGTTATTCTGCCAGGATCTGGTGTGGATAAGATATATCCCAGGAGAAAAGCCTACTTTAATTCATATGATTTCACAGTAACTTTCATTGAATATTACACAAGTGCTTCTGTTTGCTGGATTTATTTTGTCTAACTCTCTGCTCACAGTAGGTTCAAATGACACGGTACTTAGTGGCTGGCAGACTGACTCTCTGCACAAGTACACCCATCATAGCTATAAATAGGTTCAGTGTTTAGATGACCACAGGGATACTGCAAAAGTACAGTGTGAGTGAAAAATAGAGCCTTAGGTGAGGCAAAATGAATTGTGCCCCACAATCGCCCCCATCACCACTATATGCATTAGGCAAATGTTTTCAAGAACAGATTTGCCTTCATTCTTAGAGACAAACCTAACAACAAATGTGTGAAAGCAATTAACATCTGTTTTTAGCAGTGCGAAGAAACTTGAGGAGCTGTTGAACCATGGGAGCTCTCCATATCACAGTCCCAGCAAAAATTGTCTTGCAGAAGCTGCTACTTGCATTTCAAGGGAGGGTTGTTGTGATATATTTACTGGTGCTAATGGGAACTTCCTCTGAAATGCATAAAAAGCATGTCTGCACATTAACTGCATTCATGCAACTATTATCACATCTAACTTGACCCACCTTATTACAGATGAACACAGAAAATGAGTCATGCTTGCCTGCACTCGGTATGTGTCTTATTCTTCCAAAGTGTAATAGTGTACAAGCCTCACGAATCAGACAGTGAATGAGGTATGAACCACTGACCACACAAACTTGCATTACTATCCCTGACAGGCCTGCTGTAGCCACAAACGGAGCATGCTAGACACACACAAACTCACAGAGATAATAGATGTGTGTGAGTGTGAGAAGTAAAACTCCAAAATAAACCCAATAGGATGTGGAAGGCAATTGATGCACACACGCACACATATATCTACATTGGTCTGGTCTTCTGACATTTGGTTTCTAATCTTATCCCTAAATAGATGAAATCCATTCAGTTATTGGTATTCCACATGCTTTTGGGTTTATTTTGGAGTTTTTACTTCTCAGAAAACAAGTATTCATAGATTTGTTTTTTTTAAAAAAATGCAATTCTACACGTTGAAAATGAGTTTACAATTACATTGGACTATTACAATGGTAAAACTGATTGTTTCTGTTGTTTCATTTTTTACACAGAGATAAAGGCCACAAAATCCATCACAATAAATCATGTTGGGGAAAAAGCTGGTGACACAAAAACGAGGGGAGACCAGAGCACTCTGCCTGGGCTTGGGAATGGTAGCATGCTCAGTGATGATGTATTTCTTTGTTGAGATCACCATTGTACCATTGTACAATAGAAGGTAACTGGGCTTGTTTAATATGCACGTGTGTGGTTTTCTCTTACAGCATTCAGAACTATTCCATTATGAACCAGGTATTCTGGGTATCAGTGCCACAACCAGCTAGTTAAGTCCATTTGGAATTTTAAATGTTGTGATCTAGGTCTACTTTCAATATCGATAGTGATGAAATTTGCATTGTTCAAGAATGAGTGAACATCTTTCTCCATATGAAACCGTGTACGATGCGTATGGAACATGCCACAGAAGCCAGATTTGTGTAATTTGCACAATTTCTTCTTTTCAAAAATGGAAGAGAAACCACACAAATAGGTTTCCAAATTCCCATTAGCATTCCTTATTGCAGAGGAGAAGGGTATGTACCTAACACCTCCTTCACATCAACTGCATAATTGGCTGTATTAAGAATATGAGCCTAACCATGGATAGTTCTGGACACTAATGTGTTCTCAGAATTGAAATTCTATTTCACTTAGGAAGCACTTAAGGCTGGATGTTCATTGCCAACCTATTCATAACAGACCTTCATTGCTAAACATGCCTAATCAACCCATCTGTAGACAGAAATGTAACTGGGAATTCACATTGGTTAAATGGCAGGAGCTTTCACTTCTGGAGCAGATAAATGCATTTATCCTTGTTGACATAGTTGAGATCAGGGCAGTCATGGTGTTCCACATGATGACAGTGACGATGTTTCTAGCGGGCCATAGTTAACTAACAAATATTGGGCACAGACAGTGAGCTGTCCATGCTTTGAATAAAGAATCACTCTATTTATGGGTCTGTCATTTCATGAACTATACATCTCCCTCTCTTTTTTCAAATATTAGCGCCAATTTGCACAAATTCCACAAGAACTTATGATAGCATCTGTTTAGAGGGTTTAGGGAATATGCTCCTATAACAAAAATGACTAACTTTAACAATAAAAGCCAGATTTCATGAGGGGGTAGAAGAGACTAATACCAGAAGCAAATGAAAATCTGCATGCAAAGCAAATGAAAACCTCCTGGTGCTCATTCATGCAAACATCCTTGTAAATGATTAAGGATGAACCAAGCTGTATGTAAATTGGATTATTTCAACTCTGCCAAAAACATGCAGTTATACAAAATGTAGCAAAGGAAACGTAAGTGCAACAGCAACCACATTTAATAGGGGATACTTTTTGCCAGTGCCTACCCACAAACCACATGATAATCCCCTGCATTCACAACTTGATAAACTTTTGCATCCTCAACTCTATTTATGCAAGGTGTGTCTAACATCTTCACTGTACAACTTCCAGTGCATGCTGGAGATGCACTTTTTTACCTTGGCCTTCGACAGTTAAGGTATTTTGTTTTGTGGGAGTCACCTCCTTTGTTGAATTTATATTGTGCTGTTCCATTTTGAATGGGTTTATGCCTTTTATAATGGTAATGATTTTATCTGTTTTTATAAATGTATTTTCTATTGCTGTAACCCACCCTGCAACCATACAATATATGGATCTCTTCCAGCTTATAATATCAACTGGCAACTGTCACATATAGAATTGAGGATGCAAAAGTTTATCATATACCAGAATGCCATACACCACATTTTACACACTGCTGCAACACTTCCCACAATCAGGTTTATCAATAAAATAGTTTCAACACAATTGTAAATTGACCCTCATCTTAGAGTTAATAGCACTGGGTTGCTTAGAGTTAATAACACTGATAGCGCTAAGGAGATCATTCCATCAGAGCAAACATTTCTGCTTGCCCAACAGAACAATCTCCTCCTCCGTGTGCTGTTATAGAGTTCTCCCAACCCTCTAGGGCTGATTGGGGAAGGACACAGAGGGTGCGGGGGAGGAGAAGGGAGAAGTCCCATTGCGCTAGCGGGAATCCTTGTGCTAGCTTCTGCTAGCACAATGAGTTAATTGACTACAGCCCATTGAATTTTGATAAATGTATAAATTACACATTTGCCAAATAATTCGTCAACAAATATTAAGATTCAGTTTTTTAGAAGTACTGCTTACTGCAAAATTTGCAGAAAGTGACATTTAAAATACTTGCCAGGTTTCAACATGAAATGCATAACCCAAAATAAATGGAGTACTTGAATAATTAAGTAGCGCACAGTGCATAGGAAAGCAGTGACATATTACATTTAAAAGCAGTGGGTGGTCTGATTTGTTATTGCAGTGTCTGGACCAAAGAAAGTGTATGCAAACTGATGAACGCGAGCATCAAGGAAAAAGTCCACTGTTCAT
Organism: Rhineura floridana; assembly: GCF_030035675.1. Classification (NCBI taxonomy): domain Eukaryota; kingdom Metazoa; phylum Chordata; class Lepidosauria; order Squamata; family Rhineuridae; genus Rhineura; species Rhineura floridana. Next base: position 86,770,325 of record NC_084482.1, on the reverse strand, counting down.
ACAATGAAGGCTCTGGTGATGAGAATATTTTTCACTATCCTTGTCTGGAAGTCCACGTCAATTTGACACTCTTTGGGCAGGTGGTAATGCTCTATCACACCGAGAATACCATGGACAGAAACCCCAAGGTTTGAATGATATTTATCAGAAATCTTGATACTAAATCTCTAATTCCACAACTATTTAAGAGGTACCAATCCAAAAATCAAGACATTCTCCAATGCATTCACTTGATACCACTGGTCCAGGGGGACAGAAGCAATAGCACATTACATCAGGAAGTCTGACTGCCAGATTTTCCCAACCCTGGGCCAGGTGAGGCTAGATCTGAGATGCAAAAAAATAGGGCAAAAAGATAACTGTCTTTGCTATTCCAGATAAATGATTACTTTTTTTGCAGCATGCATCTCTTCTTTCATACTACACAGCCTTTTAATTGTGTAGAATTTCTAAACTAGGGTCAGGGGCTTCATAATCTGGCATATTCCAGTACTATGCTGGACCATACACATGCATTGCTTGCTCACTCAAGATGTATAGCCCAGAAGTTAATTGTGCAGATGCTGAGATATGTGGCCTATAAATGGGCCCAGGTCCTTTTAAATACTAGATTGGCTGTATGGCCTGCTTTCTTATGGCCATACCACTGCGCAGGGATGGGGGAGAAATTCAGTTCACAATTAAAGGTGATTCACACTTTCAGAAATAATACACAAACCAAAACGCAGCCAGCCTTCAAAATTCACACTTCTCTGAATTTTGCAAGGCAGTTCTCCTGTCAAATAATGTATACAAAATTACCATCCTGGGGTAAGGTGCCCATAAAAATACATATATTAGTGAAAACAGCATATTGTATGTATTGTTTTAGAAGAAATGGATTTGCAGAAATATCTATTTTAGGCAAAACTGCATATAATTATTTTTATTGTACAGTAAATCACTTCAACATGCCGTACTCCAGAATGCATTTGCTTGGTGTGAAACACAAAATGCCAGAATCTGCAGTTATTTTAGACGTATAGTCCAAAATTCTGCAAGACAAAAAAAAGCTAAAATATTTCTTTTCATTTAAAATGTTTTGGCTTTTTGGAATTGTGCAACAAATATTTAAATAATTCATGCACACATTTTAAAAACCAGAAATGCATAGTTCCTGTGACATAGGAGTTATAATGGGAATGGTGGAATTTTCCCTTTTTCAAACATCAACTATTACATTCCAAAAACTCACAACTCCCGCTGGAATTCAAATAGAACCTGTGCCCAGGATTACAAACAAGTCAGAGTAATAGCAGAGCAAAACTGAAGAAATCTGCCCATTCCTACAATATGCTGGACATACAGATTGAGATCAAATACTTGCAGTTTCAGTCAGACAGCAGCAGCCATCAATGGTAGCTTTAATTTTTTCCCAACGAGGGAGTAATTTTCTACATTCACTTATTTTGTTTTAAACTGTATTTGTTACTCGTTTCAGGGTTTTATTGTAACTCATAGTCTTGCAGGAAATCATTCTATTTACAATGCAGAACTAGAATTCTCCAGATAAAGCAAATTTCCCTAGTAGAGAGTTCAACACTTGCTCCAAGGTCATGAATAATTGCTTACATATTCCTTTTCAAGTACACAAGGACAATTAGAAAGAAATATGATTCCACAACACTACTCATTCATAATAGGATTACTTCTTTTAAATAGGTGTTTTACAGTTCTCCATCAGGAATGCTGCACTGCTAGTGCAATTTTTAAGTACTGTAAAACATTCAGAGGAGAACCTTTTTGTCTTACATATATTAAGTAAAATGTTGCCGTGCACTCACTGATCTTAAGCTGAAATAGAACTTTTAATGCAAAACTAGAAGTGTTAGCACTCTCTCCAGTTTTTTAAATCAAGTAAAATTAAATAAATAGTAAACTTTTTATTATAACAGAATCTTGGGTGGTTACATACTAGGAAACAGGTTTACACCACTTGTCAAACGTTTCACAATTCTTCGCTTCTTTAAGATAGAGCTCTAGTAGCAGGAGTAGGCAGCATGGAAGGACGTTGCCATAGAGCTGCTCTCCCAACAGCAGGGCAGCGGCGAGGTCAGGACTGCACAAGCACACCGGTGAGAACACCAAATTGGCTCTGGCAGTGCACCCATGCAATTCTGACCTCACTGCTACCCTGCCGTGCATTATCCAAGCAAGCAGGAGTGATATCGGGTGGGTGGCTCAAAGGACCCAAGTTGAAACTTAGATGTGAGCTTCCTACCTTGAACTTTCTTTTATGAGTACTCAAAATTCAAGGTAATCTATATTGTATAGTGGTTAAGTGTTGGGCTGGAACCTAGGAGACTAGGGTTCAAATCCCAACTCAGTCATGAAGCTCACTGGGTGACCTGGGGCCAGTCACTGCTTGTTAGTTAACCTACCTCACAGGGTTGTTATAGGGAAAACTTGGCAGGGGGAAAGCCATGAATACTGCCTTGGTCTTCTTGGAGGAAAGGTAGAATACAATAATAAATAAATAAATAAATAAGTTTGAGAATGGAACTCCAACAGCACTTTTTGCTCACCCCAATGAAATCTAATGGAGCCACTTTAGTTCATTAAGCTTGCATGTATGTGTGAAGAAACTCTGCAGGAGGCAACATTGGCAGTGGGGAAAAGAAGCCTGAAACACAGTGAGGACTAGCAGGGGTCATTCCCTGTCTCTCCCTGAGTCCCGTCCCATCCTCACTCCACCCCAAAAAACCATACAGGAACTAATGGCTCCAGTACTTTCTTTGGGGGCAGGAAACAGACAATAGGTGTAGAAAGTTGGGGTTGATGCTGAAAACCACCCCCACAAGTAGGGTAAATGTGGGGAACTGGCATTTAGCCTGCCCCTTTTTTGCCCTACAGCTCTTTTCCCCATCCCTCAGTGACTAATGCCTTCACTCATTCCTTTGGGTTTTCCATAGGAGGCTGACTTTTAACCTCTATCTGAAATGTCATTCCCACAGCCATCTTTCTCAATCTCCATAGGAGCCAATAGTTCTTTGGTCATTTGAGAATGCTTTCTGAAATGAGCCCTCAGATTAGTTGAGTTCTTCCACTTTGTTTCAAAAAGAACTCAGTTAAATTTAGAGTTGTGAAGGGGAGCTTTTGGAAACTCACCCATCCCTACACTCATATCATGCTATTATGTATATTAATGATGTAATGCACAGTAGGCTCTTAATGGCGGACAGCAATACTGGTAGCAGCATTGATTGAGGATGGTCTCAGGGGACTGCTAATTGCAATTAACTGGTATCCTGTGTTTGTTTGTTCCTGCAGTGCTCCTATATCCCCCCAAATATGGAAAGTGACAGTGAAGTTCAAAAGCATGTGGAAACAATAAGAGACAATTTCAGAAAGAACGAGATATTGTCTTGTTATTATGACCCATCAAGAAAAGAAGCCAGCGTCATTTTAGAGAGATTTTATTCTCCAGAGGGCCTTTTCACCATTTTTGTCTGGCCAGCGCTGATGTTGATTGGTGGAGTCCTGATTATCATAATGGTGAAAATAAGTCAGTATTTTTCTGTACTCTCTGCTTCACAAAACAGAACTGTTTTATAGCATATCCCAACATCTGCCTATATTTTATGTATACATCTGAGGGAAACTAGAAACAATTCTCAAGTTTACACTCTGTGGTTTAATAAGACAGGGGGGCAAAGGGGGACACAGATAAGATTCACAGTTGGGAGCCATCCTGATGATACTTCTTGAGACTCATCATTATGTTTAATTGCAGAGGGATCTTTTGTTCCTGTTTTTGGTTCTATATAATATAATAAATATATTACATTAAATTATATTAGGTCAGAAATCTGGGCAAGGAAAGCAGCTATATTTTCACATGCACAGTTACTGAAATTGTGGATCCTCAGAACATGTTAGTGTTGTATAAAAAACAGCTATTATCATGGGCCAACTCAGCACAGATGTGCATGTAAGCAGGTGCCCAAGTCATTCATTGTATCCTGTAAAGGCTAATTAGACAAAAAATAAGAAGCTATTTCACAAAATGTAGTAAGAGACAAAAGAAATTTCTTCTCCTATCATGCCTGCTCCCAAAAAGCCCAAAAATGAATTTTGTATGTCAAGTGACCAACCAAATGTTGGGAAGTGGCCATCCTTTATTTTGCTACAGCCAAATATATTATCAAACAGTGCTGCATAGTGACCTTTTTTGTTTGTATCACTGAGTTATCCAGTAGGAAAGGCGGAGTCAATGTTCCCATCAGTGCATGCACACTATTCCTTATTTAGCTGCTGAATGTGTTTCATCTGCTACCTCTTAAAATTCATACTTATTTTGGACTCATCTGGGGGTTCCAGGACAAAAGTCAAGAAAGTCCAGGGCATTTTTTAAAGGAATTGTTACTGGGGGTCCATGTTTTCATTCAAATACCTTGCATGTGGAAGCCTCCCTACTATGTGCAAGCCCAGACATTTGGATCGAGGTGAAAGTGGTTTAAACGAACGGGGGGAAAGTGAGAGTAAATATAGCCCTGCAATTGCATTTACACAAGTTACTAGCCTCGCAAATTTCTTACTAGCCCACCAACCCATCAGTAAACGCATGAACTAAAAAGCAAATTAAACATCTCTACAACTCTGATTTCAGGACTTAAAACACAAAAATATATTTGGGGATTGTTTTCGTTTTGCAGTAATTTAAAGGAAGTATTTAAAAAACAGCATAGTGCACAATAAAAACTAAAAACACTGAATCTTCTAATGGCACAGCTTTAAGTTAAAATATTGTTCTGGTTTTAGACAGGACTGAAAAGAAAATTTGTTACCTCCTTTTTATATCTTGTAGTAAAAGAGCAATGCTTTACCTTTCTGCAAAGGAGGGTTTCATTTCCCTCCAGCAAACATCTATTTAGAACCCAATCTGAATTTGTGTTCTTGGTCCATTGATTAAATTTTATGTGTCCATTTTGGTCCACTGGGTGTCCAAAAGCTAGGACTGGGTGTCCATTTGGACACACAAATATTGCTCAAAAATGCCTTGAGAAGGCCTGAATATCATTCTAAACTAACAGTCCTGTACATCTGCATAACATTGTCAGCTATTAATAATAATTTATTACAATACTTCAGAAGTCATCTGTTCGAAACAATGCACATGAATTTAGCAAATAGCTAAAGTCTGCAAAATCCTATGCAGACTTACATAGGACTAAGAAAATCCCATCAAATTAAGTAGGACTTGTTTCCAGATAAACACCCACAGATTGCATTGTTTAACCTCTGTTTGTTCCACTGCAGTCTGGAAGTGACAATGAAGATAAGAATACACTAAGGCATTTTGCAAATCATGCACTTTGCATTGCAAAAAAACAAGTGAAAAGAAAAGGCAATCCATGGGCATCCATGCAAAAGGGTTAGCAGACAAAGCGTGGAATCTTGGGATTGTACTGGAGAACCCACTAACTAGCATTTCCATAAAACATCTTTACTGCTTTAATGAAGATTTACCAACAAAAAATTGTCATGGCAGAAGTGGGGGGGGGAGTTTGTAAGTCATTCTTTCTTATTATTGCGCATTAGTCATCACTGCTTCTTTTCCCTGATGTGTAGCTTCAGCACCATTTTTAAAAAAATATAGGCATCTGCGGTCAAACAGGACCACATAAGCCAGGGGTGGGGAAACTATGGCCCTCCAGATGTTGGACTACAACTCTCATCGGCTCCAGCCATCATGGACAATGGGAGGTAGAGTCCAGCAACATAGTCCAGGACTACAGATTCTCCTTCCCTGACATAGGCAACAAGATGATGCCGTATCAGCATTAAGACAAATCAGGTTTCGCTACAGTAGTAAAACTTTATCACATTATCCCCCATTAGGCACTGTGTGTACATGTGTGTTAATATGTAGGCAATCACACTAACACTGAATCCTTCCTATCCTTGCCCTCCTCCATGAATATGAGAGCAAAAGGTATGAAGTGAAGATCCTCATGTACTCAACTCACAGAAACTCCCCACATATTTTAAAACTCTGGAAAATCATGCCCTTAAGATGTGGGGAACTTATATAAAACAGGGTGATCCCACTTCACATGCTTGTCCTATAACTCAGGGAGAGCAACAGGGATGGTGAGAAGGGTGGGTAGGTAGGTGCAGCTAGCATATTCATTCCCACACAATCTCTCACCAAAACATAATGCCTGAAGAGGCCTAGGGAGGGCAATTCTGCCTTACACCTAATGGACAAATATTCTTTGTATGGAATTTAAACATTTTATGGACATCGCTTAGAAATTCTGAATATTAGGTGCTATATAAATAACTTTCGGCACTTATGATATGGCTACATCCCAATTCCAAAGGAAGGGGATCCCAGGGAAAGCAGTAATTATCAAACTATCCCATGCAAGTAAAGTAATGCTCAACATTCTACAACAAAGGCTCTTACCATATGTGGAGCGAGAAATGCCAGACATCCAAGCTAGATTTAGAAAGGGAGGAGGCACCAGATATCATATTGCAAACATACGTTGGATAATGGAACAGACCAAGGAATTTCAGAAGAAAATCACCCTATGCTTTATAGATTACAGCAAAGCCTTTGATTGTGTAGATCATGAAAAACTATGGAAAGCTTTAAAAGAAATGGGGGTGCCACAGTATCTGATTGTCCCGATGCACAACCTATACTTTGGACAAGAGGCTACTGTAAGGACAGAATATGGAGAAACTGAATGGTTCCCCATCGGAAAGGGTATGAGACAGGGGTGTATTTTATCATCCTATTTGTTTAATCTATATGCAGAACGTATCATACGGAATGCAGGATTGGACCAAGATGAAGGAGATATGAAAATTGGAGGGAGAAATATCAATAATTTAAGATATGCAGATGACACTATACTACTAGCAGAAACCAGTAATGATTTGAAACGAATGCTGATGAAAATTAAAGAGGAAAGCACAAAAGCAGGACTACAGCTGAACGTCAAGAAGTCTAAAGTAATAACAAAAGATTTACGTAACTTTAAAGTTGACAATGAGGACATTGAACTTGTCAAAGATTATCAATACCTCGGCACAGTCATTAACCAAAATGGAGACAATAGTCAAGAAATCAGAAAAAGGCTAGGACTGGGGAGGGCAGCTATGAGAGAACTAGAAAAGGTCCTCAAATGAAAAGATGTATCACTGAACACTAAAGTCAGGATCATTCAGACCATGATATTCCTGATCTCTATTTATGGATGTGAAAGTTGGACAGTGAAAAAAGCAGATAAGAGAAAAATCAACTCATTTGAAATGTGGTGTTGGAGGAGAGCTTTGCGCATACCATAGACTGCAAAAAAGACAAATAATTGGGTGTGAGAACAAATTAAACCAGAACTGTCACTAGAAGCTAAAATGATGAAACTGAGGTTATCATACTTTGGACACATCATGAGAAGACATGATTCACTAGAAAAGACCATAATGCTGGGAAACACAGAAGGGAGTAGAAAAAGAGGAAGGCCAAACAAGAGATGGATTGATTCCCTAAAGGAAGTCACAGACCTGAACTTACAAGATCTGAACAGGGTAGTTCTTGACAGATGCTCTTGGAGGTCACTGATTCATAGGGTCGCCATAAGTCATAACCGACTTGAAGGCACATAACAATATAAATACCTGAAATAAATAAATGGGCACTTGTATAAGTTTCACACTTCACAATCACCTTCTTAAAAAAATCACCTGAAAAGGACATGGGAGATTTTACAGAAGAGTCTGAAGTTTTCCATGCAGTGCACCCACTTGTTTCAGCTCAGCCATATTTCTCTCTCACCCCATTTGTTACTACAGAAACAAATGGATGCCTATGTACTCCATTCTGTTAGCCCTTAAAGAAAGCACTTTTAACAGATCTTTGTATAATCACATCATATATCAATCATTAAAACTTCAGGACTCACAGACACCATATTTGACAGTGTTGCACAGAGCATGATTTTCAATTTGTGAGGGATCAGCAGCACAGGGCAAAGCCACATGAAACTACCACTGTACTACTCTAGAGTGTCTGAAAGACTCAAAAAAAGTCATTGGGGAGAGGATAAATCCTTATGTTTTAACAAATCTGCAGACAGTAAAATGCACACGTTTCAATGAGATTATCCAAGATGCAGTTTCTATCTGTGTGGTTGTTTCACCAGCCTTGAAGCAAGCGCTATAAGCAACTCAATGTACTAGCAAAGTACCTTGATGCACCTTGCAGCTATTGTCATTACCTGTGCAATAAACTAATGTTTATAGCTTCATTGCTCAGTGAACAACAGCTGTGTGTCCATGTGCTGCCTAAATTCCTAGCAAACAAACACACACACACGTCTCTTTTAAAAAGCAGAGTCTAAATTCACCAATAGGCAAAAAATCTTGCAGTTTAAGAACATACCTGTCCTTAAAGTTTGTAGGCCTGAACCCAGACTGGAATGGGTCAAGATAATCTGTTTCATCCAAGTGTACTTGCAATTGCTGTGCCACAACTCTCTCAATCATCTTCCCTAAGAAGGGGGTATTTGTGACCGGTCAATAACGGTCACAAACCAATGGGTCCAGGGTGGACATTTTTAGGAGCAGTCGGATTCACCACCTCTTTCAGGGTGCCTGGAACCACTCCCTCCTGCAATGATGCGTTGAACACACCCTGGATCCATTTGGTCAAACCCCCTCGGCAAGCTTTAATAAGCCAAGAAGGGCAAGTGTGGAGAGGACACGTTGCTGGCTGCATCCATCACAAGCACCTTGTCCACGTCATCAGGCCGCATCAACTGAAAATGTTCCCAAGAAGTTGCAGCAGACTTCGTACTGGACACTTCATTAAGGACTACAGCAGATGTGGATGGGGCATCTAGACTGCTATAGAGGCAAGAAACTTTACCCTCAAAGTGCCTTGCAAACAATTCACAGTGGGCATCCAAAGGGTCTAAGACTCCATTTCCTGGAGTTGATGTCAACACACCCCTGACAATATGGAAAGCTCCACTGGAACGCTATTTGAGGATGTGATGGAGGCAGAGAAGCAGGTCTTCTTCACCGCCCTCACCACCACACAGTAGACAGTTATGTTTTACTTGTTCCCGATCAGCACACCTTTCACCACTTGCACTCTAGCTGTCCTCTAGCTTCTTGCATTGCCCTTAGCTCACTGATGTACCAAGGTGCAAATCGGGCTCTACAATGCCGGGCAGGGCACTTGGGAGCAACCGTGTCAAGAGCCCGACATGCCTCACTGTTCCACAGAGTGACAAGCGCTTCAACAGGGTCACCTGGGAACTTCCCCAGGACATTCAGGAATCCAGTGGATTCGATTAGTCTTCGGGGCAGACCATCTTAATCTGTCCACCACCCCTGCAGGGAAGGATCAGAGCCGTAAGTCTAAGCTTCACCACAAAGTGGTCTGACTATGACAATGGGGTGACATCCAGCCCCTCATCACCAGACCACCCCTTCCTTCATCTGGAGCAAAAACCAAGTCGAGGGTGTGCCCTGCCCCATGGTCACTGAAATCACCCAGGGCTATTTTAGTGAAGTTTCCTATAGTAAATCATTCTCTTTTGCTTCTGTTTCTGTGAATATGTGAAGAAGCAACACTAAAGAAAAGGTCCAAAAATAATTGTGGAATAATGGCATTAACGTTCTGCAGAATAGTTTCCAGTGGACATGAGTAGTGTCTCAGTTTCCACAAGATAAAACAGTGGGAGGTGAAATATATTCTAGCAAAAATCTAGGTGTGCTCTATTTTTAATTTACTATGCCCACCTTTCCTTAAGTGGAGTAGTTTAAGCATAGCAGTCTGAAAACATGCATCTTGGGCAGGCCAAGTTTGTTTTTTTCCCAACAGCTACAGTCATTGCTTAAGTAGCAACATATTGTAATCAGTCTGATTTTTCATCAAACTGCAGTTTCAGATTCAACTGTTAATGTGCCCAAAATAGAAATAGAGCATAACCTCCAGTATGAAATACAAAAGGCTGTCTTCACCATCATATGACATTGACCAATAAAAAGATTTTTAAATTAATAAAAATAAATTTGACACAGATTTCTAGGATGAATAATGAGAGAAATAGATTTTTCTAGGTTAGATTCTCTGTAGAAACAGTAGTAACATAGGAAAGAAGCAAAGTAAGAACAACAAAGGTACAAAAATGTAACTCTCCATCTTTGGAGATGGCAGGGGTTGTCACCACTCACCATATGCTCAGAAGCACGTTACCAAATTCTTCCAAGCTACACAAGAAGTGGATTGGACTGTGAAAGACCAACCCAAATTGTGTTTACATTTTTACAAATTTGTAGGGCAGTACAATATCTCAGAGAGGAGGTCAGGTCTCCTGCTCCCCTGGTGCATTTACTATAGCTGCACAATTTCCCTGCTTTTTAGAGTTTAATAGATATTTCTTTTGGATATAGGTTAGGTTAGGTTATTGTTTATTTATATACCACTTTTGGGCCAAAAGGACCCCAAAGTGTTGAACAACATTAAAACATATTACAAAAAACAAAAAATTACATAAGAAATAACGAGTAAAAAATATACAGGAAAAATACAATACCACAAAAACAATGCAAACACGATGCATCAAGATCAATTCAACAAGAACAAAGTGAAAAACATTTGCGACAAAAACAATGTTTTCTCTGTTTTCAAATGATGCATAGCATAGTATAGATAGCATAGAAGTTTATTGCGGTCATAGACCCATATTTAACAAAAATGAATACAAATTACAATTAAAAAAAGTTAAAATCGGGGTCGAAGATAAGGAACAATTCACACATCTTTGCTTAATTATACAATATATACAATACGTATTATTCACAGAGGATAGTAGCACGTTTCTGCTGGGCAGCATATACAAACTTGGCAACCTGAATAGTAATATATTTGTCCAAACCAGAAAGGAGAGAGGCAATCATAACATCAGAGGGTTTGTATTGGGCATTCATCATTATGGGGTTTAAAAACTTATTACGAAGCTGAGAATATAAAGGACAAGAAAGAAAACAACAGCCTGATCATTTCTTTCAAATTGTTCCAGCATCACACCCTGCTGGTTCTCAAAAATAAGTGAATAAAATTAAAGAGCAAAGATCACAGTTTAATATCATAATCGACAAGGTGTGTCCAATATTTCCAGATTCACAGTTGCTGAATTAACCAGCTGCTCTTTAAAACATTGTGGGGGTTCTCAATAATCCTGGGTTCAGCTATAGCTCAGGTATTTGATCTTCTTTTTGCGCGGCCACACACTGTGCACAGAAAATCGCCTGTTGTGCCAGTGGCCTCGGTGGATGGAATTATCTATCTTTTTATTATTGCCGGTTAAGCAATGCAAATCAAAACAGCACACCATTCATGTTTAATTACACTGGTAATGCTCATACGTCTTACATGATTAGCAGTCAGAAAGAAAGATACAGCCACGTATGAGTTGTTGCTTTCCCCAAATATCTAAAAGTTTATTATCAGAGCAACACCACCTCCTCCTCTGAGCAACTTCCATGGCTTTATTTCAGTGTTTTACAGTTGAGGGTATAAGGTGTCAAGAAGCTCAAGAACATTATTTCACAGCTTCAACGTGTGAAAAAACTATATATTTAATTGTTATGATCAAACAAGGTGACTGCTTCAAAAGGTGACAAATTTCATGACATTTCCCTCACGCAGGAGGTTTTCATGTATAGAAACTGTGTGTAGATTTACAGTATGCAATTATCACATACATCTATATTTTAGTAAAGTTTACAGTGAACCAGATACAACTGTGTAATCATTAAGAGCAACAATATACACAAGTACAGGTTTTATGCCACTTCCTGAATTTGAATTTAATTTTTTAAATGCCACCACTCATTGAAATAGATAATCAATAAAACTTACAAACACATTAAAGTCAGGTATTAAGGGTTGTATCCATTGCTAGTCCTACTCAGAGTAAACCCACTGAAGTTAATGAATGTGACTATCTTAGGTTCATTAATTTCAGTGGGTTTACTCCAAATAGGGCTAGCACTGGATACAAACTAATGATAAAAATCTAAAATTGCTTCTGTGTCTTCAGTGTAATCTCCACTGGATGGTCAGTGTAACCAAGAGATGAAGTGCAAAGCAGGCTTATGAGGCTGGTTTTTTTAATGCAATAAGTAGTAGAAGTAATATCCCTGTAAGAATTCTGCCACATCCTAAAAGCAACTCGGAAAACAAATTCAACATAAATGGATGCATTGCAAAACACTATATATCTGCCTAATGTAGAAACAGTATATCCTAAATCAGGGCTGGTGCCCGAGGGCAGCCAAGTTTGGCTCTGACTGAGGGCCCCTGTGACACAGAGGGGCCCTGAAGGGGCCCTCCTTAGGAAGGGAGGATGGTGCTCCCACACCATGATCTGTGGCAACATCGGGTCCTTCAACCCTATACTGCTGTGGATCGCGGAGAGGGAGCTCCGAGGCGCACATCCCCAATACAGACAGCATGGACTTAAATAAGCCTGTTTGCACACCCCATCTACCTCTCCCATCGATGTGAATGCTGTGTGCACTATGTGTGCATGACTGCCATCATCCAAGATGGCAGTGCAGGCTTCACTGAGGGGCTGATGCCGCAGCAACAGCAACCACCATTGCTGCTACATGGGCACAGCATTCACATGACACAAGAGGTAGGTGGGACACACAGCGGGGGCTTATTAGCCCTGTGCTGTCTGTATCAGGGGAGTGTTGGGCTATGGCACCATAGCCCCAGGGCCTAGTCAAGCCTGGTACCAGCCCTGTCCTACACAATTTCTTAGATGACAATAGGGACATGCTCATAACATCTATATTATCATACAAATGATCACTGTGCAAGCTGCTCAAGACTCAACTTTGTGTGCTATGTTGTATTCATTTATCCTTCAACAGCTTGTTCTGTACTGTTTTAAAGCCAAAGTGTTTGCTTTTTAGATTAAAAATAACTTTATATAAACAATATATATTTGTCCTGTAATCTGCTTTAAACTGTTGAAAATTAGCCTTGTCAGCATGCGAAGTGACAGACAGTGAACTAGGTAGCCATAGCAGCTGGTGCCCACCAGACTTGGTGGGGCTGATATGGGGGATCTGACCAATGAGGTCACGGCCAAGTTCTGTTTTCCCCCCATCTTCCTCCCTTCCAAACATACTGTGGACACTTAAGCACCCCAACTCATAATTATAATTATGAATATTATTATTAATAATAATATTATACCCAATGACTGTAATTATAAGACACTGCTTAATGTATAAAACCCCTAATCATAAGCCATTCAGCACCTATAATTTATTGTAGGCCATGAAGGCCAGCCGGGAGTTGGAGACCATAAAGGCTAGCAGTTTTTACAGTATTTATTTCTTTATCTATTATTTGATTTATATCATAAGAACATAAGAACATAAGAAGAGCCTGCTGGATCAGGCCAGTGGCCCATCTAGTCCAGCATCCTGTTCTCACAGTGGCCTACCAGGTGCCTGGGGGAAGCCCGCAAGCAGGACCCGAGTGCAAGAACACTCTCCCCTCCTGAGGCTTCCGGCAACTGGTTTTCAGAAGCATGCTGCCTCTGACTAGGGTGGCAGAGCACAGCCATCATGGCTAGTAGCCATTGATAGCCCTGTCCTCCATGAATTTGTCTAATCTTCTTTTAAAGCCATCCAAGCTGGTGGCCATTACTGCATCTTGTGGGAGCAAATTCCATAGTTTAACTATGCGCTGAGTAAAGAAGTACTTCCTTTTGTCTGTCCTGAATCTTCCAACATTCAGCTTCTTTGAATGTCCACGAGTTCTAGTATTATGAGAGAGGGAGAAGAACTTTTCTCTATCCACTTTCTCAATGCCATGCATAATTTTATACACTTCTATCATGTCTCCTCTGACCCGCCTTTTCTCTAAACTAAAAAGCCCCAAATGCTGCAACCTTTCCTCGTAAGGGAGTCGCTCCATCCCCTTGATCATTCTGGTTGCCCTCTTCTGAACCTTTTCCAACTCTATAATATCCTTTTTGAGATGAGGCGACCAGAACTGTACACAGTATTCCAAATGCGGCCGCACCATAGATTTATACAATGGCATTATGATATCGGCTGTTTTATTTTCAATACCTTTCCTAATTATCGCTAGCATGGAATTTGCCTTTTTTACAGCTGCCGCACACTGGGTCGACATTTTCATCGTGCTGTCCACTACAACCCCGAGGTCTCTCTCCTGGCCGGTCACCGCCAGTTCAGACCCCATGAGCGTATATGTGAAATTCAGATTTTTTGCTCCAATATGCATAATTTTACACTTCTTTATATTGAATTGCATTTGCCATTTTTCCGCCCATTCACTCAGTTTGGAGAGATCTTTTTGGAGCTCTTCACAATCCCTTTTTGTTTTAACAACCCTGAACAATTTAGTGTCGTCAGCAAACTTGGCCACTTCACTGCTCACTCCTAATTCTAGGTCATTAATGAACAAGTTGAAAAGTACAGGTCCCAATACCGATCCTTGAGGGACTCCACTTTCTACAGCCCTCCATTGGGAGAACTGTCCGTTTATTCCTACTCTCTGCTTTCTGCTTCTTAACCAATTCCTTATCCACAAGAGGACCTCTCCTCTTATTCCATGACTGCTAAGCTTCCTCAGAAGCCTTTGGTGAGGTACCTTGTCAAACGCTTTTTGAAAGTCTATGTCCACTGGATCACCTCTATCTATATGCTTGTTGACACTCTCAAAGAATTCTAATAGGTTACTGAGACAGGACTTTCCCTTGCAGAAGCCATGCTGGCTCTGCTTCAGCAAGGCTTGTTCTTCTATGTGCTTAGTTAATCTAGCTTTAATAATACTTTCTACCAGTTTTCCAGGGACAGAAGTTAAGCTAACTGGCCTGTAATTTCCGGGATCCCCTCTGGATCCCTTTTTGAAGATTGGCGTTACATTTGCCACTTTCCAGTCCTCAGGCACGGAGGAGGACCCAAGGGACAAGTTACATATTTTAGTTAGCAGATCAGCAATTTCACCTTTGAGTTCTTTGAGAACTCTCGGGTGGATGCCATCCGGGCCCGGTGATTTGTCAGTTTTTATATTGTCCATTAAGCTTAGAACTTCCTCTCTCGTTACCACTATTTGTCTTAGTTCCTCAGAATCCCTTCCTGCAAATGTTAGTTCCGGTTCAGGGATCTGCCCTATATCTTCCACTGTGAAGACAGATGCAAAGAATTCATTTAGCTTCTCTGCAATCTCCTTATCGTTCTTTAGTACACCTTTGACTCCCTTATCATCCAAGGGTCCAATTGTCTCCCTAGATGGTCTCCTGCTTTGAATGTATTTATAGAATTTTTTGTTGTTGGTTTTTATGTTCTTAGCAATGTGCTCCTCAAATTCTTTTTTAGCATCCCTTATTGTCTTCTTGCATTTCTTTTGCCAGAGTTTGTGTTCTTTTTTATTTTCTTCATTCGGACAAGACTTCCATTTTCTGAAGGAAGACTTTTTGCCTCTAAGAGCTTCCTTGACTTTGCTCGTTAACCATGCTCGTTAACCATTCTTGGCCCTGGCGGTACCTTTTCTGATCTGCGGTATGCACTCCAGTTGAGCTTCTAATATAGTGTTTTTAAACAACTTCCAAGCATTTTCGAGTGATGTGACCCTCTGGACTTTGTTTTTCAGCTTTCTTTTTACCAATCCCCTCATTTTTGTGAAGTTTCCTCTTTTGAAGTCAAATGTGATCGTGTTGGATTTTCTTGGCAATTGGCCAGTTACATGTATGTTTAATTTAATAGCACTGTGGTCACTGCTCCCAATCGGTTCAACAACACTTACATCTTGCACCAGGTCCCGGTCCCCACTGAGGATTAAGTCCAGGGTTGCCGTCCCTCTGGTCGGTTCCATGACCAACTGATCTAGGGAATAGTCATTTAGAATATCTAGAAACTTTGCTTCTTTGTCATGACTGGAACACATATGCGGCCAGTCTATGTCTGGGTAGTTGAAGTCACCCATTACTACCACATTTCCTAGTTTGGATGCTTCCTCAATTTCATATCTCATCTCAAGGTCTCCCTGAGCATTTTGATCAGGGGGACGATAGATCGTTCCCAGTATTAAGTCCCTCCTGGGGCACGGTATCACCACCCACAACGATTCTGTGGAGGAGTCTGCCTCTTTTGGGGTTTCGAGCTTGCTGGATTCAATGCCTTCTTTCACGTATAGAGCGACTCCGTCACCAGCAGGAGTCCAGGGCGGCAAACAAAAGCACTAAACACTTTAAAACATCATAAAAACAGACTTTAAAATACATGAAAACATCTTTAAGAACTTTTTTTTAAAAAGCTTTGAAGACATCTTTAAAAAAGGTTAAAAACATACTAAAAAGCAATTCCAACACAGACGCAGACTGAGATAAAGTCTCAATTTAAAAGGCTTGTTGAAAGAGGAAGGTCTTCAACAGGTGCCGAAAAGATAACAGAGATGGCACCTGTCCAATATTTAAGGGTAGGGAATTCCACAGAGTAGGTGCCGCCACGCTAAAGGTCCACTTCCTATGTTGTGCAGAATGGACCTCCTGATAAGATGGTATCTGCAGGAGGCCCTCACCTGCAGAGCGCAGTGACGGTATATAAGGGATAAGATGATTTTCAGGTATCCTGTTTCCAAGCTGTATAGGACTTTGTACACCAAAACTAGAACTTGAACTTGGCCTGGTAGCAAGTGGGCAGCCAGTGCAGTTCTTTTAGCAGCAGGGTGAAATGTTGGCAATACCCTGCCGCAGTGAGCAGTCTCATCACCGCATGTTGCACCAGCTACAGCTTCCGGACCAACCTCAAAGGCAGCCCCACATAGAGCACATTACAGTCATCCAGCCTGCAGGTTACCAGTGCATGGACAACAGTGGTCAGGCTATCACGGTCCAGAAACGGCTGCAGCTGTCTTACCAGCCAAAGCTGGTAAAAGGCACTCCTAGCCACTGAGGTCACTTGGGCTTCTAGTGACAAAGATGGACCCAGGAGCGCCCCAGACTACAGACCTGATCTTTCAGAGGGAGTACAACTCCATCCAAAGCAGGCAAATGACCAATTATCTGAACTCAGGAACCACCAACCCACAGCACCTCTGTCTTGCTAGGATTCAGACTCAGTTTACTTGCCCTCATCCATCACTGATGACACCTTGCCCCAATTCTGCTGATGACCACTCCCAAGGCCTTCATATAGATGTTAAACAGCATGGGGACAAGATGGTACCCTGCGGCACCCCACATCACAACTGCCAGGGGGCTGATAGACAATCACCCAATTCTATTCTCTGAAAACAACCCTGGAGATAGGATCAGAACCACTGTAAAACAGTGCCTCCAATACCCATCTCACCCAGAAGGATACCATGGTGAATGGTATCAAAAGCCACAGAGAGTTCAAGTAAGAATAACAGGGTCGCATTTCTCCTGTCCTTCTCCCGTTAAAGGTCATCCATCAGGGCAACCAAGGCCCATTCAGTCTCATAACCAGGCCTGAACCCAGGCTGGGATGGGTCAAGATAATCTGTTTCATCCAAGAGTACTTGCAATTGCTGTACCACAACCCTCTCAATCACCTTCCCTAAAAAGGGGGTATTTGTGACCGGTCGGTAATTGTCACAAACCAATGATTCCAGAGCAGGCTTTTTCAGGAGTGGTCAGATCACCACCTCTTTCAGGGAGACTGGAACTACTCCCTCCCACAACAATGTGCTGACCACACCCTGGATCCACTCAGTCAAACTCCCTCTGCAAACATTAATAAGACAAGAAGGGCAAGGGTCAAGAGGACATGTTGCTGGCTGCATCATCGCAAGCACCTTGTCTGTGTCATCAGACCGCATCAACTGAAACCATTCCCAAAAAGTTGCAGCAGAAGTTGCACTGTACACGTCACTGGGGATTACAGTAGATGTGGATGGGGCATCAAGACTGCTATGGTGAGCAACTTTACCCTCAAAGTGCCTTGCAAACAATTCACAGTGGGCATCCAAAGGGTGTAAGACTTCATTTCCTGGAAATGATGTCAACACACCCCTGACAATATGGAAAAGCTCCAGTGGATGGCTACTTGAGGATGCGATGGAGGCAGAGAAGTGGGTCTTCTTCGCGTCCTCACCGCCACACAGTAGGCATGGTTATGATGTTTTACTTGTGCCCGATCAGCCTCACAGCATGTCTTTCACCACTTGCACTCTAGCTGTCATCCAGCCTGTTTAATTGCCCTCAGCTCACTGGTGTACCAAGGTGCAAACCGGGCTCCACAATGCTGGAGAGGGCACTCAGGGGCAACAGTGTCAAGAGCCCATCGCGCCTCACTGTTCCACAGCATGACAAGGGCTTCAACAGGGTCACCTGCTCTATCTACTGGGAACTCCCCCAGGGCATTCAGGAATACAATTGATTCCATTAGTCTCCAGGGTGGACCATCTTAATCTGTCCACCACCTCTGCAGGAAAGGATTGGAGCCATAAGTCTAAACTTCACCAGGGAGTGGTCTGACCATGACAATGGGGTGACATTCACCACGCCATCTCCAGACCACCCTTTCCTTCATCTGGAGCAAAAACCAAGTCAAGGGTGTGCCCTGCCCTATGTGTCGGTCCGGTGACAACTTGGGACAGCCGCATGGTCATCATGGAGGCCATGAAGTTCTGATTTGGAATACTAGAGGCAGCCTCTGCATGGACATTGAAATCACCCAGGACCATTGTCCTGGGCTCCTCCCATACCACAGCCATGATGTCCTCCACCAGCTCAGGCAGAGAAGCTGCTGGGCAGCAGGGTGGACGGTACACCAGCAGCAACCGTAGTTTCCTGTCTGCTCGGCCTGTCATCAGTTGCAGGCCCTCACAGCCAGCTCCAAGACAGAGTGGTTTCCGGGTGACAGAGATGGAAGTTCTGTAGACCACAATAACTCTCCCCCCCCATCCCTGCAGCCTGTGCTGGTGTTGCGCTGAGTATCCAGGTGGGCAAAGCTGGGTCAGATCAACTCCTCCCAGCTCACCCACCCGGGTCTCGTAATGCATACCAAATTGGCACCTTTATGCACAATCAAATCATGGATGAGTGTCATCTTATTGTGTACCTAACTAAACTGTAAAGTGTCTTACTTTGGTTCAGAAGGGGTCCCTGCTGTCACAGTAGCTTCTCAGATGGGAGAAAGTTGTGTCACCTCCGCTTGTTCTGGTTCTTTCCCTATCCTCCTTCTTTGAAAAGAAACAGTGCCCACTTAAAAATTGCAGTTTTAATAATACTGAGCACCTAACAGAGCTTTAGTCCTATGCTCCCTCTCATGAGTGTGCACACAACTTAAGTCCTACCTCCTCCGTAGTGAACAGAAAACCTAGATCTCTGTTAATTCATTAATGCTCTCCCTGTTTATACGCACGCACACACAAAGTGAGTGAATTGCTGGAAACTCACATTTAGAAGGCCCTGCAAAAGGCTTTTGTCCTATGCTTGCTCTCATGAGTAAGTCCCACAGAACACAGTGGGGATTTATTTACTTCTGAATAAGGTGAAGGATTGTGTCAGTGCCTGGAAAGTTCATTTTAGAAAGAAACAAAATAGTTCACTTTAAGTTCATTCGAATGCACTTTTAATTCATAATATTTTCTGCCTGCCACACATAAGGCACAAGAGTAGTGCTCTCCCCCAGTACCAACCCTAAACCATGCAAAGAACTTAAGTGAAGAGTGAAAAGAAAAGACACATTTGGGCAATTTGATAATATATTTTTATATTAAAACATATTTAAAATGAGTATCTGTAATTGTGTACCTGTAATGGTTAGAGAGTTGGACTAGGACCTGGAAGACCAAGGTTCAGTTCTACACCCACTTTAATGAACCCAGTGGGGCTTACTTCTAAGTAAAATGAATAGGATTATGTTAGTTACTACAGCAAAATCATACCTCCTCCTGGATATAGCTAACCATTATATATGAGAGATTGGACTATGTGTCACATCAAATACTATATTCAGGAATATTATGTTTTATTTAAGCTACTCCTGGCTTATTCCCTGGTATGCAGAAAGAACCTCCCTGACCTGGAGCAGTGTATTCAAGTATGATGGTTAATAGTCATTGGCTAAAGATTTCCAGAGTTTCTTTTTTTTAAAAAAATAAAACCATTCCTGTAAATTGTAATCTCCTATCACTCAGATAAAAAGATATGGCAGGTGGGGAAAACAGGAAGCCAAAATGTTAGAAAAGGGAATCTTTCATATCATATGATCAGTTCTAAATGCTGTAGCAGGAAGTTCCACAAGTTCTCCAGGATTCCACTGGACTCAGATATTCACACAAGGTATCTCTAAGGGCCCATCCATACTTAATCACAAAATCCATGTTTTCCATATTCGATTGGTGGCCTGGATATCCATACATGTCCTGTTTGTGGTCAGATTATTGTGAAAACCCGATTAGTCCACCCCTTTTCAGTGGTTGGTCCATAACAGTTGTTTGCTTTTCACATGCTTTTTTGGAAGAGCACAGAAACTTGTATCTTTTTTCAATTCCCACACATGTGCAGGTATGAAGATGTGCTATTGGGTGGGAAGGAGGCAAGGGGCTTGGCATACGAGAGGGGAACACCCAGACTGCCTATTGCAGGAAAGTCCGCAGTATTGTGTCCAAGCACACAGACATTTTTTGGTGGTATTTCTAATGCAGATTTGTGAACCTGAAAAGTTGTACTAGCTTGCAGTGTCATATGGACAATGATGAATTAATGAGGACACAAAGCTATAACATTGCATATTATACAGTAGTATGGATGGGCCCTTTGTTTCTCAGCTTTTATATAAACAGGGATTTACTTTGTTAGAATAAGCAAAATTGCGTGTTCCCTTTGAGGGATATTTGGGAAATATCCCATGTACCTGTTTACCAGAGATGTAACTTCCTAAAGGGTGGGGTTACCTGGCTTTCTCTTCCTCCTTCTTTGTCTGGGACTCTTGCATATTCTCCATTAAGCCTGAGGAGAGTGAAGCATGCTCATGCTCCTCTCCAAGATGACCATTACCATAACTTCTACTTTTCTTTCACCTAAGCTAGAGCCTATGTTTCCTGAACATATGAAAGGTCGTGAGTAAACATTCTTTATCTTTTACTTAAGAAGATTGTGTCAGTAATTATTTGTGTCTGAGGGAAAGGGCGGACTAGTTGATTCTCATCCCGCTGCTTGCATTTATATATCTGCTAAGAAATAGGACCATGAAACTATTCCTATTTCACATATATTTTTAAAATACCAATCATACTTAACTCAGAATTCATTCTCCTTTTGATCAACCACATCTACACATGTTCCCTCTCCTTACTCAAAGTGAAATTGGGTCTGGAAGTGTGCAACAACCGCACACATGCCCTGCTAACTGGCTTGCCAGGATGTCTGTGTTTTCAACTACTCTCCTGCATTCATCCACATCCCATTATGACCCCATTATGATAGTCTCGGGCTCAGAAAGAAATATCTGGTTCTTTTGAAAGTACTGCTAAGCTTTTTGTTTTAATTAAACATATTGATTGATTGATTGAATTTAAATATATTAATTATAATAAATGTTTGCTCTTATCCCTAATGGGAGTTAATTACTTTGCATATGCCCATATCAAATATTCAGATATTTTAAATAAATAAAAATAAATTTTAAAGGTCCAGTGCAGGTCCAGCCCATGAAGAACCAGATTTTCCCCACCCCCACTTATGATGCCAGCCAAACAGTTTTTAGAGGCAGTTTGCCACCAAGAATGTCCTCTCCCCTCCCCTGACAACAAAAAGGCCCAGTCTGGCCCATGAAGAAACCAATTCTGCCCCACCCCATGATGCCAGTAAAACATTTTTAGAGACAGTTTACCATCAAGAATCTCATTTCCCCCCCCTGATAATAAAAAGGCTCACCCAGCCCGTGAAGAAACCAGATTCTCACAACCAACACTTCCATCTTATTATGCCAGCCAAACATTTTTAGGGGTTGTTTGCCATCAAGAATCTCCTTTTCCATCTCTCCCCTCTACAATAAACAGGACCCAGTCTGGCCAATGAAGAAACCAGATTCCGCCCCCACTCCCATCCCAACTAAACATGCTTGTGCAATTGTTTACTACTACTACTCTCACTGAAATGTCTCTCCATATATAGCAGTGGTGAACCCAGAAGTTGAACAATGAACTCACAGTGATATATTGCTGATTTCAAAGACTGGTAGGCTGGCCAGTGACAGAAAAGAAAAAAAGATTGTGGTTGCTGCTGCTGCTTTAAGGTGCTGCTTGCAAAAGGAGGGGAAAGTACCTCAGCCTCACAGAAGAGCAACAAGCAGTTTGCAAATGCATGCACTGGATTGACTCAGATTGAAATGCATGTCTCTGAGTACTGGTGAGGCTCTCCATAGTCCTGCCCTAATGCTATGGAACTTCCAATGTATTCTGGTTAGAATTATTCTATGAGAAATAAAATCAGAATGGAGATGCTGAGGGAAAACTGTCCTCCCTAAGCCACTCCTACTAGAATCTATTTTTATTATTACCCTTGGAAATAGGGATGGGACCATAGCAATGATGGTGATTGGCTATGCTATCCAAAGATGATTGGCCACAACAAAAGATTGACAGAAATAAGTTCAGAGTGTCTAAATGTGAGGTACTGTTTTAAAAATGAATGTAAGGAACAGGGAAAGGATACTGGGCTACAGGTAATGTATCGAATATGAATGTAAGGGACAGAAAAGGGACTGGGCTATAGGTTTGGGGCTTTAGGGTGGGCAGTGCCCAACCTGCCCTTAGTGAGGGGCCGCCACAGTTAGATAGTACCTTAATAATCCTCCATCAACACTCAATATAACATACAGCCAGCCTAGGGTTCCCAGGTCAGAAGCATCCCAAACCCTGAGCATTCAGAGTAGGCCCTGGTGATATCATCAAGTATGATACATTAAGTATCAACCACAGTTGTTTGTAGCATACAATTCAAACAAAAACATTTCTGTGATTGGAAATTAAGAAAGAAAGCTAAAACAGGGTGTTTCCAGGTCCACCTGAAGTGATGGTATCATTCCTTCTCACCTGCTTAGGGAGCCTGGGTAGGGAACATTTAATCTAGTCTACTTGCTTCTGGTAAGAAGGCTTTAAGTGTCCTCAGACCAGGCCAGTCACTAGAAGGCCATTGTAGGGGGAAAAGGACCCTAGTGATGTGGAGATGTTAGATGGGAGCACTCAGGAGTAAAGATGGATGCCCCTGAAGGCTGCAATTCTAAATGCACTAAGGGACTAAGCCCCATAGAACTCAACAGGACTTACTTCTGAGTAGATATGGTTTTAATTGTGCTGTTGGTTAAGCTTGACAGGGATCCTCTGCAAAGATATCCATATCCAAGCAGGGTTGGCAAGCCCCTGCCTGGCATGCCCTGCCCCTTCCTTTTGACATGGCTGCTCCAAACTTCTTTACAGACTTGACCCTTCACTTCAGAAAGAAGTTTGAGAAATGAGTAAGAGTTAAGAAGATTCTTTACCCTTTTCTGCCTACCCTGTGGGCTGCTATAAGCTCACTTTGACAGCCAACCCAATTCTAGTGAGTAATACTTGACAGAGAGAAAACACACATGGTTTGGTCTACCTTTAAAGCAGTAGCTGGGGAACAACAGCAATTGAAGCCACACTTCCCAGTATGTGAATTCTCTTTTACCACTATTGGGTCAGACAAAAACTGTCATGCAACCAACAAGGTGCATTATCAGTGGGTTTAAGAGGGTTGAGCTGAATGCATGGAGCCACTGTTGTTGCTTCTATCTAATTCCTACCAAAAATCAAACTAAAAAAATTGTGGCAACCAGTCAGCCAAGGTCACAGAACTGAAGCACAATGTGACCCAGGGGCTGCAGTTAGTGCAGAATGCTGTGGCACAATTGCTGACATTAGTGAGACTCTGTCACCACATAACACCTCTGCTCTGAAATCTGTACTGGTTGCTCATTTGCTACCAGGCCAGGTTCAAGGTGTGTTTTTCATTTTCTATTTTTGTTTAGGAAAGGCTACCGAGGCATCTTGAAGCTATTATGTTTTTTATCTGTTTTTAACTCATTGTTGGTTTTATTATTTTGAATGTTTTTAAATACCTGTCTTTAACTGGTTTTACCAATAGTTTTACTGTTTTAATTCCTTCTGAAAACCGCTTCGAGGTGTTTTACAGTAAAGCGGTATATAAATGTTGTAAATAAAATACATAAATAAATTTCGGAGTCACTGTGGCCCTTGGGTCTCTTTCCAGTTTTAGGAACAAAGGAATCTGCATTATATCGACAGCCCATTTGGTACTATCTAGCTCAGTAGTGATGACACGGGCTAGCATTGGCTCTCCAGGATTCCAGGCAACAGTCTTTTCCAGAGATTGAATTTTGGACCTTTGCATGCAAAGCATATGCCCTGCCACTGAGCTAAAGGCTTTCCCCTGTTTAAAAAGTATCTTTTAAAATTGTTCTTTTCAATTCACTAATGAATGCACATCATACCTAGGACAGATCCACACCATTCATTTAAAGCACATTCAGCACACATTTGAAGCACATGAATCCCACCACAGAAGCACTGGAGCTATAATTTGTTAAGGGTGGTGGGGGAAACTACACTTCCCAGGATTCTTTGGGGCAAGTCATGCACTTTAATTGTGAGTTGGATGGGCATTAAACGTATTGTGTGGATCTACTTCATAAACTTTGCCTGCATCATCATGTAAATCATTTTAATTAATTTTTTTAATGGAAATGAGCTATAAAGTTTACTGTGTGACTATTTCTCAGCCTAATCTGCCCCTCAGGGTGTAAACAACAGAGGGAAACCATGACCACCCGAAGGAAGAAAAGCACACTTAAAATGTAGAGGAAATAATAATGTACAACCATAGGGTGAAATCAAATACTTATCGGGACACAGTATGAAGAAATATTTATATAAGCATGACTGTCAAATATGTTTATTATTTACACAACCTGTAAATAATTTCAATTTCAATTTATTGTACGGTCACAGACTCAATAAGACAAATCATCAAATAAAAGAAAACAGTCTATATATAAATAATATAAATATATTTATAGTGCAGTCTTATGCATGTTTATTCAGAAGCAAGTCCCAATGTATTCAATGGGGCTTACTCAGAACAGGGAAGCATGCACAGAACTGCACCCTCAAGCAATAAGGAACTTCCTTCACCCAATCCAAAATTCAGAATCATGCCACTTTAAGCTGTTTTGCAACTCTGTTATACTTGTTTTTATGGTTATTGGATTTTAAAGTGATTTATTTATTGTTGTGAGTTGCCTTGGTTTCCAATCGGGGTCACAGGGATGTTGGAAAGACTCCATATATACATACACTGGAGATGTAAAATACATACACCACTTGTAATAGTTTATTGTCAAAACCAGTTGGTCATTACAGAACATTTAAAAAAATAAAATCAGTATTAGTTTCCTACAAAATAAAAGAAGTGACACCTAATTAAGCCCTGCCTAATAGCTTTAAAAATGTCGTTCCTATTGGGGACGTATTTGCCACCGCCATTATTATAGGGAGGACTCGTGAAGGTTTGAATTATGTAAGTATGGAGCCACGTGAGATCGCTTACCCAATAGGGAAGGGCATTTGAGCACCTTATATAAGGCTGCTCCTGTCCTTCCTGCGCTTGCCTTTTTCGCTTCGCGGCACATGTGGTTGGATCTCCCTTCCTGCGGCTCTGTTGGCGTATCGCTGTTACAGTTTGAATTATTCTAAGTTTTTATTGATTGGTTACCTTCCCTGTATTGTTTTAGCCTTTTAATTGCCTTGTTGTGTTCCCCGCCGATCAGCTGGGCGGCGGGTGTTCGCCCCCGCCCCCGGGCGGCTTTTTAGCCGGCGCTTTATTCCCGTTTGTTTTTACTTTGAGTATAAGCCTTGTTTTATTCACTTGCCTTTTGAGTTTTGTGTTAGGATTTTCATTTAGTGGTGTATATGTTCCCGTGTTAGTTGTGATTTTGTTTCTTCCACCTGCCCCAGCGTTCGTTTGTTCGATCCCCCTCCCCCCTCATAATTCTATTTTTTCCTATTTTTTCTCTTTACTTCCGTTTTACTCTGTGTAAAGGCAGTTTCGTTGTTTGTTTGCTGGTTACTCTTTGATTCAATTTAAAGCATAACCCCCCCCAAACAGTTTATACTTTCATAAGTAGTAGTTTTTCTTATTATATTGATTGTTCTGTGTTGGATTGGTTTAGAATATATTTATCAGCTTGTTGCACTTAATTTAATTGTCTGGATTCTGACCCACTTCCACCTTACCTTTTCCCTACCCCCCCAATAGTCTATAAATTAATAGTATTAATTTAATAATTAATTTAAAATAATAATTAATTAAATTAAAAAATACATAAATAAAATACAATAAATTGAATATTTTTGATTTGGTTTAATTCTATCTGGCATTTTGGGTGTGTCAGTTACTGCAAATTTATTGTATTAGACAATTGGTCGTGTTTTTAAATTTGTTGATTGTGTAATTGTTTTTCTGGTTTTCACCATGCCGCCCAGGAAGGTGCAACAGAAGAAAGGGGTTAAGGTTGTGAAGCAGGCTGAAAAACGCCCTCCACCACTGCAGATTCAATCTTCTGATGAAGAGGAGGATTTGGGGACCATCTGTGCCTTGGTGGCTAGAATCGAGGCGCTGGAAAAAGAACGCAGGCAGCCTATGGATGGCGAAGCGGGTCCCAGTTCCAGACCTGTAGGTAAAAAATCTGCTAGGTTGGCTTCCAAGATGACTAAATCTCATATTCTTGCTGATTTAGTTTCTAGGGTTGGTGTGCTGGAAGCTGTTACGCCCATTGAAGAGCCTGCAGGGCATACGCCTCAGGTTGGTCTACCTGCAGTGCCTCCCACGGCTATTGATTTGTCTGCAGCTGAGCATCAGCAAGTTCAGCTCCCTTTTCATTCAGCCTCTACCACGTTCACTCCTGGGGCTCCAGGGTTCACCACGCCGCAGGTCGTAGCTTCTCCTGCAGCTTATACAGGTGAGCAACAATTACACCCTCATACTATACAAGGACCTGCCTCTAGTGCCTTTCATCATGATCCCTCAGTGACGAGTCCTCACACGCTGGGCAATCCTGGGCACCCAGTGGTGTTCATGGGGGGGGTTGGTGCCTCAGCACCCACAGCTCCCTTGGCCTGCTGCTGCAGTGTCCCCTTGGCAGCCGACTTCTGGTTCCTCTTCTCTAGCGCCTGTTCATTTGCCCCTACCTCAGGGTATTTACCCACAGGGCGATACCTCGCTTCCTCTTGGGGACCATTTATTGTTAGGAACCAAAGAAAAAAATTGGCGAGGAGAGTACATAGACCTGTTTTCTCTCCTTTTTCGTGAAAACGAAACAAAACCTAAGGAAGGACACGAGGGCAGGGAGCGGGAGGCTGCTATTAAATGGAAAGTGGGTCGGGTGTGGCCTAATTGGTTGAACGCCTATACCATTTATATGGGCGTAATGACTCAGGCTTACCCATCTAGGGCTTTGTCCATGATAAAATATCAGGACATTGTTCATTGTGCCTTCCGCAAATTCTCAGGTACTGCTTGGCTCCAGTACGATGAGAATTTCAGACAGAGGGCGGCATTGGATCCCACCCTTCATTGGGATATCGAGCATGCTGGTCTTTGGCTGCGACCCATGACCCTAGCCAGGCCCACTCTGGGCGATACGGCTGATAGCGGGCATTTGCTAGCACGAGCGCAGACTTCCGCCTCTGGTTCTAGCCAAGGCAGGCACTGGGTTCAATCCCAGCAAGTCTGCTGGACATTCAATAGTACTGGCAGATGCCTTAGACGCCCCTGTAGGTTTAGACACGCCTGTGCACTGTGTGGTGGCAACCACCCCAGTTCCTCCTGCCAGCGGGCACGTACGTCTCGTCAGGGCACAGGGGAGCGCCAATAGCAAAAATGGGGTTCTGGCAACAGCGGCAGTACGTCGCAAGGCCAGTAGCCCGATCAAGCTGGCTCCTTTGCCTGAGCTGTTAGAATGTTACCCCAATAGGCAGGCTGCTAGTTTCATACTTCAGGGTTTTACGTTTGGTTTTCGTATCCCTTTTCACGGTCCTAGGATCGCTACTTCAGTTCATCAGCCCCCTATTCGTAACTTGGCGCATGTAGTGTTAGCTAAGCTTCATAAGGAGATCATTGCCGACCGTATATCAGGTCCCTTTCCATGTGCTCCTGTGGAAAATTTGCGGATTTCTCCGTTAAGTATAGTGCCTAAGAAACAAGCTGGTGAATACCGACTTATTCATAATTTATCATACCCGAAAGATGCCTCTGTTAATGATGGCATTTCGCCCTTACATGCATCAGTTAAGTATACTTCTTTCGATGAGGCAGTGAGAGTAGTTAGGAGGGCTGGCAGGGGTGCCTTAATGGCAAAGTATGATATAAAATCCGCTTTTCGCCTCCTGCCTGTGCATCCGGATGATGTAGATTTACTGGGTTTTAAATTTCAGGGTCAATTTTACGTAGATAGGGCCATGCCAATGGGTTGTTCCGTGTCTTGTGCCCCTTTTGAAGCATTCAGCACGTTTCTTGAATGGGCACTGCAGAGGAGAGCCGCCTCCTCCTTCTCTGCTCGTTATCTTGATGATTTTTTATTTGTTGGGCCAGCTGAGTCTTCTCACTGCCTTCATCTGATGCAATCCTTTACCGCTTTAACTGATGAATTGGGTGTCCCGCTAGCTCCTGAAAAGTCTGAGGGCCCTGCTACTTCCCTAATTTTCTTAGGGATCCAGTTGGATACGGTAGCTCAGTCTTCCCGTTTGCCACTGGATAAGTTGGTTGTACTGCGACAACTGCTTAACAACATTATTGGACTTAAAAAACTATCACTGGCTCGGCTACAGGAGCTTGTGGGTCATTTAGTTTTTGCTTCTAAAGTCATTTCCCCCGGTCAGGCATTCCTTAGGCGTTTATGTGACGCCATGAAGGGAGTTCGCTCTCGTCACAACATAAAAATATTATTAAAACAGTTTAAGATAAATTATATTCAAAACTAGAGAGGCTCCTAAAATATATATTTCTCAAGTGTCTAGAACCATGGTGAAAAAGTGTGTCTTCAGCATACATGTCCTAACCATCCGGTTGTGAGAAATGAAGAAGGAATTGCTAATTTAAGAAAAGGAAAGGGCACTCAATGAGTGAAGCATAAAAGCTGCTGGGCCTTTGAGAAAATTTATTTATTTATTTGATTTATATCCCACCCTTCCTCCCAGCAGGAGCCCAGGGCAGCAAATAAGGTTGTTAGAAGCAATAAGGTTGTTAGAAGAGCTATGTAAGAAATATAGAGGAATTTATGTTGAATTTATGGATCGTTATAGGAAGAGTCCCAGATAACGTCAAGAACAGCAGAACAACCTTCATCCCTAAAACCTCAGATGAAAAAGCGCTGAGGGATATAGGAAATTGGAGACCAATAACACTTAGCTTTGTTCTGTTAAGATTATTTTCCAAAATTGTAGCAAGCAGGATTGAAATATCATGCCCAATCAATAACAGGCAAAGGTGAGATAGGGGAGGTAAGCCCTCAGTGGCTCTCGCTACTGGCTCCAAGTGACTGGTGTGGGCCAGGCGCAACCCACCCCAGGGACAGCGTCAGGTGGGGAGTTTGACTGGGGTCAGCATTTTGCAATACTTGGATGTTTAGGACGTTTTGTTTGAATAATTTAGCAATGTTTTATATTTCATATTTAGAAAACTTTAAGATTTGTTTTAGTCATCTAATAATGTTTTATTTGTTACAAACTGCCCTTGAAAAAGGGTGGTTCAGGGCTAAAACATGTTGGGCTCTAATAAGCAGCTCCCATTTGCCAACAAAACATTTTTACTGCATTCTAACTGACCTTGGCATTCTTGAGGAATGGTTTCTTCTTTTGGTTTTCTTACTTTTACTGCCAATGTTCTTGCTGCCCTACAAATCTGGCACTCCAAACCTATCTGGAAACATACTAAGTAGAAGGCCAGTGGCACAGCGCACAGCACAGAGAGGTCCCAAGTGTGTCCTAACTAAGCATAAATGTATTATGACTGCAAGTCTTATTGAATCAGAGATTTTGAGAAATATTTGAGAAGCCTCCAGCTTTCAAACATTTTTACTGGATGCAGCTGCATTATTTTTCTAAGCCAAAACCTCCTCAAATTCAGATCTGTTTCAGAGCCAGGTCTAGAAACTCAACCCGTGCCAAGGCCAAACTGCAGTGCTCATTCCAAACAAGCAGCTGGAATTAAAGACAAAATCCATTTGCTCAGGTCAAGAGACAAACCATTTTAAAGTGTAACACATCACCTGCCAGAGGAATCTGAGGTCACAGGAGCTGAGTAAGCCTTTTGGCATTAAGTAATTTCTTCATTTGAAGAAACTCAACGATCCTTTTTTTTTGAGAGACATAAACTTTCCAAGAATGTCTTTTGCTCTTGACTATGACATCCATAGTCAATACTTTACACAGTATAAATTTCTCTATTTAGAACAGTGTAATTTATAAACCTTGTATTCAGTACAAGGTGCCAGAAAGACAACAGAGCCAGTACCTGTCTAATATTTAAGGGGAAGGATTTCCAAAGGGTAGATGCCTCAACACTAAGGGTTCTCTTCCTGATGAGATGGTATCTGCTGAAGGCTCTCACCTGCAGAGCGCACTGATCGACTAGGTATATAAGGGTTGGAAGAATATTTCAGGTATACTGGTCCCAAGCTGTATAGGGCTTTATACACCAAGACCAGCACCTTGAACTTAGCCTGGTAGCTAATAGGCATCCAGTGCAATTCTTTCAGCATCAGGGTAACATGTTGGCTATGTACTGCCCCAGTGAGCAGTTGCACCACTGCATTTTACAGAGACTGCAGCTTCTGGACTAACCTTAAGGGCAGCCCCACATTCAGCACATTAGCAATCCAGTCTGGAGGTTACTAGCAGATGGATAGCAGTGGTCAAGCTATCCTGGTCCAGAAACGACCGCAGCTGTTATACCAGCCAATATAAGCTGGCAAAAGGCACTCCTAGCCACTGATGCCACCTGGACATCTATCGACAAAGATGAATCAGGAGCATCCCATCCTATGAATCTGCTCTTTCAGAGGGAGTATAACCCCATCCAAAGCAGGCAATTGACCAATTGTCTGGACTCAGGAACCATCTACCCACAGTATCTGTCTTGCTAGGATTCAGAGTCCGTTTTTTGGCCCTCATCCAGTGCACCACTGAGTCTAGGCACCTGTCCAGGGTTTGCACAGCCTCTCTTGATTCAGATGTTACCAAGAAATAGAGCTGAGTATCATCAGCATACTGATGACACTTTATCCCAAATTTCCTAATGCCACTCCCAATGGTTTCATAAGGATGTTAATCAGCATTGAGGACAAGATGGTGATCTGTGGCACCCTGCAGCACAACTGCCAGGGGGCTGAAAGACAACCACCCAATGCTATTCTCTGAAACCGACCCTGGAGGTAGGATTGGAACCACTGTAAAACAGCAACTCCAATATCCATCTCACCAAGTCGGCTCAGAAAGATTGGTCAATAGTAACAAAAGCTGCTGAGAGATCAAGTAAGAACAACAGGGTCCCTGTTCTTCTTCTGATAAAGGTCATCCATCAGGGCAAATAGGGCCAATTCAGTACCATAGCCAGGTCTGAACCCAGACTGAAATGGGTCAGAATAACCTGTTTCACTCAAGAGTACTTGCAATTGTTGTGCCACAACCCTCTCTATCACCTTACTTAAAAAGGGGGCTATTGGTAGTTGTCACAAACCAATGGAGTCAAGGTGGGATTTTTAGGAGTGGTTGAATCACCACCTGTTTCAGGGTGGCTGGGACCACACTTTCCCACAAAGATGTGATGACCATACCCTTGATCCACTCAGACATATCCCCTTTCATAGGCCAAGGAAGGGTAAGGGTTGAGAAGATATGTTGTTGGCCACATCTTCACAAGAACTTTGTCCACATCATCAGGCCACATCAACTGAAACTGATCCCAAGACGTTGCAGCAGATGTTACACTGGACACCTCACTGGGGACTACAGTGGACGGGTTGTCAAGATTGCTATGGAGGCAAGCAACTTTAACCTCAAAGTGCATTGTAAACCATTCACAGTGGGATTCTGAAGGGTCTAGATCTCCACTTACTGGAGTATATGTTAATAGACCCCAGACAATATGAAAAAGTTCCACTGGACAGCAGGTAGAGTTATGTTGTTTCAGTCATGCCTAGTCACTCTAGGCATCATCTAGCCTGTTTCACTGCCCTTAGTTCACTGATCTACCAAAGTAAAAAATGGTCTCCACAATGCCGGAGGGGGAGTTTAGGGGAAACCATGTCAACAGCCCAATGCATCTTGTTCCACAGCATGACAAGGACTTCAACGGGGTCACCTGCTCTGTCCACTGGACGCCCAGGCAGGGAATTCAGGAATCCAACAGAATCCATTATTCTCAGGGGCAGACCATCTTAATCTGCCCACCACTCCTGCGGAAGAGGATCGGAGCTGTAAGTCTGCACTTCACCACAAAGTGACCCAACCATGACAACTGAGAGACATTCATCCCCCCATCTCCAGATCGCCCTTTCCTCCATCTGGAGCAAAACCCAAATCAAGCAGGACCAGTGACAACTTGAGATAGCCCCACGGTCATCATGGAGGCCATGAAGTCCCCAGGTGGAACAGCAGAGGCAACCTCAGCATAGACTATCATTCTGGGCTAAGACCGCCTTTGCCAGCTCAGTCAGAGATGTTGCTGGGCAGCAGGGTGAATGGTACACCAGCAGCAACCCTGGTTTACTGTCTCATTAGCCCAACACCAGGTGCAGGCAATCATAACCACATCCAAGACAGAGATTTCCTAGTGATAGAGATGGAAGTTCTATGGATGACAACTCCCCCCCCATCCCAGCAGCCTTGCTGATGTTTTACCAAGTATGTAGATGGGCAAAGCTGGGTCAGACCAACTCTTTCCAGGTCACCCATCCAGGTCTCAGTAGTACACACCAGTTGTGCACCTCATCCGTGATCAAATCATGGATGAGTGTGCTCTTTTTATGTTCTAATCTGGCATTGAACAGCAGCATACACAGACCAGTGGGCAGAGCAGATGAACAAGCAGGAACCTGTCCATGGGGGAAGTAGGAACAAGGTATAAATAGCCTTTCCCTCATCTTCCTTGGTAACATTTCACCTCCCTATGGTTAAACCTCCCTTTACCCATGATTACTGAAATTAGGTGCCATCCCTCATGTCCCTCCTTTCCAAGACTCCTCCTGAACACATGATATGAACAACAACAGTCCAACAACACAGTCCACCACAAGTTATCCTAGTAAGCATTTGAAAAAATTGGAGACACTATTACTAGAAGTACACAAACCCCACCCAATATCTGTCACACTGGGCACATCTACTCCCCACCCCCCATCTCACACCCAGGGAGGACTAGCCTTCTGCCAGTTGCAGACTCTCACTCTTAAGGCAGCTGGGGACTTTCTTCATCTGGGGACGCTCTCATCCTGAGCAGGACTGAGCAGGACACATGCACTGTAGGATCTCCCCACTCTCCCACCTCCTCTAGACTGAGGGGAAAAAATAGAAGGGGTAGTGCCCTCACCCTCAGGACTCCCCAGTGGGAGAACTCCCTTTGATATTGTCCCTTCAGTGGCAGACCCACTATCTAACTACTCAAGGCTTTCCTGTGCCCTGACCCAGCTAGGAGTTGATGCAAGAAGTTGCAAGATTGAGTGCCACCTCTCTCTGGACTCAGATGCCTAAGTACTCACTCCTAGGGCAAGTCTTCTCCAGTCCCCCACAGTGCTGCAGCTGTTCACCAATCCAAAAAGGAAATGTTCCTGTTCAAAGCTTCAGCCAGCCTGGAATAGGAGCCTTGTAGCTCTGTTCAAACCTCCCTCCCCCAAGGCCTTCACCTGATGATGTGATAAGTGAATCAGGTAGTTTTTCCATCTTCAAATGCCAATTCTAAACCACTGCTGGCCCAGCTACCTCTACAAAACCTAAACACACCAACAGTGTTGTAAAAATGCAGGCCACAGCTGCAATGAGAGTTTAGGGTGCCTCACTAAGACTGGAGAGATCACTTTTCAAATCGGCCAGTCAGGAATCTCACTGAGTCACCTTCGGCTAGTAACCCAGAAAGGAGGGAAACTATGTACATTGCCTTAGTCTCCTCAAAAAGGAAAGGGAACATATAAAATGTAACAATTATTTTAAAAAAATGAGAGCCAGTGTGGCATAGTGGTTAGAGTGTTGGGCTACAACCTGGGAGACCAGGGTTTGAATCCCCACACAGCCATGAAGCTCACTGGGTGACCTTGGGCCAGTCACTCCCTCTCAGCCTCAGACAGAGGCAATGCTAACCCCCATGCAGAGCTTGGAAAACTTACTTTTTTTGAACTACAACTCCCATCAGCCCCAGCCAGCATGGCCACTGGCTGGGGCTGATGGGAGTTGTAGTTCAAAAAAGTAACTTTTCCAAGCTCTGCCCCCATGGTACTGCTTACCATGAAAACCCTCTTCGTAGGATCGTCATAAGTCGGGGTCGACTTGAAGGCAGTCTATTTCATTTTTCCATAAAAAGACTGGGCCAATCTATCCTGCACCATGATGGCCTTGGGCAACGTTCAGCCCAATAATCATGCATAAAGTAACCATAAGAAATAATATCTATAGTAGCACAGAGAGTACCCAAAGTTTAACACACATCAAGCTAGGCCTAGAGCTGTGAATTAGCTAATCATAGTTTGAAAAGAGCAGAAAACGTAAATAAATGAAACAATATGCTAAAGCATACTGCCACTAAGCAGATTATTTCAAAATAAAATAATTTGCCACCTTGGGCTCCTGCTGGGAGGAAGGACAGGATATAAATCAAATAATAAATTAATTTAATTTAATTTAATCAAACACAAAGAGAATACATGTCTTTGCTGTATTCAATGTATAACAAGTAATAAATCACTAAAGACCCAGAAACAAAAGTGTTCGAAGGGAAGAAAGAAAAACTCAGTTAAAAAAAAGGTGATGGAACATCTATGAAGATAACAAGAAGCTATCACAGCCTGCATCTGTGTTGGAATTACTTTTTCAGATGTCTTTAAAGGTGTTTTTAAAAATACATTTTTAAGGATGTTTTGTTTGAATATATTCTAGAGTGCTTGTAGTGTTTTTATTTGCCACCGTGGGCTCCTTCTGGGAAGAAGGGCACGATATAGGTTTAATAGATAAATTTGGTGCAGCCACAAGTAAAATATGATACGTAATATCCTGAAAAATGCCACTTTCCTCTCCTCCCCACCCCCTCAACCCTACACAAAGGTGGGAGGGCTACAGCAATTATTTTATTTATAACTGTTTCTGAGTTGCCTTATCCAGTCCAAAACTGGCATGCAAGGTGTCATTTATTTACCGCATTCTGTTCTACCATCTCTCCAAGGAGCTCAGAATGATATATGTGGTTCATCTTTTTCCTTCCACCACCTCTTTTATTCTTACAACCACTTTTTCAACTAGGACAGAGATAATATTGTTGGGCCCAGCCCCCATCAACTACCGCCAGAATGGCCAGTGGTCAGGGATAATGGGAGCCAAAGTCGGTGACAATATCTGGAGGCCCACCAGTTCCTCATTCAGTGGCGTCACTAGGGTTGGTGTCACCCGGTGCGGTAACTCATGGTGTCACCCCATGGACCTCCTCCCGTACCAGACCATACAGAATCCTTAGTAATTTTTTTGTACTAATGTTACTCGTAAATTGTAATTCCCGTATATCACTGAATGTAACAGCACACACACACAGAGCCAGCTGTGGGATCGTCACACAAACAACCTAGAACATTTTTTCCCTTTCACAAGGACATGCAAAAGATTGAACCCAGGACCTTCTGCATGCAAAGCACATGCTCAGCCTACCACTGAGATATAGGGAAGAAAAGCACTCACTGTTCTGCTGGCCTGGGGATAATTCTGAGGGCCAGTGGGAACCACAGATGTGATGGGAGGCAGGGAGAAGAGAGTGGGCAAAGAGAGGTGCAATGCCGAGGTGCCGTCTCAGCAAAACTGATGCCAGTCCTAGTGGGTAAGTCCCATTCAACAGGGTGGGATTTACTTCTGAGTAAACATGCACAGGATTGCAAGGTGGGGGAGAGCAGCAAATCCCCCCTCCCTCAACCCCAGCTTAGCCCTTCCCTACTTTAAAGTTGACAATGAGGACACTGAACTTGTCAAGGATTATCAATACCTTGGCACAGTCATTAACCAAAATGGAGACAATAGTCAAGAAATTAGGCTAGGACTGGGGAGGGCAGCTATTGGAGAACTCACATGCAAATATGTATCACTGAACACTAAAGTCAGGATCATTCAGACCATGGTATTCCCGATCTCTATGTATGGATGTGAAACTTGAACAGTGAAAAAAGCGGGTAAGAGAAAAATCAACTCATTTGAAATGTGGTGTTGGAGGAGAGCTTTGCGCATACCATGGACTGCGAAAAAGACAAATAATTGGGTGGTAGAACAAATAAACCAGAACTATCACTAGAAGCTAAAATGATGAAACTGAGCTTATCATACTTTGGACACATCATGAGAAGACATGATTCATTAGAAAAGATAATAATGCTTGGAAAAACAGAAGGAAGTAGAAAAAGAGGAAGGCCAAACCAGAGATGAATTGACTCCATAAAGGAAGCCACAGACCTGAACTTAGAAGATCTGAACAGGGTGGTTCATGACAGATGTTGTTGGAGGTGACTGATTCATAGGGTCGCCATAAGTCGTAGTCGACTTGGAGACACATAACAACAGCAAAATACTGTGAAATACAATCAAATGAGAGCAGAAGAGTCCCCAGCCCCTTCGAAGGGGGAAAAATGCCATTCTAAATCCCCAAGAGCAACATGTGGCACCCAGGCAGCAAGATACACTGCCCCTGCCATGGGAAGCTCTCCTAGGCCGTGATGAACCTCGACACCCTTCCTGGGCCTGCCGTGGAGAAGGTTAAGGAAGGGGAGACAGCATCCCTCTTTCTTTTCTTCCCCCAGGCAGGCCTCGGATGCCCTCCACCAGCTCTGCCGCCCAGAGCCCTGCGTTCACACTCCTCCTCACCCGTCTCTCCCTTGGCTCAGCGGCAGCGGCGGCCCTGCCTGGGGGGCCCTGTTGCAGCCGCTCCCGCCCAGCGGCGCCCACAGCATGAGGGATGAAGCGGGGCATCCTTTCTAGAGCAGGGGAACCGGCTCCGGGGTTAAGGAGGAGCCGGCTCCGGGGTTAAGGAGGAGCCGGCCCGGCCCGGCCTGGCCTGGCCTCCACTGCCACCGCCTCTTCGCGGCTCCTGCTGAGGCTGCCAGGCCGCTCAGGTGCCATCTCCTAGCAACCGCGCCTGGCCCCGCCCGCTCCCGAGACGGGATCCAAGCAGCCTGGCAGCTTCAGCAGGAGCCGCGAAGAGACGGTGGCGGTGGAGGCCAGGCCAGGCTGGGCTGGGCAGGCTCCTCCTTAGCCCCGGACTCCCCCTGAGCTGGAGCGCCGACGAGTTAAGCGGCTGGGTTGGAGAGGAATCGGCCGCTCGGCTGACCCGCTTCCCGGTGCCCAGTGGCGGGGTGGGGCGGCTCTGGGTGTCACCCCTCTCTTGGTGTCACCCGGGTGCGGGCCACACCGCCCGCACCCCCATAGTGACGCCCCTGTCCTCATTCCTGAACTCAAGTTAGGTTGCAAGGTAGTGACTGGTCCAAGGTCATCCATGAGGTTCAGTGACTGAATAAGGGTTTAAAGTCTACTTCCACCCAGTCCTAGACTGATAACTCGAGCCACACCAAATCTCATAACAGCCCTGCTAGAGATCAGATTGAAAGACACCTCTAGCCCATCATCCTGTTCTGCACAGTGGCCAACGAGATGTGTATGGGAAGCCTACAAGCAGGATATGAGGAAAATAATTCATGCCCGCTATTGTCTCCAGCAAACACAACATAAAATAATCAAAACAACATTGACAACTGAAAATGCAAAAAAGGTGAAAACAAATAAAAAACACACGCAGGCATTTTTCATTGTGACAACTTTGTCTTTTTATTTTTGAAGCTCCATTTTTACAGTACCACAAAATTATTTTGTCACCACCAAGACAAAGACTGTTTGGACAAGCATAAGTCCAAACAGCAAATTTGGAGGTAGATGAACAACAAATTGCCCCTTGTCATTTCAGGGGAGCTTCAATCAGATACTATATCACAATGCAAGGTACTCCAATTGTTGCCCAAAGGACTTTTATTTCTGATTTGCAAGAAAACCTATGCAGGTGAACTCTTCACTCGAGACCACACCTCTCTTGAGTCCTGTTCCATGTCTCTTGTTTGCTGGGTATGAGAGAAACTGTATGTGTCCATGCGCATGGATACACCTCTGACATGTGAGGCTGGAATGTAGTCTACTGTACTAAAGGTAAGTGTCACACCTGTTGCTCTGCCCATTTTTGCCTCTGACTCTGTTCACTGCTGGTATGTGGCCCCTGGAAGGTTCCTCACAAGGGAATATGACCCTTGGGCTGAAAAGGGTTCCCCACCTGTGTCCTAAAGCCACTGCACATTTGGCTAGTAGTGCAGGATCATCTGTCCCATGCCACTATAAGCAAGAAGTTTGGAGGAGCTCCTGGGAGTCAATAGTTAACTAGCTCTACAAAAGCTTCTGGGTTTCCTGTTCTTCTTCAGCATTATCTTCCACTGATTAGCGTAACACAACTAATGTACCACTGAATTCAAAGGATTGTTTGAAATTTTCACTTCTTAAGGTGGCACAATCCTCTTAAAGGCATAGGTCATCTATTTTTTCATGTTGGGAGTCACTCTTTGAAAGGGCTTCCCATGGTAACAGCGTACCAAAACGTAACATTCGAATTAGGAAGCTACTCTGAAATATTTTATTTATTTAACTTGTTAGTTGTTTGCTACACAAAAAGGTCTCTAAGCAACTAACAATACATAAGAAAAAATAAATTATAAAACAAAACATTCACGAAAAAAGCACACAGAGTTCATTACAAAGAAAATAAGAAAGCAATCTGTCTCCCTATCATAGTAACAGCAGAAAGCTTCAGCAGCACACTAACAGCAGACAGCATGATCATAGTCCATCAAAAGCCTTGGCAAAAGGTTTTATCTGGTGCCAAAAAGATGTCTGTGAAGGTGCTAT
The DNA here is from genome assembly GCF_030035675.1 of Rhineura floridana. Classification (NCBI taxonomy): domain Eukaryota; kingdom Metazoa; phylum Chordata; class Lepidosauria; order Squamata; family Rhineuridae; genus Rhineura; species Rhineura floridana. The sequence continues at coordinate 86,731,018 of NC_084482.1, read as the reverse complement.
GTGGACCTTACTGGGGTGAGCATTCCACAAATGGAAGGCCACACATGAAAATGCTTTCTCCCTTATTATTATCCTCTGAATCTCCCTCAAAGGAGGGACTTCAAGAATAGTCTCAGATGAAGAATTAAGGATATGGGTAGGTTCTCTCTGTACTGTAGTAGTAAGGTTTGGCATGAGGGTGCTTTCAAACAAAACACTGCATTCATGAGAAGACTATCACCTTATGAGGGGTGTTTTCTATATTACTCCTAAAGTTAGCTGTCTTCAAAAGGCCCCAGCAGCAGTTTTGTATCTTGAACTAAAATTAGTTAATTATGGAATGCACAGGATTTCACCAGGTATTCCAAACACTAATCCAACATTCTATTTATCTCAGCTATACATACACCAGTTCCAGAAGGTATAAGCAGGATTCCAAAAGCAAGCAAGTTTCTTCTTTTATCATATCTCTAGCACCACTGATTTCTTCTCATGTTTGTAGCTTGTTATTTTAGCCAAAAAACTACTTCAGTTGTTATTTTAGTCAAAAGCATAATGGAGCAAAAAGCAAACAAAAAGTAAACAAAACGATGGAATCTGCTCCTCATTAGTGAACAGAGCTCAAAGGCTTTGAAATATATTCTCCAGGCAGAAAAGGGAGAAATGCCTTCCTTTAAATCCTAGTAGGCAATTTGCTTTAAGTTAGCTGAATGGGCTACTTTCCCCTCTCAATGAGTTTTTGAAATGCTATGCTAAACATCCTCTTACTAACATCCTAATTCTTAGCCATTATCTCTGAACAAGAACCTCCTGAACAATGACGTTTAAGAAACTAGAGAGATTAAAATGACACAAACCTTACAAACTTTCAACTTTGTGGAAAAGGATCCATTACCAAGCACCACAAGACAGTAACAATTTTGTTCTTCATATGCCATTTGGCAGCTTACACAAGCCCATGGACACAGCTCAGAAGGGGAACATTCAACCAAGCATATCACATAGTTCAGAGACAATATGGCTTACACACCATTGGTGGCTTTGGAAGAGTTGAGGAGACACATGTGGGCTTTGCAAATCACCTACCTTGTGCAGGGTTACCTGTGGGGAAAATTAGCCACATACGTATAGATGAGTGATCCTCTTCCTTGGGTTGTTCTCTGTTTGCTTAGAACCCACCCAGACTACCCAGTTACTGTGGTGCTGTTGGTGGCCTACTGAGATTAAAGTAAGATTCCCCCCTCCAAACTCAAGTGGGCAGGAAAATGAGGTAGTTGTTTTTTACCTACTCTGCACTGAATTATCTGAGGGGCCTTGTGCTTGGCTGTGTTTTAATCTGGTAAGCATAGGGATGGATGGATCAGTCTACATAATTGGAAATGTGCCAGTTTTCAAGCCTTCACTCACAAGTCTTTTCTATCACATTTCCACATCAATCTGCACAATTATTCATATGAAAAAATGCATTTAAACACCTATTTTGAATGTTTTTTAAACAAAGATACACATCTATAAGCCTATTTTCTCTCAAAAGACACACTAATAGTGTTTGTCATCCAACTATTATGCAGCAGAATTGAAATTGTGTAAGGGGCCCTTGTTGCCATTGGGGAATCTCTTTCAATGCAAATAACAGCTGTAGGAGATAGGGTTGCCAGATGTCCAGTTTTCACCCAGAGACACCGGTTTTTGGGGGTCCTCTCTGGGTCTCCAGGTGAGTCACCTTAATCTCCAGACTCTTAGCTTTCATTTTTAAAAAATTAAGCTTCTAGGTGGTCTGGTTCAAAAGATATACATCAAAATGTCAGCCCCCACCCCCTGCAACTTCTGTTAGTACTGGCTGCTCTAATCCCTGCCCTTTCAGGTTTTTAGGGAATAAGTGAAGTGAGGGTTGTGATTGACAAGATTTGTTGACCCCCCCCCCCAGGAAATATCCAGAGTTTCCATTTCCTGCTGGTCTCACATCAGGAATTCAGTAAATATATAGCTTTCAGCAGCATAAATAGTATTTTCTCTGTATAGGATTGGGACTTGCTTCTGAGTAAACGTGCATAGGATTGTACAACAACAGAAGATCACAGCAGGGTGTTGGTAGGCATACAGGGTTTTTTAATTACTTGCAAAAATGGCATAATACATTTTATTTTTCAAGTAATTTTTGAACAAAAGTTTTAAAAAGTGTATATGCTGCAGCATTATACTTTTCTAATTAAGGAATCAAACAAGTTTAAATTTTACTGGACTGTTAAAGAGGGCAGTTTATTTGTCTTATTCATTTGTTTTGAGACCTTCCCAGTATGAAGTTTTTCTGGGAGTAAACCTGCAATGCTAATTCCACATACCTGGGAGGTAATCCCATTAAATTCTGTAGGATTTACTTTTGAGTAGACATAGCTAGAATTGTGCTGAAAATCAGTGGGACTTTTGAGCAAACATAGAAAAGGACTGTGTTGTAAATCTTCCTCTCCCCCTCCAATCCTTTTTTTAATTTTAGTTTTGGAAGAGTCAAGTCTGTAAAGACATTTGGAGCAGCCACATTAAAAGGCAGGCAGGGCGTTCCAGGCAGGGGGTTGCCATCCTGCTTTGATATGGATATCATTGCAGAGGATCCCTAGTCAAGCCTTACCAACAGCACAACCCTCACAATATCTACTCAGAAGTAAGTCCTGTTGAGTTCTATGGGGCTTAGTCCCTTAGTAAGTGTGTTTAGAATTGCAGACTTCAGGGGCATCCATCTTTATTGCTGAGAGCTCCCACCTAATATCTCCACAACACTAGGTTTTCTTTCAGGGCCGGCACCAGGCATGACCGGACCCTTGGGCGCCAGTCTGCCCCTGCCCCCCTGCTCTCAGCCTCCCCTACGGACCGTGCAGGGTACTCCACCTACTTCTTCTCTCTTACTGTGAATGCCCTGCACCCTGGGTGTGCAGGTCACTGCCATCAACCAAGATGGCAGCAGATTCTTCTCTAAGGAGCTGATACCCCCCATCTTTGTTGATGGCACACATGCGTGCTATGCTGTGTGCGCACGCACTTGCCTGCCATCAATCGAGATGGCTGTAGGGGCATTAGCCCCTTAGAGAAGTCTCTGCTGCCATCTTGGTTATGTGCAGGGCATTCACAGAAAGGGAGGAGAGATCAGTGGAGTGGGCGAGCACGGTGGGCCCACACGGTCTGCACAGGGGGCTGGGAGCTCCGTCTCTGTGATTGGGAGTCAGCCCTGCTACCCCCACACCCTAAGGAGGGGCCCTTCAGGGGACCCTCAGCCAGGACCCGACCTGGCCACCCTTTGGTGCCAGCCCTGCTTTCTTCCTTCAACAGCCTTCTGGTGACTGGCCTGGCCTGAGGGCACTTACACCCTTCTTGCCAGATGTATGTAGGCTAGATTCAATGTTCTTTACCCAGGCTCTCTAAGCAGGTGAGAAGGAATGAACCCGTCACTTCAGCTGGACCTGGAAGCACCCTCATTTAGATAAAATTTCTATCATTTTCCAGTCAGATAATTTTTTAAGTTGTATGCTCCAAGCAACTGTGATTGATGCTTAATGTATCATGCTTAATACTTAATCAGGGCCGGCTCCAGGCATGCAGGGGCCCTTGGGCATCAGCTTGCCCTGGCCCCCCAGTGAGTGTGTGTGTGTGTGCATGCATGTGCATGCACACGCCCGCCCCCGCACACACACCCCACAGCCCCCTACCTTTCTAGTTTTTACCATTGCCCTTAATGAAGATGGCGGCCGTGGTTTCCCTAAGGGGAATGAAGCCTCCACCGCCATCTTTGTTGATGGCACACATGCGTGCTACACGCACACATATCTGCTATCAACTAAGATGGCGGCAGCAGCTTCAGTACCTTAGGGAAGCTGCGGCCGCCATCTTCATTAAGGGCAATGCTAAAAAGCCGGCTGACAGGTAAGTGGGGGGCGTGGATCGTGGAAGGGGAGCGGAGGGCCCCTTAGGGGTCCCTCAGGGTCTCCTGTAGCTCCGGGGCCCTCAGGCCAGTGCCCAACCTGGCCACCCTTTAGAACCGGCCCTCTACTTAATATTAAATTAAATGCTTAATGGGGCATGCCCCCTATGACATCACTAGAGGACACCCCTGAAATCTCAGGGTTTGGGATGCTTCTGACCTGGCAACCCTAGTAGGAGGCCATGCTCTAGGTCAGGATCATAGGATGGGGGAAAGCAAATATTTAGAACCCCTCTCTTACACAATCCTGACTAAATGGTCCTGCAGCAGCATTTTAGGTTTGCTTGTTTTTTAAAGCATGCGATACCAGTTATATGAATTGTTCTGATCCTTATATGCCACTTTCTGTACAAACAGTACAAAACAGTATACCTGCAAAGTTGCATGTGTGCATACATATACTCATCTTAACTAATTTTTCTTACAGAACTTCCCAGACCTCTCTGTATGAATCGCACATTAAAATCACACAAGTTTGCATTAGAGATGGATGCACAATGGAGAAGTGGGGGGAGAGACCACAAGATGTAAGCACAATCAGGCTGATGACAGTTATTATGAAATGATTCCAAAAATAGCATTTATGCTTTAAATAGCCATGATATATACACAGAGCTCTGAAGTCTAACAAGACTGCACAATCCACTAGAGTGATGTTTTCAGATACCACTACAATAATGAATGATTAGGTTAAAAAAATCCCCTCCACATTCCTACCAACAAATGTTTCAAATGGACTTTATGCTTTAAGAAGAGCCAAGGTGTATATCTCTTTCTTTCTCCAATATTTGTGATAAGGTAGCAGATGAGGACTTGTTCCAGTGGTATATTTAAACAGGCAGGCAGGCAGGCAGGATTGTATTCCATTCATCTGGTGTGCTATGCTTTGCATTCACCTGAAGCCTCCTGGTGATTGCAAGTATTGCAAATATTATTTATTTAGTACTATTTATAGCCCACCCTTCAACAAATGGTCCCAGGGTAGGCTACACAAATTAAAAATAAGTACAATTAATTAAAATCATAAAATAAAAGCCTGTGGAGTTCCCCTTTAAGACCTCTTTGAGACAGCTGAGAGTAATGGCCAGTTGAAGGAATGTAGCTTATTAAAAAGAGGTGGGAATAGTGAATTATGTCTAGGCCTAGGTATACTCACTATGCTTGTGTTGCTTGGTACTTAGAATAAAGTTTTTTATTACCTTCTTCTTGCCTCACCTCTTGGGCACAACAAAACCACAAAACTACCAATATCAGTATAATAAAACAGCAGCATGGAACTGCAATACACAACAGTGTAGGATGACAACTATTTTGATCTAAACAAAGACAACTATTTTGATCAATAGTCATTGTTATATGGGCCCCAATCACCCCACAGCTCCACCACCTTCACTAATACATCACAGTGTATTGATTATTTTGACCATTGAATGGACAAGGGGAGAGACTTAAGAGACCAAGCCTAAATATACTTGGAGGGGGGAGGGGGAAATCACTGAACAACAGAACACTTCTGAGCAAACATGCCTAAGAATATCCTCTAAAATACCAATAGTACTTGACATGCTCCTAAGCTTGAAGATTAAAGCCAGTTGACATAGTCAAAATTGCAAAAGCACCCTAACAATTCTTTAGGATGCTGTATCTATGAATAATGAAATGAGTATACCAGCCCGTCCATAGACACAAACAAAATGAAGTCAATGACTAATTCCAGGATCAAGGCAGCTAAGAGAGACACCACTGCAATCAAACAACACCACAAAAATGAATTATGGAGGGTGGGCAGGGAATGGAATAGGCTGGTGGCTAGTTAGCCACCCAGTAGCTTTGAAAGAGTTTGCAACTCCCCTCAGATATGCAGAGATATCTCAACTTACAGAGAAGACTAATTTGTAAATTATCACTAATGATGCACCACAGTGGGTCTAGTAGTAGATCCTTTAGCACATGGATAACCATTATAGTACCCTCCAGATGTTGCTGGACCCCAACTCCTATCACCCATCACTATTGGCCATGCTGACTGGGCATGATGGGAGTTGGAGTTGAACAATATCTGGAGGACACCACATTGGCTACTTCTGCTTTAACAGGAGGCAAGAAGACAAATGCAATCTGATCTGTACCAAGATATATATTTCCTCTGCTGCCTATTTAAAATCTAGTTTCTTACCAACCCAGTCTTGGCTTTCTAATGTTTCTGGGTAGGAATAAATAAAAAAGGGGGGAGAATCATAGGGAGTGGAGAAACTGATATGCTGTTATCAAAATACACAGTAATACATTGCTCCTGGCTGAATATATCAACTAGGGCTATGCTGAAAGGTGTGAAATGAAAACTGTATATTAGCAACAAATTGCACAGAGGCTTGGGTTTGTGTGATCTTTATCCACTTTTTTGAGGGAAGAAAATCCTGTGAAGCAAGCATCTGATCAACTAGGCAGTTCACTGGAGGCTTCTCCAACCTGGCCAAACTGGGGCATGTAACATGAGAATTGTTTGTCTATGCTAAAAAAAACCTCTTAAAATGTCTAAAACTTAGCAAGATTATCACCACTTGAATGTTATTTAATTTATTTTACATGCTGCATATAGGGTAGATGGCATGCCACTATGATCAGCCTTGTAGTGCGGAAAAATGCCTATGTTGCTTATCGAGAAGGTCCCAGGTTTGATTTCTGGATATCCAATTAAGAAGATCTTGAGTAGTAGAGAAAGACCTTGCTTGAGACTGGTAAGCTATTGCCTATCAGAGTTGATGATACTGAGCTCAGTGGCCTAATGGTCTCACACAATACAAGATATCAGTTAATATTTTCAAAACTTTATACTAGGGTTGCAATTAATTCAATTTCATCGATAGCTTTCCATTTTATGCTGAGAGCCAAAAAAAGAAAAATCAGCAGAAATGGACTAATCAGGTCTATGGGAAGTTTCTTCTTTTTAAAAAGTGGCATATGTGTCTCCTTTGCTAGTAAACTGTAGGTTAAGAGTTTGTTGCTCTGGGATCCTACTGGGAGGAAGCGTGGGATATAAATCTAATAATAAATAAGATCAAAAAGTTCTGAGACATTTATAAATCACTCATGACTGGTGAACGTAAAAAAGAAAAACTGTCTGATTCAGAATTCCAGCCATGATTGCAAAGCTGCTACAATATAACAGACCGCCAGCACACAATCTGCCCCGTGAGTTTATTCCCCATGTCTTGCAATTCCTTCTTGGCAGTTCTACCTTAACTTTTTTTCCTAGCAAATTGTCATCTGCTTAAACTACCTCAGCTGGAATTTTCAACTCTCTGGTTAAAACTGATTAGGATACATTTCTAGGCCGCTTCACACATGAAAGAACAAATGCTGGTTTATCAAAGAACGGCCTGAAACTGCACCATATCATCTCAAATCATACCTCAAACAAGAAAAAGTAAATGAGTTTTCTTGCAAAATAAGGGAAGAAAAGAAGAGAAAATTAGTTAATAAACTAATGCAGACCATGTTTTCCAGTAATGATGGAAGCTAAAAAAGCTACTAGGCAGAGCAAAGGTAATAAATTCAGGAGGATTTTCAATACAGATTTAGGGGCTGCTAATCAACTCTCATTTAGTTTGCCATCCTGCACACAATCTTTGCTTTTCTTCTTTGAAGCAGTTCTTAAGGCACATTAGAATGTGAAAAACTCCAAGCATTTGTGATAGACGTGGTAGGGAATGAAGTTAAGTGGGCTGAACTAATTGTTCAGCCTCAAAAGCTGTAAAGTGGGTTGAAGATACTACACTAAGAAAAGAGGGATTCTGTTCATAGATTCTGGCTGTCCTTTGCCACTGTTCTTATTAAGTCTAAACATTAGTTTATTCTCTCCCATGATCAATATAGAGTAGCAAGGCAAATAGGATTGCACCAGCTACATACTAACTATAGCTCTGTTCTTCCAAACTGATGAAATCTCATTTCTAGGAGGAACCATAAACTTCTGGGAGCAGAACTAACAGCACTGAACACGAACAGTATAACCCTTTGTCCAAAATCCCTTGGGAATATCTTAAGGTTATGGGGGGAACCAACCCCACATTTGTATAAAACAGTTTGATAAGATTCTGCTTCTGTTATGTTATATGCATGGGGAGATATGTGAAAGTCAATTTGGAACAACCAGGGGGTTTTAAATCAGGATTTAGGAACATGTGGCCCTCCACATGTTGTTGAACTACAACTCCCATCATTCTGACTATTGCAAATGCTGGCTGGAGCTGATGGGAGTCCAGCCCCATCCGGACAGCCACAGGTTCCCCATCCCTATAGTGAATAGTGTCATGGGTAATGAGAATAATAATTCAGGGAATGGCATTTCTCTTGTGTCTGGCTTGGAAGACAGAAACACTGAGGCCATCCTGGAAGTTGTCTGAGACTGGTCTGATGCTGGGGTCTGTATATCCATGGAAGACATGGCTATAGTTAATAATGATACAAATTCCTCAGCATTAAACAACTGGGAGAAGGCCATTTCTTCACATATGTTTGACACTGAAAGTTCCCCCTCCTTATTATTCCTGTCTGCGGAGGACAACACTCAAGCACAATGGTTCCCAAACTGTGGTCTGTGGACCACCAGCAGTCTGTGAGATTTATTCAGGTTGTCCACAGCGTGTCTGTAAAAATACAATTAAAAATCATGCAGCATCTAGCACAGCACAGTACAATTGCTGCAACAGGCAGAAAAATCATTAAGTGGTCTGACAAGACCCTCAACAATTGTCAAGCTGTGCACGGGAGAAATGGTTTGGACCCAATGCTGTAGCAGGTCCCCAGGGTCACTGCTCCCATCTCTGGGAGGGAGAAAAGTCCACGGTTATTTCTTCCAAGGAGCGGATTGAAAGAATTGGATTAGTTGGGAATCTCTTATTGATGGGGGCAGAGATGTTAGCTGCTCTGGATTTTTACATGAGGACTTTACTGGCTGAGGTAACTCAGACAAGACACATTGTTTCAAAAAGGATATCTATTCTTCATTAGTCCAGGGTGGAATGGGACCTTCTGGCCTAGCAGGTTTCTGATTTTTGTTTCAGGGAGCTGGAGCAATTTTGGGCTCCTAAACTCCAACCTAAAGCCTCGGTTTCAAATACCCCATCTTCCAAAATTACACTGGCTTCCACAGACCCTGCCACCCTGATATTGCCTCCTGTTGAAACACAAGGCTTATAGGGGAAAGATGGAGCTGAGCATGAAAATGCTGTGAGGAGATGGGGAGGGAGAAAATATATGGCACCAATAATAGACATGAAGTTGGAAGAGAAATGGACAACTAGGACGTTCTCAGAAGAAAAGTTGAGTATCTTAGTAGGACCTAAGAAAAAGACAGCCTTCTCAGGTGGAAAACATAAGAACATAAGAAGAGCCTGCTGGATCAGGCCAGTGGCCCATCTAGTCCAGCATCCTGTTCTCACAGTGGCCAACCAGGTGCCTGGGGGAAGCCCGCAAGCAGGACCCGAGTGCAAGAACACTCTCCCCTCCTGAGGCTTCCAGCAACTGGTTTTCAGAAGCATGCTGCCTCTGACTAGGATGGCAGAGCACAGCCATCACAGCTAGTAGCCATTGATAGCCCTGTCCTCCATGAATTTGTCTAATCTTCTTTGAAAGCCATCCAAGCTGGTGGCCATTACTGCATCTTGTGGGAGCAAATTCCATAGTTTAACTATGTGCTGAGTAAAGAAGTACTTCCTTTTGTCTGTCCTGAATCTTCCAACATTCAGCTTCTTTGAATGTCCACGAGTTCTAGTATTATGAGAGAGGGAGAAGAACTTTTCTCTATCCACTTTCTCAATGCCATGCATAATTTTATACACTTCTATCATGTCTCCTCTGACCCGCCTTTTCTCTAAACTAAAAAGCCCCAAATGCTGCAACCTTTCCTCGTAAGGGAGTCGCTCCATCCCCTTGAGCATTCTGGTTGAACCTTTTCCAACTCTATAATATCCTTTTTGAGATGAGGCGACCAGAACTGTACACAGTATTCCAAATGCGGCCGCACCATAGATTTATACAACGGCATTATGATATCGGCTGTTTTATTTTCAATACCTTTCCTAATTATCGCTAGCATGAAATTTGCCTTTTTCACAGCTGCCGCACACTGGGTCGACATTTTCATTGTGCTGTCCACTACAACCCCGAGGTCTCTCTCCTGGTCGGTCACCGCCAGTTCAGATCCCATGAGCGTATATGTGAAATTCAGATTTTTTGCTCCAATATGCATAATTTTACACTTGTTTATATTGAATTGCATTTGCCATTTTTCCGCCCATTCACTCAGTTTGGAGAGATCTTTTTGGAGCTCTTCACAATCCCTTTTTGTTTTAACAACCCTGAACAATTTAGTGTCGTCAGCAAACTTGGCCACTTCACTGCTCACTCCTAATTCTAGGTCATTAATGAACAAGTTGAAAAGTACAGGTCCCAATACCGATCCTTGAGGGACTCCACTTTCTACATCCCTCCATCGGGAGAACTGTCAGTTTATTCCTACTCTCTGCTTTCTGCTTCTTAACCAATTTCTTATCCACAAGAGGACCTCTCCTCTTATTCCATGACTGCTAAGCTTCCTCAGAAGCCTTTGGTGAGGTACCTTGTCAAACGCTTTTTGAAAGTCTAAGTACACTATGTCCACTGGATCACCTCTATCTATATGCTTGTTGACACTCTCAAAGAATTCTAATAGGTTACTGAGACAGGACTTTCCCTTGCAGACGCCATGCTGGCTCTGCTTCAGCAAAGCTTGTTCTTCTATGTGCTTAGTTAATCTAGCTTTAATCATACTTTCTACCAGTTTTCCAGGGACAGAAGTTAAGCTAACTGGCCTGTAATTTCCGGGATCCCCTCTGGATCCCTTTTTGAAGATTGGCATTACATTTGCCACTTTCCAGTCCTCAGGCACGGAGGAGGACCCGAGGGACAAGTTACATATTTTAGTTAGCAGATCAGCAATTTCACATTTGAGTTCTTTGAGAACTCTCGGGTGGATGCCATGCGGGCCCGGTGATTTGTCAGTTTTTATATTGTCCATTAAGCTTAGAACGTCCTCTCTCGTTACCACTATTTGTCTCAGTTCCTCAGAATCCCTTCCTGCAAATGTTAGTTCAGGTTCAGGGATCTGCCCTATATCTTCCACTGTGAAGACAGATGCAAAGAATTCATTTAGCTTCTCTGCAATCTCCTTATCGTTCTTTAGTACACCTTTGACTCCCTTATCATCCAAGGGTCCAATCGCCTCCCTAGATGGTCTCCTGCTTTGAATGTATTTATAGAATTTTTTGTTGTTGGTTTTTATGTTCTTAGCAATGTGCTCCTCAAATTCTTTTTTAGCATCCCTTATTGTCTTCTTGCATTTCTTTTGCCAGAGTTTGTGTTCTTTTTTATTTTCTTCATTCGGACAAGACTTCCATTTTTTGAAGGAAGACTTTTTGCCTCTAAGAGCTTCCTTGACTTTGCTTGTTAACCATGCTGGCATCTTCTTGGCCCTGGCGGTACCTTTTCTGATCTGCGGTATGCACTCCAGTTGAGCTTCTAATATAGTGTTTTTAAACAACTTCCAAGCATTTTCGAGTGATGTGACCCTCTGGACTTTGTTTTTCAGCTTTCTTTTTACCAATCCCCTCATTTTTGTGAAGTTTCCTCTTTTGAAGTCAAATGTGACCGTGTTGGATTTTCTTGGCAATTGGCCAGTTACATGTATGTTTAATTTAATAGCACTGTGGTCACTGCTCCCAATCGGTTCAACAACACTTACATCTCGCACCAGGTCCCGGTCCCCACTGAGGATTAAGTCCAGGGTTGCCGTCCCTCTGGTCGGTTCCATGACCAACTGGTCTAGGGAATAGTCATTTAGAATATCTAGAAACTTTGCTTCTTTGTCATGACTGGAACACATATGTAGCCAGTCTATGTCCGGGTAGTTGAAGTCACCCATTACTACCACATTTCCTAGTTTGGATGCTTCCTCAATTTCATATCTCATCTCAAGGTCTCCCTGAGCATTTTGATCAGGGGGACGATAGATCGTTCCCAGTATTAAGTCCCTCCTGGGGCACGGTATCACCACCCACAACGATTCTGTGGAGGAGTCTGACTCTTTTGGGGTTTCGAGCTTGCTGGATTCAATGCCTTCTTTCACGTATAGAGCGACTCCGCCACCAATACGTCCTTCCCTGTCCTTCCGATATAGTTTATATCCAGGGATAACCATATCCCACTGGTTTTCTCCATTCCACCAGGTCTCCGTTATGCTCACTATATCAATGCTCTTCTCTAAGACCAAGCACTCCAGCTCTTCCATCTTGGTTCGGAGGCTCCTAGCATTAGCGTACAGGCACCTGTAAGCAGTGTCTCTCTTCAAGTGATCCCAAAACTGGGATCTCCCTAGCAGAGCTGGAGGAGGAGCTAAAAGAGTTAAAATTATGTTGACTGGTTCCTACTTCCTCAGGCAATTGGGCAGCATAAACCCATTCTCTCTTGGATACTTTTTCACCCCAGCTGAGAGTAGCAATTGCAGAAATAGATGAATACTACAGTTCTTCTGTTACTATGCCCTTCACAGCAGACCTGCTTAAATGCAAATATTATACAGTCACGAGAGTGGCTGTATACTATAGTCAGCATGGATTTTTCACATTCCGCAAAGTTAAATTGAAAATACTCCCAAGCCATTCTGATTCTTCCCATGAGCACATTTCAAAATAAAACCTTACAAAACTTATAGTCCTGAACTCAGAAATGCTTACTTAACAACCCTCTAAATTTTCATGGCAATACACACGACAGTGAGACAGAATTGAGAGTTCAAAGTGTAAAACAAGAGAAAAAAATCCAGACCCCTGTTGGACTTCTTTCTGTCAGTGGGCCCATAATTTGTTGATATTAATTAAAAATCCGCCATGTTCACAGAGTACCTGTAATCCTATTAATGACCTTGCCCCATACTCTGACCTTCATCTTGGGCCAGTGCCCCACCTGGCTGTGTCTAGCCCCAGGCCTGCTGAATTAGATGGATGAATTATCTGACTCAATATTACACAGCTTCCAATGTTCCTATTTCATAAACACAAAGATCATATCCAACCTTTGTATAAGCATAAGTCTTTCTGTAGGGACATTTTGGGACGATCTTTTCTGTTCCTTAATAGGAGTTTCTTCTCTGCCCTCATTGATGGCATTCAGTGCATATTCTGGGGGGTGGGGTGGGAGATGGAATCTGTACATTAACTGGACTGAACTTCGTTGTGAGCAAATGCAGAAGGGCATGAACAGACTGATCTGTTCATTCCTAGCCAAGTCTCTTTCTCCAACACAAAATTTCAATGCTTAGCTTTGTATGAAGGTAATGAGAGATGCTCAAGACCTCCAGATCTTTTCTGCTCACATAAAAGCACTGCCAAAATACCATTAGCTTGAATTGGCAAGAGATAAAAGAGTTAATCCAGCAAATGCCAAGAGGATACCTTGCAGTTCCTAAACATTTAGACATTATTCAGTCTTCTTCACCAAATCATACACCAAAACAGAATGCTACTCAACATACATCTAAACTGTTTAGAAAACCAAACAGTAATACTCTCAGAATTTAGTAGACTAAAAGTGCACTCATTTAAAATTGTAACATTTCACAACAAGGATCATGGTCTGAGATGACCTGCTCCAGGCCAACATTCCAAATTGCTCAAAGCTTTTAGCTGTGTACTCTATGCTGTACATATTGACTCTACAGCAGCCTACTTTGCATGGATTTAAAAACAAAGCTGCTGTTTGTTTTCTCTTCAAGTATTCTTGAAAATTGTAAGTTGTCTTATAATGTGTTACCAGTGTTCAAAATGAAGCCCCCAGATTGTAAGGTGCAAAATGGCAGCGTGTGCACTAGATGGTGCCTTAGGGTTGTATTAAACAAAGCAGTAAGGCAAACGTTCCATCACCACAATGATATCTCCTTGTGCATTGGAATGTTCTCCCCCTCTTCTCCCTCCACAAGCCCTGCAAAACTGCTGATTTTGGGACAGCACAGGGCACCCATACAGGGAGGAAGTCCTGTTGCACTAGTGGCAATCCTTGCACTAACACTGTTATTTTGTTGACTACCACACTTAGAGCCATGTGCATGCATACACAAACATGTGCATTAGCAAAATACACATCTGCCCCCAACTCAGAGATTTAACTTTTAGAGAATTGGTGCAGGGGTGTTGTGGCTGAAACTTGAAAAATGGCATATCTAACAACCAAAGTTAACAAAAAATAATAATTTTTCAGGGTTCACCTTTTTATTCCCATATTAAATCCCCACATTTCCTTCAAAATCCCCTTTTAATCCCCACATTTCCCTCAAAAGGCAAGATATGGACAAAATAGGGAAAGCTTTCAAACAAGGACCACCAATTCAGCATAGAAAACAGTTATAAGTCATTCTAACATTTCCCACAGACTTTAAGGTCATTTCTGGGGGTGCAAATGGGAGAAAGAAATCAAAGCCAGCTATCCCAAGTTATTTCCCAGCAGGTTCTCCACATCATAAGCACCTACCACATTCTATTAGATGCCTCATCTAGGTCAAACCAGGCTGCTCATTAAAATAGGAACTAGTAAAAAAAAGTATTCACAGCTAAAAATTGAATTCACAGAAATGCTACAGGTATATCCTGTGATGCACATTATATAAAACATTGTTTCTTCCAGCTTTTCTCTATTGTATTGTGTTTTAGAAGCACTAATCTTCTCGATGTAAAAACAAACAAACCTGTACAACCCTTTTTACAATAATGGCTGTTCTACATAGCTTGATTCCTGTAAGAAATATGGGTTCACTTATCTTTCCTGCAACAGACACATGAATGTGGTCATACGAGAGAGGCTGTATACTATAATCAGCATGGATTTTTTGCATTCTGCAATGTTAAATTGAAAATACTCCCATGCCATTCTGATCCTTCCTATAAGCTCATTTCAAAACAAAACCTTACAAAACTTATAGTCCTGAACTCAGAAACGCTTGCTTAACAACCCTCTAAACTTTCATGATACACAAAACAGTCAGAGAGACCAGAGAGTTCAAAGCATAAAAAGAGAGAGGGGAAAAAACAGACCACTTTTGGACTTGTTTCTGTCAGAGTTCTCATAATCTGCTGAAATTAATTAAAAATCAGCCATGTTCACAGAGTACCTGTAGTCCTATTACTGACCTTGCCCCATACTCTGACCTTCATCTTCTATAGTTTAAAAGTTTTAAAAAATGCCTGTCTGATTTTTAATTAATTTAAGAAATTTAGCATTGAACTGAATGATAATGTCGGGCATGCTCAGTAAGAACCAATGTCAGTGTTCTAAAAGCCAGACTCACAGCTGCTGGGCTTGCCTAATCAGTGGGCCACACCCACACCAGACCTTCATTTCACTTTAGACAGTCATGACTTCCCCCAAAGAATCCTGGAAAGTGACTTTTGTGAAGAGTGTGGCGTGGAGACTCAAGTTCCCCTGACAGAGCTCTAGTGGCCAGAGTGGTTTAACAGCCGCTCTGATTGAAGATCTATAAGTGGAACAGGGCCTCTCCTAGCAACTCTCAGCACCCTTCATAAACTACACTTCCCAAGATTCTTTGGGAGAAGCCATGACTCTCTAAAAGGAAATAAAGGTCTGGTGTTGATGTGGCCAGGGACAGCTTTGGTTTAGATTTGGGAGGGAGGCTACATGTGCCTGCTGCAGAATAAAAAGGTGGAGGAAACCCTGAAAAAGAAAAAAATACTGTTCACAATGTTTTCCTTTTGGAGAGGAAAGGGGCTTCCCCTCTGCCCAGTGCCTACCCACACAATCTCCTCCTCTCCCCCTCCCCTCCCCGCCCTCCTCCTGCCTCCCTCCCCCAGGTCAGTTTCACCCATTCTAAGCATGATTGCAGGGGAGTAAATCCCACTGAACTAAAAAAGCATACAAATGATCAAACCTGTCCTCCCCTCCTCCTCCCTCCTATCCCCTTCCTCTTGCCCCTTCCCTCTCTCTCTCTTCACCCCTCCCTTCCTTCCCCATCCCCTTCTGATCCCCTTCCAATCCCCTCCTTCCCCCTCCTCCTCCTCCCCCATGGTCAGTTTTACATATCCTAGGACTACAACCTGGGAGACCAGGGTTCAAATCCCCACACAGCCAGGAAGCTCACTGGGTGACCTTGGGCCAGTCACTGCCTCTCAGCCTCAGAGAAAGGCAATAGTAAACCACCTCTGCATACCGCTTACTATGAAATTGTTTGCAAACATGGTGTGTACATTAGTCAAAACTGCATACAAAATCCAGAATTTATTAAGAGGTTTGCACTAAAATGCTAAAGAATTTTCATGAGGACTTTTTAAAAACAAGATTGCGAATTGCTGCAGAAATGTGAAGAACAGAATTTAAGATTTTAAAAATGAGAAACTGAGAGAATTGACAGATTCTTCCATCTCAACCACTTCAGACTGGGGATCAAATAACTGAATGGTCCTCCATATCATGTAGCACCTAAGCATATATCCCAAGCACCTAAAAAGATCCAAATGGGTGCTGTATAAAACATAAAATTAACACAAGAAAACCCTCCCTGCAGACTTACAATCTCAATAAACCTATGCACAAGGAAAAGAAAATAGGGCATGGAAAAGACAAGGGAGGAAGAGAGGCACACCATTAAAACTTCTGTTACATATTTATTTATTAAATTTATATCCACCCTTCCTCCCAGTAGGAGCTCAGGGCGGCAAACAAAAACAGTAAAAACACTCTAAAATATCATAAAATACAGACTTTAAAATATATTAAAAAATAAAACATCTTAAAAAACAGTTTTTTAAAAAAGCTTTAAAAACACCTTAAAAAGCAATTCCAGCAGAGATGCAGACTGGGTTGAAGTCTTTACTTAAAGGCCTTGCACCAAAAAGACAATAGAAACAATGCCTATCTAATATCTAAGGAGAGGGAATTCCAAAGCGTAGGTGCCACAACACTAAAGGTCCGCTTCCTATGTTGTGCAGAACACACCTCTTGAGAAGATGGTATCTACAGGAGGTCCTCACTTGCAGAACGCAGTGATCGCCTGGGTATACTGTATAAGGGGTAAGATTATTTTTCAGGTATCCTGTTCCCAAGCTGTATAAGGCTTTGTACACCAAAACCAGAACCATGGAAAACAGGAGTGTCTTGAGACCTTTCTTTAATAACAGAAATGGAAACTGGCCAACCAAGTTATTTTTCTGTGTGCAAGTTTTATTTTTATATGGAAGAGCATTCAACCATGTGAATTGTACTTACAGTCTGAAGCACTACTGCCCAGATACAAGCACATGAGAACAAACCCATCATCACACTTCTTAGAAGAGAGTCAGTTTCGAGAGCAGGGATAAGGAACATGTGGCCTTCCAGAGGTTGTTGTCTCCCATCAGCCCCAGCCAGCATGACCAAAGGTCAGGGATAATGGGAACTGTAGTCCAGCAACATCTTGGTGGTCTCAAGTTCCTTGTCCTGGTTCTAGAGCAAATATGGGGCATGATTTTTTAATAGAAATAGAACCATAGATGCAAGCTAAAAATAAGCATGGTGTTTTGAGTATACACCACTACGAGTAAAAAAATAGCCTGGACTTAAAATAAGAAACAGCTTTATTTACCTTTCACATGTCCTCCCAGATGGGGCCAAAGTCATTATGCCCATGATCAGAGCTGAACAGCTCCAGGGCAGGTGACTGCTTCATTTTCAGTCTGAAAGTGGCTCCAATACATTTCTAATTATGTTGTACAGACTTCATTCCTTAGTCAAAGCTCAAAAACATTTTTTAAAAAAAGACAAATTCATCTGGACTATGCAAGACAATAGACTAAAAAGACACAAATTAAAGTATATTTGCTATATATTTCTTCCTTCCTATATGTATCAATGCCTGAACACCTCTTTGCACTTATATAGTCATGCCATTTATTATTGATATTGCTATTGGAATATTTCTATATGCTCCTGCACTGCTATGCATTTACTAGAAATATTATTCTATCATTGTATTCACATTTATAATTGTATCTTTAATATATATATAAGACATAGTCTTAGTATAGAAAATGTCAGAAATATAGTGTTTGAGATAAAGCCAGGAATGTTTGTAACTTCCTCCATCTTGTTTGTAAAACAAAGCACACTGTCTCTTACATTGCTTGTATGCACTATGGAACCAGCTAGTTGCCCAAGGCCACCAATAACAGAGTGGTCTATGTTATGATAAAATGTAGTGGATGTGAAGTGTGAATGAATTTCTCTTTCTAGGGCTTATGGCTGAAACTGGAGGCTTGGAGGCGCTGAAGGCTATCAAGATGGCAACAACTGGAGAGTGTCTAGAATACATCTAACAAACAAATATTATAATTCTACTATAAATCTGAGTACCCTAAAAGAGATCCTGTGACCAGCACCCTTGATAGGTACCAAGCTGGTATGAGAAAGAAGAGAAGTAGTCCTGAGAACACAAATGTGCCAAGAGACTGACATCACTACAAGTGCCAGCCGACCAACTGATGGATGAGATACCGGGGCTCAGTGAAGATATCAAAAGAAAACCAAAACATTATCTGACTATAAAGACACCCCAGCTTCACCAGAAGATTTGAGAAGTTTTCTGCCATAGCCTACCACTCGAGACTCTGGTGAGCGCTGTGACGCCCTTCCCTGGCTCTCCCTGTCAGGTTCCTACCTGCTCGTGGCTACTGCCTCTCACTACGCACCACCAGGGACTCCACCAGTCCGGACTGTCCTTTTTTATGGTTTCTCTCTCCACTCTAGCACAGATCTCAATAGATCCCCCTGCTAGGCAGCACCACCAGTCACGTTCTACAACCAATGTTCCCAGAGACCTTGCCTGAGTCTCTCTATCCGGTTACATTCGTGACTGCGTGCCTATGCTGTTCCCAACCCCCTTGTATCAATGCAGATAACTCATTTATTTATTTATTTATTTATTTATTTTATTACATTTTTAGACCGCCCTATAGCAATAAGCTCCCAGGGCGGTGTACAGCATAATAAAACAGGTTAAAATACAAGTGGATGTAAATACAATACATGATAAAACATAATTAAAAATTTTCAATTTTAAATTCAAATTTTAAAATTTTTTAAATGCCTGGGCGAAGAGGTAGGTCTTTACCTGGCGCCGAAAAGATAACAAAGAAGGCGCCAGGCGTATCTCATCAGGGAGGGCATTCCATAGTTCGGGGGCCACCACTGAGAAGGCCCTAGCTCTAGTTATCATTCTCCGTGCCTCCCTATGCGTTGGGACACGGAGAAGGGCCTTCGACGTCGGGCGCAGCGACCAGGTAGGTACATAGCGGGAGAGGCGTTCCGCCAGGTATTGCAGTCCGATGCCGTTAAGGGCTTTATAGGTAAGAACCAACACTTTGAATCTGGCCCGGAAACATATTGGTAGCCAGTGCAGCTGGGTCAGGACAGGTGTTATATGATCAATTTTTTTTGTCCCAGTAAGAACTCTGGCCGCAGCATTCTGCACCAGCTGAAGTTTCCGAACCGTCTTCAGAGGTAACCCTACGTAGAGTGCATTACAGTAGTCCAATCTAGAGGTTACCAGAGCATGGATAACTGTGGCAAGGTTCTCCCTATCCAGATAGGGTCGTAGTTGGGCTACCAGCCGAAGCTGGTAGAACGCATTCCGTACCACCGAGGCTACTTGAGCCTCCAGTGACAGGAGCGGATCTAATAAGACCCCCAAACTACAGACCTGCTCCTTTAGGGGGAGTGTAACCCCATCTAGGGCAGGTCGGACATCAACCATCTGGGCAGAGAGCCCCCCCACCAACAGCATCTCAGTCTTGTCAGGATTGAGTCTCAGTTTATTAGCTCTCATCCAGTCCATTATCGCGGCCAGGCAGTGGTTTAGTACATTAACAGCCTCACCTGAAGAAGATGAAAAGGAGAAGTAGAGCTGCGTATCATCAGCATATTGCTGGAAACGCACTCCAAATCTCCTAATGACCTCGCCCAGCGGCTTCATATAGATATTAAAGAGCATGGGGGACAGAACTGAACCCTGTGGGACCCCATATTGGAGTATCCAGGGACTCGAGTAATGCTCCCCAAGCACCAGCTTCTGGAGACGATTCTCGAGGTAGGAGCACAGCCACCGCCAAGCAGTGCCTCCAACTCCTAAGTCCGCAAGACGTCCCAGAAGGATACCATGGTCGATGGTATCAAAAGCCGCTGAGAGATCAAGGAGAACCAACAGAGTTACACTCCCTCTGTCTTTCTACCGACAGAGGTCATCATACAGAGTGACCAAGGCTGTTTCTGTACCAAACCCCGGCCGAAAGCCCGATTGAAATGGATCCAGATAATCAGTTTCATCCAAGAGAGCCTGGAGCTGGTGAGCGACCACACGCTCTAAAACCTTGCCCAGGAACGGAACATTTGCTACCGGTCTATAGTTGTCAAGATTTTCAGGGTCCAAGGAGGGTTTCTTTAGGAATGGTCTCACCACCGCCTGTTTCAGGCAGGGTGGTACCACTCCCTCTCGTAAAGAGGCATTGATCACCTCCTTGGCCCATCCGGCTGTTCCGTTCCTGCTAGCTTTTATTAGCCATGAGGGACAAGGATCCAGAGCAGAAGTGGTCACCCGCACCTGTCCAAGCACCTTGTCCACGTCCTCGAGCTGAACCAACTGAAATTCATCCAATAAAACAGGACAGGACTGTGCTCCGGACACCTCATTAGGCTCAACTGCTACAATATTGGAGTCAAGGTCCCAGCGGATGTTTGTGATCTTATCTTGGAAGTGTCTCGCAAACTCATTACAGCGGGCTATTGATGGTATTATTGCGTTCTGAGGACCAGAGTGTAAAAGTCTCCGAACAACCTTATAAAGTTCCGCTGGGCGGTTAGAAGATGACTGAATGAAGGCAGCAAAGTACTGCTTCTTCGCTGTCCTCACCGCCTTCACATAGAGCTTGGTAGAGATCTTCACAAGTGCAAGACCACAGCCGTTGGGAGTTCGTCTCCATTTGCACTCAAGCCGTCTCCTTTCTTGCTTCATCACTCTTAGCTCTGGGGTAAACCACGGAGCCAACTGAGCTCTGCAGAGGAGAGGGCGCACCGGGGCGATCGTGTCAACTGCCCGGGTCATTTCCGTATTCCACAGTTTGACCAGGGTTTCGACAGGAGCGTCAGTTTTATCAGCCGGAAAACTCCCCAGAGCCTTCTGAAAACCTTCAGGATTCATTAGTCTCCGGGGGCGGACCATCTTAATTGGTCCTCCACCCTTGCAGAGGGGGGAAAACATTGTGAGCCTACACCTCAATAGGCGATGATCTGTCCATGACAGAGGAATAGATGTAAAATCCCTCACTCCCAGATCACCATCCCCTGCTCCAGTAGCAAAAATTAAGTCTAGAGTGTGCCCCGAAATATGCGTAGGGCCAGTAACAAATTGAGACAGCCCCATGGCTGTCATGGAGGCCATGAAGTCCTGAGCCGCCCCAGACAAAGCGGTCTCGGCATGAATGTTGAGATCCCCCAATACCAAAAATTTGGGGGATCGCAACACCAAACCCGAGACCACCTCCGTCAGCTCAGTTAGGGAGGCTGTTGGGCAGCAGGGTGGACGGTACACCAACAGTATTCCCAGTCTGTCTCGCTGACCCAACGTAATATGGAGACACTCCAGACCATTAGCTACCTGGATAGGGTGCCTAACGAGAGGGATGGAACTTCTATAGACCACAGCGATTCCCCCTCCCCGACCTTCGGATCTACCCAGATGCTGAACCGAGTACCCAGGTGGGCACAGCTGGGAGAGATTAATGCCTCCCAGATCGCTCACCCAGGTCTCAGTAATAAACGCCAGATCGGCCGCCTCATCCACAATTAAATCATGGATGAGGGAAGCTTTATTATTTACCGATCTGGCATTAAGAAGCAGCAACTGGAGATCCGAGAGTTGGCTGATAGAACTACCAGCAATCCTGTGGATGTGGGGAGGACCGGAACATGGTACAGCCACCAATTGTCTGGGCCGAGTTCCCCTCAACCGGCATGTCCTCCTCACAACGCCATACCTCCCATTACCCATCACTACACTAACAGGGGCCCCCTCTGGTCCCCCCTCCCAATACCCTATCCTCCCGCCCAGGCACATAATAAAATAAAATAAAAATAAAAATACACACACACTCACAACATACAGTCATACAAACATCCACTCATTCCATTCAGGTCTACACGACAACCACAGTCCCGTGTTCCATGCGCACCAACGCAGATCTCAAACCGTTCTTCTTCCCGGGAAAAGCGCCGCCTGGAGCCTGGTCCTGCAAGGTGCCCACGTGCAGAGCAGAAGCCCAAGAAGGAGAGAGCAGAGATGTTGGCCAAGCAGCAGCAGCAGCAAAGCAGGCAGATGGCTCTCCCTCCCTGGGCGATGATGGTCCTCTTCCCTTGCAGGCACTGGATCTCCCAAGCCCCCTCAGCCAGCCGGCTTATATATCCCCTCCAGAGAAGGGACAGGTGGAACAGTATCAGGCACAGCTGGCTGAGTACCTGGGGCCTGGTCCTGCAAGGTGCAACTCGGGGTTGCTCTGGATACTTATAATGTTATCTTCACCTCTTCACCGCTGCCACCATTTGTTACTGTTTCCCTTCAGCCTTGGTTATTACCTTACCCTCCCTTCTGGTCTGTGAAACCCCAGCCAAGGATCAGGCCTTCGGTAAACCAAAATAGTATTTATTAAATAACATTAATAACAAGATAACTTTGATAATGATCTACAAGCTTATGGTTTCATCTATTACTGTGATATTTGACTTATTACTAATCCGAACTCCACCTTCCTCTTTCTCCACACTCTCCTGACATACACCAACTCACACCCACCTCCAAACTCCACCAAAACAACCCACTCTCGTCCACCCAGATTCAACTGTCATCCTTCCATTTATACTCTCAGCCATCCAAACACTCAGCCAGTCGTCCAGCATTCTACTGCTCATTTACTCCCCCCTCTTTCATTCCACTTACCATGTATCTTCTATACAAACAGCACTTACCATATATACATTAATACAAGAACATCACAAGCGCACACCTGCTTCTTCAAGTGTCTTGTCCCTCGCTACAGTAACTAGCTGGCCCTAGTTGCTTGTGTGATTGTGTGTGAGAAGGAAAGATCAGGACTATTGGACATATCTAATTTTGCATTTTACCATTCCTGCAATGGGTGACTCACAAGAGCACCTAAGGCAGTGTCAATTGGACATCTTTCAATAAATCTTTCAAAACCTTTTATATTAGTGTGGTCCCAACACTTCTTCTGCTCGTTCCCATTATCTCCTGGCTGGATCATCCAGGAGTAGCTTTGGGTTTGTTAGTAAGACCTAATTCCCTGACACTACATCTCAGGAGAGTCAGGAAAGAGGAAGGGCAGGAAAAGGGGAGTTGAAGAATGGAACTGTTGAGAATTTTTAAAGGTTTTCCTTCTCCACAATGGTAGACAGGGTCGTAAGTGGGTATGTGGAATAGCAAGCACCAATAACTTCCCCAGCCTTGTCTCACATGATAGGAATTGATTACAAATTTATTCCAAGCCTCAGTCCACTCTAATCAGCAGTACTGTGCACGGTCACACACAGACATACATGTGAGCAGGTATTGTTTATTATTTATTTAACAAAATGTATGTAACACTTAATTGTAAGTGAACCTCTAAGGGGTTTACCACAAAAGCCCCCCACACATTAACATTATTAGCATTAGAGATCTCATTCAGGGATGATGGAAGTCGTAGTACAACATCTGGAGGACTACAGGTTGCTCACCCCTGAAACAAAAATACAGTCCTTCTCACCACAGTGGGGAAGTTTATGACCAGGTGTCTTCTCAGTCTGCTGTCCAGGTGCTAACAGTTGATGGACAACTTCAAGGCCCTTGTTCTCCCTTCTTATTTAAACTAGACAGTCCTTCAAAACAGAGGATGGTCCTCTCTAAAGTAGAAGATATGGCCACCCTACTGCAGCATTACACCATGACCAGTGACTCAAAGATATCAACACCCTCAGGGTACTACCCTTATTAATACACCTGATGAACAGGCTCACCTACAGAGATGCTCTCTCTACTTTTACCACAAAAGCACAGTATAAATACCAACAAGCAAAAGCACATGAAGGTCACAGTCCTATGCATGATTAGTGGAATTTGAGTAAACATGCAGAAGACTGAGCAGCAAGAGCTTTTAGCAACTGAGCAGCATTAAGCAAGTGAATACAATCCACTTATGGCAACAGATGCAAATTACAAACAAATATGTGCATATTTGGATATGAATCACTTGCAAAATCCTTTTTTGAAACTGTGACCTAATGACAGACGCTCAGAAAATGAATAAAGCAAAGAAAGAACAGATTTTTAAAAAGAGAAAAACTGATGAATTTGGGAAAAGAAGCAGGCAAATAATATGACAGAAGACTTAAATGCAAGATAACGGATTGGGCAGGAGGCAGGAGGAAATCTTGGGATTTCATGTTTCAGAAGGTCTATTAGTTACTTCTATTAGAAAAATGCTAATTTTAATTCAATTTTTTTAAAAAAACTGAAATGGAAAGGGCTCATAGTAAATGGGCATCGAAGCAGAAATAAATGCTTGCCTCAATATCTAGTGTGCTGGAAAATAGCTTCATGCTTTAAAAGGAGTTGGGAAAGTAAAAAAAATGAACAAGAAAAGCAGACTGGCCAAGAAATGAAGAATCATGAGGGCCTTACTTCATCTAGAAATGTAAGCTTCTGAGACATTTATATTAACCTTTACATCCTGTTCAGGGCCAGCAACATGGGGGCAGATAAAATTTCCCAGTGCTTTATTCTTCTGCTGAACATGTTCTATTCCATAATTCATTAATAACAATGAATGAGTGACAATTGCAAATAAATATTGGAAGGTTTCTCAACTTCAACACTTTTCACTTCGTTTGCTAAATACAAATAAAACAAATGTGCTAGTTTAGATCACTCCCTAGAGCAGTGGTTCTTAATTGGGTGTGTGTGTTATGGACCCCTTTGAGAATTTGATGAAAGATATGGACCACCATAAATAAATCAATACAATTAATTTTATTGCACTGGAAATTGAGGAGGGGTGTGGACCTTCTGAAGCCTATGGATGGATCCCCTAGGGGTCCTTGGACCACAGGTTAAGAACCTCTGCCCTAGAGCATCAGAACTTGTCCCAAAGCAAAATTTCCCAATTCAAAATTTCCCAGAAAACCCATATCACTGGCCAACAACAATTAAAAAATACAATACAAGTTCAAAAAAATACAACATAAGAACAGAGAAGTGTACCATATGCATACAAAACTACTACAAAACTTATATATTCAATAAAACAAAACACCTGCCTAAACCAAAAGTTGTTGTCATTTGGTGAAACACTGTAAAGGAGGGGGCAAACTGACCCTCCTGGGACAAAAGAGTTTCAAGTTCAGATTTAGCCACAAAGAAGGCCCTTTCTCTAATTGTAAATCAGCTAATCATCCAAATAGATGGGACATAGAGAAGGATCTATCAGATTCCAGGGTGTGGGCATGCTAGTATTTATTTGTTAGCATTTATATCATACTTCACCCAAGGGTTGCAAGGTGAGTCACACTACAGTATACGATATATAATACCAAACATAAAACTTAATAAAAACAAAACTTCATCCAATACAAAATTACCTATCACACTGAGAAACAAAACAATAGTACTCCCGCATCAAAAATAATTTTCACCTGCCACCAAAACGAGAGTGAAAGCCTGATTTCAAGGGGAAGGTAGTTCCAAAGCTGGGGTGATATTGTCAAGAAGACCCTACTCAGTGTCCTGACCAAAGAGACTTTTGTCACAGACGGCACAACCAGTATGTCACTCCCAGTAGATCTCAATGCACATATAGGAGGTGCTCTTTAATGTCGGTTGACCCCAAGTCTGCAATCCCCAACCTGCTGAGCCACTCCATAATGATACTATGATCTATGGTAGCTAAAGCCACCAAGAAATAGAGAACTGGCAGAGTCGCCATCCTAAACTTGCATGGCTTTAAGTAGTTATTAGACAAATTCATGAAAGAGAAGGTTATCAATGGCTACTAGCCATGAAGGCTAAAGTTCTGTCTCCAGTGTTGGAGGCAGTATGCCTCCAAATACCAGTGGCTGGGAATCCCAATCAGGGAGGAGTGCTCTGTTCCAGCTTGCAGGGTTCCCTTAGACATCTGGTTGGCCATTGTGAGAACAGGATGTTGGACTAGATGGGGCAAGAACCATTCATTAGTCACAAAGTTGTTTCCATGCCCAAACCAGACTTGAAGCCAAATTGAAAAAGCTTGGTAGAACAGACTCAGATTTTTGATAGTCATGCTATTTTTCACTTCCTTTAGAATGCATCCTGTATTAATTTACTTTTAGAGTGATGTTTCCGTCCTGACTTTTAAGACAGCTTAATTGAAGTTTCAGTTGTTTTGATGCTGATGCTAGGAAAGAAAGCATGCACCATAGTTATAGGGTACATCCCTCCCCCCCCCATATGAATATAGTTAGGAATTCTCAATCTGAATGACAGTTTAAGTCCCAGGGAGAAGGAAAATACGGAGAGAGGGAAATGCAGACATAACGGATGGAGAGGATTGACATTTAGGGCGCATCCAGATTATCTGTTATTTGGCTGGCATTCAAACTGATTGTTTTGCAGGGAGATTAGTGGCATCAGCTCTTTAATGAGCATTCACTCTGATTTGTTTGCAGGAAAGCCAAATTATTTATTTATTTAGGAGCCAAGGGTGGCAAACAAAAACACTAAAAACACTCTAAAATATCATAAAAACAGACTTTAAAATATATTAAAACAAAACATCTTTAAAAACATATTGAAACAAAACATCTTTTAAAAAAAGCTTTTAAAAGATCTTAAAAAGCAATTCCAACTCAGATACAGCCTGGGTTAAGGTCTTCACTTAAAAGGCTTGTTGAAAGAGGAAGGTGTTCAGTAGGTACAGAAAATATAACAGAGATAGCACCTGTCTAATAGTCAAGGGAAAGGAATTCCAAAAGATAGGTGCCACTACACTAAAGTTCCACTTCCTATGTTGTCCGGAATGGACCTCCTGATAAGATGGTATCTGCAGGAGGCCCTCACCTGCACAGCAGTAATCAGCTGAGTAGACTATATAAATGGTAAGACAATCTTTCAGGTATCCTGGTCCCAAGCTGATAGGACTTTGTACACCAAAACCAGAACCTTGAACTTGCCCGGTAGCTAATAGGCAGCCAATGCAATTCTTTCAGCAGAGGGGTGAAATGTTGGTGATACTCTGCTCCAGTGAGCAGTCTCGCCACCACATTTTGTACCAGGTGCAGCTTCTTGAACAACCTCAAGGGCAGCCCCACATAGATCACATTACAGTGATCCAGCCTTGAGGTTACCAGTGCTTGGACAACCGTGGTCAGGCTATCCTGGTCCAGAAATGGCCCAACTGTCTCACCATCCGAAGGTGGTAAAAGGCACTCCTAAAAGGCACACTGAGGTCACCTGGGCCTCTACTGACAAGATGGATCCAGGAGCACCTCCAGACTACAGACCTGCTTTTTCAGAGGAAGTACGACCCCATCCAAAGTAGGCAACTGACCAATTATCTGAACTTGGGAACCACCAACCCACAGCGCCTCCATCTTGCTAGGGTTCAGACTCTGTTTACTGGCCCTCATCCAGCCCACCACTGAGTTCAGGCAGTGATCCAAGGCTTGCACGGCCTCTCCTGATTCAGATGTTACAGAGAAATAGAGCTGGGAATCGTCAGCGTACTGCTGACACCTTGCCCCAAATCTCCTGATGACCACTCCCAAGGCTTCATATAGATGTTAAACAGCATGGGGGACAAGATGGTACCCCGTGGCACCCTACAGCACAACCTGCCCAGGGGCCAAAAGACAACTGCCCAATGCAATTCTCTGAACACAACCCTGGAAGTAAGTTTGGAACCACTGTAAAACAGAGCCTCCAATATCCATCTCACTAAACCGGCTCAGAAGGATACCATGGTCAATAGATATCAGTTGCACTGAAGGAAATGTTATCCCACGCTTTCCATTGCATCTTTTAGTCATTTTCCTTATTGCACAAAGTCCAATCTTTGGGAGAAGTGGATAATCCTACCCCAAAAGAGGGACAGTCTAAAAGCCCTCAGGTAGGCACATAGGTTAGTTGAACTAAATCTTTATGCTGTGTAAACATGCATCATAAGAACATAAGAAGAGCCTGCTGGATCAGGCCAGTGGCCCATCTAGTCCAGCATCCTGTCTCACAGTGGCTGACCAATTGCCCAAGGAAAGCCATGGGCATCCACACAGCAGTTTCCCATGCTCTTGATCTTACTCTTGTAATCACAAAGAACTGACTGAAGTGTGATAACAATGATTAGTGCAGAGAGAGAGGAAACAAACAGGTACCTGATCACTGGAATCAGAGCCCATTGCCACCGCATACTGAGGTGGGGGAATGGTTAGAAAGGCTGCAATTCCCTCCACAACTGATCTGCAGAAGCACCCTTAAACCCTTCCAGACTTGGGGAGATTTAGGCTGCAATCTGATACACACTACTTATCTGAGACTAAGTCCCATTGAACCCAATGGAGCTTACTTCTGAGTAGACATGATTTGCAGCTAACACACTCAATGATACAACCCAGTCAATCAGGGCTAGAGCATATATGTTAGGGCTTGAGCAGTCCTCACATGCAATGCATTTATATCTGTTATTGCTCCCATTCTTAAAGTTATCTGGCTTCCCCTCAATGAAAAAAACCACCATAGGCCCTTTTTAAGGCTCTGAAAAGCCAGAAGACTGAATGCTTATTTGACCCCTCACCTTCTCACGGCACCGTGCATCGTCATTTTTCCCCTCTGCTGAAGGAAAACCTCTTAATACGTACAATTCTTTAAAAAAGCCATCTATATCGGATATCAGAAGCAGTCTGGTAATATTTTAGGTCTCTAAAATTGAAAGACAAACAAAAAATCAACAGTATATTTGGATTCACTTGCAATGTATCCTTGCAGAAAATTTCTGCATATGAAATCTTATTTTCATGCCCCATCAACTATTATAAACATCAGGACAATCCGATATGAGCCCTGAGGAGATACAGAGTCCTCCCTGAAACCTATGGAATCCTTTTTGAGGCAGAAATTATTGGGGACAGGGGGATGTGTTCTGGGGTGTTTCTTCATTGCTGCTTCTTAAAAGTCTATTTGCCTTTCTTTTGGCAGCTCCATTTTTAAAGAGTTGTGGAGACACTAGAGCCCTCTTTGTGTGGGATCCCCAAGCGATATAGAATTCTGATTTTCCAGGATTCTGTATTGCATAGAGATCCTCCATGAATGAGTCCAAGATCCCCTGCTTCAGACACTTCACCTTCAACTCACAGAGTCAGCAAAGGAAGCTGCCTTTATACTAAGTCAGACAAGGTTCATCAAGCTCAGTTTTGTTGACAATGATGGGCAGCAGCTCTCTGGGGTTTCAGGCAGGAGTCTCTCCCAACCCTACCTGGAAATGCCAGGGATTGACTATGGGACATCCTGCATGCAAAGCAGATGCTCTGCCGTTGAGCCACATCTCTTCCCTCACTGAGCCACATCCCTTCCCCCAGCAGGGATGAGGGCCAGAGCTAGCATGCTCTGCCTTGCTCCCTCCCTCTAAGTGTGGAGTTCCTGGATTAGAAGAGCACCTGAAGATGTCTTATGCTACCAGCCAATCAGAGGCTGGAAAATGTAGTTTCTACAAAATAGGATACCAATGCAAAAATAATTCTGCCACACTATCAGCACTATTCAGAAAGCTCAGCCCAATGTTCCAGCTCAGTCCCACTTCTAGCCTGCCCGAGCAGGCCACTTGAGTTGCTTGCCATTAGACCCTCAAGGTAAAAGCATAGGTTCTACTTCCAAAACATTGTCTAATTGGTGATGCGCTAGCCACCAATAGCCATTTCTGAAGTACGTTAAATGCTGTTAATTCAAGGCAAATGGGCATTACTGTCTCACAATGGAGTCTGTTTTGTGAGTCCACTCCCCTTAGATTTATGAAGCTCAAGTTAGTGAAATTCTGGTGAGAGGAGAATTGACAACAATGCAGCAATGACTGTATATCAGTGATGATCAACTCAGATGCGGCTTCCTTCATATATGTGGCAATTGCCTCCCATTACAAAAAAAGGTAACCCACCAATTTCAACAGCCTCTCAATGGAAATGCACACTCCTTGTGCAGATACTTAACATAGTCCCAAATAGGGGAAGGGGTAGAAGGGAAGGAGAAGAGAAAAAGCTTCAGCTGGCAAAATCTGGCCCAGAACAACCAGATTTAATAGTGGCGCAGAGTGGTAAGTGGCGGTAACGCAGCCAAAGCTCTGATCATGGCCGGAGTTCGATTCCAACGGAAGGAGGAAGTCAAATCTCCGGTAAAAGGGGTCGAGGTCCACTCAGCCTTCCATCCATCCGTGGTCGGTAAAATGAGTACCCGGCATATGCTGGGGGGTAAAGAAAGGCCGGGGAAGGAACTGGCAATCCCACCCCATATATACGGTCTGCCTAGTAAACGGTGCAAGACGTCACCCTAAGAGTCGGAAACAACTCGCACTACAAGTGCGGGGACACCTTTACCTTTTACCCTCATCAAGGCACCAGTACAGTCCCAATTTCTAAGGAAATAAAGTCCATGCCTCATAACCAAAAACAAGACAAAACCTGGCTACTTCTGACACAGCCCCTTCTAGAGGAAGACAGATGGTTGTGATTAGTGGAAAGTACTTTTAAAAGAACCACACACATGCATCTGATCTCAATTTCTGTTGAGACCAAGCATTCAGTGGGTGATTAAAAAGGAGAATCATATTGGAAAGCTTGTCCCCTGCAAGACAATACATGGATGCAGTGTGCCCACCCTTCCCTCTTATTACTTGGCTTGAAAAGGTAGGTGCCGCACCAAGCATAAAATGGCGCTAACTGCACTTGTCGGCGCCTTCATTCTGTCTGCAGTTTTGAAAGAAAGAAAAGGAACAGCTGTGTTTCAGGTGCCTTTCACAAAGATTACCTGTAAATAATGCTTTCTTCCACCAATGCATAAGATTAGTGGCAACAGAGTGTAAGGGTACAGCTTCTAGGACCAGAGATTTTCCATGTTCTTTGCCAATTAACACTCCTCTTCAGCAGGATATGACTTATCTTACACAAGGTAACTTTGTGGCCAAATGGGACATTCTAAGAAAAGAGAAGCGTTATCGAGTTAATTGGGAGGGGGGGTTAAATTGGAAGTTTAAGATACTTATCTTAAACATGAGGGAGGCGCAACTTCTCATGTGTCATCTGCTGCTCAGCATGCACACCACTCGCCAGCATCCTGATCTGTAGATCGCTGCTGTGGCTATGAGCTGGCTTATTTTCAGCTCCTTTTAATTTGAAACATGCAAACAGATTCCAAGCAGTCATAAACTTAATGTGAAAGTTGAGCTGCATTATTATCTTTAAATATAGCACAACTATTCATTTCAGAGATTAGAATACTCCAGATAGGAACAGTGGGTGGTTGGGTGGGGGACTTTACAGAATTCATTCGTTCACTGCATGAGGGAGGAGAACTTCAGCAACTTCTGCCTCTGAAGTCATCAAAATTAAAGTTCTTGGAGGCAGAAACTGCTGAATCAGATTGCTGTCATCATCTCACATATAGGAACACCCACCTAATCTTTTGGAGCTTTCACTAAACCCATTGTTCAAACTCCCATCCCTTGAAGTGTTTACTACAGTACACTCCAGCTCATTTGAAAAATAGGATAAAAAATACAATCCAGTGAAGAAATTATTTAGAACACATTTGGATGAAGGAAAATATCTGGACCCATTTCAGACTGGCTACAGCCCTGACTTAAACATCAAAATGGCCTTGATCATGCTGGTTAATATCTCTATGTGAAGAGGGACCAGGAGAATGCATCCCTATTAAGTCTCCTGCATCTTCTGGTGGCTTTTGATACCATTGATCCTGGTATTCTTCTAGAGTGGCCCACTAGGTGGGGAGTTGGATACACAGCAAGAGAGCAGTTCCTCTACTTTCTTCAGGGCTGTTTTCAGAAAATAGCATTGGGGGACCACCGCTCAGCCCCATGGCAGTTGTGCTATGTGGTCCTGCAGAATTCCCTCTTGTCCCCCATGCCCTTTAATTAATTTATTTATTTATTATTTGATTTATATCCCGCCCTTCCTCCAGAAGCCCAGGGCGGCAAACAAAATCACTAAAATCACTTTAAAACATCATAAAAACACAGACTTTAAAATACTTTAAAAGAAAACATCTTTAAAAACATTTTTTTAAAAGCTTTCAAGACATTTTTTAACAAAGGTTAAAACATATATTTTTTAAAAAATGTTTTAAGAACATATTAAAAAGCAATTCCAACACAGACAGACTGGGATAAGGCCTCAATTTAAAAGACTTGCTGAAAGAGGAAGGTCTGCAGTAGGCGCCAAAAAGATAACACAGATGGCACCTGTTTTATATTTAAGGGGAGGGAATTCCAAAGGCTAGTTGCCACTACACTAATGGTCTGTTTCCTATGTTGTGCAGAACGAACCTCCTGATAAGATGGTATCTGCAGGAGGCCCTCACCTGCAGAACGCAGTGATCAACTAGATATATAAGGGATAAGATGGTCTTTCAGGTATCCTGGTTCCAAGCTGTATAGGGCTTTGTACACCAAAACTAGAATCTTGAACTTGACCCGGTAGCAAATGGGCAGCCAGTGCAGTTCTTTCAGCAGCGGGGTGACATGTTGGAAATACTCTGCCCCAGTAAGCAGTCTTGCCACTGCATTTTGCACCAGCTGCAACTTCTAGACCAACCTCAAGGGCAGCCCCACATAGAGCACATTACAATAATCCAGCCTGGAGGATACCAGTGCATGGACAACAGTGGTCAGGCTATCCCAGTCCAGAAATGGCCGCAGCTGTCTTACCAGCTGCAGCTGGTAAAAGGCACTCCTAGCCACTAAGGTCACCTGGGCCTCTAGCGACAAAGATGGATCCAGGAGCACCTCCACACTACAGACCTGCTCTTTCAGAGGGAGTATGACCCCATCCAAAGCAGGCAACTGACCAATTATCTGAACTTGGGAATCACCAAGCCACAGCACCTCCATCTTGCTAAGATTCGTTTATTGGCCCTCATTCAGCCCACCACAGAGTCCAGGCTGTGGTCCAGGGCTTGCACAGCCTCTCCTGATTCAGATGTTATAGAGAAACAGAGCTGGGTATCATCAGCGTACTACTGACACCTCACCCCAAATCTCCCGATGACTGCTCCCAAGGGCTTCATATAGATGTTAAATAGCATGGGGGACAAGATGGTACCCTGTGGCACCCCACCCCACAACTGCCAGGTGGCCAAAAGAGAATCACCCAATGCAATTCTCTGAAAACAACCCTGGAGATAGGATCGGAACCACTGTAAAACAGTGCATCCAATACCCATGTCACCAAGTCAGCCCAGAAGGATACCATGGCCAGTGGTGTCAAAAGCCGATGAGAGATCAACTAAGAGTAACAGGGTCAACCTCCCCCTGACCTGCTCTGATAAAGGACATCCATCAAGGGCGACCAAGGCCAATTCAGTCCCGTAACCAGGCCTGAACACAGACTGGGATGGGTCAAGATAATCTGTTTCACCCAAGAGTACTTACAATTGCTGTGCCACAACCCTCTCAATCACCTTCCCTAAGAATGGGGTATTTGTGAACGTTTGTAATTGTCGCAGACCAATGGGATCAGGGTGGGCTTTTTCAGGAGCGGTCGGATCACCAGCTCTTTCAGGATGGCTGGAACCACTCCCTCTCTCAATGATGCATTGACCACACCCTGGTCTATATGAATGAATATATATGAATGTCCATATGAAGCTACTGGGATTTGGAGCCTGAGGTTATCAATATGCAGACAACACCCAGTCCTATTTCTCTTTGACATCATAATCAGGTAATGCAGTTTAAGTGCTAGATCAGTGTCTGGTGGCAGACATGGGCTGGAATAGGGCAACAGACTGAAGGTGATTACTTAAAAATGGAGATGCTATGGATGGGAATTGGAGAGCCAGCTTGTTCTAGACAGGGTCATACCCTTCTTGAGTGACTAGGTTCATAGCTTGGGGTGCTCCTATATCCAGCACTATCACTGGAGGCCCAGTGAGTTCAGTGGCAGCGAGCATTTTATTTTTTACAACTCCAGCTAGTTCCCCAATTATGGTCATTCGAAGGTCAGGAGAGTCTTGCCAACAGTATGATGCAAAAACACTAACCACCTTTGGCATCAATAATAGGGTTTGATCAGATCCATCAGACAAGATAAAATGATACTTTTCTCAGGAAGGACTAGAGATGCATCTGAGGACAAAATCTATGTTGGACCAGTTCATCATGGGACAAGACTAAAGTATGCTCCAACCTGTCTCTTTGCAGGCTTTTAAGGATGAATCTGCCCATATCCTTAAAACTCTGCACATATATTTTTGACAAAAGAAAGAGACCCTTACAAGGTGATCTACGTTGTGAATGCTTATGAACTGTTCAAGGGCTGCTTGTCTCATCTTTTGTTGTTCTTAAAAAGTAATTCCAGCCCCCTATAAGCAGGTAAATAGCACTCAGGGCTCTTGCTGCCATGTGTGTTGAAATCAACGTAGCTGAGAGCTACAGGTCTTAATGATATGCTCTCTGTCTAGGACAATGTTATGTTTTATGTACATTTTTCATATTCTATGTTAATTCCCCCTTAGAGTCTTACAAAAACTATATAAAATGCATATGAACTACATACATAAACACATATTTTATAGTTTAAAGTGCATGCATAGTAACTAAATACAGTTCAGAACAGAAGGAGCAGTCAGGCTTCCTCTTTCACCGAGATCACATGTCCGCAGCTGCAAAGATCACAACTATATAGTCTCTACAGACTTTCAGGGCACATTCCTATATGCACCTGCCTGGAAGTAAGCGTCATTTCACTCATTAGAGTTTACCTCTGAGTAGGCATGTATAGTATGTCAATCTCTTGCTCTCCGTACCCCCAAGTATCAACTGGAAAGGAGGCTGCCATGAAATCCTTGCAAAATCAAGTTTAGAGTAGGCTGTGCTGCTTTCCACCATCTCTATAGTTGAGCCAAGCAATAATAATAACAGCAACAAACATTAAATGGCAGTTCCATACAGTGACGTTTACAGTATAATCACCCGATAACGTTACTGGATTGTATTTTGCTGAGTTAGGCTTGCATGATTATTTAGCATTTGATGGATGGTCAGAAGGATTCCTACTGACTTTTGCTTTTCCTAGCATGGTGATAAAATAAAGGAGAGAAAGCATCCATTCTTTGAACATTGACAATCACAATTTCCAAGAGATGATTGCCCAGAATGGAATAAGAGCTTCACAGATTCTGCATGTGAAGTTGCACTTTGTGCTCTGCAAATGCTATCATTATCTGCAATAGGGTATAGCTAGATTAAAAAAAAGCAAATTTATTAACCACCCTGTGGCATAAGACTCCCTGGCTGGCATATACATTTTAAAATAGTAAAACCAGATACAGTAAAAATAAATTTAAAAAGGCACAACCAAAATGCAAAATCAAAACAACAGTCATTACAAAAAAAAATCAGTAAATTGAGATCCAGCTCTACCACAGAGGTACCTAATCTTTTTTTGTCCAAGGGTTTCATTCACCCTTGGTCAACCCACCAGGAGCCACATGTCAGTGATGACCATGGCCAAAAATGTATGTGGCCATCCCACATTCTCACATGCACACACAGGCAGACATACAGTGGCAGAGAGCCCTCCACTCAGCTGATCCAGGTAAATTAGTTGACAAGAGGGTTATCACCTCCTCTGCACTCATTAGGGATGGATGAATCTGTCAATTTTATTCTCTCAGTTTCTTATTTTCCAATCTTAAATTCAGTTCTCTACACTTTTGTAGCATTTTCCTTTTTTTTAAAAAAAATCTTCATGAACATTCTTCAGCATTTTAGTGCAAATTTATCCTAACACATACATGTTTGTGTCTGTAATCATACATTTTCAGAGGAAAGAAGGCACTGGCAGCAATCAGAAACCATGGTTTGTGCCAACTATGGTTAGCACGATAACTACATTGATGACAGACTTGGAGGAAGACTAGAGTACAGAAGTCAACACACAAATTTGCCTCAGCAGACACTACTCCACAGCTCAATATCAAGGTTTACAACTAGAAAGGACTGAAGCAAATCCATGTCAATATACCTTTCACAGCCAAACCGGCAAGAGGCCAAGGTTTATGCCTGTTATTAATAAAATATTCCTTTACATGTTAGAAGTGAATAACTGATTTCTGATGCACAGAAGCCTCCACCACAGCTGGGCTCACAAGGCCCAGCTGTCAACCAAATTACAAGCAAACAATCTGGAGCAGCCTTTCCCAACCTTTGGGTCTCCAGATGTTGTTGGACTACAACTCCAACTACAAGCCCCAGCCAGCATGGCCAGTGGTAAGGAATGATGGGAACTGTAGTCCAGTAACATTTGGGGACCCAAAGGTTGGAAAGGCTGATCTAGAGGACCGACACTTCCAACCAGCACTTCTAAATGAACTCAAAGATAGATTAAAATTATTGCTGCTTCACACACACAGGAATAAAGCCTGAGAAGGACTTACACTGTGACACTGTAAAGACTGAAGATCTGTTTCAAAAAGTTTTTAAAAATGAAGTTGAATATTTCTTTTTTTTTTTTTTTTTTTTTTCAATAATTTTTATTCAGATTTTCATAAAACATACAAGACGAAATCATAAAACATTCAAAGACAAAAAACAAAATCAAAAATAGTTAAACAAAAAAAAAAAGAAAAAAAAAACAAAAATAAAAAATAAAGAGTAAAATATTGACTTCCCATTTGTCAAAGATCAAATCAGTTATGTCTATAATATATAACAATCCTGTCTCTTAAGTCATATTATAAAATCACTTTCCTCCAGTAGTTATCTTACTTAATCATCAAATCTCATAAACATTACTTTATTCTTTCCACAAAAAGTCAAAGAGAGGTTTCAATTCTTTAAGAAATATATCTATCAATTTTTTTTTCCAGATAAGCATATCGATTAATCCATCTCATTACTAATTATGATAATCTTATTGTCATAACCATAGTCAAAATAAACATTTCAATTAATCCAGTTGAATATTTCTTAATCTTAACAACAACAATCTCATTTTTCCTCCAAGCAAAAACTGCACTGTAAATGTACATAAGCTACTAATCACAAATACAACTGCTCACCTTGCCACACAATCTGTCACTCTTCTGCCACACCACCTATGAGTATCCAAATATTAGATCAAACTTCCTCCCAGTGGAGACTGGTGGCTCCGATATCAGTGGGGCAGTGAATCTGTGCTGGGTTTTAGTAGTCCAGATTTTCAAGGAAGTGTCCAAGGTGAAGCTCCCTGGACAGCTCCTTCAAAGTCTGAACTAAAACCCAGACTGGAATCACTGCCCCCCTGTCATTGGAGACAACAGTCTCCACTACCTTCTCCCCTGTGGTCTTCAACATCACCACCACGCACAGCAGCCAGACTTGACAATAGCCTTCTGTTGGTGTCAATGGAAGGCTGCTTTCAAGCCCAATTACTGTAGAGAGAGGTAATGTTTGTGGAGATCGTAGCTGGGGAAGGGATAGTTACCCACACAAACACAAAAAACATTAGCTACAACCTCCAAGATGACCTCCATCATCCCCTGTAGCAATTAGGACATGCACACATCTCTGCCATCAACCAAGATGGTGGCAGAGGCATCAACCCCTTAGTGAAACCTCAGCCGCCATCTTGGTTGAAGGCAGGCTTGCACCTGCAGTGCCGCCAGCATTTATGTCAAGGGAGAGGTAGCTGGGGCAGGCAGGCAAGCGTTGTGGGCCTACACGGCAGTAGGGGAGAGCTCCCTCTTGCAATCCGCGGCAGGGTCGGGAGCTGACAATGCCACAGATCATGGAAGGGAGCACTACCCACCCACCCTAAGGAGGGGTCCTCCAGGGGCCCTCAGCTAGGGCCCGACCTGGCCGACATGTGGCACCGGCCCTGCAGGCCACTATGTTAACAGGCACCCCAATTCTCAGAATGGCAAGAACTCTAGGGATGCAGCACTTACCCAGGTTTCCTTTCATTTGGAATGAGGTCACTGGAGGCTTATTGGCATTTGGCAACATTTGCCTGTAATTTACAGATAGCTCTCTCTTCTTCATCCATGTCCCAGCTTCAGAAGCTACAGGTTGCTTGCATTTTCACAGACAGTTGGATGACATCAACTCAGATTAGGGACTGTGGAAACAAGTGAAGGAAGAGAAACTTGTCCTCTTCTAGAAAGGCTCTCCTCCTTTCCTTAGCTTTTGTTAAAGCCAATCTCCTTAACAGTCCTACTAAATGGAACACTTTGGTAGACCCCACATTTCCAATGCAGAATCACAGGGCTGGAAGGGACTTTGAGAGGAGAGGACATCCAGCCCATCATACATGGCTGCTAGCAAACAATGCATTTCCTGTTTGTTTGCAGAGGGAACGTTGGCTGCTATAGAACATGGGGGAATGGGTAAATTCAGGAAGAGGGGACCTAGTTTTAGAGAAACATAAGGCATCTTAATAGTTTTTGTAAAATATTTTGTACAAATATTGGTGGCTGGACTTCTAAAAGCTAAGCAAATTAAATCTCCATGGCAGTCAATTCTGCAACACAGTGACTGAAATGATTTCCTTATATAAGGTAGCCACAATTCTGAAGCTGATCATTTGGTAAAGGTTTACACTAGGCTGTCCTGCTCCTTAGTATCAGGCTTATCTAGCCAGAGCTCCCTAAACTAAAGAAGAAAACACTGTTATTGAAATAAATCTCCCATTATTGGAAGTTGAGTGATAGA
Source organism: Rhineura floridana (assembly GCF_030035675.1). NCBI lineage: Eukaryota > Metazoa > Chordata > Lepidosauria > Squamata > Rhineuridae > Rhineura > Rhineura floridana. The sequence continues at coordinate 86,692,009 of NC_084482.1, read as the reverse complement.
GTACCATGAAGCTGATAAATTGAGTGAGAGAGTTTTTAAAAAAAAAAAAGCCTCCCAAGAAGAAGACACAACCCAAAAGCATTCTCCCATCCTTCCCAAAGGGTTTAACAACAAGTCCACTGTCCAACAAATGGAGAGAGACCTAAAGTAAGTTTAAGCCAGTTCACAAACAGATGGAATTCAGAGCCACTTGAAATGCATGTATTTGTCAGGGAAAATATTTTGCTTTTACTATCAGAGAGAAGAATTAGGTAAAAGAACTCTTCTCCCACCAACCCACCCCCACATTTTTCATTGCTTTTAGCAGTTATTATAGTCAATGTAGTGCCATCAACTATAGGCATTGGCAACTTCCACACCAAGAGTGAATCTGACAGTAGAAGGCAGGCTTTACAAGCATCTAATTGAATTCACATGCATTATTTAGTTTAACTGGCTAAAACGTCGTGTCCTGCAGTCAGGTAGACCCCACAGCACATGTCTCTTTGCCAGCAGATTTCATTTCTAGCCCACAATAGGTACCTGACTTACAGTCCTCTAGTCTGATACAACTGAATGAGAGATCCTGAAGAATCTCAGGAGAAGCCATCAGAGCTACCTAAGTTGACATTTGATAATACCATCACCCAAGCTCACACATTTATTTTGGTCCCTGGGCTTAGAACCTAGAACACTGACTGAACTTTGCAGTTAATGGAGGGTGGGGGGCAGGGGTGTAGTCATCAGGGGTCTTAATTACTTTACTTTTTTCAGAGCAGGGTCCCAGCAGGGTCCCTGTCTTCAGCATCTTACAAGCCACTGTAAAGAGCCTTCTAACATGCTTCCTTGTCTTTTCCTGCCAATCAGAGTGAAAGCAGGTGAGTCAGCCACTGAGAAGACTCTTCTCAGTAGCTAAGGAGGATTCTGGCCGCCATTCCTTCTGAGCAGGGGAGTCACGTAGACAATAGTGAATAGAACTGCTGTAGCAAACTGAACATGTGCCAAGGATACTGATATCGCAGGAATTCATAGAGGAGGGTGGCTGGTACGGGGGCAGAGCATCACAGTAGCATAGAATAACTGGATGAGACCATTGCTATGGCTATGATGAATGTAGGGGTATATATATGTCTGTACCCAACTGCCATTTTTAGTCGAGTTATGTACTTTGCTCCAGCAAAGGGCTTTGCTGAATAAATAACCTTAAAACAGGCTTTGGCTTCAGTATTGAGTCTCCTTCAAAAAGAACCTATTCGTAAATTCCACGACATAGCTAACACTCCCTTTCATGCTTTTTGGCTTCTAGGAACATCTGTTGATGTGAGAAAAGGTATTAACAAGGATCTCATTCTCACCCCAGCAGGGAAAAGGGGGGGAGGGAGTGGGCTGTGACTATCATGAAGGGACGCTGTACTTCTGAATTTACCACACTACTGGTGGGGGTAAGCACTTCCAAGGCTGTACATGTGCCACACTAGACACTGGGGGGTTTTCAGCCCCATTACAAGACAGACAATTTTTATCATGATCTCATCCTGAAATATCCAAACAAAATCATGAGCTTAAAAAAATTGATTATTTCATCTGTTAAATTATAATTTTTCTGGTGATTTTCTTTAACCGCCAATCTTTTAGTGATAATTTTTATTAGCTTGCCTCTTGCTACTGTGGATACTAGACTGTTGTAAATGGGTTTTAAATATACTGTATTGTTTAGAGTTTTGAGACTCATGTCATACACCACTCTGATACATAAATAAATGAAGGGTAGTATATAAATGCTTTAAATACATAAAAATAATTTAGTATCTTTATAGAACCTGCTATCCCTGAGGCTTGCAGCTTGTGTTCCCAAGTAAAGATTTTTTTTATGTAGAAATGGAAAATATTCTTAAGACAGATCTCAGTTTGTGCAAACTCTAGCAAAATACAGTCCCCGTACATCAGTATAATACTACTTAAGAAACTCATTACATGTTCATTTAAAAAAAACAACTGAATTGTATCAGATTTCCATTGTCTAAGGTGGGGTTTACTTGTAAAATAAACACAACACCTATTGTTAGCAAAAATGCATAAGATGAAGCTGTAGAACTAAATCCAGGGCTAGAGGCAGGCAAGCGCTCAAGGCTGAAGTAGAGTGCCTGATGATCAGTGGAACTCAGTGCTGCCAATAGTTCAGACAGATTCAGGCTAGTATGAATGTGAGGCCAATTAGGGAGCCAGAAAAGTTTTTCCATCATTGGGAAGAAGCACAACCCTTTCAAAGCAAGCTTGAAAAGGCTGAAGAGAGAGAGAGACAGATTCAAGAACAGTGTGAAAAAACTGGTAGACTTCACAGGGCCCAGTCACGCCTGGCGCCAGCCCTGCATGAAGCCTATTTGTAAGCACAGTTTCCAAGTGGTCCACCATCTGCAATAAGATATTTAGGCCTGTGGGGGACAGAAAAGACTAAAGATGGGTATATGCCATTATAGCTCAAATTGCCTGCATTGTATTATCTCTTGAAGAACTGCATTTCCATTCATTTATTCATTCATGAAGAGGGAGAATGCCTTGAAAAAAGCTACATGATAATAGCGGTACATTGATGCTGTTTATGCATGAAATACAAATGTAACAACAGGCAGCAAAGGCCAGCACTTGAAAAAGCAGGATCTTTTTCCAATTACCCTTTCCTGCTAACAACATGACAGCCTTCCCAGAAGGATCCCAGGTCAGTTGAGTTTATTCACTTTCCTAATAAGGAAATCAGCCAAGTAGGACAAGTTCTTGTGACGCCCTTCCCTGGCTCTCCCTGTCAGGTTCCTACCTGCTTGTGGCTACTACCTTTCACTAGGCACCACCAGGGACTCCACCAGTCCGGACTGTCCTTTTATATGGTTTCTCTCTCCGCTCTAGCACAGATCTCTCTAGATCCCTCTGCTAGGCAGCACCACCAGTCACGTCCTGTAACCAATATTCCCAGAGACTTTGCCTGAGTCTCTCTCTATCTGGTTACTTTTGTGACTGCGTGCGTATGCTGTTCCCAACCCCCTTGTATCTTTATAGATAACGCATACAACTCTGGGTTGCTCTGGATACTTGTAATGTTATTATTCTTCTCTTCACTGCTGCCACCATTCGTTACTGTTTCCCTTCAGCCTTGGTAATTACCTTGCCCTCCCTTCTGGTCTGTGAAAACCCCAGCCAAGGATCAGGCCTTCGGTAAACCAAAATAGAATTTATTAAATATCAGAAATAACAAGATTACTTTTATAATGGTACATAAGCATATGGTTTCATCTATTCCTGTGATACTTGTCTTATTATTAACTAGAACTCCAATTCCCTCTTTCTCCACACTCTCCTAACATCCACCACCAAACACCTTCTTCCTCTCACATCCACCGACTAATGTCCACTGACTAACGTCCACCCAGATTCAACTGTCATTCTTCCATTTATACTCCCAGCCATTCAAACGCTCAGCCAATCATCCAGCATTCTACTGCTCATCTACTCCCCCCTCCTCTTTCACTCCACTTACCATATATCTTCTATACAAACAGTACTTACCATATTTACATTAATACAGGAACATCACAGTTCTCCCCATAAATTTTAGCTTCTTGAATACCCCAGATTCAAGCAGAAACTGTAATTTGTGAATTGAGTGATCAAGGACAGCAGCACACAATTCCATAATTGTGACAAGAAAAAGACTTCCCTTCTAAGGATAAGAAACTTTTCTGACTGTAGCTACAATTACCTGTTTCTGTGTTCCTGTGTGCAAGCCAATGGCTTAGAAAGATGGAGAGTGATCTTATGCTTTGTTGTTGTTATGTGTCTCCAAGTCGACTACGACTTATGGCGACCCTATCAATCAGTGACCTCCAAGAGCATCTGTCATGAACCACCCTGTTCAGATCTTGTAAGTTCAGGTCTGTGGCTTCCCTTATGGAATCAATGCATCTCTTGTTTGGCCTTCCTCTTCTTCTACTCCCGTCTGTTTTTCCCAACATTATTATTTTTTCTAATCAATCATGTCTTCTCATTATGTGTCCTAAGTATGATAACCTCAATTTCATCATTTTAGCTTCTAGTGATAGTTCTGGTTTAATTTGTTCTCACACCCAATTATTTGTCTTTTTCGCAGTCCATGGTATCAGCAAAGCTCTCCTCCAACACCACATTTCAAATGAGTTGATTTTTCTCTTATCCACTTTTTTCACTGTCCAACTTTCACGTCCATACATAGAGATCGGAAATACCAAGGTCTGAATGATCCTGACTGTAGTGTTCAGTGATACATCTTTGCATTTGAGGACCTTTTCTAGTTCTGTCATAGTAGCCCTTCCCAGTCCTAGCCTGCTTCTGATTTCTTGACTATTGTCTCTATTTTGGTTAATGACTGTGCCAAGATATTGATAATCCTTGACAAGTTAAATGTCGAGCCCCAGGTGACCCGGGGGGGCTGGATCAGGAGGCGGGGGAGCCCCAGGGCCCCTTCCCAGCACAGAGTGACTCTGGGGGGGTGAGCTGTTCGAAGGTGCACCCCCAGCTCTGCAGATGGGAGAGATGTCAGATATGGAAGATGCTCCTGAAGATCTAGGGGGAGGAGACATGACGAACCATTCTCTGATTCCCATGGGAAATTCGCCCACTCATATGGAGACCCCTCCCTTGCCAAGCACCCCAGGAGAGCCATTGGAGCAAGACCTCGCTCGCGCACCAACTTCACCCCCCTAGGATTTCTTGTCTGGCTCTTCAAATGCTTTCCTGCCAGAAACGACTCTGCCCCCTTCAATGCAGCTGACACCTGAGGGGTCTAGACTGTTCAATGAGCAGACGTGTGCGCACCCTCTGTCACCTCATGCACACCACTGAGAAAAGAGGCTTGGCCAGAGGGAGGTCCTGTGCAGGAGTCAGAGATTACAGGCAAAAACCTTTCCTACTTAAGCCCACGCCCACCTGATGAGGGGGCTGAGTCAACTCCCCTTACAAGCTGAGGAGTAAGCCTGAGTAGTTTAGTTAGGGATTACAGTGAGCTAGTTAACAAAATCTATGAGACGCCTTGCCTTCGATGTTACTCTAATAAAACAGGAATTAATTCCAGTCTTGCCTCCATTTCATGATTCTCACTCTAGGCAGGACAGTTTGACTCAGCCGACATCCCTCTTCGCCGATGCTCCCGTTACTGAAGACATGGAGATCAGAGGCGGGGCTGAAGGGGGAGGCGCAGTGACTCTATAAACCTTGTATGCCAAGGTCAAAAACCTGCAAGCAGAGACCCAGAATCTCTGAGCCGAAAACCAGAACTTCCGTGCCTTGATTGACCAGAGGGGAGTGCCAGCAGCAGCGCCCACCCCCATCAAGCCTACTGTCGGGATGCCCTCCCACTACAGTGGGCAGAGTGAGCAGTTTACCACATTCTGGGCCCAGTGTGAAATGTATATGCTTGTACGTCAAGCCGAGTTTCTGACTGATGACTCCGAGGTGGCGTTCCTCATCAGCCTTTTGGAAGGAGAGGCAGCCAAATGGGCCACCCTGTATCTAATCAGGAACGACCCTGTTCTGGGACAGTATCCAGCCTTCGTCATGGCCATGGAAGAGATGTTTTGGGATCCCCAAAGGAAGGAGACAGTAGCCCGTCAACTCTGAACTCTGAAACAGGGGAGGGGATCTGTGGGAGCCTACACCAACACCTTCCGTGTCTTGGCCCAAGAGACTGAATACAATGATCCAGCTTTAATGTACTTTTATCGGAATGGTCTGAATTCGGAGGTGTTGGATGAGTTGGCGCACACCTCTCCACCCGGCAATTGGGCTGAGTTGATCCAGTTATGCTTACAAATAGACAGCCGACTTGAGGGGCAATGACTGGAGCGTAGAGTGGAGCTGAGTCATTCCCAGGCACCGTTGCCTCTCCCCCACAACCGCCATCCGGCCAGCGTGGGAACCCCGACTTCTTCAGGGGTGGAGCCCATGCAAATTGGCAGGGCCCGGCCACACCTATCAGAGGAGGAGAAGGAGAAGTGCAAATGGGAAGGGTTATGTCTGTACTGCAGGAAGTCCGGGCACCTGGGCCGCGGCTGCCCAGCCAAAACAGAGATGGTTCAGGCACCATAAAACTACAAATCCCAGCTCTCATAGTGCCAAAGAGTTGGGAGCCAAGCCTTTGAAGCGGCCTCAAAACCAACCTCTGCCATCACAGGCTGCCCTGCTTTTGCCAGTGCGGTTAGTTCTGCCTTTGGGGCAGAACCTTCAAGTCAAAGCCATGATTGATAGTGGGGCGTCATCAATTTTCATGGACTATACCTTTGCCTACAAACACGGCATTCCTATTCAGACACTGGAGTAACCCTTGTCAGTTGAGACCATCTATGGGTGTCCCTTAAAGTCAGGAACTGTAACCAGAGTGACCGAAATGCTACGAATGGAGATCCCAAGACACATGGAGTTATCATTTTACCTGGCAGCCCTGCTTCCCGGTGGTGCTAGGTATGCCTTGGTTGGTGCAACACAATCCGAACATCTTCTGGGAACAGGCAGTGGTGGCATTCACCTCGCGATGTTGTCAACATCACTGTCAACCTCTTAAAGACACCGACCCGGAGTTTGTAGCAGGGACCACGCTTCAGGAAGACACACCTTTACCGGAGAAGTATGCGGAATTCCATGATGTGTTCAATAAGAAGGAAGCTGACCAATTGCCCCCACCACAGGCCCTATGACTGTGCCATTAATTTAATGCCCAGAGCACCCATGCTGGCAGGGCGCATCTACTTCCTATGTGAACCAGAGTTGGTGGTGTTGAGGGAGTTTCTGGATACAAACCTGAAGAGAGGCTTCATCCGCCCTTCTCAGTCCCCAGCTGGGGTGCCCTTGCTGTTTGTCAAAAAGAAAGATGGGGAATTATGCCCATGTAATGATTATGGAGCCCTGAACCAAATCACAATCCACAACAGTTACCCCTTGCTGCTCATCCCAGAGATGCTGGAGTGTTTGCGGACCACCAAGATTTACACCAAACTGGATTTGTGAGGGGCATACAATCTCGTGCATGTAAGAGAAGGGGATGAGTGGAAAACCACCTTCAAGACCCATTATGGACAGTTCGAGTATTTAGTAATGCCATTTGGCTTGTCTGGAGCTTCTGGAATCTTCCAAAATTTCATGAACGACATCTTTCAGGACTATGTGGATCGCTTTATGATTGTGTATTTGGATGATATCCTGGTTTACTCGGACACTCCCAAGCGGCACACAGAACATGTGAAGGCTGTGCTGCAGCGGCTTTGGAAGCATCAGCTTTATGCCAAACTGGAGAAGTGTGAGTTCAACATGACCAAGTTGGACTTCTTGGGATAGTGCATCTTGCCCAGTGGGGTGGAGATGGATCCGAGCAAGGTCCAGTGTGTCATCACATGGCAACGCCCCTGCACCAAGAAGGACTTACAGTGCTTCCTGGGGTTTGCTAACTATTACTATTGCTTCATTGCTAACTACTTGGACAAGACTGAGCCCCTCACAGACTGCCTAAAGGGAAAGGGACCTTTCCATTGAACCAAAGCCGTGCAACAAGCCTTTGAAGAGTTGAAGGTGCAGTTTGCCTCGGAGTCAATTCTACAACACACCGATCCCGCGTCTCCTTTTGTGGTGGAGTCAGATGCATCGGACGTAGCTATGGGAGTGGTGCTTTTACAACCAGCATTAAAAGGGGGAGGGTTGAGACCCTGCACCTACTTCTCGCAGAAGTTGACCAGTTCAGAGCAAAACTATACCGAGTGGGAGAAGAAGTTGCTGGCGATCCGAGATGCCTTCGAAACCTGGCAGCACCTGTTAGAGGGCGCACAGCATGAGATAGAAGTGCGGAGCAACCACCGGAATCTTATTTTATTTATATCTCAGTCAGTTAGTGTGTTCCCCTGTTGATTATCCAACATCACTACTCTTAGTCTAAATTTCCCTTTCATTTCTCTAATCTTTTGGAATAGGGCTCTTGCTCTAACTTTTTTGTTGTCCTCTTCTATTTCTATACAGTAACTATTGTAATAGTTCTTTGTCCCTACGTACTAGTCGCTGTATTGTTGCATTTAGGGTTCTGACCGTGTTTCTATCTCCTTTTGCTTTTGCTTTCCTTCTCTCTTTAACCATTTTAAGAGTTTCTTCAGTCATCCATTGAGGTCACCGTCTTTCTCTCTTTTTAACTAGAGGTATTGTCTTTTTGTATTCTTCCCTGATAACGTCTCTGACTTTATTCCATAGTTCTTCTGGTAAGCAGCATAACGTAGTGGTTCAAGTGTCAGATTAGATCCAGACAGGCTTAAGTTTAAATCTTGACCTCATAGGGTTGCTGCAATTATAAAGCGAGGGAAGATAACCATGATCACTGCCCTGGCAAAGGGAGAGGTACATGAATGTATTTAACAAATAAAAGTTGTGCAGTTCAATCCAGAGGCAGCAGCTTATTCAGAATAATCCAAATAAGAAGCTATGCTAATGACAAATGCTTATTTTAAAGTATCAACTTTCAAGATGCAATTGCACAATAAAAGTGTTATTTGCAGGATTTCAGCTATTTCAGGCTGTTATATTAGCACCTCAGCAATGCTCGGCTGCATCTGTCTTTCCACCACACATCCGAAAAGCTACTGCACTGTGCCTCCCATTTTAGAGTGTTTCCATTAATCACTTATTTTAAATCTGATAACTACTCAAGTTATCAGCAGTAGATGTAGCCCATCCACTTTCCCAGGAAAGGAAAATATTAGAAAAAAATGCATGTCAAAGCAATAAAATTGGAAGCTAACTGAAAAATGAGATCAGGAGGTAGATTTGTAATTCCATGTGAATTTAAGCTTCACCAGCGGAAGCCCTCCATGAATATTCATTTCATGTACAACAGGGGCTTAAAATCTCTACGTGTTTTCTGCCTGTATTCATTTTTTAAAAACTCCAGAACTGTGCTAATATTTACAGGCATTTAATGTTACTGTATCTGGCTCTTCTACAGTAGAACTAATAGAAACCAGCCCCTTTAGGAGACAGTCATGACTATACTGTCCATTACCATTCTCCATGATGGAAAAGTGATAATGGATTAAAAAAATGGAATGAACAGTTTGGTAGGGAAAGAGAAGAGGCACAAAGATAGGGAGGGAGTCATATCACATTCTTTACACCAGGGATAAGAAATCTTTAAGTCTGCACATGTTGGACTATAGCTCCCATCGTTTCTGAACATTGACCTTGCTAGCAAAAGTATGTGATGGGGGGGGAGTGCTCCCCCTCCAAGGGATTCTAAAGGTAATGGTGGGTGGAGTGGGTTGCTAATGATGTGTAGTACCAATTCATAGACCTTGTCCCTCTCCCCCCAAAAATATTTCTACTGACATGCTTGCTTGCAAGCTGGGGCTGATAGCAGCTGGGAGTCCAGCAACACCTGAAGAGCCACACTTCCTCACCTTTTCTTTACATAGATGAAAATGTCGACGTGTGAATAAGCGATTGCCCAGTTCCGGTGTTACCCGGCAGTGAGTGAACCAGAGAACAGAGGCAAGTGCAGACTTCTGAAAGTTTTAAGAGTCCTTTACTTGAGTTAGACACAAGCCTCAGACACATACAGTCCAGCTCCACGTTCCTCTCCATAGACTTTCCCCACACACTCTGCTGGTTTTTCTTTCCAGCCTTTATCAGGATGGTTGCCCTTGCCAACGCCAGGTGTTGGCCTTGGGTGCCTGGCAAGCCTCTGTAAGCAGCTTAACCCCTGCTCTGCTTAGCTCTGCCATAGTCTTGTGGAAAAACTCCAGACTGTACTGCTCAATGGTGAACAGAAAATCCCCTTTGTTTAAAAAATTCATAGCAGCTCCAGTTCAAGGAAATCAGGTGGCAAGCCTAGAAAAGCCTTTTGCCCAAGAGTCCCGCAATATTAGGCAGCTCCATAAGCTGTTCCAAAATATGGCCACCTTGAAATATTTTTTTGAAAAATATGCAGCATTCAAAACCACCACTGACATTGGCAAGGGAGAAGGGCAACTCCATGAAGCCCTCTCATGTGAGGATTCAAACTGTCATCAAGTCAGCTGTCTGAGGGAAGAACCATTTGGTAGGATCTGCTCTGTCCTCCTGGCCTGGACATTGTCACCTGCTTTGTACCTGATTTGGGTGGTGTGGGGAGAAGATTGCTTCCAGGGAGGAGCTGCACTTTATCAAGAACAAGCAAACAGAACCTATGTAACTGCAATGTAAGAACTCTGGTTTGAAGAACAGGCTGCGCTTGGACTCACTGTGCCTTCCTCCCTCCCATTACTTTTTCTGCATATATCATATCTTTTTAGATTGCAAGCCTGAGGTCAGGGACCATCTTAACACTGATTTTTGTAAGCTGCTCTGAGAGCCTTCTTTGCTTAAGAGGCAGATATGGGGCAGGGCGGACATTCCCCAGGGCAGCACAAGGGTGTCTGCCTGACGCAAGGGTCCTGGACAGGGGCCATGGGGTGGATCTGGGGGAAAAGGTCTCTTCACAGCCCTAATATAAATGCCATAAATAAATAATAAAATTGACCACAACTGCACTACACAAAATTGCTCCTTGCATACAGTTGATAATATCCACCTGTTTGTAAGCAGCATTGCCATTCACAGAAGAGGATGATCACAGGGAGATTCAGATTGTGACAACAGAGTACCATTCTATATTGGTCAAGAAATAGAAATGACACCACTGCCCTGACCAAGAGGAAGCAAAAGTATGTGGAAATCAGTGATAACGTAAGCAGATATAGTCATATCCGCAATGACATCCTTTAGCTGACTGGTAAACAGAGCAGCAATCACACACTTGTACAGACTTCAGATTGAATATATTACAGGAATGCATTGGCCATATAGATTACATATCACAGGTGCCCTATTATGGGTAACGGGAACCAACTGAATTTGTTACACAAGTATGAAGCAAATCCCTGTCTACCACGAGCATGAAGACAGCAACATTTTAAAAATTAATCCAAACATTAAATGATGTTGATTATATTATTAGGTTTGTAAATATTACACAGTTCATCTGCTCACCAGGGACTAGGGAGGAGTGAGCAGCCGAAAAACTGGGAGGGCGTCAGTGAAAACTGTATTATTTCACAGAAGCAGATAATTAGGCAATTAAAATGAAAAGAGGGGGGGACCAGTTGCCAGAAACACACAGTGCAGAATAGAAAGTATACATACACAAAAACTCCATGCAATGATCTTGAAGTGGCTACTTTAACAAGGACTTCAGGACAAAAGAGGACTGCAGGTCACTTAAGGTATAGCAATTTATCCACCATTGAGAAGGAAGATCCCAGAAGAGTAATCAACTAAATATCCCTCCCCTATTAAAAAGCTCTATAAATGTCAAGCTTCAAGCTATGATGAGATTATCCTTAATCTTGGTCCGTGTACTGGTGCATACTGCTATTCTCGGTTATGGAAGTCAGGGGAAGAGGCTCTGCACCTATCTGCAACAGACTTCCAAGAGGTGGTGGCTCATGCATCTGTACAAAGGCCCCTGAGAATGGCAAAGAAATACATGGGCCTCTGCTGCAATGCTACTGGTGAGTATATCGTCAATTAGAGCAGGTCAGTTACTTCTAGGGAAATGTGCTTACGGTTCACTTCTATTGTTTGCATTAATTTGGTGGGTGTATATTATCCAATTCAAGACAGATGATACTTTTCCTCCTCTTTCAGATAGCAGGACGTGTTAATACAGACAATGACATCTGAAGACCAAACATCTTTCTTTGGTCATTTAACATGATTTAAAAAAAAAGAAAAAGCAAACCACCACCAAGCCACTGGCAGGAGAGAGGACTGAGCAGGAGGCATGGCTGGGGGGGGGAGTTTAATCCTTGCCTCCCCTGTTTTGATGAAAACCACTCCTTTGAGACTGCAATTTCAAATGGAAATGATTTTGGCAGCGGTAGAGGAAGGATCTCTTTTAATACTAGCAAATATCTTAGTTGTATGGTTCAAGAGGATCTTCACTAACATCAACCTGGTCGTAACCAAAGTGGCAAGGAAACTTACCAGTTCCAGAAACCTCCAGCAGTGTGAGGGATTCATATTTGTTCCCCACTTTCACGAATTGCAATTCAGGAGTCAGAAACAGGACTAGCTGTATCAATTCAAGAAAAAGATCCTTGAAAACATATTTCACCTCTGGTCTAACAGGTATCCTCCAGTGGTAACCCAGATCAGGGGACTACACATTATTACAGAAACAGACAGAAACAGCGGGGGAGCACCAAATGTACATACAGGCCAGAAAGAGGGAAAAGCCCTCAATGTGCCAAACCAAAACGAAATGCAGGTTTGAAAAATTAACGAAGATTATTTATTGTAGCCCAGCACATTTTCAGTTAACATACAACCCTTTATCAAGGGCAATCTTGAAAAGACTTAAGGCTAATTCCTTGTAGTTAGAGGCTCCCTTGAATTTTACCTGCCATTTTTACAAGGACTTAGTCTTAAGCCTTCTCAAGATTGCCCTTGATAAAGAGTTGTGTGTTAACCTGAAATGCATTGGGCTACAATAATTTTAATTACTTTTTCAACCCTTCATTTTGGTTTGGCACCTCGAGGAATTTCCCCCTATCCCTGGCTTGCGTGTACATGATTAGGGAATAATCACAATCATGTTCACTGCCCAGAGAGCTGTTGGTAGTCGGGTGGTATATAAGCTTAATAAAATAATAAATAAATAAATAATAATAGTTTAATCTTCTTATGGATTACTAAATTCAGATCTTGATACAGCCACTTTTAACTATCTAGCTTAAACTAGTCAGGTCATAATTTACCATATGGCATCCTAGATGAGCCTCACCACCTAGAAAGCTCTTATTGAATAAAATGTCTTAAAATGTGCAATTGTGAGCCTCTGGAACTAATGCATGATCAGTAGAATTAAGAAAGGAAACCAACCCATTATTGATTGAACACACTTCCAACCCACCTCTTAGTAAGAACAAAATGATCATTCTGCTGTGCAATTGCGATCTATATGGAATCTTAGCAAGGCAGAAATTGTGACAAAAAGTACTGCCAGGTTGGAATCAGATGACACGGTTTCTTTTTTCTGTACTAGACGAACTCCCACCTGATCTTTATTCCTAATTTATTAGAAATGCGGAGAGCCAGTGTGGTGTAGTTATTAGAGTGTTGGACTATGACCTGGGAGACCAGGGTTTGAATCCCCACACAGCCATGAAGCTCACTGGGTGACCTTGGGCCAGTCTCTGCCTCTCAGCCTCAGAGGAAGGCAATGGTAAACCCCTTCTGAATACCACTTACCATGAAAACGGGATCGACTTGAAGGCAGTCCATTTCCATTTGCAATAGAAATGCAAGACAGAAGCCAAAATACTTGTGCACACACAGGTGGTGATGCAGGCAGTGTCAGTTCCAGGTTTGAGGGTAGGAACACACTCCCTGTTCTGCCGGATCCAGTGCATCTCCATCTCTCTTTTCTGGAAACGGGGGCACACAACACTAGTCAAACTTTGCCCCTTTTTACTATAAAACCCAATGGGAGCAACTTGACTGCTTTTTTGGGGGGGGATCAACTTCAAAGAGATTTTGCAACTGATCAGCAAATCAACCCATTCCCCCTCCAGGTGTGGCTAATGAAAACGCTTTGATCTAGTAACTACTGTGTTTCCACCCTTAGTGGCCCTTGATCAAGGTGTCCTCAGGGGGACACTCCCGGAGTAGTCTCATCTCCTTATCACTGCTGTTGATTATGCTCATAACTTGCCCTAAAGCAAGCTTGTCCTTGCTCCCATCACCATCATTGGTTTGAACAGGACCATGAACAGACAGCAAGGAAGAGGAGAGGCCAGGAGGTTTGGGGGGTTGGCATTAGGGGGGCCACAGCAGATGCCTGACAATGGCAGATGACATTCCCTTTCCAGATGCAGCGCTTTGGGCCACATCAGGTTCTCCTCATAAGGGTCTGCAGTACAAATGAGAGCTCTGAAGGTGCTTGGTATACAGAGTACACACCAACACATGATGCCATGTACTGCAAGTGAACTTCACAAACACAAGTGCAACCTGCACAAGAACAGCCATCCATTTCCCTGGACCGTAAGTGGCTCTAGGACTTGTAGTGCTTAACCTCAACTTCTGCAAGCCACAGCACTAAAACCTGCAATGGATCACATAGAATGTTGCTTGAAAATATTATACTGTGTCATTTGGATTTTTACTGCCATTTTTGAAGAGTTTTTACTTGAAAGACGGAATGTGAAAAATGTTCAAACCACTGGGGTGAAGAGGGGGAGGCAGAAATGATGGCACAGATCTCTCTGGATGTGTGTTACATCCAAGAGCAAGCATGTGAGTGCAAATAAATGGAATATTAGAAGTGTCTGAAGAAATAATTTCTGTAATAACATGCATTTCTCATCACACCAGATATACACAGCTAGTTAATAGTGATATTGTTTATCCTAGACTGTTTTCCCTTTCAAGATATTTCATTCATTCAATAAGCGTTGACTCTACCTTTTAGTTTACATCAGATCTTTGAGATTTTAAAATTAGTTCCAGCTGTTTATGCCTTCCTAAGCATGCATCTTCCAGTCAGAAAGTCATACTGCAGAATTAAAGAAAATATATGCTTAAAGTTTTAAAAGTTTGATTCCTTGGAGACCACAAACATCTAATGTTTGCAGCTTTGAAGGTGGAAGTTGCCAGAAAACAAGAAATGACTAAGTCAGAATACATGTGATCATTCCATACAAGAGAAGAGCAATGGGACGATAATCCCAGTGTTATAAAGCATCACACATTTTCTAGTAATTGTACTGGCTGCAGGAGTCCAACAAGACACTCTCATACTTGCACACACAACCAATGTGAAGCACAAGGAAGTCCACACCAACTTACAAATTTATTACAACAGCTCATTGGTAGAAGCCCAGCAGTTTTTGAGCTTCATCAAGGGGCATTTAATCTAGAACAAAGGACATTGTTGAACTCCACATTTGTACACATCCCCTCTTCCTAGCTCAGGAACTCCTGGAAACTGTAGTTCTCTCTTTCTCCCTCTGCGTACATGCAAATCTCTACCCCCCATAGTACTAATGAACTACTATTCCCAGGGAGCCATAATCATTAGATAGGTATAAAACCAGTAGCCTACGGCCATACTACCCTGAACAAGCCCAATCTCGTCTGCGAAGCAGGGTCAGGCCTGGTTAGTACTTGGATGGGAGACCCCCTGGGAACACTGGGTGCTGAAGGCAATGGTAAACCACTTCTGAATACCTCTTACCATGAACATCCTATGAATATATCCAAAAAAGATTCATAAGGTTACCATAAGTCGTAATCGACTTGAAGGCATATAACAAAAAACTAATATATGTTTGTAGTCTTAATATACCAGTCTAAAGTAGTTCCATACCCTTCACATTCCATTTCTAGTTTATTGGGATTGCAGTTATCAGCACATCTACTAGGCTGAACATACGATTTAACTCAAAGCAACTTCTAAATAAACATGCTTAAGATCAGGCTGCACAAATCCTCATTTAAAAAAAAAGACCCACCACACTGGAAGTTCTGTCTGCTTGGTTCATTGCTTAATACATATCAGAGCTTGGAAAATTACTTTTAAAAAGTAATAAATTACAGTTACAGTTACATGGCCCCAAAAACGTAGTAATTACCGTTACAATTACAATTGCTCTGAAAGTAACTGATTATTTTTCCTCCAAAGTAATCACTACAGTTACATTTCAGTTACTTTAAAAAAAAACACCTACAAGGTGCTGGCCTTGGCTGCTGCACATCTAAGTAGCCTAAAACAACAATAAAAATAAACAAACACATACAGAGGTAGTAGAATAATTATTTTTATCCATAAGATAGCAATGGTGGTCTCTCTGCTGGTAAGGGTGGTAGGGAGGGAGGCTGAGGCCAATACTCAGATCTTTGCACATCAAACCAAGTGCAACCCCCCCACTCAGCCAGCCAGCATAATCTCTCTCATTTAACCACCTCCCAGACCCTGCCCTGCCACCAACTAAAGGACACTCACCCAAGCACATCCCCTGAGATGCAAAAAAGTTAAAATACTGCAAATGCAGCACAGTAGCCAGAGAGGGTGGTGGAGGCCACTTTGTGTGCCAAGTGCAAACACAGTATTCACACACACATGTTGTCATCTTTCACCTCCACAGTTCTTTATCTCCATTCTGCTGCTGCCTCCTTCTCCTTTATCCATGTTCTTGACCTCCAGATCCTTTCCCCCTCCACTCCATTCTTCACCACCACTATCCATTTTTTAAAATAATTGTTTTCTCCACTCCACCCTGTCTCACTCTCCGCCTCCTCCCTCGTCACCTCCTACCCATCCACAGAGCATGAGGAAAGAGCAACACTGTGCAGAAGTCCAGTTTGAGGCACATGATTTTCATCCACAAATCAGAGGAGCAGAAGACTTCCCCTGCTCCCCCCCAAATAATGCCCAAAAGTAATTCTGGAAATGTTACAATTACTCCACAAAAGTAGTAAAATTACTCCTAGTTCTATTACAATCAAAATGTAAAGGAATTACCCACTCATTACTCAAAAAAGTAATGAATTACAAGTAATTCGTTACTTGTAACTAGTTACTTCCAAGCTCTGATACATATACATTCTCCCATGTAACAAGAGAAAAATCAACTCATTTGAAATGTGGTGTTGGAGGAGAGCTTTGCGGATACCTGGACTGCAAAAAAGACAAATAATTGGGTGTTAGAACAAATTACACCAGAACTATCACTAGAAGCTAAAATGGTGAAACTGAGGTTATCATACTTTGGACACATCATGAGAAGACATGATTCATTAGAAAAGATAATAATGCTGGGAAAAACAGAAGGAAGTAGAAAAAGAGGAAGGCCAAACAAGAGATGGATTGATTCCATAAAGGAAGCCGCAGACCTGAACTTACAAGATCTGAACAGGGTGGTTCATGACAGATGCTCTTGGAGGTCGCTGATTCATAGGGTCACCATAAGCCATAGTCGATTTGGAGGCACATAACAACAACATTTATCTGGGGGAATTAAGTTTATCCTAACTTTGTTAGTGTTGAACTAAAAATTTGAAGAAAAGGCAAACATGGAGGTGGCTGATCGAAAGAAGGAGCCATCTGCTAAAATGTTACAAAATCAACAGTTTGAAACCATAATACAGCAAGGGCTCTGCGGTCTTTTCACCCAAGGCATCATCTGGCACTTGCCAAGGCCCATATCCGTGCAGGGGAGCTACTGTCAATCCCAAGAGTTTCCTGGCCATTCTCCTCCTCCTCACTTCCTGTTTACCTGCCCTCTCTGAGCATGCCAGCAGTGCTGAGTCTGAGGAGAAGGAACAGCATTCTCCCTGTGCCTTCTGTTCTCCCTCTGGGCAGTTGTGCCTAGAAAGAGAGGGGAATATCATATAGGCAGTAGTGACAGTGGCAAGGAGGAAGTGGGCCAACTCAAAGACAGGGGCCCAGTGATGGTATCCTGCCCAAAGGCCTCACAAAACCTGGAGCCAGTACAGATTCTTGTGGTATTCTCAATATCCAGAAAGAGGGCAGCTTTACTGAAGAACAAAAATTTCATGAAGGTGACTGACAAGCGTCATTTCCTTTGAAGTACAGCGCTTCAAGAAAACACACACTTTCTCTCTCCACAGCAGAAGTATGCATTCGCACACTGGGACACCAGAGGGCTGAAGGGGGGGGCAAGGTTGGAGAACACTACCACTTCTGTCTCAGCATTGACACATGATTACTCAGCATGGTATTTGTCCTGCAAACTTTTTTCAGTAAGTCTACATGAAAAGGCACCTTGGGAATGATAAAGAGCTGCTGCCGCCAGATAGTTGTGACAAGTTTTTCAGTTGTTTGATTCTCATTTCTCTCAGCAGGGCTTATGTCCAACAGCCTTCATACAAAGCAAGGAAGTAAACAGCAAGAGAATAATAAGTAGAAAATGTAATTAAGGAGATTGCATGGAAATCATAATGTTTTGTGCAAAATATCTTTGAAATCAGGAGAGGAATCAGCCATTATTGGATCTTTGAATCTGTTCATTACAAATATGAAGGAATCACAAGAATTAATTCCCCAATCTTTATTAAAAGAGGATGTGCTAATACTTTATACCTTGGCATTTGCTGTCATCTATTAACACACATCTCCAGGCACACATTCAGTTCATTTGGAGACAACACAAAATCCAAAGCAAATGCACATTTCCCCAACGACCAGTAAAACCAAAATTGCACATTTGAGATTTGAAACTTCCCTTCTTTTTTCTGATAATGTACCTAATATGTTTCTAAAAGCTTCAGAAGTTTTACAGGTAACCATAATGAGGCTCAACAGCTGCATTAAGGACACACATGTGATTCTGTTTAAGAAATGGGCTCAATCCAATAAACCAACTTGAGAGAAATCTCAACTAGACCAGCAGTTCAGGACTGAAAGCACAGCAAATTTAATAAAATAAGAATGCTTTCACCATTACTAAAGTTTAGACAAACAAGTTAATAGGAACAATTAAAATATCACCCTCAAGAAGGATTTGTTTGTTTAAAAAGAACAGCAGTAATTTCAGTATATTCAGGGACCATCACCTGTACTACAACTGGATAACAAGGGGGGACAGGGAGAAGGAATAAAGAGAGAAAGGCAAGACACGAAAGAGAAGGCTTTGACCCATCTAAAAATAAACAGATTCAGTGAGCTGATTCACACTTCACTCTAGATACTGCAAACATGCAAGACAAATAATAGCTTCCAAAGCAGCTCCTGCAATAACTAATGTCCCAGATTTAGAGCTAAATGTTTCTGTACGCACATATATACAACCATTTCCAATGTGACAAATTGTCAACCAACTACACTGTCAATGTCAGATATTAATTTGATATTACAGCTGAACAGTTTTCCAAAATCTCTGTATTTGTGGACACTAGAAAGCGACTCCCTGTAACTGCACACAAAACTGCTTGTAACCGCTCCAAAAAAATCTCATGAATGAAAACACTGCAGCTTCAACATCTCACAGCCCAAAACTGCCTTTCCAAAGTTACTAACACTTACATAAGGCTAACCAGCATCACTTCCACCCTTCACCACACATGACTTCACTCTAAGCAACAATGTCCCCAAAGGAACCTGGTTTAATTTCAGCCATAATAAAGCTCCTGATTGGCAACAGCAGTTCCCCATTCCTCACAGTTAACAGAAGAGAAAATGTCTTGCATTACCTTTGTTGAGAGTGCCTGTGATGAGTTTAAAGATGGTTTGGGCAAATTTAACAATCCCATGCTTACATCTCTTGGAACAGCCACTCATGGTTGTCAGAGCAGGAGGAAAACTCTTCTCTCTCTCTCTTGCTCAGCTGAGAGACAGAAAAGTCCCTTTCCAACTTAGATGGTATCAAAGTCTGATTTGAGGATCCAGTGGCGGCAGCAGCACCACCACCTCTGTGCTGAAACAGATTTCTCTAAAGCTTTCAGGAAATGTTGCAGTGGTGGCTTTTTGTACAGCCTGTGTTAAAGGTACAGCTCACCCCAGCAAGATTTTAACCATGCAATCTACACTGATGCTATAAGATGCCCTGTGGCTTTACTAGCCCGGATGGTACTTAGCATACAGCAAGCCTTTGTAGAAAGCAGCAGGGAGGTGCAGTTTGCCCATATACCAAGCTATGTTGACTGTCTTACAGGACAGTAATGCAGCAATTAATACTAAAGTCAGAAGGGGGGTGACTACTGCACCGAAATGCTGCTGTTTGAAGTACATCTTTCTGCTTCACATCACATCTCTTCCTAGTAACTCTCATTCATGTTTTTTTAGTTTCTTCATAGAGACAGGAAAAGTGATTTATCATGAAATTCAGAAGGATTGTGTGCCCTGTGCAGAGTGGCTTGCAGTACGAGCAGCTGATTTTTTTTCTCACTGAAATTGCTGTATACAACCAAAAGCTTGACTTCAAAGGTCCACTGCACGGCTGGCAGTCTCCGGCAGGAGTTAACTAGCTACCAGATAACTAAGAAGTCTGAAACTGCTTCTCAGAAAAATCTCACCTGCTTTTGTGTTCCATTTCCACACCAAACATTCCTCTTATCTGTCCTTTTCAGTAGCCCTTCTCCTTTGCAGAAACTAAGGCTGTTCCCATCACTTCAAGAAAAGCTTCCCTTCCCATTTCTGCTTATTCTTAAAGATACAGGTGAGCAGGGAGGAGTTGCTCTTTCCCAGCTGTGCCCACCTGGGTATTCGGTGCAGCACTGTGGTAGATCTGAGGGCTGGGGAGGTGGGGTTGCTGTGGTCTATAGGAGTTCTTTCTCTCTCACCAAGCACCCTGTCCAGATGGCGACTGGTCTGGAATGTCTTCATATTGTGCTGGGCCAAGGAGACAGACTGGGAATACTGTTGGTGTACCGCCCACCTTGCTGCCCAATGGCTTCCCTAGCTGAGCTGACAGAGATAGTCTCGGAGGTATTTTTGAGGTACCCTAGACTTGTGGTACTGGGGGATTTCAACATTCATGCTGAGACTGTCTTGTTTGGGGTGGCTCAGGACTTCATGGCCTCCATGACAACCATGGGGCTGTCTCAAATTGTTACTGGCCCGACGCATGTATCAGGACATACTCTTGATTTGATCTTCGCCACTGGTCATGGAGATGGTGATCTGAGGGTGGGGTATTTTTCATCTACTCCATTGTCATGGACAGATCACCGCTTGTTGAGTTTTAGACTCACAACAGCCCTTTCCCTCTGCAGAGGTGGGGGACCTATTAAGTTGGTCCGCTCCCGGAGGCTTATGGATCCTGTAGTTTTCCAGAGGGCTCTGGGGGGTTTTCCGGCTGATAGTACTGGCGCGCCTGTTGAGGCCCTGGTCAATCTGTGGAATATGGAGATGACTCGGGCCATTGACATGATCGCTCCCGCACGCCCCCTTCAGTGCAGAACTCATGCAGCACCGTGGTATACCCCGGAGCTGAGAGTGATGAAGCAAGAGAGAAGGAGGCTAGAGTGCAGGTGGAGGCGAACTCCTGATGGATGTAATCATTCTTTGGTAAGTGCTTCCACTAAGTTGTACATAAAAGCAGTCAGGGCGGCGAAAAAGTCTTATTTTGCCACCACTATTAGATCATCTCTTTGCCGCCCAGCGGAGCTATTTAAGGTGGTACGAGGGCTTTTACATTCTGGCCCTCCTGATACTAAGGAAACATCAGAAGCCCGCTGCAACGAATTTGCGGAGCACTTCCAAGATAAGATTGAATGCATCCGTCGGGACTTGGACTCTGATGTTATGACAGTTGAATCCATTGAAGTGTCCAGAGCGCGGCCTTGTCCTTTATTATTGGATGAGTTTCAGTTGGTGCAGCTCAAGGAAGTGGACAAGGTACTTGGAATGGTGCGGGCGACCACGTCTGCTCTGGACCCTTGCCCATCTTGGCTGGTGAAGGCTGGCAGGGCTGTAACCACCGGCTGGGCCAAAGAGGTGATAAACGCCTCCTTGAGAGAGGGAGTAGTCCCTGGCAGTCTCAAGGAGGCAGTAGTGAGACCTCTTTTAAAGAAACCTTCTTTGGACCCAGATGTTTTGAACAACTATAGACCGGTGGCGAATGTCCCTTTTTTGGGCAAGGTTTTGGAGCGGGTCGTTGCCACCCAGCTCCAGGCACTTTTGGATGAAACCGATTATCTGGATCCGTTTCAATCCGGTTTTAGGTCTGGTTTTGGCACTGAAACAGCCTTGGTCGCCCTGTATGATTACCTCTGTCGGGAGAGGGACAGGGGGAGTGTGACCCTATTGATTCTCCTTGATCTCTCAGCGGCGTTTGATACCATCGACCATGGTATCCTTCTGGAGAGGCTTGCGGAGTTGGGAGTTGGGGGCACTGCTTGGCAGTGGCTCTGCTCCTACTTAGCGGATCGTCGCCAGAAGGTAGTGCTTGGGGAACATTGCTCGATACCCTGGACTCTCCATTGTGGAGTCCCTAAGGGATCGGTTCTGTCCCCCATGCTTTTTAACATCTACATGCAGCCTCTGGGTGCGGTTATCAGGAGTTTTGGAGTGCGCTGCCATCAGTGCGCTGATGACACGCAACTCTACTTCTCCTTTTCACCTTCTTCAGGTGAGGCTGTCGATGTGCTAAACCGTTGCCTGACCGCGATAATGGACTGGATGAGAGCTAATAAACTGAAACTCAATCCAGACAAGACCGAGACACTGTTGGTGAACTCTTTCTCTGCCCAGATGGTGGATGTTCGACCTGTTCTAAATGGGGTTACACTCCCCTTGAAGGAACAGGTTCGTAGTTTGGGTGTCCTTTTTGACCCTTCCTTGTCTCTTGAGGCTCAAGTGGCCTCGGTGGCACGGAATGTGTTTTACCATCTTCGCTTAGTCGCCCAACTACGCCCCTATCTGGACAGCAATGATTTCACCTCAGTTGTTCACGCCCTGGTAACCTCTAGACTGGATTACTGTAATGCGCTCTACGTAGGGCTGCCCTTGAAGACAGTTCGGAAACTACAGCTAGTGCAAAACGCGGCAGCCAGGCTGTTGACAAGGACCAATCGGTCCACACATATAACACCTGTCCTGGCCCGTTTGCACTGGCTCCCTATTTGTTTCCGAGCCAGATTCAAGGTGCTGGTTTTGACCTATAAAGCCTTACACGGTGTGGGACCGCAGTACCTTGTGGAACGCCTCTCCTGCTATGAACCTACCCGTCCACTTCGTTCAGTATCAAAGGCCCTCCTCCGGGTACCAACTCATCAAGATGCCCGGAGGATTACTACTAGATCTAGGGCCTTTTCTGTGGTGGCCCCCAAATTGTGGAACAGCTTACCAGAGGAAATACGCCTGGCGCCTACAGTATTTTCTTTTAGGCGCCAGGTTAAGACCTGGCTATACTCCCAGGCATTTTAATGTTTTAATGTTTAATGTTAATTGTTCATCTTAATGTTTTAAATTTTCCTGTTATTTGAATCGGATTTTATTGTGACATGGTATTTTAACTCTGTTTTGTACACCGCCCAGAGAGCTACTAGCTATGGGCGGTTTAAAAATGAAATGAAATAAATAAAATAAATAAATAAATACAGGGGCAGGGGGGGAAAGTTTGCAACCTTGCTAGCTTTTGGCAAAATGTTTTTTATATAGTTATGATTTGGCATCCCACACAAGCAGGCTTTTCATCTCCTCACAGCTATTTTCTCCAGTATCACCATATTCCTCAGATACATAAATTAAAAATACAGAAGAATCCATACAGATTTCCTGGAGATCTGCAGGTGGCATAGTGTCTACAGCAAAATAATAGCTTTAACTTTCTGGTTTCAGTATAAGGCTCAACTGTTATTAGGGGGTTTGCACTTTTGACAGATGTACACCAGGAAGTCATTTCTCAGGTGAACATTCTTATGTATCTGTTGGAGAAGTCACACCAGCTGGATTTCTACCTGCCATTTAGTTATTAAACAGACAGATTGGCTCACAGGAAACACGGTCGTAACCCTAACCATTAAAATTTGGAAATTAATCTCCTGGTGTTTATTCCTATCCTATTATTCTAAGCTTCCCTCTCATGTTTCATTAGTGTACCTAACTAGCCCCAGCTGCTTTGATAAATGCACGCTGGAGGAAGGAAATTCCCTGCAACATTCATACCTCTCCTATTATTGCCCAATGAAGCATGTGAATCCATCCCTTGATTGGCGAGGTGAGAGCTATCAGATGATGAAAGTTACCAGTCTTTCAGTGGTCCTGTTGCTGTGCCTAATGCAATGGCATACAGAAATAAAGCAGGAGAGCCCCCCCCTCCCCTTGACATGGAGATAGACTTATTTGAACAGCTTCAACTTGGTTTCTGCATGGCAGGTTGCTATTAAAGGCACAAGAGCAGGATACGTAAAAGCAGTTGGCAAGCCTATGTAGTAACTATCATGGACTTGGAAAAGGCTACCTTCATGTTTACATTAGAAAAGGCAGCTTTATGAGATCCCGGATACAATAGTCTTGTGTAAGACTGGGATCCTCATTGTGGTGCCATTGGGTATCATGGTGCCTACTGTTCTGCCCAATTTAAACTTTATTTTTTAATGAGGGTGTTTTTGTTTTGTTTTGGGCTTGGGGATTGTTTGGCTGTTTTTGAGCAGGTGCTGCTTGTTCCCTTGATCAACGTTGCGTTGCCACATTCTACAGCCACTTTGAAGTTGTGTAAAAATGACAGAACACAGAGAACTGGGCTGGGCATGAGGAAGTTTAGCTTGAGTCTAATGATCTACAAGGAACAGGTGGACATATAACAAGCAGAGCTTGGAAAAGTTACTTTTTTGAACTACAACTCCCATCAACCCCAGCCAGCATGGCCACTGGATTGGGCTGATGGGAGTTGTAGTTCAAAAAAGTAACTTTTCCAAGCTCTGATAACAAGTCTTCATTATTCAGAATAATTGTGTAGGTATATCTGATAATATAAATCCTTTCACCTGTTGAGGCCATATTCCTGCAGGACTAGTCTGTCAGGGAGTGCATGCCAGTAGTGGGTAGGGCTGAAACCAGTAATAGGTGGGGTCAAAGCAAAAATGGGCAGGGCATCTTTCCTCTCCCCCACTCTTTCTGTGCCAGTCTTTTCCCTGGTTATTCCCACTCCCTTCCTAACATCCTTATGAAATTGGGTTGAGGGTGTATGAAATTAGAATGTAGGCTACCCACCCCCGCTTTAAATATTTCATGGCATGAACAATCTGGCAGGTACACTGAAGACATCATTAGTATCAAACACAGTTACAGATTAGGGCTGCCAGGTGTCTGGTTCTGCCTGGAGACTCTGGATTTTTGGGGTGCTCTCTAGGTCTCTGGGTGAGTCACCTTAATATCTGGACTCTCAGCTTTCATTTTTTTGAAAAAATAAGCTTCTAGGTGATCTGGTTCCCAAGATATACACCAAAAGGTCAGCCACCATCCCCTGCAAATTCTGGTAAATGAGCTCATAGCTGGCTGCTCTAATCCCACCCTTTCAGGTTTGCAGCCAATAAGCAAAGTCAGGATTGTGGTTGACAAGGCAGTAACTTGAGCCCTTTGCAAGTCAGAAAACTTGTTTTTTCCTGTTTTTTCTGAAAATCTTATAATTTGAGTAAGTATATAGTTTTTAGACTTTTTTTCTCTTGTATGCAGGAGTCAAACAAGTTCAAATTTTCCTGGGCTGTTGAAGAGGGCACTGTTTTGAAAACCTTCCAAATATGAACCTTCAATCCAGTACACACTTTCCTGGGAGTAAAGTTGCAATGCTAATCCCACATACCCAGAGTAAACCCCATTGAATTCAATAGGACTTACTTCTGAGTAGACATGGTTAGGATTGTGTTCTAAATAGATGGGACTTTTGAGTGAACATAACAAAGATTTGTGTTTGTGTTGTAAATCTTTCTCTCCCCCTCAGTCCTATTTTTTTAAAACAATTAGGCATGGCTTACATAGGTATCACTTAGGGTTGCCAGGTTCAGGGCCTAAGACTGATCCTGTATCTTTAGGAGAAGAGAAAGTCAGCCAAGTGCAGGTGTTCTTGCAACCCTGTAATGGGAAAAACCACAGGGTGGAATTTTCCCTTTCCTCTGCATAACTTTTAAAGATATAGAAGACTCCTTGGAGGCTGGGCCTGGCAACCAAGAGGTCTTCTGTATCTTTAAAAGTTGTGCATGGGGAAGGGAGAATTCCACCTTGTGGTTTTTCCCCTTACATTGTTGCAAGCACACATGCACTTGGCTGACTTTCTCTTCTCCTAAAGATACAGGATCAGGCCCTGAGCCTGGCAACCCTAGTATCACTGCTCTTATTTTGTAGAAAACTAATACTGATTTTATTTTTTTAAAATGTTCTGCAATGACCAACTGGTTTTGACAAAAAACTATTATATGGGGTGTATATTTTTACATTTCCAGTGTGTGTGTATATATGGAATCTTTCCAACAACCCTGTGAGGTAGGGTTGCAGACTGGAAACCAAGACAGCTCACAATAAGAAATAAATCCCTTTAAAGTCCAATGACCATAAAAAAGTATAAACAGTTGCAAAACATGATTCTGAATTTTGGATGGGTTAATGAAGTTATTTATGACTTGAGGTTTCAGTTCTCTGCAAGCTCCCCTGTTTGAGTAAGCCCCACTGAATACATTGGGACTTGCTTCTGAGTAAACAAACACAGGATTGCACTATAAATATCTTTACAGGTTGTGTAAATAATAAACATATTTGACTGTCATGCTTAAATAAATATTTCTTCCTACTATGTCTCAATAAGTATCTGATTTCACCCTATGGTTGTACAATATTACTTCCTCTACATTTTCAATATGTCCTTCCTTGCAGTGTTCATGGTTTGCGTCTGTTTTCATCCTGAGGGGAAGATTAGGCTGAGAGATGGTGAGAAGCCCATGGTCACCCAGTAAACTTTATTGCTCATTTCCATTAAAAAAATGAATTAATACAATTTCCATGGAGGCAACCCCCTTTAGGATGCACACCTTAATGTGGTGAGGGTGTCTGAGAGTGTTGAAGAAGCTGAGAGCAATGCTGTCAGGAGTCTGGACCAAGAGTCTAGACACCTAGCAGGGGCACCCATAGCGGAATCGTCAAATCTGAGACACCAGACTAAGATGCATCCAAACTCAGAGGAAGGCAATGGTAAACCACCTCTGAATATCTGTTACCACGAAAACCCTATGAACAGAGTATCCAAAATGCAACATGACATATTTTTGGAAGATGAGACCCCCAGGTCAGAAGGCACTCACCGAGCTACTGGGGAAGAACAAAGGACAAGTACGAGTAGCACTGTGACTAATGACACAGCTGGGTCAAAGCCGAAAGGAAGCCCAGAGGCTGATGTGCACAGATGCGAAAGGAGAGTCTGGAGTTGTACGACACACACAATAGGAACATGGAATGTGAGAAGCGTGAACCAGGGAAAGTTAGAAATTGTCAAGCAAGAAATGGAGCATATCAACATTACAATACTTGCTGTGAGTGAATTAAAATGAACAGGAAGGACATTTTCAATCACGCAACTACAAAAATACTTTATGCAGGAAATGAGAAATCAAGAAGAAACGGGGTTGCTTTAATAGAGAGAATTGATGTAGCAAAAGCAATTATGAGCTATAACACAAGGTCTGAGTTACTTATATCAATGAGATTAAATGGGAAACCTATTAACATAACCATCATCCAAGTCTACACTCCAATGGCAAACACAGAAGAAGAGGAATTGGAGAGATTTTATGCAGATGTACAGGAAGATATTGATCACACACCAAAACAAGATGCGCTGATAATCATGGGGGACTGGAATGCAAAAGTAGGGAACAGAGAAGAACTAGGAATTGTGGGGAAATGGGGTTTAGGAGACAGAAATGAAGCAGGAGAAAGACTTATTGAATTCTATGAAGCCAATGATTTGTTTCTTGCCAACACATTTTTTGAGCAACCAAAAAGACAACTGTACACGTGGACATCACCAAATGGTCAATATAGGAATCAAATTGATTATATAATTGGAAACAGAAGATGGAGAAGTTCCATACTTTCTGCAAAAATAAGACCAGGAGCAGACTGTGGTACAGATCATGAACTCATTGTATCGAAAATCAGAGTAAAGCTAAAGAAGAACAACAAAGCACTCATAAAGCCAAAATACAATGAAAATAACATCCCAGAAGAATATAAAGATCAAATGAGGAACAGATTTGAGGCTTTACACTTAGTTGACAGAGAACCAGAAGAAATATGGAGTGAAGTCAGACACATTATCAGGGAAGAATGCAAAGAGACAATAGCTCTAGGTAAAAAGAGAGAAAGACCTCAATGGATGACTGAAGAAACTCTTAAAATGGTTAAAGAGAGAAGGAAAGCAAAAACAAAAGGAGATAGAAACACGGTCAGAACCCTAAATGCAACTATACAACAACTAGTACGTAGGGACAAAGAAAACTATTACAATAGTATAGAAATAGAAAAGGACAACAAAATGGGAAGAACAAGAGCCTTACTCCAAAAGACTTGAGAAATGAAAGGGAAATTTAAACCACGAGTAGGGATGTTGAATAATCAACAGGGGAATACACTTACTGACCGAGATGAAATAAAAAGAAGATGGAAGCAACACACTGAAGAACTCTGTAAAAGAGATGCAAGGATGATAGATTCATTCATGGAGGAACCATATGACGAAGAACCAGAAATTTTAGAATGTGAGATGAAAGCTGCTCTTAAAATTCTTGGAAGAAACAAATCACCAGGAACAGATGGCATACCAATCGAGTTGCTACAAGCTACTGAGGCTGAATCTGTCCAAACATTGACAAAAATTTGTCAAGAAATATGGAAAACTAAACAATGGCCCACAGACTGGAAGCGTTCAATATATATCCCAATTCCAAAGAAAGGGGATCCCAGAAAATGCAGTAATTATCGAACCATTGCCTTAATATCCCATGCAAGTAAAATAATGTTCAAGATTCTACAACAAAAGCTCTTACCATATATGGAGTGAGAAATGCCAGACGTCCAAGCTGGATTTAGAAAGGGAAGAGGCATCAGAGATCATATCGCAAACATACGTTGGATAATGGAACGGATCAAGGAATTTGAGAAGAAAATCACCCTGTGCTTTATAGATTACAGCAAAGCCTGTAGATCATGAAAAACTATGGAATGCTTTAAAAGAAATGGTTGTGCCACAGCATCTGATTGTCCTGATGCGCAGCCTATACTCTGGACAAGTGGCTACTGTAAGGACAGAATATGGAGAAACCAATTGGTTCCCCATCGGGAAGGGTGTGAAACAGGGGTGTATTTTATCACCCTAATTGTTTAATCTGTATGCAGAACATATCATACGGAAAGCGGGATTGGACCTTGGAGGTTACTGATTCATAGGGTCGCCATAAGTCATAATCGACTTGAAGGCACATAACAACAACAACATGCAGGCAAAGTTGATCAATTAGATCCACACAATACGTTTAAAGCACATCCAACTTGCATTTAAAGCACATGTCTTCTCCTAAAGAATCCTGAGAAGTGTAGTTCCCCCTCACAGTGATATTTCCCACCACCCTTAAACTACAGTTCCCATGATTCTGTGATGTGATTCATGTGATTCAAATATGTGTTGAATGTGCTTTAAACTAATAGTGTGGATCTGCCCTATTTATTTATTTATTTATTATTCGATATATATCCTGCCCTTCCTCCCAGCAGGAGCCCAGGGCGGCAAACAGAAGTGGTAAAAACACTTTAAAACATCATAAAAGACCTTAAAATACATGAAAACAAAACAATGTTAAAAGCATTTTTTTAAAAAGCTTTAAAACATCTTTTTAAAAAGGGATTAAAAACATATTTTTAAAAAGGGATTAAAAACATATTATTAAAGAAAACATATTAAAAGCAATTCTAACACAGACACAGTGAGAAGCAGCTTGCTGGCATGGGCTGTGCTTCTAAGTTCCCTATGAGCAACTTGATAGCACAGTTGACCCAGGGCATGGAGAACTTCAGCATGTTTGAAGTCGCCTCCTATTAGCTGATAGCTGATGAATCCAAGTCCACTGGATCACCTGTGTGACCATTGCACAGCCAATCCCTGAAGAAAGCAGGCTTCAAGCCTTAGTTGATCAGCGCCACTTCAAAGTATGGCTTAGGGTACTTTACAAACACCTGCCCACCTGTCAAATTTGGCTTGCAAGGGGTGGGGGAAATAAATTCCCCATCCCTGTACTAAATCATCCGCATCTGGAAGCACCCAATAACCACAAACAGGAGAAATTTTGAGAATGACTAAAATGAATAAGGCTGTTATCCTATAAAACTCAGCTGATTTCTGATAGGATTGCACTGGGAGAGAACTTTCAGTAACATATGCAAAATGGGAATATTTGAGATATTTCTCTTCTTCTTGCTCTTTTTATAGGACGTTGGGCCCAATGTCCTGTAGGACCCTGCAGAGTTGCGTAGCGGAACGGAGAGTTTTGAGCAAGCTTACATGTGTGTGTTTGAATCTTTGCTAAGATTCTACCTTCCCTGCAAATTAGTCAGACAGAGGCTTTAAGCTTTAAAATAAGAAAGGATGACTTTATTCTGGAAGTACATGCTTGATAGGAAAGAGTTCTATATCTAGCTAACTAGCTATGCTGGAGCAGCAGACTCTGATCCCAGGGTCTGCCCTCATGCTGGTTGAGAGGAGAGACAAAGGAAAGATGTCTGCTCCCCTCTTGAGAAAGAAGAAAGACTGGTGGAAGGCGGGAAGAAACAGAGATCAACATTCCTTGCATATCAGTCTAGCAGGAAGGAAGAGACAGCAGGAGATCAAAGGACAGGTGTAGCCTAGCAACCAAGAGGTCTCCTGTCTAGCTATGCCTTTAGCCCCATGCAGCCTCAACCCACAAATTGGAGTTGAACCTCATACATTCCAACACTTTTTAGGGTGTCTCCAGACTCACCATTTTGCAGGGGGATTCAAGCACATGCTAAAAATTTAAGTTTGTGCAATTAAAGTGGATTGAAGCATGTAAGCTTTGTATAAAGAAATCAGGAAGAATACTGAATAAACAGGGCTGGTGAAGCCTTTAAGCAGTACCAAAACCCACAGCTGGAGCTGTGGAATCATGCAAAATGTGATCACGATCATATGATACCCCTAAAATTGTATTAAGTGCTCTTTGATAAACTTTGACTGCCTAACAACATCCCAAACTATCCCAGCAGGAGGGTTAATGGATTCTACATAGCAAAGGGGTTTCAAATCTTTCCCCTGTATGGATCTGTAGATTATTGTAGTCGTCAGAGTATAACAGCTGAAAGTCAAATGTTTCAGGGCAATGGAAGACATCTTAATTTTTCACAGAGCTTGGAAAAGTTACTTTTTTGAACTACAACTCCCATCAACCCTAGCCAGCATGGCCACTGGATTGGGCTGATGGGAGTTGTAGTTCAAAAAAGTAACTTTTCCATGCTCTGGTTTTTCAAGGCAGTTTCAATGGAAAAGACTTTAAGATAGCCATGGGCCATACTGCTCTCTGCAGTTTTTAAAAAAACTGCATAGCTCAACTTAAATTTTTAATTTTGGATAGCATAAATGAATTTCATGGCCACATGAAATCATCATGATTATACAAAAGTGACCCTAACAAATGACTGTTTCTGTTTCTTACGTTCAGTGGAAAAATTCTTTTTGAAGTACAATCCTTGACTCATCTTCCTTCGATAAGACTCCAAACCAGGCTTTTAAGATGCTGATTTGAGAGTTCACTTCCGGGAGAGTCGGAGATGGCTGCTTTCCTTCGAGCTCTGTGGTTTGTCTGTTAGATTTTATCAATTTTAAACTGTTTTAACTTGTTTCTCAATGCTGCAGCTGATTTATGGGACTGACTGCTGCATACAGGCATACAGGCACTGGGGACTTTTGTTTTCTTTTTTATCTATAGACTTCAAAGGCTTTAATCTCTATTGCTGCAAGTTGCTGGGGTGGAGACTGCGCTTGGTTCCTGAAAAGCCTAACATGCAAGGAGCAGAGTCTGAATTACAAATTTCCTCTGGATAACTTTGCAAATTAGAATCTCTGGCTTAAGCTCAATAAAACAACCTCATTAAGAAACTGCACAATATCTGTATGAACGAAAATGGCGCCGAGTTGATAGCAGTGTTTGTTAGAGGGCTTGTTTCACTGGACTCCTCTGGTTTCTTCAGACTGATAACCTCCCAGATTTCCCGGCTTGTCTCAGATGGTTTTTAAAGCACTGAGCATAAGGCAAGACTGGAGGAGGGAGAACAAAGTCTGAATGAAGACGCCCAGAAAACCTTGAAGTTATAACCACAGCTGAAGTACTGATACGACCAAGATAAGTAATTCAGACACAGCGAAGATCCTCCTATATGCTAAAAATGTTTTCTTTGGACTCTGATATCAGATTCACCATTTAATGGATTAGAGGCGAAGGTGAGAGAGTAAGATCGATGAACTTTCCCTGCCCCGCTCTCCCACTCGTTCTGTAATCCATCAGCTGTTGGCTAGGTATCTCCTAGATGACTAGTAAGAGCAAACTACAGCGCTGGACCTGGTGGAGTAACATTGTTTGGTTGCAGTCTACAAACTTTATAAACCCACTATAATTAACTATTTGGAACTATAAGAAATTATAAGGGGTGAGAAGATCAAGACAACGGCTCTGATTTGGGGGGCCCTTGATTAGCTTTTGCTTTAACTTTCCCTTAACATCCGCAGTCTCTGTCATTTTCTCGAGAAGGCCTTGTGGGGAGGATGAAGCGGAATAAAGGACAAATCTCTCTCAGTGACCTGACGTCTGAACCGTGCCTAAAGCAGTGTAGACTTGATGAATGTATGTCCCCTCAAACTGCCCCAAAAGACAATTTGTCTTTCTCTATCTCAGTTACCAACAGATTCTCCGCTCTGGCTAAGCCTGAGACCTTAAGCCTCCCTCCTGAATCCAAAGACTCTCCTTCCCCTCCCTCTAACTATGTCAGAAGCTGAATTAATGTCCCCTGACATATTTTCTTTAGAACTCATGGCAAAACAGTGTTTTTTGGTGGCTAACACAATGCGGGACATCTATTCTAAACTAGATGACATGGGGAGCACTTTAAAACAGTTAGCTATGCTTATCTCAGGCAGACGCTTGGCTTTGGGGGATGCCGGGGAGCTCAACCAGTCTAACCAGCTCCCTGAAAGGGCAGGAAAAGCTACCACTACAGGTGTTTCTCAACATTTGACTATGCCTGTAAATCATACTATTAAGGCCAATAACGGGCGATCCAATGGAGCCACGGGGTATCATCTGGTGCTACAGAACCATCAGGTTGTCCTAAATATCAGGCTGTTCAGGGGAGGTAAGCCATGCTGGAGCTCAATTAAACTGGCTAAATACCATCTAAAACAACTGTTAAGTATCAGGTCTATTGATCTGAGAACAGTAGAGCTGCTAGGTGTTTTTCCAACCCACAGAAGTATACTCCTTAGCTTTTCTAAACCAGACATCCCCACTACTTTAATTACGGAAAGGCCATTTTTGGACTTATATGGCATCTCCCGGTGAGAGTCTTTAAGGACTTCTCCCTCCATCCACTGATACCCTTTTAAAGAAACTGAACTATTCCAAAAGGCTCTGACATTGACATGGATAGTAAGAGCATTAGCCGAAAGGGTCTGGTCGGCTCAAAGATACACCCTGGCCAGTGAATTTTGTTTGGCAGCAAGGACCCCAAAGGTCCTGAACGTGACAAACATATTACCTTGAACCTGCTGCCTACTCAATCTCCAGGCCCTGAACCTTATCAGGATCCTTTCCCTGATATTAAAGTCCCAGACTTAATTAGTTGGGATGAAGTGATCCCTTCTCCTGTAACTCCTTCCCAGCAGGGCGTGGAAAAGACACAACCTAGTCCTTTGAAATTCTAATCTGCATTTCAGGCTAGTAATGATCCATGGGAGGCAGACGAGCACCATCTTTTTGCCTCCTTTTCTTCTCTTCCTCGGGTTGAGCAGGCAAGTATTATACAAAGATTAGACATGGTAAAATCTAAACTTCTGAGTCTTTCCTCAAAAAATGGAAACTTAGTCAACATACCAGAAGCTGTAACTGATGAACCAACGCCAATTATTAAAGTTATTTCTCCAGTCTGCATAGTTAGGAAACCTAAGCATACAGGAACATTTCAACTTATTGATTCTTCTCGGCAAGCAGGCAGAGATAACAAATTAAATGCCCCCAAAACTATGGCAGGTTTGGCCGATCCCATGGATTGGATCAGCTGCCAATTTTTGGAACCAAATGAACTGGGACCATCTCCCATTACTGACTCTAGTACTCACTCCCTAAAGAAGCAGCTGCCACCAACTAAGAGTGGTTGCGTCTTTTTAGATCAAGACAACACGCTAGAGGAACTAAAGCCTATTGACTGACTACCTAGGACACATCATATGCCATCCTTAATTAAATGTCTTTCTTGGAACATAGCGGGTTGGAAAGGGAAGTTAGAGGAGTGCTCTTTCATCGATTATATGAAAGCTTTTGATATTGTTCTGCTACAGGAAACCTGGGCCCGTGACCAGATTATATTTGAGGGGTACAGTGTTACCTTTCTGGCGGCTACTCAGCCCACAAACAAAGGCAGGCCCAGAGCAGGATTACTCTGCCTAGTATCAACATCTCTTAAGGTCGAAACAACTGCACTACCCAGTTGTGGAACGCTTGCTATGGCTACCTTAATTAAGAACTACTCTCCCCAAATTATACTGTTTAACATTTACATCCCCCAAATCAAAAATCAATTAGAGAAGGAAGCCCAATGGGATGAGCTGGAACAATATATTACTAGAACCGAAGCACAGTTTCCATCTGCACAGGTCCTCATGGCTGGCGATTTTAACGCCCATCTGGACCCTGATGACGATGTGCTAGCGGAATCTCGATACCTTCAGGGAATCGAATATACGCTAGGACAATTTTCTTACATAAGACATTCAAAAGATGGTGCCTGTTTAGCTCTCCTAGCCCACTGGCAAAATAAACTTATTTTGAATGGTAGCACCCCTGGTGACCTGAAGGGCGAGTTTACTTTCAGCTCCACAATAGGAAGTGGTGTGGTAGATTATGTCCTTGTCTCTCAGCTCTTAAGGGAGCTGATTCAGTTCTTTTGTATTGATGACCACACAGACAGTGACCATTATCCCTTAGTCACTCTAATAGGATTTCGTTTTAATATTCATCTCCCCAATGGTCCCCCTTTGCTGGACTCTTTTCCAACAACTAGTGAGAAGCGGATTAAATGGTCCAGTAGAACTGGGGGTAAATTTGTCTCTTTTGCTGAATCCCCAGCTTCTGTGCAACTATACCAGAATCTTTTGGCATCAGTTGGCGAAGATAAGTTGCACTACTATGAGGCCCTCGTTACTGATATCCAAAAGACTCTAGCTGCACACAGCAATCCAGTTGAACTTAAGCACTCTAGAAGCAAGAGTTGGTTCGATCGAGATTGTTTGATGCTTAGTAACCAAATCAGACAGGTGTATTCTAACCACTGTAGCAAAGGCGCCAAATGTTTGCCCGAGTCTTACTAAAAATTGAAACATCAATATAAAGCCCTCATTAGACAGAAAAAGAAAATTGAAGAGAGAAGGAAATGGAACATATTAATTTCTGCCTCCCAAAAGAAGGACAGCAAATTATTCTGGAGGATCGCTACGAGGGCAATGGTACATCCCAAGGGCTGTCTCCTTGTTGCATCCCTCCATATGAGTGGGAAAGATATTTTTCCACAAATCTCCATGACCTCAGTACCCCGTTTACGTGCAACATTCAATTACCCATCGATGCCCCAGAATGGGGACCCATAACTCCAGATGAAATCAATGAATTGATTACTGAGCTTACACCTGGAAAGCTCCAGGACCCGATTCTGTTCTCCCAGATCTTTTGAAATCTAACCCCAATTGGTGGGCTCCACTACTTTCAACTCTCTTCACTTTTATAAATAGCACTGGAAAAATCCCAGAAACTTGGCGCAAAGCTATTATAGTCCCTATTTTTAAGAAAGGCGACAGGACTAACCTGGCCAACTATCATCCCATTAGCCTTTTATCTACAATTGGGAAACTCTATGCCAGACTTCTAAAACGCAAGCCATTATCCTGGATGGAGGGTAACAACATAATTGGTGCCGAGCAGATTGGATTTAAAGCAGGCTGTTCAACTCTAGATCACTGCTGTATCTAAGAACATAAGAACATAAGAAGAGCCTGCTGGATCAGGCCAGTGGCCCATCTAGTCCAGCATCCTGTTCTCACAGTGGCCAACCAGGTGCCTGGGGGAAGCCCGCAAGCAGGACCCGAGTGCAAGAACACTCTCCCCTCCTGAGGCTTCCGGCAACTGGTTTTCAGAAGCATGCTGCCTCTGACTAGGGTGGCAGAGCACAGCCATCATGGCTAGTAGCCATTGATAGCCCTGTCCTCCATGAATTTGTCTAATCTTCTTTGAAAGCCGTCCAAGCTGGTGGCCATTACTGCATCTTGTGGGAGCAAATTCCATAGTTTAACTATGCTCTGAGTAAAGAAGTACTTCCTTTTGTCTGTCCTGAATCTTCCAACATTCAGCTTCTTTGAATGTCCACGAGTTCTAGTATTATGAGAGAGGGAGAAGAACTTTTCTCTATCCACTTTCTCAATGCCATGCATAATTTTATACACTTCTATCATGTCTCCTCTGACCCGCCTTTTCTCTAAACTAAAAAGCCCCAAATGCTGCAACCTTTCCTCGTAAGGGAGTCGCTCCATCCCCTTGAGCATTCTGGTTGCCCTCTTCTGAACCTTTTCCAACTCTATAATATCCTTTTTGAGATGAGGCGACCAGAACTGTACACAGTATTCCAAATGCGGCCGCACCATAGATTTATACAACGGCATTATGATATCGGCTGTTTTATTTTCAATACCTTTCCTAATTATCGCTAGCATGGAATTTGCCTTTTTCACAGCTGCCGCACACTGGGTCAACATTTTCATCGTGCTGTCCACTACAACCCCGAGGTCTCTCTCCTGGTCGGTCACCGCCAGTTCAGACCCCATGAGCGTATATGTGAAATTCAGATTTTTTGCTCCAATATGCATAATTTTACACTTGTTTATATTGAATTGCATTTGCCATTTTTCTGCCCATTCACTCAGTTTGGAGAGGTCTTTTTGGAGTTCTTCGCAATCCCTTTTTGTTTTAACAACCCTGAACAATTTAGTGTCATCAGCAAACTTGGCCACTTCACTGCTCACTCCTAATTCTAGGTCATTAATGAACAAGTTGAAAAGTACAGGTCCCAATACCGATCCTTGAGGGACTCCACTTTCTACATCCCTCCATCGGGAGAACTGTCAGTTTATTCCTACTCTCTGCTTTCTGCTTCTTAACCAATTTCTTATCCACAAGAGGACCTCTCCTCTTATTCCATGACTGCTAAGCTTCCTCAGAAGCCTTTGGTGAGGTACCTTGTCAAACGCTTTTTGAAAGTCTAAGTACACTATGTCCACTGGATCACCTCTATCTGTATGTTTGTTGACACTCTCAAAGAATTCTAATAGGTTACTGAGACAGGACTTTCCCTTGCAGAAGCCATGCTGGCTCTGCTTCAGCAAGGCTTGTTCTTCTATGTGCTTAGTTAATCTAGCTTTAATCATACTTTCTACCAGTTTTCCAGGGACAGAAGTTAAGGTAACTGGCCTGTAATTTCCGGGATCCCCTCTGGATCCCTTTTTGAAGATTGGCGTTACATTTGCCACTTTCCAGTCCTCAGGCACGGAGGAGGACCCGAGGGACAAGTTACATATTTTAGTTAGCAGATCAGCAATTTCACATTTGAGTTCTTTGAGAACTCTTGGGTGGATGCCATCCGGGCCTGGTGATTTGTCAGTTTTTATATTGTCCATTAAGCTTAGAACTTCCTCTCTCGTTACCACTATTTGTCTCAGTTCCTCAGAATCCCTTCCTGCAAATGTTAGTTCCGGTTCAGGGATCTGCCCTATATCTTCCACTGTGAAGACAGATGCAAAGAATTTTTAGCTTCTCTGCAATCTCCTTATCGTTCTTTAGGACAACTTTGACTCCCTTATCATCCAAGGGTCCAATCGCCTCCCTAGATGGTCTCCTGCTTTGAATGTATTTATAGAATTTTTTGTTGTTGGTTTTTATGTTCTTAGCAATGTGCTCCTCAAATTCTTTTTTAGCATCCCTTATTGTCTTCTTGCATTTCTTTTGCCAGAGTTTGTGTTCTTTTTTATTTTCTTCATTTGGACAAGACTTCCATTTTTTGAAGGAAGACTTTTTGCCTCTAAGAGCTTCCTTGACTTTGCTTGTTAACCATGCTGGCATCTTCTTGGCCCTGGCGGTACCTTTTCTGATCTGCGGTATGCATTCCAGTTGAGCTTCTAATATAGTGTTTTTAAACAACTTCCAAGCATTTTCGAGTGATGTGACCCTCTGGACTTTGTTTTTCAGCTTTCTTTTTACCAATCCCCTCATTTTTGTGAAGTTTCCTCTTTTGAAGTCAAATGTGACCGTGTTGGATTTTCTTGGCAATTGGCCAGTTACATGTATGTTTAATTTAATAGCACTGTGGTCACTGCTCCCAATCGGTTCAACAACACTTACATCTCGCACCAGGTCCCGGTCCCCACTGAGGATTAAGTCCAGGGTTGCCGTCCCTCTGGTCGGTTCCATGACCAACTGGTCTAGGGAATAGTCATTTAGAATATCTAGAAACTTTGCTTCTTTGTCATGACTGGAACACATATGCAGCCAGTCTATGTCCGGGTAGTTGAAGTCACCCATTACTACCACATTTCCTAGTTTGGATGCTTCCTCAATTTCATATCTCATCTCAAGGTCTCCCTGAGCATTTTGATCAGGGGGACGATAGATCGTTCCCAGTATTAAGTCCCTCCTGGGGCACGGTATCACCACCCACAACGATTCTGTGGAGGAGTCTGCCTCTTTTGGGGTTTCGAGCTTGCTGGATTCAATGCCTTCTTTCACGTATAGAGCGACTCCGCCACCAATACGTCCTTCCCTGTCCTTCCGATATAGTTTATATCCAGGGATAACCGTATCCCACTGGTTTTCTCCATTCCACCAGGTCTCCGTTATGCTCACTATATCAATGCTCTTCTCTAAGACCAAGCACTCCAGTTCTCCCATCTTGGTTCGGAGGCTCCTAGCATTAGCGTACAGGCACCTGTAAGCAGTGTCTCTCTTCAAGTGATCCCAAAACTGGGATCTCCCTAGCAGAGCTGGAGGAGGAGCTAAAAGAGTTAAAATTATGTTGACTGGTTCCTACTTCCTCAGGCAATTGGGCAGCATAAACCCATTCTCTCTTGGATACTTTTTCACCCCAGCTGAGAGTAGCAATTGCAGAAATAGATGAATACTACAGTTCTTCTGTTACTATGCCCTTCACAGCAGACCTGCTTAAATGCAAATATTATACAGTCACGAGAGTGGCTGTATACTATAGTCAGCATGGATTTTTCACATTCCGCAAAGTTAAATTGAAAATACTCCCAAGCCATTCTGATTCTTCCCATGAGCACATTTCAAAATAAAACCTTACAAAACTTATAGTCCTGAACTCAGAAATGCTTACTTAACAACCCTCTAAATTTTCATGGCAATACACACGACAGTGAGACAGAATTGAGAGTTCAAAGTGTAAAACAAGAGAAAAAAATCCAGACCCCTGTTGGACTTCTTTCTGTCAGTGGGCCCATAATTTGTTGATATTAATTAAAAATCCGCCATGTTCACAGAGTACCTGTAATCCTATTAATGACCTTGCCCCATACTCTGACCTTCATCTTGGGCCAGTGCCCCACCTGGCTGTGTCTAGCCCCAGGCCTGCTGAATTAGATAGATGAATTATCTGACTCAATATTACACAGCTTCCAATGTTCCTATTTCATAAACACAAAGATCATATCCAACCTTTGTATAAGCATAAGTCTTTCTGTAGGGACATTTTGGGACGATCTTTTCTGTTCCTTAATAGGAGTTTCTTCTCTGCCCTCATTGATGGCATTCAGTGCATATTCTGGGGGGTGGGGTGGGAGATGGAATCTGTACATTAACTGGACTGAACTTCGTTGTGAGCAAATGCAGAAGGGCATGAACAGACTGATCTGTTCATTCCTAGCCAAGTCTCTTTCTCCAACACAAAATTTCAGTGCTTAGCTTTGTATGAAGGTAATGAGAGATGCTCAAGACCTCCAGATCTTTTCTGCTCACATAAAAGCACTGCCAAAATACCATTAGCTTGAATTGGCAAGAGATAAAAGAGTTAATCCAGCAAATGCCAAGAGGATACCTTGCAGTTCCTAAACATTTAGACATTATTCAGTCTTCTTCACCAAACCATACACCAAAACAGAATGCTACTCAACATACATCTAAACTATTTAGAAAACCAAACAGTAATACTCTCAGAATTTAGTAGACTAAAAGTGCACTCATTTAAAATTGTAACATTTCACAACAAGGATCATGGTCTGAGATGACCTGCTCCAGGCCAACATTCCAAATTGCTCAAAGCTTTTAGCTGCGTACTCTATGCTGTACGTATTGACTCTACAGCAGCCTACTTTGCATGGATTTAAAAACAAAGCTGCTATTTGTTTTCTCTTCAAGTATTCTTGAAAATTGTAAGTTGTCTTATAATGTGTTACCAGTGTTCAAAATGAAGCCCCCAGATTGTAAGGTGCAAAATGGCAGCGTGTGCACTAGATGGTGCCTTAGGGTTGTATTAAACAAAGCAGTAAGGCAAACGTTCCATCACCACAATGATATCTCCTTGTGCATTGGAATGTTCTCCCCCTCTTCTCCCTCCACAAGCCCTGCAAAACTGCTGATTTTGGGACAGCACAGGGCACCCATACAGGGAGGAAGTCCTGTTGCACTAGTGGCAATCCTTGCACTAACACTGTTATTTTGTTGACTACCATACTTAGAGCCATGTGCATGCATACACAAACATGTGCATTAGCAAAATACACATCTGCCCCCAACTCAGAGATTTAACTTTTAGAGAATTGGTGCAGGGGTGTTGTGGCTGAAACTTGAAAAATGGCATATCTAACAACCAAAGTTAACAAAAAATAATAATTTTTCAGGGTTCACCTTTTTATTCCCATATTAAATCCCCACATTTCCTTCAAAATCCCCTTTTAATCCCCACATTTCCCTCAAAAGGCAAGATATGGACAAAATAGGGAAAGCTTTCAAACAAGGACCACCAATTCAGCATAGAAAACAGTTATAAGTCATTCTAACATTTCCCACAGACTTTAAGGTCATTTCTGGGGGTGCAAATGGGAGAAAGAAATCAAAGCCAGCTATCCCAAGTTATTTCCCAGCAGGTTCTCCACATCATAAGCACCTACCACATTCTATTAGATGCCTCATCTAGGTCAAACCAGGCTGCTCATTAAAATAGGAACTAGTAAAAAGAAGTATTCACAGCTAAAAATTGAATTCACAGAAATGCTACAGGTATATCCTGTGATGTACATTATATAAAACATTGTTTCTTCCAGCTTTTCTCTATTGTATTGTGTTTTAGAAGCACTAATCTTCTCGATGTAAAAACAAACAAACCTGTACAACCCTTTTTACAATAATGGCTGTTCTACATAGCTTGATTCCTGTAAGAAATATGGGTTCACTTATCTTTCCTGCAACAGACACATGAATGTGGTCATACGAGAGAGGCTGTATACTATAATCAGCATGGATTTTTTGCATTCTGCAATGTTAAATTGAAAATACTCCCATGCCATTCTGATCCTTCCTATAAGCTCATTTCAAAACAAAACCTTACAAAACTTATAGTCCTGAACTCAGAAACGCTTGCTTAACAACCCTCTAAACTTTCATGATGATACACAAAACAGTCAGAGAGACCAGAGAGTTCAAAGCATAAAAAGAGAGAGGGGAAAAAACAGACCACTTTTGGACTTGTTTCTGTCAGAGTTCTCATAATCTGCTGAAATTAATTAAAAATCAGCCATGTTCACAGAGTACCTGTAGTCCTATTACTGACCTTGCCCCATACTCTGACCTTCATCTTCTATAGTTTAAAAGTTTAAAAAAATGCCTGTCTGATTTTTAATTAATTTAAGAAATTTAGCATTGAACTGAATGATAATGTCGGGCATGCTCAGTAAGAACCAATGTCAGTGTTCTAAAAGCCAGACTCACAGCTGCTGGGCTTGCCTAATCAGGGGGCCACACCCACACCAGACCTTCATTTCACTTTAGACAGTCATGACTTCCCCCAAAGAATCCTGGAAAGTGACTTTTGTGAAGAGTGTGGCGTGGAGACTCAAGTTCCCCTGACAGAGCTCTAGTGGCCAGAGTGGTTTAACAGCCGCTCTGATTGAAGATCTATAAGTGGAACAGGGCCTCTCCTAGCAACTCTCAGCACCCTTCATAAACTACACTTCCCAAGATTCTTTGGGAGAAGCCATGACTCTCTAAAAGGAAATAAAGGTCTGGTGTTGATGTGGCCAGGGACAGCTTTGGTTTAGATTTGGGAGGGAGGCTACATGTGCCTGCTGCAGAATAAAAAGGTGGAGGAAACCCTGAAAAAGAAAAAAATACTGTTCACAATGTTTTCCTTTTGGAGAGGAAAGGGGCTTCCCCTCTGCCCAGTGCCTACCCACACAATCTCCTCCTCTCCCCCTCCCCTCCCCGCCCTCCTCCTGCCCCCCCTCCCCCAGGTCAGTTTCACCCATTCTAAGCATGATTGCAGGGGAGTAAATCCCACTGAACTAAAAAAGCATACAAATGATCAAACCTGTCCTCCCCTCCTCCTCCCTCCTATCCCCTTCCTCTTGCCCCTTCCCTCTCTCTCTCTTCACCCCTCCCTTCCTTCCCCATCCCCTTCTGATCCCCTTCCAATCCCCTCCTTCCCCCTCCTCCTCCTCCCCCATGGTCAGTTTTACATATCCTAGGACTACAACCTGGGAGACCAGGGTTCAAATCCCCACACAGCCAGGAAGCTCACTGGGTGACCTTGGGCCAGTCACTGCCTCTCAGCCTCAGAGAAAGGCAATAGTAAACCACCTCTGCATACCGCTTACTATGAAATTGTTTGCAAACATGGTGTGTACATTAGTCAAAACTGCATACAAAATCCAGAATTTATTAAGAGGTTTGCACTAAAATGCTAAAGAATTTTCATGAGGACTTTTTAAAAACAAGATTGCGAATTGCTGCAGAAATGTGAAGAACAGAATTTAAGATTTTAAAAATGAGAAACTGAGAGAATTGACAGATTCTTCCATCTCAACCACTTCAGACTGGGGATCAAATAACTGAATGGTCCTCCATATCATGTAGCACCTAAGCATATATCCCAAGCACCTAAAAAGATCCAAATGGGTGCTGTATAAAACATAAAATTAACACAAGAAAACCCTCCCTGCAGACTTACAATCTCAATAAACCTATGCACAAGGAAAAGAAAATAGGGCATGGAAAAGACAAGGGAGGAAGAGAGGCACACCATTAAAACTTCTGTTACATATTTATTTATTAAATTTATATCCACCCTTCCTCCCAGTAGGAGCTCAGGGCGGCAAACAAAAACAGTAAAAACACTCTAAAATATCATAAAATACAGACTTTAAAATATATTAAAAAATAAAACATCTTAAAAAACAGTTTTTTAAAAAAGCTTTAAAAACACCTTAAAAAGCAATTCCAGCAGAGATGCAGACTGGGTTGAAGTCTTTACTTAAAGGCCTTGCACCAAAAAGACAATAGAAACAATGCCTATCTAATATCTAAGGAGAGGGAATTCCAAAGCGTAGGTGCCACAACACTAAAGGTCCGCTTCCTATGTTGTGCAGAACAGACCTCTTGAGAAGATGGTATCTACAGGAGGTCCTCACTTGCAGAACGCAGTGATCGCCTGGGTATACTGTATAAGGGGTAAGATTATTTTTCAGGTATCCTGTTC
Source organism: Rhineura floridana (assembly GCF_030035675.1). Classification (NCBI taxonomy): domain Eukaryota; kingdom Metazoa; phylum Chordata; class Lepidosauria; order Squamata; family Rhineuridae; genus Rhineura; species Rhineura floridana. The sequence goes on along the minus strand of NC_084482.1, from coordinate 86,648,427 downwards.
CCAAGCTGTATAAGGCTTTGTACACCAAAACCAGAACCATGGAAAACAGGAGTGTCTTGAGACCTTTCTTTAATAACAGAAATGGAAACTGGCCAACCAAGTTATTTTTCTGTGTGCAAGTTTTATTTTTATATGGAAGAGCATTCAACCATGTGAATTGTACTTACAGTCTGAAGCACTACTGCCCAGATACAAGCACATGAGAACAAACCCATCATCACACTTCTTAGAAGAGAGTCAGTTTCGAGAGCAGGGATAAGGAACATGTGGCCTTCCAGAGGTTGTTGTCTCCCATCAGCCCCAGCCAGCATGACCAAAGGTCAGGGATAATGGGAACTGTAGTCCAGCAACATCTTGGTGGTCTCAAGTTCCTTGTCCTGGTTCTAGAGCAAATATGGGGCATGATTTTTTAATAGAAATAGAACCATAGATGCAAGCTAAAAATAAGCATGGTGTTTTGAGTATACACCACTACGAGTAAAAAAATAGCCTGGACTTAAAATAAGAAACAGCTTTATTTACCTTTCACATGTCCTCCCAGATGGGGCCAAAGTCATTATGCCCATGATCAGAGCTGAACAGCTCCAGGGCAGGTGACTGCTTCATTTTCAGTCTGAAAGTGGCTCCAATACATTTCTAATTATGTTGTACAGACTTCATTCCTTAGTCAAAGCTCAAAAACATTTTTTAAAAAAAGACAAATTCATCTGGACTATGCAAGACAATAGACTAAAAAGACACAAATTAAAGTATATTTGCTATATATTTCTTCCTTCCTATATGTATCAATGCCTGAACACCTCTTTGCACTTATATAGTCATGCCATTTATTATTGATATTGCTATTGGAATATTTCTATATGCTCCTGCACTGCTATGCATTTACTAGAAATATTATTCTATCATTGTATTCACATTTATAATTGTATCTTTAATATATATATAAGACATAGTCTTAGTATAGAAAATGTCAGAAATATAGTGTTTGAGATAAAGCCAGGAATGTTTGTAACTTCCTCCATCTTGTTTGTAAAACAAAGCACACTGTCTCTTACATTGCTTGTATGCACTATGGAACCAGCTAGTTGCCCAAGGCCACCAATAACAGAGTGGTCTATGTTATGATAAAATGTAGTGGATGTGAAGTGTGAATGAATTTCTCTTTCTAGGGCTTATGGCTGAAACTGGAGGCTTGGAGGCGCTGAAGGCTATCAAGATGGCAACAACTGGAGAGTGTCTAGAATACATCTAACAAACAAATATTATAATTCTACTATAAATCTGAGTACCCTAAAAGAGATCCTGTGACCAGCACCCTTGATAGGTACCAAGCTGGTATGAGAAAGAGGAGAAGCAGTCCTCAGAACACAAATGTGCCAAGAGACTGACATCACTACAAGTGCCAGCCGACCAACTGATGGATGAGATACCGGGGCTCAGTGAAGATATCAAAAGAAAACCAAAACATTATCTGACTATAAAGACACCCCAGCTTCACCAGAAGATTTGAGAAGTTTTCTGCCATAGCCTACCACTCGAGACTCTGGTGAGCGCTGTGACGCCCTTCCCTGGCTCTCCCTGTCAGGTTCCTACCTGCTCGTGGCTACTGCCTCTCACTACGCACCACCAGGGACTCCACCAGTCCAGACTGTCCTTTTTTATGGTTTCTCTCTCCACTCTAGCACAGATCTCAATAGATCCCCCTGCTAGGCAGCACCACCAGTCACGTTCTACAACCAATGTTCCCAGAGACCTTGCCTGAGTCTCTCTATCCGGTTACATTCGTGACTGCGTGCCTATGCTGTTCCCAACCCCCTTGTATCAATGCAGATAACTCATTTATTTATTTATTTATTTATTTATTTTATTACATTTTTAGACCGCCCTATAGCAATAAGCTCCCAGGGCGGTGTACAGCATAATAAAACAGGTTAAAATACAAGTGGATGTAAATACAATACATGATAAAACATAATTAAAAATTTTCAATTTTAAATTCAAATTTTAAAATTTTTTAAATGCCTGGGCGAAGAGGTAGGTCTTTACCTGGCGCCGAAAAGATAACAAAGAAGGCGCCAGGCGTATCTCATCAGGGAGGGCATTCCATAGTTCGGGGGCCACCACTGAGAAGGCCCTAGCTCTAGTTATCATTCTCCGTGCCTCCCTATGCGTTGGGACACAGAGAAGGGCCTTCGACGTCGGGCGCAGCGACCGGGTAGGTACATAGCGGGAGAGGCGTTCCGCCAGGTATTGCAGTCCGATGCCGTTAAGGGCTTTATAGGTAAGAACCAACACTTTGAATCTGGCCCGGAAACATATTGGTAGCCAGTGCAGCTGGGCCAGGACAGGTGTTATATGATCAATTTTTTTGTCCCAGTAAGAACTCTGGCCGCAGCATTCTGCACCAGCTGAAGTTTCCGAACCGTCTTCAGAGGTAACCCTACGTAGAGTGCATTACAGTAGTCCAATCTAGAGGTTACCAGAGCATGGATAACTGTGGCAAGGTTCTCCCTATCCAGATAGGGTCGTAGTTGGGCTACCAGCCGAAGCTGGTAGAACGCATTCCGTACCACCGAGGCTACTTGAGCCTCCAGTGACAGGAGCGGATCTAATAAGACCCCCAAACTACGGACCTGCTCCTTTAGGGGGAGTGTAACCCCATCTAGGGCAGGTCGGACATCAACCATCTGGGCAGAGAGCCCCCCCACCAACAGCATCTCAGTCTTGTCAGGATTGAGTCTCAGTTTATTAGCTCTCATCCAGTCCATTATCGCGGCCAGGCAGTGGTTTAGTACATTAACAGCCTCACCTGAAGAAGATGAAAAGGAGAAGTAGAGCTGCGTATCATCAGCATATTGCTGGAAACGCACTCCAAATCTCCTAATGACCTCGCCCAGCGGCTTCATATAGATATTAAAGAGCATGGGGGACAGAACTGAACCCTGTGGGACCCCATATTGGAGTATCCAGGGACTCGAGTAATGCTCCCCAAGCACCAGCTTCTGGAGACGATTCTCGAGGTAGGAGCACAGCCACCGCCAAGCAGTGCCTCCAACTCCTAAGTCCGCAAGACGTCCCAGAAGGATACCATGGTCGATGGTATCAAAAGCCGCTGAGAGATCAAGGAGAACCAACAGAGTTACACTCCCTCTGTCTTTCTACCGACAGAGGTCATCATACAGAGCGACCAAGGCTGTTTCTGTACCAAACCCCGGCCGAAAGCCCGATTGAAATGGATCCAGATAATCAGTTTCATCCAAGAGAGCCTGGAGCTGGTGAGCGACCACACGCTCTAAAACCTTGCCCAGGAACGGAACATTTGCTACCGGTCTATAGTTGTCAAGATTTTCAGGGTCCAAGGAGGGTTTCTTTAGGAATGGTCTCACCACCGCCTGTTTCAGGCAGGGTGGTACCACTCCCTCTCGTAAAGAGGCATTGATCACCTCCTTGGCCCATCCGGCTGTTCCGTTCCTGCTAGCTTTTATTAGCCATGAGGGACAAGGATCCAGAGCAGAAGTGGTCACCCGCACCTGTCCAAGCACCTTGTCCATGTCCTCGAGCTGAACCAACTGAAATTCATCCAATAAAACAGGACAGGACTGTGCTCCGGACACCTCATTAGGCTCAACTGCTACAATATTGGAGTCAAGGTCCCAGCGGATGTTTGTGATCTTATCTTGGAAGTGTCTCGCAAACTCATTACAGCGGGCTATTGATGGTATTATTGCGTTCTGAGGACCAGAATGTAAAAGTCCCCGAACAACCTTATAAAGTTCCGCTGGGCGGTTAGAAGATGACTGAATGAAGGCAGCAAAGTACTGCTTCTTCGCTGTCCTCACCGCCTTCACATAGAGCTTGGTAGAGATCTTCACAAGTGTAAGACCACAGCCGTTGGGAGTTCGTCACTTGCATCTCGCACCAGGTCCCGGTCCCCACTGAGGATTAAGTCCAGGGTTGCCGTCCCTCTGGTCGGTTCCATGACCAACTGGTCTAGGGAATAGTCATTTAGAATATCTAGAAACTTTGCTTCTTTGTCATGACTGGAACACATATGCAGCCAGTCTATGTCCAGGTAGTTGAAGTCACCCATTACTACCACATTTCCTAGTTTGGATGCTTCCTCAATTTCATATCTCATCTCCAGGTCTCCCTGAGCATTTTGATCAGGGGGACGATAGATCGTTCCCAGTATTAAGTCCCTCCTGGGGCATGGTATCACCATGGGGCATGGTATCTTAGCACACTTAGCCGAGAAATTCACCACTATTCCTGGTGGCAAACTCTTTGCTGCGTTTATAGACCTTAAAGCTGCCTTTGATTTGGTCCCAAGAAACCTGCTACGGTCAAAACTACAGAGCAGCGGTATGGACAAGCGTCTTCTGTTTCTTATTCAATCACTGTATGACAGGACCTCCAGTCACGTTAGGTGTGGTGTGCAGGGACAAATTACCAACCCAATTATGGTCACTAGGGGGGTAAGACAAGGATGTTTCTCTTCAATTTATTTTTAAATGATTTGGCTCCTTCTCTTTAAAAAGTTGACTCTCATGCCCCTAAATTGAAATACCACTGCTTCTCTACGCCGATGATGCCGTGTTATTATCTCTGTCCAGAACAGGGTTAACCCGATTACTATCTGCTTTTGGAATATATTGTTTTAACAATTGGCTAACTATTAATTACAATAAATCTAAAGTTCTAGTGTTTTCTAAAGCCCGAAGACAATATAAATGGACTCTAAATGGCAATGCCATTGAGCAAGTCTTTTGCATGAAATATCTTGGAATCCAAATGCAAAGCTCTGGGCTTTGGTCCCAACAGCATAGGCAGGCAATCAATTTAGCGAGCCTTAGTCAACAGAAAATTTTAAGATTTTTCATTTTACAAGGTGGCCAATACATCCTTGCTGCTATCCAAATCTACAAAGCAAAGACTCTGGCCCAGCTCACATACGATGTCCCAATCTGGATCTTGGGCTTTAACTCCCATTTGGAAAGAATCCAATCAAAGTTCCTTATGAAATTACTGGGTTACCCTGCTGTGTGAGTAACGCTGCTGTCTACTTAGAAGTAGGCATCTGCTTGGTGGCTTGCAAAGCTTGGACCGATGCCTTGAAGTGGTGGTTGTGATTACATTTCCCAGCATCTCCTGGCAGCTATCTTTCCCTATTGCGCTCAGATACCTTCGAGAGCCGCTGGAAGCATGCGGTGGCGAAGAAAATAAACACCTTGGGTTTTTCCCTTGAAGTGCTGGGAAATTATGGGCTCGAGAAGGCTCAGTTTTTGGTCGTACAAAGATTAATTGATATAGATTTGCAGTACTTAAGAAATGCCGCTAACAAACTCTGCTCCCCATTAACCTATAGGAACGTCAGCAATTATGGAATCACTGTAGCCCCCTATATGTTCCCACTGACCATTCAGAAATATAGGAGAGCATTTACTCTTGCTCGATTTAATGTGCTCCCTTTGGCACTGTTGGAGGGCCTTTTCAACAAGATTCCAGTTAGTGAACGGTTATACCTCTGTGGAGATGGTGCAGTGGAGTCTGTAGAACATGTTCTTCTATCCTGTGAGCTATATAAAGAATACAGGAGAAGGCTAATTTCCCCTTTGATAACAGCTTTTGTTGGGCTGGTGACCAGTAGGCATTACTGTCTCTAGTAGTTTTCCATGAAGCCTGCAAGTTTGAAGACGTAACTGTGGTTAAGGGGGAGTTATGTCTTCGCCCTGTCTGGGAACGGACTGCCAGGGCTGTTGCTATGGTAGCCATCTGATAGCGACTGGGAAAGTTCTAAAAGAGTCTGTGTGTTGTCTTCTTCTGAATTATGCCTCTGAGCTGAGAGGCTGTCTTTTGTGTTTATCTATGGAGAGAGATGTACCAGAAGGGGGGTGACTGAAGAATCTCTACATGTATTTACTCTTAAGCCTCTGGCCTTAATGTCTTTAAATAAAGACTCTTAACATGCTCTGAAGAAGTTTCTTGCTCAACTTAACTCCAACGTAATGTGTTCTGTTTCACACAACAACGCACACACACCAACAGCTTTGTCTAAGGATAATTCCGCCAATCTGGTGTCGACCTGTCTTGGTGATGTGTCATCTTATATCTCTGCTAATGTTGCAAAGTTTCTCCTTATTTCAATGCAAATTAGGAAAAAATGTTGCCAACCTGATCTTTAAAGAATTGGGCTGTTGGAACTATGGTAGCTCTGTATCCTAAATATCCAAATCCTCCATCCTGTATGTTTGCCTTTTTATGTCTCTCTTTTTTAAATATCTGGTCTGCAGCCGTAATAATAAAATTCATTCATTCAGATGCTGATTTAATAATGGTTTTGTTCTTCCTAGCCCCTGGTTTTATCTGACTTGCATATTTTGCTTTTACTGTCCTTTTTCATAAGCATGTTTTATAATGTAGCTTTACTTGATTGTTTCAATATTTTGATTTGTGAACCACCCTAGGAACTTTGCTGGGTTGAAGAGCAAGATATTAAGTAAATAAACAAATAAGCAAGCCCCTGAATAGCATTTAAAATGCTTCTGTGCATATGTAAGGGCTTGACCTCTTTCCTTAACTCTTAGGGCACTTCCAGACAGTTGCTATTTTCAAGTGGGATTCAACTACATACCAGCAAATTCAGGTTGACGATGAAAATGTCGACCCAGTGTGCGGCAGCTGTGAAAAAGGCAAATTCCATGCTAGCGATAATTAGAAAAGGTATTGAAAATAAAACAGCCGATATCATAATGCCGTTGTATAAATCTATGGTGCGGCCGCATTTGGAATACTGTGTACAGTTCTGGTCGCCTCATCTCAAAAAGGATATTATAGAGTTGGAAAAGGTTCAGAAGAGGGCAACCAGAATGCTCAAGGGGATGGAGCGACTCCCTTACGAGGAAAGGTTGCAGCATTTGGGGCTTTTTAGTTTAGAGAAAAGGCGGGTCAGAGGAGACATGATAGAAGTGTATAAAATTATGCATGGCATTGAGAAAGTGGATAGAGAAAAGTTCTTCTCCCTCTCTCATAATACTAGAACTCGTGGACATTCAAAGAAGCTGAATGTTGGAAGATTCAGGACAGACAAAAGGAAGTACTTCTTTACTCAGCGCATAGTTAAACTATGGAATTTGCTCCCACAAGATGCAGTAATGGCCACCAGCTTGGATGGCTTTAAAAGAAGATTAGACAAATTCATGGAGGACAGGGCTATCAATGGCTACTAGCCGTGATGGCTGTGCTGTGCCACCCTAGTCAGAGGCAGCATGTTTCTGAAAACCAGTTGCTGGAAGCCTCAGGAGGGGAGAGTGTTCTTGCACTCGGGTCCTGCTTGTGGGCTTCCCCCAGGCACCTGGTTGGCCACTGTGAGAACAGGATGCTGGACTAGATGGGCCACTGGCCTGATCCAGCAGGCTCTTCTTATGTTCTTATAGTTGACTGGGAGGCTTTGTGCAACAAACCTACTTCCCCAAAAGTTCTGATTTTTTTGTGATAAGAAAAGTGATGGGACAATTAACTGGAAAGTGTGGGATAACACTGACTTGACACAACATCACCTAACCACCCCAGGATGAATGCTCAATAAACAGGTCACCTGGAAGCACTCTTAATGAGTTTGTATTAGAAGGTGCTTCCAAATTCCCTACAGTTTGGGACCAGAATGTCAGTGGAAAGGGGGGGGGGTTAATATGCTTTTGATGGTGAAGGGCTCAAATACTCTGCTTCATACAAACAAGTTCCAACTGTGCAGCCCAATGCACACTTACCTGAGAGAACGTCCCACTGAACTCAGTAGGACTTACTTCCAAGTAGACATGAGTAGGGTTGGGCTACACGATATAAACACAGAGAATATGTGAGAAATAAATACTGTAATAGCACCTCTCAAGAAGTGGCATTTTCAAGTTGTGTTTAATCATAGACATTGATCTTCTGACACTTTAGAGTCTTCATTATTTTTATGACACCTGAATAGCTTTTGTAACTCATTGTCTAGCCCACTTAGAATGCTTAGCTAAAACAACCCTGATTTACTTCAGGACTGGAATTTGTGCCAGGGGAGCGCTCAAAGTATTGAGCTGTTTGGGTATTATGGAGCATGCAGCAGAATGAGTGCCCTTGTTTGCAATTGAGGACTCCATGTATTATGCCGCCAAGTAGCCTTACATTTCTGCCTTTACACTTAATCAGTACAATTGACATAGGCAAAATCACTTCTCTCGCACACAAAATGTCTTTCCAGAATAAGTACCTTGAAAAGAAAGGCTTAACATAAACTAATGTGGTTGGGAGATAAACTGCTCACTACCTGAAGGTAATAATGATGTTGACATTTGTAATCCCAAAAGGCTTTAGAGGCTTTGCAAGCTCTTACCCTAAAGCATGCTAGTTAGCATTATTTTATCCTTTGGCTTGTGTAGGATTGTTTGCTTGGGGGTATCTTGGCACTATTCCAACTTCGTCACTAGTTTTATCATTTTCAGGTTTTACTGACGGTTCAGTTAGATCTGACTTTCTTCCCTTCAGTTTTGCCTTCTGGGCTGAGACTGTTCTGTCTGTGTACATTAGAGAGAGAATATACACACAGTATTTGTATTATCAGTGAAAGATAATTCACAGACAGTCAAACAGTCTTCATGCAGGAAAAAAGTGAATATAAGTGCTACTGAAATTTATCAAGAGTAAAATTTGTGTCTCATATTGTAGATCTGGAAATATATATTCTTCCAAACATTCTGGTTATCTCACTAAAATCCACCTTGCTTCCTTCAAATCTGTTCTACATTCATTAAGAAAGAAATGAGGGGGTCTTCAATGATTTTGCACTTATAATTATTTATTTATTTATTTATTTATTTATTTATTTATTCATTTAGTATATTTGTATGCTGCTTTTCATCACCAGGTAACCTCAAAGTGGCTTCCATTGCAAGAACAAAATAATATGATAAAAACAATTCAGAAATTATAAAAACTATAACGGTATCAATAAATAATACCACAAAATATCATAAAACAGGCTGAAATATCAAATCAATCTAGTCTGCAAAATCTAGAGAGATATATATGGAGAGAGAGAGAGAGAGAGAGAGAGAACAAATATACAACAGAGTCCCATCACTGCATAACAGTCCATATCCTTCAAAGAAGGCTGTAACAGATTCCTTGGTAGCAGTGTCTTCTCCCGGTGTCTAGATAGGCTTGCTTCCATCTCCATGTCCTGTTCCTTTGCAACCAGAACATCACAGGGAAATACAGCTGGTGCGTGGCTACTGTAGGTGCAGGGAGGGTTAAGCTCATACACATTCCACTTCTTCTCTCAAAGCTGACCTGCTGGTGTTTTTACACCATGCTGACTTCCCTGCCACTCTGCTCCTCTCTCTTGATCAGCAGCAGAGACTCAGCTGCTGGGAGGTCAGGTAAGCGCTGGGTTCAGCTGCTCTTGACAAAGACAAAGAGACTACACTTCTCCCAAGTTTCTGTTGAGTTGAGTTGTTTTGCCTTCTCCCGTTCGACTGCTTTGGTTTTTCCAGGTTTGGAGTGCGGCTGATTATAAAATAACCTGTAGAGATCTCTGTTGTACAGCTACATGAGAGATCTCTGTTGTACAGCTACATTTCCACATTTGCAATAAGCATTAGGTATTACAAATGGGCCCTGCAACAAAATGTTTTATTCTTTTGAATCTTTACCCTCTTACCAGAATGCTGCTGTTCATGGTTCTGGTGAGCAGTGCTCTCCTCCAAGATGTCCTCCTCCAGGATCATCAGACAAAGCCACTTTCATTTATGTTAATTGTTATCCTGAGTCATGTTCTCATTTGACTACAATCCTTTAGTAAATCTTCAATAAGAGATGGAATTGGGTTGACAGAATACCTGTGTATTTCCACTTTTTTATTACAAGTGTCGGAAACCTTTTTGTTCAAAATTTTGTAGCAGATTTTGGCCTAGTACAATTAAATGTGAGTACAGGACAATACAGTCCAAACCTTTAAAAACCACAGATAATCTCTGTCCCATTGCTAAGTGTGCTTAAGGCCACTGGACTGGGCCACTGGACTGGTAAACCTCTGGGAAAAAATTCTGCTTTCTGTCACTTCTCAAAAACTAGAGGGTGTGGAAGGTTGCCTTCTCCTGTGGAAACTTGTTTTGGGTTCTTTCAAAATTCTGCAAATATTTCACCTAAAATATTTCAAATTCACTTTGAATTTAACTTTTAACGAAATCCAGTGACAAACACACCTAGCAAACAAACAAGCAAATCCATTCCTGGTGTTTTGCTTACATCACTTCCCCCCCCAAATAATTCAATTGGACTTGAATTATCCAAGAGATATAATGGCAAGAAGGGTGCACTTATCTTTCTTGGCTGTTATCTTCCTTAGCATTTTATATTATTAAAATAGGCACTGAAATATATATTTTCAGATGAAATACATGTTTAAATATGTATGTGTGTATATATATATATATATATGGACAGTTTTTTAAAACTCCGTTTAATGCAGGAATGGAGCAGAACTAAGAGCATATATGTATTTGTAGTGTTATAGGATTGTGGGGATGGTTTGGATGATATCTGTGAGGCCCCTCCCAGCCTATAACCCTGTATCTGGAAGTTATGATCTGCAGTAGAAGTAACTTGTTGTAAAGACCAAGCCAGTGTCTTTGTTTGGTTAATGGGTCTGCCAAGTGCCCCTATTAATGTGTTAGGATTTGGATTAGAGAATATGTGTTGCTATAGGAACTAGGGTAGCCCTCTTCCCCTCACCTGGCTGGGGCAGGAGATAGATTTTGAGTGAGTCTGAGGTGAGCTGGAAGCTGGAAAGGCACAGAGAGGCTTGCCTTGCTCTGTGGGCTGAACCCCAAGCCATGGCTTTGGAGAGTCCCCTAGAACTCTAATGGGGAAGCAAGATCAGTTGGAGTGTTAATTCTGTAAGCTCTTACATCTTTAGGTTGTATATATTTGTAAATAATTCATAAAGACACAGAAGTCTCTGCTGACCTTCATGTCAAGGAAACCAAACCCTGGGTAAGCGAAGGAACCCCTGGAAGTCTCACAGCACTCAAAGACTGGGGTGCACACAACAGTATATATGTAACTACCCCACCCATGCACAAGGAGAGGTATCAGTACTCAGGATAACTCTGAGGATTGCAGAAATATAAAGAAATCATGAGGGGGGAAACCCCAAGGCTTATAATTTATCTGACTCACTGGGCTCCTTTGGGAGGAAGGGTAGGACAGAAATGTAGGATGGTATTCAAAGCTAGCTGTACTCAGAGCAGACCCATTGACATTAATAGACACAGGTTCATTAATTCCAATGGATCTACTCTGAGTAAGACTTAGTTGAATATAACTCTTAATAAATACATAAGGAAGACATCCTCCCAACAGCCCAATGAGGATTCAGCTCTCTGACTGTTGAGGGGGAAAACTGAAAATCTGGTAGGAATGTAGCAAATATATCCACTTCTGCACCCATTTTTGCACGTATTTGGATTGGTTCTGGAGACAGTGGACCAGGCCCCATAGTTGATTTTCCTTACCTGATTGCAGCTCAGTTATATTGGGAATAGGAGGCATCTTTCCATTTTTGTGATGTCCTTCAGAAACAGACCAGATTTGCAAACCAGACTGGGACATCATTACTCCCCATTTCTCTTTCTTGAACTATTACACCTGCATCTCCTGTTATACAAAGAAAACCTTGAATTGGCTAGACTCAATCAACCCACATTTGTAGATTAGCTAAATAAGTTGTGTTCACAGCAAACGTTATTTTTAACATTGATACATTTACTATGCACAGATGTGAACCAGACACATTCTCATATTAATACAATCTAGGTTGTGATAATAAAATACCAATTGTTTGTATTTGATGTATTTCTATTAGAGGTGCTTACGATTATTTCTCTTTGATGATTGTAGTTACGTAATCAAAATTGTTGCAGAAGTTGCAATGAATGTTTAATCAAAATTGTTGCTAAAGTTGCAATGTGTTACTTTGGTATGTGAATTATCAAAGTATTTTATGTTGTTGGACATTATAGAAGGTAGTTTTGTCTTTCTTTTATAATTGAGAAAGTTAGCAGTTTAGGAATGCATCATAAATTTATCTTCTTCAAAGGAAAGATTTAGTATAAATATCCCTTCCTTTGAGCATCTGTCCCTCTTCTTTTTGAGATGCACTTACCACCTTGCTTGTGTCCCAGACAGCCTTGTTGAGTCAGGTAATTATGATTTAATAGGGGTTCTCAGCTCTGTATCAATTGTTTAGAATTGTAATAATAGCAATTACACGAAATGCTTCTGCGTTATTGACTTTTTTCATCTTTTTTATTTTTTGTAATGTTAAATTAAGTTCTCTTAAATAAAGGAAATGTATTTATCAAACATCAGCCTAAGACTCATCCCTGAACCTTAAATTTCTGTGTGCTAATATGAGGGGAGGTTAACTCCATAATATGGCATCTGTTGCAGAGGGAGCTAGGGTGTAGCTTAACTGTCAGACTCAGTGTCTGCTATATGGAAATCACACTTAGAGTTTCACTCTGCACACAGCAAATTTGCCATAGGGGGAGAAATGGAGTGGAATGTTCTGGAAAAGGAGAACGTATGAAGAGATGCATAAATATATAAAGGATTGAAGCAGTTTAATGATCTTTGATATCAATATATCACCTTGCAAAATTTATTTATTTATTATTTATGTCATTTCTATACCGCTTTATATAATTTGGGGGGCAAATCTCAAAGTGGTTTACAACCTAGATTAAAACATTGAACAAAACATCGAAAAAAAATCACAAAATATTAAAAGAAAACATTACAAATTCAAGCCAAATATAAAAAACACATTCAAACCAGCATAATTAGCAGAAAAATAAAAGTATCCTCTTAAACATAAACATTATGAGTTAAGAATCAAATCCAAAATACAAACTCCCAAAACAGCATCATTAGTTAATTAATTAAAAAGAACTATACTAGGAGCTACACACACACCCCAATAATACCTCCCAAATATGTCCTTAACAGTCCTCCATGCGGGGGGGGGGGGGCTGGCAGCTCCCTCTCTGGGATCTGTGGCAGGTTTGGGAGTCAATGCTGCTGTGTATCACAGAACAGGAGTGCTATCCTCCCACCCTAAAGAGGGACCCTCTGGCGCTGGCCCTGGCTGTTTTTATTTTAAGTCATATTGAAGCGTTGTCACAGTGGAAAGGAAGCTAATCAACCAAAGATATTAGTGGCTGCTCAGTCTGTAACCAGAGTTGTGGACTGTAATAAATAAACTCAGGTCACCACATTCCAAATTACAACCAGTGCTTATGTTAAAGAGGAGTTAGCTTTAGAGACAACCCCTGCTGAGAATTATTTCATAGGCCATTCCTGCCTCCATTTATTCAGAAATGTAAATCCCAGTGCTAATTTAGTTTTTGCATGCTGATTTATTTTCATGACATTTTGAGAAAACAGTACCATAAAACAAATAGAAGGAGATGTACAAGTGACTGAGTGGGATTATCAGTATGCCAAGAGAGGAAGAGAAATGGTTACGGGATGCAACCGATAACAGCCACACAGAGATCTTTTTGGAAGGAAAAGTAATGTAAAATGCAGTGGCAAGACTGCTCACTGGGGCAGGGTATCACCAACATGTCACCCCACTGCTGAAAGAAATGCACTGGCTGCCCATTAGTTACTAGGCCAAGTTCAAGGTACTAGTTTTGGTGTACAAAGCCCCATACAGCCTGGGACCAGGATACCTGAAAGACCGTCTTATCCCTTATATGCCCAATCGATCACTGCATTCTGCAGGTGAGGGCCTCCTGCAGATACCATCTTATCAGAAGGTCCATTCCGCACAGCATAGGAAACGGACCTTTAGTGTGAATTCCCTTTGGAATTCCCTCCCCTTATATATTAGGCACCATCTCAGTTATCTTTTTGGCGCCTACTGAAGACCTTCCTCTTTCAACAAGCCTTTTAAGTAGAGACCTTTTCCAGTCTGTGTCTGTGTTGCAATTGCTTTTTAATACATTTTAAACCTTCTTTTTTAAAAAATATGTTTATAAACCTTTTTTAAAAAAATATGTTTAAAGCTTTTTTAAAAAATGTTTTTATAGATGTTTTGTTTTAATGTATTTTAGGGTCTGTTTTTATGATGTTTTAAAGTGTTTTTAGTGCTTTTGTTGCCACCCTGGGCTCCTACCAGGAGGAAGGGTGGGATATCAATCAATCAATCAATCAGTATAATTAGACCTCTTAAAAATGTACCTTTCAGGGCACAAAAAGTGTGATACTAGCAATGCTTTTATGTTTGGTGTGACACGAGCTATCATTAGAGCAGAAGAGCCTGCTGAACAGACCATCTAATCCAGCTTCCTGTTCTTCCTATAGGCATATGGCCAACCAGATGCTTATGGGAAGCCTACAAGCAGGACCTGAGCGCAAGAGCACTCCCCCCCGTGCTTTCCGGCAACTGGTATTCAGAAGCATACTACCTCTGACCATGGAGGCAGAGCATAGCCATCATGGATAGTAACCATTGATAGCCTTATCCTCCATGTATTTGTCTAATCCATTTTTAAAGCCATCCAAGATAGTGGCCATGACTGCCTCCTATGGGAGTGCAATGCATGAAGTAGTACTTATGAATGAACTAGGGTTGCCAGGTTCATGGCCTGAGACTGATCCTGTATCTTTAGGAGAAGAGAAAGTCAGCCAAGTGCAGGTGTTCTTGCAACCCTGTAATGAGAAAAACCACAAGGTGGAATTCTACCTTCTCCCTGCACAACTTTTAAAGATACAGAAGACCTCTTGGTTGCCAGGCCCGGCCTCCAAAAGGTCTTCTGTATCTTTAAAAGTTGTGGAGGGGGGAGGGAGAATTCCACCTTGTGGTTTTTCTCATTACAGTGTTGCAAGAACACCTGCACTTGGCTGACTTTCTCTTCTCCTAAAGATACAGGATCAGTCTCAGGCCATGAACCTGGCAACCCTAGGAACCATAACAAATCAAACTGGAAATAATCACCTCGAATCATGTAAAATATAATGCTTTTTACAACAAAGCAGCTTTATGTGTTTAGCTGCAAATCATCAAGAGGTGAGCAAGCCAGTGGGGAGACTGAAGTGATAAATATGCATATATGAACCAACCTTAAGAGAGCCCTTTGTATATATTTACAGAAGTGCTTCACCTTTAATCACCCACCCTGTCAATGTAAATATTACTTTAAATAACTAATTTTGACTATGTAAGGTGTCTCAGAAGCACCTCAGGGGTACAAATTAGCTTGAAGGCACCTCAGGGGTACAAATTAGTGCACTGTACACTAATAATTCAGATATAGGAAGAAGACTTTTTCAGGCAGAGAACACACAGAGGAAGGTGATAGGTGACAGGATTGTGCTATGAAGCCCTGCATCCTGCTACCATAGCCCAGCCATACTTCCCTGCCAACTGTACATTCAATGGCCATATGAAAGGACTCCATCCCCATAAAGATACATACAATTCTTCCATGTGAGGCAGAATCCTGATTGGCACAGGATCCCCATTTACATAATTAGAGCTGGTCTATACACATAGGACTCTTTCTCACTGCAGCCAAACATGTGACTGGCAGGGGACATGGCCAGCAATTGAGAAAGAAAAAAGAACAGCCAGCCAGCATTTACTCAAGAATATCAATAAGGATCTTTTAAAGAAGATGGACTTTACACATTATTTTATGTGCTTAACTCAGTAGGGTCACAGAATATATCCTTACTGGTATCAATACCTTAATGATTCAAGGTCAAGAGATATAAACAAATTTAGGCAATTATTTGATCATTATGCTTATGTTGTATGTGGGAAGGGTATGTATTATTTATTATTAAGGAATGATCAATTTAGTGTATTATCTTTGTCATTTGTATGATTTTTTAATCATTTTAAGTTTTGTATAAATAATAAATAAATAAATACAGCAAGCAAAGGTTTCTTTTTCCATAGTGTTGATGAAATAACCAGCAGGGCAATAGAGAAATAAATCTTTAACCATTATTGCATTGGGTTTTTTTATTAACTGAATAGTAATCCAGGAGAATAGCAGCATTTCAGTTTGTATGGACGTAACTGTTTAGTACACCATCATTGCTTACAGCCTACTTTTTTGAACATAAAATCCAAGAGCCACGAAGCCCCTGTATGCACTGGCCATAAACAAAATGCATGAAACACACCCACCCATCAAAAAATGATTAAAATTTCTCTGTTTAAGTATGGAGTGTTGAGGAACAAACTGAACAGACCCCTGCAGAAGCTGCCTTCTCCTAGTGAAAATATTGCAAAGTACTCCAGTAACAAGAATGGCAATAACCAGCTGCTAAGATAGGCACTCATTCACACCTTTAACAAAAACCCTGCAATTTTTCATATATATCAATGTGTATTTACTGTATGTCAAATAAAAGATTACTTTTCCTGATATCTCTTGTAGATGGTAACTGTGCTGTACTTTGTATTATTCTTTAGTTCCCTGCACTTAGGATTATCCGTCAGAGAACTGTCTACATATTGGGAAGAAACCTATTGTTGAAAGAGTATCTGGTGATGGCGATGAAATTGCTCAGTGGAATGTGTAGATGGCTGATTTTTTTGCATTGTCTGCAAGCAGCACTGTGATGTTATCATGTTGAGCATCTGTGATCTGATGGTCTATTTATTTTTAGTGTCTGATGTAGTTCGTAACTCTTGGTACAACAACTTAGGAAAATAAAGGAGACATGCCAATGGGTTTTCTGGGCCAAAGAACGGAAACCAAATCTGGGTATTCTTCTAGGGTAGGGGTAGCCAACATCAGGCCCTCCAGATGTTGTGGACTGCAACTTCTATCGTATTTCAAGAATGTTTTTGGCTGTGCTATCTGGGGATGATGGGAGTTATAGTCCAAAACATCTGGAAAACACCAGCTACCCTTGTTCCGTTGGGGGGGGTATTAGGATTTGTTTACAAAGCCTTATTTTTAATTCCACCGCACTAAAAATAAAACTCACAAATTGGCTAACTACCAATAAAAAATGTAACATAACCAATTAAAAATTTAATAATTTTATATTTTTGGTCAAGGAGTTGGGGCATAGAAATCAATAAGGACATCCATAGTACATTTACCATTTATTAAATGACTGGGGAATCAGAACCCAGCTTAATGCCAGCAATCCATGGCCCATTCCCAAAATGTCATG
The DNA here is from genome assembly GCF_030035675.1 of Rhineura floridana. NCBI lineage: Eukaryota > Metazoa > Chordata > Lepidosauria > Squamata > Rhineuridae > Rhineura > Rhineura floridana. The sequence goes on along the minus strand of NC_084482.1, from coordinate 86,631,180 downwards.
TCTGCTAACATAAATGCATGTTACCTCAAAGTTCAAAGCTGTGCCATGGTAATTCATATCTTACTGGGCTGCAGTACTCAAGTAGGAAGACCCTACTTATGCAGAATAAGTTGTAAGACTGTAGCATCTCGGGCTTGGCCTTATAGTTTGTTGTAGAAAGGAAGATATAATATAAGCCAGTATTCTGGGACATTTAGAGCAGGGGGGAGTAGACATAAACTTGTAAAATCTACTTTATTATTATTTTCACTAAGGTCAAGGTCCACCAACTGAAGCAAAGTGAAGCAGTAGTGTCACAGTGCGGTGGAACAATGTACCTCTGAGCGTATGTTTAGGCTCCAAATTTGCTTTCAGCTGCAGAGCTGAGAATAGGTATGTAGCATATTTCATATGCACTCAATCCCAGGTTGCTCCATTCTGTTTTTTGAGGATTTTTAAAAATCCACCCCTCCAAAAAAAATTTCACATTTAAATGTACATATTTTATATGCATTTTATATGAATTTGTATACAGTCTTCCCTAAAATATGAATTTTGCCTCCTTTCTGTGCACTTTTCCCTTATGCACTTTTGTACACATTTCCTCTGCAAAATATGCCTCTTGTGCAAATTTTTAACCTGCAATTTTTTGCTGCATTACAAAATTCAGAGAAGTCTGCAATCCCATGATAGCTTTGTTCCAATCCGTATATAAGTCTGTAGCCAGTGAATGATGATGGTTCACTTCAATATGTGGAGGAAATGAATTTTCTGCTCAATCCTTTCACTCACAACGCAATCCACTTTGTGTTTCCCCCTAAACTTTCAGCAGCCTAATTTAGGGAGAGGATCCTTGTTCTCCCCATGACAAAACAATTGGGTGTCAAACTCTTGCTGATCACCTGAGATCTCCCTTCTGCCATCCCATATTCAGAGCTTCTCCAATGCTTTCTTACCACATGAAGATAGGTAGCTAGTAGGGATGGGAGAGACATATGATTAGGTCTGCATTTAAAGCTGAATTTATCAAATTCATGATTTTTGAAATAATATGAGAACTGAAACATAGCCATCCTTCAAACTTTGCAGTTATCTGAATTTTGTGATGCAGTTCTCCAACCAATCAATGTTTACAGAAATGCATTATATTATGAGAAATTGCTTGCAAAAATATGTTAGTCAAAAACTGCATAAAAAAATGCATTTAGCAGGAGAAATTTGCCCTAAAATGATGAAGAATTTTCAGGAGGATTTTTTTCCCAGATAAATCACAAATTGCTGCAGAAATGTGGGGAAGTGAATTTAAGATTGGAATAATTAGAGAATAAGGCGGCCGAAATCAACCGATCACTATAGTAACAAGAATTGGGATGGGGAGATTTTGGGGATGAATTGGGATGGGGAGATTTTTATAGCACAACAGCACTGAAACCATGGCAGCCACATGCAGAACCACAACTAATGATACCCAAGAGAAACGGAAGAATAAGAATGGTGTGATCAGCAAAGAGTAACTCTACACAACTATGGTTAAGCTTAAGAAGAGCCATGTCACTTTTGCTTCTCTCCAAAGGATGTCTCTCGCCCAGAATGGAAGCTGTCTAGATGAATACACTAGCTTCTGCCATCGCATAAATCTTTCCCCTATAATCCAGGCACTCAACAATCATTGGACATTTGTTCAGAATTCAGCTCTTACCAAGAAAGTGTACAACATGTTTTCTTTGCAAGTTTCTTCCCTACATAACTTGGCTGCCATCCATCCATAAAACACCCAGAGAAAAAGTCCTCCCAGCTAGCCCGAACTGTAGCTGACAATTTTGTAATTCAGGTCAGGAGGACACCACCACATATGTGCAGCCTTTTGACCTCAGTACATAATATAATGTAATTCTTAAGGAGATAGACTAGTTGGTTGGTGTTCCTCCAGTCCAAACAATGGAAAATTCATGTCTCAAAAAAATGAAAACCCACACACAGACACCAGCCTGAGTTTTACAGCCGTCATCTGTAGAAGGCTGAATAATGCCCTAGTGGTGTGCCTTGACTCGCATTATATCAATCCTAATCACGTACACATTTATCAGTGGGAGATTAAAAGCAGCAGGAGAAGCCAAGCGCCATTCATGCTCTCAAGAAAGAGTCAAGAAGGAAACAAATATATTCTGAAGGTAGAACTCTGCAATCTACACATTAAATTCAGCCCTAACTAATATGCTTGCAGTAATGAATCATTGCCAATATTTTAAGAACAATAATTGGATAATTGGTTAGTGGCCTGCTTTGGATGGGGTTGTACTTCTTCTGAAAGAGCAGGTCCATAGTCTGGGGTGCCCCTGGATCCATCTTTGTCACTAGAGGCCCAGGTGACCTCAGTGGCTAGGAGTGCCTTTTACCAGCTTCGGCTGGTAAGACAGCTGTGGCCATTTCTGGAATGGGATAGCCTGACCACTGTTGTCCTTGCACTGGTAACCTCCAGGCTGGATTACTGTAATGTGCTCTATGTGGGGTGCCCTTGAGGTTGGTCCGGAAGCTACAACTGGTGCAAAATGCAGTGGCAAGACTACTCACTGGGGCAGGGTATTGCCAACATGTCACCCCGCGGCTGAAAGAACTGCACTGGCTGCCCATTTGCTACCGGGCCAAGTTCAAGGTTCTAGTTTTGGTGTACAAAGCCCAATACAGCTCAGGACCAGGATACCTGAAAGACCGTCTTACCCCTTATATACCCAGTCGATCAATGCGCTCTGCAGATGAGGGCCTCCTGCAGGTACCATCTTATCAGGAGGTTCATTCTTCACAACATAGGAAACAGACCTTTAGTGTGGTGCCACCTACCCTATGGAATTCCCTCCCCCTTAAAGATTAGACAGGTGCCATCTCTGTTATCTTTTCGGCGCCTATTGAACACCTTCCTCTTTCAACAAGCCTTTTAAGTTGAGACTTATCCCAGTCTGCGTCTGTGTTGGAATTGCTTTTTAATATTTTTTTTGAAAATAAACCAATGTTTTTTTAACCCTTTTTGAAAGATGCTTTTAAAGCTTTTTTAAAAAAATGTTTTTAAAGTTGTTTTCTGTTGGTGTATTTTAAGACCAGTTTTTATGATGTTTTTACGTGTTTTTAGCGCTTTTGTTTGCCGCCCTGGGCTCCTGCTGGGAGGAAGGGCGGGATATAAATCAAATAATAAATAAATAAACAACCCAGAGTAACTTTTCTCTTTAGCTCTCTGATAAACTCTGTGTCCTCAGGCTGTGCATGCTTCAGATAGGATGGAAAATATATCTTTTATTTCCACACACACCCTCTGCAAACATTTTAGCCAGTCAGATATTAGTGGGCCATCCTTTAACAAGCACCTCATCTACAACTGCAGGGCTGGACGGAGGAAAATTGGGTTGCAAATAGATGAGCTAATACTGTCCTGTTTCCCTCTCACTGGTGTTTAATACTTAACATAGCGAGGGGGTTTGAAAGTGCTGAAGAAGCTGAGAGCAATGCTGTCAGGAGTCTAGACGAAGAGGCTAGAATCCTAGCAGGGGCACCCAAGGCAGAATGGTCAAAGTTGAGACACCAGACTAAGATGCGCCCAAACTCAGAGGAAGGCAATGGTAAACCACCTCTGAATATCTCTTACCACGAAAACCCTATGAACAGAGTATCCAAAATGCAACACATGATAGTGCTGGAAGATGAGACCCCCAGGTCAGAAGGCACTCACGGAGCTACTGGGGAAGAACAAAGGACAAATACGAGTAGTGCTGGGACTAATGATGCAGCTGGATCAAAGCTGAAAGGAAGCCCAGAGGCTGATGTGCACAGATGCGAAAGGAGAGTCCAGAGTTGTATGACGTACACAATAGAAACATGGAATGTGAGAAGCATGAACCAGGGAAACTTAGAAATTGCCAAGAAAGAAATGGAACGCATCAACATTGCAATACTTGCTGTGAGTGAATTAAATGGATGGGAATAGGACATTTTCAATCAGGCAACTACAAAATACTTTATGCAGGAAATGAGAAATTGAGAAGAAACAGGGTTGCTTTAATAGTGAGAAGTGATGTAGCAAAAGCAATTATGAGCTATAACACAAGGTCTGAGTTACTTATATCAATGAGATTAAATGGGAAACCAATTAACATAACCATCATGCAAGTCTACGCTCCAATGGCAAACACAGAAGAAGAGGAATTGGAGAGAATTTATGCAGATGTACAGGAAGAAATTGATCACACACCAAAACAAGATGTGCTGATAATCATGGGGGACTGGAATGCAAAAGTAGGGAACAGAGAAGAACTAGGAATTGTGGGGAAATGGGGCTTAGGAGACAGAAATGAAGCAGGAGAAAGACTTATTGAATTCTGTGAAGCCAATAATTTGTTTCTCGCAAACACATTTTTTGAGCAACTGAAAAGATGACTGTACATGTAGACATCAACAAATGGTCTATATAGGAATCAAATTGATTATATAATTGGAAGCAGAAGATGGAGAAGTTCCATACTCTCTGTGAAAACAAGACCAGGAGCAGACTGTGGTACAGATCATGAACTGGTCATATCGAAAATAAGAGTAAAGCTAAAGAAGAACAACAAAGCACTCATAATGCCAAAATACAATTTAAATAACATCCCAGAAGAATATAAAGATCAAATAAGGAACAGGTTTGAGGCTTTAAACTTAATTGAGAGAGATCCAGAAAAACTATGGAGTGAAGTCAGACACATTATCAGGGGAGAATGCAAAAAGACAATGGCTCTAGTTAAAAAGACAGAAAGACCTCAATGGATGACTGATGAAACTCTTAAAATGGTTAAAGAGAGAAGGAAAGCAAAAGCAGAAGCAGACAGGAACACGGTCAGAACCCTAAATGCAACAATACAGTGACTAATACATAGGGACAAAGAGAACTATTACAATAGTTATTGTATGGAAATAGAAGAGGACAACAAAAAGGGTAGAACAAGAGCCCTATTCCAAGAGATTAGAAAATTAAAGGGAAATTTAAACAAAGAGTAGGGATGTTGAATAATCAACTGGGGAACACACTGACTGACTGAGATGAAATAAAAGGAAGATGGAAGCAATACACTGAAGAACTCTATAAAAGAGATGCAAGGATGACAGATTCATTCATGGAGGAACCATATGGTGAAGAACCAGATATTTTAGAATGTGAGGTGAAAGCTGCTCTTAAAATACTTGGAAGAAACAAATCACCAGGAACAGATGGCATACTAATTGAGTTGCTACAAGCTACTGAGATTGAATCTGTCCAAACTTTGAAAAATATATGTCAAGAAATATGGAAAACTAAACAATGGCCAACAGACTGAAAGTATTCGATATACATTCCAATTCCAAAGAAAGGAGATCGCATGGAATCCAGAAATTATCGAACTATTGCCTTAATATCCCATGCAAGTAAAGTAATACTCAAGATTCTACAACAAAGGCTCTTACCATATATGGAGTGAGAATGCCAGTCGTCCAAGCTGGATTTAGAAAGGGAAGAGGCACCAGAGATCGTATTGCAAATATACATTAGATAATGGAATGGACCAAGGAATTTCAGAAGAAAATCATCCTGTGCTTTATAGATTACAGCAAAGCATTTTGACTGTGTAGATCATGAAAAACTATGGAATTCTTTAAAAGAAGTGGTTGTGCCACAGCATCTGATTGTCCTGATGTGCAACCTATACTCTGGACAAGATGCTACTGTAAGGACAGAATATGGAGAAACTGATTGGTTCCCAATCAGAAAGGTTGTGAAACAGGGGTGCATTTTATCACCCTATTTGTTTATTCTATACACGGAACGTATCATACAGAAAGCGGGATTGGACCAAGATGAAGGAGGTGTGAAAATTGGAGGGAGAAATATCAATAATTTAAGATATGCAGGCAATACCATACTATTAGCAGAAACCAGTAATGATTTGAAACGAATGCTGATGAAAGTTAAAGAGGAAAGCACACAGCTGAGTGTCAAAAAGACTAAAATAATGACACCAGAAGAGTTATGTAACTTTAAAGTTGACAACAAGGACATTGAACTTGTCAAGGATCAATACCTTGGCACAGTCATTAACCAAAATGGAGACAATAGTTAAGAAATCAGAAGAACGCTAGGACAAGGGAGGGCAGCTATGAGAGAACTAGAAAAAGTCCTTAAATGCAGAGATGTATCACTGAACACTAAAGTCAGGATCATTCAGACCATGGTATTCCCAATCTCAATGTATGAATGTGAAAGTTGGAAAGTGAAAAAAGCAGATACGAGAAAAATCCACTCATTTGAAATGTGTTGTTGGAGGAGAGGTTTGCATATACCATGGACTGTGAAAAAGATAAATAATAGGGTGTTAGAACAAACCAGAACTATCACTAGAAGCTAAGATAATGAAACTGAGGTTATCATACTTTGGACACATCATGAGAAGACATGATTCACTAGAAAAGACAATAATGCTGGGAAAAACAGAAGGGAGTAGAAAAAGAGGAAGGCCAAACAAGAGACGGATTGATTCCATAAAGGAAGCCACAGACCTGAACTTACAAGATCTGAACAGGGTGGTTCATGACAGATGCTATTGGAGGTCACTGATTCATAGGGTCGCCATAAGTCGCAATCGACTTGAAGGCACATAACAACAAATATATATTAGCATGAGTGCTCAGAAACAGCTTTCTTATATAAAATATATCAGCAATCCCAACCCAACAATTCCCAAACAAGTAAAATGTTAGTCTTTGTAATGGTGGTAGCAACATGCAAACATATAGCTGAGAGACAGAGTGTGAGCTGTTCTTGCTCCTGAATTCTGGTTTCTATGTTAATTTAATGATGCCTGGGTGACTGGAAATAGCTGCACCAGTGACCCACTCTATTCTGTTCTGTCAAATATCTCCTGTGATTCTACTCTGCTAAAACTATTCAGACCCTAGAGAGAGAGACCACAGTCCATCGCAGGCTCTCTTCAAACCCAATGTGTACAATTTCATTTGTGTGCATATTTGTGCACAGGTTCATTGCCAGAAAGGGGGGAGGTCATAGGAACAGGTGCCTGCAGTGTTTTAGAGTTCCTGAAAAGATTATCTGAAAACTAAAGGAAACAAATAGTAGAAACTATTTCAAAGCACAATATTCAGACAGTCAAGTCCTTTACTTCTCCTTAAGCCTTACAAAAAACTTGGAGGTACTGATAGCTTCCGGATTCCTGTCTGCCACTTTCATGAGATGTTACTTGGGGGGGGGGGACTCTGTGGCCTCCAAGCCAGGATGGGTGGATGTGACTTTTCATCACTATGATTTTCTTACATTAGTAAGAATAAGTTTAAACATTTTAATAATGCATGAAACATGAAGGGAGTTGCCACCATTGTCCTTCTTTCACCTTGAAGTGCAATAACAGTGAAAAATTAACAATGGAGATATTGAGAGATGTGAACTCCCATATTTATTGTTAGAGGGTACAATCACATGAGGGTTTGCCACCTGGTAAACCCTCTTTTTGAAACATTTTTATTGACCCTAAGCAGAATTTCCACATTCCAGGTGATATCCAATATTAGTTCTACTCAGAGCAGACCCATTGAAATTAATAGATGTGACTAACTTATGTTCATTAACTTCAACGGTTCTGTTCTGAGTACTTGAATACAAATCTGAGTTGGAAAGTTCTGGGTTCAGCTAACATTCGTTCTTGCACATTGCAGATCCTGTTTATGATATAGATAACCCCATTTCATGTCTCTTGTCTTACTGAGTCAAGTAGCAAACACTTTCCTGAATTTCAGATAAGCTAGAGCTACCTCAATTTCCCTTGTTCAAAAAACCAATTACTTTCCCCAAAAAAAGGATATTGTGATTTGTCTGGTCTGAGTGAACTCATGCTACCTTATAGCTAGTTTATGTTTTACTTCTACATAATCCAGCTGATCACACCAATCTTGTTCAATATTATCCCTTTACTTTTAATAAAAAAAGGAAGATAAGATCAGCAATGTTTTCTACTAGAGGAAGCCACACGATGAGAAAGACTTTTAAAAGTGTTATAAACAATTGGAGTGACCATTTCAAGTTCCCGTCTCAGCGCTGTAAAAATACTGCATTGATACTGCATACCGGCTGTGTCCTTGCGGTGACAAAGTTGAAACATTGACTCACATCTTTTTTGTATGTAATTTTTATAGGGAGGATCACGATAGACTACTTGGCTTAATTATGAGGAACTTTCCTGGCAGGCTATTGGTCTGGTTCTTGAAATATTTCCTAGCTGATTTTAATAAGTCTACAACAGAGTCAGTGGCTAAGTTCCTCTTCTCTGCCCAAAGGAGTCACAAGAGGATTTTTCCCTTTTAACTGCTATTTCTTTTATGTTGTACTTTTATATTTCCGTATCTTAACTATTCTGACATTTTATTGACTATTTTATTTGAATGGGTCTTTGACCGTATATTAATAAACAAGCATTGAGTCACTTTACTATTTGACAGTCACTCTCAAATCCATTTAGTGGATTATTTTTATGGCTTTACAGATACAGTGATTAGATGCAAACAGTAATTAACATCATTGAGATGAAAGTCGTAAACCAAAATTACATCCCAATGGATCCTAAAGTTCTGTTAGTAGGTTCTTTGATCTATTCACACAATTAAAGAAAAACAAATAATCAACATCTTTCTCTTTTGATGGATCCTTTCAGCTAAAAATACTTGACAGTCATAGTTTTTGACTACCCAACGCTTCTAATTCTGCTCCATAGATCACAGGTCTCTATCAACATCCATACTGGGTCCAGTGCAAAGTGTGCTAGTTTTTCTGCAATTCTACAAGCTAAAATGAATTATTAGGGATAAGCATCTTCAGGCAGCTCATGAAAGCCTATTATTTTTATTATAATCCAGAAAATGAGGAATTGCACTTTTTCTCCCTTACTGGGTCCTGAAAATGAAATGACAGATAAAAATGCCCTCAGACATAGGTTGGAGCCTTCACTACTATAAAGACTAGGGGCACATTCTAGCCAGAATTACATTCTTTTAAGTCCCATTGGTTTCAACAGAAGAGATTTAGGCAAGTGGTTCACATTCCCATTGAGATCAATGGGATTTAACAATGCTTAACTTTTGTAGGATTGTGCCCCTAGAACTCCATCACAGCTTAATAATGTGAAATGCCACTTCTTCTACCCTTTCTGAAAATCTTTATTTTCTTCAGACATGTCCCTGAAAATCAAAACAATGATGGCAGAAAAGGCATAGAACTAAGGCATTGAACTGGAAAATACCTTGCAGAGAAATAGCTCTAAGACTGGGAGCCCATGTACAAATAAGTATGCCCCACTGAACTGCCCATTGGTATTCACTTCTGAGTAAGCTTGCATAGGATCAAACCATATAGGACTCAAGCAATCAAGCAAGACCATGCACTACAGGGGAAGGCAGACCCACTTTTATTCCAGAATGATGAATTTGACTTGTGGGGAAATTCTTTCCTGGTCCCAAAATGACAATCAGTCAGCACTGACCGAGAACAGAGCCAATCAAAGAAGAAAACCAACCCACTTTTTTTTAAAAGGGGAAATGCGTGGAGGGCTACTTGTTGTGGTCATCCCTGCAGCCCTGAAATGGAACTGGACTGCCTTCAAGTCGAGCCCGACTTATGGCAACCCTATGAATAGGGTTTTCATGGTAAGCGGTATTCAGAGGGGGTTTGCCTTCCTCTGAGGTTGAGAGGCAGTGATGGGCCCAAGGTCACCCAGTGAGCTTCATGGCTGTTTGGGGATTTGAACCCTGGTCTCCCAGGTCGTAGTCCAACACACTAACCCTAGAAGGACAAAAAAATACCAAGTACTGCTTGAATAGGTGCCCCACTAATGGTGGTGGGTTTTTTAGATTTCAATTTTCTGTTGAAACCCTTGATTTTAAAACAGCTGTGACAGAATAATTTATTTCCTCCATTTGGCTTTCTAATGATAACAAACAAGTACTAAACGAATCTATTTTCTGTTCCAGCTTTTGTTTTGTTTTTAAATCGCTTCTAAAGATGTACCCACAGCTGGCCCCAAGGACCTTTTTTTCCTGCCGCTATGAGTTACTCTTGGGAAATTATCTAGTTTGCAGTCTCAGCAACGCTGAGAACTAAAATTAACCAAAAAAAAATATCTTCCAGCTGCTTCCTTTTTCATAGAATTAGAAAAGAATGGTGGCAGCCAGTTGGACATTCTCTGCTCTTGTCATTTGCGTGCCAGAGTGAAAAGAGAGCTTCACCTCTCAAAGGCCAAAAGCGATGTCAGCTTTAGACCATACAATTACAAGCGTTAAAAACAAAAATGTCTCTGTCTTCAGACAACCTTTCTAGACAATCATTTCATTCTGCAATAAATGTGAAGTTGATACTTTGTGTTGCAGGGGATCCAAATATCTTTTCTCCAACCAGCTTGCCATTTCAATATAATTAAAAATCATTATAAATTTGTATCTCTGCCTGCTTTAGGGGTTGAGTGCTCCTTGTACCGATCTGATGGGATGACTTGTCTTACCTTTTAAATTCCCGTCATTGTCAGACCCAAGAGCTCTGGCAATGGCGGGCCTTTGCAGTCATGCTGGGGAAGACCTGGCATGGCTTCTTCTCCTTTGGGGCGTGGCATGGCCACGCATGCCTATCACATAAGGGGGGAGCAGGGTGGCTATTTAAGCCCTGCTCCACCTCCCCTTGGCCTCTTTCTGGCCTGACACGATGACAGAGCAGGTCGCTAGGCCACGTTAGGTGCTTTAGGCCTTAGACAGAACAGGTTGCTGGGGACCTGGTGGGTCAGCTTCTCAGCATTGGAGCGTGAGAGAGAGGCTTGGAGCGGTTGAGGCAGGGCCCCCGCAAGGGTTGGAGTCTGGGCAGAGACTCTGCTAGCCCTGGCAGGCCTGCTTCACTTAGCAGCCTCCTGTGCAGTTTGGCTGGCCTGTTAAGGGCCTGGAGGGCTGGGATCGCAAGGTTTAGAGTTGGGGCAGGGAGAGTCTCTGCTAGGCCTGGGAGGTCTGCTTCACTTGGAGGCCTCCTGGGTGGCCTGGCTGGCTTGTTAAGGGCCTGGAGGGCTGGAATCATTTGGGGCCTACAAATTGGAGCATGGGTGGTAGTATGGGGCTGTGTGACTGGGCCTTTCTTTGCCTGGTGGCCATTTTGGCAGTCTTTCTATGAGGCAGCCATTTGGGAAGGTTGTCATTTGATAGGTGATTGGCAGCCATGTTGGAAAGGTCATCTGGAGGTTGACCATTTTGGTGAGGTCATCTAGAAGGCAGACGTTTTGGTAAGGTCATCTGGAAGGTGGCCATTTTGGTAGGGTCTTCAAGAGTGTGGCCATTTTGGTAGGGTCTTCTGGAGGGTGGCCATTTTGGTAAGGTCTTATGCTGGCAGCCATTCTGGTAAGGTAATTTTTAGGTAGTAACCATCTGGGTTGTGGGCCATGCCTCCTAAGAAGAGTGGGGGTGGCCCTAAGAGACGGGCAAGGCCCCAAAGCAGCCCGCTCAGCAGTGGCCTCTTTCACTCAGGACATGTCATCCTCTGTGGATTAGGGCCCTGATATCATATCTGCATATTCAGGGGTAGTATTTGCTGGATATGGAAGGAGTGCTTCTCCTTCTGCCCAGAAGCAGCCTATGAGTGATGATTGTAGATAGGTTGGGGCCCCCATGGGCAGGGGCCGCCTACCTCACTGCTGGCCCGTTGTCTTCTGTCCAAGTTGGTGCAGTTCCATTAGGGGAGATGTCAGCTCCTCTGGGGGCCCATTTGCTGTTGGCAACAAGGGAGCATATTTGGAAGGAAGAATGCATGGATGTGTTTTCCCTGTTATAATGAGAGCCCGAGCAGAAGGAAAGGGATAAGCAGGAGGAGAGAGACAATGAGAAATGTTAAAAGGAAAAGGTGGATAGGACCTGGGGTAATTGGATGGCAGAAATTGTAATGTATATGGGGGTGGTGATTCAGCGCCAGCCTATGAGGGCAGTAGCTTTGGTGAAATACCTGGACATAATATTTAGGGTGCATACAGAATTCATGGGCTCAGCATGGCTGGGCTATGATAAATCTTTTAGGATGAGAGCAGCAGTGGATATAAACCTACAGTGGGACAGAAAGGACCCTGGTTGTGGTTGCAGTTCATGATTGTAGCTCGACCCATGCAAGAGGATAGGGCTGATAGTAGGCATTTACTGGGTCAGTCTGACACTGTGGCGCCTTCCTGTGGGCCATGGGGCAGGAGATTCAAGCCTGCCTGCTCTGTTGGGAGTTCAGTGTTACGGGCTTTTGCAACAGGAACCTGTGTAAATTTAGACATGAGTGTTCCATCTGAACTGGCTCCCATCCTTTTACCAGCTGCTCTAGAGCTGAGGGGTTTAAGGGTTTTCAGAAGGGGAAAAAACTCGGATCTGGAGGGCAGCCTTCAGGTAAGGGGTCCCACCCTGATTAAGATTTGTGGGTTTTGCCTTTGCTCCGTCAGCATACTAGGCAGGCTGACGCACTCTACGTGGGGAAAAGTTTTTGAGTTGGTTTTAGGATTTCATTTGTTGGGGAGCATAGCCCTTACATGTCAGGGAATTTTAAGTCGGTAGTTGAAATGGAGCTAGTGGTGCAGGAGAAAATAGATAAGGATATTTTTATTTATTTTTTAAAATTGTTTTAAATTTTTAAATTGAGTTTTAAATTGTTTTTAAAAGATGTATTTTAAATTTGTATATTTGTTTTTAATGTTTTTCTTTACTGTAAACTGCCCAGAGAGCTTCAGCTATGGGGCGGTATATAAATACAATAAATAAATAAATAGCTGAGAGAAGGGTACTGGGTCTATTCAACTACCCTACTATGCTTGCTCACAGCAGAGTTTTGACCTATGTCTGTATTTTGACTGGTGTCTGCTGAGCTAGGGGTGCCTTGCCCATGGGGAAAACGGAGGGTCCTTTGCCTGTACATACCTTTTGGGGGAATTGAGCTTGACTCAGTGCTGCAAGCTTGCCATTTACCAGCAGTGAAGTTAGGGGAGTTGAAGCGTAGCGTGGCCAGCATTAGATGCACCAGGAATTTTGGAGCAATTTAATTGGGTTTCTTTTGGTGATGGAACTTATTATTGGAGGCAGAGTGTAAATTCACTCCATTGCCTCTGGGGCTTTGGGTTTGGGGGTTATTTTTCAGGATAACTGGTGTGCAAATGCATAACCAGCGGAATGGGCTGAGGCTGTTGGGCTTTGGGTATCTTTGTTGTAGATCTGAGGCAGTCTTATTTCATGCAGTGCTGTGATAGCGTGTTTTTTGTTTGTTTTGTTTTGGGGCTGGGATCTTTTGGATGGGAGAGTTGCTTTGCCCCCTTTTTAGAAATCATGGATCTGGTTGGGCTTTGGAGGAGGTGATGTTTTGGTAAGTGGCAGCTGTGTTTGGATTTAGTTGCGCAAGTCAGAGACTGACCAGAGGGGCTGAAGTTTGGTTATCACTTTGGCCTCTTCCATGTACACAGGCTGTGTGCAGTCCGGGCTTTAGGTTCATTTTGTGGCTTAGAAGTAAGTCTAGAGGGTTGTTATTTTGTCATCAGGATGGTCAGCCTTTGACTAAGTTTCAGTTTTGGTCCATTGTCAGACAGGCCTTGTCACTGTAACCTGACCATTTTCTGAGATTTGAGGAACAGAAATAGCCATCTTCAAGACTTGTATCAGGAGTAGCAAACACACCCAAGAAGTCGAAGGGATGGACTTTGCACATGGTGCATTGTGTCCAAGACTGTTGTGGCCATGATTTATTAGGGATCATTTCATCAATTCTTTCCACATACCATATCTAATCCCAACTGATCTACTGTTATCCTGAGCCAGCAAGAGCTGTTCTGATAATAAAGATGCAATTACCCAGTATGGACATTATGGAAACTATTACTCACATTATAATAGAGTGCAGTGACTGCTCTCTGCCTTTGAGGGGCTGAGTGGAGCTTTAATGACAGTCATATTTGGGGTTGGATCCCAACCAGTTCGGTACACACTCTTTCCAGATGGGTGTAGCTTCTATAGTAGCTACATTGGGCTGTGGGAGCACAGCCATGCAGGCAGTGGGGCACTGGCTGTAGGCCATTTAAGGGTCCTCCTTAACCATTGTGCTGCTGAGCATATTGATAATTGTTGGGATTTTTTAACAGGTTGGAGGGTGCTGGAGAGAGTCAAGGCTACAGATGGAGTCAGTGGCGTCACTAGGGTTGGTGTCACCCAGTGTGGTAACTCATGGTGTCACCCCCATGGACCTCCTCCCGTACCAGACCATACAGAATCCTTTTTTTCCATTAATTTTTATTCAAAGTTTCAAAAAACAAAACAGAACAAAACAAAACAACAACAAAAAACAAATTAATAACTAATACAATAAAATAAAATGTTGACTTCTGATTTGTCACAGATCAGTTATAGGTCTATAATATATAACAAACCTGTCTCTTAATATATTACAAAATCACTTTCCTCCAGTAGTTATCTTAATTAATCATCAAATCTCATTAACATCACTTTATTCTTTCCGCAAAAAGTCAAAGAGAGGTTTCCAGTCCTTGAGAAATATATCCATCGATTTTTCTCCAAATAAACATGTGAATTAATCCATCTCATCAAGTCTGCTAGGTCCAGTAATTTCAATAGCCATTCTTCCATTATCAGTGTTAATTCCATCTTCCATCTTCCATCCTTGCACCCATAATAATCTTGCTGTCATAGTCATAGTCATATAATAAGAGTCTGATCAGACCATACAGAATCCTTAGTAATGTTTTTTGTACTAATGTTACTCATATATCATAATTCCCGTATATCACTGAATGTAATGGCAATAGTAGTGACATAAACAACTAGCAAAATTAAAATTACACCTTTAAATTACAATATCATACGCACAGCCTAAATGTATTTACATTTACATAGTTTCATGTGGTTAAAGTGAAAATTTGGTAAGAAAACAATAGAATTCAAAGTAAAAATGTTTAAGAACTACATCAAAATTGATAATATCACAAGATTGGAAAGCCTTGATTGTCCCAAATAGTTCTTTATAAGTTATTTATAAGTTTCAGCTTTGAAAAGCTCCTCTCACATGAAGTTGGAAAGACTCACAGGGTTGTTGGAAAGACTACACACACACACACACACACACACACACACACACACACCTAAAAATACACCCCACATAATAGTTTATTGTCAAACCAGTTGGTCATTGCAGAACTGCCTAATTGTTTTAAAAATAGGATTGGAGAAGAAGGGAAAGATTTACAACACAAACACAATTCTTTATTATGTTTACTCAGAAGTACCATTAATTTACAACACAATCCTAACCATGTCTACTCAAAAGTAAGTCCTAATGAATTCAATGGGGTTTACTCCAGGTACATGGGATCAGCATTCCTTTACTCCCTGAAAAGCAAGTATTGGATTAAAGCTTTCATATTGGAAAGGTTTTCAAAGCACTGCCCTCTCCAACAGCCCAGGGTCTGACTGCTACACACAAGAGAAAAAAAACTCTAACCCATATTCTTACTTACTCAAACAGAAGACCTCAAAACCACCATTTTGACATTGTAATGAAGCCTAAGCACTGCCTGGGTCAACAGATCACAAGCCTGGCTCTCCTTATTGGCTACAATCCTGAAAGGGCGGGATTAGAGACTAGAGCTTGGAAAAGTTATTTTTTGGAACTATAACTCCCATCAGCCCAATCCAGTGGCCATGCTGGCTGGGGCTGATGGGAGCTGTAGTTTAAAAAAGTAACTTCCAAGCTCTGGCTAGAAGCTGCTATACAAATCGGTTAAAAAACAGATTAAACAGTTGCGGGGCGGGTGACGTTTTGGTTTATATCTCAAGAACCAGACGACCTAGAAACTTAGTTTTTTAAAAAAATTGAAGCTGAGAGTCCAGAGATTAAGGTAAATTATCTGGGGACCTGGAGGGGACCCCCCAAAACCAGAAACTCCAGCCAAAAATCAGACACCTGGTAACCCTACTCCTGGGAAGCCACTCAGGCATGCAGCCCAAGAGCAGGCAGGGGATTCAAATCTCCCCCCTAAAATTCACAGCTGATGAGCGGGCAGGCCAGGCAGGATGGGGGAAAAACCTGCTCTGCAGCTGAAGAGTGGGAAATTCCCCAAGAGGGAAGTGGCTGGCGAGATGGCAGCTGCAGGGCTTCCCGGTGCCTGGGGCAGCTCTGGGTGTCACCCCCTCTGATGGTGTCACCCAGTGCGGTCCGCACCCCCCGCACCCCCCTAGTGATGCCGCTGGATGGAGTTCTGGGCCAAGGGGAGGGCATCACAGATCAGGCACGAAACCCAGTTGGGGCTCAACCATTGCGCTCTGGTCCAGTGGCTGGGTAGACATGGCATGCTGTGGGAACGCCTCCTGCCAATACTGTTTGATGCTTCGTTGGTGCAGCATCCTCCACAGGATTTGATTATACATTTGGGTGGCAATGGCCTGGGAATGTTGAAGGGGAAAGCCCTTATCATTCAGACTTGCCTAGACTTTGCGGCCATATGCAGTAGGTGGCCTAGGATCATGATTGTTTGGTCCAATATCCTCCAGAGGAGGATTTGGAGGGGTGGGAATGATCCTATAGGCCTGAATAAGGCTAGTCAAAAGGTAAATGGGAAAGTCTGGCTTGCCCTTGCTGATAAGCAGGGCGACGTAATACATCATCCACAGGTGAAGTGTGGCAGGGTGGATCTTTCCTGGCCAGACGGTGCTCATATGTCTGACCTGGGTAATGATCTGGCTTTGACTGATCTACAGAGTGCCCTGAGCTTAATTATTTGTCGCAGGTGAGGAAAGAGGGACTAAGCTGAGGCTTGTCCTCTTCTGTGGTGGATGGGTGCAAGAATTTCACAGGATAGGGTTTGGTGACCACCCTTAGGCACCCTTTAAGGTGATCGGTGGGTTCTGAGGCCTGCCTTCCAGGTTGTGTGGCTGGTTGGCAGGATAAGGCTCACCTTTGGGGCTAACCTGTAACACCCACTTAGAGGTTGTGGGGCCCTGAAGGGGTGTGGAGCAGGAAGGCCTCCCTAACCTCCCTGTGGGGATGGGGTCTGGAAGAGGGGATTGGGCTTGGACCTCCCCGTTTGCCATGGCAGGGTGCCCTTGCCCGATTGGGCAAGAGTTAGGTCCCGCATTTGTCTCTGCAGATCATTTATTATGCAATCAAGCATTTAATTAGCTTTATATAAATAAACGTGGCCCTTGATTTACCCACACTTCATCTTGTCTTGCCTCTTCATTTCCCGGCTACGCACTGCAAATAAATTTTAAAAAGCTGCTTGGAGTACTTGTCAGATAGTTGAGATAACAATAACAACAAGAACATTGGATGAATGTATATGAAGAAAATGAGAAAAGCTAGCTTATGTTCATCATTAGCTGGATACTGCAAACTACCTTTGTTGTAAATCCCTGACATTTTTTCACTGTAGTTTTTTCCTCTGTGCCTCTGTGTTGGAGCATAATGTAACTGTTTAATAATAAAAAATAAGGTGACAATAAAATAAAATTCCCCTCCTCTCCCCCCATTCTGTGGAGACAGCATAATCTGTTCCCAGTGCTGTGCTTCTTTAGCAGCAAGAATAAAAACATGTTTTGCATTTTTTCCAGAAAGGTGATCCTACATGGTCTTCTTCCTGGAGGTTTATACAAATTTCTTCTTTCCTTTGAAATAAAGCACATCAATGCAAAGCCAAAAGCATGGAAAGAAGTCTCTAGAAAAGGAACAATGATTATGCACGGAAGAGCTATAGTCCCTGCTGGCTGGTGAAGAAACACACATTTAAATTAATGTGTCCACAGAGGCTGCGCTTATCACTGTCTCCAAATATCTTCTCCTGTTATCCAATTAAACAGTATGAACAGCAGATCTGAGGATCAGTTGTTTAGCTGTAAAAGCAAATTTGGAATATTTTGGATGCATCTTTTAATCTTATTGCCTAATCGATCACCTGACTCCCTAACTGGTTATGGTGAAACAAGAGCCTCCAACTATTTCTGAGCAAAGAATGAGCAAATCATTCTTGATGTACAGACAACAGCGGATCCAATCATTCATGAGAAGAGATTCAACCACCTTTAGCAGCGCAGAAAGTCTGTTTTTTTAAGAGGGTTTCTGCTTTTTTTTCTGGCTAGGGCCTAGAGCCTTAAATAGCTAGGTATACTTGAGGAACTTGATCTTTGCACATTCCTGTATGAAAGAATCTGATCTGAACCTCTTGGACTAACAATCAGAACTTAGCCTCTCATTGTCTCCTTGCTTCTCCAAAGGTTGTGATGCAGTTCTTGGCAGTGTAAATTTATTGAAAAACATACTTAATACATACCTTGAGAGAAAATAAACACTTAAATACATATGTTGAATGACATTTTTTTAAAGTTCACAGCATAATGCTGAACTTGAATGGAACAGAATCATGAATAAAAACTATACACAGACCAGATAAAGGCAGTTTCACCTATGGTGGGCAAAAGCTGAAAGAGGTGCAGCTTTTCCTGTCACTGGATCTCTACACCAGGAAAGATGGTCTTGTTTAGGATCACACTTGAAGCTGTGGCAAAGCCCTGATGAACAGCACACTCAAATTAGGTATGCTTAGGACACCTACAGTTTCAACAAAGCCTTTCTCTGTTTTAACTCCTGTGCTTTGGTTCTTCTGCCACATTCCTAGTATTCCTGGCTGCTAAGGAGATAACCATTCTGTCTGCACCATGGCTCTTTTATACAGTGGCGTCACTAGGGGTGTGGGGGGGGGTGCAGACTGCACCAGGTGACACCATCAGAGGGGAATGACTCTCAGCTTTAATTTTAAAAAAATTAAGTTTCTAGGTGGTCCGGTTCTCGAGATATACATAAAAACATCAACCGCCCCCCAGTGGCATCACTAGGGGTGTGCGGGGGGGTGCTGACCACACCAGGTGACACTATCAGAGGGGGGTGTGATTCTCAGCTTTAATTTTAAAAAAAATAAGTTTCTAGGTGGTCCGGTTCTCGAGATATACATAAAAATGTCAGCCCACCCATTAAATCTTTTTTTAAACTACTGTATAGCACTTCGTAGCTTTAACCCCGCCTGTTCAGGATTGCAGCCAATCAGTGAAGTGTTTGTTTGACCTGTGGCAGTGTCTAGTAAACCTCATTGCAAGGCCAGAAAATGGTGTTTCCCCCCCCCATTTATCTGAAAATCTCATAAATTGGGTAAATTGCACTGGCTGCCAATATGCTTCCGGGCCAGATTCAAAGTGTTTTGACTTATAAAGCCTTACACGGCACGGGACCACAATATCTGCTGGAACGCCTCTCCCGATATGAACCTGCCCGTACACTACGTTCTACATCAAAGGCCCTCCTCCGAGTCCCGACTCAGAGAGAGGCTCGGAGGGTGATAACAAGAACTAGGGCCTTCTCGGTGGTGGCCCCTGAACTGTGGAATAGTCTCCCCGATGAGGTGCGCTTGGCGCCGACTTTGCTATCTTTTCGGCGCCAAGTTAAAACCTTCCTCTTTTCCAAGGCATTTTAATTTAATTTTAATTCTAATCTAGTTTTAAATCTGCGATAACTGATTTTAGATATTTCATTTCCTTATATGTGTTCTTGTTGTATTATTATGGGTTTTTATTGTATGTATTTGTATTTTTGCTGTACACCGCCCAGAGAGCTATGCTAGTCGGGCGGTATAAAATCTAACAAATAAATAAATAAATTCAGTTTTTTCCCCTCTTGTGTGTAGGAGTCAGATCCTGGGCAGTGTTTTGAAAACCTTCCCAATATTTGCTTTTGTGGGGGTAAAAGCATTGTTAATCCCATATCTCCAGAGTAAATCCCATTGAATTCAATAGAATTTACTTTTGAGTAGACATGGTTATGAATGTGCTGAAAATCAATGGGACTTTGGAGTGAATGTAAAAAAGAATTGTATTTGTGTTGTCTTTCTGTCTCCCCCTCCTCCAGTCCTATTTTAAAGCAAGTAGGCAGGGCTTACTTAGGTATTACAGTTTTTATTCTGTAGGAAACGAATACTGATTTTTTAAAAACTAATACTGATTTTTCTGCAATGACCAACTGGTTTGACAATAAACTATTATATGGGCTGTATGTATTTATACATCTGCAGTGTGTGTGTAGTCTTTCCAACAACCCTGTGAGGTAGGGTTGGAAGCCAAGGCAGCTCACAACAAAAAATAAAGCCATTTAAAATCCAATAACCATAAAGGAAGAATAAACAGTTGGAAAACAGCCTAAAGAGGCATGATTCTGAGTTTTGGGTTGGGTGAATGAAGTTTATTTATTTATTATTTGATTTATATTCCACCCTTCCTCCCAGTAGGAGCCCAGGGCGGCAAAAAAGCACTAAAAGCACTTTAAAACATCATAAAAACAGACTTTAAAATATATTAAAACACCTTTGAAAATATTTTTTTAAAGCTTTAAAAAAACATTTTTTTTAAAAAAAGAAAAGGCTTAAAAACATATTAAAAAGCAATTCCAACACAGACTCAGACTTGGATAAGGTCTCAACTTAAAAGAACAAGTTGAAAGAACAAGTTCCTTATCACTTGAGGCTGTAGTTCTCTGCACACTTCCCAGTTTGAGTAAGCCCCATTGAATACATTGGGACTTGCTTCTGAGTAAACAAACATCGGATTGCACTATAAATATATTTAAAGATTGTGTAATTCATAAACATATTTGATAGTCATGTTTATATAAATATTTCTTCATACTGTGTCCCAATAAGTATTTGATTTCACACTATGGTTGTAGATGATTTTTTCCTCTACATTTTAAGTGTGCCCTTCTTCCTGGGGGTGGTCATGGTTCTCCATTGTTTTCATCCTGAGGGGAGGATAGGCTGAGAGATGGTGAGTCGCACATTTAAGGTCTTTTCACCTCCCCCCCCCTTTTTTATTTGTATTTATTTTATATTTCTCCAATATCTTCCCCTGGCTGTTTTTATGTATTTTAAATATTTTTAGATTAAATAAACAGGAAATCATAATTGTGAACCTCCCTAAAAGCAATTTACCTATCCTTATGTTTTGGCAAAGTGATGGTGTGAAGGCATGCTGGTAGAACAAGAGACCGTGTTTGAGGCATGTTATAAGGTGTTTGAGGACTTTGTCATACATTACTTTTTGAGACCTGTAATGTTGGAAAGAACACATGCACGTATTGAATGGTGGCTTGGGTGCTGTTTTTTCAGTCTACGCTGCATGCGTAGCGAAGGTGATACATCATCTGGCAGCTAGCTTCATAACGTGAGAATGAAAAACATTTGGATCACCATTCACTTGTTTACTTTTCTCACTATTGAGACCACTTCATATATTACTTTTTCATACACAGAAATTTAATCTTTGTATAGGAAAAAGTATTTTGTAAAATGTGAAGGACAGTGGCTGCCCAGTCAGTATAACCACTGTACAAGATCTACTCAGCCACTGTAATTACCTATTTGTTTTGAGTGCCCTTTTGTCTGGGTCTTGGTTCAGGTGTGTATCCAACTTTGATGTGCTTATGGAAGGGGTATGCAAGTAGTGCCCCCCCCAAGTGTGGAGGCTTGGACAAACATTGTGTTATGGAAAACCAAAGTCTGTGTGAAAGTACATATTTGGGAATGCCATCAGTGTAATCCTAAACACACTTAATAAATAATATTGAACTTGCACATCACAAAATATATTACAGTCATGTCCATAAGCACCAGGAGGGTAGTCACCCAGGTGATCTTAGTCCCTCTGCTTTTTTGGGAGCAGGATTCCTATGTCTCCAAGCATCCTACAGTCAGCATGAAAAGGGAGTGTGTTAGTCGCTGAGAAGAGTCTTCTAATATGCTTCCTTGCCTTTTCTGCAGATTGGAGCCAATCAGAGTGAAAGGAGGTGAGTCATCCACTGAGAAGACTCTTCTCAGTTGCTAACGCTCTCCACTTTCATGCTGATTGGCTCCTAGAGATGGTTGTTGTTGTGAGAGAATGCATTAACAAAGATCTCATTCTTAATCCAGGAGCAATAAAGGGTGTACGTGGCTGTAACTATCATGAAGGGACCCTGCAGCTCTGAATTTTCTACTAAACAACTGATAAATACCTATGTAACTTTGTGTCTGGAGACTTATTAAGAATCACTTTCCATAATTGTAAGGAGGTATGTCCACACGCAAGCATCCCAGGCACCTAAATGAGGGGTGAGAGCAGCATAGGGACATAAGCAGATGTCTTATACCAGGGATTCCCAAACCTTTCTTCTACATAGACCACTTGAAAATTGCTGAGGGTCTGAAAGTATCTGAAAATTTACTATGGGCATATGCAAGATAATTAACTCCCATTAGTAATAAGAGCAAGAATTTGGGCTGTGCGTATGATATTGTAATTTAAAGGTGTAATTTTAATTTTGCTAGTTGTTTATGTCACTACTATTGCCATTACATTCAGTGATATACGGGAATTACGATTTACGAGTAACATTAGTACAAAAAACATTACTAAGGGTTCTGTATGGTCTGATACGGGAGGAGGTCCATGGGGGTGAGACCATGAGTTACCGCACCAGGTGACACCAACCCTAGTGACACCACTGCTTTTATACCAGACCCCATGTTAATTAAGAAAGCTGCTGCAGCCTCACCTCTGAGAAGATGCAGACCTGCTTTGCTTTTGCCTGTGGCTGCTGGTAAGGGGTTCTAGGGCAGGGAAGAGACCATTTCATCTGTCTGCCCCTCCGGTTCCTGGTTGCTCCCTGACAGCTAGGATGCTATTACTGATTCCAGAGGAGGAGAGTGGAACAGGCTGTGGTTAATTGACACCTCCCAGCCCACATATAAGATAAGAGGGTTCTTGCAGTGCAGTGGGTTGCTGCCACCATGCTGATCCTAAAGGGGAAAACCAAAAGTGAGTTTTCCCTTTAGATTGCTTTTCAGGATTGCCACATGGGTGATGGTGCCTTCCCACTTTAATTTTGTATTGTTGAATTTATTATTCAGTAGGAGAAAGTGACTGCTATATTATTGGGTAGTAACTGGAATAATTCTTTTGCTGTCCAGAGACAGTTTTTTCTGTCTTGCAAAGTTTTGTGTCTTGCAAAGTTATTTAATACTTCTCAGAGTGAGAGACTGGTATAGAATAAGGCCGAACCTGGGTGGGAAACAGGGATGGGTGATTATGTTGCTGTTTGTGTGATACTGTTGTCCTAGGTGGAGATTGGGGGAATGAGCTAGTTGTAAATTACGCTTAATGCTGCCAGAGATTTTGTGGTAGACTAGACATTTGCTTTGCAACAAATGGTTGGCAGGGGATTAGCTGTGTTATACATATGATTGGTGAGAGTGCTTGAGTAGGAGGTTTGTATGAGGAAGATTGCTAAGGATATATTTGGGAGATGTTACTGGGGGGAAGTGGGGTGCATCTTTCATTTATTTTGTTTAGTTGCTGATGATGCTATTATGTGAAGCTTTATTGTGGTTTTGTATTTGATTTTATTTGTATTTTTTATGTTTAAGAGAATATTTTCCTTTCATGTTAATCATGCTACTTTAATGTATAGTTACCTTCATTTGAAAAGTGTGTGTGTGTGTGTGTGTGTGTAATGTTCCATCTGATGTTTTAGGATAGACAGTAAATTGCTTTGAGATTTTTTTGAAATATAATGGGTGTATCCAAAGTCCTCATTCCATTAGCACAAAGATTTACATGTGCACAATGGAACTTCCCCCCTCTCCTCCTTCCACGGGTGCCCCATACTCTCGCCAAATCTGCTGTAGAGGGTTGGAGGAAAACCCAGTGCAGATTTAGGGTGGCACAGAAGAGGAAGGGGAAGTTCCATGCACAAGCGGAAATCCGTGCACTAACAGTGTGAGGGGCTTAGTGCTACTCTGGATGCCAGTCAGAAAGATATAGACAGAAATGATTTAAATTAATAAATAATGCTAAGAGACTTGATTCTAGAAGCAATTGTCCTTTCTTCGATGACAAAGTTTACAACTTCCATTTTGCATTTGTCCCTTTGACTCAGATGATCTTCTAAATTGTAGCATAATTTTAAGCCTGAAAGCATGTTACAGAATTTCTGAAACCCAAAACTCACTGCATTAAACATTCTATCATTAATTGTAACTAACATCCTTACAGATGAACAGGGATGAACCCAGAATATGTACTTTTATTAATAATTCATCTTTGTTCTATCTTGAATTTTCATGCTGCAATGGCTAAATATTTTGTCAGTATAGTTCGCTAAGCAAAAAAGCCTAAGTCTGGACAGCCAACATGATGCCCTCCATATGTTTTGGATTACAACTCCTATAATCATCACTCACCTTTGGCTATGCTGGCTGAGGCTGATGGGAGTTGTAGTACAAAACATCCAGAGGACACTACGTTGGCTACCCTTGGCCTAAGCGATCAGTTAACAACAGCACAATCTTTTGTGTGGCTACTTAGAAGTGTGTTCCACTGAGTACAATTGGGCTTACTTCTAGGTAAGTGTGTATACCATTGCAGCCTTAAGCACAATCCTGTACAGGTTTACTTTCACAGTTAGAGTCTTACTCCCAAGTAAGCATTCCCAGTACTGCAGCCGTAGGGACATATATGAATTAATATTCATTATGAATATGGAAAACTTCACCTAGAAACATTCCAGTTAAAAAAGAGAGAAATACTTGTGCCTAGGATGCCAACATTTTAGAATTAATGATAAAAGATTGGTAAGTGTAACACTATTCTTTTCAGTAGTGCATCATGATTTTAAAAAATGGGTTTTATATTTTTGAACGTCTCAGAACCACAAATTAAAAGCAGACTCACATAACAATTAAACTGATATTACAGCTGTTGTCTCCCAATATCCTCCCTTCTCAAGTTAAGTGGGTGGCAACATGCAGTGGTCTTACCTTGTTCCTGTGTTCAGTTAGGACTCTCAGATATGGATACTTAAGGAGGTATGCATAGCAGTTCAATATAGTGCCCTGCTCTGACTTTGGGAAAGTTTTAAAATTATTAATAATGCTTTCTTCTATAATTTGACCTTTCTGCTTCCCCAATCAATATACTATGCTCTTTGCTTTCTGAACATTAGTCAGATTTTGATCCATTTATAGAAGGCATCTGACAGATAAATGGTAGAGTAAGTATTTTTTTCCTATAGGATTCTGAATGCAAAAAAATTACTGACACTAAGTTAATTTCCCTACATTGAAAGGATAATAAGGTACTTTTTTAGCATCATAAGGAGAATCCCAAAAAGATGTCCTTCCATAATATGAACCTATACTTGTTGTAAGAGATACTCATTCTCCATTCCTTGAGTTTTAAACACCCTGACTTTTAATAGAGGGACACATCCAATTCAAATCATCACTCCTTCTAGTATCTAGTCCTACTTACAATCCTCCCTTCCCTCCAGTTCACCTGTTTTATGAGCAAATAAGTTCTGGTCTATTATTAGTACAAGATGGTCCAATTCAGTAATAGTAACACTTAGCCTTTGGTGTACTTAAGGAGGCACTCACATTTTACATGTTTGGTACAGAGCAAATTTGGCAACATTTGGGCTTTCTGTAGCATAAAACGGGGAGTTGCTGTTGTTTGTCCTGATATTCTGACCCCTGTTTATAGCTGTATTGCAAATCAGCAAGGTCAAAACATTTTTAAGTAATAGTTTTGTGTTCAAATGGACATCCAGTCCTAGCTTTTGGACACCCAGTGGATGCAAACAGTAAATGAACCAAGAAAGCAAAATTGAATAGAAACAGTAGAACATTGAGGCACATTACACAATCATTCTTAGGGTTATTACAAACCACCAGTCTTTCTACATCGATGACATTGAAGCTTGACTTCTGTAACACACCCTACATGGGGCTGCCTTTGAAAACAGTTCAGAAATTACAGTTGTTTCAAAATGCCGCAGCCAGAATGTTAACTGGAGCATGGCGCAGGGAACATATCACCCCTGTGCTCTGTTGACTCCACTGTCTCCCAATTTGTTTCTGGGTCCAGTTCAAAGTGCTGGTTTTGACCTTTAAAGCCCTAAACAGCCTTGGACCAGTGTACCTGAGGAACCGCTTATGCCCATATGTTCCTATCCTGGATTTAAGATCATCTGCCTCTAGTTTCCTCTGCATCCCTGGAATGAAAGATGTTAGACTGACAGGCACGGGGGAGAGACCCTTTTCAGTTGTGGCCCCCAGGCTTTGGAATTCCCTGCCCCAAGAAGCCTACTCTGCCCCCTCCCTGATGGTTTTCCAGAAACTTTTGAAAACTATCTTGTTCTGAGGAGCCTTTGGGAGGGACTGACGGGTGAGCCTGACACTGTTTTTACATCTTCATTTTTAATTTTTATCTTTTTAGTCCTTTTAGTGTCACACCCTCATATATGTATGCATATATATGTGTGTGTCTGTATGTCTGTGTGTGTGTATATATATAGTTTATGTACATTATGTATTTTAATTGTACTTTATGTATTTTAATTTACTATAATGTTTTGTGTTTTTATTGTGTATTATTTTATTATGTATGTGTGCGATTTTATTGTAAGCTGCCCTGAGTGCCCTATTGTAGGGTAGAAGGGTGGGATTGAAATATTTAAATAAATAAATAAGATTTCTCTCCCTGCACACTGTGATGCCTGGTTCACTGTATCTTCATTCTTTTTTCCCACAAGGTTTCTGCTTCAGCAGGGCATGGATCATAAGCAGCAGTTTTTAATTTTAATTTGCTTTTTAATTCATGTATTTACTGCTGGGTGGACAGGCTAGTAACTTGTGTAAATCCATTTGCAAGGCTATATTCACTCCCTGTTTTTGTTTTTAGTTTGAACCACTTCAGCCTCAATCCAAATGTCAGAGCTTGTGCATGATAAAGAGGCTTCCACATGTAAGACATTTGAAAGAAAAAAATGGACACCCAATAACAATTCCTTTAAAAATGCCCAGAGCAAGTTGCAATACCATACTACTTGTTTATAAAATGTTACAAAATAGTGGGCAACTACTTGATTTACTCTGTACAAATGTTTGATAGTGATAAAACACATCAGAGTTTTAAAAGTAATTCCATTCAAAAAGCAGTTATATTGAAAGCAAAGGCATTTCACCTTAAATACAAACATCCATGGTAAGGAAAAGATGCTTGATTGAATTGGATTTAGACTCATTTCTGACCAGCTGAGGCTCAGCTATTGATTGTTTAATCATGATTTGCACATACTGCAAGTAGCTAGCTATATAAAATATATACCATTAAATATTATTATTATTATTATTATTATTATTATCTGTTTACATTCTTCTGAGAAAGGCCGTGATGCAAGAGGGAACATTTTAATATAAATTTATAACTAAGCCAAAATGCATGCATTAAAAATGCAGTGTATTTTAATAAATTTCCTGATGATATGACACAAGGACAGAGAAGCAATCTTCCTAAAACAATTTTTATAGCCAATACATAATTGTGATGATAAAACAGGTCCAAATACTGTTCAATTAGAGGTCAGAGCTCTAGCAACGCATTGCTTACACAAAGTTCAAAATACATGTTTTTGCCAACAAACCTACTAACCATACAACACCCCCAATACAAATGCTCACACATGGTCTTAGGGGATATATTCCTACAAGGTCTGGATCTCAGAAGAGAGTAAACATTAGCAGACATGTGCATTGCTGAGAGTACAGAAACAGACACGCATAAAACAGGTTGCTTACCACTGGTCCTTCAAGTTCATCTATGCAGTCACACATAGGTTCTGTGCCTGCACTAAGCCTCATTTTGGATCTTTCTAGATCCATGCTTGTGTCTTTGTTAGCAGTATGCTCCCACTCTCAGTGTACACACTGGGGGGCAAGGCACCGATTCAGTTCCTTTTTACCAGTGCAGTGGCATTATCAGTAGGGACTTTCTCTCACTCATCCCCTGAGCTCAAGCTAAATTGTGTAAAAAAAAAGGTTGCATGAAATGCTTTTGCTCAACTGATGGTAAGGCTTCCTATAGTGTAGGGTTGCCAGGTCTCCGGTTTTCTGCCGGAGTCTCCAGCAAAAGGGGGCCGTCTCCGGCCTCCGGCAATACTTTGTTTAAACAGGGAGATCTCCAGCTTTTAATTGGCCCCCTCAGCCATGCATGCGTGATTGACACACGCATACATTGGGCTGTGGCTGGCCGCCTTCCCGCCCTGTCAGTCAGTCAGGGACCACTGGAGAGCATGGACTTGAGCAGCCGCCACCCCTGCAGGGACCCCCCCAGCACGCAGCTGCAGCAGCAGCCACCACCCAGAGCCCACACACAATTGCAGGTGAGGGTGCTGCTGGACATGGAGCCCGCAGCCACCTGGCTGAGCGAGGGCAGCCTCCTGGCCCGCGTCTGCCACGACGACGTGGGCTCCGTCCAGCTGCCGCCCCTTCAGCGACCCCCCCCAGCAGCAGCAGCCTGGCAGCCTCAGCAGGAGCCCGTGAAGAGGCAGTGGCAGTGGAGTGGAGGCCAGGCTGGGCTGGCTCCTTCTTAGCCCCGGCCCGGAGCCAGTTCCCCTGCTCCGGAAAGGACGGCTGGCCGCTTCACCTCTCCTGCTGTGGGTGCTGCTGGGCGGCAGCGGCCGTGATGGGCCCCCCCAGCCAGAGACTGCTGAGCCCCATCGCGGCCGCTGCCGCCCAGTGGCACCCACAGCAGGAGGGGTGAAGCCGCCGGGCCGGCCGTCCTTTCCGGAGCAGGGGAAACGGCTCCGGGGCTAAGAAGGAGCCGGCCCTGGCTGGCCTCCACTCCTGCTGAGGCTTGCAGGCCGCTCGGAAGCCGTCTCCTAGCAACTGCTGCCGAGACGGGACCCATGCGGCCTTGTAGCCTGAGCAGGAGAGATAGAGAGGCTGGAGAGAGAGATCGAGAGGCTGGAGAGAGAGATAGAGAGGCTGGAGAGAGAGAGAGAGAGAGGCTGGAGAGAGAGAGAGGCTGGCTGGAGAGAAAGAGAGACAGGCTGGAGAGAGAGAGAGAATTTCTTAGATCTTACTACCCCTGCCATTGTCAGTAGCAAATCTCTGAGCTTTGCTTAAAGAAAGTTTCCAAACCTTGTTTTAATCTGAATGTTGAAATCACAGTTGGGAGGGTAAAATAACCAAACAGAAACTCCGATTTGTTCAAGCTTGACTACCAAACCTTTACATGGTGCTGTCCTTATAGTCATCCACAAGCCGTTAGTTTATGGAGGATCTACACAACTTTAAAATCTCCTCCTTGATGCTATGCCTGAACTGGACTCAATATAAAAAAATCCTGAGGATACTTCCCTTTCATCAGAAAAATGTGAAAAGGCAGACCAAGAAGTTAGAATTCTAGATCATGATGATGGAAGCAATCTACATTTGTACTGAATCCCTATTTTCTCTTTCATTGTACCACTTCACTGTTCTTTGGTGACTGGGAGCTCTCTTGAGGCAAGGACAATGTGGTATGTATTTATCTATAAGGCAGCTCTCTTAATTTACAGAAGTAGAGCCAGACATTAGATACAGTATGCCATCATGTTAAGACCACCACTTCTACCTAAAGCAATGAACAATCTCCCCAAATTCCTTGTTTGATAAACATACTAAACAAAAAACCCACAGGAAATAGTTATGGAAAGGCTCATTCTTGCCATCTTT
This sequence comes from Rhineura floridana, assembly GCF_030035675.1. Taxonomy (NCBI): domain Eukaryota; kingdom Metazoa; phylum Chordata; class Lepidosauria; order Squamata; family Rhineuridae; genus Rhineura; species Rhineura floridana. The sequence goes on along the minus strand of NC_084482.1, from coordinate 86,601,517 downwards.
GCCTAGTTTCCAAGTGTAGGCAAAATAACATGCCTCTGCACATTATCCAGATTTAAAACTCTTAAGGCTGATCTGAAGCCTCTTTGTACTCCATTTATTTTCTCCTACAAAGCTTCACCTGCTCAAAAAATGTTATGCTCTTGGATTATACCTTCCCCTGCAAAAGCGTCATTAGGCCACATCCCATGCTTAGAAGTCTACACCTCAGTATTCAAACATCAGTTAAGGAAAAGTTGAGTTCTGTTCCTGGCTGCACCTGCAGTGTCTTTGTGCTATTTTAACTTACTTCAAGGGAGGTTCACCGTAGACTCCAGACCTAATAAGAATCAGGAAGCACATGCTTCATATTCCACTGCATCATTCAATTTTTAATTAAATTTTGACATAACGGTACATTGCCTCTGCAAACTATCCCTGTAATCTAAAGAGAGGTGGCCTGACTTAGAAAACCAAACGCAATCTCTTTGTACAGTTCATCCAGTCCCTATTAAGAAAGAATACGGAGAAAGTACAGACCCAGAAATACTTCACATTTAATAAGGACTGGAAAGATTAGAAAACAGAGAAAATAAAATGTGTGCACACAAGCTAAAAATTCGGAAACTGGAAAATTGCAGGGTAATTTCCATTGGGAGTGGTATTCCACATTCCTCAAACAGGGAACATGATAATACTGTATCAAGGGAAAGAATAAGGGATTTAGTGATGTCAACAAATTGAGACCTTCCAGTATATTTTGCCCATATCCACTGCTGTAGAAAGCTTGAATACTGTTTTATAAAGCATGGAAATACATCTGTATCTTCTTGATTCCCCCCAACTCATTCTCTTTCCATCACCTTCTGTAGATGTGACTTTTGCACTAAGTCATTCAGTGGCAAAAGACCATTTGGCCTTTCCTATTCAGAGCAGCAACAGATGTAATGCTAACCCAAGGCATATACGCAGTCATCTGTAGTAACAACTTCAGAACATACTTGTCCCTTACTTGCCCATGCTGCAGATAGGCAATTACAGAACCAGCATGGTAAAATTTTTTATAAGCACCAGAGAGCCAGTATGATGTAGTGGTTAGAGTAGTAGACTATAGACCAGTGTTCAAACCCCCACTCAGCCGTGAAGCTCACTAGGTGTTCTTGAGTCAGTCCATGTATGCCACCCTGAACTCCTTGGAGGAAAGGCAAAATACAAATGTAGTAAATAAATAGAAAAAGAATTGGATAGAGTTCCCATCCAAGTAGCGGTGTTCAAGAAAATAGGTCTTCAGTCAGCAAAAATTCCTCCCTAGGATTCTACATTTGGGTTCCTCTGTCTCTAAATTATTGCTTCTATTTTTTCCTACACATCCCAAGTTGCTTTCCCAACTCTGTGACAAGAAACAATGTTTTCCAAATTCTGCTCCCCTCCAAAAAAAATCTGAAACATGTTGAGCAAAAACCCAGGTGAGCACTCAAGATGCAAACTGCCCATTGCAATGATATAGCTGGGTGCACAACTAACATCACTTTACTGTATGTTGCACTGAGCCACAGGATGGGATGGGATGGGATGTCATGTCTCTTACTCTTCTAGCGTTAAACAGCAAGAAACTTTCATCATTAGAAGACAGGGTGTCATATATGCAACATGGCTTGCATCACCAAATTCTGATTATTAAATTCTGACCAATTCCTCCACTACTCCAACAAAATTGCCATGCAGTATCAGAACAATGATGCATCTGATTCAGAACTTTCTCTTTCGATAGTTGCCAGCCAGAAGACACAATGAGAATTTTTCAAGCATGACATGATGATCTCTTTCCCCTAGGTTCCTTTATGCCTGGTAGTCAGATGTACTGTATCATCTCTAAAAATATGGAGATTTCACTTCTGCCTAATGATGCTATTAGCCAACTATAAGTCTACCCTTATATCCTAGTAGACGTTATGTGACAATCAGTTTCATAGGTTAATTACATATAAGCATAGAATGGAATCTCTCTTCATATTGTATGTGTGTGTTATGTGCCTTCAAGTGGATTACGACTTATGGCAACGCTATGAATCAGTGACCTCCAATAGCATCTGTCGTAAACCACCCTGTTCAGATCTTGCAAGTTCAGGTCTGTGGCTTCCTTTGTGGAATCAATCCATCTCTTGTTTGGTCTTCCTCTTTTTCTACTCCCTTCTGTTTTTCCCAGTATTATTGTCTTTTCTAATGAATCATGTCTTCGCATTATGTGTCCAAAGTATACGTGTCCAAAGTCAGAGGAAGGCAATGGTAAACCACCTCTGAATACCTCTTACCATGAAAACCCTATTCATAGGGTCACCATAAGTCGGGATCGACTTGAAGGCATTCCATTTCCATTTTCCATCCATACTCCCTAAGCTTGTGAGAAAGAATGACCTTGTCACTTCAGATGGACCTAGGAACACCGTATTTTAGGTAAGATTTCTATTTTAATCTCTGATCAGAGAATTTTTTTTTGAATGGTATGCTCCAAGCAACTGTGGTTGATACGGGAGGAGGTCCATGGGGGTGAGACCATGAGTTACCGCACCAGGTGACACCAACCCTAGTGACGCCACTGCTTTTATACCAGACCCCATGTTAATTAAGAAAGCTGCTGCAGCCTCACCAGCTTTTGCCTGTGGCTGCTGGTAAGGGGTTCTAGGGCAGGGAAGAGACCATTTCATCTGTCTGCCCCTCCGGGGCCCACCCCGTGACATCACTAGGGCCCACCCCGTGACGTCACTAGGGCCCGCCCCCATTTTCTCAGGTTTTTGAATGGTCCCGACCTGGCAACCCTACTATAGTGTAATGTGAAGGGAAACATTTTCAGCTATTTTCTTTCCCTTATATCTGCATCCCCCCCCCCATCTAGATCTGCTATTGAAGAAACACATTTACTTCTGGAGACTGCAGGGAAGATGAAGAATCACCAAAATGGCTTCCCTATTCATTCTGCTGATGGAAGTCTTACTGTCAGCTGAGCAACACTGTTGGATACAACCCAAACGATTTTCTCTGAGAATTTATTCTTTCTCTTACTGATATTATTGATTTTCTAAGATCTATTCTATGTTATATTTTTTATTTGATTTCCTCAGTTACCTCACACTTCTCAAGGTGCCTCTCTCACCTTACCTCAGGACCTGTGGCTTCGAGGGTGGTGCCACTGATGGACACAATCTGTCTTTTTTACTTGGCAGAATGGCACATTGTGGGCATGTACCAAAGCTAGCAATGCTTTACCAAATAGCTCTTTATACTGGTTCAACACAGAGATCTTTGCACTGTGATAGGGTAAAACACTCATTTACATTATAACACATCATGGAGTATGCAGCTAACTAAACAATTTTCATGAAGGGGGGGAAAGAGGGCAGAGGAAGTGTTTAATCCTTACTCTACCCTTTGTTTCTCCACTCAGATTAACCCTGCCCAAGTAGGTTTTCCTTCTGTGGGGTTTCATGTTTCTGTTTGCCCCTTTATTGTTATCCAGTTCACTATGTACACTACAAGCTTTGGCCTGAAAATGTATATGGGCTGAAAAGCAGCCTTTCTATATGTAATAAAAAGCTGCAGGCTTTTCATTGCAAACAAGAATGAAGGTGCATGTTCTGCCACTATATAAATAAACTATACACACTATACACTATACCTTGAGCAGTTCTGGGAAAGGTCAAATAGAAACATTTAAATAAATAAAGTGGAGTGAAATGAGTGGGAAATTTTATCTTAAGGACATGTTGTGGGATCATCAGAATGTCACTGTGTGTGTTCTGGGTGCTAAATGCATGTTCAGTGTCAGTAGGGAATAAGAGATGCAAATCCTAACCAATTTCATTTTGCATTGTGGCTTTTGTAGCTTTAAGGTTGCACAAAGAATGTGCCATTCTTGCGTATGCATGTTTCACTTAAGAGACTAAAGATAGTCTAATTCTAAAAGGTACAAAGCTCATATCCCCAAAAATGAACTTTGTTCCTTCTATGACTTTTTTTTCTGCACGAAATCCTCCATGTGCACACAAATGTATCAGAAATACTTATTCTGCAAGAGATGGTTTCTACTATAAAATGCTTAAATATTTTCACATTTCAAGATTTGAAAAGAAAGAAGTCAAAAACTGAATGTTGAACTACAGAAATGTAAATTTTCCAAGCATTTCATTCAGTTGTTTCTATCACTGGATAATTTCACTATAGACTCCTGAAAGATAAATCAGTTATGAGGGTAAACACCCTGCCATAAATTCTACATCTAACATGAATTATGTTATGCTATTATTTTATTTTGAAAGGAATGTGGGATGGCAAAGTCATCAGCAGCTAACAGATAACCCTGCTATGCCTAACTTGTTACTCTCTTACAGGGATTGTAATTAGAGTTTCGGAAATTTGACCATAAAATTCATTAATATTAGCATACTTAATTTGGGGCACAATTCAACTCACCCTTTCGCCAGGCTGGGATGAGTTGGATGCTGCAGATCTTTGGCGATGCTGGCAGGCTCCCAGCTGTGCTGGGCTCTGCCAGCAGCAGCCTTCTGTGGAGATGTGGCTTCACCAGGAGCCTCCCAGCACTGCCAGGGGTCCACCAAGAACATCCAGCCCAGCAGACGGAGGCATGGCGGAAGGCCCAAAAATTGTGTGTGCTGGAGGCATTGTGAGGGCAGAGCCATGGGGTGGACTTGCACAAGATCCTGCTCATGTTCAGACCCCTCCCCCAGGTCCTGATCCACCTTCAAACTCCACTGGCCAAAAGGCCAGCAGAGTAAAAAAATGTTTTTTAAAAAATGACATTGTGTGCCTTTGGGGAGTTCTTACTCCCCAGGAGGCCTCTTGGCTGCAGCTGGCACTTTCAGCCAGACCAGCAGCTCCCAAGGAGGCGGAGGATCCCATGGAGCTTTCTGCCGGCTCCTCCTCTGCCAGTGGCTGCCTGGAAGTTGGGTTGCTCTGCCCGTGGGTGTCGGTGTGTAGCTAACTTCATTTTGCAGCCTGCAGTTGCTTATTTTTCTCTTCTATTTTCCTTCACAAACAGGATGCCAGAGGGGCTGAAGCAGATGCTGCTGCCTCACAGATGATAACTTTTTCCTGCACCCCAGCTGTGTTGAATCCTTGGCATCACCACCTAAACCCTATCAATTTGTACAAAATATTGGACTGGGTTCTCTGCTTGGATTGGATTGCATATCCAATCTGTAAAAGCAGAGGCTTTAAATAGCATCAGCAACCATGCAAGCATAAACAAACACAGGATCCAATCCAAGATGATGATAATAATAATAAAAAAAAGAGTAGGACAATGGAGCATGAAGAATATCAGGTTTTTTAATGGCTAATATACAGTGAGGTTCCCAAAGCCCCCATTTGGCACTTGGAATGCATTAGAAGTGAGGGAAGCAATCCCCCAAAGAGAAATGTAATATGATATGGTTTCTATCCTTCTCCTGGGTGGATTATGCATGCAGAAGGTCCCAGGTTCAATTCCTAGCATTTCCAGATAGGACTGGGAATGTCTTCTGTCTGAAACCCTGGAGAGCCACTGTCAGTCAGTGTAGACAATGCTGAGCTAGATGGACCAATAGTCTGATGGTATCAGGACGTTTCCAGTATTCCTATTCCTCTGGAGCAAAACCACCACTCTCAATGCCTGCTGTGTAGAAGAACCAGAGATGTGACCACCTGCCAAATACTTAAGATGGACTGCTGTCCTTTCTCCATACATGGCATGCTCCTTGACATGTATGCCAGTGTGATGTCAAGGAGAAACAGCATGATAGTAATGGATGCCGCAATAGAATTTTTGACTATGGTTTGGTGCTGTGGGAATTAAGGATGTTCCCGTAGTTCTTATACAGAGGAGCTGTGGCTGTAGTCTTGAAACTAAAATTGCTTGGGGAGGCAGTTTTACTTTCCAATCACATATTCGCTTTGAATTTCAGTGCTGAAATGATGTATGTTTCATGTCCTGATGCTATAGAGGGTATTGCTCAAGTTTTGGCAACAATTTTTAGAGCAAGATCTCTGTACCATTACTACTAAGTGTGGTTTGGGGCATCAAACATGGCTGTCTGGATAAAGTATGGCTTTTTTTTTTGCAAGTCTGGATTTATGAGGAATCACTAAGTTGGAGCCTCAAGTAAGCTAGCAGTTCGCAGTTACAATATCTGAATAGAACCTCTTTGAAGCTATGTCCTTTGTGCCAACTTCATTGGTCTCTCCAGCAGCATGGAATAGGTGCCATTTCTGGGAGCGAGAACTACACATAGGCTGAGTCAAAGGTTGCAGGGGTTTTTTATTACAGTTCACAGAGCTTGGCAAAGCATAGGGCAAAGACCTAGCCATCAGGCACCTTGCCTGCTGGTTGATGCAACCATTGTCCTACAATACTGGGACAATGCTGATGGGAGTTATAGGTATATTGGGTTCACCATGGCACAAAAAGATATGGTGGGGCCGAACCTGAAATCTGGGTATGTGGAAGATATGCCAGCCCCCAAGATAGGCTTGAGTCAAGAAGCAACACTCTTCTTGAGTGAGGAGCATGAGGAACAGGGGCACATCCCTGCTTATGTCTGATATGGATCCCTTCGCTACCAGGAATAAAGTGGTGGCAGTAAAATAAGATAAAATCAGATAGCCATTTAAACGATGAATAGATAACAGTCCTGTTATGAGGAAGATAAAAACCCTATGTTGCAGAGCCCAATCACAACTGTGAGTAAAACATTTCCTAGCCTCATCAACCAGCAGCTAACCTTCACAGCAAGTTACAAACTCAAGTGTTAGGGAACACAGGTTAGGAATTTGGTGGCAGCACTGGCTAAAACCAAGAGCGAGCCTACAATATAAGACCTAGGAACAGGCAGAGGGAGAATAAACTAAGAAGCTTCCAGGCTTTGCCCCCAAGAAGCCAGCCACTTACCTGGCTGGCTCCACAGTGCTAAGAGTTTGTAGCTTTAATGGGTACAAATACCATCAACTCATTATTAACCCATTCTCACATTCATAAGCTAAAGTACATTTGAACGATACTTTGTGTCATATCCCCTTCCAGCTTTCATCAGAAATTGTGTATTTTAGATCTGTCACCCATATTACTTTGAGGACTAACAATCTGTTAGCATATTATACTTTGGAGTGATTGTGTGTTTAAAGGTGTGCAAGTTATTTAGCGCTAGATTTTGAAAAATGAGAAGCCTGGTGTTTTACTGTCTGAGACTTATTTGAAATACCTGGAACTAGGGATGGGGGAGAATTATGTTTCAGTTCACATTTACAGCTGAATCTATCAAATTTGCAGGTTCTGAAACAATATGAGAACCAAAATGCAGTCATCCTTTGAAATTCACAATTTTGCAATTCTCCAACCAATGCTTATAAAAATGCATATATTAGAGGAAAGTGTGCAAAAAACGAATATACTCATGAAAGTAACGTACAAAATGTATTATATTAGAAGGAATGTGTATATTAGTCTGGACTGGGTTAAAAAAAATACTAGGAGAAATTCACACTAAATTGCTGAAAACAATTCATGAGGATTTTTAAAAAACAAAAAATCCACAAATTGCTGATGAAATGTGGAAAACTCAATTTAAGGTTGTAAAACTGAGAAAGTGAGAGAACCAAAATTGAAAAATCCTTCCATCCCTACCTAGTACCAATTAGGTTGGGCCTCCTCAAATTCTGCTTTGCATTTGATCACATATCAGTGGCTTGATTGTTTAATGCCAACAAAGATCAATTATTGTTCACAACAATAATAATGTTCTCAGCCAGAGATCCATGGGCATTCCAGTACACATACACACACATTTCCGCATACATAGCCTGTCTCTACTTCTTCTAATGAAGAAAGTATATTTATTATTCACATAAACTGATGTGAACAACAAATCTGCTTCATCCATTTAAATTAGCAGGAAATCCATTGCTGCCAAGGAGCTCCATGAACACATTGGAATAATTGGCATCTGAAACAGATCACTGGAGTGGGGCATATGAATAAAGCATAAATGTTGTTGACAAACACCAATTAATAATTAATTAGTCTTATTAAAACATCACATTTTTAATTCTGCAGTCACTTCCATCAATCAAATGTGACTTTCATCCTTCCCAATATGAATATTGCCTACTGCCATTTACCAAAATTCTTCTACTTAGCTGAGTCACCTTCCAGGAATTAGGGATAGAATTATACCTCTCACTGGAAAGCACATTAGGAGCTGAGCTGAGAATGTTTTATTTATGCCTTCTGAGGTTAAGTCACAGAGTCAAACTGTGTTGTAGGCAGAAGTGGGGAAAATGAAAAGAAGTATGGAATCAGCAATGAAAACTGAAGCAGCATTTTAAGTAATTTGTTTAATAATGTGTCCTGAGGAGAAAGACAAGGGCAGAAGCAAAACCATGACTGGCATCAGAACTGCATGTTCAGATCACAACAGTTGATTTATAGAAAGACAGTTGTGATTCTGGGGCAGAAAAGAAAGGCATGAAAACTGCACAATCAGGTTCTCCATTGCTTGCAATGATCAGAGTGTATGAGAGGAGAAGATTGTTAATTAGTGCTAAGGGTAGTGACAATGATATGAATTAACGCCTGCCGTTTCTGACTTCATATGATGGGTTTTCTAATGTTCAAAAACTGAACAATGGGAGGCTACAGGCAGGAACAAAGTATTTTAACAATGAACCTTTCAAATAGTGGGTTTTCTAAAATTATACAGCCGCTAGAGTGTATAGAGCCAACATGGATTTTTCACATTCAGCACTAAAAATACCCCCATGTCATTCTGCTGCTTCTCATAAACTCATTTCAAAACAAAACCTTACAAAACCCATCGTCCTGAACTCAGAAACTCTTGCTTAACAACCCTCTACATTTTCATGGTGATACACAAAACAGTCACAGAGAATTTAGAGTTCAAAGTGTAAAAAGAGAAAAAAATACCCCTGTTGGACTTTTTTCTCTCAGTGGTTTTATAATTTGTTGAAATTAATTAAATATCAGCCATGTTCACAGAGTACCTGTAATCCTATTACTTACCTTGCCCCATACTCTGACCTTCATCTTCTGCAGTTGAAAAGTTAAAAAAATGCCTGGCTGATTTTTCATTAATTTAAGAAATTTAACATTAAAGTCAATGATAAACCTGAGCATGCTCAGAAAGAACCAACTCTCAGTGTTCTAAAAGCCAGACTCACAACTGCTTGGCTTGGCTAATCAGGGGCCACACTGCCAGATCTTTATTTCACTTTAGACAGTCATGGCTTCCCCCAAAGAATCCTGGGAAGTGTAGTTTGTGAAGGGTGCTGAGAGGAAACTCCTATTGCCCTGACAGAGCTCCAGTGGCCAGAGTGGTTTAACAGTCAGATGTTCTGATGGAAGCTCCGTAAATGGAACACGGCATCTCCTAGCAACTCTCTGAGATATTGTACTACCCTACAAATTTGTCAAAATGCAAACACAATTTGGGTTGGTCTTTCACAGTCCAATCCACTTCCTGTGTAGCTTGGAAGAATTTGGTAACATGTGCCTCAGTATTGTCTTCAGTACATAGGTAGCAACCTTCTAGAATTTCAGGCTAGGGATGGAGGAAGAATTAATTTCAACTAGATTGATACATGGAATTTTGTTATTCTGACCCAAGCAACATGTGTTCACACTGGATCACCTCATGTAGCAAGTGGCTGCTCATTTATTTATAAAAATATTTGTATAATGCTATTTCATTAAATACATCAAAGCAATTTACAACATGTTCAAACAAACAACCATAGAATAAAAACATTAAAAATACAATAAAAACAAAGGCCAACTGTTGCAAAAAGAGCATCTTCTTAATGGCCTGCGTAAGCCTGGCAGAACAGAAAGGTTTTCAGCCGGTGCTTAAAAGTTAAAATGGAAGGTGCCTGTTGAATCTCTGTTGGGAGAACATTCCAGAGAACTAGGCCAGTGACATTGAAGGCTCGATTTTGTGTCAGTGCTAAATGAGCCTTGCCAACTTGGGGGATGACCAAAGCTGCTCTTGCAGATGATCTCAGTGATCGAACTGATATATAAGAGTTCAGGCAGTCCCTAATATACCCTGAACCTAAGTTGGTCAGGGCTTTGTAAATTAATACAGGGACCTTGAACCTGGCTTAGTAGTGGATGGACAGCCAGTGCAGACGTTTTAAAAGTGGTATCACGTGTTGTCGGTCATGTGCTGTTGGCATGTGTGCGTTGTTGTGTGAAACAGCATACATTACGTTGGAGTTAAGTTGAGCAAGAAACTTCTTCAGAGCATGTTAAGAGTCTTTATTGAAAGACATTAAGGCCAGAGGCTTAAGAGTAAATACATGTAGAGATTCTTCAGTCACCCCCCTTCTGGTACATCTCTCTCCATAGATAAACACAAAAGACAGCCTCTCAGCTCAGAGGCATAATTCAGAGGACGACAACACATAGACTCTGTTAGAACTTTCCCAGTCGCTATCAGATGGCTACCATAGCAACGGCCCTGGCAGTCCGTTCCCAGACAGGGCATAGACATAACTCCCCCTTAACCACTGTTACGTCTTCAAACTTGCAGACTTCATGGAAAACAACTAGAGACAGTAATGCCTACTGGTCACCAGCCCAACAGTCTCCCCTTTTTCCATTAAGACTGCAAAATACACATGAAATACATCTCCATAATACATAGTCATACAGTCATACATTTCTACAATACCTCTTGCAATACATTTCAGTACATTGCATCATACATTTTCAGTTCAGTACAGTTCAAAATTATATCTCAGTACAGTTCAAAAACTTTATTCACTCAAACTTTGGTTCAACACATGTCAAATAAAGTGTCTCAGGATCCATGTCTACAACTTTATTCATTCCAGGACTTGTTATTAATCCCACAGTAAATCTGTCAGGCGGTTTGCCTAAATTCGCTCTCGTGGAGCGTCTTAAAGGAACCAGAGCTTCGGCTCTCTCTGCCCCCCCCATTTGTGCTTGTGCTTGGCACCGCGTGCCCAGGATCATCCATTTCCTCTGCTTTTCGTTTCTTTGATCTGCGTTTTCCACAAATGAGCTCATTCAAAGCATCTCTGAGAGGTATTTGTGTACCTTCCACTTTAATGTCAACATCTGGCTTAAATTTCTGTGATTGTGTTCATGTTTGTGTTTGTGTGTCATTTGTTCCTGTAAGAAGGACTGTCTCCCTTTGATCCCAAGGCTTTTCTGAGACTTTAATGCTTCTGCTCAGAATTAACTGCTGTGTTTCTGGACACCAAACTCTGTAATATGCATTCTAAAATCCCAAAACAAAACCTTGCTGTGCTCTGGGCGCAAGCTTGCCCCTCCTTTTTCCCTGTGGAATGTGGATCCAGCACCTTGCCCCGAATTTTTGAATGTGTTGTATTCTAGGCTTTCTGCCAGTAAGTTTCTCATAAGGAGACATTCCAATAGCACTGTGTAACACCCTGTTGTGAATGTAATTCGCATAAAGAATTGCTTCTGTCCAGAAAGAATTCCCTAAACTGCAATCCAGCAGCATGGCTCTCATTGCTTCCCCAAGCACCCTATTTTTTCTCTCAGCAGTTCCATTGGAAAACGGGCTGTGTGGAGCAGTGAAATTCTGGTTTATTCCCTTACTCTCCAGAAAGTCACTCAATGCTTTACTCGTAAACTCCCCACCTTGGTCCGAGCGTATAGCCCCCACCGTGACCAAGTGTTGAGTTTCGATTCTCTTAATGAACAGTTTCAGCTTCTGCTCAGCTTCACTTTTATGCTTTAACAGAAAAACATGACAAAATCTTGAAAAATCATCTACCAGTACCATGAAGAATTTCGCACCTCCTCGTGAAGCATTTATTGGCCCTGCTAAATCAACATGAACTAGCTGGTAGGGAGCTGTTGTGGTTCTCTCAGCCTCCCGGTTTATTGGTGCAATAGTCATTTTAGCTTGATTACAAGAATCACAATCCATTATCTGTCCACAGTCTCTTAAACGCATGCCTTCACTGTGCAAAGGGGTTTTCTTTATCGTGTCAAGGTTTGCATGCCCCAGCCTTTGATGCCATTCATGGACGCAGCCCTGATGTACCTGTGCCTCAGCATTTAACACAGCACACCCTGCTTGACTGCTCTTTATTACAAACTGTGAATCATTAAGGCTTCCCTGCATGCACACTTCATCTCCCCTCATTATAAAACATTGGTCTTTGTGGAACAAAATTGAATAATTACAACTCACCAGTTTGCTAACTGATAAAATATTATGAGCCAATTCCGGAACAAACAAACAGTCTGACATTATTCCAAGCTTGTCAAATTTCACCAGACCTTTAGCTTTTACGGATTTCCGTGATCCATCAGCAAGTAAAACAAAGTCTTTCACTTCTTCTGAAACGTAAAACAAACGTCTGTCGTTGATTAATATATGGCTTGCTCCGCTGTCGACAATCAAGTTAATTTGTTCCAAGTCTTTAGACTTCTGTTTACAAACAAAGTTCACACTGCCCTGCTTCAAGCCTCCGTCCCTGGAGTTTCGCTTGATTGCACAATCTTTACGGAGATGCCCACGAGCCCCACAGGCAAAACCAGACTTCAGCCGCTGCTGCTCCCGCTTGTTTTCCTGTCTGCTTTCGGCAGCCTGCTCCGGTTCGGCACATTTCTCCTCCTTGCTTCTGACAGCTTCCACCGGCTGGGCTCTCTGCGCCTCCTGCCTCCGCTGCCATTCCTGGGACAAATCCTGCAACGCGTCCCACATCTGTTTAGCCGACGGCTCATCTCTCACACACATCAGTTGAGAATCCGATAGAGCCAAGATTATAAACGCCTGAGCCCTCTGGTCTCGACGCTTCCAGGCCGCGGTCGGTACCGCCGGGGGTTTTTCCTTAATCACGTCCCATAAATCTTCTGTTATCACCAAAGCCCGCATTCTTGGCTTCCAGCTGCCATAATTCTTTTCATTAAGTCGTTCCATCGGCAAGCCTCCCCCAGACAGGTTTACAGCCATGTTGCTCACCTCCGTCTGGTTCAATCAATCAAGCTGCCCTCTCTGGAACTCCGTCTGCTGTTCAGACCAGCAACTTACTCCCGTGTAATGCGCGGTGGAGCGCAACCATCCTCTGCTACCACTGTTGGCATGTGTGCGTTGTTGTGTGAAACAGCATACATTACGTTGGAGTTAAGTTGAGCAAGAAACTTCTTCAGAGCATGTTAAGAGTCTTTATTGAAAGACATTAAGGCCAGAGGCTTAACAGTAAATACATGTAGAGATTCTTCAGTCATCCCCCTTCTGGTACATCTCTCTCCATAGATAAACACAAAAGACAGCCTCTCAGCTCAGAGGCATAATTCAGAAGACGACAACACATAGACTCTGTTAGAACTTTCCCAGTCGCTATCAGATGGCTACCATAGCAACGGCCCTGGCAGTCCGTTCCCAGACAGGGCATAGACATAACTCCCCCTTAACCACTGTTACGTCTTCAAACTTGCAGGCTTCATGGAAAACAACTAGAGACAGTAATGCCTACTGGTCACCAGCCCAACATGTGCTTCCATCAGCAATCTGGCCACTCCATTTTGCAGCAGCTGGAGCTTCCGAACCAGGGCCAAGGATAGCCCCACATAGTGCACATTGCAGTAGTTCAACATCAAGGTTACCAACACATGGACTACAGAGGTCAGGCTATCCCTTTCCAGGAACAGCCATAGCTGACGAACCAGACAAAGCTGGTAGAAGGCAATCCTGGCCACAGAGGATATTGGGCCTCTAGTGACAAAGATGAATCCAGGAGTACCTCTAGGCTACAAACCTGGTCCTTCAGAGGGAACATGACCTCATCCAGAACAGGTAATCTACGTATCTCCTGGATATGGGAGCCTCCCCAAAGAGCCTCCATCTTCCCAGGATTGAAGCACAGTTTATTGGCCCTCATCCAGTCCACTACAGCATTCAAACACCAATCCAGAGTGTTCACAGCCTCTCCTGATGCAGATGTTATGGAGAAATAGAGCTGTGTCATCAGCATATTGCTGACACCTTGCTCCAAAACTCCTAATGACTGCTCCCAATGGCTTCATATAGATGTTGAATAGTGCTGGGGAGAGAAGAGTACCCTGCGGAACCCATAGCACAAGTCCAAGCTGTTCAGACAGTCAGATTTTTTAAAGAAGCAAAGCACAAACTTTGGCAAAGAAATGCAAGCAGACAATAAGAGATGCAAAAAAGAAAAAAAATCAAGGAACACATTGCTAAAAACATAGAGATCAACAGCAACAACATCCTTTAATCCCATTACTGGCAAGAGAACAGCTAGGGAGATAACTGGACCTTTGGATGACAAGCAAGTCAAACGTGTGCTAATGGAGGAAAAGGAGATTGCAGAGAAGATGAATAAATTCTTTGCATCTATGTTCAAAGTGGAAGATGGTTGCCTAAAATCAGCAGGCATATAAAAGAATTAGTCTTAATGAATCAGAATCTGCATGGCTTTTGGAAGGGTAAGTCCTGACCCACTAACATTTTTTATTTTTATTTATTAAATAAAACAAACAAAACAAGAAGCCCAATATATTAAAAAAATAGAACAATGAAAAACATCTAAACAATGTTTAGAGTTATTTGAAGCTTTTAATAAACAAATTGATAGAGAGCTCCAGTCAACATTGTGTACTTTGACTGTCAAAAAGCTTTTCATAAAATACCTCATCAAGGACTTCTGAGTAAGTTTAGCAGTCATGGAATAATAGGTGGGATCCTCTTTTAGATCAGTAAGTAGTTGAGGAACAGGAAATAAATAATAGAAATAAAAGGACAGTTCTCCCAATGGAAGGATGTAGAAAATGGAATCCTCTAAGGATCCATATTGGGCCTGTGCTCTTCAACTTGTTCATTAATGATCTAGACTTAGGGGTGAGCAGTAAGGTAGCTAAGTTTGCTGATGATACTAAATTGTTCAATGTAGTTAAAACAAAAAGGGATTGTGAAGATGACCAAAATAATCTCTTTAAACTGGGTGAATGGTACTAAAATGGCAAATGCAATTTAAAGTAAACAACTGTAAAGTGATGCAGACTGGGGAAAAAATCCCTAATTTCACATATACAGTACTGGTGTCTGAATTGGTGGTGACTGACTTGGAATAAGATCTTGGGGTCCTAGTGGAAAGCACAATGAAGATGTTGACCCAGTGTGCTGCCTTCGCAGGGAGACTCCTTCCGTTGTGCTAAAGAAGGTATTTATTAGGTTAGACCAGCCTTTCCCAACCAGTGTGCCTCCAGATGTTGTTGGACCACAACTCCCATCAGCCTCAGCCAGCATTGCCAATGACTGAGGCTGATGGGAGTTGTGGTACAACAACATCTGGAGGCACACCGGTTGGGAAAGGCTGGGTTAGACTCTAGTTATGGAACTCTAGAGGTCTGTTTGTATGCTCCCTTAGCCTTACAGTAACTGCCTGTCAGATGACATCACCCTGCTCTTTAATTGGTTAGTTAGCTTTCCCTCCAAAACCTGTCTCAGTTTGTTTCAGTCATCAGTGTAGATAGCAACAGGCCTAGTAGCTCCAGAGGACAACACTACTTTTTTACCTATCTCTCTCTCTCAGAAGTTATTCCTCTGCCAGTATTGCCTCTTCCAGGAGCTCTCTCTCTCAGAAGCAGAGCTTGGAAAAGTTACTTTTTTGAACTACAACTCCCATCAGTCCCAGCCAGCATGGCCACTGGATTGGGTGATGGGAGTTGTAGTTCAAAAAAGTAACTTTTCCAAGCTCTGCTCAGAAGTTACTTCTCCTCTGTTGAATCTACCTCTTCAACAATTCTGCAGTATAATTACCTGCCATCAAGCTTCAGCAGCAGCAGCATCCTCAGTTCACCATCCCGGAGACTGTACGTTTTCTTTGAAGTTTCTGTATACCTTTGCTTTTTTCTGGTTTGATAAAATATTTCTGATTAAAAGAGAGATATTGAGTTGACTGTCTGGCAAAGTGGGTTTCAGAACCACGGGCTCAGAATACCCAATGTGTGCCAGCTGTGAAAGAGGCTAATTCCATTTTAGGGATTGTTAGAAAAGGAACTGAAAATAGAGCAGCCAACATCACAATGCCTTTATACAAATCAATGGTGCAACCGCAGTTGGAATATTTGGTACCATTCTGGTTGCTTCACTTCAAAAAAGATTCAGAAAAGGTTCAGAACAGGCTATCCAAAATGATACAGTGGTTGGAACAGCTCCCTTTATCAGGTCACAATGTTTGGATACAATGTTTGGGGCTTTTTGGTTTAAAAAAAGTTCAAGAAAGCAGGAACGGTGTTTTTTGTTCACATTTCTAATACAATACAATAATACAAGGAAACAATCTAAAAACCTGGCACCTCGATTTAAAATGAAATGAATATTTTTGCAATGTTCCACTTAGCCCTCCCAAAGTAGGAGTTTGAGCCATGTTTCTCCAAGCTCTCTGCCTCAGACACACACAGGAAGTTCTTATGCAGGCTGTAGTCTTCAGTCTGTAACTGTATGCACCCTTACCAAGAGGCTTTTTGCTGTGTACTTGTGAATTAAGGGCTATCGCTTTGTGAGAGAGCACAAGCTTTGCACACAGAGGATCCCAGGATCATTCCCAGGCATATCCAAATATAGCTGCAAGAGACCACTACCTGAAGCCCTGGAAAGCCAAGCTAGATAGGCCAAGGCAGCTTCCTGTGTTCCTAACTAAAGCACAGGTCACAATCTAATGATGAAAGGCCATTGTTCAGTGGCAGAGCACATGCTCTACATGCAAAAGGTCCCAGGTTCAATCCCAGGCATATCCTGATATGGCTATGAAAAAGTCCTTCCTGAAACCCTGGGCCAAGGCAACTTCCTATGTTCCTAGCTAAAACCTTAAATCATTCTAATTAGAAGATGCCAGAGCTCAGTGGCAGTGCGTATGTTCTGCATGCAGAAGGTCCAAGGTTAAATCCCAGGAATATCCAGGATGAGGTAACAGAATTCTGCCTGAGATCCTGGTAAGCTTCAGCCAATCAATCAGATACACAAATACTCTGACCTGGTAGAAGGCAGCTTCCTATATTCTCCAGTCCTTTGCACCAAGGATGGGGAACCTGTGGCCCTTCAGATGTTGTTTGACTCCAGTCAGCATGTTCAGCCATCAGAGATGATGGAAGGACTACAGGTTTCCCACCCCTCCTTTAAAATATCAGAACAGGCAAGTCAGTTTAACTGGAATATGGACTCGCTCATTCCACCCAGAAGCCTCTGATGCTGCCTATACTCATTTCTGGAAGAAGCAACCTTGCTGTCTTCCTCAAGAAGCCAACAGAGGCAGTGGAAGGCTCAGTTATATCTATTATATATCAAGAGGGTAATATGTGAAGTAGACCAATGCCCCTCTTACCCAGCTACCCAATCTAAATAGGTTTAACCTTTCCAGAAAAGAAAGTACATTACTGAACTTGCTGAAGTGACCGTGTGGCATAAGAAAAGTATGCCAACTGCAGAAAAGTAAATTCTCATGAGAGTTTGCCATTAAAGTTTAATATTTGCACTATGCTTTCTTTGAAGTACCTATCATCTGCTCACAGCACACATCGGCTCACAAAATCATTTGGGTTTTTTTCTCTCTTAAATGTCAAGGCTTTGCTAGCATCACACTTTTCCCTCATTATCAGGACTTACAGTACATTAGACAAACTCTTGGCGATAGGAAATCCAAATCAATTTGCTAATGTTTTGCTTTGCAGCAATGTTGTTTCCATGAAGGTGAAAGTCCTACATAGACAAATGGTGTCATTTGAATGCCTTTCAGCATAGTACTTCAAAAGCAGCTTGCAAACGGAGTTCTTATTCAGACTAACTAGGGATGTTGGCTGGAAATGGAAACTATTCAGATCAGTGGATGGAGTTTTTATTTTTATGTGGGAAACCAAATCTTTCAACTCCCTGAAATTTTCACAATTTGAAGTGACCTGTCTTGTAGCAATAACTTGGCTAACAGCATAGTTCTATTCATATGTACTCAGAAGTCTCATTGTTTACAATGGAGCTTACTCCCAGGTAAGTGTGTATAGGACTGCAACTTAAGTATGCTTCTACGGTATTGTAAAACATTTTCCCTTCCTCCACACAATAAGAAATCCAGGGGCAACACTACTGGGTTTAGTTTTCTTTGATCACTTATGCTTATAGGGAGTCTCTTATTATTTGTTTTGTTTACATTTATTGTAGTGGGACTGCTCGAAAGACCCTCTGTAATGTTGAGGCGTTAGTGTGTAATGCAATTGTTCCCTTCAGCACCTGTTTCTCCTTCAGGTGTCCTGCATGCTTAAACATTCTCAAGGCTCCCATGAGAGAGTTTTGGGAGTACAGGATAGCCAGGTGTACCCAATTAACTAATTGGGAGTACCAGCTGTGGAATATAACAACTCACTGGTGACCAGGAGTCTAATTAGGGGGTAGCCAGAAATCAGGTGGGACTAATGAGGATAGTTACACAAGCATGAGTCAGCACAATGTATTGGCGTCTGTGGTGTGAAACAGTATAAAAGTCACAAGAATGCTCAGACTGAAGAATCATTCTAGGGGCAAGGATTGTGCCATGGTTAACTAGCTCTGGAGTAGGGCTGTGGCTGTAATGGGGATCCTAGCAACTGAAGGGATGTGTGTTTCTGTAACTGCCTTTCCTTTTTGTTATCATCTTTTCTCTCCCTTTGAATAAAATCAACTGGGAAAGAGTGTGTTTCATTGCTTCCAAATTTTAAAAGAGCTTCTGCCTCTTGCAGAACATATTGTTGTATACACCCAATCTCCAAGTGGTGTGAGATTTTCAGGGATTCTTGTGCTCACACAGGGTTTGGTTTTCTTAGAGTGAAGGTCAGTGGAGACTATGGTGTCTTTGGGATACGTGGTATTATCTACACATGTACACAACCTGAACATAAGATGGAGAGGCTCCCAGCATTAACATTCCAACAAATCCTGCTTCCATGTTAGGTTTCTAGGGGAGTCCCCAAAGCCATAACCTGGGGCTTAGCACACAGAACAAGCCTCTCTGTCTGAGGTGGAGATGCAAGCTGAAAAGACACAAACTCAAAATCTTCCTCCTGCCTCAACCAGGTGAGGGTCACCCATGATCCTATGACAGCACATCTTTTCCTGGCCAAATCCTTACACATATTAATGGAGCACTTGGCAGACCCATTAACCAAACAAAAGTACTGGTTTGACATGTTCAGTAGGTTTCTCTGCTAACTCCATCTATACAGATTCAAAACCAGAGACTGTAAAAGGGACCCAAAGGCAGCAGCCACCTTAGAATGTCGTTCCTGTTAAGGGGCGTTTTTTGCCTCCACCCGAAATGTAGGAGAAGGCTCGTGAACAATCTCGAAGCTTCTAAAGTGTGCCACGTGAGATCAAAGGGGCCAATCAGGTTTGGGATTGAGCGGAGTATTTTTTTTTTTTTCAATAATTTTTATTCAGATTTTCATAAAACATACAAGACAAAATCATAGAACATTCAAAGACAAAAAACAAAATCAAAAATAGTTAAACAAAAAGAAAAAAAGAAAAAAAAAAAAAACAAAAATAAAAAATAAAGAGTAAAATATTGACTTCCCATTTGTCAAAGATCAAATCAGTTATAAGTCTATAATATATAACAATCCTGTCTCTTAAGTCATATTATAAAATCACTTTCCTCCAGTAGTTATCTTACTTAATCATCAAATCTCATAAACATTACTTTATTCTTTCCACAAAAAGTCAAAGAGAGGTTTCAATTCTTTAAGAAATATATCTATCAATTTTTTTTTCCAGATAAGCATATCGATTAATCCATCTCATTACTAATTATGATAATCTTATTGTCATAACCATAGTCAAAATAAACATTTCAATTAATCCATCACATCAGAATCTGTTAGGTTCAGTAATTTCAGTAGCCATTGTTCTATTATCCCTATTAGTTCCATTTTCCATCTTCCATCTTCAGTAGTCTTGTTAAGTCCAGTAATTTCAGTATCCAATCTTCCATTATCAGTATTCCATAATAATCTTGCTGTCAAAGCCATAGTCATATAGTAAGAGTCTGATGGGAATTACCTCTATCCCAAATATTTTCTTGCCATCCATTCTGAATAGGTTGCTGAAATACTGCTGTAAAATCATATCTCTGTTCTTTTTTTCAAAATACACTGGGTCATCTCTTGAAAGTTTTTCCATTGTCACATGGCTGCAGTTAATTCCATAGATTTTCTCTATATTGGGCTCCATCACATCATTCCAGTCCAGAAGATTATCCATGCCATTGATAACTTTATCTCTAGAATCTTCATTAATTTCTTCAGAGATAACATTGAGTTCCAAACAATAGATTTTATTTCTAAAGTCCATAGACTCCAAATCTTGTTCCTGTTCCACGTTTGTTCCAATCTCCGGGATCTCCTCTCTCACAGGGACCCCTGTTCCAGTCTCCAGGGTCTCCTCTCTCACAGGGACCCCTGTTCCAGTCTCCAGGGTCTCCTCTCTCACAAGGACCCCTATGTCTTTAATCTCCTGTGTCTCCAAACAATAGATTTTGTTTCTAAAGTCCATAGACTCCAAATCTTTTTCCTGTTCCACGTTTGTTCCAATCTCCGGGGTCTCCTCTCTCACAGGGACCCCTTCCAGGGTCACCTCTCTCACAGGGACCCCTATATCTTTAATCTCCTGCTTCATTTTACTCAATTCAATTTTCAGCTCCTTACAACCCTGTCGCAGGTTTTGTTTCGTTATCTCAATCTCATCCATTATTTTCTGAAACATAGTTATTTCCAGCTTCTCAGCCACTTTCTTAATTGCCATTTTAAAAGAAAAATATAGGAAAACCACTTCTTATTTCAGCAACAATTGGGTTAATACTCCAAACTTGGTGACATCACAGTATAAACAGAGCAGACAGCCTTATCTCTCCATGCTTAAGTAAACAAAATGCAGTTCCCAGGATCGAAACAATTAATGGCGGTCGTCAGGAAACAGATTCGTCAAAATAAAATAGACCAAAAAGAGAGTAGTCTCAGACAATATAATATTCTTCAAAATAAAAATCTGGAATAGAAATCCCTCTTCTGTGTATATCTTTAGAATGCAAATCCAGGACAGCTTTTTGCAACAAAAACAGAGATAAGCTATTAATTAGTGAGTAGCAGAGAGAAGTTATGGCTCCCCAGTGAGATGTCAAAAACCGATCAATCTGGCAAATCTCTTTTAAACAGCAACAATTTAAGTCAAGTAAAAGAAAAATATAGAAAGAAGGGTGCTTGCCTGTTAGTGCGTTCTCTCTTAGAAGATAAGATGAACGTTCGCTTTATCAGATAGAGCTTGTTGTTGAAAATCCGTCCCACCTTCGTCGGCTGGACCTCGTCCCATAAATTAATGAGATCTGGTCGTCCCAACAAAAATAGGCTTTGAGGTTAATCTCTTCGTTTCTCCCTACCCGGGAGAAGTTTAATCAGTCAAAAAAAAAAAAAATCTGACTGATATATCTGAATAAGCTTCTTTTGAGGCAGGAGCCCGTCTCAAAAGCAGGCACAGGCTAAGTCACCCTTCCCGGAAGTCCGGGATTGAGCGGAGTATTTAAAGCCGCTCCTTCCCTTAGCGTTTGCCTTTTTTGCCTCGCAGCATACCTTGCATGGTTTGCGCTTCAAGGGCTCCGTCAGCGTTTGTTTGTGACCATTTTTATTGCCTGCTTGCTGGTTTCTCCATTGCTACTGCCTGCTCCCCTCCCCTGCTTCATTCATTCAATTAAATAGGCTCATTTCCCCGCTGATCAGCTGGGCTCCGGGCGCCCGCCCACGCGCCCCCCGGCTTCCTGCCGGCTCTCTGGCTGCTGCTCGTTGACGAGTTCTCCCAGAGTTAAAGCGTTTGTTGTTATTTCATTCCTCCTTTTTCCTTAAGGGTCGGTGGGTGGTGTCCTTCATTGTTTTTGTTCCCTTAGTTTGATTGGTATCAGTTTAATCCCGTTGTCTTGCTTTAAACCCCCCTCGTTATTTCTTAGGCTCTTGTTATTCAGCTTGCTTTATTATTGTTTAAGTAGGCTGTGGTAATGTGGCGGTTTCCCGCCTTCCTCGCCTCGTATTCCGCTCCCATTCACCACCTTCGGAATGTTAGGGAGTGTGTGTGGGGGGAGGAGGGTTCGTCTTTCTCCCCCATCCCCACGCATCTGCTCTGCAGAGGGGGATTCTTTTGCCGTATAATAGCAGGCAGGCGTTTTAAACGTGCCGTTTGCTTGTTTTTCTGTGAGTTATAGAGAGTGGGGGGGAGGTTTCCTCCCCCTTTTTATCCCCGTGCGTCAGCTGTTCAGTGGGTGGATAGTTTCATAGTATAACATGCAGGCGTTTTAAATATGCTGCTTGATTTGTTTCTCCTTTTGCCTGCCAGCTTAGGAGAATTGTTGAGAATTGAGGTGGTGGTTTTCTTTCCTTTTCATTCCCGCACGTCAGCTGTTTAGCGGGTGCATAGCACTCCTGTATTTACTTGCACGCAGGCATTTGGTTTGTTCCCTGCCTTTGCCCCTGCTTTCGATGCTTTGAAGCTATCGCGTGAAGGGAGTGTAGGTAGAGCTATGCATCTTTGAGTGGCCTCGCCAGCCTGCTATAGAGCGGAAGCAGTAGCCTCCTGCCTTGCCTGAGCTTTATTTTCTAAGTACTTAATAGGATTATCTTCCTGCAGATGGGTAGGTTATGCAATTGGCTTTAGAGGGGTGCCCTCAGCCTGCTCTAGAGCGTCTGTAGCCTTGTGCCTTGTGTGCACTTTAATTGTATATGTAACTAATTTGATTACGTCATGCAGACTTGGCGTGCATATTGCATTTAGTCGCCACAGCAGTACAATATGGGGGTTAAGTGGTGCTGGTCCTTTGGGTACCTTGTTTGTTTCTTTGTTTTGCAGCGCGCCTGCAGCCCTATGCTCATATTTCTCTATTACCCCCCCTTCCTTTTTTCTCCCAGGCTGACTTCAAGTAAATTTTTATGTGCAGCTTCATTCATTAGGGGTTTGGGGTATTTCATTGTGGGGTACAATTAATTGATTTCTCCCCTGGGCATATTTTGCCAATATAAATAAATATATGAATATATAAATAAATAATTTATTGGTTGATTGATTTGATTGATCAATTAATTAATTAAGTGCCATTTATATGGTTTGTGTTTCATTTGGATTAGCTTGAACTCAATACAGTTATATTTGGTTGTTTTGCAATCACTTCATTGTTGTTCCTTGGTGAGTTCAAGGTTTGCCTTATAATGCTGTTTTAGATTATTTAGCCTCTTAATTCTGCTCTATGTATCATACAAAATAATAAATAAATTAAAATAAAATAACAATAAAATGATATGCCTATGCAATATCACCTTTGGAGGGCATAATAGATGTTTTAATCTGGGTAAATAAAAATCCTGCCTCCTAGAATTCCTATGAGGATTTAAGAAGAGCCATAGGAACACGAGAAGAGCCTGCTGGATCAGGCGGGTGGCCCATCTAGTCCAGCGTCCTGTTCTCACAGTGGCCGGCCAGGTGCCTGGGGGAACCCCGCTGGCAGGACCCGAGTGCAAGAACACTTTAAAATATGTCAATATGGTGAGATTCAGTGAAAGGCAATGTATGCCATGTAAGTTTAAAGGAAATGCTCTTAGCCAGTTAAAATTCATTATTGTGGCTGTCATTATGAGCTAAGAGGTTTATGCTAATGATTAAATTGAAAAGATTATAAATTCGCTGAATCAGATGTATGGCTTTTTTGTAGGATTAAGTTTAATTGTAATTTTCTTTAAGGATCTCTAGTAGCGGATTAGCTGATAAAAACTTATTTATTCAGCAGGAGTATGGCAGGAATATTTTGATATGTAGGAGTTGCTTGGTCACTTGTACTTACCTTTTAGGTCATTTCCTTCTGACAAAGCATTAATTCAGTGACTTTGTGAGAACACGGAAGTGGTGTGCTCACGTTTCTATTTCAGTGGTGTCTCAGATAGGAGGTGTGTGGATATCCCCTGTGGCTTACTTTTTGAAGGACCTCAGCAGCCATTCTTTGTTTGGGAGAAGCGGACTTGTCCTGGAGGATGCACTGCAGGTAAGCTTTGATGCAGTTGGTGGCTGGAATTTTGGTGTTAATTTCAGGTCCTTTGGTGTGCTGAGAAATGGCTGGCTTCCATGAGGGGCATGGGGTTTCCCCTGGATTTTATTTTCTTGGGCTATTTTTCCAATAGTGCTTGTGGTACATGTGTGGCCTTCTGCCCTTCAGAATTAAATGGTACGTTTTCAGTCCAGCCTGGCTATTGGTTCTTTGGTAAATTCCCAGAACCCTAGCTCTACTTGTGCCATGTGCCTTGTGCATGTGTGTGCTCTGCAATGTACATTCTTATATTTTGCTCATGGCTCGGCATGTTCCGGGTTTGCAGACAGATGCGGCTGTGCCATCTTGGTATCCCCCACTTCGGGCGTGGCCGATATCAGTTTTACACCTTCATAGTTCATGTTCTCCTAAAAGAGGCAGGGTGTTATCATAAGTAATATATCCGCCCACCTTTCTGCCTGGCCTTTAATTTCCATGCCAAGTGCATTCTGAAACCCACTTCATGAAATTCAAAGGTGATTGTGGTGCTCCACCCTAAGGCCGCCCGGCTCTATGTGGCCATTTACCCCTGATGTACTCATGATGCTCCTGCCTTCCATCAGCACTTTGTGTTTCCCTCTTTACGAGGGAAAGTTATTCCTGGAAGTGGCCTTAATGGTTTGTAGGGAGACTTTTGCCCTGGTAATATCTTAGCCTTCAAGGCAAGTCACTTCATGTGGAGCCCTGCACTTACATTTCTGTGATGTTTTCAGTGCATATACTCACTACGGACCAGGGGGGTAGTAGCTTGGTGTTGTAGCTGAGGTGCTACCCATGGCCCACCTGGTGGCTGGTTTTGCTCTAAAGGAGCTTTCTTTCTGTCAGGCCAGCGGGCCAGCGCTATCTTTTTATATGCATCAATGGCTATGCATTGACTCAATTCTAATTTTGGTATATTTCCAGGGCCATGAGGGCCCGTGGGTGTGATACCCGAGGGGAAGGGTTATATTTCTTCCATACAGGAGCAGCTGGTGCCGCTGCCCTCATAGACCTGCTTTCTGGCAGCTTTCTGGTCATACAAGCCGGTGTTACCTGTTCATACATCTGGATGGATTCGCACTAACGTATTTCTTTTCAAAGTGGACCAGCAGCGATCATCGCCCTCGTGGGCATGTGTCCAGATAGTATTCAGGCTATACGACCCAGCGTTACCTCCTTTCCTGTGGAGCTTTTTGGCACTTAGAAGTTGGGGCCGCTATTGCATCTGCTCTTGCTCCCAGTACTCAGAAAGCGTATCAGCATTCTTTTGCGAAGTTCCAAGCTTTCAGAATCAGTGCTGCTTTACCTATGGCGTGGCCTATTCCTGCGGATCAATTGTTACAGTATATGTTGCATTTGAGAGGGCACGGCTCTTCTGTTTCCACTATCGCTGGGCACCTCTCTGCGCTGGCCTTTATCTCTAAGGCACGAGAACTGCCGGATCATTCTGTAGATTTTAGGGTCAGAAAGGTCCTTGAGGGTTGGTCGCGTTTCGCTCCCAGGCCCACTGACCAGAGGAGGCCAATCACGCCCGATGTCCTCCTCCAGATCCTGGCATTGTTTTGTTCTTTATGCTCATCCCAGTATGAAGCGCACCTTTTCGCCACAGTAACTCTGACGATGTTCTATGGTGCTTTCGCCCTAGTGAAGTGTTAGTCCTCTCTAAGCACGATGTGTCTTACAGAGCCTTATGCTCTGGCGATTGCACGTTAGGTGCTGATATGGTTAGGTTTTCCCTGCGAGTCTCTAAGACTGATCAGAAGGGCCGTGGCAGTCTTGTGTCTTTACACAGCTGCCAAGTTTTGGAATTATGCCCTGTGTCTGCAATGCGTCAATTGCTGCTTCTAAGGCCAGCGGTCCTGCGTTATCTATTTATACATGCGGATGGTTCTGCCCTGACTCAGTTCCAATTTTGGGCCATTGTTCGGCAGGCCTTGTTGGCCACTGGTCGCTGCCCTCGTGGGCATGAGCGTTAGCGACATCCAAGCGATTGGCAGGTGGCATTCCTCCGCTTTTCAGTCTTATGTTCGGTATTAATATTGTATTTAATTTTGTTTTTCTTTAGGTATTTTAAGTCTTCCAGTTCCTGTGCGGATCGTTCTGTGTGGCCTTTCCATCTTGTTTTGGGCACATCGGAGAGCCTCTTCGTCGTTTTCCGGAACGCAGCTGCAGCTTTCTGCATCAGCGATAGTTAGCTGGGAGGCGCGGAGGGGCATGTTATGGGATGCTTTGTTGCCATTGGTGTGCCGTACCATGGCGTCAGCGGCCCCGCCTCACATTTTGTTAATTCACTTGGGAGAGAACGACCTTGTGCAGCGCCCCGGTATGGACTTGCTGCTCAGGGTCACTCGTGATCTCACGTGGCTTAGGTGTTCTTATCCTACTCTAATTTTGGTGTGGTCAGCTATGCTCGTGAGACGAGTATGGAGGGGGGCTCTTCACCCAAATAAGATCGATAGGTCACGCAAATGGGTGAATAGGAAGGTTAGGGATTTGGTTTTATCCCTTGGGGGGGCATGCATAACCCATGCCAGGATAAGGTTTTATTCCCCTCAATTGTTTAGGGACGATGGCATCCACCTGTCAGAGTGGGGATGTGATTTGTTTTTAGAGGATTTGAGGTTGGGTTTGGGGAGTTTGTTTTTTGTTTTTTGTTTTTTTCCTTGGGTTGAGGGGACCAAGCTTGAGCTGATCCCCTCTTGTGGCATGGAATTTGGGCAGGTGAGGTATATTGGGTTATTTTGAGGTGGTTAAGGTATACAGGTAAGGGGCACTCCCCAGGGAACCATCAAAGCTTAATGCCTGGTGGCGAACTGAGGAGTGTCCTTGTGGGACCTGCTTGCGCATCAGGGTGAACGCCTGTACGGTGGGGCCATGGTGCGGGGGTTGGATCCACAGCTGACTTCAGCAGCAAGGAGGGAGGTTTTCCCCCACGTCCTTGACTATGGAGTTAAGGTCTGAAGAGAGTTATTTGCCTTTAGAAGGCGTGGGAGTATTCCCACATATATAGGTGGCCTCACCTGCCCGAAGCAATTTAATCTGATGAATTGGCTTATCTGCATTTGATGTAGAATGTTATATTTAATAAATATAACATTATTCCAACTTGTGTCACGAGTCTTCTTGGGTGTGGGGGCAATGGCTAATTCTGCATCAAATTCCCAAACGTTATGAAGCCCTCTCATGCCCCACTCCTATTTCAGCTAACTCCAGCCAGAAACTCTTGAGTCTTTCAGCTCCGAATTCAAACTGCAAGTTGTTTTTCTTTCTGATACCAATCACCTCTGCTGAAGTCTCAGACCCAATTCCTATAGGTAGAATGGATTATACCATGTCAGAGTACAGGTGTGTATCACATGTTGACTGCATGAAATTGTATGCTGGTAGAAAACTAGAGCAGATGGTATTTTGTTGGAATTCTTCTTCCCAGAGATGTTATAATTTGGTTTTTTCTTTAATTTGCAAGTTGTAGCATTTGATTTTGTACTTGGGGTTGCTTTTTTAAAAAAGGTATTCCCCACTTGCAGCCTGAAATAATATAGCATGCTCTACCTCAGATTGGGCCCAGGTGAAGCAGGCTGAATTCCAGTCTCTGACTGATTCTGTCTGGGTCTAGGAATGCAAAAAGAATGAGGCACAGTAGAATGGACTATACCATTTAAGACTACAGGTAGTGGGTTACCATTTTTGAATGCTCTGCCATATAAAAAACAAACAAAAAACAAACTCAACCCCCCCACAAACACAGCACATCAGGAAGAAAAGTTCTAGACTGCCTCTTTGGTAACTATGATGGTTTTCTACTTGCAAGGAGTTTTTAAAGTAGGGAAGCATTCAAAATGTGATTCCTTCATGTACAGTCTAAACTGATGAAGTCTAAGCCCCATCTGCACTACACCTTTAAAGCAGTATTATACCACTTTAAACAGTCATGGCTTCCTCCAGAGAATCTTGGGAACTGTATAGCTTGTTAAGGGTGCTGAGAGTTGTTAGGAGACCTCTATTCCTTTCACAGAACTACAAGATCCAAGAGTGATTTAACAGTCAGTTCCTCTTGCCAGGGAACTCTGAAAATTGTAGCGCTGTGAAGGGAATTTGTTGTTATGTGCCTTCAAGTCGATTACGACTTATGGTGACCCCATGAATATCTGTCATGAACAACCTTGTTCAGATCTTGTAAGTTCAGGTCTGTGGCTTCCTTTATGGAATCAATCCATCTGTTGTTTGGCCTTTTTTTTCTACTCCCCTCTGTTTTCCCCAGCATTATTGTCTTTTCTAGTGAACCATGTCTTCTCATGATGTGTCCAAAATATGATAACCTCAGTTTCATCATTTTAGCTTCTAGTGACAGTTCTGGTTTAATTTGTTCTCACACCCAATTATTTGCCTTTTTCACAGTCCATGATATCCGCAAAGCTCTCCTCCAACACATTTCAAATGAGTTGATTTTTCTCTTATCTGCTTTTTTCACTGTCCAACTTTCACATCCATACAACATAAGAAAAGCCTGCTGGATCAGGCCAGTGGCCCATCTAGTCCAGCATCCTGTTCTCACAGTGGCCAACCAGGTGCCTGGGGGAAGCCTGCAAGCAGGACCCGAGTGCAAGAACACTCTCCCCTCCTGAGGCTTCCGGCAACTGGTTTTCAGAAGCATGCTGCCTCTGACTAGGGTGGCAGAGCACAGCCATCATGGCTAGTAGCCATTGATAGCCCTGTCCTCCATGAATTTGTCTAATCTTCTTTTAAAGCCATCCAAGCTGGTGGCCATTACTGCATCTTGTGGGAGCAAATTCCATAGTTTAACTATGCGCTGAGTAAAGAAGTACTTCCTTTTGTGATCTACACAGTCAAAGGCTTTGCTGTAATCTATAAAGCACGGGGTGATTTTCTTCTGAAATTCCTTGGACTGTTCCATTATCCAATGTATGTTTCCGATATGAGCTCTGGTGCGTCTTCCCTTTCTAAATCCAGCTTGGATGTCTGGCATTTCTCTCTCCATGTATGGTAAGAGCCTTTGTTGTAGAATCTTGAGCATTACTTTACTTGCATATTAGGGAATAGGAGTTACCTAACAACTCTCAGCATCCTTAATGAACTCTACAGTTTCCAGGATTCTCTGGAGGAAGCCAGGACTGTTTAAAGTGGTATAATGCTGCTTTAAAGATAGTGCAGATGTGGCCGCATTCTACCATCTCAGCATTCTGATGCATGTGTAGGTCAGGCTACAGCGTGAGATCTACTTCTGATTGAAAAGCTGTGCCTCAGTTGTACTGTTTCACACTGCAGGTCAAGACTCACACGATCAAATACTTTTCCATAGAAAAACTAAATGTCAGCCCTGTGCTGCTTGAAATATGTCGTACAAATAAGATTTTGCTGTAAGAAAAAAGGCTGTATGCAGAAACTACAGTAAATAAATTACTAATTGCCTCCTATTACAGTCAAATCATCCAAAATTATAATAATAAAACATAGGAAAAGCCCTGCTGGAGCAGGCCACTAGCTCATCTCGTCCAATATCCTGATCTCACACTAGCCAACTAGATGCCTATGAGAAGCCCCCAAGCAGGACCTGAGTGCGACAGCGTTTCCACCACTCATGATTCTTGGCAACTGGTATTCAGAAGCATACTGCCTCTGACAGTGGAAGTAGAACATAATAATTGTGGCTGGTAGTTATTTATAAACTTATCACATGCAATAGGGCAGTCACCAAGTACATACTTTGCATGCAGAAGATCCAAGGATCAATGCATAGTATCTTGCAGGCCTGAGGATAGGCTCTACCATGGACTCCGGAGAGCTGCTGTCATCTTCATCTTTGTCTCTTCCTTCATCCCTTCGAAGGGCAAAGAGGCAAGATCACCCCAGTCCTCGTGCATTTAAGGGGACTGAAACAGGGATTCCAAGCAGTTTTCAAGAAAAATTAATTTCAATGAAGTCTTACTATTTTAACTTTTGGAAAAAGTTGTGGACATCATAGCAGGGTTGGCCCAAGCCATTTTGCTTTCTGAGACAACACAGCATCTGCCTGTGCTGCAACTAACAGTACTTACTGTGGGCACCACAGAGAAGCCAACCCAAGTCTAGTGAAGCTTTGCCAAGGTGCCTGGACAGACAACCACTGACAACAGGAACTTGAGTGTGATGGCAACCGTTGGCAAGAGGATGTTGGCATCATTATGACAGTGTAGCAGGCATTCTCTCTGATGTCCCTCCTAGCTGTCACCTGAAACAAGTGGCTCAGTGTGGCTCATGATAATAGGTCCTCCCCAATCAATAGGCATTCTCATGTTTAAAATAAGAGCTGATATACTAAACATGTTTCAGTTACTTTTATAAAATGGTTCCACATAGTAGCAATTTCAGTCAGATAGCTGTTACTGCTTAATGATGTATTTAAGCCTTGAGTGTGTGGCCACTATATGGAGACATACAAGTGTGAAATGGATGCAAATAAAAACAAGCAGTCAAGGGATGCTCTGTATGTGTGTTCATAGATGGGGCAAAAATGGAAAAGTAAAAGGAAATGCTACACTGATCTTTTTATAGTTCAGGTTTAGGCATGAAAGTTGCTTGCTACTGTAGGATGGCGAAGCTCTCACCCGAAGACAAGCTGCCCCTTGAATAATTTTTCACACTGAAAAAATTAAGTGTGATACCTTCCCCTCTCTTGGAAAGCACTTTATTAAGAAATGGGAAGGCTTGATTATTATTTTTTATTATTTCATATATTTATATGCAGCTTAATACCTAAGACAGTCTCTAAGCAGTTTACAAAATAACAAATATATATATATATATATATATATATATAACAATGAATGTGAGAAACTACAGTATAATATAATCAAATGCAATACTAAGCAAAACAACACACTGCAATCAAACAATAAGTCCCCTGCCCAAATTGGGTTGTACTGCAGATCCCTTTAATGTGGCAGCTCTTCATTTGCAGCACAATTGCAAATTTCTTCCTCTTGCCAAGCACTTTGCCAACAGAAGAGGGATCTGGACTGCCTCCTTTACAGGGTGAACCAGATGCCTCCGGGAAGCTCACAAGCCAGGCATTGCATCTAATGTGCCAACTATCTCAGCGATGTTAACAGAAGCATCTTTTCAAGCAGAATGGTCTTCCAGGAATAATTCCATACAATTATTCTAGCAGTGTTAACCTAGGATTTTCTGCTTTGTATAACTAAGAGAGTGGCAAACAAAATTGTAAAAATTTAAAATCTCAGAACAATTAATTATTCATTAAATGATCTCCAGACAACTAAAAGGTGCATTTATGTTAATACTATTAAAAATGTATAGTTGGTAAAGAATGGAGAGTGCCCAAACTCCTCCTCTTGGAGTTTGGATGGTAGTGCGTCATAAGCCACAGATAATATTAATGGGTAACAAAATGTGTTGTTCCTCAAGTGGAAATTCTTTCGTAACTAGGTATGAAAAAAGCAAGGAATACAATCTTCCTGGCATTGTACTATTCAGAATGCCAGATGAGGATGGTATGTTGGCATGCTTCTACCTGATTTTTGTTTGGTGGGTGGGTGTTTAAAAAAGCAGTTCCTTACATGTAAAAAAACCTCCTTTCATCTCAGGAGAAAGGCTAGAGTGGAACGAGACACATGATAGATTTCTAAGAGCAGGATATGTTTACAAATGGAAACTTTGAAACATGCAGTACTCCTCATCCCTTCAGTCTGAAGTGGCACAGTACCTCGTTTTTTCTGAGTATGAAGTTCAGCCCCAACAAATTAAAAAATAAAATAAAATTGACTCCAAACCTATTCAAGTCTATATATGTTAAAAGGATTTCCACAACCAATCAATTATATAATGTACATATCTGCCATGTTATTTAACTTTGAGGCTTGTTATCCAACATATATTTGTGGGTTGGGGAAACATACATTCTTGCTAAGTGTATCCAGATTGTTGCCTTCCTCACACTGGATCTCAGAGCTTTCATCTTGATGTGTGGAGGTAAGCATCTAGCTCCGACCTAAAGAGTGTCAGAATCAAGATAATTAAATGCTGACATTTTAGCAAATGATTTATCAACATCGATAACAGGATCACTTGGAAACTATAAATAATGCCATGTGCTTTGGTCATATTTCAGTGCCACCTAGTGGAGACAAAGTTGTCAACACACTTAACCTGTTACCATTGCTAGAGAAGTACATAATTTTCCAATTGATCTTCCTAACTTTTCCCCTTTCCATTCACTGGAGCTTTGCAATCTCATATATTCACCTATATTTAGAACTTCAATGTATTATCTCACTTATTATGATTATTAACAGTAGTAGTAGCAGTAGTAGTATGAATGTATCTGACCTGTTCTTGATGAGGAATCTTACAAACACACAGTTCCTTGGAAATCCCAAGGAATGAACTACTACCAAGCTTTGTTTCAGATCACTGACTTGCAGTAACATAATCTACCAGCAGTAAATCTTGTCAGTTTTGAGTTTACTTCCCAGTAGGGATGGGCAGATATGTCAATTTCAGTTTCTCATTTTTTCATTCTTCAGTTCATATCTCCACATCAGTTTGTGATTTTTTAAAGTCTTCATGAAAATTCACCAGCATTTCATTGTGAATTGCTCCTAATATACCAATTTTAATTATTTTTTTCATTCACAAAGTTTTGCAAATTTTCTCTAACATAATATGTTATTTTCACTGTTTATACTAGGGCAAAATGTGCATATAAACACTTATATTAGCGAAAATAGTATGTGCATTTATATACACATTTTGCCCTAATATATCATTTCTGTACACATTACTTGGCTGGAGAACTGCATTGCAAAATTTGGAGAAGTGCAAATTTCATTAAGTTTGCCTTTAAATGTGAAGTGAATTACATTTTTCCCCATCCCTACTTTCCAGTAAGAGGGGTTAGGATTGCTGGCCTAGTGTGCTAAATCCTACAGTTAATAGTACTATTGCCTGACTTGGCCAACTAAACATTTGCAACCAAAGTGGTGATTTGAGGCCCAAGCTACATGTGACAGAAGATGCCTTCAAATGTGGGTTATTCTGTCTCCAATCACATAAACAACAGGGAGTAAAGTGACTTACATTGTAATTCTATGCATGCTTACACAGAAGTTAGTCACACTGCATCTCCCTCAAAAGAGTGTTTAGGATTGCAACCTTAAAAGAGCCAAAGGGGTACATTGGCTAAGATCTGAATCCTCTCCTTCTGCTTCCCTCATACTTCTGAAGTCTAAAATTTGAAATCCCCCCTTCCCCATGAATGTGCAGCTCAGCTCCAACACCAGGAATAAGGCCTTTTAGTATCAACCCTTTTAATATCATTGCATTGGTTCACAAGTTTAAATGCTGTTCTACTCCTAGTTCAAGTTATGAACAAATTCAAAATGTGTATGTGAAGAACTGAATTTGGCTGCCGCCTTGTGGTAATACAGATAATTTGTTATTCTTTTCTTTATAGAGCTGAATAAACCCTATTTCTGACATTTCCAATAAGAACAAATCAAAGTCACTAAATTGGTACTAATTCTTTTTGAAAATATACAGAACACTGCTAGCTCACACTTCCCACTTCAGTATTCTTCTAGAAAATTGTTCAAATTCTATAATTCTACTAGCAGGTGCAATGCAAATACTTTTCTGCAGAAGTTGTAGAAAAAAAGGAAATTATCAAGGAAATCATGTTCTTTTGGCTTTGTTTTCACTTGATCCCACTTTTTTTGTCTCGCTTTCATTGTGTGTTCAGTCTCCCTTTCATTTGAAAGTCATGCCTCATGCCTTCTAAATGGAAACAAAAATGAAGCAAATCTTGTCTAAATTCTTTTCATGCCTACAGATCAGAGCTTGGAAGTAACTCATTATTTTTAACGAGTTACTTGTAATTCGTTACAATTTTAAATAACGAGTGGGTAATTCCATTACATTTGGCAAGTAACGGAACGACTAGTAATTTCCCTACTTTTCAGCTGCAACTTTAACGTTTCCACGTTAGGTTGCACGTTACTTGGGGGCGGGAACAAGGGGAAGACTAGTATCATGTGCCCCCGTTTTCAGAAGAGAAAAGTGGACACACACCGGAACTGGCAGAACACTTCCTGTATGCCCCTGTGATGTTCCTGTAGGTTAAGCATCTGTAAATATGTGCCTGCAAGGGAGGAGGACCATCACTGCCCAGGGAGGGAGAGCCATCTGCCTGCTTTGCTGCTGCTGCTTGGCCAACATCTCTGCTCTCTCCTTCTTGGGCTCCTGCTCTGCATGTAGGCACCTTGCAGGACCAGGCTCCAGGTACTCAGCCAGCTGTGCCTGATACTGTTCCACCTGTCCCTTCTCTGGAGGGGATATATAAGCCGGCTGGCTGAGGGGGCTTGGGAGATCCAGTGCCTGCAAGGGAGGAGGACCATCACCGCCCAGGGAGGGAGAGCCATCTGCCTGCTTTGCTGCTGCTGCTTGGCCAACATCTCTGCTCTCTCCTTCTTGGGCTCCTGCTCTGCACGTGGGCACCTTGCAGGACCAGGCTCCAGGTGGCGCTTTTCCCGGGAAGAAGAACGGTTTGAGAGCTGCGTTGGTGCGCATGGAGCACGGGACTGTGGTTGTTGTGTAGACCTGAATGGAATGAGTGGATGTTTGTATGACTGTATGTTGTGAGTGTGTGTGTATTTTTATTTTATTTTTATTTTATTTTATTATGTGCCTGGGCGGGAGGATAGGGTATTGGGAGGGGGGACCAGAGGGGGCCCCTGTTAGCATAGTGACGGGTAATGGGAGGTATGGCATTGTGAGGAGGACATGCCGGTTGAGGGGAACTCGGCCCAGACAATTGGTGGCTGTACCGTGTTCTGGTCCTCCCCACATCCACAGGATTGCTGGTAGTTCTATCAGCCAACTCTCGGATCTCCAGTTGCTGCTTCTTAATGCCAGATCGGTAAATAATAAAGCTTCCCTCATCCATGATTTAATTGTGGATGAGGTGGCCGATCTGGCGTTTATTACTGAGACCTGGGTGAGCGATCTGGGAGGCATTAATCTCTCCCAGCTGTGCCCACCTGGGTACTCGGTTCAGCATCTGGGTAGATCCGAGGGTCGGGGAGGGGGAATCGCTGTGGTCTATAGAAGTTCCATCCCTCTCGTTAGGCACCCTATCCAGGTAGCTAATGGTCTGGAGTGTCTCCATATTACGTTGGGTCAGCGAGACAGACTGGGAATACTGTTGGTGTACCGTCCACCCTGCTGCCCAACAGCCTCCCTAACTGAGCCAACGGAGGTGGTCTCGGGTTTGGTGTTGCGATCCCCCAAATTTTTGGTATTGGGGGATCTCAACATTCATGCCGAGACCGCTTTGTCTGGGGCGGCTCAGGACTTCATGGCCTCCATGACAGCCATGGGGCTGTCTCAATTTGTTACTGGCCCTACGCATATTTCGGGGCACACTCTAGACTTAATTTTTGCTACTGGAGCAGGGGATGGTGATCTGGGAGTGAGGGATTTTACATCTGTTCCTCTATCATGGACAGATCATCGCCTATTGAGTTGTAGGCTCACAATGTTTTCTCCCCTCTGCAAGGGTGGAGGACCAATTAAGATGGTCCGCCCCCGGAGACTAATGAATCCTGAAGGTTTTCAGAAGGCTCTGGGGAGTTTTCCGGCTGATAAAACTGACGCTCCTGTCGAAACCCTGGTCAATCTGTGGAATACGGAAATGACCCGGGCAGTTGACACGATCACCCCGGTGCGCCCTCTCCTCTGCAGAGCTCAATTGGCTCCGTGGTTTACCCCAGAGCTAAGAGTGATGAAGCAAGAAAGGAGACGGCTTGAGTGCAAATGGAGACGAACTCCCGACGGCTGTGGTCTTGCACTTGTGAAGATCTCTACCAAGCTCTATGTGAAGGTGGTGAGGGCAGCGAAGAAGCAGTACTTTGCTGCCTCCATTCAGTCATCTTCTAACCGCCCAGCGGAACTTTATAAGGTTGTTCGGGGACTTTTACACTCTGGTCCTCAGAACGCAATAATACCATCAATAGCCCGCTGTAATGAGTTTGCGAGACACTTCCAAGATAAGATCACAAACATCCGCTGGGACCTTGACTCCAATATTGTAGCAGTTGAGCCTAATGAGGTGTCCGGAGCACAGTCCTGTCCTGTTTTATTGGATGAATTTCAGTTGGTTCAGCTCGAGGACATGGACAAGGTGCTTGGACAGGTGCGGGCGACCACTTCTGCTCTGGATCCTTGCCCCTCATGGCTAATAAAAGCTAGCAGGAACGGAACAGCCGGATGGGCCAAGGAGGTGATCAATGCCTCTTTACAAGAGGGAGTGGTACCACCCTGCCTGAAACAGGCAGTGGTGAGACCGCTCCTAAAGAAACCCTCCTTGGACCCTGAAAATCTTGACAACTATAGACCGGTAGCAAATGTTCTGTTCCTGGGCAAGGTTTTAGAGCGTGTGGTCGCTCACCAGCTCCAGGCTCTCTTGGATGAAACTGATTATCTGGATCCATGTCAATCGGGCTTTCGGCCGGGGTTTGGTACAGAAACAGCCTTGGTCGCTCTGTATGATGACCTCTGTCGGGAGAAAGACAGAGGGAGTGAAACTCTGTTGGTTCTCCTTGATCTCTCAGCGGCTTTTGATACCATCGACCATGGTATCCTTCTGGGACGTCTTGCGGACTTAGGAGTTGGAGGCACTGCTTGGCGGTGGCTGTGCTCCTACCTCAAGAATCGTCTCCAGAAGTTGGTGCTTGGGGAGCATTACTCGAGTCCCTGGATACTCCAATATGGGGTCCCACAGGGTTCAGTTCTGTCCCCCATGCTCTTTAATATCTATATGAAGCCGCTGGGCGAGGTCATTAGGAGATTTGGAGTGCGTCTCCAGCAATATGCTGATGATACGCAGCTCTACTTCTCCTTTTCATCTTCTTCAGGTGAGGCTGTTAATGTACTAAACCACTGCCTGGCCGCGATAATGGACTGGATGAGAGCTAATAAACTGAGACTCAATCCTGACAAGACTGAGATGCTGTTGGTGGGGGGGCTCTCTGCCCAGATGGTTGATGTCCGACCTGCCCTAGATGGGGTTACACTCCCCCTAAAGGAGCAGGTCTGTAGTTTGGGGGTCTTATTAGATCCGCTCCTGTCACTGGAGGCTCAAGTAGCCTCGGTGGTACGGAATGCGTTCTACCAGCTTCGGCTGGTAGCCCAACTACGACCCTATCTGGATAGGGAGAACCTTGCCACAGTTATCCATGCTCTGGTAACCTCTAGATTGGACTACTGTAATGCACTCTACATAGGGTTACCTCTGAAGACGGTTCAGAAACTTCAGCTGGTGCAGAATGCTGCGGCCAGAGTTCTTACTGGGACAAAAATATTTGATCATATAACACCTGTCCTGGCCCAGCTGCACTGGCTACCAATATGTTTCCGGGCCAGATTCAAAGTGTTGGTTCTGACCTATAAAGCCCTTAACGGCATCGGACCGCAATACCTGGCGGAACGCCTCTCCCGCTATGTACCTACCTGGTTGCTGCGCTCGACGTCGAAGGCCCTTCTCTGTGTCCCAACGCATAGGGAGGCACGGAGAACGATAACTAGAGCTAGGGCCTTCTCAGTGGTGGCCCCCGAACTATGGAACGCCCTCCCTGATGAGATACGCCTGGCGCCTTCTTTGTTATCTTTTCGGCGCCAGGTAAAGACCTACCTCTTCGCCCAGGCATTTTAAAAATTTTAAAATTTGAATTTAAAATTGAAAATTTTTAATTATGTTTTATTGTGTATTGTATTTACATCCACTTGTATTTTAACCTGTTTTATTATGCTGTACACCGCCCTGGGAGCTTATTGCTATAGGGCGGTCTAAAAATGTAATAAAATAAATAAATAATAAATAAATAAATAAAATAAGACAGCTCCTGGCTGTGATTGGTTAACACAAGACATGTGCCTCACACTGATTGGACCTCTGCGCGGACTCTCTCTTCCCTCATGATCTGTGTTAGGATGCATGAGGGAAGAGGTGAATAGGCAGGGCCTGCTAGCGTCTCAGAGGACAAAATGGACACTGGAGGAAAAAGCCAGGGCAAGGACAATGGAGGAGAAAAGGCAGCAGCAGAATGGTGAAGAGCTGTGGAGGTGAGTGACGATGATTTGTGTGTGTGTGTGTGTGTGCCCCCGCGGCACCGTTCTGCCCCCCCACTGCCTCTCCTTGCCTCTGCCGCCCCCTCCATCAATCACAAGGCACTTCCGAAACTTTGGCCTACCCTTCCCCCCCTTTTTGAACTCTCCCCCTTGTTCCCATGCATACATACCTGTGTGCTGTACTTATCCAGACAGAGCACTCCTGCCTTTTAAAATGCCGGCTAGCTTTTTATTGTATATTTATTTGAACTCCATCTTTCTTTTTATTTGTATTTTTGTCCTGTTTAATCACAAGACTGAATTGTATGTGGGACAAAAACTGTCTCAGTAATAATAATAATAATAATAATAATAATAATAAATCATTAGGCGTATAATAAATGGCTTAAGGCTGATTTTTTTGTTCTTGGCAGAGATGAGGTGAGAAGTAGGGTCCTTGCAGCTCCTCCTCTCAGTCCCCCAGCTCTCAAACTCATGTTCTGTGAGAAAGAGAGAGATTCCCAGTCCCAGAGAGAGATAGACTGTTGACAATCTCTGCTAATATCTATACAAATGTACATAACATGCATCACCTGAACTCACATGATCTAGAGTTACCTTAGATCTTGCAAGATTTGCAAATGAGAAGCAATAGGGTTTTATATTAGTTCTGATTGTCTATTGGGCTATCATAGGTTATATGTTTTTTCATTTTCTATGGCAAAAACTCCAACTTCAGTGGAATTTATGTGATGTGTTCTAATCATTTGAATTTGGCTAATGAATGCTTTATTCTTTCATCAGAACTTTAGCAGTAGTACTAAAATATTAATAAAAAAGAAAAGGGAAAGAAAAAATACTTTACATACAGCATTCAGCTGTATTGCTAATTATAAATATAGATATAAAAGATAAACGGCATTTTGTCAAAAGTATTTTTGTCTACATTTTATACCTCATCCTTGGTTTTCCAAGCTTGGCATGGAATGCTTCTCATACAGAATTAATTTGAAATGCTGCATATTTATTATCATAATCATCATATTCAAAATAAAAAATATATGTACTGCCTTCAAGTTGATTCCAACTTATGGTGACCCTATGAATAGGGTTTTCATGAGGCTGAGAGGCAGTGACTGGCCCAAGGTCACCCAGTGAGCTTCATGGCTATGTGGGGATTTGAACCCTAGTCTCATTTTGTTCTCACAACAACCCTGTGAGATAGTAGGTTAGACTGGCCCAGGCAGGGTTATTCAGTGAGCAAAAATGATGCAAATAGGATCTCTTTTAATTGTGCTATTGACCTGCTTACTTCCACTCTGACTGGGGCATCTTGCAGCATGGGGAAGAGATGGGGGCACATCACAGCTGAAGTTCACCCATATAGGAGCATTATCTCTTGTTTATTACAGAGACGCCTGTTGCAGGTTTTGCTGCTGAGAGCAGCAGTCAGTTAGTGCGGCCACTTGAGTCACAGCTTGTTGATCCTGAGGAGGCAAAACTAGAAAGTGAGGTTCAGAAAGGAGGCCCTGTGCACAAGGAGGAGGAGGGCATGAAGCAGTGCCAGTTGCCCACAGCCACATCTGCAGAACAGCAAGTACCATGGTTTGGCTTTGAGAAAGCTTATACATTTGTGAGCCAGAGTGGGAAAAATGTTGTTGTACGATGCAATTGCTGCCTTCCAATGATCAAAAATCTGAGATCAGCTGTTTCCTCCTCATCCAATGTGAAGAAACATTTTGAGGTATGCCTTTGTCATGTTGGTCCTCAAAGAGTGTCCATTGTCTATTTATGTTTAAATTGTGAAGTTCCTCTTCCATTTTTTCTTGGATTCATGCTTTGTTCTTCTTCCTCAGAGGGCACACCCTGAGAAGCTGAGAGCAATTGAAGAAGCAATAAAGGCAAGGAGACGTGGCCTTTCTGAACCAATGCATGACACCCCTCCTCCCAAAATGCTGAAGCAGCAGCAGACAACCCTTGAGAGGTGGGGATCTGGCAGGGAGCCTGTCACCCAGAGCAATCTTGACAGGAGAATCATTGATTTCATTCTAGAGGAGACATTACCACTTCAGACTGTGGACAAACCATCATTCATTAATCTGGTTCGCATTGGACTCCCCAAAGATCTCACCATCATATGTGCCAAGACTCTGAGAGACAGAATTGAGAAGAGAGCATGCCACATGAGAGAAACTCTTGCAAACCGAATGGGTGCTGTGGCATATATAGCAACCACTGCAGATTGTTGGACCAATGGCAAGAAGAGTTACTTTGGGGTAACAGCCCACTGGATCAACCCAACTACCCTGAAACGTGAGGTCAGGGCCTTGGCTTGTAAGCGTCTGAAGGGGTGCCATACATACGATGTCCTTTCAAAAGCACTGCATGATATACATGTGCAGTACAGGATCCACAACAAAGTTATGTGCACTACTACAGACAATGGCTCCAACTTTGTGAAAGCATTCAGAGTTTTCATGGCCAAAGAACCAGTGGAAGCTGCAGGCACCAGTGACGATGATGGTGATAACCAGGAGGAGGAGGAGGCTGAGGTGGAGTTTGTGCCTATCTGTGAGATCCTGGACACAGGACCTGAGGCAGAGGAAGAAGCTGCAGACTCA
This sequence comes from Rhineura floridana, assembly GCF_030035675.1. Taxonomy (NCBI): domain Eukaryota; kingdom Metazoa; phylum Chordata; class Lepidosauria; order Squamata; family Rhineuridae; genus Rhineura; species Rhineura floridana. Next base: position 86,560,658 of record NC_084482.1, on the reverse strand, counting down.
GGAGAGGATTTTGTTTTACCACCACACCAGAGATGTGCTAGCCACACCCTCAACCTTGTGGCAACACAAGACATAGAGGCCATGCTTTCTGACTCCTCCAAAAGTAGTCTTCTTGGTCCTTTCAAGAAACAGTTTCGTTCCTTGATGGGAAAGTGCAGCAAGTTGTGGTCCAAGCAGAACCAGTCAGCCCAGATTGCTGAGTATATCCGTGTGCAATGCGGTGTGTATCTGAAGGTACCGAATAAGACCAGGTGGAATTCTACCTTTGATGCGTTGAAGCAACTACATGAGCTCCTGTCAACTGTGCCACTAAAAATGCATGCCATAATGGACTGCTGCTCCTTGTCCAGGATCACAGCTGCTGAGATTGAAGTGGTACAGGAATACACAGAGATTATGGAGCCACTAGCCCAGTCCCTAGATATCCTGCAACGGGAGAACGGCATGTTCATGGGGTATTTGCTACCAACGCTCTGCAATCTGGACCGCAAGTTAGAAGGACTGGAAAACAAACCTGAGAGTTACACATACTGTTTTCAGCTGCTGAGAGGTGTGCGCGAAGCCCTAAGAAAGCGGTTTGCAGCTATCTGGGAAGACAAGAGGCTTCTTCTGGCAGCCTGCCTACACCCTCGCTTCAAACTAGATTGGCTGGAATCGTGTCAGGCCACCACCCATACCAACAAGTAAGAACATTAGGGAAGCCCTTTGGGTGGATTACTCCAAGGAAAATGTTGTCTCAAGGGAGGCATCAGAGGGCTTAAGGTGGTAGGCAGGGGCTGGGCCTTTTCTTCCTGGGGCTCCTCATCACAACTTTGGGTTGCTGCAGGTAATCCTTAAGGGTCTGCTGTGCTGCCCCATGAGTGTGGTGACTTGGTCACCTTCCTACCTTCCATGTCATCATCCACAGGCTCAGGCTGGACCCTGAACCAGGGGACATGACAAGCATCAGGAAATGAAGAGCAGATGATGGTTTCCTAACATATATGTGTTAACATATCCTCTCTCTTTCTTAGATACACAATGGAAGCCTTGTTGAAAGCTGAAATAAAGATGGGTGTACTTAATGAGGACAGTGATCAGTCTTCAGATAAAGACCAGGAAGATGACTTAGAAGATGACTTCTTTAACTTTCTGCCCCAGGGCAAGAAGTCAGCAGTGGACACTGCTGAGGAGGAACTGGTGAGGTACCTGAAGTCTCCCAGCAGGGAAGTGTCATCACTCCATGGCTTTCCACGTGTGCTGCGGTGTTTTTTGCAGCACAACACAGGCATGCCTTCAACCGCCGCAGTAGAATGCCTGTTCAGTACTGGTGGCAACGTAATGACTGTAAAAAGACATTCCTTGTCTGACATGCTCTTTGAGCATCTTATTCTTTTGAGACATAACAGAAACATATTATAAAAGCATTTCTAGTGTAAAATTTGATTTCAAGAGTTGGGGTATCTTCATTGCTTGGGGGGATGTGAGATTCTGTTATGCCATTATGTTAATCTTATGGATAATTTTTTTTATTCTACTACCCCCTGTGTGTGTGTGTTTATTTTTAATATTGTTTTAGGCTTCTTAGATGTGCAGCAGCCAAGGCCAGCACCTTGTAGGAGTCTTTAAAAAAAGTAACTGAAATGTAATTGTAGTGATTACTTTTGAGAAAAAGTAAAGTAATCAGTTACTTTCAGAGCAATTGTAACTGTAACGGTAATTACTACTTTTTGGGCCAAGTAATTGTAACTGTAATTTATTACTTTTTAAAAGTAATCTTCCAAGCTCTGCTACAGATATTCTGTCAAAGCAAATTCCTCCAAATTTACTTTAAATATTAGCCGTGATTTAGTGCAGAGATGGGGAACCTGTGTCCCTCCAGATGTTGTTGGACTCTATCTTCCATTATCCCCAGCCAGGATGGCCAGTGAATGGGGATGATAGGAATAATACTCTAACAGCATCTGGAGGGTTCTCCATCCCAGATTTAATAGCAACCTCAAGCCATCTTATTTTTAAAAAATTAAAGTGCAACATGTTTCAAACATTAGTTCTCAATCAAGGTTAAACTAGATTATCAGGGACCCAGGCAGTTGCTGAAAATAAATCCAGGCAGAATGTTGTCAGCTACAAAGTTGACAGATACATAACCATTTTCCCATCACCAGCTGTTTGCTTATTTGCTTTCTTATCTGAAATATTTATATCCCACCTTTCCTTTGAAAGGCTCAGAATTGCTGTGATAAAACCAGTGGTTAAGGTGTTGGACTACAACCTGGGAGACCAGGGTTCGAATCCCCACACAGCCAATAAAGGTCACTGGGTGACCTTGGGCCAGTCACTGCCTCTCAGCCTCAGATGGAGGCAATGGTAAACCACCTCTGAATACCGCTTACCATGAAAACCCTATTCATAAGGTCGCCATAAATTGGGATCGACTTGATGGCAGTCCATTACATTACATTCTGTTCTCCAACTGTTTTTCCCATGGACCATTTGATAATTGCTGGGTTTTGGCAGACCACTCAGTGATTTTTCTGTCTGTTGTAGCAATTGTAATGCACTGTGCCAGATGCTGTATGCTTTTTAGTTGTATTTTTATTGCTGCTTTTATTTTTTATATATTTTATTTTATTGCATTATGATTTGAATTATACAATAAAATACAATGTAAGTAATGAAAGCAGTAATAAAATGCAATTAAAATCAATATGAATATTCTTGTCTTCAACCACAAATCCACCTGGCTCAAGTTTGCAGACCACTGGAGGTTTGCAGACCAGTTTGGGAACTCCTAAAGTAACAGTTAAGACACTTTATTCTCCCAGTCATTTTTCTCTCAGTGGCAGCAAACAGCGACAGACGCTCCCAGGGCCTCTGAGAGGAATTTTTCAGGGGGTACAAAGTTTCTTTTGGGCCCTTTCCCTTCTCCATTAGTCATTCTGTTTTTATCCACTGTGGTTTTATGCCATGAGCTGTAGCCTGTAAGGTCAAAAAGGGTATGGAAGACAAGAGAGGGGTGGAGTGGAGCGCTCTGTTAATTTTCTGCATTTAAGGCCTTATGCTCTTATATTCCCTCCACGATAAATATAAATAAATATAAATAAATATAAATAAAATAAAAGAGGATCAGAGATAAGAAAGCACATTTGATTTGAACATCTTTGTTTATGCTACAATACAGATAAGGAGAAAGAATTCACATTGAAACAAGGTAGATAAACTTACTATTTACTTTTAAAAAAGAGCTTTCCTGGCCTTTTTTTGTGAAAAAGTTCAAATCACAGCATGAAAATTAATTGTTCTGGCAATGTTTGATTCAATACTTAGCCTGGCCAAATCCACAAGATGTTCCTGAGACATTGTAGACCTTAAATAATTCTTAATTAGCTTAAGTTTGCTAAATGACCTCTCTCCAGAAGCTACTGTTGCTGGAATTGTTAACAGTATTCTTAAGCTAACACAAACATTTGGAAACAGGTCACCAAGTCTGTACTCTGTTAACAAGTTCAACAGATCTAACGGCTTTAACTGTGTATTTACAAAATTTGCTTTATGTACTGAGGGTAAATGTTGCATTTCTTTTCCAAAATCATCACCATTAAGATCAGCAGGATATTTCTGAGACTTCCCGGAAGTGAGTGCTCAGCTGGTGACTGTCTCTGAGAGATCTCTGTCTCAGAGAAAGCTTTTTTCAGGTTAAAAGCCAGTCAAGAGGAAACTTTGACTGGCTTAAATGTTCTCCAAGGTATAGGAGAACCGATCAGATTTTCCACAAGGCTTCGTTGAGCTGTCGGCAGCTGGAATTGATCAGGAAAGCCCTGAGATAAGAAGGCATGCCGAGCGGCTGAAGACGGAGCTAGGATTTCCATGCAAGCTGTACTGGAAAAAAGCGAAGCGTTTTTTTTTCTTCTTAAAAAAACGTCCTTAACCAGCGAGCCTACTTCTGTCTAAATCTTATCATTCGGCTTAAATTACTACAATAAAAGGGATTTGTTTACGAATCAGCAACTGAGAAACCTGGGTGAGTCATACTTTTTCTCTTTTAAATATAATTAAGGAAGAAAGAAAATGTAAACAACTTATATATTTTTTCTACGACAAAAAGCTGGCCTGAATTTGGAGTTTTAAAGTTTAAAAACGGATGAGAGGTAATTATTATTTGATGGAAATATATTTTGGACTATTTTTCTCCTTGGACTATTTCTTTTTGGACGAATCTGCTGCTCATATATGTTACTAAACGTTTGGTGTTGGGAACCAGAATTGTTTTGCATTCTTGGACGTAGATAAGAACTGTGCTGTGCTGGCTGGACTACAATAACAGGCCTGGAATATTATCTCTTTTGTTGGTGGAGGAAAAAAAAAAGAAATAGACTGCCTCTAGGTTTTGGAACAGTGATTAATAACAGAAATTAAAGGCTTCTCTTGAAAATGACAACTAAAAGAGCAACTAAGGCCCAGGAGCGAAGAGGTTCTACTGAACCACAGGAAGGGGCTATACCCCCAGATATGTTTCAAAAAATAATGGAAGGGATTAATGATATAAAACAGGAAATGAAAACTGAACTGACAGATATAAAAGACTATATTAAAACACAAGTGGATGAGATTAAAGGGACAATTGGGCAAATAAAGGAGGATGCAAAAAACACTAAAGAAAAGGTACAAATCTTGGAGAATAGAACAGATATATTAAATCTGGAATTAGAAAAAAACTTGGACTATATGGCTGTGACAGAAATGAGAAATAAAGAACATTGTTTGAGATTCCGCGCAATCCCTGAGGAAACAGGTGAAGACATCAGAGATAAAATTGTTAATGCTCTAGTAAAATTTCTGGATTTGAATGAAGATAGGATGGAATTTGAAATAGACAAAGTGTATAGAATCAATTCCAGATATGCAACAATGAATAAAATTCCAAGAGATGTACTTGTTCATTTTATAAAGAAGACGACCAGAGATATGGTATTACAACAACACTTTAAAAATACCTTTAAAATTGATGGTAAGGAAATACTGGTGATGAAAGAAATTCCTACTAGACTTTTACGTAAGAGAAAAGAATATGCTTTTCTTACAGAGAAACTTAAGCAACGCAAAATTCAATTTAGATGGGATGTTCCAGAAGGAGTGATTTTTACATTCAGACAACAGAAATATAGATTGAATACTGTTCAAAAAGCAAGGGACTTCTTGAGAAAAGTTTTAAAACTTAAAGATATGGATATAATTCCTGGGGAACAAAGTCAACAAAGATATGCAGAGGAAGGGAAGGAAGATGATGGATTAAAAGGAGCATAAGGCACATTTTAAAATACACGCTTAAAGATGGATTACAAATATCTAACTTGGAATATAAATGGAGCTAATACGGCGCAGAAGAGAAAGAAAGTGTTTCATTATTTGAAAAAATTAAAATTGGATATAATTTGTTTACAAGAAACTCATATTAAGAAGAAAGATTCCAAATATTTGATTTGTAAAAATTTGGGTGAAGAATTTATTTCGGCTGGACCAAAAAAAAAAAAATGGAGTTGTTCTCTATATTAACCCACAATTGCTTCCTAAATTGGTATTATTGGATGATAGTGGTAGATTTGTGGGGGTTGAAATTACTCTACAGGGTACAAACATTTTGATAGTGGGTATCCATGCCCCTAATGAAGATAAAACAAGGTTTTACACAGGACTTATGGAAAAATTGTCAGAGTTTTCATATGATCATTGGTGTGTCATGGGTGATTGGAATGGGGTAATCTCACCAAAAATTGATAGGCTTTCTGAAAAAAATATCAAAGAGACACAAGGTAAATTACCGAAGATTTGCTTTGAACTGATGGAACATTTAGAATTGGTGGATACCTGGAGATATATAAATGACAATGCAAAGGAATTTACTTATTTTTCAGAAAGACACAAAACATTCTCGAGGATTGATATGATTTGGATGTCTAAAATTTTAGCGAAGGATACTTTTAAAATGGATATATTACCAAAAACTTTTTCGGATCATAATCCTGTGATATTAACTTTAAAAAAAAAAATCTTGGATTTAGATGGAGACTAAATGAATCTTTATTACAGAATGACAAAGTAGTACAAGAATGTAAGAAGAAATTAAAAGAGTTTTTTGAACATAACCTACATAAAGGAACAAGTGAAAATATCGTTTGGGATACAAGTAAGGCATTTATGAGGGGATATTTTATCAAATGTAACTCTGAATTAAAAAAAAAGAAACAACAGAAAATGCAATTAATTTTGGAAGAAATAAAACAAAAAGAGGAAGAATTGAAAAAGAATCCAACTAAAGTCTCTATTGTAAATCAAATTAAAATGTTACAGAAGCAAGTATCAATGCTGACAGTTAGAGAAATTGAAAGAAAATTAAATTTTGCTAAACAAAGGACTTTTGAATTTGCAAATAAACCTGGGAAATGGTTAGCATATAAATTAAGAAAAGAACGTCAAAAAATATTATTTTAAAGATACAAGAAGGAGATGAGACGTTGACAGATAATGTAAAAATTAAAAAGATTTTTCATCAATATTATTCAACATTGTACAAATGTCAGGAAATTCCATCTGAAAAAATAGAAGAGTATATATCTAAACAGAATTTGCCTAAAATTACAGATTTTCAGAGACAAGCTATTAATGGCCCTATTACGTCAAGAGAGATATCTGAAGCTATAAACAAAATTAAATTAGGAAAGGCACCAGGACCAGATGGGTTATCTGCAATGTATTATAAATGTTTGGAGGAAGAACTCTTACTACCTTTACAGTTTACAATGAATCTTATTTTACAAGAGGGAAAGATACCGGATAGTTGGAAAAATGCTAACATAACATTAATACCTAAAGAGGAGCAAGATTTAACTAAAACAAAAAACTATCGACCAATATCTCTATTGAACAATGACTATAAAATTTTTACAATGATCTTGGCAGAAAGATTGAAAATAATATTGCAACAATTTATTCAGGAAGATCAATCAGGGTTTTTACCTAAAAGACAATTACGTGATAACGTCAGGAATGTCTTGAATGTCTTGGAATATTTAGAACAACGAAATGATAAACAAGCAGCTTTGATTTTTTTAGATGCTGAAAAAGCATTTGATAATTTGAATTGGAAATTTATGTTTCAGGTTTTGGAGCAAATGGATTTTGGAGACAATTTTATAAAATGGATTAGATCGATTTATACATCTCAGAAGGCTCAGATAATTGTTAACGGAGATTTAACGGATTCATGTGAAATACAAAAGGGTACAAGACAGGGATGTCCTTTATCTCCCCTTTTATTTATTCTGGTCTTAGAAGTGCTGCTTAGAGATATAAGGCAAGATAAAAGAATTTCGGGATTAAAGATAAAAAAAGAAGAATATAAATTGAGAGCATTTGCTGATGATTTGATAATTGTACTAGAAAATCCTTTGGAAGGAATTAATGTATTGATGGACAAATTAAAAGAATTTGGACCGTTAGCAGGATTTAAGATCAACAATCAAAAAACAAAGATGTTGGTGAAAAATTTAACTTTAAGGGAACAGAAAGAGTTAATGGACAAGACAGATTTTACAATAGAGAAAAAGTTGAAATATTTAGGTATCACTATGACAAATAAAAACTCAAAGTTGTTTCATAATAATTATGAAAAATTATGGACAGAGATTAAGAAAGATTTGCTAAGATGGGATAAACTACAACTGTCATTAATGGGTAGAATATCTGTGATAAAAATGAATGTACTACCGAGAATGATGTTTTTGTTTCAAACAATACCTGTAATATCCTCTGATTTACCTTTTAAACAATGGCAAAAAGATATCTCTAAATTTGTATGGCAAGGAAAAAAACCAAGAGTTAAATTTAAACTACTACAAGATGCCAAAGAAAGAGGAGGACTGGGATTACCAAATTTGAGACTTTATTTTGCTGCCTGCTGTCTAGTCTGGATAAAGGAATGGATCTTATTGAGGAATAAAAGACTATTGGATTTGGAGGGACATAATTTGAAGTGGGGATGGCATGGATATCTATGGTATGACAAAGTAAAAGTAAATGTAGACTTTAACAATCATTTTATAAGACGTCCTCTGTTGAAAATATGGAATAGATATAAACCAAGGTTTTATTCGAAAATACCATTATGTGTTTCAAGTCAAGAAGCGTTTTACAGAAGAGAAATGGCTGGAAAAGAGAAATGGTTAACTTATCAAGAACTATTAGAAAATGTACATGGAGAATATATAATGAAAGAGAAAGAAAAACTGATAAAGGAAGGATATAGTTTTCAATGGTTTGCCTATTTACAATTGTTAGAAAGATATAAAATGGACAAGAAAATGTATGGGTTTGAAATAAGTAAATCTGATTTTGAAATAGGATTGTGTACAAATGATGAAAATATAATTGCGAAAATGTATAAACTCTTACTGAAAATGGATATGGAGGAAGAACAAGTAAAAGAGTGTATGGTAAAGTGGGCAAAAAATTTTGGTTATAACATACAAATGGATCAATGGGAAAATATGTGGAAAAAAGGCTTGAAATTTACACTATGCTATAATCTTAAAGAAAATTTTTATAAAATGATGTACCGTTGGTACATGACTCCAGAAAAGTTGTCAAAAATGTATAGTAATGTTTCTAATGTTTGTTGGAAATGTAAACAACAAGAAGGATCATTTTATCATATGTGGTGGCTGTGTAAAAAGGCAAAATCATTTTGGGCACAGATAGGTAGGATGATGCAAACAATTCTAAAGATAAATATTCAGTCAAAACCAGAATTTTTTTTATTGGGTTTTATGGATAAACAAATAGAAAAGAAATATGGAAGAATAATATTATATATGATTACGGCAGCAAGATTATTATATGCACAAAAGTGGAAAATGGAATCAACACCAACAATGGAAGAATGGCTATTGAAATTAATGGACTTAGTAGAAATGGATAAATTGACATGTTTACTTAGAGAAAAATCGACAGATACATTTCTTAAGGAATGGAAGCCTCTCTTAGACTTTTTGTTGAAAGATCAAAATAAAATGATGATACTGGGATTTGACGACTAATTAAGACAGCCTATGGAGAAAAGGGATTCTGTATGTATATATTAAGGGACAGGTTTGATGTATATTATATACTTATAGCTGATCTGCGACAAATCGGAAGTCAACTATTTTATTTTTATTTTTTGTTGTATTGTTATGTTTTTTTGATTTTGTTTTGTTTGTTTTTTGAAAAATTTGAATAAAAATTATTAAAAAAAAAAAAAGATCAGCAGGATATTTCTCTGATAAAGATAAAGCTTTTCTCTCCACATCATTTTCAGACATGGTGAGATATTTCCACAAGAAATCAATTTTTTCTCCCAACTGCTTAACAGCATTGAAACAGAGAGTTAATCCTGCTATAACATTGTCTACCAAAACGTAAAACACACACTTTCTGAAGTAGGCCTCTTCTGGAGTATCATCTGTGTCATTCATTTCTTCCAAGTTAGCATCAGGTGTGCTGTCATCATGCGGCCTTGCCCTCTTGCGCCTAACTCCATCACATCTATGGGACAGTTTTATTTCTATATTTAGGTTTGACGCAACCAATTTGGCTTCATTCCACATGCATTTCCAGTTCTTTTGAAGTTTTGTCAGTTCTGTGAGGAGAATGTCTATGTTTGCTACTTCAACATCCAGTGTGGCATCTCTAGCTTGGATGACCTTGTTGCAAATATCTATGCCAGCTAATATTTTGTACCACACGGCTGACATTAATACACAGGCAAAAGATGTCACATATAATAAAACTCCATGGACTTCATTTCTTGTTTTGGCCATCAAATTTAGTTCTAGGAGGTCTTCCAGTGCTAATTGAATGCCAGGCAAGTGAGCTGCAAAAGGCTTTACACATTCAACACGATCTGACCATCTTGTTTCAGACATACCATGAAGAGAACAACCAGTACGGTTTTGTAGTAATTCCCACCGCTTTGCACTGAAACTGAACAGGTGGTACACAGTTTGAATTGTTCCGAAAAAGGTTATTGCTTCAGGTATGCATTCACCATCATCATTTCCACATAAGTTGAGTGTGTGACAACAGCAAGGTGAAAAAATTGCTGTTGAGCATTGTTCTTGTATTTTTGCTTGTGCGCCATTGTATTTTCCGGCCATATTTGCCCCATTATCATAGCCTTGAGCTCTACAATCACTGAGAGGAATAGCATGTTCTTTCAATGTATCAGTTATCAGCTGAGCAATTTCTTCCCCTCTTTTGTTGCTACAATCTGCAAACGTGAGAAATCTTTCTTGAATCTCATACTGCGTTTCTTTTAAAAGTACGTATCTCAAAAGAAATGTTGTTTGTTCAATATGGGAAGAATCTGGTGTGGAATCTACTATTGTTGCATAGTACTTTGTAGATTGCCTCTCAAGCAAAATGTGTTGTTTCACAAGATTCGAGCATTCTGCAATAAATTCATTTTGCGAGTCAGGGGACAGATAATGAACTTGAAGCCACTCACTCCTTTTCTGTGACTCCTCTACACTTAGCACATGTTCCTGAAGGATGGGGTCCCACCTGGAGAGCAGTTCAATGAGTCCTAAAAAGTTTCCATTGTTTGAATCACCAATTCGATAGGATGAACCAGTAAATGCTAGACTACGTTCTCCCAAGAAGAGTACAACATTGATGATGCACTTTAAAAGGTTGTACCATTTCACAGCTTCAGTTTTGATTGACGCTTCTAAGATGATGTCAACTCCTGTCTCAGACAGCAGGCACCTTTCTAGTTCTCGCCAAGCTAGGTAACATTCTCTGTGACTATTGCCTTTTTCATGTTTTGGGATCCTGTAGGAAAGTTTCCGCCACTTCCCATTAGAACCCCAGCCTTCAGCAGATACCTGTGCAGACTTAGACACAAAAGTGCTAGTCTTGACTGTCTTGTGCCAAAATAATCGACATGAAAAGCAATATAAAGCTTGTTTCTGTTGACTCCAGACAAGCCAGTCTCTTACATGTAGTTCTCCATTAGTGCTTTGAAATTTCAGTATGCTTTCTGAGAACACTTGACTGCAGGTGTCTTTTGGGAATGTTTTAGGCAGAGGGATGTGACCATTCATAACATACTTTTCTATTTCCTTTTGAGATGGAAACTCGGTTGTGATACATCCAATGTCAAGGCCTACATTATGATTACTTCTCTCATCTTCCAAATTCATTTCCACATGCATCTCTATGTCTGTTTCTTCCTGTTTTCCATTTTCATTTTCTGCATCTGCCCCTTCATCAAAATACTGTGCATGATTACCCAAATCAACTGCTCCTTGTTTGGGGATGAGGTTTCCAACAGTTTCTTCTTGCTCAAATTCTGTAGGTGAGTTCAATGAAAAAATGTTTGAAGCTGCACTTAATCCAAATTGAAAGAGCGTTTGTTGACCCCTTTTTTCATTTTCCTCTCATTCTTTCTTGTCTTGTCTTTTCTGGGCTCCTGATTTGTGAGAATACATTTTGGAGAGATGATTTTCTCATCGTGATAGGGTTTAAAGGTTCACACTGCTTACATTATATGAGCCCTCAAACTGCATTTTTCCTTTCATAGTAAAGGGGAAGGGTTAATCTAGCTTCCTAATGACCACGCCCTCTTAAGGTCAAAGTATCTCTTCCTTTTGTTACCTTGGCCACTGAGCATGCTCAGTTTCTTCCAGAGTAAGTTTCATAAAAAATGGAAAAAAATCCTCAAGTTTGATTATTTGTATTTTCAGAATCCAACAGAAATACAAATATTTGTTTGAACAATGTTATGCTTTTTTGCACAGGTTAGGGGGGGAAGAAAAAAAAAGCACCATTTGCAGCAGGCTTGCAGAATGGGAGCCAGCAGGAAATGACATAACAAAGGGAGGAAAAGGGAGCTCCCCTCCTTTGGCTCCTGGGCCCCCTTTTTGACCCCAAGCCCAGGTAAGATGTACCCCCTGCACCCCCCTCTCATGGGCCCTGAACACTCCTACACTGCCCAGCACTTGTCCCTTTCCAGTTGTGCCTTCCCTCAGTTCCCAAACTCAGGTCTCCTGCTGAACTTTGTTTTGCTCTCAGATATTGAGGTTGTGTAATTATTAGGCAGAAGTGTAGTGGACTGCCCACATTCTCCATAGTAAATGTCAGCAGGAAAATGGAGTCCTATACCTGCCTAGCTTGAATATGGAAGGGAAACGCATGTTGGAATGGGGTTTCCTTGTCCAGTTGCTACAAACAGAGGAATTGACTTGCAGCTGTTCTTTCTTAGCAACTAATAGCATCTCCTTAGGAAGGCTTACCTTCCCATTGAGAATTAAGCCTTAAATGTAGTTTGACCTAAAGCATTCAGATGATGTGAAGCCTAATTCCATTCTAGTGGATGGAACGTCTGTTACATCTTAACCCCCTCCAGCAGCAAGGATCTTGGGGGCTAGGATTGCAGCCTTAGTTGTGAGTATAGATTCCAAACCCCAAAGAAGGGAATACTCACCCATGGGGACTTTTTGTTCTCATTCGCCCTGATCCAGTTACCGGACATACGCATATGAAAGCATGTTTTGGTTATTGGGCATACCCCCAACCCTCCATCCAATTCTCTATTAATCTATTAAAATAGTTCAATTAACAGAACATATGAACAAAATTAAACTGTTTTTGAATGGCTCAATTAAAAATGAGCAAAAAATCTAGGCTGTTTCATGATCTCAGCATCATTACGGTTCTAGAGCATGGCCTGAATACCCATAAATGATGCAGCAACCTTGCTGAAGCTAAGCAGGTCATTATCTGGTCAGTTCCTAGATGGGAGACAATGCCAACCCTAAACCACCCAATAACATAAGTTCTTTGGGCAACTTCCTATTTTTTAAAAAACAAATAAAAAAACAAGATCATAAAATATAAAAGCTAATAATCTTAACAAAGCTTAAAGCCAGCAGTAGAAAATGGTATCAGTACAGTAAAGGACATCACAGACCCCAAATGTCATAGATCTTAAAACTCCAAGTAGATCCAAAAAAATTTGATGATGATGATAGAAATTGCTTAGAATGTTCTCACACATGTGCAGCACTTCTAAGCCATTTAGGCCCCTTGGGAGTTGTAGTTGTAGAAAAAACAGAAAAGCAGGCAAATCTGGTGAGCAGACCTGGGTTTAGTTTGGATTTGCCTCACCACTTGTTTTAATATGTAAAGTATAGCAGGAGAAACATACAGCTATGACTTCATACAGTATTGAGTGTGTAGTTCCTCCTTTGATGCAGCAGCTAGTGTTGCATTAATGACAGTAGAGATAGGTCAGGAGAGAGGGGGTAAAAACATGAACTTTGGGGACTAGAACACTTGTTTACCTGTTGTTCCATACAGAGCCAGAAGGACAAGGCTGAGACGAGGGTGCAAGTAAATCTCGATTTATTAGAGTAATGGATACATCAAAGGCATTGCGCTTCATAGAAAACCCTGTGCTAACTCACTAGAATCCCTAACTACACTCTAGACATGCTCTGCGGCATATGAAGGAAGTTGACTCAGCAACTCCCCGCTGTGAGCAGCAAGCTTAAGTAGGGAACGTTTTCAATCGTAATCTCTGACTCCTTTGCAAGTCCTGTCTCTGCCTTGTTTGTTTCTCGCGGGAGCAGGAGCGAGGTGAGAGGGGCGTTGTGATGTTCCTGTATTAATGTATATATGGTAAGTGCTGTTTGTATAGGAGATACATGGTAAGTGGAATGAAAGAGGAGGGGGGAGTAAATGGGCAGTAGAATGCTGGATGATTGGCTGAGTGTTTAGAATGGCTGAGAGTATAAATGGAAGGATGACAGTTAAATCTGGGTGGACGTGAGTGGGTTGTTTTGGTGGGTTTTTGAGAGGAGATTGTGTGGAGAGTTGGTGGATGTGAGGAGAGGGTGGAGTTCGGATTAATACTAAGACAAGTACCAGAAATAGGTGAAACCATACGCTTATGTGCCTTTATAAAGTAATCTTGTTATCTCTGTTAATTAATAAAAACTATATTTGGTTTACCGAAGGCCTGATCCTTGGCTGGGGTTATACAGACCAGAAGGGAGGGCAAGGTGCTTACCAAGGCTGAAGGGAAACTAACAATTGGTGGCAGCGGTGAAGGGAAGAATATAACACCACAAGTATTCAGAGCAAACCAGGATCGTATGCTTTATATATAAAGATCAAAGGGATTGGTGACAGCTTAAGCACTCAGTCACAGAGGTAACCTGATAGAGAGACTCAGGCAGAGTCTCTGGGAATACTGGTTATAGGACGTGACTGGTGGTGCTGCCTAGCAGGGGGATCTGTTGAGATCTGTGCTAGAGCGGGGAGAGAAACCATAAAAAGGACAGTCCGGACTGGTGGAGTCCCTGGTGGTGCCTAGTGACAGGCAGTAACCACGAGCAGGTAGGAACCTGACAGGGAGAGCCAGGGAAGGGCATCACATGTGGTGGGAGCGGTGGGATATGAACAAAGGAGAATACGTCACAGGTGTTGACTGTAGTGGTGGTACGAATACTAGAGAATCCCTAACAGTGGTGTGGCAAACAGAAATAACAAAAAAAGATTACTTGTGAGAGTGACTGGCAAAGAGTGTGTGGCAAAGAGTGTGTGAACTCCAACAAAATGGCTGAATACATAAAGATGAAAAGAGAGGAGCTGGTGGAGAAGTGCATCACATTCAATTTACCTCACGAGGGTAAAGGGGTAGATGAATTGAGGGTGGCACTAATAGGATTTACAACTGTCCAGCACAAACAACCTGTCAGGGAAGAGACCCCAGAAGGATACTTAAGCAATCCCGCTTATATAGAGTATTTGAGAGAGAAGTTAAGATGGGAGGCTGAGGAAAAAGATAAACAGCGAGAGGTAGAAACTGAGAAGTTGAGGATGGAAACTGAGAGATTGAGGAGGGAGGCTGAGGAAAAAGATAAACAGCGAGAGTTAGAAACTGAGAAGTTGAGGATGGAAGGTGCAGAGAAGGAAAAGCAGCGGGAGTTGGAA
Source organism: Rhineura floridana (assembly GCF_030035675.1). Lineage (NCBI taxonomy): Eukaryota > Metazoa > Chordata > Lepidosauria > Squamata > Rhineuridae > Rhineura > Rhineura floridana. The sequence continues at coordinate 86,545,643 of NC_084482.1, read as the reverse complement.
ATTGAGAGATTGAGGAGTGAGGCGGATGAGAAAGAAAAGCAGAGGGAGTTGGAATTTGACAGAATGAGAGTGGATGCTGAATTACAGATAGAAAAGTTAAAATTTGAAAGAGAGAAGTTTCATTCTGATGAAACAAGAAAGGACAGAAATGAAACAAAGATAAAGGTTACACCAAAAGACTTTGCAGTGTTTGAGCTTGGACAGGATCCACAAATTTACCTCAGTACTTTTGAAAAGGCAGCTCAATTGTGGGGGCTACCAAAGGATAAATATATGCAATATTTATCAAACCTGATCAAAGGGGAATTGGCTGAGGTATACCAATATTTCCCCTCAGACAAGCCCGTCACTTATGCTGAGTTTAAAGAGGCAGTATACAAAAGATTCAGACTGGGACCTGACTACTTTAGAAAATTATTCCGAAACTGTCAGATCCAAGCAGGGAGGTCTTTTGTTGAACTGGGAGCAAAGTTGATGGATATATTTGGAAAGTGGATGAGTAGTGCCAAAGCTCAGTCAGTGGAAGAGGTGAAAAGCCTCATGATACTGGATCAATTATTCCATCAGTTACCACCAGAAATAAGGCTCCTTGTCAAAGACCGTTCCCCTACATTGGTGCAGGAGGCCACAGAGATGGCGGATCACTTTGCCTCCAATAGAACTGGCTGGGTGGGGAAAACATCAAGAGAGTTTAAACCCAGACCATATAATGGTGGCAGAAAGGATGTGGTACCACAGCGAGTGAGTCCTCCAGTAAAATCTGAAGGGCACAGGACACCCCAGAGTGGATCTGTGTACCCTAAAACAGAGAAGAAATTATGCTATAAATGTGGTAGACCGGGGCATCTACGTTTTCAATGTGAGGTTTCCAACCCCATTAGTAATCCTGCTCAGGCAAGGGCAGTAAAAACAGAACCAAAAGATCTAACAACTAAAAAGGTTCAGTTCTGCCAGATAAACTGGACAGAAGTAAAAGACTTGGATTCGAGTCTAAAAGAAGAAGTGTGTGTTCAAGGGGCAAATTATTGGGCATTGCTTGATACTGGTGCCACTCAGACGTTACTGAGGCCAGATTTAATAAAATCTGAGGAAATATTACCTCAGGAAACAGTGAATATCCAAGGAGTGAGGGGTAGACCAGAAAGCTTGCCTATGGCCCTAGTGAAAATGGAGTGGAGAAGCCGAGAGGGCAAATATAAAGTAGGTATTAATGCCCAACAACAAGAACCAGTGATACTGGGAAGAGATGTTATGGGGGCACAAGGGAAAATATATGTGGTGACCAGACAGCAACTTGGCAAAGAAACAGAAGCCATGTTAACACAGGCTGAAGAAAACAGGGTGGAATCTGTTTTCAAGCCTAGGGTCACCATAGCAACCCCTAGCAAGCCTGCTGAAAGAGACAAATTGTATCAAGTGGTCTCTAGTGAAGAGACAGAGCAGTTCAGGGAAGAACTGAAGAAAGATACAAGTTTGAGGCAAATAAAGGAGCAAGCCATGACCCAACAGATTCCTTTCACTGACAAACTGAGGAATCAAGTTGTGTGTGAGAATGGGATTTTATATAGACTGTGGATGCCTGCTGAGAGAAAGGATGAATGTGAACCAGTGAAGCAATTGATAGTACCTAGAAAATACAGAACCAGATTGCTAGAGGTAGCCCACGATGTCCCATGTGCAGGACATCTGGGAATAAAAAAGACCAAGAGGAGATTGGCTGCACACTATTATTGGCCAAATATCTCCAAAGATGTAAAACAACATTGTCTATCTTGTGGTATATGCCAAAAGGTGGGGAAAAGTGGAGTAAAGACTAAGGCACCCTTAAAGCCCCTTCCTATAATTGGACAACCCTTTTATAGAGTGGGAGTAGATTTGGTGGGCCCTTTTTCCAAACCCACAAGGCATGGCAAGAAATATCTAGTGGTGGTGGTGGATTTTGCCACCAGGTACCCAGACGCGGAAGCATTAAGATCCGTAGAAGCCCCTGTAGTGGCAGAAGCTTTGTTAAAAATCTTTATGAGGCTGGGTTTCCCTCATGAAGTGCTGACGGATCAAGGCAGTGTATTCATGGGAGACGTGATGCAATGTATGTGGAAGTGTTGTGGTTTAAAACATCTAAAGACCACCACTTACCATCCAGCCACTAACGGATTGACCGAGAGATTTAATGGAGTTCTGAAGGGCATGATAAGAAGCTATGTTCAAGATCACCCACAAGACTGGGATGAACGTTTGGGGTGCTTCTTATTCGCGTACAGAGAAGTCCCTTAAGAGTCAACAGGCTTCTCACCCTTTGAACTCATGTTCACTAGAAAAGTGAGGGGACCTTTGGAACTGTTAAAAAATTCATGGGAGAGTACAAAACATCTGAGAACCCTGGGAGAGTACAAAACATCTGTAGTAGATTTTGTATTGGAATTCCGCAATAAATTAACATCAATGATGGAAGTAGTGGAAGAGAATTTGAGTCAAGCACAGGAGAAGCAAAGTTACTGGTATGACAGAACAGCCAGGGAACGTGTGTATGATGTGGGAGATATGGTTATGGCATTCATACCCAGGAAACATGACAAATTACAGGCTAACTGGGAAGGACCATATACCATCAGAGAAAGGCTTGACACAGTGGCGTATGTAATCACCACAGACCAATTAAACAAAAGCAAAGTGGTTCATGTAAATATGTTAAAGCCTTACCATACCAGGGATGCAAAGGTGTTGCAAGTTACCTTATTTCCTGAGGGAAGTGGGCCTGAACTTCCAGATTTGGTACAGGAAAGCAAAGACAAAGGAGGGGTAGATCAATTGGAATGGTCAGAGGAGGTGCAGGAGGAAGTAAGAGAAGAGATTCTGAGAGTTTTGAAAAACTATGGGGATCTCTTTAGCAATAAACCTGGCCGAACCAGTATAGCCAAACATTCCATTGATACTGGAGATCATGTCCCAATCAGATCTGTTCCGTACCGTGTGAATGGGAATGTTTTGAGTGAGATCAAAAAGGAGGTCGAAGATATGCTGGAACTAGGAGTGATCAGGGAATCTATCAGTCCCTGGGCCTCAAGTATTGTCCTGGTTCTGAAAAAAGATGGAACGACAAGATTTTGCATTGATTATCGGCTAATCAATAAAATTACTGTCCCAGATGCGTATCCTATGCCTAGGATAGACGCAATGTTAGAGTTACTGGGGGCAGCAACCATTATCTCTACAATAGATCTCTGTAAGGGATTTTGGCAAATGGAACTAGACGAGCAATCCAGAGCCAAAACTGCCTTCAGTACACCAGATGGGTTATATGAGTTTGTGACTTTACCCATGGGACTAAGGAACTCACCAAGTTGGTTTCAGAGGCTAATCAATACTGTGTTGCGAGGCATGTCCTATTTTGCAGTGGCCTATATCGATGACGTGGCCATTTTTAGCAAGTCGGTGCCTGAGCATGTCCAACACCTGACCACAGTATTAGAGGCATTAAAAAAGGCAGGCCTCACAATAAAAGCTAAGAAATGCCAGTTTGGGCTAAAGGAAGTAATCTATTTAGGACATAAGGTGGGGAGTGGGAAAATCATCCCCTTATGGAGCAAGGTGGAGGCAATACAAGTGTGGCCTATCCCCTTAACCAAAAAACAAGTTAGGGCATTTCTAGGTGTGGCTGGTTTTTATAGGAAGTTTGTGAAAAAATTTGGGGAAATCGCAACCCCCTTGCATGAATTGACAAAGAAAAAGTGTTCTGAGCGTGTGGTATGGACGGATGAATGTCAGAAGGCTTTTGATCTGCTGAAGCAAGCCTTGTGCCAAGGACCTATATTAATAGCACCAGACTATGAGCAACCATTCATCGTGGCTACGGATGCGTCAGACCTCGCGCTGGGAGTCGTCTTGCTGCAGGAGAGAGAAGGCACCAGACATCCAGTGACGTATCTGAGTTGCAAGCTGATGCCGAGAGAGAAAAACTATTCATCGGTCCAAAAGGAGTGCCTAGCGGTCGTGTGGGGACTGAATAAGTTGCGCCCATACGTGTGGGGACAAAGATCCACGGTAACAACGGATCATCGGGCCTTGTTATGGTTACAGACTATGAAAAACCATAATACTGTGCTGCAGAGGTGGTCCTGGGCCCTACAAGACTATCAAGTGGACTTCCAGTTCATCAAAGGCAAGGACAATGTATTGGCCGATGGACTGTCAAGGCAGGTGGCTGGGACTGCAGTGACATAACCAGACGGAGGAACAAAGAAAGACATTTTCCCCAGAGAGACTTGTTTTATTTGTTAACGCGGCGTATGAATCCTGGAACAGGAATAATACTCTGCCGTTATTTTAAGGGGGGGGGATGTGATGTTCCTGTATTAATGTATATATGGTAAGTGCTGTTTGTATAGGAGATACATGGTAAGTGGAATGAAAGAGGAGGGGGGAGTAAATGGGCAGTAGAATGCTGGATGATTGGCTGAGTGTTTAGAATGGCTGAGAGTATAAATGGAAGGATGACAGTTAAATCTGGGTGGACGTGAGTGGGTTGTTTTGGTGGGTTTTTGAGAGGAGATTGTGTGGAGAGTTGGTGGATGTGAGGAGAATGTGGAGTTCGGATTAATACTAAGACAAGTACCAGAAATAGATGAAACCATACGCTTATGTGCCTTTATAAAGTAATCTTGTTATCTCTGTTAATTAATAAAAACTATATTTGGTTTACTGAAGGCCTGATCCTTGGCTGGGGTTATACAGACCAGAAGAGAGGGCAAGGTGCTTACCAAGGCTGAAGGGAAACTGTAACAATTGGTGGCAGCGGTGAAGGGAAGAATATAACACCACAAGTATTCAGAGCAAACCAGGATTGTATGCTTTATATATAAAGATCAAAGGGATTGGTGACAGCTTAAGCACTCAGTCACAGAGGTAACCTGATAGAGAGACTCAGGCAGAGTCTCTGGGAATACTGGTTATAGGACGTGACTGGTGGTGCTGCCTAGCAGGGGGATCTGTTGAGATCTCTGCTAGAGCGGGGAGAGAAACCATAAAAAAGGACAGTCCCGACTGGTGGAGTCCCTGGTGGTGCCTAGTGACAGGCAGTAACCACGAGCAGGTAGGAATCTGACAGGGAGAGCCAGGGAAGGGTGTCACAGGCATGTCTCCAACGGCTCATTGGAAGACACCTGCTCCTGAGCAACGGGCTTGATGTCAGGAGGCTGCGCCACGCTGGTAGCATCCTGGGAATGGCTGGGCAAAGGAGGAGTTGGCACTGTCTCTGGAACTTCCCCTAACAGGTCCTCTACAGGAGCTGGGGGCAGCGCACTCTGTTCCTCAGAGATCGCCCCTTTCGTGGGAACTGGCTGGAGTTCGGACTCACCCCCTCCCTCAAGGTCCTGCTCAGACTCAACAACTTCCAAATCTTCTGCGTCTTCTGGCAGCAGAGGCGCTTGAAACTCATGCCTCCCCCTTCCCTATTCCTTCTGGGATAGCTAAGGCTCAACATCTGTTGATGTTCTTCTGATGCTGTTGTCCCTCTAAATTTTTTCTAGTGGAAAATTTGACATTTGGAAAAATGTTCAAACAAAAACAGGATACATCAGGTGGGTAGTAAGCGGGTGCCAGTGGTACAGCAGGGAAAGACTCAAAAGGGGGTACTGTGAAGGGAGTGCTAGCCAAAGCCCCAAGGATTCCCCAGACAGCCCAGTTCTCAGGCCCCTCAGCTACATTAGCCTGGAGCTGGAAAGCAAAGTATTTAAAATTATGTACGTATTTATTTATTTATTTTATTTATACCCCGCCCTTCGTCCCAGTAGTAGCCCAGGGACTGCTTCACCATCTGATCTGCCACTCTGCTCCTCGCAACCTTGAGGTTGGATTTCTCTGCTTGAAGACTACAGTATTAGGGAATTATAATTCCTGTAGCCCCATCTAGGATCTACACCTTAACGTGGTGAGGGGGGTTGAGAGTGTTGAAGAAGCTGAGAGCAATGCTGTCAGGAGACTAGACCAAGAGGCTAGATTCCTAGCAGGGGCACCCATTGCGGAATCGTCAAATCTGAGACACCAGAGTAAGATGCATCCAAATTCAGAGGAAGGCAATGGTAAACCATCTCTGAATACCTCTTACTATGAAAACCCTATGAACTGAGTATCCAAAATGCAACACGAGATAGTGTTGGAAGATGAGACCCCCAGGTCAGATGGCACTCAATGAGCTACTGGGGAAGAACAACGGACAAGTACGAGTAGCACTGTGACTAATGATGCCACTGGGTCAAAGCCAAAAGGAAGTCCAGAGGCTGATGCGCACAGATGCGAAAGGAGAGTCCGGAATTGTATGACGTACACAATAGAAACATGGAATGTGAGAAGCATGAACCAGGGAAAGTTAGAAATTGCCAAGCAAGAAATGGAATGCATCAACATTACAATACTTGACATAAATGAATTAAAATGAACGGGAATGGGACATTTTCAATCAGGCAACTACAAAATATTTTATGCAGGAAATGAGAAATTAAGAAGAAATGGGGTTGCTTTAATAGTGAGAAGTGATGTAGCAAAAGCAATTTGGAGTTATAACGTAAGGTCTGAACAAGTGATATCAATGAGATTTAATGGGAAACCTATTAACATAACCATCATCCAAGTCTATGCTCCAACGTCAAACACAGAAGAAGAGGAATTGGAGAGATTTTATGCAGAAGTACAGGAAGAAATTGATCACACACCAAAACAAGATGTGCTGATAATCATAGGGGACTGGAATGCCAAAGTAGGGAACAGAGAAGAACTAGGAATTGTGGGGAAATGGGGCTTAGGAGATAAAAATGAAGCAGGAGAAAGACTTATTGAATTTTGTGAAGCCAATAATTTGTTTCTTGCAAACACATTTTTTGAGCAACAGAAAAGACGACTGTACACATGGACATCAGCAAACGGTCAACATAGGAATCAAACTGATTATATACAGTATGGCCCCACTCATATGGCGGGTTAGTTTCCAGATGCCCACAAATAAACTAAAATCACCAAAAAGTGGAACATAGTGTCAAAATGGCGGTGAAAAAGGTGGGAAAATTCAAAAGCAAAATGATGGCCGTCACAGAGGTGGAGAGAAAATAGCTCAAAGGAGTGCAATGGCGGCCATCATGGTGGAGGAGACAGCCTCCTGGGGGGGGCAGAGAAAGCACGAGAGGGAAAAAGCCACCACCGTGAGCACCAAATGTGCCACAGGAGCAACAGCAGGGAGCCGCCGCTGTGAGATCCTAGCAGCCGCAGTAGCAGCCGAAGGGAAAAAGTACTGCTCCAGCTAGGCAAGCGGAATGCCATGGACAAGTGGGACGCAAGTTGAAGCTGCTGCCGCGAGTTTCAAACTCGCTGCTGCTGCCGACGGGCACTTCAGCCCACGGGCAAAGAAAAAGCCCTGAATGGAGGGGAGCCACCACTGCAAAAGAGAAGGTGCACAAGCCACTAACAGCCCTGAAGGGGGGGAAGCCACCACCACTGCTGTAAAAAGATAGGCGCCACAAGCAGCCCCCACTGTCCCAAAAAACAAAAGAGAAACAGGTAGGGCAGGAGGAAGCAAAGGGGGGCAACTGAAAACGACCACCCCAACCAGCCCAACTATCTCCGAAGAGAAAGAGGAGGGAGAAAAAATCTGGAAAACAAAAACCACAACAGCAACACCCCCCAAAAAACACACTCTCTCACACACACTTAACTTAAAGATTCAATTCTCACAGTACACGTGGATATAAGTGCCTCGGACGATGGCAAGAATGAACTGGAGTCGGAGGGGCATGGATGCCCCAGGTCTTGACTTTGGTACATTCTTGCCTTTGGACACTAGATGGCACTATTACCCACGTGATGGCATGCTACTGCCATATTAGCAGAACGCCAAGAAGCGGGGCACTACTGTAATTGGTAGTAGAAGATGGAGAAGTTCCATACTTTCTGCGAAAACAAGACCAGGAGCAGACTGCAGTAGAGATCATGAACTGGTCATATCGAAAAACAGAGTAAAGCTAAAGAACAACAAAGCAATCATAATGCCAAAATACAATTTAAATTACATCCCACAAGACTATAAAGATCAAATAAGGAACAGATTTGAGGCTTTAAACTTAATTGATAGACAACCAGAAGAACTATATAGATTGAAGTCAGAGACATTATCAGGGAAGAATGCAAAAAGACAATGGCTCTAGTTAAAAAGAAAGACCTCAATGGATGACTGACAAAACTCTTAAAATGGTTAAAGAAAGAAGGAAAGCAAAAGCAAAAGGAGATAGAAACATGGTAAGAACCCTAAATGCAATAATACAGCAACTAGTACATAGGGACAAAGAACTATTACAATAGTTATTGTATAGAAATAGAAGAGGACAACAAAAAAGGTAGAACAAGAGCCCTATTCCAAAAGATTGGAGAAATTAAAGGGAAATTTAAACCAAGAGTAGGAATGTTGAATAATCAACAGGGGAACACACTGACTGACCAAGATAAAATAAAAGGAAGATGGAAGCAATACATTGAAGAACTATATAAAAGAGATGCAAGGATGACAGATTCATTCATGGAGGAACCATGTGATGAAGAACCAGAAATTTTAGAATGTGAGGTGAAACCGGCTCTTAAAATACTTGGAAGAAACAAATCACCAGGAACAGATGGCATACTAATAGAGTTGCTACAAGTTACTGAGACTGAATCTGTCCACATTTTGACAAACGTTTGTCAACAAATATGGAAAATAAAACAATGACCCACAGACTGGATGCATTCAATATACATCCCAATTCCAAAGAAAGGGGATCCCAGGGAATTAATATCCCATGAAAGTAAAGTAATGCTCAAGATTCTACAACAAAGGCTCTTACCGTATATGGAACGAGAAATGCCAGACGTCCAAGTTGGAATGAAGCAAGGAATTTCAGAAGAAAATCACCCTGTGCTTTATAGATTACAGTAAAGCCTTTCATTGCATAGATCATGGACAAACTAGAGGAAGCTTTAAAAGAAATGGGGGTACCACAGCATCTGAATGTCCTGATGTGCAACCTATACTCTGGACAAGAGGCTACTATAAGGACAGAATATGGAGAAACCGTTTGGTTCCCCATCGGAAAGGATGTGAGACAGGGGTGTATTTTATCACCCTATTTGTTTAATCTATACGCAGAACATATCGTACGGAAAGCAGGATTGGACCAAGATGGAGGTGTGAAAATTGGAGGGGAAAATACCAATAATTTAAGATATGCAGATGATACCATACTACCAGCAGAAACCAGTAATGATTTGAAACGAATGCTGATGAAAGTTAAAGAGGAAAGCACACAAGCAGGACTACAGCTGAACAGCAAGAAGACTAAAGTAATGACACTGTACTGTACTGCCTTCAAGTCGATTCCGACTTATGGTGAACCTATGAATAGGGTTTTCATGGTAAGTGGTATTCAGAGGTGGTTTACCATTGCCTTCCTCTGAGGCTGAGAGGCAGTGACTGGCCCAAGGTCACCCAGTGAGTTTCATGGCTGTGTGGGGATTCGAACCGTGGTCTCCCAGGTTGTAGTCCAGCACCTACCAGGCGGGGGGGCAGGACGGCAGGCAGGCAAGCAGGCGGTGGGGCGGGTGAGGGCGAGGGAGCAGGTGGGAGGGGAGAGTGAGCAGGGGGCAGTGTGGAGAGTGAGCGAGCAAGCAGGAGGAGAGGGCGAGAGAGCAGGCGGGGAGAGGGCGAGTGGAGAGGGCAAGCAAGCGGGCAGAGGCGGAAGGAGAGCGAGCGAGTGAGCGAGTGGGCAGGGGGGAGGAAGAGCAAGCGGGCGGGGGGAGGGAGGGAGGGAGGGAGGGCAGGCAGGGGGAGAGCGAGCAGGTGGGCAGAGGGAGAGTGAGCAGGTGGGCAGTTGCCTCCCTGCCATCCACGGCAGGGATCCTGCCATGGATGGGGAGCACTGCTCCCCCACCATAACAAGGGACCCTACAGGGGCTCCTGTGGGCCGCAGGGCCTCGGCCAGGGCTCCACCTGGCCACCCTTTGGATATGAATGCCTACAGCCATTAAGTTCTGCAAAGAGATTTGGTTCTGCATGTGCCCTCCTTATCCAACAACAAGACACCTTGAGGTCTTGTTGCTGGGGCTGAGATTAAAGCCTTTTATGTGCTGATCCCTGTTCTGTGGCACTCCCTGTTCATGTAAACAATGTGTGACAGTGTGGGGTTTAGGGAAACAGATTACCTCTGTTTTCAGAAAGAAGTTTGATCTAACTCTTACAGAGCGGATTATATATGATTTACTGTTTCATCTGGCTTTTATTTGGGAGAACTGGATTGCAAATACTCATGTTTGTTTTACTGCATAGTATTGTAAATTGCCATGTTTAATAGACAAAGAAGCCTGATACAAATGTAATAATACTGATCATACTGAGGCTAGTCTACGCACACAGCCGAATGAGATTATCAAGTCTTGATCTGGTAGTGTGTACTGCATCATTTCAGACTGCAGGGATGCATCTCACATTTTTTAATGTTCCTTCACATAAAAACTATCTGCAGAAAATGACAAGGAGCAAAACAAGGAAAAAGATTTGGCTTAGCCCTTTCCTTACTATGCTAGTTTCTGCTTGCTGGGAGTGTGTTTTACCCCACTAGTGGAGCATTCAAAAATATGATCCCCACTTGTAATTTGGGGTTTTTACCACCTCAAAACTTCACCATCTCATTCTTTTTCATATGTAGACCAGACCTCAGTGGTGTCCCTTCACACTGGACAGGAAAAAAACTTTACTGGGTCACACCATTTCTTCCTCTTTGCTATCAACCCTCCTTTTGCAATGGTAGGATTGAGCTCTGTATTTCCTTGTTTACATATTTAGTCAGAAAAAGGAAGTGGTGAAGTTGACTAACTGGCTGACAGGTTTTCTGAGAAAGAAGAGAGACCGTTTCGTTCATACCGGAAGCTGTTGCTCTCATCAATTTATTTGTAGCACAGTTCTGAAGAAAGCCAAAACCCTGGGAATTTAATTCAGTGAACTTACTTCATTTTACCAGTCTGGGTCACTGAGTGGGACATATGCTATAGCTGGATCACTGGCAAGATAGGCATGAACAGGTTTGTAACTGGCTAAGCAAGGAAAACAGAAATGGATTCACGAAATACTCCCTATCGCTCAGAAGTGGCCCGCTGGTCTCCAGATGAGTTGGCAGACTACCTCAGGAGGGTGAGTTTCATTCAATTGAACTGTTTTTTCTTTATGGTACAGAAAGTATTTGTGTTATAGGTATAACTTTATACAAGTCCTTGAGGAGCCATTTTTGAAAGACATGATGTAAATAAGATGAACTTGTTAGAAACTGTATTCCTAATTCACTAGCCTGAAAGGACAGCCTTCTGCTTCAACCTATCCCCATCCTTCACCATCACTGGCTTATCTATTTCATTAATTTACACATTTATAATCTGCACTTTCATAAATTAATATCTAGGCAGTGTACAACATATAAAAATAAAGTCAACAAAAATTCATAAAAACATCAACATATAGAGAGATTCATTAAAAAGAGAAAATGCATTTTGCAAAAGCCTGTCTAAACAATAGAGTTTTCAAAAGATATTTGAAAGAAGGGATGGTTCTTGCCAAACTTCTACTGGTAGGCAGTATCCCACACTAAAGGCTCGGTCCCTAATGAAGGCTTAGATCCTAACTTCCGTTCTGTAAATACAAAACAAGTTCCATTCATGGAATGGGACTTTCCTACCCCTCTTTTCCCTTTACAATCCCCTGTGCCTCTCCAAAAGTTCACTCTTGGTGGTTCACTCCAAGCCATTCTGATACTTCCCATAAGCTCATTTCAAAACAAAACCTTACAAATCTTATAGTCCTGAACTCAGAAACGCTTGCTTAACAACACTCTCAATTTTCATGGAGATACATGAAACAGTCAGAGAATCAAGAGTTCAAAGTCTAAAAAGAGAGAAAAAAAACCCAGAGCCGTTTTGGAGTTTTTTATCTGAGAGTTCTCATAATCTGTTGAAATTCATTAAAAATCAGCCATGTTCACAGAGTACCTGTAGTCCTATTACTGACCTTGCCCCATACTCTGACCTTCATCTTCTGCAGTTAAAAAGTTAAAAAAAAATGCCTGGCTGATTTTTAATTAATTTAAGAAACTTTGGCTGGCAGCCTATAACAACATGGGGCATGCTCAGTAAGAACCAACTATCAGTGTTCTAAAAGCCTCACAGCTGCTTGGCTTGCCTAATCAGGGGGCCACACCCACACCAGACTTTGATTTCATGAGAGACAGTCATGGCTTCCCTCAGAGAATCCTGGGAAGTGTAGTTTGTGAAGGGTGTTGAGAGGAGACTCCTGTTCCACTAAGAGTGCTTCAGTGGCCAGACTGGTTTAACAGTCAGCCACTCTGATTGAGGGGAACATGGCGTCTCCTAGCAACTCTCAGCACCCTTCACTAACTACACTTCCCAGGATTCTTTGAGAGAAGCCATGACTGTCCAAAGTGAAATAAAGGCCTGGTGTGGATGTGGCCAGGGACAGCTTTGGTTTAAATTTGGGTGGGAGGCTACATGTGCTTGCTGTAGAATAAAAAGGTGGGGGAAACACTGAAAAACAATGATACTGTTCACAATGTTTTCCTTTTGGAAAGGGGCTTTGCTTCTGCCCAGTGACCACCCACCCAATCTCCTCCCCTTCCCCTCCCCCAGGTCAGTGTTGGACTACAACCTGGGAGACCAGGGTTCGAATCCCCACACAGCCATGAAGCTGACTGGGTGATCTTGGGCCAGTCACTGCCTCTCAGCCCCAGAGGGAGGCAATGGTAAAACCATATCTGAATACTGTTTACCATGAAAACCCTATTCATAGGGTCACCATAAGTCGGGATCGACTTGAAGGCAGTCCATTTCCATTTTCAGACATGATTGCACAGAAATAAATCCCATTGAACTCAAAAAGAATGCAAACGATCAAACCCACCCTCCCTTCTCCTCCCTCCTATACCTTCCCTTCCTTTGCCCCTCCCTCCCCCATTCCCATCCCCTTCCAATACCCTCCTTCCCCCTCCTCCCCTCCCCTTCCTCCTCCCCATGGTCAGTTTTACCTATCTTAAGCATGATTGCATGAAAGTAAATACCACTGAACTCTATAAGCATGCAAATGATCAAACCTGCCCTCCCCCTTCCTTTGCCCCCCTCCAATACACTCCTTCCCCTTCCCCCTCCTCTCCCCATCCCCTGTGGTCAGTTTCCCCTATCCTAAGCATGATTGCAGGGGAGTAAATCCCACTGAACTCAATAAGCATGCAAATGATCAATCCATTCTCAGCAAACTTGGACAGGATCTCATTTCTTACCTCCCAGATTAAAAAGCAGGGAAATTCACTAATAGGCAAAAAACCTTGCGGTTTAAGAATGTAGCTATAGCCCACAGATATTTCTATCAAACTTTAAAAAGCAGGGAAATTGGGCAGCTATAGCGAATGCACCAGGGGAGCAGGAGACCTGACCTCCTCTCTGAGATATCGTACTGCCCTACAAATTGGTCAAAATGCAAACACAAGTTGGGTTGGTCTTTCACAGTCCAATCCTCTTCCTCTGTAGCTTGCAGGAATTTGGTAACATGTGCCTCTGAGCATATGGTGAGTGGTGGCAACACCTGCAATCAGCCCAAATAATAGAAAGAAGACATGTGCTGTGCTGATCTTGTTTTAGCAGGGAGGAAGCAACATTATTAAGACAGTTGCTATAGTTCAGATGGTCACTTTAAATATGTCTGATTTACTTTGCTGTTTTAGTGAAGTTTCCTATCGGAAATCATTTTCTTTTGTTTCTATTTCTGTGAGTATGTGAAGTACAGCAACACTGCAAAATTTACACTAAAAAACCTCCAAAAATAATTGTGGAATAATGGCACTGACTTCTGCAGAATAGTCTCCAGTGGACCTCAGGTGTGTCTCAATTTGCACAAGATAAAACAGTGGGAGGCGAAATATATTCTAGCAAAATTCTAGGTGTGCTTTATGTATTTAATTGACTGTGCCCACCTTGCCTTAAATGAAGTGGTTTAAACATAGCAGACTCAAAACATGCACCCTCTTTTTTCCAACAGCTAAGTGTCATTGCTGAAGTAGCAACATATTGTAATCAGTCTGATTTTACATCAAACTGCAGTTTCAGATTCAACTGTTAACGCACCCAAAATAGAAATAGAACATAACCTCCAGTTTGAAACACAAAAGGTTGTCTTTGCCATCATATGGCACTGAGCAATAAAAAGGCTTTGAAATTAATAAAAATAAATTTGACACAGATTTCTAGGATGAATATGAGGGAAATAAAATTTTCTAGGTTAGATTCTCTGTAGAAACATTAGTAACACAGGAAAGAAGCAAAGTAAGAACACCAACAAACATACAAAAATATAATTCTCTATCTTTGGAGGTGGCAGGTGTTGCCACCACTCACCATATGCTCAGAGGCACATGTTACCAAATTCTTGCAAGCTACACAGCAAGTGGATTGGACTATGAAAGACCAACCCAAATGGTGTTTGCATTTTGACCAATTTGTAGGGCAGTCCAATATCTCAGAGAGGAGGTCAGGTCTCCTGCTCCCCTAGTGCATTCAATATAGCTGCCCAATTTCCCTGCTTTTTAAAGTTTGATAGAAATATCTGTGGGCTATAGCTACGTTCTTAAACTGCAAGGTTTTTTCCCTATTAGTGAATATAACTATACTTTTGGATCCAGGCCATTGTCAGACACTAACTTCTCACCCCATCCCTGCCTTGTCTATCAAATATGGACTTGTAATCTCTCTGGAAAAGGGTTAGAGCTAACAAAATGTTATTAAAAAATCAGGAACACTAGTGAATCTTCAGGCATTGTGGTACAATATACGAACACTTACCAAAGATAGGAAGAGTAACTTCAGGGGCAGGGATGGTAGTAATCCATCCACTGCAGTACCTACCAGGCAGGGGGGGGCAGTACTAGAGACAAAACTGCATAAAGGCTGTCCAACATTTCTCAAAGATGGAATCACCCTGATTTTACATTAAGTGAGAGAGACAGGAAGCGTCCACAGGATGGGCAAAACTGTATATTGTTTGTAGCCTGGCAATATTAAATGCTGGGGAACCTCGCTGAGAAGATATAATTCCCAACAATCTAGAAAATGCATTTGAATTTCTACATATTTATTTCATAAATCTACAGATTTATTTTCATATAATTATCGCTCAAAAAAACTTGTGTTTAGAGAATTTAAAAACTCAGTATGTATTTCTAAATAGCTACAATCTCTGCTAATTTCACTCAGTTTCTATGAAGTTCTGGGAGTGTCCATGGGCAAATCACATATCTCTCAGCCTAACTTACATCACAGTATATTGCAAAGATAAAATAAGTTGTGTATTCCACATTGAGTGGGAGAATGGGATGAAATAACTGCGTTTAAATAAGCAAACTAGAAGCGTGCTGTAGCTTTCTTTGAATATGAAGTATGTTTTCCTTCAAATACTTTCAACTCATTTTAAATATACCCAGTTTTGTATCACCTTTTGGCAGTACTCAAATTGCAGGGGAAGAAGAGCCTGTGACTTAGCTATTGTTTTTAGAAAGCTATAGGGAGGTTGCCATATCTCTTCCAGCTCTATTCACCCCACGGCCCAGTTCTCTCTGCCTGGACCTCTCCACCGTTGCTATATTTTTCTGCAGCTGAGAAGGACAGTCTGCATTTCTTTGTTTATTCTGACTGCCTATCCAGACAGGGTTTGGCTAGCTAGTTTCTTGCCAGCATCCCCCTCCCCCATACATTAGTTTTGATCAGACTCTCCTGTCAGTCCATGTCTCCTGCTGCACCCAGGCTCCCATTTGCCTTGAGGTCTATTTTCCCCCGGTAAATAGAACAGCCTTATTCACTTTGTTTCAACTTAGATCCTCATTTCCACATTAGGGATTTTAGCACTGCTCAGACAGTACTGTTCTGCAATCAAGTGAAAATGGAATTAAAATTGTGGTTCTACATGGCACTTAACAGTGTGCGATATCCACATAAAAATTAAGCAATACCCACCCCCAAGACTACGGTTACCCAGCCCTGGAGCCTTCCCAAAGCTCCCTTGCAGAATCCACCCCATGACTGGGATGGTTTTCACATATTCCACTAACGATGCCGTTGGGCAACACATGATGTTTGTTCCCCAATAAACAGTTTCCCATTCCAGGTTTTAACCGTTAATGAGCAACATCCCCAGCTCTGTCAAGGATGAATCTGGTTCCAGAGACTCATTTCTGTTTTGCTCTGTGGCCTACTCTGAGCTCTAGTTCTTGCATGGGAATTGCCAGAAAGAACTCCCCTCCCGGAATTGCTTCCATGCACTGGAGAGCCCTGAGCCCCACTCCCTGCCTTGCATCCTTGTCCATCTTTGCCTTTGCCTCCCACTGCTTCTCCTCTTGATGTGCAAGCTTGACAGTCCCAGCTGGACTTTACAACATGGCTAGAATGGAAACAAAGTATATTTTATTTATTTATTTATTATTTTATTTATATCCCACCCTTCCTCCCAGCAGGAGCCCAGGTCAGCAAGTTATTCACAATAGTAGGGGCTTTGCCCCTGCTCACTTCACTTGCCTCCCCCACCTGTTGTCACCAGCGCTCCTTCTCACAGGTCACCAGTGGTCTCCCTCCCTCCCCCACCCCATGGGTCAGCAATGCTCCCCTGCCCCTCCTCCCCACAGGTGACCAGCATTCCTCTCCCTCCTCCCCACGGGTCACCAGCACTCCCCCTCCCTTCCCTCATGGATCACCAGCTCCCCCCTCCCCCCCACAAATCACCAGTGCTCCCTCCCCCTCCCCCCTTTGGGTCACCAGTGCACCCCCCTCTCCCTCCTGCTTCCCCTCACAGGATATCTGTCCTCCACCCTCTCTTCCCCCATGGGTCACCAACCCTCCCTCCTCCCACAGGCCTCCCACTCACCCACCCACCGATGGCCAGGGCTAGCCGGCACAAGCCGCCTCCACCCCTCCTGCTCGCTCACTCACCCATGCACCACTGTTGCCACTATTTTTGCTCTGTTGTATCTTTCAGCCAAATAATCAAAACAGAATGTAACTTGTCAGGTTTCTTTTATGAATCAGTATTTATTTATTTATTTATATTAGATTTATATCCTGCCCTTCCTCCAGTAGGAGCCCAGGGCAGCAATTAGTACTATATGGCTGTGCATTCTATCCTCAAAGGAGAGAAAAGTTTCTTCTTCATGCTACAAGAGGACTCCAAACTGGAGTCAACCATTTCATATACAAAATATGTTGGGAATTGTTTTATTCAAACCCTTAAAATGATACAAAATTAACTGAAGCTGTTAATAAAATATGTGCCCAGGAGATAAGCAGGTTCAAATGAAGGCACGATTAGATTGGGGGGGGGATTTCAGTTGCTCTGTAATTTGTGAAGACTTTTAAACCAGTGTAACTACAAAAATGTCAATCTGCATTTTATTTATTTATATATTACATTTGTATACCGCCCCATAGCCAAAGCTCTCTGGGCAGTTTACAACAATTAAAAACATTAAAAGCAAATATACAAATTTAAAAACACATTTTTTAAAAACATATGCTAAAATGTCTGGGAGAGGAGGAAAGTCTTGACCTGGCGCCAAAGAGATAACAGTGTTGGCGCCAGGCGCACCTTGTCACAGATATCATTCCATAATTTTATTCAGTTATACCTGTCACATAACAGACACAGCTGAGGTTTTTTTGTTGTGCTCTTGTTAATGTTCTTTTATCTTTGTAGCTCATTATCTTAATGCCTGCCTCTAATTATGTTAAATCTATTCGAATTAAACAAAACTTGGTACATGTTTGTTCCAGCAGGCTGGGTCAGAACTTAAACGCTCTGATAAATTGTACCCTTACATAGCATTCCTTTCAAAGTTCTTCTAATGTAAGTCCAGGTGAAGTAAATAAGTTTAGAGATAGTAAAACAGCCTTCAAAATTGTTGTCTAAGGATGCAGTCCTAGGCATGCTTTAGAGGAAGTAATTCCAGAAGTTTCCCAGTTAATGAGACTTATTTCTGAATAAACATGCATAATATGAAGTCATAAATCAGTTATAGTTTATTCAGAGATCTAGGGGATATAAATACAGGCTTTATTAAAACAAGTATATTTCTCTGAATCAACAAAAAGTGTCTCTTTTCATCTGCAGTTAAACTTCAAGGACTGTGAGAAAGTTGTAAGGAAATACAACATAACTGGGCAAAGATTTCTGGTAAGTTTTTCTATGAACTTGCGCTTTCAAAGGATGGCCATTCTTTTGGATTTTCAAAAAGATAAAATTTAAAAAATGGTGTCATTGCATGGGAGGAGAAATCTGAGTAAATGGTTAAGGAAAGTGACTAAAAGTTGAGAGAGGGTTTATGGTCACTCTGAAATGTATATGTCACATTTGCCAAGTTTTAATTACCACTTTTACACGACTACTGCACTTTTAGTTTTACTTTATAATAAGCAAATGAATAACTACAATGAGCATAATCTGTTGCACAGGCATAATAACAACATGCTGCATGTGTTTCTGTTTCAGATCATGTCTGAAAATGATATTCAAAAGTTTCCAAAGCTAAGCATGCCGTAAGTAAAAGAGATTATATAATCAAATTCTAAAAAAAGATATGTAAAATGGGTTATATGAAGCAAACTAGGGTGATCAGATGGAGAAGACAGGTAAAAGCTATTTGTCTCTCTACTTTCACCAAATGTATTTTCTTACCGCCAGCCCTGTTGTGCAAGAGGGTGAAACAACTGATTCAGGTGGCACCATGAAGAGATGACACATAAAGGCAGGAATTTGTGTCTGAGTGGGGCGGCAAGATTTTTTAAAGTGTTGGTCCTGATGTGGGGGGCACCATTTGGACTCTGCTTCAGGCAGGAAAAAGGGAATTGGGATGGATGCAGACTTAGTTGCAGTTAGTTCCCATTGAGATCAATGAGACTTAAATCATTACTAACTTCATATTGATTTCAGGGGGACCTAAGTGGAACTAAGTCTGCAAAGTGGAGTTAGTCCACTCACCCGGGAGTAAGCTCCACTGAGTTCAGTGGAATTTACTTCTGAATAGACATGATTAGGATTGCATTGTTAGTCTGGATCCAACCCATTGTATTATTTTATTTCTTATTTTATAGTTCAAGTAAAAGGGGAGTAGAATACCTGTGAAATACCTAGGCTCTTACTGGGAGGAAGGGGGGATATAAATCTAATAATAAATAAATAAATAAATAAATAAATAAATACTGCACAGTGGCCTCAATATTTTTCTATAAAGATGCACACTACTTTATCTGTGTCTCTCAAACACACACATGCACACATCCATACAAGTTATGTATCCCCTCTTTCTTGCTCTTTCACACACAAAAAGATTGAAGACAGAAGCTTGTTCATATGGCATGGTGTATGCAAAGGCCTACTGGCTCTCTCCCAACCTATGTGCATTCATCAAAGATTGTGAACAGACTTGACCCTCAGGGCATGCATAAGCAATCACCATAGGTTTGTCTGTGGTGCTTTTTGCAGGGTCCCAGACTATGCATATAGTTTGTACATTTGTAAAGTCTGTTCACAAGCTGTATTGGATATGTTAATATCAGGGCATGGCCAGTGGGTATGATCCTTACCCTCTCTCATTTCTGTGTTAACAAGACTAGACAAAGATTGTTTCCAGACAGTGGCTTAGAATTGTAAACAGGTTGCTGCGATATCACAAATGGGTAATTGGCAACAGTTTAAAAAATAATAATCAGATTTTCCTCAGAAAGGGTAACTCTGAATTAAATGGATGGGAAATAAGAGGCATTTTGATGCCAGCAATGTCATGTGGATGCTGCATGTGGAGCGCCCATCCCACAATTAACAACAATCTGGAAGCACCTCTACTTACTAAAGAGCAATAGAAGTAGTTTGACCACATATTTGCTGAATTCTGAGGCATTTGATTTCAGAACAGAATGTGTTGTCATCAAATCCCTTCCACTGTCTTGATCCTCTGATACAGCAGACATATCTCATACTCGCTCAAAACACAACCCTGACATTCACACTGTCTTTTCTCTCACGTGCACTGCTATCAGGAGTCAGGTGTCCTATTTTACATATGTCCATCCTTTAAAATCAGCTGTTAAGCCCCTCTTGTGCATGCCGTTCTGAGGCAAGACTGGTGGCAACATGCAAATGGGCTTTCCTGTTGAAATTCCCTGCCCCAGGAGATTAGGTTATATTCCTGTTTATTTCTGTTCTAACAGCAACTGAAAACATTCCTTTTTAAGCATGATTTTGATTCAGTTGCTTCTTAATGTATTGATTGTGAGTGCTGCTCTTTGCATTCTTGTATTTTGCTGCTGTTTTTAGTTGGAAAGCCTTCCCCAACTTTCAGATGTTTTGGACTAAAATTCCCATCAGCCCCAGCCAGTGTGTCTGTGCTGGCTAGGCTGATGGAAGTTGTAATCCAAAACATCTGGATGGCTGATCTAGAAAGTGCAGGCTACTTTGTTATTGCAGAGTTAGTGAAAATATTCAACTTAAAATAGTCAGAAAATATAAAATAATCCAGCCAAACATTTTACAGTAGGGCCCCGCTTTACAGCACTTCACTTTATGGCGCTTCGCTAATGCAGCGGTCTCAATTAGACACAATTAGACTAAAGCCCCACTCATATGGCACTTGTTCCGCTTTTACGGTGGTTTTCAGATGTCGAGCACCATTCTATTCAATCAGTTCTGCTTTTCACCGGGGGTCCAGAACGTAACCTGCCGTATGAGTGGGGCCCTACTGTAAAAAACAACAACCCACAAACAATTTTAAGGTCTAGTTCACACAACTATGGGATGAGGTGCATATATAAATAAATAAAAGGCATACCTCAGTAGTTGTCTGCACTCCAGATGAAAGGTAGGGGTTAGTTCTCTACCTTATCCATGTACCTCTCCTAGATGTTAAGGAGAATCATCTTGTTGTAGCTTCCTTCCTGTCATGCTAGTGGTAACATCCAGACAGAGAAGCAAAATAGAAATCACATTAAAAGTGTCATTTGAAAACACATGAGGTTTTAAAATAAAATTAATAGCAGACAAGGGCTACAATACGTAGGGAGAGTTGTTTTTACTCCACCCTCCACAGCTGCTATCCTAACAAAAATCACCTTGTGCTGATATTAACGCTAACAGTGCAGGGGAGAACATTTCTTATGGATTCATAACTGTGGAACTGAAGTCAGCTGAATTTAAATTTTGCTAGATAATACCATTATTTAGCACTTTTAAGAAACTATCTGTTGTATGCTGTTCTCAATTTCCAACATAAGAAATGTCAGTAATCAGGTCTGGTAGGAAATCATATACACAGAACTTGCTTAAAAGCATGGTCTTCTTTCTCATTAGTCCCCTGAAGCATACCATTCAAGTTATCCCAAAGGGCGACCACAAATGGTATAACAACAACTGCTTAGATTTGTGTAGGTGGACGTTCCTATTTGATAAAAGGACTGGCTTGTTACCATTACTAAACATTATCCAGTCCAACCAACATTCCTCACAGCTTTAAGAGTTTTCTCATATAAAACATTTATTTTTATCCCCTTCTTCCCTGAGAGCTAGTAACTTAACGGGGCCAGCCCATTACAGGAGCAAGTCAAGAGGCGATGGGTACTCATTCTCTGGAAGTATTTGAGCAGAATCTGAACAGCCGTCAAGGTTACTGTAGTTGAATTCTGCATTGTAGATCCTGCACTGAGCAGGGGGTTGGACTAGTTGATCTCCAAGATCCCTTCCAACTCTATAATTCTGTGATTCCTACTCCTTATGGCTGCTGCTTCCCGGTGAGATCAAAAGCCTCAAATTTGTTTCTCTGCCCTTTAACATCAGTGAGGCCAAAAGAGTGACTGAGGAGTATCGGTTTGCATTTGTCAAGGGAAGTTGTAATGTTACTGGTGTGGATGCAAAATTATGTGAGCTAATTTTAGAATTATATTGACTGAGAGTTGTTTGGTATGTGATTAATATCTGGCTTTCTGTGAAGTGAGAGCTGAAGTGGGTCAGATTTTCACCCTTGTAAGAGCAGGATGGAGTGGGTGCATAGGTTTTTCCCAACTCCCACCCTTCCCCTTTTTATGGTTATTGGGCTTTCATCACTGGTGGTGTTAACACCCTAGCCTTTAAAGCTCATCCAATTCTAATCAGGCCCATAGTCCAGAGGTTTCCTGCTGCTCCTGTAGATCTACATACTACTTTTGTTTTGCCTTCCACGTCATCCTAGACGTTATTGCAAGCGGGTTGCCCCACATTCCTACCTCTTGCTATTTGGAATTATGACTGGGAGCAAATTTAAAGTGTACCAAACACTTTGATCAGTCTATGTGGGAGGGAGACAGGAACATGAGTAATATTTTCTGCAAGTCTGCTGCCTGGTCTTATCCTTAATCAAATGCAACCCCCACCCCCTAACTAAGCTGTGTGGTTTTTATACTTCCTTCCTTAGCTGCAGATTCATAGGCCTAGTGCTTGAAATAGTCTAGAAAAGAAAGGTGCAGAGGAACTGCCGTTCCCTCTAACATTTCATAAAGGAATCCATTAAAACTCTGTACTTTGAGTAACAGATACACAGCAGAGTTAGGACTGTGCACCTATAGCACTGGTCAAATATTCGCTGAAACTTTACCAGCTGTTTAGGGAGGGGGGAAGAAGGGAGCAGAAGAACACTATTCAACACCCAGCCCATAAAAGCTAGGTTGCTGGCATGTTCATAGCAGTCCATTATATACAGCAAGGGCACATTATTTTCATGCAAAAGGTTACATCCCTAGGTAGAATTGGGAAAAAGTGTCTTAAACACTGTAGAGCTGTAGCCATTCCTTGGGGACAGCATTGAATTAAATCAGGTGTCGCCACCTTTTTTGGACCAGAGGGCACATTTCAAATTTTGAGAGAGTGCTGGGGAAACCAGTTACAAAATGGTTGCTATGAGGGGGGGATATGGAATAACACTGACTGACTGCTGTGGGTGTGACATAACACACAATTAGAGTAGTCTTAAGTGAAGTTTTTTCCATAATTGCATTTCCATACTAGAAAATGATTGACCTGTTGAATTTCTGCCTGCCATATAGCTGTTAAGGGTGCAATAGCCATGTTTTCCCCCAATGCCAACCCTAAACCAAAGGCTAGGCTGCAATCCTGTACCCACTTACCCGGAAGTGAACCCCATTAAACTTAAAGACATTAACTTCTGAATAGACATGTATACCATTGTGCTGTAAGTTAGTTGTACAGCTAATTCTTAATGAGTCTCTGGTCTTTAGCTCCTGCAGAGCAGGAGACATGCCGAAGCCTCTTTGCAAAGTTTCCTTTTGCCTTTTGTGGGGAGGGGGATTCTTTAACATTGTAGTGGTTAAGGTGTTGGACTATGACCTGGGAGACCAGGGTTCGAATCCCCACACAGCCATGAAGCTCACTGGGTGGCCTTGGGCCAGTCACTGCCTCTCAGCCTCAGAGGAAGGCAATGGTAAACCACCTCTGAATACTGTTTACCATGAAAACCCTATTCAAAGGGTCACCATAAGTCGGATTGACTTGAAGGTAGTCCATTTTCATTTTATTATGCAGTAATATTTGCAACAAATAATTTCTAGGCACTACCTGATCTCAGGAGAACCCAGCATAGGAAAGATGCATCCTGGTTGCTAGGGGAAAATGAAGGTCAAACTATGGAGATTCCAAGGACTAAAATGAAAGAAAAAAAAAACAGAAGTGGGAAAACTGCAGTAAAAGGGAGAGCAAAACAGCAGCTCTTTAGGACACCAGGGATTCTTATTGCAGAATGTCCAAACAACTCATCAATCACAGCTCTAACTTCACTCATTGGCTAATAACACTGGTAAGCAGGAGCAGCCAGGCTGGCTCATTTGTTTCACAGAAATCACTTAGAAGGGAACCTGCACACTTTGCTCCATAACTTTCTTTCTAAGTGGGCTAGAGACTTTAAAAATGAAAACTCAGAGTCTGGGCTACCTGCTAGGGGTGCTACTGAAGGCACCATGGTGCCCGCAGGCAATGGGTTGGCAACCCCAGCAATACATGAACTAAAACATATTGATCCTTCAAAATTCGCAGTGCAGCTCTCAGGCCAACTAATGTGTATGAAAATGCACATACTTGGGTAAAGTGTGTGTAAAAATGCATATATTAGTGAAAAAGTGAAAATGCATTATATTAGAGGAAGTGGCTTGCAAAAATGTGCATATTAGGCAAAATTGCATACAAATGTGTATATTAGGAGAAATTCTCTTGCTAATTTTTATGAGCACTAAAAAAATCTGCAAACTGATGTGGAACTGTGGACAACTGAATTTAAGATTGGAGAAATGAGAAACCAAAATTGCCAGATTCACCCATCCGTAATAACTTCTTTAGTAATACCAATCAACCTTGCTTTCCACCAGTTTTCCTGAAACAGATGCTAAGCTAACCAGCCTGTAATTATCTGGTTCCCTTTTAGTAATTGGTGTGACACTGGCCACCTTCCAGTCCTCAGGTGTGGAGACTGATCTTAGGGACAAGTTACGTACTTTTGTTAGGAGAGCAACAGTTTCACATTTCATTTCTTTGGTGGATACCCAGTGATTTGTCAGTTTTTAATTTGTCAGTAAGGTGTAGAGCTGTGTTTCTTGTCCCCACTATATTTATGTGTTTAGCAATGTGACCCTCAAATTCTCCCCCCCATCCTTATTGTCTGTTTGCATTTATTTTGCCAATATTTATTTATTACATTTTATCACATTGCCTTCCTCCATCGATCTTAGGTTGGCACACATAGGTGTCCTTTCCCTGCTTTATTGTCACAACAAATATTTTTGTTTGTTTGTTTGTTTGTTTGTTTAAATGTCCTGCCTTTCTACATATAGCACCTAAGACTAAAAGCTAAAAACTACAAAATTACAATAAAACAGTTAACAAAACCTATCACAATGAAATGAAGAGAGGAGATAGTCAGTGATAAATGAAACACCAAACAGTTGCTGCAATTAAACATGTTACCTTTGCTTTTTTTACTTTGCTTTTTAATTAAAATCAGCTTGACAGCTCTTCTAAATAAAAAGGTCACCTCAGCAGAACAATACCAGAGAGGGAACTGGTCAGACTTTCTAGAAAGAGAGTTCTAAAGTTTGGGCCCTCCCACGGAATCCTCTGTCTCATGTCTCA
This sequence comes from Rhineura floridana, assembly GCF_030035675.1. NCBI lineage: Eukaryota > Metazoa > Chordata > Lepidosauria > Squamata > Rhineuridae > Rhineura > Rhineura floridana. Next base: position 86,520,382 of record NC_084482.1, on the reverse strand, counting down.
GATATTGATGGGACTGGGAGAAGGGCCCCTAGAAGATTTCAACTCATAAGCTTGAACAGAGTAAAGTAGTCCTTTTAGGTAGCCTGGTTTCAAGCAATTTGGGGATTTATAGATCAAAACAAGCACTTTGAATTGGGGCCAGATAAGAACCAGTAGCCAATGAAAATGTACCAGTGGGTCACATACTCTCTATAAGTGGACCCAGTCAACAGTCTGGTTGTAGCATTCTGAATCAGCTGAAGTCTTCAAAGGCAGCCTCACAGAAAACATGTTAATGTAATTGCCGCCCTGGACTCTTACTGGGAGGAAGGGTGGGATATAAATCTAATAAATAAACAAAATAAATAAATAATCTGAACAAGGTGTTACCATGGCCAGATAGGACACTTCTAAGAATAAGTATCATTGGCATACCTGACTCAGCTGTCCAAAGATTAGGGTTGCCATATTCCAGTTCCACAAATCCGGGCAGGCTAATTTGCATATTATTTGTATATTATGCAAAGTATTTGCATATTAATATTTGGATTGTCCAGTTGTTTTGTTTTTGCACCTAGGAATTACCACCAAAAACTGGGGAAAGATGTGAGAAATCTTTTTTTTAAAAGCAACATTTTCAGCCTTAAATGCCTAGAGTCTAGTTTCCAACACTATGGAATATTTATCGATTGATTAAGAGGATTTATATTCTGCCCTTCTGCTCTTAAAAACAGAGCTCAGCACAGCTCACAAATATAATAAAAACAATAAAAATGCACAATCAATATAAAAAAAAATAAAAACACAAAATAGCAACAAACATAAAGTAAGTCAGGGCAGCAGTACGGTTAACCATTACATATACGATATATTTCAGAGATGTGGTGGGTGGAGAAAAACAAGAAGCCAAAATGTTAGGAAAAGTAGTCTTTCACGTCACATGCTCAGTTCTAAATACTGTTGCAGCAAGTTTTACAAGTTCCTCCAGTGCACTGGTTCCACTGGTGCAGGCACTCAGACATTCAAGGTATCTGTATGTTTCTTAGGTTTTATAAAAGCAGAGCTTTGCTTAACTCAACATTTCTTCTCCCTTTGATCAACCACATCTACACAGGTTCCACCTCCATACTCAAAATGAAACTGGGCCTGGAAGTGTGCAACAACCCCACACATACCTTGCTAATTAGATTACCAATGCCAGGATGTCTGTCTCCTGCTCCCCCCCCCACCGGGCATCATGAAAGACCCAGTCCTGGGCTCAGAAAGAAAATAAATATCTGGTTCTCTTCAAAGTACTGATAAGCCTCTTGTTTTAATTAAAATAATAATTATAAAATCTTGCTCTTATCACTAATGGGAGTTAATTATCTTGCATATGCTGCTGTTGCTTCTATGGCTGTAACAGAGTGAGGTTAAAGATAAGTGAAATGCAAATAGGAAAAAAACAACACAAAAGGCAGTAACACTTTCCTAAATGTAATACCATACCAACCACAACAAGATTCCTATGAGTAAGGCAGAAAATTAAGCATCTCACAACCAGTCAGGATTCGTAACCAAAAACCAAAAATATGATAAATGAAGAAATATTTATATAAGCATGACTATCAAATATATTTATTATTTACACAAACTGTAAAGATATTTATAGTGCAATCCTAGGTTTATTTATTCAGAAGCAAGTCCCAGTGTATTCAGTGAGGCTTACTCAAACAGGGACAGAAATGCAACCTCAAGCGATAAGCAACTTCATTCACACAACCGAAAATTCCGAATCATAAGACTCCATACATGCACACGCACACACTGCAGATGTATAAATACATAAAGCCTACATAACAGTTTATTGTCAAACCAGTTGGTCATTGCAGAAAAATCAGTATTAATTTTAAAGAAATCAGTATTAGTTTCCTACAGAATAAAAACTGTAATACCTAAGTAAGCCCTGCCTACTTGCTTTAAAATAGGACTTAAGGGGGGGGGGACAGAAAGAGTTAGAACACAAACACATTTTTTTTTACATTCACTCCAAAGTCCCATTGATTTTCAGCACATTCATAACCATGTCTACTCAAAAGTAAGTCCTATTGAATTCAATGGGATTTACTCTGGGCATATGGGATTAGCATTGCTTTTACAAAAGCAAGTATTGGGAAGGTTTTCAAAACACTGTCCAGGATCTGACTCCTGCACACAAGAGGAAAAAAACTGAAATGAATATACTTACCCAATTTATGAGATTTTCAGATAAACAGGGGGGGAAACCACCATTTTCTGGCATTGCAATGAGGTTTTCTAGACACTGCCTCAGGTCAATGAAACTGAAACACAACCCTGGCTTCACTGATTGGCTGCGATCCTGAACGGGCAGGGTTAAAGCTACGAAGTGCTATACAGTACTGTTTAAAGAAAGATTTAATAGTCGGGGGCGGCTGACGTTTTTATGTATATCTCGAGAACCGGACCACCTATAAACTTTTTTTTTAATTAAAGCTAAGAATCCAGGCCACCTAAGGGGCTAAACGGGCGCCAGGTGGCATGCAAAGAATCTGGGTAAAACCCAGCTAACCGGGCAATATGGCAACCCTACCAAAGATACTCTTGGTTACCACTGAAATTTTGATATCCAGGATCAAGGATGAATCCATGAGAACACCCAAACTATGAATCTGAGTCTTCAAAGGGAGTGCAACCCACCCAAGATTAAAGATTTAAAGATACATTTCAAAGGATGACTGTGTTTTGCTTCTCACATTGTTTTGGAAAATGTGAATTTCAGAAATGTGAACTTAATTGAATTTCTACCCTGTCCATATCCAAGATAGGTTTGATCTCTGATAGTTTAGGGTGACAGATGGTGCCATCCAATGAAACTTAATAGTGGGTTATTTGGGACATAAAACAGGAAGCATTACTTGACACAGCTCCTACATAACTATGGAATTTGCTTCCATGAGATGTAGTGATGGCCACTAACTTAGAGACAGCTTTAGAAGGGGATTAGATGAATTAATGGTGATAAGGTTATAAATGGCTACTAGTTATGATGGGCATATTTTCCTGCAGTATCAAAGGCAGTAAGCCTCTGAATACCAGTTGCTGGAGGACATAAGCAAGAGTGGTCAATTGTGCATGACCCCTGCTTGTGAGCTGCCTGTATGCATGCAATTGGCCTTTGTGAGAAACAGGATGCTGGACTAAATAGGCCTCTGGTGTATTAAGCAGGGCCCTTCCTATGTTATATTATTACTATAAAATTACATTTATTATTCATCGTTCAAATACATAAACAACAACTTTTAAAACATATTTTCAAATCCTCATGCAATTACAAGTTCAAAACAATAAAAAATTGAGTAACATGTTATTACTGTATTAATCAAGAAAGGGATTCCAGTTAACTTTGAAACTATCCCACCTCTGTCTTTTTCCATAGTTCTTAAGAGTTAATTAGGCCATACTTGCCAAATCCCACATTCAGTCCAGCCACTCTTTTAATGAAGATAAATTTTGAGACCTACAGTGTTTTGCATAACTTAATCTTGCTTCATTAACTGTATGACTTACTAATGCTTTATTTATCCAATGGATTGAACCCTCAATATCATTTCAAAAGAGTGAGTTTCATAGCCTACAATGTTTTCCATTATAACTTTAATATCCCCCCCAAAATATTTCCATCAGCAAGCATTCCCACCATAGATGATAACATTCATGGAAGGCAAATTAAATGACATAAGCATAAAGCTTTTGCGTTGGGTTTCATGCTCTACTAATCACAACAATCCTGAAATGACATTAGTACATTGGTGAGTTTTCAAAAGCTGTTGTTCTTATGTGGAAACAAAGCAGCAATTTTCCATCTAGAGTTCCACTAAAAGGAGATGGCATGCTTTGATACTAACTTGAGAACAATGTCAAGCATTCATGGGATTTTCAAGATGGGATGTCCTCAGATTGTTTGTTTCCAGCAGCAAGTGTGTGTCTAAACCACTACCCATGATTCACTTCAGAGGCCCTTCTAGAAGCCTCATTCCCAATTATGAAAGAACACAACGATGCATAAATAGCTTTATTTAGATATACCTAAGGTAACCTTTTGCCACCTGCAAGCGTGCTGCCAGAGGCGTTGGGGAGAGATCTCGTGTGCCAACTCCAGCCCCCCAGGATGCCCTGCTTGGACCTTCAAACGTTTCCCTGCCAACTCACTGCCTGCCCCCTGAAGTCGAGCTGGCACCTAGTGAGCCTGTACTGTCCAATGAGCAAGCAGAGGCTCGCCCCCCTTCACCCCACACGAGATGACATGAGAAGCAGTTCGGTCAGAGGGAGGGTCTTCGAAGGAGTCAGAGGTTACAAGTGAAGACCCTGACTACTTAAGGCGGTGCCCCTTTGATTAGGGTGCTGAGTTATCTTAGTCCACATGCTGCAGAGGATGCTTAGTTAGCATGGTTAGCATCAGTAGTGAGCTAGTCTAGCCAGACCTATGAGACGCACTGCCTTTGGTGTAACAGTGACTCTAATAAAGCAAGAATTATTGCCAAACTTGCCTCCTGTGTCAAGCTCTGGGCAGGACACATATAATAGTTTATTGTCAAAACCAGTTGGCCATTGCAGAACATTTTTTTAAAGTATTAGTTTCCTGCCAAATAAAAGCAGTGACCCCTAAGTAAGCCCTGCCTATCTGCTTAAAAAAAAGGACCAGAGGACGAGAGAAAGATTTATAACACAATCCTTTTCTATGTTCATTCAAAAGTCCCACTGATTTTCAGCGCAATCCTAACCATGTCTACTCAAAAGTAAGTCCTACTGAATTCAGTGGTGTTTACTCCCAGGTATGTGGAATTAGCATTGCAGCTTTACCCTCAGAAAAGCTTCATATTGGGAAGGTTTTCAAAGCGGGTTATGAATAAGACAAATAAACTGCCCTCTTCAACAATCCAGTAAAATTTAAACTTGTTTGACTCCTTAACTAGAAAAGTATAACACTGCAACATGTACACTTTTTAAGACTTTTGTTCATAAATTATTTGAAAGATAAAATGTATAATACAGTAGGGCCCCGCTTTACAGCGATTCGCTTTACAGCAATTTGCTAATACAGCGGTCTCAATTAGACGCAATTAGACTAAAGTCCCACTCATACGGCGCTTGTTCTGCTTTTATGGTGGTTTCCGGGCATCGCATGCCATTCTATTCAATGGGTTCCGCTTTTCAGCGGTTTTCACTTTACAGCGGGGGTCTGGAACGTAACCCACCGTATGAGTGGGGCCCTACTGTATGCCATTTTTTGCAAGTAATTAAAAAAACCTGCATGCACACTTTTACTATCATTATAACATTATTTACTGTGTATGCCTGCCAAGTTTCTGCTGTGATCTTCTGTTATAGTCCAATCCTATGAATTTTTACTCAGAACCAAGTTCAAATCTTGTACAGAGAAAATACTCTTTATGCTGCTGAAAGCTACTGTATATATTTACAGAATTCCTGATGTGAGCAAGCAGGAAAAGGAAACTGTTCTCAGAACTTGACATGGGATTTATGGGTCAATAAATCTTGTCAATCACAACCCTGACTTCACGTATTGGCTAAAAACCTGAAAAGCAAGGATTAGAGCAGCCGGCACTAACAGAAGTTGCGGGTGGGGGCTGACGTTTTGGTTTATATCTTTTGAACCAGACCACCTAGAAACTTAATTTTTTTTAAAAAATGAAAGCTAAGTGTCCATAGATTTGGGTGACTCACCCAGAGACGCTGAGAGAACCCCTGAAAACTGGTGTCTCTGGGTGAAAACTGGACACCTGGCAATCCTAAACCCAGTCTTTGTAGTCAACAGTATTACTCCATCCACCACCCATCCCATAGTTGCTAATTCTCTGGAGAGATTTTCAGAGAGAAAACAAACAGTCTTATTAGAGAAATCAACTTACTTAGAGGGAAGTTACACTGAAACTCCTTAAAAACTTCAAACATTTTCCAAGGAAATATGTTTAGAGAAGAGAGAGAAAAGGGGAAAACTCCTACTAAGGTCAAATATATTTCACAGACCCAATTTTTTTAATGGACTCCAACAAACATTGATACCCTTTTGACATTCCATGGAGAACATATGAAAGGACCATAAGGAAAAGGATCCTAAAATCTGGCGTGGGGGGGCTGTTGCAGAAGGGAGAAATAGCCAAAGATTAAGTGGAGGCAAGCGACTTTCTACTTGCCTCCACATGATTTTGGGCAGAGCTTGGAAAATTTACTTTTTTGAACTACAACTCCCATCAGCCCAATCCAGTGGCCATGCTGGCTGGGGCTGATGGGAGTTGTAGTTTAAAAAAGTAACTTTTCCAAGCTCTGATTTTGGGCAATTCCTATGCCACATCCGAAGCTTTTTCTGGGGGTCCTCGAATCTTCAGGAGAGGCTTTGAGGGGATGTGCAGGATCTGCAGTGGTGAAGAAGGGTGAAAATACACCCTTACGTGAGTGGACTTCTAAGTTGCACATCATTAGGTATGTGTTCATTTTTTCGTGTATCTCTACTGAGGGCTGTGGATTATTTGTTGTTTAATGCTCTCCTTCCTGCCTTTGCATATAGAATATGTTTTAAAATATTAAATGTGCTCTACTGGGCATAATTGCAGTGTCATCAAAATAATTCTTGAGCATTCATTATGCAGTACCAGCACACTGAGGGTAGAAACATATTCACCGTTCTGCCGGTTCCAGTGCATCTCCACCTCTCTCTTCTGAAAACGAGGGCACATGACGCTAGTCAAACCCCACCCCTTTTTAGTGTAAAACCTGGTGGGAGCAGCTTGAGTGCATTTTTTTAAAATTCAGCTTCACAGAGATTTCGCAACTAATGCAGATCAACCCATTCCCCCTCCAACTGTGGCTAACCTCCAAATTAGATTACTGCAATGCACTCTACGTGGGGCTGCCTTTGAAGACGGTTCAGAAACTGCAGCTTGTGCAAAATGCAGCAGCCAGATTGGTAACAGGGACCAGACGGTCCGAACATATAAAACCAATTCTGGCCCGTTTGCATTGGCTGCCTGTATGTTTCTGAGCTGAATTCAAGGTGCTGGTCTTGACCTATAAAGCCTTACATGGCTTGGGACCACAATACCTGATGGAATGTCTCTCCCGATATGAACTCACCTGTACACTATGTTCAAGATCAAAGGCCCTCCTCCAGGTGCCTATTCCAAGGGAAGCTCGGAGGGTGGCAACAAGGGAGAGGGCCTTGTAAGTGGTGGCCCCCAAATTATGGAATGATCTCCCTGATGAGGTGCGCCTGGCACCAACACTGTTATCTTTTCAGCGCCAGGTCAAGACTTTCCTCTTCTCCCAGGCATTTTAGCATGTGTTTTAATTTGTTTTTATATTGTTTTAAATTTTAAAATTGTGTTTTAAATTGTTTTTAAAATATGTGTTTTAAATTGTATATTTGTTTTAATGTTTTTGATTGCTGTAAACTGCCCAGAGAGCTTTGGCTATGGGGCAGTATACAAGTGCAATAAATAATAGAAGCGATTTCATCTGGCGACTAATGTGTTTACAGCCTCATACTGAGAATTCTGCTTTTCTGGTGCTTTTTAGGTGCCTAAATAGGAGGAAAAAATATGATAGGTTTGATTTATTCTTTTGTAGAGAAGGATACAATTTTTACTTGAAAAGCTTTATTTTTTATTATAAAAATATTATTTAAAGCATACACTCTCTTTACCTTTTTTATCTTTCCAAAAACTGAGTAGGCCAACATTCTGTTTATATAGGAGAGTAGTTTTAAAGTAGTTAACAGTTTTAATAGATAGGGGAATCTCTACAAGAGACTTTTCTAATTATGTTCATTCAAGAATAAGGTAAGTTATAGAGGTGGAGGGAACTGTGGACTTTAAACCACATTTGTACATCGTGCTAAACCATGGTTTAGTGTGATGTGCACAAGCAGGAATAAACCTAAGGCTTGCACACTATCCCCTTCCTGCTCCTCTTCATATATGATGAAAAGGGAATTTCAGTATGAAGTTAGGTGTTGAAATTAATAATAGTTAGTGTTAATAATAATTTTTCACACCAGGTGACACAACAAATCATGATTCAAGGAAAGCAAAAGCTTCTAGCTGTGCAAGAAGAGGAGACAGGAAGCCTGCAAGCCTGAGGCTGTCTACAGCTCGTTTCTGCTCATAATTATCACATCAATCCATGGTTTAACATAACATGAGAAAGAAAATAATATGTTGTGTGCCTGTGAAAACAAATTGTATAACATATACAATAATTATGGTGTTTATTTAATGCATGGGCTATAGGGTTTCTACCTTGTTGTTTGTTTCCTTTCCTCCTTTTGTAGCAATGTTTCAGGGCTGCCATGCTCTGCACTAAATGCACTAATTGCTCCGTTTCAGTATTAAAATTATTCTAATTTTATGCCATAACTCCACTTAACAATTGGTTTGATTGTTTGCCATGAATCTGAGAGAAACATAACAGCATATCTTGGTGACTTTGTCTTTCATTCACTTGCTAGAACCAAAATCATCTTGTATTCTACAGTATGAATTTACCACATCAATATAAACAAACAACCTAGGAGCAAAATCCAGCCATAGCTGAGTACATTTAAGTCCCATCAGTTTCAGAAGCAGACCAAAGTATGTGCATAACTTTTACCCATTGCCATTAAGAAAGTGCTTACCTTTGGCTGAATCATATACAGAACAGCTGAGAATTTCCTTTCAACAGTATCTTTTTACTTTAATAACACATTGTTTGCGTGTTTGTTTTTAATCTTAGAATTCTAAGCAAGCTAAGTCAAGAAATAAAGCGACATGAGGAAAGAAAAGGTTTATTTTCAAAACGGTAGGAAAACTAGTAATTTGTTCTTTTTACAACAGTAAATTAATTATCTTTAGAATAATTAGAACCATTGTGGGATACAGAAATATGCATGCATGAAAAAGGCCACTATACTTAAATGAAATGTAGGGCTGGAGGCATAATGTATGCCTGTAGGAACTAATTGTATAACTTAATTTGTGTGCATTAAATATGGTGTTCATTATTAACCCATGCTCAATGAATGAACAGCAAAACCAGAAACTAGTCAATATTTAAAAAGAACTTCTCTAACCTAGACATAAATCTAGATATTATTCAGCCACGAGAGTGGCTGTATACTATAGTCAGCATGGATTTTTCTCATTCCGCAATGTTAAATTGAAAATACCCCCATGCCATTCTGATCCTTCCCATAAGCTCATTTCAGAACAAAACCTTCTAAAACTTATAGTCCTCAACTCAGAAACACTTGCTTAACAACCCACGGTGATACACAAACCAGTCAGAGAGAATCGAGAGTTCAAAGTGTAAAAAGAGAGAGAGAAAATCCAGACCCCTTTTGGACTTTTTTCTGTCAGAGTTCTCATAATCTGTTGAAATTCATTAAAAATCAGCCATGTTCACAGAGTACCTGTAATCCTATTACTGACCTTGCCCCATACTCTGACCTTCATCTTCTGCAGTTTAAAAGTATAAAAAATGCCTGGCTGATTTTTAATTAATTTAAGAAATTTTGGCTTGAACTCAATGATAATGTCGGGCATGTTCAGTAAGAACCAACTGTCAGTGTTCTAAAAGCCAGACTCACAGCTGCTGGGCTTGCCTGATCAGGGGGCCACACCCACACCAGGCTTTGATTTGAGACAACAGTCATGGCTTCCCCAGAGAATCCTGGGAAGTGTAGTTTGTGAAGGGTGCTGAGAGGAGACTGCTATTGCCCTGACAGAGCTCCAGTGGCCAGAGTGATTTAACAGTCATCTGCTCTGATTGAAGCTATGTGAGGGGAACAGGGCCTCTCCTAGCAACTCTCAGCACCCTTCACCAACTACACTTCCCAGGATTCTTTGGGAGAAGCCATGACTGCCTAAAGTGAAATAACAGTCTGGTGTGGATGTGGCCAGGAACAGCTTTGATTTAAATTTGGGTGGGAGGCTACATGTGCCTGCTGTAGAATAAAAAAGTGGAGGAAAGCCTGAAAAAGAATGCTGCTGTTCACAATGTTTTCTTTTTGGAAAGGGGCTTCCCCTCTGCCCAGTGACCAACCACCCAAACTCTCTACTGCCCTACAAATTTGTCAAAATGCAAACACAATTTGGGTTGGTCTACACAGGAAGTGGATTGGACTGTGAAAGGCCAACCCAAATTATGTTTGCATTTTGACAAATTTGTAGGGCAGTACAATATCTCAGAGAGGAGGTCAGGTCTCCTGCTCCCCTGGTGCATTCACTATAGCTGCCTAATTTCCCTGCTTTTTAGAGTTTGATAGAAATATCTGTTGGCTATAGCTACATTCTTAAACTGCAAGGGTGGTTTTTTTTGCCTATTACTGAATTTACTCTAAAATACCAAATGTCTGGGCCCGGAATACTTTCTGTTTATAACGGTTCATAGTTCGTTACCACATGGGACTCTACCATCTTAGCTTATAAGAAAAAATTAAGAACTTTCAGCAAAGTCTTCCTAGAGGAGCATATTGGATTAATTAAACTGTAACTGGTTTTTTTGGGCAGCCGGTACCACCTCATTAGAATCCCACTTTTGAGGTTTTACTTCTTTAAAGAAATAAAGAGTGTTCATGGGAGAAACACTGTCCTCAACAAGCTTCTGTTTGAAACTGCAATCCAATGTGCTCATTTGTGAATTTATTAGCTGAAAGGAAGTATATTAAGTTTACTGTTTCATGTGACGAGCTGAGGCAGGAAGCTGTAGGACACCTCTGACTGTTGTTGAAAACATCAGTCCTGTGTCTACTCCTTGCTTTTTTCCCTGGCAACAAAGTACAGTAGGGTCCCGCTTTACAGCACTTCGCCTTACAGCAATTTGCTAATACAGCGGACTCAATTATACGCAATTAGACTAAAGCCCTACTCATATGGCGCTTGTTCCACTTTTATGGCGGTTTTCGGGCATCGCGCACCATTCTATTCAATGAGTTCCGCTTTACAGCGGTTTTCGCTTTACAGCGGGGGTCCGGAACGTAACCCGCCATATGAGTGGGGCCCTACTGTAATACAAAGCACATGATGTTACTGCACTGCAAGGTGTTCTGCCTCAGGAAACTGCACACAGTGAAATGGGGCAGAGTTGGGGAATCTCACGGGGCAGTGACAAAATGTCATATGTTTAAAAAATAATATGTGCTAATTAGTTCTTAATTAGTAATTAGTTATTTTTGTTAGTTCTTAATTAGTAATTAGTTATTTTCAGACAATGCCAAGGCCTTTTAGAAAAGTAGAAATACTTTAGCTCCTCTATAGCAGCTTCAGAGTCAGCTAATTTGTAGAAAAAGGCATGCAATAAATTGACATGACAATCCTGAACACATTAGTTAAAATAGGCCCTATGAATTTAAGTGGCTCAGGATTATTGTCTCATATGCTTTAGTGAAGTTAAACTGGCTAAACTCCATTGGCCTACAGGATATAGATCAAGCTGTGAGGCTCTTTAAAGATCAACAAAGCCTCTTAATATATTTTTTCCAAAGCTTTTGAATATGTAGTGATGAAGGTGACAACCCTGCACACAGTAGTAAAACAGAAAAATCACATCCCACTCACCAATCATAAAAACATCCAGGTAATTGATATGTGCTAATGCAGATTCTGTCCTAAACATCATTCTCATTAATAATTTCATTTCATTTCATTGAATAGAACCATCCCAATTTAGGATGCACAAATTACCAACCGATAACTTCATAGCTCTGTTTTGTAATGTGTATTTTCACAGGCTGCCAAATATAGATTTTCACATTTATTTTCGCTTTTATTTTCACTTTTGTTCAAAAGCTCAAAGTGCTATAAAGCAAAACCAAGGTCAGGCTGAAATGGTGCACAGAGGAAGTGAATAAGTTACTTGAATCTACAACGCAAAGTTATCACATTTCTGAGCTTATTAACTTCACCAACATTTTTTTTCTGTTGTGGATATTCTTCATCTTGAAATGATTTTATACTTTGCCATTGCAAGCACTATATTTGGGCACATTTTGCCAAAATAAGGTTGATTAACAAATACACATTTATTTGTATACATGATGGCTAGATATTATTATGCTCAGTTTATAATTATATTCAGTTTATAATTAAGATATAAAGCATTAATTTGCTCATTTCCCTCCCAAAATTACTGCAGGACACATACTCAGACGTTTCCTGATAATACAGGTAAAGCCATTACCAGTTTATGAGTACATCTGTGTCCACTACCCTGGTATTCAGAAGCCATTCTTTTCAAGTTCTCATTCTTCAGAAGCATTCCGTCTGTGGGTTTGCTCCAGACTAAGTGACTTGCATTTAGTTCATGTTAAAAGCAATAACTAGCTTTTCACATTGATTTCATAGGGGCCTAATTGCAACTAACTGAGTCTTGAATGGATTCAACCTTACGTTATTTAGTAAGAACGACCTTTTAAAGAGTGAAAGCTAAAGAGAGGGAACATATAATATAGTAGTGTTTATAAATAAAATAGTACAAGAAAAACTGATCTATAATAATTTAGCTCTATAGAAATTCTAATCTGGTTTATGCTACTTCTGATATATATTTCAAAGAAACAAATGTACACTCATGCAGTTGTAAAGCTACTCAGTAAACATGGTTTAGATCAGAGCTTGGAAAAGTTACTTTTTTTGAACTACAACTCCCATCAGACCAATCCAGTGGCCATGCTGGCTGGGATTGATGGGAGTTGTAGTTCAAAAAAGTAACTTTTCCAAGCTCTGGTGTAGATGTACATATTTTGACTTAATAAGCCCAGATATGCATAAGCCTTGTACCTATGTCCTCCATCCTTATACTGCCTTTTCTCTCTTCTTAAAACACTGCAGTTAACTCAGGAAGTCCAATTATTTCCTGTTATGTCTGAACTGGGAAACTGTGCTTGCCAGGATGAGAACAAGCCAGAATTTTGAAGCTTATTTAAAATCTTGTTCTAATCCTGGTAGCTATACATAAGGGAGAAGAGAAAGGGCAGCATAAGGACAGAGCACAAAGGCTCAAGGATCATGCAGATTTCAGCTTATTAAGCCAAGATACGTACATTTGAACTGGGATATACAGCAAAAGTGTCCCTCTGAAATCTCATATACACAAAGCAGTCCTTTTGCAGATAATATGGTCAGCCTTTCACATTATTGTTATGACATGAGATGTTACTGTTAATGTTTTTTCTTAACACATACTAAATGAAGATTGGTTCAAGAGCTGTAGAAGTGAATATGTTTCTTCCAAGTGGAGGAGGAAGCATGTAGACACAACACTCATTCTTGATCTGATAAATCATGGTTTGATGGAGAGCATTATATATGAAGCACATGTCTATCTTGGCTATCTAAAACTCATGAAGTTATGCATCTAGAAGTCTCCCTATTTTTCTATTCAAATAAACCTCACATAATTGAATACTACTCACTATATGAGTAGTTTGTGCTATAATACAAGGACAGTGACACCTAAGTACTGGTGTTTAGTGTAGTGGAATGGTAGTAATGTATCATTTAGCCAAGAATATTCATAACCCTGCTTCAGCTAAGGGTGAGTTCACATATGCATTTTCATTGCTTGATATCTACATATGACAATATTTGTGAAATGGCCATCATTAATCAAACAATATCAACAGACCTTTCATATCTCTTCAAGCAAAATGTTTTTCAATGGAGGCCATTCACACATTCATGAATAACATCATGAATACTACTGAATAACATCATGAAGTTACCATAGTGACTTACCAGGTAGGATACATGCATATGTGAATTAGCGCTGTCTGTCTGATTGTTCTCTGCCACAACTCTTCTTGTAGTTCATTAATTATTGTGAAACCTAATTAATTTGGAGATTTATCACTTTTGTGTAATTTTTGTTGCCTTTCCATAGAATATAGACAAGAAGAGGATGATGGCTGGTCTTCCTTTGTAAGTGGCAAACATCACAGTATAATTACTGCACACATACTTTCATATTTACCAACAGCTGACGCAGGCAGTTTTGGGGTTGAAGCTGCTATCAAAATGAAAAACTCAGATTTTTTTAAAACACCCTTTTTATTATACAAGGGATTAAACAGCCTGGATTATCTCACTTCGTAAAATGGCTAAGGAAGGCCAGCTGCTTATCTATTCTGGAGGTTCAAGGAGGTAGAGGCATGTTTGGAGGAGACACATGTGAAATTAAGACATTACAAACAATCCAGTTGCCAAGCCTTCACTGGAGGACAGTCTGGGCAATCTTATATCACTGGCAGAGTTAAATGGAGGAGGCATATATCACTGAAATCTAGAGTTTAAAACATAGGTGCTGCAGATGTTCACCTAAGCCTGTATTGGAAACAGATTCCTGATATCCTTAAAAGCCCGCCTAATGTAGCAAGTTTTTAAGATGCCCCCCACAAGTTGAACCATTCTTCAGCTCTAAACTGGAAAGGGGTTTTTGTCCCAACCCCCAAGTACCATCCCCATCCTTCGCTTTTATTTATCTTGCGAGTGGGGATGAACTGGTAGCAATGGAGGCAATCAGAGAGTTGATAAGAATGAGGGGTATTTTTCCTCTTCTCCTTCCTCTCTGACACTCTCTGAGTATAAGAATGCACAAGAAGGCATGTTTGGGCAAACACTTTATCTGTGTTCACATACAAGCCCTGCCTTCCACATCCCCATATACATTGCTCTGTGTGTTGAGACCAACGGTGTCACTAGCGGGAGTGCGGGGGGTACGGACCTCCGGCGTGCGCCCTCCCAGGGGCATGGACAGGTGTGGCTGGTCTCACGCATACGTGCGCGCGCATGTGCACACTCACCACATGCTCCAGGCTGATGGTGGAAGGCCCATCCAGGCTTCACCACCAGCGAGTGGGTGCCTGCTTTCGGCACGCACCAAACCAGGTGCCGGGGGGGCCCTTGGCGAGCCCCCAAATCTTGTGCTGAGCGCACACAGCCAGCCATCCCCATCCATGCCCCTGGGAGGGCACATGTTGGAGGGGCACCCAGCTGGAGAAGCAGGCCTGGGAAAGCCAGTGTGCCTCCCTCACTCCCCGACACTGCTCCCGGTCTCGCCCGCCCACCTGCGTGCCTCTGAGGAGGAGTTGGCTGCTCTGACCGACCCAGAGCACTTCTCGGCTCCTTTGCTGGGCAACGGCGTGGGGTGGGGCGGCTCTGGGTGTCACCCCACTCATGGTGTCACCCGGGTGCGATCCGCACCCCCCACACCCTGGTAGTGACGCCCCTGGTTGAGACCCTGATCTTCCCTATGTTGAGCACATTCAAGTTTGCTTGAATGTGAATAGAGTGCCTCACAGAGTCAGAGACCCTGATAAAGTAGAGATAAAACTGAACACACAGGGTAATGTGCAGGAGGGGGGGGCTTGCAGTCATGCCCCTGCCTCCTTTTCACAAGAAGAGTCTTCATGGTTTAATCATGGCTCAGGAGAAGAAAGGGACTGTATGCATGGGCAAAAGTCTTGTACATATTTCAGGTTAATAAGCCCCAAGGTATGACTTCTTCTGAACTGTGTCAGAGAGGTCTTTGAAGGAAAAATAAGAATGTCAGGGACTCCTATTTCAGACTTAAGAGTCAAAGGGTAATCTTTTATGATTTCCTTTCCTCGATGGGCAAGAGGGTATATATAAAACCAAGTAGAAAAATTAACTAGGCTCACTGATCTGGTCTCAAAAAAAATTCATCATGCTTGAGTCCCATTAAAATCAACAGGGCAAGCTAATTGTGATTAATTTAAACTCCATACATTTCAACAGAACTGAAACATAACTTTCTCTAGCTTGAGAGCACCATGTATATAAGAGGAAGATGTGAAGTGAAGTGTATCGTAGAGTTCAAAACACAGGTGCTGCAGAAGTTCACCTGAGCAGGGGTGGTTTACCCTCAGCCTGAATCCAGCCTCCCAGGAGTTTTTTGTGCCATTTAAAAAAAACAAATTATTTAAAATAATTTTAAATGACTGCTCTTACGGGTCCCCCAATGTTATGTTATAATGCCAAAAGGTTTTTGTAACCCCAATGCTCCCCCCAAATCTGTCCTTTAAAAAAATATCTTGACCACCCTCACAAAATTTGCCCTTTTAAAAATAATCATAATAATGGCCGCATCTACTTGTACACTTTGGCCACACCCCATTTGAGATGCAGGGTTGACCAGGGGTCAGTGTGGTCCTTGGACAAAAAAGGTTAGCTACCCCTATGCTACAGGATTCAAACTGGGTCCCCTGAAGATCTGATAGATTTTAGTTCCTTGCTCCACAGGAGCTGCTGGTCAAATTAGGAAACTGCAAACAGATTCAGACTCAAGAATCAGATTCCAGGGTCAACAGCAGGCACATGTCCCAGCTGTCTAGGTATTTGCACTACAACTCAATCTTTGTCTAATCTACAGAGTAAGGTGATATTCAGGAGCCGATCTGCTGGTGGCTGATATAAATCTCCCAGATGGCTACAGTCCTGCAGTATGGATAACTTGTTGTTGAGGGAGGTTACTAAGTTCTCCTTCTGCACAAATAGTTAATCTTCAGCCTGCCTGCTACATATCCAACAGACTTGCCCACCCGCAGGCTTGAGCCTTCTTGCCAGCCTTATAGCCAGTGCGGCTTTCTAGATTCAGTAGGTTGCCGGTAAACTAAATCAAACAAAAGGATCGCCCCTTTCTCTGTAACACTAGCTCTGTTCTAAATGCAGTGATATTCACCAGGCATAGGCAACTTAGTGCCACCCAGATGTTTTGGAGTACAACTTCTATCAGCCAGATGGCCAATGGTCAGAGATTATGGGAGTCATAGTCTACCTCTGAAGGGAACTATGTTGGCTAGCCCTGCTTACAGTGAAGAACCCCCACTTGCTACTATTCTCTGCTGTAGCCAGGGATGGGGGAGAATATCCGACAAAATCGAACCTGCTACCAGATCCTGACTAAATTCGCTATCCTTTTGGAGCGGCACCTATCTCTTGCGGCGGGCCGTGGCTGTAATCAGCACGGATTTTGTAACTGCAATCGGCAAGATTTTTCCCCTCAAAATCCTCCCCCTATTTTACGTATTTTTTTCATAATATTCATAATGTTTTCCCCCTGCCAAAAAAACACAATCATTCACATAAGCGACCTAAAACTTATGCAATGTTTTTCTCTACCACAAAAAAAAACTACATGGAATGCTGTCATTTACATAAGCAGATCCAATCACCCAGCAGATCAAATCGGCAAGCGCCAGAGAAAGCAGAAACAAAAAAAGGAATGACCGGTAAAGAAACGACTATCGAAATGCATGCAGATCGGCACCATGCAGTGAACCCCATCCCTACCTGTAGCACAATATCAGTGAAATCACTTGTAAATAATTCCTATTTACCCAAACCTGTGGGGGTTCTTGTGTATTGTTCTTCCACCATTTAAATGAATGAGGCTTTGTTGTTATTTCTGATGAGCTCTAGAATTCACTCTCAATGAAAGCCACAGGAGTGTGCTATGTCAAGCAGTTTTGGCAAGCTGGTACTTCTGTTTTGACAGGATGAAAGTGATTATGAAAGCCCAGATGACCAGGGAAATGAAGTTGATGTAGACTATGAAACGCCCAATGATCCAGACTGCACTGAAGACGAAGCAGATTATGAACCTCCTCCGTCAAATGATGATGACACACACCGTAATGTTGTATTTCCTTCCATTGTAATGCCAGCCACCTCGGAATACATAGGTAGCCATTTAAACTCTTTTTTCAACATTTCATTTTGAAAAGGAATTAGAAGGAAATGTATCGTTCTGGGGAACAGGCACAGATAATTATTTATATTTTTTCTAAACATCAACTCTTATTAGAGATAAATTGAGCTTTCAGAACTCTTTGTATCCTATTCTAGGTAAACAAACTAATGCCTTGAAAAGGTTTTTCATATCATGAATGGATTAGTTCTCTTAAATGACATCTTGAATATATAGGATGAGGCCTCTTCTTAATGAGATCAAGCAAGGGTTTTTCCCCTGTGTATTTCTTTAATGTTCTTGCTTTCTTTAAATACACCTGCAACAGATAGATCTAAAACATTTCTTCAGCCTCCTGTTCCACCAAAAAGGCCTGAATCTTCTTCTGGAGGAAGAAGCGTTGGGGTAGGTTTCATTGGTGCAAATGTACTGTTTCATTTTGCATTTATTTTTTCTGAGTAGTGAGTACATAGCACACCATTTTCAATCAATAAAGAAGTGCTACACATTAGTGTATCATCTTTGTTAGGGGCTTCCGACTTCCTTCCAAGCATCATTCACTAACCCTACTTTTGAAAATGTTACCACTTGCTCACATTGTTCTCTTGTAGTTAATTACAGCAAATGTCCAGGGCACACTGCGCATGTCAACCAGAGCTGGGCTGGCAAAACGAATATTTTTTTAGTCCAATGGTTAAAAATTGTGTAGATTCAGGCCCCAAGTTTATCAAGATTATCCAGACTCAGGAAAAAAATGTAAAATGGGAACTCTACTGGTCTGTGTTATGTTGTTGTTTTGAGCTCTGGTTAGCTGCTGTGAAATATCTTCAAACAATTTCAACAAATTAAAATCAAGTCTGTAATTACTATACTGTTAGGCATAGTATTTACTAAATCTATTACTTTGGCAGCCAACTTTCAATTCTCCTTTAAGCAATAATGAGAGTATTAGAGAAAAAAGCATCAAATCCTTTAAACGTAAGTCCCTTTATTTTATCTTGTTTTAAACTACATCTTTTAGATTATTTCCATTGTCTTAAACATAAAATACTCTTTTTATGCCTGTCCTTTTAGCGTTTTCACAACCCTCAACTGATCAGTTATTGAATGAATTTTATTATTGCAATTCTAAAAAGGAATATTACTTTACATGGTCAAAGTGATATGAATTTCTGAAATACTGTGCTTCCAGTTCTCTGGAATTCTATTCCTTTAGAACTGAAGCAAACCGCAACATTTTTTTGTTTTTGACATTTGTTTAAAGCTTTCCTTTTCTACTAAATCTTTCCAAATTAGTTGGTTTTATTCCTGCAGTTTTTAATTCTTACTGCTTTTTTATGTTTTAACACTGTTTTATTGTCTGTATTATGTTAATACCTTTTATCTCTACACTGCTGGAACATTCTTTGAGCGATTTAGACATTCTAAATAAATATTAGCACAAAGTTTGACACAACTTTTTTTCTCTATATATCTTCAGCTCCTCCTCTAGATCGCACCAAAAAGCCCCCACTGGATCGTTCTGGGCCACCATTTGATAGGGACAACCTAAGACCAGGTTGGCATTTGTTTGTCATGACCCCTGAATGTAGGAATGATCTGGACACCGAGTCAGAGGCTGCAGGGGTATCAGATGGGGACCCAGGTCAGGTTCAGGGATCATAGCCAGGGTCGATTCCAAAGGGCGGCCAGGTAGAGCACTGGCCAAGGGCCCCTGGGGCTACAGGGGCCTCTGAGGGGGCCCTCTGCTCCCCTTCCACGACTCACACGGCAAGAGCTTCGGAGCTCCGCCATTCCCTTGCTTAACCTATCTTGTTCTGCGGTTGTGCATGCAGCGTTGCCCTTCACAAAGATGGCAGCTGAGGTTTCCCTAAGGGGCTGAACCCTCTGCCGCCACCTTGGCTGATGGCGCGTATGTGTGCTGCATGTGCGCATCCCTGCCATGAGCCAAGATGGTGGCAGAGGCTTCAGCCCCTTAGGGAAACCTCGGCCACCATCTTTGTTAAGGGCAGTGCTGTGTGTGCAACTGCAGAACAGCTGAGAAAGGTAGGTTAAGCAAGGGAATAGCAGGGCATGCAATCCGTGGCAGCGATCCTGCCACAAATCATGAAGGGGGAGTGCCGGGGCCTGGGGCAGGCTTGTGCCCAAGGGCCCTGGCATGTCTGGGGCCAGCCCTGACATAGCTAACTGCTGAACATAGGGAGACCATTTGCACCTGAGACCGTTAGGCAGGAGGCCCCAGAGGAACCTCCCAGACCACCAGGGCCCATAGGGCCAGAGCCCAGACCCTCATGAGCACCTTCCTCTGAACCTAAAGAACCAGATGCCTCCCACTGCACTTCACCAATCAGGCAGCTAATGGAACACGTCAGGAAGCAGGCTATGGAACAGAGGAGGAATTCCTGTCTTCAGGCCAGAGGGTTGGCCTTTTAAGGTTCTGAAGCTCTCTGCAGGGGGATGGAGCCAGAGGTTTAAAAGGCCTCAGTCTGATCCCAACCTTTCTCGGAGCAAGGTGCTTTTTCTCTGTGGGGTCTGGCATCGCACCTGCACATGGCATCGTCTAAGCCACTAAAAGAAGTACCACAAATGGGCTAGCCATCAGCAAATATAAGCTGTAGGCTGTTACAAAATGGATAACTATGACATGAAAAATAAAGTTCCAGAAAGATGCTATGGGCTACTGTGGGCAAAAAGTTAACACAAGTTCTCCTAATTTAACTGAAAAATATCTGAATATGATGGTTCACAAGGATGACTGCTAGAATATCAGGTTATTTATTTTGTGTACATTTCAAACTGGCTGAAAAACTTAATATAGATCAGAAAAAGAAAGGAAAAGCATACTGAGATTAAATGGTAACTGTTAATTCATCGGAATAACATTTTAAATGAGACTTCCTGATTATACAGCACTACTTGATTCAGAACAAGGAAAAGGGATCCTTGGAAAGAGACAATCTAAAATATCAAAATTAAAAGAAAAGGAAAAATAGCAACAAATTAATAAGGCATAACAGTGAATGGACCTGAACAGTAAGACAGGTTATTGAGAGTCGCAGTGATTTCTTTTAGTATTCCAAAAGTTAAAAACTGTGTCTTCATCCTCAGCAACCTGCATGTATATAAACTTGAAATGTTCTATCTTACTGTCTCTCTGGAGACTGTCACAGTATTTCACAGCTGGTAAAAGGAAATAATAGTGTTAAGGCAAAGTGATGTTTATTCCTGTCCTTAGACATGCCAAATTGTTTATGACTCAGTTGTCATTGACATGCATGCTTTGTGAAAAGTAAAATGATTAACTGTGTGAACACATTCATTTTTAGTGACACTGCAGGGGATAATATGTTTATTAGAAAGATGAAAGGGTTTGCCACATATTCTTGCATTCTTTGTAATGTTAACAAACATATTCCAAGGTCAAATCATGACAGTCTTAAGTCACACAATTAAACCTGCTCTCAACAGTCTTGACTTTCACTACAAGTTACTTTAACTAACTTTTTCTTTTTTAATATTTTTAGGCAAAATAGCAGTTCCTGAAATGGCAAGAAACCTTTTCATTACTATTGTTTTATGTTTTAATTCATTTTAAATATATATTTACCCTTTCTTTTAATTTGACTTTCCTTTCTTCCTTCCCTATAGTCTTTCTCCCATCAGATCAGGTAAAGATTTTATTTTCTGTGCAATAAGTTGTCAGAATTAACTGCTTAGCATGACACATTAAAAGTAATTAATTCCTATTATGCTATTTATCTCTCTTGTTTTAGATCTCCGGGAGCAAAGTTACCGAAGCCTCCTGTGCCACCAACTTATAGATATGATAGAAATAATCCTGCCTCTGGAAGGATACCACCATCAATAAAGTAAACATGCAGTTACAATTTTTAAAATAATTCAGCATGAACATAGAAAAAAAGTACAATATATTGATGTGCTGTTTCCTCTCCATAATAATACTATGGATTTTCCTGTTGATAAGGGCGCTTTCTAGTGTTGCTTTGAAAAAACTGGAAAACAACACTTTCATTTTTAAGGAACAAATATTCAGCACAAATATAGCAAGGCTTCCCAGAACTAGAAAGCACAATTAAGTTAAGTGGGGTGAGGCAAACGTAGATGTTATGGTAGCACAATATGTGTGTGCTAGCAATCATGCTATGTTAAATTCGTATGACGTGGGTTGGGTGAGTGAGGAGTGCTACACTTCATGGTTTCCCCCTAAAACACCTTCCCCTGCGTTTCTCACCTCCCCTGCCAAAGCTACCCCCTAAAACTGTATCCCAAACATTTTTCTCCTGGTGGAACTCTGAGATGTTTAGAGGGAAACAGGCAGGGAAAGGTTTAGCACCCCTTTGTCACCCACCTGCTAACATACTGGTGCTACAGCTGTAGTATCTAGTTTGCCCTGTGGTTCGCTTGCCAAGAAGATGAATACTCAGGCCTTTTTCCTGCAGTATAGTAAGAAGATATTTTGCAGTGGTGAATGGGTTAATTTCATACAAAATGATGTGCATGCAAATAATAAAGATTTAGCAGAGAGTTAGCTATAAAAAAGTTAATCATAAGAAAGATGTGTTTGATTGACCTGCTTCATGGGATAAGAGAGCAGCTCCCTTACGGATCAGTAACTGGTCAAGGAACAAGAAGAGCAGGAATAAATGGACAGTTCTCCCGACTGAGGTGTGTAGGAAGTGAAACCTCCCAGAGATCAGTATTGGGACCTGTGCTTTTTAACTTGCTCATAAGTAAGTTAGAGTTAGGGGTGAGCAGTGAGTTAGCCAAATTAGCTGATGAAATCAAATTGTTCAGAGTGGTTAAAACAAAAATGGATTGTGAATTGCTCCAAAAAGAACTTTTGGGCATTAAAATGGTAAGCACAGTTTAATGTAAGTAAATGTAAAGTGATGCACATTGGGGCAATTTTTTTTTACTAATTTCACATATATATTAATGGGGTCTGAACTGGTGGTGACTGACCAGGGACAAGACTTTGGGGTTGTAGTGGACAGCTTGATGAAGATGTCAACCCAGAATGCAACAGCTGTGAAAAAGGCAAGTTCCATGTCACATATAATTAGGAAAGGATTTGAAAATAAAGCTGTCACTGAATGCTGTTATACAAATCTATGGGTACAACCACACTTGGAATACTGTGTACAGTTCTAGTCATCTTACCTCAAACGGGATATTGTAGAACTAGAAAAGGTTCAGAAAACAGCAGCCAAAATGATCAAGGCACTGGAGCATCTTTCCTATGAAGAAAGTTACAACACATGGAGCTTTTTAGTTTAGAAAAAAAAGCAAGTAACAAGGTACATGATAGAGGTATATAATGTGCATGGTGTGGAGGAAGTGGAGAGACAAAGGTTTATTTTCCTCATAATACTAGAATTCATAGCCATCCAATGAAGCTTAATATTGGAAAATTCAGAAACAGACAAAAGTACTTTTTCACAGAGCGCATAGTTAAACTACGGAATTTGTTTACATAAGATATAGCAATGGCCACTAACTTGGATTGCTTTAAAAGAGGATTAGACTAATTCATGGAGGATTAGGCTATCAATATGAATTACCAGTTGCTGGGAATTGTAAATGAGGAGAATACTGTAGAACAAATCTATGATCGCTGGTAGCCATTGATAGCCCTATCCTTCATTTTTTCTAGTATTTGGCTACTAGTCATAGTGTCTGTTCTACCACCAGCTCCTGGGTAGTGCAGTTCTGTTGCATACAACACCTGCTTGCGGGCTTCCCATGGGCATCTAGTTGGCCACTGTGAGAACAGGATGCTGGACTTGATGGGCCTTTGGCCTGGTCCATGATGGTTCTGTGCCCAAGGTGGCTGTTCCTCATTTATAAGACATTTCATCTAGAAATTCTGAATACTAACCTCCTTAATGAAGGTTGAGTAACATAATAAATGGACAGCAGATTTTCAGCCATGTGATTTTCTTTCTTAAATATTGAGTGTATATCAGTTATTCATTCCCAGTATCCATACTGTCTTTATCTTTCTTTCTTTCTTCTAGGACCAATCAGATATCTGAAAGAAAGCCAGAAGTGAGTATGCACTTCTGAGAAAGTCTGCTATAGATACTATATTTTAATTTGTTATATTTGAATCTCATTTTAAAAAACAGAAATCCAGACATTTGAATCTCACACTTCCTTGGTTTCCAAGCAGTTCTTGCTCTGGGAACAGATTAGGCTTAGATTAGAATTAGGCTCAGATTAAAATTTTAAACCAATGCCGAGTCCCACCTTTAAAAAAATCTGGCTCCCTAAACCAAAGATTTTCAGCAGCCATTTACTTTATATTTGCATTTTTCATGCACTTAGTTTTAGGTGCATATCCACTTGATGTCATGGTGGAGTTGAACATGTCCCAGTTCTCTCCACCCACCTCCTAGTTACACAAGATTTTTATAAGCAGAAAAAAATCCAATAACTAAGCAAAGACTACTATAATCTCAAAAACTGGCTGTTTCAACCCTAATTCAAAGTAAAACTATTCAGTATTTGGGGGAGGTGCTTTTCTGACTTCTTATGTGAGATACCTTAGGGTGTTATATATTGTCATGCCTCCTCTGTTCCATTTTGGTACATCACAACGCACCTGGGCCATTTTATTTGCAGGAGCAACCCTAGCCAATTGCATTTGCCTTTCAGTTTGGGACAATGACAGCCAAAAATGCTACTGCAAACATTGACCAAGAGGTTTCATGGTGGCAACAGGAGGGCCTCGATCTCCTTGATGATTGGGGAGAACAAAAAAATCAGCAGCAGCTTCATAGGTGCCACAGAAATACTGTTTTGAGCATGTTGCTCAAGTAATGTCTGCACAGGGTCACAATACTGGTTCATCCTCAGTGACCTGCATCTTTTTTAAAAAAATATTTAAAGTGGAGGTTTTGCACATCACTAATAAACCAATCTTAATCAATTTTCAGTGCTGTTACCCTGACCTCTTTCATGCTGCTGAATGCCAAGTATCTCCATAATAAAACTTTTATCAAACTGTGGATGAGAGGGCCAACTTGGTGTATATAACTGATGCCTGGGCAGATGAACTGGGTGGCTTTATGGTAACCTAGCTGTCTCTGCCTGGGTAGATCTGAGGGATGGGGCGGAGGATGGAGTCACTATCATCCATAAAAATTCCATCTCCCTTGCCAGGAGACCAGCCTGCACTGTCTGGGTTCAAGGGACTGTGTGTGGTGTTGGGCCAGAGAGACAGAACAGGGTTGTTGTTAGCTGCTTGAAGAAGTGTTGCTGACCACCTGCCCCCTTGAGTCTTGCCTATCTTGGCTTCTTAGATCGAGCCATGGGGGGCTGACTAGGTGGGTCCAGGGAATGCTCAATGCTTCACTACAGGAGGGTAAAGTGCCGTCTGCCTTGAAGGAGGTATGTCCCCTCCTTAAGAAGTCCTCTTTAAACCTAGAAATGTTAAATAACTATTGCCTAGTGGTAAATATTGGGGGGGGCAAGGTGCTGAAGAAAGTAGTGATGGTCCAGCTTCTGGCATGCTTGGAGACCGAATATTTGATCCATTTCAGTCTGGCTTTAGGCCTGCTCATGGCACTGAAACTGCCTTGGTTGCCCTGGTTGATGACATTTGTTGAGAGAGGGATGGGGGGGAGTGCAACCCCCATGAGAAGCTCATTCTTCTTGATCTCTCTGAGGTTTTTGATACCATTGACCACAGTATCCTCTTGGGCAGCTCAGAGAGACGGGGGTTGGGGGCACTGTGTTTCAGTGGTTCTGCTCCTACCTCCAGGGACTTTTCCACAAACTATCTGTGGGAGGCTTCTGTTTGACACCATAGGAGCTTCCTGTGATGTCCCACAAGGTTCCATCTTGTCCCCCATGCTATTTAACATCTTTATGAAGCTGTTGGGAGAGGTCATCAGGAGTTTTAGAGTGAAGTGCCACCAATATGCAGATGGGCTGGATGTGGGCCAACAAACTGAAACTGAATCTTGAAAAGACAAGAGGTGTTACATGTTCCAAGTTCTTATGTCCAGGAGATGGGAAGATGGCCTGTTCTGTATGGGGTCTCATTCCCTTGGAAGGAGCAGATTCGTAGCTTGGGGGTACTCCTTGATCCAACATTGACACTGGAGGCTCAGGTGGCCTTGGTGGCTAAGAGTGCCTCTTTCCAGCTGCAGCTGGTTTGCCAGCTATGGCCCCTTTTGGACACAGATGATTTGGCAACAGTACTCCATGCTGTGGTAATTTCCAGATTGGATTACCACAATGCTCTCTATGTGAGGCTGTCCTTGATGATGACTCAGAAAGTTCAACTGGTCCAAAATGCAGTGGCCAGATTACTGACTGGGGTTTCTTTTAGAACTCATATAACCCCTGTTCTAAAATAGTTGCACTGGTTGCCGGTTCATTTCCAGGCCCAATTCAAGGTGTTCACGCTAGTGTGTAAAGCCCTAAACAACTTAGTCCCCAAATACCTCAGGAACCATCTCCTTCCCTACAGACCATCTTGGGTGTTAAGATTAGCAGAAGGAGCCTTCTTGGCAGTTCCACCACCCTCAGAAGCTCAGGATGGTGGCCTGGGAGTGGGCTTTCTCTGTGACAGCTCCTAAGTTGTAGAATTCCTTCACTACAGAATGTGTCCGGCACCTCTGCTATACAGTTTTCAGTGAATGCTAAAGATGCACCTCTTTACCCTGGCCTTTGGCACCTGAGATGTATGTTTTCAGGACCCCCCTATTCCTGTGAATGTAACGTGTTTTAATGGTTTTTAGTAATGTATTTTAAATTTCTGTAACTGTCCTGCCCAGAGTGCAAGACGCGAGATGGAGGCGAGGCTGGAATTAATTCTTGCTTTATTAGAGTAACGGTTACATCAAAAGCAGTGCTCTTCATAAACCTTTCTATGCTAACCCACTACTGACTCTATCTGAGCTACCTATGCATTCTCTGCAGCATGTAGAGTAAGTTGACTCAGCACCCCAATCAGGGGGGCGCTGCCTTAAATAGGAAAGGTCTTCACTTGTAATCTCTCACTCCTCTG
Organism: Rhineura floridana; assembly: GCF_030035675.1. Lineage (NCBI taxonomy): Eukaryota > Metazoa > Chordata > Lepidosauria > Squamata > Rhineuridae > Rhineura > Rhineura floridana. Next base: position 86,493,603 of record NC_084482.1, on the reverse strand, counting down.
AAGTATCACCTTCTGACCATCTCGCTTCTTGCATCATCTCACATGAGGCGAGGGGGGATGATCCTCTGGCTGTACATCTGATAGCACAGGCTCGCTAGGTGCCAACTCTGCACCAGGGGGCAGGGGGCAGGGGGCAGGTTGACGGGGAAGCATTTGAAGTGCCAGGTGGGGAATCCGGGGGGGGTGGAGTTGGCACGCACGAGGTTGCTTCCCAACAACTGTTGTTTGCAGATGGAGCGGGATGCGCGTTGACGGGAGGGCTGTCCATGGGAACTTGTGGGCTGTCGGCATCTCCCCCTCCCTCAACGCTCTCAAAAGCCTTGTCCTCCTCTGACACCATTCCCTGATCTACCTGGGGGAGCTGGAGCTCAACAGTAACCTGCCCTAGAACCTAATGGTGAAGGGCAGGCACTACTATTATTATTATTACTACTAGTAGTAGTACTACTACTACATCACATTGTGCCCCTTTGCATCTTTTCATGTGGGGAGTACAAACTAGCTCTATCCATAGTCACCTGTAGCTTTTCATTATGATTGTTTTTCTTATTAGTGGAGCAAGTCTTTTACATAACTGAAAAGTTAACCGTATCAATTTTCAGTGTTGCTTCTCTGACCTCTGTTCATTACAATTTTTAGCAAGGGCCTCCTAATGCCTACCTGCAATGTTGTGCCACTAACATGACAAAACAGTAACATGATAAAACAGTAAACTCAGACTAGGGTTATTTTATTTTATTTTATTACCTGCTCCACTGTGGAAAAAACAAACAGGTGCAGCTGTCACACACACAAACCCCATAGGTGCTGTGGGAGTTTCGGTATGGACAGACAATGGCTCACACAGAAGATAAGTTGTAATGCCATTAATTGTACTGCTGATTATAAATATGTCAGGCTTTTTGATGGACTGTAAGTCTTGCTCTGCCATGGAAAAAAAATGAGTCCCCTTATCACCCATAGGCGCTTATGGGAGTTATAAGATTGGGCAGACAGTAGCAACTGCACAATACACTTCCTGTGGGCATACAGTTCCAAAATTCCCACCAGTTATCAAGCATGGATAAAGGGGAGCATTTTCACATATACATAATGGGCACATGCAGTCATGCACCACTTGCTGGTGTGGATGGGATACAGGGGGATATAACTATATAAAATGTTGAAATGTATAGAAGATGCCATGCAATCCTGGATTCTGTTAAATGGAATGGGGGGGGTAATAAGAAAACTTCTGTGTGGAAGCACCCATAAAAACACTAAATCAGTACATCAATGATTTGGGCTACAACCTTTAACTTACGAATCAGTTAGACGTAGCTGATTTAAAATCTTTTTTTTAATTAAAAAAAAAAGGTGCCACCCATCAGGCAGTGGATTGTCTATTTTTTAAAAGATAATTACTAATATATATTTTTGGAAGAAAAAGTGAGGGTCCTGGAATGGTAGGTGGCCACACTGAAGTGCATAAGAGAAGATGAAGAGTTCTTAGATAGAATATTGGAACAACAACAGCAAAGAGAAGTACAGGAAGTGGAAGAACAACAGCATGTTGAAGCAGAAGGAGAGACTGTTGTGGAGAGCAACAACAAAGTGGAGAAACTCCATGGAAAAGGGTGTTAGTTAAGAGTAGAAGAGCAAGAAGACACCCATCACCAGTGGAATTACGGAACCACTTTCAGGTACTTGAGGATGAGACTAGAGGACAGTCTAAAGGGGAAGAATTACAGGAGACCCCACGCGACAGCGAGGGAGAGGCTGAAGCTCAGTCAAGCAGAAGAAATCACCCACACCCCATGATAAGAAGAAAAGTCTAGTAATAGTGGAAGACTCCCTCCAGCGGGGGATTAAAACCCAAGTATGCTGAGAAGATCCATGGATTCACCAGGTATGCTGTCTCTGGAGGACTGATTAGAGATGTGATGGAAGGGTTGCTATCTATCATAAACCCTGCTGACAGATATCCCTTTCTTCTCATGCATGTGGAAACGAATGATACTTCCAAGAAGAACAATGAAGAAATCATGCTGGACTTTGAAGCTCTGGGAAGGAAATTGAAGGACTTTGAGGCCCAGATAGTTTTCTCATCTATCCTTCTGGTACTTAGAAGAGGAATAGAAAGAGAAAGAAACATACTATAGGTGAATGACTGTCTACGAAGGTGGTGCCAATGCGAGAGATTTGGATTCTGGGACCATGGGCCACCCTTTCTTGAAGATGGACTGTTGGCAAGTGATGGGTTGCATCTCACATGGACTGGGAAGAATGTGTTTGGCCACAGCATGGAGAACTTCATCAGGAGAGCTTTAAACTAAGTCCTAAGAGGGAGGGAGACGTAAACTTGGTGGTAACAATTAACAAATACTTGTGCACAGTAAGAGGAACCGAGGGAATGGCTATGATGGGGCCCAGCAATAGCCTTCATAAAAATGTAGGAAGGAAGCAAGGCCGTAAATCACATGGTTTTCGATGTCTGTATATTATTGCCCAGAGTATGGGAAACAAACAGGGTGAGCTTGAACTCTTAGCACAGTAGAATAAATAACTTGATAGGTATAACTGAAACTTGGTGGGATGACTCACATGACTGGAATACAGCAATTGAAGGATGTAGCTTGTTCAAAAAGAACAGAAGCAATAGAAAGGGAGGTGGAGTTGCGCTATATGTTAAAAGTATATATTCCTGCACAGAAATACAGGAGGATGAACTTGGTAGCTCCACCGAGAGTATCTGGATTAAAATAAATAGGGCAAGAATAAAAGGAACATAGTGATTTGAGTCTACTACCGACCACCCAAACAAGGAAAAGATGAGGATAAAATGTTTGCAAAGTAAATTGCCAATGTTTCTAGGAGGCATGATATAATAGTAATGGGGGACTTCAATTACCCTGATATCTGTTAGGAGACAAATTCTGCCAAACACGGCCCTTCCAAGAAATTTCTGACTTGTATTGGAGATAACTTTCTCCTACAGAAAGTGGAGGAAGCATCTAGAGGATCAGCTATCCTTGAGCCTGACTTGATTCTAACCAACAGAGATGACTCTGGAGGAAAGTGACCACACTATACTAGAGTTCTTGATTGTAAAGGAAGCAAAAGCTGAGAGTAGCTATACACATACCCTGGACTTCAGGAAAGCCAATTTTAATAAACTCAGAACAATGGTAAGTAAGGTTCCATGGCAAGCAACCCTAATGAGAAAAGGAGTCCAAGATGGGTGGGAGTTTCTAGAAGAGGAAATTCTAAAGGCACAATGGCAAACAATTCCGTCAGGGGAAAAAGTTGGAAGACAGCAGAAGAAGCCAGTGTGGCTTCCCAGAAAGCTTAAAGATGACCTGAAAACAAAAAAGGACACATACAGCAAATGGAAGGAAGGCCATACCACAAAGGAAGAGTACTGACAGGTAGCACAGAATTGCGGGGATGGCATCAAGAAGGCTAAAGCTGAGAATGAGCTGAGGTTAGCGAGAGATGCCAAAAGCAACAAAAAGCTTTCTTCAGGTACATCCATAGTAAAAGACAGAGAAAAGAAATGGCAGTGCAGCTACTCAATGAGGATGGCAAAATGATAACAGATGACAAAGAAAAGGCAGAAGTGCTCAACTTCTACTTTGGCTCTGTTTTCTCCTGAAAGAGGGTCTGTGACCATCCTGGGAAGCATGAAATTGAAGGGGCAGGATTGCAGCTTCAAATTGATAGACAAATGATCAAGGAATACATAAATCACTTTGAACACGTTCAAATCGGCAGGGCCCAATGAACTGCATCATAGAGTACTGAAGGAACTGGCTGAAGAACTCTCAGAACCACTGTCTATTATCTTTGTGAAATCGTGGATGATAGGTGAAGTGCTGGATGACTGGAGGAGGGCCAAAATTGTCCCAATCTTCAAAGAGGGCAAAAAGGAGGAACCTGGGAACTACAGACCAGTCAGTCTGACATCGATCGCTGGGAAAATTCTGGAAGAAATTATAAAGCAGTCAATTGGTAAGCACCTTGAAAACAATGCAGTGATTACTAGAAGCCAACATGGATTTATCAAGAACAAATCCTGCCAGTCTAATCTCATCAGCAAAGCTTTTGACAAAGTGCTCCATGATATTGTGATTAGCAAGCTAGCTAAATATGGCCTGGGTGGAACAACTGTCAGGTGGATCCACAGTTGGCTCCAGAATGGTACTCAGAGTGCTTATCAATGGTTCCTTCTCAAACTGGGGGGAGGTAACAAGTGGGATACCACAGGGGCCAATCCTGGGCCCAGTGCTCTTTAACATTTTTATTAATGACTTGCATGAGGAGGTACAGGGAATGCTCATCAAATTTGCAGATGAGACAAAATTGGGAGGAATAGCTAATACCTTGGAAGACAGAAACAAAATTCAAAGGGATCTTGATAGGCTGGAGCATTGGGCTGAAAACAACAGAATGAAATTTAACAGGCATAAGTGCAAAGTTCTACACTTAGGAAAAAGAAACCAAAGGCACAATTATAAGATGGGGGATACTTGGCTCAGCAATACTACATGCGAGAAGGATCTTGGGATTGTTGTTGATCACAAACTAAATATGAGCCAACAGTGTGATGTGGCTGCAAAAAAGGCAAATGCTGTATTAGGCTGCATTAACATAATTAGCATAATTTCCAAATCGCATGAAGTATTGGTTCCCCTCTATTGGGCACTTATTAGGCTTCATCTTGAATACTGCATCCAGTTCTGGACACCACACTTTAAGAAGGACGCAGACAAACAGGAACGGGTTCAGAGAAGGGCAATGAGGATGATCAAGGGACTGGAAACAAAACCCTATGAGGAGAGGCTGAAAGAACTGGTCATGTTTAGCCTCAAGAAGAGAAGATTGAGGGGAGTACTTGAAAGGTTGCCACACAGGAGGGCCATGATCTCTTCACAATCGTACCAGAGTGCAGAACACAGAATAATGGGCTCAAGTTATCAAAAGCTGGATTCAAGTGAACATCAGGAAAAACTTCCTAACTGTTTGAGCAGTACAACAGTGGAACCAATTACCTAGGAAGGTGGTAGGCTCTCCAACATTGGAGGCATTTAGAGGCAGCTGGACAGCCATCTGTCGGGGATGCTTTAATTTGGATTCCTGCATTGAGCAGGGGATTGGACTTGATGGCCTTATAGGCCCCTTCCAACTCTATGATTCTATGATATTCTTACAAAAAAAAGATAGCAGGTGCTATGTTAAAAAATACATTTCTCATTCTCTCACACAAGAGAAAGTACCTCTTCTAAGATTATACCTGTTGTGAAAAATGCATTATCTAAAAGAACGCTTTTTCTGTTAGAGCTATCTAATTCATATGCTGATTTATTAATAAAGTAAAATTCATAATTATCAGCTAAGAGATCTTTAACTGGGTAACATCCCTAATATTAACATTTGATTTTTTTTCTTTCAGATGGAAGATGATGGTATGTAACATATTATTATTGTTACTATCACTGTTACTCTTATTTATTAGCACATGCAGTTAGAGTTTCTTAGGCTTTCTTTCAGTCAGGAATGATAGCTAAGGAGCTAAGCCAAAGGCTTCCCAGAGAAGGTGGCTTCTGAAGAAATTTGAAGGAAAAGAAGGTGGTGCTATATTCCATTTTATTTCACTGGAAGTTAAATTAAACTGCTTTCAGGATTGCATCCGTGGAATACTTTTAGATCAATCCCAACTCTGGAATCCTAACATGGTAGCCAAGAGCAACTTGATGCCATAAGAATAATTAATCCTTAAGTTATCAGATTCAGCTCTGGCTGTTGTTCATGTCTTTAACCTCAAAACTAAACTACATGGAAATTGACAGCCTTCAAATTGATTCTGAATTGGGTTTTCATGGTAAGCAGTATTCAGATGTGGTTTACCATTGCCTTCCTCTGAGGCTGAGAGACAGTGACTGGCCCAAGGTCACCCAGTGAGCTTCGTGGCTGTGTGAGGATTTGAACCCTGGTCTTCCAGGCTGTAGTCCAGCACTCTAACCACTATGCCACACATGAGTTTGCCTTTAAAAGCTGTTTGGAAACTTTAGGTGATAAGAGTGTGAAATTGCCTGCCTCCTGCATGGGGGCAGCTTGTCGAGAACAGATTACTCAAGTGCATTTTCCGGCTTTTTCTCCTCATGTTCTTGTTTTGCTGTATAAAGCCCTAAATGCTGAGGACCTTGCATACAGTTATGCCCATCAGTACTGATCACATGTAATGTATCTGCTCAAGTTGCTAAAATATTGAACATTGAAAGGTGTTGACATGTCCCACATCTCAGCATTCAAGCAGATGCCAGGAAGCCTTGGGTGCCAAGAAAACAACCTTCTTTTCAGCTTCTTTCTCTCATGGTACCTGTGGAATCTGATCTCCATCAGATGAAGGATATTTCAGAGGAATGTAGGGTATTTTAAGTGGCTACCAGCATTTCATAGTGTATATTAATGATGCCACCAAATTTGGCTAAATATGGAATTTGACAGCAAATCTCAAGTTTTTCACATGATGGCAATGCACCAGAATGGATTTTAGACTTCTCGAAAATTGGCAGATTTTGTCATCAATTCAGACATTTTCCCAATACTATAGTTCTCACTGTGTATGTGCACATATCTTTTGTGTACAGTGTCGACAAACCAAACACGAGAAGAAACCTACTATGCTAACTTTGTGTAATTGTTTTAAAGTAGCATGTAGGTAATGCATTGTTTTGTTCATGTAAGGTGAGACCTACTGTGTCAGTGAAACCTGAAGTTCTCGTTGATTTTATGTTGGAACTAGAGCATTTTGAATCTGAAATGGACTCCAGAATACAGGGCTTAAGCTTTTCCACAACAAACTAAGTAGTTCCACAAATCTCTTATTCATCATTCATTGTGAGTCAGTTTACATGTGGGTGTTTTTTTTTCTGTTCCCTTTGCAGACATTCCCCAAAGGCCAGTTCCCCAGCCATCTTTGCAGTTCTTTAACACATTTCCTTCCAGATCACCTAAGCCACAACCTAAACAGAATGTTTTACCATCCAAGATGACACCTGGTGTAGAAAGGTTTGTTGAATTGACTACTACTTATGAATTATTATTTATGTTGCAGCTTGTCCATTTGTTGTTGTTGTTGTTATGTGCCTTCAAGTCGACTGCGACTTATGGCGACCCTATGAATCAGTGACCTCCAACAGCATCTGTCATGAACCACCCTGTTCAGATCTTGTAAGTTCAGGTCTGTGGCTTCCTTTATGGAATCAATCCATCTCTTGTTTGGCCTTCCTCTTTTTCTACTCCCTTCTGTTTTTCCCAACTTTATGGTCTTTTCTAGTGAATCATGTCTTCTCATGATGTGTCAGTTCCAGTTCCAGTGACAGTTGTGGTTTAATTTGTCCCACACCCAATTATATGTCTTTTTCGCAGTCCATGGTATGCGCAAAGCTCTCCTCCAACACCACATTTCAAATGAGTTGATTTTTCTCTTATCTGCTTTTTTCACTGTCCAACTTTCACATCCATACACAGAGATCGGAAATATCATGGTCTGAATGCAGAGCTGTGGAGTCGGAGTCGGAAGCAAGTTTGGGTGGAGTCAGAGTCGGTAGAAATGTACCAACTCCGGCTTCAAAATAAAAACTTTCGTAGGAACTTAGGAAAGTTTTCTTGTTCAGAAATTTTAATCAAATAAATATATTTTATGTTCTATCAATCTAGCCTGATGATTCCTGTGGTGGTGATGAAATGCCTTGTGCTACCATTTTACTACAGTAAATTTGTTATTACTAGTTAATATACATTTGCCATTTATGAAGTAGTCTGAGTCGGACAGTAGAAAAATAGAGGAGTTGGAGGTTTGGTGTACCAACTCCACTGCCCTGTCTGAATGATCCTGACTTTAGTGTTCAGTGATACATCTTTGCATTTGAGGACCTTTTCTAGTACTCTCATAGCTGCCCTCCCCAGTCCTAGCCTTCTTCTAATTTCTTGACTATTGTCTCCATTTAGGTTAATGACTGTGCCAAGGTATTGATAATCCTTGACAAGTTCAGTGTTCTCATTGTCAACTTTAAAGTTACATAAATCTTCTGTTGTCATTACTTTAGTCTTCTTGACATTGCTATTCTTAATTTAATTTAATAAAAAGAATTATTTGAGGTTGTAATGCAGTAAGGGCAATTCATTCACAAATCACTGTTCATGATTCCCCCATCCTCACATGCTCAAGGCTAATTCCAGTAACTGTCTTCTACTTCCTCCCCAGCTATATCAGTTTAAAACTGGCTTCTGTGTATATATAAGGGATCTTATTCCAGACATAAGTGTACAACTGTATTCTGTCCTAGATAGTCCCTTTACTCATTATGTGGATTTCCACAAGCAATCTGAAACCAGGAGAGCTGCAACCTGTAGCATATTGTGACAGCTTCCCCAGCAAGCAGTTTCTGGCCTCAGTCCTAATATATGCCTCTGAATATATATAAATAGTGATTAACGATGTATCAGATCTCATTTCTACATGCTAATCATTCTTTACTTTTACAACAGTTGTACATCAAGTGGATCGCTACCACCACATTTCCAGCCAAGTAGGTATTGTTTAATACCTCAGTTTACATTTTGAAATTATCTGATTGCTGCTGCTACAATTTAAAATCTTTTCCACTGAATAGCTAGAGATAACATATTTTGTGACAACATGAGTTTATTAAGCATTGGTTGTCTGAACTCATGTTCCTTGAACTGTAGGGTTTCAGAGCAACATAGTAATTGCATAATTGAAATCAAGGATGGGGAACCTGTGGCCCTGAAGATGTTGTTAGACTTCATCAGCCCTATCCACCATGGACATTGGTCAGTGATAATGGAAACTGTAGGCCAGCAACATCGGGATGGAACCAGGTTCTCCAATCCTGATCTAGATCAGATGATTGTGGCATGTATGCTGGAACCTTACAAAAAAATTAGCCCTGCAAAAACCTGGTCCTGGCCTAGCTTTCCTCTTATTCAACCCTCCTTCCCTTTCTTCTTTCTAAGGTTGCATTCTTCCTAATAAATTTCTTGTTAGCTTTATGGGAATAACTTTCTTCATAATTGTGCTTTCAAAAATGCCCTTCATAATGCTTCACATGCTTGTCCCTTTCCATGTCTGAGATTTAGTGAATCATGCTATATATTTTTCTATCAGGCCTGTCTACTCTCTGCTTTCAGTTTGCCAATTGCTGCTTAAGGCATTTAAGTTGCAATGAAATATAATTCTCTGAAGTCAACTAATTTTTACCATTTCAAAACTTTATCAAGCTGATCTGGTTCCTTAGAATCAGGTTCTGTAATGTTCCAGTATCCATTAAGTGGACTAGATTTAATTTTGAGATATGTTCAACTTTTCTTAAGGTGATAACTTCAGGACCTTTTCCAAAGGCCCCGCTGATGGCAGACCACCATTACCAATTCCTAGCAGACAGATTATGCAGTTTCCCAAAAGTGAGAATGATGAGATGGACCAGTGCCACAAGGTACAATAATGCCATCAAGCAATGTTTAATATATTGTGAATTCCCAGCAGACTAACATTGATGGTACGTCAGAGCCAACTCTTCCAAATCATACATATGAGCAAAGCATGGGAAAACTGGCTGAGACAGTTTCACAAGCCCTTTTTAATTTTTTCTTCTAAAAAAAGCCCATTTGTAGGTGTTGCAATCACAGTCTCTGAGGTAATCCTTCACCATTACTGTATGGAGATCTTGTGAGAATAGATCCTCTGAACTGACTGCATGCAGCAATCAGTGGAACTAGGTGTCTTTCTTTTGGTATTTGGCACCATAGGAAATAAAATGGCTAGGCTGTGCTCAGATGAGGAGCAAATGGAAGTAGGGGTGTGATGATAGAGACCACCCACTACAAACATCACCACACATGTGACAAACTGTCCATTAAAAACCCATACTAATAAGTTTCCACACCAGCAGTGGCTACAGATATAAAATGGGTTATTTTTACTTGTCTGATTTTCCATGATAAGGTGAAATCTGGACTAAATATAAAAATAAAAATTGGGCTGACATTTTCCTACTGCTGTTGACATCATGTGAACACAGTAAAAAAAACCAAAACTGTGGGCAAAACAGTACCAATTTCACAATGCATCTGGAAGCACCAAAGAAGCAATGGCTACAAGTTATCAACAGAAAGTAAAGGAGAAAAGAATGTTTGGGTGCCTGACCAACAAAGTGTTCAGTTAATGAATAACATTCCTGCTTTTCAAAACTCTGTACTCCTTTGTCCTACATTTGTAATATCACATAGTCTTTCTCACAAACGAACAGCTCTTTATGTTTCTCTTTTCATGTGGCTCAAGAATAACCAGCCCCCCCTAAATCAGAAATGGTATGCTGCTGATATCACCCGGCCAGAAGCAGAAGTTGCTCTTAGGAACATAAATCAGGTGAAGAGTTAAATTAAAACGTACATATGGTAATATGAGAAAACTGTTTAATACTAACACACAAACAGACTAATCCTGAACACATTTCCTTGGAAATGTAATCAAGCCTATTCACAGTTGTGATTACATTTGTCTTAAAACTATTTTAATGTGTTGCTTTTCTAGGATGGCACTTTTTTAGTAAGAAACAGCTCAAGAAAAACTCTTGAGCAGCCCTATGTCCTGATGGTGCTTTACAGTGACAAAGTATACAATATTCAGATACGTTATCAACAAGAAGATAAAGTGTACTTCTTAGGAACTGGCCTAAAAGGAAATGAGGTATGATGTTATGTCACCCCACTTGTTTATCGTGATCAGCTTTCTAATACACAGACAGGTTATTAAACATAAGACTTTCTACATCACTAATTACTGCTTCTTCAGGTTTTCTCTGAATGACAGTGCAGTAACTCAACAGAATCAAATCCTGACTAATAGCAAGAACTAGTACAATGATAGTTTATTCACTTCCCCCAAAAATAGCAATTTGTATAAAGCAAAATAATTACAAAGAGACACAATGATATTGCTTTAGCTTTCTCTATAGCAATGACTGAAAGACATTCTGTCAATCACACAGGATTTTTCTTCAGTGGCTGATATAATTGATTACTTCAGAAGAATGCCTCTTCGACTGATAGATGGAAAGGATCGATGTTCAAGAAAGCAGTGCATGTTGACATACGTTGCTGGATCTCTTTAAATAATAAAAGAACATTTCTTGGAGGACCAGTTCACGTTTCACCTATTTATCTTTGAAAGATGAAGCCAGAAGAACAACTGAGTTAGATTTGATGAACTCCTATTTTCATGTTAGACTGCAAGACCATTCTTTGCCTTTAGTTCTCAAAGTGAAAACTTCAGTGTACAGTAGGGCCCCACTCATACGGCGGGTTACATTCCAGATCCCCGCCTAAAAGTGAAACCTGCCTAAAAGCAGAACTTATTCAATAGAATGGTGCCCAACGCCCGAAAAACTCCTTAAAAGAGGAACGAGCGCTGTATGAGTGGGGCCTTACTCTAATTGAAAGCCGCTGTATTAGCGGAACACTGAAAAGCGGGGCCCTACTGTATTAATTCTCACTACGCATATGCTTTATGGAAGTTCTTCAGTATATTGCTTCATGGAACAGTTTCATGTGTATGACATCCATTGTCTGAAATACACGTTACATAAACTGAAAATAACTTTAAGGATGCTGTATTATTATTATTATTGAACATTTTTCTTTAGATGCAAAAGCTTCTTCATAAGGAGCAGCACTGTATAAAATATCAAGCAGACCAACTGATCATAGCTTAATGTATCAGGGTTTTTTATGCTCTCAAGCATGCTAATGTCTCCTGTGGAAATATCTGTTATATTTCATTATGTTGACATCAGGTAGCTAAAGATACTGCTTCTGCAAATGCAGCAAGAATTAATAAAGTGTCTGTTTTTATATTCCTTTTTCCACTGCAAACTTTTGTTGTGTAATTAGTTTTGTCACACAAATAACCTTCCACTCTCTGTATGTATCTTTTCAAGTTAGCCGCTGTACATGGTGGACTCCCATAATACAAATGACAAACCCATAAACATTATTGTTCTTATATAATTATATAATCATAGGTTATACCCTGTACAAATTGTTTCAAACTTCTTCCTAGACTATACAAGCATCAAAAATGGTTATTAATTTTAAGCAGTTGATGGCCTAGTGACCAAACTTTCTATTAAGTTGCCATCACATAGCATGATCAAGCCAACTTTAAAGACTAGTAAAGTCAGTTTGATTAATTTTTGCTGGATGGCAAAAATTTTCCTTTTCCATTAAAATTAAAATTCCTTTTCCATTAAAATACTTACCATTGTCTGCTGTCAAACTTAGAAAAAAAATTATATTACTAAAAGAGTGCTGAAATGACCCCCTAAATCTATAACTTGATTAGTGAAGGAAATCCATTGGATGGTTTAAAAATGCAATAATTTGTAAATGTGCCCCTCCCCAATCTAATGTTACAGTAAATTCTAAAACAAAAACCATTTATTATGTTGTGCAGAAACAAAATGTTTACATTTTTTGTGCGATTACAATGAAGTTGCTTGATCTTTGATTTGCACGTTGCTGTGTAAAGGTTATACATTCTGACTTCATCCAGGGATAGTGATCTATAAAGATCCCCAAAGCAGAAAAAGAAAATAATTCAAGAAAATTGGTTGTACACTAGGTAGTATTGAAATAAAGTGTTTCACCCTTCTACCCATTGAGAAATGAAACTTTCATGTCAACAACTTCATTTAGTTGGTTTTGTTTAATCCATAAACCTTTCAGAAAGTAAACATTAACATGTGAAATACCAAAACAAATCACAATACTTTGTAATCCTTACTGCAATACTGTCATTGTGAATTTGTATTGGATTATCTGTCCAAACCAACTTTGTAGTACTTTATTAAGGAATATATCCTTATGTTCTGATCAGGCACAGTACTAAAACATATTTTCTGTCTATAATACAACCTAAAGGTAAATTGAGAACATAAAATAGAGACTGTTTTGTATCCAGTAAAATTAGAGCACAATAGAAATACAAGGGATGAAAAGAAGCTATTTTAATAAAGCACACAGCTGCTTTGTTTTTGTTTTTTATTTGTTTTGTTTTTTTTAATGAAAAATTAGGTGATACACTTTTATTTATTTATTTTTGTTACATTTATTCTGCAGGTTATACTATACACCTACTATTTCCAGTAAATAAAAGAATAACACCAGCTTACTTAAATAAAGAACCAACACTAACTACATAAAAATATTTTAATTAATGATCAAACTTGGTGTGTAAATTCAAAAACTCAACTGTAGATATACTTTGCAAAAGTACCTTTAAAAAAGTCTTATGGTGCAGGAACATAAAAAACTAGACAAGATAAAGTTTCTTTTCCTTTTCCTCTCTTTTAAATGTACAGCATGAACTATCGACAAGATGCCAATAAAGAGGGACAATAAATAGAACTAACGGGTTTGATGTTTAACTCTTCTTCATTCTTTTCATCAGCTTCTCTTAAAATATCTGCTTGATCTGGACGATTGAAGTTCAGAATAAGATCACAAAGCAGCAGTTGGGCTTCAACTGTGAAATAACAATATTGTATTTATACATTTGGTTTGTTTCTCAAATTTACAACCTGCCTTTCCATGTGAAAGGGAACACTTCATTTCTCCTCCCTCCCTCCCTACTGGGGAATCCGCTACATTTCTCCCCATTCATTCCTTATTGGGAAATTTAAAAATGGCTATAACTTTAGTGATAAAATTTGCAGGCATATGAGACCCACCAGAATACACAAAGCCTTGCAAATTACAGGCACATAGGTCCTAGGGCGTTTGTACTTTTTAAAAAAAGAAATATCTATAACCTAGGCTTCTACTGGGAGGAAGGACGGGATATAAATCCAATAATAAATAAATAAACCTTTGAATTTGGGACACAATTGGATGAAATTTGCAGGCAAGGGTGTCCATTCTGAAGGCATGAATCCTGCTAAATGTCACTAAAGTAGTTTTCCCACTAGAGCAGCCATTCCAGCAGGAGTGGGGAACAATTTTGACCTAGTGGGCCAGATCTTTATCTTCCCCCTCCTCCACGGGATTTGAGAGATAGTCAGCACCATCCACTGGTCAATCATCTGATGTCATATTTATTTATTTATTTTATTTAAGAACATTATATACTGCTTAATCATTACCATTTCTGAGTGATGCACATACTGTAAAAGTAAACCATATAATAAACAAAATGCCATCATAAAACGACACTACTTTAAAATGCCTGCTAGAACAAATCATGCACCTGAAGTTCAGCAAGGAGGTTGCCTAATATCAGTTGGGAGGGGTTTTCACAAGCTTAAGCCCACAACACTAGATGCATGTGTCTTAGGTGCAAGTTGTGAATCTGAAGCATGGGGGACCACCAGTAGAAACTCCTTGCAAGATCTCAGTGATTGGGCTAGGATATAAGAGATCAGGCTGTCCTTAAGATATCCTGGATCCAAGTGTAAAGGCCCTTGTAAATGAATTCAAGAATCTTGAACCTGACCCAGTAACACATGGGCATCCAGTGCAAACATTTGAGCCCCAGAATATTGTGCTGGCAGTAGTCTGTCCCCATCAACAGTCTACCCACAGCATTTTGCACCAGCTGCTGATAGGTTATTTACAACTGTCAAAGCACAGCGCTTTGCACAGAGTTTCCAAAACACTCAACAATCAGATGATTGTTAGACACTTGAGAAGCATTGTGCGAAGGTCTTTACATGCTTGGTGCTTGGGAACTGCTACGCACTGGTCTTGCGAAGTGCTTGTCACAGCACTTCCAAACTGCCCAACATTCAATTGGCATTGTACAAGGGGCTTTGCAGATATTATCCAATTGCCAGTGCCTGCAAAACCCCCTTCAGCCAAGCCCTGCCCTTCGCTGCCCCACACCTGGCATCATGTCTAATGTCAGATGTAGGGTAGGCGGGTGTGATTTGGCCAAAACAGCCTCATGAGCCAAATAAGGAGTCTCAGCAGGCCAAATATGGCCCATGGGCCATAGGTTCCCAGCCATGCGTTACAGTCTAGGGATCTACACATCTCCAACATTTGCTATTGGGAAAGGAAAAAAATCAACAATAGCTTTTTCTTATAATGGAAGTAGAAGAAATTTATACATATCCCCTCCATAGTGGATAAAGCCTGCCAATTTAGAGGCAAATAGGTCCACAGGTTTTTGCAGTAGAAAACTGCAAAACTGAAACTTTGGAGTTTGATTTTATTTATTCTATAAATTATTTTTGAAGAGAATTGGATCAAATGTGCAGGCACAGTTGCCCCTTCTGAGGGTATGAATCCTGCTAAATTTCATAGAAATAGCTGTAGTGGTTTTCCTGCAAGGGCAGCTGTTAGTTTTCAGGTGAATAAAATCCTAGTTTTGGGGGGCCAATCAGTCTGATAATTGCAGGCATGAGAGGTGATCCTGGGTAAGAAACCTGTGTCCAAGGGCTTCTTTGAAAGACAGTTTTAAAGTTGATGTTGGAGTGCCATAATTAAAAGGCCCACTTACAGAGTAAAGTAATTCCCACTGGTTACAGCTTTGACCAGTCAGTCACAATGGAGCTCTCCCTGCTGTCACCCTCCCCATCCTGGCATTTTCCATAGCCTTCATCCAAACCGTTAAAAAAAAATCACACTGACTGGCTTTAGGGTGTATTTGGACCCCAATGAGATTTCCAGTGAAAGGATGAAGTCACTTTGTTATCCCAGACTCTTTTTTTTTTACACTACCAAAGCACCTTGAGCCAAAAAAACCCACTTATTCAGAGGAGGTAGAAGTTTTCTGAGCAGTATATGTTGGCTCCTTTTCCATGCGTACTGAGTAAACGGGCATATTTTTTGGACCCCAGTGGTTTTTGTTTTGTTTTCAGAATGAAAATGGTAAGTGATAACTGGCTGAATTTGGGGATGTTGTATGGGTGATAGTTTGTGACAATGTCCTCGAAGGACAACCCTTTGTCTATTCATGTATAAATTACCCAACAAAGGGCAGCAATTTGCCCCCAGGGCTTTTTGCTGGAATATCTTTGGACCCCAGTGGGGTTTCTTTTCCAGAAGGAAGATGGTAAGTGGTAACTGGCTGAAATTTGAGGATACCATACAGGTTAAAAAAAATTGTACGTCTACTTATGTGTAAAGTGCACCTGGGAGTCCAAATGGATCCCAGAAGTCAAGATTAATTATAAGTTCTTACAAAGCTACTTCCTCCCCCAAAGCACTGGAAATCAAGAGTGCTGGTAATATCATTTGCTTGGATTACAACATAGGGAACCTGCCTCTTCTTCCTCCTGATTCTGGCATTTTTTCTTAAGCTAGAGGCATATAAATTTTGCTTTTGTAAAGCTGCTCACTTTCCCTGTCCCCCCTAGTGTATTTTTATGTGGCAAGTTTACAGACGTAGTTTGGCATTTATTTATTTATTTAAAATATTTTATTTTCTCCATAAAGGTACAATACCAGAAAAAAGTATAGCCAATTAGGAAAAAAGCATATAGCCTTGCTTTTAGTAGACACGTCTACTGCATTTTTAATGTCTGCATCACTGAGGCACCATGAAGTGCTGGGGGGGGTGCTTCAACTTGTGCAGCCTCTTAGAGATCCCCCCTTTGTAGACCCAGATCTCTCCAAGAGACTGCCTCAGCTCAGGATTTTCACAGTACAGCTTTGCTCTTGAAGGTATTCTGGTAAAAAACAGTGAAATACATGTATGCTTACTCAGAAGTGAATCCCACTAAATAAGTTTAAAGGGTAAAGGGACTTATCCCTAAGTAAGGCTGCAATTCAATATGCATATACTCAGAAGTAGGCTCCATTGGATTCAATAGGACTTACCTATTGTATGTATTAAACTGCAGCCTTATGGAGTGAGTCCCATTGAACCCAACTGAGCTTACTTCTGAGTAGACATGTATTGAATTGTAGCCTTAATGTATTTAGGATAATAGCCTTAGAGGTATCATTGCTTGCCATGGAACTAACTTCCTTAGAGTGACAAAAAGTATTGTTTTCTGAAAGACAATTACATTTGACACTAATAGAAAGAATGTGCTCCTGAAAAATTGTGAGACTTCAACAAAAGGAAATCCACAGATTGTAACCACTGTGCATTGGTTACTTTCTAAGGCTTTAATATTTTACTTTCTAAGGCTGCAATCCAATACTTACCTAGGAGTAAGTCCCATTGAACCCAATGGAGCTTACTTCTGAGTAGACAGGTATTGGATTGCAGTCTTAGGCAAGTATGCATATACTTGCTCATGCACACCATTTCCTGGACTCTATGAGTAATAACAATCATCACATAATAAGAAAATAAATTCTTAATTTATCTTCATTCTGACAACGGTGATATTAGTAATTACCCGTAAGTATATTCAGCTCAGAGGACATTTTATCCATATTTTTAATTGCACAGTCAATAGTAAACTGCTGATCATCATCATTCTTGGACATCTATAACAACAAACAAACATGAAATCCGAATGAGAATCAGTAACATTATTAGGGTTAAACGTAACAGATATGGGTTAATTTGCTTAAATTGTACTTCCATGTGCTAATGCATCCTTACAAGAATCACTTGCGCAAAGCTCCTAGAAATCTTTTCACATGTAATCTGAATTGGAAATAGCTGTAAAAAGGTGAATCAAGACAAAATGAGAAAGCAAGCTCTTTCTACAGAGAGCAGTCTCGTCTCCACTATAAAAAAAAGTCAGGTTCTTTTTAGCCTGAAGTATATGTTCACACAAAATAAATATGCAAGTGCAATTTGCAATGTATAAACAAATACAAGTACAGTTAGCACCAACTAAAAGATCTCACTGCAGTAAGAAAGTCAGAAACATGCGAGGTACTTGTAGAAAAGGGTTTTGCCTGCACCAAGAGGCATCATAAGAGGAGCTCTTCTGGTTGAAAAAGGATTAGATGTTCATTGCATCCTGATAGTAATCCTTCTGAACTGGGTAAACTGAGAAAAGTGAACTATTTGTTAGGGAGAAATGGGTTCTGGCGTTTTGTGGTATCTCCAAACCTGTCTGTAACCACTTTTCTAAAGTGCACTATATGGTTTCTCGGAAAACATGTACCATGAAAAAAAAAGATGCTCACCTGTCTCCTCTACCACGATTTAAGCAAAACTACTTTCTTGCTGTTTGTAAAGGGAAACACACTGAAGAGTTCATGTTCAAACTAGCCACAATTTTTTAAAAATCGTTAGCCACAAGAGGGTGCCATCATACTACAATAATAATACTGGTATATTTAGAGGATAGTTATATGTTCATTCTTGGTATTTTGGATATATTATATCATTCATTGAACACTTCAGAACAAATCAGATATGTTTCTCATACAGAATCCAATTTAAAGTCATTTTTCTTATGAACAGATAATTCCTTGGAAAAACAGCAAACACCATTTGTGAATTACTATATAGCCACAATAGTGGCTGCATACTATATCCAGCATGGATTTTTCACATTCCGCAATGTTAAATTGAAATACTCCCCATGCCATTCTGATCCTTCCCATAAGCACATTTCAAAACATTAAAAAATTTATAGTCCTGAACTCAGAAACGCTTGCTTAACACTCTACGTTTTCATGGCGATACACACAACAGTCAGAGAGAACTGAGAGTTCAAAGTGTAAAACAAGAAAAAAAATCGAGACCCTTGTTGGACTTTTTTCTGTCAGTGGTCTCATAATCTGTTGAAATTAATTAAAAATCACCCATGTTCTCAGAGTACCTGTAATCCTAAAACTGACCTTGCCACATGCTCTGACCTTCATCTTCTGCAATTTAAACGTTTAAAAAATGCCTGGCAGACCTTTAATTAATTTAAGAAATTTTACATTGAAATCTATTATAACGTCAAGCATGCTCAGTAAGAACCAATTGTCAGTATTGTAAAAGCCAGACTCACAGCTGTTTGGCTTGGCTAATCAGGTGGCCGCACCCATGCCAGACCTTTATTTCCCTTTAGACAGTCATGGCTTCCCCCAAAGAATCCTGGGAAGCATAGTTTGTGAAGGGTGCTGAGAGTTGTTAGGAGACTCATATTCCCCTGACAGAGCCCCAGTGGCCAGAGTGGTTTAACAGTCAGCCCCTCTTCTGAGGATTGTAGCTCTGTGAGGGGAATAGGGTGTCTCCTAGCAATTCTCAGCACCCTTCACAAACTACACTTCCCAGGATTCTTTGGGGGATGCCATGACTCTCTAAAGTGAAATAAGGTCAGGTGTGGATGTGGCCAGGGACAGTTTTGATTTAAATTTGGGTGGGAGTCTTCATGTGCCTACTGTAGAATAAAAAGGTGTGGAAAATCCTGAAAAAGAATACTGTTCACAATGTTTTCCTTTTGGAAAGGAAAGTGGCTTTTCCTCTGCCCAGTGCCCACCCACCCAATCTCCTCCCCTCCCCCTTCCTTCCCCCTCCCTGCCCCTCCCACAAGTCAGTTTCACATATTCTAAGCATGATTGTACAGGAGTAAATCCCACTGAACTCAAAAAGCATGCTAATGATCAAACTTGCTATCTAATCCTCCTCCTCCCTCCTATCTCCTCCCTTTTGCCCCTTCCCTCCCGCTTCCTTCACCCCTTCCTCCCCATCCCCTTCCAATCACTTCTGTACCCTCCCCCCCTCCTCCTCCATGGTCAGTTTTACCTATACTAAGCATGATTGCACGGGAGTAAATCCCACTAAACTCAATAATCATGCAGATGATCAAACCTGCCTTTCCCCTATCCCCTTCCCTCCCCTCTCCCTTTCTCCTCCCTTTTTCCTCCCCTCCCCTCTTCCTTCTTCCTCCTCCCCTGCCCACTCCAACCCTCCTTGCCTACTCCAACCCTCCCTGCCTCCTCTCCCATAGTCAGTGTCACCCATCCTAAGCATGATTGTACAGCAGTAAATCCCACTGAACTCAATAAGCATGCAAATGATGAATGAATGAATGATAAACTTCCCCTCCTCCCCTCTGCCCTTTCTCCTCCCCTCCTCTTCCCCTCCCCCTGCACTTCCTCCTCCCCATCCCCCGGTGGTCAATTTCCCCTATCCTAAGCATGATTGCAGGGGAGTAAATCCCATTGAACTCAATAAGCATGCAAATTATCAATCCATTGTCAGCAAACTTGCACAGGATCCCATTTCTTACCTCCCAGATTAAAACTCAGAGAAATTCACTAATAGGCAAAAAAACTTGCCGTTTTAGAAAGTACCTATAGCCCACATATATTTCTATCAAACTTTAAAAAGCAGGGAAATTGGGCAGCTATAGTGAATGCAAGAGACCTGACCTCCTCTCTGAGATATTATAAAAATGGAAATGGACTGCCTTCAAGTCGATCCCAATTTATGGTGACCCTATGAATAGGGTTTTCATGGTAAGCGGTATTCAGAGAGGGTTTGCCATTGCCTCCCTCTGAGGCTGCGATGCAGTGACTGGCCCAAGGTCACCCAGTGAGCTTCATGGCTAGTCTCCCAGGCCATAGTACAGCACCTTAACCACTACACCACACTGGCTCTCTTGTACTGCCCTATGAAACTGTAAAAATGCAAACACAATTTGGGTTGGTCTTTCATAGTCCAATCCACTTCCTGTGTAGCTTGGAAGAATTTGGTAACATGTGCCTCTGAGCATATGGTGAGTGGTGGCAACATCTGCCATCAGCCCAAATAACAGAAAGAAGACATGTGCTGTGCTGATCTTGTTTTAGCAGGGAGGAAGCAATTATATTAAAACAGTTGATATAGTTCAGATAGTCACTTCAAATATGTTTGATTTACTTAGCAATTTTAGTGAAGTTTACTACAGTAAATCATTTTCTTTTGCTTCTGTTTCTGTGAATATGTGAAATATAGCAACGCTTTGCAAAATTTACACTAAAAAACCTCCAAAAACAATTGTGGAATAATGGCACCGACTATTCTGCAGAATAGTCTCCCGTGGACATGAGGAGTGTCTCAGTTTGCACAAGATAAATCAGTGGGAGGTAAAATATATTCTAGAAAATTTCTAGATGTACTTATATTTTTAATTGACCATGCCCACCTTTCCTTAAGTGGAGTGGTTTAAGCATAGCAGGCTGAAAACATGCATCTTGGGCAGGCCAAGTTTGTTTTTTCCAACAGCTAGAGTTTTTTCCAACATTGCTTAAGTAGCAACATATTGTAAGTCTAATTTTACATCAAACTGCAGTTTCAGATTCAACTGTTAATGCAGCCAAAATAGAAACAGAACATAACCTCCAGTGTAAAACACAAAAGGCTGCCTTCACCATCATATGACATTGACCAATAAAAAGCCTTTGAAATTAATAAAAATAAATTTGACACAGATTTCTAGGATGAATAATGAAAGAAATAGACTTTTCTAGGTTAGATTCTCAGTAGAAACAGTAGTAACACAGGAAAGCAAATTAAAAACATCAACAAACATACAAAAATGTAATCTCCATCTTTGGAGATGGCAGGTGTTGCTCAGGCCTACGCACATGTTACTGAATTCTTCCAAGCTACACAGGACGTGGATTGGTCTGAGAAAGACCAACCCAAACTGTGCTTGCATTTTTACAGATTTGTAGGGCAGTACAGTATCTCAGAGCGGAGGTCAGGTCTCCCTGGTGCATTTGCTACAGCTGCCCAATCTCCCTGCTTTTTAAAGTTTGATAGAAATATCTGTTGGTTATAGGTAGTTTTTAAACCACCAAGGTTTTTTTGCCTATTAGTGAATAGTGTATAAATGTCTACACTGGCTTTTCTTTCAAGACTTGTATGAAATATTACTTCCGGGAAAGCATGTGAAATTTAACAATTTATCCAATGGTAAAATTACTAGTTCCAAGCAATAGGTCTGCAAGCCCTCTCTTCTTACATTTAACAGACAGAAAGTTAACCCTTTTTGTACTTGGGCCACAGACTAAATTAAGACCTGAACGGCTCTACTGTATCCATTAGAGAGATAAATAAATAGCTTTAGTGTTTCATAGAAGAAAACTGAAATATTTAGAAGAAAATGACGAGGATGTGGAACCCTATTAAATTTTGAGGGAAATATATGTAATAGAAACAAAGGAAAGAGTTCTGTAATGAATTACGAATTCCTCACTTGCTGATGGAAACCAGATATGAGCGTGATGGAGACAAAAACATACATTGTTTAGCATTATCAGATTATTCCTTATGGAGATGAACTCTAACTTGCGCGTTCTGATTTCTGTATTTTGATCACCACCACCACCACCCGGCGGATGGACAGAGGGAGTTCTCACTCCTATCGAAGCCTCCTTGGCGTGAGGAGATATGCTCTGGCTCGGTCGGTGTATTTGAATAATCTGGTTTCGGAGGCGGCTGGCAAGCAGCAAGAGATGAGCCAGCCGCGGAAATGACAGACGGCTGAGGCGGCGTCTCTCTCCGCCACAGATACCACCAATCTGACACCGCGCGAGGTCGCTGACGGACAAGCCTCATAAACGAAACCTTTTAAAACTGGCAATCTGAGGGAAGAAAAGGGACTCCCTAACTGTGGGGACGTAACTTTTGAAGAGCCTCGAGTTATTATTACCGCAGACTTCTGGGGGGGAATAAGAGTTTCCCTGTTTCTTTAGAGGCGAACAGAGTGCGTGATGGGAGCTGTAGTACTGAGTCACACTCCAGGCACCCCCACCCTTTTCAACCATAACCTGACTAGGCTATTTGAGAAACAGACATTTGAGAAATAGCCGCTAGTCACATCCAAATCTCAGGCTCCAGACGAGTATACATTCCGTTACTTCTATTATTTTTTAAAAATAAACATATGGTTCTTATTATACGTTGTATACGGAGCAGTCAGCGGGAGATAAGCTGATGGGAAAAGGAAGGCTGTCTTCTGGGCTCAGAGTAAATGCCTGACATGGAGGAAGTAAAAGCTGGGAGGGAGAAGGGGTAAGAGATAGGAGACATTCGCTTAAAGACCAGATCAGGGTTTATTCTAAGCTTTTCCCCTCCCCTACTGCACTAGCAGCCAGCACACTGTCCTCCCCCAAACTAGTCAAGCAATTTGTCCCATAATATACTCTTAGCAGGGCTTTTTTGGGACAGTACTCACCAGTACAGAGAACCTGCACCTCTTTTTTTGCTGCCTATGTCAGCCATTTCGTGCTGGCACCCACAGTACTTTTATCAATATACAAGCCCTCACACCTCATTTTTTACGGGAAAAGAACTGACTAGTAGTATAATGTTATGAAGATTTGAAAGGAACCAATATTTATCTTCATTTTCTATTTCTTTTTATCTTTTTTCATCTATTTGTTTTTTAGAAACTATCTAGCTCCTTATTATATCCCATATACTTATTTCACACTGCACAATTTTTTTTGACACTGCACAAAATGTGTCTATCTGCGCATTAGAATAAACCTTGGGCCAGATCGCCTGAGGGAACAATTCAACTCAAGTTTAGGCTTGGCTGCAGGAAATTGGATGTGGCAGCCCCCAGGCTTAGCTGGCAGGCTCCTGGCTCCATCAGCAGAAGCCCCCCCCCCTCCTGGCTGAGCCACGGCAGCACCAGGAGTCCACCGGGGACAACCAGCCTAGTGGACAGAGAGCCAGCAGTAGCCCTGAAAATGGTGTTCAGGGGGTGTGGGGGAGGAGCTGCGGGGGGGGGACTTACGCAGCATCCAAGTCCCTCTTGGAGCACTTCGGGTTCCAATCCGGCTCGAAGTTCTGCCAGCAAAAAGGCAGCTTCAGTAAAATGATTCTAATGGTGGTCTACAGGGAGTGTTGACTCCCTGATAGGCCTGTTTGTGGGAGCCAGCTCTTTCCTTCTGGCTCCTGCACACAGTTCCCAAGTGGCAAGTGAATGCCACAGAGCTTTCCACCTGCTCCGCCACCGCAGCCTACCCCGAGTTGGATTGCCAGAGGAAAAAAGGAGAAAAAAGAAAAGAAGGCTTGCTTGTGGAACCTGAAGGGTAGGTGTGTGAGGATGATGGAGTTGTTTAGCTCTTGGGAAACAGAAAACTTGTTACACTCATTATGTGAGGTGATTTGAACATTCTGTTTAGGTATGTTGTTTTGTATTAATTGCAGCAGTTTGTATCAATAATATCTATGGCACAATAGTGAACTAAGAAAAGGATTGGTTAATTGGTGTTTGTTTACCCAGATTCCGATTTCCTTTCCCTCATCCCTACCCTGTGATTTAATTTTTAAGCTAGAAGTGTGTTGTTTTCTGGTGTAGTCCATACCATCAGGGGTTGAACACTCTCTGAAAGGCAGGGAATGAAAAGGAAAGGAAGAAAGGAAACAATTACATCATGCTATTTAATTATATAGCGACAAGTCCCATGAGAAAGTAATCTGATGAGAAAATGTCCTGCTCATTACTTGTAAAATACTTCTTTCCGAGGTATCATTCCTTCTAATAAAGTGGGTGGCTGTGAAATGGAGCCACCCAGAGATAATGGCAAGATTTTTGGACACCAGGTAGAGATGAACCAAAAATGTTCAAGGGAAATGTATGTGTGCTGTCCTCATATTGCCAGGTAATACTACCAGCCTGAAAGCAGATCACAGATGGTCATCCAGTGAAGCCTGCAACCCACTACCCTTAATCCTAGAACTGAATTGGGGGCACGGGTTGAGCTAAATGAAGATGTGTCTCCATGTGTAAATCTTTTTTGTGCCCTAGTGATATCATGGGACAGGTCATAGTGATGTCACAGGGGCAAGAAGGATTTAAGTGCCTTGAGGCCAGCCCAGTCACCAGAAGGCCATTGTAGGAAGAAAGGAGCCTAGTGTTGTGGAGATGTTAGATAGAACCACTCAGGAGGAAAGATGGATGCTCCTGAAGGCTTCAATTCTAAACACACTTACTAAGCCCCATAGATCTCAATAGGACTTACTTCTGAGTAGTTATTGTTTGGATTGTGCTGTTGATAAAGCTTGACTAGGGATCCTCTACAAAGATTTCCATATCCAAGCAGGGTTGGCAACCCCCTGCCTGCAATGCCCTGCCTGTACCTTTCAACGTGGCTGCTCCAAACTTCTTTATAGATTTGACCCTTCACTTCTGAAAGAGATCTGGGAAATGAGTAAGAATAAAAAGTTTCTCTACCTTTTTCTGTCTACCTTGTGGGCTTCTATAAACTCACTTTGACAGCCAATCCAATTCCAGTGAGTAATAATTGACAGACAGAAAACACACATGGTTTGATCTACCGTCACAGACAACAGCTTGGGAACAACAGTTGCAGCCACACTTCCCAGTTTGTGAATTCTCTTTTGCCACTATTGGGCAAAAAAGAAACCTTCATGCAACCAACAAGGTGCATCATCCGTGGGTTTACGGGGGTTGAGCTGAGCACACGGAACCACTGTTTTTGCTTCTATGAATATAAGGGAGTGAGGATAAAGGTAAATGAAATGCAAACAGAAAAATAAAAATAAAAGACAGCGATGATTTCCTATATGCAATACCATACCAACCACAACAAAATTCCTATGAATAAGGCAGAAAACTCAGCATCCCACAACCAGTCAGGATTCCTAACTGGAATGGACTGCCTTCAAGTCAATCCTGACTTACGGCTACCCTATGAATAGGGTTTTCATGGTAAGCGGTATTCAGACGAGGTATACCATTGCCTCCCTCTGAGGCTAGTCCTCCCCAGCTGGCTAGGGCCTGCTCAGCTTGCCACAGTTGCACAAGCCAGCCCTTCCTTGTCCCCAACTGCCAGCTAGGGGGCAACTGGGCTCCTTGGGACTATGCAGCTTGCCCACGGCTGCACAGGTGGCAGGCCACGTAACCCCTGAGCCACTCACTGTGGGGGTGATCTTTAGCTGGCCCTTGACACCCAGGAGACACGAATGGGGATTTGAACTCACAGACTCCCTGCCAGGCTCTCCTCTCCACTGTGCTATACCAGCTATAAACCAAGATTCCTAACAAAAAAATATCGTGGCAGCCGGTCAGCCAAGGTCACAGAAATCCCCATGCAGCACAACCTGACCCATGGGCTGAAGTTAATGCAGAATGCTGTGGTACGATTGCTGAAAAGAGTGAGACCCTGGGCTCCTGCTGGGAGGAAGGGTGGGATATAAATCAAAGAAACAAACAAACAAATAAATAAAATAATACCTCTGCTCTGAAATCTGCACTGGTTGCCGATTTGCTACCAGGCCAAGTTCAAGGTGTGCTTTCCATGCTACGGGTGCCACATAGTACTTGTTCTGCTCTTGTAACAAATCGGTCCATTAGTGTTGCAGCACCTACACTTTGGAACTCCCTGCCTATTGACATTAGGCCAACACCTTCATTGTACTGTTTTCAGCACCTGCTAAAAACATTCTTGTTTAGCCAAGCCTATCCTGGCATGTAGAAGCTATTGTGTTTTTTATCTGTTTTTAACTCATTGTTGGTTTTATTATTTTGAAAGTTTTTAAATACCTGTCTTTAACTGTTTTTGCTCCTAGTGGGTGCAATTATACATTGGTAAGCTGTATTTAGGGGCAGTGAGGGCAGCAAAAAAACAATATTTTGCTGCCACTATGAAACCATCAATCTGCCGCCAGCGGAGCTCTTCAGAATTGTCCGGGGGCTATTACACTCTAGCCCAGGGACATGGTAGAACCATCTGAGACCCGCTGCAATGAATTTGCTAGGCACTTCCAGGATAAAATCTTTAGCATCCACCAGGCCTTAGACTCCAGTGTTATAGCAGGTCAATCAAGCAAGGTATCCAGAGCACAGCCTTGTCCCGATTTCTTGGATGAGTTTCAGTTGGTGCAGCTTGAGGACGTTAACAAGGTGCTTGGACAGGTTTGTGCAACCACTTCTGTGCTGGATCCTTGCCCTTCTTGGCTAATAAAAGCTAGCAGGGATGGAACAGCCGGCTGGGCCAGGGAAGTGATTAATGCCTCTCTACGAGAGGGAGTGGTCCCTGGCTGCCTGAAAGAGGCAGTAGTGAGACCACTGCTGAAGTGGCCCTCCCTGGACCCAGAAAATCTTAATAACTATAGGCCGGTAGCAAATGTTCCATACCTGGGCAAGGTCTTGGAACGAGTGGTTGCGGGCCAGCTCCAGACACTCTTGGATGAGACCGATTATCTGGATCCATTTCAGTCGGGTTTCAGGCCTGGTTTTGGCATGGAAACAGCCTTGGTCGCCCTGTATGATGACCTTTGTCGGGAGATAGACAGGGGGAGTGTGACTCTGTTGATTCTCCTTGATCTCTCAGCAGCTTTCGATACCATCGACCATGGTATCCTTCTGGGGGGACTAGCTGAGTTGGGAGTGGGAGGTACTGCATTGCAGTGGTTCCACTCCTACTTGGCAGGTCGCCTCCAGAAGGTGGTGCTTGGGGAACATTACTCAGCACCCTAGACTCTCCAGTATGGGGTTCCGCAGGGGTCAGTTCTGTCCCCCATGCTGTTCAACATCTACATGAAACCATTGGGTGCAGTCATCCAAAGCTTTGGAGTGCATTGCCATCAGTATGCTGATGACACGCAGCTCTATTTCTCCTTTTCATCTTCTTCAGGTGAGGCTGTCAATGTGCTGAACCGGTGCCTGGCTGCAACAATGGACTGGATGAGGGCTAATAAACTGAGGCTTAATCCAGACAAGTCTGAGATGCTGCTAGTGGGTGGTTCTTCTGACCGGATGTTGGATGTCCAACCTGTTCTGAATGGGGTTGCACTCCCCCTGGAGGGGCAGGTTTGTAGCTTGTGGGTTCTCCTAGAGCCATCTCTGTCACTTGAGGCTCAGGTAGCCTCGGTGGCACGGAGTCCCTTCTACCAACTTCAGTTGGTGGCCCAACTACGTCCCTATCTGGACAGGGATAACTTGGCTTCAGTTGTCCATGCTCTGGTAACCTCCAAATTAGATTACTGCAATGCACTCTACGTGGGGCTGCCTTTGAAGACGGTTCGGAAACTGCAGCTTGTGCAAAATGCAGCAGCCAGATTGGTAATAGGGACCAGATGGTCCGAACATATAAAACCGATTCTGGCTGCCTGTATGTTTCCGAGCTCAATTCAAGGTGCTGGTTTTGACCTATAAAGCCTTACACAGCTTGGGACCACAATACCTGATGGAACGCCTCTCCCGATACGAACCACCCGTACACTACGTTCAAGATCAAAGGCCCTCCTCCGGATGCCTACTCCAAGAGAAGCTCGGAGAATGGCAAGGGAGAGGGCCTTCTCAGTGGTGGCCCCCAAATTATGGAATGATCTCCCTGATGAGGCGAGCCTGGCGCCAACACTGTTATCTTTTCGGCGCCAGGTCAAGACTTTCCTCTTCTCCCAGGCATTTTAGCATGTGTTTTAAATTGTTTTTATATTGTTTTAAATTTTAAAATTGTGTTTTAAATTGTTTTTAAAATTTGTGTTTTAAATTGTATATTTGTTTTAATGTTTTTGATTGCCGTAAACCGCCCAGAGAGCTTCAGCTATGGGGCGGTATACAAGTGCAATAAATAAATAAATAAATATTTGCCAATAATTTTGTTTTAATTCCTTCTGTAAACCCTTTTGAGGTTTTTTTTTACAATAAAGCAGTATATAGATGTTGTAAATAAAATACATAAAGACATTTTGGAGTCACTGTGGCCTTTGGGTCTCTTTCCACTTTTAGGAACAAAGGAATCAACCTTATACCTACTCAGGCCATTTGGTGTCATCTATCTCAGTACTGATGACATAGACTAGCATAGGCTCTCCAGGATTCCAGAAAATAGTCTTTTCCAGAAATTGAATTTTGGACCTTTGCGTACAAAGCATATGCCCTACCACTGAGCTGCAGCCCTTCCAATTTAAAAAAGTATATTTTAAAATTGTTCTTTTCAATTCATGCACCTAGGGGAGATCCACACTATTCATTTAAAACACATTCAACACCCATTTGAAGCACATGAATCACACCACAGAATCATGGGAACTGTAGTTTGTAAAGGGTGGTAGGAACTATAACTGCGAGGGGAAAACTGCACTTCCCAGGATTCTTTAGGGGAAGTCATGTGCTTTAAATGAAGAAATATTTATATAAGCATGGCTGTCAAAGGTGCTTATTATTTACACAACCTGTAAAGATATTTGTAGTGCAATCCTGTTTGTTTACTCAGAAGCAAGTCCCAATGTATTACTCAAACAGGGGAGCGTGCAGAGAACTGTAGCCTCAAGTGATAAGGGACCCAACCCCAAATTCAGGATCATGCCACTTTAAGCATGTGCCTGCAGGAGGAAAGGGACCAGGGAAGAAGGAGAGCCATTTGCTGCTGCTGTCTGCGTGCCTGCCTGCCTGCTTGCTGCTGCTGCTGCTGCTCGGCTACCACTACTGCCCCTCTCCCTGTTGGACTTCTGCTCTGCAGGTGTCATGCCTTGCAGGACCATGCCCCAAGACACTCAGTCAGCTGTTGCTGATATTGTCCACCTGTCCCTTCCCTGAAGGGGACACATAAGCTGGCTGCCTGAGAGGGCTTGGGAGACCCAGTGCCTACAGGAAGAAGGGGACCACTATCTCCCAGGGAAGAAAGAGAGCCGTTTGCTGCTGCCTGTTGCTGCTCAGCTACCACCACTGCCCTCTCCCTGTTGGACTTCTGCTCTTCAGGTTGTCATGCCTTGCAGGACCAGGCCCCCAGGTACTCAGCCAGCTG
Organism: Rhineura floridana; assembly: GCF_030035675.1. Lineage (NCBI taxonomy): Eukaryota > Metazoa > Chordata > Lepidosauria > Squamata > Rhineuridae > Rhineura > Rhineura floridana. The sequence goes on along the minus strand of NC_084482.1, from coordinate 86,463,918 downwards.
TTGCTGATATCGTTCCCCTGTCCCTTCTCTGGAGGGAATACATAAGCTGGCTGGCTGTGGTAGGTCCTGCTCTGCAGACTGCTTGGCTTTTTGTGGGACTTGTGGGTCTTGAGTAGGGTTGCCAGGTTCATGGCCTGAGACTGATCTTGTATCTTTAGGAGAAGAGAAAGTCAGCCAAGTGCAGGTGTTCTTGCAACCCTGTAATGGGAAAAACCACAAGGTGGAATTCTCCCTTCCCCCTGCACAACTTTTAAAGATACAGAAGACCTCTTGGTTGGCAGGCCCAGTCTCCAAGGACATGGTAGAACCATCTGAGGCCTGCTGTAATGAATTTCCTAGGCACTTCCAGGATAAAATCTTTAGCATCCACCAGGACTTAGACTCCAGTGTTATAGCAGGTGAATCAAGCGGGGTATCCAGAGCACAGCCTTGTCCCGATTTCTTGGATGAGTTTCAATTGGTACAGCCTGAGGACGTTGACAAGGTGCTTGGACAGGTTCATGCAACCACTTCTGTGCTGGATCCTTGCTCTTCTTGGCTAATAAAAGCTAGCAGGGATGGAACAGCTGGCTGGGCCAGGGAAGTGATTAATGTCTCTCTGCGAGAGGGAGTGGTCCCTGGCTGCCTGAAAGAGGCAGTAGTGAGACCACTGCTGAAGAGACCCTCCCTGGACTCAGAAAATGTTAATAACTATAGGCCAGTGGCAAATGTTCCATTCCTGGGCAAGGAGTGGTTGCAGGCCAGCTCCAGACACTCTTGGATACAATACAATAAGTTTATAACAGTCGTAGACCAGCAAATAGTAAAACATTTATACAAACATCAATTGGCATTAAAAATTAATTTTAAAATGGAAGTTAGAATTTCTTTAAAATACAACATGAACAATGTTACTAGTAAAACTTTGGAATCATTATCTCACCCAGAACTGTTTAATTAACAATGGGAGGTATTTTATTATGTCTTTAGAATTGGTTTTAGAACAAAGTTCTTTGGCAACTTCGGCGGGCTATATCCTGAGTATAGATAGGTCCTATGTAGGTTAGGAGGCTGTTAACAGCTGAGAGCGGATGGGAGCAGCGCAAAAGTAAGCTACCTTAACTGATAGGTAGGGATTACAATCTGATAGCAAATAGTCTGTCTGTAAAATTTCATTATTGGTAGAAATTCCTAGTAGAATAGGTGCGATTAGAGCAGTTTGGGAGTCTCGATAAAATGGGCATTGGAGCAGAACATGTTCAACCGACTCCAGTGTGCTGTTGTCACAGGGACATACCCATGTAGCTAGTGGAAGTTTCCTAAATCTGCCCTCCAAAAGTGCAGAGGGTAGTATGTTAAGTTTTGCGAGAGTGAATGCCAGTCTAAATTTAGGAATTGTCAGGGTAGACAGATAGCGGGCAGGAGCAAATGGTTGCGTATTGTATCTAAGGCCAGAGCAAGAGCAATCTGCAGCTCGGGTTAAATGAGTTTGCAACTCAATATCATAAATTCTTTGAGCAATATGAGCTTTGGCTTTGGAGTAGCCCAACACCAGGATCATAGATGAGGAGAAGCCTAATAGATGGAGTGTGGATGTTAAAGTCTTTTTCCATCTTGAACAAAAGGAATCAGTTAGCGTTAGTGGGGCTAATCCTAAAGGTGTAAATAGCAATTTTAACCATAGGTTAATTTTGAGCAACCTTATGCGGGCCTTCATTGTAATAAGCCCAGCTTCTAAACGTAGAATTGCATTAGATATGCAAGAGGGGATACCAAAGATCGATCTCAGGAACTTCGTCTGTACAGTTTCTAAAGGTGCATAGTTGTCATAGATGCCTATTTGGGCACCGTAGAGTAACTTACTAACGATTTTGGTCACAAAAATCTGTCTGGCAGAGGGGATATATTGTCCTCCTTTGTTGTGAAAGGAGAGGAGTGCCCTTGCAGTTCTGTGTTCATTGGCAGTGGCACTTTTTATTTGCTTTCACCATGATCCTGTGGAATGGAATATCATTCCAAGATATTTAGAGGCCATGACTTGCTCTATTGGATGGTTATTAATCTGCTGTCGATGTTGTGGTCTTCTTCTAGTAAAGACCACAACTTTTGACTTACCATGATTAATTTCGAGGAGTTCTTTACTACAATGATTGGCAAGGCCATTTAATAGCTTGTCAATATATTCCTCTAGTCACCCCAGCACGGTCTTTGCTGATTTATTTTGTCATCAAGGGGGTAAATAGACGTTTATGAGCAATAGCCGGGTCTCTATTGAGGAGGCAAGGCCTGCTAGGGGATTTAGGTTAGTAATCAATGTTCGAAGGCTAATAGAAGTAAGTAGAGTCAGTCCACCTTTGGGACGTCCACCTTTGATGCTTGGAGTTGCACGTAATTTGTAAGATGTATATCCATTCATATAGATTTCTTCTCGAGTCCAAGTCTCCTGTAGAAGTATAATACCATGTTTTTTAAGGTAGCCTAAGAAAGATGGATCGGAGGATTTATTTTTCCATCCGGAGATGTTCCAGGTAAGGATTCTTAGTTGTGACGAAAGGTATTTAGATGTTTGTCAAGCTGTGATGTGTTGAGTAAGTAGTGAATTCAGCATTGGCGTTGAGGCAGATAGAAGCTCCATGGGTGGCTCTATAGGAGTGATTTTCTCTAGAGTAGGGTCAGTTCTACTGGTGTTCAATATTATTGGCTTTGATATGTTTGGCAAACTGGTCTTGAAGTTGGCTATCTTCTGGGGAGATCCTTCCTCATTCTCGTTGAGCCATCTCATGTCTGTCAATGAAGGGGTTCCACAAAGGACTACTTCGACTTTGTGGGGGGGGCAGTGGTTCCTGATTAGTGAGAATCCCTGTCATGTTCAGGGCCACTAAATTCATTTCAGCAGAGATCTGGATAGGGCGGGCAGCTGTTATAGATTCTGGTAATCCGAGTAAAGCCTCCTTTGGCTGTATGAAATGGTCACCCTTCAAGGTCTTCAAGTCATTCCTTTCAAGATAGGCTGACCCAATGGCACCCTTGTGCGTAGGTAGGGACCATCTGTTTTCAAGGAGGGTTTTTAAGTTGGTGAGCCTTGTTATAATTTCCATCTGAGCAGTTAGAGGTAAGGCAGAAAAGGAATTTAGGAGCATTTGTTCTTCTTCAGTGAGAAGTATTGATTCCTTTCGATTTTCCTCCTTTGTTTGGGACTCTAAAAACCGTGGGCTAGAGGGGCAGAATCACAATCATCGGTTTCGAACTCAATGAGATTTATTTCTAGGGTTTTGTCAGGGTTTGTCAATTTTACCTTCTCACCAGTCAAAGAATGGGAAAGTAATGATTGGGGTGGTACATTGTTCACAAACAGTCTCGATGTAAATATACCCCTATCAAATAGCCCAGGCCTGGCAACCAAGAGGTCTTCTGTATCTTTAAAAGTTGTGCAGGTGGAAGAGAGAATTCCACCTTGTGGTTTTCCTCATTACAGTGTTGCAAGACAACCTGCACTTGGCTGACTTTCTTCTCCTAAAGATACAGGATCAGTCTCAGGCCATGAACCTGGCAACCGTAGTCGGGAGAGAGACAGGGTGTGTGTGATTCTGTTGATTCTCCTTGATCTCTCAGTGGCTTTCGATACCATCGACCATGGTATCCTTCTGGGAAGACTGGCTGAGTTGGGAGTGGGAGGGACTGCACGCTGGTGGTTCCGCTCCTACTTGGCGGGTCGGTTCCAGAAGGTGGTGCTTGGGGAACATTGCTCAGTACCCTGGATTCTCCAGTATGGGGGTTCCACAGGGATCAGTTCTGTCCCCCATGCTGTTCAACATCTACATGAAACCATTGGGTGTGGTCATCTGGAGTTTTGGAGGGCACTGCCATCAGTATGCTGATGACACGCAGCTCTATTTCTCCTTTTCTCGTTTTCATCTTCAGGTGAGGCTATCAATGTGCTGAACCGGTGCCTAGCTGCGACAATGGATTGGATGAGGGCTAATAAACTGAGGCTCAATCCAGACAAGACTGAGATGCTGTTAGTGGGTGGTTCTTCTGACCGGATGGTGGATGCCTAACCCAGCCTTTTCCAACCAGTGTGCCTCCAGATATTGTTGAACTACAACTCCCATCTTCCTGACCATTGGCAATGCTAGCTGAGGCTGATGGGAGTTGTGGTCCAACAACATCTGGAGGCACACTGGTTGGGAAAGGCTGGCCTAACCTGTCTTGGATGGGGTTGCACTCTGCCCTGAAGGAGCAGGACATGAACCCACCCACACACTATGCTCAACATCAAAGGCCCTCCTCCGGGTGCCTACTGCAAGGGAACCTGGGAGTCTGGCAACAAGGGAGAGGGCCTTCTCAGTGGTGTCCCCCAAATTATGAAATGATATCCCTGACGAGGTGCACCTGGTGCCAACACTTTCCTCATCTCCCAGGCATTTTAGCATGTGTTTTTAAATTGCTTTTTAAATTTTTTTTTAATTTGTATATTTGTTTTTAATGGTTTAATTGTTGTAAACCACCAAGAGAGCTTCGGCTATGGGGCGGTATATAAATGAAATAAATAAATAAGCTGTTTTGTAACTGTTTATACTTTTTATGGTTATTTGATTTTAAAGGGATTTATTTCTTGTTGTGAGCTGCCTTGGTTTCCAATCGGCAATCCTACCTCACAGGGTTGTTGGAAAGACTCCATATACGCACACACACTGGAGATGTAAAAATACATAGACCCATATAATAGGTTATTGTCCAAATGAGTTGGCCATTGCAGAACATTTTAAAAAAATCAGTATTAGTTTCCTACATAATAAAAGCAGTGATATCTATGTAAACCCTGCCTAATTGCTTTAAAAATAGGATTGGAGAGGGAAAGATTTACAACACAAACACAATTCTTTATTATGTTCACTCAAAAGTCTCATTAATTTACAGCACAATCCTAACCATGTCTACTCAAAAGTAAATCCTATTGAATTCAATGGGGTTTACCCCAGGTATGTGGGATTAGCATAGCATTTTTATTCCCAGAAAAGCAGCTATTGGATTAAAGCTTCAGATTGGGAAGGTTTTCAAAACACTGCCATCTTCAACAGCCCAGGAAATTTTAATTTGTTTAACTCGTGAACACAAGAGAAAAAAAGACTTTTGGTACTGCTGAAGCTGTATACCTACTCAGTTTATGAGATTTTCAGATAAACAGGAAAAAACAATCATTTTCTATCTTTGCAATGGAGTCTAAGGACTGCCTGGAGGCCCAGAAATCCCTTGTCAATCACAACCCTGATTTCACTTATTGGCTACAAACCTAAAAGGGTGGGGTTAAAGCAGCCAGCTAAGAGATCATTTCATGGAAGTTGTGGAGGGGGGCAGACATCTTGGTGTATATCTCGAGAGCCAGACGACCTGGCAACTTATTTTTTGTTTTTTAATGAAAGCAGAAAGTCCAGAGATTAAGCTGACTTACCCGCAGACCCAGAGAGTACCCCCAAAAGCTGAAATATCTGGCTGAAAACCAGATGTCTGTTAACCCTAATACTGAGGCACTGGGGTATCCTGAGGAGCTGCGGTCAATGAAACGGACTGGATGAGGGAGGGCTAGAGAATAAGTGGTGTAGATCTCGCTCCGGAGAAGACTAAGAACATGTTTGGGCTCAGTCAGGTTTACAACTTGGTGGTGGGGGCAGCAAAAAGATCCTACTTTGCTGCCTCTGTTGCGTCCTCAAGGAACCGCCTGGCTGAGTTGTTTCATGTGGTCTGGAGGTTGGTCACTCCTGACCAGACAGTATCCAGCTGTAACCAGCTGGCTAAACACTTCAAGGACAAAGTCACTTGGCTCTGCAGTGATTTAGATGCTACTATTGTAGCAGCACCAGTCGAGGTGTCCAATGCAACATCAAACCCAGTGTTGTGGGATCAATTCCAGTTAATGTAGCCTAATGATGTGGATAAGATGCTTGCAGTGATGCTCCCAACTGCCTGCTCATTAGATCGTTTTCCAGCTTGTTAAAGCTGGCCAGAGTGGGGTGATTGAATGGCTCACAGATGTAGTAGATGCATCTTTGCATGATGGTGTGATGCCCACTGCCCTTAAAGAGGCAGTGGTGCATCCACTTCTTATAAAGCCCACACTGGACGCAATAGAGTGTAACAAGTATAGACCAGTCGCTAACATCTTTCTTGGCAAAGGTGGTGGAGAAGGTGGTTGTAGAGCAATTGCAGGTATTCCTGGATGACATCCATTACAATCTGGATTCAGTCTGGTTTTAGAACAGAATCAGCCTTGGTCTCACTGAAGGATGACCTTTATCACAACAGAGACAGGAGGAATGTGACCCTGTTACTTCAGCTCAGTATCTCAGTGGCATTTGATACCATTGATCATGGTATCCTCCTGGACCGACTCAGGGGGATGGGTATTGCAGGCACTGTATTACAGTGGTTCTGCTCTTACCTTCAGGGTTACATCTAGACAGTAACACTGGGTGAGTGTTCCTCAGCTCTCTGGCACTTGTGCTACGGAGTTCTGCAAGGTACTATTGTCTCCCAGTGCTATTCAACATCGTTGGGAGCAGTCATTAGGAGTTTTGGAGCAAGGTGCCAGCAATATGCTGATAACACTCAGCTTTATTTCTCCATAACATCTGAATTAGGATAGGCTGTGAACAGTCCAGATCAGTGTCTGAATGCTGTAGGGCCAATAAACTGCTTGAATCTAGGGAAGATGGATGCTCTTTGAGTAGGTGGTTCACATGTCCAGGAGATAAGCAAGTTACCAGTTCTGAATGGGGTTGCACTCCCTCTGAAGGACCAGGGGGTACTCCTGGATTCATCTTTGCCACTAGAGGCCCAACTATCCTCTGTAGCTAGGAGTGCCTTTCACCAGCTTTGTCTGGTTCGTCAGCTATGGCCCTTGTTCGGAAGCTCCAGCTGGTGCAAAATGTGGTGGCCAGAATCTTTGCCACTAGAGGCCCAAGTATGGTTACGGCTGTTCCTGGACAGGGATAGTCTAACCTCTGTAGTCCATGTCCTTGGCCCTTGTTCGGAAGCTCCAGCTGGTGCAAAATGTGGTGGCCAGAATGTTGATGGGAGCACTTGGCCAACAACATGTGACCCCACTTTTAAAACATCTGCACTGGCTGCCCATCTGCTACCAAGCCAGGTTCAAGGTCTTTGTATTAATTTACAAAGCCCTGAATGACTTAGGTCTAGGGTATCTTAGGGACTGCCTGAACTCTTATATCCCAACTTGATCACTGAGATCATCTGCAGGAGCGGCTTTGGTTGTTTCCTCAGCTGGATCATTTAACATCGACACAAAATTGAGCCTTCAGTATCATCAGCCCAATTCTCTGGAATGCTCTGCCAACAGAGTTTCAGCAGGTGCCTTCTGTTTTAACTTTTAAACGCCTGCTGAAAACCTTTCTGTTCTGCCAAGCTTATGCAATAATGAAGAACATGTTTTTTCTCAACAATTGACCTTTGTTTTTATTGTATTTTTAATGTTTTTTATTCTATGGTGGTGGTGGTGGTTTTAAACATAGAACAGTAGAGTTGGAAGGGGCCTTATAAGACCATCAAGTCCAACCCCCTGCTCAGTGCAGGAATCCAACTTAAAGCATAAATGTCAGTGGTAAGGACAGTCCCTGCCCCCAGACTTACAATCTCAAAGTCACAACACAAAAGAAAAGGCGATTGGGAGAGGGAGGGGAGCAGACTCATGCACCATTTCTTAGTTACAGAATTTGTGTAATGACCAGCTGGAATGGAAAAATTTCAAGGAGGAAGAGGAGCCAAAGGTTGCTGGTCTTTCAGGAGAACAGATGGTAAGGTCCTACAGATCCATATTTCTTCTTTTTTAAAGGCAGGAGGACTAGAATGGAAGACAGTACCATTGTACCTTTTGCCTTTTCATTAGTTGGAAGTTACCTTGAGTCTGGTAGAACAATTGGAATAAGTATTTTAAATAAAGGAAATAACTGCCCTGGGGAAAACGTTGGGCTCTTGACACGGTTGCCCCCAAGCACCCTCTCCAGCATTGTGGAGCCCGGTCTGCACCTTGGTACACCAGTGAGCTAAGGGCAATGAAATAGGCTAAACAACTGCTAGAGCGCAAGTGGCGAAAGACGTGCTGTGAGGCTGATCGGGTACAAGTAAAACACCATATATTGACCTGTGGAGCTATAGGGCAATGTCTTTGTGTTTTTCTGGGGGGATAAGAGAGTTTTATGTTTAAGCTGCATTGTAATGGCTATTATAAGATTCTGTTCAATTTGAGCCATACAGTATGGTGTTATAAAATGCAGAGCTTGGAAAAGTTACTTTTTTGAACTACAACGCCCATCAGCCCAATCCAGTGGCCATGCTGGCTGGGGCTGATGGGAGTTGTAGTTCAAAAAAGTAACTTTTCCAAGCTCTGAAAGATGCCAGTCTGATGTTAATGATCAGGGATATATTAAACGGAAAAAATTTTAAATGTTTTTTAAGTGATTTGTACAGAATGTGGTCTCTAAAAGTACTCTGCCATGTTTAAGACCGTGGTGTTGTCTCCACAACATTAATTTGAGTTTGAATGTTTTTAGCTCCTGAGGAAGGAAAGTATTTCTGAAATGTGTAGAGCACTACAATAAATTTTACTCAGCACCAGAGCTTGCCTCTCTTTTTTGTCTCCAGTTTGGTGCCTGTTCCCTTTTGTTCCTGCCTCTGTTCCGTTGTTACCATCAGTCTAACCCCAGAAGGCTAAAGTACTCAGAGCAGGGAATAATCTTTGTGTACAGAAAATGTTGATACGTAGGGGAACAAAAATTTGTTTACATATGCAGGACCCTTCATTAATGCTTTAAAGTTCAGCACTGCTGCTTTGAATTTTATGGAAGCCAATATCGTTCTCCTAGAATACATGCAATGTGTTCTATGATGCTCATACCAATTAACAGCCTGTTGCTGCATTCTGAATCAGCAGAAGTTTCTGAATAGTTTTCAAAGGCACCCCATGTAAATCATATTACAGTAATCGAATTGAGAGGTATGATAGTGTAAAGACAGTTATGGTTGTGAATCCCATGCATTTTTCTATCCATTAACATTGACTTGAGCCTTAAATCACTATGTCCTTGATATAAAATCTCCAATTCAGAGATAAGAATAGACAAATTAAACTAAATTAAATCAAAGTTACTAAATTTGCATGATTTATTCTGGGATATAATTATTTTATATAAGGACACTCTCTTTTGTTTTCTGTTTCTTAAACAAGGTCGAAACCCCAAAAGAGGCGGACTCCTCCACAGAATCATTGTGGGTGGTGATACCATGCCCCAGGAGGGACTTAATACTGGGAACGATCTATCGTCCCCCTGATTAAAATGCTCAGGGAGACCTTGAGATGAGATATGAAACTGAGGAAGCATCCAAACTAGGAAATGTGGTAGTAATGGGTGACTTCAACTACCCAGACATAGACTGGCCGCATATGTGTTCCAGTCATGACAAAGAAGCAAAGTTTCTAGATATTCTAAATGACTATTCCCTAGACCAGTTGGTCATGGAACCGACCAGAGGGACGGCAACCCTGGACTTAATCCTCAGTGGGGACTGGGACCTGGTGCGAGATGTAAGTGTTGTTGAACCGATTGGGAGCAGTGACCACAGTGCCATTAAATTAAACATACATGTAACTGCCCAATTGCCAAGAAAATCCAACATGGTCACATTTGACTTCAAAAGAGGAAACTTCACAAAAATGAGGGGATTGGTAAAAAGTAAGCTGAAAAACAAAGTCCAGAGGGTCACATCACTCGAAAATGCTTGGAAGTTGTTTAAAGACACTATATTAGAAGCTCAACTGGAGTGCATACCGCAGATCAGAAAAAGTACCGCCAGGGCCAAGAAGATGTCAGCATGGTTAACGAGCAAAGTCAAGGAATCTCTTAGAGGCAAAAAGTCTTCCTTCAGAAAATGGAAGTCTTGTCCGAATGAAGAAAATAAAAAAAAACACAACCTCTGGCAAAAGAAATGCAAGAAGACAATAAGGGATGCTAAAGAAGAATTTGAGGAGCACATTACTAAGAACATAAAAACCAACAACAAAAAATTCTATAAATACATTCAAAGCAGGAGACCATCTAGGGAGGCGATTGGACCCTTGGATGATAAGGGAGTCAAAGGAGTACTAAAGAACGATAAGGAGATTGCAGAGAAGCTAAATGAATTCTTTGCATCTGTCTTCACAGTGGAAGATATAGGGCAGATCCCTGAACCTGAACTAACATTTGCAGGAAGGGATTCTGAGGAACTGAGACAAATAGTGGTAACGAGAGAGGAAGTTCTAGGCTTAATGGACAATATAAAAACTGACAAATCACCGGGCCCGGATGGCATCCACCTGAGAGTTCTCAAAGAACTCAAATGTGAAATTGCTGATCTGCTAACTAAATTATGTAACTTGTCCCTTGGGTCCTCCTCCGTGCCTGAGGACTGGAAAGTGGCAAATGTAACGCCAATCTTCAAAAAGGGATCCAGAGGGGATCCCGGAAATTACAGGCCAGTTAGCTTAACTTCTGTCCCTGGAAAACTGGTAGAAAGTATGATTAAAGCTAGATTAACTAAGCACATAGAAGAACAAGCTTTGCTGAAGCAGAGCCAGCATGGCGTCTGCAAGGGAAAGTCCTGTCTCAGTAACCTATTAGAATTCTTTGAGAGTGTCAACAAGCATATAGATAGAGGTGCTCCAGTGGACATAGTGTACTTAGACTTTCAAAAAGCGTTTGACAAGGTACCTCACCAAAGGCTTCTGAGGAAGCTTAGCAGTCATGGAATAAGAGGAGAGGTCCTTTTGTGGATAAGGAATTGGATAAGAAGCAGAAAGCAGAGAGTAGGAATAAACGGACAGTTCTCCCAATGGAGGGCTGTAGAAAGTGGAGTCCCTCAAGGATCGGTATTGGGACCTGTACTTTTCAACTTGTTCATCAATGACCTAGAATTAGGAGTGAGCAGTGAAGTGGCCAAGTTTGCTGACGACACTAAATTGTTCAGGGTTGTTAAAACAAAGAAGGATTGCAAAGAGCTCCAAAAAGACCTCTCCAAACTGAGTGAATGGGCGGGAATATGGCAAATGCAATTCAATATAAATAAGTGTAAAATTATGCATATTGGAGCAAAAAATCTGAATTTCACATATACGCTCATGGGGTCTGAACTGGCGGTGACCGACCAGGAGAGAGACCTTGGGGTTGTAGTGGACAGCACGATGAAAATGTCGACCCAGTGTGCGGCAGCTGTGAAAAAGGCAAATTCCATGCTAGCGATAATTAGGAAAGGTATTGAAAATAAAACAGCCGATATCATAATGCCGTTGTATAAATCTATGGTGCGGCCGCATTTGGAATACTGTGTACAGTTCTGGTCGCCTCATCTCCAAAAGGATATTATAGAGTTGGAAAAGGTTCAGAAGAGGGCAACCAGAATGATCAAGGGGATGGAGCGACTCCCTTACGAGGAAAGGTTGCAGCATTTGGGGCTTTTTAGTTTAGAGAAAAGACGGGCCAGAGGAGACATGATAGAAGTGTATAAAATTATGCATGGCATTGAGAAAGTGGATAGAGAAAAGTTCTTCTCCCTCTCTCATAATACTAGAACTCGTGGACATTCAAAGAAGCTGAATGTTGGAAGATTCAGGACAGACAAAAGGAAGTACTTCTTTACTCAGCGCATAGTTAAACTATGGAATTTGCTCCCACAAGATGCAGTAATGGCCACCAGCTTGGATGGCTTTAAAAGAAGATTAGACAAATTCATGGAGGACAGTGCTATGAATGGCTACTAGCCATGATGGCTGTGCTGTGCCACCCTAGTCAGAGGCAGCATGCTTCTGAAAACCAGTTGCTGGAAGCCTCAGGAGGGGAGAGTGTTCTTGCACTCAGGTCCTGCTTGCAGGCTTCCCCCAGGCACCTGGTTGGCCACTGTGAGAACAGGATGCTGGACTAGATGGGCCACTGGCCTGATCCAGCAGGCTCTTCTTATGTTCTTATGTTCTTAAGGTGATTCTCAATTTACTCATATCTTAAAACATGTATTCAACATGTAAATAAATATTCCTTTCAAAAATGAATGCTTTTACATTCTTGTAGCACTTAATTCAACAATAGTATATATGAGAGAGATCTTTAAACATGGAATACTTCAAAATCATGAATCCCTCTTCATACTCACTTAGTAATACTTTAGTCAGAGCATGACAGAAAAAAGTACAAAGCAGGACTTCTTTATGTCTCACATTGTTTATTGTCTATTGACACTGCTGGAACATGCAAATCAATTTCTCTTCCTCCTAAAGTTAAATGAGATGCATTTTTAAACTAAAGCAAACAGCATCAGTAAGAACATTTTAAAGTTATTTGTCAATTTGTGGATAATATACCAGCTTTTCATGCTGATAACTGTAAGAACTAAATCTATGTAAACAAAGTGCCCTCTGAAATTCAAATGCACTTTACATGTGCAATGTTTGTGTTCCTAGTTTCTCTAAGTATTTTATTCAGATTTCTCTGCTTGTGGCTCTACTTCAGAGGTGGATTACTGCTTTTCGTTTCAGTTAGTTTTGCATGAAGATATTGGGTTTCTTTTTCTCTAGATTTATTCCTTTGTACTGTAAGAATCAATATAAAAAGATAAACTGCTTAAGGGATCCATATTCCTTGTGTTAGTCAATGTGTTCTTTATTCCTTTTTGCATTAGTTTATGAAGAAGATTAAGCATTTTAACATATCTAATGACATTTCTCAGGTTTTTTTAAGTGTCTGCTGCACATCCTAACAATGCAGAATTATTACACTTTTATGAGATTGGAAACAGCCTTATACTACATGATTACAAGTGATATGCTTTGGTTAGTATGACATAAATGTTTTCTTTTCATATAATTATTCTTAGTTATCAAAATTGTAGCAATTTGGATATACCAGCCTGACCAAATTCCATCATGGGTTATATTTATCAGTTTCTATCTATTGTTACAGATGAAAAAAGTGGACTGCCTTCAAGTCAATTCCGACTTATGGTGACCCTATGAATAGGGTTTTCATTAATATCTGTTACAGATAGTTAGTATAGAATTAATACTATAGGTGGAACACACACTAGTGATAATAAAATCATATAGTATAGTAATTATTTAAGAATTTTTTGTTTTAGATGTTTTCTCCCACATTAATAGGTGTTTATGGCCCAATCCTTTCTGTGTGTTTGAGAGTAAGGTGCTAAATGACAGCAGTAATGGGCCAACAAAATAGCGCAATCTGTATCATTGTTTCAGTATGTAAAATGCCAACACACGAAGTTGCGCAAACATAATAGGCTGGTGCTATCATGTCACTATCACCTGATGGAATGAAATCATGCCAAAATGTTATGTAGCATAGATGTGGTCAGAGATGGGCTTTGACCAGAACAGGGAATAACTCACATGTTCATTGTTTTTCTATTAGAGTAATTATGGCATAATATTATTCTGCTATCAGTTCATTGCAACCTGCAGCATATATCTGTTATCAACTGAGCCGACTGATAGCTGCTATCAGTATATAGTTGCAACCTGCAGCACAACATGACAAACTTATATCACTGCAATGGCACAAGCCACTCTATGCAATATAAGTGGATTGCTTTATTGGTACCACTAATATTAAAGTACCACTTATATTAAAGTTCTTTTTTGATCAAGTTTATCCCCAGTACATTTGAGAACTGCACACACTATGATAGTACCTATGTAGTCCATCTGCCCATGTGGTGGTTCTTTTCAAATATTACCAGAGCAGTAGAACTAGACTACAGCAGAGCAGATCCCACTTTTGAAATAGGCAGTGATGTACCTAGCATATTTGACACCCGGAACGGATCATTTTTTTAACACACCCCTCCTCTTAATAGTCCCCTCCCACCAAGACCCTCTGCAATTTTGAAGTGGTCCTTGGGGGGAAAGGTTTGGGAACCCCTGTGCTAGATTTCCCCCCCCCCATGAACTACAAACAGACATGTTTAAAAGTGGAAACATTTGACTCCTCTCTACTGGCATTCCCACAGTAACAACCTCAATGTGATTCCTGCTGCCGACCCCATAACTGTCTTGGAATTGATTTAACAAGCTCCCATCCCGCTTAAACCATTCGTGCGGGGGGTATTTTATTTGCTTATATGATGGCATCACTGTGCCTAGTGCTTTACAGGGTACAAGAAGAGAGGTCCCTGCCCCCAGGAGCTTCCAATCTAAAACTTCCACGGGGGTGGGGGAAGCAGAAGGCGGCCCATGGAGGGTTACTTACAGCAGGGCACGGGAACTTGCGAGGGGGGGGAGATTGGCAAATCGTGAAGAGCAAAAGCACTCTGCACTTGCTCAGCCTCAGAAGTGCCTCTTTCAAAGGGGAGGGCACTCACCAGCGTTATTGATGAGAAGAAGCTGCTGGACCCAGCCAGCCCCGCCGCAGAGCGCCTGTTCTGCCTGGAACATGCACTGCAGCCCCTCGTCCGAGGCCAGGTTGGTAGGCAGGCCCTGCTCACACAGAGCTGGGCAGGCGGCATGCAGCTTGCCCTCTAGCTCACCTAGGGCACCTGCTGAGCACGCCACCAGCAGCAGGGCCGAGCCGGGCGCCAGCCGCAGGGCCAGCAGGCACGCCAGGCTCCGGCCCAAGCCCCATGAGGCGCCTGTCACGATGCACACGGCTTGGCCCAGGCCACCGCCACCCGGCTCGGCCTCCATAGCTGCACGTCCAGCTTCATAATGAACACTATGAACATAATGAAGTAGAGCCTGGTCTACTTCTCGGGCATCCCTGCCTCAAGTTCAGTTTCTCTCCGATTGATAATATAGCTAAATCTGTGCCAACTTTGTCAAAAGTGTAGATATCTATAAGCACATTATCCGAGGCATGAAGAAAAATGTTTTGCTCTCTGTGACTCATGTCTTGACTCTCCACAATGTTTTCACAGTAGACATTATCATTTGGAGCTTCAGCCTTTGGGAAATTGACATTCCTTTCTTTGAACTGTGCAAACTTCTTTGCTAGATCATCCCCCATTGCCATCCAGGGGAAGAACACTAAAAGCAGCAACAGTTAACAGCCCCTTTTGTAGTCATGCTTTGCTGGTCTCTTGGGGTTTATCTCTGAGAAACTGATGTAATAGAAATTGGTCACCCAAATAATGGATACAAATATCTTCTTGACAAATCTGTGTTGGTTTCTAGTAATCATTGCATTGTTTCCAAGGTGCTTACAGATTTACCACTTAATAATCTGCTCCAGAATTGTCCCAGGGATTGATGTCCCAGGGATTGATGTCAGGGATTGATGTCAGTCTGACTGGTCTGTAGTTCCCAGGTTTCACCTTTTTGAAGATAGGAACAATATTAGCTCTCCTCCAGCCATCCAGCCCTTCACCCATCTTGCATGATTTTGCAAAGATAATAGACAGTGGTTCAGAGAGTTCTTCAACCAGTTCCTTCATTATTCTAGGATGCAGTTCTTCGGGCCCTAGAGATATGAACTTGTTCAAAGTAATTAGGTGTTCCTTGACCATTTGTATATCAATCTCAAGTTGAAGCCCTGCCCCTTCAACTTATACTTCACATTTGCCAGGTAGGTCATAGACCCTCTTTTGGGAGAAGACTGACCTAAAGTAGGAATTGAGCACTTCTGCCTTTTTTTTGTCATCTGTTATCATTTTGCTATCCTCACTGATTAGCTGAACCACCATTTCTTTTCTCTGTCTTTTATTATGGATGTACCTGAAGAAATCTTCTTTTGTTGCTTTTAGTATCCCTTGCCAACTTCAGCTCATTCTCAGCTTTAGCCTTGCTGACACCATTCCTGCAATTCTATGCTCCCTGTCTCTACTCTTCCTTTGTAGCCTGACCTTCCTATAAGTGTCCTTTTTTTGTTCTCAGGTCATGTCTAAGGTTTTTGTGAAGCCCCTTTAGCTTCTTCTGCTTTCTTTCACCTTCTTTTTCTTTGTTGGAATTATTTGAAATTGTGCCTTTAGGATTTCCTTTTTTAGAAACTCCCACCCATCTTGGGCTCCTTTTCTTGTTAGGGTTGCTTGCCATGGGAGCTTACTTACCATTGTTCTGAATTTAATAAAATCTTAGTAGGACTTAGTTGGATACAACCCAATGTTTTAAAATGATATTTATTGTACTTTGATGCATTATGTAAACTGGCTTAGGAAAGTTCTTTTTCTTGAAAGGCAGTATAGACATTAAATAAATAAAGATTAATATAGTTTCTAATCTAGATTTCCACACTTTTTAGTGTGCTAGAAGCGAGTTCATTGGCATTGTTTATGAACCTATCATTGACTGTCAAACTCACCTTTCAGTGAATTAAGCAACTATAGAACATTCAAGGCTTCCAGTGAAATTGTCTTTTTCTCTGCTTTATATTCATCATGTGCCTGGTTACTTCTCAAGTAAATGCACTGATGTTTAGAAGTAAATAAAATGATGGATGAAAGTTTTTGTAAATAGAGGGCTTATTCTTGGAACACATCACAGTTTTGCTGCACATTGATTCAGAATAAGATTATCTTAAAATGACAGAGGGAATATTCTTCCAAGTTTTTTCTCAAGTGTCCTTGAGTAATACAGCTGAAAACTTTTTAATTCAACAAAAATATGTTTCAATAGAGCCCTCCCTGTCAGTAGAAAGATGATGAAGCTATTAGCAAGAACATGGAGCTATCAGTGGTGCTTCTGATAGGTTTGCTAACCCCAGACACTGCGCAAAACAAGGGGAATATTTTCTTTAATGTAATACCAGAGCTAATGGGATCAGGAATCAGATACATGCATTTGTCATCAGATCAAACAAATCACCATGCATCCTCCTTCAAAGTGTCATTGACAATCCTGTTCTTCTGGGAAGCAGGACAACAAAATTTGTTTTCCAATACATCATATACTTGTTCTTTAGCACACTAAAGGCATATGCAAGCCCCAGTGACTTTGATAAGGTCTCCAGCCATCCCACTTAAGCTATTCCTTTGTGATACTGTGATATTAAGGGAAGTAGTTTTTAATGTATTGTAAAAACAGAGTTTCTGGGAGTTGTCTCAGATGCTGCAAGTACTATTCCTGCACTGTTTATTGCATATTCCAGGGGTGCCCAGTCATTACCTTTTATGTACTATATGCAGGGCTTTTTTGGGACAGTACTCACCAGTATGGAGTATCAGTGTAATCCCTTGGAGGTTCTTATGGGCCAAAAATGAAATGAATTTGCAAAGAATCCATGAATAACTTGTGAGCTTTTTTTTTTCATAAAGACCATAACATTAAATATAACACAGTTTTATATGGTTCTCAGCTTCCAAATACTTAAAAGATCCTTGTCCATGTGTCCTTTCTTTTTTTTGGCAAAATATTTTTGCAATCAACTGAAAAGTACTTTTTCTTAATCTTCAGGAGATGAATCATAGAATAGTAGAGTTGGAAGGGGCCTATAAGGCCATCAAGTCCAACCCCCTGCGCAATGCAGGAATCCAGATCAAAGCATTCCTGACAGATGGCTGTCCAGCTACCTCTTGAATGCCTCCAGTGTCGGAGAGCCCACTACCTCTCTAGGTAATTGATTCCATTGTCGAATGGCTCTAACAGTTACAAAATTTTTCCTGATGTCCAGTTGAAATCTGGCTTCCTGCAACATGAGCCCATTATTCCGTGTCCTGCACTCTGGAATGATTGAGAAGAGATCCTGGCCCTCCTCTATGTGACAACCTTTCATGTACTTGAAGAGTGCTATCATATCTCCCCTCAGTCTTCTCTTCTCCAGGCTAAACATGCTCAGTTCTTTCAGTCTCTCCTCATAGGGCTTTGTTTCCAGTCCCCTGATCATCCTTGTTGCCCTCCTCTGAACCTGTTCCAGTTTGTTGGCATCCTTCTTGAAGTGTGGAGACCAGAACTAGACACAGTACTCAAGATGAGGCCTAACCAGTGCTGAATAGAGGGGAACTAATACTTCACGTGATTTGGAAACTATACTTCTGTTAATGCAGCCTAATATAGCATTTGACTTTTTTGCAGATACATCACACTGTTGGCTCATATTCAGATTGTGATCAATGACAATTCCAAGATCCTTCTCACATGTCGTATTGCTGAGCCAAGTATTCCCCATCTTATAACTGTGCATTTGGTTTCTTTTTCCTAAGTGTAGAACTTTGCATTTATCCCTGTTGAATTTCATTCTGTTGTTTTCAGCCCTATGCTCCAGGCTATCAAGGCCCCTTTGAATTTTGTTTCTGTCTTCCATGGTATTAGCTATGTCCCCCAATTTTGTATCATTTGCAAATTTGATAAGCATGATCTGTACCTCCTCATCCAAGTAGTTAATAAAAATGTTGAAGAGCACTAGGTCCAGGACCGAGCCCTATGGTACCCTGCTTGTTACTTCTGCCCAGTTTGAGAAGGAACCATTGATAAGCACTCTTTGAGTACAATTCTGGAGCCAACTGTGGATCCACCTGATAGTTGTTTCATCCAGCCCACATTTAGCTAGCTTGCTAATCAGAATATCATGGGGCACTTTGTCAAAAGCTTTGCTGAAGTTGAGGTATATTATGTCCACAGCATTCCCACAGTCTACAAGGGAGGTTACCCAGTCAAAAAATGAGATAAGATTAGTTTGGCAGGATTTGTTCTTCATAAATCTATGTTGGCTCCTAGTAATCACTGCATTGTTTTCAAGGTGCTTACAGATTGACTGCTTTATAATCTGCTCCAGAGTTTTTCCAGGGATTGATGCTGACTGGTCTGTAGTTCCCCGGTTCCTCCTTTTTGCCTTTTTTGAAAATAGGGACAACATAGCTCTCCTTCAGTCATCCGGCACTTCACCAGTCCTCCATGATTTCTCAAAGATAATAGACAGTGGTTCTGAGAGTTCTTCAACCAGTTCCTTCAATACTCTAAGATGCAGTTTATTGGGCCCTGGAGATTTGAACTCGTTCAAAGTGATTAGGTGTTCCTTGACCATTTGTCTATCAGTCTCAAGCTCCAATCCTGCCCCTTCTACTTCATGTTTCCCGGGAGGGTCACAAATCCTTTTTTTGGGAGAAGACTGAGCCAAAGTAGGAATTGAGGATTTCTGCCTTTTCTTTGTCATCTGTTATCATTTTGCCATCCTCATTAAGTAGCTGTGCCACCATTTCCTTTCTCTGTCTTTTACTATGGATGTACCTGAAGAAAGCTTTTTTGTTGCTTTTAGCATCCCTCACTAACCTCAGCTCATTCTCAGCTTTAGCCTTCCTGACACCATCCCGGCAATTCCGTGATACCTGCCTGTACTCTTCCTTTGTGGCCTAAACTTCTTTCCACTTCCTGTATGCGACCTTTTTTGTTTTCAGGTTCTCTCTAATTTTTTTGTGAAGCCACATTGGCTTCTTCTGTTATTTCCCCCCTTTTTTCCTTGTTGGAATTGCTTGCCATTGCACTTTTAGAATTTCCTTTTTTAGAAACTCCCACTCATCTTGGACTCCTTTTCTCATTAGGGTGGCTTGCCATGGAACCGTACTTACAATTGTTCTGAATTTATTAAAATCAGCTTTCCTGAAGTCCAAGGTGTGCGTATGGCTACTCTCAGCTTTTGCTTCTGTTAAAATCAAGAATTCAGGTATGGTGTGGTCACTTTCCCCCAGAGTTCCCGTAACTGCCACTTCATCCACCAAATCATCTCTATTGGTTAGAATCAAGTCCAGGATAGCTGATCCTCTGGTTGCTTCCTCCACTTTCTGTAGGAGAAAGTTATCTCCAACAAAAGTCAGAAATTTGTTGGAGGGGCTGTGTTTGGCAGAATTTGTCTCCCAACAGATATCGGGATAATTGAAGTCCACCATTACTACTATATCACTCTATCCTGCTGCTCCGAACCACTGCAGCTTCAGCTAGGCCCAGAAAGTCCAAAGATTCAGCAAGGCCCTTAAGGAGTTAAAGACCAACTAAATAATAGCTTCCCTAGCAGCCACACCCAGGACCAGCTTTTCTGCTCCACACTTCTTTGCTTCTTCAAACAGGGTTTTTCTGCTATGAAACCCCACCCACCTGACTAAACCAACTAAAACAAGATTGTGGGGTTTACACTAGCACCTCTTTTTTTGCTGCCCATGCAATTGTGCTAGCACCCACAGTACTTTTATCAAAATATGAGTACCAGCACCTCATCTGTTGCACTCATGTCCTACTTGGTGGCTTCCCAGAGACACTGTGGGAATAGGATCCTGGACTTGATGAGCCTTCTGTCTAGTCCAATGGGGTTCTTCTTATGTACCACCAGTTTATAATAACTGTTGTCTACATCTATTGCAGTATTTGTCATAGTATACTATAGGCATTGTAACAGGTACAAAAATGGCTGCATATATGCATCACTGTTTTATTAGCTTTTTTCATTGAATATACTGCTTAACACATTCTCTCTCTCTCTCTCTCTCTCTCTCTCTCTCTCTCTCTCTCTCTATGTATGTATGTATGTATGTATGTATGTCCACACACACACATATTCTACCAAGTTGTTATTTTAGCTTTTCTGGTTGTTAAGAATGATGTGATATATTTAGTCCTGCTGTTTTATTAGATTTTTTTATTTTAATTTTTGATATAGCCAAGTGTAGGAATGCTATCAGAATGAAGACAAGTGCTAAATATTTCAAACAAGTAAGTAAAAGGAGCCCTGACATGCACATGGAGCACTCAGATGCTAATTGACTTCAGTGAACTTCTAGATGTGCTTTATTTTGCATAAGCAAAACTTGCCTTCTTCATAGAGAAGTAAATGGGAAAGCTCTTCTGTAGATATTGTGTGCACACACATTAGAATGACAATACTTGGGATTCAGGGAGTTGTATAATAATAAAACTGTCCATTGCTAATTAAGGAGAAAATGTGACAAAGATTAGGATACACTGTATTACAATAGCAAATAGTCCTGGGGCACCTTTAAGACTAACATATTTATTATGTCAAAAGCTTTTGTAGACTAGAGTCAACTTCATCAGATAGATGAAGTGTTATCCTGAGTTGCAGGCATCTGATGAAGTGGACTATAGTCCACAAAAGCTTATGCCATAATAAATTTGTTACCCTTTAAGCAGCCCAAAGACTCTGAAGTTTTTGCTGCAACAGACCAATACAGCTA
Source organism: Rhineura floridana (assembly GCF_030035675.1). Taxonomy (NCBI): domain Eukaryota; kingdom Metazoa; phylum Chordata; class Lepidosauria; order Squamata; family Rhineuridae; genus Rhineura; species Rhineura floridana. The sequence continues at coordinate 86,442,774 of NC_084482.1, read as the reverse complement.
CTTCTCTGAAAATGCATTAAAATAATATGCCAAAAGCAATGATAGTTTCACCTTTGTATCTCATAATGAGTCACCTGTTATTTCTTTTTGGTTGGCATGTAAAATTAAAATAATCAGATCCAAAACCAGAAGCTGCTCTTCTAGTTAATGACCTTTCTCTTCTCTGTGCAAACTTGTTTGCAAGAGTACACAGAGACAAGTGGGCACAAACTCATTGAGCTTCAGCACCCAGCAAAGGCTTATTTTGCAAAGAAACATCAAGTGTTAGTTGTTGAAACTATTTTGTGCATTCCCACAAACAAATGACACTATTTAGAATATTTCCTTTCTGACCAGTAGGTAAAGTCTTTCATGTTGACAATGCTAATATTATATGCAAAAATATATTTTGTCTTTGTATTTTGCAGATTTTATTGCTTTATATAAATTGCCCAGTAGGGACTCATTTTGAGAAAGAAGCTAATTTCTCAGGACTGCACTGCACAGGATCAGGATATTAGTTTTGCACTATGCTTATGGATTGCTTAAGGAAGGAATATGAAAAGAAAACGATTTTCTGCGAGCCTCGTGCATACTTGAGTGAAGTAGGTCCAGAAGATTTTAAAAGTTATTTCTTGCATTGCTTCATAGAAGGTGTCATCCTGAATGAATATTGTACAATGATTTTAGTGTTAGTTGTACTTTTTAAAAATCTGTTTTACTTTTCACAAATTATTGTGGCAACATGACAATTAAGCATCTGTCAAGAAAATAAACAGCTTTTTATGGCTAAAAACTATACTCCTGTGACCACTTTTCTTTACCACAATACTAGATAAAATAAGGAGCAAATAATATGTGAGAAAAGTAATGTTTTCAAGAAAAATTACAGAGCAGATTGCAAGGAATTATTTCTTCTTAAGTGTTACTGAGACTACATATTTACACGATTAGTCTCTGGAGAATGGGTGCCTAAGGTTAGTTTGTTGAATGTGAATGAAAATTATTAGTTATTACATTTAAAAATGCAAAAAACTAAAGGCTTTCTGGTAAAAGTTTCATGAGATTGATATTATTTTTATACATGTATCTTTCCACTTAATGGTTTAAACAACAGTGTTAATTTTATTTCTTTCAGTTCATATAGCTATGCTGCCTTGCTTGAAAGGAATTTTCTCCAGAATGTATCCTTTTAAAAAATCAACTACAAATAAAAATATTCCATTTAAGATTATGATAAAATGAATATATACAAAACCTTCACTATGAGAAAGTATTGTAAGTCCTAAATTTGGATTCTTATTTATTTATTTATTAATTATTTGATTTAGATCCCGCCCTTCCTCCCAGCAGGAGCCCAGGGCGGCAAACAAAAGCACTAAAAACACTTTAAAACAACATAAAACACTTTAAAATATATTAAAACAAAACAACTTTAGAAACATTTTTTAAAAAAGCTTTGAAGACATCTTTTTTTAAAAAGGTTAAAAAACATGGTTGGTGTTTTTTTAAGGTTTAAAAACATATTAAAAAGCAATTCCAACACAGAAGCAGACTGGAATTCTTATTTTACTATCATATTTTTATTTTTATTGTTTTGGTCAGGAAAGGAAATTTCTTCATAGTTTGCATTGGCCAGCCTAGCAATCAGATAATAGCTGACGCCCAAAAATTTGCTCTTTGCTTTAGGAACCAATAATTTCAGATCCAGATTCTGATGTCTATCCAAGCCCTTTCAAACCGGTTAAATGCACCTTTTGATGCAAATGAGAATGCCTATCCAAAGCCAGCTCTCCTTATGTGTGACTTAGCTGCCTGCAGTTACAGCTGGATCTATTACAGCAAAATGATAGCAGGATTTTTGTGTGGACGTAATTTATAAGTAAGCCTAGGTTTCATATGGCAGCAGTCCAACACTTTTTTTGCGGGGGAGAGGATCATAGTTTCTTATATGTGTTTTTTAAAATAATATGACAACTACTAGTTACTTCATCTTCCTTTGCGTTAAAAAGAGTCTTATACATAATTATTAACGCATAGGACTTAAGTTGCCACACCCAGTGTTTCTTCTATTAAAATAGATTAATATGTGTTCCTAAGTCTTGCTTTTAAAAGGAAGAACATACTTCCAATCTATTACATCCGTTTTAGATATTAGCTACATCAGGTTTCAGAGCTTCATGTGCTGGAAAGGCTGGTTGGGAGTCTCTTGGAATACGCACAAGCTTTTGTAGAAAGTGATCTTGCCTGCTACAGCACACTCACATTATTCCTATTAATATTTGTATGAGGTGCAGCTGCTAGTAGTAGAATTCTGTCTGATATTCAACCCATGACCACTTCTTTCCTCAGCACCTCTTATTCCCTTATACTCGACACTGTATAAAAATAATTTGCTGTCAGCCTTCTGTGTTCCCTTCTCTCACACCTATTTTTATGCCTACCACCATGTTCAGAGGAGGGCAATGAGGATGATCAGAGGACTGGAAACAAAGCCCTATGAGGAGAGACTGAAAAAACTGGGCATGTTTAGCCTGGAGAAGAGAAGACTGAGGGGAGATATGATAGCACTCTTCCAGTACATGAAAGGTTGTCACACAGAGGAGGGCTGGGATGTCTTATCAATCATCCCAGGGTGTAGGACCCCAAATAATGGGCTCAAATTACAGGAAGCCAGATGTCAAGTGAACATAAGGGAAAAAGTCTTAACTGTTAGAGTGGTACGACAATGGAACCAATTACCTAGGGAGGTGGTGGGCTCTCCAACACTGGAGGCATTCAAGAGGCAGCCGGACAGCCACCTGTCAGGTATGCTTTAATTTGGATTCCTACACTGCGCAGGGGGTTGGACTCAATGGCCTTACAGGCCCCTTCCAACTCTATGATTCTATTATTCCTTCCATGATTTGAGCACTGTCACCATCTCTATCTATCAATAAAGCTCCATTGTCTCCTTTAAAACCCCTTTCAAGGGTAATTTGTTCACCATGATTCTCAAAATCACTGTAGTTTTTTCTATTATGTGCTCTCTGTTTCCAGTTAGTCTTCTGCTCCTAGTTCCCTTTGCCAAATCCTGTTCTTCTCCTTCACCATTGTTTTGTCCATATTGACTTGATGAAGTTGTATCATTTACTGTTGATATTTGTAAGCAGCTTTGGTGTAGATGGAAGAAACTGTTGAAATGTTGTCAAAGAGCAGGAAGATAAATTTGCTTCAGTTAATCCACCTATATATTTTGGGATGAGTGTTTCTCAGATGATTTGTGGCCTTCTGCTCTTTTGATTTTCAGTCTTTTGAGAGGAAGTTCTTACATAAATCTAGAGCACTACATAACTCTTAGATTTTTTTGCCTTACTATTAACTTGATTTTTTAAAAAGAAAAACATCACAAAGGAAACTTTTATTTCAATGGACTAGGGTAACCCATGCATTGTGGCTTCAAAGAAAAATATGTGGAGACATTATAGAGAAAATGTAGTCTTCTCAGGGGGAAAAAAGTTGTAGTCAACAAGGCAGCTCTTTCATCTCCATAGGTGCTCCATTGCTTACAATCACATCTTTACAATCACTATTTTTAAATAGTCATGCATTCAAAACCATCTAGAACAGACAGAAAAATAAATTAAAACATGAAGGCAATTTTTTAAAACAAGGGAGACAATAAATGCTTGAATTGTTTAAACGGTACAGAACTATGTTTGGTAAAGAAAGTGGCACTGGATAACCAAATCAAAAGAAAGCAGCGTTGGGTAATATTGTCATTGATTCTGCATATATTTGTTTGCGGACGGGATTGTTTTCAATTGAGGTATGGCTTTGGGTTATAGCTGCTCTACACTTTACAATTAAAAATTTTAAGATCCGTGGGCACAGGTTTCTGTCTATTTTTATTTATTTATTTCCTTGCTTTATTTAATTATTTTTTGAAAAAAATCTGAGCTGACTTATGCAACTCTTGCAAAGTGCTGTATGATAATGCAATTAATAAAAGTGTGAAAGCAATCAGCTCTAGAAACCAAATGTTCCTTCTAGGCCCCATCTAATTCAAGCATTGGCTGGGCCTACACCTAATCTTGTTTTTATTTGTCATGATCAGCAAAAGCTCAGCTGTTCATGAGAATATCTTCATACAGGTGACTCTTCCTTTTCCATGTCCTACATTTAGAAGCCCATTTATTTTCTCTTTAAAACAATCTTCAGGACTCAGTGATGTGATGTGAATGACTATTAACTATCAGTACGAATAAAGGTATAGCACAGTGGGGAGGAGAGCCTGGCTGGGAGTCCAGAGTCTGTGAGTTCAAATCCCCACTCATGTCTCCTGGGTGTCAAGGGCCAGCTAAACATCACCCCCACAGGGAGTGGCTCAGGGGTTACGTGCCCTGCCACTTGTGCAGCCGTGGGCAAACTGCATAGTCCCAAGGAGCCCAGTTGCTCCCCAGCTGGCAGTTGCAGACAAGGAAGGGGCTGGCTTGTGCAGCTGTGGCAAGCTGAGCAGGCCCCAGCCAGCTGGGGAGGACTAGCCTCAGAGGGAGGCAATGGTAAACCCCCTCTGAATACCACTTACCATGAAAACCCTATTCATAGCGTCACCGTAAGTCAAGATCGACTTGAAGGCAGTCCATTTCCATTTTCAAAGAAAATGTTGCTACACTTTTCACCATTAGGTGGTATCTCATGACCTATTTTGCCGCTTTGTTACTACACTTCAATGAAAAAAGGATATACTTTGTATTAGAGCCTTCTGAGAGGGCATTAAAACCTTGGGCAGGACTGGAAACATGAAATGGTTTGTACAATGTTTATCACCATGAATACACATTGGAATCACCTGGTCCTATGCTATGTTGGAAATGTTTAATAGAATCTTTTCTTTGACATATTTTTAGTAAACAAATATTTTTATGGATTGTACAATAGAAATACATTTTTATGATGTGCTTCTCATCATAAAAAACCCATCTGTTCATCTATGAAAGCCGCAGAAGTGAAATAAAATGATTAAAATATAAAAATTTCTATAGGACTAAATTTAAAAAAATGCTTGGGCACAGTCCAGCCAAATGAACTTTTAAGTCCCACAGATTTCATCATCATCTCTTTATTTGTATGCAACTTTCCCACAATATTGTGTCCAAAGTGGCTCATAACATATCAACTGAATAATAACAATTCAAAAACATATACAAAAACTTATACAAAATATTTTATAAAACAACACAAATAAGCTAACTTGATCAGTGAAGACTATTTCCTTTGTGCCCCTTTAGAGTGTCTAGGAACCAACTGTTTGGCCATTGTGGAAAACAGGATGTTGGACTAGATGAACCAATGGCCTGATCCATTGGATCCAGGAGGGCTCTTCTTATTAATCAATTCAGTAAATTAGATGTGCTTAACTGTGACTAAACTTTAAAAAGCTGAGGGGGTAAATTTTGCCTGGATCATGGCCCATTAATTGTTTTAATTTTGTGTTTTATATAGATATGTGTGTGAGAAGCATTTTTAAATTGAGATACGGGCTCACAGTGCAACCTGTGTGTGTCTACTTAGAAGTTAGACCCCACTGTGTTCAGTGGGACTTGCTCCCAGATAAGTGTGTATAAAATTGCAGCCTTAAGTGCCAAAAGAACTAGAATGCTTGCCTAAAGCAATAATCTGTTTGTAATATTTTGATTGTCTAAAAATGCATTTGGAATTTTATATTCATTTTAAAATAGTGTTTCTATGTGATACCTTAGGAACAAGAAAATAAAATACCATTCTATCCGAGCCTATAGATTGAATCACTCTATTAAAATAAAAGTGAAGGCCTTCTGACATCTTTGGGAAGGCTTTAACAAATGTGGGATATTCTCTATGTTGTCTAGGCACACAACATGCATTGCCAGCAAACATGTTGACTAAGACAAAATTTGAATAAAATGGGAGGGATGCTCCTAATGCAAAATTATTCAGCTGTTTCACCTCAGGAATTCTGCAGAAAGCCAAAAGTATTTTGACAAAAGTTGCAGATTTCCTAGGGATGCTTGTAAGGTCCCTAGGCTGTCATCAGATTTTACCCAAAGTGAAACTGAAGCAAAGTTGGATGTAAAATATCAGTGGAATTTGTTGGAAGCCCAAAAAGATCTGATGATAGTAAATTTCTTGAGGCAAAAGGTTGTGACACATTCCTCCTTAGGATAAGATTGTTTTGCAGACCACACATTGTTTGATAGAAATTAAAAACATTACATTTTTGTGTTACTACCTGAAGGCTCAGTCATGTCTTGTGGTTTGATGCTGCATATTTCTATGTTACCAAATTCTTCCAAGCTACACAGCAAATGGATTGGACTGTGAAAGACCAACCCAAATTGTGTTTGCATTTTGACCAATTTGTAAGGCAGTACAATATCTCAGAGAGGAGGTCAGGTCTCCTGCTCCCCTGGTGCATTCACTATAGCTGCCCAATTACCCTGCTTTTTAAAGTTTGATAGAAATATCTGTGGGCTATAAGTACGTCCTTAAACTGCAAGGGTTTTTTTTTTGCCTATTAGCGAATTTCCCTGCTTTTTAATCCGGGAGGTAAGAAATGGGATCCTGTGCAAATTTGCTGAGAATGGATTGATCATTTGCATGCTTATTCAGTTCAGTGGGATTTACTCCCTTGCAATCATGCTTAGGATAGCTTATTGAGTTCAGTGGGATTTACTCCCCTGCAATCATGCTTAGGAAACTGACCACAGGGGATAGGGAGGGGAGGAGGAGGGAGGGGAGGAAAGGCAGAGGGGATGACTGGAATGGGAGCAGGCAGGAGGGGGAGGGGAGGAGAAGGACAGGTTTGATCATTTGCATGTTTATTGAGTTCAGTGCGATTTACTCCTGTGCAGTCATGCTTAGGATAGGTAAAGCTGACTGGGAGGGAGGGCGGGAGGGCTGAAGTGGGCAGGGGAGGAGAGAGAGGAGAGGGGAAGGAGGGGAAAAGCAGGTCTGATCATTTGCATGCTTATTGAGTTCAATGGGATTTACTCCTATGCAATCATGGTTAGGATAGGAAAAACTGACCATGGGGGAGGGGGGAGGAGCATATTGGAGGGGGGGAAGGAAGGGGGAGGGAAGGGCAGATTTGATCATTTGCATGCTTATAGAGTTCAATGGTATTTACTTCCATGCAATCATGCTTAAAATAGGTAAAACTGACAATGAGGAAGGGGAGAGGGAAGGGGAAGGATGGGATTGGAGGGGAATGGGGATGGGGGAGGGGCAAAGGAAGGGGCAGGGAAGGGGCAAGAGGGAGGGGACAGGAGGGTGGGTTTGATAATTTGCATACTATTTGAGTTCAATGAGATTTATTTCTGTGCAATCATGTTTGAAAATGGAAATGGACTGTCTTCATGTTGACTGGACTTATGGCGACCCTTTGAATAGGGTTTTCATGGTAAATGGTATTCAGAGGTGGTTTTACCATTGCCTCCCTCTGAGGCTGAGAGGCAGTGACTGGCCCAAGGTCAGTAGGCTCAACGTCTGTGTTTCTTGAACAGCTTCTATTTGGGCCACATGGCAATAAAAAAGGTAAGGTGGAGGATTCTGATACGACATAGGAGTGTGCTGGGCATGCCTAAACTTTGGGGTCCTTTTAGATGGATGCTTGTTGTGGGATCAGTGCTGCTCAAGTATCCAAATATTTCTCAGCATCCACACGATGTTACTGCCATCAAAATGCCAGACTGTATTTCTCTTCCATTTAATCTGGATTTAATCTGGATACATGGAAAATCCAGTAAATTGGAGGGGAAAACCTGTTACCAATGAACCATTTATGATAACTGAATGACCTGTAGTATGAATCACCCCTGTCTGGAAGCACCCTTGGTCTTTGGATTCCAACCAATGTCCATTAATTTTGGACCCAGAGATTTTCCATTATCTGCATTTTCTGACGCCCTTTTTTGCCCTTCAAACCAGATAAGGTTTGTGCTTATTTACACAAAATACTGATGGCCTCATTTCATCGTTTTGGTTTGTGCAACCAGAATAATGTACCACTCCACTTTCCAGTCTTAGCAGGAAATAAATACACCACCGGTCACAAATTCATGACTTGTGGGCTCAGTTCATTCTGAAAGCTTTAGCAAACATGTTGTCTCTAACAACACATCTGAGGTAATGTTTATAAAAGTTCATCCTGTTCTGTTTTCTAGTTATTGGTGATATGAGTGTTATCAAAACACACTACTACAGCCTTTCTTGCCCTTGACTTTCAGAAGATCATACGAAGGTGATGTTGGAAAGTAAAAGTTAACTCAGTGTTTGGCTACTAAGCCAATGTTTCTTTCATGAAGCTGAAAAAGCTGTTTCTGACTTTCATGGTTTATTTTATTAAAGTTTTGCACTGGAGAAAAAAAGATGCTTGCACACACACCCTTCTAGTTTAGAACTTAAAGATCAGATACAAAACTTATTAAAAAGAATGATGAACCTCAAAATATGCTGAGAAACCTTTTATCAGAGAAGTGTTTCATATAGTTTATTACATTTGATGTGACCTTTGTAAGCCTTAAAAATAATAATGTATTTGTAAAAACACATTTCTCTTTGGGGTTTACATCATGCATTTCTGTGCTTTTATGTTAAAGTGCCAATTGTTTGTGTATCTGTTTAGGATTTAAAATATTATGTTGTGCCGAGCAATTTGTGTTACTGAAATGGTTTTTCAAATTGCTTCTCTGAAGAATTATCCATTATACAGAAAACATTTTCTAAAGTGCTTCTCTTATAAACAAAAGGATCACAGAGATGTTTAAAAGCCCAGCCCTGCAATGTAGAAATCTTCCCATCACAGCACTGGTCCAAGAGGTGAGGTTTAAAGAGAGTATGTGTGTGGTGTGTGTAAGCATATGTATGGTGTTTGCATGTGTGCACATGTGAGAATGAGTGTTCAGTGGCAACTGTGGCCATGACAACTATTGGCATGTGGCCCTTGGCAGGCTGGCCAACCTTGAATGCAAGACCGAAAAAGATTAGCCACTGCTAATCTAACTGGATATTCTGATCCTCATTTTAGGTAGGCTAACAGCATTTTAAATGTGCCCTGAATTCAGAACATGGCTAATGTTATGCTGTCCTGAAATCCTATTTCTAGAACATCCAGTTCAGAGTTGTAGGGAATTTTGTAAGAAATGAACACAAAGACCCATCAACCTATTGTCCACACAAATGATCTCATATCATATGAAGGAAGCTGTGTGCATATTTGATATTATTAATTCAACCCTGTAAAGGGTGCCACTCTAAATGTTCAGAGATAGAATAGAAACAAAAAAATAACAATTCAGATGTTTATATGTGTTTTTATTTCATTATTTTTATTGTGTTCTGAAGCTTGAAGCTGTCTTGGGGGCCAAAAGGCAGAATAGAAATTTGCTAACATAAAAAAAAAAAATCATACCTTTCTTTACAGTTCTGTTGTATGTTAATTACTTTGGGACCAAGATTTGAAAAATTAACAAACTTACTAAAACTCCAAGCAGTGGCACCATGTAGTACGGAAATAAATATTATAGAGGCATCTGGATCCTCCACAAGCCATAAGAAAAGTGTGGTAGAGGTAAAGTATGCTACCTGTGAGAACAAGCAGCAATCCTTTGCAAGCCTCTTAAATCTCATTAATGGCCACAGAGTTCTAATCAAATAAATATTAGTACTTACAAATATATCCTACTTCCTCATCACGTAAGATATCTCCACATGAGTATCAGACCCCTCCAGATATTGATATTATTATTATTTATAATCCTGCCCATCCCCTCAAAGGAGCCCAGGGCAGCAGGTATGTGCACCACTGTATTGAGATGTGCCATTAGATGAGGAAGTGTGTGTGACACAATGCAATGTGTTACAGCAATGGAAGGAACAAGTTAACACATGGAAGCATTTCTATAAGTCAAGTATAAAATGTACACCTGTCCTAAGAGAGTAGAATGATAAAGGGTAAGAATATGAGAAGAACCTGCTGAATGAAACCAAAGGGCCATCTGGTCCGGTATCCTGCTCTCACAACCAAATGCCTATAGGAAGCCCCAAAGCAGAAATTAAACACAACAGCACTGTCCCCACCTGTTCTGCACAACATAGGAAGTGGACCTTTAGAGCTATGGCACCTACACTTGGAATTCCCTCCCTTTAAAGATTAGACAGGCATTGTCTCTGTGGTCTTTTCAGTACCTACTGAAGGCCTTTTTCAACAAGAGACCTTACCCCAGTCTGCATTTGTATTGGAATTGTTTTTAAAGAGGTTTTTAAAGATGTTTAAAATGTAGATGTTTTGTTTTTAAGGTACTTTTTAAGATGTTTTATAGATGTTTTCAGTGTTTTGTCATTTTGCTGCCCTTCTGGGAGGAAGGATGGGACATAAATTTAATAAATAAATAATAATAATAATAAGTTGTAACTTTTCCTTATAGGAGAGTTGCTCCATTCCCTTGATCATTTTGGTTGCCCTTTTCTGAAACTTTTCTAGCTCTGTGGTATCTTTTTTGAGGTACAGCCAGAGCTTGGAAGATTACTTTTAAAAAGTAATACATTACAGTTACAGTTACATGGCCCCAAAAAGTAGTAATTACCGTTACAATTACAATTGTTCTGAAAGTAACTGATTGCTTTAATTTTCTCAAAAATAATCACTACAATTACATTTCAGTTACTTTTTTTTAAAAATGCCTACAATGTGCTGGCCTTGACTGCTGCACATATAAGTAGCCTAAAACAACATTAAAATTAAGCACACAGAGAGAGAGAGGGTAGTAGAATAATGTGAAGTGTGCCCCCATCTCTTCCCTATCTTGCAAGATCCCCCCAGTCAGATTGGAAGTAAGCAGGTTGATAGCACAATTAAAAAAAGATCCTATTTGCATAATTTTTGCTCACTGAATAACTCTGCCTGGGCCATTCTAACCTACTAGCTCACAGGGTGGTTGTGAGAATAAAATGAAGGGGGGATGAGCCATGTACAATGAATTGAGGTAGGATTTGAAGATGATGACCATAGCATCATAGAACAGTAGAGTTGGAAGGAGCCTATAAGGCCATCAAGTCCAACCCCCTGCTCAATGCAGGAATCTAAATCAAAGCATTTCCGACAGATGGCTGTCCAGCTGCCTCTTGAATGCCTCCAGTGTCGGAGAGCCCACTACCTCTCTAGGTCATTGGTTCCACTGCAGTATGGCTCTAACAGTCATGATGATGATGATGATGATAAATATGCAGCATTTCAAATTAATTTTGTATGAGAAGCATTCCATGCCAATCTTGGAACCAAGGAGGAGGTATAAAATGTAGGGGGGGGGAATTTTGGACAAAATGCAATTTATCCTTTATATCTATCTATCTATCTATAATTAGTAATAAAGCAGATTGATGTATGTAAAGCATTTTTCTCTTTCCCTTTTCTTTTTTATTATTATTTTAGTACTACTGCTAAAGTTCTGATGAAATAATAAAGCATTCATTAGCCAAATTCAAATGATTAGAACACATCACATAAACTCCACTAAAGTTGATGTTTTCGCCATAGAAAAGCCAAAAAACACATACACTATGATAGCCCAATAGACAATCAGAACTAATATAAAATCCTATCACTTCTCATTTTCTTAACCATTTCTGATTTTTTTTTAAAAAAGGACTAAACAGTATGATAAACTGAGGTTATCATACTTTGGACACATAATGAGAAGACATGATTCACTAGAAAGGCAATAATGCTGGGAAAAACATAAGGAAGTAGAAAAAGAAGGCCAAACGCAATGGATTGATTTCATAACGGAAGCCAAAGATCTGAGCAGGGGTGCAAAAGAGCAGGGGTGGGGGGCAGTGAGGGAGTGAGCGGGCGGGCGGGCACGCAGGCAGGTAGGAGGCGAGTGGAGATCCACCATCTGGAGTGAGTCTGGAATTCACCCCTGCAAGCCGGAAAGGGTAACACACACACACACATCATCATCACTCACCTCCACAGCTCTTCACCTTCATTCTGCTGCTGCCTTTCCCTGCTTCATCCTTGCCCTCTGGCTTTCTCCCTCCACCGTCCATTTTCATAGCAATTTTTTCTCTCTCTGCTCCACGACCAATGGTCTGGCTCTCCACTTCCTCCCTTGTGCCTCCTAACACAGAGCACGAGGGAAGAGTGACTCTGCACAAAAGCCCAGTTTAAGGCACATGTCTTTCGTCCACCAATCAGAGGAGTAGAAGACTTCTTCTGCTCCCCCCCCAAGTAACTCCCCAAAGTAATGCTGGAAACGTTACCATTGCTGCTGAAATGTAAGGAAATTATTAGTCGTTCTATTACTAGCAAAATGTAATGAAGTTACCCACTCATTACTTTAAAAAGTAATAAATTACAAGTAACTCGTTATTTGTAATGAGTTACTTCCAAGCTCTGGGTACAGCAACCAGAACTGTACGCAGTGTTCCAACTGCCGTCACACCATAGTTTTATGTATAGATTATGATATTGGCAGCTTAATTTTCATTCGCTTTCCTAATGATCCCTAGGCTGGAATTCACCTTTTTTTTCACAGCTGCCACACATTGGGTGTAATGTTTGTTAGCTTATGCATAGAAAATTTATTACCTTGAAAAAAAGTAAACAAGTCAGACAGACAACCTGAACAGATTTTGAGGTGAAGAGGGAACTTTCAGGTGATGTTCTGCATGATGTTCAATAAGGAAGGCAGTCAATAATAGATAAACTACATGCAAATTCAGTGTGCAGGAAAGCACAAGTAAGTAGGATCCAGTTTCATTAACAACCTTTTGTTCAGGAACAGCCTTGCTTCTTAAATGGTTTTAAAATCCACTAATCTTTAATACAAGCACTTCAAGTTCTTCTACTTTCTATGCATGGTTGTCATCTTGGTCATGCATTTCCCTAGGATAAATATTCCTCAATCAGTATAGATTTTGATATCCAGCTTTACAGCCACTTAGGAGAGTACCAAACACATTTTTAGCATATATCTAAACTTTTAATTTACCTTTTTTATAGTAAATGGCATGTTTTTAGCTAGATATTACATTCATACTCAAAGAGTTACAGACATTTGTTACAGCCCATATTCACCCATTTATTTCTGTTTAATAAAAACATTAATGTTACTTCTGTTTAGGATTGTTAAAGTCTGTTTAGGATTGTGTGTCACTGAACACAGAAAGACTTATCTCTAAGTAGACAAGCATAGGATTTTTGTAAATAATATTTTTAAACTCCAATATTTATAATGCTAATGGCCTCTCTGGACTCTTCCCTACTCTGTCCTACAGGTCATTCTTGTTCTTCTTTCTGTCTCTTCACAGTCTTGAGACCACTGAGAAAATAATCCTTTCTTTTATGGACTTCATGTCACACAGCCTCGTGCTCACCCCATATCTAGGGTGACATATCTAGGACTTGGGTACAGCACACTCTATTCTTGCCTTGATTAATTCAAGTAGACACGAACAATAATGATTGGCAAGGTCTATTACCTAGGCATAAAACGAGTGTGGGCACTGTGCTGAGGAAGTGTGGCCTGCCTCCATCACTCAGGGTCATAGTATCATAAGGCTGGGTTGCAGCCTTCAAAGTTCACCAACTTTGCATGGGGGGAGGATTGTTACAGGGTGGTGGTGGTTGTTTTTATTAGTTATGAAGCTGAGGACCACCATTGACATCTTATCCCCCTGAGACTAGACTAATACATACTAAGTGAAGCTGTACTCTAAGCCTCTTTGGAATGTTTAGCTTGATTCCTCCTGAGAGTGATTGTCCAGAGTATTTTGCATTAGTAACATCTGCACTAACTTCCTTTTTTTATGACCATACATCTAAGTCCTAGTTAGTTATAACCTACAAGGTTCAATGTGTCCAGTATATTAGACTAGCTTGGGAGGTGGGCATAGAATTAAGCTGTCAGGGTGTATGTGAACATTTACATTTTTAATTTTAATCTTTTTGGATTGTGCTCTGTTGTCTTTTAGTGAGATTTTACAAAAGTATGGGGCAAGCTAAACATCTGATTTATAGCAGTAAAAATCCCCAACATTATCCTCCTGGAGGGAAACACGGGCTGTATTTAGATAACGTTCATGCAGATATCAAAGCATTGATGAGAGTGGAATAGACACTGCTGGTCCTGCCCCACTCCCTCACCTCAGTGAACCTGTGGACAAGAGGCAGGGCTAGTTGAACAATTCTGCTCCCCCATATATATCTGCATTTATATTTTCACATACATTATCTGAATGGAACCACATATATGGATGAATACACCCACAGTGTTTTCTGTTTTTTTAAAAAAAATGTGAAGAGAGATAAAGCATGCTAAGAACATCAGAAGAGCCTGCTGGATCAGGCCAGTGGCCCATCTAGTCCTGCATCCTGTCCTCATAGTGGCCATCCAGATGCCCATGGAAAGCCTACAAGCAAGACCTGAGTGCAAGAGCATTCTCCCCTCCTGCGGCTACCAGCAACTGGTTTCCAGAAGCATCATTCATTTTCATTTTCATTGGTGATCACTCGTGACCGAGTAAGATTGTCTTCCAAGATAAGGTCTTTAACAGTGGATCCATAAGTGACTGTGGAGGCCAATTCTGGATCCACCCAGCCTTCCATGGTGATGACATAGGTTTCCAGATGGAAGATGGTCACGATGAGGATTTGTTTGACATGCCTTCCGCAGAGCACAGCCATCATGGCAAGTAGCCACTGATAGCCTTATCTTCCATGAATTTGTCTAATCTTATTTTAAAGCCATGTTTTAAAACCATGCTATACTGAATGACCTCTGGAAAAGAACCAGACTTCATTTGCTGATGATCCTGTGAGTTCAGCCACACACAATTAACAAATCCCACATAAAACTTAACAATTTTGGTTGGAGAAGATTTTGTAGCTCATTGATATGTGAATCTTTGGTCAGAATGGCAGTTCTTAGGAAATAGTGTGAAATAAATAGTTGCTCCTATTAAATAAATCAAGCTATTTCATCTCTATATTAATATCCCAAAAAGTTAGTTGTTTTGATTTCCAGGATTTCCAGGGATGTGGAAACAAAGACAAAAGATTTGCTGCAGCAGCAGTTTTATTGTTTTATTTGTTTTGCAATATTTGCATTTATTTTTTTACCCTTTTGTGACCTGCCCTGGGAATGCTAATTGGTCATTGAAGGGTGGGATATAAATTTTAGAAATAAAGTTATTTTGATTTTATATCATTGTAATTGTCAATACTATTAGAATCCTAATAGTTGTTTCAGCATAGTACTGAAAATCCTGTTTGTGAGCCACCATTCTGTGAGAGAAGGCTAGTGATCTCTGTGTTTCCCAAGAAGGACAGAAAGGCTTATATCTGTGGTGTCGCTATACCTAATATTTGAAAACATGCAAAGCAAGCTCATTTTTATATTGACATAATGTGATTCTGCATTGGTTTATTTTGGACTCAGTGCTGCTCATGCTCTGAAGTTTTTCTCAGCATCCACACATCATCATCATCATCAAAATGCCAACCTGTGCTTTTTCTTCTCTTAATCTGGATTTCCCCTTACCATGGAAAATCTGATAAGAAAAAATAGCCCATTATACACCTCGTCATAGCTGGTGTAGAAGCTCCTTAAGATTTTTTAAAATCGTTTTGGGTGGGCAGTTTGTCACATGGGCGGTAACGTTTCAATGGGTGGCCTCTGTTTCCACATCCCTACTTCCATTTGTTCCTCACATCTGCAAATTTGCACAAGTCCTATTTTTATAAAAATAAATGTTTGGGTCTGTGTGATGTTCTGAATGGGAGGGGACAGTATATGTGTACCAATCCTTCTGTAAATTAAGCTTATTCCTCTCTCCTAGCCATCTACAAATGAACTTGTAGGGGAACATAGAGATAACTAAATTTGAAAAAAAACCAGCAGGAAGGGCTAAGTGTCACCATGCAGCAACGCGATCAGATCCTTGGATGCTTTAAGCTGAAGCTGAACATAAATTCGAGAAAATTTAGAGAGAGTAGTTAGCTTAGCACACACATGAGCCAGGGTGGTGTAGTGGTTAAGGTGTTGGGAGACCAGGGTTCAAATCCCACATAGCCATGAAGCTCACTGGGTGACTTTCTCAGCCTCATGAAAACCCTATAAGTCGGAATCGACTTGAAGGCAGTACATTTTTAGCACACACACACACACACACACACACACAAACACACATCGAATACACAGATACATACTCGGAACCCTAAGCAACCCCAGTTTGTTTTTATTATTACAGAATTTGTGCAATTCTGTTAAATCAGAATTGTGCAAAGATATGTTAATTAAACAACAACAAGAAGCAAACTACAGTTTAATCCTGTAGGCTAATGGGGGTGGGCGGGAGTGACTGAGGAGAGGGACAAAAAAAAACCACACAAGGATATGTTCTGCCCAGTGGTGCAGATGGCAAGCAGTGAAATAGCAATAAATATTGGGAGTGAAGAAAAGGGAATGTATGGACCCTCAAGTGCCAATTGCACACACTGAAAAATCAGATCTGAACAATTTGTAAGATAATGCACATATCTATTGACTGGTAACAGTCATAGTGCAGCATTCTCAGATGATAAAGGGGAAGAATCAGTAAGATTCAAGTAGTATTTCTTGTTCTGAAATTTGTGATCCTACAAGATCTGAACAGGGTGGTTCATGACATATGCTTTTGGAGGTCACCATAAGTTGTAATCAGTTTGAAGGCACATAACACCAACAAACCAGAGATGGTCATGAACAGTCCAAACAATAGCTTTCAAGTAACATTTGGCTGTGTGTGTGGCTTCCAATTACAACTCAATTGCCAACTTCACAACTTAAAGAAATGTCTTTCTTTTGACCAACTGTGAAGGAGCTATGAAACACATGCCATATTTGCTTCAAATTGTTGGCAATGAAGTTTCCTCTGAAAGAGCATTGATAATTTTCAGGGACAAATGACCTATCAAATCACACAGAGACATAGAAGATAGATAAAAACACATGAAGCACTTCCACTTTGCTTGTATCCATAATGTTGGTAAAGCATACATTAATACACTCAGGTCACCCTGATTTGGGGGGGGGGAGTGTGTTTAGCCTACTGAGCTGGTACATATATGCTGTGCATGCTATTTCTAAGTATGCAAAAAATGTGTTGCAATAAGCAATCATTCATCTGGCATTCATATAGTGTACATTAGTTTAAAATCTGGGATGAAATGTTGGTGCTTTTGAATAAGGAGGTTTCAGGAGAAGAGTAGTCCCAACTTCACCTTGTGCATGCTGCACCCTTGAGAAGCTGGCTCTAGACTATCTTCTTTGTAGCTATAGGCTTAATTTTATTTATTTATTTATTTAGGATCTTTATAAATCACTTGTCCTCCGAAGGAGCTCAAGCCAATGTACATCATAATACAGACTTTGTTGCTCACTGCTACAAAAAGAATGACACATGATTATGATTCCTCCAATGGCTTTCCAGGTCCTTGTCCAGCAATGTGTTTAAAAGAATCCAACTGAAAGGAAGTGCTTTTCATCCTTCCCTTGTTTAATATAAGCCTATATTCTCAGTAGCACCAAAAATAACCAGCTCTCCTTTATGTTTATCGCCTACCCATACTTGCAGTCATCTATTTCATTCCCCCTTTGCTCATCATTCAGCCAAAGTAGACATATTTAATCCTTGCAGCACGTCTTCAGCATTCCCCTGGGGCAGTATTCCTGAAAGAAACTGCCAGCTAGATATATCACTGCTGCACAGAGTGAGTCAATGGACACTCTCACTCCATATTTTACATTTCGTTGTTATAGGACTGGACTGTTATTGTGCTGACTACAGAATTTCTTCTGTAATGCTGTTAATAAAATGTGTTCCACATGGCTTCTATCAGTCAACCTCTAGAGGGCAGTGTGGCTTTTAGGAATCAGATAACTAAAAAAAAACCCATGCAGGCATCCCTGTTGATCCATTAAAAGGAAAATATATCCAAACAGAAAAAGGAATGCAATATTTTTGAGACCAATTAAAAATTATTAAGCTATAAGTTAGCTTCCAAGATGTCAATGCCTTTGTACCTTTCTTAAGAGCAGGTTCCTGAGTTTTTATATATACATGTTAATAGAAAAGAAAACGTATTTCTAATAGGGCTATTTTCAGCAAGCCACATAAAAGAGGATGTATGATCCAATGCTGACCTACATAAAGATATAAGTAGTACCCTGCTTGGAAGTAGTCTATGGTCACACATATCTGTGGGAAGCCTGCAAGCAGAAACTGAGGGCAATAGCACTCTCTCAAATTGAGCTTCTCAACAACTACTATTCAGAGGCATACTGTCTCCAATACTGGAGATAGAACATGATCATCATGACTAGTCATCAATGATCATTGATAGCCATACCCTTCATGAATTTGTCTAAGGTTGTTTTAAAGCCAAGGCCCCATCTGCACTATACACTTAAAGCAGTATTGTACCAATTGTACAGTTTGGCTTTCCCCAAGCTGTAGTTTGTAAAGGATACTGAGAATTGTTAGAAAACCCCTATTCCTCTCACAGCGCTGCCATTTCCAGAGTTCCCTCCAAAGAGGGATTGGTTGATAAACCACTCTGGGAATTGTAGCTCTGTAAGGGGAATATGGGGGTGCTAACAACTCTCAGCATCCTTAACTAACTATAGTTCTTAGGATGCTTTGGGGGAAGCCATGACTGTTTAAAGTGGTATGATACTGCTTTACATGCATAGTGCAGATGGAGCCCTGGTTGATGGACTTCACTGTATTCTACAAGAAATTCCACAGTTTAACTACGCTTCTTCAAAGTAATTTCTTTTGTCTGTCCTGACTCTTCCAACATTCAGCTTCATTGGATGTTCCCCAGTTCTAGTAGTATGAGAGAGTGACTTGCTCTACTTTCTCTACCCAACACATAATCTTATACACTTCTATCATGTCCCCCCTTATTTGCCTTTTCTCTAAACTAAAATGCCCAAATGTTGTAACCTTTCCACAGGGGAGTTGATCCAGCCCTTTGGTCATTTTGGTTGCTCTTTTCTGAACTTCTTCCAGCTTTACAGTATTCTTTTTGAAGGGAGAGAACCAGAACGGTATACAGTGTTCCAAGTGTGCTCAGACCATAGATTTGTGTAACAGCATTATGTTATTGGCAGTTTTATTATTTCCTAATGGTCTCTAACATGAAATTTGGCTTTTTCACAGCTACCGCACTCTAGGTCAACATCTTCATCATGCTATCTACTACGACTCCAAACTCTTTCTTGGTCGCAGCCTAAAATAGGAGGTTATAGGAAGGTTAATTCTGATGCATGTTCACTATTATTATGTCTTATCCTCACATCCGTGATTGCATTGCGTGCACTTTGGTGCTAAGCATTTAATAATATTCATAACATAAATTAACATCATTCTTATACACAAAGGGGAGGATGGTAATGCTGTAGAAGAACTTATATTGGATGTGTTTGCTTGCTTGCTTCATTTGAATGAACATGTTCAAAGGCCATGGGTTGTGCATTGTGGTACACAGCATGGAGTAAAACACCTATAGCTAGGCAGTGCTAAACACTATAGACCTTAGGACTGGAATGGTGTGGACTGTTCTACAGATGCAGCAAAATAAGGTAGAAGAATGCTGAAGTGAAAGAATGGGCTATATCACTTCAGACTGCAGGTGAGGAACGCCATTTTTTAAATGTTCCCCTATATATTTTTCCCCAACCCTACAAATAGAAAGCCAGATCATCAGACAAAGAGCTGGACTAGTATCTTTCTCACTGATGTGTTGGTTTTTATTTGCAGATTTATTTATTTTTTACATGGAGGAGCATTCCAAAACTGGATTCCCTGCCTGCAATCTAAAGTACAATGTCACTTCTGTGTCATTCTGCTACATGTGTAGATTAAGGTCAAGGTTTTACACCATAGGCTTTCAAATGACAGTGTATTCGTTCACATTGTGTGAGTGGCTTTTGAGCCTTGCAATGAATAGTCTTTGACCATATACAAATAATACTTGTTTGTTGTATCATAGCATGTCACCTATTAAAATTACTGGGTTTATTCTTCTGCTTCCCTTGCCCCTTGGTTCAGAAAGGTGCTGGTGAAAGGAATAGTTATGAAGGGCACAGGTCACATTTTCACCATACATTTATTCCACTATTATTCCACTTCAAACACTCATAGCTTCCCCTAAAAAATACTGGGAGGTGTAGTTTGTGGAGGGCACTGAGAGTCGTTAGGAGACTCCTACTCTCCTCACAGAGCTCCAATTCTCAGAATGGTTTAACAGTCAGTCCCTCTTTCCAGAAAACCCTGGGAATTGTAGCTCTGTGAAGAGAGTAGGACAACTCTCAGCGCCCTTCACAAACTACACTTCCCAGGATTCTGTGGGGGGGAGTCATGAATGTTTAAAGTGGAATAATACTGGCATGAATATATGGTGTGACTGTGGTCATAGATAGATATAAAGCCATGCTGACCCAAGATATTTTGCTGCCTGAAGTAGAATTCAGATGCACCCCCATGAAAGTTTTGCTATGCTGTTTAGACACCCAATGCTGCCTTCCTCTATACCCCTTTATGGTGCCACCTGAAGAAGGAGGCCCTGCTGAATGACAGGGCTATATGAGACTTTTCTCTTTCCCCACTGTTTGGATTACAAGGAGGCTAACATTACAGCCCGATCCCTCTGCTTCAATCTGAGCACATCATGCCACATGTGTAGCCTGGTTAGGCAGAACCACCACCACCTTTCTCAGGCCATTGTAAAGCCAAGCTGTCATGATCCCCAGCCCACTATCATTCTGCTCTGAGAACAAAGAAAGACAAAATAAGAAGGCAAAGCAGGCAGAAGCAAGAGGGTCTGTCATCTGTCAGGTGCTAGAGACACTTCTTCCATACCCAAGGCAAATAGGCCCTTAGTCAAGCTGCAGGCTGCCACCTGCCTGTACAGGTACAGCAGGAAACTGGATTGAGTCACAGCAAAAGTGCTACATGACCAAACCACTGAAATAAGGAACTGCCATTATATAATTGCCCATGAAACATTGCGAGGTGGACCTGCTTTGGTAGATTTTATGGGGGGGATAAGGAAGTGTCTTGTTCTTGGAATCAGTCTAAGACACTCAGCAAGATGTACATGGGGGGTTGATAACAATGAATTTGAATGTCTGGGCTAGCTGTCATTCAGCTGAACCCCTGCACAAGATATTTTAACCAGAGGCAAGGGGAGTTGTGCATCCATAGTAACAACTCTTTTATCTTGTTACAAGGAACAGGAAAAGTCTATATATAAGTTTACAAGCAAAGGCAAAGTTCTTCAACCCTCTGTTCAAGTTCTAGTGCTTCCTCTTCACCATATATATATATATATATATATATATATATATATATATATATATATATATATAGTTAAGAGCAGCTGCTTGCAGCACCCAGTCAATATTTTCTTTCACAAGTCTATGTCTTGAACCTAGTGAACTCACCAAGGTCAACAACGATGCTTCCACTAAGTTTGCAAGACTGGGTACCTTCTCAACACTAACGACCTGTGCCCCTTTACTAAATTGTTTGGCAGGAACTACTGCAATGAAGTAAAATTGTTTGCATTATAGTAGGGGGGCAACTCAGATCTAATCCTTTCCGTCACTCCTGCTTTCCCTTCATGTGGACAGTAGTTGCTGTACTGGCCCTAGAGAAAGTCCAAATTCACACCATACTATTGTTCCACTATTATTCCACTTTAAAAAGTCATGGCTTTCCCCCCAAAATCCTGGGAAGCGTAGATTGTGAACAGTGCTGAGAGCTGTTAGGAGACCATTATTTCCCTCACAGAGCTCCAATTCCCAGAATTCTCTGGGGAGAGAGGCTGACTGTTAAACCGCTCTAGCCATTGGAGTTCTCTCAGGGGAATAGGAGTCTCCTAATATCATGCACCACCCTTCACAAACTACACTTCCCAGGTTACTTTGGGGAAAGCAAAGACTGTTTAAAGTGGAATAAATGTCTGGTGCGGATGTAAGGGGACAAAACTATAACATTAAGACAATCTTTGCAGTCCCACTATGACCAGACATCAATAAAGCTGAAAACTCACTCACCCCATGCTTTAAAAAGAAAAAGAAATACAGCCTTATTCCTTAAGTTGCCTTTTCTTATGTTAAACAACACTCCTTCCACCCCTACCCCACTGTTCCTTTTTTGCTGAATGATTGTTGAACCATCACCCTGTGTAGAACTGATGAGTTTCCTGGAGAACTCCCTAATACAGCTGATCCCAGTGGAGCTTGCAGTCAGCACCAATCAGCTGATCAGTGCTGAAAGTGAGCCCATTTGAAGGCTTTCCCCTTGGCCCCCTTCCAACTCCACTATTCTATGATTCTATGATGGGGAACACCCTAGGGCAGCCAATCTCAGTGGGGCTCACTGTCAGCATCAGTCAGGTGACTGGCACTGCCAGTGAGCACCACTTCCAAAGGATCAATTGGGGACTCACTGGGAGCTGGGTCCTTACCTGCCCCACACCTGACATCATATTGTTGTAACCCACCCTGGGGCCTGCTGGTGAAGGGCCGGTAATAAATAAATGTGTTGTTGTTATTATTGTTGTTATGTCAGGTGTGGGGCAGATGGATGTGATTTAGGGGAAATGGCTTCATGGATCACTTCATGGACCAATTCCCCATCCCTATTTTAGAGGGACACTGTTGCAATGAGAGCATCTCACAAGGAAAGAAAGGCAATAAAAAAAATACTGGACTACACTTGCTGCTGCCAGTAGAGAGCTCCAATGCAACTCGCTCCTTACCATTCTGGGAGCAGGTCCTTTTACACTTACAATTCATACTCGGTGCTACAGAACAAGTGAAAAACCTCCCACACTCATTGCCAAGGTGCTACCAATAGAAATTCTTTCCTACGCCAAACTTGGCAATAAAGTAAGCATTTGGAAGCCAACAGAAATCATCCCACTCTACCTTAATCTCTAATCCTAATGTCACAATGTTCACAGTGGAAGAACAATAGACCTGATTCAGCTAGTGGCTCCCTGCTTTAGAAGAAGGAAAACAATTATGTTGGTAGTTAAATGACTCCTCCAGGCATCAAAAATAAACACACAGTATTTGATCTAGTACTTTCTCAGAGTACACTTTCCTCTATCTCAGCCATGGTCTTGAGGACTGTGAATGCCTGGACTCTTCATACTCAGTTGTTGAAAAAGAAATCCATACATTAGAACCTCACTATACTGTGTGTCAATGTACCATGGAATCAGATATACAGCAGGTGTAACTATGTTGCCTGAGTAAAATACTGTATACCTTTTTTTATCCTCTGACACCTATGTCCTCGGTGAGTCTTCCATTTGCCTCCCCTGGGTATTTCAAAGTCTTTTTTCCTCTCAGCGTTCATTTAGACATCCCTCTCTTTCTTCCTCTTTTCCTTCCTGGCAGTTTTTTCCCCCTAAGGGATGCTTATCTCTTGAGCCTTATTCAGGTTCTTAAGTTACTATCTATGGGGTTTATTTGTTGTTAATTGGTTTTTCCTTCTGTTACCCTTCTTCCTTTTCCCTTTCCTCAGCTGCAGTGGTGGCGGTTTTTCTGCCTCTCTAGGAACCAGTGCTCCAGTACTCGGTGGCTTTAACCCTTATGGTGCAGTTTTCATTATAATGTAGAAGCCCTATACTGTGGGTGCATCCATTGTCCCCCAACCCCCACGGTGTAACAAAGCATTATCGTATAAACATCTATCTCTCCCTTTCCACTGACAACAATAGGGAATGTGCTGCTGGTCCTTGGGGTGACAAGTAATAACAGTGTTTATGGGCTCCTCTGTCACTACTTCTTGCCAACCTCTTCACCCCTTCATAACTATATATCAGGTAATTGAGAGCCAGGATGATCCAGTGGATAGACTCAAAATCCTTTTCAACCCCTACTCAACCGTTACATTTGCTATTCCTTTAGCACTAAGCCACATAGTCATTCTTTCTATTACTCTTCACTGCAGAAAACAGTTAGAGGTATTTCTTGTTGGAGGGATACCACGCCTGAGCCATTGTTTTCAGAAAGTACATTTGAAGAGTGATATTAAACAGGGATGTCAAAGAACAAAGATTTATAATCCATTGATAGATTAAAAGTAGCAGTCTGATAGGACTAAATGGAATTCTCCTAATAGTTCTTAAAATAAGTAAAATGCAATGTAATGTATAACTAAAATCAGTATCTTTAGTATTGGACTGAAAGGTAACTAATGTAATAACTTGTTAAAAAAGGGATCCAGGGGTATCCAGAAAGTTGCATCCTCTGTTAGCCTAACCTAAATTGGAATGGAAAGCATGACAAGAAGCATAACCTTTTGAAGAAAGCTAGGATTAGGAAAGGCCAATTCTGCCAATTTTGGTTTCTCTCAGTTTGTGATTTTTCCATTCTTAAATTTTGTTCTCCATATTACCAGTTTGAAATTTTTGAAAAAATAGTCCTCATGAAAATTCAGCAGAATTTTAGTGTGAATTTGTCCTAATATAACATCTGTATGTAATTTTGTGTAAAATACACATTTTTGCAAAGCAGTTTTCTCATTTATTAATATTATTATTAATTATTAAATTTATTATCTGCCCACCAGCAGTCCCAGCGTGGGTTATTAGAATTTATAATTCAATGTTAAAAACAATTAAAAGAGATTACAAATATGAGAATAATACATTTTTATGCTATTTTCACTAATGTATGCATTTTATGCACACTGTTCTCTAATATATGCATTTTTGTACACATTACTTGGCTGCAGAATTGCACTGCAAAATTCAGAAAAGTACAAATTTTGAAAGATGGCTGAGTTTGGTTTGTGTATTGTCTTGAAAAGTATAAGTTAGGTTGGTTTGCCTATAAATGCAACTGAAATTTGATTCCCCGTCCTTAGGTTATACAAAAATTTTGAAGGCTGGAGTTGTTAAATATATAGAGAGACTGATTTGCAAAGGATAATAAGCATCACTCTCTCTCCCCGGCCCCAGATTTTTAAATTTTAATACCAGGATGGACAGTAAATTATTTGTATTATGAATATCTAAGTGGACTATGAAGAGCTCCAAAAGGATAAACTCCAGATGGTTGACTGACTGGGCAACAGAATGATACAAGATTCAGTGTCAGCAAATGCAAAGAGATGTTGGGGCAGGGGAGAGAATTCTTAGAGTCATAAAGGAAAACAGAATATGGTAGCTCAGAAAGCCATAGCAGTGAAATTGGCAAACTGAGTATTGAATTTATTAGAAAAATAACATAGAATGTGTGCAGATCCAGTTGTTCTCTCTCTCTCTCTCTCTCTCTCACACACACACACACACACTCTACTGGAACATGAGATATGAATAATAGATTAATCGAAACCAGATAGCATTAATAGTTGAAAGGTGAACTTCCATGATGATAGTTATCACAATTGTGCCATACATGTGTATTGCCTAGGGATACAGATCTGGCTGCCGCTCTTGAAGGGGGAGCCTGAGACTAGATGGATCTTGTCTGATGAAGCAAGGCAATTCTTATATTGTGAAGTGCTTTGTGCATTTAAAAAAAAAATCATGGTCAGAGTGGTTCCCAAGCAGTCTCCCACCCAAGTACTTACCAGATTTAAAACTTCTTAGGTTTAAGAATGTAACAGGATTGTATGCCCACAGACACTCTCTAGGCCATGAGTTAAAAGTGCTTTGATAATAACAAGCTTTCTGCTATTCATCTTATCTATAACAGGTATTGCTTCTTCCCTTGAACCATACATACAAATAATGATTTTTGCAATTACCTTTGGTGACAGTTGTTATGTTATTAATTTGGTCTTGTGAAACAGTCATGTATCCATTCAGTGCTATGTTCTCCCCCCCCCCTCTCTCTCTGTGTATGTGTGTAAGCTGTAGCAAAACTGAATAGTGATAAGAACAGTCAGGCTTGAAGCCAGTGGATGGCCAGGTTGGGTCCTGGCTGAGGGCCCCTGCAGCCCAAAGGGGTCCTTCCTTAGGGTGAGAGGGTGGTACTCCAGCTCTGCGAGTGTCCACAGCAGTGTTGGATCATGTGACCTGATGCTGCCACTGATCATGGAGCGGGAGCTCCCAGGCACACACGCAATGATACAGGAAGCACAGGCTTCAATAAGACCACCCACCCCACCTAACTGTCATATTAGCATGTCAGTGCGCACACCCCATGTGCTGCGCACTCATGCCTGCCATCATACAAGATAGTGGCAGGGATGTCCCTAAAGGATTGATGCCCCTGACACCATCTTGGTTGATGGCAGGCATGCACATACAGCGCATGCACTGACATGAGAGGTAGGTGGGGCGGGTGGGCCTATTTTATCTCCATGCTGCCTGTATTGGGAGGGGGTGTTGGGCTGTACAGTGCTGCAGGTCCAGGGCTGGCTGGTGCCCAAGGGCCCAGTTATGTCTGGCCCTGGCCCTGATTATAGTGAAAAGAAAATACATGCTTGCTTCTAAGAACCATCCCTGTTTCACATCTCACATTTTTTTCTGACCCAGCCAAGAGTTTCATCACAACTTTACTTGAGCAGTAGCGACCCAGCGTAAAATCTGGTTAGAAATAATAGAAAACAGATTCATCAAGGCGGGGGGCTCACTGTTCTCAGCTTACCTGCGAAATGGAGTCCACAATTCTCGGGGTTGAGAATATTTCAGCAGGGATGGAAGTGATGGAATTGGGAGATTAGCAAAACCAATTGGTACTTTAACAGCAATATGTTCCAAAAGAAGGGTTGCAAAGCATAATGATACAGAGGCTGTAATGAGGTAGAAATGCCCTTATGGAATGTAAAGATTTCTATCATTTTTCAAGTTAATAATTGAATGAACTCTTGTAAGAGTAAGATAACAAGTCCTGTGTGGCTCAAAAGTCCATTTGGGCACTGGGAATATCTTCATGCTAATTTCTCAGGGATAGTATATCTCCATTGTCATATATCTCCAGAAGTTTTTGGATGTTTCATAGAATGATACCTGTGAGCAGGAGACATTAACTGAACAGAACAAAGGAGTTTAGAAGACAATGTCTTCAGTGATCTGAAAGCATAGAATTAAAAATACACAGCCTAACATAGCTGTCTAAAGAACTGAACAAGCTACGTCTCATAATTCAGTTTATGAAGTGGAACATGCCTGATTGCAAGAGCTGATGCTTGTGCCCAAACATAGTATTTTTGTAAACTGGGCATGGTGTGGTGAGAAAGAGAGATATTGAGCATGTACTCATGCAAGCATTAACAAAATGACTTTTCAGTTTGGAAGGAAACTGTATGTGATATGTAAAGGCCGACGTTTTGGATATGAATCTGTAGCTCAGTAGTAGAGCACATGTGTCGCATGCAGAAGACCCCCGGTTCATTCCCTCTCATCTCTAAGCTGGGCTAGGAAAAACTCCTGTCTGAAGCCTTGGAGAGCCACTGCCAATTAGATGGACGAATGGTTTGACTCAGCATAAAGCAGCTTCCTATGACAGAGCTGGATTAATCATCAGGCCAAGTAAACAACAGAGTATGGCCACAACCAGTAGTGATGTATGTAGTAGGGTGGAAGCTGGCATCACTTCTGCTTATGTAGATGGCACTGGGCTGGGATTGGGTGGTGGCAATGTCAGGGCTGCCTGAATGCACCACCAGCCAATCAGCTATTCCTGGCAGTGTACCCATGCAGCCGCAAACTTGCCACTGCCCTGCCCCCCCAGCCCAGCTCCCCTGAAAAGCAGCAGCAATGCCAGTGTTGTAAGGGTGAGTCCTACCGCAAGTGCCACCACTGGTAACAACTGAATTATGGCCTTAACAAGCAATCTTTTTTCTGAAAGATGCCTGTACTCTAAACTGTGGTTCACTTTATGAATTAGATTCCTTCAAAATTCCTTGCTGCTCAAATATACATAACAAGGGCAGTAGCAGTAGTACTAATCCTAGATGTGGAAGATTTTTTAAGTACCGATTGTTCTAGTATAGTGTAGTATGGTTCATAGTAACTATGCTATATACCCAATACAGGCGGGCCCCGCTTATATGGCAGGTTCCTTTCCGGACCCCTGCCGTAAAGCGGAAATCGCCGTAAAGCGGAACCCCATTGAGTATAATGGGGCACATCACGCAAAAATAACGCGAAAATGCCGCAAAAGCGGCAAAATTGGCTTTAAAATGGGGAATGAAAGCTGCCACATTAACAGAACACCAGGAAGCGAAGCGCCGGGAAGCGGGGCCCTACTGTATCATTTTTCAACAGCTGAAATATAAGGAGAGGAGGATTGTCTTTCTGACTCTTCATGTACATATCAATTGAACGTAGGAATGATGCAGATTCTGGCCACCATTCCTTCTAAGCAGGAGAGCCACATAGGCAATAGTGAGTAGAGCTACTGTAGCAGACTGAACATGCATGAAGACACAGATCTCGTAAGGATGCATAAAGGGGTGTAGCTAGCATGTGGACAGAGCATCGCAGTGGCATAGAATAATTGGATGAGACTGTTACTATGGCTATGATGAATGTAGGGGTATATATTTCTGTACCTAACCGCCATTTTTTAGTCGTGTTGTGTACTTTGTTCCAGTGAAGCACTTTGCTGAATAAATAACCTTAAAACAGGCTTTGGCTTCATTATTGAGTCTCCTCCAAAAAGAACCTAGTTGTAAATTCCATGACAGGAACATAAGAAACTCCCTTATACCAAGACAGACCATTGGTCCATCTAGCTTAGTATTGTCTACTCTGATTGGCAGTAGCTCTCCCAGGATTACAGGAAGGGGTTGTGATGTTCCTGTAGGTTAAGCATCTGTAAATATGGTAAGTGCGGATCTATTAGGTGATGTATGGTAATTGACTGAGAGAGAAAGGGGGAGTACATGGGTGAGAAGCTGAAGTATGCTGGATGATGATTGGCTGAGTGCTGGCTGGCTGGCTGAAGGTATAAATGGAGGTTTGTGAGTGATGAGAGGGAGAAGTTGTTGAGTTGGTTGGCGTGAGGTCGTTTGGTGAGGGTTGGTTGGCAGAGTTCTGATGCAAGTTTGGATTGTATTTGGCTGATATTTAAAGAGTATATATATGAACAGAAACATAAAGAGTGACCATATATGAAACCATACGCTTGTGAAACATTCCTAAAGTAATCTTGTTATTTCCTGTTGTTAGTAAATAAATACTTATTTGGTTTACCAAAGGCCTGATCCTTGGCTAATATACAGACCAGAAGGGAGGGCAAGGTAATTACCAAGGCTGAACAGAAACTGTATGTAATGGTGGTAGCGGTGAAGGGAGATATTGTAACAACTCAAGTATCCAGAGCAACCCAGAGTTGTATGCTTTATATATAAAGATACAAGGGGGTTGGGAACAGCATAGGCACACAGTCACAAAGTAACAAGCTATAGAGAGACTTAGGCAAAGTCTCTGGGAGTATCGGTTACAGCAAGTGACTGGTGGTGCTGCCTAGCAGTGGGATCTAGTGAGATCTGTGCTAGAGCGGAGTGAGAAACCATATAAAGGACGGTCCTGACTGGTGGTGTCCCTGGTGGTGCCTAGTGAAAGGCAGTAGCCACAAGCAGGTCGGAACCTGACAGGGAGAACCAGGGAAGGACGTCACAGGGGTCTCTCCCAGTTCTACTGGGAGATGCTACGTGGGGCCTTCTGCATGCAACGCTGGTGCTCTACCACTGACCCATGGCCCTTCTATGCTGGAAGAATAGAGAATGTGTTTTGTCAGTTATGTTAAATCCCAGAATATGGTTCAGTGCAAAGTCCTATGTACATTCATTGGATCCCGATGAAGAATATTTGATGAGCCATGCACTGGTTTATACCCAAATACTTGTGTTCTAATATGGACCTTACAGCGTACAAAGATGGAATCTTTGTTTAAGAAATGTAATAAAATCCTGTCTCCAGGGCTGACATGGGGATATAGCACTCTGTTTCATGGTATCTCATAGCAAGTATCACAGCCCAAAGCTATCTTCTTGACATAACTTTTGGTCAAAGTTATTGTTTATTGTGTCCAATTACTGGCTGTGAGGATGCACATGAAGTTCAGTGTGTGTGAAGTGTGTGAACAAATATAGACGCAGTTGTTTTGGTCCAAATACGTGTGATGATTAATTTTCACACTGGATTTATATTTCCTGTTGCTTTTGTTTCATTTTGGCTTTATGTTTCCAAAAGCACCTGAAAGTGGAAATATAGATGCAGAGGGGTTTGTGTGTGTGTGAGTGTTTTAAAAGCAACTCTCGTTTCATCATACAAAAATAATTAGGTATCTATCTAACTTATTTTGTCCACATATGATGAATTGAATGTCATGGGGAAAGCTAGTTAAAAATCAAGGCACCCATCTTAAAGAACAAAAATTCTTGTAGAAAAACTTGGTAATGGCTCTGATCTGGTAAAAAAAAAAGGAAGGAAAGTACCTAATCTATATGCTAAAGTACCTTAAAGATGGTTTATCTTCAGGTTAGATTCCTGCAGCTGGAGAAAGCAGGGAAATGGTCCAATCAATACATTGTTCCAGGTATACCTGGCATCTTGTCTACTCTGATGACTTAAATGTTGTTTACCCTATAACCCTCATGCAAGTAGATTGCAGTATAGCTCTCCAGAGGGAGGGAGCTGTGGAATTTTTGCATTCTGCCCAATGTTATGGGTTGGCAGCCACTCCTTTGTGCTACACAGATAGACTCCATCCCTTGTGTTTATCCTATAAACAAGAAAGTGCTCCACACTGTTATCCTGAAAAAAAATACTGAAACCTGAAGCAGACCAGTCCTGTTCAAACCATCCCAAGGCATGCTGCCTACCACGCGTGCTTGTTTTTTCAGTGCAATTGTTAGTATAAGCTGGCAGCAGATGCCACATCTTCATGGATATCATTCAGCATGAAAAGAAGACATTCCATAAATTCACACCCGGCTGTTCTTCTTTTTGCTATTTCCCCATCATATGTAATTCTCAACCCAATGAATTTCAAAAAGTTAATAAAATAATGGCAACATTACTTGCAACATAAAACAGTGTAAACTGTTGGAGCTCTGGATGTTTGTGCAAATTGGAAAGCCTTGCTTTGATGGAGCTTCATAACAGACTCTCTTGAAATCCTTGGGGGCTCTTTATATCGTAAGGATTCACTGGTATGGAATCCTTTCTCAGGTTAAGGGACTATCTGCCCTTTGACCCCTATTTAAATAGGAGCCTGTTGACCAATTAAATAAGAAATATCAGACAGATTAAAGAATGTATTGTTTGTTTGTTTATTTATTTGTTTATTATTTGATTTATATCCCGCCCTTCCTCCCAGCAGGAGCCCAGGGCTTAACTGATTAAATTTAAATACATTTGCATGTCACTGAAACCTCCTTTTTTGAGATCTTGAAGGAAATGTAAGAGAAATGATAATTTAAGAAACAAAAGCTACCATTTTTTTTGCATTACAAATAATGCAATTATTATTACAACCATTACAAATATCCTCTATATTTTCTATTATAGTTAAACAGCAGAACCTGGCCTCAGGAGGAAAAAAAGGGAGAAAAACCATGTATGATTCTTGTTCCACCAATAGAAAAAAAAGAATTTTCAGCTATCTACACTGGAAAAAGGACAAAGCAAATGTGATCCTCAGGGAATACAGCAGGGTTTATCTAGATTTGGTGACATGGATATAAAGCCATATTTTAGATCATGGGGACCCACAACTGATTCAGAGCTGTCCCAAGAAGAAGGTGGCCCAAGTATGGTGTCCAAGCACACCATAGACTTGTGAAAGAAAATGACATTGCTGCTAGTGCTAAGTTGCTAAATGAAAAGATTGATCAACAAAAGCAAATGCCCTAAGATCTAGCAACAGAATAAGCACTGGAGAACAAACTCTCTTATGTAGGCATGAACTTGACAGATATCGCTGGAATAGCCAACACAGTTCTAGACTTCATTATTAAGCAATGGAAGAAACTACAAACAATGCTTTCTTTTAGCCATGTTAAAAGTCCAGAAATGCTGGTTCAAAAAACTTTTCCCTCCAAACTTGGAAGTAGTAGAATAAATAATTTTATTTTGTGATTGCCACATGCTTTTTTTCATGAGCTGAAATGATTTTGATCAGCTCCCTAGTTTAAATTAGCTGTAACTATTAAAAAAAAAATCTTATTCTAGAAAGTGTGGCTATTGCACCAGAGGTGATGTTGGAAAGTGCAAAGGGTTCACCTGCTTCCTTGATTCTTATGCTCACCCCTTTCTATTGGATATTGGCTTCAATTGCACAAAACAGGTTTTTACCAGCAAGCAAGAAGTTGGCTCTGGCTGATGATAACATGACATTGCATGCATTATAATACATTATATGTGATCTCCAGTTTATCTTTCAGTTTCCTGTAACTGTGTATATTTATTGTGTATTGAGTAAAAGGTTTTTTAACAGCTGCACCTGTTTGAACATTGGCACCTTTCCATGTAGTTCACTCTTTCTCCGTGATCATTTTGTAGACCCCAAACAAATTATCTGTGGTTCACATTCAAGTGGAAGTGATGGAATATCAGGCTTTTAAAATTAATTTCTTTCATAATCTTTCAGACTTAAGAAAATGAATTTCCTAAAGCAAGCACTTGCCAAGTATGAAATTATCCTTGCTTCATTTTTCACTTATATCAGATGGTCTGTTGCTTAGTGGCGAAACTCTCCATGGGGTGTGTTCCTTGACTCTGTGCATGATGACTATCTTTGAGGCAATACCAGAAGCATAGTGACGACAGCACTGAGGTGATAAAACCCATGTCTGGGCTGTACTACTTCATACTGCAGCCTGGGGCTCACTCACATGATTCAGTGTTCTCCACCCCCACTCCTCCTCCATAGAAAACCTATCCCTGACATCCAATTTTCTATGAACAGATTTTATTATCATTGTTATTTTTTATGCACAAGGGAGCAATTGAGCATGTTAGCAGCCTGAAGTGGTAGAGCCAGTCTGAAGTGGTATAGCTCAGACACAAGTTTACTACCTCAGCCAGAACTGGGTGAGAATTGCAATACAGGAAATCTCTAGTTCAGATCATACATCTACCAAGAACTGGAAGCTTTCCTGATGACCACATAGGCAAACCCCTGCCTCTCAGCCTCATCCCAACCCCACCCAACTCTCTGTCTGCAATATGAGGATTATAATGAATCTAGTTACAGGATTGTTGGAAGGATTCCCAAAGTAATGTGAATGAAGTGCTCTGACCACTATAACTCACTATATGAATGTTCAGTTTTATTATTTATAAAATATCAAAACAAGGGATATACGTCTTTCTGATACTGATGACATAATATACGTTATTAGTTATGCTGGGATACTATGCACTAGATAACAAGATTTCCTTATTGATAAAACTTTATAAATAAAATAAGCCTAAAGTAATATGATGACTTTAAATGTAAGCTGCAGAAGCATTGCCCAACATTTCCTAAGCACTCCCTTAGAAGATAGACTATTTTTTAAAATAAACTGTGTGGCAAGCCCCAAATCTAGACATGTTTTCCAAACAGAATATCAATTGTCTTCTTCATTAAATTGCAGGTCAGAGGAAATATTTGTGATTCAATGATCTGAAACAAGGATGCAGTGGAAAGCTGTATTTATAGAGGCTTGAGAACAAAGGAAGTTGCCTTATATCGAGTCAGTTTATGTGTCTATTTAACTCAGTAGCTTTCTCTTCAGTTAATGCAATCTCAAGGAGACAAGCAATGGAGCTTTGGCCTGTTATTTAGTGAAAACTGCAGATAAAAGCAACCTTTATATTTAAAGAAACCTTTGTGCATTCAATATTTAGGGATTCACCTTAAATACCTTAAGTTTAGTAGTTCTGTGAAAGTGAATTGTACATATGGATCACTAAGTGGTTAAAGAACAGAAAGCAGAAGAAAGAAAGGAAGAAAGAAGTGGGTAGCACCAAAGGTTTGTGTAGAATGGTGCTTTTTAACTTGTTTATAAACAATTTGGCATTACGGCTGAGCAGTGCGATGGGCCAGTTTGCTGATGACACCAAATTATTCTGAGTGGTAAAAACAAAAAAGGGATTCTGAAGACCTCCAAAATGATCTCTCAGAAATGAATGAATGGACTATAAAATGGCAATTCGATATAAGTAATATGAAGTAATGCATATTGGGGCCCAAAAAAAAGCGCTAACTTCAAATATGCATTGATGTCCTGGGGTCTGAACCAGCAGGTATCTTGGATCGTTCATTGAAAAAGGGTCAAATCAGTGTGCAGCAACTGTGAAAAATGTGAATACCATGCTAAGGACCATCTGGAAAAGAATTCCACATTTGTACCTCTGAGGGCCCCTTTAAATGTTGTCCTAGCTGTATAATGTTTAAATAATTCAAACACAAGAACAGGGACCTACCACATGGTCCCTCCCTGCTAAAAGGTAGAGTTCTGATTCTCATAACAGAGCTTGGAAAAGTTACTTTTTTGAACTACAACTCCCATCAGCCCCAGCCAGCATGGCCACTGGATTGGGCTGATGGGAGTTGTAGTTCAAAAAAGTAACTTTTCCAAGCTCTGCCTTGGCTGTGTGATTGAATTGTTTAGAGGTTACCCAAGCTGTAGAGAAGCCATTCACAGACAGGCTTCTCCCATGTGGCTAGGATAATGTTTAAAGGGCCCATAATCTAAACTTAATGCAATATTTAAAAGGTCAGCTCCAGAATTGCTCCCTTTTAAAATTCTACGTTTCAAGATCAGAGCAGTAATATTTTTGGTGTTTGTGATCAAAATAATATTTTGGGTATTTTGGCTTTGTGGTTTTGAATGACTTCTTTGAAATTTTGAATTGCACAATTAGAAGGGAAGGCTGGAGACAAATGCCCCAACCCATGTGGTGCCCAGCCTTTGCAAGTTACAGCAGCTGCAATTGATGCCACAGAAAAGCAGTTTCTATGCTACTGATGAACTATGTGAAGAGTGTTTGTATCTGAAGAGTACTCACATTTAATAGTAGCTTTTACTTCTGAAACCTGGAATCATTTTTGAATTTCAGAGGAAACTACTCCATATACAGCGCATAATTGTCATTCATCATTCCTGAATGAGGAAGTACTACAGCTGGATGATTCCCTCCTTTTCTTTGATGGGGCTCGTACCACATGCTAGCAGTTTAAATGATAGCATTTCTTTGCAAGATTGTTCACATCTCTGTTCCAAAAGCTAAAGGTTGTATTTCAGCTGGCTGGAGACAACCACAGGTTTAATTCCCAGAATCTCCAGATGAAAGGATCAGGTAGCACAGAATTGGAAAGGACTCCATCTGAGACAGAGGAAGCTGCTGCCAGTCAGAATGGACAATAATGAGCTAGAAGGCTCTTTGCTCTTTGCTGTTCCAAAAGATGAGACCAGGGGCTTGTTTACAAGGGAGCCAAGATCCACATTAAAAATGCTGATTTTTCCATCGCAATTGATTTTCACAGTTCACATACTTCTGCCCTCACTACGAATAAATTGGCTGTTTTTCTTTGTAGCATTCACACACG
Organism: Rhineura floridana; assembly: GCF_030035675.1. Classification (NCBI taxonomy): domain Eukaryota; kingdom Metazoa; phylum Chordata; class Lepidosauria; order Squamata; family Rhineuridae; genus Rhineura; species Rhineura floridana. The sequence goes on along the minus strand of NC_084482.1, from coordinate 86,407,207 downwards.
TGTGCGTTTATTGCTATCCGCGTTTCCTTGTTGCCACTCCCACACATTAGCATGTTAACTGCAGAGGCGGGGAAGGGGCGGGGGTTTCCCTAAACAAAGGAGTAGGCCAGCCTTTCCCAACTAGTGGGCCACCAGATGTTGCTGGACCACAACTCCCATCAGCCTCAGCCAGCATTGCCAATGGTCAGGAAAGATGGGAATTGTGGTCCAACAACATCTGGTGGCCCACTAGTTGGGAAAGGCTGGTATAGGTGCTTGAAAGAAAGGGAATCGCTCCCACCCGTGGCTGTTAGGCTGTCCCTGTGTGAGATTGGTGTGCCTTTGGCACCCCGGGACAAGCCTCAGCATCCGTTCTGGGAAACATAAAAAAAAAACCCAATTATCTTTAGAGAGACATTAAAAGCAGCTACTAAAGGAAGCATTGACCATTTCATATTATTGCTCTCCGTGAGTGGAGCAGATGCTGGGATGAGACACCAAGGCAGCTCCCCTTTCCCCTGTGCTTTTGGGCGCTTATATATTATCCCAGCAGCGCCTTTGCCAGCCTCCTTTTGCCGTGGCGAGTTTTTGGGCCTGTTTACATGTCCGAAAAATGCGCATCTGGTGCTTTTTGCAGATCCTTTTAATTTGGATCATTTACTTGACATTTTAGCCAAAGCGCGTGCATTCTACTGCTTTTGCCTTTAACTCTGGATTAAATGGATGCGACAAAAACCCAAAATTGCTTTTAAAATCTGCACCTGCTTCTACCGTATATTACCTTTTAAGCACCTTTTTTGGCTGTGCAGTTTCTTCGCCATTAGATCCTCCCTTTTCTCCGCCCCTTTCACTGTCTCAGGGTGTCATTTTGTTTCCTGCCATTGATGAAGCAACTTCCTGTTGCTCTCACCTTCCTTTCTCCTGCTTTCTCCCGCTTCCCCCCAATACATTTCCTTCCCTGGTCCTTTAAACAAAATCACATTCCCCACCCCTTCATTCTCTCTCTTCTGCAGTGACACCAACAACTCCTCAAGGGTAGCAGGGCTGGAGCTCATAAAATGCCTTCCTCGGAGCTCTGGTGTTGGTGCTGTTGTTTACGTCTAGCATGTGTGTGAGAGAGAGAGTGAGTGTGAGAAAGTGTGTGTGTAGAGGACCTCTTCTGCCTCGTAGCATCTCTTCGCTCCCCCCAAAGCTGGATCTCTCCCCCCCTCAGGCTGATGCATGCGCCCTTTTCGCAGCCACGGCGAGAGGAGGCTGGCGAAGGCACCGCTGGGGTAATTTATAAGCACCCAAAAGCGTATGGGGAAAGGGGAGCTGCCTTGGCGTCTCATCCCAGCATCTGCTCCACTCATGGAGAGTGATAGTATTAAACAGTCAATGCTTCCTTTAGTAGCTGCTTTTAATGTCTCTCTAAATATAATAGTTTGGGGTTTTTTATGTTTCCCAGAACGCATGCTGAGGCTTGTCCCAGGGTACCAAAGGCACACCAATCTTGCGCAGGGACAGCCTGACAGCCACGAGTGGGAGCGATTCCCTTTCTTTCAAGTGCCTATTCCTTTATTTAGGGAAACACTGCCCCTTTCCCGCCTCTGCAGTTAACATGCTAATGTGTGGGAGCGGCAACAAGGAAACGCGGATAGCAATAAACGCACATGCGTGTGAATGCTACAAAGAAAAACAGCCAATTTATTCATAGTGAGGGCGGAAGTATGTGAACTGTCAAAATCAATTGCGATGGAAAAATCAGCATTTTTAATGTGGATCTTGGGTCCCATGTAAACAAGCCCCTAGTCGCATCCATTTAATCCAGAGTTAAAGGCAAAAGCAGTAGAATGCATGCGCGTTGGCTAAAACATCAAGTAAATGGTCCAGATTAAAAGGATCTGCAAAAAGCACCAGATGCAGATTGTTCGGGCATGTAAACAGGCCCTAGATCTAATTTACTAAAGTCACAGGAAGGTAACAGCTGAACTTCTTGATGATAAGAACAGCAGTTTGATAATGGAGCCAGTTGCCATGGTGGGGGATTTTCCCCCTCACTCAAGAGATCTCTCCTTTGAGTCTTCAAGCAGAGGCTGGAGAGCCATCTGCTGGAGATGCTCTAAGCTCTGTACTTCCTACATTGAGCAGGAGTTTAGACTGGATGGTCTGCAAGGGCCCCTCCAACTCTATGATTCTATGAATCTGTAGATGAACCTTCACCGAAATGTGCCTCTGCTAAGCACATACAACTATTGCATATCTGTGTACTTATGGCTTTCAAGTGCCGAGTCAATCAAGCTGCTTTTATAATAAAATGAACAGCTTGTAAAACACCCTGGCAGTTTTTACTGTATGTGACATTGCTAAACAAACAGTAGACAAAGATCTTACAATTTCATTAAAATAATTTACATCTCACTCAGACAGAATGCTAAGGTGTGAATTGTCCTTTGAGGGTTATTCATTCACAGGCCTGTCATTAATCATAAAGAATACAGATCTCATGACTACCTTTATTATGTAAGGTCTATCTCTTATCCATCATTTTTTTTCTTCAAGTTATTTTGCTTCACCTGTCTTTCCCTTTGTGCCTTTCTGATGCTAAATTTTTTTGGCAATGGAAGTTGATGCTCTGTATTTAATGAACAGAGGAGAACCTGAGGCTGCATCTAGTTTAATCCGGTATTTCCCTTTTACAAACAACCCCCATGCACTAAAGTTGTATTGTTTAAAATAGGGATGGGGAACTCCAACTCCCATCAGCCCCTGCCAGCATGGGCAAAGGTCAGGGATGACTGGAGTCGTAGTTCAGCAACATCTGGAGAATCAAAGTTTCCTCACCACTGGTTTAAAGAATTCATCAGGAATTTATTTTAAAATGTAAGGCAAAGTTCTTTTATCTTTGTTGAATTAAAAAATAAGTTACAGGTATAACATCTTCACAACCATTTTTTTTTAAAAAAAACTTTAATAAAATAATTCTAGATCATTATCTTTGTACTACATTTTCACTATTGTCATCTATCAGCACACCAGAGCAGCATGACATTTCAAGCCCAACTAGTGCTGAGCCAGAATGGGGTGCTCTATTTCATGAAACTTTTCATCTCTATGGAAAGGGGCCTAGCCTTCTTCAGTAGAATGATGCACTGTGTAGATGCCCTACCCTTCCCTTTGCAAAAGAGGGGGAGGAATTGCCGTGCATTATATTGCATATGTGTACCACTTCAAATGAGGTGATCCTCACCTGATCCTTCCCTTCCTTTGACAAAGCACAGAGGAGAGATGTCAGTACGGAATATGATGTGGATCCCCGTCTTTAACATAGCAGTAGCACATTAACGGGGGGTTATGCACATAGTGATGCTCCTCACTTGACAAACACATTGCAGAGAGGGGCTGAAATCACACATGGATCCTATATCAGATTGTGCTTTGTGTTGTCTCCTCAAAATGGTATGCAAAGATTGCTTTAAAGAAGGTGATCTGCAGGACAGCGCATGGTATGACTATACTATGAAGGTATCTCAAGTAGGAAAGAGCAAATTCCAGCTAAACTTTATCTTTAATAGTCATGCTATAATTGGCACAGTACAATGGGCACCATATGAAAAGGAAGATGTAAGTCAGAGTAGAACTGTGTCCAAAATGGTGGGAGTGCATATATTGGCTCAGTGTGTATCTCGAATAATGAAACAAATGGGTAGTCTTTCATATTTCTGAGACAGATCATGCCATTAACCAAGCGGGTTGAGGCAGATAAGCAAGGGACTAATCTTCTGAGTAGCTCTATTAGTTTTTCTATAAGATTAAATGCATGGCCATTCCCCTCCCCACTTTTCTTTCATGAGAAATGAAATCAAGCTGGCTGGGAGAACAACCAGGGACTGAGAGGAAGAGGGTGAGAAAAGGGCTGGAATCTTTCATTTTGACAAACAGATCTAGCTTTTAATCACAGTTAATTATTTTTCTGGTGCCTTCCAATCACAATGATTTGGGGAAGGGATGTTGAAGTAAAGATGTGGGTTATCCTCCTGAGTTTTGGCTGTGAGAGCAGGGCATACATGGCTGAGTGAGATTATTGTTGTTACCTATTTCTTTCCCAATCATTCTTATACTTAACAATTAAAAATCATAATTCTCTCTCTCTTTTTTTTCCCTTTGTGGAGATTACTTCCAGAATGGGTGCTCACAAAAAATGGTGACTTTTCCAGTTTTTCCTAATGAAGGTAGAATCATGCAGTATAATCATCCCCTGATCTATTTCTCTGAACTTTGGCAGGTTTCTTACCCAGGGGCACCTCTACGTTGTCCTCAGAGTTCAAACTGATCCCCACCCACATAAAATCAGTGGAGGAAACATGATTTCTATTTTCCCACCCCAAAATGGTGTCTACTGTTTTTGGAAGACTACTGCACTGGTACTTCTGGTACTTCTGAAATTCTGAATTTCTGGTACTTCTGAAATTTGTCAGGCTTTATTCCTGCATTCTTGCTTGCAATTTGCATCCAATTCTGGCAGAAAACAAAAAAGGCAGATACTTTTTTCTTCTTTCTTTTTGAAAAATAAAGAAATAAAATTTAAACCTCCCCTGCATAACCTCCCCTAGATAGATCTGCCTGAAATTTGGCACTCTGGAAGGGCTCCTTTGCCTGCAAATTTCATCCACTTATGTGAAAAGGGGGAAAAAGCTATAGCCATTTTTAGATTACTTATTATAGTCACTGGGAGCAAAACAGAGCTTTGAATTGAATAGATCAGATTCAGACTCAAATAATGAATTGAATCAAAATCAGCAGGTCTGACACAGATTGGGCTGCTTCAACACACTACAGATATAGATACAGATACAGAGAAAAGGTGATTCTTGTGGTTGCTGCACCCCCCTACCAAATGGCCTCTAGAAATTCTCCACCCTATTTGTGGAAAACAAAATTGAGACGAGTATTGCACCACATATTTATCATGTGGAAGGAGAAATTCTTCAACAGTTTTTCAGGGGTCAAGCTCACCATTAGCAGTGGCAGTAGCATGGCTTCTTTTTTCTTTCTTCTAAGGTTTTTTTTGTTTTGTTATTTGCTGGACAGAGAGCTGGACAGAGAGAGAAAAATTATTCTGAGAAATTTCAGCTCAGCTCTAGTTTAGACCACATATAGTGGCAATTCATTATGGTCAGGAGGCTATTTAAGTAGTTTTCTTTCAGATATAAAAGAACAATGCTTCACTCTTACTGTTCTGGTAATAACTGTGTAGGTTAAAGAAATCTTTTGACATAAAGAAAGTAAGCATTAAGTGTGTGTCTTCAAAAACAGAAAGTGTAATGCCCTGTGATTCTGCCCACCCCCAAGGAAAAGCTTATATTTCTAATATGCCACAGCCTACAGCAAACTGAATGATCTCCCCAGTGCTTTATGGAAATTCAGTCTTTATGAAACACTCATCATCTAATTTCATGGCTTCATTATTTCCAACAAAACATCTTCTCTGAAACTAAAGGCTCTGCAGCCACCAAGTGCTGGGAAATCTGTGATGAGCTCACTAAACTGACTGTAACATCCACTTTATCTAATTAGGCTCTGCTGGCAATGTTAATCCAATGTTCTTTTCTTTAAAAAAAGACAGGGAAATAGATAAAGATGAGACTATGAAAAACTTGCATGTGGTGGAACAGCAGGACTCCCGCAGTGGCAATTATTGATGGAAAGCATTTCATCTTTGAAGAGCAGATTTGGTGAATTACTCTCTGAAGAGCACTATCATTAAGGACAGACAAAAGGCCTTTACATGACAGTCCCTGTCTTCCATGGTCAAACTTCCCTAATGGCAACAGCATTTGAAATGAAAATACCATTCCCAAGTCAGGCTACTCTTTCCTCCCTAAGTCTGTCATTCCAGTGGTGCTATTTTGTTCTGCTTATGATTAAGCCTTTGGTGTGGAGGGTAGGGGCAGAGCTTGGAAAAGTTACTTTTTGAAATACAACTCCCATCAGCCCAATCCAGTGGCCATGCTGGCTGGGGCTGATGGGAGTTGTAGTTTAAAAAAATTAACTTTTCCAAGCTCTGTAGAGCAAGGAGAGAGAGAGAAAGAGAGAACATTTTGCTGTGAAGATAGCATTTTTACCAAAGCTCAGAAGAACACTTTAGATAGGTGGCTTTAAAAAAAAAAAAAAACTCTTAATAGCCGTTCAGTTATGAGCATTTTGCCTATAACATTAGTGTGCAGCTCTGTGACTTTTCTCAGAGCAGGAGCAATATCATCTGCAGGAGCACCAGGGTAAATTGATGGATCCTTCTTAAGGACTGTCTAGTATGTTTGTGAGATACTAGCATAGGACAGGTGACACGAATTAAAGTATATTTGCCGTATATTTCCTCCTTCCTATATGTATCAATGCCTGAACACCTTTATGTACTTACATATTCATGCCATTTGTTATTAACACTGCTAATGGAATATTTCTATATGCTTTTGCACTGCTATGCATTTACTAGAAATATTATTCTATAATTATATTCACATTTATAATTGTATCTTTAATATATATATTAAAAATGCTCATAGTATTGAAACTGAAATACAGTGTTTAAGATAAAGCCAGGAATGTTTATAACTTTCTCCATCTTGTTTGTAAAACAAAGTGCAGTGTCTGTTACATTGCTTGTATACACTACAGAACCAGCTAGTTGCCCAAGGCCACCAATAACAGAGTGGTCTGTGTTATGATAACATGTAGTGGATGTGAAGTGTGAATGAATTTCTCTTTCTAGGGCTTATTGCTGAAACTGGAGGCTTGGAGGCGCTGAAGGCTATCAAGACGGCAACGAGAGTGTCTGGAATACATCTAGCATAAATAAATGTTCTAATTCTAATGTAAGTCTGAATACCCTAGAAGAGATCTCACGACCAGTGTCCTTGATCGGCACCAGGCTGGTATGAGAAAGAGGAAATGCAGTCCTGAGAACACAGATGTGCCAAGAGAATGGCATCACTACAAGTGCCAGCTGACCGACTGATGGATGAGCTACTGGGGCTCAGTTATCAAAAGCACACCAAAACATTATCTGACTATAAAGACACCCCAGCTTCACCAGAAGATTTGAGACATTTTCTGCCACAGCCTACCCCTCAAGACTCCAGTGAGCTTGCCACCTGCTTCTCCAAGTCTCTTCTCCCTCACTACAGTAACTGGCTTGCCCCAGTTACTTGTGTGAGTATGAAAGAACATGACTATTGGGCATATCTAATTTTGCATTTTACCATCCCTGCAATGGGTGACTCACAAGAGCACCTCTGGCTGGGTCAATTGGACAGCTTTCAATAAATCTCTCAAAACCTTGATATTGGTGTGGTCCCAACGCTCCTTCCGCTCCTTCCTGCTCTCTCCTGGCTTGATCACCTCAGGTCCAGGGGCCCCGTATAGCCCCCTAAGAGTCTCTATCCAGTTCTCAGGACTCTCTTCAGGTCACAACCCTCACTCGCCCTCCTCTTCTCCCTTCTCAAGTGTTATGCCTGGCTTGAATATCCTTCAACAGTAATAATGCCTGTTACTTTCTTGGAGGGTGGATAGAGAGGTGTATATGTGGAAACCTCTGACTTTTGAATGGTTGGAATGTAGCCTTAGGGAAGAGTCAGATCCGTTGCTCCACCCACTTTTGTCTCAGACTCCACCCACCACTGCCACCTACTCCCAGAAGGTTCCCCGGGGGAATGTGGCCCTCAGACTGAAAAAGACTCCCTATTCTTGGCACAAAGGAAATCAGGAGATAAGGAAAATAAGCTGAGGCTGGATGCTTCTCCCTCCCTTTTCTTTGATGGAGTTCATACCTCACACTAGCAGTTGAAATGATAACAATTATTTTCAAGATGGTTTGCATCTCTGTTTAAAAGCTAACAGTTGCGTTTCAGCTAGCTGGAGTTAGGCATTATGCCATATACTGCTAGTCTTTGAGATGTGTGTGTGTGTGTATGCATATGTATGCAAACTCTCTCTCTCACTCTCTCTCACTCTCTCTCTCTCTCACACACACAGTTACATTGCAAAGCCCATATATATAGTGCACCTATGTATAAAATATTGGATCAAGACAGCTGCCTGCGTTTTTAGACCCTTTGGGGGCACAATTATGGACTTCCTATGAGAGCATGGCTCTGGGGGCTGTCATGATGAGCTTTCTCACTTCAAGAATTTACCACTATACCACACTGGTAGTGGTGGTGGTGGTGCTTGGGGTTATAGAGAATGTGCAAGCACAGGGTTGTGATTGTATATGGCCAGAGGCCATGCCACAGCTGAGAAAAGGAAAAGCCAGATATAGAAATCTTTCTAGATTGCTTCCTTGTTAACTCCATTCCAGATTGTGGGTTCTGGAATTTGTAGGGTACTTCATGTATTTTCAAAGAACACAACTAAGAATCTGCACATTTCAGGAGATGACTGGGAAATATCTTCCTGTTGTCCACATGGATCTCTTTTAGGCACATGTTCCTGACCAATTAGTTGACAGGCCATAGTGTGCCTCCTGAGCATAGGTGCATTGCAGAGGCTGGGCAGTGCCATTAAATCTACATTGTTCCATGAATTCAGAATTGCACTTTGATACAATAGACATATGGTTGCGGCCATCAGTGGCCAGGAAGAAGGAGAGGGCAAGGGGCAAGGATCTCAGTGTGGAAAGGCACACAGTGGCAGGAGCATCAGATTGGCTCCACCACACCATGCCACACCTCGCACCACCCCCTCTCAGTTAGCAGCAGCAACCAAGTTTGGAAGCCAGAAGAGCAACGGAGCCCCACCTGCACTGCCCCATCAGCTACTACTGGTTGTGGCTTCACACAAAGCATGAATATATATGGACAGAATGTGCATAAGTAATTGCATTAAGGCAAAAAGATAGTAATTCTAATTCCATGGTTCACCAGCAAAAGGTACAAGTTGTTTGAAAGTAGAACAAAGTGCCTCAGAAGATGACAGGACAAGCCCTCCTTTGTTTGAGGTTTTAAAGCCAAAGCTGGATGGGCATCTAACCAGAATGCTGTAGCAGCAGATTTTCTGTACTAACAATGGGTTGGACTACATGCTCACGTGCTGTGAGGCTGATCGGGCATGAGTAAAACATCATAACCGTGCCTACTGTGTGGCGGTGAGGGCAGCAAAGAAGGCCCACTTCTCTGCCTCCATCGCATCCTCAAGTAGCCGTCCGGTGGAGCTTTTCCGTATTGTCAGGGGTCTGTTGACATCAACTCCAGGAAATGGAGTCTTAGACCCTTCGGAGGCCCACTGTGAATTGTTTGCAAGGCACTTTGAAGGTAAAGTTGCTGGCCTCCGTAGCACTCTTGATGCCCCATCTGCATCTACTGTAGTCCCCAACGAGGTGTCCAGTGCAACTTCTTGGGAACGGTTTCAATTCATGCGGCCTGATGACGTGGACAAGGTGCTTGCAATGAGCAACGTGTCCTCTCAACCCTTGCCCTTCTTGGCTTATTAAAGCTTGCCGAGGGGTTCTGACAAAGTAGATCCAGGGTGTGGTCAATGCATCATTGTGAGAGGGAGTGGTTCCAGCTGCCTTGAAAGAGGCGGTGATTCGACCACTCCTGAAAAAGCCCACCCTGGACCCACTGGTTTGTGACAACTACTGACCGGTTGCAAAAACACCCTTTTTAGGGAAGGTGATTGAGAGAGTTGTGGCGCAGCAACTGCAAGTACTCTTGGATGAAACAGATTATCTTGACCCATCCCAGTCTGGGTTCAGGCCTGGTTATGGGACTGAATTGGCCTTGGTCGCCCTGATGGATGACGTTTATCAGGAGAAGGACAGGGGGAGTGCGACCCTGTTGTTCTTACTTGATCTCTCAGCGGCTTTTGATACCATTGACCATGGTATCCTTCTTGGTAAGATGGGTATTGGAGGCATTGTTTTACAGTGGTTCTGATCCTATCTCCAGGGTCGTTCTCAGAGAACAGCATTGGGTGACTGTCTTTCTGCCCCCTGGCAGCTGTGCTGTGGGGTGCCGCAGGGTACCATCTTGTCCCCCATACTGTTTAACATCTATATGAAGCCCTTGGGAGCAGTCACCAGGAGCTTCGGGCGAGGTGTCAGCAGTATGCTGATGATACCCAGCTCGATTTCTCTATAACATCTGAATCGGGAAAGGCCATGCAAGCCCTGGACCGCTGCCTGGACTCGGTGGTGGGCTGGATGAGGGCCAATAAACTGAGTCTGAAACCTAGCAAGACGGAGGTGCTGTGGGTTAGTGGTTCCCAAGTTTGGATCATTGGTCAGTTGCCTGCTTTGAATGGGGTCGTACTCCCTCTGAAAGAGCAGGTCCGTAGCCTGGGGGTGCTCCTGGATCCATCTTTGTTGCTAGAGGCCCAGGTGACCTCCGTGGCTAGGAGTGCCTTTTAGCAGCTTTGGCCGTTTCAGGACCGGGATAGCCTTACCACTGTTGCCCACACACTGGTAACCTCCAGGCTGGATTACTGTAATGTGCTCTATGTGGGGCTGCCCTTGAGGTTGGTCCGGAAGCTGCAGCTGGTGCAAAATGCGGCAGTGAGACTGCTCACTGGAGCAGGGTATCGCCAACATGTCACCCCGCTGCTGAAAGAGCTGCACTGGCTGCCCATTTGATACCGGGCCAAGTTCAAGGTTCTAGTTTTGGCGTACAAAGCCCTATACAGCTCGGGACCAGGATACCTGAAAGACCGTCTTACACCTTATATGCCCAGTTGATCACTGCGCTCTGCTGGTGAGGGCCTCCTGCAGATGCCAACTTATCAGGAGGTTCGTTCTGCACAATATAGGAAACAGACCTTTAGTGTGGCGGCACCTACCCTGTGGAATTCCCTCACCTTGAATATTAGGCAGGTGCCATCTCTGCTATCTTTTCGGCGCCTTTTGAAGACTTTCCTCTTTCAACAAGCCTTTTAAGTTGAGACCTATCCCAGTCTGCGTCTGTGTCAGAATTGTTTAATATGTTTTTTAATAATGTTTTTAACCCTTTTTAAGGTTGTTTTTAAAATTGTTTTTAATGCTGTTTTGTATTAATGTATTTTAAGATCTGTTTTTATGAAGTTTTAAAGTTTTTTGGTGCCTTGTTTGCCGTCCTGGGCTCCTGCTGGGAGGAAGGGCAGGATACAAATTAATTAATTAATTAATTAATTAAATGATCTTTAAGGTCATTTTCAACTCTATAATTCTGATTGATGCAAATACCTGTCTGATGTAAAGTCAGCATTAACACAAAGACTTTAATAGGAGGTCTCAGGCAGCAGCTATGGGGGGAGCAGGCAGCAGCAGTGAAGTTTTGGAGAAAAGAGGTGCATTGCTGCACAGCCTGCTCTGCATCCCTGCTAGCTGCTGCCCTCAGGTGTTGTGGAGAATGCTGTCCCACTGCCAGTGTTGAAACTTGAAATAATATTCCACTGTATCTTCTCTGCCTCAGGCAGCAAAATGTCTTGGCCCGGCCCTGGGTTCCAGCGTAAAATTGCTAAACTAAATTTCACCAGCAAATTCAATCATATTATCTTCCAATCTAAAGCAAAATTGGAACTCTTTCTTAAGATGCTAAATTAATATAGCAAAGGGGAGGGAGTGTTTCAGTTTCTCATTCAGATCACCACATTTTCACATCAGTTTCTCCTCACAAACAGTTGTCAGCATTTTAGTGTGCATCTCTCCTAATTTTCACTCTTATATGCATTGTTATGCACACCTCACCCTGTATTCTCATTTTTGTACCCATTTCTTGGGTTTGAGAACTGTGTCACAACTCACAAAATACAGAAATGGGCAAGTTTCAAAGGATAGGCATGGTGTTTTTTTCAGGAAGCGTGCATTAGGTAGGTCCACATTAAAATGAGAACTAAACCAAATTTCTTCCTATCCCTATTATCATTACTGTGTTTTTAGACTGTATATATTTGGACAATAGTCTTCAAGATGCTGCAGAACTCCTTATTGTGAAACTCCAGGGAGTAATTGTTGGTGGGTCCAGTAGCTGCTGGTATCAAAAAATTCAATCTTTGGTATGCAGCTGCAAACACTCCCAGCTTATATCAGACTAACAGAAATCTGCCTTTAGAATCCTGTGAATATCAAAGACTATGCATGAGATGGGGAGTATGCCAGTGTTTTGATAGACTGCATTATTATCAGTGCATTTGCTCATTATCATCCTAATCGCTGGGCTGAGCAAATTTAACATAGTAATCACTGGAGCATGCATCTTCACTTCGGTTGTCTGCCCTGCACCAGCTGTTGCTGATTTCAAATCTACCTTGAAGATTTCCTGAGTGCATACTAAAGTCACTCAAGCATGCACTCACACATGCATTAACTCTGTGATCTCCTTCCATGTAAATACCACACTATGCACAAATCAGATGTCATTTAATTCTCTTACAAATTCTATCCAAGGCCACAATAGCATCCATTTTGTGAGTAACTTAACTCTAAATTTCCATGATGCCTTAGGCAATATCATTACCTTTTTCTCCCTCTTTTGAAGGAAACATGTTACGACTTGATATTACAAATTTAAACTGGAGAGCTGTCATGATCATGCAAGATCATATTCAGCCATTCGTTAAACGTATTACTTTCTTTTTTTAGCCACGCACTTGATCTCGCTTAAGTTTTATTCACTTCAGGAATTCTTTCAAGTGAGGAGATGCATTGAAGTCAATGACATTATTTAAGTAAACTGAAATGAAATGGGGCTCAGAAGGTGGGCCTAAGGGAAATTCTAAGGAAATTTCACTGTGACAATTATAAACATCACAATTATACACAATTATATACATCACAATTATAAAGCTCTTTGTCTGGTATTTGCTGTATGTGCAGTTTAGAAGAATTCATATATGTTGCATGTCATTTTATAAAAGGTTTAGGGTGGGTGATGCCAAACCATTCATATTGGTTCTATGTGAATGAGATCTCTGCTCACATTTCCCTACCCTCCTCTTCCCCCCTCTCCTGCCTTCATGTGCTCTGATTTCCTTTCTCACGTCCAGTCTAGCAGCAAAGCCTAATTTAACCAAAATCCAAGACAGCAAACTACGACCAACTCACTGGGACTATACAGCTTCTGGTATTTAGGAAGAACTGGAGATGGAAGGGGAGGGGGGGCTCCAGAGTGTCAGAAAAAGAAGGCAGGAATAGTATAAAGCCAACAGGAAGACGAGCTCAGGTTTTTGGACGTTAGAGGGAAGAGGAGAGCAGAGAATAGGTATAAAGAAGGTATAAAGAAAAATAAATAAAGCTGTCCTTTCAGCTTCCACAGTGAGCTGGCAGGGTGTTGGGGGTGCTAGTTGCTTTGCCATAGATTCTCTCCCAACACCCTGCCTCCACTAAGATTGGTGTGTTAACCACAGAACTGAGCCAAGAGCCCATCTAGTCCAACCACAGGACAATCCACTCCATCATCCCCCTGCTGATAACACAGTACAGTCAATAGCATGCTACACCAAGAGAACAGCTGCAGAAAGGTGCCTGCAGATCTAGATGAGGAATAACACGAGCGATTTAAGCACCAAGCAGGTTTTTTCCCAGATAATGACTCTAAACCTGTTCCCACTATAAATGCCAAACTTTCCCCAGCTAATACATCAGCTTTTATTTTCATGGGTAAAATGGAGGTCATTTCTCCGTCTATATTTAATTTAAAGTATGGGTTTGACTCTCACTGTGTGCATTTTTTAAATCATAAGATGAAAATGGCTGATTTAGAAGAGCAAATTCAGGAAATTTGTTTCACACTGTTTTGATCACATGAAACAAAGAGACAGAGGATAAATTTGCTGTCAGGAAAGAGGTACAGCTGTACATAAACTCTGAAAGGCAGCAATATTTGAAAAAGAAATAGGGAAAAGTTCCCAACTTGTCTTTTAAATGGAAAGTGGGTCTCCTATCCTATATGCCAGACAAGTTGTTTTGCCTGCCAAAAGATATACACAATGGGATTTCTTCAGGGGGGTTGGGATAAGAACTTGAAATCCAGCCCAAGTGTAAACCCATGAAAAGAATTGTTTGTAGTCATTTATGTTTGACCGTTAAACTGGTTATACCTGTACTGCTGATATCATTCCTAACCTGGCACCAACACTTGTGGGTTTGGAAATGCTGCATTTCTAGCTGAAACTGTCTTCTACTTTTAAATAATGCTGAGTTATTGCCATAATTAAATTATTGTCCTTTATTAAGTCTCTTCACAAAGGCTTGTAAAAGACTTAATTCTTAAGAACAGAATGTTGCAATCCATACCTTACAGGGAACTGCATACCCCTGCAGGAAAACAAGCACATTCCCACAATCTTCCAAGGTCCCTTTCAAATGGATTCCACGCACAGAGCAAGGTCAAACTGAACTATTCCTGTGCGAGGACTCTCAGATCCTAGAAAGAAAGCAGACACAGTTACCTATAACAGTGGTTCCCAACCCTTATGAGTATGGGACCTCCTTTATTAGCTCAAAACATTTTTGTGACCCCTTCCCCCCAGGGAGGGAGGCTGGTCGCCAGGAAGGGAGGGGGGAAACGGCCTTTCCTTGAAGCTTTGCTTCTTTTTGCTTCACAAAAAGCCCTCTCCTCTCATTCTGAGTAAGGGAGTCGTGGAGATGGGAGTCAGTGATTGTAATCCCCTCTTCTTCCTGGTATCTGCGCCCTCAGCTGGCATCTGCCATGTAGGCAGATGCCTGCCCTTGGTGCCCGTGAAAGACGCTCTGGCAAAAGTCCTCCCCTCTCATTTGGAGCAAGGGGGAGGTGTCATCTGCAGTGGCGTGGGAAGCAGACAGTGTCCAGGGAGTGAAGACTTTAAAAAATAATAATAATAATTCATTTCTTTAGTGTTTGCGGCCCCCTCTGGATTACTTTGCAGCCCCCCTGGGGGTCATGGCCCCCAGGTTGGGAACCACTGATCTATAACATAAAAGATTGGTATGTAAAATACTAGAACCCAAGTATAGGTTTCTAGCAGTTTCTAAAAGTTGTGACTCTGGAAATATCAGGATTTCAGTTATCCTCTTTTCAATGGTTATTCTCTTGTGCCTCATTATTTATCACATTTTTATCCTCATCTTCCACAGAGGACCAACCTACATATGCTGATTCCATTCATCTGACAAGGAGGGCTGTGGCTCATAAATGCAAATGCCACAATAAATGTGTTAGTCTTTAAGGTGTCACCAGACTCTTTTTGTTTTCGCTGCAATAGAGTTACATGGATACCTCCTGGAATATGTTGATTAACCAGTTCCCTTCTTTCCTACTTTCATCACCACCAGACAAAATTGTGGGCTATGAACATGGTCAATCTATAAGCCACCCTGGCAGACCCAAGTACAGGCCATAAAATAACTATTCTGATCATAACATTTCTACCATGCTTTTTTGTTTGTTCAGTGTGCCTCAAATTAGGGCAATAACTGATGTGAGCAAGCAATGACCATACTTTACCTACTGTCAACTAAAAACTCTAAATATAATCTGGCCATTTGGCCCACCAACATTTCAAAACTTCCTTTCTCTTTTGAAGTTCCTTTTAGCCACTGCCTTATAAGGCTAAAAAATATGTTAACCTGGCCCGGTGTTGTTAATTCATTATGTCATAAACCTAAAAGTGGATAAATGGGAGACATTAAGAATAGCCCAAAGATTTAATGATGTGAGGGTTAACAATGGTGCAAAATAACGGTTCTCTCAACTTCCCATCCAAGATTTTATAACCCCCATCACAAGAGGAAATGAAGTCTAGCCATTTTGTTCTTAATGACACTGTCACGCCTTTTCAACATGCTGAAGTGAGGAGAAGCCAGGAGTGTTTTATTGCCCTAAAGAGCTAAAGAAAAGGCAGATAACAGGACCACAATAAGGGCTAAGGTCACATTTGCATGTGGCTTGTTGGAAATGGTAGCATGAACATTTTCCCACTGTAAATATCTAGGATAACGTATATCCTACCCTTCCTCCCAGAAGGAGGTGATAAACATCTTAAAAACAAAAACACTTTAAAACATCTTAAAAACAAAACATCTTTTAAAAAACAACTTTGAAAATATCTTAAAAAGCAATTCAAACACAGACGCAGCTTGGATAGTTTAAATGTGCAGCAGCTATGTGAGCCTGGGAAAACACTCATGCTGCACTTCTCATATTACGATATGCTACTTTTCAAGTTTCTGTATGTGCATCAGAAGTATACAGTCTGTACATGAGCTCTGAAAAACCCTTATGTGTGTCACGTGTCAAACATTTCAAATCACCCTATTTTCTACACAGAAAACTTTATATGTAAGAACCAGTACCTTGAATTGAACAGGGACACACAATGGAAGGCAGTGCAACTGAGGTAAAACCAGCAAGATATGATCTGAAAACTGCACACCCAAAAGCATTCTGGCTGTTGCCTTTTATACCAGTTGTTGTTTTTGAACACTCTTCAGGGGCTGCTCCACATAGATCATGTTGCAGTAATCTAATTTGGAAATTAGCACTATGATCTCTGTGGTACCTGCTCTGTCTTCTCCAGGAAGGTAATGTGAGGGGCCAAGGTTTGATGAGAAAGCCACCTTTCATCAAAACTTATAGAGTGGTGTACAAAAGTGTGAATATTATTAATTAGCACAACCTTTAAATAGAATTTAAAATAAACATAACAAATACAGGACAACACAAAAAAACCCAAAGCTAAAAACAGAAGAGAGCACAATTCCAAAAATCACTTACCATCTGAAACGCCTAGGCAAATCAGAAGGTTCACCTAGCACCAAAAAAGATTGTAATGTCAGCATCAGGCAAGTCTCCTTAGGGAAGGCATTTCAAAGTAAGGATGCCACCATGGAAAAGGCCCTCGCCTTTGTAAAAGCAGACCATATTTCTACTACACTTGGAGCAGGGTACTTGGAGACAATGCAAGACACTGTCTGTCATGGCATTTCTATGTCAGTAATAGCCAATGTGGGTAGAAATGAATAAGGAACTAGTGGTGCGTACCCCACAATAAGCTTCTCCCACCCCAAAAAATACACTCCCAGCTCTGAAGAGTTTGCCCTATTAGATAACATAGGACTGCATCCAGCCCAGTATTTGGGGCACAGGACATTATCAAAGAATTGAGGTGGCCCCAAGCTTATTGTGAGCTATGCCTCCCAGTTCCCTATTCATTTCTACCCTCATTAGCTGTTTTTGTTATGGGATGCAGTGCCACATCTTGTACCCAAACATAGCTAAGTTCTACTCAGAGTAGACATATTGAACTTAATGGACCCAAGTTAGACATGTCCACTAATTTTAATGGGTCTCCTCCGAGTATGACTAATGTTGGATTCAACCGTGACAGTGATTGTTGACATCAACTTGTGTTAATACTGACATAGCAAGGAAAATTTACAGATTTAACTTTAGATATACCAGAAGATCCCCCTCCCAATTTTTATGACAGTTACAGACACAACGGACCTTATTAAATGTCTGCCATGTTTGAAAAGCTGGGGTTTGTTTTTTTTTAAAAAAGGAAGGGGCCAATTTAACCCAACAGCAGCCAAGATAGCAGTGTCAATTAACAGCTCCTTTTCAGACATTTCAAATGGATGAAGAGACCCCTTGTGCATTAAAGTGGACAGAGCTACTGTTAATATTTTGTTTCTTATGCAAGTCTGAGTGTTCTCTCAAAAACAAATGTTCTTTTGCAGCAGTTTTTAAGTTCAGACTTCTTCTTACTGGACTAAGAGGTCTCCTCTGACTCACGGAAATGATTATTCTAAGCTAACATTGCACAGCAAATACACAAGGGGTTAAAAAAAGCCAAGATTAAATGCACGCAAAAGGGTTGGGAACAGAGTTGTGCCTGCAACTCTTCATCCTCTTGAGAGCAACTAGAGTTTGCTTCTCTCTGGCCTCTGAGCCCTAGGACACACACTCTTTGGCTGCTGACTCAACATAACTTATTAGAGGGCACAAAGTGTCACTTCTGTTCTGACAGAAAAGGGAGGCAGTTTTGACTGCCTTCCGCAACTGTTTTGCCTGTTGCATGGGAGGGGATGGAAGAGCAGTGGATGCAGGAGCCAGGCATGCTGCCAGTGTTTGCAGTAAACATTGGGCAGAAGGTGGTCCTGCCTCAGGGAGTGGACAGGCAGCAGGTGCTGCTTGTGAATAAAGCAGTGGGTGAGCCAGGGTCAAGGGAGGAAGCAGGCAGAGCACAGAGCTTCCTGGTGGATCCTGAAGCCACCTAACTGCAATCAGTGGCAGCCGGCTACACATGCACATACACTGGCTGGCTTTACAGTCACTAGACACCTGACTTTTAAAGAGCTTAAGGCTGCAATCCGTATCTTATACACCCTTAGGAACATAGGGCTGTATGCAATGCTACAGACTCACTGAAGTTAATGAACATGTCTAACTGCAGTCCATTACTTTCAGTGGGTCTGCTTTGAGTAGGATTTAGTTTGAACACAACCCATAGGAAGCTTCTTTATACTGAGCCAGGCCATTAGTCCATCTAGTTCAATACTATCTGCGCTGACTGGCAGCAGCTCTTCCCAGTCCTACCCGAGATGTCAGAGATTGGATCTGAGATCTTCAGTATGCAAAGAAGATGATATACTCCTGAATGGCTCTTTTCTGCTGGAAGAACACAGAAAGTGGTTTCAGATGTGTAAAATCCTAGAACATTCAGCAAAACTGCATAAGGTCCGTGTAAATTAATTTGTTTCTGATAATGGAATACATTATTCCCCTGCACTGGTTTGCACACACTTAGGAACATGGGAAGCTGCCGTATACTGAGTCAGGCCCTTGATCCATCTACCTCAGGGTTGTCTACACTGACTGGCAGCAACTCTCGAGAGTTTCAGACCAGAACCTGGGACCTTCTGTATGCAAAGCAGACACTCTGTTACTGAGCTATGTCCCTTACCTAGGGGGAAGCCCCACTGAATATAATAGGATTTATTTCTGAGTAGACATGCACAGCATTGCACAGTAAATATACAAGAGGTTAAAAAAAAGCCAAGATGAAATGAATGAGAAAGGGTCAGGAATAAAGTTGTATATGCAAGAAGGAAAAGTCCAAATGCAAATCAAAACAACTTGTGTATGAATTCACATAAATATTAGGATTCAAAAACAAATCTCTGGTTTCGTTCTGGCATTAAGAAGAACCCACTGTATTATCATTGATTGTTTGATGAACAAGAAAAAGGTAAATGTATTACCACAACTCAGAGCTTGGAAGTTATTTTTTTGAACTACAACTCCCATCCAGTGGCCATGCTGGCTGGGGCTGATAGGAGTTGTAGTTCAAAAAAGTAACTTTTCCAAGCTGTGCCACAACTTTACTAGCCTCAGATAATACAATGAACCTTCAAAATGATGTGAAAGAGCTTCATGTCCTGCTTGTGAGCTTCTCAGGCAAATCTGGTTGGTCAGATATACAAACTACAAGGACCCTCAGTCAGATGCAGAAGGGCTTTTCCTATGTTCTTACCACATAAGCATGTCTGTTGTTACTATCTGTGAATGTGGTAATCCCTGCCTATAAAAGGCCTGCTACTGAATCTCACCTGGAGATTAAGAAGATGTTTGAGACATATGCAGATGCTGAGAACTACACATTCCATATAGTGCCTGGATAACGTTGTAGAGATCTAGAGATTCGGAGCCCTGTTTAATTCATTAACAAACAAACAGTCATGTCCTTTTGAACAGCAGCATAATCATCTTTTAATACTGGGGATGGTTAGAAATGAGTGCATTTTTTATGGGCATTTTATTCCGTGGCATTTCCCTAACATTTTGCCAACTGAATAAATTACCAAATCACTTGGATAAAATATGCAACCATGGAATTTGCCCTTTCAGAATCCTGAATATATTGATAAATCAAACTGAGGCTGAAATAGCTACATTGCCTACTGCCCCGCAGGTTTCACCCCAGTCCTGCAGAACTGGAGAAAGGAGCTAGACCTTTTGGTGCCCAGAGTGGAGCCCAAAGTCCCCCATGCCCACTAGCACCAGTGTGTTAGAAAGTCCTGCTGCGACATATGGACGCCAGTTCTTGCCCTCATCGTGCTGCCTGTGGCAGGTCACTTGCTTCCCTCTGCTGGACCACGTCTACAGCACAGCATGCTCCAGTTCTGTGGGTGCACAGCAGCTAGCATCCAAAAAGCCTCATGAGTGGCTGTTCTCCACTCTCAAAGGACACTCTGTTTCTTGAACAGGAGCAGACACAGCCCCTGCAACATGACAAATGGACTCTGAAATGGAGTGGGCTTTCAAGCACAATTTGTGTCATGAACAGTGGTCTGCCATTCAATGGGAGTGTGTGTGTGTGTCAAACGGCAGCTCACAGATGACGGGAAGTAACTCTTTGGACCTCAGCCTACATTTATACAAGCAAGCAACTGAGGGGAAAGGTGGCAGACAGAAATGATACAAGAGATTTTTCAGCCACAGGGGATTTTTCCAAGCTGACATTTTGATCCATGTGACCAAGGAACCACCCTGGGAAACAAGAGGGCTGCCAACTTTTCCTGACCTTGGCAGTGCACGTTAGGACTGGTAGGGCAGAAGGCAGGGAGACCAAGAACAGATGGAGTCAGGGCCAAGTGATTCTAGTTTTGTCCCCATCTTCCTCTCTGCTGAGATCTACAAAGGCAACACTGAGACCAAAGAGGAAGAAGCTGGTAGGCAGTGCCATCCCCCAGATTGCTTATAAGTAAGAAAGCAGGCAAGCGGGGACTGGCTGAGGTTCATGGGACAATCCCCTGCCTTAATGGGACAGCCTCCGCTTGGTCTTTTGCTTGCAGTCCCACTCATATGCAGAAAGGAAGTGAAACATCTGCACCGTCCTGAAGATAGTGGTGACAAGAGCTTAACCTCCTTAATGTCTGCATAGCAAACCACTTTGTTAAAGTCGCAGGAACAGGACCCGTAAAAATCTCTTCCTGTCAAACAGCTCACCTGATTCTTTGAGGGCCAAGCTGCAAATTCCATGAACATTTTAAAAAATGTCTAAATAGTAGGTGCAGGAGTCTCCATTCAGGTTCAAGACCATGGCATGGGGGATGGGGGTTAATTCTTTGGACCCCAGCTAAATTTCTTAATAAAAATTTCCCCAGATGATGTCCCATCATTGGCATCAATGGGAGCTTTTCTCCTGGGACCAGTAACAGCTTCTGGTGGGGTGATTTTCTTTGGATCCATTTCAGGGAAGAAAAGGATTAAAAACCCTTAATGCACACTGCATCCTGAACCTGATTGCCCCCTCTTGTGAACCTGCTATTTAGATTTAAAAAAAAAGCAGAGCTTGCAAATATGTGTGGTATTCTATGTAGTTTGGCCCTCAACTAATCTTAAGCAAGTGCTACATCTGGCTCCTGAAATTTAGACATCCAACAGCCAAAAGCTGTCTAGTAAATGCCATTGCCTTGATGCTCTGCATTCGAGTATAACAATCAGAATGGGTTAGCAGTGTGCATATGTTTTACTTGGAGAAACTGCTCAATAATGAGTCAGTTCGTCTAGAGAGAATTTAATTAAAGGTGAACTCTCAAGAAACTGCTGCCTGTCCTGAAGCAATACTTGCTTTGTCAGATGATGACAGGAGCGGGACCTTAAGGTCACTTTTCACTCTCCCAAAGTAGTCATTACACATGTTAACAGCTGCTGTTATGTTAAAGGCATCATGACCACACTGCACAAGGTGGTTATTAATAGTCTAATAAAGCCAGTGCTCAGTTACAGAATGAATCTGTGTTCTAATAGGAGGAAAACAGGTTTTGTGATACAGTAGCTATTGTATCTGTCTATTCTGCAGTGCTCACAGCTCAGACACACTATGGCATTATTTTAACTTGTGCAAGCAAGGAGCATGTTAGGCAGTCTATTGGGGATGAAATAACCATTGAAAAATCATCTAATGCTATTTGTAGTATTTGTATAAATGTGGTGACTTACTGATAAACTATCAAGGCCTTTGTCAGAGACTCTAGGGCAGTGTTCGCATGGACACCTTCATTCAATGTGTGAAAGGGGAATGGCATGCCAGTACCTGCACTTGCCATGCCCTTCACCAGCATGCGCTTGGTAGATGTGTGAAGGGCTCTAAACCTGAACAGAAGTACACACTTAGAGCTCCTCCATGTGAATGGGGAGCCTGACTGTCTCCCTTCGTGTGGAAAAGCCCTACATGCAGACACGTGTAGGACCTGCCTCACACGTCTGCCATACGGCCAGCAGGAAGCATGTCTGATGGGCACGTTGGCTTGGGGGGCATGGCCAATGGGCAAAATCCCCATCTCCTTATGTGTTTATGGGGTTTTTTTGAACCACCTCATGTCTTCCTCAGGCGATTGAACACTCTTGTTATGACAGACAGGTACCACAGAGTCTGAGGCTGGATTCGAGCTTGCCTAGCTGTTATGATCATTGTGTGCTCAGGCCTCAGAGCTCTGCTCAGGAACATACGGGAATAGGTTCTTCCTGTAACTGCCCATCAGTGTGAAGTATCTGGATCAGTCAGGCCCAGGGGCATCACAATCGGGGTGCAGAGGGTGTGGACCGCACCCGGGTGACACCCTGAGGGGGGTGACACCCAGAGCCACCCCGCCCCGCGCCGTTGGCCGGCAAAGGAGCTGAGAAGCACTCCAGGTCAGCTCAGCCAACTCCTCCTCAGAGGCGGGCAGGCGAGACCGACAGCAGGTGCCCTCTCGCTGGCGGTGAAGCTGGGACGGGGCTTCCACCACCAGCCTGGAGCGAGTAGTGAGTGCGCGCGTGTGCGTGCAACAACAGCCACCTCCATCCATGCCCTGGGAGGGCACGCGCCGGAGGTCCACATCCCCCCGCACTCCCGCTGGTCAGGCCTGGAATAAAGCCTAGGAACCAGGGCATCTGCCTTTGCTGGTGCTTTCTGCCTCCTCCAGCTTCCAGATTAGGCCCTTGCTCTTGGTGCCATTTATGATGGAGAGAGCACCCTACAGGTCTGGATTTGGGTGCAGCCACCCATAGTCATGGCCTGGCCCTGGAAACCATCTGCATGGACACACTAGTCCACGGGCTACATTCAAGTATCTGGCAGTTTCTCTTCTAAATACTGAAATGTGACATCTCATTGCAGCGATGATGCGGTTGATAAAGGAATGGTCCTAAACCTGAAAACAAATGCAACATGATAGCCTGCAAATCCAGAATGGTTCAGTGGCTAACCTATCAAGGATAAATATGAAACTAATGACCTTATGACACTTATTCTAAGGTGGAATAAAAAGCTGGTTCACACATACATTTGTGCTGAGAATACAGACATGAGGATAATTTAATATATGAAAGTACACACAGATTAATCCTATCAGGTGTGTGGGCTTCAGAAATGGGAAGTCTGTCTGCTGGTGAGATCACATGTTATGTTCCTACATATATAGCTATAGGAGAGATTCCTTCCTCTATAAAGACCCCCATATTCATAACATGTGGAGCACAGCCTACTCTCTGCTGGGAATCTAACTGTATTAGCTTTAAAACTCCTAATTGTGTGACTGCATGACCATAGCGGAAAATATTATCTCATCTCCACATTTAAACAAAAGTCATAACTCTTATGATGGATGGATGGATTGGATCTCTAAATTCTCGTATGCATTAGTTGACTGGATTTGTTGGATAAATTCAATCTGTATATCTAATTCGAGATACATATAAAAAAAATTGGCATAGGTAAGACACTCCTCAACCTTTAAATTCTCATGCCTGCCTGAAGGGAAATGCCTTGGATGCATGCCCACATTTAATTGCCAGTGAAAAAGAATGGTTGAGCAATCACCAAATGATCAGCAGTTATCCAACTGCAATATAACGACAGATACACGTGATTACATCTAGCACTGGCTTTCAAAGATTTCAGTGAGCTGGTCACAAGGCTTTGGGGAAGTACATTTCTCTGTGTAGAAATCTGGACTGAACCAGACCCAACCAGGACAAGTCATTTTGTGTGAAATGCCAGCTCTCCACTTCCAGCATTAGCTGCCAGGTTGTTTGTTGTTGTTGTTGTTACCATGGTACTGTAAGGATGACCACTAATAGTCCCAGATATCATGACAGCAAAAAAGGGAGGAGATCGTTTATTTTCTAGCCCTCTCAATTAGTGGCTAGTTTAAAGAGCAGCAAGGCCTTAATTTTATTTCATCTTATTTATTGTAGATCATTAGCTCCGTTCAATAGGATTATCTTCCGTTTGAGTGCACATGGGCATCTTATACTTTACTGACAACCAATTTTACACTAGAGCGGAGGATAGTTACTAGATCCAGGGCCTTTTCTGTAGTGGCCCCCGAACTGTGGAACAGCCTCCCCGAAGATGTACGCCTGGCGCCTACGCTGCTGTCTTTCCGGCGCCAGGTTAAGACCTGGCTATGCTCCCAGGCATTTTAACTGTTAAATGTTTAAATGTTTATAACATTATTGTGTGTAGCTTGATTTTATTGTCGTATTTTGTATTTTAACCTTTTTGTACACCGCCCAGAGAGCTATTTGCTATGGGCGGTCTATAAATGAAACAAACAAAACAAATAAACAAAAACAAAGCTACTTATAATACTCGTGTCTTACACTAGACAAAATGATTTCACAGTAACAATTCTAGGAGAAGAATACTGCTTTACTTAAAAGGAAGTTATGATCTAATCTTCATTTCATAAGAATGTACATTGTATTGCAGGCTTTATGTATTGCAAAGAATTTCTTAACGTCAATTTTTACCTTATTGCATCTATTTTGAACAAAGAAACAAAGGATTGACTTGGGGAAAGACAGAACTCTAATGAGAGGGTCAATATACATTTGATTAGCAGTTTATCTAGGCAATCAGTTCAACATCCACACCACCCTTTATTCATGGGATAATCTTTCAAGTCCAATTCAGAGGCAGTGGTGCAATCACCAGCCCACATGTAATGAATCCCACTTCTGGCACCCCCCCATACAGCTGTACACTTTTTTACAAAGCTAGATAATATGGACTCCAGCACATAAGAGAGGGAGTGCTCAGCTTAAAAGAGGGATTTCGCAGTTGACGAGTCTCAAAGCGAAGACTGGCCTGAGCTTGCATGGATATATAGCTGTGGTGGTGGTGATAATATTTAGAATAGACTAGGTTCTATATTCAAGGATATTTTAATGTATTTTTGAAGTACAAGTATGCCTGTCATTTACCAAAGACATTATAAACTCATTTTCATGGTATAGTGAGTGACATTGCTCTGATATATGTGATACACAGTTATTCAAGTTTGTGTGTGTGTGTGTGTTTTAATTCAGTCTAAGGCTAGTTCCAAACAATTTGAAGATGGTTTGGAAACTACAGCTAGTGCAGAATACAGTGGCCAGGTTCTTAATGGGAACAAGAGGGTGTGAAATATAACAATTCTGGCCCAACTACACTGACTGCCAATTTGTTTCCAGGCTCAATTCCAAGTGCTGGTTTTCACCTTTCAAGCCTTATACAGCTTGGGACCACTATACCTAAAGGACCACCTTTCTCTGTATGAACCTGCCCAGACCCTAAGATCATCATCCGAGGCCTTTCTCCGCATGCCACCTCCATGGGAGGTCTGATGGAGGTGACCAGAAATGGGTCTTCTCTATAGTAGCCCCCCATTTATGGAATGCCCTCTCCAGGGAGGCCCTCCTGGCACGAACCTTGTCATGGTTTTGGTGCCAGACAAAGAAGTTTTTGTTTTCCCAAACATTTGGGCAGTACCACTGACATGATATTGTATTGTTAAATCTACTTTAATATACACTTATGATTTTATCATTGCACTTTTTAATTTGGTTTTTACCTGGGAGAGATGGGGGAGAAATTTGATTCGGTTTACATTTAAAGGTGAACCTACCTAATTCTCACTTTCCAAAACAATATGTGAACAGAAACATAGCCATCCTTCAAAATTCACATTTCTCAAAATTCTACAGTGCAGTTCTCCAGGCAAGTAATATTTGAAAAAAATGTAAATACTAGGGTAAAAGCATATCTTAGTGAAAATGATGTTAAAATGCTTTGCAAAAATGTGTACATTAGGCAAAATTGCAGAGAAATTTGTATATTAGGAAAAATTCACACTAAAATGTTGATACAAAACAAATCTGCAAACTGATGTGGAAGTGCAGAGAACTGAATTTAAGGCTGGAAAACTGAGAAATGGAGAGAAACTGAAATTGACAAATTCACCCACCCCTACTTGGTTGAAATCACTTCAAGCCTTTTTTACTTGGAAGCTACAGGCAAAAAATCCCTTTCAGTTTAAGAATGTACCTATAGCCAACAGATATTTCTATTAAACTTTAAAAAGTAGGGAAATTGGGCTGCTATAGTGAATGTACCAGGAGAGCAGGTGACCTGACCTCCTCTCTGAGATATTATACTGCCCTACAAATTTGTAAAAAATGCAAACACAAGTTGGGTTAGTCTTTCACAGTCCAATCCAGTTCCTGTGTAGCTTGGAAGAATTTGGAAACATGTGAATTCCTCTGCTTTTTAATCCTGGATGTAAGAAATGGGATCCTATGCAAGTTTGCTGAGAATGGACTGGTAATTTGGATGTTTATTGAGTTCAATGGGATTTATTCCACTGTAATCATGCTTGGGATATGTTAAACTGACTATGGGGGGATGGGGAGGGAAGGAGGAGGAAGGAGAGGAAGGAGGAGGTGGAAGGGCAGAGAGGAGGAGGGAGATGGGAGCAGGTGGGAGAGGGAGGACAGGTTTGATCATTTACGTGCTTATTGGGTTCAGTGGGATTTTCCCCTGTGCAATCATGCTTAGGATAGGAGAAACTGACCATGGGGAAGGAGGAGAAGAGGGAGGAAGGGAGGGCTGAAGTGGGCAGGGAAGGAGGAAGAGAAAAAGGGGAGGGGAGGAATAAGGGGGGAGGGGAGGAATAAGGGAGGAGGGCGGGAAAGGAGAGGGGAAGGAGGAAAGGGGAAGGGCAGAGGGGAAAGGAGAAGGGGAGGGGGAAGGGAAAGGGAAAGGTAGGTCTTATCATTTGCATGCTTATTGAGTTCAGTGGGGTTTACTCCCATGCAATCATGCTTAGAATTGGTAAAACTGACCTTGGGGGGAGAGAAGAGGAGGGGGGAGGAAGGGGTTTGGAAGGCGAGTGGGAGGGAGGGGCAAAGAAGGGGGAGGGAAGGGGCAAAAGGGAGGGGCTAAAAGGAAGGAGAAGGAGGGCAGGGCAGGTTTGGTCATTTGCATGCTTTTTCACTTCAATGGGATTTACTCCCATACAATCATGCTTAGGATAGGTGAAACCGACCTGGAAGAGGGGCAGGGAGGGGAGAGGAGGGGAAGGGCTAGAGAAGGGGAGGAAGGGGGAGGGGGAGAGTGGGTGGGTAGGCAATGGGTAGAGGGGATGCCCCTTTTCTTTCTAAAAGGAAAAACATTGTGAACAGTATCATTGTTTTTCAGGATTTCCCACACCTTTTTGTTCTGCAGCAGGCACATTTAGTCTCCCACCCAAATTTAACCAAAGCTGTCCCTGGCTACATCCACACCAGACCTTATTTCACTTTAAAGAGTCATGGCTTCCCCCAAAGAATCCTGGGAAGTGTAGTTTGTGAAGGGTGCTGAGAGTTGCTTGGAGACACCCTATTCCCCTCACAGAGCTACAATCCCTTGAAGAGGGGCTTATTGTTAAACCAATCTGGCCACTGGAACTCTGTCAGAGGAATAGGAGTCTGCTAACAACTCTCAGCATCCTTCACAAACTACATTTCCCAGGCACCTGGTTGGCCACTGTGAGAACAGGATGCTGGACTAGATGGGCCACTGGCCTGATCCAGCAGGATCTTCTTACGTTCTTACGTTCTTATGTTCTTATGACTGTCTAAAGTGAAATAAAGGTCTGGCGTGGGTGTGGCTTCCTGATTAGCCAAGCCAAACAGCTGTGGGTCTGGCTTTTGGAACAGTTGGTTCTTACTGAGCATGCCCAGGATTATCATTGACTTCAATGCTAAATTTCTTAAATTAATTAAAAATCAACCAGGCATTTTTTTAACTTTTTAACCTGCAGAATATGGGGCAAGTCAGTAATAGGATTACAGGAAGTCTGTGAACATGGCTGATTTTTAATTAATTTCAACTAATTATGAGAACATGACTGTATAATATGTCTTTCCTAGTCTGTGTGGAGTGTTGACCCTCCTTCATCATGTGGACTAGCAGTAACTGGAAAGGAGAAACACCCCCTTGCCTGAATACTTGGTTTATAGGTAATCATCACTCTGATTTAGAATATCAATCCCCTGAAAACTGCAGGTGTTTAAACACCTGTCTGTAATAAGTGGTAATAATGTAAGAAGAGTGCATATTATTATTGCTCAGTGAATTTGATTAAATGTATTAATGCCAGCCACTGATGTACACCTAGTTCTCACTGAAGTATTAAGTGTATGTTTGGTTTGTACCACTTCAGACTGCAAGTGAATGCTCCTCCATATAAAATTTATTATTATTATTAGTAGTAGTAGTAGTAGTAGTAGTAGCAGTAGTAGTATTTATTAGTATTATTTTTCCCCCACACTGAAAACTAAGATGTCAAGGAGAAACTTCCTGATTTCCACTTTTATTTGTGGAGAAATTCTTCTTCTTTTTGGCTTGCATTCTCTCACATAATACCCCCACCTCCAGTCTGAAGTGGTGCAGGCACATGTTTACCATTTCAGCGAGAGCTAGGCTATAGTCTTAATGCAAGTCAGTATGATTTACTTCATCAGGCCTGACTTGCTCTATGGGCAGCTTCAGAGCTTGGAAAAGTTACTTTTTTGGACTACAACTCATATCAGCCCACTCCAGTGGCCATGCTAGCTGGGGCTGATGGGAGTTGTAGTTTAAAAAAGTAACTTTTCCAAGCTCTGGGCAGCTTGTACATTGTGTGTTGCAGCAGGGCATCTTTTCCCCCTTTTGGAGATTTGTCTTCCACTACAGATGAAATAGGTACAAAATGTACAGGGAAGGGAGTAAGTCTTGCTTGACATAATGATAAATAATGTAATCTCATTGCAAGTCACCACATCCCAGAACCTCCACACCCTCCAGTGTTCTCTCTCCTCTTTATTCAACTCTTGAGAGTTTGAGCTAGAACAGCAATCCTAATCATACTTACTTGGAAGCAAACACCACTGGAATAAATGAGACTTATATCTAAGTGAAAATATCTAAGGTCAGAGTGAAAATCATAAATGCACAGCTAACAACAAAAGATCCAACAGTTTTTACCACCCATTAAAAGTTAAAAATACTTTATTGAAAAGCTTTCTTGCTGCTGGTAGCTCAACAGCCCAAAGTATGTTCGTAGATCTGGAGGACTGCTTTATTTCATCCTCCGCTCTCAGGATTTACAGTGGTAATACAAATTTAAATATATGTTTTACAATGATTGCTCATACCTGGCAATAAAGACATCTTTGTCAGATCAGAGCCACAGAATTTTTCTGCTCTCTTCAAGTATATCTGACCCCACCAACCACCTCCACTAGCGGTCCTAGAACTTTACTAGTTTACATTAATTATTCTAAAGAGTGCACTTCGGAGCAGAACAAATTCCAAAACAACATACCCCACACTACTTCTAAGATGACAGAAATGAGTATTCAAAGGAATAGTTTATAATTAGGGATGATTTTTTTCAAAGGAAGGATTTAAGCTAACAATTCAGTTGCACAAGAGAGCCATTCTAGAGTTTGACAATGAAGCATGCTCCCTAGATGGACTAGAGGTACATCTATAGTTATGTTTTAAACTAATTTGTAATCTGTTTCATAGAGATTATCTCCTTCAAAGATCCCTAGAAATCATGTCTAAGAAGGTGAAGAAAATGCCTTGTCTCCTCCATAGGACAGCACATTCCTTGCTTCTTAAAATGGTCTGAAACTGATTTAAATATGTACTGTGGATTAATGCCCTTGAAGCGTTTTCCTTCAGCATTTTTTGTTATTCCAAAGGTGGCAGAATGGTTTATTTCCATCCCTCTGCTCTCATATTGGTATGCAGCATACATAATAATATTTGCTGGAAGATTTATTTATTTATTGGATTTCTTAGTCGCCCATCTGGCTGGCTAGCCAGTCACTCTGGGCGACGTACACAATAAGCAAAATAGCACAGAATGACACATCAATACAATAACATTAAAATCTAAAAGCAATGATGTTAAAATCTAGCCCCCCTCAAAGGCCTGCCTGAAGAGCCAGGTCTTCACGGCCCGGCGGAAACTCATTGTAGAGGGGGCCTGGCAGAGATCATTTGGAAGGGAATTCCATAGGGTGGGGGCCACAATTGAAAAAGCCCTTTCTCTAGTCCTCACCAGTCTAGCTGTTTTGACTGGTGGGATAGAGAGAAGGTCTTTTGAGGACAATCTTGTTAGGCGGCATAGCTGATGATGCTGGAGGCACTCCTTCAGATAGACTGGGCCAAAACCATGTAGGGATTTAAAGGTCAAAACCAACACCTTGAATTGGGCCCGGCAAGCAACTGGTAGCCAGTGCAACTCTCTGAGCACTGGAGTTATGCTATCTTGCCAGCAGCTGCCTTTAATCAGACGTGCCGCCGCATTCTGTACCAGTTGCAGCTTCCGGACCGTTTTCAAGGGTAGCCCTACGTAGAGCGCATTACAGTAGTCAAGGTGAGAGGAGACCAGGGCATGTACCACAGATGGGAGCAGATGGTTGGGAAGGTAGGGGCGTAGCCTCCGTATCAGATGGAGTTGATACAGTGCTGCCCGGCTCACAGCTGAGACCTGAGCTTCCATGGACAGTTGGCAGTCAAGAATGACCCTGAGGCTGCGGACCTGGTCTTTTAGGGGCAGTTGTACCCCATTGAGCACCAAAATCCCCTAACCTTCCCTTGTCTCCCACGAACAGTACCTCGGTTTTGTCAGGGTTCAGTTTCAGTTTATTCCTTCCCATCCAGGCACTCACCGACTCCAGGCACTTGGACAGGGTTTCTACAGCCAACCTCGGTGAAGATTTAAATGAGAGATAGAGCTGTGTGTCATCCGGATATTGGTGACACTGCAGCCCAAATCTCCTGATGATAAACCCCAGCGGCTTTATATAGATGTTAAATAGCATCGGGGAGAGGATGGAAAAGGTTCAGAAGAGGGCAACCAGAATGATCAAGGGGATGGAGCAACTCCCTTATGAGGAAAGCTTGCAGCATTTGGGGCTTTTTAGTTTAGAGAAAAGGCGGGTCAGAGGAGACAAGATAGAAGTGTATAAAATTATGCATGGCATTGAGAAAATGGATAGAGAAAATTTCTTCTCCCTCTCTCACAATACTAGAACTCGTGGACATTCAAAGAAGCTGAATGTTGGAAGATTCAGGACAGATAAAAGGAAGTACTTTACTCAGTGCATAGTTAAACTATGGAATTTGCTCCCACAAGATGCAGTAATGGCCACCAGCTTAGATGGCTTTAAAAGAAGATTAGAGAAGTTCATGGAGGACAGGGCTATCAATGGCTACTAGCCATGATGGCTGTGCTCTGCCACCCTAGTCAGAGGCAGCATGCTTCTGAAAACCAGTTGCCGGAAGCCTCAGGAGGGGAGAGTGTTCTTGCACTCGGGTCCTGCTTGCGGGCTTCCCCAGACACCTGGTTGGCCACTGTGAGAACAGGATGCTGGACTAGATGGGCGACTGGCCTGATCCAGCAGGCTCTTCTTATGTTCTTATGGAGCCCTGCGGCACTCCACAGGTGAGAGGCCAAGGGTCCGAAACCTCATCCCCCAGTGTTACTCTTTGGTGCCTATTAGAGAGGAAGGAACAGAACCACCACCGTACAGTGCCCACATGCCTAACCCCTCTAATCAGTCCAAAAGGATACCATGGTCAACAGTATCAAAGGCTGCTGAGAGACCCAGGAGGACGAGGAAGGTGCACTCACCCCTATCCAACGCTCTCCTCATATCATCCACCAAGGTGACCAAGGCTGTTTCAGTCCCATGTCCAGGCCTGAAGCCCGACTGAAATGGATCCAGATAATCCACTTCCTCCAAGTGCGCTTGCAATTGCTTCACCACCACCCGCTCGACTGCCTTGCCCAAAAATGGTAAGTTTGAGATTGGGCGAAAGTTGTTCAGATCTTGGGGATTTAAGGAGGGCTTCTTTAAGATTGGTTTTATTACTGCCTCCTTGAGAGCTGATGGCATCACACCCTCTTCCAAGGACGCATTTACCACCGCCTTGATCCCCTCGCCCAGTCTGTTCTTGCAGCTCATAATGAGCCACGATGGGCAAGGATCAAGTAAGCAGGTGGTTGCCCTTAAGGTTGAAAGCACCTTGTCCACTTCATCAGAAGGAAGAAGCTGGAACAGATCCCACATCACCGGAAAACCACTGGCCGACTCTGGCTCACTCACTGTATCCACAGTGTGCGGAATCGTACTCTTTAGACAAATGATTTTATCTGCAAAGTGCTTTGCAAACTCATCATGGGAAGTCTTAGAATGTCCCATCGGTTCCGAAGCAACTGGACCGACCAGGCTTCAGACCACTTGGAACAGCCACCTGGGACAGCACTCTGCGGACGCAATAGAGGCAGCAAAAAAATCATTTTTTGCTGCCTTTATTGCCATAGGGTAGGCTGCTGCAGCCGCTCTGACCCATGTCCAATCATCCTTGGAGCGAGATTTCCGCCACCGGAGTTGTAGCTGTCTCACCTCCTGTCTCAGAGTTCACAACTGTGGAGTATACCACGGTGCCGTCTGAGTCCTATTCAGGGGGAGAGGGCATTTCGGAGCCATCTGGTCCAATGCCCCGGTGATCACCTCATTCCACTCCTTCACCAGGGATTCGGCCGAGTGCCTGTCTGCAGGCTCCATAAAATCCCCAAGTTCATTCAGGAATCCATCAGGATCCATCAAGCGCCTGGGGCAGACCATCCTAATGGGTCCTCTGCCCCCACGGAGGGTGTGTGGCATCAAAAGGTCTACTCTCACCAGATAGTGATCTGACCATGACAAGGGGGTAAAAGATGTAGCCCCCATTTTCAGATCACTTCCCTCCTCTCCCGAGGCAAATACAAGGTCAAGTGCATGACCAGCTACATGGGTGGGCCCCATGGAAACAAGGCGCAGCTCCCAGGAAGCCATGGTTTCCATGAAACCCCGAGGTGCCCCTCTGAGGGCGGTCCCAGCATGTATGTTGAAATCCCCCAACACCAGCAAATTTGGGGATTGCGCCCGCACATCCGAGACCACCTCCAGCACCTCAGCCAGGGAGTCTGTCGTGCAGCGGGGTGGACAGTACACGAGCAGAATCCCTAAGCTGCCTTTTGGGCCCAACCTCCAGTACATGCAATCCACAACCTTGGTTTCATGGAGAGGAGGTCTGGTGAGAACCAGGGACCCCCGATAGATGGCCGCCACTCCCCCTCCCTGTCTCCCGATCCTCTATTGCTACACATATAGGAACCCAGCTGGACACATGGCCTCAAGGATGGGAGCTGTGGCCTCATCCAGCCAGGTCTGCGCCCTCATCCAATATCATATCATGGATGAGAGATGTTTTTGGGGCGACGGACCTGGCATTGCCAAGCAGCAGCCAACAGTCAGAACATGGAGTCCCGCATACCCCGGCTATCTTCCGGTATTGGGCAGGCCTGGAACAAGGGACAGATATTACGTATCTCTCCCTAGCTCCTCCTATCTGATGTGGCCTGCCACTAGCACCCCACCAGCATCTGCCGTCCAGCCTCGTTATATCTTGGCCTCCCTCCATCACTCCCCCCTGATATACACATGCCCCAACACTGGAGCCCGCAATTCAGGCAGGCCACCCACCCTTAAAACCACCCCAAATCTGCCCTTAAAACCACCCAAAATACTCTAAAAACGAATCAAGGATCGAGCTCACCAGTTTTCAGTGTCTCTCTGCCCCTTGTCCCTAGAGGCAGCAGCCAATCACTTTCATCGGGGTCCAAAGGCCCTCCACATAGCATAGATCTTTATTACAGTCAACAACCCGTCAAAGAAGAATAAAATAAAGCAGATACAAACAAATCTAGTCACTTGTATCAATTTACACTAAAACTACTAAAATTATACACTAAAACTATTAAAAAGCTAATACAAACAATTAGGGAGAATGATGATGACCAAGTACTGAGCATTTACACTGACTTATATATAAGAACTTAGCGACTGATATCAGATGTAAGCTGTTATTACCAGACAAAAAAGGCCCTCCACCAGTTCTCCAGTTGTTACAACTGAGGATGACAGCACTTGCTAATAGGAGCTAGGATTGGACAGAGGTAGAATTCTTAACAGAAGTCTCATGAGAGTCTCATAAGAAGATAATGTAGTTGTTTAACAACGACTTTTCCATAGCTATGTTGTTCCTGGAGGAGAAATCCTGTCCATGACTGATGTATTAGGATAACCTAATCTTTGCCCAACTCCTAATCCTTGTCCAACTCCTGGATCTTTCTGACCTAGCTCCGCACTAGGATTATCACTGTTCTTGGAAATGTTCTTATAGCTGGCAAAACACTGCTCATGAGGAATGTACTAAAAGAAGAAAAATATTATAAAAACTAGTCTGAAATGAGGAAATCATGAGGTAGCAGGTAAAATAAGCAGCAATCTCAAGATACCAGCTGTTTAACATATTGTCTATCATGGTGTGTGGAGATTTCTGGAAAGGAGAATGATGGGATGGCTGCACAGCAGGTTTATTAGATACTAAATAAACTATTTTGCTTGTCTGCAGAGTTGTCATAAACACCTGTGATGGGTGGATGTGCCACACCGGGGTGTAAATGCTCAGCACGGCTGGCTCCAGGCATGCGGGGGCCCTTGGGCATCAGCTTGCCCTGGCCCCCCGGTGGGTGGGTGGGTGTGCACGCATGTGCATATGCACACACGCACAGCCCCCCCACGGCCCCCGTACCTGTCTAGTCTTTACCATTGCCCTTAATGAAGATGGCGGCTGGGGTTTCCCTAAGGGGAATGAAGCCTCCGCCGCCATCTTTGTTGATGGCACATATCTCTGCCATCAACTAAGATGGCGGCTTCAGTACCTTAGGGAAGCTGTGGCCGCTATCTTCATTAAGGGCAATGATAAAAAGCTGGCTGACAGGTAAGTGGGGGGTGTGGGGGGCACGGATCACGGAAGGGGAGTGGAGGACCCCTCAGGGGCTCCCATAGCTCCAGTGCCCTTGGGCCAGTGCCCAACCTGGCCGCCCTTTAGAACCAGTCCTGATGCTCGGACCCACCAGGTGAATGTGACATTCCAGACCTGTCTATCTCGCCTTTAGAACTCTCCCAAAGTCACATCCTTCCAGGCAACACCCCCTCTACCCAGGAGACATCAGCCCTGCTGCAGGATCTCTTCAAGAGCTTTTGTCTGGCTGGAAGGTGGCCTTGAACTGATAATTCCACTTCCTTGTCTGGATGGAGTGGTACAATTGTAGAAAAACCTTTGACTTTTGCATAGCTAGAATGCACCTTACTCTACAAAGGTAAGAGTCACATGCATTACGTCACCCACAAATGTAAGAGCCGCAGTCGTTATCTCTGGCAAGTGGCTCCCAGAAAGTTTTCATGAGGAAAAGTAACCTTTGGGCTACAGAAGTTTCCCCATCTCTCTACTACACTAATATTATGGCTCCCTTCATTCTTTACTGGCAATGTTCTTTAACACAGTTAGATGGAGCAGCTAGGCCAAGTTGCAAATTATTCAAGTCATCATACTCAAGAAGGCTAAAATGGCTGTCTGTTAGTCACTGCTAGGAACATTTTGAGCAGAGCATTGCTACACACATTTACTCAAAAATGAGTCCCACTGTGGGCAATGGTCTTACTTGCAGGAAAATATGAGACTAAGACTGCAGTCTTAGGCTGCAATACAATACATGTCTGCTCAGAAGCAAGCTCCATTGGATTCAATGGGAGTTACTCCCAGGTTAAGTATATATTGGATTGCAGTTTTAGAGAATCAAATCTTAATCCTTAAGGACGTCAAACAAAATATATTCTTGAGCTGAAATTTTTTCCATTGCAAGAAATAAGCTTTTACAAATCATTAAATAAATATTTAACCACATGAACTGCCCAGGTGATTGCCCATAAAATACGAGTAGGTGTTGAAATTGCTTGTGTGGCTATTCTGTTTAGCTCAGACCTATGGGAACATTATTTGCTATACACACAAAATTAAGTAGGACCATCTCTAGACAATTCAAATTTGATAAAACAGACAAATATAGAGTTCTTAATTAACTTTTGCTGACCACTCTAAGATCCCGATGGATCCCTCTTTTCAGAATAGACAAGACTGGATTAGAGAGACAAATTGTATGACTCAGTATAAGGTAGCTTTTGTGTATTATGTGTCTCCATGACATTTTGATTCCCCAAGTACTTTTCTGAATCTTGTCCAGTTTGTCAGCATCCATTGTAACTTGGTAGCACAAGACTGGACAAAGCTCTTCAGCTAAGCCTCGCCATACTTGGAGGCATACTGTATGTTGTTCTTGAACTCACTTTAAACTGTAGGAAATTGCAAGCATTCTCTATAAACACATTGTTTATATTCTCTCTACCTGATTTATTCTACTCTTGTATAAACAAGAGAAACAACAGCAAGGATTACTTCACTTATAGCGATAGCACTTGCTCG
Source organism: Rhineura floridana (assembly GCF_030035675.1). NCBI lineage: Eukaryota > Metazoa > Chordata > Lepidosauria > Squamata > Rhineuridae > Rhineura > Rhineura floridana. Next base: position 86,370,577 of record NC_084482.1, on the reverse strand, counting down.
GCAACAGCTGTTCAAACATTTGTTAAATCACTTCACAGCAAATAACATCACAGTGCCGCATGGCTGTTCCTCTCTTAATCTTTACCATAACACTATTATCATAACCCAGGGAGACATATGCCACACACAAGGTGTGGGGGAGGATGTCTCACCTTTCCTGTGACATCGTTATGTAGCTCCTCAAGGAGACTGACATGCCAGAACCTCCTAATAAGTGAGTGAGTTTTTCAGCTAACTTCAGACCAAGGGGGACTAGTGCCATAATGAAGGAATATGAAATTTGGCTGGTCTTCAAAACCAAGGAAGCCATACCTGTGGAGCAATCACTCTGTTTTTCCTTGTTATATTGATTACGATCATGGTGATGGCCTCCAACCTGGATGGCTTTAAAAGAGGTTTAGCCAAATTCATGGGGAATGAGGCTACCAATGGCTACCAGCCATGATGCCTATGCTCTGCCTCCATAGTCAGTGACAGTATGCATCTGAATACCAGTTACTGGAAACTGTAGGAAGGGAGAGGAGAGTGTTTGCACAGGTCCTGCTTGCGGGCTTCCCATGGGCAACTGGTTGGCCTCCATGAGAATAAGATGTTGGACTAGATGGCCACTGGCATGATCCAGAAGGCTCTTCTTATGTTCTTATGGTGACTTGAAAAGATGCTACTTCATTCATGGAAATTGTTGCTATTTCATTCGCTGAGGTTTATCCTCATGAGTGCACATCTAAAGACAATGACAGTTTTTGCATGAAAAATAATGACATACGAACCAACTCTTGCAAATTGTGATTTCAATATCAAAGTAATTTCTGACTTCAATACAGGCATGGCAAATCATTGTCTTACATTACTTATTTATAAACCAATTGACATCAGTGAATGATGACAAGGAATCATATTTGTGTGAATATAGCATGATTTATTTACCATTGTAGCAACAGCACTGTAAAATATAATTTTATAATAATAAAATATTACTTAAGGCTCATGAGTTTTCTTCTTTAACCATTCAAGCTTGGTAATTGAAATGACCACAGCACCTTTTACAAGGTAGTTGTCTCTGAGACTAATATCTGAAAATTAGCATATCTAATTTATGGAGACTGAGGCATGTTTATTTCTTCCTTTCAAAATTGTGCACTAATAGCAGATGCTTACCTCTTTCTAAGTTTATATTATTTGTAAAACAAGGTAACTTTCTTTTTGTCAGTTCCAAAACTGGATGCTGGTTAGAGACCCCTGCAATATGTGAACCAAAACACAGCCATCCTTCAAAATTCACAGTTCTCTGAAGTCTGCAATGCAGCTCTCCGGCCATCTAATGTGTATGAAAAGGCATATACTTGGGTAAAGCGTACATAAAATGCACATATTAGTGGAAAAAACCTGGAAATGCATTATATTAGAGGAAGCGGCTTGCAAAATTGTGTATATTAGGAAGAATTGCATACAAACATATGTATATTAGGAGAAATTATCTGATTAATTTTTATGAGCACTTAAAAAAAATCTGCAAACTGATATGGAAATGTGGAGAACTGAACTTAAGATTGGAAAAATGAGAAACCAAAATTGCTAGATTCACCCATCCTTCACAACATCTTTAGCAATACCAATCAGTTCAATCTTTGGCAATACCAATTAGATCACGGGCAGAGCTCAGTAGCAAAGCACATGAAGCTTCTATAAGATCCCACATTCAGTCTCTGACATCTCCAGTAAAAGGATCTCAAGTACCAGAGTTGAGATCATGGAACACCCCTGCCAGTCAGAGTAGAAAGTACTGTGCTACATACATAAGTAAATCTGACTTTGTAAAAGTCATATCTTCATGGATCAAACAAAGCCTTCAAAACAGGCAAGCCAAACAGCCCTCTCATATCCCCTCTCAACCCTGCAAAGTATCACTATCCAACCTAACCAGTGATGAGTTTTCCAATCCTTTCCAACACAAAATGTGTGCAGGATGCAAAAATATTCTTTATGTACCATAGGATATGCAACTAAAGAAAAGATCCCATGAAAATGAGATTGTAGAAATACACTGCATTCACTGGTTTTGTCCCCAAGCATATTGACATTCTCATACCTCACTGACGAGTACATTGCTGTCAGGCAGCAAACTGCAATACTACCTCCATGTCTTTAAAATGTAGCATGAAAAGCAACCCTGAGTGTCATCTATGTCTATTCAGGCCTGGTTCATTTCTTTTTCTTTTTTCCTTTTTCCTTTGCTGACATGCTAGGAGTCCTGAACAACATCCTCAGGCACGTTCTAACATGGAAAAAAGTTATTTAGATATTTATTAGTTTTATTTCTACCCCACCCTTCATCCAACCAGACCCAAGGGTGGTTTACAGAATCCATAAAATATAACTCCTCATAAAATACAACAATAAAATCTAAACCTACATTAAAACATTATAACACAGGAGGCAGTTTCAAGTATTCCACAGTATTTTGGTGTCCAAATATGGCTCCCATGATCAACTCTACAAAAGCCTGAATAAATAAAAATGCTGTTAAGCTGTCATCAAAAGATCATCAATGAATGGGATGGGCAAACTGCCAAAGGGAGGGAGTTGCACAGTCAGATCATCACTGCAGAGAAGCCCCCTGTCCTGCACTACCAAGGAACGTGCCTTGCCCACATGCAGACAGCACTGATTCCCCGGCTTACAGTAGTTGGAGAAAGTGCTGCAGCAATCATGAAAACCATGGCTCTCTCTAAACTTATGAGCTTTTTACATACAGGCATGTGTGGTGCATGTGTGGGTATGTGTGATGCAAAGGATGGGCCAGGTTTCTTTGCTTGTAGAAGAAAAAAAGACACACTGAACCAGTACATTTTGAGCATATAAATAATACAAATGTTAGATACTGTGAGACTTGACATTTCTATGAGACTTCCTAGTTTGAGGCTGGCATCCTATAGCCCCAGGGTGGGGAACCTCAGGCCAGGAGGCCAAAAGCAGGCCTCTAGCTTCTCTATCTCACCCTTGGAACTTCCTCTGAACACTGTGCCTAGGCCACACACCCTCTCCCCAGGCCACACCCTTCACTGGCCCTGCTTCACATCCCAAGTTTTTCCCCCTGACTGGAATGTGTCCCTAACTCTGAGAATGCCTCTTGTTTGGCTGACTGGAGCATATGGAAGGGGTTTGGGAGGGTGTCGAAACTAGGCTACTGTACAAAGGTAACATTTTCATTTGTTTATCTGTCCACATTTCCCTTTGGCCTCACCCACCAGTGCCTGTGACCCCCCCAGTAGGAGAGGAATGAACCCTCAGACTGAAAAAGCTCCCCCACTCCTGCTACAGCCACTTCCCTGGAACTAAGGGCCCATCCACACGACTGTATAATCTGCAATGTTATTGTTTTGTGACCTGATTAATTCACCGTCGTCCATATGACATTGCAAGGTAGTACAGATTTTCATGTTCACAAATTCACATTAGAAATACCATCAAAAACCCAATATGCTTTCCTGTATTGATAATCAATCACATTAACCTCCGTGTGCTTTGACGCAATGCCACAGACTTTCCTGCAATAGGCAGTCCATGGGCATTCCTCCATCATATGCCAAGCCCCCTGTCTCCTTCCCCCCTAATAGCCAGTTGCATTTCCGGTACTGAAGTTGGATCCACCCTCTGTCCACGCCTCCTCCTCCTCCCTTACAGTTCATTCCTACTTCTGGTACTGAACTGAGGTACATCCTCCTTCTGGCTTCTGTAACTGTATCACATTGCATTGTGTGTGTGTTTTTTAAAAAAACCTACTATTTTGCAATCAAACATAAAATAAATCTTTAATTAATAATATTTCCTCTTAAAAGCTATTTTGCAATGTTATGCAAAGAATTCATTGAAAAGATGGAGTTTAAAGGAGGTGGAAGGGGAAGGGGGGAGGAGCAAGCTGTAGTACTTCAATGTGGCATTGATCTTGCAGCTGATCCAGCAACAGGCAAAGCCCAACAGCTTTTCCTGCCCAACAGCTGATGGGGATGGGAGGGAGAGCCAAACATACCAAAGAGATAGGCAGCCAGATCTCTCTCGATGGATCTCTCTGTGAGCACAAGCACTGGAAGTTGTGTTCTTTTCCTCCAAGCCTGAAACTGACTAATCTGGGTCCTCCCTTTGCTAACTTGAAACTGACAGACAATCTCTTGTTTTCTCCCATGGTGGGTGATGGAGGATCTAACACAATTTGGGAGAAGGAGGCATGAAAAAGAGATGTGGTGGGTGCACTGGTCAGAAGGAAAGCCCTTTCAAAACGGTAACAGCAGGAGATAGTGGGAAACAATCAAACACGGAAACGGATTTGCCTCCCAGTTCGACAAATTCAATGGAATCAGGAGTAACCAGCGGCTCCCATCCTTACTATGCACTATGTTATATGTAACAGTCCAGGCCTTTATTTTGCTTGCACTTTGGGGCGGGGTCCATTAACTTTGTCCTTTTGCATATCCACGAACTTGCGCATGCATGGGAATTTTAAAAAAGAGAGATACATTTCTGCACTCTTCCGAAAAAGTACATGAAAAGCAAACAACCATTAAGGACCAATCACTGAAAAGGGGTGGACATAGGGGAGCGGCCAATGCTAAAGCGATTTAGACCAAAAAAAAAAAAAGCCCACAAGTATGGGCCCTTGATAATCGGGTTTTCACAATAATCCGACCACAAACAGGACATGTATGGATCTCGAGGCCACTAACTGAATATGAAACTGTGGATTTTGCAGTTAGGTATGGATGGCCCCTATGCCCCACTTACCTCAATTAGGATTATGTCTGAGTAGAAACGTATAGGATTGTGCTGTTAAAACCCTGAGGGAAGTTGTGTTGTTATAGACCATTACAAATCAAACTCAGAGTTTGTGATTGGAAACTGTTGGAAAAAAGAAACCATAAGAAATACACTCTTAAGAAATATGCAAATTCATTTTCTTTGTCAGCCGAAAAGAGACACAAGACTCTCCGAGTGCTTATTTATTAGTTTTTATCTTGTATTTTAAGATGCCTATCTGAAAAGGAACATTCTTTTTTGGCTGCTAGTTTGCATGGCTCTGGCAATCATCATTCAAAACATATGCAAATATGAAATAGGTTACTGTTAGGGGTTTTGAAGAGACATCATCTGAATACATTTACTCAAACGAATCTGTTAACAGTGTGTTTGAATTATATCTATATTTGAATTAGAAAAAAGAAAAAAAGGAGGACACTCCTTGTTCTTTGCCTTCAGGGCTAGGGTTCTTCAAGGATGATTTATTTATAATTGCAGCTTATATCTGAATCTTTCTCCCAAGCTTAATTCATAAAAAGTCACAGTAAAAGACAGGATAACAAAGTGCCAACACTTCTCCACCCAAAGAGCCTTAACGTTGTTTCAACAAGAATCACAGACAGAAAAATCATTAAACAATGTACAGCTATCCATAGACCTGGTTCCAACATAACCCTAAGCCATAGTTTAGCATAATGCATACAAGCCTGCTGGCTCCTTTTTCTCCTGCATGGGTGCAGGGAGACGGCGGAAGCATAATTTCATTCAACTTCAAAATCATCTCTCTCGCATTACTCTATGAGCATCTGTTAATAAATAGAACTAAAGACTGACGTGAAAACTTCACACTACTCTCTTGGCAGTTCAGCTGATGCTTTAAAATAGGGTGCTTAACCTGTGGCTCTCCAGATGTTTTATACTTCAACTTCCATCAGCCTTAGCCTCAATCAGCATGGCCAATGGTTAGGGGTGATGGAAATTGTAGTCCAGCAACATTTGGAAGGCCACAGGTTTCCCATCCCTGCCTTAAAAGCTATTCCATAGTAAACAATTTTGACAATATCAGCTTAAAATATTTTCAGTCAAAGCAATTCAGTGGGTTCTTCAGGGACTGTAGTCTGCAGGCAGATTGGATTGTCAGACCGCAACCTGGAGAACATGCACATCCTTTTAAATTCTCCAGGGCTGCAGGAATAAGGCAGCTGGGACAGAGTGTGGTGGCCATATGATTGCTTTACCTCCATCCAGCTTTCAACTAAGCTCATGTTTATTGTATCACAACTACTTAGCATTCTTTTGACAGCTTTGCAGTGGTCCAGTAAATGTGGGTTGATTTGAAGCTGAGTTAACAATGAAGAAAATGCCCATGTACTCTACAACATGCCAATTCAGTTATAAGAAATGACCCATACTGAAATATAGATCATATTCAAATAATCATATTTTATCTCAGATATGAATGAGCTTTGTTTTGCACAAACAGGGAAATAAGCCCAAAAAATACAGTTAACCATACCTTCCCATTACATCATAAACAGGAAACTATGCTTAACGTGCCAATATTTTAAACAATGGTTTAAAGTTGGCTTAATATCTTGCCTTGTTTGGAAGCCATTAACTAATGCTGGGCTGAACATTTCTTCTGCATTTTTCCTGACCATTAGCCACTAATTAATGAGAAAATAAACTGTATTAAATATTATCAAAGCAGAAGACAGCGGTTCATTTTTTCCTTTAATTTTTAAGAAATCAGTGCAGAAAGGTTTTCTGTAAAGGTAAAAGGAAGGACTTTCCCCCAAAATAAAATAAGTGATAGCACCGATCTCAGGTGCTCGATAGCCAGCCTCCCTTACTCTTCACACTTCAATTAAAGCCCAGGAGACCTGTCATGTGGGTTTTTTTTTTTAATTTAGAGCAGGAAATGTGAGCAGCTGGGGCAGTTGCAGAGCACAGGAAAATTGTTTAAACACAAGAAAAACCCACACCTAGGCCCTTTCACAATGTTCAACCAATTCTGAAGACATTCTGAAGTGCCCTGCAAATGACACAAATTAAACATCAGAAGCCTCTTTTGCAAGGAAGAAAGCTTTTCAGAAATTGGAGGCAAGTTTTAGCACAGCACTATTAACCATTGTTTCCCATATTAGATGTAACAGGGACATATGGTTAACTGAGGCTTCCTGTCTCTCTCTCTATGTTACCCACTCCTCATCCACATGATGGGAGAACTGAAGCAACTACATGTAGGTGCATAACACTTATTAAGTCCAGATATGATTGATGGAATGGGGCTGTATTTTAAAATTTCAGTACATATACCAGCTTAGTGAACTTGCTCTGCCAGCAACACCAAAGTGTTTGATCTATATAAATATGAATTCCACTTTTTACATTAAGTGTACCCGTCCTCTTCTTGCATGAATTAGCCCCGCAAATAATTAGGCATAAATCTTGCCCGTTGAGGGCTAGTTTTCCAGACTTTAGGGACTGGTTACTTTGGCTAAAACATGTCTACATAATGCAGCACTGTGTTTGTGGCCCAAGGTGACGTGATACAATGGGCAGCTGCATTTTTTATAAACATAAACTATCTTTATATAACTGATTGAAAACAAAATTACAAACATGAACCCTTGGAGCATTCAATTTGGGAAAGTGAACAAAGTCCTTCCATGAGTATTTTAGTCTCATAGCAGTTTTTAAAAAACACTTTAATCAGCTTCTTTTTAATCATGTCTTTTGTACTTCAAGTCTTTAAGAAATGTCAAGAATGCCATTCACCAGGATAGTTAGCCCAGTAATTAAAAGTGGAGCCCAACTCTGAAAGAATTTCAAAGCATTTCCCAGGAAATGGCCAAAGTTTGCTTTTGATAAATCTCAAGCATTCTTTTCATTGTCTGATCCCAGAGTAGCTGACATGTCATTTATTTAATACTAAGGTTGTTTTCTTAGTGATATTTCTTTTTATAAAAGAAACGCTCCAATTTTGAGTTTTAAAGAGATTATTACAGAGACTTTTAAAACCTGAAATTTGTTCACTCGTTTTCTTTTTCAAAGTTGGCAAGTCAATAATATATATTCCAAATGGTGTGTGTGTGTTGTAAAAAATGAAGTGCAGTTACTCATATCTTAATAAAAGTGCTGTGGGTGTCAGCACAAAACAGTTGACATGGGCAGTAAAAAAAGAGGTGATGGAACTTCATACCAGTGAGTATCATCACAAAAAAAACACTGTATATACAATTATGTATTCTGTAAGGCTCATGAAAATAGATGTTGCTTATTTATTATTATTATTTGTGCATCACTTTTCCACAGAAATACACAAGATGGCTTATAAAATATTGATACAGACACAACTGACGTGCTACTTAAGAGTGAATTCTAAGTTCACTAATAGGCAAAAAACCTTGCGGTTTAAGGACGTACTTATAGCCCACAGATATTTCTATCAAACTTTAAAAAGCAGGGAAATTGGGCATCTCTAGTGAATGCACCAGGGGAGCAGGAGACCTGACCCCCTCTCTGAGATATTGGACTGCCCTACAAATTGGTCAAAATGCAAACACCATTTGGGTTGGTCTTCCACAGTCCAATGCACCTCCTGTGTAGCTTGGAAGAATTTGGTAATGTGCCTCAGAGCATATGGTGAGTGGTGGCAACACCTGCCATCTCCAAAGATGGAAAATTATATTTTTGTGTTTGTTGGTGTTCTTCTTACTTTGCTTCTTTTCCATGTTACTACTGTTTCTACAGAGAATCTAACCTAGAAAATTATATTTCTCTCCTTGGGAGAATACTCCCCCAAGAATCCTGGGAGGTGTAGTTTGTGGAGGGTGCTATTTTCCTCACAGAGCTACAATCCCCAGAAGAGGAGCTGACCGTTAAACCACTCTGGCCACTAAAGCTCTCTCAGGGGAATAGGAATCTGCAAAAACAGGAAGGGAGAGGAGAGGGGAAGGAGGGGAAAGGCAGGTCTGATCATTTGCATGCTTATTGAGTTCAGTGGGATTTACTCCCATGCAATTATGCTTGAAAATGAAATGGACTGTCTTCAAGTCAGTTCAGACTTATGGAGACCCTATGAATAGGGTTTTTATGGTAAGTGGTATTCAGAGGTGATTTACCATTGCCTTCCTCTGAGGCTGAGAGGCAGTGAGTGGTCCAAGGTCACCCAGGAAGCTTCATGTCTGTGTCAGGATTTGAACCCTGGTCTCCCAGGTTGTAGTCCTAGGATAGGTAAAACTGACCATGGGGGAGGAGGGGGGGAGGCAGAGGAGGGGAAGAGAAGGAGGAGGAGGAGGAAGGATTGGAGGGGGAGGGGAAGGAAGGGGGAAGGAGGGGGGAGGGAAGCGGCAAGAGGGAGGGGATAGGAGAGAGGAGGAGGAGAGGGCGGGTTTAATCATTCGCATGCTTTAGCGGGATTTACACCTGTGCAATCATGCGTAGAACAGGTGAAACTGACCTGGGGGATGAGCAGGGACAGGAGGAGGGCAGAAAGAGGAGGGGGAGGGAGGGGGAGGGAGGGGGAGGGGAGGAGATTGGGTGGGTGGGCACTGGGCAGAGGGGAAGCCCCTTTCCTTTCCAAAAGGAAAACATTGTGAACAGTATCATTCTTTTTCAGCCTTTCCCCCACCTTTTTATTCTACAGCAGGCACATGTAGCCTCCCGCCCAAATATAAACTAAAGCTGTCCCTGGCCACATCCAAACCAGAACTTTATTTCACTTTAGACAGTCATGGCTTCTCCCAAAGAATCCTGGGAAGTGTAGTTAGTGAAGGGTGCTGAGAGTTGCTAGGAGACAGAGCTTCAATCAGAGCGGCTGATTGCTAAATCACTCTGGCCACTGGAGCTCTGTCAGGGGAATAGGAGTCTCCTCTCAGCACCACAAACTACACTTCCCAGGATTCTCTGGGGGAAGCCATGACTGTCTCCTGTGAAATCAAAGTCTGGTGTGGGTGTGGCCCCCTGATTAGGTAAGCCAAGCAGCTGTGAGTCTGGGATTTAGAACACTGACAGTTGGTTCTTACTGAGCATGCCCGGGCTTATCATTGAGTTCAATGCAAATGTTCTTAAATTAATTAAAAATCAGCCGTGCATTTTTTTAACTTTCAAACTGCAGAAGATGACGGTCAGAGTATGGGGCAATGTCAGTAATAGGATTACAGGTACTCTGTTAACACAGCTGATTTTTAATTAATTTCAACAAATTATGAGAACTCTGAAAGAAAAAAGTCCAACAGGAGTCTGGATTTTTTCCTCTTGTTTTACACTTTGAACTCTCTATTCTCTCTGATTGTTTTGTGTATTGCCATGAAAATTTAGAGGGTTGTTAAGTGAGTGTTTCTGACTTCAGGACTCTAAGTTTTGTAAGTTTTTGTTTTGAAATGAGCTTATGGGAAGCATCAGAATGACATGGGGGGTATTTTCAATTTAACATTGCGGAATGCAAAAACTCCAGCTGGCTATAGTATACAGCCACTCCTGTGCAAATTTCATTTGGTGTATTGTTTCAGAAAGTGAAAATTTGATAGGTTTGCCTTTAAATGGGAACTGAATCTAATTTCTCACCCTCCCCTAATAACATTTCCTCATATGGAGTGCCCACTTATACAGGTACTGCAGAGAAGGATGGAAACTTGACTCTTTTATGACCTATGGGGATTGCTCCATTCACTACCTTTGCCATGACTTCTACTCCTGTGGTGGACTGGACCTAACCTTTTGTAGTTAAAAAAAGAGATGGCTTCACAAGAGCAATGCTAATTTGATTTGATTGAAATCTAGGCATTTGCTTAATCTTTTTCTCCTTTGTGTTATTTTTGGAAGGACAAGCACTTTCAGCTCCTCAGACTGGAAGCTTTTACGCAATGGATGGACAGGTTGCCTGAGAAAAAGCCTTCATTCACAGGTAAACACTAACCCTCTACAAATGTCACATGGAGGCAACAGCAGCTTCATGACATTTCATAACAATCCTGTCAGTGTCTGTATCTTTGGCTGTGGAGCAAAACACACTCTTTTTTTAAAAAAACCCAACAACAATACTTCTCTCTCTAGCTCTGGCCAAAAATATTGTCAGACCCCAATCATTGTGGGAGCTCTGAATTGTCTGTAAATGAATGGGAGTGCAGACTCAATGGGAGTTTTGTTTTGTCATGGTAAAATTTAGTACTGGAAGGAAGACCACCATGGTAACAATGATGGTCCCAGGTTCAAACTCTGCTGTCTCCAGGTAGGGCTGGGAAACGCTCCTGCCTAAAACCCTAGAGTGCCCTTGCCAGTCACTGTCAACAGTACTGAGCTAGAAGGACAAATGGTCTGACTTGGTATAAGACAGCTTTCTATGTCCCTGTGTAATTAATTAAGTAATTAATTACACAAGGAAGGCTTTACATTTAAATTCCCAGAAGGAAAATGACAACACCTCCTACACTTACCTACATCCTAATCCAGATCACCATTGAGCTCCTGGGAGGACAAATACTTCTGACAGGCCCAATGATATATTACAAAACTATTCTACAAAACAAAGGCAGCAGTGTTCGTCCGTAAGAAGAAACAACTCCAAAATCGACAGTTGGGGAATTGCTTTACTAAGACTAATGAAAATAATGTGCAGGTTTTATTCTTTTCAGTTCTTCAGCAGGTGAGATCATACACAAAATGTGTGTGGGGGGGGGGGAGATCAGTTGGTCCTGTTAAAGGTATTGCACAACTGTGGATTTGGAGGATTTTTTCCCTCCTTCTGGACCAATGTAGCCACCTTTGCTTTTTATGTCTTTGTGTGTGTGTCTGTGTGAAATTGTTTTATAAATTTCTGTTGTTTATCTTATTTTTGTGAATCATTTCAAGATGGTTCCATAGGAATTGATTCATAAATGGAAATAAATAATACAATAAATAAATAATGTGCCTTGGAAAATATTTTATCTAGCTATTTAGAGTAGAACCTGCAACCAAAGGAAGATAATTTCATAATGCCTATAGAAAGACTTGCATTTTGGAGGCTTACATGGCACTTGACCACTAGGTAATACTTTACCATTTGCCTTCAATTAACTCTTTCACCTAGTACACCACTCAAAATTTATCTCTAGCTTTCCTAATATAAAGGCAGCCATGTTTTTCCTTACATCTGCTTTCTGCCTAATGAAGAACCTGTAGGTTTTGCTTAAGACACAAGACAGATTTTGGTAGTAGCTGAGCTTTGCCTTTTTAAAAATGGGGATGAGCCATTGCTTCATCATCTCAGAATCCCAGGTACAATCTGATACCTGCAAGATTAATATAGACTAATTCAGTCTGCTATCTCCATCTTCAGACTCAGCCTGAATGAAGCCTCAAGGCTTCAGGATCCAGTCTATTTCTGCTTGTCAGTTTCGGTTTCTACCTCCCCAACCCCTCTTTAGTGTAACATAACACATGTTGAGAGTTCCGGAGACTTCAAAAGCTTGTGCACTATCTTGTGACAATTTGATTGGTCCTAATAAAGGTTAGGTATTGCCCAGTGTGGACTGAATATTTATTTTTAGTCTTGATATGGGTACCATGATAGCATATCTATGTTCCTGTATACCTAAACCAAGGATGGGGAACCTGTGGCCCTCCAGATGCTGTTGGACTCCAACTCCCATCATCCCCAGCCAGCATGGCCAGTGGTCAGGGAAGTTGGAAACCTAAGTCCAGCAACATCTGGAGAGCCACAAGTTCCCCATCCCTCACCTAAATCTATGCATGCACACATATATATCCTTTGATAATGACCTGCTGCCATTGCCAGATGAGCATGTGTGGTAAATGCCTTGTCTCTGTCCGAGTGTGTTGTGAGTGAACTATGTCTACATTAAAGAGAGAGAAAACACCTCCATGAAATTTCACAGGCCACTGCCTGTATATTTTAATTTAATTTAGGTTGTGCCAAGTTTGAGGGTAGAGCTCATTGGCATTTGTCATATCAGTGCTAACAGTATCCTAATGATGATTAAATAGTAGCTCCCTGGGATGGCGAATGATACAAGACTAGAATGAGTAAGATTAAGAACATAAGAACATAAGAAGAGCCTGCTGGATCAGGCCAGTGGCCCATCTAGTCCAGCATCCTGTTCTCACAGTGGCCAACCAGGTGCCTGGGGGAAGCCCGCAAGCAGGACCCGAGTGCAAGAACACTCTCCCCTCCTGAGGCTTCCGGCAACTGGTTTTCAGAAGCATGCTGCCTCTGACTAGGGTGGCAGAGCACAGCCATCATGGCTAATAGCCATTGATAGCCCTGTCCTCCATGAATTTGTCTAATCTTCTTTTAAAGCCATCCAAGCTGGTGGTCATTACTGCATCTTGTGGGAGCAAATTCCATAGTTTAACTATGCGCTGAGTAAAGAAGTACTTCCTTTTGTCTGTCCTGAATCTTCCAACATTCAGCTTCTTTGAATGTCCACGAGTTCTAGTATTATGAGAGAGGGAGAAGAACTTTTCTCTATCCACTTTCTCAATGCCATGCATAATTTTATACACTTCTATCATGTCTCCTCTGACCCGCCTTTTCTCTAAACTAAAAAGCCCCAAATGCTACAACCTTTCCTCGTAAGGGAGTCGCTCCATCCCCTTGATCATTCTGGTTGCCCTCTTCTGAACATTTTGCAACTCTAGAATATCCTTTTTGAGATGAGGCGACCAGAACTGTACACAGTATTCCAAATGCGGCCGCACCATAGATTTATACAACGGCATTATGATATCGGCTGTTTTATTTTCAATACCTTTCCTAATTATCGCTAGCATGGAATTTGCCTTTTTCACAGCTGCTGCACACTGGGTCGACATTTGCATTGTGCTGTCCACTACAACCCCGAGGTCTCTCTCCTGGTCGGTCACCGCCAGTTCAGACCCCATGAGCGTATATGTGAAATTAAGATTTTTTGCTCCAATATGCATAATTTTGAAAATGATTTACCATAGATGACCTCATCTAGCTTTTGTCCTCTCTGTTGAGTTCTGCATCAATCAGAGTGATGCTAAGCCTTGCTAAGCAAGGACATTGTAAGACTAACAGTGCAATCTAATACATGTCTATTCAGAAGTAAACTCCTTTGCATTCAGTGTGAGTCACTCCCAGGTAAATGTGTATTGGATTGCAGCCTTAGTATGTTAGCATTTAGTCATCACATGGTGATGAAATATATACATTGGGCAAAAAGAATAGAAATACATAAAAGACAATGTTCCTGCATTAAAAAAATAAGGTCTCTTTACAAAGGAAGTTATGAACTAATATGAATTGAGCAGTCAAACAAACTGAGCCAAAGGTAAACACATTTTGTTTAATGAACAGACATGATTATTTAAAATGAGTAAAATGGCTGTCATTTTAAGAGGCTGGATGAGTGTTGCCACAGGACTGCACTGTAGGGACCCCATTTCAGCTGGGAGTGCAAAGTTTTCTTGCACTCTGTGCAAGCTACTGTGTTTTCAATCTCCAAGAGGTCTTCTGTATCTTTAAAAGTTGTGCAGGGGGAAGAAAGAATTCCACCTTGTGGTTTTTCCCATTACAGTGCTGCAAGAACACCTGCACTTGGCTGACTTTCTCTTCTCCTAAAGATACAGGATCAGTCTCAGGCCCTGAACCTGGCAACCCTACACCTAGGGCAGATCCACACCATTCATTTAAAGCACATTCCAGACACATTTGAAGCACATGAATCTCACCACAGAATCATGGGAACTGTAGTTGGTTAAGGGTGGTGAGAACTATAACTGTGAGGGGAAAACTATACTTCCCAGGATTCTTTAGGGGAAGTCATGTGCTTTAAATGCAGGTTGGGTGTGCTTTAAATGTATTGTGTGGATAGTTTAATTAATCGTTTTAATTAATTTTTCAAAATGGAAATGAGCTATGAAGTATACTGGGTGACCATGGGCTACTCACCATCTCTCAGCCAATCTGCCCCTCAGGATGAAAAGAATGGAGGAGAACCATGACCACCCCAAGGAAGAAGGGCACACTTAAAATGTAGAGGAAATATTAATCTACAACAACAGGGTGAAATCAAATATTTATTGGGGCACAGTATGAAGAAATATTTATATAAGCATGACTGTCAAAGATGTTTATTATATACACAACCTGTAAAAATATTTATAGTGCAACCCTATGTTTGTTTACTCAGAAGCAAGTCCCAATGTATTCAATGGGGCTTACTCAAACAGGGAAGCGTGCAGAGAACTGCAACCTCAAGTGATAAGGAACTTCATTCATCCAACCCGAAATTCAGAATATGCCAATTTAAGTTGTTTGCAACTGTTTGTACTTGTTTTTATGGTTATGGGATTTTTAAAGGATTTATTTCTTATTGTGAGCTGTCTCGGTTTCCAATCACAACCCTACCTCACAGGGTTGTTGGAAAGACTCCATACACACACACACACAAACACTGCAGATGTAAGAATGCATACTTCCCATATAATAGTTTATTGTCAAACCAGTCATTGCAGAACATTTTTTAAAAACATCAGTATTAGTTTCCTACATAATAAAAGCAGTGATACCTATGTAAGCCCTGCCTAATTGCTTTAAAATAGGATTAGAGAGGGACAGAAAGATTTACAACACAAACACAATTTTTTGCTATGTTCACTCAAAAGTCCCATTAATTTACAGCACAATCCTAACCATGTCTACTCAAAAGTAAGTCCTATTGAATTCAGTGGGGTTTACTCAGGGTACATAGGATTAGCATTGCAACTTTACTCCCAGAAAAGCAACTATTGGATTAAAGCTTCATAATTGGGAAGGTTTTCAAAACACTACCCTCTTCAACAACCCAGGGCAATTTAAACTTGTTTTGACTCCTGCACGCAAGAGAAAAAAACCATGAACTTACTCAATGTATGAGATTTTCAGATAAACAGGAAAAGCAACCATTTTCTGGCATTGCAATGGGGTCTAGGCACTGTCTGTAGGTCAACAAATCACAACCCTGACTTCACTTATTGGCTACAAACCTGAAAGGGTGGTGTTAGAGCAGCCTGCTGTGAGCTGATTTAAAACAGAAGTTGTGGGGGGGCTGACATTTTGGTGTATATCTCATGAACCAGACCACCTAGAAACTTTTTTAAAAAAATTAAAGCTGAGAGTCCGGAGATTAAGGTGACTTACCTGGAGAGGACCCCCAAAATCCAGAGTCTCCAGGCGAAAATCAAACACCTGGCAACCCTATGCAGGAATGTTTTCAGCCCTGATACACAAGACTGCACAGCCAGTCATTGCCGGTCCCAAATCAAAAGCTGGCTGACAGCTCTTGCATCTTACAACCTCCCTGTAGGACATCCTCTTTTAATATGTTTAGCAGAGCACATTTACATTTCGTGGTCAGGGAGAGAGACTCTGATCCCTTCAGGTTTCTATTCATTTGTCTTGTCCCACTGAGTCAGAAATAGGAATGATCCTCAAAGCCAGCCTTTGGAAAGTTCCTTTGAACTAGGATTTTTCTTAAACATACAGATCAGTTAAACCCCGCCCTCCCTTTTCTACAGCTATCAAAATCCCAGCAAACCCTTTGGCCAGTGCTTAATTAGTACTTTGAGCACTGATTAAGTTAGCTCTACATTGCCCAGAAGTTCACCTCTCAGCCTTGGAAACCATTAGCACATCTCTTCCTTCCTCAAAACGTGTGTGTATGTGATAACTTTTAGTTACTAAATGAAAAGGAAAAGCCACTAACTGACAAAATGATTTGCAAGACACCTGTAATTATTTTTTACTTATATATTTATATACTACTGTATGCCTTCTAAGCTGTTTATAACTGTAAAATCAATTGTAAAATCCATGGGCTCCTATGGGAAGAAGGGTGGGATACAAATCTAATACATACATACATACATACACACACAATTAATTAACCTTTAATTAAAATGTATAACAACTAGGGATAGGGTTCGGTAGCTGGTTCCTATCCATTTGAATTCCGACTGTCTGGCTTTCAATACCAATCTGCCATTTTTTAGTTCCTGGTTGTTTGTACAATTGCCAATTTGTGAAATTTCCTCAGTGAAAAATAATAACGTAATCGCTAACGAAAATGCTAATGAAAATGCTTATGCTGTAGGCCAGCCTTTCCCAACCAGTGTGCCTCCAGATGTTGTTGGACCACAACTCCCATCAGCCTCAGACAGCATTGCCAATGGTCAGGAAAGATGGGAATTGTGGTCCAACAACATCTGAAGGCACACTGGTTGGGAAAGGCTGCTGTAGGCACTTGTTCCACTGAGTTAAGTTAAGAATACATCAGCTTAGAGGGGGGGGGAATGGACTGCCTTCAAGCCGATTCCGACTTATGGCAACCCTATGAATAGGGTTTTCATGGTAAGCAGTATTCAGAGGGGGTTTACCATTGCCTTCCTCTGAGGCTGAGAGGCAGTGCTTGGCCCAAGGTCACCCAGTGAGCTTCATGGCTGTGTGGGGATTCGAACTTTGGTCTCCCAGGTCATAGTTAGAGGAAAGCTGATTACAAAGACGATAACACAAAATTCAGAGCGGAGTTTTTTTAAAAAATAAAACTGTGCCAATGACAGCTGCAACCCACCTCAAGATATCAATGCCAGTCCAAAAACAATGCAGTTTGTCAGATTATGTCATATCTGATTTAGCAAATATACTCCCCCATCCCTAATATCAACCCAGTTAAAAAGTTATAATTAAAACAGTTAAAAACAGTTAAAACAATAAGATCAAAAGTTCAAATTCAGGGAAGTGCTTGCCTACATAGATGTGTCTTCAGGAGCTGGTAGGCCACCAATACTGATGGGGCCTCTTGTATTTCAGCAGGGAGAAAATTCCACAACACTGGTGCCACCAGCAAACAAGCCTGTCGCTGTGTTACCACAAACCGATAATCATCAGATTGTGGCAAAACTAACCAGGTTCCATTTGCTAGTCATAATGCCCTTGACAAGCAATGGAGCAGAAGATGTTTTTTTCAGATAACCCAGTCCAGTGTTATCTAGAGCTTTGTATATAAGCAGCAGAACCTTAAAACTGGGTCGGGAGCTAATAGGCAGCCAATGCAGATCCCTCAGCACTGGCATGATATGTACCCAATAAGGATCACTACTCATCTTCCGGACTGCAGCATTCAGCACAAGCTGCAGCATCTGGAGCAGATGCAAGGGAAGTCCCATATAGAGAGTATCACAATAGTTTCCAAGTGAGGTTCCAATACATGTGTTACAGTGGCCAAATGATCCCTGCCAAAGAAAGGGTGCAACTGATACACCAGTCAAAGCTGGTGTTAGGTGCTCATTGTCACAGAGGTCACTTGGGCCTCCAAGGTCAAAGATGGTTCAAAGAGCACCCCTGAGCTGTGTACCTGTTCCTTCAGGGAGTTCAACCTCATTTAGAACAGACAAACTCCCTAATGTGTGGAACTGGGAACCATTTACCCACAGTATCTGTCTTAGCAGGATTCATCTTCAGTCTATTGACCTTCATTCAGTCTACCACTGCATCTAGGCACTGGTTCAGCTTATGCACAGCCTCTCCTGAGTCAGATTTAAGAGAAAAGTAGAGCTGAGTGTCATCAACATACTGATGACACTGTGCCCCAAACTTTTTGCTCTCAACAGCTTATATAAATGTTAAATAGCATTGGGAACAAAATAGTGCCTTGTGTCATCCTGTAGCTAAGCTGCCAGACAGTGCTCAGACAGGTAGGAGCAGAAGCACCAAAAAATAGTGTCTCCAACTCCCAACCCACAGAGAGGTTTCCATGATCAGTGGTGTCAAAAGTCGCTGAGAGATCCAACAGCAGCAGTACAGTTGCACTCTCCCATCTCTCCCTCGAAGGAGGTCATCTGTCTGAGCAACCAGGTCCAATTCCATGGCAAACCTAGGCCTGAACCCAGACTGGAAAGGGTCCAGATAATGTTTCTTCCAAAAGTGCCTGCAACTGTACTGCCACAAAGCTCCTGGGCAGTAGTTATCAAATACCTCAGGATCCAGGGAGAGCTTTTTCAAGAGCGGCTGTACCACCACCTCCTTCAAGTCAATCGGGACAGCCCCTTCACACAAGGTTGCATTAGTCACCCCCTGGACCCACCTGGTCATCTCCTCCCAATTTGCATGAACAAGCAAGGATGAGCAAGGGTCAAGAGGACCATTAATGGGACTCACAACCAGAAGCATCTTGTCCACATCTTTAGCCTCAGTAGCTGGAACTGATTCCACAGAACTGAGATTGTTTGTTTCTGTTGTAATGTTCTTACACTCAAATCAATACAAAATCAATAAAACCCCGAAGAATCCTACACTCTCTCTTCCTGGCAGCCAGCATGGCAGCCAGCTTTCTCTGGAAAGATAAGGGTGCAAGGTAAGGACAGAGGGCAGTATTTTTGGAATGGAGGCCAAATAATGAGGTGAGCAATCTACCCCATATATCCAGGGGAAGCACCTGTTGCAAACTCTCCCAGTTCAACCTCAAGACATGGTGACTCACTCACTGCCATATTACCATAACACAAAGCTATGCTCAACCTGCAGCTTAGACAGGCTCGTATTTTCTCCTTCCATTCTTCAGCCACCCATGTGTCCCTGCCAAGGCAACACCTTAGCCTCTTTAGTATCCTGTAGCTTGACTGGTTCTGCCTGGCCTTCCCATGCCTGCAGATGGCCTGGACAAATTAACGATTGCCCGAGGTGGCTGGTTTCTTCTTAGAACTAGCTGCCCCTCCCTTCCTCCCTTGATGGCAATTGCCTTAAGGCTGGCTTAGGCCACTTATTTATATGTAAACAGATGGCACGCTCCACCTGTATGAGTGTTTGTTTTCAGTTCAGTTCATAGATAACAAAGCTGTAACTTTTATGGCTAAATACTGCATGCACAGCAGTACATCACCAGATAGCCAGGGCCCAATTCTGATCTAATTTACATAGATTTGAAATATATGTCACCATTCTGTGTTTTAAATGGTGCTACCAACCCTGAGTCCTTGGCGTATGGTGGCAAAAAAGTCTGCAGTCAATGTTTTTGTTGAACACACACAGCTCCCTATGGTCAGCTGTGTATGGCTCTGGGTTCTGCCGATTTGCTTCCTCACATCTTGCTAGTCTTTGCTTTGGTCCATAGAATCATAGAATAGTAGAGTTGGAAGGGGTCTATAAGGCCATCAAGTCCAACCCCCTGCTCAATGCAGGAATCCAAATCAAAGCATTCCTGACAGATGGCTGTTCAGCTGCCTCTTGAATGTCTCCAGTGTCAGAGAGCCCACTACCTCTCTAGGTAATTGGTTCCTTTGTCGTATGGCTCTAACAGTTAGGAAGTTTTTCCTGATGTCCAGTCGAAATCTGGCTTCCTGCAACTTGAGCCCATTATTCCGTGTCTTGCACTCTGGGACGACTGAGAAGAGATCCCGGCCCTCCACTATGTGACAACCTTTCATGTACTTGAAGAGTGCTATCATATCTCCCCTCAGTCTTCTCTTCTCCAGGCTAAACATGCCCAGTTCTTTCAGTCTGTCCTCATAGGGCTTTGTTTCCAGTCCCCTGATCATCCTTGTTGGCCTCCTCTGAACCTGTTCCAGTTTGTCTGCATCCTTCTTGAATTGTGGAGACCAGAACTGGACACAGTATTCAAGATGAGGCCTAACCAATAGAGAGAGTCCATGCGTTAAATATCATGCAACTTCACTACAGCACAAAGGCATGGTTCATACATCATGCTAAATTGTGGTTTGGGATTGTGAGCATGCGCTAAGCTTAGGCTTGTGCACTCCCCCACCCCTCATAAAAATATAAGAACCCCCTCTGGATCAGACACAAGCCCTATCTAGTCCAATATTCTGTTTTCACAGTGACCAACGAGATACCTGTGTCAAGTCCTCAAACAGCATATCAGTGCAACAGCACTTTCCCCACCAACTCCTTTTCAGAGGCATGGTGTTTTGGATCTTGGAGGTAGTACACAACCATGATGACTAGCTTTAGAAATTATAATTTATCTAATTCCCTTTTAAAGCCTTCCAGGTTGATGGCCATCACTACATCTTATGATAGACCAACTAGCTTCATAGCCCATGGTCTGAACTTTGAAATCTCCAACTTATCAGAGCTCATTATGAGCCAGGATTCCTTGTCTGGTCACAACAGCAAGCTGGCATTCTTTGAAAGTTAAGCTAATCTTCAGTAAAGTCCTTGTCCTGGCTGCAGGAGAGAGTGAGCCTGAAGCTTTGCTCCTCATTGCAAATGGCACTAAACCCTTTGCATTATGTGCAAATGCATAAGACTGGCAATACATTGGGAAGTTCTTAAATATGCAAAAAAGTATTATATCACATGAAACTTTGTGGTGCAGTGAGGAGAATGTTGAACTAGGACCAGGGAAACCCAGGTTGAAATCCGCAATTGCCCATGAAGCTCACTCACTCTCATAAATCTCTCAGTCTAACAGAGATGTTTTGAGGATAAAATGGAGGTGGGAGGGAACCATGTACACTACCTTAAGCACTTTGAAGGAAGGGTGATATTAAAAATAAGATGAATGGAGAAATGAATGCTATGCAGGGATGGGCAAGAAATTCAATTCAGTTGACATTTCAAGTGGAATCTATCAAATTTGCACTTTCTGAAACTATATGAAAATCAAAACATAGCCATCCTTTGAAATTTGCACTTTTGCAATGCAGTTCGCCAACCAATGTTTACCAAAATGCATATATTATGGGGAACGTGTGCATAAACATGAATATATTAATGAAAATAACATACAAAAATGCATTATATGATGAGAAATTTCTTGCACAACTCTGTATGTTAATCAAAACTGCCTATAAAATGTGTTTCTTAGGAGAAATTCACACTAAAATGCTGGGTATGAAATTCTACTGCAAATCACTTAATGCCAGAGCCATCTTTAACACTCTCCTTAATGACATAAAGCATCTTCTTGGGGAATCTTTGATACACTTGATCAAACTTATTCCATGTAATCCTGTTTTCCCCTCACTGGATTGTCACCTTGTAGTGGTGAGTGGGCTTGCGTGTTCCAATGAACCCTATGAGCGATGCTGTCGGGAATCATGTACTCCCAGAAGGGTCACCCATGGTGGTAAGGTCAAGGGAGAGGAACCAGACAAAGAACGATCCAAGAAATTCCTCAACGGCAGAACAGGCGGAGGATAACAATGTGTATGTTACAATGGCTGTGAAGGCGGATGAAGGCTGCAGCAGATAAAGGACTTCCAATCATCGTGGTACCCATGCCATTGGATCAAAGCCTTTTTCTGTCAAGATTGCGTGTTGATCATGGGGCACCGATCTCCCCACATAAAACAAATTCATGCACAGGCGTCTTCCATAACAAAAGTCCCATGTCGATCAGCAAATGGCGACGGGGGCAGGACTGTGAAATCCAGAAGTCCCTAGTCATGTACTGGTACATCGGCAGTGGATACAAATTCAGACGGATCCATTGTTAAGACTATATTATGGAAGACAATCTTACTCGGTCACAAGTGATCACCAAGAAGAAGAAGAATCCTGTTTTGTTACTGTAAAAATGCTTGCTTTCAATTATGAAGGAAATAAGGGCTGCACACATATTATGCATCACACATAGAGGAGGACCAACAAACATGAGGGCATGATCCTGCTTACTCCTGTGCAATTCAATGTGTAACATGCATACAGTCTTTCTCTCTGGAGATGCCAGGAATTGAACTTAGAACCCTTTTCATGGAAAACATATGTTCTGCTATTGAGCTACAGTCTCCCCACTACCACCCCAACTCGCACATGCATGCCATTGTGATCAGGGCCGGCGCTGGCATGTTTGGCACCCCCCTGCAAATTATAAATCAGCACCCTTACCTTTTATAAAAAAAAATTGTTCATTTTTCAATTCAAATGTTATAGAAAATGTAACAAGGCAAATAAGGACAAATAAGAAAATCATTATAGAGTAGGAAAATGTTTTGCGTGAATAGTAAAATAAATAAAGTAAAAAGAAAATGACCTTTTTGTATTGCCTTTATTTAGCAAAAAGATACATAGTTACACAAATTTAGCCTTACGTGCTTTCATGTTTGCGAACTTATGAAGTAGTTCACTAATGTTTAATTGGGAACACCCATCATTTTCAATTGCAATCATAGCTAGGTTTACAAGTTTATCTTGTGAAATACTTGACCGTAAATAATTTTTAATTATTTTTAATCTAGAAAAAGATGTCACTTGCCATGCTCACTGGAAGTGTCAGTAAAATTCTGTAAAATAATCTGGAATGACAGATGATTGGTCTGAATGAATTTTAGAGTTTCTTACGATTACGAAATTGACCAGACAGCAACTATACAAATAAGGAAATGATTAATTTAGCAACTGCATCAGGCAGAGACCAGAGCAGAAAAATAGAAGTAGGTTAATGAAACAAATTGGGTACAACTTAACTGAAATAAAAACTAGCAAAATATGCCACAATCATATGACATCAAACAGCTTATAGTTGTTTTTTATTGCAATTTGGTGAGAGCTTTTTACATTAAAAAAATAGTTCTACTTTTCCCTGTAGATTCTGCCCTGGTTACTTCTGAGTTCTCATTACACAAGGAAACCCAGTTTGGGGCTACAAAACGATGAGGGCAGCCTTTTTAAAAAGTAGCTCAAGAAGCTAGATCTGGATCTCTGAATATAACAGGCAATAAATACAGGCAGAGGATCTTGCTGCAAAAAAGGAGCCTGCAGCACTAAGGGTGAAAGGAGTTGACTGAAGCCGCCAAAGGATAAGGAGAAAATGCAGAAGGGCAGAAGAGGAGGAGGACGAGTAACCCATGGCTGACTGGAATGTCATCAAGTGGGGAAGGAGGAGAAAGAGGGCAGCTGGGCTCCCTAACACACCCCACCCCACCCCCACCCCACCGCAATGAAGCTGGCAAAGTGATGCATATGACCGACTGGTGCAAATCAAGGGAAATCAAACCCACCTCCGGAGACAATTTCAAAAGAGGCAGCAAAACCTAGAAAGCCAGGGAAAAGCAGGCACTTTATCCACTCCCCGCAGCTGCCACCACCCCTGCCGGTGCTGCTGGCCATTGCGAGTGGGGAGCCCCCACTGGCGATGAGGAACCCTGCAGGATCAAACATGGGAGCCCCACGCAGAAAAGGTGGCCCTTTCTTTGGCGCTAAGCTAAGCTGCGTGCGTCTCCTGACAAGCGCCTGGCAGCTGGCTTGATCCAGCTGCACGGCAGCCTCAGACTCCAGCGGTTAAGCAAGCAGATCCGAGGGGCGGGAAGGGGGGCACCAAACGGAGCCTGGGCAAGGGAAGGACTCGCAAGCCAGCACGAGGCACCGACTACAGCCTCCCGTTAAAAGCTGGGGGCGGGGAAGATGAGTGCCCTGCCGGAGGACCCGGATTGCAGAGAGAGCGACTCCCGCGGGTTGCTTCAGCGGGAGGAAGATGAGGACTGATTCACTTCCTGCCAAAGGGGCCTGCCTGGCCACCCGCCTGGCCTCCGGTGCCCCTCAAGCGTTGCGCTCTCCTGCCATGCTTACCTTGCTTACCGTGTTACGCTGGCCCTGATTGTGATGTGTGTGCTAGAGTAAGGCCCTGTAAACTGTGAAAAGTTAGCAGAGAAATACATAGAAACGATCTGCTTTAGACATAGTCAGACCATTAGTCTAAATCAGTAGTGTCTACACTGACTAGCAGTGGTTCTCCAGGATTACAGATGGACGGTTTCCCAAGCCTTACCTGGAGATGGCAGGGCTTGGATCTGGGACCTTTTGCATGCAAAACATATGTTCTACCACAGCACTACAGCCTGTTCCCTGAAGGGATAACCCTCTTCCCCCGGTACAAGAGATTGCCGTTGCCTAGGAAATGAAGTGGGCTTAAAAAGTAGCATGCTGATTGCTGTTGTTAGAATATGTCGTCCTATCAATGACAGTAGATCATGCACATGTTGTGCTGTACAGTCTACCACACTTGAGGGAAAGAAATTGCATGAATGGGAAGGGGAAAAGAGATACCAGCTTCTACTGCTGTCAACATTTTAATCGAGCCATATTTTTTCCTGGCTCCTCACGTCTCTCTCTCTTCCTGGAAAGCACAGTATGAGATCATTATGATATAATAAGCAATAATAGGCTAAACATAAAGCATCAAAATAATAATCAAATTAGAGCAGTCACCGCTAAGCTTACACATGACCAACTGCTAAGGGCTAACAAACTTCCAAACCAGCAGTGACTGCAGAAGTATAATGGATTATTTTTTAAATGGGATTTTCCATAGTAAGAGAAATCTGGAAAAAAATGTCATTTTTAAAAAAGCGTAGGGGCTGGCATTGTGGTAACATGTTATGTAGATATTGCAACAACAACAACAAAAGCATGCATGAGCAGCCCCAATTCCACAGTAAACTCATGCATGATATCACCCAAAGGCATTTAGTTCCACAATTTTATGCCAATGGGCCTTTACAGCTGTTTAATTTTTATTTTGATAAGCCAGTCACCTTAATGATTTTCTGTATTTTTATTTTTAAATGGTTTTTATGTTTCAGTATTGTTAACCACCTTGACATTTTATGATACGGCAGAATAGAAATACCTTAATAAATGTATAAAAATGTTGACACCACCATCAAAAAGGGCCTGTCTCATATATCCAGTTGCCAGGAGGAACCTCAGCTGGATCTGGTGTTGCGTTCAGCTAATTGTGAAGTCAGTTCAAACTTTGATGAGGTTTTGTCTCATAAGTAGCTCAGGAGTTCTGAACTGTTCCCATTTACACTCTGAATCCCTGGAATTTAAACTTCAGTGGGATTATTAGAGGCAAATGTTTAGACGCCACTGCCAGAGGCTAGCTTTTCAAAATTTAGCCCAGTTAAAGAGGCATCAGTTTGTTTCTGTTGGCTTATTTTAATATTACACAATATTAAGAACACAATATTAAGAACCTTCTGGGTCAGGCCAGTGGCCCATTTGGTTCAGCGACCTGTTCTGGCAGTGGCCAACCAGTTGCCTGTGGGGAGACCACAAGCAGCATCCTGAGTGCAAGAGCTCTCTCCCCTCCTGCGGTTTCCAGCAACTGGTATTCGGAAGAATGCTGCTTCTGACTATAGATGTTGCTAAACAGAGAGAGAGAGAGGGAGAGAGATTCCAGTTGTGTTGCACAAAATGTGCCCTTCAGGCAGTTCCAGTAACTGGGAGATTCAACATGGTTCCTAATTTACATGGGTATTTGCATAAACAAAGAAATGCTCCATTCACTATCTACTGTGGTCAAGAAAACAGCCCCAAAGGTTATCTAGTGGTTAACTAGATGTCTGTGCAAAGCCCATAAGTCAGACATCAGTGCAATAGCACTTTCCTGCTTGCGTTCCCCAGGAATTGATATTCAGAAGCATATTGAAGCATGTTATAGGGGTTGTCATTTTTTGTTTTGTTTTATGATATATTTATTTGTGTTTTTTAACAGTGTTGTAAGTCACTTGGAGACCTTTGAGTAACAAGCAACTAACAAATCAAATAACAATAATAATATTGCCTGTGATCGAGGTGATACAGTACTAGCAGCTGTTGATAGCTTCCGAAATTTGTTGAGTCTCCCTTTAAAGCCATCCATGTTGTGATAGCAAATCCCACTGTTTAATTATACATTGTATGACAAGATACTACCTTTTGTCTGTCCTGAATCCCAACGGTCAGCTTCATTGGCTTTAAAAAAGGATTAAACAAATTCATAGAGACTAAGGCTCTCCCTAGTCACGGTGGCTATGTTCTACCTCCACTATTAGAGGCAGTATGCCTCTGCTCAGGGCCGGCGCCAGGCATTACTGGGCCCTTGGGCACCAGCCTGCCCGGGCGCACGGCTCCTGCCTGTTCCACCTACCTCTCTCTCCTGTCTTCTGCTGTTGGGCATGCAGAACTGCCATCAACCAAGATGATGGCGGAGGCTTCTCTAAGGGGCTGATGCCCTCCACCATCTTGGTTGATGACACGCATGTGCGGTACGCTACGTGCATGTGCACATGCTTGCCATCAACCGAGATGGCAGTAGGAGTATCAGCCCCTTAAAGAAGCCTCTGCCGCCATCTTGGTTGATGGCAGTCCTGCATGCACAACAGCAGAAGTTAGGAGAGAGAGGTAGGTGGAGCGAGCGAATGGGTGGATGGCCTAGAAGCTCCCTCCCTGCGATCTGCAGCAAGGAAGTGCTACTCTCCCACTCTAACAAGGGGTCCTTCAGGGGCCCCTCTGGGCCACAGGGGCCTTCAGCCAGGGCCCGACCTGGCAGCCCTTTGGCGCTGGCCCTGCCTCTGCTCAGCAGTTGATGGGAATTGCAGGTGTGGAGAGTGCTCTCATGCTCAAGTCCTGATTGCAGGCTTCCCATAGGCATCTAGTTGGCCACTGTGAGAACAGAATGCTCGGCTGGATGAGCTTTGGCCTGATCCCGTAGGCTCTTCTGATGTTCTTATTGAATAACCCTATCTTCTAGTATTATGAAAAAGGGAGAAAGCCCTCTACCAACTTTTTCATACATACCTCTGTCATGTCCCCTCCCTCACTTTTTTCTAAACTAAAAAGTCCCAAATGTTTTCCTTACAGGGGAGTTGTTGCAGCCCCTCAATCCTTTTGGTTGCTGTTTTCAGTGCCTTTTCTAATTCTACAGTATTCTTTCCGAGGTTCAATGACCAGAACTGTAAACAGTACTCCATGTGTGGTCACACATACATAACTGTAATATTGGCAGTTTTTTTCTTTTCAAGCCCTTTCCTAAAGATCCCTAACATGGAATTGGCCTTTGCATGGCTGCTGCACACTGGGTCAACATTTTCATGGAGCTCTGCACCATGCTGTCAAGATTTCTTTCATGGTCAGTCACTGCCAGTTCAGATCCTGTTAGTGTATATGTGAAAGGGGAGCTCTGGGGAGGGGGTTTCTACAAGTAATTTTCTTCAGAGGAGAACCCCGCATGCACCACTCTGAGCTCTCTGAAGCAAATAGAAAGCAATTATGATAAACAGGAATTAATATAGGGTGGTATTCAGTTACCACACCCCATCAGTGCAAGGAGTTCTGCTTGCACAATGGAAATCCCCCCCTCTCCTCCCATGCACCCTGCAGTCCTCCCAGATCTGCTCCAGAGGGTTTGGGGAACCCCTAGAACAGATTGAGGGGGTCCAGGGGGGAGGGGAGGGGGAGAGCATTGTGTGGCGCAAGGCAAAAACATTGCCCTGATTTAACATGAGACTTAGTGCTTCATTGAATTCCGCCCATAATCTTTTAATCATGACGACTAGTTGAACCTTCAGATTCAGAGGCAGCATGCTCATGAATTCCAGTTGCTGGGGAGCAATAGCAGGAGAGGGCTCTTGCTGTAGGCATCTGGCTAGCCACTGTTGGCAACAGGATGTTAGACTAGATGGACCATTCTGATCTTGCAGGAATTGTGTTGTCCTTTGCTGTAGGGTAGTAGTGAGATACCAGTTTGACCCACTCTGTTGGCCGTCAGGGCACTGTACAAGGGGAGGGTCTTCATTTCCACATGTCTTGATCTCCTAAAAGCTCTGTGCATAGTGGTATTGCACTAAAAGCTTGGTTCCATGGGTTGCTGCTGCACAGTGAAGGGGCAGATCCTAGTTCTTAAAGTGGACTTGTGCCGGGCTGCAAATATCCAAATCTTATTCTTTGGTGTCACTGCACAATGATGGTGAAAGAAACGTTTCCAGTGGACACAAATTCAGATATTATAATATCTGGGCATGAACCTTTTTGGTAGTTAGTTACTTATAATTTTTCAGTAGGGAGAATTCAGAAGAGAATGTTTATCATTCTATGGTTTGTGGAAACAAAGTTGCAACAGAAACCTACAAGGCTGTATTTTATCCAATATGTGGAATGCTATTGGAATTATACATCATAGTATATTAGGAATTTCCTGTGTACAGGATCTTCCTGTGAGTGTTGAAAAGGAGGAGTGTGAAAAGGAGGCACACAAAAATGGTGGGATAGTCATACAGCAAACTTCTTCCATGCTAAAAGTAAGAGATTTGGCCAAATTTTGAAGACATTAGCAGTACACCACTGAGCAGGCCACAGCATGATGGAGCACATATGGTACTCCCTTGGCATTCCTGGCATTCCTGCCGTAAGCCTTACAGCACAGCTAGAAACAAGCCAATATTTGCTCCCTTTCCTGCCTGTTAGAGGCAAATGTAGTGAATCAGACCTGAATTTGCATGGCATTTTGCATATAGAGAACTTGGAATGTGGCAGCAAATGATAAGCTGCTTTAAATTCAAAGAATGGCATCGAACACCCTTGTTGGCATGTAAGATACTGCACATCCAAATTACCCTGCAGTCTCTCTGGAGGGGGCTTCATCCCATTGCTGTCTCATTTGTGACTATCCCAAGGCATGACATTCTGTGAGGGAAAAGTCTCCCCTAAACGCTTTTCAGAGAAACAGGCATGACACTGTGTTGCTTATAATTGGTCTTGGATTCATTATTAAGTATAGAGCGGCTTCTACCATCACTGTAGAAAAAATACTTGCCCACTGAATGACCTAAGAAAATGGCAGTCACAAAGGACATATGTTCTTAATATTTGAGTTTAATTTCCTCAAGGCCCCTGCTGGAGCAGACTAAAGCCCCATCTAGTCCAGCATCCTGTTTCCCACAGTGGCCAAACAGATACCTCAAGGAAGGTTGCAATGAGGGGCAAAGGCATTCGCTGTCTCGTCATCACCACAGTATCTGGTATTCAGTGCCATACTGCCTCTGAACCATTTAGACGTCATGTCTAATGTCCACTGATAAGGCCTATCCCCCGTTCAAACCATCTGAACAAGTAGCTTAACACCACATCTTGTAGCAGCAAGTTCCATAATTTAATAGTGTGTGAAGAAATTCCTTCTTTAGTCTACTGTCAATCAACTTCGTTGGATAACAGGTTGTTTTGAGTGAATATAGACAGTTTATATTCATGGCAAAGGACTAGGTCCTGGTAGCTGCGCCTGCTCTTGAGGGAGCAAAGGGAAACTGGAGAGGGAAGGGCCTAAGCAACACTTTTCCTGGTGATGTTTTCAGAGCAGCCTGTCCCTTATTTGTGCTGTGTGAGGGAGCTGTGTGCGTGGTCTGTCTGTCTGCTCTGTATGTATCTATGTGTGACAGACAGAGAAGTATGCTTTATATGTATGTTCTGTACATTTGTGTACATGAGACATGTGTGTGCATTCTGTATGTATGTGCAGTAGGCATGTGTGTGTGAAAAAGAGTAAGAGATACCTGTGTGGTCTGCCTATGTGTGTGTGTAATAGAGAGAGGTGTGTGTGTGTGTTCTGTACGTATAGTGTGTGTGTGAGAGAGAGACAGAGACAGAGATAGAGAGTAATGTATGTGGTGTGTATGTGTGTGAGATGTGCATGTTTCATGAGTGTGTGGTGTGTGTGCATGTGCGACAGCATTGTGGTGGTCACACCCACTTTGACCATGCCCACTGCTGGCATGCAGCCCTCAGAATATTGGGCAACTGTCAATGTTGCCCTTAGGCTGGGAAAGGTTAGCCATCCCTGTACAAGGCAATCTCAGTATTACTTATTAGAGTGGATGATACTAGCCTAGATGGACAAACATTCTGACCTGGTGTAAGGAAACTTCCTATGTATCTTGCAAAGAAATATATTGAAAATAGACTGTCACTACACAAATTCTGTGCATCCAAATTGTTTAGAGCCTGTCTGCTCTAAACTGTATACTAATGACTAGCGACCTGCTGGCCTGCACTCTCCTTAGGCTAGTGAGGCATCTCCTGCTGAATTTCTGGCTGTCATGGTGCAGATATATATTCCAGGGGGAAAATGGCAGCTCCACTTGTAGGTAGCAGGCTGGTTTTTTTAAAAAAAACACACCACCTTTATTTTATTAAATTTCAAGTATGAGCAATTCAAACAACATCCCTGTCCCATCCCCACAGATGAGTACAGCATAACTGATAGCAGGCTGATTTTGCTCTAGAAATGTCAGAAACAAAAGTCCCCATGTTCAGCCACATTGGTTCAAATAAAATCTTTAGCCGAATAGGTAATGTTTGAAAGCACACTTCACCGTTCTGAAATGTAGAATAACTCAAATCACAGAAGTAAGCTGACTGTGATGTAAGTGAATTGCTTCACATTGCTTCCTTCCAGGGAGACATTCATTCATTCTTTATGACTGCTTAGACCTGAATGAACCATGAGCAAGATCACCGTCTAATGACATTGCAAAGAAATGCACAGCACAATGCAGCTGTTGCAATCATGTGTAGGCAGGCACCACTAAGATGAAGACCAAATCAAATGACCTTTGGTTTCTATGGGTACACATACATCTACTGAATGGAGGCAGTCAGAGAAATGCCATTAACTAAGTGTGTCTAAAGGACTGAGGTAGTCAAGTTATATTTGTAGCACAGAACTATGTTAGATGAAACCATAGATGAGCTATTCAATATTGGGTAAAGCTGCAGGATTGTCTCAAAGGTAGGAGACAAAAAGAAACGGAGTGTACAAGCAAGCATTTAAACTATTCTGTTCAGAGAAATGCTTGATGGCCGTTTTACTTTGGGCTGCTGAAGACATAACTGTTGGTGGGGTCCATATTCTCTTCAAGTACTGTACACTGCAGTTATTAGTACTTTCTTTAGCTCCAAAATGTAGACTTTGTCTAAAGCAGCCTTTCCCAACCGGTGTGTCTCCAGATGTTGTTGAACCACAACTCCCATCAGCCTCAGCCATTGGCAATGTTTGCTGAGGCTGATGGGAGTTGTGGTCCAGCAACATCTGGAGGCACACTGGTTGGGAAAGGCTGGTCTAAAGGCAAATTAAAATATTAAACGGAGGGGTTTAGAGCCAATTGCCAGCACACGCCATTCTGCTATCCATATTATAAGGCTTTATGTTTGCCTCTGTGAGCAGGAGAGAGTACTAAAGCCCTTATAGATACCTATATTCTGAGTAGATAAATGAACATGCATTCTAGTAAAGATTAAACCTTTGGAAATGTTATACTTTAAAAACAGAACACGAGCTTAATAGCTAGTTGTATACAGTCTAGGTCATAATAATCACACCAAAGAAATGATGTTTCAGATTGGTTTAGAAACATATTACAGGCTACTATGAAGTTCAAACATGAGCTGTACTAGCATGCACCAGGGGTGGCGAACCTGTGGCTTTCCAGGTCTTGTTGGATTTCAACTCCCATCAGCCCCAGCGAACATGGTCAATGTAAAAGATAATGGGAGTTAGAGTCCAACAGCATCTGGAAAGCCACAAGCTCCCCACCCCTGATTTAAGTGTTCATTTCAAGTATTATATATTCACTAATAGGCAAAAAACTTTGTGGCTTAAGAATGTACCTATAACCCACAGATATTTCTATCAAATTAAAAAGCAGGGAAATTGGGCAGCTGTAGTGAATGCACCAGGGGAGCAGGAGACCTGACCTCCTCTCTGAGATATTGGACTGCCCTACAAAGTTGTCAAAATGCAAACACAATTTGGGTTGGTCTTTCACAGTCCAATCCACTTCTTGTGTAGCTTGGAAGAATTTGGTAACATGTGCCTCTGAGCATATGGTGAGTGGTGGCAACACCTGCCATCTCCAACGATGGAGAATGACATTTTTGTGTTTGTTGGTGTTTTTCTTACTTTGCTTCATTCCTGTGTTACTATTTCTACAGATAATCTAATATAG
Source organism: Rhineura floridana (assembly GCF_030035675.1). Classification (NCBI taxonomy): domain Eukaryota; kingdom Metazoa; phylum Chordata; class Lepidosauria; order Squamata; family Rhineuridae; genus Rhineura; species Rhineura floridana. The sequence continues at coordinate 86,338,057 of NC_084482.1, read as the reverse complement.
AAAATGTTATTTCTCTCATTATTCATTCTAGAAACCTGTGTCAAACTTATTTTTATTAATTTCAAAGCCTTTTTATTGGTCAGTGATATATGATGGTGAAGACAGCCTTTTATGTTTCAAATTGGAGGTTATGTTCTATTTCTATTTTGGGTACATTAACAGTTAAATCTGAAACTGTAGTTTGATGTAAAATCAGACTGGTTACAATATGTTGCTACTTCAGCAATGACTGTAGCTATTGGAAAAAATAAACTTTTGCCTAAGATGCATGTTTTCAACCTGCTGTGCTTAAACCACTTCACTTAAGGAAAGGTGGGCAGTGTGATGTTCCTGCTTATATTGTAAATATGGTAAGTGCTGTTTATATAGAAGACATATGGTAAGTGGAGTGAAAGAGGAGGGGGGAGTACATGAGCAGTAGAATGCTGGATGATTGGCTGAGCGTTTGAATGGCTGGGAGTATAAATGGAAGAATGACAGTTGAATCGAGGAGGGTGTTTAGGAGGGGGTGAATTGAGAGGTTGAGAGAGAGGTTGGAGGTTTGGTGGTGTTGAGAGTGAGTCAGAGTTCTGAGGCAATTAGCAAAAAGTCAAGTACCTAACAGAATATAGATGAAACCATACACTTGTGAAACATTCCTTAAATAATCTTGTTATTTCTGATATTTAATAAATACTTATTTGGTTTACCAAAGGCCTGATCCTTGGCTGGGGAATATACAGACCAGAAGGGAGGGCAAAGTAATTACCAAGGCTGAACAGAAACTGTATCTAATGGTGGCAGCGGTGAAGGGAGAGATTGTAACAAGTCACGTATCCAGAGCAACCCAGAGTTGTATGCTTTAAATATAAAGATACAAGGGGGTTGGGAACAGCATAGGCACACAGTCACAAAGTAACAAGCTATAGAGAGACTTAGGCAAAGTCTCTGGGAGTTTGGGTTACAGAAAGTGACTGGTGGTGCTGCCTAGCAGTGGGATGTAGTCAGATCTGTGCTAGAGCGGAGTGAGAAACCATATAAAGGACGGTCCTGACTGGTGGTGTCCCTGGTGGTGCCTAGTGAAAGGCAGTAGCCACAAGCAGGTGGGAACCTGACAGGGGGAGCCAAAGGTGGGATCGTCACAGGCAGCATCAATTAAAAACATAGAGCACACCTAGAATTTTGCTAGAACATATTTCGCCTCCCACTGTTTTATCTTGTGCAAACTGAAACACTCCTCATGTCCACTGGAGACTATTCTGCAGAATAGTCAGTGCAATTATTCCACAATTATTTTTGGAGTTTTTTTAGTGTAAATTTTGCAAAGTGTTGCTGTACTTCACATATTCACAGAAATAGAAGCAAAAGAAAATAATTTCCTATAGGAAACTACACTAAAATTGCAAAGTAAATCAGACATATTTAAAGTGACTATCTGAACTATGTCAACTGTCTTAATAATGTTGCTTCATCCCTGCTAAAACAAGATCAGCACAGCACATGTCTTTATATTATTTGGGCTGATTGCAGGTGTTGCCACCACTCACCATATGCTCAGGGGCATATGTTACCAAATTCTTCCAAGCTACCCAGGAAATGGATTAGACTGTGAAAGACCAACCCAAATAGTGTTTGCATTTTGACAACTTTGTAGGGCAGTCCAATATCTCAGAGAGGAGTTCAGGTCTCCTGCTCCCCTGGTGCATTCACTATAGCTGCCCAGTTTCCCTGCTTTTTAAAGTTTGATAGAAATATCTGTGGGCTATAGGTACGTTCTTATACAGCAAGGTTTTTTTGCCTATTAGTGAATTTCTCTGCTTTTTAATCCGGGAGACAAGAAATGGAATCCTGTTCAAGTTTGCTGAGAATGGATGGATCGTTGGCATGCCTATTGAGTTCAGTGGGATTTACTCCCCTGCAATCATGCTTTGGATAGATGAAATTGACCACAGGGGATGGGGAGGGGAGGAGGAGGGGGAGGGGAGGAGAAGGGCAGGTTTGATCATTTGCATGTTTATTGAGTTCAGTGGGATTTACTCCCGTGCAATCATGTTTAGGATAGGTAAAACTGACCGGGGGGAGGGAGGGGTGGCTGGAGTGGGCAGGGAAGGAGGAAGAAGGAAGAGGGGAGCAGAGGAGGAAGGGAGACGAGAGGGGAAGGAGGGGAAAGCCAGGTCTGACCATTTGCATGCTTATTGAGTTCAATGGGATTTACTGCTGTGTAATCATGGTTAGGATAGGTAAAACTGATCATGGGGGAGGAGCAGGGGAGGGGAGGGGGAGGGGATTGGAGGGGGAGGGGCAAAGGAAGGGCCAGGGGAGGGCAGGTTTGATCATTTGCATGCTTATTGAGTTCAATGGTATTTACTTCTGTGCAATCATGCTTAATATAGGTAAAACTGACCATGGGTAGGAGGAGAGGGAGGGGAAAGGAAAGGATTGGAGGGGGAGGGGAGGGAAGGGGCAACAGGGAGGGGATAGGAGGGAGGAGAAGGGAGGGTGTGTTTGACCAGTTGCATACTTTTTTAGTTCAGTGGATTTCTGTGCAATCATGTTTGAAAATGGAAATGGACTGCCTTCAAGTCGACCCCAACCTATGGCGACCCTATGAATAGGGTTTTCATGATAAACAGTATTCAGAGTTGGTTTTACCATTGCCTTCCTCTGAGGCTGAGAGGCAGTGACTGGCCCAAGGTCAGCCAGTGAGCTTCATGGCTGTGTGGGGATTAGAACCCTGGTCTCCCAGGTCATAGTCCAACAGTGACCCAGGGGAGGGGCAGGGAGGGTAGGAGGAGGGGGAGGGGAGGGGAGGAGATTGGGTGGGTGGGTGGGCACTGGGCAGAGGGGAAGCTCCTTTCCAAAAGGAAAACATTGCAAACAGTATCATTGCTTTTCAGCGTTTCCCCCACCTTTTTATTCTACAGCAGGCACATGTAGCCTGCCACCCAAATTTAAACTAAAGATGTCCCTGGCCACATCCACACCAGACTGTTATTTCACTTTGGACAGTCATGGCTTCTCTCAATGAATCCTGTGAAGTGTAGTTAGTGAATGGTTCTGAGAGTTGCTAGGATATGCCCTGTTCCCCTCACAGACCTTCAATCAAAGCAACTGACTGTAAAACCACTCTGGCCACTGGAGATCTGTCGGTGGAATAGGAATCTCCTCTCAGCACCCTTCACAAACTACACTTCCCAGGATTCTCTGGGGGATGCCATGACTGTTGGAACACCATCTCCACCACCCTTCCCAGTGGGACTGCTGCCTGGCAGACGTGCCTCCTGCAGGACCAGGTCCCAGGTACCCAGCCAGCTGTGACTAATTTCCATCACCTGTCCCTCTTGGGAGGGATACATAAGCCGGCTGGCTGAGGTGGCCTGGGTTTTTGTCTTTTGTTTTGTTTTTGTTTTGCTGCTTTTTTTTTTTTCTTTTGGGTGCCATTGGTTTTAGCTATGGGTGGGTTCGGTTTCGTCTTATATTGTAGTTCTTGGGTTTTTATGTAGTTTGTATGTTGTATTTTACTTTATCTTGTATGCCGCCTAGAGTGGCCGCTTGTGCGGCCAGATAGGCGGCCTAGAAATAAAATTTATTATTATTATTATTATTATGACTGTCTAAAGTGAAATAAAGGTGTGGGTGTGGCCCCCTGATTAGGCAAGCCCACCAGCTGTGAGTCTGGCTTTTAGAACTCTGACAGTTGGTTCTTACTGAGCATGCCCGACACTATCACTATTTTCCAGCCAAAATTTCTTAAATTAATTAAAAATCAGCCAGACATTTTTTTTAACTTTTAAACTGCAGAAGATGAAGGTCAGCATATGGGGCAACATCAGTAACAGGATAACACATACTCTGTGAACATGGCTGATTTTTCATGCATTTCAACAGATTATGAGAACTCTGAGAGAAAAAAGTCCAAAAGGCGTCTGGGTTTTTTCTCTCTCTCTTTAGACTTTGACTGTTTTATGTATCACCATGAAAACTGAGAGGGTTGTTAAGCAAGTGTTTCTGAGTTCAGGACTGTTTTGTAAGGTTTTTGTTTTGAAATGAGCTTATGGGATGCATCAGAATGGCATGGGAGGTATTTTCAATTTAACATTGCAGAATGTGAAAAATCCACACTGGTTATATTATATAACCACTCTCTTGGCTGTATAATCAACATGAGTATTCCAGGACAACATACGAAATCCAAATAAATGCTATTCAAGTCATAAACTGTTTGCACAGAAAGTGCTAGTTCAGAATATTCCACAAGAGTTTCTTTGAGCATGTACCCTTGGTACATTTGCTTGATGTGACAGGGAGAGGAAGACTACATGCCAATTTGTACACAGATTCAAATGGAAAGGATTTCTTCCCTTGCCAACCTTCTTTGACATAATGCTTCCTCATGATCTTGCTTGCTTCCTCCTCCTCGGTCTAAGAGAGAAAGGTGAAAGGTACAGTGCTCAACACCTGCCAATGCCCAACACCTGTGCGTACGCAACTGGATTATCCAAAGCCAGAAGGTCATTGCATACAAGTTAAACAAAACTAGGGATTAGTACCAGTCTGGGTCAGTAATCAAGCAGTTCTGTGTAAGCTTTATAACCCTCTAAGTAAGATTTTTTTGACTAAGCACTGTCTGAATCTTTGCTCATACTGCATGAAGGACTAGTATGCCTTTGGGCAACGAGCTTGCCTTCCTAAACTTGCTACATTGAGGGAAAAAGATCAGTTTCCCAATAGATAGAAAGTTGGATTTGCGTTTGGCGACATGAGTTCATGTTCCAGAACTGCTCAGGCAAATCAACTCCGATCGTAAAGTGGAAATAATAGTGACTTAGTTCATAAGGCAGAACAAAACTAGTAAAAATTGCAAATTAAAAGTGCTATGTAGAAAATAAATCTAGACAGTTAACCACATTTGGTTGTATCCGTGCTCCATGCCCCCAGGTTACCTTTCAATCATCTGAATAGATATATCAAGGATAAGAAGAGCCCTGCTGGGTCAGGCCAGTGGTCTATCTGGTCCAGCATCTTGTTCTCACAGTGGCTAAGAAGATGCACTCAGGTCTCCTGTTTGTGGGCTTCCAACAGGCAACAGCACTCTCTCCTCCTTTGGTTCCCAGCAACTGGTATTCAGAAAACATACTGCCTCCAACAGTATCAAAGGTCACTCCTCGCTCCTGCACAATTTGAGCATGCTATTACCATGCTATGTAAAAATGTTCAGGACTACTCAACCAAGGTGATACGAATGAGATATTACCTAGAGCATCCCTCTCCTCAAAGATGCCATCAGGGATGCTCTTGTAAGTCATTGCTTAAACTTGCCCCTGAGAGCAGCACCACTGATGTTCCTCATGGCAGGATTTCATATTGCCTAGAACAGCAGGGGGGGAAAGGACAATTGAGCAAAGACACTGCAGATTGGTGAGCTTTCCAGATACCTTGTTCAGCTTCCAGGTTGTTCCCTTGTTATGGACCATGCCACTCCTCACATCCCTACACAAGCAGATTAGCAAAGGAATCAAGCTACTGTAGAAAACAATGGAACTCTGTGCTGGGCTATACGGCCTTTCTTCTGCCTGCCTGGCCTGGCCTGGCCTTGGTAGACATAGGCCACATGTGGGCTGGCTTTGCCACTGCTCTAACTAGACGCTGAGCTGAGCATGAGCATGGCCAGCTCCAGCACATAGTTCATCAGGCCCCTAAAACCAGCAAGGGCCTATTGTCCCCAACAAAGCACCCAAGATAGGCTGAGGACACGTGAGAAGAGTTCTCAGCAGGCATTCCCTACCTTTTGCTGGTTAAGAGGGATCACTGTGAGTGCTTGGCTCCAAGGGTCTCCAAAAGCCTTGGACCCATCACTGAGGAGGATATCAGAGTATAGGCACATTGGGGGGGGGGAAGTGATGCAGGATCTCTGTTTCGTCCCCAGTGCTCTCCATTCTCGAATGCAGTTGCAATAGAAGTGCTTTACTTCAACAGAATGGAAAATCTTAGGAGGTTTCAAGTGGCAAAAGCAGTTAACCTTAAGGAAGGTGGTGGGGAAACCTTGCCTACCTTTATTGCATGAAACATTCAAGTTTATTATTTTCAAGTTTCACACTTCATGCTTCTTTTAAATAGTTGATTAAAGTTATGGTTCCTTACCCATTCACCTCCACCTCCGCAGGCAGGACTGCAATAAATCTCCAGCTTCTCACACAGTGTTCAATGCAATTTACAATTTCCACAGTGGGTAAAATCCAGAGTTTGCTCCCAGTGAGGGAGGCAGTGGAAATGTATTTTTCAAATTCCCCCTCCCCCTGCAGCCCCAAGCCAGAAAGAGGGAGATCACAAAAAGTCTTTCCCAACCTCTCTTCTCTCCTCCAGTGGGATCTCTCCGCTGGATCAAAAAGGCTAATGTGGATGGGAAGAAGTCTTTAGATCTACAGCAAACTCTCAGTTGACCCCATTATATTTGCTCATATATACAGACGTAGCAATTGTATTTCCATCTGTCAAGATGCAACAATATCCTTAGCCCTAAAACAAGAACTAGGCATGATGCAGTCAAATCCCATTGATTTCAATAGAAGGCAATGGGGTTAGCTCTGTGCCATTATAATCAATAAGACTTAAAAATACTTCATTTGATTAGATTATTAATATGCATTTCCCCCTTTCACTAGTGGTGTAGTTTCTGTCACTCATTTTGTACACCTTTAAATGGGTTTCAAATTTGGGGAGTGGCATTTGGTAACTTTAGGGCAGACCCACTTGACATTAGTGTCATAATATGTAGGTGTTCTTTTATGATGGTGTGTGGCTCATTGGGTTTAAAGATCAGACAAGCAAACGTTGCATTGTTCAACCCTTTGAATCATAATGTGTTTTGCTGGGGGGGTTTCCTCAGCAGAACAGTGCATGTTAAACCTCCATAAACTGAGCTGTTGTCAGAAGACTGTCACAGTAATCCATTTTCATCTTATTTGATTTGGCACTTACTGTATGCTTCAAGTACAATAAACACACAGATTTTACATATGAATATTTTATTAAAAAATAACTTCCCTGCATGTCCCCATAATGAAATTGTAACCAAAATACACAGAATAAAAATATCAAGAGACAGTGTTTTCTATGTCATAATAATACATCAAGGTCCCCTTGGCGACTTTGCCAGAGAGTATTTGTAGCCAGTTAAGGCTGTAGTCCTACACCCCCTTGAACTCAGTGGGACTTACTTCCAAGTAGACATGTATAGGATTCCAGTGCAAGACTGCCAAATGTCTATGCTTTACAGTAGTACATTTTGTATAAGAAAGGTTACATAAATTAAGCTTAGGGGTAAACACATGTACACACACACGTCTCATTTGTGTTACTACAATGGACAAAAATGTGTTTAAGACTTAAAATAAAGGGACAGGTTCAATTTTGTGGGTTTTTTTGGTGGGGGAATGCAATAGCAACCAACATGAACTTTTGTTCATAAACTAAACAGAGAAGTCTGAAAGTTTGGTAAGTGACCAGAAAGGGTGTTGAGTTATATTTCAAATTTTACATTTCCCCACAAACAATGTGCTTGGATTTTGATGCATTGTCTTGTTTTAACAATACGGTGCAGCAACCATTTTTTGCCCTACAGCTCACACATAAGCAACATACACAAGAGAATGATCTTCTCGGACAACTGTTAAGGCAAGTTTGGCTACCTGGACCTGCCTGACTAAAAACTTGAGTTTTAAATAATAACAACAATGGGTTTTTAAACAGACCCAAACAATTCATTCCTGTTCTGAAATCTTTTTACCCTCACATCTGTAAACATAAAAGACATAAGGTAATGATTTAAGGCCAGACTTTTAAATATATATATTTTATTAGGTAGGAATCAAAGTTTCTGGCACTTCCTACCCTTTGTCATGCTTGCCCCCTAAGTGTTTTTTCTATCACCTTACACAGAACTATCAAGGATGCATGTACATACTCTGAAAGTAGCAGATTAGGCCATGATCCAGCCTATGGTAAATCCTTTTAAATCTCATTGGTTTCAGCAGAGGAGAAGAATCAACTCTCCCAGTGAAAACCAGCGAGATTTAAAAGTATTCACCAGTGAATGGATCATGACTCATGTTTTCAGATAAGCAAGAAAGCAGGATCAAGACCATTCAGTGTACCTACAGTCATACTTTTTTACTTGTTTTTTTTTGGGGGGGGGTTACCAAGCAATAAAAGGGGTGGCTTTCCCAAGGCAGGCTTATGCATAAAGTGATGGTTCCATTCTGTTTTAATGGCAGAAAACATTGAAGCAGTTATTCTCGACTGATTAATATGGAGTTAAAAAGGATGCACTGTTCTGTACAGATCCTCAGGCAAGCGGAAGTCTACTGAGAGTCATGGCTATATGATGCAGCTTGAAGCCACAGCGACTTATGAATAACAGAGACTTTTTGATTTGTCCTAACAAAAATTGTCAGTGTACCAAAAGTAAGGGGCTAACATGAAGCACTTCTCCCAACAATATTTCCCAACACTTCCTCCTCTATTCACAAGATCTCCCTTTGTTTACACTTCAGATCCCTCTCTTGAATATAGAGTATTATTTGCAGCAAGGCTATTGTAAAAACTGGTATTGAACTGGTTGAGAACTGAACTGCTGTAGCCCAGATGATTAGAGGACATGGAATTGGACCACTCTCCTCCACTGCTATGGCTGGAGATGTTGGAAAGAGGAGTATATGAGTTGAAGCCTACCATATTCTGTCCCATTTTGTCACCGGTATCAGTGCTAAGTCCCAGGGCCACAGAGCGGCTCACTGAATTGGACCCATTCACATAAGCCGTCATGCTGGACAGGAAGTTGTTGAGGCAGGGAGTGGTGGAAGATGGTGGTGGAGATCTCTTTTCAGGGGAGCTCTCCGTGCCAGACGAGGAGTTCTCCAACATGTCTTGATGTTCTGCTGCTGCCTTGGGGCTGCCGCTTAGGGTGCTGTCCTCCGATTTGTCAGAAGCAAGAGATGCTGTGCTGGCACTACAGTCAGACTTCTTCTTCCTCTTCCGACGAAAGTTTCCATTGTCAAACATCTTCTCACAGTTTGGATCCAGAGTCCAGTAATTGCCTTTCCCTGTTAGAACAAGAGCAACAAAACATAAATATAAATCACAGCCAACAAAGAGCTGGTTCTCAGGGCTTATTCTGGCTTGGAGTCAGAAAAAGCAACACATTGGGAAACACCCTTTAAAAAAGAGAGAGGGACTTGGCTTGTATTAAAATCAGTCCAGCTCCTTTTAGCCAGCTTCTGCCCAGGCTGTTTTTTTTTGGTAAACCTTAAACTGAACTTTTACTTTCGTAAATTTTGGGTTTTAGTCCTAAGAACCCACTCCATCCCAAGGAACAGTTTACAGACCCTTCATTAACTTCAGTAGATTTCATGGGAGACAAGGAATGATTTGACCTCAGGCCAGACAGCAGGCAGAGAGATTGAGTCTCTGAGTAGCATCCGATAAGAAATGAGCCCAGAAAGTGGTCTTTTTTGGGGGGGGGGAGCCCAAATATATATTTTTAAAGGCCAGCCCCGGGCCAGAGAAGTAAGGCTAGGTTGCCAACTGACCAGGCACCCCCCCAAAAAACCCCTGGCCTCTGAATGTGTGACCTTTAATTAGCAGGGAAAGCTTTTCACAGCACGGAAAGAAGGATTATCATTAGCCAATGTCTTCGGTTCAAGCTACTGTTAAATGTACAGGACCAAGGGTCATTGAAGGAATTGGCAAATCTACTAACGTTATTCAGCTGCTGGCAGGAATTTGAAAAAAGTCTTTGGAAGATAGAGATTTCTCTTGTTCTAAACAAACAAAATAGACTTTTTTTTAAAAAAAATCACCAACTTCAAAAGAACAGACCAGTTTTTCTCTCCCCCATCCCCAATAACATCTGTTATCATTGTATTTTATCTCTTTTAATGTACGTCACCTAGAGTGGCTAATTGCCAGATAGGCGACAAACAAATTAAATATTATTATTATTATTATTATTATTATTATTATTATTATTATTATTATTATTATTATTATTATTATTATTATTATTTCCATGTTTATTAATTGTTCACTCAAATAGTGGTAACTAAACAAAAACTACTGGGGTATTAGAGACTAATTTAAATGATCAAATCATGGATTTTAGTTAGCATTTGGTAAAGGAGGAGGATGAAACTGAGCTTATGATACTTTGGACACATAATGAGAAGACAGGATTCACTAGAAAAGACAGTAATGCTGGGAAAAACAGAAGGGAGTAGAAAAAGAGGAAGGCCAAACAAGAGATGGATTGATTCCATAAAGGAAGCCACAGACCTGAACTTACAAAATCTGAACAGGGTGGTTTATAACAGATGCTATTGGAGGTCGCTGATTCATAGGGTCGCCATAAGTCGTAATCGACTTGAAAGCACATAGCAACAGCAACAACTAGTAAAGGGGGAGGGAAATAAGATATCTGCTGTTTAAGGCTTTGTAGGCAATATAGTGGACTCAGTTTTGCTTTGAGGGGAACTGGATCAGGATTGGAATCTAGTGCATTAGATCTCTTGGGAGGCATGATGGTGATTGGCTTCTTAAGGGAATTTGAGGAGCAAAATTATTATTAAGAAGCCTTCTTACCTGGGTCATCTTCATCTCGGGGCACCTTCTTGAAGCAATCATTGAGAGACAAATTGTGCCGTATAGAATTCTGCCAGCCAGCTTTGCTTTTATTGTAGAAGGGGAAGTTGTCAGCAACATACTGATAGATTTGACTGAGTGTCAGTCTCTTGTCCGGTGCTCCATGGATGGCCATGGCAATGAGTGCAGAATAGGAATAAGGTGGCCTGACCAGCTTCATCAGCTCTTCTTGAGAAGGCATAGGGAGCCAGCCCATTTCATTCCCTGTCAAGCCATGCATGTTAGGCAAGAGCTGCCTTTGCATCCCATAGGATGGTGGGATGTATGGACTACCATTAGTTCCTGGTAGGTAAGGTGGACTGTTAATGGAAGGTCCATTTAACCACAGATAAGGGTTGGGTGTAGCATTGTAGTCCCCTGTTTCAAAGTTCGTAGGCCTTTGTGGACTAGGAATATTCTGAGGATGAAAGAAATTTTCATAGTAGATGTTCATTTCAGGAGGTTCCTGGCCAATGTTTGGAAATTGCGGGCTGCAGCGCTGTGGTGAGTGTATCTGTGGATCAAATGAGCTCATAATCTAGCTCTGGCAGTTGACCAAGTTACAACACACCTGTGTTAGTCCTTTCCCTGAGACAGGTGTATCATCTGTGCTGGCTAGCTCTAGTACTTATACACCGTAAATGTTTAGGTTTACCTTCCAAGGCTCAGCCTAGTGCATCCTGATAGGCTGGAGATCAGGGTGATAGCCCTTTTTGGAATGCTGACAGCCCAAGTCAGTAATAGATGTCACATTAACCAAATTTGAAAGTTTACAACTGTTTATCTTTTTAAATGAATGGAGGAATTTTCCACTAGTATGATTGACACTAACAAAGCAGAAAGTCACTTGCATGTAAGTTGATGCAGCAAGAAAGAAAGTTTTCCTCAGTTTCAAGCAGAACATAATAGCCAATGTGAAGGGAAACAAAGGCATATATTTTGTTCCTGACATTATTTAAAACCCTAAACTACCAAAGAGATCTATAGGAATATTTATGATTTCCCTGTTTAGGAATATTCATGTTTTAAATTCTGAAGCTGCCATGCTGCACACTAACTGGGGAATAAGTGAGCAAATATGCTTGGAACCACACTGTACCCTCTCACAGTTCTTCTGGAAACAATATGTTTTGTGAGTAAGGAAATTGTATCTTGCTAACAGCACAAACCTATGTATGTTTACTCAGCTCAGTAGCAATTCCTACTGTGTCCAAAGGTGCTTACTCCCAGGTAAGCCTGAGGTTAAAGAGAGAGAGAAATCACCAGTATGCTGCTAATAGGTTTTCTTAGGCAGAAGGAAATTAAGGTTAAAAAAATAGATCTATTGCTAAACGTCTTCAACATCTACACTCCTGTGCCTTTTAACAGCTCTGTGGCAAGCAGAAATTCAGAGGCGAAGCTTTCCCTATTATTTTGTCTACTACAGGGGCACGCAGAAAGGATTTAAAGATAGTTTTCTGAGTAATTTGCAGTAGATTGGCAATCTGACTGCCCTGAATTATACTACTTTAATGAAGAGGTCTTGGGATAACCAGTAGTGGCTATTGTCTGTGGAATGACTGTGAACTCCATCCGTTAGTGGTACTCAAGACAAACTTCTGGGCTTGGCATTCCTTAATTCTAAGGGGTCATCTTTTACATCAGGCTCTCGTTGGTGGATCTCAAGATTCTAATAACAAACAAAGTAGACTCTGCAACCCTGAAGTCTGCCCATCCCGTGGTCTAACTACATACTGGAAAAAGCATTACCTGTTGAATTTATGCTTGTCACACCAGCACTAACTTAACAAAGTGGCAACCCTTTAACTTTGACAAAGTAAATTTATGACAAAATCCTTAAAATTAAATAAGTGTTCAGGGAACATAGAAGCCTGAGGAAAACAAATGGGGTACCAGGGAGTTTTGGAACAGCCCTTGACTAGGTGTTGAAAGAAATTACACATTGTTCTTTGTTACATTAAAAGCCAACCAGAGCATATGTGCATATTTCTGCCTCTAAGATCTCACCTCTTTTTTGGGATTCTGGCCTCAAGCTTAAAGCTTGCATCATTAAGTCTCAGATAATTTACACCTTTATGTGGTGTAACTAAGCCTTGCCTTGGCCTCATCTGAATCTTTGGGGGACATTACAGCCATTGGGGCATGGTTTAAAATGCTCCAATAAGCCTTGATAAAGAAATTCCCAAGACCTCAGAAACACTGTCACCTGCAGCTTGTTCCCATGTTTCTCCAGTAATGTTTGTAAGAAGGAGTTCCATGGGTGGGGTAATGAAGTAGTTCCTTCCCATTTGAAGATTGCTCAGCTATGAGAAGGTGGGACAAGATAAGAACCATCAATTTTTTCCCAGCTAGACTTATTCTTTGGAATAATTTATTTATTAATAAATAAATAAATAATTGCCTGCATATTTTAAAAAGCCAGCTCACATGTTAATCCAGGGAATACTTCAGGTAACTTAAATATAATAGGCCATGTCAGTGCACAACAGAACACTGGGCCGCCACATGGAAAACCATAATTATTTCACAGAAGAGTATGCCTGCAGGTCTGGGAGATAATTGTGTGTGTTCTGTTAGTGCCCTCTTTTTTAGAATATTATCAAGCATTAGGCAAAATTCAATAGGTGCTCCCTGAGTATGTGTGGGTTCTACCAGCACACAGCTGTTAAAGGCACAGGAGCTTCTGTCTGAAAGGGAGGTCGCAACCTTAAGTGCAAATATTAATAAGCCGCCAGTGGGTATTTTTGTAACAGTCGTTATGGGAATGCCACAAAAATACTCTATATTAACATATAACATATTAACATATTTTCTGGCTAAAGTACTTTACAACACTTGCTATGTAATTCTCTGCCATCCCAAAATACAGATCCAGGGGGATTGCTTAGTATAGCCCTCCTGGCACTGTACTACATTGGAATGCAAATAGAAATAGAAATCTTCCCCATGTGCAGTGTCAGCATGAGGGAGAAGGCTATAGTAGAAGGAAAGCTATTTCACCATGTTAGCTTTGGCTATAGTAGAAGGAAAGCTATTTCACCATGTTAGCTTTGGAACAGCCCTGCAGTTCCTCACCTCTGTTCTGAAGTAGTCCAGTCCAGTATTGTGTGATTCTTCTGACTGCATAGATCAGCTCCTAGTTGCTGAGAATTCTAATATCTTTCACAAAATACTGAGCAAGCTTCCAGTTAATCTAGGCACTTAACTGTATTTGCATTCCCTATCAAGAATAATATAAATGCAATCCTTTCTGGGCTCAGTGTTTGCATAAAAACTGTCCAGGAGAATCAGATCCACAAGTTATTAATCTGTTCAGTCTATAACAAGAGAAGCAACTATGACAGAAAGAAAGAAGCTTCTCACATTTGAAAACACAGCTGGAAAATACAGGAGAAAGTTGCTAATTGATGAACAGTGTACTAGAAACATAGACAAGCAAAAACCTTTTAAAAGCCCTTTTTCATGTAAGTGAAAGTTCAGCCACAAGTAGGCTTTGATGATTAGCTTCTGAATTGCTTGCTCCCTGAGGCAGGGTGTCCTTATTTATAGTTAAAATACACTGAAATGGGTGTTTTCCATACACAGCCTCTGTAATGAATCCACAGTGAGGGCAAAAGAAGAAAAGAAGTGAACTCAACCTCCAAGATGTTATAAAACATGCTATTTTAAAGTTTCATATAACAATGCAAAATCCAAACTGGTTGGTGCAACTATTTGCAACTTGCTTGATATAGCTAAAGGCTACAATGTGCCACACTGCACAAAGGACAACTTTGGCAGCAATTTCATATACATTTACCTAGGAGTAAGTCCCATTGACATTAATGGGGGGACTTGCATCAGAGGAGACATATACAGAATTGTGCTGTTGTACACAGCTGCTGTACCTCCTCCAGTTCCAAAACCTGCAGGGTAATTTACTTAGCAGATTGATATTAGCAAGTAAGTGAAGATGTTGAGCCCATTGCGTGAGCTGTCCAGGCTGTTTTAGCCAGGCAAGGAGAAAAGAAAAGTGTGTTTGCCTTACAAGTGCCAGCATTCTTTCTAAGCAAGCGGAAGCCTGCCTAGCACAAGCATGTCACTGTGTGTTGTAACGCACACATTTCACTGAACATTATGAGAACTGGATGTATCATTTTGGCTTCGGCACATTGATAATGCATCTTGATAGAATGCTATTTATAAAGCCCTTGCTTTGGTGTGATAAATGAATGGACCACCTGGGCCCAAACCACTGCCGTCCATCCATACCTTAAACTTGGCAATAACAACAATAATAATATTGTCAGTTATGTTACCATCAATTTTTCTCTCTTTCTGCTTGTTTTACATTTGCAATTATCAGCAATAGTAATCCATTTCTGAATGATACCACCCTTTGTCTGAATGTATGTTGATAATTGTAGAGCAAGGTCAAAGATTGTATTGGTGTGATATCATCATCATCATCATTTATTACCCGTCCTTCACCCAAAGGTCCTAGAGTGTGTTACAACAATATGCATCTTCTTTCTGAAGCCAACTGCTCCTTAGGCTGTAATCCTATACTCTGGGGGTGGGGAACGCTTTTCAGCCTGAGGGCTGCATTTCCTCATGGGCAAAATTTGGCAGGGAGGGCTGAATGCCAGGGGTGGGCAGAGCCATAGGCAAAAAGTGGGTAGAGCAACAGATGTGATCCTTACCTTTGTATGGTAGGCTGCATTCCACCAATGCAAAAGCCAAAGATTTCCAGACACACACACCTTTCCATCCAGCAAGCAAGAGGCATTATCATAGTTGAAAGACACATTCCAGTCAGGCAAAAGCACTTGAGAAGGGTGTGGAACAGAGAAAGTGAGGGATGTGGCCTGAGGAGAGGGAGTGTCGGCTGAGGTGAATCCTGAGGTGTGGAGGCCCACATTTGCCCCCACACCCAGTCTGATGTTCCTCTCCCCTGTTATACCTACTTAGGCGTATTATTAGACGTATTATTAGAGGTATTATACCCACAGAGAGGTAAGCGGCGGTAACGCAGCCGAAGCTCTGCTCACGGCCGGAGTTCGATTCCAACGGAAGGAGGAAGTCGAATCTCCGGTAAAAGGGGTCGAGGTCCACTCAGCCTTCCATCCATCCGTGGTCAGTAAAATGAATACCCATCATATGCTGGGGGATAAAGAAAGGCTGGGGAACTGGCAATCCCACCCCGTATATATGGTCTGCCTAGTAAACATCGCAAGACGTCACCCTAAGAGTCGGAAACGACTTGCACTACAAGTGCGGGGACACCTTTACCTTTTACCTGGGAGGACGCCCCATTAAACACCTACACTGAGCAGACAGTTTGACTTGATGGTCTATAAGACCCCTTACGACTCCATGATTCTGTGGGACTTACTTCTGAATAGACATGTATAGGATTGCATGCGTAGGGTTGCACTGTCAAACAATTTGCTTTCTTCCTAGAGTTGTGTACAAATATTACACTCAGTTCAAAAATGCTTTGCTCTCCTACAGCACAATGCTGTAAATGCCTACTCAGAGTTAGGTTCCACTGAGGCTTATTCTCAGGTGTGTATAAGATTGCAGCCCTAGTCTCTCTTGAAGATAAGTGCAATTACAAGTTAGTTGTTTACATTTACGATAATAACAAAATATTCTCCAGAGGAGTCTTAGTCTTAAGTCTCTTGCACCAAAAACAGCAGAGCCTTGTGGTATGTTAAATGCTTAACAAGCATATTATGCCATAAGCTTTCATAGACTGCAGTGCACTTAATCAGGTTCATGAAGTGTATATTGAGTTGTGGGGGAGTGTACACACACACAAACACACACACACACTTATGGTCAGGGAGGGATTGTAAACAGTGAGGTTAGAGGGAAATGAAAATGCAGAAAATACAGAGAAAGTGACATTTATCAAGTGATGTTACTGCAGGATGAACACTTTTAGTTAATATTGTTCTTTATCTTCTGATGTGTTTAAATTTGCTATTGTATGCTTTTTAAAAAATGTCACTTTGAGTCGATTTTTTTGTAAGTGACAAATATAGTAAATGAATAAATATTATGTAATTAACCATGGTAATTCACAAAACTTGTTAACACAGACATACTGGCACTGATAAGCTAACACATGTGGGCTGCAATCCTAACCCCAGTTACCTCAGAGTAAGTCCCATTGAATTCAATAGTAGACATGGTTAAGATTGCAGCTATAGTATGACTGTTAATAATTATTGCCACCTGTACTTTTCTGCACTGCATTTCCTTCTTACCTCACTGTTTACAACACACACACACACACACACACACACACAGAAAGAGAGAGAGAGAGAGAGAGAGAGAGAGAGGAGTTCCTGGATTTTGGGATATTTTATGCACAAAAGTTTATGCCATGATAAACGTGTTACTGTTTAAAGTGGTACAAAACTCTTCGTTGTTTTTACCAAAATATTTGGCATTCAGTGAAGATTTAAAATAATTTAAAACAGGGGTGAAAAACAAGAGACTTAACGCTTTTGCTAGCAGTCCTGGCCTTTTCAAGTATTTATTTCACTCATTCAGTCTTTTGACTACGGTAGGTGAATAGCTCCCTCTTGTGAATGCTGTTGGAAGCACACTGAAAAAAATGTAGCTGGCCTATTCAGGGCTTCAAAAACTTATTGCAGGTAAGTAGTATTCACATTGCCAAATGGCTGCTTCTTATGCTGTATGCTTTAAGCATGAGAAGGTTCCAACAACTGTTCACATGTATACACAAGTGCACAAATATTTATTTCTGAATCAGCAATATATAGAACTTTGGGTACTTTCTCAAGTGATACTGAGAACATATTTTAGTCTGAAATGAAGCACATCTCAGTGTTAACACACAATCCTAACTGAGGGAAAAGCCATTATGTACATTCTAGCCAGTGTAGGTGTTAGGTTTAAATTACAGATATAGGAAATGTGACCAACAATTTGTGCATTGCTTGTGAAATGCCTGAGATGAACCCTCAAACTACAGAATTGTTGCTGAAGTATTGCTGTTGATAATGAATCCATTAGCAAGCAGATACATGTTTTATTCATCCAGATAATTCCCTTACATATGAACATAAAAGATGAAGTATACTTAAGAGTGTCACATAACAAGTGAAAATTGTAACAGCTCTTAATAACTTTTTTTTTTTGAGAAAAGAACATGTGCATCCACCTCTAAGGACACATGGAAATGTAATGTGTGAATGGTATCCTTTACTATATTTTATTTATTATTTATTCAAAGCACTTATACCTCTAGTCTTTAGCTAGAAGAGCTCCCACAGCCCTTACAATTCAATAGGAATAATACAGCCCCTGCCCTTTGGTGTATAATTTAAAAGACACAACATGAAAGGAATATGGGATGGAGAGGGAAAAGGGGAACAAGCAAACTCGGGCACCAAATTCTTAATGTTACAAGGTTCTTATAATGACTAACTTGGATGGAAATGAGCTACTCAGAGTTCATAAAGTAAGCCTTGGCAATCCCTAAGAAATAAACTGGAAGTGAAGACCACTCCCCAACAACAAAGATACCCTGTGATGACTCAATAGGAGGCCACTTACTGGGGATGCAGAAAAGAGGAAAGCTTGTGAATTTTATTTGAACACAGAGTTTAAAAAGAAAATGTACAATCAGCAATGGGCATACATCTGTAAACGGACATTTACATATGTGGTACGTGGGTTGGATCCAGACTATCTCATCCGCAAAAGGAAGGCCTCCCTCTCTTTGCAGAAGGGACTGCGATCCAGAGGACACTCACTGTAGGAAGAGGTGGGCAATATTTGTCTATTTTCCCTGAACCTCCCACACAGTTACAAAGTGTTGCCAGTGCTCTAGAGTGACTTTTGAAGGGGCTGCAGGGGGGAAGAGGAATTGGCAAAAGTTGCTTCCCTCTTCCCCCAGCAGAAGCTTCCTGTGAGCAGAACTCCACTGGTGGGAACTCTGGATCTGAGCCTGTGTACTGAACCTGATTCTTTTTAACCCCACTCATGGTTCACTGCTTCTTAGCACAATAAATATAGCTCCCAAGTTACACAAGCTGTGCTCTGAAAGGACAAGGAAAATCTATCTTTTACAAAGGCTGATCAATCTCTGTTATACAGTGCAAGCAGCGGGCCCATTCACCTTTCAGCTTTGCTGAGTGCAAAGTCATCCCTTTTATTTATTTATTTATTATTTGATTTATATCCCGCCCTTCCTCCCAGCAGAAGCCCAGGGCGGCAAACAGAAACGCTAAAAACACTTTAAAACATCATAAAAAGACCTTAAAATACATTAAAACAAAACAACGTTAAAACATCTTTTTTAAAAAAGGGTTGAAAACCTATTAAAAGCAGTTCTAACACAGATGCAGACTGGGATAGGTCTCAACTTAAAAGGCTTGTTGAAAGAGGAAAGTCTTCAAAAGGCGCCAAAAAGATAGCAGAGATGGAGCCTGCCTAATATTTAAGGGGAGGGAATTCCACAGGGAATTTTGAGACATCTTAGAACTGACTTAGAAGGTTAGGCCTCTCTAGTAACATCCCAGCCTAGACGCTGAAAGAGGATTGCAATTTAGCTTCGACAGAGGAGAGCGTTTTGGGTAATATTCAGCAGGTTCTCTTCTAGGCCTCAAGGGCATCCACGTTTCTGTCCATTCCCCTCAAGAAGAATGCAGCAAGTCGCTTATAAGCAAGTTGCTGGCCCCTTTGTTGATACATTCTTTTGCGTTTGGGGTATCAACTTGTGCTTTGCTCTATTAAACACACACACACACACACACGTACATTAATTTTCTACAGTTCCTTGATCTTCAGAAGGCATTTGGAAAATAGTTTAGCTTAGCATTCAGGAAGCCACAGTGGTGGTGGCAAGTTCCTCCCCCTTTTCATTGCTCTGCATAAGTTGGATGAGAAGAAGGGGTCTTTATGCATTACATTCAGTGGGTATACAATCTGTACACGAGTAGTTGAGCTATGCATGCATAGAGTTATTTACAAATGGCATTCAAGGAGCATTCCATCTGTAACTGTGTATAGAAGAGCTGAGCTGTACAAATCAAGAAGAGTATACTCTTTTACACAAAAATTGATGCTTGCATAGAGACAGCATGTACCTGTGTTTAGGGCAGAGCTTGGAAGTAACTCGTTGCATAACGAGTGGGTAACCGTTACATTTTGCTTGTAACAGAACGAGTGGAAATTTAATTACTTTTCAGCTGTAACTGTAACGTTTCTGGTGTTACATTTGGATGTTACTTGGGGAGGGAAACGGGAAGTCTGCTCCTGTGATTGGTGGACAAAAGACATGGGCCTCACACTGGGCTTCTGTGCAGTGTTGCTCTTCCCTCATGCTCTGTGTTAGGAGGCACGAGGGAGAAAGTGGAGAACCAGACCGCACCGGAGGGCAAGGATGAAGGAGAAGGCAGAAGCAGAATGGAGGTGAAGAGCTGAGGTGAGTGATGGTGTGTGTGTGTGTGTGCCCCCACTGCTCATCCTGCTGCCCCCTTCCCGCCTGCTGCCTCCTCTCCCCTAGCGCCTGTCACTGCTGCGCCCTCACACCTGTTGCTGCCTCCCCCTTGCACCTGTCGCTGCCTCCCCCTCGCACCTGTCACTGCCTCCCCCTCCTGCCTGTCACTGCCTCCACCTCCTGCCTGTCACTGCCTCCACCTCCTGCCTGTCACTGCCTCCCCCCACGCCTGTCACTGCCTCCCCCTCCTGCCTGTCGCTGCCTCCCCCTCCTGCCTGTCGCTGCCTCCACCTCCTGCCTGTCGCTGCCTCCCCCCCATTTGTCGCTGAGCTTGCCCCTACAGAAAGGAATGGAGATACTGGAAAACAGTGCCTCCAAGTCCTATCTCACTGAGGTGGCTCAGAAGAATTCCATGGTCAATGGTATCAAAAGCTACTGAGAGGTCCAGCAGAACCAACAGGGACACACTCCACCTATCCACTTGTTGGCATAGTTTATCCACCAAAGTGACCAAAGCCATCTCTATCCCATAACCTGGCCTGAAACCAGATTAAAATGGATCTAGATAATCCATCTCATTCAGAAACTCCTGGAGCCAAGACACTCAGAAATGGAATACTGGAGACTGATAGCTAATTATTCAGTGTGGTGGGATTCAGGAAAGGCTTTTCAATAGGGATCTTACAACTGTCTCCTTTAGGTGTGTTGTTACCCTCTCAGACAATCCCCGTCTGGCCTTTTTAATGAGCCAAGACAGGGAAGAATCTAATGCACATGTGGTTGTCCTCACCTGTCCAAGGATCCTGTCCACATCCTCGGGCTGCACAAATTGAAAAGTATCCATTACACTGGACAAGCAGGAGCCAAAGTTACATTTAGGGGGGCTGTTTCAACTATAGCATCCAAGTCAGAATGAATCTGAGCGATTTCATCTGCAAAGTACTGGGCAAATTGTTCACAGTGGGCTGTCAAGTTTGCAGCCTTAGCCTAATAGATGCACAATACATTTATGTAGGATTTCAAAATGCACGCTGAAATAAAATATAATTGACAAAGTATCTTATTTAGGTATTCTTGTTTTTCAGACAGACAATAATTGGGGGGAAAATGAGGGCAGAGGGCCAATGAGGGGTATTTAGTTTAACTTCACATGAAATACCATTCATTTACAAGCAAGGCTCCGGAGTGCAATATTTTGTTTTTTAAAAAGCAGCTAAGCCAGTCTGTTCAATGAGGAATTAAATGAATTGCCTTCAATATGACACCTTTTATTTCTTTGTGAAATATTAACAGCTATGTTATGTTATAGCTTGTTCAGACACTTTAAAAGCATGCATATTAAACAATTAAACAATGAAAAGGGCTTATCAAATTTGATTGATGAGGGAAAATTAACTTATTCATTCAACATGTCATAGTGTTAGAGTGATTCACCCTGGGTGTGAAAACTCTGTGTTACAGCAACTGATTTTCTATACCAAGCTGTAAGCATGATATCATCATTCATATTCCAAATGAGAAATGTGATGTTAGCAAGGACTGTCAAACTGCTTTTCTGTATTGTTACTTAATGGGTAAAAGATTTTAATGCAAAGATACTCTAGGACTATAAATTCAGAGTAAGTTTATAGATGTTTTATAAAAATAAGCATGATTAATAACTGGAACTATCAATTTCATAGCTGAAGTTTTTTTTTTAAAAAAGAATTGCACTGGAAGAGGTGGGTATGTCTGTACACTTACTTTGTTTTGGTGTTTTCCTCTGGCTCATGTAGACCAGCATGTGAATATCTTTGAGAATAGTTACACACATATCAGCCAAGGAATTATGAGAGACAAATGTGCAGTTCAAATAGGAAGCTGGAGTTCCTTCTCTCAAGTAAATTTGCTCAAAGGCAGGCTCATCAAGGACTCCACCTGGGATGAGGAAAAGACTGCACCAGCTGTTTGGGATATGTTCCATAATATTTCTTGTGAAATCTATCTTTTTGATAACATTTCAGAAACTTGGGGACAAATCTGACTTTCCTAGAAATGACCTAATTAGCTGATACCATTCTGCCAGAGGCATATGGCTCAGTTGTTTTAGAAAGCTCTGTAGTTTCTTTCAAATTTTGCTCCCATAATATAATCACCACATTATTATAGTTGCTGAAGGTTCCAGGCAAGAGACCTTTTCACTGACTGCTGTGCCAGAGCTCAGGCTGAGGTTGCTTCTGCTGCTGGTCGAACGCTCTAAGCAACAGGAGGTGAACAGTTCTTGATCCTGAACTATCCAATAACAGAGTTCCAATTACAGCACAGTATCAATTACTGGGAGCAAGTGGGCTTTTAGTCATCCATACTGCTGGGGAATATAAACTGAAGTTTAAATTTTCATCTTATAGCAAGCAACTTAAAACTTTACCTTAGTTGGGCATAGTTTATTAAATTAGCACAGTTGCACACAGCAACCAGGAATTACATCAGTAAATGAAAATGTTGACATGTCATAGAAGTCCCAAATCAAGATTATACATTTCTTGACTTCTTTAAAATAAAGGGGCAAGTTATGAAATAATAGTACAAAAATGATGTATCTGCACTTGTCTTGTACAAAAAGGTGTCTCATACGTATGTTAGAAAGGCAAGAAAATCAATTACCGGCATACCCCGCTTAACGTTGCTTCACTTAACGTCGCCTCGCTATAACGTACATGCTCCATACGCCACCATACTCCGCTTAACGTACGTGTGCTTCGCAATTACGGACACTTAATGGCATGGCGCCGCTGCCATCTAGTGGCGGTTGCAGTGCAGTACATGCATAGATGATTGCTTCACTTTAAGTATATTTTCATTTTACATACACGCTCCGGTCCCATTGCGTACGTTAAAGCAGGGTATGCCTGTATATTGGTACAGTAGCAATACAGTAATTGGAGCATTACTTCTGTTGTCAGTAAGACAAGATGAATTTGCAGTATACTGAGGAATTCAGAGGAATTCCATGAAGGATGATTCAAAGCAAATGGGGCACACATTTAAACATTTGGTTGCTAAATTATAGGAAGTATATAGAATGTAGCTCCTGGAGAAAAAGAGGATAAGAGGCTCATTTAAACACATACACTTGGGCAGTGGCGGATGGAATTCAAATACAAAAGAGCTATTATTGTTGGGGTGGGAGGGAATGCAAATATATGTCAATGCAACCTATGACCTTGGACTGCTGTCATGGATTTCAGCAGAGCCTATGCTATAATAAAAACATGTTTTCAGTCAATCTTTAAACTTCACTGGACATTTATAAGTATAATGAGCTAACTAAGACCCAGTTTACAAGGTCTGTCTTTTAGGCATCCTATACTTGCAGTGGAGTACAGAAGCCAGCACCATACACTTTATATAATGTGCAAATAAAATGCAAATGGATATTATCTTCTATGCACAATACCAGGTGCATACTTGCTCCAATGACCCACTGCCTTCCTAGAAGACTGAGCCTGTGAACTGGCCTGCAGATAACTAAGAAGTCTTGATTTTTTAATCGTATATGACACCTTAGATTATTAGGAATATAAAAGCAAATATATTATGCTTTGATTAAACAACAGATGTACAAAGTATGCAAGTGATTTATATATGTTATAAAACTTCTGTTATGCCAGTGTCCCTCTCCAGTTTAGAATCTTGTTTTTTTCATTTGCTGGGAAATTTCTTCTCTTCTAAATGAGGGAATTTATTCACTCGTCCATGAATAAATCGGATTGTCGCTCACTGGCATGCCTCCCATCTTCAAGTTGCTTGGGCCTGTACTAGGTACAAAAAAAAAGGTTGGATGTCAACATGTCGCTTGTTCCAGTGATCTTGTTGTAAGTCTGGGGTAGCCAATATTTTGCCCTCCAGTTGTTGCTGGACTCCAACTTCCATCAAATGCAGCTAATGTGACTAATGGTCAGAATGATGAGAGGTTTTTTTAAAAATTGAATTTATATCCTGCACCTTCCTCCAAAGGAGCCCAGGGCGGCAATCCAATAACTTCTGAAGGGCATGATGTTGAGTGCCACTAACAACAGCTGTGCGTGCTGGGAGTTTCATTCTGTTTCCTGCCTCCTAACTCAGCAGCGCAGAGAGAGCTGCCTCAGCTGGTCTTGAGGATAAACAAGCAATCAAGCTCTCAGAGAGTGAGCAAACAGAGAGAGCAAATAGGAGTTTGGCAGTGGAGGTGCAGGGAGGAAGAGACAAACACAAAGAGGGGAGTGACCTGGAGTAACTCCAGAAGACTGTCTATTCTGAGTTACTGTGTACTGACCATGTGCTCAGCTGTTCTGAGTCACTATATCCTGACTGTGTGCCCAGCCAGGTAGGTGGAAAGGCTGAAGGGCTCCATAGCAGCTTGAGTAGAAGAGGTATGTCCTGATAGTTGCTGAATGAAGGGGCATGGCCTGATAGCTGTTAATTGAAGGGACACGGCCTGATAACTGCTGAGTGCAATGAGCAGAAGCTGTGTGTGCTCCTAACTGATGATATACAAGTGAGCCAGCTCTCGGAGAATGAGTGAACAGGGAGAGGTAACAGACGTTTGGCAACAGAGTTCAGTGAGGCAGGTCCCTAACAACAATGTTCCTTGTAGTGTGTATCATATACTAGTGAGACTCTCCTGCTAACCATCAAAGAGGACAGGACAAAGTACAGGTCATTATAAGGAGAAAGAAACAAACAAAAAGTAATTATGCAGCCACAACAGTGGCTGTATACTATAGTCAGCATGGATTTTTTGCATTCCACAATGTTAAATTGAAAATAGCCCCTCATGCCATTCTGATGCTTCCCATAAGATCATTTCAAAACGAAACCTTACAAAACTTATAGTCCTGAACTCAGAAATTCTTGCTTAACAACCATCTAAATTTTCATGGTGATACACAAAACCGTCAGAGAGAATCGAGAGTTCAAAGTGTAAAAAGAGAGAGTAAAAACCAGAGCCCCTTTGGACTTTTTTCTGTCGGAGTTCTCATAATTTGTTGAAATTAATTAAAAATCAGCCATGTTCACAGAGTACCTATAATCCTATTACTGACCTTGCCCCATACTATGACCTTCATCTTCTGCAGTTTAAAAGTTTAAAAAATGCCTGGCTGATTTTTAATTAATTTAAGAAATTTAGCATTGAACTCAATGATAAGGCCGGGCATGCTCAGTAAGAACCAACCATCAGTGTTCTAAAAGCCAGACTCACAGCTGCTGGGTTTGGCTAATCATGGGGCCACCCCAGACCTTTATTTCACTTTATTTCAATCAGCCGCTCTGATTGAAGCGCTGTGAGGGGAACAGGGCATCTCCCAGCAACTTTCAGCTTCTAAAAAAAAGGAAATTCTGGGGAACTACAGACCAGTCAGCCTAACATCAATCCCTGGAAAAACCCTGGAGCATATTATAAAGCAGCCAATCTGTAAGCACCTTGAAAGCAATGCAGTGATTACTAGGAGCCAACATGGATTTATGAAGAACAAATCCTGCCAAACTAATCTTATCTCATTTTTTGACTGGTAACCTCCCTTGTAGACTCTGGGAATGCTGTGGACATAATATACTCAACTTAGTGAAGCTTTTGACAAAGTGCCCCATGCTATTCTGATTAGCAAGCTAGGTAAATGCACACTGGATAGAACAACTATCAGGTGGATCCACAGTTGGCTACAGAAATGTGCTTAGCAATGGTTCCTTCCCAAACTGGGGGGAGGTAACAAGCAGGGTACCACAGGGCTTAGTCCTGGGCCCAGTGCTCCTCAACATTTTAATTAAAGCCTTTGATGAGAAGGTACAGCGAATGCTTATCAAATATGCAGATGATACAAAATTGGGAGGGATAGCTAATATCCTGGAGGACAGAAACAAACTTCAAAGGGATCTTGATAGGCTAGAGCATTGGGCTGAAAACAACAGAATGAAATTTAACAGGGAGAAGTGCAAAGTCCTACACCTAGGAAAAAGAAATCAAATGCACAGTTATAAGATGTGAGATACTTGGCTCAGCAATATTACTTGCGAGAAGGATCTTGGAATTGTTGTGGATCACAAGCTGAACATAAGCCAACAGTGCAATGTGGCTGCAAAAAAGGTAAATACTATTTTAGGCTGCATTAAGAGAAGTATAGTTTCCAAATCATGTGACGTACTAGTTCCCCTCTATTTGGCACTTGTTAGACCTCATCTTGAGTACTGTGTCCATTTCTGGACACTGCACTTTAAGAAGGATGCAGACAAACTAGAACAGGTTCAGACGAGGACAACGAGGATGATTAGGGGACTGGAAACAAAGCCCTATGGGGAGAGACTGAAAGAACTGGGCATGTTTAGCCGTGGGAAGAGAAGACTGAGGGAGATATGCTAGCACCCTTCAAGTACATGAAAGATTGTCACACAGCAGAGGGCCAGGATCTCTGCTCAGTCATCCCAGATTGCAGAACATGGAATAATGGACTCAAGTGAGAGGAAGCCAGATTTCAGCTGGACATCAGGAAAAACTTCCTAACTGTTAGGGCAGTACACCAATGGAACCAATTACCTAGGGAGGTGGTGGGCTCTCCAACACTGGAAGCATTCAAGAGGCAGCTGGACAGCCACCTGTCAGATATGCTTTGATTTGGATTCCTGCATTGAGGAGGGGGTTGGACTTTATGGCCCTATAGGCCCCTTCAAACTCTATGATTCCATGACTACCCCTGCTGTAAGCACATTGGATAAAAAGCTATACAACAACTAAATCTGAACTCATATTAAAACCCAGCAGTTAGCGTTATGACCTGGGCTAATTGTAGCAGAATTTTCTAATGTTTTTCTCCCAATTAAATTTGTCTGTAATGTTTAGATTGACAGTGTAAGTGCCATTTTAGCAGTGCTGTGAATGTATGTCATGAAGGAACTCTAATCCCCTCTGACTCCAAGCAATGATATTTATTTTTATGTTTTATAATCCAGTTTTCCATATTAAAAAACTGAAGGTGGTTAAGGTAACATAAGATTCCTTATGGAACAAGCTATTAAGGCTTGATGGGTCACCCCCCCCACACACACATACACATGCTAGTACAAGCGAAGGTTTATTTAATTCACCTGGGGTCTGTGCTGAGGCTCAGTTATGTGATGCCTCACAAATTGTTGCTGTTATGTGCCTTGAAGTTGATTACGACTTATGGCGGCCCTATGAATCAGTGATCTCCAAGAGCATCTGTCATGAACCACCCTGTTCAGAGCTTGTAAGTTCAGGTCTGTGGCTTCCTTTATGGAATCAATCCATCTCTTGTTTGGCCTTCCTCTTTTTCTACTCCCTTCTGTTTTTCCCAACATTATGGTCTTTTCTAGTGAATCATGTCTTCTCATGATGTGTCCAAAGTATGATAACCTCAGTTTCATCATTTTAGCTTCTAGTGACAGTTCTGGTTTAATTTGTTCTCACACCCAATTATTTGTCTTTTTTGCAGTCCATGGTATGCGCAAAGCTCTCCTCCAGCACCACATTTCAAATGAGTTGATTTTTCTTTTATCCGCCTTTTTCACTGTCCAACTTTCACATCCATACATAGAGATTAGGAATACCATGGTCTGAATGATCCTGACTTTTACCTTATCCGCTTTTTTCACTGTCCAACTTTCACATCCATACATAAAGATCAGGAATACCATGGTCTGAACGATCCTGACTTTAGTGTTCAGTGATACATCTTTGCATATGAGGACATTTTCTAGTTGTCTCATAGCTGCCCTCCCCAGTTGTAGCCTTCTTCTGATTTCTTGACTATTATCTCCATTTTGGTTAATGACTGTGCCAAGGTATTGATAATCCCTGACAAGTTCAATGTCCTCATTGTCAACTTTAAAGTTACATAAATCACACACTCCCAAATCCCCAAATCCCACTAGATCTGAGGGCTGGGCTTGAGAGGGACAAAATAAGCATGTCATCCCTTCAGAGAAGCAGTTACATGTTGATTTGGACGTATCAACATACGTCCAAAGGGTGAGATGGCGGCGAAGTAGGAGGATGTGGATTGGAGTTCCTCCGTCGCCTTAACATTTAACATTTACATTTAACATTTACATTTAACATCAATTAATATCTTTAAAGCATCTCTGAAAGGCTCTTGGACCATTCTGGATTGTGTGAAGGGGTGAGCAAGCGCGTTGTCTCCCCCTTTTTTTTAATACCATCCCGTGGAGATCTCCCCGTGCCTTACCTGTGGCCGGCGTTTTTACTTTGGGCCGGGAGGTGTTCCCGGTGCCGGCTGTGATTTTTGCCTCTCGTTTGGACTGACGCTGGCTCTTCCGACGCCGTGGTTGCTGTGGCCCGGGGCTTCGTTACGGCCTGCCGCCTCCTGTTCCAGCTGCGGCTCTTCGGGGCGCTTGGTCGCTGTTGGTGTTGCGGTGGCTGGTTGGCTGCGGGTGGCCCCGTCCGTTGTGGGTGTGGCTGTGTTTGCTGGTGCGGCGGCTATGTCGCTTGCTGCCTTTTTGCTGCATGCCGCTGTTGCTGTGCCTGGTCCGGACGTTTCTGGCGGCTGGTGTTTTGCGCCTTCGGGGCCGGCGCTTGGGGCCGCGGCTTGGATTGTTCTGCTGCCGCCGCCGCGGCTGCTCGGTGGGGCGGATGTTTCCTCGCCGCCGTTGTTGCGGCCTATGCCCGTCGCCGCGGCCCGTTGGGGCATCTCTGTTATCGTTGCCGCTGATGCGGCTTGCACCCGTTGCTGTGGCCGTGCTGCCGCCGCCCTTGCTTGTCAGCTTGAGGACATCTTGCTTGGACAGGAGAGAGTGACTGGCAGCAGGAGTTAAAAAGAAGAAGTGCCAGCAAATGGAAGCGAGTTCATCCAACGTCATCTGGATCAAGGAAGTTGGAGGCTTTTTATTTTATTTTATTTTATTTTTATTTCAATTTTGTTATTTTTTATTTTTTATTTTTATTTTATTTTTATTTTTTATTTTATTTTAATTTATTCTATATTTTTTATTTTTTATTTTATTTTATTATTATTTTCATTTTTATTTTCATTTTTATTTTTTAATTTTAAGCTAATTTTAGGGGTGGGGGGCCTGCCTGATCGGCAGACGGGAAGGGGGACATGTGTAAGCTGGAGGGGAATAATGTGGGGAGCCACGGTATCGTGAGGCTTGGCGGCAGACCCTGGAAGGGCGGAGGTGGCAGGCCACGCCAGGTTAGGGGAACAAGGGATAGATGTATTGTACCCATCCCTTGTTCTGGGCCTGCCCTAAACCAGAAGATAACTGGGGGATGTAAGACTCCATCCAACCTTCGACTGCTGTTGTGTAAAGCCAGGTCTGTAGTTCAGAAAACATCACTCATCCATGATCTTATTCTGGATGAGCATGCAGACCTGGCGTGCATTACGGAGACCTGGCTGGACGAGGCCTCGGCTCCTATACTTGAGGCCATGTGTCCAGCGGGTTTCCGATATGCACAGCAGCCGAGGATTGGTAGGTGGGGAGGGGGTGTGGCAGTTATTTATCGAGAGTCCTTGGTTTTCGCCAGACCTCCTCTCCACGAGACCAAGTTTGTTGATTGTATGTACTGGAGGTTGGGACCAAAGGGCAGTTTAGGAATTCTGCTGATGTACCACCCACCCCGCTGCAAGGCAGACTGCCTGGCCGAGGTGCTCGAGGTGGTCGCGGCTGTACGGTTGTTTACCCCGAACTTATTGGTTTTGGGGGATTTCAACGTGCATGCCGAGGCCATTCTCACTGGAGCCCCTCGGGATTTCATTGAAACCATGACTTCATGGGAACTGCACCTAAGAAATATGGGTCCCACCCATGTAGCCGGCCATACCATTGACCTTGTATTTGTCGCGGGAGAGAAGGAAAGTGATCTGAAGATGGGGACTGTTTCTTCTAGCCCTGTGTCATGGTCAGATCACTACCTGGTGAAATTGGATCTCTCTGTGCCGCACACCCTCTGCAGGGGACAAGGACCTATTAGGATGGTCTGCCCCAGACGCATGATGGAGCCTACTGGATTCCTAAATGCGCTGGGTGATCTGGAGCTAACTGAAGGCCACCCGGTCGAAGCCCTGGTGATGGAGTGGAATAGGGAGATCACTAGGGCAATAGACTGGGTGGCACCGAAACATCCTCTTCTCCTGAATAGAACTCAGACTGCACCCTGGTATACACCACGGTTACACAGTCTGAGGCAGGAAGTGAGACGACTAGAGCGCCGATGGCAGAAATTGTGCACTGAAGGTGATCGGACACTGGTTAGAGCGGCAATAGCGGCCTACCAGCGGGCAACAAAGGCAGCAAAGAGGCAATTCTTTGCTGCCTCTATTGCATCGGCAGAGTGCTGTCCCAGGAGGTTGTTCCAAGTGGTCCGAAGCCTGGTCGGTCCAGTAGCGCAGGAACCTATGGAACAATCAAAAGCCTCCTGTGACACATTTGTTAAACACTTTGCCGATAAAATCGAGCACCTAAAGGACAAGATTCCGTACGTCGTGGTTACAAGTAGGGGTCCAGAGGCAGCCAGTTGCAATCCGGTCTGCTGGGATCGGTTTCAGCCTCTTCTCTCTGATGAAGTGGACAAGGTGCTCTCTACTGTAAAACCAACCACTTGCTTACTTGATCCTTGCCCTTCATGGCTCGTTATGAGCTGTAAAGAGAGACTGGGCAATGGGATCAAGGCAATGGTAAATGCATCCTTGGAGGAGGGTGTAATGCCATTGCCCCTCAAGGAGGCAGTGATAAGACCTATTCTGAAAAAGCCCTCTTTGGATCCCCAAGATTTAAACAACTTTCGCCCAGTCTCCAATTTACCATTCTTGGGCAAGGTGATTGAGCGTGTGGTGGCAAAGCAGCTACAGACACACTTGGAGGAAGCAGATTATTTAGATCCTTTCCAGTCGGGCTTCAGGACTGGACACGGAACTGAAACAGCCTTGGTCGCTCTGGTGGATGATATGAGGAGGGCGTTGGATAGGGGAGAACATACCTTCCTCGTCCTCCTGGACCTCTCAGCGGCTTTCAATACCGTCGACCACGGTATCCTGTTGAGTCGCCTGGAGGGACTGGGAATAGGAGGCACTGTTTTACAGTGGTTCCGTTCCTATCTCTCCGGTAGATATCAACGGGTAGTGTTGGGGGATGAGGTTTCAGACCCTTGGCCCCTCAACTGTGGTGTGCCACAGGGTTCTATCCTCTCTCCCATGCTATTTAACATTTATATGAAACCGCTGGGAGCCATCATCAGGAGTTTTGGGCTGCAGTGTCACCAATATGCGGATGACACGCAGCTCTATCTCTCATTTAAATCTTCACCAGAGTTGGCTGTGGATACCTTGTCCAAGTGCCTGGAGTCCGTAAGTGGATGGATGGGAGAGAACAGGCTGAAGCTGAACCCCGATAAGACTGAGGTATTACTAGTGGGGGACAAGGGAAGGTTGGGTGATTTTGACCTGATACTTAATGGGGTGAGATTGCCCCTGAAGGACCAGGTCCGCAGTCTCGGGGTCATCTTGGACTCCCAGCTGTCTATGGAGGCTCAGGTTTCTGCAGTGAGCCGGGCAGCTTGGTACCAACTTCATAAATAAATCTAGTACAGAGGCTGCGACCCTATCTTCCCATACATCTGCTCCCACGAGTGATACATGCCCTGATCTCCTCTCGATTAGACTACTGTAATGCACTCTACGTGGGGTTACCCTTGAAGACGGTCCGGAAACTCCAGCTGGTACAAAACGCGGCGGCACTCTTAATAAAGCAGTCCCGCCGCCGCGATCATATCACCCCAGTGTTGATTGAATTACACTGGTTGCCAGTTGTATACCGGGCCCAATTCAAGGTGTTGGTTTTAACCTTTAAAACTCTATACGGTTCCGGCCCAGTTTATCTGAAGGAGCGCCTCCAGTATCACCAAATATGCCGCCAAACAAGATCAGCCTCACAGGACCTTCTCTCGGTCCCACCGACTAAGACAGCTAGGTTGGTGCGGACCAGGGAGAGGGCTTTTTCGATCGTGGCCCCCACCCTCTGGAACTTACTTCCCTTTGACCTTCGGCATGCCCCCTCCCTGTTGACTTTTCGCCGAGCCTTGAAGACCTGGCTCTTCAGGCAGGCCTATGGGATCTCTGGGGTGGGTTAGCTTTTACACTGTATTAATGTAAGATGGTCTTCAGATGAGATGTTATGATATTAATAATGTGATGATTATGTATATGAGCAGATTGTATTTTATATTGTATTTTATATTGTACGTCGCCCAGAGTGTCCGTTCAGTCGGACAGATGGGCGTCTGCTAAATAAAATTTTATTATTATTTTATTATTATTATTATTACCGAGACCTGGGTGGGTGAGCTTGGAGGAGTTGATCTGACCCAGCTTTGCCCACCTGGATACTCGCTGCAGCACCAGCACAGGCTGCAGGGACGGGGGGGAGGAGTTGCTGTGGTCTACAGAACTTCCATTTCTGTCACCAGGAAACCACTCAGTCTTGGAATTGGCTGTGAGGGCCTGCACCTGGTGTTGGGCCGAGGAGACAGTAAACTAGAGTTGCTGCTGGTGTACCATCCACCCTGATGCCTGGCAGCTTCTCTGACCGAGCTGGTGGAGGTCATCTCAGCTGTGGCATTGGAGGAGCCCAGAACGATAGTCCTGGGTGATTTCAATGTCCATGCTGAGGCTGCCTCTAGTGTTCTGGCTCGTGACTTCATGGCCTCCATGACGACCATGGGGCTGTCTCAACTTGTTACTGGCCCAACACATAGGGCAGGGCACACCCTCGACTTGGTTTTTGCTCCAGATGGAGGAAGGGGTGGTGTGGAGATAGCGGGGGTGGATATCAGATCACTTCCTGGTGAAGTTTAGACTTATGGCTCTGATCCTTCTTTGCAGGTGTGGTGGACAGATTAAGATGGCCTGCCCCCGGAGCCTAATGGAATCCACTGGATTCCTGAATGTTCTGGGGGAGTTCCCAGTAGATAGAGCAAGTGACCCTGTTGAAGCCCTTGTCACGCTGTGGAACAGCGAAGCGCATCGGGCTCTTGACACAGTTGCCCCCGAGCGCCGTCTCCGGCACTGTGGAGCCCGGATTGCACCTTGGTACACCAGTGAGCTAAAGGCAATGAAACAGGCTGGACAAAGGCTAGAGCACAAGGGCAAAAGACATGCTTTGAGGCTGATCGTGCACGAGTAAAACATCATAACTGTGCCTACTGTGTGGCGGTGAGGGCAAGGCCCACTTCTCTGCCTCCATCGCATCCTCAAGTAGCCGTCCAGTGGAGCTTTTCTGTATTGTCAGGAGTCTGTTGACATCAGCTCCAGGAAATGGAGTCTTAGATCCTTCGGAGGCCCACTGTGAATTGTTTGCTAGGCACTTTGAGGGTAAAGTTGCTAACCTCCGTAGCAGTCTTGATGCCTCATTCACATCTACTGTAGTCCCCAATGAGGTGTACAGTGCAACTTCTGCTGCAACTTCTTGGCTACAGTTTCAGTTGATGCGGCCTGATGACGTGGACAAGGTGCTTGCGATGATGCGGCCAGCAACGTGTCCTCTTGACCCTTGTCCTTCTTGGCTTATTAAAGCTTGCCGAGGGGGTCTGACCAAGTGGATCCAGGGTGTGGTCAATGCATCATTGCGAGAGGCAGTAGTTCCAGCCACCTTGAAAGAGGTAGTGATTCGACCACTCCTGAAAAAGCCCACGTTGGACCCATAGGTTTGTGACAACTACTGACCGGTTGCAAATACCCCCTTCTTAGGGAAGGTGATTGAGAGGGTTGTGGCGCAGCAACTGCAAGTACTCTTGGATGAAACAGATTATCTTGACCCATCCCAGCCTGGGTTCAGGCCTGGTTATGGGACTGAATCGGCCTTGGTCGCCCTGATGGATGACCTTTATCGGGAGAAGGACCAGGGGAGTGCAACCCTGTTGTTCTTACTTGATCTCTCAGCAGCTTTTGAGACCATTGACCATGGTATCCTTCTTGGTGAGATGGGTATTGGAAGCACTGTTTTACAGTGGTTCCGATCCTATCTCCAGGGTCGTTCTCAGAGAATAGCACTGGGTGACTGTCTTTCGGCCCTCTGGCAGCTGCGCTGTGGGGT
The DNA here is from genome assembly GCF_030035675.1 of Rhineura floridana. Taxonomy (NCBI): domain Eukaryota; kingdom Metazoa; phylum Chordata; class Lepidosauria; order Squamata; family Rhineuridae; genus Rhineura; species Rhineura floridana. Next base: position 86,303,862 of record NC_084482.1, on the reverse strand, counting down.
GCCGCAGGGTACCATCTCGTCCCCCATGCTGTTTAACATCTATATGAAGCCCTTGGGAGCAGTCATCAGGAGCTTTGGGGTGAGGTGTCAGCAGTATGCTGATGATACCCAGCTCTATTTCTCCGTAACATCTGAATCGGGAGAGGCCATGCAAGCCCTGGACCGCTGCCTGGACTTGGTGGTGGGCTGGATGAGGGCCAATAAACTGAGTCTGAATCGTAGCAAGACGGAGGCGCTGTGAGTTGGTGGTTCCCAAGTTCAGATAATTGGTCAGTTGCCTGCTTTGGATGGGGTCGTACTCCCTCTGAAAGAGAAGGTCCATAGCCTGGGGGTGCTCCTGGATCCATCTTTGTTGCTAGAGGCCCAGGTGACCTCCGTGGCTAGGAGTGCCTTTTAGCAGCTTTGGCCGTTTCAGGACCGGGATAGCCTTACCACTGTTGCCCACACACTGGTAACCTCCAGGCTGGATTACTGTAATGTGCTCTATGTGGGGCTGCCCTTGAGGTTGGTCCGGAAGCTGCAGCTGGTGCAAAATGCGGCGGTGAGACTGCTCACTGGAGCAGGGTATCGCCAACATGTCACCCCACTGCTGAAAGAATTGCACTGGCTGCCCATTTGATACCGGGCCAAGTTCAAGGTTCTAGTTTTGGTGTACAAAGCCCTATACAGCTTGGGACCAGGCTACCTGAAAGACCGTCTTACCCCTTATATACCCAGTTGATCACTGCGCTCTGCAGGTGAGGGCCTCCTGCAGATACCATCTTATCAGGAGGTCCGTTCTGCACAATATAGGAAATGGACCTTTAGTGTGGTGGCACCTACCCTGTGGAATTCCCTCCCTTTGAATATTAGGCAGGCGCCATCTTTGCTATCTTTTCAGCACCTTTTGAAGACTTTCTTCTTTCAACAAGCCTTTTAAGTTGAGACCTATCCCAGTCTGCATCTGTGTGAGAATTGTTTAATATGCTTTTTTAATAATGTTTTTAGCCCTTTTTAAGGTTGTTTTTTAAAAAAATGTTTTTAATGCTGTTTTGTTTTAATGTATTTTAAGATCTGTTTTTATGATGTTTTAAAGTGTTTTAGTGCTTTGTTTGCCATCCTGGGCTCCTGCTGGGTTTAAAGGCAGGATACAAATCAAATCAAATCAAACAAACAAACAAACATTTGCTTGGACCACTCACCACCACTGACCTGACCTCTCTAGTTCCATAATGTCTCACCAGGAGTAACCACACCTAAGAATGCATATAGCCACGTTGTTGATTTCGTGGAGAAAGCTGAGCAACACCCTGGTAAAGTCCTTGGGCAGTCAGCCCTTCCAGTGACTTCCTTTGCTGTAAGGGCTACAGCAACATGGCATTCTAACCTAGCGTGTTGCCATAGCAAGCTACCCAAACAAAGTAGAAGCTGCATATCTCCTAAACGAGTCCAATGATAATGCATAGTACCAGGCATATTGGATGTGTGTCCATAATCAAGATGATGGTAGTCAAAGCATCATATTGGATGTGGTAACATTAAGGCTGCAGTGCTGTGCACACTTGGTTGGAGCTAGTTCTATTACTCAAAAGCAAATCCCACTGAGTTTTAAACATGTACAGGGCCAAAATGCAAGTGTGATACTCTTTACACTTGTGGGGCCAACATAAAAGCAGGATTCCTCATAAGAGCTTTCTTCCCCAATGTAATTTTTTCTTAAAGCAAGAGTAAAGATAAATTTTTAGTGGCAGATACTAGATGTGAGATGGTGTTGTGGTTACAAACATGATAAAGTTAAATGTCATCTAAACCACAAACTCACTAGGTGACATAAGGCAAGTGCCTATTGCATGGCTGGGGAACCAGTAGCCTTCCAGATGATGTTGCGTTACAACTCCCATTGGTCATGCAGTCTGAGGGTGATGGGTGGTGGAGTCCAGCAGCATCTGGAGGGCCATAGGTTCCCCATCTCGGGGCTATTTCATTGTCATTCCCCACATTATTCACGGTAAGGATAACCGTATGGACTCACCTTCTTGCGGTATTGTTGCAAGAATTACTGAATGATATATATGAAATGCTTTGAGCATTTGAATGTTAATTGTCATTATCATCATCATCATCAACTAAAACAAAACACAAGTCTTTTAAAACACAATGTGAATTGGAAAAACTGCAGTCAGGAAACATTCAGCATTTCTATGAGACAGTGTATTACATGGGATAATTAGCCATCCTGGACTGCATCATTATAAATATTAGCGTTCCCTGAAGTTTTAGATTTCATATTTCATACTTTTGCTGTTGGAGTTTAGAAAATAATAATAAAATCTTCTGTCAAGGATTGTTATACTGTGGCTTTTGAACACTCTTGATTCTTATCAGCTTTAAACAGATTATGCTCTAAGCCAACACAGCCTAAACTGTGTTGCTTTGCAAACAATCTATGCTATTGAAACTGATGAGAGTTTGTCTAGAGTACATCAAATGTAGCATTGTTAACATCTTCACAAATGTCTATGGAAAGTCCACAGATTAATGTGTGCACCCAATATGCTGCCTTGTATTATAATCTAAACAGAAAATTGCCCTGTAGTACTATTAATGTGTGGTTGAGTTGCCCACCTCATGTGATTTTTAAAAAAAAATCTTAACAAAGCTTCATAATTTTGCTGTGAAATTTGGCATATAAATTAGGCTAAGAGTACAAGTGAAGGTCAAATGAGACTTCTTTTGTTAGCTTAATATTAAAGTTGCTGTGTTGAAGTATGCTGTGTATACAGAATAGGTAAATATGAAAAAAATGCAATGAGCAGATATGTTTCCTCAGGTCTTCTCAGGCTGTGCCTGTTCTGTCCATGCTCATATTTTCAATGCATCAGGCAGCAATCAAGTTACAAAATCTGCTTTGAAAACTCAGGAATGGGATGGAGCACCAATCACATCAGCAGCTATACCTGAAGCTGTGCAGACATCACTACTGAATTGTGCCCCAACTTGAACTGAAAGAATATCAACTTACTATTGTTTTGAAGAGCTGGTTTACTTTCTTCTTTTTTAGGGTTTTCCTGTCTGCTTCCAAGATGGGAGGGATGCTTGCCTGGCTCATCCTCTGGGATGCACTTGGTTCATCAGGTGCTGGGCAGCATACTGACATAGTAAGCCCTTTAAAACAGCACACAGGTTCATAACAAAATAGGAAAGCAGAGCCCAAATGAATTAATTCTCAAGAATAAATTTGTTTACATACAGAAAGGGCGACACATTTTTTTGTGGCTGGTTCCTGGTAGCAATTAAACAGCTTGGCACAGAATCCAAATTTTACCTGTATTACTTATCATTTTGGTGGAAGCTTTAGAAGAGGGAGATCTTCACAGAAGTTGTGGACTATTAATGAGTAATGTAACTAAGGCCCAGTTCTCACAGAAGTGACATATCTGTGACTTGACTATACCACTTCAGACTGCTGGTGAGAGCTCATATGATTAAATGCCTTCCACCAAAAATACCATTCTATTTGACTAGGTGTAAGGCAGAATGGTTCATCTAGCCTAGCCTTCTCCCTGACATCTGTAGAGAACTAGGCTTTAGTAGTGACATAACCACAATAAATAGGACCTTAAGTAAAAAAAAAACGCATAGACACTCAGGGAGGGAAGGAAAGGAGCATGTCATTGTGTTGCAGTCTTCTGCTTCCTACAGAGGGAAGATTCCTATGGTCATTTCCCATCCTGCAACCATCAAAAGTATCTCAATGTAAAATGAGATGCTGGGGCAGATTCCTCTGGCAGCACTTCTGCATCTCCACTGAGGAAGAGATGTGTTGTTGTTTTCTGGCTTGGAGAGGCTGGGAAAATGGTTCTTCAGTTAGGAATCTCTACGCCCTTAAGACAGCTGGGAAGGCAAAAAGACCTCTTATTGTGTCTCAGGGTTTCTATTCCAGATGTATGTACAAGGCTCAAGACAGCTGATGATTATTGCTACCCTGTAGATGAATATTCTACCTCTGTAGAAGCACCTGTTCCAGATGTTCTGGTCATGTAGGGCTTGCTCTAGTCCAAATCAGGTGTAATGGGAGGGTTTGGCTTTCTTCCAGTCTGTTGGGTCACTTTCAAGAATCCAGCAAGATCAATAATTCCCCCCTCCTCTAATATGCTTGCTTTTTTGATACTGTACATCTGGGAGTGAGACAGCTGGGAACTGTCCACAAGAACATTAGTTAACCAAGTAAAGCGTAAGAAATGTTAATCAACCTGCTGGGAGGAAGGGCAAGATACAAATTAAATAATATATAATAAATAATAAATAAGTAAAGAGCAAGGTACAGGATACCTGGCACCATTATCAGGGGTGGGTTCTTATCTTGCTAAATATATGTCCACACATCATTGTTTTCTGTGCTGTACTAAATACCTGCCTCTCCCACAAGTTCTTAGCAACAAAGTATTTATGTTTCTGTGATTTTGTCTTTACTCTTTTTATGATTTATAAAATTTTAACAAAATTTATATACAACTTGACTGCAATAAAACTTCAAAGCTGTTTACATATTGTTGGTGCTGGTAAGCTGGCACAAACGTATCTGTACATGTGAGTTTGAACAACTTCTGTGCAAATCTGTATGGACCACCTCAACATTATTTTTTAAAATTTTTGTTTCTTTGTATTTGAGACACACAGCAATAAAGGACCAGAGTGATAGTGGCCTTAACTGATTGCAACTGTTAAAAAGTTTAGATAATATTTTATAATATACACTCATATAATACCCAATACTCAACACATTTTGAGTTTGAAAAGACTGAAATGTTTTTTAAAAAACAAACAAAAGGAGCCAATTTTATTATTTTCTTAAAATTACTGGCAGACTCCAAATGCAGAGATTTTATTTGCTTATCCTAATTGGCTTACCTGGCATGGTTGGCATAGAACGGCTGGCAAAGCTCATTTGCTTGAGAACAGATGTTTTCTGAGGTACATCCAGATGTTCAGAAAGATTCGTGTCACTCATAAATTCATATTTTCTTGACAGCTGTGCAGTAACACACACACAAATCACACAGTACTTAGATTTGGGAAAGTGAATTATTCAGTTTTAACAGCTGTATAAAGGAATATATATATATAAGGTAAAATTATGACAGCCAGATTGTGTGCTTTCCTTGTGTTGGTAAACATATTTTCCCAATTACCTGAAGGGACTGTTCATGAATTGTGGTTCCTCTCACATAAAAACTGTTCCCGGCTAACCCAGAAGAAGGCAAATTGCTTTATTTAATAACTAAAGATCAGTGAAACCAAGCAGTCATTTTACTGACCCAGGAATGGCATTCACGGCCATTAAAATCAGTGGAAGTTTTTTCCATTGAATTCAACAAGGGGTGAACTGTGCTCTAAAAGTACAGCCCACTGGGAAGTTTTGTACAAGTTCCCTTGAAGCTAATGAGACTCGCCCATGGTGCAGACAAAGGAAGTTCTAAGATCCTTGATATTTTACTTATTCAACCAACTAAGGAAAAGCACTTCCATTTCTTTATTTATAGATGCTACCTAATACAAAGGAAAGAGCATATAAATGTTTGAAATTTCACATTCATTTTCTTATAATGATCTCATCTTCATGTCACAGTAAGCTTATTGTGTAAACCATGGCTTATTGTGGTGCTTGCTGTGTACGAGCAAAATGTGCCCACTTCACTCCTCTCCACTCTTGGTGGGAAGAAACAAACCATGATCTCTGGCTTAGTATTAGGTCTCAAATGGGGACTGTGGTTTGTTTTGCTCCCAACAAACAATGAACTTGTAGCCAGGGTTTGTTTTTTGCTAACTCATCATTGTTTGTTGGAGCAAAACAAACTATAATCTCTGGTTTGGAAGTAATGCTAAGCTAGGGATTGTGGTTTATTTCTGTGACTGACCACACACACAAAAAAACAGGAAGCATCCAGTGGAAATTACAAAATTGGATGCTTCCTGTGTACGTGCATGTGTGTGTTGTTTTCTCTATTCAATAGCAAATAGAGAAGAGCAAAATAGACTAGATGGGAATGTTCACAGTAAACCATTATTTATCCCACCATGACATACAAACTGATCAACAGTCCATTTGTCCATATATTCAGAAGGGGATTTCTCACTTAGGATGCAATTCTATGCACACTTACCAACCACTGAACACAGTGAGACTTACCTCCAAGTAGCTATGAAAAGGATCAAAGTGCAAGTGACTTCAGCTTGAATGGCTTTTAGTGACTACTTGCTGATTGATTATAAAGAAAAAGTTGTGGGATGTGAATTGTTCTGAAAAGGGGAAATTTTTCCTTACCTATAAATTCCCATTCTTAGAGGCAAAAATATCAGAGAAGTCATGGGTTTGAAATAGTTACATGTTTTTTTGGCCAAATTATGGCATACAGAAATTGAAATTCAGACTTACAAAGGTTCTCAGAAGTGGCACCCATGTGTGCATGCTGAAAATCAGGGGTGGCCCATGATATTTTGCTGTGTTGGGTGAAGGACAAGACATTGCCTCCTCCCAGTTCCATGTACTGAAGCCAAATAAGAGTGGCAGCTGAAACTTTCTGCAAAGTTGGTGATGGGATAGTATTCTCCACCAGGCTAGATTTTTTGAGGGGAGGGGAGGGGAGGAGAGGCCATGGGGCAAGAGAGGAGAATGGCTGGGGGCTCAGGAGGAATAGCCAGAGGCTGCTAATGCTGTCCCCAAGCATCTACCACCTGAGCAGTTGCCTCACTGTACCTAATGGTAGAGTTGGCCCTGCTGAAAATAGCTGAAATGAGGCAGAAAGTTTGTTATGGTGAGTAATTAGAGATATATTCTCAAAGCTGTGGCCAACACTTTAACCTGTTCAACATCTGTTTGGCAGGCACAAATTAAGATTTGGCAATTTATGCCACTATGGTGTTTAAAAATTGAATTTTAAACTCTGATCTCTGCAGGCAGAAGAAACAGATATTTAGAATTATGGAATTTTAGAAGTTATATATTTTACATTTTATATGATCATAAAGGGACCCAATTTACTCCTGGTATGAACAGTAAATTAAGCTGATGACTTTTTGATAGGTTCTTAAACAGCTTACTTTGGGATATAACTCTATGTTCTTTGTAACAATTCTTCTAAAGGATTTATGATACAATCTGATCTTTATTTAGCTCTGCTTCTGGGTAGCAAACTAAATTAGGCAAGGCTTCTTTACTGAACTCTTCCTTTTTTGCTTTTTTTGTTTTGCTTTAATGACATTGCTTTTTATAGTTAAAAACATTTGGTTCTCAGGGATGATGTTATAAGATTGTGCAGTGCAGGTTATATAACTCAGGCTGATGGTATATTAGTGTGATCAAAGTGCTCAAATGATAGATGGCACAAAAAGGTGCCAATGATGTAGTCTTCAGCTTGGCACTGTTTACAGAGCACAGTTTGCAAACTTGCAATGTCCTAGCAAGATTTTATTTCCTTAAGAAGATTCATAATGAGCATCTTTTCCTCTTGAAAGTATCCCAGCTGTAACCAGAGACCACAAAGGTGCAGCCTTTGGGATCACTAGTACAACCTCCCACCAAACAGGACATCTGTGGCCAGAAGTAAACAAAAATCAAGTTCAGGTCAGGTGGTATTCCTGGACCTTATGATTGTTAAGCACAACTATTCAGCTTCACGTGCATGCTCCATATATCTTTCACCACTTACCAAAGTGACCTGGGTGTCGCATCTTGCAATTAAATACAAGCTTTGACACTTTGAGGGACACACACTCTCCAGAAGACATATGTCTAATATGAAACTGTCAGCTTGTACTTCAGGATTATAATAAGAGTACCCTATTATAACAACGTACGCATTTCATGTCAAGAAGTTCAGGTGATGCTTTTTCATCTGCAAATACCACACTGCTTCTCTTTGCTCTCTTCCTGCACCTTCTCAGCTTAACTTCAGGCTGGGTGCTTATCATGCGTACATTCTCATCTGACACTGACTTTGTTGCCTTTGGAGACAAGACTTCCAGTTCAAAGCTGCAGATGTAAAAGAAAGCAAAGCTCTTAGTTATTCTGCCCACCACGCTGCACCTATATTGAAAGATGATTCTATGTAGCAATACATAAAACAGTTTGAGTACAAGTGGATACATATGCATGAAGGTGATGGAGGAGGCTAGAAAATGAGGGTAAAAACAGGTTGGGAACAGGTTAGGGAAAGCTATCATCATGGAAGGTTTTTGTTTTTTGTAGTGGCACAAATGTAACTGAATGGGAATGGAACAAGAAGTGATATAAAGCAGGTAGCCTCAGAAGATCCTGGCGAGGTTAGTTAATACAGGATGTAGTGAAGAGTTCGGACTGAAGGCATGACTAAAATAAGTTTGAATATCACATTGGGATGAGAGGGGTGAGCTTGGCACCAAAAACAAAACAAAACAAAACTTGAACTCCCTGCTCTAAATAGTGGTGGTAATACAAACTTACTGCATCATAACAGAAACAATCTGTTGTTATCTGCAAGATAACAGCAACTGTTCATTATGATTTAGAAATTCCAAGCTTTATTTCTTCATTTCTACTGGTGATGTAGTAGCTCCAGGACATTACATTAGCTGTATGTGTTAATTAATAGAACATAGTAGGCACCATCATTAGGGTACCTTCCTATGTTACTTTGGAGGACAATGGTGCTCAATCAGAAGTCACAGTATTAACTTAAGATATATAGTCAGATAATCTAGGAAGACAACACCTATATCTGAAAAACAGTTTTTTCAAGTTATCATGTTTTCTTTCTTTCTAAAAAAAAAGGAGCACATATATCATCTGTATAATATATATATTTTCATAGCCATGCCTGTGACGCCTGAAAGCAGTGTAAGTAGCAAGTAGTGCTGGAATGAGAAATAGTAAGTCTTCAAAGGTTAACCAGTTATCAATGTAGTCAGACTGCCAATGCTAATTTTAGACGAAGCTTTTAGTATTAAAATGATTTTCTTTAAAAAATCTAAAAGATTAAAAACCTTTCTCCACTAAGCCACTGCAATCTGATGCAAAATTCAGCACCCAGACTCGTAATGGGGACAAGACAGTCCAAACATATAACATTGATTCTGGGCTGGCTGCACTGTTTTCCAATATGTTTCTGGGCCCAGTTCAACATGCTGGTTTTGACCGATAAAACCTTACATGGCTTGGAACCCTTATGCAGTGTCTCTTCCCATAAAAACCTGCCCACATCATTGTTAAAGCATGGAGGGTGACTACAAAAGAGGGGGTCTTTTCAGTAGTGCCGTCCTGGGCACCTTTGGGAGAAGGGTGGGATAGAAATTTAATAAATAAATAAATAATGGCTCCCTGACTATGGAATGCTATCCCCAAGGAGGCCTGGCTGGTGCTGACATCTTCTCAGAGCCAGGCCAAAACCTTTCTCTACTCCCAGGCATTTTATCTGGGAATTAATATATTATCATTTTTTATTATGCTCTAATATATGCAAAAAAATCTTACTTTGTATTGTTAAGTTGCCTTTAGATCTTTATATAAGGCGGCTGCTGCTGCTGCGCTGCTGCTGCTGCTACTACTACTACTACTACTACTACTAATAATAATAATAATAAGAGTTACATCCTGGAAAGACTCCTGCAATGTCCATATTCATGTCCATGAGGACAGTAGTCAATATAAAACTAACCTTTGTGCAGCAATCTTGTTTGGTGTACCACAGTCCGAATTCATGGAGGTCAATGAGATAATAGACATCTGACGATATGATCTCAGCATAGATGTTGGCCGACCAACTCGACTGTCATCAAAATCCGGCTTAATAGGGGATGTAAGGGGGGGGAGGAAATAGCCATGAACAAAGTTTTGAGTTTATCTGCCTTAGTGAGGAGGCAAAATGTACCAGGAGCTACAACAGATCAATCTCAACATTCCTCAGTAAAAGAAATATACCCCGAATTCGTTAACCTTTGGTTTAATCTCAGTTGTAACATTTACAAAACCATTTTTTCTTGGAAGATAATAGTTGAAGCATATGCTGAAAACATAAGGGTAGCACAATGTGGAGCCCAACAGGGTTCAGTGATTGCAAATTAATGCACCCCCTCATTTGATCATGTTTTTCTCCCTACCTTGGTGCTTCTACTGTGGCTTATTATTTATTCGTTTATTTATTTATTAAATTTATGTCGAGCCCTTCCTCCCAGAAGGAGCCCAGGGCAGCAAACGTCTTAAAAACAAAAGACTTTAAACCATATTAAAACAAAGCATCTTCAAAAATTTATCAAAAACATATTTTAAAGAATCTTTAAAAATATTTTAAAAAAACAATTCCAGCACAGACAGATACTGGGATAAGGTCTCTACTTAAAAGCCTTGTTAACAGAGGAAGGTCTTCAGTGTTGCAGAGTAGCAAAAAGGCACCTGAGTGAGCTTTGTGTGTCTGAATCCTTGCTAAATATTACACCTGGAATTAGTCACACTGAGACTTTAAGTTTCAAAATAAGAAAAAAATGACTTTATTCTGGAAGTACATAGTTGATAGGAAAGAGTTCTACATCTAGCTAACTAACTAAGTTGGAGATGCAAACACCAAGTCTAGTGTTTGCGCTCATGCTGTGAGGAGAGACAAAGAGAAGATGTCTTCCCTCTCTCTCAAGAGAACAAAGAAAAATCCAGAAGATGTGGTCAGCATCCTAAAAATAACAGTTTACACAGGATGGAAGAGTTAGCAGGAGATCAAAGGATAGGTATAGTAGTTCCCAACCTAGGGGCCACGAAGTAATCTGAAGGGGCCGCAAAGAGTAAAGAAATTAATTTTTATTTTTTAAAAAAAAAATAGTCTTCCCTCGCTCAATGCTGCCTGCTCCTCACCTCTGCTGCAGACAACACCTCCCCATTGCTCCACACCAGAGGGGAGGACTTTTGCTGAAGCAGCAGGATATCTTTCAGGTACGCCGAGGGCAGGTATCTGCCTATAAAACACATGGCAGACACCGAAGGAGACTGAAGGTAGAAATTCCAGGAAGAAGAGGGGACTACAATTGCCAACTCCCGTGTCCTCGCACTGCCACTACTGATGCCGCTCTTGCTCAGAACGAGAAGAGAGGGCTTTTCGTGAAGCAAAAAGAAGCAAGGCTGCAAGAAAAGGCTGTTTCCCCCTTTCTTCCTGGCAGCTGGCCTGCCTGCCTTTCTTGGCTCCTGCTTCGCTGCCACCTCCTTTTAAAACTTATTCTTATTTGTGAGGCCGCCCAGATCTTGCCTTCAGCCCAGACAGAGCCAAGAAGCAGTGAGGACGCGCAGGACTTGCTCACCCTCCACTTCTGAGGCTAAGTGTGTGTGCCAGTGTCCCTCCTTTCTTCCACCTACACTCCACCTCCAATCTCTCTCTCCAAGACGCTGCAGCAGTTGAGGGCTTCCTTCCTCCCACATGCCCGAATGCATGCACGCCTGCATGGTTGCAGGAGGGCAGGTGTATTTGTGTGTGTGTGTGTGTGTGCGTGCGTGCGCTGATCTGTCTTCTGCTCCACTTTCATTCTCCAAGTGCACACTAACCAAGTCATCAGTTCTGATGATCATCCCAAGGCCTAAAGGCAGTAACCCCCTCCTCAGTCTGTGCATCTTGTTGTCTGCATGCACAATCTAGCATCCCCATCACCAACACATTGCTGCTTCTTGATTATTATTTAAAGAAAAGAAAAGAAAGCTCAGCAGGTTGGCTGAGGTTGGGATCCTGGCATTGCAGCAGAAATGTATGTATGTATGTATTTATTTATTATTGTATTTATATGCCACCTTTCCTCCAAGTTGTTCAAGGTGGTACACATGGTTCCCCCCCCTTTCCATTTTATCCTTAACCAACCCTGTGAGATAGGTCAGGATGAGAGACTATGTTTGGTCCAAAGTCACCCAGTGGGCTTCATGGCTGGGTGGGGATTTGAACCTGGTTCTTAGTCCAACACTGTAACCCACTGGTGTTGGGAGACAGGACTTTACATCTTCAGACTGTGTGTGTTTGGGGTGTGTGTGTGAGGGGACACCAAGTTGATTGGATCTTTGCATTAAGAAAAGAAAGCAACACCTCCCTGTCTGTAGGGAGCTTTTAATGGAAAGGGATATTTGGAGATATGATTTTGCCATGCACCATTTTTTCAATTAACAGAGACTAAAAGTGCAGTTAGCATGGGGGAGTCACGACATTTTTTGAGCTTACAAAGGGGGTCCCATACTCATAAAGGTTGGGAACCACCGGCTTAGAAATCAGGAGGTCTCCTCTCTATCTACCCTTTTTAACCCCATGCAAACCCAACCCACCAGTTTGAGTTGAACCACATATTCTAAAACACCTTCTTAATGAGAACTTGGTTCACTCTACAAGGTTAATCTTGCCTTGCAGATTCTAGTGTCGAACTTTGCCCAACGGCTTGGTCAATGCATCAACTGTCATCTCTTCTGTTGGACAGTAGGTCATCTCTAGAAGTCCTTTTTCCCTTGTGTCTTCTAGGTAGTGAAACTTCACATCAATATGCTTCATGTGAGAATTTAGTCCTTCTGATTCCTCAAATCTTATGCAAGCTTGATTGTCTTCAAGTATTCTGATAGGCTCTGGTTCAGATATGCCTGGGTCTCATAGAAGCTTGCATAGCCCCATCATTTCTTTGCGTGCTTCATTAGCTGATACAGAGTCTGCCTCTGTAGATGAATGTGCTATGGTCTCTTGCTTTTGGCTCGCCCAGAAGATATGTGACTGCCCACAGTAGGTTTCTACTGGCTGACTTGCGATCCTTGGTGTCTCCAGCCCAGTCAGCGTCCGTATATCCCAGGAGCTTGGGATCTTGAATAGTTGATAGCTTTAGTTTTAGGTTTGCAGTGCCTTTCAGGTATCTTGCCACTCTCTTCACTGCTTCACGATCTTTTTTTTGTTGGTGAGCTGGTTCTTCTGCATAGGTATCCCACTCTGCTGCCACGTCTAGTCTGGTTACTGTGCTGATGCACAGGAGTTTTCTTATAGCTTGCCTGTAACTTTTATTGTCGTCCAATGGTTGATTGTTCTGGTCTGGTTTCAAGTATCCTACTTCCATTGGTGTAGATGCTGCATACACATCTTTCAGCTCTAGACTTTCAAGTAGGTCTTAAATCTTTTGTTTTTGGTTTAGTAGAAAGGATCCCTCTTCCTCTCTTTCAATTTGTATTCCAAGGTAGTATGTGATGTCACCTTGACATTTCACTTCCACTTCCTTGTTTAGATGATTTACTAGCTCTTGCTTGTCTTGTGGACTCTGGTAAGCTACTAATAGATCATCTACATAAATTAAAAAATAAGTCCATTTGTTGTTCTTGAATCTATACAAGGCTTCTTTCAAGGCTTCTTTAAAGGGCATTTGGTTTAGCTTCTCATTCCATGCTCTTGCAGCCTGTTTCAGTCCATAGATGCTCTTTTGTAGTTTGCATACTAGTGTTTCCTTTCTGGGTATTTCAACCCCTGGTGGTTGTTGCATGTAGGTATCTTCCTTTATCCCACCATGCAAAAATGCAGTCTTTACATCTAGATGCTCTACTTGCATTTTCCTGTTGGCAGCAACTTTCAAAAGTGTCCTGATTGTTGTATGCTTAACTAATGGAGCAAACATTTCATCGTAATCCCGTCCGTATTTTTGTGAATATCCTTTAGCAACTAATCTTGCCTTGTATCTTTCAGTGTTGCCTTCAGCATCTGCTTTCTTTTTGAAGATCCATTTATATCCAGTTGTTTTTCTTCCTTGTGGTAATTGGGTTAGTGTCCAAATTTTGTTCTTGTGAAGAGCCTCCAGCTGTTCCTAGGCTGCTTTCTTCCATTTTTCTCCTACTTTGGGTAGGCGTTCAACCTCTTCCCATAGCTCTGGCTCTGGCACTTCTTCAGCCCTTGTGAGATAGGACAGTATCAGTGGAGGTACACCTCTGATGATGGGGTTAAAGAGTCTTGGTGCAGGATTCTCTGCTGCCTCTTCTGGCTGTGCATGTTCCCCTTCTTCTGTATCTTCTTCTTGCTCAGATTCCTCACTGTCCTCCAGCACTGTCATGTTGTTGTAATCTGCATTACTGTTTGGTATTTCTACATTATCTTCTTCACAGTCATAGTCTTGGGATGGTGCCCCTTCTGGCTGAAGTGCACATTCACCTTCATCAAAGCAGATAGCTCTTTGGATTTCAATTCTTCTGTTTTGGGATTTAGGATTCTGTATCCCTTTTGTTTTGTAGAATATCCAACCAAGATTCCTTCCTTTGTACTGTTGTCCAGTTTGGTTCTCTTTTCTGATGTAGTATGTGACTTTACACCTTTGATCCAAACACTTTTAGATGAGTCAAACTGGGTATGCACCCATGCCATAATTCAAATGGAGTCTTGTTGCCATTTGCTGTTGTTGACAAACAATTCTGCAGGTAGGTGGCAGTACACACCGCTTCCCCCCAGTGTTTCTGTGAGAGATTGGCATCCTCTAGCATTGATCTTACCATCTCACCATCTCAATAAGGGTTCCAAATTTTCTCTTCAAGATGCCATTTTGTTCAGGGTTATGGGGTACAGTGGTCTGGTGCTCAATCCTGTGTTCATGCAGAAAGTCCTGGGTAGCATGAGACATATATTCCCACCTACTGTCTGAACAATGTATCTGTGGCTTTCTCTGGAATTTGGTGGTCACCATGGCTACATACTCTTTAAGTTTCTGAAGCATATGCATTTCTCCCTCAGGATATAGATTATAGTGAATCTTGAATAATCATAAATAAAACTAACAATAAATCAATTCCCACCATGTAAACGCACCAGCATTTCACAAATGTCACTGTGAACCAACTCTAGAGGGTGCTTTGTCTTCCTTTCTCTTTGTTTAAGAAAACTTGGCTTTGTGCCTTTAGTTTTAGCACAGCATACACATCTTCCCTTTCCTTGGCAGAGTTCAATTTTCATGCGTTTTACTCAATTCTTCTTTTGAAGGGTACTAATTTTTGCAATATCTCCATGTGCAAGTCTTCTATGCCATAAATGTAGGCACTGTTTGTTACAGCAGTCCTTCACAATATTGGTCTCTGGGCTCTGCTGGTCAACTTCATACATCCATCTTTTCTTAGAAGCAATACAAATAATTACACCATCTCAAGTAATTCTGCAACAATCTTCTTCAAATAGCACTAAACACCATCTAGTGGTCACCTCGCTCACTGAAATTAAACCATTAGAAAGTCCTGGTATCCAGACAGCATTGTTAAGGTAAGTCTCTTTGGCACCACCTGGTGTCTGGCAAGTAACACTCCAGTTCCTTCCCCTGTTACTTGTACATGAGTCAGCAACTTTGACACAGCCTGCATGTGGGGTTAGACTTTTAAACATTGTTGTTGAATTTAGCATGTTTGCTTGCTCCCGAGTCTATATAAATTTTATTATCATTATTACATTCTTCAACATGAGTAACTTGCATACTGTTGAAATCTTTCTTGTCTTTGATTTTAAATCCTTTATTTTGTCCTTCAAACTTCCCTCTCTTGTCACATTGGTTTTTCCAGTGAGCTTGTAAACCACACAATAAACAGCCCTTGCCTTTAACACCTTTTGTTTGTTTCTTTT
Organism: Rhineura floridana; assembly: GCF_030035675.1. Lineage (NCBI taxonomy): Eukaryota > Metazoa > Chordata > Lepidosauria > Squamata > Rhineuridae > Rhineura > Rhineura floridana. The sequence goes on along the minus strand of NC_084482.1, from coordinate 86,288,278 downwards.
GTTCACTGGATTTGCATATAACTGGCCTTCCTCTGCTAGCAGCTACCTTGCTGAGGAATAAGGTGTTTGCATTTTTGTTTACAGCATTTTTCTCCTCTTTCTGAAAAAAATGTTCCCAAACATCTGATACAATTTCTGTCAGTGATTTTCACTGTTGCCGAAATATCAGACAAAATCATTGATTCTGGGAGGGAATCTAGAAACAGCAGTTTTTTGTTAGGCCATCCAGCTTCATACTACATTCAGCCACTCCTTGGGTCAATTCTATAAACTTAGTAAGATGCCCTTGCCCTTTAGGCTGGTGGTTTTCCTTTACTGCATTCCACATCTCTCTGGCATTTTTACAGTTAATAATCAAAGGGATTTGTATATTACTTACACATTTCACTATAAGGTCCTGAGCTTTTTAACCTTTCTCTGTCCAGATTCCTTTGTTTCTTCTGAGGCTTCAATCCAGGCTCTGGGTCTTTGATCACCTACACCAGTTTCTTTTGCCTCAAGTGGCATCCAATTTAAAATGACCAGAGCTTCCAGTTTCCAGGAGAAAGTCTGTCAATGTTTAGCTTTTCTTCCATGGTAGCCATGGAGAAAAAGACTTAACTTTTTACTGACTAAACTCCAAGTGTCTTTGCTAGCTTCTTTGATTCACAACACAAAAACTCCTTGAATTACTCAGACCTGGGCTCCATCAACCTGTTGCAGAGTAGCAAAAAAGTACCTGAGTGAACTTTGCCTGTCTGATTCCTTGCTAATATTACACCTTCCCTGGAATTAGTCACACTGAGACTTTAAGCTTCAAAATAAGAAAAAAACCTACTTTACTCTGGAAGTACATACTTGGTAGGAAAGAGTTATACCTCTAGCTAACTAGCTAAGTTGGAGATGCATACACTAAGCCTAGTGTTTACCCTCATGCTGTGAGGAGAGAGACAAAGAGAAGATGTTTTCTCTCTCTGAGAATGAAGAAACCAAAAGATGTGGTCAGCATCCTAAGAATAACAGGTTACACAGGAAGGAAGAGTTAGCAGGAGATCAAAGGAAAGGTATAGCCTAGGATTCAGGAGATTTCCTCTGTATCTACACTTTTTAACCCCATCCAAACCCAACCCACCAGTTTGAGTTGAACCACATATTCCAACATTCAGCAGGCACCGAAAAGGTAACAGAGATGGTACCTGTCTAATATTTAAGGGGATGGATTTCCAAAACTTCCTATGTTGTGAGGAATGGACCTTCTGATAAGATGCCCTCACCTGCAGAGCACAGTGGTTGACTGGGTATGTAAGAGGTAATCTTTCAGGATTTAGAGAGATATTATTTATACTTCAGTTATTCAGCGAGAAACTCAGTAGATTGATCTCTCTTCTTATTTTCACAAAATGAACTAGATAATGTGCAGGGGTCTCTGTCTTTCTGGGCAAACACCGAAAACAAAAAGAGCCAAGTACTTAAAATAATTCTTGCTGACTGAGAACTCTGTCCATCTATCCAATGATCAGCCTGAGAAAGCCTGCCTATAGCAGCACAGGATGTCCACAGAAGATCTAGTCTGCATGGTTAAGAAGATAATGTAATATTTGCTTAGCTAGTACAATCCATGACTGAGCTGTATTTTGAACATGGATCACCCTCTTTATTTTCAGATAACATTATCAAAGAGGCTGATCTTTCTTCATTAGCATTTAGGTAAAGAAGCTATCCTCAATATGTATATGATGTAAAAAACTGCCACCTTCCTGAGTGTAATACTTGAATTTGAAGGACTTTTTTTAATGATTTCTGAGATATTATGAAACCTGTATGGAAATTGGTATATAACCTCATACTTCAGACTCCATTCTGACACTGTCTCATATCACTCAGAGTGCCACCTCCGGCAAGAGACTCAGGAAAGCCATTTAGAGCTTCCAAGTTTATTTTCAAATACATTTTACATTTTATGTCTAGTGGAATTGCTTCTCATCTTGTGAACCCAAGATGCAGCGAGAAGACACAATCAGCACAGGTGCTTTTCAAAACTAAACAGCACATACCAGCCAACCAGAGAGATGACCAAACCAGAAGCATTCTGCTCTTCAAATCAATAGGATTTCATATATGTTGGAAGATATATTAAATATTGCCATTCCCCAAGCTTATTAATTTATGAGGCGCTTATTCAGAAGTGATGAAATGATTTATTTTGCCACATATACTCAAAGGAAATGACTTCATCAATGCTTTGCTATGAATGTGGAATTTCAGCAGAAATAAACTGGGAAATGTTTGTATCTAAAGAGGGTCAAGAAGCCACATTGGTTGTTTGATTTATATTTAAAACACTGGACTTGGTCTGCTGCCTTTTCAATGCACTTCATGTCAGATTGTATAATACTACCAATCAGACTCTGTGACTTTCCCATGGCTTGCTAAAGCCCCAGTTAAATTAATTGAGCTTGCAATAAAACACAAATCAGCAATTGGGATCTATTTTTACCACGCTTCCTGTGAGAACAGCTAACCTTTATCTATTCGAGTTTAGGCAAAGAACAAATGCAGTCAAGAGGACCTAGATGTATTTTAGCTGACTTGACAGTGACAAGATAACACTGGTTGCATATAATGAGAAAATATGGTGCCATATCCAACTATCTCATTGCACTAGCAGAAGCCATTGCAAGGATTCCCGCTAGCGCAGTGTTTTCTCTCCTCCTCCCCAAATCTGCTCTGGAGGGTCAGGAGAACCTCCCAAAACAGTGCTGGGGGTGGTGGTGAGGGAAGATTGTTATGTCAGGCAAGCAGAAGTGCTTGGGCTGACAAAACTATCTCCTTAGTGCCACACTGAATACAATCCCAAGGTTTAGTGCCACTATGTGGATAAGGCTGAACACACCCAAGCAAAGTGTCAGGCTTGTGCACCCTATTTCCTCCTCACATGTGGCTAGGAGGAGGACTTTGGCAGAGTTTAATTTCACTGTTACTGAATCCCAGCTTAGCAGTATGGTCAAACAGAGGTTTAAAACAAAAAAATGTAAGTTTCATAACAAACCAACTTCAAACCATGGGTTATGAAGCAGGCTTACTTATTAAACTGATTGAGGGAAAGTTAATAAGTTTCAATTCATACACACACATAATTGTCATTATTTAGGACTTAGGCCATATAATTCCCCCCAAAGAATAAGCTTCAAAATGCACCACCTAAAAGCCTTTCTTCAGTAAAACTGAATCAGACCATTAAAATCTGCAAGGGGAATGTGTTCCAGTGAAGAGCAGAAATGTTATTCCATACACATCAACCCTCTCATTCCTAATGCTATCAAACATTTCATCTAATTATTCAGTGCTGGCTGTGCTCCAAGAGCTGTCAGAAGCACATTGCAGCTAATTCAATTCCGCAGACTTTGTATGTTACCATTTTAGCCACAGCTAATGCATTTGTTTTATTATGGAGCCTGTTTCAGAAGCAGATTCAGCAAACAGCTGGAATCATCCAAGAATTAGGACTCCTGGATATTCAGTCTGGATCAAAGTTCTAGGCTATTAAAAATTATAGAGAAAGGGAAGGGGGAGCTCTGTGTCTTGGCCAACACACTTTCATAAGGCTTGTATCCATCTCTCTAAATAGAAAAACTTTCATACACAGGAAACGATCTTAGCTCTCCTCAAAGTGAAGTCTAGTGCTTCAGGGAACAACTGAGGTCATCTGGCTACTGGATGAAATTTGTAGTGCCTTTAATTAGATCACAGGCCAAGCTTTATGATATGAAAGTCCTCATTTCCCCCCTTGCGAACAGCTAAAATAAAAGTTAAAAGGCCAGAAAGAAATGAAAGGAAAAAATCTTACCAGTTCTCTGACTCCGTATTGTTTCTCCACTTTGGCCTTTACGTGCTTGAAACAGTCTTCCATACGCTCATGGAAAGGACGGAGGCTATCTGAAACCCTCTTCTCGTGGATTTTAATTCCAGCTCCAAGAAAAGGAATCTGGGAAAGAACAGCAGGAAGGATATTAGCCATGTTACCTCCCTGATCTCTACAGAATATGTCAGACTGACTGCAATAACATAGATGAGAATTATACAGCCACAAGACTGGCTGTATACTATAGCCAGCATGGATTTTTCACATTCTGCCATGTTAAATTGAAAAACTCCCAATGCCATTCTGCTTCTTCTCATAAGATCATTTCAAAACAAAATCTTACAAAACTTATAGTCCTGAACTCAGAAATGCTTGTTTAACTACCCTCTAAGTTTTCATGGCGATACACAAAACACTCAGACAGAATCTAGAGTTCAAAGTCTAAACCAAGAGAAAAAAATCCTGACCCCTGTTGGACTTTTTTCTGTCAGTGGTCTCATAATTTGTTGAAATTAATTAAAAATCAGCCATTTCACAGAGTACATGTATTCCTATTACTGACCTTGCTTCCACTCTGACCTTCATCTGCAGCAGAGTAAAAGTTAAAAAAATGCATGGCTGATTTTTAATTGATTTAAGAAAATTACCACTGGAGTCTATGTTAAGTGCAGGCATGGTCAGTCATTTCATCATTGGCGATCACTCATGGCTGAGTAAGATTGTCTTCCAAGATAAGGTCTTTAACGGTGGGTCCGTAAGTGACTGTGGAGGCCAATTCTGGATCCACACAGCCTCCCACAGTGAGGACATAGGTTTCCAGATGAAAGATGGTCACGATGAGGATTTGCTTGATGTGCCTTCTGCTTAGTTCATTTGTCCCTTTCGCCCTGTACTCATGCTTCTTCAAAGTCCATAGCACCTTTGATAATGGCCGAACTCCGATTGGGATGCTCACAGGCCAAGGCTTCCCAGTTCTCGATGCTTATGTTACATTTTTTTAGATTAGCTTTGAGAACATCTTTAAACTTCTTTTGCTGTCCACCGATATTCCATTTTCCATCCTTAATTTGGGAGTAAAGTAGCTGCTTTGGAAGACGGTGATCAGGCATTCGAGCAACATGGCCAGTCCAGCAAAGTTGATGTTGGCTGATTTTTAATTGATTAAAGAAAATTACCACTGGAGTCTATGTTAAGTGCAGGCATGGTCAGTAAGAACCAACTCAGTGTTCTAAAAGCCAGACTAACAGCTATTTGGCTTGGTTAATCAGGGGGCCACACCCATGCCAGACATTTATTCCACTTTAAACAGTCATGGCTTCCTCCAAAGAATCCTGGAAAGTGTAGTTTGTGAAGGGTGCTGAGAGTTGCTAGGAGACTCCTATTCCCCTGGCAGAGCTCCAGTGGCCAGAGTGGTTTAATAGTCAGTCCCTCTTCCTAGAGAATTCTGGGGATTGTAGCCCTGTGAGGGGAATAGGACATCTCCTAACAACTCTTCACAAACTGCCCTTCCCAGCATTCTGTGGAGGAAGCCATGATTGTTTAAAGTGGAATAAATGTCTGGTGTGGATGTGGCCAGGGACACATTTGGTGTAAATTTGGGTGGGAGACTACATGTGTCTACTGTAGAATAAAAAGCTGAGGTGAAACCCTGAAAAATAATGAAACTATTAACAATGTTTTCCTTTTGGAAAGGGGCTTTTCCTTTGCCCACCCACCCAATGTTCTCCCCTCCCTCCCTGTCCTCCTCCTCCTCCTCCACCCCCTCTCCCCTCCACCTCCCTCCCTACCCATACCCTTCCTCCCCCATCCCCAGGGGGGAATGCATGATTGCACAGGAGTAAATCCCACTGAACTCAATAAGCATGCAAATGATCATACCTGATATTCCCTTCTCCTTCTTCCCTCTCCTCTCCTCCTCCCTTTCTCCTTCTTCTCTCCTTTCTCCTCCTCCTCCCTCTACCCCCTCTCCTCTCCCCACTCCAGCCCTCCTTTCCTTCCTCTTCTCCTCCTCCCCTGTGGACAGTTTCACCTATCCTAAGCATGATTGCATGGGAGGAAATCCCACTGAACTCAATAGGCATGTAAATGATCAAACCTACCTTTTCTCTTCCCCTCTCCCCCTCCTTCCCCCTCTCACCATATGCTCAGAGGCACATATTATAAAATTCTTCCAAACTATACAGGAAGTGGATTGGACTGTGAAAAACCAACCCAAACTGCAGTTTTAAAATTTGTAGGGCAGTACAATATCTCAGAGAGGAGGTCAGGTCTCCTGCTCCCCTGGTGCATTCACTATAGTTGCCAATTTCCCTGCTTTTTAAAGTTTGATAGAAATATCTATTGGCTATAGGTACGTTCTTAAACCACAAGGATTTTTTTTGCCTATTAGTGAATTGTAATATATTTGCCAACTCACTTTTGTCTACTTCCTTAAAAAAGTGTCACAGCAGTTTGGTATTTTATTGTAAACTGGAAGGAGATTCTAAATAATAATGACAATGGGAGGGTAGAACTTTCCTGGGGAAATCCATATTATTCTATTTCTATCATTTGTTTCTTAAGGATGGTCACAGACAATTGGATGTTTAGATGGAGGGATGATTTATTACATTTCATCTATTTTTAATACACAGATTGAGAGCAAGGACTCAGTATTTAGGCCATTGGCTTCGAACTCCGTAATATGCCAGGGTATGCTTAATTAGGCCAAATTAGTATGATAATTGGCAAAATATGCTACAGTTCACCAATGCATTTAACCTTGTGCATGTAGCAGATATTCAGTCTGTGTTGAAAAGATTGCTTCTTGTGATCAATTTGTTAGCTGGCTCATGGAGAATTCTGTGAAGTGGAGGGTCTAGGTACATTTTAAAGAGTCAGGCCTGGTTAACACTTCACCTTCAGTAAAGGTTGCTCCCTTCCTTTTGGTTGGCCCCATACTGCCTTTGGCAAAAAGTTTATCTTCCATTTCTGTAACATTTGGCAATAGGGTTGCCAGGTTCAGGGCCTGAGACTGATCCTGTATCTTTAGGAAAAGAGAAAGTCAGCCAAGTGCAGGTGTTCTTGCAATTCTCCCTTCCCCCTGCACAACCTTTAAAGATACAGAAGACCTCTTGGAGGCTACACCATCTATCTTAACCACATGGATAAAGGATCTGCATGGTTCTCAGTAAAAAAGATATATAAGCAGCCATAGAGGTCATGACAACAATGCTGCTAAAGATGTAATGTATAAACTCCCCCACAGATACTGAGCTAATCCCAAATTAATGCCCTATTAGAACAGAGAAAATCATGAATATTTAGACATCTAAATAAGGGAAAGAGTGATTCCTTATGACAGAGACTGAAGATTTTCTGGCATCCACAGAATAAACACTCAGTAATTATTTTACAGCAAACTCTATTTCTCTTGCTGATACACATTTCAACAAAGGAAGGAAGAAACGGACAATTGCTGGTGCTTAAGCCAGGAACAGACTGACAGCAATAAGCATTCAACTCACGAAAAGGAAGTTTTACCATAATGCTACTTCCCTCATCTAGTTTTGTTGCAACATTAAGTGTGTGAAAAGCACATAAAAATAGAAGTGATATTTCCAGGAGATGTCACCCACCTACCCTGCACTGTAGCAGCTAACAACAAAGGAACCTACAAAGGATATTTCCCCCAAGGTTTGAGCTAAAGCTATGCTCTTTCTATGCTATCACCTAGTATCCCTTTGTTTGAAAACAAGAGAAAACTGCAAAGTATTTTTTAAATATTTTCCTTTAAAAAAAACATTGATAAAGCATTAGGGAGAAGAGAAATAACATCTATATAAATTATGCTCTGATAGGTCCACAGAATTCTTGCTTGCACAGACCCCTATATCCCATTGGACCTAATCAGACACTGAAATCAGTGTGGAGGCCAACACATGCAACAACTCCATGTATATTTGGAGCTTCCCAGAGATCCATATGCACTGGAGTTTGCTGGATTAGAGATAGATGGCTTTTATGATACAAACCTTTCTTCTCTGTGTTCACCATTTGCAGTTGTGTGGGAACACTTAGTCCCTCTATCTTTATTCAAAAAATTCAGCAAAAGTGTCAGCCATATCAGAATCTATTTTTCTGCCTTGCTGAATCAGAGTTATACTATTAAAAAGTGAAATATCACTTTGAAGGTCTTTTTAAAAATCCTGTTCACTGCCTCATAGGAGGTTTGGGATGATTTTCCTTTCCTGTACTATTTTTTTACCTGCTTTCCTCTGCAATCTGCTCTGCAGTTATTTCTGACAAGGGTCAATGTACAATCCCACATCCTAAAAAGCATTTTTAAGCAACTCCTCAAAAGAAAATTAGTTTCCTTTGTATATAGGGCACAAATGGGACTTTGCTTCTGCAAAAGGGAAAATATGAATGCAAAGAACAAATAGTTGTAAATTATCCCTGGACACATTACTATTGGAAATGAGAAGAATTAATTTTAATAGTTTCTACAGAACATGTGCTATGGGAATAGTATGACAATTTACTATTGCTGGTTCCTCAGCTATAGTCCATTTTCCAACCCTAGTAGGGGAAGTAAGGGATTTCTTTTTTTTTCTTATATGATTTTTTCCTTCTTGTGGGATATCAACACTTTTATCCCAGTGAGTTCTCACAACTGCATATAATACATTGAACAAATAGTAGGACCCTCCATTAGCATCTTAAAAAGATTTGCTGCAACAGAAGTTTAGGAAATCACTGCTGAGCTACTTTATTAAAACTTCTTAAGGCTGTAAGTCTAAGCAGACATATACATAGGCTTTGGAGGTCCAATCACAGCACTAGAGGTATTTTGGAAGTTTGTACTGCACCCAGTCTCTTGGCTAAAGAGACATGCCAATATTAATTGGAAAAAGCAGCTTATTTGTTCTATTACTTGTATCTGGTTGTAGTAAAAACTTTCAAAGGATCTCAAGTTGGGCATGGATCTATCTTCTGCCCACAACTATAACTGCCTCAGATTACAGCCTGAGATGTGATCTGTACACATGTTTTAAAACACTAAGACATGTTCCTTCCCTGTATATTGCAAAACATCAGAAAGAAGCAAGTTAATGGAACCTCATGGCCCCTGAATCTAGATGTACACATCCTAAGATACTTTGAAATTAGCCAGTAAAACCTAATCAGCCTTTGGAGGAAAGAGGCCAGTTTGAACTATTTACATGCTATCATTTTTCCTGGTTTTGCAGGATATTTCACAGTAGGAAAAGGTACTTTGGACGAAATGAGGAGAAAGTAAGTTATTAGTTCAAGTTCTACTGAAATGGGTGGAACAAGTTAATCATGACAAACATAATTCCCATTATTAATTCCCATAATTTCCAATAACTTCCTTTGTATTGGGTTCACTGGTTTTGCCACAAGAACCCATGGATCAGGAGTTAGTATATTTGGGGCAAAAAATGCCCAAAATATGTCATCCCAACTAATCAGGCTGCTCTTATATCCCAACTAATGCTGTTAAGGAAACAAGGTTTATTAAAGGCTAATGAGGAACATGTAAAGCCACATTATGTTGCTCCACTGGAAACCAGATCAATAAGTGTGAAGGAAAGAATAAAACACTTCAGAGAATTGTGTCCAGTACTGTATTACCTGCCAAGCAATCAGGTCTTTAAGTCTGCTTAGTTTCTCCTGATCCTCAGAGTGGTCCCTGATGTACCCATCAGTGAAGAAAGCCTGCAAGCAGAAAACAGACCATTCTGTCTTTCTTCCTAACATTAGAACAAACAACGATGTCTCCAAGATTATGTTGCTGATGTAATAAATCAAAGCATTGTTTTACTTTTCAGAGCAGCTATTAAAAACCTTACCGTTTCATATTTAGCAAACCCTCCCATAACTGCTGGATCAACAATTCCATTCAGAAGCATGGACAGAGGGTTAATTGGAAGGTTCTCATCATTTTGGTATTGATTAACCATGGCCAAAATCTTCTCGTTGGTCATGGACATTGTTTCAATGGCATTCTCCAATGGGCTGATGGTCATCTGTGGAGTAAGAAATCAAAGATGTCATTTGTGTCACCTGAAATGTATCTGTTAAATGGATCCACTTTAAAAAAATAGAGAGAAGCTTGCATTCATAATGCAGACGCAACTCAAAAACTTATTTTAATTTAAGCAGAATTTCCAATATTATGAAAAAGCACAGGAGGGGAGCAGAAACCCAACATATATTGTGTTGTCTTGTAAAGTACTGAGAACAAATTCATTGGCAACATAATGATTCATTAAGTTTTCCACTGAAATAACACAGTGTTGAGAGGACTTCTTTAGGTCTGAACAGGGTGGTTCATGACAAATGCTCTTGGAGGTCGCTGATTCATAGGGTCGCCATAAGTCGTAGTCAACTTGGAGGCACATAACAACAACAATGTACTAATCAGAATTCAATGTACTAATCAGAATTCATAACAACAACAATGTACTAATCAGAATACTGTACATACCTGCGACATAGACATAACTTCAAACCAACGCAGGATTCCAGGAAGTTTGTAAGCCGTAACAAAGGATGTTCTCTCAATCCACATAGACTGTTAAAAGACACACAGAGGGAATAGGCATAAGTGAAACTACATTATTAGGACATGAAGGGCATACTGGAACTCAATGTACATGATAACAGGGAGCTTTCCTGCTCTCAACATCAACGTTACAACTGTCTTTACAAACCCAGTTCTAAACTAGGACACTGTCATGCAAACTGTAAACACAAAGGGACAGCCAAACACTAAAAGAAAAACAATTTAGTGGAGTAAATAGTGTATTGGATTTTGAACCAGGGTTACTTGGAGCAAAAGATTTGTTGTATTATATAACTAACAAATCATTTATTGCTTCCTCTAGCCTGAATGTTATGTATTTATACCCAACATATATTATATAATAGATATTTACAGAATGTCAAAAGTCTTTTATAAAGTATGCTTTAAACAGTCTATAAATCAATAACAATAAACAGCTGATGCAAATAAAATATTTAAAGTTCTCTAGTTCTAAGCATAATTACAATTAAGGCAGCCTTTGCCAACCTGGTACCCTCCAGATATTTTGGACTACAAGTTCTATCAACCCCAGTCTCAAACATCTCAAGGGCACCAGGTTTGCGAGGTTGTTCCAAGGGCTGCTTCTGATATATAGATATGTTAGTGAATCAGAGTCATGTTTTACTTAGACTGCAATCCTATACATGTTACTCAAAAGTCCCATCAAATTCAGTAGGATCTACACTAAGGTAATGTGTATAGGACTACCACCTTACATGGGAGTAAATCCAATTGAGGTCAGTGAGATTTACTTTTGAGTAATTGTGCATAGGTTGGTGTCACATGTCAGTAAGATTTGTGTACCTGTTCAACAACAGGACAACTCTCAAAAATCCTCTTGTATCTGAAAAATGTAATATAAGCAATAGCCATACTTGTTCTGGCTCTAAATAAGTGCAGGAGTGGAGGCCACAGGGAGGGCCCTAGAAGCTCAGATCACTTTAGCAGGAAGTCAGCAGTGGATCACAGACTGCAGGGAGAGCACAGCAAGGCTTGGCTTCAGAGACCTCCATCAAGGTAGGGAAGCTATCATATTATCAACCATCGTTTCAATAATGATTACCCACCAGGAATATTGGATATGTCATCTCTAGTGACAGCATCCCACATAGTCTGGAGAAACTCATGGTGAGTTTGTTTCCTCTCCAGGCTCAAAACTAATGACATTTATCCCAAAAGTAACAGGTGAGCCTGGGCTCAGGATACTGCTTGGCTCTGAAGAACCAACTGTCTGAGAAGACTAGATTCCCTTGGCCCTAATGGATCTTTTGAGGCATCCTTCTCTCCTTTCATTTGTACATTTATTCCAGTTTTTCTGCTGGTAACACAGCCTGTCCTCCGTGGCGCAGAGTGGTAAGTGGCGGTAACGCTGCCGAAGCTCTGCTCACTGCTGGAGTTCAATTCCAACGGAAGGAGGAAGTTGAATCTCCGGTAAAAGGGATCAAGGTCCACTCAGCCTTCCATCCATCCGTGGTCGGTAAAATGAGTACCCAGCACACGCTGGGGGGTAAAGAAAGGCCGGGGAAGGAACTGGCAAACCCACCCCATATATACGGTCTTCCTTGTAAACGTCGCAAGACATCACCCTAAGAGTCGGAAACGACTCGCACTGTAAGTGCGGGGACACTTTTACCTTTACCTTAACACAGCCTGTGGTTCAGGCTGGCCCTTCACCATACATCACCTCTGCACAACTAATGCATGTAATCTTGGTCATTCTGAAAACATAACTGAAAAGATACTTACAGCAAATTCATTTTCAGGGTCAACGGACCCTTTTCTGATTGGTCTTGAATAGTGGAATCTTTGCACGTAGTTAGACTTATAAAAGCTGAAAGAAAAGAAATATTACAAGACTCTTTGATTGCATGGTAGCTTTATCTTTGACTGAATGTGCCTGTAAAATAATTAATTTTAATTTATAGTTTGAGTTAAAGCACAGTGAAGTCAGTATAGGCAGCTCAGGCCCGCTTTTATTTCACATTACAAGGGGAATGCTCCCTTGGAGTGAGGACTGAGAAGCTGTTCGAAGGGGTGGGGACATAGAAAACTGGGGTGGGGAGGAAGCTTGCATTATCTAACAGGAGGAGTTGGCAGCTTGGCATTGTTGTCCCAAGTGCAAAATCAAATCATTGTATTTAATTTTAGTAAAGTTCTAAAAAATGAGAAAAATTAAAATAGTGACATCAACATATTCTAAGGCCAAAAGAACAAGCCCATCCAACCATTCTAAATTGACAATTTGCTGAAATCTCACTCTGCAGATGATACTGCTTCTTGTTGCCAATCTATCAATCCTTCCTCCATTATTTTATTTTTTTATGAATACATATAAAGCACTATGTTTTATGGTGAGCTGTAAATGACCTGGTGAAGGAGATGATATTTTCCTTGTTGGTTTATGTGATATTTCCACTACTTTGCAGATATAACAAGATCACCTCTTGTGACAATTTCATTCGCAGTGCAGCAATCTAGACACTCAAAAGCATGAAGCCATAAAACAACTCTGGTTTGCAAAGGGTAGGCAAGCCTTGAAGGGGAAAAAGTCTTCATGGAAATGATGCCAAAGTACCAGTATCCATGTTATTTAATGATGTCCCATGGTCTGCATAACAAAAATAAAACTCAGCTCCTTTAATGTTCAACCAAAAACAATAACAGCTAATACAAAGAATTTGTGTCTTTAGAAATTAACTTCTATGTTCTGTTCATTTCTATTTTTAAAAATCTCATACGTAAAAAAATGTTATTCCTTGTTCTTCGTTACTGAAAACCTCATTCCAATAGAGGGAAAACATATTGGGGTGGGGATGTTTCTTGCTTTCTATTTCAAAATGATTATGTTGTCTATTTTAGTATTTTTGAAATAATATTTTAGCTTATGATGATTTCAGAATATCATATTGACTGTAAAATACATGCAAGTTATTGTAACAGGTTTCCCCTAAGAGGAAAGGTTGCCGCATTTGGGGCTTTTTAGTTTAGGTAATTAAGAGGTGGCATGATAGAAGTGTATAAAATAAGGCATTGAATAATTAGAGAAAAGTTTTTTCTCCCTCTCTCATTACAGTAGAACTCATAGACAAGATGGTACCCTGCAGCACCCCACAGCACAACTGCCAGGGAACAGAAAGACAATCACCCAATGCTATTCTCTGAAAATGACCCTGGAGATAGGACCAGAACTACTGTAAAACAGTGTCCCTGATACCCATCCTACTAAATCGGCTCAAAAGGATACCCTGGTAGTATCAAGATCAAGTAAGAATAACAGGGTCGCACTTCCCCTGTCCTTCTCCCAATAAAGGTCATCAATCAGGGCAACCAAGTCGATTCAGTCCTATAACTAGACCTGAACCCAGATTGGAATGGGTCAAGATAATCTGTTTCATCTAAGAGTACTTGCAATTGCTGCACCACAACTCTCTCAATCATCTTCCCTAAAAAGGGAGTATTTGTGACTGGGCAGTAGTTGTCATAAACCAATGGGTCCAGGCTGGGCTTTTTCAGGAGCAGTTGGATCACCACCTCTTTCAGGGCAGCTTGGACCACTTGCTCCCACAAAAATGCGTAGACCATACCCTGGATCCACTCGGTCATAGCCCCTTGGCAAATTATAATAAGCCAAGAAGGACAAGGGTCAAGAGAACATGTTGCTGGTCACATTGTCACAAGCAACTTGTCCATGTCATCAGGCCACATCAACTGAAACTGATCCCAAGAAGCTACAGCAGATATTGCACTGGACACCTCACTGTAATATAATATCCAGAAAGGATATTATAGAGTTGGAAAAGGTTCAGAAGAGGGCAACCAGAATGATCAAGGGGATGGAGTGACTCCCTTACGAGGAAAGGTTGCAGCATTTGGGGCTTTTTAGTTTAGAGAAAAGGCGGGTCAGAGGAGACATGATAGAAGTGTATAAAATTATGCATGGCATTGAGAAAGTGGATAGAGAAAAGTTCTTCTCCCTCTCTCATAATACTAGAACTCGTGGACATTCAAAGAAGCTGAATGTTGGAAGATTCAGGACAGACAAAAGGAAGTACTTCTTTACTCAGCGCATAGTTAAACTATGGAATTTGCTCCCACAAGATGCAGTAATGGCCACCAGCTTGGATGGCTTTAAAAGAAGATTAGACAAATTCATGGAGGACAGGGCTATCATTGGCTACTAGCCATGATGGCTGTGCTCTGCCACCCTAGTCAGAGGCAGCATGCTTCTGAAAACCAGTTGCCGGAAGCCTCAGGAGGGGAGAGTGTTCTTGCACTCGGGTCCTGCTTGCAGGCTTCCCCCGGGCACCTGGTAGGCCACTGTGAGAACAGGATGCTGGACTAGATGGGCCACTGGCCTGATCCAGCAGGCTCTTCTTATGTTCTTATGTTCTTACTGTACAGTATATATGGATGGGGTATCAAGATTGCTAAGGAGGCGAGCAACTTTACCCTCAAAGTGCCTTGCAAACAATTCACAGTGGGCCTCTGATGGGTCTAAAACTCCATTTCCTGGAGTTGATGTCAACAGAGCCCTGACAATATGAAAATCTCCACTGGATGGCTACTTGAGGATCATAAAATCATAGAATCATAGAACTGTAGAGTTGGAAAGGTCCTATAAGGCCATTGAGTCCAACACCCTGCTCAATGCAGGAATCCAAATTAAAGCATACCCAACAGGTGGCTGTCCAGCTGCCTCTTGAATGCCTCCAGTGTTGGAGAGCCCATCAGCTCCATAGGGAATTGGTTCCATTGTTATACCACTCTAACCGTTAAGAAGTGTTTCCTGATGTTCAGTCGAAATCTGGCTTCCTGAAACTTCAGCCCATTATTCCGTGTCCTGCATCCTTGGACAATCCAGAAGAGATCCTGACCCTCCTCTGTGTGGCAACCATTCAGGTACTTGAAGAGTGTTATACCCCTCCTCAGCCTTCTCTTCTCAAGGCGAAACATGCCCAGTTCTCCAGTCTCTCCTCATAGAATTTTGTTTCTAGTTCACTGATCATCCTTGTTGTCCTCTGAACCCGTTCCAGTTTGTCTCTATCCTTTCTAAAGTGTGGTGTCCAGAACTGCACCCAGTACTCAAGATGAGGCCTAACCAGTGCCGAATAGAGGGGACCCAAGACTTCATGCAATTTGGAAACTATACTTCTGTTAATGCAGGGCTAAAATAGCATTTGCTTTTTTTGCAACCACATCTCACTGTTGGCTTATATTCAGCTTGTGATCAACAACAATATCAAGATCCTTCTCACATGTAGTATTGCTGAGCCAAGTATCCCACATCTTACAACTGTGCATTTGGTTTCTTTTTCCTAGGTGTAGAACTTTGCACTTACCCTGTTAAATTTCATTCTGTTGTTTTCAGCCCAATGCTCCAGCCTATCAAGATCCATTTGAATTTTGTTTCTGTCTTCCAGGATATTAGCTATGCCTCCCAATTTTGTCTCATCTGCAAATCTGATGAGCATTCACTATACGTCCTCATGCTAATCATTAATGAAAATGTTGAAGAGCACTGGACCCAGGACCAAGCTCTGCAGTACCCCGCTTGTTACCTCCCCCCAGTTTGAGAAGGAACCATGGATAAGCACTCTTTGAATATGATTCTGTAGCCAACTGTGGATCCGCCTGATAGTTGTTCCATTCATCCCACATTTAGCTAGTTTGCTAATCAGAATATCATGGAGCGCTTTGTCAAAAGATTTGCTGATGAGATTAGTCTGGCAGGATTTGTTTTTGATAAATCCATGTTGGTTTCTAGTAATCACTGCATTGTTTTCAATGTGCTTACAGACTGACAGCTTTATAATCTGCTCCAAAATTTCCCCAAGGATTGATGTCAGGCTAGGGATTGATGTCAAGATAGGGACATTAGCTCTCCTCCAGTCATCCAGCACTTCACCCATCCTCCATGATTTCGCAACTATAATAGACAGTGGTTCCGAGAGTTTTTCAGCCAGTTCCTTCAATACTCTAGGATGCAGTTCATTGGGCCATGCAGATTTGAACTCATTCAAAATGATTAGGTATTTCTTGACCATTTGTCTATCAATTTCAAGCTGCAGTCCTGTCCCTTCAACTCCACATTTCCCAGGCCTTCTGCCTTTTCTTTGTCATCTGATATCATTTTGCTGTCCTCACTGAGTAGCTGTTCCACCATTTCTTTTCTCTGTCTTCTACTACGGATGTACCTGAAGAAAGCTTTTTTGTTGCTTTTGACATCTCTTGCTAACCTCAGTTTATTCTCAGCTTCAGCCTTGCTAACACCATCTGTGCAATTCCATGCTACTCTTCCTTTGTGATCTGGCCTTCCTTCCACTTCCTGTATGCGTCCTTTTTTGTTTTCAGGTCATCGCTAAGCTTTCTGTGAAGCCACATTGGTGGCTTCTGCTGTTTCCCCCTTTTTTTCTTCGATGGAATTGTTTGCCATTGTACCTTAAGAATGTCCTTTTTTAGAAACTCCCACCCATCCTGGACTCCTGTAACTGCCACTTCATCCACTAAGTCATCTCTATTAGTTAGAATCAAGTCAAGGATAGCTGATCCTCTAATTGCTTCTTGCTTTCTGTGGGAGAAAATTATTTCCAACACAGAATTGGAGGTGCCATGTTTGGCAGAATTTGTCTCCCAAAAGATATTGGGGTAATTGCAGTCCTCCATTACTACTACATCATGCCTCCTCAAAACATTGGCAACAGCATGCCTTTCACTACTTGCACTCTAGCCGTCATCCGGCCTGATTCATTGCCCTTAGTTTACTGATGTACCAAAGTGCAAACTGGGCTCTACAATGCCAAAGAGGGCACTCAGGGGCAACTGTGTTAAGAGCCTGATGTGTTTCATTGTTCCACAGCATGACAAGGGCTTCAACAGAGTCACCCGCTCTATCTACTGGGAACTCCTCCAGGACATTCAGGAATCTAATGGATTCCATTCGTCTCCGGGGCGGACCATCTTAATTTGTCCACCACCCATGCAGGGAAGGATTGGAGCTGTAAGACTAAACTTCACCAGGAGGTGGTCTGACCATGACAATGGGGTGACATCCACCCCTCATCTCCAAACCATCCCTTCCTCCATCTGGAGAAAAAACCAAGTCGAGGGTGAGCCCTACTCTACATGACCAGTGACAACTTGAGACAGCCCCATGGTCGTCATGGAGGTCATGAAGTTTCGAGCTGGAACACTAGAGGCAGCTTCAGTATGGACATTGAAATCACCCAGGACTATTGGTCTGGGCTCCTCCAATATCACAGGTGAGATGGCCTCTGCCAGCTCAGTCAAAGAAGCGTCTGGGTAGAAGGGTGGATGGTACACCAACAGCAACCCTAGTTTTCTGTCTCCTTGGCCTGACACCAGGTGCAGGCCTTCACAGCCAGCTCCGTGATCAAGTGGTTTCCTGGTGACAGAGATGGAAGTTCTATAGACTACAGCAACCTCTCACCCCCATCCATGCAGCCTGTGCTGTTGTTGCACTGAGTATCCAGGTGGGCAAAGCTGGGTCAGATCAACTCCTCCCAGCTCACCCACCCAGGTCTTGGTAATGCACACCAAATCAGCACCCTCATCCATGATCAAATCATGGATGAGTGCGGTCATATTGTGTACCGATCTAGCGTTAAACATCAGCACACACGGGCCAGTGGAAACAGCAGATGTCAGCCAGGAACCCATCTATGGAAGGAGTGGGAGCGAGGAACATGGCATAGATAGCCTTGCTCTCATCTTCTATGGTAGCCCATCACACACCCCATGGCTATACCTTCCTCTACCCATGATCACTGAAATTGGGATAATGCCACCCATGTTTCTCCTTTCCAAGACTCCTCCTAAACACATGATACAGGCACAAGAGCCACCAACAAAACCTACCAGAACTAGTTATCCCAGTCTGCCTCTGAGAGAATTGGGAACAACCAGACCCACTCAATATCTTCACAGAGGGCACATCTACTCCCCCCATCTCACTCCCAGGGAAGGCCAGCCTTCTGCCAGTTACAGACTCTCACTCTGAAGGCATATGGCGACTTTCTCCTATCATTCAGTTCACTGCACAGGCTCTCACTCTGCACAGGAACTACACATGTGCCTTACACCCTCCCCACTACCAATCTTCTCTAGATTGGTTAAAAAAAAGGGGGGTAGTGCCCTTGCCCTCGGGACTCCCTAAGGACTCCCCAAAGGATGATTACGTTTGGGGTCACCCCTTTGGTGGTAACCCCACTGGCAGCAGACTCGCTGTCCAAGATCACCTGGGCCTTTATGCCCCCTGACCCATCAGGAGCTGATGCAGGAGGCTGTAGGACAGAATGCAGCCTCTCTCTAGATTCAGCGTCAGGTAGGGGGTCCCAGTCCTTACAGCACTTACCAGGGACCTCAGCTGTTTCAAGAGACAGCAACCCAGGGAAGCAAGCAAGCAAGCACCCAGACTCTCAAGTACTCAAGTGCTCACTTTCTGGGTAGGTCTTCTCCAGTCCCCTAGTGCTGCAACCCAGGGAAGCAAGCAAGCAAGCACCCAGACTCTCAAGTACTCAAGTGCTCACTTTCTGGGTAGGTCTTCTCCAGTCCCCTAGTGCTGCAGCTGTTCCCAGGACCCAAACGGCCGCTGGGCTTTTATACCCCTTGACCCAGCCAGGAGCTGCAAGACTGAATGGTGACTGCATTATATTTGAATTATCATTCTCTTCAATCAGCTGCTTTTGGCAGCATTAGCTAGATTGGTGGTTCAGCAGCACGTTTTCCCATTAATGACGGGAAGAAAATAAACTTAGCAGCAACAACATGACAGATGAAAGGACAGATACAAAGATTGTACAGCGCACATTTTCAGTGTGTCTCTTATTAGGATAGCAATTTGTGTGTCTCATGGTAGAACAGTCTTGAAATTAGCTACCAGATACAACTGGGAAAAGTGCCTTATGCTACCAGTTTTAAAAGTTACTTATATAATGAGGATCTCTTTGGTGTTAATATTTGAGCAACACATTTAGTGAATTAATGTTGTTGTTTATTGTCTGTCCAGTACTTAAGGTTGTATGTGGAGCAAAAATACCCCACTTTCAAAAATGGATTTAATTCAATTGTGTTGTGATTATAATTAGAGCATGTTGCTGCTTCTAGGTGAAGGATGGGGAACCTGTAGTCTTCCACGTGTTGTTGGGCTCCATCAACCCAGCTGCCTTGGCCAATGGTCATGGATGATGTACTACAACATATGGAGATCCACAGATGTCCCATCCCTGTTCTAGGTATTAAGCCCAGAAGAATATATAAAACACAGGGCTTTGGAAGTGAAGGGTTAACCACCAAAAGAATTTGAGTCAATGGGTAAAAGATCTGGTCCAGTAGTCTAAAGTGTAACCAAAGTGCTGGCTTACCCCCCTCCCCATTTTGTCCCCACAGTATCTTGCCTTTCTGTTCTCCATGTTGTCTGGAAATGTTAGCTAGCAAGGGCTATGAAATTGGGACAGGATGCATTTTGCAGGTCTTCTCTAAAGAAATGGAAAAGAGAGCGCTTCAGGTCTCTATCTCCTGACCTGGGGACACTTTGAAGCACAAAAGCCAAATCTCCATTTCTTAATTCAATCAAAACAACACCCTGCCACCAGCTAAACAGAACCCAGAGACCTCAGTAGTTGGTTTGATATCACCCTGCATCTTGGTTTATTGTGATTGGGACAACTTGCAGGAAAATTTGCCTACCCTACATCCCCAACATGGCTGTGGAGGAAAGTCTGGAAGTATTTGCTTTTGATTAACCACAGTTTAGCATTATATCTAAATCCTGAATTGTGGTTAATGCTAACTATGGTTTGTTAAAACAAGCCTGCTTCATAATCCATGGTTTGAAGTTGGTTTGTTTCAAAGAAGCCATAGTTAACATTAACCACAATTTTTTTGGCTTCAGACAAAATAACAAGCTGAAGTTGGACAAAAATGTAGACAAAAATGTTCAGTTTCCTCCTCCCAACCATGCCAGATGAGGAGAGGAAAGGGGAGAGGCTCACTGATTCATTCCTGTCACAATAAAAAATGGTTAAGCATTATGTCCAAACCAGCTCAATTAGCACTGACAAACATCCAACTCATGTTGAGCATCTTCATTTGTCTAGAAGGGTAGATCCTCATCTTCCTCTTTTGTTTACCTGGAAATCCCCTTTATCGTACCACTCTGTTTTCTATAAATGGTTTTGGAATCCAAACCTGGTGTTTTTCTTTGTGTTTGTCAAGTATGTATGCTGTTGTCTGCTAGGAAAAAGTTCTTCCAGGCTCCTTACACTCACAATCTTCTTATATTTTTTCTCAACATTCCAGCAGATGCTTGCGGCAGTCTCTTTTCTGGACTTTTTGCACAGTCCTCGAGACAGGCAGCTACTCTGCCAGACAAACTCCTGCAGATACTGATTTGGTGACTTCTCTTATTCTGTGGTCTGGCTTGGCCACACTGTATCTTTGATGTAGGAATACTGGCTTCCCCTGCCTCTGACCCTCTGATATGACAGATCACAACAAGGAAGGAAAGGAATAACTCATCTTCCTATTTCTCTCTTCTGCCCCTCTCTCTCATGCTAGTTTTTCACCTGCCACTATCCTCTGTATTTCTTCCTCCTCTGCACAATGAAGCATCACCACTCTCCATCATTGCCTCATTTCTCACTTCCTCTCTGTTCCCCCTTCTCTGGGACAGTCTTCAATATTTATTAAATTTGTTTGATGCCCTACACAAATACAAATTTGAGGTGACTTACAGGAATTTAAAACTATACAACAAATTCAATAACATAACCATAATCACCAATTGAAACAAACAATAAGCTAAAAATACAGTTATGTTGGTGCCAGGTGGGCCTCTTTGGGGAGAGCATTCCACAAGCAGGGAGCCACAACCAAAAATATCCTTTTCCTTGTTGCCATCCTCTCATCCTCTCTGGAAGGGGCATTCAGAGAAGGGTCGATTTTAATATGACAATCTTAAGGTCTGAGGAGGTTCATGTTGGGAGGAGTGTTCCAACAGATATTGGATCCTGAACAGTATAAGGACTAAAGTGTCTAAAGTTTTGCATGCTGCATTCCATCTGAAGTGTGGCTTGGCTTTCTTTGGACTAGGTGTGTTTAGTTTTTATAGCTAGTAGGTAAGCCAGGGAGGAAGATCATCCTTTGAGTGTGCAAATCTCAATTTTTATACAAACAACAACAACAACAATACTTACTTGATAATCTGATCTGGGACCGGCTTATTTTTGAACTGAGGATGCTCTTCCAAAACTGGTTGAACTGTGAAGCACTGTATGTCTAAAGTAACACTGGTTAAGGACAAAACATTGTAGCATAGTCAGCTATGCTTTGTTACAACATATGAGTACATTGGAAACAAAAAAAACTGCACTACAATTGTCTGAGAAATTAAAAGTTGTGAAGAAATACATTAAATGCACATGGAAGGCAGGACGTTTATGAAAGTTGGCAGTAATTACCTGAGTAGACATTAAAATTTAGTTTAAAAAGGACATGTGCTCAAAAATATGATGATGAACATGACTTTCAAAGTAAAAAAGTAAAACACCCCAAATATTTGAAATATATTGATTTCACATGTGCTACTTAAAGTAATTTTGAATCTGTGTTTGGTGCTGGTGCAAATCAGAAAATGCAGTTTTAGTTGCCCTTGTATCCATTTTGAAATGAATTGATATCTATGAAAGAAGATAGATTTACAATCACTGGGGTGAGTGATGTATGCCTCCTGGATTGCACCCAAGTCAAATCACAGGGCAACAAGGGCTATTGTTTCTCCCACAGTAGCTGGAAAAGGTATAGCATCCTTGAAAATGGGAGAAGTGCAATTTGTGGATTATCATAATTAAATGTACATTAACTGAAGTGGGGGAAGATTCCTGTGTGATAATTAAAACCTTTAAAAATGCATATGTAATTTCATTGACAGTGTCATAAAAAACACGAAGCATTCCCCTCCCTGTAGGTTATGTGGTCGCTGAGTTCACTGTTGTCTACCAGTACAAGAGAAGCAACCCAATCTATCACCACACAATGCATTCACATGCACCTCTTGCTTTAGGACTACTTTGATCTGGTTCATGCTGAACAAAGACAAACAGCTCAGCTCTGACCTTTGAAAGACAAAACCAAGATCTTGCTTGTTTTTTAACTTAGAGGCAATATTTTATGGAGACATGGCTCCAGTGCATGATATGGGAGCACCTGGTTCTTTCCCATTTTGAAGCTAGGTGGGAATGTCTGACCAATGTGTGGCTGGAAGCCCATTAGGAGCCCCATGTCAACTGCTCTGAATTTTTACAAGAATGAACAAGTCCATTTTTAAATGAAGTCATTGGCATCTTAAGACTACTTTATACACTAGGGTCAGTCTACATGTGGGATGCATGAATTTGTTCTGTTATGTGCCTTCAAGTGGATTACGACTTATGGCGACTCCATGACTCAGCACCCTCCAACAGCATCTGTCATGAAGCACCCTGTTCAGATCTTGTACGTTCAGGTCTGTGGCTTCCTTTATGGAATCAATCCATCTCTTGCTTGGCCTTTCTCTTTTTCTACTTCCTTTTCTTTTTACCAGCATTATTCTCTTTTCTAGTGAATTAGGTCTTCTCATGATGTGTCCAAAGTATGATAACCTCGGTTTCATCATTTTAGCTTCTAACGATAGTTCTGGTTTAATTTGTTCTAACACCCAATTATTTGTCTTTTTCGCAGTCCATGGTATGCACAAAGCTCTCCTCCAGCACCACATTTCAAATGAGTTGATTTTTCTTGTATCCGCCTTTTTCACTGTCCAACTTTCACATCCATACATATGGACTGGTACGTGCAACCACTTCAGTACTCGACCCGTGCCCCTCTTGGCTTGTGAAAGCTAGCAGGGATGGGACAGTTGGCTGGGCCAAGGAGGTGATAAATTCTTCTTTGCGAGAGGGAGTGGTCCCCAGCTGTCTGAAAGAGGCAGTGGTGAGACCACTCCTGAAGAAGCCTTCCTTGGACCCAGAAGATTTTAGCAGCTACAGACCAGTAGCAAACGTCCCATTCCTGGGCAAGATCTTGGAACGAGTGGTTGCTGGCCAACTCCAGGCGCTATTGGATGAAACCGATTATCTAGATCCATTTCAATCGGGCTTTAGGCCCGGTTTTGGCACTGAGACGGCCTTGGTCGCCCTGTATGATGACCTATGTTGGGAGAGAGACAGAGGGAGTGTAACTCTGTTGATTCTCCTTGACCTCTCAGTGGCTTTTGATACCATCGACCATGGTATTCTTCTGGAGAGGTTGGCGGAGTTGGGAGTTGGAGGTACTGCCTGGCAGTGGTTCCGCTCCTACTTGGTGGGCCATCTCCAGAAGGTAGTGCTTGGGGAACATTGCTCGACACCGTGGGTTCTCCAATGTGGAGTCCCGCAGGGGTCAGTTCTGTCTCCCATGCTTTTCAACATCTACATGAAGCCGTTGGGTGCGGTCATCAGGAGATTTGGAGTGCGTTGTCATCAGTACGCTGATGACATGCAGCTCTACTTCTCCTTTTCATCTTCTTCAGGTGAGGCTGTCGATGTGCTGAACCGTTGCCTGGCCGCGACAATGGACTGGATGGGAGCTAACAAACTGAGGCTCAATCCTGACAAGACTGAGATGCTGTTGGTGGATGGTTTCTCTGATCGGATGATGGATATATACCCTATCCTGGATGGGGTTACACTCCCCCAAAAGGAGCAGCTTCGTAGCTTGGGAGTCGTTCTAGATTCTTCCCTTTCACTTGAGGCTCAAGTAGCCTCGGTGGCTCGGAATGCGTTCTACCAACTCCGGTTGGTAGCCCAGCTACGCCCGTATCTGAGTAAGGAGGACCTTACATCAATTGTACATGCTCTGGTAACCTCACATTTGGATTACTGCAATGCACTCTACGTTGGGCTGCCTCTGAAGACAGTCCGGAAGCTACAGCTAGTGCAAAATGCGGTGGCCAGACTGTTGACAAGGACCAAACGGTCCAAGCATATAACACCTGTTCTGGCCCGCTTGCACTGGCTACCAATATGCTTCCGGGCCAGATTCAAAGTGCTGGTATTGACTTATAAAGCCCTGTATGGCGCGGGACCATGATACTTGTCGGAACGCCTCTCCCGCTATGAACCGGCCCGTACACTACGTTCTGCTACGAAGGCCCTCCTCCGGGTTCCAACTCACACTGAGGCCCGGAGGGTTGTGACAAGATCTAGGGCCTTCTCAGTGGTGGCCCATGGATTGTGGAATAGTCTCCCCGAGGAGGTCCGCTTGGCGCCGACATTGTCATCTTTTCGGCGCCAAGTTAAAACCTTCCTCTTTCCCAAAGCATTTTAACTGTACTTTTTAACTTAATATAACTTAATTGCATTTTTGCACTGTATTGTTTTTCTTATTGTATTTATTGTATTTTTCTGCTGTTCACCGCCCAGAGAGCTATCGCTAGTCGGGCGGGATATAAGCCTAATAAATAAATAAAATAAATAAATAAATAGAGATTGAGAATACTATGGTCTCAATGATCCTGACTTTAGTGTTCAGTGATACATCTTTGCATTTGAGGACCTTTTCTAGTACTCTCATAGCTACCCTCCCCAGTTCTAACCTTCTTCTAATTTCTTGATATTGTCTCCATTTTGGTTAATGACTGTGCCGAGGTATTGATAATCCTTGACAAGTTCAATGACTTCATTGTCAACTGTAAAGTTACATAATCTTCTGTTGTCATTACTTTAGTCTTTTTGACGTTCGGCTGTAGTCCTGCTTTTGTGCTTTCCTCCTTACCTTTCATCAGCATTCATTTCAAATCATTATTGGTTTCTGCTAGTAGTATGGTATCGTCTGCGTATCTGAAATTATTGATATTTCTCCCTCCAATTTTCACACCTCCTTCATCTTGGTCCAATCCCACTTTCCGTATGATATGTTCTGCATATGGATTAAACAAGTAGGGTGATAAAATAAACCCGTCTCACACCCTTTCCGATGGGGAACCAATCGGTTTCTCCATATTCTGTCCTTACAGTAGCCCCTTGTGCAGAGTATAAGTTGTGCATCAGGACAATCAGATGCTGTGGCACCCCCATTTCTTTTAAAGCATTCCATAGTTTTTCATGATTTACACAAAGGCTTTTCTGTAATCTGTAAAGCACAGGGTGATTTTCTTATGAAATTCCTTGGTCCGTTCCATTATCCAACATATGTTTGCAATATGATCTCTGGTGCCTCTTCCCTTTCTAAATCCAGCTTGGACGTCTGGCATTTCTCGCTCCATATAGGGTAAGAGCCTAGAATCTTGAGCATTACTTTACTTGCATGGGATATTAAGGCAATAGTTTGATAATTACTGCATTCCCTGAGATCCCCCCTCTTTGGAATTGGGATATATATTGAACGCTTCCAGTCTGTGGGCCATTGTTTTCTTTTCCATATTTGTTGACAAATATTTGTCAAAATTTGGACAGATTCAGTCTCAGTAGCATGTAGCAACTCTATTGGTATGCCATCTGTTCCTGGTGATTTGTTTCTTCCAAGTATTTTAAGAGCACCTTTCACCCCACATTCTAAAGTTTCTGGTTCTTCATCATACAGTTCCTCCGTGAATGAATCTGTCATCCTGGCATCTCTTTTATAGAGTTCTTCAGTGTATTGCTTCCATCTTCCTTTTATTTCATCTCGGTCAGTCAGTGTGTTCCCCTGTTGATTATTCAACATCCCTACTCTTGGTTTAAATTTCCCTTTCATTTCTTTAATCTTTTGGCATAGGGCTCCCACATTCTAACATTTCTGGTTCTTCATCATATGGATTTTACTACGTTTCTTTAAAAAACAAACATAAAGCAACCCTTTATTTATTTCACGTATGAATCACTTCCCACAAAACATCCCGATTATCAATAAAAACATCAAACAATAAAACATATATTAAAATAAATATTAAGTCCAATGCAGATACAGATTAGGATAAAAATCTCTACTTAAAAAACTTGTTGGAAAACGAAGGTCTTCAGTAAGCTCTGAAAAGAGAATAGCAACAGTGCATGTGTGATGTGTAATAGGAGGGAGTTTCAAAGGTGCTGCCACAATAAAGGCCCAATTCCAGCACTGTATGGAATGGATCTCCAGATGAAGTGGAAGCCCTCTGCTGCAGACCACAGTGATTATTTGGGTACATAAGGGGTTAGGCAATCTTTTACAGTGCCATGAAAAAGTATTTGCCCTGTCTGAATGTTATCACATCTTGAACCAAACCTAATATTAGGGAAAAGGGAACCTGAGTGAAGAAATAACACAAAAGTTTGATACTTATTTCATTTATGGAATGGAATTCTAAAGTATCATAAGGGGGGGATTTCCAACACTTAAATTGATAGAAACTAACCTAATTCTTCTTGGAGTTGTTTGGGGCCACTATGTAAAATCTGAACTGAAGAGATCCCAGAACTGCATTCTTAGAACTATTCTGGGTATTTCTTGAAGTAGACACAGTTTTGTAAGCTGTGCTAATGGAATAGTGTTTCCACATTTTATATTACTGAATTAAAATTAAATCAATCAAAGCAGAGAGATTACCTAATTACCCATTGTCAAAATGGGTTTCACTGATAAATCTGATTATGAAAGTTATTTAATGGTTCTTACAAAGTTTCTGATTAAGAGAGGTTTGGCTTACTTATAGTTTCAGCAGGTGCCTTCTACGGTTTTTTTTAGCTGCATTAGGAATTCCCCTTTTAATGCGAGGTGGATTTTGATTGGTCAGAAAGGTATAGTTAAATATCTACCTCATTATTTGTTGAAGTCAAGCCAAAGATTGTTAAAAATTAATTAATTAATTAATTAATTTCATGGCTGCTTCATGGAAGGAAGAGCTAGCTAAGCAATTTCAGTCTTTTAAACTGGACATAGCAAGTATCTGAGATGCCTCTTTTCAGCGCTTGGAGGTTAAACTGACAGACCTCGCTGCACATTTGTATGATGTAGCACAATCATCATCAGAAGCACTGGATCTGAGCCTAACTAATTCAGAGAAACTATTGCTATTCCAACATGAGAATAAGATTATAAAAAATAAGCTGGAGAACATCGAGAATCAGGTACGTAGATCACTTATTCTTTTTCATGGAATTAAAGAGGGGCTAAAGAACACTGTGTCAATGGCCACCTTTTTGGCAGAGTGGTTAAATTCTGTAGTCTCGGGCCTAGAAATATCGATAAACGACTTCGAATGAGCTCACCGGGCACTAGCTGCAAAACCCAATGATAAAGCACCCCCAAGGGATATTATTGCTTGCTTCACAAGGTTCACAAAGAAAGAAGAATTAATGCGAGCCCTGAGGAAGATTAAAGATTTGCAGTTTGTTGGCAGGCGTGTTATGACATTACAAGATTTATGCCCTGATACGCTGCAAAAGTGAAGAAATTTTAAACCAGTCACCACCCTCTTGGAGAAGGTGGGAATCAAGTACCACTGGAGATTCCCATTTCCATTGATTGTCCCCAAGAAGGAGGGCTGCTGACAGCAAGCCCCATGAAGGAGGCTCTATCCCTCCTGATGGCATGCAACATAGAACACCCCAAAGGGATCCAAAAGGAAGACCTAGAAGCTGATGAAAATGACATGCAACACAGACACAATGGGCGCTGGGAAAGCCGTGAGAAAAATCTTCACCCTCACAAACGCACTCCTACAGAATCAACAGCTAATATCCACATGGAAGTTCGATCTCTCACACCAAGTCCCTCTAGTGCAAGATGAAGAGACTGCACATCAATACTCACATACTTCCAACAAATTCTCGTGTTTAAACCTCCCAAACGACATTGTTTGAGAAATAGCACACAAATCACCCATATATTAATCTTGGTTGCTTCTAATATTAAGGGGGTGTGTGCATGGGGAGGGAAGGAGGGAGGAATGATAGTTCTCTCTTCTCCTCTCCTTCCTTATTTCTTCCCATGTGTCCCCAGGACTTCTTTCTTCTTTCTTTTTTACCTCATGTTCCATCTGGGGGTGGGGGCAAAACGAAGGAGATGGCGGCTCTTTGCAGCAGTTTTTTTCCTTTCCATATCCTTTTTTACCTTTTGGCCTTTTCCCCTAAAACAATTGTGTTTATCACAAGGGCCTAAGCCCTGGATCTATGCACTTTTGCATAGACGTGGACTCAGCGTTTTCAACCGAGTCCACAAGGTCAGGCCTCTAATGGTGCCGCTCAGGGACTTTAAGTTTTTCCCTGTAAGGAAGGTGCTGGTATGTTGTTCAAGTTTAGCATTTATTTCCTCAGTTAGACCCCGGTGGGTAAGGTTTGGGGTGGGAAAGGGCCCATGAGGAAGGAAAGGTGGCTTATTTTGGTTGCTATTATTAAACCCTCGATTGATATATTCCAAGTTAAATTGGTGGTTGTATATGGTGGATGAAAGGGGGCAGAGGGGGAGGGGAGAAAGAAGGGTGGAAGAAGGCGAAAAAAATCCCAAAAGATGTCGTGCCTAATATAAAAGTTCTAACCCCCCAATGTGAAGGGGCTAGGTGACAACACAAAGAGGCACAGAATAACTTGTTATATAAAAGGTATGGATCCTGCTATTACCTTCTTACAAGAAATTCACTCACCCCTTACCTCTAAAACACTCTTGAAGCATAGCTATTTTGACAAGCAATATTTAGCAGTTGGCTCTGCCAAGGCCCATGATACAGCAATTGTATTCAAGAGAAATTTCCCTTTTGAAGTGCAAAACATAATTGAAGACCCAGAAGGGTGCTTTATTTTTTTAATGGGTTTATTAGAGGGTTTCCATCCAATAAACGATAGGCACATTATATGCTCCAAACTCAGGACAATTGAACTTCTTAACTACACCATTTCTGAGACTAAAGAAAATTGTGAAAGGGGACTTTATTCTTGGGGGAGAACTAAATCTAAATTTAAAAGGGTTAGATCAGGAATTGCTTGTTAAATCCAAACTGCGAAAATCAATTCTTAAAGGCAAACATAACACATTAAAAAAAAATTACAAATTCTACAAATGCTGCATAAATTTGGACTAAAAGAAGTTTGGGCAGAACTGCACCCAGGGGACCATAGTTTCACTTTTTTTTCTAAGAACCATCAAACTCAGACGTGCCTCGATAGCATACTAGTATGAGACATTACTTCAAATAAATACATTTTAAAAATGTGTATACTTCTCTCTCTCAGCCAAAAATGTTTCTCCAAATACTACATAAAACTCTTTAAGAGTTAGGCACTATGTTTGAAAAATGGAATTATAAATGTGTAATTACTTTTGTTTGAAAATGTTGTCCTATATATTTTGCAAATGCAGTAATTGGCAGTAGCCCATCATCAGCGACAAGTCACAACAATTTAAATTGCCTTTTTAAAAAATGTGTTTTTAAATTTGCATATTTGTTTTTAATGTTTTTAATTGTTGTAAACTGCCCAGAGAGCTTTGGCTATGGGGCGGTATACAAATGAAATAAATAAATAAATACTGACACGGGTGGCAAGTGCCACCGTAGGGCTATTAGAATCACTGATCATGCCCGTCATAGCATTTTTTCCTAACCTGAGCACTCAAGAAACTCCTCAGTTTGGAGGTTTAGCCCAATCCTTCTTACCACCCCAGGCAGCACAAATACTATAAAAGACACTTGAAAAAATTATTTCACAGAAGATGAAACCCCAGACATCTTTATCACTACCCAATGGGAGGCCACAAAGGCAGTGGTGTGTGGCATCTGTATAAAAGAATGAGCAAACATTAAAAAAATAAGCAGGTTACAGACAGCCGCTACTGCAAGAGAGTTAGAAATAGTGACAGCTGAATATGGGGGAATGGGATCTAGAAAAATACTGCGCTCCATGGAAATAAAAGGACAGGAATTGGATTTACTAGAGGTAAACAAAACAATGGTTAGTCTGCTATATGCAAAGCAACATTTTTATGAATATGGAAATAAAGGCTCTAGACTATTGGCAAATTGGATCAAGAAAAAAAACAAAAGGGTGGTACACAAACTACAAAAAAAGACGGGGGCTAATATGAGAAGCTAAGGCAATTAATAGAGAATTTACTAATTTTTATAGTGAACTATGTAAGGATAGAGGCAGCTTAACGAACACAATCCAGGACTATTGAATGGGCAATTGGCAGCTATAACAGGAGAGGAGAGCAGCACTGACAGGCCCTATTCAGTCTGAAAAAACTGATGAAATCATAAGTAACTTAAAGACCAATAATTCTCCAGGCCTGGATGGGTACACCAATGGGTTTTACAAACATTATAAGGAGCTTCTCACTCCAATATTGGTGTGTTTATATAATGGAATATTAGCTGGTGACGCCTTTTTTGAAATCTGGAGATATTCCAAGATAGTGGTTTTAACAAAACCTTTAAAAAATCCTCTATACTTGGAATCATACAGTCCAATTTCATTATTGAACTCTGATTATAAAATTTTTACAATAATAATGAATGAAATGGGGGTGCCACAGCATCTGATTGTCCTGATGCGCAACCTATACTCTGCACAAGAGGTTACTGTAAGGACAGAATATGGAGAAACCGATTGGTTCCCCATCGGAAAGGGTGTGAGACAGGGGTGTATTTTATCACCTTATTTGTTTAATCTATACGCAGAACATATCATACGGAAAGTGGGATTGGACCAAGATGAAGGAGGAGTGAAAATTGGAGGGAGAAATATCAATAATTTCAGATATGCAGACAATACCATACTACTAGCAGAAACCAGTAATGATTTGAAACCAATGCTGATGAAAGTTAAGGAGGAAAGCACAAAAGCAGGACTACAGCCGAATGTCAAAAAGACTAAAGTAATGACAACAG
The DNA here is from genome assembly GCF_030035675.1 of Rhineura floridana. Taxonomy (NCBI): domain Eukaryota; kingdom Metazoa; phylum Chordata; class Lepidosauria; order Squamata; family Rhineuridae; genus Rhineura; species Rhineura floridana. The sequence goes on along the minus strand of NC_084482.1, from coordinate 86,256,973 downwards.
AGGATTATGTAACTTTACAGTTGACAATGAAGACATTGAACTTGTCAAGGATTATCAATACCTCGGCACAGTCATTAACCAAAATGGAGACAATATCAAGAAATTGGAAGAAGGTTAGAACTGGGGAGGGTAGCTATGACAGAACTAGAAAAGGTCCTCAAATGCAAAGATGTATCACTGAACACTAAAGTCAGGATCATTCAGACCATGGTATTCCTAATCTCTATGTATGGATGAACAAATTAAACCAGAACTATCACTAGAAGCTAAAATGATGAAACTGAGGTTATTTGGACACATCACGAGAAGACATGATTCACTAGAAAAGACAATAATGCTGGGAAAAACAGAAGGGAGCAGAAAAAGAGGAAGACCAAACAAGAGATGGATTGATTCTAGAAAGAAAGCCACAGACCTGACCTTACAAGATCTGAATAGGGTGGTTCATGACAGATGCTATTGGAGGTCACTGATTCATAGGGTCGCCATAAGTCGTAACTGACTTGAAGGCACATAACAACAACAAAATGTTAAACAAATTTAGAAAAGTTTATTTTGCTCACCTGCTTCATCCACCATTGCTTCCCCCCTTTCTCCCACACAGCCCCTTATCCCTTAAGTAATGCCACCTGGTTAGGAGGGAGTGGGAGTTGTTTGAGGGGATTGTAATTAGTTGTATGGAAGTTGACATTTTTGTAAAAGATGTTCTCAATTAATTACAATGTGTGTATTACCCTCTTAGAAGAAACAACAAAAACTTCTGTTACATCACATTGTGAATTTTATTTGGAAAATCAGTAAAACATTACATACAAAAAAAAAAGCCCAACCTAGACCCATTGGTTTGTAACAACCACGTCCTAGTTGCAAATGCTCCCTTTTTAGGGAAGGTGATCAAGAGGGTTGTGGCATAGCAATTGCAAGTACTCTTGGATGAAACAGATTATCTTGACCCATTCAAGTCTGAGTTCAGGCCTGGTTATGGGACTGAATTGACCTTGGTTGCCCTGATGGATGACCTTTATTGGGAGAAGGACAGAGGGAGTGCAACCCTATTATTTTTACTTGATCTCTTGGCAGCTCTTGATACGATTTACCATGGTATCCTTCTGAGCTGACTTGGTGAGATGGGTATCAGGGACACTGTTTTACAGTGGTTCTGTTCCCATCTCCAAGGTTGTTTTCAGAGAATAGCATTGGGTGATTGTCTTTTGCCCCCCTGGCAGTTGTGCTGTGGGGTGCTGCAGGTACCATCTTGTCCCCCATGCTGTTTAACATCTATATGAAGCCCTTGGAAGTAGTCATCAGGAGATTTGGGGCAAGGTGTCAGCAATATGCTGATGATACCCAGCTCTATTTCCCTGTAACGTCTGAATCGGGAGAAGCCATGCAAGCCCTGGACCAGTGCCTGGATTTGGTGGTGGGATGGATGAGGGCCAATAAACTGTGTCTGAATCTTAGCAAGACAGAAATGCTGTGCCTTGGTGATTCCTAAGTTCACATAATTGGTCAGTTGCCTGCTTTGGATGGGGTTGTATTCCCTCTGAAAAAGGAGGTCTGTAGTCTGGGGGTGCTCCTGGATCCATCCTTGTCACTAGAGGCCCAGGTGACCTCAGTAGCTAGAAGTGCCTTTACCAGCTTCAGCTAGCAAGTCAGCTGTGGCAATTTCTGCACTGGGGTAGCCTGACCAATGTTGTCCATGCACTGGTAACCTCCAAGCTGGATTACTGTAATGCGCTCTATGTGGGACTGTCCTTGCAAAACTGCAGGGGTGTGACAGCTCACTGGGACAGGGTTTCGCCAACATATCACCCTGTTGCTGAAAGAATTGCACTGGCTGCTCATTCGCTACCGGGCCAAGTTCAAGATTCTGGTTTTGGTGTACAAAGCCCTATACTGTTTGAGACCAGGATACCTGAAAGATCATCTTATTCCTTATATACCCAGTGGATCACTGTGCTCTGCATATGAGGGTCTCCTGCAGATACCATCTTATCAGGAGGTTTGTTCTGCACAACATAGGAAGTGCACCTTTAGTTTTGTGGCACTTGGATGAAACGGATTATTTAGATCCATACCAATCGGGTTTCAGGACTGGACATGGAACTGAAACAGCCTTGGTCGCTCTGGTGAATGATATGAGGAGGGCATTAGATAGGGGAGAATTCACCTTTCTGGTCCTCCTTGATCTCTCAGCAGCTTTTGATACCGTCGACCACGGTATCTTGCTGGATCGTCTGGAGGGATTGGGAATAGGAGGTACAGTATTAAACTGGTTCCGTTCCTTTCTCTCCGATAGACACCAGCAGGTGGCATTGGGAGATGAGGTTTCAGACCCTTGGCCCCTCAAATGTGGTGTGCCACAGGGTTCTATCCTCTCTCCCATGCTATTTAACATTTATGTAAAACCGCTGGGAGCTATCATCAGGAGGTTTGGGCTGCAGTGCCACCAATATGCGGATGACACTCAGCTCTACCTCTCATTCAAGTCCTCACCAGAGTTGGCTGTGGAGACCATGTCCAAGTGTCTGGAATCCGTGAGTGGATGGATGGGAAGGAACAGGCTAAAGCTGAATCCTGATAAAACGGAAGTACTGCTCGTGGGAGACAAAGGAGGGTTGGGAAATATTGACCTGGTGTTTAATGGGGTAAAACTGCCCCTGAAGGACCAGGTCCGCAGCCTTGGGGTGATCCTTGACTCCGGGCTGTCCATGGAGGCCCAGGTTTCATCGGTGTGCCGGGCAGCTTGGGGTCAATTGCGTCTCATCCGAAGGCTGCAACCCTATCTTCCTATCCATCAGCTCCCACTCGTAGTGCATGCTCTGGTCACCTCTCGTTTAGACTACTGCAATGCGCTCTACGTGGGGTTACCCTTGAAAACAGTCCGGAAATTACAACTGGTACAAAACACGGCGGCTCGTTTACTTACGAATAGCCGCCGTTATGATCATATTACCCCAGTGTTATACAATCTTCACTGGCTTCCAGTTATTTTCCGGGCTCAATTCAAGGTGTTGGTATTAACCTTTAAATCCCTACACGGTTTCGGCCCAGTATACCTGAAGGAGCGCCTCCACCATCATAAAGTGTGCCGCCCTACAAGATCGGCCACTCAGGGCCTTCTCTCGGTTCCGCCGACTAAAGTGGCTGGGTTGGTGAGGACTCAAGAGAGGGCTTTTTCTGTGGCGGCCCCCACGATCTGGAACTCCCTCCCAATGGATCTTCGTCATGCCCCTTCCCTAGATATATTTCGCCGTGGTCTGAAAACTTGGCTATTCCACCAGGCCTTTACGACCTTTGAGACTTCCAAGATGAACTAGTCCTAGAACTGTAAAAACAATCTACTAAATATTGTAATTTTTGTATTATACTGTACTGGCTATATTGTTTATTGTATTTTATCATGTTTTATTGTAAGCCGCCTAGAGTGGCCATTGGCTAGATAGGCGGCCTATAAATTAAAGTATTATTATTATTATTATTACCCTTTGGAATTCCCACCCCTTAAATACTAGACAGGCACCATGTTTGTTTTCAACTGAAAATCTTCCTCTTTCAACAAGCCTTTTAAGTGGGGACCTTATTCCAGTCTGCATCTGTGTTGGAAATGCTTTTTAAGATATTTTAAATCTTTTTTTTAACATGTTTTGTTTTAGTACATTTTAAAGTCTGTTCTTAAGACTTTCTAGAGTGTTTTTAGTGTTTTGTTTGCTACCCTGGGTGCCTTCTGGGAGGAAGGGCAGGAAATTAATTAATTAATTAAGAAAAGTGTGGCTGCATAATACATATAGTGATACATGTGCATATGTTTGCTCCATATATTTTCTGTGTAGATATGAAACATTTTATGAGTTCATCTATTAGACATGTCTTTTTCCTTATTTAACAATACTCTTTATCAACTTTATACTTGAAGGATACATTGACCCATGGAGTGTTTTATGTTCTCTCCAGGGGGTGCAGTAGTATTCATTTTTTCAGCATTTGGAAAATGGCTCATCAACTGTGCTTGAAAATCTTCTCTTCGCTCATACTCCTTGCCACGATAGATGAATACTTTGTTCTGCAAAAAAGCGTAGATGATTGCTGAGACTACAATGTTGTACAGAATCTTTGCTACACACTAGAGCATTATTTACCCTATTCTTCTCAACAACAGTGCATTCATAACACAACGGATGGTTCAAGGACATAGTCAGCAAATAGTTATATGGGAGGGGTAGTTAGGGAGGGGAATAAAGGGTTATAAGATAGAGCCTCACCATTTTCTAAAGCAGCAACAAGCAAGTTAGTCAATTTGTTATGGGCCACCCACTCCCTCCTCACACCATTCTCTTCTAGGTTAACAGGATGGCGCAATCTAGTACTCTTCAGTGAATTTGAGGCTTGGGCTTCCAGTTGGTAATCATGATCATAAGAACATAAGAACATAAGAAGAGCCTGCTGGATCAGGCCAGTGGCCCATCTAGTCCAGCTTCCTGTTCTCACAGTGGCCAACCAGGTGCCAGATCTTAAGAGCACATTCAAGATGAAAAATGGGAACGTGGTGTAGTTTAGCAAGATTTGAAGCTACTAACAGCAAAGAGAATCATAAGAACTGCAGTCAAGGGACAAACGTTTTGAGATTTCACCTACAAAAATTACAAATATGAATGAAAGTACACCAGATGTGATATTTATTAGATTTCCCATTTCATTCTCTTGGCTATTTGTATTGTTATCGTTGTTCTTTAGGAATAGTTCCATCTATTAACTATCCCTTAGTTATGGCTGCTTTCACACTGCACTTTATTCCGTTATTCTGATGATTTCTTACCTGGTAATTTGCGCATTATATTTGATCTTTCACATGACGCACAAGCTAGCTCCAGAGTTCTAGTGGAATGTGGTGGAAGTTTAACGCAACTTTCCGTGGTAAATGATACCAGAAATAATCTGTTAGCAAGGCTGGGAATCCGGAAGATTGCAGGAATTTTTTACTAGCTATAGCTGCTCACGTGACAGGCATCCCAGCATGCAGTGCGTTACTGCCCTTTACTCACGTGGGTTTTTTGTGGTTGTTTGCCTGATGAATGTTGTATCGGTATTCCGGCATTGGCGCAGATAGCAGCAGCATTTCCTACACACACCCCAGTCTTGATACAATTAAAACAATTTAAAAAGTCAGATCCTAAAGGGAGAGGGCTTGCATGACGATGGGACGAGGTCTTAGACCTCCTACACAGTGGGGAACAGTGCTCATGGGTGAGTGACGAAAACCAGCTGTGTGAAAGACAGTTGTGCGAAATGTGGTATATCTGAAAAAGTTGCTCTTCCTTAACACAACAGGTACTGCAGTGTGAAAGGGATTTTAGAAATCGGGACAGAAGCGCTACCTTTTTAATACGTTAAAGTTACGCAATCAGCCCCATGTGTGAAAGCAGCCTATGTCTGTCTTGTAAAAATCTGGAATGCTTCCTTATGACTCCATTACTACAACTATAAGCCTATTCTAACCTTGAAAGCAGCAGGGGAAAAAGAACACAATAAATCACATTTCTCTGAAAATATGACACTCACTTTTGTTACAAATGACACTTCAGATGACTGCAAGAGAAATCCTGTGCTTTGCAGAATGAAATGAAATGAAGACAAATCTCTCCCTCAGTGAATAACTCCATTTTCACAGGCAAAATATTGGTGTACCTTAGGGCTAGGTACAAGCAGTTATGAAAGATAAAGTACATATAGTAGATGCATTTACCCTTAGAAATGTGGGGAATCCCTGGCCATAATATCCAACAGCAAAGTAATCTGGTTTAGGTCTCAGAATTTTCATAATATTTTCATAGAACTTTGCTTGCTGCTTCTGAAAGCAAAGAAATGGATAGGCCCCTTTAGTATTGTGCTACAAAGAAACTAGTTGATTTCATTAACAAGCAATTTCATTTTCTAACTACTACTACTACTACTACTATTATTTATAATTTATTACCCACCCTTTTCCCTGAGTTACCAAGGTGGGCTATAATAATGTAAAATATATCCTTAAAACAATTTAAAATAACTTACAGTCACAAAAGTATGTAATTATGTTATACATAGCTTTCTTAACATAGACAAGTATATTTGTATATTACTGCAAAAAGAAAAGAAAAACTTGCTACAACTATTCATTCTGCTCGGTAAATTTAAAAGCAAAGCTGGAAGAAATTGATGTTTGAGGTGGATAAAATCTGAAGAAGCAGAGGCCAGATGACCAGAATGAATTGCATGTGCCTTATAACTCAATCAAGATTTATTCAATTTCAGAATGCAATGCTAAGGTATACTGTTTGATGCTTGTCAAACATGGCAAAAAACTGTCCAGAGTGGACATCTAGGGCATGGAAGTAACATTGTAATGAATGTAAACAAAGTAAAATTGAATATAAAAAGTCTATGGAGATACTATAAGAATGTCTAATATGACAGTGATAGCTTTCCAAATATGAATGCCAAATTATTAATGTAAAATTGCACACACTAAATATTTGTTTCATGAGATCAAAATATTTTTACTTCTGCCTGTAGTTTAGAAATGTAAAGGGTATCCCACAATAAACAGATCTTCTTTTAGAAAATGTTTAATAATGTATGCATAAAGTCAACTAACTTTAAAAAACTGAAAATCTCCCACCCACCCAATAATATTGATTTGGCATTTTTAATGAGTTGTGTTTATATATTAAAAAAAGCTTTTCCCCCTATCAACTGTATTTTGATTTCCTGGCCACATCACAGCCATCCTTTCACAACTTACAGACCCATTCTCCCCTCCAAACAACTTAAGACAACAAAGTATCTAATTTTATCTATATTCTGGATTTATTTTTCTTAAGCAGTTCAATACACATTTCTATACATATATTTTTGTAAGCCATCATGTAGCGTGGACAATGGCATTGCATGGGGGCATGGTGCTGTGCAATGGCGGATGTGGTGGGCGGGAGGCAAGTGAGGTGAGGGCTTGAGGAAAAGGATGGATGGGTGTGGGGCGAGCAAGGTGGGCCAGTATGGGGCCAGCAAGGCGGACAGGTGTAGGGCAAATGAAGTAGGCTGGTGTGTGGCCTAGCAGCACTGTGTGGCAACAGTGTTTGTAGAGGGCAGTGTGGGACAGCGCCAGCAGAGGAACAGGTGAGGCAAGCAAGTTGTTGAGTAGGAGTGGGAGTGCGGGGTTGTGAAGGGAATGGGGTGGAGGTGAGGGGACAGATGGACGAGCAGAGCAACTAAGAGGTTAGCAAGTCCCCCAGTACAAAACATATTTTATATGAACATATTTTAAGCCTATGCAGTTGTTTAATATTTTATTGAGTAGCCAATTGTTTTAATAATTGTTCTGTACTGCTTTTAATTTTTTTAATGTTTTTATATTGCTGTGAACCACCTTGATATTTTATGAGGGTGGCATATAAATATTTTTATAAATATAAATAAATAAAATAAAACATATTCTGAAGAAGTTTATACAGGCTCATTCATCACTCAGCAAATGCAAAACCCAGTTCATGATTTGCGTGTATGGAACAGCCAGGAGGAATCAAATACCACAGACAGCCATTTCAGTTCATCTGACATCACATGTTGAATTGCAAGTCTTTGAACACTGAGTAATCCAGTGGTGTATACATGTGTGAATCAACCTCATTGTCTGTCATGTACTTTATTCAAAATCATAATCTGAACTACTGGAAGTTTTTAAACAGAAATCTGAAATTACAAGTAATTAAATATCTACAATATTTTTGGAGAGTCACGTTCTTACCAAGTTCTGGCTCAGTAGTTCATAATCAAAAATTTCCATTTCATATTGCTCTGCCAGTTCTTTGCACAAGGATATTGCTTCTTCCCACATCTGCAGCACAACAGGACATCCAGAAGTATCATTACAATATGGTAGAATCACAAAACAAATAATGCTTTCAATCATCACTAAGTATGGTTCCCGAGAGTAATATTGGGTGACTGTGCAATTTGTCCTCAATGCAATTTGATATCTATATGAAGTCACTTGAGGCAGTCATAGGTTTGGGCAAGGTGTCACCAGTATGATGATATCCAGCTTTATTTCTTTCTAAAATCTGAAACAAGAGAGGTCATGCATTTCCTAAACCAGTGCCTGGATGTAATAATTGGCTGGATAAGGGCTAATAAACTGTGACTGTATCCTTACAAGGTTGAGACCCTACAAATGGATAGTTTCCAGATCTGGGAAATACATTGTGTACCAGGTACGTAATTGGGGATGTTCCTCGATCCATCACTGTGACTAGAGATCAAATGACCTTGGTGGCTTGGAGTGCCCATTACCAACTTTGTTTGGTGCACCAGATATGAACATTCCTGGCCAGGGACAGCCTTGCCAGGGTGATCCATACAGTATAACCTCACAGTAAGATTACTGTAATGCAGCGTATATGGGGCTACCTGTGCACTTGGTTTGGAAGATGCATCTAGTACAAAATGCAGCTGCTATGGTGCTTAATGGGACACCCAGTTTTACACATATAACAATGGTGAAAGATCACCAGCCAAGTTCAAGGTTTTGTTGTTGACATTTAAAGGCTAAGCAACTTGGGACCAGGAAACCAAGCAGCTGCCTCCATCAGTACACATGAAGCTGATCTTCTGAGGAGATCCTTCTGGTTGTTCCATGACCAATGAATCGTCACTTGGTAACAATGTGGAAGCAGACTTTCTCAGTGACAGCATCAACCCTCTGGAATGCCCTGCCTCAGGTGATTCATGAGGCAGAGACAGTAATGACTTTAAAGGCTTCTTGTGGGACTCTGTTCCTTAACTTTTAATTTTGCACCCTGCTCAATTTTATTTGTGATACACAGTCACATTTTGTTCACATCTAGTGTTTAGGAAATTCTATTGAATATTGTTGTATTTTTATTATTTCTGTGTGAACTGCTTTGATATTTTTATTATATTAGGTAAAATAATTTTTACAAAGAAATAAAATAATAAATGTATTGATATGCTGTATCTAATATCACATTAATGAAGGATATGTGTAGAATGAAGGATTAGAGGCAAATGTAATCTGAAATACAAAATAGTTGCAAAAGAAAGATGTAAAATCATTCAAAGAAAAGTGCATAATTCATTAAAACAAAGGTAAAAGTAAGCCAGCTTTTAACTTTGAGTATCAGAAGAATGTCACTTCTGTTCCCAGAGGCATTGGCACTGACCCAATATTTTTCAGGGCCCGTGTGTTACCTTTCCAACAGTATTGTATTTAGGTGCATTAAAGGGCAGCTGAATCAATGTGGTCTACTTTAAACCCATCTCTTTTTAAGGTTATGCATACCTGGATATTAAGATGCACAAAAATGTAAACTTGAAATCAACACATAGTTATTTCTAAGAACAGAAATATGATCTTTATGAATTACACACAATTACACACAGCTTTTCATGAAAGCAGACCAGTGTGTTACCTTTAATCTTAACATGTCACATTTCCATACTTGCACATCTTAAATTTTATAATTTTATTGTTTTGAGAAGACTTCCTCAGATTCTTGCTGTGTTGGTAATGAACTAAATGTAGTAAATCAGGTTTACACTAAATTAGATCAAGTTCACATTTGTGCACACATGTGCTTATATTAAAAGTCTCTTTAAGACTAGGACACCACATGCCTATGACAGTTTATCCAAATCTTAAGTTTCCCTGTATAATAGCACCTGTTGTTTATGTACATGCACTGGCTTTCTCCACATCTGTGTCACATTTCATGTTACCATGACAAAAACTAAATGTTCTGAAGACCAAACTTTCATAATGCAATCTTGAAATCACAAGACCTTCTGAACTACTGCCATAGCTAAATGGAAGATATTAATTACACACGATAGAATTTACTACTACCTAGTGCCTACCCAGGAGATAAATACATCTTCTGAAAGGGAGCCTTTAAGTTCTCTAGTGATTTCAGTGCAAACATATGCTCTTTACATACAAAAATTGATTGATTATTGACCTCAAAAAGGATAGATCAAAGACTAAATGGGCTTAGTAGTACCATGCAGACCTTAATGTGTTGGCTTGATCTCAATACACAATCTATGTGTTACCAAAATCATAACAACACCTTGCTAATGGAAAGGTCACCTTGCTAATGGAAACTTGTATACAGTTTTTTAAAAGAATTTGTGCACAAACACTATATTTGACCCACCATGAAAACTAAAAGCAATATATTTCATGATATATGCAAAATGTAAACTTACTTTCTAATTTGTTACCCATATTAACCCATTAGACTTAAAAACACACTCCTTGTGAGCTGCATTTAGCTCAAACAAGGTTTATATTGTGGAATAAACTTTAAAACCACTGCATAAAGCTCCTTAGCAGGAATTAATAATAAACAAAGCTTACCTTTCCCTTGTCAAAGTATTCTATTATCATCTCATACAAGTGCTCTTTCAGGTGCCGATGCGTTTGTGAACTCTGAAATTCTGTTTGCATGACTTGAGGAGTGCACTGTTCATCAGACCACTAAGGAGGAGAAGAAAAGTGAAATACATAAGTACATAGCTGCCTTTCCTTTAGAAACTGGAGCGTACAAACAATGCCATATCAACTCTTGGGTCTAAGAGACCTAATATAATCACTGAACATAAAATGCATGCATTACCAGAAGGTCTCCAAGTGACTTATAACATTGTTAAAAACACAAATAAATATATCATGCCACAAAAATAAAACGACCACCCTCGGCGGTATATAAGTACAATCAATCAATCAATCAATCAATCAATCAATAACAGTCACACAAGAAGCTTTGGCAGCACACTGATAACAAATAATATCATCTTAATCTATCAAAACAGCTGGTATAGCACAGTGGGGAAGAGAGCCTCACTGGGAGTCCAGAGTCTGTGAGTTCAAATCCCCACTCATGTCTACTGGGTGAAAAGGGCCAGCTAAAGATCACCCCCACAGGAAGTAGCTCATGGGTTATGTGCCCGGCCACCTGTGCAGCCTTGGGCAAGCTGCATAGTTCCAAGGAGCCCAGTTGCCCCCCAGCTGGCAGTTGTGAACAAGGAAGGGGTGACTTGTGCAGCCGTGGCAAGCTGAGCAGGCCCTAGCCAGCTGGGGAGGACTAGCCTCAGAGGAAGGCAATGGTAAACTCCCTCTGAATACTGCTTACCATAAAAACCCTATTCATAGGGTAGCCATAAGTCGGGATCGACTTGAAGGCAGTCCATTTCCATTTTCCAATATATCAAAAGCCTGGAGGGAAAATGAGTCTTTACCTGGCACTGAGAATATGTCAATGAAGGCCCCAGGGAGACCTCACTGAGGAGTGCATTCCACAGATGAACCACAACTGAAAAGGCCCGCTCCCTTGTCACCACCCTCTCCCTCTGAGCCTCCCTCAAAGGGGGCACCTGCAGAAGGGCTTCAGAAGATCTAAGGGTTTGGTTGGTTTATATTGGAAGAGGCATTCCAGAAAATATTGATGTCTTGAGCCATAAAGAGTTTTATAGGTCCAAACCAGTACTTTGAATTGGGCTTGGAAGTATATAGGCAGCCAGTGCAATTGGAACAGAATTGGTGTTACATTATCTGTTTGCCACAAAAACCCTGCTACATGCGTTGGCCTAATACTGTTGGGACAGTCCCATGGTTATCAGAGAGACCATGAAGTCCTGAACCACCACAGACAGAGTGAACTCAGCATGAATGTTGATATGTGGTCCTCAACACCATGTCTGAAACCATGTCCATCATCTCAGGTAGGGAGACTGTTGGGCAGCAGGGTGGATATTACATCAATAAAATCCCCAATCTGTCCCACTGATCTAACACAAGGCACAAACACTCCAGATTGGTACTCAGTCAAACAGGGATCCTGGAGAGGAAGATGGTATTCTGGTAGACAACAGGAACCCCCTCTCTCCACCCCTAAAGCCTGACCTGGTCCTGAACCAAGTACCCAGGTCTCAGTGATACATACCACATTGGCATACTTGTCCTCAATTAAATCCTCAATTAAATCAGGGATCATAGAATCACAGAATAGTAGAGTCGGAAGGGGCCTATAAGGCTACTGAGGCCAACCCCCAGCTCAATGTAGGAATCCAACTTAAAGCATACCCGACAAGTGGCTATCCAGCTGCCTCTTGAATGCCTCTAGTGTTGGAGAGCTCCCTAGGGAATTGGTTCCATTGTTGTACTGCTCTAACAGGAAGTTTTTACTGACATTCAGCTGAAATTTGGCTTCCTGTAACTTGAGCCCATTATTCTGTGTCCTGCACTCTGGGATGATCACGAAGAGATCCTGGCCCTCCTCTGTGTGGCAACCTTTCAAGTACTTGAGGTGTGCTATCATATCACCCCTCAGTCTTCTCTTCTCAAGGCTAAACATGCCCACTTCTTTCAGTCTCTCCTCACAGGGCTTTGTTTCCAGTCCCCTAATCATCCTCATTGCCCTTGTCTGAAACTGTTCCACTTTGTCTGCATCCTTCTTAAAGTGCAGTGTCCAGAAATGGACGCAGTACTCAAGATGAGGCCTAACCAGTGCCAAATAGAGGGGAATTAGTACTTCACATGATTTGGAAACTATACTTCTATTAATGCAGCCTAAAATAGTATTTACCTTTTTTGCAATGATCCACTACAATTCCAAGATCCTTCTTGCATTTAGTATTGCTGAGCCAAGTATCCCACATCTTATAACTGTGCATTTGGTTTCTTTTTCCTAGGTATAGTACTTTGCACTTATCCCTGTTAAATTTCATTCCGTTGTTTTCAGCTCAATGTTCTAGCCTATCAAGATCACTTTGAATTTTGTTTCTGTCCTCCAGGGTATTAGCTAAAGGTAAAGGTGTCCCTGCACTTGTAGTGTGAGTCGTTTCCGACTCTTAGGGTGAGGTCTTGCGATGTTTACTAGGCAGACCGTATATATGGGGTGGGATTGCCAGTTCCTTTCCTGGCCTTTCTTTACCCCCCAGCATATGCCGGATACTCATTTTACCGACCACGGATGGATGGAATGCTGAGTGGACCTCAACCCCTTTTACCGGAGATTCGACTTCCTCCTTCCGTTGGAATCGAACTCCGGCCGTGAGCAGAGCTTTCGGCTGCTTTACCACCACTTACCACTCTGCGCCACGGTTGATCTTCAGGGTATTAGCTATGCCTCCCAATTTTGTATCATCTGCAAATTTGATAAGCATTCATGAGGGAGACTTTATTATACACTGACTGGGTATTTACAAACAGCACCCAGAGACCTAAGCACAAGCTGACAGGAGCCCCCACCAAACCTTTCACTGGACAAAGGCTTGGAACAAAGCACAAGCTGTAACTTTCTGTTCCATGCTCCAGGCTTCAGCCATCTGGATCGAGTTCCCCTCAACTGGCTCACTCTTGATCCAATGATGTATTTGTTGTTTTTAGTGTAAAACAACAAGAATATGCATGTATTTGTTGCTTCTGATGCACAAAACATGCACATTTGTATTTGAGTATAATCCCTAAGTACCAATTGCATCTCCTGTGGAGAACTTTGAAGGCAAAAGAGCATGGGATGGAAATGGCCTTCTCTCCCCCCACCCCTGGCATTTCAGTATTGATGCTTTTCTACCTCTTGGTCCCTAAATTCAAATTATTTGAACCAAACATGTTGTTTAAACCCCCCAGAGGGGGATTGAGTCTCTGTGTGTGAGTGAGTGAGTGAGTGAGAAAGAGAGGGGGGGCAGACAAAATGAGGGAAACAGTTAAGTGCCTCTCCCCACCATGACTTCTCTCTTTTAAATTGTTCACACAGAAGCTGCTTTTCTATTTTTTTAAAAAAGCATCAGGGTTTTTTTTAATGTGTGCACTTGTGCATAATATGTAATTATCCCTTAAGGAAAATTATAAAATGTCAGCAGTTTTACATACAGTGGAATTCTAGTTGATTTGTTAATGAGGCAGCATGTTCTGGAAGATGAGACCAAAGCAAGTAGGTTTCAATAGAATTGTTATCAAAACAACCACCAGCGCTGCTCCACACAGCCCCAATAAGGCATTAAAGCGGCTCATGCAATGAAGGAAGAGCAGGGATGCACTTGCTGGCTTCTCCCCCTTCCATGCCCCTGTTGCCCAGGTCTGCCACCCTCCGCATGTTGGTGGGCAAAAGTCTGCAGTGGGGAACCCTGATTATGCAGGGTTCTAAATTACCAAGGAGCCTACACAAGTACAGCAGGGTTATAAGATGACATCGTTTTCCATTCTGCCCTGTATTTGTCTCATGAAACACTGTTTCTGTTCTGCTGCAGTTCATCTTCCACCAAAAATGACGTTATTCATATCTGCTGTGGTGAAATTATGTAATTTAGATTACATAAATTACATTGTTATTATGCTGTTCCACCTCACTCAATTCAGTGCAAAGGAAACACAATGGAATTGGGGGAGGGGGAAACAATCAATTATGTATTGTTTGATGAATGAAAGCAACAACAGCAGCAAATACTGATTTGCTGGATTGATTTCTGTTCTGGACATGGGATAAATAAGCAAACACTGGCAATTTCAGCTCCCATTTCTGTTTTCATCAGAATTCTCCAACATCCCTTCTGCAGACCTTTGCCCTCCAACATGACAGCCAATGGGGACATGATTAGCCACTGCAAGAACAGGATGCTGGACTAGATGGGCCATCAGCTTGATCCAGCAGGCTGTTCTTATGTTCTTGTGACGGAGACAGTGGGTTGAGCTAGTTAATGTGGTCTGTCCTTCTGTTACACAATTCTAATAAGAGGGATTTTACACCCAAATAAACCTTTACAATTTCAGGGCAACACCAATTCCTAAACTTTTGTCTTTAAAAATATGAAATCAGTTATTTTAACAGTTACTGACACACAAGATACTGACGTGAGTCAGTAAAATAGTGGAGCTGTGCTACTCTGAGTAGACTACCATTGGATACAATCCCGTGTATCCAACTGAGAATAAACAGACTTACTTTCAGAAGCGAAGCATGGAGCAGAAGTGTGTAAGCAGCCTCAGTGTAGTTCTCACAGTCTAAATGAAGATCCCGAAGTTTATACAAGTACCTGTTAGCGGATGAAGCAAGTGAGGGGGAGAGAACGAAAGCAAAGTGAATGAAGAGTTGACATTCCACCATTAGCATGAAGAGCAGGATTGCCAGCATTCAAAACTGGGTCTCAAAGTAACATATTAAAATATAACTCAGATCAATAGGACTTAAAAATGCTTAGTTTTTGGCTGGATCAAACATTCTCTTTTTAGCTGTCATCATTATGAAGCAAAGCTAGACAATGTGAAGGAACCCAAAATACACAGGATAACATAATCAGAATTTTGAAGACTATCCATTTCCACTGTCTTTTGCTGCTTTACAAAAAAAGAGAAAAGGGAGTGTCATATCCTTTATTTTCCTACTTACACTATTGTGTAGACTACAAACAGACTTAAAAATTGAGAACAATTTTTGCTGATGTTTTCTTGTAGCCAACTAAAGGAGATGGTACAGTTTGTACTTACCATAAATGGTGTTTCTTCATGGATGACAAGAGGTCTCCACATGGGCACTATAGCTCCCCCTACAGCTTGAAGACAGGAAATGCTCCTCCCTTCCTGCTGAGGCTCAGTTTTCATTCTTGTAAAGCTCTGCCAACAGCCTCAGCTCAGCATAGAATATATAACACATCGAAAAAACAGAATGGATGTAAGAACATGGAAACAGTTAACCAGTCTGGGAGAGTCCCAGAAATGTGCGTAGTCATGGCACTCCATAATATCGTCCCATATAGCCAGCCAGGTTAGGGAGGGCCGTGGAGACCTCTTGTCATCCATGAAGAAACACCGTTTATGGTAAGTACAAACTGTACCTTCTCTCATGGATGACAGAGGTCTCCACGTGGGACGTACTAAAGCTACGACCTAGGGTGAGTCAGGTGGAGGCAGGATCTGTTGGAGAACTCTACAACCAAATGAAGCCTCCACTGATGCATAAAGATCAATTCTGTAATGCCGAGTAAAGGTAGACGGGGATGACCAGGTGGCTGCCCTACAAATTTCCCCTATGGAGGCATTAGTGGAGAAGGCCGCCGAAGTAGCAGCTGATCTGGTGGAATGAGCCGTAAGGTTCAATAGAGAAGGCCGGTACAGAGCTTTGTATGCTAGAGATATACACACTCTAATCCACCTAGTCAAGGTATTTTGTGAGACCTTGTTTCCTAAAGTAGGCGGACGGAATGATACAAACAGGGAATCACATTTACGAAAGGACTCAGTTCTAGAAAGGTGGACTTTCAGAGCACGTCTAACATCTAAGGAGTGCCATGCTTTTTCTCTGGGATGAGAGGGATTAGGACAAAAGGAAGGTAGGATTAATACCTGCTGCCTATGGAATGGTGGGTTCACTTTGGGAACAAAGGCTGGGTTAGTTCATAGCACCACTTTATCTTTATGGAATGTACACAGATGTTTTTGTATTGAGAGAGCTTGCAGTTCAGATACTCTGCGAGCCAAGGTGATAGCTACAAGGAATATCAATTTGAAGGACAGGACCCTGAGAGGAACGAATGCAAGCGGCTCGAAGGGAGGTTTCAGAAGAGCACTGAGGATGGTATGGAAGCTCCATGATGGAAATCTATGCAGTACTGGAGGACTTAAGGCAACAACTCCTCACAGGAACTTTTTGAGAAGAGGATGTGCAGGCAGAGAAGTATTGCTGGTAGGTAGCAGGATGGATGAGAGAGCCGATGTTTGTCGTTTTAAAGTATTTGGCAGCATGCCCTTTTTCAGACCATCTTGTAAGAATTGCAGAACTTGAGCGACCACTGCTGACTCTGGAGAGATAGCTTGTGTGGCGCACCAAGAGGAGAAAGCTTTCCATGTAGATTGATAGCTTTTAATGGTGGAAGGGCGTCTCGCTAACAGGATGGTATTCACCACTTCAGAGGGGAATCCTAATGCTAACAGCCTATTGTGCTCAATCTCCATGCCGTTAGTCTGAGCCATTGTGGGTCCAGGTGTAGGAGAGGACCCTGATGAAGCAGGTCGTGTTGTGCCAGTAGATGAAGCGGCGGGCCTTGTGCCAGGCGAACTATGTCCGAGAACCAGGGGTGTCTTGGCCAATAGGGGGCCATGAGGACCACGTGAGCTGCTTCTGTTCTGATTTTCTTCAGTACTCTGGACAGGAAGGGAGTCAGTGGGAAGGCGTAGAGGAGGCCTTTTGGCCAACTTACTGCCAGAGCATCTGCTCCGCGACTCCTGAATCAGGAGAAGAATCTCTTTGTCTGGTGATTGTCGTCCGAAGCGAATAGGTCTACTTGGAAGTTGCCGAATTTTGCTTGGAGAGACTGGAATACTTCCACATTCAGAGCCCACTCGCCTGGGAAGAGCTGCTGTCTGCTCAGCCAATCCGCCATTATGTTCAGGCGACCCTGGATGTACTCTGCTGAAATTGAGGACAGGTGTCTTTCTGCCCACAGTAGCATTGAGGTAGCCTCTAGGTTCAGAGTCCTTGAGTGGGTACCTCCTTGTTTGATCAGGTAAGCACGAGTCGACGTGTTGTCGGTGCGAATTATAACGTCTGCATTATCCCGTATGGATGGAAAATGCCTTTTGGATGCCCTGCCGCTTGCTAATTCTGTAACAAGCTCCCTAATCATGGCCTCCTTAAGCTGTTGCAATACAGCAGGGAATAGCAGATCAGATAGGGACAACTGCGTTTGTTGAAGCATTGCATTAGAACCAGGCTGGGATGGGGGGGTAATCTGCATGCACTGAACTGGGGAAACGTTATCTCCTTTGCTCCTCATCTTCAGATGAAAGACGCTCCAGTTCCCTAGGCCCAATAGGAACAAGGCGAGGGGGTTCTGGGTAGCGCGGAGGCCGTGTTGCCGAGAGGACCGCAGCGCTATTCTCAGGGAGGAGTAAAGGCAACAAGTGGTAGGAGGGAGGTGCCCAGAATGACAAAGCAATATGATAAAAAGTCAAAATTTTATTCCGTTTTTATGAATAAAAATTATATAAAAAGCCCAACGCATTTCGGCTAATCACATATAGCCTTCATCAGGGGCTGAAATAAATATACATTGAAATTACTAAACATTCCGTTCTAAATTGTAACTTACAGTTTCAGTTTTTTGGGAAAGGAGGGTGGGGTGGGAGTACAAACATTTTTCATCACTATGTTGTTATTACTCACATGCTTGTTTAAATTCTTCCTTCAAAGTGATGGTATTGTTGATGTTATTCAAAAGATTACAAATTGTCAATAACACGTTCGTCAGGCTGAATCTGGTAAGCATGTATACTGAGAGCTGCCATGGAAAATATAGTCTATCTTAATTGCTTTCAGCTGGAATTCGCATTTGTTTGAATAATTGCAGACTCTCATTCCTTAAGGATCCTGTTTCAATTACATGTATGTTTGCAGAGTGAAATATATTACGTCTGAAATGATCTCAGTTGGAGTTCTACATCGCTTATTAATTATATTCGCTGTTATCTTGGATTTTAATATATGAGCTTCCTTTGAAAGAGGAATAGTTAAAAACACACATTCTACTATTTTTTCATTAGTCAAAACATTGATATAAACAAACAAACATACATTGCTCTATGTTACTGGGGTCTTCACTATGTCTTTACCTTCCAGACATAGAAGTTTTCAAGAGTCATGTCAGATGTGCTTGTTTCAGGTTCTTCATTCTAATTAAAGATGGTTGTGGTTTTATTTAAAGAATTGTAAATTATCGGCAGCCCGTTGGTTAGGCTGTAGCTGATAAGCGTGTGTGTCGAAAGTTGTAGAGCGAATTGTAGTCTGTCTTTGATGTTTCCAGCTAGAGTACGCATTTGTTGATTAATTATACCCTCTCATTTCTTAGGGATCCTGTTGTGAGAACGTATAAGTTCACTGAATAAACTATAGTGCGTCCCAAATGAACTCATTTGGAGATCAAATTGGATAAAAAATTGCAATCACTCTTATCTTAGGGATCTTTTTCCAGTTCTATATGTTTATAACAGCGAAAGAAAATCCAGGTCTTCGTTCAGTCCACATGGAGAAAGAGTATCTAATTTAAGAATCCATGCAATTTCTCTCCTCTGGAGTGTATTCGAATTGAGTCCACATATTTTTTCTAAACCCCAAAACAGAAAATCTTTGTGGGTATGGTTATAATCCAGAAAATGATTTACTAGTGGAGCACTTCTCCTTTTGCATCTGATATTACTTAAGTGCTCTCCAATTCTTACTTTAAGAGGTCTGCTAGTTTGGCCAATGTATATTTTAGGACAGCTAAAAAGTGCCCTTTTTTGTTGTAGTGCAGGAGCAGCCTGAAAAGCGGCGGGAGAGTGCCGATCCAAAATGGCGGCCGCCTCGTGTTTGTCGGACAAAATGGCGGGTGCCACATCGCAAGCAGCCGAAAATGGCTCCGCTAAAAGCCCCTGTGATAAGGAGGTAAGTGGAGGGGACTCACTGACTCTGGCAAGCTTGCGGGGAGCCATGGAGTCCATCCAAGAAGAGGTGCCCTCAAGAGGGTCGTCTCCGCCAATAAGCAGCTGCTGCTGAGCATTGGCGGGAATCTGGGGCGGGTGAGAGCTGACTGCAGCCGAGGCTGAGTACTGCCCTGCCTTTTTTTGAAGATTTTTTCTTCTTTGAAGAGTAAGATGCCGTCTTTTCCATGCTTGCAGGGAGCGGAAGGCAGAAGAAATGAAAGTGAAACAAGGAGGACAGAGAGCTAAAGGTAAGTAAAAATTATTATTACTTATTATTATTATTATTATTATAAAACAAGTAGAAAAATAGATAGCTGGAAGATAGGCCGGAAAAACCTGGAATATATTATTTATTTATTTATTGGATTTTTATACCGCCCCATAGCCGAAGCTCTCTGGGCGGTTCACAACATATAAACATCCAATACAATTAAAACATTATTAAACAACTAAAAATGAAATGAAATACCAAAAAACCAAGACATAATTAAACACATAGACAAATACAAAACACCATACTAAAATATAAACTGTTAAAAAAGTATTAAACTGGTTAATATATTAAGATGTTAAAATGTTGTATATTAAATGTTAAAATATTAAAATATAGGCAAAAGGGAGGAGGGAAGCTAGGCCAGAAAGGAAGACAGCCAGAAAGGGTGTGCTCCAAGCTGAGACAGGAAAGAAAACTGAGCCTCAGCAGGAAGGGAGAAGCAAAGAACACTTCCTGAAGCATTTCCTGTCTTCGAGCTGTAGGGGGAGCTATAGTACCCACATGGAGACCTCTGTCATCCATGAGAGAAACATATATCACCTGGTAATTGTAGTTGGCATTATCCAAATTCACAGAGAAACAAAAGGCTTGTCAAATATCCTTACCCTTAAATAAAGAAAGAAACACTTCCTCATAAGAAGATATGCAAGTTTCACTAAGAGAATGACATCACATGTTGATATTGGAATGTTAAAGAAATATAGATCCAAAAGGGGTTGTTTTTGAAACAAACAACCAGCCTTTGCTTTGTTTTTTTTATTGTTCCAAGACAAAGCAAGAACAAACTGGTTCTGAAAGCACAGAAAAAATGCAAGCACTGCACTTCACACTCCACGTACAATCCATCTTGACAAACTGCCTCTCCTAATATACTAGTTTGAAAGATGCTGGTTGACCTGCTTTACAGAATTTGTAGTTGTTTACAAGTTGAAATCGGGGGTGGGGGGGACATCACAAACTTGCATGTTTCTGATAGGTTAAAGATGCTGACCGCTGCCTATGGATTTAAAGGAATAATTAAATGGCTTTACAGATCTATTTTGGCTATTTATCATCATAACTGAATGATATATAGATTCTGATGCATCATATAAAAAGCTGCAAGAAGCTGTTTCTGCAAAGAGATATCTGACTACCAGTCTTATTCCAAATATATTGCTATATATATGCCAGACACAACAGTGGTAGCACATTGCACAAAGCAGGTCTTTATTTAAAGATTTTGTCAAATGCAAAGCTATCAAGTTTGACTCCAGCTGTCAACTTGAAATGTATAATCTACTTTCCTTCATATTTCAGATCCAATTAAATAACTTTTTAAAAAAACTAGAGTAAGCCAGGCATCTGATTGGTTCACTCAAATGAAACACACAAGTAGGGGTGGGGAATTGCAGTTAATGAATATGTATGAATATGCAGAAGGCCCAAACAAAAATTTTATAGATCTGGCTGAGCCTTGGCATATTACAAAGTTGGAGGGAATGGAGTGCTATCCATTATTTATTTATTTATTTATTTATTTAAATCTCTATACCGCCCCATAGCCGAAGCTCTCTGGGCGGTGTACAACAATCAAACATCAAAAATACAATAAGCCACATATAAACAAATTTAAAAACTTTTAAAAAACTTTAAAATTATAAAAATTCTCCAGAAGAATCAGGACAGTTTTCAACACATACTAAAATGCTAAAATGCCTGGGAAAAGAGGAAAGTTTTAACCTGGCGCCGAAAATATAGTAATGTTGGCGCCAGGCGTACCTCATCAGGGAGATTGTTCCATAATTCGGGGGCCACCACTGAGAAGGCCCTTTTTTTCTTGCCACCATCCAAGCTTCCCTATGGGTAGGTACCCGGAGGAGGGTCTTCGAGGTAGAGTGTAGTGTACGGGTAGGTTCATATCGGGGGAGGCGTTCCACCAGGCATTGTGGTCCTGTACCGTATAAGGCTTTATAGGTTAAAACCAGCACTTTGAACCTGGCCCGGAAACATATAGGCAGCCAATGCAAGTGAGCCAGGATCGGTGTTATATGATCGGAACGCCTAGTCCCTGTTATCAATCTGGCCGCTGCATTTTGTACAAGCTGCAGTTTCCGGACCGTCTTCAAAGGCAGCCCCACGTAGAGCGCATTGCAGTAATCTAACTTCGAGGTTACCAGAGCATGGACAACCGAAGCGAGGTTCTCTCTATCCAGATAGGGGAGTAGCTGGGCCATGTTTGAAACTGGAACACTGACTCTTTGTGGAACTCTGCATTCATTTGGCCACTACTGATTTATTTATTTATTTATTTATTTTATTACATTTCTAGACCGCCCTATAGCAGAAAGCTCTCAGGGCGGTGTACAACAAATAAAATCACAATTAAAATATGAGCAAGTGTGAAAAATATAACATGATAAAAATCCGAAATAGAATTGCCATTGAGTTTATAAATTAAAATCCATATTAGGTTTAAAATTAAATTTAAAATGTTTAAAAAGCCTGGGCAAAAAGGTAGGTTTTTACCTGGCGCCGAAAAGATAACAAAGAGGGCGCCAGGCGTATCTCGTCTGGGAGGGCATTCCATAGTTCGGGGGCCACCACCGACAAGGCCCTAGATCTAGTTGTTGATCTCCGGGCCCCTTTATGAGTTGGGACCCGGAGAAGGGCCTTCGACGTCGAGCGTAGTGAACGGGTAGGTACATAGCGAGAGAGGCGCTCCACCAGGTATTGCGGTCCGATGCCGTTTAGGGCTTTATAGGTAAGAACCAACACTTTGAATCTGGCCCGGAAACATATCGGTAGCCAGTGCAGCTGCGCCAGGACAGGTGTTATATGGTCAAATTTCTTTGTCCCAGTGAGAACTCTGGCCGCAGCATTTTGCACTAGCTGAAGTTTCCGAACCGTCTTCATAGGTAGCCCCACGTAGAGTGCATTACAGTAGTCCAGTCTAGAGGTTACCATAGCATGGATAACTGAGGCGAGATTCTCCCTGTCCAGATAGGGTCGTAGTTGGGCTACCAGCCGGAGCTGGTAGAATGCATTCCGTGCTACCGAGGCTACCTGAGCCTCAAGTGACAGGAGCGGGTCTAATAAGACCCCCAAACTACGTACCTGCTCCTTTAGGGGGAGTGTAACCCCATCTAGGGCAGGTCGAACATCAACCATCCGGGCAGAGGGCCCTCCCACCAACAGCATCTCAGTCTTGTTAGGATTGAGTTTCAGTTTATTAGCTCTCATCCAGCCCATTATCGCGGCCAGGCAGCGGTCTAGTACATCAACAGCCTCACCTGACGAAGATGAAAAGGAGAAATAGAGCTGCGTATCATCAGCATATTGCTGGAAACGCACTCCAAAACTCCTGATGACCTCACCCAGCGGCTTCATATAGATATTGAAAAGCATGGGGGACAGAACTGAACCCTGCGGGACTCCATATTGGAGTACCCAGGGACTCGAGTAATGTTCCCCCAGCATCACCTTCTGGAGACGATTCCTGAGATAGGAGCAGAGCCACCGCCAAGCAGTGCCTCCCACTCCTAAATCCGTAAGTCGCTCCAGAAGGATACCATGGTCGATGGTATCAAACGCCGCTGAGAGATCAAGGAAAACCAACAGAGTTACACTCCCTCTGTCTTTCTCCCGACAGAGGTCATCATACAGGGCGACCAAGGCCGTTTCTGTACCAAACCCCGGCCGAAAGCCCGATTGAAATGGGTCCAGATAATCAGTTTCATCCAAGAGAGCCTGGAGTTGGCGAGCGACCACACGCTCTAGGACCTTGCCCAGGAATGGAACATTTGCTACCGGCCTATAGTTGTCCAAATTATCAGGGTCCAAGGAGGGTTTTTTTAGGAGCGGTCTCACCACCGCCTGTTTCAGGCAGGGTGGGACCACTCCCTCTCGTAAAGAGGCATTAATCACCTCCTTGGCCCAGCCGGCTGTTCCATTCCTGCTAGCTTTTATTAGCCATGAGGGGCAAGGATCCAGAGCAGAAGTGGTCGCCCGCACCTGTCCAAGCACCTTGTCCACATCCTCGAGCTGTACCAACTGAAACTCATCCAGTAAAACAGGACAAGACTGTGCTCTGGACACCTCTGATTGCTTAGAGGTGCTTTTAGAGTCAGCTTTCTATCTTGAGTTGCAAATGTACTGCAGAAGTAGTACAGGTTTATGATTTTTATTTATTTATTTATTTCATTAAGCTTATAGACCGCCCCATAGCCGAAGCTCTCTGGGCGGTTCACAAGACAAGAAATAGCAAAGTACAAGACATGTATCAATATAAAACATATAAAAAAGTTAAAAATTATTAAAAATTAAAACAATGTCAGCGTATACTAAACATAATTAATTAAAAAGCCTGGGTGAAAAGAAAAGTTTTAACCTGGCGCCGAAAAGATATTAACGATGGCGCCAGGCGTATTTCCTCTGGGAGAGCGTTCCACAGTTTGGGGGCCACCACAGAAAAGGCCCTTTTCCGCGTTGCCACCCTCCGAGCTTCCCTATGAGTAGGAACTCGGAGGAGGGTCTTTGATGATGAACGTAGTGTACGGGCAGGTTCATAACGGGAGAGGCGTTCCAACAGGTATTGTGGTCCTATGCCGTGTAAGGCTTTATAGGTCAAAACCAGCACTTTGAACTGGGCCCGGAAACAAATAGGCAGCCAGTGCAGGCGGGCCAGAGTCGGTGTTATATGGTTGGACCGTCTGGTCCCCGTTAACAATCTGGCCACTGCATTCTGCACAAGCTGCAGTTTCCGAACCGTCTTCAGAGGCAGCCCCACAAGAGAGCATTGCAGTAATCTAATTTCGAGGTTACCAGCGCATGAGTACTGAAGCGAGGTTCTCTCTGTCCAGATAGGGGCGCAGCTGGGCCACCAGCCGAAGCTGGTAGAAAGCACCCCATGCCACAGAGGCTATCTGAGCCTCAAGTGACAGGGATGGATCTAAAAGAACTCCCAAGCTACGAACCTGTTCCTTCAGGGGGAGTGCAAACCCATCCAGAACAGGTTGAACATCCCCCATCCCGTCAGGAGAACCACCCACCAGCAGCATCTCAGTCTTATCTGGATTAAGCCTCAGTTTGTTAGCTCTCATCCAGTCCATTGTCGCAGCTAGACATCGGTTCAGCACATTGACAGCCTCACCTGAGAAAGATGAAAAGGAGAAGTAGAGCTGCGTGTCATCAGCATATTGATGGCAACGCACCCCAAAACTCCTGATGACCGCACCCAACGGCTTCATATAGATATTAAAAAGCATGGGAGACAGAACTGACCCCTGCGGAACCCCATACTGTAGAGCCCAGGGTGCCGAGTAATGTTCCCCAAGCACTACCTTCTGGAGACGGCCCGCCAAGTAGGAGTGGAACCACTGCCAAGCAGTACCGCCAACTCCCAAATCAGCGAGTCTTCCCAAAAGGATACCATGGTCGATGGTATCAAAAGCCGCTGATAGATCAAGGAGAATCAACAGGGTCACACTCCCCCTGTCTCTCTCCCGACAAAGGTCATCATACAGGGCGACCAAGGCTGTCTCCGTGCCAAAACCTGGCCTGAAACCCGACTGAAATGGATCCAGATAATCAGTTTCATCCAAGAGTGTCTGGAGCTGGCCAGCAACCACTCGTTCCAGGACCTTGCCCAGGAATGGGACATTTGCTACTGGCCTGTAATTATCAAGATTTTCTGGGTCCAGGGATGGTTTTTTTAGAAGTGGTCTTACTACCACCTCCTTCAGGCAGCCAGGGACCACTCCCTCTCGCAATGAGGCATTAATCACTTCCCTGGCCCAGCCGGCTATTCCAATCCTACTAGCTGTTATTAGCCATGAGGGGCAAGGATCCAGCCTAGAAGTGGTTGCACGCACCAGTCCAAGCACCTTGTCAACGTCCTCAAGCTGTACCAACTGAAACTCATCCAAGGAATCAGGACAAGGCCGTGCTCTGGATACCTCATTCGATTCAACTGCTACAACATTGGAGTCCAAGTCCCAGCAGATGCGAAAGATTTTTTCCTGGAAGTGCCTAGCAAATTCATTGCAGCGGGTCTCAGATGACTTGACCATGTCTACAGGGCCAGAATGTAATAGCCGTCAGACAATTTTAAAAAGCTCCGCTGGGCGGCAGATAGATGATTTAATAGTGGCAGCAAAATATTGCTTTTTTGCTGCCCTCACTGCCCCTAAGTACAACTTAGTGTAGGCACTTACCAGTGCATGGTTGCATCCATCAGGAGTCCGCCTCCATCTGCACTCAAGCCGTCTCCTATCTTGTTTCATCGCTCTCAGCTCCAAAGTATACCATGGAGCTGCATGAGCTCTACACATAACATCCTGAAGACTGTGTGAGGAAAAGCAATATTGCTATCTCTAGCAACAACAAAATCAGTACAGCAATTACCATACCTTATATACATCTCTTCACGGTTGATCTCCTTGTAGAAATTCTAGGGAGGGAAAATGAAAAACCGATGACCTTTGCGCACAAAACACTTAATCATGGATGGTTTTGTTCTACAAAGTTCTTTACATATACATAATGTCTCATTCAGGGAATCATTTTGCCATTATGTCATATTTCATCACTAAAATGTCAAAGGTTTTAATTAGCACTAACATTAATATGCATAACTTATACATTGCCTCCCACTGAAATCCGTATTCATACAATTGATTAACTGCAATGTACTGTCCCAACCTAGCGCTATAACATACTTTCCCACAGCAGTTCTATTATTTTTAAATGGAATGATCTCTTGCATAAATGGGATTCAAGATGAAAATCCTTGAGTTCATGGCAGCAATTGTTAATGAAATGTTTTTGTTTGAGAAAGGTAATTATCTGGTATTATTTTTGCCTGGATGATAAAATGAAAATGTATACATTCTGCCTGATATTGACGGATTTTCAGAGGTGAGCATTGGGGCTATTTCCAATCAAACACACACATTGCAGCATATGCTCTGGACTAAAAACAGGGTGGATGAGTTAGGCCAGTCAGAATGGCACTACTGTTGCAGGCAGGGCAAATGTTACCTTTCCCCGCAGAGTATGGCTTGGTTTCCTTGCCTAAGTAATCTGGAACTATGTGTTCTCTTCTGTGATATATACTCCAGTGGGAAAAAGTATAGGGTAGGTAAGCTGTGAACCAGAAAGTACAGTAGGGCCCCGCTTTACAGTGCTTCACTAATGCAGCAGTCTCAATTAGATGCAATTAGACTAAAGCCCCACTCATATGGCATTTGTTCTGCTTTTACAATGGGTTTTGGGTGTCGCGCACCATTCTATTCAATGAGTTCTGCTTTTCGGCAGTTTTCGCTTTTCAGCGGGGGTCCAGAACGTAACCTGCTGTATGAGCAGGGCCCTACTGTATATGGTTCATTCAATTTTTACCTCAGGCATGAATAATCCTGCTCACTCCGCCTCAGCCTGTCATCTAGTATAAGGATGATCATAGTGACCTACCTTACATGGTTGTTGTAAGGATTACTGTTTTTTTGTTTGTGAAACAGTTTAAATGCTGCAAAAGTACTATATAAATATTTCATCCAAAAACAACAACAATAATGCATATTGGCTCTCTCCTCCCTTAGTTACAGCACTATTTATTTAGGAATGGTTGGGCTAATCTCTTAAGAGTTTTTTTGATGGATGCTTCTACCTCACACTATAAAATTTGGACTTGAAGGCTTATTTTCCCCAGGTCCATGATAATATGATGCTGCAGTATAGCTTCCATTTCTTCTCCATGCTACCGCCCTTCAGTTATTACTACAAGCCACCTTCAAAACAGATCCAGCATTTGTAGATTGCTCACAACTTCAAAACATTCCCCACCACATTAGGATACGGATTTCTTGATTTCTTGCCTGAAGTACTTTTTCAGACAAGCCTTCAAAACATCACATACCAATAAATTCACAGTACAGCTCATGCGATTGTCCTTGCTTTCATCATTCATCACAGCACGGTAATCCAGCAGTTTTTCCAAAAGGCCTTTTACTAGGCTTACAAACGTTTCAACTGGCTTGGCAATCTTAGGGTAACTTGAGGAACACACAGTGAGTCTGAAAATAAAGAAAACTGTATGACACTCAACATGTTGAAGGAGAAACACTGATGGAAGTTCCACTTGGCAAATGAATAACAGAGGAGAGGAGGCAAGAAAGGAGTCAATTAATAAAATTCTTTGGCTGCAAGTTTGGGAGATAGTCTAGCATCTGTTGCCCAGCACGTGCACGTGCGCGCACACACACACACCCCTGGGAGATGTGTGCTTGCACCACCAACCATAGTCCAGCCTGATAGCTCTCTCCACAGCTCAGGAATTAGGTTGGATGGGTGCAAACATGCTTCCTTGCAGCCTGATTATCACACTGGAGCTGGCTGTGGTCGCTCTTCTTCATACACCAGCCCTGGCTCTCTCTCCAGTCCAAATCTTAGTTCAGCTGTGAAATTAACTGGCAAATCTCACCCCCTCTTTCTAAAACACAGTAATAATACCAGCCTACATTACAAGGCTGCTGTAACATTTAGAGATAACGCTAATCAGCAACCACCAGCCTAACAACCAGCCCGTATACTCTCACCAGCAGCAGGATTAGGTTGCCACAACAGAGCAGAACCTGAGTCAATCCAGCCCAGTTACTATTGGCACCAAAATGAAAAATGTTTTCCAAAAGTGATCCTGTAGGAAGAAGCATGCAGGCCAGTGAGTTAACTATTTCATTAGAATTAGCAATGCTTTTCCAATGGAAAAGACTTGGGAAATTGTGAAACTGAGTGAATTCTGGCTGGGCACGAAATGTCAAAAATGCTTTACCTGAAGCATGAAAAACAATTGCAATGAAGAAAGTACCTTTGAGCTTTCCTACACTAATCTCTTTCCTTCACTAATGAGTAGCCTCAACTTGGGGGAAGGGGGGGGAGAACAGTGGTAAACCTAGCACAAGCAAATTAAGATAGCAACAGTATATTAATAATATTTTATTAATTTATATTGAGAATACTAATATCCTTTCTGAAAAGAAGAATTCACACACATACACACTAATAACTTCAGTGTGAGGCACAAATGCTGTATGTTGCTTCTCGAGCATGGCAAAATCTCCATGTAGCTACCTCAAGCTTGTGTATGTATATGACTGTATGCAAGAAGCATTGTGTGAAAACCAGTTACATACACACACTGTAGCATATGGTGTTGCAGTGCATCTGACTGCAGCAGTTAATTTGTTAAGCCATCATGATAATACAAATTGTTACAACCCACTGTGCCTAAGTACTTCCAATTCACAAAGTACCTCCTCTCTGTGATAAAGAAGGGTGTACAAGCCCAGGGGCAGCCCCAAAACGACCATTTTGAAGGAATCTGGTATAGGAGCTGTATGTTTAAACTAGTCCTGCCTATTCGTGCTTTCTCACTACCAACCATATCAGCCAGAAAATGTAGTATAGAGAAGATAGTCTCTTTTGTAAAACAAGATCATCTTCAGTCTTGACTCATTCAATATATGACACTACAGTGCTGTCTGACTGTAATTTCTTAATGTCTTCTGGTTTTGCTTTAATGTGAGACAGGGGATTTGTGTGTTCTGACAAAGTGAGAGGCTAATGAAGTTTCTTTTTGCACAATTATAGTCACATCCTGTAGCAGCATTCTGCCTTCCTACATTTTGATTTAGCTTTTAAGTGATTGCAGCAGTGACTAAACAATTCCATTAAGGATTTTAAATCTGCTAAATTATGGAAATTATGAGGGACATTGAACTGGAAAATAATGACAAGTTAGCAAATGCTCAGTTGCATTCCGCAATCTTAAAATGCAATTACCCTGCCTGTCTTGAATTGTTGCTTTGTTGCTGTATGTACAATTTTTTATTTCCCTGGGCTTCATTAGCAGTGCTTATTTAAATGTAAAACTATTTTGTAAGACATTGGTATCTTTTACATATGCAAAGATATTTTGTAATTTGTTGACATTCTTTAAAAAAATGTAGTATCTTACATTTTCATTAAACAATACTACATTATGTTTTAACAGGGATTTAATGTTACCCCCATAGGCTAATCTAACTTTCATCCTAAAATGTGGTCCTTCCATGAGGAAGTGACTCCATACTGGGACCATACTTATTTATTTTTGCTTCTTTTTTATTTCACTTGCAACCTGCTTTTCCTTCAAAGAAAGGGTTGAGGAACTTGTGGTCTTACATTGGACCACAACTCCCAACAACTGGAGATGCCAATGGCATTGGACTACAACTCCCAACATCCCTCACTTCTGGTCATAATGGCTCAGACAGATGTTGATCCTAATTATATTTTATAGGTGGGACAATCTGACATGGAACTGTTTTCAAACAAGTATTCTCCCACCGTTTGAGAGGCTTGAGGAGGACTGTGCAGTGTATGCAGCTGAATATTTGAATGGGTTCTTTTAGAAGAGTGTAGCTCAATTCCATTCTAGCATGTTACCTCTCCCAGTGGGCAGAATATAAGCAAAAAGCAGAAGGTATAAACCAAAGCAAATTAACTAAATGGATGTTCCATCTCATTGTCTTTATAAACAAGCAACCAACTTATTATCCACATCATGTGCAACTCTTACTTCAGGTGGCACAATGTTTCTGAGATACTTCAGAACAAAACAGGGGTCATGTCCCCAATCATTCACTCTGGCTATTCCCAATCTAGCAGACATAATACAGATGGGAATCTATAACATGGTGAATTTCATTAGATTCTGCCATCTCATGTAACAATTCAATTGTGCAGCACTGAGAAGTGTCAGGGTGAAATACTGCAATGCTTTCTGTGGCATTCTCCAAGAATCTCTATAATTTTGAAAGTGCAGATCATTATCATTTTATATATTTGAAGCTGATACATTTCCAGAGACACATGTAACCTCTTGCCCAAAATGTCTGTCTCACAAAAGGAGTACTGTCAGGGATGTTTGTCTTCAGATTCTTGAGGTATTCTGTTTAGATTAATTTTTTCTCTAAAAAGACTGATTTTACCCAAAAAATTGTATGTAGTTACTAATAAATCTACAGTAAGTGGATAGAAGTGGCTCTACTCTTCAGGAAAAATAGAACTTCTGCACATTTCAACATGATTGCCCATGCTTTTTCTATGAGCTCCACACACAGACCTCTAGTTATATAAGCCTTAATTCCCTTTTTGTTACTATGCTGCTTTTGACAAAGTGGTGCACAGTACAACAGTCAAACATCATGTTCAGAATTAAGCATAAAAATTACGTATTTTCTACATTTTAATAAATTAAAATTATTTATAAAATAAAAACTAAAAGGACAGTTTGAGAGGGAAAGTCAATAGATGCATCTTGAAGCAGTTCATAAGATGTTTCTGTGCTGAAACTGTGCCTAAGGGATCAACAGCTCCCTTAGATAATAAGAATATATCTGTTTCTTGGGAAGAAGGGGATATATTATCAATTCCCTATTATGCCCAGAATTTCAGTGGGTGACAAGTTGAACTGATTCAACCTCTTTTGTACCTTTGCCCTGTTCAGCAATAACCATCCATACATTTTATGAAAACCAGAGAAGGATCATGTTTATTAAACTGGATGCTGTCCCATTACTAATCCTCAGCCAATCCAATTCAATTCCTGCAGTGCCTCAAAAAAAGTGTAAGCATGTTAACAAATGTTCACTTCCTGATAAATACTTTCTCCTGCAATTGTAACTGTTACAGCTGTTTAGCATGCTAATATGTCAGCCCCAATAGCAGTGTGTGTGGTGGGGTGGAACCAACACTACCATCACTGCTGCTTACCTAGGTGGGCTGGAGTAGAACAGAGTGGTGGTCAGGGCCATGCAGGTGCACCAGTGTTCCCATGGGTGCAGCTGCATGCCCTGATCTTCCTGCTGTCCTGCTCCAATATTGTCCAGGTAAGCAGCAGTGATACTGATATCGACAAGGCAGCTCCAGCCAATACATCCACTGCTACTGGTTAGCCAAGGCTAATGTCAAGTGTGCTAACATCTGTGGTGGTTGTTGCTAGAGAGCAGGAACAGCACATCACACAAAACCAGTGATGTGGCTCCAATCCCTCATGCTAACAAGTTCCAATTTTGTGACTCTCTGGTTTGTTGCTCAGTCAGATCTACCATCACTGCAGAAGGCAATGTTTGAAAGCACTCAAAATTTGAATGGAAATGTTTTACAGTTGGATCATTTTTCACTTCCTGCCCTCCCCACTAACTTCATTGTATGTTTGGCATGGCAGAGCACAGGGTGGCCAGGGGACAGGTGGGAGTTACAGGCTTCTGTTTCTAAAAACATACTCAAAATGGTCCACATTCTAGGTGCCGCAGCATAACTGCAGCTAACCAGCTGTGAATCTGGTCACCATATCCTAGGAGGACACTGTAAGAGCAGGACTGAAGTGTAATAAAGTATAATAAACCATTTATTAAATGGTTCACACTTAAAACAAACATTCAACTTTAAAATATAACAACATTACAAATTGTAATTAAGGATTTGTCCCTTGGTCATACTTACATTGATTCAAACAAATGCAGGTATTGCTCATCTCCACGGCCTCCTTCCACTTCATGGTCCAATTTTAAAATGATTTCATTTTCAAACTGTTCAGGGAAAGGGATGTAAAACCATTAAACACTGCACAGATAATTCTTTATCTGAGACTCATTCTGATACCATCCATGGTTTTATGGGTGCTCCCTGTATACCCAACTCTGGGCTTGCAGTACATAAAACATAAGTGAGTAAGAAAGGATTTAAAAAGTCATTTCCTGTTTATTAAGCAAGTAATGGTATCAAGAGGAAGGGATTATTTAAGGAACAGCTTAAGAAATAACATGCAGGGGCTTTTAGTAGCATAAAGAGCAGTTGAGTCTTGTGAGAAGAATTAAACTGTCAAAATCACATGTGTATATTGCATGTATGTACAGGTTAATTTAGCCAAGAACACTTCAATTTGGTCTACTTGATTTGGGAGCAGCATGAAAATATTGTAAAATGCTGGGGGGGGGGGTGATAGGTAGTGCCTTAAAATCCTGTCTTTCATTATTCATATAGATTCTCTTGTAACTCTGCAAATGTTTTGATAAAACACTGGGCAGCACAGGTTCCACCTTGGACTTGTACACATTTGTTTTATTGTCTGAAGGAGCAGTTGGACATCGGTCGACTCAGAACATCTACAATGTCTGACATGTGATAGCAAGAAATCAGTGAATTTCCATCTGCATTACACATTGCTGACTGATCAAATGTTTGAGGAAAGACATGGACATTAGATATGTATATTTGGCTTTTTTTTAACAACACATTATGTGCACATTGTATCAAAGTAATTTGTAACCTTGCATATTAAGATCTTAAACCAAAGGCCAATTGGTTTGAACACTTTGGAGGATGGAAGTCATCAGTTAATCCATGGTGGGCAGGAATAATGTGCATGGTTGAATATGCACACAATGGAATTATTTATTTACTTTCTTACATTTTTATCCCACCTTTCTTACTTCATAGAACCCAAGGCAGCGTACATGTGATTCCCAGGCAGTCATCCATCTAAGCACTGACCAGACCTCGAGTGGCTTAGCTTTGATAAGATATGCCTTCAGACCATTGCCTGGGAATTGAATGTGTCGCTTAATAAATCAGAAGAACAGTCACATATGGACGTTTCCTCAGATCTTTTTTTTTTTTTTAACACTAGGAGACTGGGTGAACTGCTTTGGAATTTAAAGCTAAGAGAGTACTTTGAGTTATAAATAAAATATCCACCCCTACTGGATGTCATAGAGCTTATGACTGACACATTTTATTATAGCCAAAAGGAAAATGGGTAGCACAATCACTGGCAAGTCAAACTGAAATGGAATTAAAATGATCTGTACTAGTTTTTGCATATCATCAGACACACAAAAGACATGGCGTCAAGAAAAAGTGGACAAGTCATGGAAGCAGAAAAACAGAATTTAAGATCAATACAAATAAAGGTGAATGCATAATGGAAGCTGCCAGGTTTTCAAACTAGCAGCCAAAAACAAAAAAGAAAATGCCCCCTGACCATTTAAATATTGAGAGCACTGATAGTTAACAGCTTGGTTAGTATGGAAATTAAGACTATATTACAGGATTAAAATACTGTAATTTTTCATTAAAGATTGATCTCCCTCATAAAGTACTACTGAAAAAAGTCAATTTATAATATAAAACCTACATTTTTATGGGGTTGAAAAATACAGACATTTATGTGAAGAAGAGAACATAGCTAATTCTAAATTATTCTGAAAACAAAGAACTGAGACAAATTTTGAAGGCAGTAAGACTGAATTATGAGTGGAGAAAAAGGTTTTGGTTGCTCTAAATAGTAGTGCCCAAGAAAGCTTTGTAGAGTCACAAATCTGACTTGGGTGATGAGCCATTGCTTTTACAGTTTTGATTTCAAAGGCATGTAACTTTATTTTTAGAGGTCACTTATCCAGTGTTGGGCACAGGGCTGGCTCCAGGTTTCCTGGGCACTGGATACCCAAGGGCCCTTTGGCCCCATCCTTTCATTCTTAAATCACAACTCCCCATCTTCGCTCCTCCCCTTTAAACTAAAACAAAATTTGACTGATGTGACCATCAGAGGAAAAAGTATTTGGGGCAAAAGCCACTGCCACCGCCGGCTGCAAGCTGTCCTGCCCAGAGCAAGACTCATGAGACAGAGACGAGGATGGAATCAATTCCTGTTTTATTAAAGTAACATCGAAGGCAATACGTTTCATAGGCACACCATGCTAGCTCACTGTAATCCCTAACTAGGCTACCTAAGTAAACTCTGTAGCGTGTGAAGGAAGTTGAGTCAGCATCCCTGTCAGGGGGGAGCAGGCTTAAGTAGGAAAGGTCTTCGCCCGTAATCTCTGACTCCTCCAAAGAACCTCCCTCTGACCAAAGCACTTCTCCCGGCATCTGGTGAGGGGCAAAAGGGGGCGTGCCTCCACTGGCTCATCCCACAACACAGCCTCGATAGGTGCCGACTCGACTTCAGGAGGTTGGGAAGCGCTTGACGTGCCAAGGGGGGAGCTCGGGGGGGTGGAGTTGGCATGTGCACCAAGACATCCCCCAACAGCTCTATGGGGGCGTCTGGAAGCTGAGCGCGGTCTTCTTCAGCGGGAGGGCTGTCCGTGGGAACTGGCACAGTGTCAAATACACCTCCTCCTGTCTCGTCCTCAAAAATCTCAACACCCTCTGATTCTTCCCCTTGCCCTAGCAGCCGGCACTGACGCTCATCCAGCCCCCCTCCTTGATCCTCCTGAGGGAGCTGGGGCTCAACAGAAGCAGGCAGATCTGATGGGGTTTAAATTTATTTATTTTTAAATGGGGTGGGTGACAAGTACCATTAGTGTACAGGTGAAATTAGGATTTTTGTCCCAATGTACATTGCACTTGCTTACATTGAACCAGTTTTGCTATTGTAATGCTCATCCATCCAATTTCGAGAGATGCTTTCAGTGTTCTTCGTGACCCCTTTTATTTTATCCATCCTGAACAACTGTCATCAGCAGTAAACTTGGCCACCTCAGTGTTCACTTCTAACTCCAGGTCATTTGTGAACAAATTTAAAAGCAAGACTGGGGAATGGACAGCACTGGGTTAGGTATGCCAATGGTTGGATTTGGTAAAAGGCAGTTTCAAATTATCTACAAATGCTTCCCATTTGACAGAGATCACTACCAGAACCCAAGAATAGAGAAACACTTTGAAAAGGACATCTGGAGTTTCTACTATGGCTTTTTTTTTTGAGAGAAGGAAGGGATTTGGGTTCAACAAAACTTTGACAAAAAGCAGAGAACATATATCCAATCATTACTCACTCACAAATTTGATGCAGCAGCATCAAAAATTGGTGAGATTTTTCGTAAATATTTTTATTTATTTTAAAGCACCAACATGGCAAACAATCTTGTGTAAAAACAAGACAATATCACAGTGAAACATTGTATAGAGTGTGTTTTGTCTCTCCCCCCCCTTTTCTATAAGTTCTCCTTAGCTTACTGTGTAAAGGGGCTTTGGGGGTTGCCTGTTTACTTGCATAATGCTTACTACTTACTTATGCAAATTCCAAGTAAGTGCAAAGCCTCCCACTCCTGGCTGCAGATCAAAGGGCTTCCGTGTGGGCAGGGCTGGAAGGAAGGGAAGATTGGTAGCCGCACAGTGAGCAACCAATTCAGCTCCATGCAGAGAGAACGCCTACTCTGCTTTTAGGAGGCATGCGCACAGCAGAAAAATAAGCAGTTTCCGAGCTGAAGCTCAAACGCAGCAGGAGTGACTCAGCTCCCATGAGTAATCAGGAGTATGGTAAAGAATTCTAGAAGCCTAGAAAGTAAGCAGCATGTTGGGCAGGCAGGAGATATAAAATATATAAAATATATAAAAACTAACAAATCACCAGGCCCGGATGGCATCCACCCGAGAGTTCTCAAAGAACTCAAAGGTGAAATTGCTGATCTGCTAACTAAAATATGTAACTTGTCCCTCAGGTCCTCCTCCGTGCCTGAGGACTGGAAAG
The DNA here is from genome assembly GCF_030035675.1 of Rhineura floridana. NCBI lineage: Eukaryota > Metazoa > Chordata > Lepidosauria > Squamata > Rhineuridae > Rhineura > Rhineura floridana. Next base: position 86,220,640 of record NC_084482.1, on the reverse strand, counting down.
TGGCAAATGTAACACCAATCTTCAAAAAGGGATCCGGGGGGGATCCTGGAAATTACAGGCCAGTTAGCTTAACTTCTGTCCCTGGAAAACTGGTAGAAAGTATTATTAAAGCTAGATTAACTAAGCACATAGAAGAACAAGCCTTGCTGAAGCAGAGCCAGCATGGCTTCTGCAAGGGAAAGTCCTGTCTCAGTAACCTATTAGAATTCTTTGAGAGTGTCAACAAGCATATAGATAGAGGTGATCCAGTGGACATAGTGTACTTAGACTTTCAAAAAGCGTTTGACAAGGTACCTCACCAAAGACTTCTGAGGAAGCTTAGCAGTCATGGAATAAGAGGAGAGGTCCTCTTGTGGATAAGGAATTGGTTAAGAAGCAGAAAGCAGAGAGTAGGAATAGACGGACAGTTCTCCCGATGGAGGGATGTAGAAAGTGGAGTCCCTCAAGGATCGGTATTGGGACCTGTACTTTTCAACTTGTTCATCAATGACCTAGAATTAGGAGTGAGCAGTGAAGTGGCCAAGTTTGCTGACGACACTAAATTGTTCAGGGTTGTTAAAACAAAAAGGGATTGTGAAGAGCTCCAAAAAGACCTCTCCAAACTGAGTGAATGGGTGGAAAAATGGCAAATGCAATTCAATATAAACAAGTGTAAAATTATGCATATTGGAGCAAAAAATCTGAATTTCACATATACGCTCATGGGGTCTGAACTGGCGGTGACCGACCAGGAGAGAGACCTCGGGGTTGTAGTGGACAGCACGATGAAAATGTCGACCCAGTGTGCGGCAGCTGTGAAAAAGGCAAATTCCATGCTAGCGATAATTAGGAAAGGTATTGAAAATAAAACAGCCGATATCATAATGCCGTTGTATAAATCTATGGTGCGGCCGCATTTGGAATACTGTGTACAGTTCTGGTCGCCTCATCTCCAAAAGGATATTATAGAGTTGGAAAAGGTTCAGAAGAGGGCAACCCGAATGATCAAGGGGATGGAGCGACTCCCTTATGAGGAAAGGTTGCAGCATTTGGGGCTTTTTAGTTTAGAGAAAAGGCAGGTCAGAGGAGACATGATAGAAGTGCATAAAATTATGCATGGCATTGAGAAAGTGGATAGAGAAAAGTTTTTCTCCCTCTCTCATAATACTAGAACTCGTGGACATTCAAAGAAGCTGAATGTTGGAAGATTCAGGACAGACAAAAGGAAGTACTTCTTTACTTAGTGCATAGTTAAACTATGGAATTTGCTCCCAGAAGACGAAGTAATGGCCACCAGCTTGGATGGCTTTAAAAGAAGATTAGACAAATTCATGGAGGACAGGGCTATCAATGGCTACTAGCCGTGATGGCTGTGCTCTGCCACCCTAGTCAGAGGCAACATGCTTCTGAAAACCAGTTGCCGGAAGCCTCAGGAGGGGAGAGTGTTCTTGCACTCGGGTTCTGCCTGCGGGCTTCCCCCAGGCACCTGGTTGGCCACTGTGAGAACAGGATGCTGGACTAGATGGGCCACTGGCCTGATCCAGCAGGCTCTTCTTATGTTCTTATGATATGCTTTTTTCCTGATGGGGAGGTGGAGGGCGGCAGCAGCAGCATGGGCGGTAGTGTCGGGCCAGTTTGGGATAGTGGGCCCTTGTTAGGTTGTGGACCCTTGGCCAGTGTCCCCTGGGCCATGTCTGCCCCCAGCCCTGGTTGGGTAGCATTTATTAAACACATGCATTAAGATCTAAAATAAAACTGAATGGCTATCATTGTTTTTTAGTGTGTGTGTGCATGTGTATGTGTTCACCTTTCTTTGTAAGGTGACATATATCAGTGTTCTTCAACCTTGAGTCCTGAGATACTTTAGCCCTGACCATTGGGCTAAGCTGGCTGGGGATGATGGGAGTGGTAGTTTAACAACATCTGGAGACCCATGTTTGAAGAACAGTGAGTCATATATTTGATATATCAATGACTAAACAGTTACTTTGCATTGTTGGTTATCTTTGAAACAAATTGTTAAAAAGAAGGAAATTGAAAGAACTATTTTTTGCTGGTGTCAGCTTCGACGGGGTGAAAGCTGGGCCATAAACTCATTATTCGGCAGCTGGCTGGGTTGTAAATCTGCCAAGGCCAGGAAGATAACAGGGAAGAGACGAGGGAAGATCAGAGGAGTCTTTCTGAGCACACGTCAGTGTCCAAGAAGCTAAGTCAAGGGGGAATTCCGGATCCAGTTAGCCAAAGGATCAGTCCAAGGGGCTGGGTTCTGGAATCTGGGTCTAGCGTGGAGGTCACAACCAATGTTGTAGTCAGCAGCCCACTGAAGTCACTTTTAAATCCCACTCCCTAAGACAGGTGCAGATAATCAGCCCTCTGGCTCCCAAGAGCTTGCTATCTTAAATGGCTAGACCGGCGGCATTATTGCATTACACACTGGCATCTTCGCTCCGCAGGGGGGAGAGGAGCCTCCTGTTCACTCTCTGAATCCAGCTGAGGGGCTTCAGCTGTGTCCTAACACTCTCTAGCTGAGGGAGAGCTGGAGCTGTGGCGTTGGAGATTCCTCTTGTTCCTTCTTCTGGTTCTGTTGCTGCTGCCCTCCCGTCTTCCTCCTCTTCCTTCTCTGAGGATTCATCTGAAGGGGGCATGACAGCTGGAGATTTGCTCTTTCTGTCAGTGCCATTTGATGTGACAATTTAACCATACAAACTGCTTGTGAAATTATTTTGCTTCAGGCATTTTTGCCCAAATGTAATCTCAGTGATACTTGAAAGTTCAAAGTTTCAGCATCAAAGGTTGACAAGACATCATTTCATTCTGTATTCTCATAACATGCAGATGATAAATACAGGCTGTGTGGAATCACATGTTTAACCCCCCCCAAAAAAATCCTCAGGTATTTAAGTCCAACTGGAAAGATGAGACCCTAAGAATGCACAGGTCTGCATTCTAAATTGATATCTGTCTTGGGCTCAGTCTTGCTCAACACTTTTATAAACAGCTTAAGGGAACCTAGTGTACAGGGACTTGTAGATGGACAAAATCGAAAGGAAAGTGAACAATTAAACAGAACAGATACAACAAAAATATGTGTAAAGCCATGAAATGATAATTTAAAAGATGAATGAGCAGACATTTGTAAGAAAAACATCAGTGCCACACAGGCTGTAGTATTTCTAAAGAGTAATGGTTAGTCATGTTGCTGACTAAGAACTAATATTTCTGAAAAGGGGATAGAGGGCTAGTGTTAATAAGTCAGCAATATTAAAAGTGGTTTTTTTAAAAAAAAAATTAGCATGTGCTAATAACGCATCACCTCCAAGACGTAGAAGGGAAAAACATTAAGCTTCAGAATATTTAGCCTAATATACAAGAGGATTAGAGGATGGCAAAATGATTGTAACAAGCTTGATATCCCACAATGAAAGTGAAAGGAAAAGCTCAGCATAGGAAAAAATTAAAGGTTGATACCCAATGAAGTCATACTCAGAGCAGACTGAGTAATGGGAGACCAACTGACACCCCACCCCACAGGACTTTTTCCCATGCTCTGCTTTGTAATGTATTGTTATGAGCATGGGGGTTGGAATGGATGGTTCCTGTGGGTCCCCTTTCCAGCCTCTGATTTGGAATCCTGTGCCTTGGGGCTGGCTCTGCTAGCCAGATGAATTTCTTTTGTTAAACAAATAGAGTGGCTAGGTAGTTAATGGGTCTATTAGGTGCCCAGCAACTGATAAATGAGCCAGGAAGATCCTTTTGTCATTGAAACTATTCAGGAGAGCCTCCCCCCACCTCCTGGATCCTAGGAGAGGTTTGTGTTTTTAGTGGTGGCTAGAGAAAGGCTGGTGACTGGAGGCAGGCAGAGAGACTGGCTCTCTGCACCATGGCATTTGGGGTGCCTCCTGCAACTCAGATGGAAAAGCTGAATATTGGACTGCTGATGCCTTGAACCCTCCATCTTAAGCTGAGGTTGGGATGTATGTAAATAAACAAACCATATTTCATAAAGACACTGAAAGAACTATGCACGGTATTGGGAATGTTCGGCTTCTGTAGGCCATGGATTCCTGAATATGCCAGAATAGTATTGCCTCTCTATAAGGCATTGGAGGCTGAGCAATTAAAAGAACCCTGGCGATGGACTACAGAACAACAAAATGCCACTGACCTTCTTCCCAAAGGAAACCAAACCCTGGAGGAGCATGGGGACCCCGGAGATCTCACCTCTCGGAGATTGGGGAGGTGCATAACACTGGTGTCAGAGTGGGATTGAGTTACCTGGGAGAAGCATTGGGAGCAAGGTGTGCCTGAGTCGAGATGGGGGAGATAACAGCAACCCTCCTGGAACAGATGAAATTGATGTTCCAGCAGCAAGCAGAACTGGCTAAGAAGATTGAGCAGCAAAGGCAAAGAGAGCGCCAGAAGCATTGGCAATGAATGAGGAAGATATTGGGAAGCACCTTTGAGGGGGAAAAGGAGACCCCATGTGAGGAGATGAGAGCCCTGCCTGATCAGCCACTACAAGGGATCGAGGGGGACCCGGGAGTCCAGCTGCAGAGCACCCAGATGGGGGTGGCTAAACAGATCCAGAAAGTGGATGGGCAGCTGGAGAGTTTGGACTGTGAGGAGTTGCAGTCAGTAGTGGAAGAGGAAGAAGAGGCTTTGATTGTCCAGGACCCTGCCAGGGGAGAAGACAGCAGAAAGCTGGAAGTAAAGCCCCAAGATTTGAAGGAAGACAGGCTGGAAAATGAAGAGGAAGATGCCTCGGAAGAAAGCGGGGTAGAGGCTGGAGCAGTGATGCTGCTGATAGATGTCTCCGCTCCATGTGAGCCTGTTGCTAAAGAAGTAGTGCAGGAGGAAGAAAAGACCTTGGAGAAAGATGAACTAGAGGCTGGAGAAGAGCAGCTGTCGATAGATTTCTTTGCCCCATGTGTGCCAGCTGTGGAAGAGAAAGTGCAGGAGGAATAGTTGAAGGCGTGTGTGCAAGAGGAGCTGCCAGCACCTGGAGAAATGGCTATGCAAGAAAAAGTGCAGGAGGAGAAGCCTGCGGTGGGAGTGCAAGTCCAAGAGGAATGCCTAGTGCCTGGAGAGATGGGTGAGATAAAATCCCCAAGTGACTCTGCCCCTTGGGTGCCCCATAATGGTCTTATAGGGTGGGATGCAGCTCCTATGATGGGTGCAGTCCCTGAGCGAATTGCAGCAGTGAGAGGCACTCAGCGCCCTGTGAGTTTGGAGGGCGAGAGACACTGGGAGGGTTAACTGCCTCTGTTTGGGCCCATGATTTATACTGGAGATGGTGAGGGAGAACAGAGAAGATTTCTTTCTGCCAACCTGTGTGGGCTAGGCCAGCTAATCCTGAAGAAGATGCCCCCAGACAAAGACTTGTGGCAGAACTCTGATTTGGAGTTTGGGGCAGGAGACCTAGTGGACTGGCTTACAGACTTTTCCCAGATCAGAGAGTGGGAGGAAAATGGCTACAGCCTGCCATGTGCTGATGAGGAAACAAATCTATTCCTGGAGATGAGTCCCAAGACCCTGCAGGCAGCAGCAGGGATCAGCTTGGATTGGGAACTCCATGAAGCCCCAAAACAAAGGGCCATGTGTCCAACTACATGGTTTTGGGGTGGGGGTTGTGCTTATGGGACTGTGTACTGATGGGTCTGTGTACTGATTTGCTGTAGGAATTTTTCTGATGGCTTTAGTATTGCCTTTTGAAATGCTGTTGATTTGTGCTTTTTGCGTGTGTGTGGGGATATGAGCTGTTTAATGATTTTTTAGGAATTATGTTGATAGGTTTTTGCAATAAGGTTTTAATGTTAAGATTTACTATTCTGTGACTGTTGCATTGTGGGTGTATGCACAACTGTTTGAGGGCTGCTGTGCTGCAGTGGCACAAGGCAAGACAAAGGAGCTCCAGTACTGAGGCTGTAATATTGCTTAAACATGCCAGGAACTCAGTATCTTGGCCACTGCCAAGTTATGAGGACTGGGTAAGCTGTTTGGATGCAGAACTGTGACTGAGGGCTCCAAGAAAGAAGAGGCAGCCTAAAGAGAGAGTAATTAATTGAAAAAGTGCTGTAAGGGAATGGACTGTTTTTGTACTTGTGTGGAAATGAGACTCTAATATGACTCTGCTTTTAATGATGTATATTTCAATGTCTTACTAACCTGTACCTGTTATTTCTTTGTAGGAAAAGTTGTTATTCTGTTTGTTTGCAGGTCTGGGACAGACCTTTTTCAGAGAAGGGGATAGTGTTATGAGCATGGGGGTTGGAATGGATGATTCCTGTGGGTCCCCTTTCCAGCCTCTGATTTGGAATCCTGTGCCTTGGGGCTGGCTCTGCTAGCCAGATGAATTTCTTTTGTTAAACAAATAGAGTGGCCAGGTAGTTAATGGGTCTATTAGGTGCCCAGCAACTGATGAATGAGCCAGGAAGATCCTTTTGTCATTGAAACTATTCAGGAGAGCCTCCCCCCACCTCCTGGATCCTAGGAGAGGTTTGTGTTTTTAGTGGTGGCTAGAGAAAGGCTGGTGACTGGAGGCAGGCAGAGAGACTGGCTCTCTGCACCATGGCATTTGGAGTGCCTCCTGCAACTCAGATGGAAAAGCTGGATATTGGACTGCTGATGCCTTGAACCTTCCACTTAGTTCTCATGCTTGCACAGCATATCATAAATATTATATCCCTGCTATATATTATGATCCCTGCTGCATCCACAGTGCAGTGCACTAGCTATATCTTTCTTTCATTTCCCCTAATTCTCTCTTTTTCATTTCTGTATGCATAAGCTCTTCTTTTGTTTCTTGTGATAACAGCAGCCTCACCCCTTCTGCCATGCAGGACATCACCCACACTCCCCTCTACATTAGCCCATTTCCACAAACTGATCTTATTTCTACCACTACAAACTACAAGTCACACATTTAACACTATTGGTTATTCCTTACAAACTCATGCGGATCTCTGATATTCCTCTGTCCCTTTGTCCTCTCCCTTCATCTTTGTCCTATGTTACCTAGATTGTACTATTACTAGACAGGAAACATGTCACTTCTATGTCTGTTCAGCTCTTCAGATACGCCTCATGTGATTAATTATCACACTGAGTCTCTTGTCAACACTGTCAACGCTAGAAACACCTCCCTTTCTTTGACCTTCCTTGCTATGTGAGGCTAGCTGAATTTGATTACTGATGACTGAGCCTTCAAAATGCTGCTGGTTACATGTCTCCAAAACTAAAATTAAATTCAGACATCTCACACAACAAACGTTACAGTGCAATGTCCTAACTCAACCATATAGAAGGGACTCCGTTTGTTCATTTTCACTTCACAGACACCAAGGATACAAGAGCAACCTTTTCCAAATCTGCTGGTCCAACACCTGCCACATATTTATGCATCTCTTCTTCTGCTTATCTGTGTCATTTCCCCCCTCATCTTTTTTGGTGTGTCGAAAGATGTAATGTTCAGTGGCAGCATTTGCACGTCACAGTAAACCATCGTTAACGTGGCTTACTGTGAATACGTAGATGGCTCTTGATCTGCTCCTCCCCTAGTGCAAGTAAAATCATCCCCGAATTACTGTTATGTCCAAACCAAGGATAGTGGTCTGTTTCGCTCAAACCAACCATGATTGGTAAGCCAGAAACAAACCTTGTGCAAACTGGGTCAAAGTGTGATGGAAGTGTTTGAACATTCACTTGCTGCATTCTAAAACATTTGTCATCGGAGCACAGTACATGTATTTAAACAACTTAATGTGTGTTCCAACACATTTAAAATGTCACTAGGTAGGCCTGGGGGCACTAAACAACACATCTCTTTAATCACACATCAAAACACTTAATTTTTGCTCACTGAGTAACCTTGCCTGTGCCAGTCTAACCTCAGAGAGTTGTTGTGAGAATAAAATGAAGGGGCGGAGAGCCATGTACAATGAATTGAGGTAGGATTTGAAGATGATGATTATGATGGTAATAACTATGCAACATTTCAAATTAATTCTGTGTGAGAAGCATTCCATGCCAAGCTTGGAAAACCAAGGAAGAGGTATAAAATGTAGGCAAAAATACTTTTGACAAAATGCCATTTATCCTTATATATATAAACTGAATGGGTGTTGTGGCATATATAGCAACCACTGCAGATTGTTGGACTAGTGGCAAGAAGAGTTACTTTGTGTAACAGCTCACTGGATCAACCCAACTACCCTAAAATGTGAGGTCGGGGCCTTGGCTTGCAAGCATCTGAAGGGGCACCATAAATATGATGTCCTTGCAAAAACACTGCATGATGTGCATGTGCAGTACAGGATTCACAACAAAGTTATGTGCACTACTACAGACAGTGGCTTCAACTTTGTGAAAGTGTTCAAAGTTTTCATGGCCAAAGAACCAGCAGAAGCTGCAGACACCAGTACAAATGACGATGATGGTGATAACCAGGAGGAAGAGGCTGAGGTGGAATTTGTGCCCATCTGTGAGATCCTGGATACAGGATCTGAGGCAGAGGAAGAAGCTGCAGACTCAGGAGAAGATTTTGTTTTACCACCACACCAGAGATGTGCTAGCCACACTCTTCAACCTGGTGGCAACACAAGACATAGAGGCCATGCTTTCTGACTCCTCCAAAAGTAGTCTTCTTGGTTCTTTCAAGAAACACTTTTGTTCCTTGATGGGAAAGTGCATCAAGTTGTAGTTCAAACAGAACCAGTCAACACAGATTGCTGGGTACATCTATGTGCAATGTGGTGTGTATCTGAAGGTACTGGTCTTAGGTGGAATTCCACCTTTGATGTGTTGAAGCAACTACATGAGCTCCTGTCAACTGTGCCACTAAAATGTATGTCATAATGGACCAGTGCTCCTTGTCCAGGATCACAGCTGCTGAGACTGTAGTGGTACAGGAATATACAGCGACCATGGGGCCACTAGCCCAGTCCCAAGACATCCTGCAATGGGAGAATGGCATGTTCATGGGGCATTTGCTACCAACGCTCTACAATCTGGACCGCAAGTTAGAAGGGCTGGAAAACAAACCTGTGAGGTACACAGACTGTTTTCAGTTGCTGAGAGGTGTGCGTGAAGCCCTAAGAAAGTGGTTTGCAGCTATCTGGGAGGACAAGAGGCTTCTTCGGGCAGCCTGCCTACACCCTCGCTTCAAACTAGAGTGGTGGCTGGAATCGTGCCAGGCAACCACCCAGACCAACAAGTAAGAACATTAGGGAAGCCCTTTAGGTGGATTACTCCAAGGGAAATGTTGTCTCAAGGGAGGCATCAGAGGGCTTAAGGCTTTAGGCAGGGGCTGGGCCTTTTCTTCCTGGGGCTCCTCATCACAACCTTGGGTGCTGCTGGTAATCCTTAAGGGCCTGCTGCGCTGCCCATGAGTGTGGTAACTTGGTCACTTTCCTACCTTCCATGTCATCACCCACAGGCTCAGGCTGACAGTTGGACAGGAAATCAAGAGCAGATGGTGGTTTCCTAACATATATGTGTTAACATATACTCTCTCTTTCTTAGATACACAATGGAAGCCTTGTTGGAACCTGAAATAAAGATGGGTGCATTTAATGAGGATAGTGATCAGTCTTCAGACAAAGACCAGGAAGGAGATGATTTGGAAAATGACTTCTTTAACAAAGGGCAAGAAGTCAGCAGTAGATACTGCTGATGAGGAATTGTTGAGGTACCTGAGGTCTCCCAGCATCACTCCATGGCTTTCCATGTGTGCTGTGGTGCTTTTTGCAGCACAACACAGGTATGCCTTCAAGCACTGCAGTAGAACGCCTGTTCAGTACTGGTGGTAATGTAATGACTGTAAAAAGACATTCCTTGTCTGACATGCTCTTTGAACATCTTGTTCTTTTGAGACATAACAGAAATGTATTGTAAAAGCAGCATTTCAAGTGTAAAATTTGATTTCAAGTGAATAATATGTATGTTGGGGTATCATCATTGCTGGGGGGATGGAGGGATGTGTGATTCTGTTATGCCATTCTGTTAATCTTATGGATAAAATATTTATTCTACTACCCTCTGTGTGTGTGTGTTTATTTTTAATGTTGTTTTACTTAGATGTGAAGCAGCCAAGGTGCGCACCTTGTAGGCAACTTTTTAAAAAAGTAACTGAAATGTAATTGTAGTGATTACTTTTGAGAAAAAGTAATCAGTTATGTTCAGAGCAATTGTAATTGCAATGGTAATTACTACTTTTTTGGCCATGTAATTGTAACTGTAATTTATTACTTTTAAAAAGTAACCTTCCAAGCTCTGTTTTTTCCTTTTCTTCCTTGACTCTGAAGCCTAGCATGTCAGCTGTTACCATGACAGTTGCAAATATCCAGACATCTAAATTTCACATTGATCCTCTTGGCCTGTTGTCCCTTTGCTGGAGTGGCAGCTGAAGAGGAGGCAGCCAAAGGAAAATGCTTGTCTCTGCTCTCGTCCACTGCCAGAGGGTGCCAGCTTGTTGCCATGCAGTCACAAAATAAAGGCCAAAGAGAATCTATTCCTATAGACACAGTCCAGCCTGTGTCACTAAAACTTAGCAACAGGCTGTACACCATTTGCAACACATTCATATCATTTCCCCAGGCTCTGCACCACTTCTCTAGGTGAACACAGAAAAAGTGCCTGTGAAAAATGACAATAACTACATTGTTCATCTTCCAACTCCCTGCACATTTGGTTTCATGGGAGATAGTTCATCTAAGTTCATCTAAGAGTGGTTATCAGATCTCTTCCTCTCCATTGCTGAAGATTGGTGTCTCTGGCTGTTTCTTTTGATCCATGTTTAGATATCTATGCAGGCATAAAAAATAGCAAATTTAGATGGATGCACATATGTTTCAACCGTGGAAAGGCGCAAGAAATAGATCCACCACCCCAACAGAAAAGTGCATCTCCTTTCTCCTGCAGGGTCTATTGCACAGAATGCAAGAAACTGAAATTAAATTGAGTGTCCTCACAATAGGGGGCTGCCAGGCATTGTGCTACAAAAAAGCAGCCAAGACAGCAAGATAAAGATATCCACCTCCTACACACAAAGAAGAATGTAGAAGAGAGAGTTTAAGTCTCTCTGGTTGTCAATGAAAGCAAGCAGCACATCAAATGAACGACAATAACAGATTGGAGTAACAAAGGAACATAGGAAGCTACCTTCTACTGAGTCAGACCATTGGTCCATCTAGCTCAGTATTGTTTACACTGACTGGTAGTGGCTGTCCAGGATTACAGACAAGAGATATTCCCAGCCCTACCAGGAGATTCCAGGGATTGAATATAGAATATTCTGCATGCAAAGCAGGTCTTCTGCCACCAAGCTGCAGCATCAGCAACATTTAACTATCTAATATTTAACTATCTCAACCGTCTTGGTTGGGGGCGGTCCGCACTGCAAAGAGCTCAGTTGCAAAAATAAAAAGAGCTCTGCTTGATCAGACCAAAGGCCTATCTAGTCCAGCAGCCTGTTCTCAACCAGATGCCTATGGAAAGCTCACAAGCAGGACCTCAGCACAAACTAGCCTTGCTCTTGTTTTGAGAACATAGCCCTAAGAAGTGACTAAAATCAATACTTTAAATAAATCATATCCTCTCTCCTCCTGACATAATGCTGGGAATTTGGCCTGAATCATATTGGTGGTGATGCTGATGCCAATTCTGACGCACTACTTGTCTTGCACGATTTACTTTTCCTCTAACTTCCAAGAGGTTCAGCAGAAAATAGATCGGTTTATGTGCTTGTACACCTCAAAACTGACAGAAGTGATGGGAGCCAAGCCATTCAAAACAGTGTAGGCTACTGGGGAAAGAGGTGAATGTTTTTTTCCCCTGGGCCAAAAGTATCTGTTAAAGGGCTGTGAAAAAGTAGAAGGGCAATGCACATGCCTCTTCCAGGAGACTTTCTAGTTGCTTGCTATCCATACACATGTACTCTCCTTTTAAATCAGACACCTGAATTATGCCTTCCAAGATGTGGATTTTCAAAAGACTACCTGTGTCTTTGGAACAAGCATGGGAAGCAGAGTACACAAAGAATCCACATCCTATCAATGATCATTCAAAGCCAGTACTACTGTTGTTGTCTTCTAATAATTACCAGGAAAGAAAACTAGTTTAAAAACCTGCTCACAGCTGGTTAAAAGATGTAATTGAAATGTTGAGTGGAAGATTTAAATGGAGATCTGCAACATGAATACATGCTGCTTACCAGGATCAAAATAGCATTATGCCTACAAAGTAGTATTTTCTATACCAAAGACAAATCATTTTTAACAATAATTTTAACCTGATTTTTTTTCAATGATGTTTTCATTTATGGTGCAGAAAATTTATTAATATTACATTCCTAAAAATAATTTTTAATACAAACCATTTTATTTGGGGGGCAAATGTTTAATCAGCTCAGCAAATAAAACTATTGGTGGCTCATTCAGAAAACTAATCTTTGAAAGGGAACGTTAGGATGAAATACTGTTCATTTAGTGTGTGGGCCTTTGAGTGAACAACTACAACTCTCTACACCTTTGGCATTTATTGAAGGCATCAGAATTGCCTACATACATGTATAACTAATTTCTATTAGTATCTGTTCAAATTGCCTGAGTGCAGGAGAATATGCATTAAAATATATATAATGAGAAGTAAAATATTTAATATCTCAAAAAGCATGATTTATCTCAATAATGCCCTCTAACAGGTTAGTCCGTAGGTTTTTTATAACTTTTTTTTTAGTTTCTTGTATTAAGGGCCATAGTTTGGAAACCAAAAGTGGGTCTAGATTTTTTCTTCAAAGGAACTTTGTTGTGACCTACAAAGCTCTTAGGGTATTGTAGCAGAATAAAGCACTCTCATCCCCCCCAAAAGTGATCCAGCCTGCTGTGTCAATGGCAGACGGCTTTGCTCTCCACAAACACATCTACTTTTAAGATAGCACACCCAGTTTATCATTTCGATAACTAACTAACTAAATAAATAAATAAATTTCAAGCAATAAAATAGTTTCCCCATGTGGGAGTCTACCAACAAGGAAATGCTCCAGTCCAACATCTTTCCCTTCCTATGCCCTTTGTTCATTTTGATTGATAGAATCATAGAATACACAGGCTGGCATGTTCATACTGCAAATACTCTAAGAGCAGCATAGAAAGAAAGAAGCAAGCCAGAAAAGTGAAAGAAAATTAAATGGATGAATGGTATCAGGCAGGAATTGTATTTTACTGATTGTTATTGATGTACTTTAGTAATTGTAAACTGCTTTGTTAGGCAATCGTTCTGAAAATCTTTTAATTAATTAATTAAATACCACTGAGTTATGACCTATCCTTAGGTGCAAATTTAGCCAACACACATGATATATGATCTTATTCTGTAACATTGAAGGGACCCATCACCTGAATCTTAGAAATCTGTTTAGCAACTGAATTGTGTGTCAACAATGCAACTGTTGTTTCCTGGACTCTTTAGATGTTATCCTTGTTAAGATTATGTTTCCTTTTTATTTTGAGTTACACATTTCAGGATGATTTTTTTTTTTGGTCCTACCTGTTTGTTTGCATTGATCCCCAAGAGAAACAGTTACAAGCCAAAAATGAGAAGCAGTAATTAAAAACGTAAACAGAGAACTATTAAGACAAGAGGAGAACAGATACAGAGAACTCACATGGTTTTCAGTCCTTGATTTAGGCCAAAAGCTTTGTGCTGTGCTGCGAACAACAATAATCCCACTTGCCAGTTTGTTCCAGGCTCATCCAGTGGAGTCACTAGGGTTGGTGTCACCCAGTGCAGTAACTCCTTGGCGAGCCCCCAAATGTCCTGCTGAGCATGCGTGCGTGCACGCATGCACAAGGCCAACCAGCCATGCCCCTGGGAGGGCACGCGCCGGAGGGGCACCCAGCCGGAGAAGCAGGCCTGGGAATGCCTCGCCCTGCCGACGCTGTTCCCGGTCTCGCCTGCCCGTCTGCCTCCGAGGAGGAGTTGGCTGCTCCGACGCTGACCTGGAGCGCTTCTTGGCTGCTTTGCCGGGCAACGGCGCGGGCGCCCTGCCCCACAACGGGGCGGCTCTGGGTGTCATCCCCCTCATGGTGCCACCCGGGTGCGGTCCGCACTCCCCGCACCCGGCTAGTGACACCACTGGGCTCATCTGATATAATCATGATGTCCTAAAAAAAAAAGCAGTGTGCACATGTGCTCCATCTACAAACCATTCTGAACTCTTTTTTCATCTAAGAGAGTAAATACCGAGCACTTAATAACAACCTTTCTTCAAGAAATCTACCAATAGATAGTAGGAATTTACCACAACCTGCATTGCCCGGCTCTTTGATCCCTGAATTGTGATTCAACATCCACTGTGCTAATCACAAGGCAAAAACTGTTTAATGTCTTTAAATCTAATGCATATGCAACAAATGCAGCAAAAAAATTATCTATCAATACAACTGTATTTCACTGACCAACAAAATAGGGATCACAGTACATCAGCTATAAAAATGCCGCCCTGGGCTCCTGCTGGGAGGAAGGGCGGGATATAAATCAAATAATAAATAAATAAAATAAAAATGGGGTGGATTTGATGAGGGTTTTGTTTGTTTGTAACTTAAGGTGCCATTCTATCTCGCTAACAGCTCACCAAATACACAAAGAATATATATGAAGGCCAGTAGGAAAAATTAAAGTGTCAATCTATTGAATGATTGCTCCACAGACCTATAGTCAGACGTTTGGGATGTGAGGGGTGATAAGGGGGCAGGGACTCATTAAAGAACTGCTGAACCTAAATACAGGTAATCTAATAAGTTTATATTTATTTAATTGTATTTGTGTCACTAAGAGTAATACAATTAAATAAATGTAAACATATTAGATTACTTGTGTTTAGGTTCAGCAGTTCTTTAATGAGTCCCTGCCCCTTATCACTCCTTATCAATTGACTAGGATACTCCCTGAATATGTTTCCTTGTACCTTCACAAGTAAAGTGCTAGAGCCTCATTTTTTAAAATGAAAGCTGAAAATTCAGAGAGGTGACAATCTCACACACACATGCACGCACCAGCAACTACAGTCCTGTTTCCATGAAGAGTTCCAGTTCTATAATTTTATTCTGATATGTTTATGAAAGGAAAAGGCCATATTAAGTCACTGATAAGCTCAGTCTTCCATAGCTTTACCCGAAGTATAATGGCTTCTATAACATATTTTTACATAAAAATGTCAAGAGTCACAAGTATTCTAGAGTATATTTCAAGTTGATATTGCTGTTATTTAAAGCACAATGGTAGCTGTACTAACAAATACTATGCAAGTTTATGTTGATGTGTGAGCGTTGTTGCGTGACAGCAAATGTTACTTTGGAGTTAAGTTGAGCAAGAAACTTCACAGAGGCTTGAGAAAGTTTTTAAGAGTCTTTACTGAGACATTAAGGCTTAAGGCATAGTTCCCCCCCTTCTTCCCTCTTCAAAAGCAAAAGTAAGACAGACACAGACAGCACTCTAACATCAACAGTTAGACGTTTTCCCAAGCTGTTATCTCCTGTTACCATGACAACTACTGGCCTTGGATGTCTGCTCTCTCAGGCCAGGCACAGCAGATGAGGCTGCTTCTCCAGACACTTCTTGTAACTTTCCAGACTTTCAGACTTGATGGAAAAAAACACTCAGTGACAGTACAGTACAATGGTCAACAGTTTATGTTACCTTTTTGAATTCTCCTGTGTTTCTATATTCACACAGCATCATATCAAAGAATATTGGGATTGTGGCTTTCCGCAGCTCAGCTTCAGGAATAAGGGTCATTTCTAAGATGGGTCCAACCATTCCAGGAATAAAGCAAATTTTATTCTGCCCTGGAACAAAGTATGAAAGACTATTGAAAATGAGACACATTGCATATTGAGATTATATTCTATTTTATTTATATATTTAAAGTATTTGTTAACCACCCTTCAGCAAAAGACACCAAGGTGGTGTTAAAAAGCAAGAATAAAAAATAACACACACAAAATACAGATACTATTTAAAATCAGCAAATGATGAAAGATAACATCACAAATTAAAACTTGAGCAAACTAGTGCAAACAAAAATAATCTAAAATTTAAAAATAAAATCTAAAAGTGTTTTAATGCTTCAGTTTTGTAGTTATTTTTCTTTCTAGGTTTTCTTTTTTAAAATTAAAGCCTTGTTGAATCTCATCTGGAAAACAAAGTCCTTTGAAAGGACCAACAAATGCATTCTCACAGCAGTTCCATAGGTCTTCTACTTCCTATCCCAACTTAGTAGAATACATGCAATGAGTTCTTGCATAGTAAAAGTAGTGATTCAGTTTTTTTACAGCAACACAGGCTATATCTATCTGGCCGTTGCTAGAACTGGCTGCTTTACACTGTACTTTATTCCATTATTCTGACAATTTCTTACCTGGTAATTTGTGAATTATATTTGATCTTTCACACAACATACGAGCTAGTCCTGGAATTCTAGTGGAATTCACTAATAGGCAAAAAACCTTGTGGTTTAAGAATGTACCTATAGCCAACAGATATTTCTATCCAACTTTAAAAAGCAGGGAAATTGGGCAGCTATAGTGCATGCACAAGGGGAGCAGGAGATCTGACCTCCTCTCTGAGATATTGGACTGCCCTACAAAGTTGTCAAAATGCAAACACAATTTGGGTTGGTCTTTCACAGTCCAATCCACTTCCTGTGTAGCTTGGAAGAATTGGGTAACATGTGCCTCTGAGCATATGGTGAGTGGTGGCAACACTTACCATATCTAAAGATGGAGAATTATATTTTTGTTTGTTGGTGTTCTTCTTACTTTGCTTCTTTCCTGTGTTACTAATGATTCTACAGAGAATCTAGTCTAGAAAATTTTATTTCTCATTATTCATCCTAAAAATATGTGTTAAATTTATTTTTATTAATTTCAAAGCCTTTTTATTAGTCAATGTCATATGATGGTGAAGACAGCCTTTTGTGTTTCAAATTGGAGGTTATGTTCTATTTTTATTTTGGGTACATTAACAGTCGAATCTGAAACTGCAGTTTAATGTAAAATCAGACTGATTACAATATGTTGCTACTTAAGCAATGACTGTAGCTGTGGGGAAAAAGAGGATGCATGTTTTCAGCCTGCTATGTTTCAACCACTTCATTTAAGGCACGGTGGGCATGGTCAATTAAAAACATAGAGCACACCTAGAATATTCCTAGAATATATTTCACCTCCCACTCTTTTATCTTGTGCAAACTGAGATACTCCTCATGTCCACTGGAAACTATTCTGCAGAACAGTCAGTGCCATTATTCCACAATTGTTTTTGGAGCTTTTTTTACTGTTGCAAAGTGTTGCTATACTTCACATATTCACAGAAACAGAAGCAAAAGAAAATGATTTACTATAGGAAACTTCACTAAAATTGCAAAGGAAATCAGACATATTTAAACCATCTGAACTATATCAACTGTCTTAATAATGTTGCTAAAACAAGATCAGCACAGCACATGTCTTCTTTCTATTATTTGGGCTGATTGCAGATGTTGCCACCATATGCCCAGAGGCACGTTACCAAATTCTGTGAAAGACCAACCCAAATTGTGTTTGCATTTTGACCAATTTGTAGGGCAGTACAATATCTCAGAGAGGAGGAGGTCAGGTCTCCTGCTCCCCTGATGCATTCAATTTCCCTGCTTTTTAAAGTTTGATAGAAATATCTGTGGGCTATAGGTAAATTCTTAAACTGCAAGGTTGCCTATTAGTACATTTCTCTGCTTTTTAATCTGGGAGGTAAGAAATGGTATCCTGTGCAGGTTTGCTAAGAATGGGTTGATCATTTGCATGCTTATTGAGTTCAGTGGGATTTACTCCCATGCAATCGTGCTTAGGATAGGTAAAACTGACCGGGGGGAAAGAGGGAGGGCTAGAGTGGGCAGGGGAGGAGGAGGAAGGAAGGAGGGAAGGAGGAGAGGAGAAGGGAAGGAGGGGAAAGGCAGGTCTGATCATTTGCATGCTTATTGAGTTGAATGGGATTTACTCCTATGCAATCATGGTTAGGATAGGTAAAACTGACCATGGGGGAGCAGGAGGGGGAAGGGAAATGCTTGGATTGGAGGGGAGCAAAGGAAGGGGGAGGGCAGGTTTGATCATTTGCATGCTTATAGAGTTCAATGGTATTTACTCCCATGCAATCATGCTTAGGTGAAACTGACCATAGGGAGGAGGAAGGGGAGGGGGAGGAGGAAGGGGATGGGGAGGAGGGGGAAGGGAAAGAAGGGGATGGGGAGGGAGGAGTGGAGCAAGAGGGAGGGAATAGGAAGGAGAAGGGACGGTGGGTTTCATCATTTCCATATTTTTTTAATTCAATGGGATTTATTTCTGTGCAATCATGTTTGAAAATGGAAATGGACTGCCTTCAAGTCGATCCCAACTTATGGCGACCCTATGAATAGGGTTTTCATGATAAATGGTATTCAGAGGTGGTTTTACCATTGCCTTCCTCTGAGGCTGAGAGGCCGTGACTGGCCCAAGGTCACCAGTGAGCTTCCTGGCTGTGTGGGGATTTGAACCCTGGTGTCCCAGATCATAGTCCAACACTGACTCCGGGGGAGGGGCAGGAAGGGGAGGAGGAGAGGGAGGGGAGGAGATTGGGTGGGTAGGCACTGGGCAGAGGGGAAGCCCCTTTCCGTTCCTGAAGGAAGACATTGTGAACAGTATCATTATTTTTCAGGATTTCCCCTACCTTTTTATTCTACAGCAGGCGCATGTAGCCTCCCACCCAAATTTAAACCAAAGCTGTCCCTAGACACATCGACACCAGGCCTTTATTTCTCCTTAGACAGTCATGGCTTTTCTCAAAGAATTCTGGGAAGTGTAGTTAGTGAAGGGTGCTAACAGTTGCTAGGAGATGCCCTGTTCCCCTCACAGACCTTCAATTAGAGTGGCTGACTGTTAAACCAGTCTTGCTGCTGGAGCTCTGTTAGTGGAATAGGAGTCTCCTCTCAGCACTCTTCAGATACACTTCGCAGGATTCTTTGGGGGAAGCCATGACTGTCTCAAGTTAAAGAAAAGTCTGGTATGGGTGTAGCCCCCAGATTAGCCAAGCCAAGCCAAGCAGCTGTGAGTCTGGCTTTTAGAACACTGACAGTTGGTTCATACTGAGCATGCCCGACTTTATCATTGAGTTCCAGCCAAAATTTCTTAAATTAATTAAAAATCAGCCAGGCTTTTTTAAAAAAATGTTTAAACTGCAGAGGATGCAGGTCAGAGTATGGGGCAAGGTCAGTAATAGGATTACAGGTACTCTGTGAACATGGCTGATTTTTAATGAATTTCAACAGATTATGAGAACTCTGACAGAAAAAAGTCCAAAAGGGATCTGGGGTTTTTCTCTCTCTTTCTAGACTTTGAACTCTCTATTCTCTCTGACTGTTTTCTGTATCGCCATGAAAAATTTAGAGTGTTGTTAAGCAAGCGTTTCTGAACTCAGGACTATAAGTTTTGTAAGGTTTTGTTTTGAAATGAGCTTATGGGAAGCATCAGAATGGGAAGAGGGTATTTTCAATTTAACATTGCAGAATGTGAAAAATCCATGCTGGCTATAGTATACAGCCACTCTTGTGGCTGTATAATATAGTGCAAATTTAGCACTAGTTTTCGTGATAAATGACACCAGAAACAATCTGTTTGCAAACTTGGAAACCTGGAAAATTGTGTGAGTTTTTTGCTAGCTGCAATCGTTCATGTGACAAGCATCCCAGCATATAGTGTGTTCCTGACTTTTAGGCATGTATGTGTGTGGGGGGGATTGCCTGATGAAAATTGTACCAGTATTCCGGCGTGGGTGCAGGTAGCGGTAGCATTCCCCCCCCACACACCCCTGTATCTCTACAATTAAAAAAAATGTATGTCAGATGCTAAAAAGAGAAGGGTTGCATGGCAACAGCACGAGATCTTAATAGGGTTGCCAGGTGTCTGGTTTTTGCCTGGAGACTCTAGATTGGGGGGGGTTTCTCCAGGTGAGTCACCTTAATCTCCGGACTCTCCACTTTCATTTAAAAAAAAAGTTTAAAGTTTCTTGGTTGTTTGGTTCCTGAGATATACACCAAAATATCAGCCACCCCCCTAACTTCAGGTAAATGAGCTCGTAGCTGGCTGCTCTAATCCCGCCCTTTCAGGTTTGTAGCCAATAAGTGAAGTTAGGGTTGTGAGTGACAAGGCAGTAACTAGAGCCCTTTGCAAGTCAGAAAACCTGCTTTCTCCTGCATACCTGAAAATCTCAGAAATTGAGTAAGTCTGTTTCTCTCTTGTGTGCAGGAGTCAAACAAGTTTAAATTTTCCTGGACTGTTGAAGAGGGCACTGTTTTAAAAACCTTCCCAATATGAAGCTTTACTCCAGTACTTGATTTTCGGGGAGTAAAGCTGCAATGCTAATCCCACATACCGAGAGTTAACCCATTCAATTTAATAGGATTTACTTTTGAGTAGACAAGGTTAGGATTGTGCTGTAAATTGATAGGACTTTTGAGTGATCATAGCAAAGAATTGTGTTTGTGTTGTATATCTTTCTCTCCCCCTCCAACCATATTTTTTAAAGCATTTAGGCAGGGCTTACTTAGGTATCACTGCTTTTATTATGTAGGAAACTAACACTGATTTTTTTAAAAAATATTCTGCAATGACCAACTCATTTTGACAATGAACTATTATATGGGGTTATGTATTTTTACATTTCCAGCGTGTGTGTGAATATGGAATCATTCCAAGAACCCTGTGAGGTAGGGTTGCAGACTGGAAACCAAGGCAGCTCACAATAAGAAATGAATCCCTTTAAAATCCAATAACCATAAAAACAAGTATAAACAGTTGCAAAACAGCTTAAAGTGGCATGATTCTGAATTTTGGGTTAGGTGAATGAAGTTCCTTATCACTTGAGGTTGCAGTTCTGTGTATGCTTCCCTGTTTGAGTAAGCCCCACTGAATACATTGGGACTTGCTTCTGAATAAATAAACCTAGGATTGCACTATAAATATCTTTACAGTTTGTGTAAATAATAAATATATTTGATAGGCATGCTTATATAAATATTTCATCATACTATGTCCCAATAAGTATCTGATTTCACACTATGTTTGTACAGTATTCCTTCCTCTACATTTTCAATGTGCCCTTCTTCCTTGGGGTGTTCATGGTTCCCTCTGTTTTCTTCATCCTGAAAGGCAGATTAGGCTGAGAGATGGTGAGTGGCCCATGGTCACCTAGTAAACGTTATAGCTGATTTCCATTTTTAAAAAGTAATTAAAATGATTTACATGCAGGCAAAGTTTATTAAGTAGATCCACACACTACGTTTAAAGCACATCCAACTTGCATTGAAAGCACATGACATCCCCTAAAGATCCTGGGAAGTGTCATTTCCCCCTAACAGTTATAGTTTTCACCACCCTTAACTACAGTTCCCATGATTCTGTGGTGGGATTCATGCGTTTCAAATATGTTTTGAATGTTCTTTAAATTAATAGTGTGCAACTACCTTGGGTATGCTGTGCATTCATTAGTGAATGGAAAAGAACAATTTTAAAAGATACTTTTTTAAACAGGGGAAGGGTTGTAGCACAGTGGTAGGGCATATACTTTGCATGCAAAGGTCGAAAATTCAATTTCTGGAAAAGACTATTGCCTGGAATTCTGGAGAGCCAATGCTAGTCCATGTCATCAGTACTTAGCTAGATGGCGCCAAATGGCCTGAGTGGTAAAAGGCAGATTCCTTTGTTCCTAAAAGTGGGAAGAGATTCAAGTGCCACAGTGACTCCAAAATTGATTTATATATTTTATTTACATTTATATACCACTTTTCTAGTGAATCATGTCTTCTCATGATGTGCCCAAAGTATGATAATCTCAGTTTCATCATTTTAGCTTTTAGTGACAGTTCTGGTTTAATTTGTTCTAACACCCAATTATTTGTCTTTGCATTTGAGGACCTTTTCTAGTTCTCTCATAGCTGCCCTCCCCAGTCCTAGCCTTCTTCTGATTTCTTGTCTCCATTTTGGTTAATGACTATCGAAATCAGAAGTATTGATAATCCTTGACAAGTTCAGTGTCCTCATTGTCAACTTTAAAGTTACATAAATCTTTTGTTGTCATTACTTTAGTCTTTTTGACATTCAGCTGTAGTTCTGCTTTTCTGCTTTCCTCTTTAACTTTCATCAGCATTCGCTTCAAATCATTATTGGTTTCTGCTAAGAGTATGGTATCGTCTGCATATCTTAAAATTATTGATACTTCTCCCTCCAATGTTCACACCTCTTTCATCTTGGTCCAATTCCAGTTTCCGTGTGATATGTTCTGCGTCTAGATTAAACAAATATGGTGACAAAATACACCCCTTTGCCACCACACCCAAGAGAAGACTCATGACGCTGATATGCAATAATGTTATATTTATTAAAATATAACAACTTTTTAAACTTCAACCAATTCAACCAATTAACCAAATTGAAACTCCTTTGGGCAGGTGAGGATAAAACCTAACTGGTAGGGAGATTTCCCTCCAGTCCCCTGGGCACGTAAGTCACCCGCTGACTGTGGCTCCCCAGTCAAGGATGGGAAAGAACATGTCCCTCCTTGCTAGTAGAGCCAAGTATGTGAATCCAACCTGAGCACCCTGGCCCTGCTGTACTGGCATTCACCCTGATGTGCAACTTAGGCCCACGGGGACACCCCCCAGATCCTCACCAGGCAATCCGCACTGGCAGTTCCCTAGAGGGTGCCCTTTACTCAAGAATGCCTCAGTATCCCGCTGTTTACCCCCGTGTTCCTCACCTGCCTGAATTCCATGCCAACCCCAGCAAGCTACTACATCTTTCCGAAAGCCAATTGAATCAACCTACGCAGTATGGAGGAGGCAAAATGAAAGAGAATCTGAAATCAGAATCCCCCCCCCCAAAATCCTACTCAGCCCCATCTGGCGACTAGCAAAGCGCATACTGACAAGGGAGGGAGGACAGGTGTTGTGAGGCAAAAGAGAGGCAAGTTTGGGGGAGGAGCTGGCTTTTAAGCCCACTCATCCTTCCACCATATAGGCCAGATGGCCCACCTGACCTTTTCCCCCCAACCCTTTGGGAACAAATCCCGAGTCTTCTTTGTAATGTTGGGGGGGTGGCAAACACGCCCCCGCACAAGGTGGGAACGCCAGTCTCACACCGTTTCCAATTGGGAACCAATCAGTTTCTCCATATTCTGTCCTTACAGTAGCCTATTGTCCAAAGTATAGGTTGCGCATCAGGATAATAAGATTCCAGTGATTAAGAACTGATACTGAGTAGTGGTTAAGAACATAGATTATGACCTGTGGTTCAGCTCACCCATAAACTCACTTGCAAGCCACAAACTCCCATCCTTAGCCATTCCCACTACCCCAACCCAAATGGAAATAATATTATTAGCCTTCTTTGCACAGATATGCATATTTGAAATACTTTGAACAGATTATTAAAAGAATAATAAATTATTATAATGTATAGTATAATAAATAGCATTATAGAAAATGTGTTATCATCATCATTGCGGCAGTTTTATATATTAACTTTGAGCGGCCTCGTCCCTCTGCAAGGGTGGGGGACCCATTAAGATGGTCCGCCCCCAGAGACTAATGATTCCTGAAGATTTTCAAAAGGCTCTGGGGAGTTTTTCGGCTGATAAGGCTGGCGCTCCTGTCGAAGCCCTGGTGGAACTGTGGAATGCAGAAATGACCCGGGCAGTTGACACAATTGCCCCTGTGCGCCCTCTTCGCTGTAGAGCTCATGCAGCTCCATGGTATACCTTGGAGCTGAGAGCGATGAAACAGCATAGAAGACGGCTTGAGTACAGATGGAGGTGAACTCCTGATGGATGCAATTATACACTGGTGAGTGCCTATACTAAGCTGTACTTGGGCGCAGTGAGGGCAGCAAAGAAGCAATACTTTGCTGCCACTATTAAATCTTCTATCTGTCGTCCAGTGGAGCTATTTAAAATTGTCCGAGGGCTATTACATTCCGGCCCTACGGACATCGTGGAGTCATCACAGGCACGCTGCAATGAATTTGCTAGGCACTTCCAGGACAAAATCTCTTGCATCCGCCAGGAATTAGACTCCAATGTTGCAGCAGTTGAATCGAATGAGGTGTCCAGCGCACAGTCTTCCCCTAATTCTTTGGATAAGTTTCAGTTGGTACAGCTTGAGGACATTGACAAGGTGCTCGGACTGGTGTGTGCGACTACTTCTAAATTGGATCCTTGCCCTTCTTGGCTAATAAAAGCTAGCAGGAATGGAACAGCCGGTTGGGCCAGGGCAGTGATTAACGCTTCACTGCGGGAGGGAGTGGTCCCTGGCCTCCTGAAAGAGGCGATAGTGAGACCACTCCTGAAGAAAATGTCCCTGGACCCGGAAAACTTTAACAACTATAGGCCCGTAGCTAATGTTCCATTCCTGGGCAAGGTCCTAGAACGAGTGGTTGCCAACCAGCTCCAGACACTCTTGGATGACACCGATTATCTGGACCCATTTCAGTCGGGTTTTAGACCTGGGTTCGGCACGGAGACAGCCTTGGTCGCCCTGTATGATGACCTTTGTCAGGAGGCAGACAGGGGGAGTGCGACCCTGCTGATTCTCCTTGATCTATCAGCGGCTTTTGATACCATCGACCATGGTATCCTTCTGGGATGACTCACTGATCTGGGAGTGGGCGGTACTGTGTGGCAGTGGTTCTGCTCCTACTTGGTGGGTCGTCTCCAGAGGGTAGTGCTTGGGGAGCATTGCTCGGCACCCTGGGACCTCCAATATGGAGTCCCACAGGGGTCAGTTCTGTCCCCCATGCTTTTTAATATCTATATGAAGCCGTTGGGTGCGGTCATCAGGAGTTTTGGAGTGTGTTGCCATCAGTATGCTGATGACACGCAGCTCTATTTCTCCTTTTCATCTTTTTCAGGTGAGCTTGTCGGCGTGCTGAACCGATGTCTAGCTGCGACAATGGACTGGATGAGAGCTAACAAACTGAGGCTTAATCCAGATAAGACTGAGATGCTGCTGGTGGGTGGTTCTCCTGACGGGATGGGGGATGTTCAACCTGTTCAGGATGGGTTTGCACTCCCCCTGAAGGAACAGGTTCGTAGCTTGGGAGTTCTTTTAGATCCATCCCTGTCACTTGAGGCTCAGATAGCCTCTGTGGCATGGGGTGCTTTCTACCAGCTTCGGCTGGTGGCCCAGCTGTGCCCCTATCTGGACAGAGAGAACCTCGCTTCAGTACTCATGCGCTGGTAACCTCGAAATTAGATTACTGCAATGCTCTCTTGTGGGGCTGCCTCTGAAGACGGTTCGGAAACTGCAGCTTGTGCAGAATGCAGTGGCCAGATTGTTAACGGGGACCAGACGGTCCAACCATATAACACCGACTCTGGCCCGCCTGCACTGGCTGCCTATTTGTTTCCGGGCCCAGTTCAAAGTGCTGGTTTTGACCTATAAAGCCTTACACGGCATAGGACCACAATACCTGTTGGAACGCCTCTCCCGTTATGAACCTGCCCGTACACTACGTTCATCATCAAAGACCCTCCTCCGAGTTCCTACTCATAGGGAAGCTCGGAGGGTGGCAACGCGGAAAAGGGCCTTTTCTGTGGTGGCCCCCAAACTGTGGAACGCTCTCCCAGAGGAAATACGCCTGGCGCCATCGTTAATATCTTTTCGGCGCCAGGTTAAAACTTTTCTTTTCACCCAGGCTTTTTAATTAATTATGTTTAGTATACGCTGACATTGTTTTAATTTTTAATAATTTTTAACTTTTTTATATGTTTTATATTGATACATGTCTTGTACTTTGCTATTTCTTGTCTTGTGAACCGCCCAGAGAGCTTCGGCTATGGGGCGGTCTATAAGCTTAATGAAATAAATAAATAAATAAAAATCATAAACCTGTACTACTTCTGCAGTACATTTGCAACTCAAGATAGAAAGCTGACTCTAAAAGCACCTCTAAGCAATCAGAGGTGTCCAGAGCACAGTCTTGTCCTGTTTTACTGGATGAGTTTCAGTTGGTACAGCTCGAGGATGTGGACAAGGTGCTTGGACAGGTGCGGGCGACCACTTCTGCTCTGGATCCTTGCCCCTCATGGCTAATAAAAGCTAGCAGGAATGGAACAGCCGGCTGGGCCAAGGAGGTGATTAATGCCTCTTTACGAGAGGGAGTGGTCCCACCCTGCCTGAAACAGGCGGTGGTGAGACCGCTCCTAAAAAAACCCTCCTTGGACCCTGATAATTTGGACAACTATAGGCCGGTAGCAAATGTTCCATTCCTGGGCAAGGTCCTAGAGCGTGTGGTCGCTCGCCAACTCCAGGCTCTCTTGGATGAAACTGATTATCTGGACCCATTTCAATCGGGCTTTCGGCCGGGGTTTGGTACAGAAACGGCCTTGGTCGCCCTGTATGATGACCTCTGTCGGGAGAAAGACAGAGGGAGTGTAACTCTGTTGGTTTTCCTTGATCTCTCAGCGGCGTTTGATACCATCGACCATGGTATCCTTCTGGAGCGACTTACGGATTTAGGAGTGGGAGGCACTGCTTGGCGGTGGCTCTGCTCCTATCTCAGGAATCGTCTCCAGAAGGTGATGCTGGGGGAACATTACTCGAGTCCCTGGGTACTCCAATATGGAGTCCCGCAGGGTTCAGTTCTGTCCCCCATGCTTTTCAATATCTATATGAAGCCGCTGGGTGAGGTCATCAGGAGTTTTGGAGTGCGTTTCCAGCAATATGCTGATGATACGCAGCTCTATTTCTCCTTTTCATCTTCGTCAGGTGAGGCTGTTGATGTACTAGACCGCTGCCTGGCCGCGATAATGGGCTGGATGAGAGCTAATAAACTGAAACTCAATCCTAACAAGACTGAGATGCTGTTGGTGGGAGGGCCCTCTGCCCGGATGGTTGATGTTCGACCTGCCCTAGATGGGGTTACACTCCCCCTAAAGGAGCAGGTACGTAGTTTGGGGGTCTTATTAGACCCGCTCCTGTCACTTGAGGCTCAGGTAGCCTCGGTAGCACGGAATGCGTTCTACCAGCTTCGGCTGGTAGCCCAACTACGACCGTATCTGGACAGGGAGAATCTCGCCTCAGTTATCCATGCTATGGTAACCTCTAGACTGGACTACTGTAATGCACTCTACGTGGGGCTACCTATGAAGACGGTTCGGAAACTTCAGCTAGTGCAAAATGCTGCGGCCAGAGTTCTCACTGGGACAAAGAAATTTGACCATATAACACCTGTCCTGGCGCAGCTGCACTGGCTACCGATATGTTTCCGGGCCAGATTCAAAGTGTTGGTTCTTACCTATAAAGCCCTAAACGGCATCGGACCGCAATACCTGGTGGAGCGCCTCTCTCGCTATGTACCTACCCGTTCACTACGCTCGACGTCGAAGGCCCTTCTCCGGGTCCCAACTCATAAAGGGGCCCGGAGATCAACAACTAGATCTAGGGCCTTCTCGGTGGTGGCCCCCGAACTATGGAATGCCCTCCCAGACGAGATACGCCTGGCGCCCTCTTTGTTATCTTTTCGGCGCCAGGTAAAAACCTACCTTTTCGCCCAGGCTTTTTAAACATTTTAAATTTAATTTTAAACCTAATATGGATTTTAATTTATAAACTCAATGGCAATTCTATTTCGGATTTTTATCATGTTATATTTTTCACACTTGCTCATATTTTAATTGTGATTTTATTTGTTGTACACCGCCCTGAGAGCTTTCTGCTATAGGGCGGTCTAGAAATGTAATAAAATAAATAAATAAATAAATAAATCAGTAGTGGCCAAATGAATGCAGAGTTCCACAAAGAGTCAGTGTTCCAGTTTCAAACATCTCACTGCTGAATGTGCTTGGAAAACAAAATAATTGGAAACAATAGATTTCTTCACGCCTTCCCATCAAAGCCAATACATCAGACAACATTTTACAGTAGCCATTTTACATGTCCTCTTGTCTCCATCACAATGGACAAAATTATCTGCCTTCATTCTTGGATGAATAACGTCAATCATTAGAATGCTCATAATAGAAATAGTGTCCTGGTAACTCTATTATAGATTGGCTGTACAATGCTTTAAAAGCCATATGAAATGGAAAGTCATTGAAGTCTGCCTTAGGAGACATTTGCAATTATGACAGGCAATAAAAAATGAAGAAATGAGGTTGCAAATGTCATCTCTAACAGAAAAACTAGGTTAGGAATATTCTTAAAATATGGCTTTTTGCAGAACACAATAAAATGCAGAAAGGCTCCAACCATTTGTTTGTCACCTTTAATGATCTTTCTCTGGCAGTGCTTGATAATGTCTAATGCTTCAGAGAAGGCAGATTAAAAAAAACAACGAACAGTTGTGGTCCTCTTTAGGTTTGATTTGCAGCATTACAGCCTGACAGGAGGCACCTTGTAATACAGCAGAAGAGCAGCACTTCCATTCATGTTGGACCTTACTTTTCAAGGTCTCATTTGCCAGTTTGTCTAGAGCTGCATACATCTAACAGTAATTGGGACTAATCTAGTTGTTTGGCTATATTATACTGGCTAACTATTCATTATTAAATCTTTGGGTATCTTTATTTATTTACAACATTTATACCACCCAGTAACAAAGGTTCTCCAGGTGATTTACATTTCCTCCTACAGAACAAATAGCAATATTCAAGGGAGGCAACTTTGGTTGGGGAAATAGTACAGGAAGATATGGTGTAGGTTTAAAAAGAATTCCTCCCACATTACAGTGGCCCTGATCAGCCTCCTCCCCTCCAGCTACTTTAAACCTTTCTAAAAAATGAGGGAGATCTGACCTTACAATGTTTGGCCTGCAAATATTTTATTTCCTTGGATGCCATTTATATACTTTGAAGCATCTAGGGGAGTATAAATTTAGCTAAACATAGATTTACAGGTTTAGACAAATGGGGGTAAGCAAAAGGAGCTACAATTGTTGAAGATTATTGTGTTTATGATTGTCCAAAGGGGAGAGTGGTCAAACCAGCCAATGGAAGTACAGGGGAACATGATGGTAATTTAAAGGGCCAAAGCACTGTAGGTAAAACACACGTGCCAAAGACATTTGGAAAGAGACACCATGTAATAGGTATTTATATGCTAATGTCAGAAGCCTCTGAGCCAAGATGGGTGAACCTGAGTACTTGGACTTAAAGGAGAGCATAGATGTAGTGAACATAATGGAAACACAGTGGAATGGAGAGAATTAGTGGGACATGGTTATCTCTGGATAAAAACTCTATAGAAAGGACAAGCAAGGACATACTGGAGGTGGTATTGCTCTGTACATCAAACACAACAGAGTCCAACAAGCTAGACATCTCAAAAGGGGCAGACTCTTCCAAAGAATCACTGTGGGTGGCAAGACCAGGCCCCCCAAATGTTTTAATATTGAGGACGTGCTATTACCCCCTGACCAAAATGCCCAGGATGATCATGAAATGGAGACTGAAATCAAGGCTTTTGAAGGAGGAAATGTTGTACGAATAGATGATTTCAATTAGTCATGACAAACACATAACATTTTTAGATACCCTAAGTGACTGTGCCCTAGAACCGTTGATTCTGACCAGACAGGAGATGAACCTGGACTTAATCTTAAGTGGCACCCAGGACCCAGTGAGAGATGTGTTGTTTAACCAACTGAAAACAGTGACCACAATGCTATAATATTTTGACATACACACAAGTGGACAATTGACAAGAAAGTCCAACATAGTCACATTTGACCTCAAAAGAGGAAATGTCCCCAAAATGAGGAGAGTGGTAAGTTGAAAAAGAACATCAAGAAGGTCAAATCTTTCCAGAAAAGTATACCACAAATCAGGAAGGGTACCACCAGGACTAGGAGAATACCAGTATAGTTAATGACCAGAGTCAGAAAAGCTATTAGAGGCAAAAAGCTTTTTTCAGAAAATGGAACTCTACTCCATTGAGGCCAAATAAAAGGAACACAAACTTTGGCAAAAGAAAAGGAAATGGACAATAAGGGATAAAAAAAGAATGTTAGGAACAGATTGCTAAAATTATTTAGACCAGCAATAAAAAAAAATTAAATATATTAGAAGTAGGAAACCAGTTGAGCTGGTGGTTGGAGCTTTTGATGACAAGGGAGTCAAAAGTGTGTTAAAGGAGGAAAAGGAAATTGTAGAGAAACTAAATAAATTATTTGCATCTCTTTTCACTACTGAAGATGAAGGGCAGATCCCTGTGCCTGAACTAACCTTCTTGGGAGAACTAACCTTCTTGAGAGAAATAGTGGTGACAAGAGATTAATTACTAGGTATAATTTACAAATTTAAAATGAACAAAAAACTAGGCCGAGATGGCATCTACCCAAGAATTCTTAGATGTGTAACTTATCCCTAAGATTAGCATCCATTCCTGAGTACCCAATGTGATATCAATTTTTTAAAGGGGATGCGGGGGTGGGGAATAGGTTGGCTAGCTTAATATCTGTTCTGGGAAAACTAGAGTAAAGCACGATTAATGACAGAATTAGCAAGAATATAGAATAACACATCTAGCTGAAGAAGGGTTTCAACATTTTGGACTTTTTAGTTGAGAAAAAACTGAGCAAGGGGAGTTGTAAAAGTTGTATAAAATTATACATGATATGGAGAAAGTGGATACAGATACTTTTTTCTTCCTCTTCCATAATACTTAAACCCAGTGTCATCCAATTAAGCTGAATATTGGAAGATTCAGGACAGCAAAAGAAAGTACTTCTTTACACAGCACATATCTGAACTATGGAATTTGCTACCACAAGATATAGTAATGGCCATTGTCAACCTGGATAGTATTAAAAGGAGGTTAGATGAATTCATGGAGGATAAGGCTACCTCCAGTACAGGAAATTGTATGCCTTGGAATATGAGTTGCTGGGGAGCACCAGTGTGTAGCGGTTGCACTCATGTCCTTCTTCTAGGCTTCCCAGAGGGATCTGGTTGGCCACTGTGGGAACAATATGCTGGACTAGATAGCCTTTGGTCTGATCCAGCAGGGCTCTTTAGGTTCATATATTCTAACATTTCGATATGAATAGTGAAAGAAAAATATTTTCAGTAACACATTTTCTCCCTGAAGATAAATAGGCAAAGCATGTATTAAACATAGCCTTTCCCCTCAGTAATAATAAAATTGTTTTTAAGATGTTCTTTAGTGGCTTTAAAAACATGCGTGGAACAGTAATCCTGTTCTTTTTCATTTCAATTGGATATTAAACAGTTGTTTTTACAGTTTCCTTTTGTTTTCTAATCTTAGCTGAATAGTAATTGGTACCCAAAGCAGCTTTTATTTTAGGAAAGAACAGACCCATCTGGATGCAAAAACAGTAACAATGAAAACCAATAAAAATACAAAATAATTTTCATTCACTAAATTACTTCACTAAATTTACTAAATAACACATCTATACAGTATTGTCCTTCTGGACAGAAATAAATAGGCACATTTTAGAGCCAAAGTTGTTATCTAGTGAGTAAACAAACAAGAAGTGACAGGACTCAGTGCTTGTTGTACAGAAACGTACAGTGAAGCTGTAATCGTATACACATTTACCTGAGAGTAAGTTCCATTGAACTGAATGGACATTACTTATGAGTAGACATGTATAGGATTGCACTCTTAATGT
This sequence comes from Rhineura floridana, assembly GCF_030035675.1. Lineage (NCBI taxonomy): Eukaryota > Metazoa > Chordata > Lepidosauria > Squamata > Rhineuridae > Rhineura > Rhineura floridana. The sequence goes on along the minus strand of NC_084482.1, from coordinate 86,188,970 downwards.
GGATTGGCACATTTAGTTTAGTTCATTTTTGCCCTCTTTCAGAAGCAAATATGATCTGAAAGAAAGAAAACATATTCTTGGCTACTTGAAGTGGTTACATCGGGACCACTATAAATTGTTGTTTCAAGGCAACTGCTTTCTTTTGGGACAGCTTATTTTGCACACAGTTATTGTGAGAAAAACATGAAGAGGCCAGAAAACACCTACCATGAATTATAATTATAACCTGGGCCAGCTCACAATTGATTTCCTATTTACTTTGGTGTAATTGAATCAAGACCAAGCTTAGATTTTTGAGCTCCACTCCCCCCCCCACTTCACCCCCACATGGGCTTGGACATCCAAATATTCTTTAATTTGAGTGGGACTTGGGACTCCAAATCAGCCGTCTGATTCTGAATAGAACACATTAGTCCTGAATTGCATTTGTATGAATAAAGCAAAAGGGAATGATACTGTAATAAAGGGTGTAAAAATTCTAAATGAGAGGAACTGTTTATGCAGGTTTCTTTTTTTGCTAGATATTGATAAATGAAAAGCTGCAGTGCCAGACCGATATTTGCAATCTGGAGCCAAATTACCAAAACATATCTCACTCTCTATGGACAAGAGCTATTTTGTTTCCTCATATCCAGGAATGGAGACTGGAGGCAGGAATATAGTGCCCCCCCCCAGTCTGGCAACTGATATCCAGAGTGGACTAGTTCAATTTGATCCACATGAAGGTCAGCTTCCATTGTGTTTGCAATGAATCCTGCTCTCTTTTGCTACAAATTGAATTTCTCTGGTTTCCCATCTTTGCACCACCAGGGTAATCTCTTCTCTTTTCTTCTTCCTTCCAGTACTATATAAATGCTGGATAGCCTTGCACATTTAGAAGGTTTTTACACCATGCACATCCCGACAAACATACAAACTGCAGGATGCAGGCATTTAATAACATAAAAAAACCAACCAAATATAACTTCTGATCTGATCTTAGAAATATTCTTGAAACAAGGTGTTCATTGAACATCTGTGTTCCTGACTGCAATAACTTACCAAGTTTGTACCACATGTCACGAATAGCAAAGCCAATTAAGCGTCTCATGTCTCCATACCTGTAAGAAAATACAGAAGACACTTTATCAGCTTTGTTGTATGAATGAAAATAAAATATAGCTTTCAACTGATTAAAAAGACTTACTTATTCAGGATCTTTATGCACTTTGCATGGGAGAATTGTTCCAGCTGCAAGGAATCCTGGGTGATAAAAGCCACTGCAAGATGAAAATAGTTGTTCCACAGCTGTAAATTAAGCAGAAGACAGAACCGTGAATAAATGTAATGGGTTTCACCTAAAATGGAAGGTGGTATTAAGCTGTGTGAAACCTAAATAATTTATGAAGGCAACCAGCAGAAGCAGTGCAAGGTTGGGATATTATGCAACGTTACCTTGCAATTAAAATAAAGGCAAGAGTGTGATTTTTATACCCACTGGCCTACATTCCTTCTGTAGCATCAGGAGATTCATATGGGGTTCATTAGCTAATAACAATAAACCACACGTTACAGCAGTGCCTGTGAAACTCTGCATATCCCGAGTTAACCGTAACTCCCCAGATCTAAACAACAAATGTAAATATAATGTGTTATATGAGCATAATACGTTAACCACAGCTTTGCGAAAACTCCCCATGTTTTTGATTAAATTAACCTATCCGAAGAAATGTAAAATATGGCCCAGTATAACTTTTATTTATGTCAAGAGCTCTAAATCCTGATGGTCTCATTTTCATGGCAAAAGGAAGGCCAGGCATCTCAGGGCTCCAGGCAGACAGGAAGGTGAGGCAAGTTGGGAGCACCACATTGGAGAGGGCCTTAGGTGTGGGCTTCAGGATCACATTAATTAGCCTGCAGCTGAAGCAGAACGTGCAGCTTGTCTCAACAGTGACCTGGAGCAACAGGCAGATCTTTATAACCTGAGCTAGGTATTTATTGACTAGAGATCCCATTCCCTGAATGCTACATCTGGCCACTGCAAGGGCCAGTCCTTTCCTCTACAGCTGTTGGCTTCTTCTAGGCTCTGAGGTTACAGGCTGTGGGGATATCTTATCAGGGCTCTCCTGGTCTTCAGAGGAGTCTGGTGCCAAAAGTATCTCCTTGGTTTTCAGGTGACAGTGGCTCTTTATGGGACAGACTAGGAAATGAATACATCTCCTCCTTCAGACTGCCACCAGAGAAGGACTCTGCCTTCAGGGATTCCTTGTCTGGGCCCATGACATCTACAAGAAAATTAGTGCTACAACTCATGCCCAGCTGAATCAAACCTAGATATTTCAAAGGTAAGAAGAAATAGTAGAATCTGAACTGACATTTTTGCCATTTGGGAGAGAAAGCAAACTCATAGAAGGAAGTTGGTTTGCATCAGGATCCAGGAATGCCTGAAATTGCTCGAAGCATTGGTCTGGCATTCTGCACATTCAATTCCAGGTTTTCAGCTTCATGGCTCAGACAACTGGAAAGAACAAGGTCAATGTCTGGGAAGTACCAGCTGACGGTAAGAGGCAGTGGTCAGTGCTGACTTGGCTGGAGTTGAGGAGCACAGAGACATGAAGACAAGGGGATGTTTCCAGCTTCAACACTTGAAAATGGGCTTAAAGATCTTCCCAATACTCCAAACTTAATAGTTACTTTCAAGTACCCTGTGCTCTTCTTATCTGCTATCCTTCAACTCTAAGAGAGAAAACTGAGCCAATTTTGCCCAAAAGCAAAGAATGAAAGGCTCCCACCTTCATGGGAGTGCTGAGCTTCCTTCTTTGTTTGCTGATAAAGCAGAAGAAAGCCTGTTGCAAATTAGTGACACACTTTATGCGGGTTTGATTCATCCCTTATATTAAGCATAACATGGGACTCTACTGTATCCATTACTTCACAGCTTTGACATCATCATTCAGTTTGGCGTTGAGCAACTCACTTTGAAGCTGGTCCTGCAGTAATGCCCCTACACCAGCACACCGAGGGGATTATATTTAGCTGCTGTCCACCTCTGTGTTCCTGTTTTCTGTTTTCGAACATAATGTTGCAGTAATTACTAGAGAGGATAGGATCACACTGCTTTTGCACTTTTCCTGTCTCTGAAATTAGCATACTTACTTCTTTCTGGGAAACTGTGTGACAAAAAAGATGGCTGTCTCCATGTTCTCATTAGAGCTGCCATCTTTTTTTCCACATAATTCTCCTGTACGGCTAAAGGAGGTTGTACAGAATAAAGATGGCTGCCCTAGTTTCAGGTTTCAAACACCTATGATTTTGCAAAATGAGTCTGAAGATTTTGTAAATATACACATGAATAGTTACCCTTATAATATTACTATTTTTAATGTAATCAATTATAACCTACATGAATGGGAGAAGGATGAGTGAATATTTTGAAAGGTGGCTCTGCAAGGCTGCCAAAGAAGGAAAACAGGTTCCAGTGGCTGATGACTATCTCAAATAAACAGGACTTTGTTTTAAATCAAATATGAGATTAAAGGAAAACAACATACTTGGACGATGAAATGGCACATTCCAGGGCAGTTGTGCCCATTTGCCTAGAGGCATCTGATAAGGCCAGAGATTATAATGTTTGGGTCACAGAGCCAGAAAAGGGGTGTGCAATCCAAGAGAATATTTGCAATCAAGGTGTCAGTCCACTTGTTGTGTATCAAGAGATTGAGGAAAATATAAAAATATTTTTTGGTGAAAACCTCTGCAGCACCCTAGGCGCTGTGGGAACCTTCCACCATAAACACTCTTCATCCATCCCTCTGTGCTACTAGACTGGTGATCTAGTAAGACAGGGCAACCATCTTTGGTAACTATATCCCCGCAGAGCAGGTGTGAATGTGTTGTGCATCTGAGAGCACTTGAATAGATGCAATGAAGAAATCATTTCTGAAAACTGGTATTTTTGCCTGAGTTTATGGGCTCCCCCTCCCCAAACCCAAGTTGCATTCATGACACAGTTATGTCACTTCATATCATACCACCACTTCCAAGGCACTTTAGACACATTTTTCAACATGTATGGCAACTGCCAAATTTTCTACCTGCTCCAAATAGCTTGAAACTAAGGAAGGAAGGAAGGAAGGAAGGAAGGAAGGAAGGAAGGAAGGAAGGAAGGAAGGAAGGAAGGAAGGAAGGAAGGAAGGAAGGAAGGAAGGAAGGAAGGAAGCCCACCTCAAAAGTACCAGGACTACATACCAATAGTGGGTGGGGCCAGAAGCCAAAGTGGCAGAGCTACAAATGCAACTTTTACCTTTGCAAAAGCAGGCTACATTCCAGCCAAAAGTATCAGAGGAGTGTGTGTGTGTGCACGTGTACACACATTTAGAGGGTATGGAGCAGGATCAGTGAGAGGTGTGACCCATGTGTGGATAGGAGATAGTCCCAAGGACCAGACAGAGGGGCCTGGAGGGCTGTATTTGAAACCTCAGCCTGAGGTTTCCACCCTTTTTTATTTTGAGTATTTTGAGATCAGAACTTTCAACATATAAAAGTATCAAACTGCAAACATTACAGAAGTCAAAAGACCAGGATGGGCCCAAAGAGACAGAAAACACACAGATTAATCTTTTCCTGTGATGACTTTTATCTGCCAGATATACTGTGATCACACAAACAGAATATAGATACTGAAATAAGTAAATGTGAAAACATATGTTTAGGTGGTGGTGTTTTTTTAAATATCATATAAATAAAATGAGACAGCTACTCACTTGTTCTTCAAAGTTCATGTTTTCCAAAAACTTCTGGTTCATAGTCTCAGAAAATTTGTTGATGGCTCTCAGAAATACTCTAAAGAAGTAAAATAAAATATAAAAAAGTAGCCCAAACATACATTGGAATTTTATAATCTTAGCTAGTATTAAAGCAGAACTGAAGATAAAGTATAAATGATAAGTAGTCATAAACCCTAGAATACAATTTGCTTGCAACAGCATATAATTAATAGTACATTATACAAAGGAAAAGCATTTCTTTGAATGTTTGGTATGCAATATGTTCTAATTAGTCCTCGCCACAGAAAATAAGACCATGTCTTTTTGGTCTGCTGCACAACTACAGTTTGTTCTTGTGAATATAGCATAATAAATCTTTCATATTTAAGTTGCTTCCTAAGACATAGCTATATAATATTAAAGGATGGGAAGGTTTTGTAAGTGATCAGTCAAGGAGAAATATTAATTTCTTTAATTATATAGATTGACTCTTAGCTCATTAGAAATAACCTCCTACATAATGCCTAGCAATATGGAATAAGTGCAGCTATTAAATTATCCTATTCATTTACCACTTTCTGACTAGCTACATATGATGCCACTTAAATGTTTTGTGCAAAAAACGCACCTAACTACAAGTAATTATACAGAGAGATAGATATGGAGGTCAGAACCGGAACTGCTTTCCTGAAAAGACATGATAGCTTATTAAGACAAAATATTTCAACACCCATTCCATCTTATTAATAGAGATGCTGTGGCTTCTGAACAGACCCTTACCTAACATTGATTTACATGTTACTCCTGAAGCTTAGGAAAAATTGGGGAACAGCCTTCATAAGAACATAAGAAGAGCCTGCTGGATCAGGCCAGTGGCCCATCTAGTCCAGCATCCTGTTCTCACAGTGGCCAACCAGGTGCCTGGGGGAAGCCCGCAAGCAGGACCCGAGTGCAAGAACACTCTCCCCTCCTGAGGCTTCAGTGGAGCTATAGTTAGAAAAAACTTGGAAGGCTTGTTGCAAGCACCAAAAAGTACTTTGGATCTTAGCAATACTTTTTAAAGTAAAGAAAACACAATTTAATTCATTTACATTAGTCACTATGCTATTTTCCCTTTGGTGGCTCTGTAAAATGTATACACACACACACCCAGAGGGGTACCAGCTAGTACATGATTAGCACACCATGACAGGCTCCCCTTGCGATATTGCTTTTTGTTACAATAAAACTGATCAAGTGACTGCATGATATTGCTTTGTGCTACTGTGAGTGTACTGCCTTGTGAAGTGTGCTGTGCTATGCAAAGTTGTACCAAACGATTTATCATTTCATATGGTTGGTTTTACAAGGACTAATACTGGGTTCCTGATTATCTTGATTTACCAGTTAAACCGTAGTATCCAACACCAGCCCATGGCTACACTCATTCCTATATAAACCAGGAGGAGATTCATTGTGAAAGGCACAAAAGGATACTGAAACTGTAGGGGAGTCCCTCAAATCTTTGGCTAGATGTGTGCACCATGTGGCTGTGCCTTGGTGATGCTTTCTCACTTACAGGTTTAACCAGATATAGTGGAAGGAGAATTTTAGTTCTTCCGGGGAGGCCCAGAACCTTCCCAAAGTAAGAAGAGAGGTTCATGTTTTGGCAATCTTCACACTCACCTCTTATATGAACTGCTTAACATCTTGTCACTAAGACTATTACTATACAATAGGGCCACTCATTCGGCGGGTTATGTTCCAGACCCCTGCCGAAAAGCAAAAATCGCCAAAAAGCAGCACTCGGTCAATAAAATGGCGCCCAACACGCAGCTGCTGACTTGTCATGCCAAAAAAGCAGAACAAGTGCCATATGAGTGGGGCCTTACTCTAATTGAAAATTGCTGTATTAGCGGAACGCCGAAAAGCAGGCCACCAAAAAGCGGGGCCTGACTGTAATGTACGAGCAGGGCTTTTTTCACTACTGGGTATATCAGTGAAATAATACTTGTACTATTTCAAGGGGGGAACGTAGGATGTGCGGCACCCCATAGAGCTTAAATTTGGCCCAACTAAAATTCAACCTTCCCCCTCCAGGATGCACACTTTAACATGGTGAGGGGGTTTGAAAGTGCTGAAGAAGCTGAGGGCAATGCCATCAGGAGTCTAGACCAAGAGGCTAGACTCCTAGCAGGGGCACTCAAGGTGGAATGGTCAAAGCTGAGACACCAGACTAAGATGAATCCAAACTCAGAGGAAGGCAATGGTAAACCACCTCTGAATATCTCTTACCACGAAACCCTATGAACAGAGTATCCAAAATGCAACACGAGATAGTGCTGGAAGATGAGACCCCCCAGGTCAGAAGGCACTCACCGAGCTACTGGGGAAGAACAAAGGACAAGTACAAGTAGCGCTGTGACTAATGACGCAGCTCGCTCAAAGCCGAAAGGAAGCCCAAAGGCTGATGCGCACAGATGCAAATGGAGAGTCCCGAGTTGTACAACACACACAATAGGAACATGGAATGTGAGAAGCATGAACCAGGGAAAGTTATAAATTGTCAAGCAAGAAATGGAATGCATCAACATACTTGATGTGAGTGAATTAAAATGGACGGGAATGGGACATTTTCAGTCAGGCAACTACAAAATATTTTATGCAGGAAATTAGAAATTAAAAAGAAATGGGGTTGCTTTAATAGTGAGAAGTGATGTAGCAAAAGCAATTAGGAGCTACAACGCAAGGTCTGAGTGAGTGATATCAATGAGATTAAACGGAAAACCTATTAACATAACCATCATCCAAGTCTATGCTCCAACAGCAAATGCAGAAGAAGAGGAATTGGAGAGATTTTACGCAGAAGCACAGGAAAGAATTGATCACATACTAAAACAAGATGTGCTTATAATCATGGGAGACTGGAATGTGAAAGTAGGGAACAGAGAAGAACTAGGAATTGTGGGGAAATGGGGCTTAGGAGACCAGATCCGCAGCGTTGGGGTCATTTTAGACTCCCAGCTGTCCATGGAGACTCAGATTTCGGCAGTGAGCCAGGCAGCTTGGTACCAATTACATCTGATACGAAGGCTGCAACCCTACCTTCCTGTTCATCTGCTCCCACGGGTGATACATGCCCTGGTCTCCTCTCGCTTAGACTACTGTAATGCGCTCTACGTGGGGCTACCCTTGAAAACGGTCCGGAAATTACAATTGGTACAAAATGCGGCGGCACGGCTGATTAAGAACAGCCGTCATCGTGATCACATCACTCCAGAGTTAGTAGATCTACACTGGTTGCCAATTGTTTACCGGGCCCAATTCAAGGTGTTGGTCTTGACCTTTAAAACCCTATACGGTTTCGGCCCAGTTTATCTGAAGGAGCGCCTCCAGCATCACCAATTATACCGCCTGACGAGATCAGCCACACAGGACCTCCTCTCGGTTCCACCAACTAAAACAGCAAGGTTGGTACGGACCAGAGAGAGGGCATTTTCAATTGTGGCCCCCACCCTCTGGAATTCCCTCCTGTTTGATCTTCATCATGCCCCCTCCTTAATTGGTTTCCGCCGAGCCTTGAAGACCTGGCTATTCAGGCAGGCCTATGGGATTTCTGGGATGGGTTAGTTGTTAACGTGTTATTAATTGGAAGAGTGGGTTAGATGATTGATGGTCTTATCTATTTTATATTGTATTTTAGTGTATTAACGTACGTTGCCTAGAGTGGCCGTTAATTCGGCCAGATAGGCGACTCAGAAATAAAAATTTATTATTATTATTATTATTATTATAAATGAAGCAGGAGAAAGACTTATTGAATTCCATGAAGTCAATAATTTGTTTCTTGCAAACACATTTTTTGAGCAACTGAAGAGATGACTGTACATGTGGACATCACCAGATGGTCAATATAGGAATCAAATTGATTATATAATTGGGAGCAGAAGATGGGTAAAAATAAATGGAGAAACAAATAAAACCGACATGGTAGTAGGTGTCTACTACAGACCCCCTGGCCAAGAAGAGGTGGTAGACGAGGCCTTTCTCAAACAAATCTCTGAAATCTCAAGGAGGCAAGAAGTAGTAGTGATGGGGGACTTCAACTACCCGGATATCTGCTGGGAGACAAACCCTGCGAAGCACAAAGTCTCCAACAAATTCCTGATGGGCCTTGCTGATAATTTCCTCTTTCAAAAACTAGAAGAAGGAACAAGGGGATCGGCAATCCTGGACCTGATCTTAACTAACATGGACGAATTGGTCATGGGAATTAAAGCGGTCGGTACCTTGGGGGAAAGTGACCACGTAATGCTGGAATTTGTGATTCTGGGGAAAGCCAAAGAAGAATATAGTCAAACATGGACCTTGGATTTCAGGAAAGCCGATTTTAGCAAGCTCAGGGAAATGATGGGTAGGATCCCGTGGCTAGATAGACTAAAGAAAAAAGGAGCCCAAGAAGCGTGGGAGTTCATGAAGAACGTATTACAAAAAGCGCAATCGCAAACAATTCCAAACAGAAAGAAAAACGAAAGACATCGGAAAAAGCCAATGTGGCTACACGGAAGACTAGTGGAGGAGGTAAAAGTAAAAAAGAGCATGTATAAAGAATGGAAGGAAGGACGTATCACCAAGGAAGAGTACCGACGAGCGGCTCGGGCTTGCAGGAATAGCATAAGGAAAGCTAAAACCCAGAATGAGCTGAGGCTGGTGAGGGAAGCGAGGAACAACAAAAAGGGGTTTTTCAGATATGTTCGAAGCAAGAGAAAGACCAAGGAAAAGGTGGGACTGCTGCTCAATGAGGATGGCAAAATGTTGACAGATAACAAGGAAAAGGCAGAACTGCTCAACGCCTATTTTGCCTCCGTTTTCTCCCAAAAAGGGAACAGTGTGCAACCTTGCATCGGTAGCAATCTCAGGAAGGGGTCGGGATTGCAGTTCGAGATTGATAAGGAGATAGTCAGGAAATACCTAGTTAACCTAAATGAGTTCAAATCTCCAGGGCCTGATGAACTGCATCCCAGAGTATTGAAGGAACTTGCAGATGTACTCTCGGAACCTCTTGCCATCATCTTTGAGAAATCCTGGAGAACGGGAGAGGTGCCGGAGGATTGGAGACGGGCAAACGTTGTCCCACTCTTTAAAAAGGGTAAAAAAGAAGATCCGGGGAACTACAGGCCGGTCAGTCTGACTTCAATACCGGGAAAGATATTAGAACGGATAATAAAAGAGTCCATTGGCAACTATCTAGATGACAATGCTGTGATTAGTAGGAGCCAGCATGGGTTTGTCAAGAAAAAATCCTGTCAAACTAATCTCATCTCTTGTTTTGATCGGGTCACTAGCCTAGTAGATGGTGGAAATGCTGTAGATGTCATCTATCTAGATTTCAGCAAAGCGTTTGACAAAGTCCCCCACGACCTTTTGATTAGCAAACTGGTCAAATGCGGACTACATGGAAATACTGTCAGGTGGATTCACAACTGGTTGGAAAACCGTACTCAAAGAGTGGTCGTCGGTGGCTCTGCTTCGGACTGGAAGGAGGTTTCGAGTGGAGTGCCACAGGGTTCTGTCCTGGGGCCGATACTCTTCAACATTTTTATCAATGACTTAGATGATGGGGTGGAGGGAAGCCTTATGAAGTTTGTGGATGATACGAAACTGGGAGGGATAGCTAACACAATGGAAGGCAGGAATAAAATCCAAAGGGCCTGGATAGACTAGAAAATTGGGCTGAAATTAATAAAATGACATTCAATAAAGACAAATGCAGGATTCTGCATTTAGGCCACAAAAACAAAATGCATGGGTACAGGATGGGAAATACCCGGCTTAGCAGTAGTGCGTGTGAGAAGGACCTTGGAATTGTAGTGGATCGCAAGTTGAACATGACCCAGCAGTGTGATGCTGCGGCAAAAAAGGTAAACGCGGTTTTGGGCTGCATAAACAGAGCTATAGTTTCCAGGTTGAGGGAAGTAATAGTCCCACTATATTCTGCATTAGTCAGGCCTCATCTGGAATACTGCGTTCAGTTCTGGGCGCCTCATTTTAAGAAAGATATAGACAAGTTAGAGCAGGTTCAGAAGAGGGCGACGAGGATGATAGCTAGTATGGAGAACAAGTCTTATGAGGAAAGGTTGAAGGAACTTGGCATGTTCAGTCTGGTGAAGAGAAGGCTGAGGGGTGACATGATTGCACTCTTTAAATACCTCTTTAAGTACCTGAAGGGCTGTCACATAGAGGAGGGTACAGATTTGTTCTCTGCTGCCCCAGAGGGTAGGACTAGGTCTAATGGTTTTAAGTTGCAGGAGCGTAGATTCAGATTGGACATTAGAAGGAACTTCTTGACAGTAAGAGCAGTTCGGCAATGGAACCGACTGCCTAGGGAGGTGGTGGGATCCCTTTCGCTGGATGTCTTCAAGCAGAGGCTGGACAGCTATCTGCGGGAGATGCTCTAGCTGTGGATTTCCTGCTGTGAGCAGGGGGTTGGACTCGATGGCCTACAAGGCCCCTTCCAACTCTATGATTCTATGATTCTATGAGGTTCCATACTTTCTGCGAAAACAAGACCAGGAGCAGACTGTGGTACAGATCATGAACTGGTCATATTGAAAATCAGAGTAAAGCTAAAGAAGAACAACAAAAAAATCATAATGCCAAAATACAATTTAAATAACATCCTAGAAAAATATAAAGATCAAATAAGGAACAGGTTTGAGGCTTTAAACTTAGTTGACAGAGAACCAGAATAAATATTAGGCAGGTGCCATCTCTGCTATCTTTTCGGCGCCTTTTGAAGACTTTCCTATTCCAACAAGCATTTTAAGTTGAGACCTATCCCAGTCTGTGTCTGTGTTACAATTGCTTTTAATATGTCTTTTAATTTCTTTAACCCTTTTTTTAAAAGATGTTTTTAATGTTGTTTTGTTTTAATGTATTTTAAGGTCTTTTTATGATGTTTTAAGATCCTCCGTGGTGCAGAGTGGTAAGCGGCGGTAATGCAGCCGAAGCTCTGCTCACAGCCGGAGTTTGATTCCAACGGAAGGAGGAAGTCGAATCTCCGGTAAAAGGGGTCGAGGTCCACTCAGCCTTCCATCCATCCGTGGTCGGTAAAATGAGTACCTGGCATATGCTGGGGGGTAAAGAAAGGCCAGGGAAGGAACTGGCAATCTCACCCCATATATACGGTCTGCCTAGTAAACGTCGCAAGATGTCACCCTAAGAGTTGGAAACGACTCGCACTACAAGTGCTGGGACACCTTTACCTTTTTTTATGATGTTTTAAAGTGTTTTTAGTGTTGCTGTTTGCCGCCCTGGGCTCCTGCTGGAAGGAAGGGCGGGGTATAAATAAAATAATAAATAAATAAATAAGAACTATAGAGTGAAGTAAGAGACATTATCAGGAAAGAATGCAAAAAGACAATACCTCTAGTTAAAAAGAAAGACCTCAATGGATGACTGAAGAAACTCTTAAAATGGTTAAAGAGAGAAGGAAAGCAAAAGCAAAATGAGATAGAAACACAGTCAGAACCCTAAATGCAATACAGCGACTAGTACGAAGGGACAAAGAGAACTATTAAAATAGTTATTGTAGAGAAATAGAAGAGGACAACAAAAAGGGAAGAACAAGAGTCCTGTGCCAAAAGATTAAAGAAATGAAAGGGAAATTTAAACCAAGAGTACGGATGTTGAACAATCAACAGGGGAACACACTGACTGACCGAGACGAAATAAAAGGAAGATGGAAGCAATACACTGAAGAACTCTATAAAAGAGATGCCAGGATGACAGATTCATTCACGGAGGAACTGTATGATGAAGAACCAGAAACTTTAGAATGTGGGGTGAAAGGTGCTCTTAAAATACTTGGAAGAAACAAATCACCAGGAATAGATGGCACACCAATAGAGTTGCTACATGCTACTGAGTCTGAATCTGTCCAGATTTTGACAAAAATATGTCAAGAAATGTGGGAAACAAAACAATGGCCCACAGACTGGAAGCGTTCAATATACATCCCAATTGCAAAGAAAGGAGATCCCAGGGAATGCAGTAATTATCAAACTATTGCCTTAATATCCCATGCAAGTAAAGTAATGCTCAAGATTCTACAACAAAGGGTCTTACCCTATATGGAGCGAGAAATGCCAGATGTCCAAGCTGGATTTAGAAAGGGAAGAGGCACCAGAGAACATATTGCAAACATACGTTGGATAACGAAACGGACCAAGGAATTTCAAAAGAAAATCACTTTGTGCTTTATAGATTACAGCAAAGCCTTTGACTGTGTAGATCATGAAAAACTATGGAATACTTTAAAAGAAATGGGGGTGCCACAGCATCTGATTGTCCTGATGCACAACCTATACTATGGACAAGATGCTACTGTAAAGACAGAATATGGAGAAACTGATTCGTTCCCCATCGGAAAAGGTGTGAGACAGGTGTATTTTATCACCCTATTTATTTAATCTATATGCAGAACATATCATATGGAAAGCAGGATTGGACCAAGATGAAGGAGGTGTGAAAATTGAGAGAGAAATATCAGTAATTTCAGATATGCAGACAATATTTATTTATTTATTTATTTATTTTATTTAATGTATATACCGCCCTAAGCCCGAAGGCTCTCTGGGCGGTGTACATAAAAATAAAAACAAGTACAATATATAAATACAATAAGTACAATGAATCAAAATACCATACTACTAGCAGAAACCAGTAATGATTTGAAACAAATGCTGATGAAAGTTAAAGAAGAAAGCACAAAAGCAGGACTACAGCTGAATGTCAAAACTAAAGTAATGACAACAGAAGATTTACAGAACTTTAAAGTTGACAATGAGGACATTGAACTTGTCAAGGATTATCAATACCTTGGCACAGTCATTAACCAAGATGGAGACAATAGTCAAGGAATCAGAAGAAGGCTAGGACTGGGGAGGGCAGCTGTGACAGAACTAGAAAAGGTCCTCAAATGCAAAGATGTATCACTGAACAGTAAAGTCAGGATCATTCAGACCATGGCATTCCCAATCTCTATGTATGGATGTAAAAGTTGGACAGTGAAAAACAGAGATAAGAGAAAAAATAAACTTATTTGAAATGTGGTGTTGGAGGAATGCTTTGCGTATACCATGGACTGCGAAAAAGACAAATAATTGGGTGTTAGAACAAATTAAACCAGAACTACCATTAGAAGCGAAAATGATGAAACTGAGGTTATCATACTTTGGACACATAATGAGAAGACATGATTCACTAGAAAAGACAATCATGCTGGGAAAAACAGAAGGGAGTAGAAAAAGAGGAAGGCCAAACAAGAGATGGATTGATTCCATAAAGTAAGCCACAGACCTGAACGTACAAGATCTGAACAGGGTGATTCACGACAGATGCTGTTGGAGATTGCTGATTCATAGGGTCGCCATAAGTTGTAGCCAACTTGAAGGCACATAACAAAATCCAACCTTATCATCACTCACAGAACTTGAAAAGGTAGCCACAAACTGGCAACAGATAGGATCTGGAGCATACAAAGTCTCTAGTGCTACAGGTCAAGTATCACAGAAATAGGATTATTGTAGATGTTTTCTTCTGTGTTCAAAATACAATGAAGATAAAATCCCTTGAACAACAAAGAGATAATTGCAAGAATGATAAAATGTGAAATCTGGAATAAGAGCAGCATACATAGTTGGACAATAGTGTTACAATTCTTCAATTCACAAAGAGAACACCCTGCAAGATGGAACTGAACACTCGATATGGCAGCCCATTACGAATGTGAAATTTTTAAGAGGCACAGATGTTTGATGTATGAACTTTGACCAGACCTGTCATGCAGCCATCAGAGTGATGAAGTGATTTAATTTGAATGGACTGTTTTCCAGGTAGGGTAAAATCCTTCCTTACAAAACTCCTAATGTGATATTTTGTTTTGCAAGTTCTCGCTTCAATATTTCTGTTGAAAGAACAGCAGCAGGGTTTTTTTTACTATTGTATTCCAACTGTACTATAAATTCTAACGTGCCTCTTCAATAATTTGCTTCTTTCCGTCCCATCTTTAAATGTTTTTGAAGTGATGTTGGTCTAATTTTATAGTTTCTCTGCTTTGAACCAGTATTTGTATTTGAATTAATGTATTCTTTGGGTGCCTAACATTTTCAAATTCACCTGCAGGAAAACTATATGCAAATGTAAATTTAGGCTGCAATCCAAAGGAACATACAGGCATCTGATTTTTTTCTGAGAATTTCCTTTTCAGGCTACAACCACAGAAGTCTCTAAAGTCCTCTTTGATCTATTCCAAGTTTTTATTTTAAAGCAATTTGGTAATTTGTACAGGAGATTTTTAAAAAGTAAAGTTCAAAACTGAAAGAAAATAGTGCAAGATTTTTTACTAGCAGATAAGCTTTCCATAAACAGGAAAGTTTTGACACAGGAGTACTTCAAGACAAATGATTCTCCACTTGTGTTCCAAGATGGATCAGTCTTTTGAGAAAACTACGTAAGATGCTCTCATGAATGCTTAAATTTGCATTCAGACTAGAGTGAGGGTTCTCAAAGGAGTCCCGAATCTTACCCACCTATCAAACTTTGATCAGCTGAGTATGGTAAATATATTAAGTCAACACTTTTGCGAAAAAGAAAATGGTCCAATGAGAACACTACAGAAAAGTGGCATTAGGTCGATCCTGGAAATTTCTACATCAAGGATCATTCAGACCTTTACATGAAGACATGATGTTGCCAACAAAGTATCATGCTGTGCCATGCTCAGGTTCATTTCGGATGCATTAACTAGTTATATGATTTATTCAACTCATGCTTAGGCTGTTCAGCTCACATTGAGGGAATATGATAGGATTCATCTTAGAATGGGTTGCAGTCTAGGTATCTGATGAATTATTCATTTATTGATTGATTTATTACCATGCTATGTGGAACTGCATGCTGTTTTGAGGGGAAACAAGCTTAAAGCTCCCTGGATGAACAGAATTACTTTCATGAGTCTTTGGATCCTGGCCCAGATTTCCAATATGTAACAAATCAAAGAATTCCCTATGGTGTTTCTGAGCTTTACATACTACTTTGTAAAAGAAGAACGCAACTGATTATATATAAAGAGCAGATGACAAATGCTTTCTTGAATTGTACTATTTGTCTCCCATTTCCTCCTCCCAAAATATGAAAGTGTATTACATATTTGTTTTCCTTCAGGCAAAGCTTCCACTGTGATAAAAGCATAAAGGATTACAAGCCAATACAAATGTGTTTCACTTTCATCTTCCCTGAGCTTTGTTCAGATACAGTAAAGCAAGAGGATGCTGCCTCTACACTTGACTCTGCTAATGAAAAAGATAAAGAAAGTGCTGTGCTTGCAATGCTAACTTTAATTTTTCACCTTGAGGCACTGAGAGTGAGACTGGCCACATGAGAGTATTTGTGCACAGGGAGGCAATAAGCTTGCTGCCTGAAAGCAACTATTGGAATAGTACAAAAGAGGTTTATAGTGAATCAGCAAGTATTCCCTCCAAGTCAGATGCATAATAGGTTTAACTATTATGTTCCTGATGCTGCATTCTTTGAAAATGAAGGTCTTGTTTTGAAATAAAACCAAAAGGCAATTTAATTTTTTAAAATTGTGTAGTTTCTGGCTTTACGGATTACTTCTAAGTATTCTAAGGACTGTGTGTACAGTCCATATACAAGTTCATATATGGATGGAATCAGAAACTTCAGTTGCGTATTTATACAAAGCTTGATTTATAAGGGCTGGTTCATGATTCTTATTTTATTAGTTAGGTATTATCTACATGCAGAAAGTATTATGTAAATAGTCATGTATAAAACACAGTGCAAGGCCTTCACTTTGGAATAACTATATACTGACTATATGAATGAACTGAAAATGTTTCTTGAGAAGAGACTCAAAGAGGTCCAAGATTGGAGTACCCCACTGGTCTCATACATTTTGACCAGTTTATAGATGAAATGACCATTCTCTCTGGTCAAAGCCTTGATGGCTCAACCATCAAGCAGTGACTATCATATCTTCTTTGAGATGTGCTGCTGTCAGTGATAATACATGTCTTTCCATCCAGCTGAGGAGACTTTCTGCTTCTGAAGTAGGTTATGAACAAGTGTCTCCTTGGCAATCAATATGAGCATTCATTGTGATACTGTCCACTCTGACATGCACAAGAGTTTCGCTCAGCTTCTGACTGAAAGACCTTAGTGCCATGTCGACTGCTCAGAGCCCCAGGTACTTGATGGTTTGGTAATCTCCAATAGGAAGCCTCTCCAAACATTGCTTCTCCATGGCAATAAGAACCAGGCAGAATAATTTATGTAGTGACCTGTATCCTGATGATTTCATAAGGGCACTCCCTTGGACAAGTTGGAGAGTAGCATCTGTTGTGACCCCTAACCCTTGGACCCTTGCTGTACTCTGATACGGATTAGGCTCAGGACACTTTTCAGGGGGAGCTCTATCTGTACTATATTTGGGGCCCTTCCAACTAGAGGACACAGGCCTGCATAATCCTTGGCTTCAGAGAATGAGTCCGCTGCAGTACATCCATCTCCCCAGCCTTGCAGAAGTCAAAGTTTGCAGAATGAGGCAAGAGCACAACAATCCATTCACTTCTGAAGGAAAATGAAGCCAGCCACACTACAAAAGGCTTCATTTGGTTTCAGCTCCCTGTTAGGACAACATCTTTCTAGAGCTGCCTTAGTAGGGAAGAGCTTTAGCCAGGATTACTCACTTGGAGCTATCCAAGGTCCTGCTTTTTTCTGCTAACTGAAGAGCTTCTCTAATTTGCCACCCTGGGCTCCTGCTGGGAGGAAGGGCGGGATATAAATCAAATAATAATTAAATAAATATTTTGATCTGCCATTGCCTGCCTTGACTGGATTTTGCCTGCTTGATTTGACCTTGTCTACTGTGATGACCTCACTGGATGCTTCCTGCTTCCCCCATGAGTAACAAGTGCCCACTGAAAAGGATAGTATCCACCAGGTTGGAGCTTGTTTAACTTGAGGAAGAGGAACCTTAAGGTGTTCTTTTTTGAGATATATAAAATTGATAGGTAAGCAGGAACCACAGAATGTGGGAGTGGTGCCTGACCCAGTCCTATTGACATATTGAACACATTAAGGTCAATATTTACTTACATGTAGAACCTAGTGCTCTATAAATATTGAATATCAGTTACTTCATTTGGGGGGCAATTTTACAGATCAATGAATTTAAGCATGCTCTAAGTGAGCAGCTACAAATATGTAGAAGAACTCTTTGCCCTTGAAGAAGGCACCACAACATATAACAATTATTTTTTAAACATTGCCTCTGATTTTGTTTGTTTGTTTGATGAATATAAGCAACACATTTTGTTGGTGATATTGGCAAAATAAATCCAACTAGCATTAAGGTGAAAAAGACCACCTAGACCAGGATTCTGTTTGCAACAATGGCCAGTCAGATGTCTCTGGGAACCTTACAAACAAGGCATGAAGACAACAATCTTCACTGTTGTTTGAGACCACTATCTGATATACAGAGGAGTACCACATCTTAATGCGGAGGCTCTATCATGGTTAATATCAGCTGAAGTTCTATTCTCTATACATTTATGTAACCAATGGGTGGACAATGCGGTGCACATGTGCCTGCAGAGGCCTTTCCTAGTGCCTGCAGGGTCCCACCTTGCCCACTAGGGGGGTTACTGCTGCTAGTGAGGGGAGAGTTGCAGCACACATGGTGCCAACAAGAGTTTCTAATGTTTGCAAACTTGCCCACAGGCCCAAAAAGGTTGGCAACCCCTGATCTAATCATTTACACTAGAACTAAATGCCTCTACTAAGTGATATGCAGAACAATCACAATTGGTGAAAGTTATTTTCTCTAATGTGTTGCCCCATTTGCAAGTGGCTAATTGTTGGGGGGAGGGGGCTACCAATTTTTCAGGAAGCCAAGGGTGAAGAATTGAGGTGGGGGGAGAGAGAAATTTAGAAAGGAAAATAATTTCTAATCCAGAAAATTCTCTCCTCCCTCTTGCTTATGACCTCTGCCCCACCCCACTGTTCCTCATCCCAAAGCTCATACTGACAGAGTGGGCCTCTCCTAATGGGGTATCATAGCAGGGAAAAGGAAGTAATGTCCTTTGTAAGACTAGTGTCTACAAAAACGTGGAGTCAACCCTTCACCAGTGGAGCTATGGAACCGCTTTCAACCACTCGAGGAGGAGACTGGAGGACAGCCTGTGGTGGAAGAATTACAGGAGACCCTGTGCAACAACAAGCAAGAGGCTGAAGCTCAATCAAGCAGGGACAATGAAACCATGCCCCACAACAAGAAGAATACTAGTAGTGGGAGACTCCCTACTGCGTGGGATCGAAACCCAAGTATGCCGAGAAGATCCGTGGATTCGCCAGGTAAGCTGTCTACCAGGAGGACGGATTAGAGATGTGACAGAAGGGTTGCCATCACTCATTAAGCCCACTGACAGGTATCCCTTTCTCCTCATCCATGTGGGAACAAATGATACTGCCAAACAGAGCCATGAAGAAATCACATCAGACTTTGAAGCTCTGGGAAGGAAAATCAAAGACTTTGGGGCCCAGGTAGTTTTTTCATCCATCCTTCCA
Organism: Rhineura floridana; assembly: GCF_030035675.1. Classification (NCBI taxonomy): domain Eukaryota; kingdom Metazoa; phylum Chordata; class Lepidosauria; order Squamata; family Rhineuridae; genus Rhineura; species Rhineura floridana. The sequence goes on along the minus strand of NC_084482.1, from coordinate 86,169,591 downwards.
GTACTTAGGAGTAGAAAGGGAAAGAAAAATACTCCATGTGAATGAAAGGCTACGAAGGTGGTGCTGACATAAGAGATTTGGATTCTGGGACCACGGGCTATGGTTCCTGAAAGGTGGACTGCTGGCAAGTGATGGGATGCATCTCACAAGGACTGGGAAGAATGTGTTTGGCCACAGCATGGAGAAGTTCATTAGAAGGGCTTTAAACTGACTCCTAAGGGGTAGGGAGATGTAAACTTGGTGGTAATGACTGATGAAGACTTGTGCACAGTAACAGAACAGAGAGATCGGCTCTAATAGGGCCCAGTAACAGTCCTCAGGAAAATGTAGTAAGGAAGCCAAGCCATAAATCACATGGTCTTCGATGTCTGTGTACTAATGCGCAGAGCATGGGAAACAAGCAGGATGAACTTGAACTCTTAATACAGGAGGACAATTATGACTTGACAGGTATAACTGAAACTTGGTGGGATGACTCCCATGACTGGAATACAGCAATTGAAGGATATAACTTGTTCAAAAAGAACAGAAGGAATAAAAAGGGAGGTGAAGTCGCGCTATATGTTAAAAATATATATCCCTGCACAGAAATACAGGAAGATGAGCTTGGTAGCTAAACCGAGAGTATCTGGATTAAAAATAATGGGGCAAGTAATAAAAGGACTGTGGTGCTTGGAGTCTACTACCGACCACCCAATCAAGGAGAAGACGAGAATGTAACTTTTGAAAAGCAAATTGCCAATGTTTCGAGGAGGCATGATGTAGTAGTAATGGTGGGCTTCAATTATCCCTGTATCTGTTGGGAGACAAATTCTGCCAAACACGGCCCCTCCAAGAAATTTCTGACTTGTGTTGGAGATAACTTCCTCCTACAGAAAGTGGAGGAAACAACCAGAGGATCAGCTATCCTGGACTTGATTCTAACCAATAGAGAAGATGTGGTGGATGAAGTGGCAGTTACGGGAACTCTGGGGGAAAGTGACCACACCATACTTGAATTTTTGATTTTAACAGAAGCAAAAGCTGAGAGTAGCCATACGCACATCCTGGACTTCAGGAAATCTGATTCTAATAAATTCAGAACAATTGTAAGTACGGTTCCATGGCAAGCTACCCTAATGAGAAAAGGAGTCCAAGATGGGTGGGAGTTTCTAAAAAAGGAAATTCTAAAAGCGCAATGGCAAGCAATTCCAACAAGGAAAACGGGAAAAACAGCAGAAGAAACCAAAGTGGCTTCATAAAAAGTTTAGAGATGACCTGAAAACAAAAAAGGACACATACAGCAAGGGGAAATAAGGCCAGGCCACAAAGGAAGAGTACAGGCAGGTATCACGGAATTGCAAGGATGGTGTCAGGAAGGCTAAAGCTGAGAATGAGCTGAGGCTAGCGAGGGATGCTAAAAGCAACAAAAAGAGCTTTCTTCAGGTATGTCCATAGTAAAAGACAGAGAAAAGAAATGGTGGCACAGTTACTCAATGAGGATGGCAAAATGATAACAGATGACAAATAAAGGCAGAAGTGCTCAATTCCTACTTTGGCTCAATCTTCTCCTAAAAAAGGGTCTATGACCCTCCTGGGAAACATGAAGTAGAAGGGGCAGGATTGGACCTTGAGATTGATAGACAAATGGTCAAGAAATACCTAATCACTTTGAATGCGTTCAAATCGGTAGGGCCCGATAAACTGCATCCTAGAGTATTGAAGGAACTGGCTGAAGAACTCTTAGAACCGCTCTCTATTATCTTTGCGAAATCATGGAGGACTGGTGAAGTGCCAGATGACTGGAGGAGAGTTAATGTTGTCCCTATCTTCACAAAGGGCAAGAAGCAGGAACTGGGGAACTACAGACCAGTCAGCCTAACATCAATCCCTGGAAAAACCCTGGAGCATATTATAAAGCAGTCAATCTGTAAGCACCTTGAAAGCAATGCAGTGATTACTAGGAGCCAACATGGATTTATGAAGAACAAATCCTGCCAAACTAATCTCATCCCATTTTTTGATGGGGTAACCTCCCTTGTAGATTGTAGGAATGCTGTGAACATAATATATCTCGACTTCAGCAAAGCTTTTGACAAAGTGCCCCATGATATTCTGATTAGCAAGCTAGCTAAATGTGGACTGGATGGAACAACTATCAGGTGGATCTACAGTTGGCTCAAGAATTGTACTCAAGAGTGCTTATCAATGGTTCCTTCTCAAACTGGGCAGAAGTAACGAGTGGGGTACCACAGGGCTCGGTCCTGGGCCCAGTGCTCTTCAACATTTTTATTAATGACTTGAATGAGGAGGTACAGAGCATGTTTATCAAATTTGCAGATGATACAAAATTGGGGGGCATAGCTAATACTGTGTAAGACAGAAAGAAAATTCAAAGGGGCCTTGATAGACTGGAGCATTGGGCTGAAAACAACAGAATGAAATTCAACAGGGATAAATGCAAAGTTCTACACTTAGGAAAAATAAACCAAATGCACAGTTATAAGATGGGGGATACTTGGCTCAGCAGTACGACATGCAAGAAGGATCTTGGAATTGTTGTTGATCACAAGCTGAATATGAGCCAACAGTGTGATGTGGCTGCAAAAAAGGCAAATGCTATATCAGGCTGCATTAACAGAAGTATAGTTTCCAAATCATGTGAAGTATTAGTTCCCCTCTATTCAGCACTGGTTAGGCCTCATCTTGAGTGCTGTGTCCAGTTCTGGTCTCTGAACTTCAAGAAGGATGCAGACAAACTGGAACAGGTTCAGAGGAGGGCAACGAGGATGATCAGGGGACTGGAAACAAAGCCCTATGAGGAGAGACTAAAAGAACTGGGCATGTTTAGCCTGGAGAAGAGAAGACTGAGGGGAGATATGATAGCACTCTTCAAGTACATGAAAGGTTGTCACATAGAGGAGGGCCGGGATTTCTTCTCAATCGTCCCAGAGTGCAGGACACGGAATAATGGGCTCAAGTTGCAGGAAGATAGATTTCGACTGGACATCAGGAAAAACTTCCTAACTGATAGAGCCATATGACAATGGAACCAATTACCTAGAGAGGTAGTGGGCTCTCTGACACTGGAAGCATTCAAGGGGCAGCTGGACAGCCATCTGTTGGGAATGCTTTGATTTGGATTCCTGTATTGAGCAGGGGGTTGGAATTGATGGCCTGATAGACCCCTTCCAACTCTACTATTCTATGATTAAGCTCCTTTCCAGGTCTATGATCCTTTTTAAATGTGAGTCACCAGTAATTTGAGGCAATATAAGATTTTACAATCTTACATTACATAGTCTACTAAGGCTGCTAGTCAATGCAAGCAGCAGAATAAGGTAACAGAACAAACTGCTACAAAGACTAGGGACCACATTTTTAATGCTCTCTTATCTTGAGAACTGCCTGAAAATAGAAAATCAGCACAACAGGTAAATGTTTGGGCAAGAAGTCTTCTTCCCGAAATGTTCTCTTTCTGTTTGAAGGGGCATGGTTACTTAGAGGAGCATTTCTTCAAGCATTTAGTTGTCTTTGAACGATTAGCAGTTGTGTTCTTGCTTGCCTGGCCTTCTTTAATAGTCTGTTAGATATATTTTATAACTATTGCTTTAATGTTTTATTTTGTAAGTTACCTTAGAAGATCTTAAAGCTGAAAAGGGCATGCTCAAAATGTTTAAAATGAATACATTTAAAAGTGGTTCACAGAGGCTTATGTTAGTAAACACCAAACCATGGTTTGATTTTATATCACAACTGGGCCAAAGTGTGTTTAAACCCCTTCCTACACCATTGTGGGGAAAGTGGACTGGCACCACCACATTTTAAATTCAAACTGTTTTTCATTCTCTGCTCAATACTATTCATTTTGTTTTTAGATTTGTGTGCACTACAGGAAACTCATAACACAAACTGCTTACCTCTGTCCAACATCTTACCATGCAGCATAAACATAAAAGCACAAAAATCACAGGGGACACATGGTGATGCTATTACACTGTTGCAAAGAGCTGCTGATATGAAAGTTGGACAGTGAAAAAAGCAGGTAAGAGAAAAATCAACTCATTTGAAATGTGGTGTTGGAGGAAAGCTTTGCGCATACCATGGACTGTGAAAAAGACAAATAATTGGGTGTTAGAACAAATTAAACCAGAGCTATCATTAGAAACTAAAATGATGCAACTGAGGCTATCATACTTCGGACACATCATGAGAAGACATGATTCACTAAAAAAGACAATAATGCTGGGGAAAACAGAATGGAGTAGAAAAAGAGAAAGAGATGGATTGATTCCCTAAAGGAAGCCATAGACCTGAACTTACAAGATCTGAACAGGGTGATTCACAACAGATGACATTGAAGATTGCCGATTCGTAGGTTTGTCATAAGTTGTAATTGACTTGAAGGCATATAAACTGCAATAAAGTTTGTTATATACAGTGGAATATTGTTTAGAAATGGAATCTCTCAATAAAAGAAACAAGAAAAGATTCTTGTTAGAATTTTACATCCTACAAAACATTTGCTACCTTTTTGGATCCATGTGTGTTGAATTATTAGCCTTGTACGAAATACTCTGGTATGCAGCCCAAAATGCACACACACAAACACTCTAGGTAACTTTATTAGAAAAATAATAATCTAGGTTTGTGCCAAATTTTCTCAGAAAAGAATTGCCTAACACGTTGATGAAAATGTTCTTTTTTTCTGTTAAATTCCAGTCCTCTCCTGGAGAATAAGTAACTTGAAATTTCTTTTCCCTGCTCCCTGAGAATATTTGCCAAAATCCATCCCTACCACCCATAAATAGTGTGGAGAAAATTAGGAGGCCATTTTATTATTATTATTAAAATTTATATTTATTTATTTGATTTATGTCCTGCCCTTTCTCCCAGTAGGAGCCCAGGGGACCAAGAGCAAACAAAAGCACTAAAAACACTTTAGACCATCATAAAAACAGACTTCAAAATATATTAAAACACAACAACCATTAAAAACATATTAAAACAAAACATCTTTAAAAACATTTTTTATAAAGCTTTAAAAACATTTTTAAAAGATTTAAAATGTAGACTCTGATAAGGTCTCTACTTAAAAGGCTTATTGAAAGAGGAAGGTCTTCAGTAGGCGCCGAAAAGATAACAGAGATCGTGTCTGTCTAATATTTAAGGGGAGGGAATTCCAAAGGGTAGGCGCCACTACACTAAAGGTCCATTTCCTATGTTGTGCGGAACGGACTTCCTGATAAGATGGTATCTGCAGGAGGCCCTCACCTGCAGAGCACAGTAATCGACTGGATATATAAGGGATAAGATGGTCTTGTATCCTGGTCCCAAGCTGTATAGGGCTTTATACACCAAAACTAGAACCTTAAACGTAGCCTGATAGTAAATGGGCAGCCAGTGCAATTCTTTCAGTAGAGGAGTGACATGTTGGCAATAACCTGCTCTAGTGAGCAGTCTTGTTGCCGCATTTTGCACCTGCTGCAGCTTCCAGACCAACTCAAGGGTAGCCCCACATAGACCGCATTACAGTAATCCATTCTGGAGGTTACCAGTGCATGGACAACAGTGGTCAGGCTACCCCCTTTCCAGAAATGGCCGCAGCTGTCTTACCATCGGAAGCTGGTGGAAGGCACTCCTAGCCACTGAGGTCGCCTGGGCCTCTAGTGACAAATATGGATCTAGGAGCACCCCCAGACTATGGACCTGTTCTTTCAGAGGGAGTACGACTCCATACAAAGCAGGCAACTGACCAATTATCCAAACTCGGGAACCACCAACCCACAGCATCTCCATCTTGCTAGGATTCAGACTCAGTTTATGTTAGAATAAGCAAACTTGCATGTTCCCTTTAAGGGATATTTGGGAAATATCCCATGTACCTGTTTACCAGTGATGTAACTTCCTAAAGGGTGGGGTTACCTGGTTTTCTCTTTCTCCTCCTTTGTCTAGGATTTTCGCATATTCTCCATTTAGCTTGAGGAGAGAGAAGCAGACACATGCTTCTCTTCCAAGATAACTATTACCAAAGACTAATGGATTCCTAATCTTTCTATCTAAGCGAAAGCCTATGTTTCCTGAACATATTAAAGGTTGTGAGTAAATATTCTTTATCTTTTACTGAAGAAGATTGTGTCTGTAATCATTTGTGTCTGAGGGAAAGAGTGGACTGGTTGATTCTCATCCTGTTGCTCGCATTTATATCTCTGCCAAGAAATGGGACCACAAAACTATTCCTATTTCATATATATTTTTAAAATACCAAACAGTTTATTGGCCCTCATCCAGCCCACCACCGAGTCCAGGCACAGATGCAGGGCTTGCATGGTCTCTCCCTATTCAGATGTTACAGAGGAAATAGAGCTGAGTATCATCAGTTAACTCCTGACACCTCACCCCAAAGCTCCTTATGACAGCTCCCAAGGGCTTCATATAGATGCTAAACAGCATGGGGGACAGGATGGTACCCTGCGGCACCCCACACCACAACTGTCAGGCTGCCGAAAGGCAATCACCCAATGCTTTTCTCTGAAAACAACCCTGGAGATAGGATCGGAACCACTGTAAAACAGTGCTTCTGATATCCAACTCACCAAGTTGGCTCAGGAGGATACCATGGTCAACAGTATCAAAAGCCACCAAAAGATCAAGTAAGAATAACAGGGTCACACTCCCCCTATCCTCCTCCCAATAAAGGTCATCCATCAAGGCGACCAAGGCCGATTCAGTCCCAAAACCAGGCCTGAACCCAGACTGGAATGAGTCAAGATAACTTGTTTCATCCAAGAGTACTTGCAATTGTTGCACCACAACCTTCTCAATCACTTTTCCTAAAAAGGGGGTATTTGCTGTAGCCAAATTCTGTAGACCACAGCAACTCCTCCCCCCTGCCCCTGCAGCCTGTGCTGGTGTTGCACACAGTGTCCAGGTGAGTAAAGCTGGGTCACATCAAGTCCTCCCAGCTCACCCACCCAGAACTTGGTAATGCACACCAAATCATTGTGTACTGATCTGGCATTAAACAACAGCACACACAGGCTACTGGGCACAGCAGATGAGCAACAAGGAACCTGTCCATTTTTGTTCAACAACCACCCTCACCCCGCCCCCCAAAAAAGATCCCAAAAGCCACAGTAAGCTAATACCCTATTAGGACCAACAAAATGTTGCAAAATAGTAAGTTTTTGAATTCTACAAAATTCTTCTTGAGTCTAGATGTTTTAAAAAATGGGGAGAGGGAAAAGGGGGAAAAAGCTGGTCAAGATGCTGAGGCCTCAAAGGGGTCATACCCCAGGAAATGTCTGTTTGACTTTCCCCTGAAGCTCCCCCTGCACCCTCAAAATCAGAGGGTTAGAGGACCCTTCCAAGCAAATTCTGAGGGTGCACAGGGAAAGGAGAGGAAGGGGATATCCCACTGCCTGAGCAGAACTCCAAGTGCACAGTGTTTGGCACAACCCACAGTGTGAAGTGTGCAAAAATGTAATGCAAAAGGTATCAGAACTAGCATGCAATCCTCTACATATTTATTCAGAATTCCATTTCATTGAGTTTCCAGTGAGTATAATCCTACACTCACTCACCTGAGAGTAGGACCCTTTGAACCTGATGGGACTCATTTTTTATTATGCGTAAGTAAGACTGCATTGTTAATTAGATTATGCTTCGCTGAGTGCAAAACAATGTTCAGGTTTTGCTGAGGACTGCTGAGAAACAAAAAATGAATGTTTCACCATTTTTGAGAATATAGAGTTGTATTCAACATAGCGCTAAAGCAAGCATTCCATTAGCGCAAAGATTTCTCCTTGCACAACAGAACGTTCTCTCCCTCTTCTCTCACTGCACCCCCCCAATTCTGTTCTAGGGTTTCCCCCAACCCACTGGAGCAGATTTGGGTATTGTGTGGGGCATGTTCAGGGGGTGGAAGGGGAGAAGTCCTATTGCACTCATGATAATCCTTGTGCTAGTACTAATATTTATTTGAATACTGCCCATAAAATCTTGCAGTTATTCAGAATTAACCCTTTTCCTTCCCTAACAAATACAAAGGAAAATGCCATTAACATGGGACAGTGTCATCTTTTGTATGTGCGTGAAACTCAAACTGGGCCTCCATCCTGTATATTCAAATACATAGAGTGGGATCCAATTGGTGCCCTTGTGCTCAAAAAAGGGCTTTTGATCCATTTGCTTATACAAGAGAAGGGATGGGTTTGGGGGTTTTGTTTTGTTTTTTGCCAATTCTCCTTCCTTCTGTAGTCCCCAGTACCCAACCCCCAAATCAGCTCCAGAGAACTGGAGAGGGACACTCTGCTATGGTGAAGAATGTAGTTTGGGATTGCCTCCCCTCCACTTCTGTTAGCACATAGCAGACATCTCTTCAGGATCAAAAATCCTTCTGTGTACACATGTGTCAGCAAAGATGCTGAAATACTAACCCCAACACTAAATTATAAAGAGATGCTAGAACACAAATTTTCCTGGTGTTCACTGGTCAAGCCTAGAACACAGCAAAAGAATATAAACAATAATAAATACCACATCAATATCTTTGTAATATTTAATTTTCCCTCCTCCTCATCACCTGGCCTTTTCTTTTTAAAGTAACTTTTAGCCATAAGGCACGTTAGGACTGCCTGCATCATATTGCAGTAGGGTGGCAATGTGGACTGAAAGAGTAATCTCACACATGAATTGCTAATGTCAGGAACTGATGCAATGTAAATAGGTGATCCCAGAGGGGAATGATGCAAGCTGGGATCGATGTGTTGTCATTCTGTAGAATTAAAAATACGGTTGTACTCATAAATAATGCAAACACTGACATGTTCTAGCTGTGCAGAAAAAATTAAATGTGAGAAATCTGAGATACAAAGAAAAAGTTGTGAAACTATTTGAAAAAAAATTATTTTGATTACCAACCTGTAAAAACGGAAATTCTTACAGTGAATTTCTATTCCAAGGGGTTCCTGGAAGACAGTCATTGGCCTTGGGAATCGTGCCTCCCTCTGGGTCAGCAGGCAGGGGCCACTTCAGATGACTTCACCCTGAGGGAGGGGACATCCTGCTCTCTCCAGACTGGCTGGACAAGCAAGATCACCCCTTCACCCCCCGGATCACATGACTTGAGTGTTGGAGTCCATCCTTCCGACGTTTCTCAACTTGAACAGAAACTGAAGAGAGGAGCAGAAATTGCCAGAAAATCCCTGGGTGGCCCCAACTACCACCCCACATGTAGGGCACTGGCAGAAGCCACTAACCCCCAACCTGCATAGACTGAAAACCTCAGAATGAAGTGGCGGGGACTGTCCTCCAGGAATCCCTGGGAATAGAAATTCACAGTAAGAATTTGTTTTTTTCTGGAGGTTCCTGGAGGCCAGTCATTGGCCTTGGGAGATACCAGTGCCCTTAAACAAGGTGGGATTCCGGTAATGCAGGTCATATGTTAACCACCCTCTGCAAGACTCTCCGCCCAAAGGCTGCATTGACACAGGCCCATGAATCGACTTTACAGGGTCTAGCAAAGGTGTGAACAAAAGCCCATGTTGCTGCACTACAAATGTCTAGTATGGGAAAGCTACCTTTGTATGCTGCTGATGTAGAAGCCCCCCTCAAAGAATGTCGGAACACATAACACCTGTTCTGGCTCGCTTACATTGGCTGCCAATATGCTTCTGGGCCAGATTCAAAGTGTTGGTTTTAACTTATAAAGCCCTATACGGCGCGGGACCACAATACCTGTTGGAACGCCTCTCCCGATATGAACCTGCCCGGACACTGCGCTCTACATCGAAGGCCCTCCTCCGAGTCCCGACTCATAGAGAGGCTCGGAGGGTGGTGACAAGAACTAGGGCCTTCTCAGTGGTGGCCCCCGAACTCTGGAATAGTCTCCCCGTTGAGGTGCGTACGGCGCCGACGTTGCTGTCTTTTCGGCGCCAGCTTAAGACCTGCCTCTTTTCTATGGCGTTTTAATTTAAATTTTAAAAAATTATGTAATCTGATTTTTGCACTTTATACATTTTTGTAATATTTATTATGCACTTTTTATGAGATGTATTTTGTATTTTCTGTTGTACACTGCCCAGAGAGGTATTGCTAGTCGGGCGGTATAAAAATCTAATAAATAATAAATAAATAAATAAATGTGCTGTTAAACCCCCCAGGGGAGATTTTCCCAAAGACTGGTAGGCTTGAACTATCACCTCCTTAAACCAGCAGGAAATTGAGGAGGTGGAAGCTTTATCTCCTTGGGAGGTCCCTCCAAAGGATACAAACAGTGCTTCTGATTTTCTAAACCCTGACGTCCTGACCAGATAGAAACGCAGAGCCCTACGCACGTCCAGAGTGTGCCATGCCTTCTCCTTAGGGGAAGAAGGATTTGGGCAAAATGACAGCAAAACCATCTCCTGAGCCCTGAGAAAGAGAGAGTTAATTTTAGGAATGAAGGAGGGATCTGTCCTCAAGACCACCCTATCCATATGAAAGATATACAACTGAGCATCAGAAGAGAGAGCCCCGAGCTCTGACACCTGCCGAGCAGAGGTAATTGCCACCAGGAACATCATCTTCAGGGTTAGTAACTTTAAGCTGCACGTGGCTAGTGGTTCAAAAGGAGGACGATGAGTGCTGTAAGGACCAGTTGAGGTTCCATGAGGACCACTGGGGAATTCCTCAGGGCCACCCCCCTGATAAGCCATTTAAAGAGTGGATGTGAAGAAACTGAAAAATCTCCCCTGCATCCTAATACACTGCTAATGGCTGCCGCCTGTCATTTAATTGTGTTGGTGCTAAGACCCTTGTCCAAACCCAACTGTAGAAACTCCAGGATATCTGCAATGTTCCTGGAAGATGGGTTCCTCCCCCTCGCCTGAGACTAGATAAGGAAGGCCCTCCATGTAGAACAGTATGCCCGGTTAGCTGAAGCCTTTCTGGAGGTTAGTAAAGTATCCAACAGCCCCTGAAAAACCCAGCTCCTTCAACTAGAGCCGCTTAACTGCCATGCAGTTAGTCGAAAGAGTTCTGTCCTGGGATGAACCACTGGGCCCTGCCTCAACAGGTCCTCCCTGTGAGGCAGTGTCCATGGTCTCCTTGAGGCCAGGTGCATTATTTCCGGGAACCATGGCCTTCTTGGCAAAAAGGGTGCTATCAGAATCACCTGTGCCCTCAACATTCTGATTCTCCTGATAGTTTCTAGTAAGATATTGAAGGGAAGAAAGGCATACAGTAGACCCTCCAGCCAATCCACCACTAAGGCATCCACTCCCTGTGTCCCTTGGGTCTGATACCAAGAGAAGAACCAGACCACCTGGGCATTGAGAGTGTCTGCAAAGAGGTTGATGATCGGGCAACCAAAATGCTCGGTCAGCTGGTGAAAAACCTCAGGATGCAACTGACACTCCAAATCAGAGATTGTGGTCTGACTGAGCCAGTCCGCCTTCACATTCTGAAGTCCCGCCACATGCTCCACCTGCAGGGACAACAGGTGTATCTCTGCCCAGTTGAAGATGTGCTGTGCCTCTTCCATCAGGGTCCTCAAACTTGTCCCTCCCTGATGATTGAGATATGCTTTCGAAGAAACATTGTCGGTCCAAACAAGAACATGGCAGCCCCTGATGTGTGGAGCAAAAGTCAGCAAAGCTAACCTTACTGCCCGAAGCTCTAGCCAGTTGATGCTTCATTTGGTTTCACTGGTAGACAAGTACCTTGAGCCACATGTGTCTCCAAGTGTGCTCCCCAGCCCAACATGCTGGCGTCACCACTTTGCAAACTGGGGAGAGTAGACTCACTCCCTGTATCAGTCAACCTCAATTGTTGGCGTAGGGTCGGTGAAACTGATATCAACATGTATTTCGACTAGGAGATCTGGAGTTGAAATGGAATTAACCTTTGGAGTAACGGGCAGGAGTGGAACCGAGACCAGCTTACTAAGTCCTGAGAGGATACCAGCATGCCTTGTAGCTTTGCCAAGGTCATCAAGTCTGCCAACTCTGATATGACCACCTTCTGCGTTAGAGTCTGAATCTTGGAGACCCTCTCTTTGTTGAGCCAGATTCAGAATTTCCTTGAGTCTATCACCACCCCTAGATGCGAAATCCCCTGTGACGGCACTAACATGCTCTTGTCCATGTTTACCACAAACCCATGCCTCTGAAGGCACTCCAGAGTAGTTTCCACATCCTTCTGGTACTGAAATCTTGATGGTGTCCTGACCAGAAGGTCTAGAAAAGGGTGCACCCTCACCCCCAGAGTTCTCAGATGCGCCACCAGAGCCAGCAGGACCTTTGTGAAAACCCTCAGGGAGGAGGTGAGCCCAAAGGGAAGTGCCCTGTACTGAAAATGGCTCTGACTGTAGCAGAAGTGCAAGAATCTTCTGTGCTCCCTGTGGATAGGGATATGAAGATAGGCCTCTGACAGGTCTATGGACACAATCCAGTCATTCTGAGTGATGGCCTCCAAGATGAACTTCAGCGTTTCCATCCAGAAGCATTTGCAGGCCACCTTTTTGTTGAGCCACTTGAGATTGAGTATCGCCCTGGTACTCCCATTTTTTTTCAAAACAAGAAAGAAAATAGAATACACTCCCTTCCCCTGTTCCTGACTCAGGACAGGTTCTATTGCTTGTATTGCCAATAGGTGACTGATGGCCACTGTAAAGTTCTGATCTTTGTGTGGATTCCTGGACCTTGGTGTGGCTATGAATCTTGCCCTTGGTTGTTTGGAGAACTCCAAGGAGTATCCATAAGAAACAGTTTTGAGAACCCATCTGTCTGTTGTTGTTTCTGCCCACATGTGTGCAAACAGCAGAAGCCTGCCCCCAATGGCTCCCTGTGGGACTGGAGACATGGCATCATGCTGACTGGTCCTTCTTTGCTCCTTTCTGGAGTTTGTTTCCAGAAGAGTAGGTGGAGGTATGTCGAGCGCATGAAATGGATGCTCCTAAAGGCTTGTCCAACTTCCCCCAGCGTGACTTGTAGCCTCCAGAGGAATGCTATTTGCTATAAGGTTTGAAGATCCAAAAGGACTGCTGCTGCCTGTACTTGCAGTCATCCTCCTTGGAATTCGGGAGGGCTTTTTGTTTATCTCTTGTTTCCACCAGTACCTTATCCAGAGGGTCCCTGAATAACCTGGACCCACTTAAGGGGTAATGCCAAACAACTCTGGGAGCCCGGATCCACCTCCCAGCTTTGTAGCCAGATGTTGCAATGTGCTACTGTGCTGGCTGCCATTGCTCTAGCATTGAACTGCAGGGCATCCCTGGAAGCATCTGCTTGAAAAGATGATGCTATAGAGATTTTCTTCAGCCTGTCCTTAATGTCTTTGGGAACATCCTCTCTGGATGCAAGCTCCTCTGCCCAGAGCATGCAAGCCCTTGCCATCACTGATGTAGCTGCAGAAGCCCGGAATGCAGCTGCCTCCGTTTCAAAGTCCCTTCTCAGTGCCATTTCCACACGCTTGTCACAAGAGTCTGTGGGCCCCCCTTCTCCCTCCGATGGGATGACCAATGATGAAGATAAGGCAGCCACAGGTGGGTGCACCGCTGGAGTTCTCAACTGTTCCATCACTTTGACTGGGAAGGAGTAGTGCTTGTCAACACACCTGTGTGTTGGTTTATGTTTTGTGGGAGTCACCCATTCCTGCTTCCACAAAACATGAAAGGAATCCGGAAAGGGAAGGCTGGCCATTTGTGGTCGACCCTCCAGAAAAGCAGATCTGGAACCTTTTGAAGTAGAGGGTGTTGACATTTCCAGGTTCTTCTCATTTTCTTCAGGGAGTTCTAGGATCCGCCTAGCCTTAGATATTAAAGGTGGAAAGAATTCAGCCTGGAAAAGCCCGCCCTTGGAAGGCGGGGCTTCCAGCTCTTCCTCTGAAAGCTCCCCCTCCTCTCTGTCCTCCGAAAAATACTGCCCCTCTGAATCTGAAAGTAGCCCCAAAGCAGTCACCACTGCCTTACTATTTCTCCTTTTCCTAACCATTTTCCCCTTGGTTCTGTGTTTAGACTTAGAAGAGCATTTGTGGCCCTTGCCATGGTCGGCTCTGGGGATGACTGGGAAGACGAGGTGGGGAATGGTGGGAGGAGGAGGAGAAGGAAGAGGGGGAGACTGGAGAAGGGGACGTAGCTCGCCTCTTCTTCAACTAAGCCCTCTTCTGGGAAGGCTTCCTCTTTTTATTTTCACGAGAGGGGGGGATTGGGCTGTAAGGAACCTATTCCCTGTACTTCCTTGGCCACTATGCCCTTCACCCAATGCAGGAATTTAGGGAACTCCTGTTCCCCTTGGAACAGCAGCACTCACCCCCTCCATTTGCTGGTTGCACGCATTTGGTGCCAAAAAAACCTGGCCACGCCCCTCCTCAATAAGGCTGTGGCTGGAGGCCTCAGGCTCCTCTGAGAGGTAGCCTAGATCTGCCTCCTCCATGGCACCTCTGTGCATTGTGACCCCACCCGATCCTATGGTTAGGGTTGGGGGGGCTGATAAAGCCACTCTTCCTTCCGCGGCTGAGAAATCAAGCTTCTACGCTCAAAGCATGGTGGAGGGAGAAGTCTCGTTGGTGCAGCAGCCACCGCCGCTGCTTGTTCGGGTAGCAGTCGCACCTTTGCAAGGGAGAGACGTGTCCCAATGCAAAAAGCCTCCCTTCTCATGCCAACATGCCTATGTGAATCCCTGCCCATGAGCTAAGCTAAGGCCGGCTGGCGGGGGAGGGGGGGAAGGCAGAGCAGAAGAAGAAAGAAAGAGAAAAAAATGATAAAAGGGTGAAGTTTTAAAACTGAAACTGCTGAGCTCTTATGGAGCTCAGCAGGACCCAACCGAATGCTGCAGCAGGCAGGGCCAGTCTCGAGAGAGTGAGATGGCCCCTCCCCCAGGTTGAAGTCATCTGAAGTGGACCCTGCCTGCTGACCCAGAGGGAGGCACCATTCCCAATGACTGGCCTCCAGGAACCGGGGAATATAACATTATTCCAAGTTTGGTGTCACAAGTCTTTTGGTGTGTGGCAAAAAACAAAAAAGAATGAAAAAATGGAAATGGACTGCCTTCAAGTCAATCCCGACTTATGGCGACCCAATGAATAGGGTTTTCATGGTAAGCGGTATTCAGAGGGGGTTTACCATTTCCTCCCTCTGAGGCTGAGAGGCAGTGACTGGCCCAAGGTCACCCAGTGAGCTTCATGGCTGTGTGGGGATTCAAACCCTGGTCTCCCAGGTTGTAGTCCAACACCTTAACCACTACACCACACTGGCTCTCACAAAAAAGGATAGGGAACCCCCAAAACGTGTGTATCCCTTACACGGGGTAGTGAGGCAAAGCAAATAATCAAGTTGGTGCCTGAAGAGACCATGAAAGATGCAATTATGATGGCTAGCAAAGGGTTCAAAGGATAAATGTCCACCAACGTAGAATGACAAGAGATGTAGCACTCACCATTTTCAATGCTGCCATATGTCAAGAAAAGGCTGTTTTCCGGCTTAACACTTCAGTACATGTTACAGGAGCCTTGGACATTTTCTATTGATACAGGGGCAACTCACCATGTTATAGTAAGCATTAGGCTTCCCTCTGGGCATGGCAAGTGGGCCTCAAAATCAAGGTTTTGCAAGGGCACTCAGTTTGTCAGTTCATCCCCACCTCCCTGCTTCATTTTGCCTCTTTGTTAGTTTTTCTTCCCTGTAGATGGAGTGAGGGTTTCAGTTTTGAAAAACATATGTCCCCATTTATCAGGGGCAGTCTCTATTTTCTGATACCTATTTCTGGTAAATCTCCATCCTGGCTTTGCTTTTGAAGAAAATGTCAGATAACTAGAAGGTGCATCTCTAACTGATGGGCAGATGCATCTTGAGTCTCTCTGAAAAACAATTCCATCTCCAAGCTACAAACACCACCAAGTTCAAGTGGGCCGTATGAGCAACACTGTGATTCTGGTGGTCATGATGCTGTGAAATGCTTACTTACTTTTCTTCAAGACCAGTTTACTACTGTACTATCAGCCTGTCCAGTGAGTTAACTCATTTTCAATTACTGAATTCTCAATGCTGAGAACTCAATCAAGAAAGGTGCTTTTAGAGCATCTGTAATTGTGTCCATGAGTGTGGCAACTTGTGCCCATGCTGAAACGGCAGTCCTTCAGATATGTGTGGGGCTAGAAGCCACTTCGGTATGGGATATTGACAACAGTTCCCCAGCAAAATAAGAACCTAGGTCTGATCCCAAATTAAGCCACAGCCTTTTAGGACTCCACCAGCATCCCTTAATGAAAACAGAACAGTCCCATTAAGAGGATTCCTCATACATACACACACCCCAATGGGGTTTGTAAAATAAGCCTGGGATCTTGGGGAAATCAGTTTTGAGACTGAAGACAACAGTCAGTCAGAATGAACTAGAAAAGAAAAAGAGGAAGAATGCTAAATTTTGCACTGAAACATGCATCTGGAGGAGATTCAGCCTGCAAATAGATTTGAAACCCCAGACAACTTAGGTGAGGATGCATTGACTTGGAGTGCATCTGCTAGGGCTGATGTAGTGGATGCTGGGTGCTAATTTTAAAAAACACAGCCAATGACCAAACTGCCAAATTAGTTTCTAATCTGCTATAATAAACTCTTACATAATTCCAACAGTGTGCTGAACTACCAATTTCCTTCTATGTATTATGACCACAAGCACTTTTATATCTACATGCATCCAGTTGATGCTTGATTAGGCATCTAATTGGTCACTTGTTTGTTTATTCAAAATTCTGTGGTGACATGAGAATGCAGTCATAAAGATATACAAACTGTCACATCAGTGTTTTTACACCCAAGCATTAGGTACTGTGGGGTATTTTGGGACAAATTTCTTCCACGCGTACACTGCAGTGGGGTTTCTGTTTCAAGTACCGGAGATGATTCAGAGTACTAAAATAAGAATTCATCAAATAAAATTCCATTTCCCCCCGATGACAATAGCTCTATAATTGTTTCATACTGATGCTCAGAGAGATACAATGCAATACCGAAGCAACACTTTTCTCTCCAAACAATAGATTTAATTGGTTATGAACAGCAACAAAATATGCTATCTGGGTGCCATACCCAGATCCTTCTCAGCTGGATGTTAAGAACTAGGCTGGGTGCCCTGATATTTCAGGTGGGTTTGGATCGCATTGCTAGCAAAATCTTAGCTTTGTGTTATCTATTTGTTCCTTGCTGTGTTCAAACCTTTTAAGTTTTATATGTGCCCAACATCCTTGAACAGCATAGAAATTTCAGGGCTAAGCACATACTTAGATTTCGTTTCCTTTGGAAGGAAGGATCACTGAAGACTTAAAGTGTTTCTGTGATCTTTGGTTTTATTTACAAATACACTAGATGAGCATAAGTGAAGAGACAGCTTACAGAGAGACAGGAGGAGACAATTCCCACAAACAGCAAATTCCTCTGCCCCACATCAGATCTCCAGAGTGGCAGTCCCAAAATGCACTTTTGATAGCTGAAAACTAACTCTCTCTCTGCTTGCTTCTCCTTGACTCTAACTACAGTCAGTCTTTGGTTCCCTTTCACAGACAAACACAGACCTAGAGCTACTGTTTTCAGCACCTGCTAAAAACATTTAACATTTTTGTCTAGTCAAGCCTACCCAGATGATGATATCATCATCATCATCATACCTCATTTAACAAAATAGATGCATTCCTGGGCATTACTTCTTTAACAGAAATTTTGGTACCAGAGGTAGGAAAAACATGGCAAGAATAGGGATAGGTTCCTACACCCGCTCATAATGGTGGGGGCAGCTTCAACAAGGGCTTTAAAGGGTGCCTACCCAGCACCCACCCACTCCCCCTACTTCCCCTTCTCCTCCTCTGAATCCTATTGGATCCTTCCCTCCCCAGCCCTGGGAGAAAGCAAGAGATCTCTTTAATGCAAAGCAAACACAAGTCTAGTCAATTTCATCCTAGCAAAGCAAAGACACAGCCTTGTCAGTTTCATCTTAAAGCAAAGGCACAGGCTTGAAGGTTTATCCATAGCAGAGCAAAACTAGTCAGTTTCACCTTATAAAAAGCTTTAGTTAAAAGGACCTGCCTTCCTGGAGGATTCTTTAACTGAGTTATTACTGTATTATTATTATTACCACCAACTTTCACCAGCAGGTGCCAAGATGGGTTACAACAATTTAAAATTTCAACACTAAAAATAGTTAAAAACAAATTTCAGACAAAGAAATAGGATGGGTCCTGAAAACACATATAAAATTGATGTGTATTTTAATATGTAATTTTAATTTATAATGTATATTTTAACTGCTGATTTTATTTATGTTTTGTTTCTTAAGTTCAACTTGTTTTAGCCTCTTACTTGATATTTAATGTATATTTTTTATTTTATGTAACCTGCTTAGAGGTTTTTACAATTAAGCCGTATACAATTTATGTTAATTATTAAGATGCTGGACTACGACCTGAGACACCAGGGTTCGAATCCCCACATAGCCATGAAGCTTACTGGGTGACCTTGGCCAGTCACTGCCTCTCAGCCTCATGAAAACCCTATTCATAGGGTCGCCATAAGTCAGAATTGACTTGAAGGCAGTACATTTACATTTATATTATTAAATTTGGTGCTCTACCAAACCCCAATGCCCACTTTTGCAAAAGTCTTCATGCTCTGTGAAAGAGACATTGTCTTTTCTTCCTCTTTTGCAGAGAGCAGTAAAACTTCCATGAGCATTTAGGGGTAGGGTAGGGGGATGACCAACGTGAGAGCATGGGATTTTTTTTTTAGTTGCTGATTAAAAGATCACTCCACCACCTTCTACATTTAATATGGTAAGTGGATACCTCCTGCCCACCCACCCCCAATGCTTGCTAAAGTTCTTCTCCCACCCCCAGCCTCTTTGCAGGCCACTTTGGTTCACTCACAGCCACCCACCCTCAAATTGCCAAGGGGGGGCTGCAAAAAGGTTGGCACAGCACTATCTAGAATGTATCATCTTTGGCTGGAAGAATGAAAAATGTGACCCAATACCCCCTTCTCTGATTGGTTTCTTCTATCCTAAATGTTCCAGAGTAGTTTCTGTCAGAAAGCAATCTTCTCATTGTGGACATCGCCTGAACATCCCAGTCTACTCACATTCCTTTGTCAGATCCAAGATTCTGACCAGGGATTACCTCAAGACAAGTCCTATTCACAAAAATCTGACAGCAAACCCCATCCCAATGCTTTCAAGTCACCTTTATATTAAAACCTTGCACATGCTGCTTGGTTATACATTCAAGTGAGACTGGAAATGAGTATCCAGAAAGTGAGGCACTACAGCGGAAGCAGCCAACTCATCAGGTGAAAAATGGGTTCATTTTAGTATTCACATCACCTCTATTCCACTGGACATAGATAAAAACAGAGGTGGTTTGGCAACTGCTTCATCCACCTGTAGCAGCCACAAAGAGCAAGTTCCAATGTCAGAGATGATTTTATGAGCGTGCTAAATTTATCTGACTTTTAGATAACTTCACAGTAGCAATAGCTGTGTAGACAGGCTACAGCATATGAACTGTGAGAGAATCAGAAATAAAGACAGGAAATACATAAAGATCAGTTAGGAAAGTTTCATTTTGTCAAGTGTAGCTCTTCCAGTATAATAATTGCTAGCCTGCCCAAAGGCCCCAGGAAGTTTAAGGGGTTTCAGCAACAGAGGAACAAAGATAAAAATAATGAATGAGTTTGTGTTCTCAGATCAGAGGTTGCCAACATGGTGCCTGTGGTCACACATTTAATTTTTAATTTAATTTAATTTAATTTAATTTGTATGCCGCTTTTCTGCATAAATGCACTCAAAGCTGCTCATAACACAATAGGCAAAAGTGCATATCAATACAACATTGTAATAGCAATCCAATGTCCACTCAACCACAATATAACAATCCAAACAAAGAATTCATTTTGATAAACATGCATGTTATAATTTAAAATACATTATAAAATAAGTTATCAAGGCATATGAACCAGAATCAGACATGAAAAACATTTTTCAGTACAGTAAAATAGCAACAGAAATATAAGCGGCTAAAGAGATCACACTTGGCACCCACTGGCTCCTCTCTCCCCAACCCTCCCCCAGCTGAAATTAGGTTTGAAAGAAGCATTCTATTGTAGCCAATAGAATAGGTTGTGTTGTGTGCTTGGTTGCAGGGTGTGTGTGTCTGTGCATGTATGTGTAGTGCCTACAACAGCTTCTCCAATTTGCAAATGTGTCCGTGGGGCCAGAAGGTTTGGTGATCCCTGTCTTAGTAGTCTTGCTCTATGGCAGGTCTCCACAACTTGTGACTCTCCATGCAGAATGCAGCCCACCAGTCATATAATGTGGCCTCTTAGATGCTTGACACCCACATCCCAATTTTTTTCAATCCTAGGTTCATTAAGCTCTGATGGGTTGCCACACATTATGTGTTTAAATTGCTGTAGCCCACCATGGACCTTATGGTGAGTAAGAAATCAAACAAATAAATATATAAATAAATTGCCAGCTGGCTGTGTTTGACCTAAGAGATCACAAACTGCACAGGCCAGCCCAATGTCTTTGGATTACCTGTTCTGCACCATGCTCATGGCCATCCAGTCCAAGGGATAGACATTTTTTCCAATAAGATCTTTAAACATTATGAAGGTCTCCATCAAAAAGTCCTAGCAGGAAAAAAGTATTGCTATGAATTGTATCCTTTACATTAAAAAATAACACATTTCTGAAAAAGACAGTAAGAGCTTTTCCCCATGTATTCAAGTGATCATCAGTTGCGTAGATTATAAACTGAAGTACCTGTCTAGCACTTAAATGCAGCAATGAACTGAGGTAATAAAACAAAAGTAAAAGAGATTGGTACTAGTGTTGAGCACTAAAAAGTCAATTTTCATTGCACTGGTATAAGAGTAAATACAACAGGATTAAAATAGTGATCATCACAGTTGAATACATCTCTTTCATCACCACAAAGTAGCCCATCCACATTATTTCCCATACTTCACCTAAAGCATATAGACTGAGACCTTGAAGGCAATGCTTTTGTGTAAGCTAATACTCATTTTATAGCATGTAGCCATGACTGTTGTAGGCTGACAAAAAAAGACTTGGCATAAATACACTATTTCTCATTCCCCCCCCCCCAAAAAAGCTTCAAAATATAGCAGAACCCATCTGGTATTGTAAAAATGAATCTAATTGGGATATATCTTTAACTAAGTGTCCAGGAGCAGCTATCTCTATCCTGCACTAGTGTTCAGAGGATACGGTCAAGGGAATGAGCAAGAACATATTAAAACTGAATCAAGGTAAGAAGGAAGTGATACTGGTAGGAATGGCAGAGGAAGGGGATAAGAGACAATGATTAATTAAGTCTCTGTCTGATTAGGGAGTCCTTCTGGACAAGCTGGGTCTTTTTAAGATGCAGGTCAGAATTGCTATTAGGAGTGCCTTCTTCAGACTTTGCATAATGCAAATACCCTTTCCTGTCCTAGACAGGTCATACTTTGATATACTTGACCATGATTCTTTAACTTACAAGCTTGATTACTGCAAAGCTCTCTAAGTGGGGCTACCCCTGAAGTTAATTTGGAAGCTTCAACTGATATAGAAAATGCTGTTTCATACTTGCTAGCAGGTATTGGGAGGTAGACACATATTCAATCTGTTCTGCACAAATTACATTAGTTGCCACTTTACTATGATCATCTCAATCCTGTGAAGCCTCTTCCCTAAAGACATTAAGGAGAACTATGTCTTTGTTGACTTTTTGGAGAGGGCGTAAAACACACCTTTTTCACCAGGCTTTTGACTGAGAAATTAGTTTCTGTAGCTGTTTAAATATTTTACTGGTGTTTTGATAAAACCGCAACACGGATTGTTTTAAAGTATGCTTTATTACTTGATATAAAGTGTTTGAACCTTGGGGAGACCAGTATAGAAGTATTTAAATAAAATAGAACAAATTGTCAAAACTGAAAATATCTGCTCCATACTAATATGATGAAAAAATTCAATAATAGCAATGTAAAAAAAAAAAGTCTAGTTAATCAAGACCAACCTATAGTCTCAAGTATTCTGCTTGCCGATGTATGTTTAATTTTTTTATGTGCTCCTACCTAGTATAGCTGTCGCTAGAAGCTAAAATGATGAAACTGAGGTTATCATACTTTGGACACATAATGAGAAGACATGATTCACTAGAAAAGACAATAATGCTGAGAAAAACAGAAGGGAGTAGAAAAAGAGGAAGGCCAAACAAGAGATGGATTGATTCCATAAAGGAAGCCACAGACCTGAACTTACAAGATCTGAAAAGGGTGGTCCAAGACAGATGCTCTTGGAGGTCACTGATTCATAGGGTTGCCATAAGTCGTAATCAACTTGAAGCCACATAACAACGAAAGCCTACTATAGCCAGCAGAGGGAGCTTGTTACAGCTGTTCTCTCAATCAGGTGGTATGAGGACGTGACAGATTCAGACTGTGACTTGCTGTCTGTAATCCCACCCTTCCCATTTTAATTCTGTTACTGGAATGAAGTACCCTTTATTTACTCATTACTTACTTATTACATTTATATACCGCCCCATAGCCGAAGCTCTCTGTACATATGACCTAATTTATACTCTACCTTTTCCTGATTGGCTTTTCATAAGCCCTTTCTCTTTGAAGAGACTAATCAGTTATTGAATGGCCCCTGTCACCAAGGGAGCTACGCCTTTACCCTATAGTGGTGCTTTCTCTGTAAAATGGTGAAGTACTAGTCTCACATCAAATACAATTCTCTTTCTTCCTGATGTATATCAGTGTTTTGAGGGCAGCATTCTTAACATCAGAACCATCAGATCTCTCAGTGAGATGGCAAGGGTTGCCCAGAGCTGCAACAGTCCATGTCACATGTGACCAACACCATTTTGGGGCCCCTGCCTCATATACCAACTTCACCAGGCAGTATTGAAAGGTCAGTGGAATGTTGTGCCTTTCTACATTTCATGCTTGTTTTCCAGTTTTAGAAACATTTAATCAGTCAGTTATTTAAGTCAATTTCTATCCCATCTTTCCACTTAAAAAACGGCCAGCGCAACTAACAGAAAAAAATCCAAGGACATATTAAAAACAAAAACAATAAATAAATAAATAAATAAAACATTCAACTTTAAAATAAAATCCAAGGCAGGTCAACAGATAAAATTAATACTAATTAACTGGGTAAATAAAATGCCTGCTGAAATACAAACTTTTTGAGGAGGTAACAAAGAGATAACAATGTGGGGGCCAAACAGATCTCCTGGGACAGGGAGTTCCATAACGAAGGTACAGTTAGGGAGAAGGCCTTCAAATGCTCCTCTGAAAGCTTATCTCAGAAATAGGCAGGCTGTACAACAGAGTCTCCCTGGCAGATGTTAAAGGTTAGGCAAGATCATATTGGAGGGAGTGGTGTTTATAAATGGTCCATGTTTCACAGGCATACAGTAAGGTCGGTAGTACAATGGCTTTGTAAATAAGCATTTTGGTCTCCCTGAGAATATCCCGATCCTCGAACACTCTACGCTTCATTCGGGAGAATGTGGGACTCGCAGAGCTCAGACGATGTTGAATTTCAGCATCGATGTCAGCTTTTACAGAGAGATGGCTGCTGAGATAGGGGAAGTGATCAACGTTCTCCAATGTCACACCATTAAGCTGGACTCATGGTGCTACAGAGGGACTAGTTCACACCTGTTGATGAAGCACTTTGGGTTTTTTTTAATATTAAGTGAGAGCCCAAGCTTTCCATAGGCTTCTGCAAAGACATTTAGAATAGTTCAAAGATCTTTCTCTGAATGTGAGGAGACTACATTATGATTGGCATATTGAAGTTCTACAAAAGAGGTTGACATTACCTTACTTTTCATTTCAGCCTACTGAGATTAAAAAGATTTCCATCTGTTCGATATATGATTTCCACACCAGTAGGAAGTTTCCCCTCAACAAGGTATAGAATCATAGCTATAAAGATAGCAAATAAGGTAGGAGCAATGACACATCCCTGTTTTACGCCTGATCCGACTCTGAATGGATTGCTCTGAAAGCCATCATTATCCAAAATTGTCGCTGTTTTGTCATGAAGGAGTCACAAAATATTCACAAATTTATCAGGGCATCCATTTTTCAGAAGGATGGTCCAGAGAGCGGTTCAATTCACAGTATCAAAGGCCTTAGTCAGATCAATAAATGCTATATATAAAGGTCGATTCTGCTCCTGGCATTTTTCTTGAAGCTGTCGTGCAGTGAAGATCATGTTCACTGTCCCCCTGGAAGGGCGGAAACCATTTTGAGATTGGGGAGGACATCCTCTGAGATTGGTAGAAGGCGATTTGCGAGGATCCTTGCAAGGATTTTACCTGCAGCAGCAATAAGAGAGATACCTCGACAGTTCCCACAATCTGTTCTACCACCCTTCTTAAAAAGGTGTGATAATTATGGCGTCCCTAAAGTCTTCCAGGATCTCCTCCCTCATCCAGATTTTTTCGCTGAGCTTATGAAGTTGTTGTGTAAATTCAGGCCCACCTTCTTTAAAGACTTCAGCAGGAATCCCATCAGGTACTGACTTCATCCAAATTAGGGGATACTGCAAGTTCGTCTCTAGTATGTTGTTGTGGAATTTGCAAGAAGACCTCACCAGCCACAACAGAGTTATGATTAAGGAGGTCGTGGGAATGCTCTTTCCAGTGCAGTGCAATAGACTTTTTATCCTTAAGAAGTTTGGTACCATCCATTGAATGTAAGGGATTTGTACCGTAATTTGTTGGTCCATAGATGGCCTTTGTGGCATTGAAAAAGCCCCATGCATCGTGAGCATCTGCAAAGTGCTGGATTTCTTCAGCTTCCTTTATTCACCAGGCGTTCTTAAGTTCTCTAGTTCTTCTTTGGACCTCAGCCTTTGCAGCACAGTTAATATCTTTCTGCCATATCTGGAAGGCTTTCCTTTTCTTGTCCATGATATGTTCAATCTCACTATCATTCTCATCAAACCAATCCTGATGTTTCTTAGTTTGGTATCCAATAGTTTGTTCACATGCTGCAATAATGGATGTCTTCAGTTTAATCCAGTGTTCCTCGACATTTTCAGGGAGTTCCGTCAGTAGATGTTTCTTGAGAGTTGTTTGAAAACAGGCTCGCTTAATAGGATCTTGAAGGGCATGGATGTTCATTTTATGCCTTGGTTTTCTCCCTTGGAGCCTATGTTGAGGAACAATATTAATGGCCATAGTGGATCGAATTAATCGGTGATCTGTCCAGCAGTCATCAGCACTCGTCATGGCCCTATATCATGAAGATCTCTGGCACGGACAATTACATAATCCAGGAGATGCCAGTGTTTTGACCGAGGGTGCTTCCATGATGTCTTAAATTTATTTTTCTGATGAAAGAGTGTGTTTGTAATTACAAGATTATGCTCTGCACATTTAGTCAGAAGTAGAATTCCATTCAGGTTGCTATTGCCAACTCCTTCTTTCCCAATGGTTTCTGGCCATAAATCAAAATCACGCCCAACTCTTGCACTGAAATTGCCCAAGAGGATAAGATGGTGTCCAGCTGGGTATAAAAATTTTCCTTGATGTCTTCATCAGCATCTAATGATGGTGCATAATCACTTAGAATAGTTGACTGCTGGATTTTGGCAAGTCTTAAGCAGAGAGTTGAGAGTCGTTCATTAATGCCAATAGGAACTTCTGACAAGAGCTTCACCAGATTATTTTTAATAGCAAAGCCTACTCCATGTATTCATCATTCTTGTTCAGGCAGTCCTTTCCAGAAGAAGGTATAACCTCCTTTTTCTTCCTTCAATTGTCCTTCTCCTATGTCAATATTAAAATGTCTCAACTCCCTCATGATGATGGCAGTCCTGCATTCAGGACGTTCACTATCTGTATTATCCAGCAATGTCCGTATATTCCATGTTCAATTGTCTTTTGTGACTGCTAAGTGGTGGCCGCACTGGACGCATTAATCCAGTCAGGGAGAGAGAAGAGGCAGACTATGTTTAGGGCACCTTTTCTAGCCCCCTCCCCATATGGGGTGAGCAGAGTGGATCCTGAATAGGACTGCTCAGTTGTGGATATAGCTGCCGAACTACTCAACTGCCTCGGTCCTTGAGCCAGGACGACTGAGTCTGTATCCACCGCCCATGTGCTGGTCCATCACTAGGGGCTTCTGGTTTTCACAATCCTGCCCCTGTCGCCATTTCCCAATCGGCATGGGACTTTTGGTTTGGTTGAAAGATGCCTGTGTGTGAATTTGTTTTATGTGGGGAGATTGGTGCACAACGATCAACACACAATCTTGACAGAAAAAGGCTTTGATCCAATGGCATGGATACCACGATGATTGGAAATCTTTTCTCTGCTGCAGCCTTCATCCGCCTTCACAGCTGTTGTAACATACACATTGTTATCCTCTGCCTGTTCTGCCATTGAGGACATTCTTGGATCGTTCTTTGTCTGGTTCCCCTCCCTTGGCCTTAATGCCATGGGTGACCCTGCTGGGAGTACATGACTCTCAACAGCATCACTCATAGGGTTCACTGGAACACACAGGCCCACTCACCACTACAAGGTAACGATCCAGTGAGGGGTTACAATATTCTCTCTTCCTATGGTCATGTGACTTTATACTGATAAATAGATCATTTTGGTTTTTCTTTCATAGGGAAATAAATACTTTTTTGGCAGTCAGGGTGGTGGCAGCTATTACTTTTTTTAAAAGTTTTGAACTTTTGGTAGGAAATTGGCTAGGTACAAAGTTAAAAGATGTAAAGGGATGCTCTCTACCCATGATAACTTACCACTAGCTCTGAGTTTGTTTGAAAAGTTTCAATGTATGAAGCATAATGATGGTCATTCATTTGCTTCAAGATTGCTGTCATGCAGGCCACAAAATGACTCTGAAAGAGAAACAGAAACAGGTTAGCAACATTGATATGCATATCTGACTTGAGCCACGTGAAGAAGCAGAAGAATGGCTAGGAAGACATATAAATCAGCATCACTCAATAATCTGACAGTAGAAAAGGAAAGAAGTGCTTCTGATTATGTTGCATAAATGGCAATTTACAAAGATCTGCTCCACTCAAAATGAGTTGTCTTCTGGAAAAACTGATAGTGTTTTACTACATACACATCTATCATCCAATACTGACAAATTAAACATTTTTTTTAAATCCCTTAAATAGATACAAATAATTCAATTATCCTTCAGCATTAATGGAAAACATCTTACCCACTGGAGGAAAATCTCTCTTTATGTAATTTCTTTAAATACATTTCCATTTTAAATTGTCCATTGGCTAACACAGAAGCTGAGTTGGCAGGAAAAAAGGCCAGGTGGTACCAAAAAGAAAAGAAGTAGTCAAGCAATTTTAAATGTTGCCATGTAGCAAACCTGATGGAAGATCACTGCTTTCAATTTTAAAAGATTAAATCGAGGGGGGGGCAACTCTGACAGAATCTATAGATTTTCTGTAAGTTAATTATTATAGAGATGTTTTCTAAATTTCTAAAGTATATGGCTTGCATTCCTAATACATCCTGTGTGACATGCTAATTATACCAATTATGCCTCATGTGTGTGCTTGACTTTTTAAAAGAGTCCTTTGAATGGGAGTCCTAAGCACATTTAACTTGCAAGTTGGCTGAACTGAAATCAAGGGTTCTTACTTCTCTAATTAATGGGTTTAGAACTGTCCAAAGGCATTAAAGGAAACTTCACATTTATTCAGGCTACACATGGAGAGAAAATTACTTAGTTTTTAATATGAATAAAAGTTTCTTGTTGCCAGAATGCCATTTTTTTTTGTTCCTAGGAAATAATGAATTTACACACACAATATCAAGTTGGGGACACCCATCAATCCTATTGGCTTCATATCAAATTTAGTAGATCAGTTTCTGGTCCTTCCAATAATTTCTCAAGCTTCCCAGGCAAAAGTTCATTTCACATATGCAGCTGGTCTGAGAAATCTGATTTCACCCTGTGATTTGTTTATGATGGCAAATACAGCAAGGTCATGCATCACTGTAAACTATCTGCAGTTTGACATACCCAACCATTTTGTCTACCACTTAAAGGAAGAAGCGAAGCCTCTTTTCAGGTTACAGCCACTAGAGGTCTTTTTTTACTTTCATATGGTAGCTTCTGTTCAGTTGGTGCTGCTTTTTTTGTTTGTTTATTCCTACGTGAGCAGACCAGTACACTTCTGGCATATAAACAGTGAAAATTACAACATAAATGGTTACTTATTTCTGCTTTTGGAGTAACATTTGTGATACTTAGAGCTTTGGTCATCTGTGGGAGTTTAAAAGGAGATATTTCCAGCGGGTAATCCCAGATCTTTCAGGTAAGGATTTGTGTGTCTTTTGTTACTGATCCTCTTCCCAAAAGGGAATGCTTATTTTTCTTTTTTTGTACTATGGTAGTTTACTTTTAGGGGAGCAAATTTTCCAGAGTGCATGTGAATGTGTGAAAATGTCAGCTGCCTGCCTAAAAACACGAAGCTAAAATTGTAATTGCATGAGACTAGCTTTATTATCCAAATGTCCTGATTTTAATTATTGGGGGTTGGGGAAATCATTGCTAATAGTCTTATATATGTTAGAACGCTGTGCAATTTTTATATCTTTAATGATTTTTAAAGATGTTTTGAATGTTCTCTTCATTCCCAAAAGATTTACAGTAACCTCTTGTGGCGTAAGCAGCATCTTTAATAGTCTTTTGGCAGAGGTACCTTTCAACTGAATCAAAATGATTTTGGAAATGTTAATTTAACTTTTAAAATCCAGCTAGCTGTGGATTGTAGCATTATACATGCATTGTAGCCCTGCATGTGTGCATATACTTATCAACTGCAAATGGGAACAGTGCGAACTAACAGATGACATTCTTTGTGTCATGAAATCACTTCTGCTGCCAGTGGGCTAAAATTATGGTTCTGCTACCAGTTTTGAGTCACTCATCAATGGATATTTACAGATGGGCCAAACTGCTAGTAGGTTTGCTGCTGAAAAGTCTTACTTCATCATGCCAAGGCTGTACAATAACTTTATAATCAACTGGCCCTTATTTTTTTCCTATTTGAGAGATTATTAACCATCTCCCATTTAGTTCTGAAATCTACCCCTAATTGCCTAAGCCTCATCCAATCACGCAAGTGCACAAACACAGATTCTGAAGTAGAAAAGCTTGTTTCCAAGTAACCCAGAATCTCTGGAGTATATTTTCCAAAACTTAAGCATACTTTAGGACTGCACAATCCAAGCAGCAAAACTAGGAAATGGATGAAAGCAAATCTACCTTGTGCAAGATAGAGTCACTGGGTGCTTGTACAAAATAGAGACACCCACCCACCCTTACCAGAGCACCTTTTTCTGCTTTTCTTTAATGTTTATAACTAAGGACGAAGGCACTTTGTGTGAACACAGCCACTAACCAATTGTGGTATGCACTATGTTGTGCTTTTAAAAGAGAAATGAGAATGTTGATACCAATAAGCAGAATAAATAAATAACTAGGGGCCAAGAAGATGAAGTTGTTCAAGTGGAATCCTGACATGTTATTCCAGCTAAGCTTCGCCTTGTTAAAAATGTGTCTAATGATGAATCACTGCATTGATATGCATGACTGAAACTAGGTCAAACATGTGTAAAAATAAGTGTAATCACAGCAATCACTTGACTTATGATGGAACACTTAACAGAATGTGAAGAGGAAGAAGTCTGTTTGGAAGCCACAGTGCTATTGCCAATATAAGCAATCAATAACTTGCATAAATTTAACAGCTGCATGTGCAGCAATGTCTCACCATCTGATTGTGACTATAAACTCAAAACAAAACAATGTTCATTAACTAAATTGGCTGACGATATTTGAAAAGATGAAATACTGACACTTTTTTTTGAAGTGGAGGAGGGAATAATGACAAGGTGGATGTTACTGAATTTATATCTATTAGCATGATATAAAAGATGAACTGTAATGTCAAAGGAAAATGAGATACTCTCTCAATAAATATTCAGAGCCCTCTGACAGCACAGAAATTATGATAAAATGATTCATTAGACTTTGAAAAATCATAATAAAGAACTGACTGGCTTATATATATATATATATATATATATATATATATATATATATATATAGTGAATTGCCAGCTACATAAGTGTAATATTGTTTAGAATTTAAAATAAAATAAATAGTTAATGACAACTTATAGTATCAGGAGAGTGAACATGGCTATAAGAATTGATAGCTAAATTTGTATGTCATAATCCCTAAAAGTTTGATATGTAATTCTAATAAACTGGGGGGCAGAGAGAGAATACCATAGGACTCCACAAACAGATGGCAAACTTTGCACCTAGCAACAAAAATCTCATCACACTTTACAACACCGGATGGTGACAGGTTGCCGTAGTAACTTCAAACAACATAGGAGAGCCACATAAATAAAAGCTGTAAAAGGAGGAAGGGAGTCAGGATGCTATAGGGAATAATAAAGCCATTTGTCCACATTGATCCAATTCCAGTTGAACGGTAACATGGTTAACCTTTGGTGCCCTTATCCAGACATTTGTGACCTTAGTGGAGCTTGCGGATGTTTCCCCTGCCCCCCACAACATGCACACCATCACACACTATTAGTAGGAGAGAGGCAGGGATGTCCTACTTTTCCAACAGTAGAGTATCCATGCGGGGAAGGGGCTGAACAAGCATAGCAGTAAATTCACAGATCTGTGAACCTTGAGTAGAACTGTCTGTGCTAACCTGGGAAGTTGGATATCTGGGATTCCCCTCTTACACATACACACACACAGGGGTGTGTGGGCAATCAACCTGTGCAAAATAGCAAAACAGGACAAACTAGAACACATCATATATATATTATATAAATCAGTAACCCTAATAGCTCAAGTACCAAGATAGCTGTGGTCTACTGTTTGCAACATTTGATATTTATTTATTTATTTTATTTATTTATTAAATTTATATACCGCCCGACTAGCAATAGCTCTCTGGGCGGTGAACATAAAACAACATAAAAATACAATAAATAACAAAACAATACTAAAATACAAGCAACAATCCAACACAGTAAACATTTTTAAAATTAAATCAGTATAACTTAAAATGCTTCAGAGAATAGGAAGGTTTTGACCTGGCGCCGGAAGGAGAGCAGAGTCGGCGCCAGGCGTACTTCTTCAGGGAGACTGTTCCATAGTTCGGGGGCCACCACTGAGAAGGCCCTAGATCTTGTCATCACCCTCCGGGCCTCCCTGTGAGTTGGAACCCGGAGGAGGGCCTTCGTAGCAGAACGTAGTGCACGGGCCGGTTCATATCGGAAGAGGCGTTCCGCAAGGTATCGTGGTCCCGCACCGTATAAGGCTTTATAGGTTAATACCAACACTTTGAATCTAGCCCGGAAACATATTGGCAACCAGTGCAAGCTGGCCAGAACAGGTGTTATATGCTCGGACCGCTTGGTCCTTGTCAGCAATCTGGCCGCCGCATTTTGCACTAGTTGTAGCTTCCGAACTGTCTTCAAAGGTAGCCCTACGTAAAGCGCATTACAGTAATCCAAACGTGAGGTTACCAGAGCATGTACCACTGATGTAAGGTCCTCTTTACTCAAATAGGGACGTAGCTGGGCTACCAACCGAAGTTGGTAAAACGCATTCCTAACCACCGAGGCTACTTGAGCCTCAAGTGAGAGGGAAGAGTCTAAAAAGACTCCCAGACTACGAACCCGGTCCTTTAGGGGGAGTGTAACCCCGTCCAGGACAGGGTATATATCCACCATCTGATCAGAGAACCCGTCCACCAACAGCATCTCAGTCTTGTCTGGATTGAGCTTCAGTTTGTTAACTCTCATCCAGTCCATTGTCGAGGCCAGGCAACGGTTCAGCAAATCGACAGCCTCACCTGAAGAAGATGAAAAGG
The DNA here is from genome assembly GCF_030035675.1 of Rhineura floridana. Classification (NCBI taxonomy): domain Eukaryota; kingdom Metazoa; phylum Chordata; class Lepidosauria; order Squamata; family Rhineuridae; genus Rhineura; species Rhineura floridana. Next base: position 86,137,646 of record NC_084482.1, on the reverse strand, counting down.
AGAAGTAGAGCTGTGTGTCATCAGCATACTGATGACAACGCACTCCAAAACTCCTGATGACCTCTCCCAACGGCTTCATGTAGATATTAAAAAGCAGGGGGGACAAAACTGACCCCTGCGGGACCCCATATTGGAGAGCCCATGGTGTTGAGCAATGTTCCCCAAGCACTACCTTCTGGAGACGACCCGCCAAGTAGGAGCGGAACCACTGCCAAGCAGTACCTCCAACTTCCAACTCCGCGAGCCTCTCCAGAAGGATACCATGGTCGATGGTATCAAAAGCCGCTGAGAGATCAAGGAGAATCAACAGAGTTACACTCCCTCTGTCTCTTTCCCGACATAGGTCATCGTACAGGGCGACCAAGGCTGTCTCAGTGCCAAAACCGGGCCTAAAACCCGATTGAAATGGATCTAGATAATCGGTTTCATCCAATAGCGCCTGGAGCTGGCCAGCAACCACCCGTTCCAAGACCTTGCCCAGGAATGGAACATTCGCCACTGGCCTGTAGCTGTTAAAATTGTCTGGGTCCAAGGAAGGCTTTTTCAGGAGTGGTCTCACCACTGCCTCTTTCAGACAGCCCGGGACCACTCCCTTTCGTAAAGAGGCATTTATCACTTCCTTGGCCCAGCTACCTGTTCCATTCCTACTAGTTTTTATCAGCCAGGAGGGGCAAGGATCCAGTACCGAAGTGGTTGCACGTACCTGTCCAAGCACCTTGTCCACGTCCTCGAGTTGAACCAACTGAAGCTCATCCAACAAAACAGGACAAGACTGTGCTCCGGACATCTCACTAGGATCTACTGCTATAACTTGAGAATCTAGGTCCTGGCGGATACATGAGATCTTATTCTGGAAGTGATCGGCAAACTGATTACAGCGGGCCTCCGATGATTCCACCGTGTCTGGAGGGTTTGAATGGAGAAGCCCCCGGACAACTCGAAAGAGCTCCGCTGGGCGGCAAAGAGATGATTTAATAGTGGCAGCAAAATGATGTTTTTTAGCTGCCTTCACTGCTCCTACATAGAGCTTAGTCGAAGCACTAACCAGCGCATAATTGTATCCGTCGGGAGTTCGTCTCCATTTCCGCTTAAGCCTCCTCCTATCTTGCTTCATCGCTCTCAGCTCCGGAGTATACCATGGAGCTGTATAAGCTCTACACAGGAGAGGGCGTGCAGGAGCGATCGTGTTTACAGCCCGGGTCATCTCCGTATTCCACAGAGCGACCAGGGCTTCAGCAGGAGCGCCAGTCCTATCAGCCGGAAAATCCCCCAGAGCCCTTTGAAAACCTTCAGGATCCATTAGTCTCCGGGGGCAGACCATTTTAATAAGTCCCCCACCCTTGCAGAGGGAAGAGGTTACTGAAAGTCTAAACTTCAGCAAGCAGTGGTCTGTCCATGACAAAGGGAGTGTTGTAAAACTCCCCACATCCAGATCACTTTCCCCATGCTCAGTAGCAAAAACAAGGTCTAGAGTGTGCCCCGATACATGTGTTGGACCACTAACATATTGAGACAGCCCCATGGCTGTCATGGAAGCCATGAAGTCCTGAGCCGCGCCAGACAAAGTGGTCTCGGCATGAATGTTGAAATCCCCCAGTACTATTAGTCTGGGGGACCTCAACAATATATCCGAGACCACTTCCGCCAGCTCAGTTAGGGAAGCCATTGGGCAGCAAGGTGGGCGGTACACCAAAAGGATTCCCAGCCTGTCCCTCTGGCCCAACACAAGGTGCAAACACTCCAGGCCAGTAACTGAATGAACATGGTGCTTGGTGAGTGAGATGGAACTCTTATAGACGACAGCAACCCCACCTCCCCGACCCTCAGATCTACCATGATGCTGAACCAAGTACCCCGGTGGGCAGAGCTGAGAGAGACCAACTCCTCCCTGCTCACCCACCCAGGTCTCGGTTATACATGCCAGATCGGCTGCCTCATCCACAATCAAATCGTGGACGAGGGAGGTTTTATTATATACCGATCTGGCATTTAATAACAGCAACTGGAGATCTGAGAGTTGGCTGATAGGACTACCAACGACCTTGCGGGTGTGGGAAGGACCGGAACAAGGCACAGCCACAACATGTCTGGACCGCGTTCCCCTTACCTGGCACGTCCTTCTCACAGCGCCATACCTTCCTTTGCCCGTCACCACGGCAACTGGGGCCCCCTCAAGTCTCCCCGCCTGATGGATAAAACTCTCTCCGAAGCACATAATACAACTAAAATATACAACAATTAAACGTATAAAAACAGCTATATATACAGCCATATATACAGCATATAAACTTTCTTTCTCCTGCAGGGCCTGGGTCTCCCAGGCCACCTCAGCCAGCCGGCTTATGTATCCCTCCAAAGAGGGACAGGTGGTAAGAATCAGTCCTGGCTGGCTGGGTACCTGGGGCCTGGTCCTGCCAGGCAGAAGTCCCTCAGGGAAGGGTGGTGGAGATGGTGGTCCCACAGTAGCAGCAGCAGCACAGCAGCAGCAGCCTCTCCTTCCCTTGGGGCGATGCTTTCTTTCTCCTGCAGGGCCTGGGTCTCCCAGGCCACCTCAGCCAGCCGGCTTATGTATCCCTCCAAAGAGGGACAGGTGGTAAGAATCAGTCCTGGCTGGCTGGGTACCTGGGGCCTGGTCCTGCCAGGCAGAAGTCCCTCAGGGAAGGGTGGTGGAGATGGTGGTCCCACAGTAGCAGCAGCAGCACAGCAGCAGCAGCCTCTCCTTCCCTTGGGGCGATGCTTTCTTTCTCCTGCAGGGCCTGGGTCTCCCAGGCCACCTCAGCCAGCCGGCTTATGTATCCCTCCAAAGAGGGACAGGTGGTAAGAATCAGTCCTGGCTGGCTGGGTACCTGGGGCCTGGTCCTGCCAGGCAGAAGTCCCTCAGGGAAGGGTGGTGGAGATGGTGGTCCCACAGTAGCAGCAGCATCACAGCAGCAGCAGCAGCCTCTCCTTCCCTTGGGGCGATGCTTTCTTTCTCCTGCAGGGCCTGGGTCTCCCAGGCCACCTCAGCCAGCCGGCTTATGTATCCCTCCAAAGAGGGACAGGTGGTAAGAATCAGTCCTGGCTGGCTGGGTACCTGGGGCCTGGTCCTGCCAGGCAGAAGTCCCTCAGGGAAGGGTGGTGGAGATGGTGGTCCCACAGTAGCAGCAGCAGCACAGCAGCAGCAGCACAGCAGCAGCAGCACAGCAGCAGCAGCACAGCAGCAGCAGCACAGCAGCAGCAGCACAGCAGCAGCAGCACAGCAGCAGCAGCAGCACAGCAGCAGCAGCAGCACAGCAGCAGCAGCCTCTCCTTCCCTTGGGGCGATGCTTTCTTTCTCCTGCAGGGCCTGGGTCTTTGCAATTGTGCTTGATGAAAACTTGTATGCAACTATTATTGTTTACCTAGTAAAATTAGCATACACAGTGCTTTATAGAGTAACAGTCAAAAGACGGATCCATGCCCTGTGGAAGTCAAGCCTCGAGCCTTGGCATGGGGCACTAATTGTGGGGTAGAGTGTGCCCCAGGCAGCGATGGGAGGGATGAGTTAGTGTCCTCCCATCCATGGCCCGGATCTTGCGAGATCACCCACAATCCCGGGCAGTCTTGCGAGAGCAGCCAAAGGGCGGAGCTAGGCCCAGGCCTTTAAAGGCCCCAGTCTGCTGAGAGCCGGCCTCTTTCTTCATACACCGTAGGGTTGCCAGGTCGGGACCATCCAAAAACCTGAGAAAATGGGGGTGGGCCCTAGTGACATCACAGGGCGGGCCCTAGTGACGTCATTAAACATGATACATTGTATCAACCACAGTTGCTTGGAGCATACCACTAAAAAAAAATTCTCTGGAGATTAAAATAGAAATCTTACCTAAAATAGGGTGTTCCTAGGTCCATCTGAAGTGACAAGGTCATTCTTTCTCACAAGCTTAGGGTGATGCAAAATGGAAATGGACTGCCTTCAAGTGGATCCCAGATAGGGTCTTCATGGTAAGCAGTATTCAGACAGAGGTGGTTTACTATTGCCTTCCTCTGAGTCTGAGAGCCAGTGACTGGCCCAAGATCACCCAGTGAGCTTCATGGCTGTGTGGAGATTCGAACCCTGGTCTGCCAGGTCACAGTTCAACGCCTTTAGGGAACATTTAATCTAGCTTACTTGCTTCTTGCAAGAAGGGTTTACGTGCCCTCAGGCCAGGCCGTTATTGGAAGAAAGGAGCTTAGTGTTGCAGAGATGTTAGATGGGAGCACAGATGGATGCCCCTGAAGGCAGCAACTGTAAGCATGCTTATTAAGGAACTAAGCCACATAGAACACAATAGGACTTACTTCTGAGTAGATATGGTTGCAGCCATGTTAAACAAATTAAACCAGAACTATCACTAGAAGCTAAAATGATGAAAATGAGGTTATCATACTTTGGACACATAATGAGAAGACAGGAATCACTAGAAAAGATAATAATGCTGGGAAAAACAGAAGGGAGTAGAAAAAAGGAAGGTCAAACAAGAGAGGGATTGATTCCATAAAGGACGCCACAGACCTGAATTTACAAGATCTGAATAGGGTGGTTCATGACAGATGCTCTTGGAGGTCACTGATTCATAGGGTCACCCTAAATCGTAATCTACTTGAAGGCACATAACAACAACAACGTTGCTGAATACAAAAGACAGTTGGTTAAACAGAACACTTGGATTCTTGCATTGTACTTTTAAGTATAACCTCTACTGATGGATTATGTTTGAAGTGCCAAAGTATTTTGTACAAAATTCCAGAGGGGTAGCTGTGTTGTCTCTTGCAGTAAAAACAATGGAAAAGTCTTGTGGTACCTTAAAGACTAACATATTTATTATGGCATAAGCTTTTGTGAATTCAAGCCCAGTGAAAGCTTATGAATCCATGGAAGTTTATGCCATAATACATTGGTTTGTCTTAAAGGTGTCACAAGGCTCCTTGAAAGTATTTTGTGAATAGGCTACTCCTGAACTTCAGGAATGACTTTCTCCTGCTCTCTCATGATCCTAGTCATGAGACTGCTGTCTTAAATTAGAAGCTAGGATTATATACCATGGGGGGGGGAAGGAGATGGACCAGCTTGCCCTGTTCTGTGTCCACTTAACAGAGATCTTATGTACAGAAAGCAGCAGGTGAAGCTTTTTGTGACAAACATAATGCTATGCATAATCAATTGTCAATAGCTGCAGACCAAACAGAAGTTTAAAAGGGCAGCTATGTAGTGCTGGTTCAAAACTGGTAAAGCTAATTTACTGACTAAAACCCATCTAGTTAACCATCTAATATTTCACTAATCTTGTGACAGCCCTGCTCTTTCCACCAATAAGCCAGAGGGGATGAAGTGATATTTAGGCTTATTTGCTGATCAGAAGAAGTAGGAGAGTCTACACCTTGCTGGAAATGGATTCTTGCGTAGCTTTACATAAGCTACATATGACACTGATAGTTGAATAATTTTCCAACAGCGTGAGAAGAGTAAGACAGGAATAACTCTGTACTAAACATGATGGACAGTAAAAAATAATAAATCTTGTGCATCTAGTGGTGTACTTGCTTCCTTTTTCTGATACTAATTGCCCAAGACTGCAACCTCTGAATGATTAATTAGTGAGATTGTTTTAAAACCTTTTTAATTGACTAAAAACGCATCCCTGGTTAATTGGGCAACTATCTTTTTAAATAAATAAATACATAATTTTTAATATAAATCTGTAGATGACCAACATCATCTTAGAAAAGGCATTCACTCTTTGTTCTCCCTAAATCAATACCTGCTGTTAACATGCACCATTAAAAACCAAAGGAAGTACACTTGCTTTCTTCAAAACTATTGTTATACCTGTTGCATGTCAAACTGATGCAGATTAAATTGATTACTTAATTGATTAAAACTCATTGGTTGATCGATGAAGATTTCTTTAACTCAGTGACCTTAATTCTGCTTGATGAAGAACTCTGTGCAATTCAAAAGTCTGCATGTTGTTATGCCAACTGAAGTCCTCTCAATAAAACCATATCATGCCTTGTACCTAAACCTATTTTACATCTAAAAAGCTGTAGACTAGAAGATTTAACCCTGAATGCAGTGGCCTTACTCCCGAGTAAACGCAGCTGATGGGGCCCCTCAGGCAGAGACACTGCGGCTGCCACCGCCACTGCTGAGCCCCGTTGCGGCTGCTCCCACCCAGCGGCGCCCACAGCATGAGGAGTGAAGCGGGCATCCTTTCCGGAGGAGGGGAACCGGCTCTGGGACTAAGAAGGAGCTGGCCCAGCCTGGCCTCCACCTCTTCACGCCTCCTGCTGAGGCTGCCAGGCCGCGTGGGCCCCGTTGCTGCTCCGGAAAGGACGGCCGGCTGCTTCACCTCTCCTGCTGTGGGCACTGCTGGGTGGCAGCGGCCACGATGGGGCCCCCAGCCAGAGACTGCTGAGCCCCATCTCGGCCAGGCCGGTGGAGGGGTGCGGGCGGAGGTGGGCGCAGGGCCCGCGGTTGTGGCAGTCCAGGCGGCCAGCCTGGAAGAGGCACGCCTCGACCACCAGGCGCAGGCAGGCCTCGGAGCACGCCACCAGCGGCTCGCCCACTGTCAGCTCTACACTGCGTCAGCAGTGCCGGTGGGGGGCTGGAAATTCCTGGGTGGTTGGCAGGGAAGCAAAGTCCTTAGCCGGCAGTCTGGCCATAAATCTGCCAGGTCTAGGAGGAGGGGAGCTGATAAGGGCCAGGCTTGTCCGAAGCGTACTTGCCGAGTCAGGAGTCCAGAAGCAAGGTCAGTAGAGGTCCGGGATCAAGTGCCAAGGGGTCAGTCCAAAAGAGGGTGGCAGGAAACTAGGAACACACAAGCCACGCCTGATGTTGCAGTCAGCAACAAGCTGCAGCCAAGGTGTGCCTTATAAAGAGCAAGGTTGACAGCAGGTGTGAGTCCTCAGCGTTTGGGCCTTAAGGAGACAGGCCTGCCTCTCTTCTGCCTGACCTTCTGCTGTCTACGTTCTGCAGGTGAGGGGGGAGTATCCTGTTCACTGTCTGTGTCTGGCTGCAGGGACTCTGCTGTATCTGGGGTGCTCTGCAGCTGAGGGGGAGAAGGAGCTGGATTCTCAGGAGGCTCCTCCATGTCTCCTTCTGAGTCTGCTGCTCCTGGGTCTGCTGCTGTTACTCCCGAGTCGTCCTCATCTGAGGAGTCCTCTGACGGGGCCATGACACCCTCCACGTGCACCAGGAGGGTGAAGCGGCGGACGAAGGGCAGGCGGACATGGGCCAGCAGCTGGGGCAGGAGTGGGGCGCGGGTGGGCGGCTCAGCGCACACCCAGCGCAGGGCCAGGGCAAAGGCCGCCTCCTCCTTGGGGATGCGCAGCACGTCATTGCGCAGGTAGGAGAGGAGCCGCGGCAGGCGCGGACGTGGAGAGGCGGAGGCTGCCGCTGCCTCTTCCCGAGCCGAGCCGCCCGCCGGGGCTGCCGTGCATGCACACCGAGTCTAGCTGAGCTTCGTCTCGCACAGGCACCGTGACGATGGCTTCGCGGCAAGCCCGCTCTAGTGCCTGCGCACTGGGAGCACCTGGGCTGTTACAGCTGCGCCTGCGCACCACAGCTGAAAGTGTTGGCGGCGGCTAAAAAGCCGGAGATCAGTCCTCTTCAAAGAGACTATGGCCGGAGGCCGGAGACGGCCCCCTTTTGCCGGAGACTCCGGCAGAAAACCGGAGACCTGGCAACCCTAATACACCAGCTTTCCCACCCAACCTCCCTGGGTCTTGGGGGTCACTGACCAGTGTTTAACTGGGTCGCTGGTTGACAGGGCCGGATAGGAATTTTTCCTCTCAACGAGTCTGGCCCCATTGTTGAGCAGGTTTTTTCCTATCCCTCAGTGGTTCGCTGTGCAATTGTTAGGCGTTCATTCACCACTGTCACAACTTTAGGCAGAAATGGCATTGGGCGAAAATGTGAATGTACTGCCTTCAAGTCAATAACGACTTATGGCGACCCTATGAATAGGGTTTTCATGAGACTGAGAGGCAGTGACTGGCCCAAGGTCACCCAGTGTGCTTCATGGCTCTGTGGGGATTCAAACCGTGGTCTCCCAGGTTGTAGTCCAACACCTTAACCAGGAGGAACTCCCCTAAGAAGTCCAGTGGGGTACACAATGGCCATACCCCTAGCTCGGGAGGGGCGCCGCCTCATCCTGCTCACAATCCCTCCCACTGGTTGGTCTGCGAGACCACAGGTGCCTTGGGTTCACACCCCACATGGGTCTAAAGTGGGCCAACTCCCAAGGGTAGTTCCCAACTGTTTGTTGGTTGACTGAACATTCCTCCAGCATGAACTGCTGGAATGAAGCGGATCCTGGCCCTACTGCCATGCCAACCCTGCTTTACTTGCTCTAATCAATAAAGTTGTTGCCCTACTTCACCCAAAAACCTGTGTCTGGCTGTGTTATTCCCATTGCTAAAAGGGGGTGCAACATGCTCCTACCACCCAATTTATAATCTGCTTTCATAATTCAGAAAGACCTCTATAAATTCTACAATTTATATTGTATGGCCACTATATTACCATTAAAGGCCACTATAATGCCAGTGAAAAACCTGAAAGAACTGAAAAAGAGGAGGCATGTACACTTTTTCCCAACTTATTAAATACTTATGCATAAATTTTGCTTTGAGCTTTTCTGGGGGGAGGGGGTAAATCAATATAAATTTCCTTAATTAGCCAGTATAGCTCTCAAATAAAAATAATGGACTTAATCCAAACTTTCAGTGCAATCTTATACAAGTCTACTGAGAAATAGGCACCACTGAATTCAGTGGAATTTATTCCCAGATAAGTGTGTATAGAAGTACTACCGTATATTCCGGCGTATAAGACGACTGGGCGTATAAGACGACCCCCAACTTTTGAGAAGATTTTCCTGGGTTAAAAAGTCGTCTTATACGCCTGTATAGGGAGACAATGGATTGAATGTTCCTTCGTTCTAGGAAGGGGAGTTAAATGAGTAAAATAATGCCCTTTATTTGCAATCCATTGAGATGCCAGTTTGCATTTTAGTGAATGCATTTTAAATTGCATTTTGAAGACTGGGGTGGCTCAACACTAAAAACACACACACACCAAAGAAACCCACACTTTTTTGAAGACAGCCACTGCTCTATTTCTTTTTAAATAAAATAAAAAGAGAAAAAAACTCAACAATGAATTTGCCTGGTTGGGAGAACAGCATTTGTTAAAAGCGTGTGCCTGTGTTATAAAAAGAGCAACTAACAGCACCACCCTAACCATATTTACTCAGAAGCAAGCCCTGTTGAATTGGGCTTACTCTCAGGTAAGGAGTTAGAATCCCAGTTTAAAAATAGCCAGAGAATAGAGAATGGTCATTCAGATGGCTGCCTAAGGTGATAAAACAATGGACGACCAAGTTGTGAGAAGAGAGTTGTGAGGAAAGAACAGCTCAGTGGGCCAGAGACAAAGTACGGGAGGTACTCAGAGGCAGAGAACCAGGAATTGATGAAAGTGGAATTCAAGCTGGAGGATTCAGCCAAGTCAAAATGAGTCCCAGCCGCTATAGGAGGTAACGGCGGATATAGATAGGAGGCAGCTCCAAGTGTCTAAGAAGTGATAAATTGTGGGGTGTAGGCATACAGCTGGCTGTAAGAGTGACATAGCAGAATTTAGTGGAATTAAAGAGTAGCGATTTATTGGTCGGCGAGATGAATTGACCACTAACGGGACGTCTGCGAGGCGAAAGTTGATGCAGGCAGCTCTCAAAAGGGGAGGGTGAAGGCAGCGTGCAGGGGCTCGGAGTGGGGAGGGGAAGACAGAAGAACTAGGCATGTAGAAAGGAGGCGGCCCTGAAGGACTGAAGGAGAACTTCCTAAAGAGTCGCCAGGGCGCGGTGGATGCGCCTTGGGCTGGTCGTCTTGAAGAGAGACAACTTTCGAATCTTTTGGGAAGCCACGGCAGGTGCACGGTGCGGGAGGCAATGAGCGCGTGACAGGAGTCGGGGGAGGGGAGAAACGTCACTGGACGCAGAGACTCACCTCTATCTTCCAGCTCTTCACTGAACTGCACCTCCTCCCCCAAGCGCAGCGGCTCCCCTTGCTGAGGGCCCTGGGAAGGGTAGGCTGGCAGAGGAGAAGTGGACCCGGAAGGCTGCACGATGGTAGGTTCGGGGGTGCTGCTCAGCTCATCTCCGGACATCTCCATAGTTCGGCAAGGTGGCAGAAAGCGAAGCAGCAAAGGGGGAGGAGGTGGACGAGACAGCAACAGAGAACGCTGTATATTCCGGCGTATAAGATGACTGGGTGTATAAGACGACCCCCAACTTTTGAGAAGATTTTCCTGGGTTAAAAAGTCATCTTATACGCCGGAATATACGGTACTTAACTTAGTTGTACTTAGTTCCCACTGAAATAATTGATTAACTTATTTTATTGATTTAAATGGGAATTAAGTACAGCTAACTGAGTCTGGATCAAACCCACTGAAAACCATATATCTCTTCCTCCATGCAATGTTCTGAGTACAAAAGCCAAGAATACACATGCAATATAAATGTTGGCAATAGGCTACTGTGCACCAAATTTGAATGTGTTCATTACATGTATCTAAAATGCAGATTCTGAGCCATCTTGCTTATGATTGTCCCAGCTTACTGTCATACATTCCATAATAACCAACTCTTGTCACCTTCAAGATTTAAGGTGTGTGTGTGTACGTTTTGCGTCTTATAGTTCACTAGAGCTGTCTTCTTGTCTTTCATAGGTGACTGGAGAGTAGGCCAGGCTGCCCCATCTGCACATCTAACTGACAGCTTCTTGTTTTAGATTGAAGAAGTTAGGTTTGCTATTGGCCCATTATATTTGCTTTGCATTCTAGGGACATCTGAGGCATAACACAATTTAAGAGGATAAAATCTACCTTCTGGATTCATTTATTCGAAATATAAGACATATAATTTAGAACAGGCATGGGAAGGGTGTTGTAGCAGCTTGTGTTCTGTAGTTTTAAAAGGGTGCTTTTCTTCAATGCTGTATCGCACCAACAACCAAAATATTAATGCAAGCAATTACCTTCATACTGTTATACTAGCTGGGACCCAAATCATTGTTAGGTGCATGTTTCCAGTTCTTAACAATAAATTACATTCCCCAGGATCTTTGCAGAGTCTTTGAATTATTTGCCATAGTTTACTTCTGTCCCCCTGTGTTTTCTCACTTGAAAATATATCCAATAAATAAATCTGAGTGTAGCCATTCATTAAACTATGTTCCTACTTGGATTGTGCAATGTGAAGCAGAATAGATGATTTCCCCATTATATGTGATAGTAGCATGATTTTTGTTACACAGCCCAGACATCTGCATACACAATTTGCAACAGATATATATTGCTTGGCTATGCTGAGTTCTTTTCCAAACTATTCACAGGAGTCACTGTTATTACTACAGAGAAAACTAAACCGGGAGGGGTTCCACATGTAGCAAGACAAATAGACATGAATATAGTAATGTGTTACTCTTGGACTGTCAGCACACATACCTATGACATTAACGGACATACACAAACTTTTTTTAACCTTATGATTTGATGGATCTGCAAGAGCACAGCTGCTGTTTAAACATTGGAAGCAGCCATTAGGAATGGGGAAGCTGTGGCCCTCCAGATGTTATAGGACTCCAACTCCCGTCAGCCCCAGCCAGCATGACCAATGGCCAGGGATGATGAGAGCTGTAGTCCAACAAATCTGGATTCTCCATCCCTACATAAGATCCTCTAGTTTGTGTATCCAACAGAAAGTAGTCACCTCCAATACAGAACTATCTGTTTTTTTGCTGTAGGCTGCAAGAATCAAGGGGCAGGAAAGTCCTTTTGATTGGAGAACTTGAAGGTGACAATTCCTAGGCTTCATCTTGACTTGCAGCCTCTTTATATGATAATTATTTTAACTTCTGACATGTCGTTTCAAGACAGCCAAGACTGACAACACCACGTGCTGAACTGAAGATGGCTTTTGGCACTCAACTGTAACAGCAGGATTTTTGTTGTGGTTGTTGATTGCTTGTGATTGAGAACCAAAAGTCAATCCATCCTGAGTTCAGCAATTTGATCTTTGTGAATTCCTGTACAGAACAACCTGATTCACACCTCTGGTAATGGAATTATGTGCAGATCAGAAATTAGCTATCCATTGTTATAACACAGGGTTGCATCCACCTAACATGGTTGTATCAATGGATCTATTCAAAGTATGACTTAGACAGATATAACCCACCATTCTTTGTAGTTTAAATGGATCAAAACATGCATTTCTTACATATAATAAAAATATAAGAGTGTCATCACTCAGCTCCCATTGGAGGATTTGTAGTGGTGCATCACAATCCTGGATTTGCATGAAGCCAGAGCACAGCCCCCATTAGAGGGTTGTAGTGCCTCACTACAATCATGGGATTTGCATGAAGTCAGGGTGGGGTAGGGAAGCAAAAGAGAAGACAGGTTGCACAACAGCAGTGGCCATGGAATGGGAGCGAGAAAGGAGGGACACTACCGAGGAAAATGGTGGGCTCCTACTGGAAGAAGGGCAGGATATAAATCTAATACATAAATAAATAAATACTCTGTAGTACCTTCACTCCATGTATTTCACTCCTGGTACCATGTGTTGTCTTCAACATGAAGCACCAGATTCAATATAGTTATGTAGAACAGATATTTCATTAAAAAGCAAGCACCCGTATATGTACAAAATCCATAAAATGAACTTAATCTTCTCTAATTTAACAAGCTAAATGATAGGCCTGTTCTTAAGATTCTTTTCATTGTAAAGATATATAACACAACATATATCACCGTGTGTGTGTGTAAGCATGAATGCAAAGGGATCTGCGAGGTAGGAGACGGGAGGAGGCATGGGAATGGGGTTCGTCTGTGTGCAAAGGGGAGTTGAGAAAAGGGAGAAGGAGGGAGAAAAAGGGAGTGATGGTGAAAGTAGGGGTGTAGATGGGTTGCAAAAAGGAGGGGGAGGAAGCATGGGAATGGAGATGAAGATGAAAGCAAGGGTACAAAAGGAGCTGCAGAAGAGGTGAAGATGGTGGCTTCATAATTTGGTGGAAGGTGAAAAGGATGCTTAGTAGGTGCAATGTGTGAGGGGAGAAAGATACATGAGGTTACCATGGTGGGTGACCTGTGTTCAAGGGGGAGTTGCACAAAAGCAGGAGACAGCATGGACACGGGGGTAAAGGTACAAAGCAGGGCCACAGAAAAGAAGTGGCATCAGAAATGGGGTTAGGAAGGTGAAAAGATAGCTTAGTAGTTGCATGGGGTAGGAAGGGGAAGCTCTGGGGGTTAATGTGGGGGGAGTTGTGTGCGTTGGCAAGTAGAGCAAGCAGGGTTGCAACCCCTAGTAAAGGCATATTCTGAGAGAGAATATACATTTAAATGCATATTAGAACATATATATCTCTCTGAAGGGTGGGTAACAGCAGCACCAGCGACAAGTCTAACTGCTTTATTTGAACCAACACCCATTTGGGTAAACTTGTTTGCTTGTTTTTGTATTATGTGTATTTTTTTTTTGGCCTTCTCCTGTGGTTAATTTTTTTGAATTGACAGAAGCCATGTGCTCAGCAGAGGCACCCTTATGAACCACACACACACACACTGCTTTTGACATACTGTGTGGCAAAAGACTGGACTTGATAGCTTTCTTTGTTGCCTTTAATTCTAAGAGAACACATATTCCCAAAACAGAGTCAACTTAAACATATGGTCCTTATAAGCCATCAAAGAAAACTACAGGTCCAAAATAGAGACTTCCTCTAAGGAAGACAGCAACTGTGCTCATAAGTAATACTAGTGATGAAAGAACATCACTGAAACGACAACAAAAATAATACAGAGAGAAAAACCTAATTGAGTATGTGATATTGTAACTATTTATGTGTTTGAAGAAGCTTCTGACAAACTAGCATCAACACTTACACAATCATATTAGGAGAACTATGACCAAGTTTGACCGTCAAGGCTTAAAATATTTTTTTTCCTGCAGACAAAGATAGAAGGAGCTGGAGGCTGGAAAGCTTTGAATCAAATCAGACAAACAACAGCAGGAGATTCGAGGGTGTACCTGACTAGAAGGAAGGGTTTAGCCTCATCATTAATGCCTCCTTTTTTCTGGCATACAAACTGTCCCTACAGATTTGTACAATAGCTCCTAAATACTAGTACTGTACAAAATAGAAGTTAGCAAGTGAAGGCATATATCATTTAGGTAATTTGTGCTAAGAAAACCTACACCTCTACCAGGGAGAAAAAATACGCAATACACTACACTCTTAATGGATTTATTGGGGAACTATGGCACACAACTGCTATATATATGCTATCTCATTGACTATGAAAATTGGAGCCCACAATTAGATTTCATTAGTCAACCAAGTAATATGCACAATGTGAATGTTCAACAGTGTATTTCTGTTCACATCAGGGACAATCCAAATGATGTATTATGATTAGAGGAATGTATTTTTTTTCCAATGTATAAAGCCAGTAATTACATTAGAGACCTAATGTGATGAAATGTTTAATTTCAGAGAATTTCAGTAAGAATTATTTGCTCATGTTTTAGAGAACAACCTTTATTGAACTGCTCTTTATATATTAAGATGCAAACTGGAATTTAAAGTGGTTCTTATATCATTTCTCTTCAGTAAAAGTATACACAACATTAAGGCTTCTAGATCTGCCAGCTCCTGTTGCCAGAGGGCAATTACAGCTTGCCACTGGTGGCCATGAGATTAGCCAGTTACAAGCCTATGATATCTTCTCATATGGATAAATGTCTAAGAGTATGGTAACAACCACATTATTCTTTATAAAACGAGCAGTATTATTACTATCACTGAGACCAAACAGATGATTGCTTATACAGTACTTCAGCTGACATCTACAATACTGATATAAAAGCATCATATAATTGATTGAAGAAAATAAATATTATTCAGGCAAAGTGGAAACAATAATATTTAAAGACAATAACATATATTAGGCACACAATATGCATAACACAAATTTTTATTTTATTTATTTATTTAAAATATTACTATCCTGCCCTTGTAGGGCACACTAGGCGGCTACAATAAAATAGCACACATATATAGTAAAATACACAATAAAAACACAAACATTACAGTAAATTAAAATGCATAAAATACAATTAAAATACATAAAATGCAAATGGAATTGGCAGGGCAACCCTCTGCTTTTAATCTTTTGAAAAAAGACTGGGCTTTGCAAGAGCATTATGCAGGGATTTGAATTAAGTTTATTAAGCAAAATTTCTTCACAACTCTACTGTGATTTAGCAGGATGCCCTTCCCCAAAACATTATCTTGTAAAATGTTTGACAGAAGGTACAATCGGCTTTTACCATTTCCTATATCACACTGTACAATGGACACTCATTTTAGCAAGTTCTGAATATTGAATTTCAATGAACTTCATTACTTCCATCATTCTTAGGGCCACTCATGATAATTTGTACTCCAGAATCTCTTGCAATGCCATAGAGATTACTGCCGTTTATTCAGCATTCCTGCTACAGCTGCCAAAGCCTGCATCTACTGCAACATTGCGAAGGATCCTGGGATGCATTACTCATATCACACAGTGCATTGAGTTTCCTTGGCAACGCTACTCAGCACTCATCATAATTTGCCATCCACACTTAATATGTAACATGCAGCTATATCTCTTGTTTTTCTTTAATTAAAATCCCACCCCCCCATGCAGCTACGAGACTTAGGAAAAAAGTTCTAATTGCCAATTGTTGCCAATTGGAATTGTTTTTCTAAGCCTTCCTTGTAGCCATGCTTGAATGGGCCTCACGGCAAAATATGGTTAGCACTCAACAGGAAAATGAAACCAAAGTCATGCACAAAAGGAAAGAGAAAGAAAAAGTGTGCAAGTCTGCTGTGGCTCATTTGTGATCCTCCAAACCTCTGCTCTACACCAGAGTGTACTGCTCCTACATATATGTCCTCCATATATGAAAAAAGAGATTTATAATCTGCAAGGTAAGGCTACATAAATCCATACAGAAACTCATCCTGAAGAATTTTGCATAATGTTCATTTTGTGGGGATTGAAGACCAATTTAAACAAGATGTATGGTTCCAATAAGTCTGTTGTTGCATTTGAAGAGCTTTTAACACATGCATCTCTTACATACTAGTGATCTATAGTTCAGAGGGATACTATGCTGGCATACAAAAGCTGCATGCATAGGATGGAGCCATCCCACATGTTAAGAACCCTGTAAATTACACCAGCCCATGTGAAACCTAGCTTATGCCATTGATTTATGCAAGGTAAGACAGACCAAAGTTATCACAGATAATCAAATAAATGATACAAATACCTACAATAATATAAATATTACTTTGTTTTAACTACATGACTCACATTATAATTGTATCTTTGAATTTCAACTCCAGGTGGGTAGACTACGACATAAGCCTGCATCTTCCACTGAAGAAAGGATACATTATTAATTTTCTATGCAGGGGTCAAACCCTTAACATGATCATGGATTTTAATTTCATTTTTAATATCATCCTAGTTACAGCACAAGGTTATCATATTACCTTTCTCAAGAGGACAACAAAATTCTTGATACCTTTGCTAGATTATTTCAGCTGCCCTTCTGGAAGGTAGCCAAGGGAGGCAAGGCATAGGCTTCTATTTAATTTCTAAGTACATCCTCTTCAGGGTTTTCACACAAAATAAAATGTGGACTCATATTTCACTATATTTACTTTGGCTTCCATTTAGATGCCTTATTGATTTTATAATATTGTACATGCTTAAGGGATCATCATGGATTTGTGGCACCTTATTTTAGTATAACTCTACCATCATTTGACCCTGGATTAATCTTGTGATCAGAGGGTTAGCTTTAACAAAGGCTTTTAGTACTCACTGATTTTTTAATTCAGGCTCATTACAATACTTTTAAAAGTTAACCTAAGCAAATGCAAAATATACCTGACCATTAAAATATTGAAAATATGCATTAGTTTGCAGAAATATTCTGTGAGGGGAAGAGAGGGAGAGGGTCTAGCTCTTCCCTAGGCTTCTATAAAGGCATTATTTGTAAGGCAGGAAAATACAAATCAGACACTTGATCTTGTCTCTATTTGCTCAACCTTTAACTTACCAAAACACAGTTCATTTTTGTTCCTTTAGTGAAAGGGAGACGTAAAGAAACAGTGCACATCACTACCAAATGGCTTTAACATTTGGCAGTACAACGTAGGGTAATGTTTCATAACCACAGTTTGCTGGAAGCAAGATCAGAGCTACTGAGTGGATGCAGTAGACATCCAAAATAAACTTGGAAAACATGAAGGGTTTTGGGTCAAATGGCTCACGGCAGCCTGCCTGGCTGATATTTCCTTGTAGCCAAAGCAAATACACAGATCTTGAAAAAGTATTAGAACTGGACATCTTAATATCCACTCTATGACAGAAGCAACATATGGTATCTGCGAGTTTTAAGAATGGGATTAATTTAAACTATTACTTAAGAACATAATGTAAAAAGAGCCATGCTGGATTAGGTCAGAAACCCATCTAGCCCAACATTCTGTTCTCACTGCGACCAACAAATTACCCATGGGAAGCCCACAACCAGAACCTGGGCACAACAGCGCTCTCCCAACCTGTAGTTTCCAGCAACTGGTATTCAAAGGTACACTGCCTCTAATACTGGAGATAGAACATGCCAACACATGTTGGTGGCCATCATTCACTAATTTGTCCAGGTATACTGTATATTAATAGCTAACTCATTATGTGATGGGGGATCCCTTTGTAGCCAAAACAGCATCATCTATGCACAGGATGGAGGTTTCCATAGGCTTGGGAAACAAAAAAAGGAAAACAAAACAAAAAATCCCTTAGGGGACCCTCCCCAATGGCCCATGTGGGTACGGAATGCTGACTCTGTATGTGTGTGCTTGTGCATGCGCAGGAGGAATAGAAAACAATACCTAGCAATATTTGGTTGTAAGGTTCAACTTGCCTAATTAATGCACCACCATTGACACTAAATCATACCTCAGCATCTTGCGTATGTGTTAAAAATAAACGTTTGCCCTAAACCACGACCCCAAGGCGAGCGGACAACACTCTAAATACAAGTGTAGCTTGGTTCAGCACAGTGTAGCAGCAAAACAACAGGGAAGAAGCGAAGCAACTGCAATCTCCTCTTGGAGCCCACACGTTTGCACTAACTCGTATTTAGTTTAACATTATGAATGTGAACTACTCTCAGCAAAAGTGAATCAATTCTACACAAGGAAAGTTGCTCCTGTGCAAGGCAGTCAGTGAAGCAGCAGCCCAGCCCTCCCCAAGGAGTCACACACACAGAGGGCTGGAGCATGGCAAACATGGGGAAAGCCAGAAGCCCCACAGGGGTGCTGTCCACAGTGGAGGATTAGGCTGGCCCCTGCACATGGCAGGGTTGACAATTCAGCTAGGGCTACCCCAAAACGAACCTCACATGGGCTCCAACAGTTACAGAATAATCTACACCCGCGCACCCCTTCTCACAGTATTTAACTGGACATTCCAAGAGGAGGACGAAGAGCTTCTCAAACTGAGAATGAAAGAAAATGGAGGGTTGTATTCAATGTAGCACTAAGGTGAACATTCCATCAGTGCAAGGGTTTCTCCTTGCCCAACAGAATGCTTTCCCCCTCTCCCACTCGCCCTCTAAATTTGATCTGGGGGTTTCCTCCAACCCTCTGGAGCAGACTTGGGGATGGGGATGAGAAGAGGGGAGATGCACTGTGCTAGCACAAGGATTTAGTTAAATACCCATAACGATCCTTCCCTTGGTCCATCCCATTCTTTACTCTGTAGCTGTCATAGTGGGGAGCTGCATTTTACAGATGGGAAGCTAATGCATACACCATACAAAGCAAAGTAGTGGGATTTAAACCCAGATTCAGAGCCGACTGTTTATCTATGGGGCTGCACTAATTCTCCAGCTCTTGCTCAGCAATCAGACTCAAGAAGCCTTGTTCCCCTTCACTGGCTTATCCAGAATAATTTAATAGATATTTGCTATATGAAGCAATCAGTTTATTATAATCCTTCCAGAACTTATTTTTAGTCATTTTATTGTAATGTGGTGCTCACGTTACCATAATTCAGTCTCTCAGTAAAAGAAAATGCCTTTCAGAGTCAGGATGGATATGAACGCTGGGTATAATCACCATAGGAATGACAAGCCCAGCATTCACAGAAAACTAATTCCATAAGGAAGAACAAATCATCAGGCATTAGGTTGAATTGTCACATAAAACAGAATATTGTATCCAGGATCTTAAAATATTGCCTCTAAGCACAGAATGGCTGGCAGTGATTTTATTTCAGCCTTTTTTTTTTTTTTGCCAGCCTTAGCCTCCTCTTTCATCAGATGTAAGACAAACTCTCATTATAATAAAGTGAAAAGAGACGTTTGGTCAACATGTTCACTATAATGTTATACTTAATGATATTACTTCACCATATATCACTCCATCAGAAGTGGACCAATGAAAGATCATAATCCTGAATTCATGATAACATCAGCAACTACCTTGCTGCAATACTCCTGCCCCTTAAATCCAAGGTATAATAATTATAATTTATTAATTTTTATACTGCCTAATGCCAAAATACACTTCTAGGTTGCTTACAAGTATAAAAACCAATTGCACTAGCATTAATTCAGCTTGCTTTCAATGGATATGGAGGGTTTGACACAGAGGAACACTGAGATATGTTCTCCTCCACTAACATTCTGAAGTGCTACAATGTCCCAGGAAGGATGGCTTTTTTGAGCAAATAGTTCAGCCCTTGAACACAATAATAATAAAAGAAGTATACCAATTGAATATTGAACTATACAGAAAAAATCATTCGCTTTTTAAAGAGGCATACTGTGGAGTCCTCCTAGTTTATGGAACTTGCATATATAGGGTTGCCAGGTCTCTGGTTTTTGCCTGGAGACTCCAGATTTTTAGGATCCTCTCCGGGTATCCAGATGAGTCACCTTAATCTCTGGACTCTCATTTTAAAAAATTAAGTTTCTAGGTGGTCTGGTTCACGAGATATACACCAAAATGACAGCCGCCACTCTCTGCAATTTCTGTTAGATGAGCTGGTAGCTGGCTGCTCTAATCCCACCCTTTCAGGTTGTAGCCAACACGTGAAGTCAGGGTTGTGATTTGCTGACCTCCAGGCAGTGCATGGCCAGAAAACTTTTTCCTGCTTATCTGAAAATCACATAACCTGAGTAAGTATATAGCTTTCAGTCTTTTTCTTTCTTTTGTGCAGGAGTCAAACAAGTTTAAATTCTCCTGGACTGTTGAAGAGGGCAGTGTTTTGAAAACCTCCCCAATATAAAACTTTCATCCAATACTCACTTTTCTGGGAGTAAAGCTGCAATGTTAATCCCACATACTGGGAGTAAGCCCCATTGAATTCAATAGGACTCACTTTTGAGTAGACATGGTTAGGATTGTGCTGTAAATTAATGGGACTTTTGAGTGAACATAGCAAAGGATTGTGTTTGTGTTGTAAATCTTTCTCTCCCTCTCCAATCCTATTTTTAAAGCAGTTAAGCAGTGCTTATTTAGGTATCACTGCTTTTATTATGTAGGAAACTAATACTGATTTATTTTTTTTTAATGTTCTGCAATGACCAACCAGTTTTGACAATAAACTATTATATGGGGTGTATGTAGTTTTACATCTCCAGTGTATGTGTGTGTATATACTGTTTAATTTTTAAATTATGTTTTAGATTGTTTTTATAAGATCTGTTTTAAATTGTATTTGTTTTAATGTTTTTAGTTACTGTAAACTGCCCAGAGAGCTTCGGCTATGGGGCGGTATACAAGTATAATAAAATAAATAAATAAATAAAAAATATATGGAGTCTTTCCAACAACCCTGTGCAGTAGGGTTGCCAACTACAAACCAAGGCAGCTCTCAATAAGAAATAAATCCCTTTAAAATCCAATAACCATAAAAACACATATAAACAGTTGCAAAACAGCTTAAAGTGCCATGATTTTTAATTTTGGGTTGGGTGTCTGAAGTTCCTTATCACTTGAGGTTGCAGTTCTGTGTATACTTCACTGTTTGAGTAAGCCCCACTGATACACTGGGACATGCTTCTGAGTAAACAAACGTAGGATTGCACTATAAATATATTTTCAGGTTGTATAAATAAGAAACATCTTTGACAGTCATGCTTCTATAGATATTTGTTCATACTAGGTCCTGATAATTATCTGATTTCACACTATGGGTGTGCATGATTATTTCCTCTACATTTGTGTGGAAGAAGTGTGCCCTTCTTCCTTGGGGTGGTCATGGTTCCCCTCTGTTGTTTTCATCCTGAAGTACAGATCAGAGCCAGCCTTTCCCAACCAGAGTACCTCCACATGTTGTTGGACCACAATTCCCATCTTTCCTGACCATTGGCAATGCTGGCTGAGGCTGATGGGAGTTGTGTTCCCACAACATCTGGAGGCACACTGGTTGGGAAAGGCTGGATTAGATTGAGAGATGGTGAGTAGCCCATGGTCACCTAAGTAACCTTATAGCTCATTTTCCATTTTAAAAAATTAATTAAACCTATTTACATGCAGACAAAGTTTATTAAGTAGATCCACACAATACATTTAAAGCACATCCAACCTGCATTGGAAGCACACGACGTCCCCTAAAGAATCCTGGGAAGTGTAGTTTCCCCCTCACAGTTATAGTTTATTTATTTATTTGTTTATTTAATTTATATCCCGCCCTTCCAGCAGGTAGTTCCCATCACCCTTAACAAACTATAGTTCCCGTGATTCTGTGGTGTTATTCATATGTTTCAAATATGCGTTGAATGTGCTTTAAATGAATAGTGTGGATCTGCCCTAAGTATGATGTGCATTCATTAGTGAATTGAAAATTTTAAAAGATTTTTTTAAAACAGGGGAAGGGTTGTAGCTCAGTGATAAGACATATACTTTGCATGCAAAGGTCCAAAATTCAATTTTTGAAAAAGACTATTGCCTGGAATCCTGGCGAGCCAATGCTAGTCCATGCATCAGTACTCAGCTAGATGGTACCAAATGGCCTGAGTCAGTATAAGGCAGATTCCTTTGTTCCTAGAAGTGGGAAGAGACTCAAGAGCCACAGTGACTCCAAAATTGATTTATGTATTTTATTTACAACATTTTTATACTGCTTTACTGTAAAAAATCTCAAAGCGGTTCACAGAAGGAATTAAATAAATAAAATAAAACAATGCCATTACTGGCAAAAACAGTTAAAGATAGGTATTTAAAAACATTCAAGATAATAAAACCAACAATTGAGTTAAAAACAGATTAAAAAACACAATAGCTTCTACATGGCTGGGTTGGCTTGCCTAAACAAAAATGTTTTTAGCAGATACTGAAAAGAGTACAATGAAGGCGTCTGCCTAATGTCAATATGCAGGGAGTTCCAAAGTGTAGGTCCTGCTACACTAAAGGACTGATTTCTTACAAGAGCAGAACAAGTACTGTGTGGAACCCGTAACATGGAAAGCACACCTTGAACTTGGCCTGGTAGCAAATCAGCAACCAGTACAGATTTCAGAGCAGAAGTATTGTGTGCTGATAGAGTCTCACTCATGTCAGCAATCGTGCCACAGCATTCTGCACTAACTGCAGCCCCCAAGTCAGGTTGTGCTACATGGGGTTTCTGTGACCTTGGCTGACTGGCTGCCAGGATTTTTTTAGTTTTGGTGTTTGGTTAGGAACCCTGACTGGTTGTGGGATGCTGAATTTTCTTCCTTACTCATAGGAATCTTGTTATGGTTGGTATGGTATTGCATTTAGGAAATCATCACTGTATTTTATTTTTCTTTTTGCATTTCATCTACCTTTAACCTCACTCGCTCATATTCATAGAAGAAACAACAGTGGTTCCATGTGCTTAGCTCAACCCCCACCCTGTGACATCACTAGGGCCTGCCCCTGAAATCTCAGGGTTTGTGGTGCTTCTGACCTGGCACCACTACAAATTGCTATCCATTCATCCTGCTGTTGTAGAGTTGATTGGTTTTGTCCAGTCTACAATTGTTATCAGCACAGAGACAGGATGAAAGATAAAGCAAAACATTCTCAAGGAGCATTCAAATTACCATAGCATTGGGCCTATAAGGTATTCTCCTCAGCTGGAACAGTCCCTGGCCTGTTCTGCAAATCCCCATGGAGGGGTGAATTCAGGAACCAATCCTGACAATCTTTAGTCAAAGGCGAACAGAGTTAGAGAATTAAACCCATTTCAAACTATTTCTTTTCAAGGATTTTCACCATAACAAATTTCTCTGGGCAGCTTACAATAAGTAAAAAAGGAATTGATACCCAAGGCAGGATATGAAACCTATATAAATACAACAAAACAGAGTTTGCTATACCTTAAAAAGACAAAGGCTTCACTTACCTGTTACTTAAAAGGCCTGGATAGAGAGAAAGGCCTTCACTAGGCACCATAAATACTACCAAGATGGTGCCAGGTGAGCTTCCTTGGGAAGGCTGTTCTACAGCTAAGTTGCCACTGCTGAAAAGACCTTCAGCCCTAAAAAGTATTAAGGAACCAGTACTTAACAGCTAGCTAAAGCCAAACGTCTGGAAAAGATTAAAGGTTAAGCAGATTTCTCTCTTTCCTTCTACCAGGCATTTCTTTCTGTATTGGGCAATAAACTCAGTGCCTACATGTTGGTTTGGTTTGGAGATTATGGAAGACAGATTTATATCCAGCCTTGCTGGATATAAAGAAAAAGTCCATAGTAGACAAGGGATTTTTAAGGGCAAGAGAGGTTTGGGTTTTGCTCTGTCTTAAAACCTGAGTGAATGCAATCCTGTAATAGTTTGGTGCATTTGTGCAAATCATACATTTTTCCATTATAAAATTAAGCCCAAAGTTAAACAAACATGCCAACTTCCCTTAAATATCAAGTTAACCTAGTGCATTTTGAATTAAGATACAACACAATATGACTATGCTAATTGCAACACTGGGCTCCTGCTGGGAAGAAGGGTGGGACATAAATCAAATAATAAATAAATATATATGTACTGTATACTTCAGCGATGTTCATTCCACAAAATAATTACTTCAGAAGACCAAAAAAAAAGACCTTCATACTTGTGTATGAAGTGTATTATAATTTTTTCCCCTTTGTAGAAATTGAGACAGTATATACTATGTATGATTTCAGACAGGGAAGTGAAGGATTCATGCAGAGCAACTGAAAAGATGCCAAAAAGTTCTCTCTGCCGAGTATGATGTGCCTTTTCATGTTGCTTTTCTCAAGGCTCCAAATTCTGAAAGCATTTTGTAAAATTCATCTAGATTACCACATCAACTCAGAATGAGTCTATACCATTCATTGTTTCAACAGCCTTTGCTATGTGCAAGAAAAATAATTACACAGAGATTCTTAACAGAAACTAAAGCCCACCTAAGAAACGGGGAATAAAGTGATTCTAATACCTGGGTATGGAGGCCAATTTTTTTTCCTGACACCAGGAACCTAGTTGTAAGGAAGCCTGTCCATTACAGCATTTTTCAAGGATTGAAGAAACAGTCTGACCTATATCTTGAGGACATATCCCTCTCTTCTTTGTTACCATGTACACACAAATTAAAGTAACCTTGTTTGTGTTACTCAGTTACATGTGCATACAGATTTTACCTAATCATGCCAAAACTGATTCCCACCATTGTACAAGCTGTGCAGGCATTGTCCTATACTAGAAAGGGGTATCTTATTGGTCCTCTTTGATGAACCAATATATCAGCAATGTACTGCACTGTCAGGCAGAAAAGCACACACAACACAAGAGAGGTGTTGGATAACTGCAGCATGGCCAGGGACCTTTCTTTATGGCAGATTTACTATAATTAGTCATTAAGCCTCCCCTTATTAATGCTGCCATGACTGTTGATAATGTTTCTCTTTCCTTGTCTGTCTCACAAATAGGACATGAGAACGAGGAATAGTAATAGGGACCAAGGATGGATTCATGCTACTATTATCCTCATGTAGTGTGAATACAATCGTTATGGAATAGCACAGTCATTTAATTTGTAGACCACATATTTGACCTTTTTAAGATAGGAGTTCTACCATGCGCAAAAACAGTCAGTCAACAGAAAGAAGGCTTGTCTATAATGAAGTTATCAGCATATGAAAAGGGCATAAATTGATTATCTGAAACCTTTTATTTCTTTCAGCATTCTAGCATTTGTGATTACCTGAGTTAGAAAAAACAGTCAAAGAACAGGTGCCATAAATTGGGTGGGCACCTCAGCTCTCTTGATATGAAGGTACCTCTCTTGATTTTTGCTACAAGGCCATAGCTAGTTGTATGATGACCTATTTCTGGTATATTTGGGGAGCTCTATGAAGAGGCAATTGCTACTGAGTGGTGGAGGAACAGTCAGTTTCCTGATAATTAACCTGTGCTCACCATGTCTGTGTGCTGATTTTATTGCATCATATTCAAGCCAAATGCTACCTTGCAACTTTTCAAAACTGTAAGTTCTGTTAATTACTTTTGTACAGCATGTACTTATTCTAATAGCTTCGTAAAGTAAATATCAAAATGGTGATGTATGACTGTGCTCACAAGGTAAGCTGTTCACAGGACAGGATTATTGTTATGTTAAATAAACTCTAGACTGAGAATAGCCCCAGGTGTGACAGAAGTTGATGATCACAAGCTGAATAAAAACCAACAGTGCAATGCGACTGCAAAAAAGGGAAATGCTATTTTAGGCTGCATTAGCAGAAGTATAGTTTACGAATTGGATAAAGTACTAGTTCCCCTCTATTCAGTGCTGGTTAGGCCCCATCTAGAGTACTGCATCCAGTTCTGGACAGCACAGTTCAAGAAGGATGCAGACAAACTGGAACAGGGCCAGAGGAGGACAACAAGTATGATCAGGGGACTGGAAACAAAGCCATATGAGGAATATTCCAGCACTGAGCAGGGGGTTGGGTTCGATGGCCTTATAGGCCCCTGCCAACTCTGTATTCTCTGATTCTAAGTATCTGGGAATGCATAATTCTGAAGCAAATTCCCATCCAGAATGAGCACATCAGAGATACGAAAAAGCCCTGAGCTGCAGAGCTTTTTAAAGGCGGTATATGAAAATGTAGAATACCAGCAGCTTGGCTAGCAACAGACACAGAAGACTTTGGGATGAACACAGAAATCGATTAACGGGACTAATAGATGTTGTGCTAATGCTTATGTAAGCTGCTTCTATGATTCTTATGCATCAGATACAAAATTATGAGGCTCCACAGTGCCCTATGTTCTTAATATCTGGTTTGGATTCTTATCTTCTCAAGGTTCTATGTATTGTTGCGCCCCTTCCCCAATCTCCGAGCGATGAGATTTGGGGGGTCCCTGCGCCCCTCCAGGGTTTGGTTTCTTTTGAGAAGGTCAGCGGAGACTGTGGTGTCTTTATGAAATATTTATTTACACACATTCCAACCTGAGCTTAGGATGGAGGGATTCAGGGCATCAGCAGTCCAATATCCAGCTCTTCCATCTGGGTTGCAGGAGGCACCCCAAAGGCCATGGCACAGAGAGCCAGTCTCTCTCTGCCTTCCAGTTCCCAGCAACTCTCTAGACACACTCAAACTACAAGCACAACTTCTGCTAGCTGCCAGGAGTGGAGGGGAGGCTCTCCTGTAGAGTTAAAATGACAAAAGGGGTCTTCCTGGCCCATTCTCCATTGCTAGGCAACTGATCGGCCCATTATCTTACCTGGCCAATCTATTTGGTTAACAAAAGACTCATTTGACCAGGAGAGAGTTCCTTATTCCAAGGCACAGGATTCCAAATCAGAGGCTGGAAAGGTGACCCACAGGAATAATCCATCCCAACCCGCATGCTCATAACAGTATTCTGATGCTTGGAAAATTATACCCTCCTATACTGCAGAGCTACCAATTCCAGACAACTGTCCACACACACAGCAACTGTCTCTGCGACAGCTCTTTTGAAGAACACAACTACTGTCCTCTCTTAGTAGCTCTCACATTGAAGATAAGTTTAGATTTGAAATGCTAGAGTTTTATGATGAGTATCCTCTCCTATCCATCATCTTTCATGTTGCAGAACTGCAAGACAATTAAAAAGTGCCCCAAATATACACAGGGCCTTGTCGTAGCTACTCATTAAATGGAATCCGTACCTGCTTGGCATACCTGTGTGAAATTCTCCCTTCAAGTAGCACAGAGGGCTGCAGAACTTTGTGACAGACAACTAAAGATTTGTGAGTTTCTCCAAGAATAATTATATTCAGCACAGCCACAATACCGCATCTATCAATATCTTCAATGGAAATGAGGACAACACTTATTAAAAACCTTTCTAATACACCTAGTGTCACTTTTCAAAATATTAAAAATCTGAGATAACAAGAATAAATTTACTATTCCTCTAACAAGCAGATAGTTTCTGAGCACAGATGGGGAGACAGACTTCAGACACCAAAGACAGGTGACTCTGCAATTCAGTACTCAGTGAAGATTTTTAACATTCAGTTTGCACATGAGCAAAAGTAAGAACTGACTTTTAGCACTGTGCAATTAAGACATTTTATAAAACAAATACATTATTTGAAAGAGCTGCATATTTTAGAACTCTCTACCTTGATATTGAAATTAATTCATCTATATTAATACTGCAGAGTTTACTAAATACATCAAGATACTTCAAGATGTACTGGAGGCTATGCTTTTGGCAACCCCCTGCAAAATTGACTGCTAGACCTGAAGCAGGCAGACAGAGAACAGCTGAGCTTTTAAAAGTGTGCAAAACATGTCTGCAATTTAAAGTTTTATCAACGTACCACAGTTCATTACACTCAATACTGCCATTCATACAAGTGTACAATCAGCACGTGCCAATAGGGAACATATCCTAACGTTTTAATATTGTGCACCTATGCTATAAATATACATGACTTTAATTACATGAGAAGTAAAGGGCATTTTACGTTGTGAAATTAAACAGTGTGTAGGCTTCTGAGACAGAACTGATGAAAGCTTAACAACCTGACAAAAATAAGATTTACTCTGGAAGTGACTTTTTCACCAGTAGGCATTTTCCCAATAAATTTAATTCAGTTGACATTGGAGATGAAATATAAGGTCAAAAAATAAGAAAAAAATATTTCTTTCAGTTCCTTGCATATATTATTTGGCCAACATGACTTGATTTTGAAACTTCAAATGAACTTATGTAAAATAATGGAAACATACAATTTAATTCAAATCCTGCATATTGATTAACTGTTGCTACAAAGTAAAGCTTGGGAAACCTCCAAGGTTTGCAGAAGTACAAAAATATTTAGAAAAACCCTAATGGATGAGAGGAAACCTTTAAAACAGCTGGATGAGGAGTTAGCAGGAAGTTTAGAGAAAAATTGTCATGGAATGCTGACTGGTGAGAGAGTGAACGGAATTGGAAACCTGAACATAAATACTCCACATTAAAAAAATTAATTGGGGGAGAAAATTCCCAGGGTGTATGTGTTCCAAATCAGTATAATGAAGACTGAACATACTAACAATTGTGGATGGGGGACTGAAAACCAGGGAGAGGGGAATGGAAGATAATGTCTAGAATTTTTAATGTGAGAACTCCACACTGCAACATTTTGTTGCAGGTCTCACTTGTAAATCCCGTCAGCGGTACTGACTCTCACTGGGATGTTAAAATGCCTAACTATTCTGGCAGTTGTCCTTACTTCCAGCTGCAGCCCACACTCTGTTGGCTTCTTCTGTTATACAAAGAAAAATACTGTTATCGGTTTGGGGGTTGAGAAAGATGATTTCTATGGGTACCTTCCAGGCTCTGCTTTGGGACCCTGAACCCAGAGGCGGGCTCCGCAGCTGAGAAACATGCTCCTCTGGGCAGATGAGTCTCTTTTGTTAATTGAATACAGCGGCCCAGGGAGGTGGGGTAATGAGTATGTCAAGTGCCCATTAACTGGCAAATGGGCCAGGGAGATCCTATTGATATTGTAACTCTTCAGGACAGCCCCTCACCAGGAAACACAGAGAGGCTTGCTTTTTTATGTAGTTGGAGAAAAGGCTGGGAACGGGAGATACAAGAAATGGATAAGGTTGCCAAGTGTCAGGATTTCGCCTGGAGACTCTGGATTTTTTGGGTGCCATCTGGGTCTCTGGGTGAGTCACTTTAATCTCCAGACTCTCAGCTTTCATTTAAAAAAAATTCAGTTTCTAGATGGTCTGGTTCCTCAGATATACACCAAAACGCCAGGCACCACCACCCCCAACTTCAGTTAAATGAGCTTGTAGCTGGCTGCTCTAATCCAGCCCTTTCCGGTATGTAGCCAATAAGTGAAGTCAAGATTGTGAGTGACAAGGCAGTAACTAGATCGCTTTGCAAAACAGAAAACTTGTTTTTTCCTGCTTTTCTGAAAATCTCATAAATTGAGCAAGTAGATAGCTTTCAGTCTTTTTCTCCTTGGGTGCAGGAGTCAAACAAGTTTAAATTTTCCTTGGCTGTTGAAGAGGGCATGTTTTGAAAACCTTCCCAATATGAAGCTTTACTCCAGTACTTGATTTTCGAGGAGTAAAGCTGCAATGCTAATCCCACATACCCAGAGTAAACCCCACTAAATTCAACAGGACTTACTTTTGAGTAGACATGATTAGCATTGTGCTGTAAATTTATAAGACTTTTGAGTGAGGAATTGTGTTTGTGTTGTATATCTTTCTCTCCTTCTCCAATCATATTTTTAAAGCAATTAGGCAGGGTTTACGTAGGTATCACTGCTTTTATTATGTAGTAAACTAATTCCCATTTTATTTATTTTTTTAAATTCTGCAATGACCAACCGGCTTTGACAATGAACTATTATATGGGGTTATGTATTTTTACATCTCCAGTGTGTGTGTGAATATGGAATCGTTCCAAGAACCCTGTGAGGTAGGGTTGCAGACTGGAAACCAAGGCAGCTCACAATAAGAAATGAATCCCTTTAAAATCCAATAACCATAAAAACAAGTATAAACAGTTGCAAAACAGCTTAGTGGCATGATTCTGAATTTTGGGTTAGGTGAATGAAGTTCCTTATCACTTGAGGTTGCAGTTCTGTCCCTGTTTGAGTAAGCCCCACTGAATATATTGGGACTTGCTTCTAAGTAAACAAACGTAGGATTGCACTATAAATATCTTTACTGGTTGTATAAACAATAAACATATTTGATAGTTATGCTTACATAAATATTTCTTCATACTATGTCCCAATAAGTATCTGATTTCGCACTATAGTTGTACATAATTATTTCCTCTACATTTTAAGTGTGCCCTTCTTCCTTGGGGTGATCATGGTTCCCCTCTGTTGTTTTCATCCTGAGAGGAAGATTAGGCTGAGAGATGGTGAGTAGCCCATGGTCACCCAGAAAACGTTACACCTCATTTCCATTTTAAAAAAATTAGTAAAATGTTTTACATGCAGGCAAAGTTTATTAAGTAGATCCACACAATACATTTAAAGCACATCCAGCTTGCATTGAAAGCACATGACTTCCCCTAAAGAATCCTGGGAAGCGTAGTTTCCCCCTCACAGTTATAGTTCCCATCACTCTTAAATTACAGTTCCCATGATTCTGTGGTGTGAATCATGTGCTTCAAATATGTGTTGAATGTTCTTTAAATGAATGGTATGGATCTGCACTAAGTATGATGTACATTCATTAGTGAATTGAAAACAACAATTCTAAAATATTTTTTTAAAATGGGAAGGGTTGTAGCTCAGTGGTACAGTATACGCTTTGCATGCAAAGGGGTGGTCATGGTTGTCTGTTGTTTTCATCCTTAGGGGCAGATAGGCTGAGTGATGGTGAGCAGCCCATGGTCACCAGTACACTCTATAGCTCATTTCCATTTTGAAAAATTAATTAAAACGATTTACATGTGTTATGGAA
The DNA here is from genome assembly GCF_030035675.1 of Rhineura floridana. Lineage (NCBI taxonomy): Eukaryota > Metazoa > Chordata > Lepidosauria > Squamata > Rhineuridae > Rhineura > Rhineura floridana. The sequence goes on along the minus strand of NC_084482.1, from coordinate 86,106,603 downwards.
ATATTTATATGCAGAGATTATCAGCGGTCTGAGCTGCGTGTGTGCCAGTATGTGTATTTACTTAAGTAGCAGGCTTTCACCCTGCATTTAGATCACTGAGACTTAAGACTTAGTAAAATAAGAAAAGCTACTTTATTTATAGAAATATATAGTAGATCGGAAAGGCATACCTAGTTCTAACTAGCTAACTAAGTTGGAAATGCAATGCCCACACTTGGGCAATTTTCACACTTGGGTATTGCCCTCATGGCTCAGGAGAGAGAGCAAAGACAAAGATGTCTCCTTTCTCCTCGGACAGTCAAAGAAGAAGACAAGCAAAGGAGGGAAGCATATCAGTTTACAGCGGAAGGAAGTTAGGTAGAGAACACCACAGGTAGAGGTAGGCAAGCCTAGACAGCTGGCAAAATACCAATTGGACTGATGGGGCCCAACTGGGGCCCATGCTTAGCGGGGGGGCCATGCTCGTGGGGGAATTGCGCCGAGCTGTGCGGAGAGGCCTTTAAACAACCTGCTCCCTTTCAGGATCCTGACCAACGCGACCTGCAAATGCTCCTTTCAACAGATGTGAGATCTGATCCTGATACAGGGAAACTGACTCCCCGCCTTCTCCTTTCCACATTTATTATTATGCTCCTTTTATAAAAGGACTTTCAGGGAGCAAGCCTACCTACTTGGGGGAGAAGGGATGAGGGCAGAGATCTGGGGCAAGCAGGGCAGGAAGTGGTGGGGTTGGTAGTTTATTCTCTTTTGTTTTGTTGTTTGTTTTTTTGCCCTTCCAATGGGAGGGAATTAACTTGCACCACTTCTAAAGAGCTTTTTGGAGGAGTGCCAGGGAAACAAGTAGCCATAGTGTCTTGCAGCTCCACAACCTTGTGAGCCGCCTTGAGGGCCTTTTGGCCAAAAGGCGCCATAGAAATAGAATAAATAAATAAATATATAAATAACTAAAAGGACACAGATCACGTAAGCCATCTTTAAAATGCTTCTTGATTAAGGGAGGAAAGAGAAATAACCTCTTCTCCCACTGCCACAGCCCGCCCTTGTTCTGCCTCACAATTAATTGCTGTTTGTTTCCTACCTGTCATACTGATACTGACTGAGCATGTCGTGTGATTGTAGGGATAGTAAGCAGTCACTGCATGACTGTGAAGTTATTTTTCACACCCACTCACACACCCCTTTTTCATACACCCACTGAGCTCGTGCCTGGCCATGGCCAGCAGCCTTCTCTCGTACACGGGGATGGGGGTCTGAACAGAGGCTGCCACCCCGGAGTCCATGAGGGTCCTGCCCCTGGACTCTTAGCAAGTTGTCAAGGAGTTGGTGGTCATCAGGAACTAGGCAGAGAAAGGACAGGGCAGTGATCCCGGAGGGGAAAACTGGAAGGCATGGCAACCAACAGGCCGACCTACTAACCAGGTCCAGCGAAGGCCATTTTTGTTTGTCCCCAAACAATGAGGCGACCCTACAATTTCCATGTTCACTGATTTTCACAAACACCTCTTTTTCGTGAAGAAGAATCCTCACCTCTAAGCATGGAGTAAAAAAAAATGAGGGAAGCCCAAGTTGACTCGCCATCACTGCGGAAGGTGAGGGCAGCAAAAGGATGAGGCCGCAATCCTATCCACACTTACCTGGGAAGCACTCAGGGGCCTTCTGAGTAGACCTGCGAGGGATTGCACTTACAGTGAACTTTAAAAAGTACCTTATATATCATGTTAAACCAAACTGCTTAACTAGTTTGTGGATTGGGGACAATTTTAAAAGATCGGTTGGGGAGAGATTAAACCTAGTTTGAGTTCACATCTGTCGACTAGAGAGAGAGAGAGAGACTTCTCATGTTCAATGCATTCTTTCCGTGAGGTAGAACATGTTTATTTCGAAGTCATAGGCAGCAATCCAATACATGTCTACTCCTAAGTAATCTCCATTCAATTCAATGGGACTTATTCCCAGGTAAGTGTGCAGTGGATTGTAGTCAAAGTCTTGGGAAAGTTAATGCAATTTAATGCTAGATCCTTCATGAGAGCTAATTACACATTTGTTTTAACGGTAGAGTCCACCATCCCCTTCTGGCCCCCAGGGGAAGGTTCCGTCCTGTTCCCTCTGAAGGGAACGATCCAGAAAGCCGCTGAGCCTCAATTCCAGCAAATGAAGCTCCACTGAATGCGGTGGCCTGGGACCCAAGGTCCTGCTGAACAGAGTTGTGGATCAGGCTTGAACCTGGAGAGAGGGAACCCCTTCTGACAGCCATGACCGCCAGCCCCACACAGAAGTTTGGTCTCCCTACAATCAAACGCATTTTCTTCCAAGTAAACGTGGTTAGGATGGGGCCACCAAAGGAGGGTTTTTCGCCCGGGTACCCTAAGGCTGCGAGCCTAAGCACAATTTGGTTTTGGGAGTCAGAAAGTACCATTTCATGCAGTGGGGCTTACTTCTGAGGAAAGACGATCAGGGATTGCAGGGTTAAAACGGAACAGAGCTCATTTGGAGTCAGTTTGGGGAGATGATTTAGGGTCAGGGTTCAGGCGAGCACCATCATCAATCTCTGGGACGCCACACATGACCATGCTCTCCCAATTGGGCCCCACGTTTGCAAATGCCAGCCCTGGCTGGAGGACCCTAATTTTATCTTCCTTCTAGAATACAAACAAAAGAACCCAAACAGGAGATGCTCCTGCCCCACTTCTAACAACATGCAGAAAAAGTTTATTAAGTAGATCCACACACTAAGTTTAAAGCACATCCAACTCACATTTAAAGCGCATGACTTCCCCTAAAGAATCCCGGGAAGTGTAGTTTCCCCCTCACAGTTATAGTTCCCACCACTCTTAACACTCTTAACTACAGTTCCCATGATTCTGTGGTGGGATTCATGTGCTTCAAATGGGTATTGAATGTGCTATAAATGAATGGTGAGGATCTACCCTAGGCATGATGTGCATTCATTAGTGAATTGCAAAGAACAATTTTAAAAGATACTTGTTTAAAAGGGGAAGGGTTGTAGCTCAGCGGTAGGGCATATGCTTTGCATAAAAGGTCCAAAATTCAATTCCTGGAAAAGACTATTGCCTGGAATCCTGGAGAGCCAATGCTAGTCCATGTCATGAGTACTGAGTTAGATGGTACAAAATGGCCTGAGTCACTATAAGGCAGATTCCTTGGTTCCTAAAAGTGGGAAGAGACTCAAGGGCCACAGTGACTCCAACATTTATTGATGTATTTTTATTTACAACATTTATATACCGCTTTATTGTAAAAAAAATCTCAAAGCGGTTTACAGAAAGAATTAAAACAATAAAGTTATTGGCAAAAGCGTTAAGGACAGATATTTTAAAAATATTCAAAATAATAAAACCAACAATGAGTTAAAATTAGATTTAAAAACACAATAGCTTCTACATGCCTGGATAGGCTTGCCTAAACAAAAATGATTTTAGCAGATGCTGAAAAGAGTACAATGAAGGCGTCTGCCTAATGCCAATCAGCAGTGACTTCCTGAATCCTGACTGGTTGTGGGATGCTGAGTTTTCTGCCTTACTCATAGGAATCTTGTTGTGATTGGTATAGTATTGCATTTAGGAAAGCATCATTGTCTTTTGTTTTTCTTTTCTATTTCCATTTCATTTACCTTTAACCTCACTCCCTTTCATCCATTAAAGTAACAACAGTGGTTCCATACGCACAGCTCAACCCTCTTAAACCCTCTGATAATGCACCTTGTTGGTTGTATGACGGTTTGTTTCTTGCCCAATAGTGGTAAAAGAGAATTCACATGCTGGGAAGTGTGGCTGCAATTGTTGTTGTTCCCAAGCTGCTACCTGTGAAGATAGACCAAATCAAGTGTGTGTTTTCTCTGTCAATAATTACTCACTGGAATTGACTTGGCTGTCAAAGTGAGTTTATAGCAGCCCACAGGGTAGATAGAAAAGGGTAGAGAATGTTCTTACACTTACTCATTTCTCAAGTGAAGGATCAAATCTGTAAAGACATTTGGATCAGCCGTATTAAAAGATAGGGTCACGGCATTCCAGGCAGGGGCTTGCCAACCCTGCTTAGATATGGATATCTTTGCAGAGCATCCCTGTGCAAGCTTTACCAACACAATCCAAACCATATCTACTGAGAAGTAAGTCCTATTGAGTTCTATGGGGCAGGCCATTACTAAGTGTGTTTAGGATTGCAGCCTTCAGGGGCATCCATCTTTACTCCTGAGTGCTCCCATCTAACATCTCCACAACACTAGGTTCCTTTCTTCCTGCAATGGCCTTCTGGTGACTGGTGGCACTGAAACCCTTCTTTCCAGAAGCAAGTAGGCTAGATTAAATGTTCCCTACCCAGGCTCCATCTTTTTGCTAAGATGTCTATCTTAATTTTCAATTACAGAAATGTTTTTGTTTTAAATGTATGCTCCAAGCAACTGTGGTTGATGCTTAATGTATCATGCTTAATGACACTACTCAGGTCCACCCAGTGACATGACATCACTCAGGCCCACCTCTGAAATCTCAGAGTTTGAGATGCTTCTGACCTGCCAACCCTACTGCATGATGGCATCAGGATGCCTCCTATAAGCCTGATGGAAAAGCAACATCTACTGGACTGCTGATGCTTTGAAATCCTCCATCTGATTCTCAGGCTGTGAATATGTGTAAATAAACCACACTGCATAAAGACACCATAGACTCGCTGACTTTCTCTCCAAGGAAACCAAACCCTAGGCAAGTGCAGGGACCCCTGGAGATCTCTCACCACTTGTAACAGTGCCGTCACGAACGAAAGAGCTCTGGGACTTGTAATTCTTCAGAAAGCATGCCACATTCTATCTCTAAAACTACATGTTTTCTTGCCCTCTTCCTCTTTTAGAGGCCTGAGCCAGCACCTTCTCGAAATGTTGATTGTTTCAGTACTGCTCCTAACTGATTCCAGTAAATCTTCAAAGATCTGACTAAAGTACAGCAAAAATTGCATGATAACAGAAATAAGAATATAATCTACAATTTAATCTCAATTTTTTATTCACAGCAAAAAAATTGCAGCCTAATCCAGGTCTTCTAAAGCTGTGCACTGAAACTGGGTACCTTTTCCCACCCTCATACTCAGACCATGTACTGGGGGGGGGAAGAATCCCACTGGGTTCAATGGGATTTATTTCCCCTTGGATCTGGTCTGGAAGTTTCAGTTAGTGCAGTGTGCTATAGTTAGATAGATGAATACTGCCAACACATGACACCAGTGTTAAAAGACCTGCAGTGGCTTCCCCTCTGCTACCAGGCCAGGTTCAATGTTCTTGTACTAGTGTACAAAGCCCTGTATAACTTAGACTCAGGTTACCTTAAGGATCGTTTTACTCTGTACATCCCAAGTCAGTCACTGAGATCATCTGGGGGAGCATTATTACTGATTCCCCATGGCCACAACTCGTGTCAACATGGAGTCATGCCTTCAGTGTTGTAGGCCCAACTCCATGGAACTTCCTTCCACTAGAAGTTAGACAGGCACCATCCCTGCTGAGTTTCTGACGCCTGGTTAAACTCATTTTATTTCTGGACGCCTTTGCATCATGAATTTTTCTCTGACGTTTTAAATTTCTGATGTTTTTTGTTTATTTTTTGGAGATTTAAAAATGTATGAAGTTACACATTTTTGAGGTTTAATTTGTGTGTTAGGTTTTGTATTTTGTATATTTTATTGTAAGCTGCTTTGAGACCTAGATGGTCAGAAGCAAGATACACATTTTTAAAATAAAATTAATAATAAACAAACATGCTCGTTTGGGCCAGGGGTGCAAATTAGCACAGGGACATTTAGGGCCTGTTTAAATACAGACCATGTAAGTGAAGCCTGCTGACACAGGCTCTTATGAACATATGTTCTGGTTCTCATTCACAAATGGGAAGAGGCATGCACACTAGGGACTTGCTCCCATGGCCCTGCATATTTATAAGCTACATGCTTGGCCCTCATGTGAAGAAGACAGAATGATACAACAAGAATATGATTTTAATGATCTTGATTTTATTTTTGTATATGTTTTATTATGGGTAATAGTTAACTACAAAGCTAAAACTGGAAACTGGTGCAATAGAAATTTAAATCTAGGTAAATAGATGGGGTTGGACTTACTAATTGTAGTGTACAGTATTGGGTCAGTGTTATTATGATTGTGATTGTTTGAGTATGTCTTTAATCTATTGTTCCTCCAGGGATTATTTAGGGCTGCTTGGAAGCACAGTCAGGCATGCTCCCTGTGGGTTTTTCTTCCTGTTTTTTCTTCTTGTTCTAGAATATTCAGTAAAGAAAAAGCTGGCAGCAGAAAACTCTGGCTCCTGTGTATTTTTGGGTTAAGGGCAGCAGGAGGACTTAACAGTAATTATGCCATTTGTTGGTTTGACTGCCAGATTTTAAACAAATTAGGTTTTATTGATTTATGCTTAATTTTGTTTTATTTCTTATCACATTTGTTATACTGTATTATATCCATCATCCCTATTTTATATTGTGATGGCCTATAATAAGGAATACAGTTGAACTAAACTATAATTTCTTATGTGTCAGTCCATACTGATGAAAATTGTACAACTGCATGAAAAAACCTTGAGAAGTCAACATATATTAGCAGCAAATAATACAAATGTAATCACGTTGTAATTTAATTTTTTTAAAGAAGCAAGCAACATACTACACATATACAAACAGAAAATGTCTAAATAGACTCGTGACATTTATATTGCAATATAACTGTTAATATAAGGTCTCTAACAATTAAAAACAAAAGTTCACGATTAGATACAGCTGCTAGGCAACAATGCACTGATCTACAAATACAAGCAAGCAATTAAAACTTCAGATGTGCACAGTTCAGGGTCAAACCACACATTATGTTTAATGCTTAGTGTATAGCTACATCTCTTTAGTTTTCTTTAATTAATTACAGGGAGAATTGTTACTGGGATAACAGCACATGGGCAAGAAAGGGATAAATAGGCAGTTTGTCCCTTTCCTTCTTTGCTGCAATTCTGCCCTGCCCCTCCCCAAACCTCCGAAGTGTTGCACTAATGGGAGCTACTTTTTTAAAAAAAACCTTTTAGCCACAGGAAGCGAGGGGGCTCAAGGGGATCTTGGCTGGTGGGGGAAGGGATAAACCTCCCATCCTTACAAACTGCAATTCCTCCCCATGGCTATAATTAATGGCAGACAAGAGATGTAGCTGCAAGCTACGCATTAAGTGTAATGTGCAGTTTGATCCTATAGAGACATAGGTAATACAATCTGCAAATGGGGCCAGTTTCAGGAGACATGAAGAGTTCTAAAATGGAATCGTTCTTTTCCACCATCTCCATCCCTATTCCTCATTCCACCTGTCACGGATAGTTATAGTTACATATTTGGGAGGCATGTATTATACAGCCATGAGAGTGGCTGTATACTATAGCAAGTAGGGATTTTTCGCGTTCTACCATGTTAAATGAAAATACCACCCTCACCCCTTTCTGGTGCTTTGTATAGTCCCAATTCAAAACAAAAACTTACAAGTCTTATACTGTTGGATTCAGAATCGCTTGCTCTACAACTCTGGAAGTTTTCTTGGTGATACACAACCCCCCCCCCCCACGGAGAATCCACAGGTTAAAGTGAAAAACGGGAGGAAAAAAATCTAGAAGCCGTTTGGACTTTTTTTTGAGAAATTGACATAATCTGTTGAAATTCATTAAAAATCAGAGATGACTGTAAGGTATCTCTAATCAAATCCTTGAGCTTGCCCCAAACACAGTATTTCATCTGTAATAGGTTTAAATAAAAAAAAACAGCATGGTTTATTTTTAATTAATTTATTAAAAATGCTTTATAGTGGGTTATAACGTACCGCATGCGCAGAAGAAAGAGTTCTTTGTTTCACTTTCCCTCCCCCTCCCCTTCCAGTTATTTGGAGGAAGCAGGGGAAGTCTGCTGCTGTGATTGGTGGGCAACAGACATGTGACTCACACTGGCCTTCTGCTGAGCTTGCTCTGTGTGAGGAAGCATGTGTGTGAGAGAGAGAAAATGGCCAATGGAGGGAGAAAGCAGCAGCAGAATGGAGGTGAGTGGGAAAGAGTCAAAAAATCGGGGGGGGAGCTTTCTTTCTGTTCTTCTCCAGTCCTGTTTTAAAGCAATTAGGCAGGGCTTACTTAGGTATTACATTTTTTTATTATGTAGGAAACTAATACTGATTTGTTTAAAATTAATACTGATTTTTTGCAATGACCAACTGGTTTGACAATAAACTATTATATGGGCTGTATGTATTTATACATCTGCAGAGAGAGAGAGAGAGAGAGAGAGAGAGAGAGTGTGTGTGTGTGTGTGTGTGTGTGTGTGTGTGTGTGTGTGTCTATGGAGTCTTTCCAACAACCCTGTGATTGGGTTGGTGATTGCAAACCAAGGCAACTCACAGTAAGAAATAAATCCCTTTTAAAATCCAATAACCATAAAGCAAGAATAAACAGTTGGAAAACAGCCTAAAGAGGCATGATTCTGAATTTTGGGTTGGGTGAATGAAGTTTATTTATTATTTGATTTATATCCTGCCCTTCCTCCCAGTAGGAGCCCAGGACGGGAAACAAAAGTACTAAAAGCACTTTAAAGCATCATAAAAAACAGACTTTAAAATCTATTAAAACATCTTTGAAAACATTTTTAAAAAGCTTTAAAAAACTTTTTTTAAAAAAAAGAAAAGGCTTAAAACATATTAAAAAGCAATTCCAGCACAGACTCAGACTGGGATAAGGTCTCAACTTAAAAGGCTTGTTGAAAGAACAAGTTCCTTATCACTTGAGGCTGTAGTTCTCTGCACACTTCCCAGTTTAGTAAGCCCCATTGAATACATTGGGACTTGCTTCTGAGTAAACAAACATTGGATTGCACTATAAATATCTTTACAGACTGTGTAATTAATAAACATATTTGATAGTCATGTTTATATAAATATTTATTCATACTGTGTCCCAATAAGTATTTGATTTCACACTATGGTTGTAGATGACTTTTTCCTCTACATTTTAAGTGTACCCTTCTTCCTTGGGGTGGTCATGGTACTCTGTTGTTTTCATCCTGAGGGGAGGATAGGCTGAAGATGGTGAGTAGCACATGGTCACCCAGTACACTTTATAGCTCATTTCCATTTTGAAAAATTAATTAAAACGATTTACATGCAGGCAAAGTTGATTAAGTAGATCAACACATTTAAAGCATGACTTCCCCTAAAGAATCCTGGGAAGTGTAGTTTCCCCCTCATAGCTATAGTTCTCACCACCCTTAACAAATGAAAATTCCCATGATTCTGTGGTGGGATTCATGTGCTTCAAATGGGTGTTGAATGTGCTATAAATAAATGGTGTGGATCTGCCCTAGGTATGATGTGCATTCAAGAGTGAATTGCAAAGAAAATTTTTAAAAGATACTTTTTTAAACGGGGAGGGTTGTAGCTCATCGGTAGGGCATATGCTTTGCATAAAAGGTCCAAAATTCAATTCCTGGAAAAGACTACTGCCTGGAATCCTGGAGAGCCAATGCTAGTCCATGTCATGAGTACTGAGTTAGATGGTACAAAATGGCCTGAGTCACTATAAGGCAGATTCCTTGGTTCCTAAAAGTGGGAAGAGACTCAAGGGCCACAGTGACTCCAACATTTATTGATGTATTTTTATTTACAACATTTATATACCGCTTTATTGTAAAAAAAATCTCAAAGCGGTTTACAGAAAGAATTAAAACAATAAAGTTATTGGCAAAAGCGTTAAGGACAGATATTTTAAAAAGTTCAAAATAATAAAACCAACAATGAGTTAAAAACAGATTTAAAAACACAATAGCTTCTACATGCCTGGAGAGGCTTGCCGCAAGAAAACTGATTTTAGCAGGTGCTGAAAAGAGGCGTCTGCCTAATGTCAATAGGCAAGGAGTTCCAAAGCATAGGTGCTGCCACACAAAAGGACTGATTTCTTACAAGAGCAGAACAAGTACTATGTGGCACCCATAACATGGAAAGCACAGCTTGAACTTGGCCTGGTAGCAAATCAGCAACCAATGCCGATTTCAGAGCAGAGGTGTAATGTGCTGATAGGATCTCACTCATGTCAGCAATCATGCTGCAGCATTCTGCATTAACTGAAGTCCCCAGGTCATGTTGTGCTGCATGGGGATTTCTGTGACCTTGGCTGACTGGCTGCTAGGATTTTTTTAGTTTGCGTTTTTGGTTATGAATCCTGACTGGTTGTGGGATGCAGAGTTTTCTGCCTTACTCATAGGAATCTTGTTGTGGTTGGTATGGTATTGCATTTAGGAAAGTGTTACTGCCTTTTGTGTTGTTGTTGTTTTATTTGCATTTCACTTATCTTTAACCTCACTTTGTTACAGCCACAGAAGCAACAGCAGTGGTTCCATGTGCTCAGGGCAACCCCCTTAAACCCACTGGTGATGCACCTTGTTGGTTGCATGACAGTTTGCCCAATAGTGGCAAAAGAGAATTCACTTATTTGGAAGTGTGGCTCCAACTGTTGTTCCCAAGCTGCTGCCTATGACAGTAGACCAAACCATGTCAGGATTCATAACCGAAAACCAAAACTAAAAAAATCCTGGCAGCCAGTCAGTTAATGCAGAATGCTGCAGCATGATTGCTGACATGAGTGAGATCATATCAGCACATAATACCTCTGCTCTGAAATCTGCATTGGTTGCTGATTTGCTACCAGGCCAAGTTCAAGCTGTTATGTTATGGGTGCCACATAGTACTTGTTCTGCTCTTGTAAGAAATCAGTCCTGTAAAGTGGCAGCATTTTGGATACTCTGTTCATAGGGTTTTCATGGTAAGAGGTATTCAGAGGTGGTTTACCATTGGCTTCCTCTGACTTTGGACACATAATGAGAAGACATGATTCACTAGAAAAGACAATACAGAACAACAGAAGGGAATAGAAAAAGAGGAAGACCAAAAAAGAGATTGATTGATTCCATAAAGGAAGCCACAGACCTGAACTTACAAGATCTGAGCAGGGTGGTTCATGACAGATGCTCTTGGAGGTCACTGATTCATAGGGTTGCCATAAGTCAAAATTGACTTGGATGCACATAACAACAACAACCAAGTGGCAGCATCTATGCTTTGGAACTCCTTGCCTATTGACATTAGGCAGACGCCTCTTTTCAGCACCTGCTAAAATCATTTTTGTTTAGGCAAGCCTATCCATGCATGTAGAAGCTATTTTGTTTTTAAATCTGTTTTTAACTCATTGTTGGTTTTATTAATTTGAATGTTTTTCAATACATACCTTTAACTGTTTTTGCCAATAATTTTATTGTTTTAATTCTTTCTGTAAACCGCTTTGAGATTTTTTACAATAAAGCAGTATATAACTGTTGTAAATAAAATACATAAATAAATTTTGGAGTCACAGCTTTAAAAAATGTTTTTAAAGATGTTTTGTTTTAATAAATTTTAAAGTCTGTTTTTATGATTTTTAAAGTGTTTTTCGTGCTTTTGTTTGGCATCCTGGGCTCCTACTGAGAGGAAGGGCGGGATATACATCAAATAATAAATAAAAATAAATAAACTTCATTCATCCAAACCAAAATTCAGAATCATGCCAGTTTAAGCTGTTTTGCAACTGTTTATACTTGTTTTATGGTTATTGGTATTTAAAGGGATTTATTTCTTATTGTGAGTTGCCTTGTTTTCCAATCATCAACCCTACCTCACAGGGTTGTTGGAAAGACTCCATACATACACACAGACTTGTAAATATACACCCCATATAATAGTTTATTGTCAAACCAGTTGGTCATTGCAGAACATTTTTTAAAAAATCAGTATTAGTTTCCTACATAATAAAAAATGTGATACCCAGGTAAACCCTGCCTAATTGCTTTAAAAATAGGATTGGAGAGAGAGGGAAAGATTTACAACACAAACACAATTTTTTGTTATGTTTACTCAAAGGTCCCATTAATTTACAGCACAATCCTAACCATGTCTACTCAAAATTGGATTAAATACTTTCATATTGCCAAGGTTTTCAAAGCACTGCCCTCTCCAACAGCCCAGGATCTGACTCTTGCACACAAGAGAAAAAAAAACTTTAAGCCATATTCTTACTTACCCATACTGAAGATCTCATTTCCTGACGTTGCAATTAAGTGTAGGCACTGCCTGGGTCAACAAATCACAACCCTGGCTTCACTAATTGGCTACAATCCTGAAAGGGCAGGGTTAGAGCCAGAGCTTGGGGAAGTTATTTTTTTGAACTACAACTCCCATCAGCCAGTGGCCATCCTGGCTGGGGCTGATGGGAGTTGTAGTTTAAAAAAAGTAACTTTTTCAAGCTCTGCTAGGAGCTGCTAGAACAGATTCGTTGAACAGATTTAACAGTTGCGGGGGGGCAGCTGATGTTTTGGTGTATATCTGGGGAACCAGACCACCTAGAAACTTAATTTTTTTTTTAAATTGAAGCTGAGAGTCCAGAGATTAAGGTGGGTGAGCCGGAGAGCCAGAGGGGAACCCCAGAAACTGGAGTCTCAGGCCAAAAAATGGAGATCTGGCAACCCTACTGCCTACAGAGGCCTTCCCCTCTGCCCTCCCCTGCTGAGATTAGGCTTGAAAGGAGCATCATATTATAGTTCAGCTGCAGGGAACCTTTGACCCTCCAGATATCACTGAACTTCACTGCTACCAGCTCTACCTCATGACAATGGCCAGAGTTTGTTTTTTTAAAGTAGTTTTTATCTTTTAATCCTTGCTGTCTTTTATTCCACTTAACATGCTTTACTGATGTTATACCTTGTTTCATTTAATTTTATTGTGTTTTAATATAAGCCACACAAAGAGGCTTGCTGCAGACTGATAAAACAATACTACTTGAAGCATAAGCAGTCATATAATCACATGTGCTGAGCTAATTGTGTGGTTCATGGAACCATCTGAATGAAGTAGCTTGCATGTAGAAATGCAATGGTTTCAAAAGTTGCTAATGACTAAATCTATAGGTAGTGCAAGAAATACATCATATATCAATGTTATGGGTTGAAACCAAAGGTCCACATGCTCAAGTGTGAGGGTTCCTAGAAAGGAGATAATGGCCTCATTACTACTCCTATGGTCCTGCTGCTGCTGCACTGCTGTGACCTATACTATGGTTTGTAGGGCCGGTGCCAGAGGGCGGCCAGGTTGGGCCATGGCCGAGGGCCCCTGAGGCCCAGAGTGACCCCTGAAGGGCTTCTCCATAGGGTGAGAGGGTAGCACTCCCATTCTGTGATCTGCAGCAGCATTAACTCCCAACACTGCGGCAGATCGCAGAGAGGGAGCTCCCAGGCACCCACAGAGAGAGAGAGGGACTGTGTGGGCTTCAATAAGCATGCACACACGCCTCAGCTACCTCTCCTGTTGCTGAGAATGCTGCGTGCACATGCCTATCATCATCCAAGATGGCGGCAGAGGCTTCCCTAAGGAGCTAATGCCCCTGTCTCCATCTTCATTGATAGAGGCATGTGTGCATGCATAGCATAGTGTGCGTGTGTGCCATCAACTAAGATGGCAGCAGGGGCATCAGCCCCTTAGGGAAGCGCTCACTGCCATCTTGGTTGATGGAATGCATGCACATGCAACACACAAGTGGTTAACATGCGGTGATGTGACAGGTAGGTGGGGCAGGTGGGCATGTGCCCCAGTTCCAGGGCAGGCTGGTGCCCAAGGGCCCAGTCATGCCTGGCGCCGGCCCTGATGGTTTGCCTTTGCATGTCATCCAAACATGGGCTCCTGGTTTGTTTAACTCCAGACAAACCATTTGCTGTAACCAAACCAACTGGAGCATGAGAAATCAAGAACTCAGACAACATGCTAATCCAAACAATGCCTTAAGATCACAGCAGTGCAGAAGCAGCAAGACTAGAAGAGAAGCAAAGTTGCCATGATCTCCTCTCTGAGAGACTGCACTCGCCCTTGTTTACAGTAAGCCATAATTTGGCTTAGTGTTACATGTAAACCAGCTCTGTGTTTTGACAAAGTAAATAGAAGAAAATCTCTCGCAAATTTCAGGCTGCTATAAGTAAGTTTAGGGAAATGCTTTACATATAGGCCTCAATGGAGAGGCATATCTTTACATGTGCAGTGTTAAATGCACACAGTGCATTCCTGCCCACATCAATGAAACCTCCAAGGATAACTAAATGTGGGAAATGTTTATAGCACTGGTTGTATTTCCACAGAAAATACAAGTCTTGTTTGTAAAATATTGTGGAGGCAGCAGCAGCACCTGTTCAGCAATCAAAAATGGTACCAGCATCTGTTCTAAGAACCAGAGCACACTCTTTTTTAACTGCAAAGGAACTGCTATAAACTGGAGGGGGGGATGGGAAGAGAGTAATATACACATTTTTTGTTTGAAATTATAAACATTTCTCTTGAACTATGTTGATTTCCTGACTTTTTAAATGCTATTCAGAATAAAGAATTGGATTAACAGACAGTATATATAAATAAATCCCTTTTCTATGAGAAAGACAGAGAGATCTGATCAGAATAAAGAAGAGTATAGATGGAAGAATCAATAGATATTAAGATTATCTTTTCTGGAGATTGTAGGAGTCATCCAGGATAGCTCGTGAATGATTCACTGTAGATTATGGGAGAGAGAACTAAGCACATATGTGGAGTTATTTTACTGAGTTTCCATTGTCCTATATATGTGTTTCTATACATAGATGCACTAGAAATACAAGCACATTGGGAATGGAGCTTGAACTGTGAAAATCATCTCTCCTAAACTCAACCTGTCCGGTTCCTGCATACTGGAACCTAAAAGTAAGGCATACTGAGGGTCTGCTTGCTCAATAATTCATGCATGCAAGTGTCACAACCTTCTAGAGATATATTTTCAAATTTGGCAGTACCCCATGACTAGAATAACTGTTATCATGTATGAGAAATTTTGTAAGCCATACAGTAAGGCTCAGTTCAAACATCATGCCAAACCATGGTTTGGTTAAACATGGTCTAGAACGTAAAACATGGCTTGAGCTTCCAAACTTACATGCAAAGCATCACAGAGCTGCTTCTATAATCATGACCTCTCACTTGTCAACAATACAATGGTTTGGATTCTAAGTTGAGTTAATTCAAGGAAGTTAATGAAAGGAGATTTCCCATTTCCTTTTCTTCCCTGCCATCCCCCCCAAAGCCCCTCTGGGAGGTGAAGAGGTTCTCCTGAACAATGTCAGATGGGACATGGTGGCTGGAAGGGGTGAATCCCTCAAAATTGTGCTTGGATCCTAAGATAAGTTAGCTTAATTAAGTTCACAGAAGGAAAAATTCCTGTCCCATTCTCCTTCTGATCAGCCTTCCTGTGTGGTATCTCACATGATCCAGGAAGACCCTTCTGACCATCCAGAGAGGATTTTCAGGGGGCACAGAGAAAGAGGAGACAGCAACCTTTGTTTCTGTGAACCTCTTTCAGTTAACTTATCTTAGCACCAAAGCCAAAGTCATTTCCAGTTATGTCATTACTTCATAATCAGAGCTTGGAAGTAACTAGTTACAAGTAACGAATTACTTGTAATTCATTACTTTTTAAAGTAACGAGTGGGTAATTCCTTTACAATTTGATTGTAATCGAAATAGGAGTAATTTTACTACTTTTGTGGAGTAATTGTAATGTTTCCAGAATTACTTTTGGGCATTACTTGGGGGGGAGCAGGAGAAGTCTTCTGCTCCTCTGATTTGTGGATGAAAATCATGTGCCTCAAACTGGGCTTCTGTGCAATGTTGCTCTTTCCTCATGCTCTGTGGATGGGTAGGAGGTGATGAGGGAGGAGGCAGAGAGTGAGACAGGGTGGAGTGGAGAAAACAATTATTTAAAAAAATGGATAATGGTGGTGAAGAATGGAGTGGAGGGAAAAAGGAACCAGAGGTCAAGAACATGGGTAAAGGAGGAGAAGGAGGCAGCAGCAGAATGGAGATAAAGAACTGTGGAGGTGAAAGATGACAACGTGTGTGTGTGTGTGTGTGTGTGTGTGTGTGTGTGTGTGTGAGAGAGAGAGAGAGAGAGAGAGAGAGAGAGAGAGAGAGAATACTGTTTGCACTTGGCACACAAAGTAGCCTCCACCACCCTCTCTGGCTACTGTGCTGCATTTGCAGTATTTTAACTTTTTTGCATCTCAGGGGAAAATGTTTGCTTGAGTGATTGTCCCTTAGTTGGTGGCAGGGCAGGGTCTGGGAGGTGGTTAAGTGAGAGAGATTATGCTGGCTGGCTGAGGGGGGGGTTGCACTTGGTTTGACGTGCAAAGGTCTGAGTAGTGGCCTCTGCCTCCCTCCCCACCACCCTTACCAGCAGAGAGACCACCATTGCTATCTTATGAATAAAAATAATTATTCTACTACCTCTATAGGTGTTTGTTTATTTTTAATGTTGTTTTAGGCTACTTAGATGTGCAGCAGCCAAGGCCAGCACCTTGTAGGCGTGTTTTTTTAAAGTAACTGAAATGTAATTGTAGTGATTACTTTGGAGGAAAAGTAAAGCAATCAGTTACTTTCAGAGCAATTGTAATTGTAACGGTAATTACTACTTTTTTGGGCCATGCAACTGTAACTGTAATTTATTACTTTTTAAAAGTAATCTTCCAAGCTCGGTTCATAATCAAGAAGGAAGGGCAAACAAACTACAGATTAAAGAATGGACAGGAACATGATGTAAATGTTTCATTCTCTCAGTCACTACAAAGGCCAAAACTCAAATATGTAAATAAACTTTTAAGTACCTGTAGAACCAGATCTCTTTTGTATTTCTCCCCTCTCCCCATTTTGCCTAGTAGGAGGGGCTCATTTCAAAGTAAGCACTACTTACTCATTTCAAAGAAAACACTACTTGAAAGGTGCCATATAAATTCCTAAATAAATAGGAAAATCAAGTAAGCCACAGTAAAAATCACAAGAAAAGAGTAGTGCACTATGCACAAGGAATGTTAAAATGACTTCCCAATTGACTACAGTAGATTATGTTTATCAGAACTGCCCTCATCCCTTTTTTTACATGGCTTCTGGAGGAAGACTGACTTCTTAAAATACAAATATAATTACTGTGTGCAAAAATCCAGAGATTGACCAAGGGGCTGAAAATAGTCATTTGTCTGGGGTTTGCTTCTGGCACCTTCCACTCAGCCTCTCAGAAATGCCTTGCTGATTAAATCACTGTGTTGTTTTGGCTTTATATTTTGCTGTAAGGTAGTGGGAGAGGGGGAATGCAACTCATTTTTCTAGTTCAAACTTTGATGCTCAAATTGTTTAGGTTTGTTTTTAAAGTCAAAATACAGTGCTGAGCAGAGTAAAAACTTTATGGTAGACCCATTGTGGACATGAATTACACTTTGAGGGATTGTTTCAGTGTTTAATAGTAAAATGTACTACCTTGGATGTGACATCTGATAAACTGCAAACAAGCCCAGGGCTTGTGAAACTGATTTGAAAAAAATGCAGATGTTTTAAAGATTGAAAACAGCATGCAATCCCAAATCTAGAGCTATAAGAGAAAGTGGGAAAGATGCTCAGTAATGGAATATTACTAACATCACATACATAAACTGGAAAACGAATATTAATTGTGTTCTGCACAAATAAGAGAGCACAATTTAACACACAGTTATTTAAAGCAATGTGCATCAAGATGAAGGTTAGCAAAGAGCAAAAACAAGGCAGAACATCAATTAATGAGGCTGCCAGACAAAATGTCACACACTTCAAGGCAGATTCATTTTCATCCATGGAAACTTAATTCTGTCACATTACAGATGTGTATAATTAAAATGGCAAAATGTAGAACAGTTGATAGTTGGGGGGGATCAATATTCTTTCGGTTAGGGGATGGCTTAGAGCTAAAGCAAAAGATGAAGCCATCAGAAACCAAAGTTAACTGCATCTGTATGAGGAAGCACAAGAGGAGAAAAATGTACCCAGACTTTAGACAATAAACAAAAATGACTACTACTGACTTTTCATTACTGTTTGCAGCAGCGGCATACCTAGCGTATTTGACACCCGGAGCGGATCATTTTTTAACACCCCCACCTTTTAATACTCCCCTCCCACCAAGACCCTCTGTAATTTTGAAGTGGTCCTTGGGGGGAAAGGTTTGGGAAACCCTGCACTAGATTTCCCCCCCCCCCATGAACTACAAACAGACATGTTTAAAAGTAGAAACATTTGACTCCTCTCTACTGGCATTCCCACAGTAACAACCTCAATGCGATTCCTGCTGCCGACCTCAAAACTGTATTGGAATTTATTTAACAAGCTCCCATCCTGCTTAAGCCATGCGTGTGTGTGTGTGGGTATTTTATTTGCTTATATGATGGCATCACTGCCTAGTGCTTTACAGGATACAAGAAGAGAGGTCCCTGAACCCAGGAGCTTCCAATCTAAAACTTCCACGGGGTGGGGAAAGCAGAAGGTGGCCCACAGAGGGGTTCTCACAGCAGGGCATGGGAACTTGCGGGGGGGGGAGATTGGCAAACCGTGAAGAGCGAAAGCACTCTGCACTCACTCAGCCTCAGAGGCGCCTCTTTCAAAAAGGGAGGGCGCTCACCAGCGTTGTTGATGAGAAGAAGCCGCTGGAGACAGACAGCCCCGCCACAGAGCGCCCGCCCGGCCTGGAGCACGCACAGCAGCCCCTCGTCCAAGGCCAGGTTGAGAGGCAGGCCCACCATGCGCAGTGCTGGGCAGGCGGTGTGCAGCTCACCCTCCAGCTCACCCAGGGCACCGGCCAAGGGCGCCACCAGTAGCAGGGCTGAGCCAGACATCAGCCGTGGGGCCAGCAGGCATGCCAGGCTCCGGCCCAAGCCCCACAAGGTGCCTATCATGATGCACAGGGCTTGGCCCAGGCCGCCACCACCCAGCTTGGTCTCCATAGCTGCACGTCCAGCTTCATAATGAACACTCCATCTTTCACCCCCTTATTGACTGCACCCAGGGCAGGCCACCCCCCCACTCTCCCCTTGGTACGCCACTGGTTTGCAGGGCTCTCAAGGGATCACCATTATGTAGAACATACATTTCAGGCTGTGCAGTATTCCTGGTGCATAAATTACAGAGCTCACCATTTTTTAATCAAACAATGCAGAGCCTGGAGTGATCTTTTAAAAATTGTACCTGTAAGGAATACATTCATTTGCGTTTCCTCTATATTAGGAAAAGTTCACATATTTATGAAATAAATTCAAAATGTATGAGGAATCTGTTGTTTTGCCAATGCTGATCTCAATGAAACTACTGCATAATTCAGACAGCAACAGCTGTTGGATATCTAATTGAGTGAGTGAGTGAGTGAGTGAGTGAGTAAATTTGCTTAGTCACTTTATAACTTCTGTTAAGCAATGATGGTTTGATATTAATTTCTCTTCAGATTATAGTGTGTTTGTCAATTACCATGTATTTGCATACCAGCTCTATACAGCACTATATATCTAGATAGAGATATCTACCTCAGCTCCCTCACTTTGCCAATGTATAGTTCTTCAAGGTTCCATTTCAAAAATATATAAAAGGAAATTCTGAAAACCAAGAGTATTTCAAAAACATGTTGCCAGTCATGGAACACTGACTGTATGAAAAAATACCCCACAGACAAAGATACAAGAAAAGAATTCTGAGTGTTGAGATTTGCATGATATGACCATTAAGAGGAATTTTCTTTTGAATATTCTGTATTTTGAAGAACAGAAAAAGATGTTTTTGTTCTACCTTCAGTGTTCCTGTATTATCTAGACACAGCTGTTTGCTTGCAGAAGGGAAAACATGTTCTGGTAGAACAGATACAGAATTATTTATTTATTTAGTTCATCTCTGTACTGTAACTATCCAGTCAGGAAAGTGGAACAACTTGTACCAACAATGTGCGCTAACTGCATGAGAAGGGGGATTTATCACCCACTTCATATGATAAACCTCAATTAGTTTTTAAACACTTTATTAAACATTTTAAAGAGGGTAATAATTAATCATTAATTTTAGGTACCTAAGTTGAACAAGTTTCCCTGAAGGAAGATATTTCTGAACCACTCCTATACAAATCAGAAGCAAATTTAGAACCCTAGACATTAGGAGCCAACTCTGCACAATCTCCTAACCCCCTGCCCTTGCTGTTGTTGTTATGTGCCTTCAAGTCGATTATGACTTATGACGACCCTATGAATCAGTGACCTCCAAGAGCATCTGTCATGAACCACCCTGTTCAGAACTTGTAAGTTCAGGTCTGTGGCTTCTTTTATGGAATCAATCCATCTCTTGTTTGGCCTTCCTCTTTTTCTACTCCCTTCTGTTTTTATCAGCATTATTGTATTTTCTAGTGAATCAGGTCTTCTCACGATGTGTCCAAAGTATGATAATCTCAGTTTCATTATTTTAGCTTCTAGTGACAGTTCTGGTTTAATTTGTTCTAACACCCAATCATTGGCCTTTTTCGCAGTCCATGGCATGCGCAAAGCTCTCCTCCAACACCACATTTCTAACGAGTTGATTTTTCTCTTATCCGCTTTTTTCACTGTCCAACTTTCACATCCATACATAGAAATCGGGAATACCATGGTCTGAATGATCCTGATTTTGGCGTTCAGTGATACATCTTTGCATATGAGGACCTTTTCTAGTTTTCTCATAGCTGCCCTCCCCAGTCCATTATAAATGTATTTGTATACTGCCATTTCATTTCAAAAAGTAGTTTACAACAAATAAAACATGCATAATAAAAACCATTAAAAATAAAGTAAAAACAAGGTCAGGTACTGAAAAGATACATCATCTTAACTGCCTGGTGTAACAGAAAGGCTTTCAGCAGGGGTTTAAAGGTTAAAACAGAAGGCACCTGCTGAATCTCTGTTGGCAGAGCATTCCAGAGAATTGGGCAGATGACACTGAAGTTTTGATATCATGTTGATGTTAGATGAGCCTCTCCAATGGGGAATGACCAGTGCCTCTCTTGCAGATGATCACAGTGATCAAGCTGGGATAATGTAAGCGGTCCTTAAGATTTGAACTACACCAACACCAGTGACAGCTCCACATTCCCTTGCCCAAGAGCAACAGCACTTCAAAAATCACTTCTGTTCTGGCCACAAACCTTTACAGGGTCAGGGGCACATGTCTTATTCTTCTTAGGCATCTGCAAACTATGCTGTCTGTTAATAATGGGAGGCCCTCTTTCACTTTTAAATGAGCTATTTAGGTAATTGATTGTGCACTTGGCTTTTCTCTCCTTTCTTAAGACAACAGTGAAAATCCAGAGCAATTTATCTGTTCTGAAACAAGCATACTTCCTTCACTCTCAGAATTTAATCTCAAACCGCTGAAGCATTTCTCTTGCTAGAGAAAAGGATTACAGTATATATCTTTATTCAGAAGATAAATCTCATTTCTTTCTTTCTTTGTGATTGATGCTTGCAACAGTAGCAAAACTATAATTAAAGAAAATAACATGAAAAGCCACTGCTGCTTCTGACGCCATTTTTCCTAATAATCCCTTCACCCCTGAATATTTATAGAATTTGTTCACCCCTTCCCCTTCCATAATCACCATAATGATCTCCCAAATTCACCACCTCCAAAATGGTGGGAAATTTGGGAGATTAGTTTCAGCTCAGCTTCGCATAAAACTAATTAAATAAATAATACAGCAATGGTATTTTCCCCATTGTCTTTTTTTTCTAGTGCTATGTGCTTCCCATGTTTTAGCTATTAAAATCCAAATAGATATAAACATATGAGAGGCCAAAACATAAGAAGTTTGAGAGAAAAATCCAAATATCTAATATCAGAAAATATTTTCTTGAAGGAACAACAAAAAGATAGATTACCCTACTGAGTAAGACACACTGAATTCAATAGGGCTTATTTCTGAATAGACATGATTAAGGCTGCACTGTAAGTAGTATTTGGCAACCCCACTAATATTGAAAGAAATTGAAAGAACAGCTACACAATCCTTAGATGTTTAGTTGTATTTTACAAATCTTTTACTCTTCTTGCCTTTTTTAGGATTGAAGCTTAACTTGATTAATCAAATGCCCTTTAAATGCCAACAAATGAGAACTAGCACAATCACAGATTTGTTTCGGGCTGAGCAATTATGTACAAACTATTTATGTACTAGAGTTTAAATTTGCAGAAACAAACTGCAATCCTAAATTGTTCTAGTTGGTTGTTGTTTTTTTAATGGAAAAGGAGATTTACTATATACTGCAGGCATGGAGTGAAATTTAAGTCTCAAGCAGAGCTTAAATAATTTTACTTTCTTAAGAAGAACTATCCAGGGAAACCAACAGAAAAAGCTTCAATGGTATGCAAAACACAAATATAACCAGAGCTCAGCTATTTCGTCTACTTCTGAAAGTGATAATTCCTAACTCAGCTGTTGGTAATAATTGTGACAGCAGCATTTATATATAGATTGGAGAAAACTAAATATGTGTATCTTTCCAGATTTTGAGTAGTTATGTACAGGTCCCAGACACCATAACTATTAGCATGCCTATGTATCAAAGGTCCCATTCTATGCTTATTACAATGAGTGTACAAAGCTAAATTACTCCCTCTAGCTTCTTTTTCATATCAAAATATGAAGTACATGGACTCAGGAGATTTGCTGGATATAGATGTCACATTTGAGCATGAGATTTTTGGCATTACCAAGATGCATTGCTTCAACAATTTGCTGGTGGGTACTCATATCTTGAAAACACAAGTCCTCAAAATGTATTATTGTAAACAACCATAAACTCAGGTAAAGTGCAGTGCAGAAAATAAAGAATAATTCATTTTAAAAATCGATTCCATCTTAAAGTTGATGACTGTACTTAAAGGAAGTACACAAATGTGCTTATTAGAACACTGCTACTTTGTTTTAATTAGGATTCCAAGTAGGGCTATCAAAGGTTATGCCTTACCATTGCTTCCAAAAGTACAGTAAGTGCAGCTTAATTCCATCACGCTCCCTGCAGATGCAGGGGATTCAAAAAAGAGCCAGATAGGAGTCATTCCTCTATGATACATAAGAACATAAGAAGAGCCTGCTGGATCAGGCCAGTGGCCCATCTAGTCTAGCATCCTGTTCTCACAGTGGCCAACCAGGTGCCTGGGGGAAGCCCACAAGCAGGACCCGAGTGCAAGAACACTCTCCCCTCCTGAGGCTTCCGGCAACTGGTTTTCAGAAGCATGCTGCCTCTGACTAGGGTGGCAGAGCACAGCTATCATGGCTAGAAGCCTTTGATAGCCCTGTCCTCCATGAATTTGTCTAATCTGCTTTTAAAGCCATCCAAGCTGGTGGCCATTGCTGCATCTTGTGGGAGGAAATTCCATAGTCTGACTATGCGCTGAGTAAAGTAGTACTTCCTTTTGTCTGTCCTGAATCTTCCAACATTCAGCTTCTTTGAATGTCCACAAGTTCTAGTATTATGAGAGAGGGAGAAGAACTTTTCTCTATCCACTTTCTCAATGCCATGCATAATTTTATACACTTCTATCATGTCACCTCTGACCTGCCTTTTCTCTAAACTGAAAAGCCCCAAATGCTGCAACCTTTCCTCATAAGGGAGTAGCTCCATCCCCTTGATCATTCTGGTTGCCCTCTTCTGAACCTTTTCCAATTCTATAATATCCTTTCTGAGATGAGGTGACCAGAACTGTACACAGTATTCCAAATGTGGCCGCACCATAGATTTATACAACGGCATTATGATATTGGCTGTTCTATTTTCAATTCCTTTCCTAATTATCCCTAGCATGGAATTTGCCTTTTTCACAGCTGTCACACACTGGGTCGACATTTTCATCGTGCTGTCCACTACAACCCCGAGGTCTCTCTCCTGGTCGGTCACCGCCAGTTCAGACTCCATGAGCATATATGTGAAATTAAGATTTTTTGCTCCAATATGCATCATTTTATACTTGTTTATATTGAATTGCATTTGCCATTTTCCCACCCATTCACTCAGTTTGGAGAGGTCTTTTTGGAGCTCTTCGCAATCCCTTTTTGTTTTAACAACCCTGAACAATTTAGTGTCGTCAGCAAACTTGGCCACTTCACTGCTCACTCCTAACTCTAGGTCATTAATGAACAAGTTGAAAAGTACAGGTCCCAATACTGATCCTTGAGGGACTCCACTTTCTACAGCCCTCCATTGGGAGAACTGTCCATTTATTCCTACTCTCTGCTTTCTGCTTCTTAACCAATTCCTTATCCACAAGAGGACCTCTCCTCTTATTCCATGACTGCTAAGCTTCCTCAGAAGTCTTTGGTGAGGTACCTTGTCAAAAGCTTTTTGAAAGTCTAAGTACACTATGTCCACTGGATCACCTCTATCTATATGCTTGTTGACACTCTCAAAGAATTCTAATAGGTTACTGAGACAGGACTTTCCCTTGCAGACGCCATGCTGGCTCTGCTTCAGCAAAGCTTGTTCTTCTATGTGCTTAGCTAATCTAGCTTTAATAATACTTTCTACCAGTTTTCCAGGGACAGAAGTTAAGGTAACTGGCCTGTAATTTCTGGGTTCACCCCTGGATCCCTTTTTGAAGATTGGCGTTACATTTGCCACTTTCCAGTCCTCAGGCACGGAAGAGGACCTGAGGGACAAGTTACATATTTTAGTTACATTGTTACTTTTCTCCATATTTAATTCAACCTGTCACCAGAAAGACAATATCCAGATGTCTCCTTTATGCTTACATTTTCTTGACTCAGCTTTCCCCAATCTGGTGCTCTCCAGAAGTTTAGGACTACAACTCCCATTGGCCCCAGCCAGAATGGCCATTGGCTGGGGCTGATGGGAGTTGTAGTCCAAACATCTGCAGCGTGCCAGTTTGGGGAAGGCTGCCTTAGCTGCAATTCCTAAAGTGTTCTAATCAGAGCTTGGAAAAGTTACTTTTTTGAACTACAACTCCCATCAGCCCTAGGCAACACGGCCACTGGATTAGGCTGATGGGAGCTGTAGTTCAAAAAAGTAACTTTTCCAAGCTCTGGATAGTCATCTTTGCAATCATATTTTTATTGCAGTCACTTATTATTTCTTATGTTTTGTTATACAATGGGGATAATTCTTACAGTCATTTCCCATAACATTGCTATGTCTTAATAAAGGGATGGGGACCATCCCTTTAAAAGGTAGAGGAATCAAGAGAGGATGCACTGATCTCTTTGTTTCATTCACACTCCTTTCCTGCCTGATATAACAACCAGATTCTAATTTTGCCCACCAACAAGTGGGAGAGGATACTGGCAATGAGGACCACAAAAACAGTGGGGCAGTATAATGCATTTGATCTGTTGAAAACAGGCAACCCATGCTGCCACTAGGGGGCATGGTTATATATGCTTTAGTACAGTTATAAGGTAGAAGTGCTGTTTCTAACCAGATAATCCAAGCAGGATGAAGCAAGAGCAGTAATTCCTCCCTGCAGTATATGTATTCAGGGAAAGATTTCATGTTAAAATATTGCCCTATGGTTCTTTGTGGTCTCATGAACCTGACCTATGCTTCATTCTGAGCTGCTCTTTCTGGCATTAAACAATCAATTGGTGCTTGTTCCATGTTCCACTTTTGTACCTGACCTGTCATGCTCCACAGCATGAGGCACAATACTATTGCAGAAACCTCATTTCACAGTTAATTCCAAAATTATAGACAATCTCTCTGATTGTATTGATGGTATTTTATTGACTTCTACTAAAGAAAAGGTGATCTGTCATAGGGAAGAATTAGGCTACAATCCACAAACCCTTAAACTCTGAGGCATGTTTTATCTCCCTGCCCTCCATAATAACAACAGGCCTTCCACACATAATTAAAAACTGCTTTTTTAAGCTCAGGGAGCTTCAGAATTAGTTTGCAATGCAAGGCTACAGGCCTACTTTTAGAAAGGGAAATGCAGACAGTCCCGCTGGCATCTGAAACCCTTCTATGCATTCTTTCAAATTGCTTGATAGATTGCAGTTCAGTTGATTAGAGAAAACACTTCACGTTACCCACCAATTCGTACACCCGCATACACAGACACACCAAGTCAATAATGGCTGCAGGGTACCAACATGCACCCACAGTAACAGTCTGACTTAATTTAATACCAGCAAGCCATACACAGTTGCCAAAGCTTTCTCCAAGCTAGCTAGACTTTGAAAGTTATCACACTATAACATGCTTCTAACCTGAAGCCTTTATTAACAGTTAAGGATTGGAAGGATTAATGTTATTGAAAATGTTTTAAAACACAAGATTGAAATAACTGTAAATACACCATTTTAACAGAAACATAGAAATTGGCATTCCGGAAATGGAAGCTTATTTTGATCACGGATACAAAATCAGCAGATGTTTTGCTGGCACAGGGAATGTATGTTTAGATGCTATTGGAACTAGCACAGTGACTGAAAAGTGTGAGCAATTGTTTTGACAATTAAAAAACAAAACAAAAAGCTACAGTAGCTCCTTTTAAAATTATTCCTGTGAGTCGTACAAAAGTATCTGCAATGATATTAAGCAAATCCATACATTTACATGTGTTCTTACTAAATAGGATATTATCATATGGAGGACATAGTACCAACTACCCTCTGATAGCCCTGGTTATGGAAGTTCTACATATAATTATTGATCCTTTACATAATTTCTTTGTCATATAAACCAAGAGCTGGCACCACCATAGGCAGAATAAAGTGGCCATCTAAAGTGGCAGACTTTGGGTCCCACTAAAAGGTAGCAAACTTTATTTATTGTTTTGGGCTATACTCCTCTGTTGTGCAAAGGAAATAGATATCTTTCCCTTTTTAGTTTATTGTGTCATTGGATGGTGAACCACAGGTGTTGCCTTTGTGTGTCCTCTAATGGTCCATTGTGGAAGGTGCCTGAAGTACACCTACTTGCAAGATGGACAATGAATGAAGCCATTTGTGCATTTTAGAATTCAGCAGAGAGAGAGAGAAATATTTGGAGCTATGAAGCTGGATGAAGGTTACTAAGAGGATGCCAGCTGGCTTTTTATAGCTATTTATAGCTTTTTATAGCTTCTCCCACGGGTAGTACATGCCCTGGTCTCCTCTCGCTTAGACTACTGTAATGCGCTCTACGTTGGGTTACCCTTGAAAACGGTCCGGAAGCTGCAGCTGGTACAGAATGCGGCGGCATGTTTGATTACGAACAGCCGTCGCCGCGATCACATCACTCCGGTGTTACAAGATCTACACTGGTTACCAGTTGTCTACCGGGCCCAGCTTATCTGAAGGAACGCCTCCAGCATCAACAAATATGCCGCCTGACTAGATCAGCCACTCAAGACCTTCTCTCGGTCCCACCAGTCAAAACAGCTAGACTGGTGCGGACCAGAGAGAGGGCATTTTCAATCGTGGCCCCCACCCTCTGGAACTCTCTCCCTTATGATCTTCGCCATGCCCCCTCCCTGCCAAGTTTTCGCCAAGCCTTGAAAACCTGGCTATTCAGGCAGGCCTACAAGATCCCTGGGGTAGCCTAATTTTATTGGTTTTAGCTATGGGTGGGTTCGGTTTCGTTTTATATTGTAGTTCTTGGGTTTTTATGTAGTTTGTATGTTGTATTTTACTTGATCTTGTATGCCGCCTAGAGTGGCCGCTTGTGCGGCCAGATAGGTGGCCTAGAAATAAAATTTATTATTATTATGTATTTGGAAACATTTATGGTAAATCAGTTTATAAATCCATAAACAGACAAAAAGTGCTCAACTGAAGCTGAATCCTGTTAAGACAGAGGGCCTGTGGGTGAGTAGTTCTTAAGTTTGGAAAGTGAGAGGTTGCCTGTTTTTGATGGGGTTGCACTCTCCCTGAAAGAGCAGGTATGTAGCTTGGAGGTACTCTGACATTCATTACTATCACTGCAGACACAAGTGTCCGCAATGGCTAAGAGTGTTTTTTTCCAGCTT
Source organism: Rhineura floridana (assembly GCF_030035675.1). Taxonomy (NCBI): domain Eukaryota; kingdom Metazoa; phylum Chordata; class Lepidosauria; order Squamata; family Rhineuridae; genus Rhineura; species Rhineura floridana. The sequence continues at coordinate 86,078,651 of NC_084482.1, read as the reverse complement.
TGGCCTACAAGAATAGTTTGGCCACAGAGATGCAGGACTTGATAACTTCTAGACTAGACTATTGCTATGTGCTCTATATGATGCTACCTTTGAGGCTAGTTTGGAAGCTGCAGCTAGTGCAGAATGTTGCAGAAGAGCTTTGCATCAGCATATTGCACTGGTGCTGAAAGCTGCACCATCTGCTAGCACATAACCAAGCTGGGTTCACGGTATTACTAAACAGCCTGGAGCCAGCTTACCTTAAGGACTGCTTCCTCTCTTATACACTGCTCTGATCACTGCAATCATTTACAGAAGCCCTCTTGACTGTTCCACAGTTATCTCATATTTGTTTAGTTTCTATATGAACCAAGGCTTTTGGCATAGTGGCACCAGTAATTGGGAACTGTTCCTATTGAAATCAGATGGCACCTACAATCCTGCTATTTCATCACCTGCTGACAACATTTGTGCCACAAAGCATTTTTAGAGAATGAATTTGATTTAGTGTTGTTCTGTCTTTTAGATTTTCAAAATTTTAAGACTTTAAAATTTTATGTTTAAATGATTTTACAGTATACCCCCTTGGTTTTTAGTGAGTTGGTGGTTTATAAATATTCTTATAAATAAGAACATATATAGTAAAAAATATACGTAATTAAAAACGGCCTAAAACTTTTAAAAGACTTTCTGGGGCTAGACTGCAACTGCTTTAGGAAAACTACCTGAATGTATGCCCACTTGCTTTTATATGATCTATTTGTATATTTGTAAACAAGCAGATATTACAAATTCAAATTCTATCATCCACCTGATCAAAATGCTCAGGGAGATCTTTAGATGAAAAATGAAATTGAGGAAGCATCCAAGCTAGGAGATGTTGTAGTAATGGGTGACTTCAACTACCCTGGCATAGACTGGCTACATATGTGTTCCAGTCATGACAATGAAGTGAAATTTCTAGATACCCTAAGTGACTGTGACCTAAAATAGTTGGTCATGGAAATGACCAGACGGGTGGCGACCCTGGACTTAATCTTAAGAGGCACCCAGGACCTACTGCAAGATACAAGTGTTGTCAAACTGATTGAGTGCAGTGACTATAGTGCTATTAAATTAAATGTACATGTAAATAGCCAATTGCCAAGAAAATCCAACAGTGTCCCATCTGAGTTCAAAAGAGGAAACCTCCCCAAAATGAGAGGACTGGTAAAAAGAAAGTTGAAAGACAAAGTCAAGAGGGTCAAATCACTAAAAAATGTTTGGGAGCTGTTTAAAAATGCAACATTAGAAGCTCAATTGGAACATATACCTCAGATCAGGAAAGATACCATCAGGGCCAAGAGGATGCCAGCCTGGCTAATGAGAAGAGTCAAAGAACCTATTAGAAACAAGAAGGCTTCCTTAAAAAAATAATGGAAGTCTGATCCGAATGAGGAAAATAAAAAGGAACACAACTGGCAAAAGAAATGCAAGAGGACAATAAGGGATGCTTTAAAAAAATTGAGGAGCACATTGCTAAAAACATAAAAACCAACAACAAAAAATTATTTAAATACATTCAAAGCAGGAGAGCATCTAGGGAGGCTGCTGGAGTCTTGGATGATGAGAGAGTCAAAGATGTACTCAAGCAGGATAAGGAGATTGCAGAGAAGCTAAATGAATTATTTGCATCTGTCTTCACAGTGGAGGATATAGGGCAGATCCCTGTGTTTGACCTAACATTTTGAGTTCTGAGGAACTGAAGCAGATACTGGTGATGAGAAGTGAAATTCTAGACAACATAAAAACTGGCAGATCACCAGGTCCAGATGGCATCCACCCGAGAATTCTCAAGGAACTCAAATGTGAGATAGCTGATCTTCTAACAAAAATATGTAACTTGTTCCTCAGATCTACCTCCATACCTAAGGACTAGAAAGGAGCCAATGTAACACCAATCTTTAAAAAGGGATCCTGGAAATTACAGGCCAGTTACCTTAACATCTGTCCTGGGGAAACTGATAGAATTGTTAAAGATAAAATAACCAAGCATATAGAAGAACAAGCCTTGTTGAAGTTGAGCCAGCATGGTTTCTGCAAGGGTAAGTCTTGTCTCACCAACCTATTGGAGTTTTTTTTAGAGTGTCAACAAGTGCCACTCTGGGAGAAAGGGCAGGATATAAATAAATATAGAGGTGATTTGGTTGATATAGTGAATGTCATACTTGGACATTCAAAAAGCTTGTCACAAGGTACCTCACCAAAGACTCCTGATTAAGGTTAGCAGTTATGGAATAAGAGAAGAGGTCCTCTTGTAGATTACGAACTGGTTGAGCAGCAGGAAGCAGAGGGAAGGAACAAATGGACAATTCTTCCAACACGTAGAAAGTGGAGTCTCCCATGGACTGGTATTGGCACCTGTGCTTTTTAACTTGTTCATAAACTATCTAGAGTTAGGAGTGAGCAGTGAGGTGGCCATATTTGCTGATGATACTAAATTGTTCAAAGTTGTTAAAACAAAAAGGGATTGTGAAGAGCTCCAAAAGGACCTCTTCATACTAAGTGAATGGGCAGTAAAATGCCATATGCAATTTAATGTGAGGAAGTGTAAAGTGATGCACATTGGGGTAAAAAAATCTTAATTTCATATATATAAGCTCATGGGGTCTGAACTGGCAGCAACTGACCTGGAAGGAGACCTTTAAGTTGTAGTGGATAGCTCAATGAAGATGCCAAGCCAATGTGCAGCAGGTGAAAAAGGCAAATTCCATGCTAGGGATCATTAGGAAAGGTATTGAAAATAAAATGGCTGATATCATAATGCCATTATACAAATCTATGGTGCGACCACATTTGGAATACTGTGTACAGTTCTGGTCACCTCACCTCAAAAAGGATATTGTAGAGTTGGAAAAGGTTCAAAAAAGGACAATCAAGATGATCTTTCATATGAAGAAAGGCTGCAGCACTTGAGTCTTTTTAGTTTAAAGAAAAGGTGAGGAAGAGGTGACATGACAAAGGTTTATGAAAGTATACATGGCATGGAAAAAGTGGACAGACATTTTCCTCCCTCTCTCGTAACACTAGAACTCATGGACATCCAATGAAGCTGAATATTGGAAGATTCAGGACAGATAAAATAAAATACTTCTTCACACAGTACATAGGTAAGCTATGGAACTCGCTCCCAGAGCAGGCAGTGATGGCCATCAACTTGGATTGCTTTAAAAAAGGATTAGACAAATTCATGGAGGATAACATTATCAAGGGCTACTAGCCACAATGACTATGTTCTCCACAGTTGGAGACAGTATGGTTCTGAATACTAGTTGCTGAAAACCGCAGGGAAGGGGGAGAGTACTCTCATGCTCAGGTCCTGCTTGTGGGTTTCCCATGGACAACCGACTGGCCACTGTGCTGATTGGCCACTGTGAGAACAGGATGCTGGACAAGATGGGACACTGGCTGATCCAGCAGGCTCTTCTGCTCTTAAAGTCTACAGTTTTTGTGCCTGACAAAGGAACTGATATATAATTTGCCTTAGAACTTTCTGTGTTGTTACTGACTGGCTGGCTGGCTTCAGGAATTCTGTATCTGAGGATAAACTGACTGATCTGCACCTCCTGCACTAATGTGCAAAACTTAGCTGTGCACCATGTTTCATACCTACCAAATGTTCAAACACAGTTCTTGGCTCAAAAACATGTCAAAATACATGTAGAAAACTGTATTTTGAGAAGAAATATATAGTCTGAAAGAAGAAATACATATAGAAATGTGCATTTAAATGTGTATTAAGTGTAATTTCTTTTTGTTATGCTTTTTATAAAAACAATTCACAAATTAATGTAGAAACTGAAAGGAAGAGATTTATGAGTGAAAATATATGGAAGTGACATGGATTAGAAATAAACTGTTTCACCTACCCCTAACTGATGGGGTAGTGCACTGGGACAGTGCAGTAAATATTAGTTCATGTGGTTCATGTAATACTGCTTTAAAAACCTGATTCAAATTCTGTTTGTCATGTCTCATACAAGGTTAATTTATATCAAAGAAAAAACGGTTATTTAAAAGGGCACTTCAAAAGGAGATGGGAGGAAGTCTGGTTATGGCACATGTTAAGGGCTATGTGACAGTTGCTATGATACAAAGAGTGTTATTCTACCAACACCAGACAAAACACTAGCAAGCTAGCATGTCACAGCAGGGACTGCCCTAGGCTCCCTCATCATAAGGAGACCTCATTCTCTGAAGTATCATATTAAATTCCTTTGCATGTAGATATTCAAATGGGGTGGGTTGAAATTACTATTCTGATGTGGAAATGGTTGAAATACAGAAAAGAACTGTGGATGAGAAGAGAGCATCGCATTTCAAGATGAGCAAGAGAAGGTTTGGCTTACCACTGTAAGGAACATTGCTCAATTAAAAACTGAGAGCATCTCTCAGATGCACAGCCATCACCTTGTTATGCAGCAATAAGTGCTACCATTGACATTTGTCATGTGAGCCACTGGTTCTCTCTTCCAGGATCACATAAAAACACAGCTCATATACTACCTTTGCAGCTTTGACCTAGTGTTAGCCATGCACTGGTCACTTGGGAGTTAATTACTGCCAAGAACTGATGGATTGTATCCAGTTGGTGTACTTCCACTGATGGAAGGTTTTTTGATCCAATGGTGCCTTCTGTCAGTGGAACAGGGATCGAGGCAATGTTCAGTAATTCCCCCTTCCCTTGCAGCATACCATCCCCCTCCCCCCTCCATCTGTTCTGAAGGGTTTAGGAATCGCCTTCAGAATTGTCAAAAACAGCTTCAGTCTGCTGGATGAAAAAGCCTTTAGTCAGTAGAGGCACACCAACTGGATGCAACTCCATAAATATTCTTCTGTCAAGAAACCAAAGGATACCAGTGTGGCTACTGTGTGCAGGTGTTAGCAGTCCTCCTGCCAACAGCTCTTTGGGAGCAGATGACAGCATAAGGTACATCACAATGAATCTTTGTATTACAAGAAACACAGTCATCATCACTGAACATGGTTCCTTACAGAGAACGACAGATATTGGCTTGGTTTACTGCCAACCAGCCAGTGTTCGCTGGCAGTCCTGATCAGTCCTGATCACCAAAGGGATATGAGCCAGCAGATATGTAGATACCTGGGCTGTCAAAGTCTCCCCCTCTTTCTTCAAAATGGTAGTAAAAATCACACAGTGTCCTGAGATCACATTGTGCATTTCCTACCCACACCAGGGAATCATGTGGAGTAGGGAGAGGAGGAATATGCACATGATGGTATCAAGACACAAGCTATGGAGAAACAAGAGGAGAACTTGACAGGAGGTTATTTTCTGTGGCAGCCTCCTCTTTCATCACATTGTTTCACCTTTAGTTGCAACATCTCAAGGATGGGACAAGTGGAGAAAAGGTATTAAAAAAATTGAGATGAGTAGTATACATAGCGTTCATCAAATGAAAAGTGTCCAGCTCCCATTTCACCAGAAGTCCCACCTTCTCATAGGCTCCTGCTCCTCCCTCCCATCCATAGAATTTCTCCCATTCCCCCACCTCTTGTAGTCTGGAACAGCAAAAATAGTATTTTAGGACCTGCGAAGCACCTCAAAAGTTTCAAGCTTCTTCAAATGGTTCCCCGGGGGGGGGGGTATTGATTTGTCACTTAAAGCAAAGTTATATACCTAATTTCAGAAAACATTTCTGTACTAAGTGGCAGAACAATAGCTCCCCACTGAACCATATTTAAGGACAAACTGAAAAACTTTAACAAGCTATATGATGGGGGTTGGGATGTAAGAAGATAATCAGGAAAAATGCCACAACCACAATATATATATTATTCTCTCTTGTGTCTTCTAAGGGTTTCTAAGATATAAAGAATTGCTAACTCAGCATCATAATTGCCCCTTTAATGCAAGCAAAACCAAAGGCAGCATTAGCATAGTATTAGGCTTCAGTTCTCAAGGCACAGATGCACTAGTAAATCCCAAGCAAAATCAAAGGAGGACTGATGGCACAAAGCTCTGAGGAGTGCAGCTAGACCATTTATAATACAAAAATGGAGAAATTTGGAAGTCTCCACTCTGTGGGTGACTGACAAGTAAGGAAATTGCAGTGAAAAGTCACCTTAGATGTCCATGAAATGAAGTATGCTTTAATAATACAATGAATCAATGTCTTTCACCTTTCACTCATGTACAAACACATACTGGTTCACTTTAAAGCTTAGAAAGTAACAGAGCAAAAAGGTATGTATTTACATTTCTAATAAAATTGATGGGGACGCAAAACAGAAACTGAAGGGCAGTCAATGTCTAGCATAGGAAAATATTCCAGAAAATACTTGTTCGGTTTATTCTACATAGGGAAGCTCAAACTCTAAAATGGTATCTAAGGTAGCCAAGATTGACCACATCCAATCCAGACTCCCCTGTCAAAGAGGGTTCACAAGTGACTTTGAACATGGGACACAAAAGTATGGATTCAGCTTGTGCATCACCACCCAGTTCCATCCAAGAAAGTACCTATCGAGAGACCAGTGAGAAATTTTCTTAAGCCAGTAAGGGATTTACCTAACTTCTGTAAAAGCTCCCAGGCCATAAGTGTCACTAGTGTGAGCAACAAACACTCTCTGCTGCTTATTCCTCCAGTAGATCATATTCACCTTGTTTTATGTCTGCACAATCCACATCTTGTCCCCCTCCCAACTTAACTAAAACTTGGCCTGAAATTCCCATGGTTCCCAAGAGCTTACCACCAATCCTCCACAAGAGCCTGGGCTTAATCCTAATGCCCTCAACCTGGTGAGAGTTATTTCTTAAATCCCTTGGGAACAGTAACCACGGTACTGTCAAATTTGATACAAAAGTTGGAAGTTACCAATAAAGTCTAACACAATCACATTTGCTTTTTTTAAAAGGAAACTTCTCAAATATGTTAAAAGCAAATTTAAAACGGGAGAGGATCAAATCTCTCCCAAATGCTTGGAGATTGTTTTTAAAATTAATTATTATTTTTAATAATTAAAACACAGAGTTGTATCCAATGAAGTCATGCCATCAGGACTTCCACCTGTGCAATGGGACTTCCTCACCCTCTCCTCTCCCCATGCACCTTCCAATCCTCCCAAATCTGATGGCAAGGTGAGAGAAAAGAAGTCCTGTTGCACAGGTGGACATTCTTGTGCTAACAGGACAACTTCTTTGAATACAACCTGTAGCTAGAATTTAGACCACAGATCAAGAAGGACACCAATAAGTCCAAGAAGATGTCTGAGGGGTTAATAAGCAGAATTAAGCTAGAAAAAGTACAAAAGGCAAGGAAGCTTCCTTCAAAAGGCAGAGGGGAGGGGGAGTATTCAAGTTGGCTAGCACTGCTTCAGAAAAAAACCCCTCAAAATACAAAACACTAAAGTATTTTTTTAAAATAAAGACATAAGCCAGAGTTCACATTTAAGAACCTATTAAAACTGCAAGAAAGCTCACTTAAGTAAAAACTGCCTTGTCCAGATGGTGGAAAGTCAGAAGGAAAGGGACTGAATGAACCTCTCACAGAAGAAAATTCTGCAACTGGGGTACAGCCACTTAAAAGACCCTTCCGCATATCCCAGCCTGCATAGCCTTAGTCTGTGCTGGGATGCCTTGAAAGTCTTGCCCAAATTAGAATAAGGACACAATAAGATAAAGAAAAAAGAATTTGAGGAGCTTACTGATAAAAACATTAAGACCAACAATAAAAATTCCTTTAAATACACCAGAAAACGAGCAGACAGGTGCTTGGACATATGACAACAATGGAAAGTTAAAAAGAGGGTAAAAAGATTATGTAGAAGCTGAATGAATTATGTCGGTCTTCACTGCAGAAGATGTACAAGAGATACCCATGTCTGAAATGGCTTTCTTCAGAGAAGAAAGCTGAAGAACTGTCAAACATTGGTAAAGATATTCTATGACTCATCAACAAATGGAAAAATAATCACCAAATCCAGACAGGATCTACCTCAAAGGTCTTAAAAGAACATGCTGATGAAATTCCTTGTCTTTTCCATAAAATCAGCCGCCACACCAGTGGACTGGAAATTAGCCAAAGCAACTTTATCTGTGAAGTAGCTTGAAGAGTGAAGCAAAGCTAGGAAAGGGATATAGAAATAAGCCTGAGTAGGTGGCTTGAAGCACAAAAGACAGGAAATTAAATCAAGAAAGGATCAGTCAGAGGGCTTATCCTATAGATGGTTCGCAACACGTAAAATCAGGAAGTGATGTGTATTATGAAGGGTGAGCAGGGTAAACGGGTGTTAGGAAGGCTGCTAGGAATGGAGCAGCAAAGGGAAGAGATGGCTACGCCTAGAATGCAGACCTTGAAAAAGGGAATTCTGCTACTTGTCACTTCTGCTGTCATTGCAACACTGTGACCTGCCAATCCTAGGGGGCAACAAAGCCCAAAAAGCAGAGTAAATTCTACAAATTGGCCTAGGTCAGAGGTACATCTCTTGGCTTAATAAACTGAGACATGAGCAAGTCTTGTGTCAGTGCACTCTCAGTACTGCATCTCAACACTTCCTAGGTTAATTAACTGTAGTTTCCCGTTATGTCTGAACCAAGAAATGATGTCACCAGGATTGAAACAAAGAGTTTAAACAACTTCAAATTGTGTTTTCAAATCCTTGCTTGTTCCAACCCTGCCAGCCATAGTTTCCCAGTTCAGAAATAATAGGAAATTATGGTTCATTAATGCAGAAAGTGTTGCATCCAATGTACTGAGAAGGCACAAAGAGGCAGTGTGATAAAAGAATGCATAAGCATAAGGTTAGTGCATGTCTCTCTTGGTTAATAAGCCAATATATGCACATCAAAACCAGGCCCCTGATTTGAAGTAACTTAGTCATTTATTTCACTATATGCTTCTAGTCACTTAGTAATCTGACTTAGTTGATGTGAACACTATAAATTAAGGAAATGGGAATGTGGTCATTACGCAAAGGCACAATGATGGTTATTGTTTATTATATACCAATAAATATACAATAAATAAATCTAAACAATTTAAAATGTCAAAATCATAAAATACTCATCAATCACTCTGGATATGTGTTCATGAGCTACATGCATGTTTTTACCAGAGAGGCAGCTCCTCAGCGTTCCACCTCTCTCACTCCTAAGCCAGGTTAACTCACATTCCCTCCCCCCCAGCTGCTGTAATCTCTCACCTAGGTGCAAGGCCAAGGGGAGTGTCCTCATGTTCATCTTACCCCAAAGGAGCAAACCAAAGCACTAAGAATTATTGGAAAATTCAACATTTACCCACTTTCTAACATTTATCATACATATTTAAGAGATATGAACAATATGTGGCACAAGGAGAAACGGTGTCACAACTGTATCAGTTCAAGTAGAGATATATCTATATCTGAAGGCTTAAAATTTCACCAAACCCAACTATTCCTAAATGTTTAGCCTTTTTAGATTGGTTGAAAGGGCAAATATCTGTTAAGCAATTTAAAATTTAAAACAGAAAAAATGTGTTTTATTTGTTATATTAATAAGAACGCTTTAAAGCACTTGCAGCTAGTTGAGGAACAGCATGCTCTAAAATAGAGGTTCTCATTTCAATATTTGACATATGCAATTGTCTGGTTGGCATGGACATTTTTATGACCAACAATTTTTATAATGCTGGTGGCTGCAAATAAAGGAAAGTCAATTAAAATGAAAATCTTATCAAATACAAATGCCAATAAATAACTAATAAAATGTTCATGCCAAGTCATGAAAAATCTATCCTATTTAGTTAATGAATTGAGGATGGATTAATTTAGATAGCTGAACTACATTTTTAGAAAGCTGATGGGGATGTCAACCTGTGGAGAAGTGTACTTCTGCGTGAATGTATTGATTTGACTAGCACTTATGTTAGCAGCCTCTTAAGTTTCATTATGAAGACGTAAGAAAAGGTTCCTATTTTTCTGTTTGCATAACATTGTCTCTTTAAACTGTACTCACTTCATTTAACATGCTTCACCTGCCATTTAAAATTATTTGATTAATAGCACAATCCTATGCATATTTACTAAGTAAAGTCCATTGAGTTGAATGGGACTAACTCCCAGGTAAACATTTATAGGATTGTAGGCCAAGTCTGCACTCTACAGGCAAAAGATTGAATAACTCCAGAGAGTTCAAAACCAAATAATTATAGGCTCTTCACATGACCTATTTATTAAGTGTTTATAGAGATTTGCTTACACAGAGGTTAGATTATATTTGGTCTTCACTGAGCATTTATTCCAATTTCATCCTGATTTGCTTGCAGGGTATTTATTTGTCTTTCTGTTAATAATTCACTCATCCAAGACTTTTTAGTGCATTTCCTCATCACTTTCTGAACCACAAATAGTCCAATTCTTTTTTGTAAAGTGGATTTGTTGCACTAGGGTGACAGAGCTATTTAATCCATATTGATTGCTTCAACTAAAATTCCAGTATGCACTTGAAGCTGTCCTGTGAACTACTGACAATCTGGAGTAACCCCATGTCCTGCTTCAGGAAAGTTTATTCAAGAACAAAGTCAACTGAAACAGTCCCTATTTTTTCAAAATATAATTACTATAATTTAATCGATAATTAACATACTTGCAACAAGTGATGTTTGGTTGCAAGCATAACCAACATGGTTAAATCAATTGAAGGAATTCTAACATTATCCAGGTGCAGGAAAATGTGCTGTTAATGCCACCTGAGATTTGTTTGAGTATCATTACGGACAAGAAGTGACTGATGAATCAAGAGGTGAATGAAGATACAAGCTTCTAGGATGACAAGGACAACAACTTTGTTATTTAACAGGATCTATGATAGCTTACTAGTCTCACATTGCAGGCATTCCCATAAAGGAATAACTATTTCTGGGTGAACTACCGCTGCCTCTGCCTGAAATGTCCAAATGACAGGCAGGCAGAAGCTACCAACAGTGGTATCTCCACTGGTGGCATCTTGTGGAAACCCCAAAAACAGAGCATTCAAGGGGGAGAGTGTAGACCTGAGCTGGAATAGGACCTGCTGGATTCTGAACCATGTGACACCAATAGGCCCAATCTGGGCCTCTTCACTGCACCAGCCTGAGAGATGGAGTTAGGGGAGAGGCATTTTTCCCATTCCCCACCTTCTACCCTGACCAGTGCAAGTGGCAGGACTGTGGATACAGTGGTGGCTACAGCACTCCATTAAGTCCTGCCACTGCCACTCAAGGGTTTAGGTTGTGGTCTAAATGTATGTGCTTGAGTTTTATGATTTCAGCAAAGACAATTTCTTCGCCAAGAAAAAAATAGAGCAGAATATATGACATAAATGTTTTGTGAGGCAGCACTGTGAACAAGCATGTCTCTATGTCGCACAGTCAATCTGCTGATTCTCTTTTTAAAAGTTACAGGCCATAAATCAAAGATACAACTTATTTGCTGATTTATAGAGACAGCCTAAGTCACAGAGTCTTAAATGACTTTGCCTTGACCTTGTGTTCATTTTTTTTTAAAAAAGATAACATTTTATGCTTCCAACTTAATGTTAAAAACTAAAATAGGAATGTCATTTTTCTTCCTGTTGTTATTATTTGGTCAATTCCTGAAAACTGAAGGACATTTGATTATTATTTTTAAAATGTAAGAAGAAAAAGACATCCAATGAGAAATATTACAAAATATTTCATATATAGAAAATTTTCAAAATATTCACATATAGAAAACTTTGTGTATATAATCTGAACATAAACTTCAAACAAAAGAAAAATGCAGGCCCCAATTCATCATCCCCCCTCATCTAGGATGCACACCTTAATGTGGTGAGGGGGTTGAGAGTGTAGAAGAAGCTGAGAGCAATGCCGTCAGGAGTCTAGACCAAGATGCTAGAATCCTAGCAGAGGCACCCAAGGCAGAATGGTCAGAGCTGAGACACCAGACTAAGAGGCATCCAAACTCAGAGGAAGGCAATGATAAACCACCTCTGAATACCTCTTACCATGAAAACCCTATGAACAGAGTATCCAAAATGCAACACAAGATAGTGCCGGAAGATGAGACCCCCAAGTCAGATGGCACTCAATGAGCTACTGGGGAAGAACAAAGAACAAGTACGAGTAGCGCTGTGACTAATGATGCCACTAGGTGAAAGCCGAATGAAAGCCCAGAGGCTGATGTACACAGATGCGAAAGGAGAGTCCAGAGTTGTATGATGTACACAATAGAAACATGGAATGTGAGAAGCATGAACCAGGGAAAGTTAGAAATTGTCAAGCAAGAAATGGAACGCATCAACATACAATACAATGCAGGAAATGAGAAATTAAGAAGAAATGGGGTTGTTTTAATTGTGAGAAGTGATGTACCAAAAGCAATTAGGAGCTACAACGCAAGGTCTGAGCAAATGATATCAATGAGTTTTAATGGGAAACCTATTAACATAACCATCATCCAAGTCCATGCTCCAACAGCAAACACAGAAGAAGAGGAATTGGAGAGATTTTATGCAGAAGTACAGGAAGAAATTGATCACACACCAAAACAAGACATGGTGATAATAATGGGGGATTGGAATGCAAAAGTAGGGAACAAAGAACTAGAAAGCGGGGAACTGGGGCTTAGGAGATAGATATGAAGCAGGAGAAAGACTTATTGAAATTCTGTGAAGGCGATGATTTGTTTCTTGAAAACACATTTTTGAGCATACAGGAATCAAATTGATTATATAATTGGTAGAAGAAGATGGGGAAGTTCCATACTTTCTGTGAAAACAAGACCAGGAGCAGACTGCGGTACACATCATGAACTGGTAATATCAAAAATCAGAGTAAAGCTAAAGAAGAAGAACAAAGCAATCATAATGCCAAAATACAATTTAAATAACATCCCAGAAGAACATAAAGATCAAATAAGGAACAGAATTGAGGCTTTAAACATAGGTGACAGAGAACCAGAAGAACTATGGGTTGAAGTCAGAGACATCAGGGGAAAATGCAAAAAGACAATACCTCTAGTTAAAAAGAAAGACCTCAATGGATGACTGAAGAAACTCTTAAAATGGTTAAAGAGAGAAGGAAAGCAAAAGCAAAAGGAGATAGAAACACGGTCAGAACCCTAAATGCAATAATACAACGACTAGTACGTAAGGACAAAGAGAACTATTACAATAGTTATTGTAGAGAAATAGAAGAGGACAACCAAATAGGCAGAGTCCTATTCCAAAAGATTAGAGAAATTAAAGGGAAATTTAAACCAAGAGTAGGGATGCTGAATAATCAACAGGGGAACACATTAACTGACTGAGATAAAATAAAAGGAAGATGAAAGCAATACACTGAAGAACTCTATAAAAGAGATGCCAGGATGACAGATTCATTCATGGAGGAACTGTATGATGAAGAACCAGAAATTTTAGAATGTGAGGTGAAAGCTGCTCTTAAAATACTTAGAAGAAACAAATCACCAGGAGCACATGGCATACCAATATAGTTGCTACAAGTTACTGAAACTGAATCTGTCCAAATTTTGACAAAACTTTGTCAACAAATATGGAAAACTAAACAATAGCCCACAGACTGGAAGTGTTCAATATACATCCCAATTCCAAAGAGAGAGGATCCCAGGGAATGCAGTAATTATCAAACTGTTTCCTTAATATCCCATGCAAGTAAAGTAATGCTCAAGATTCTACAACAAAAGCTCTTACCATAAATGGAGCAAGAAATGCCAGATGTCCAAGCTGGATTAAAAAAGCGAAGAGGTACCAGAGGTCATATAACAAACTTACGTTGGATAATGGAACGGACCAAGGAATTTCAGAAGAAAATCACCCTGTGCTTTATAGATTTCAGCAAAGCCTTTGATTGTGTAGATCATGAAAAACTATGGAATGCTATAAAAGAAATTGGAGTGCCACAGCATCTGATTGTCCTGATACAGAACGTATACTTGTGTTATTATCTTGTCCAGAGACTACTGTAACGACAGAATATGGAGAAACTGATTGGTTGCCAATCAGAAAGGGTGTGAGACGAGTGTATTTTATTATCCTATTAGTTTATTCTATATGTGGAACATATCATACGGAAAGTGGGATTGGACCAAGATGAAGGAGGTGTGAAAATTGGAGGGAGAAGTATCAATAATTTAAGATATGCAGACGATACCATACTACTAGCAGAAACCATATATGGAGTGAGAAATGCCAGACGTCCAAGCTGGATTTAGAAAGGGAAGAGGCAAACATACGTTGGATCATGGAACGGACCAAGGAATTTCAGAAGGAAATCACCCTGTGCTTTATAGATTACAGCAAAGCCTTTGACTGTGTAGATCATGAAAAACTATGGAATGCTTTAAAAGAAATGGGGGTGCCACAACATCTAATTGTCCTGATGCGCAACCTATACTCTTGACAACAGGCTACTGTAAAGACAGAATATGAAGAAACCAATTGGTTCCCATCGGAAAGGGTATGAGACAGGCATGTATTTTACTACCCTATTTATTTAATCTATACGCAGAACATATCATACGGAAAGCAGAATTGGACCAAGATGAAGGAGGTGTGAAAATTGGAGGGAGAAGTATCAATAATTTAAGATATGCAGACGATACCATACTACTAGCAGAAACCAGTAATGATTTTAAACGAATGCTGTTGAAAGTTAGAAGAAAGCCCAAAAGCAGGACTATAGCTGAACATGAAGAAGACTAAAGTAATGACAACAGAAGATTATGTAATTTTAAAGCTGACAATGAGGACATTGAACTTATCAATGATTATCAATACCTTGGCACAGTCATTAACCAAAAAGGAGACAGTCAAGAAATCAGAAGAAGGCTAGGACTGAGGAGGGCAGCTATGAGAGAACTAGAAAAAATCCTCAAATGCAAAGATGTATCACAGAACACTAAAGTCAGGATCATTCAGACCATGGTATTTCCAATCTCTATGTATGGATGTGAAAGTTGGGCAGTGAAAAAAGTGGGTAAGAGAAAAATTCTCATTTGAAATGTGGTGTTGGAGGAGAGCTTTGTGGGTACCGTGGACCGCGAAAGAGGCAAATAATTGGGCATTAGAACAAATTACACCAGAACTGTCACAAGAAGTTAAAATGATGAAAGTGAGGTTATCATACTTTGGACACATAATGAGAAGACATGATTCATTAGAAAAGATAATAATGGTGGGAAAAACAGAAGGGAGTAGAAAAAGAAGAAGGCCAAACAAGAGATGGATTGATTCCATAAAGGAAGCCACAGACATGAACTTACAAGATCTGAACAGGGTGGTTATAACAGATGCTCTTGAAGGTTGCTGATTCATAGGGTCGCCATAAGTCGAAATCGACTTGAAGGCACATAACAACAACCTCATCCCCATCTACTTCTTCTTTATTATATTTCCTCATCCAGAGACAGATGGATCTTTACGTGGTAAGAACAGAGCAACAGGTGTAAAAGTACAGCTGCTGGCAGGGCACATACATGATCAATTCTGCTTGTCTACCTTTAAATGAATCAATAAGGTCAGTGTGTGCCCAGCCAAGCAGAGGTTTTGCTAACAGCATGTCTTTGCTGAGAGAGAGAGAGAGAGAGAGAGAGAGAGAGAGAGAGTATATATATATATGTCAGGGGGAAAAAAACCCTTCAATAATATTTCATGCTATTAATAAAATAGTTCTTATTTCATTTGACACTTACTGTTAGAGACAACCCTTTGGGTTGTTTCAACACATAGTAGTGCTAAGTCACTCAATCTGACAGTGCACAGATTTCTCCTTGCGCAATGGAATCCCCTCTCCCCCCTGCATGCTCCCTAAATCTTTTTTGTGGGTTCCCCCAAACCTCCAGAGCAGATATAGGGACAACTTAGCGAGTATGCAGGGGGAAGAGAGGAGGAAAAGTGTTGTTGTGCTAGCAGTAATCCTTACACATATGGAACTATTTAGTTGAATACTGCCCATTGAACAGAATGGAATGCATGCGATTTCTGTTGGGTGCTGCCATCGGTTGATATCCTTCTGAGCATATGAAGCTACCTTAAACTGAGCCAGATCACTGGTCTCTGTCAGAACAGGTTGCTCTGATTGATAGCTCATCTCCAAAGTCCCAGACAGAACTCTTTCCTAACCATGCTACCTTAGATCCTTTTCAAAGGAAGACGCAAAGAACTGAATCCCAGACCTCATGCATGCAAAGTATGTGTTCTGCCACTCAGCTATAAGCAAATGAATGGCACGTTTTGGAGACAGAGCCTTCACATTAGTTTCCCTTTCTTTATGGAACTCCCTCCCAAGGAATGTTCCACAGTTGCATTTTAAAATGCTTGTCTAAACCGCCTGTTTCAAATGGCCCTTAATTAATGTGTTTATCAATGCTTTCATTGCGGTGGCTCTGGAATTTTCTATATATTGGCTGAACTATATTTTAACACATTCTTGGTATTTTTATGGTTTATGTTTATGTTTTATTATAGCATTTTTATGCTTCCATTTTGTTTGCTATCTTTGGAGGGCTTGGTCCAGAAAGGCAGCCTGTAAAAATATTTTTTTAAAGGATACAATAAAATGATGCTGAAAAGAAGTTTAAATAAGCATCACTGTCACTCTTGGATGTTTGGGTTAATTGTAATGGGAAAAGTGTACTGAAAAAATTGACAGAGAAGGCTTGGAAACACACCAAAAAGCTCATTTTCCCACTTAGAATGGTTAAACATATATTGTGTTGCACTTGTGGTGGTGAAGGCTCATCATGAATTGTGCACATGTGTGTCAAGCTGGGAGATAGAGAGAAGCGAGTGGAGAGAACGGATTGCTTGCACAAGTGAGACATACGGAGGTCAGAGGGACTAGTGGAGTAGTAGAGGCACATGACAGAAAGTAGAGGAAGAGAATGACATTGGCACTGTTGAGAACAGGCATCAGTGTCAGGAGTCATGAAAGGGGGAAAAGTCTTCTCCAGTCCACTGATTCAATAGCGGGGGCTGAGAATATATGTATATATAAAATAAGGGCTGCAAATCTCTACTATTATGTATTATCTTTACTTGTACAATATTATAGGATGGTTATATAGAGCAAGTCCTATGGGTTCTTAAAGACAGCCCAAAATAATCTAATAACTGAGCTACTATTTAAAAAGTCATGCTATAAAAAAAGACTGACTTAAATTAAAAGTGAAGCTATTAACATTTGTTGTTCTGTATCCCATCAAACAGTAACAAGTTCTTTCTGACCTTCCTGAACTTCTAGTAAATAAGTTGTAATAAAGTGTAAACTCTGCTGGGGTTTCTTATTCGATGTAAGTTAATGCTGGCCATTAAATTCTGTCCTAGGATGACTTACCATAATGGAGTGGATTGCAGTGGATTTCCTTCAAGAGTACTGTAAGAAAATGTTTGATAGCATTGCTCTCTTGTACTCGTCACAAGCTATCCTGAAGTTTGCTCAGGCGTTTTTGATGATGCTTAATAACCACAAAATTCTTAAGCACTTTTATATTGTGGACAGGGGGAGTTATACTCTTGCTCAAGCAGTAACTTTTTATTATTTCACCTCTGAAATGCCTTTTATCTCCTAGGAAAACTTTGACATTCTGTGTTAGCATTTTAGTGGCATAAATTTTTCAGTACTACTATCACTAGAAGCTAAAATGATGAAACTTGGGGTTATCATACTTTGGACACATAATGCAAAGACATAATTCACTAGAAAAGACAATAATGCTGGGAAAAACAGAAGGGAGTAGAAAAAGAGGAAGACCAAACAAGAGATGGATTGATTCCATAAAGGAAGCCACAGACCTGAACTTACAAGATATGAACAGGGTGGTTCATGACAGATGCTATTGGTGGTTGCAGATTCATAGGGTCACCATAAGTCATAATCAACTTGAAGGCACATCACACACACACACACACACACACACACACACACACACACACACACTGAAAAAAATAGAAAGAACAAAACATTGATCAGGGATGGGACTTTCTCCTTCTCTCTCTTTTTTTAGGAGGCGGTTTCTACCAAAATTCAAACTAGTTTTTATCATTCACCTAAATATTACGAAGGCACCTGTTGGGAGCTAGAGAAGGAAAAGGGGGGAGAAATTGATATCGTTTTAACGCTATGTAGAGTTGTCACTTTTTGTGCATGATACATGTAAATGAATTTCATATTTATGACTGCACTTGAGTTTAATTCTTAGCCCACTCGCTCTCGGGAATTGGATTTTCGACTATGATGCCACTCAAGGCACCTGGTTGGCCACTGTGAGAACAGGATGCTGGACTAGATGGGCCACTGGCCTGATCCAGCAGGCTCTTCTTATGTTCTTATGTTCTTAAGATAGAGCAGCCATAGCTGCTGCATGTTTTTCTCCCTGGTATCCCCAGTTTAAGTATAATCATGTAAGATCTCAGTATCTTGAGGTTCTCACCTTTCCCCAGCTCAGAAGGGCATTTACTGAACTTAGGTTCCAGCAGATGCCCTCTGCATATCTCGATGGGAGATACCTCAGAATTCCAGTCATAGAACGGAACTGTATTTATGGATGTAACCAGATTGAAGATATAACCCATTATCCGTTGTACTGGCCTCTGTACACGGAACCTAGGGAAAAAATCCTGTCAGATATATTTTGGATGTTCTTGGACCGAACACCTCAAGAAGTGGTAGTGGAACTTTTAGCTGATAAATACTTATATATTACATATTTGATAGCCCAATTTGCATCCGCAGCTAAGAAGTTGAGGGCCAACCCCATTAAGAGTTATGCGGTATCATAAAATTTTATCTTCAAGGTGTGAGTGTTCAGTCTTTTAATGGATCTTTATTTTAATAAGAGCTTTGTGCAAGAAGGCTTTTTTTCTGTATACATTGTTAAGGCCTTTGGCTATACAATAAAGTTTCGATTCGAGCATTCGACTGCACTTGAGCGGATTTAATAGCTTGTCTGACAGAACACATCACAAATTGCACTATGAAATAAAGAGCCAGGTGAGTAAATAATGCTGTGAAGACCTGCAGTGCAATCCTATGCATCCGCTACAATGAAGAGGCAAGGAAGGAGATTCAACCCCAACTACTACTGGTTTTCTTGTTGTAAAACAATTTTTGTTAAATTTCTGATGGTGCACTAGAATGGAATTGCACACCAAAATAAAATAATAATAATGCAGAAAGTCATCCATCCCCCCAAGTCTTAGCAACATCAGTATTTTAATGGGGAGAAAATAATGCTATCTATGCGGTGAGGAACCGTCATTCAAATCCCACTTCCAGATAACTGCAAAATACCATAATGCCTTCACTGTATTAAAGAGCCCTAACATGGAAGCATCCAGTGTCCCTACATCTGAGATTTTACATGTAAATTTTGTGCCAGTGGTGCATGTATAAAGGGAGAGGGTGTGTGTGTATAAGGGGAGGGGGAGATAAATGAATATTTTTGTTGTGGTTTTTGTATATAATGCATAAACAAACAAAAAAGCATATATACACTGTATATGTGAAGGGTGCTTTAATATGACATTACAAGATTAAATGGAAATGGAAATGGAAATGCACTGCCTTCAAGTCGATCCCGACTTATGGCGACCCTATGAATAGGGATTTCATGGTAAGCGGTATTCAGAGGGGGTTTACCATTGCCTCCCTCTGAGGCGAGTTCTCCGCAGCTGGCTAGGGCCTGCTCAGCTTGCCACAGCTGCACAAGCCAGCCCTTCCTTGTCTGCAACTGCCAGCTGGGGGGCAACTGGGCTCCTTGGGACTATGCAGCTTGTCCATGGCTGCACAAGTGGCAGGCCACGTAACCCCTGAGCCACTCACTATGGGGGTGATCTTTAGCTGGCCTTTGACACATCCCCACACAGCCACGAAGCTCACTAGATGACCTTGGGCCTAGGTGCCTCAGAGGAAGGTAATGGTACACCCCCTCTGAATACTGCTTACCATGAACACCCTATTCATAGGGTCGTCATAAGCCAGGATCGACTTGAAGGCAGTCCATCATCATCATCATCAAGACACCCAGGAGACACAAGCGGGATTTGAACTCACAGACTCTGGACTCCCAGCCATGCTGTCCTCCCCACTGTGCTATACCAGCTGTTTTACAAGATTAAGTGAAATCTTGTTAAGAGATTAAATAGGTAACAAGATTCCACAGCTGACAACTATTGGCATGTTGCACAAGTTCAAAGTCATGGTCATGATCTTATAGTTT
Source organism: Rhineura floridana (assembly GCF_030035675.1). Lineage (NCBI taxonomy): Eukaryota > Metazoa > Chordata > Lepidosauria > Squamata > Rhineuridae > Rhineura > Rhineura floridana. The sequence continues at coordinate 86,058,431 of NC_084482.1, read as the reverse complement.
AGGGAAGCTTTGGCCCTCCAGATGTATTGCAACTCGCTTTATCGCTGGCCATTGACCATGCTTGCTGAGGCTGATGGGAGTTGTTCAGCAACAACTGGAGGGCCAATGGTTCCTCACATCTGGTTTAGGCCCAATTTACTTGAAGGACCTCCTGCACACATTTCAACTTACCCATATCCTGAGATCAACACTAGAAGATTTGCTTAGATAGTCATGCCCACCAGTTAAGACTATCGGGTTCATGGTCACCTATAATACAGACCTCTCAGTGGTGGTGGTTGTCTCTTAGGCAGTGTGGCAGATCTCACCTCTTGCAATATTTTGAACATCTGTCTTTTTTCAGTGGATTTTAGTGGGTACTAGACTGAGGATTTTATGCTGTAGGTCCTTGGACTAAAATAGTACTTTGCTGTTCGGTTTATTAGATTAATTTGTGGAATGATTTTTCTATTTTTATCTTTTCAATTTTGCAATGATTGTAAAATAATTTTGGTACAGTGAAAATCACTTTGTGGATATTATTTTTTATTATGTTTCTATTATCTAACCCTATCCCAAAATATTCTTAACTACTGTACATAAAAAATAGAGGATGAGACAGCAGACTGGATTAAGAGCATTTATTTGACTATTCACTGGCAACTGTTTCCTTTTCCACTCCCCAGAAAACAATTCTATGCTATTCCGCAAAGACTGGTCTTCAGAGACCAAAAATATTTCTGGATCTCATCTTAATCACTCAGTTCCTCAGACATCTTTAACCTCGCAGTTCTGTGAACAAGATCAAGGAACATACTTCAATAATTTGCTTCCAGTTAATCCTGTTGGATGCTTTACTTTCATTTGGACACAACTCACTGCCTTCTGTTCAGCTATTTAAGATACGTTTCAGTGATAAAAGTAAGAAGATGGGACAAGAACAAAAACCCCTAAAGGAAAAGTCTCAATTTATTATTAAAGGATATGTTCTTCCAGCAAAACTATGCATCACGGAGGCAAATGCCCCAAACTGTTATTATGCTTGTTATTTATACTCTATGCAAATACAAACTATCTGGGGTCAGATATTTAAGTTGTAAGTTTGCTATTTAACTCATAAAATAATATTTTGATAGAGTAAAAGAGTAATAAAGAAAAACCCCAAGACCAGACATTGCTAACTAAAATATACATGACAAGACTAAACAGAATGGAAATTTGGGGTTTCACCTAATAACAATAGAATCTGTTTTCATTTGGGGGCCTCAGGCCAAATGTTGTTCAAGTGACCAAATGAAATGGGTCGCAAAGAAACACATTATCTGCATACATTAAATTGTGACTCAATGGCTCAGCAAGGCATCAAAGTGCGCCCTGTGCTGCTAAAGCGGAACAGCCTGGATTCAGTAGATTTTAGGAGGCAGCCCCACCATCGCAGGAGCAAATCTCAACAAGTCCGATTCAAAGATGATGGAACAGACAACCCACCTGTGACAGAATCGGAACTGGAGGCAGGAGCTGCTCAAGGCCCATGTGCTCTGGGTAAAACACAAACATCCCAACCATACCACCTAGTCAGTGATTCCCCCTGTTTCTCTCCATCTCACAAAGGATTACAAAATATTGCCATACAGACTTCGCCTAGCCTCAGGAAACACTTTCCGGTATTTAAAAAGAAAAGAATTACAACAAGCAAGTCCTTAACAGAAATGCCAAGGGAATCTGAATATTCCATTCAAGTCAATGGCAATCTTTCTGAACAGGACATAATCTCTTCTAGTCTTTCTTACTTAAGCATCACTCAGTGTTTAGACGATGGACCGAGAGCAGCCAATCAGCTATTTCAAAAGGTGCCTAAAGCACAAAGCAATGGGCCTGCCCATTTGGTTTCAGATAAAATTGCAATACTGGAAAAGGCAACTGTTTCTACCCAGGTCCCTGAATACACACACCTGGGTTCTGCACAAGACAATTTTTCTCTTTATGGCCCGCACACACAAATGGATTTAAGCAGCCCAGGTCATTCTTCTACAGCTATAAGACAATCCAGTGAGAACTGTTCAGTGCCTACGGGTGCAGAAAAATCTCCCCCCTGCACTAGTGGTAGCTGCAACGAAGCCAGTGTGGAGCATAATTTGTGTGAAGAAAAAAACTATACTGAGCTACTCACATTTAAGGATGACACTACTACTAAGGAAAGCATTCTGTCATCACCTCAGTTACACCACAGTTCATTATACTACTCCCTCCAAGAACATCAGCAGCCAATGCAGCAGAAAACAGACTCTGACCATATGACACTGACTAATGGTAAACAAACAACAACATCATTCACCAACAACAATGCATCACCTTCTGTTCCCTCATGTCAAGCTGTAATGGAGAACATTTCTACCAATACTGAAGTGCCACAGTATGACAACTGCTTAGAAGGCTTTCACATAAATGCCTATCTTCCGGGAGCTGAAATAAAACCACAGAACAAACAGATTAAAGAAATTAATCAAATTTACTTGGCACATAGCGAGCTGTGTGCTCTGCAAGACAGGCTCCAGTCAGTTGAGGAATCTTTGCAGTCAAACCAGGAGAAGATTAAAGTCCTTTTGAATGTAATTCAAGATATGGAAAAGGCCAGAGCCCTCAATGAAGGGTATGGTGCATTTTAGTATTTAATACTACCTTATTTATTCAAATGTTTAGACAGCACATTGCTTTCTTTTACATTTTGCTCTTGAGGTATTATCCTGTTCTCACCAAGCTCCTTCCGGAGGGGAGAGACTCCCCAGCAGAAACACAAGTGACAGCAACACAAGGGCACTATCCAGGGTCACTCCAAAGTCAGAGTCCAGAGTGTACCTCAAAACCAAGGGAGTCGGGCAATAATCCGGGTCAGAGCAGTCCGGGGTCAGAAGCCAAGCAGTCTGTAAGCAACATAGGGAAGGGGCAAAGCAAGACACAGGTCCAGGGTCCACAGGCAATTTTTAGATGGGTCAGGTACAGAGCTAGAGTATAGATGTTATTCCAGCAGCCCTTCTAGCCTAGCACTGGGGTTTTTATGCTGGAGCTGCTGGACCATTTTCCAAATCTCAGCTGACTCCCATTGATCACCTGCAGCCAGTCCTTTACTCCTAAGGAGTCATTTACTCCCAAAGAGTCCAGGCCTGTAGTCAGGCACTCCTTAGTACAGGCCAGGTCTCCATTTGGCGTTGGAGGCAACACCTCTCCCTTGGGCTCGGGGGCTGTTCACCCTCAATATCAGAGGCTGAACTTGCCCGGGTGCAGATAGCCCGGCCTGGACTTCACAAAAGCACCCTGGCCCCTCACCCTCAGATGGAGCCTGAGCCAGGAATGGGTCCAAGACAGCAGCTTCCTGGTCTTCCTCTGATGAGGACTCCCTTGGCTGGGACCTCATAGGTATACTAAAGAAACAACTGATTGCAAAATCACATTCTCTGTGATGTTCATTATTTCCCCATTATAAAACCAGAAAAATATTCTTTCAGTTGCATTTAAATCATGAAATTGACAAAAAAATTCAAAACAGTAACACTGATTGCATTCATTCTATAGACTGTTACCCTGCCTTTCAGGATATATTCCTTATATACCTTTTATCTATGTTAAAATCAAACTAGCATCAAAATTTATTGTTCCTAATGGTTTAATTCTGCTGTTGGAAGTGAGATGTTTCCTAAAGAAGCACACTAGTATTTCCTCATTTGGAAACACATATGAAAATCAACTGTTTTCAGTTGACTGAAGTTCACTTTAATAAATCAAGAAACCTCTTCTGTGGCTCAGTACATGGGAACAGCAGAGAAAGGTGGGAGGACAAAGCATGTTTGAGCTCATCACCTATTCATGTACATTCAGTTGCTTGTTGGAATAGTTCTAACATCTGAACCAAATCACTGCATCTTATGTCCTAATCTAGATAATGAGAACTACGTACAGAAGGAGGACATATATATCACTCGCTGGATTGGGAACTTTGGGTCTAAATCAAATTCAAATATGAAAACAGATGTCACCTATCCACAATGCATTAGTTTCACTCAATTGGCATACTGCAAAATCAGATGCTATTGGCAACAGAACTAAATGAAAGTCTCTTTAATACACTAGTAAATTGCAATGATTACTCCTCTGTTTCTCTTTGCTGACAACACTATCCCCTAGGTGCAAGACTAGATCTTTCTCCAAATATAGGGTTTTAACCATAATGAGATGTGTAGAGGCCCAGTCCCCATCCTGAATTTTCAGCTTTAATTTAAAACAAGCAAACAGTTTCCAGCCCAGCTTTCCCCAACCTAATGCCCTTCAGATATTGCTGGACTGTCAACTCCCATCATTTTTGACCACTGGAGTATGCAAGGTTAGGAAGGCTATTTTTGCCCTTTTACCTGAGGGAATTTTTTAAAAAATGTAGGAAGTATTCGGCCTACTTGCTCAGTAAGAAGCAGAACTATCTTCTGCCTTCCTGCATTCCAGCCAATGAGCACAAAGGCATTGCAGCGTCTTACAAGCACAAGTAACTTGTTTTAAAATTGTATAAAATGAAAAATATATAAATATTTAATACAATTGAAACAACAGAGTATCTCGAACTACCTACGTTACCTTCTGGCTGTTCTTTGGTGATCCTCTCCCTCCAGTGTACTTATGGCACCCTCACCATAAAATTTCTGGTTGTGGGCCTATTTCTATAATGCGTAGATTGAAAAGCATTGCACGTAGTTATTGCTAGTACAGAGCTAGCTGTCTACCATGTTGTCACTACAGAAGAAAATTTTTTGCCACCCAACTCCTATAAAGGTATTCAAACATCAGCTGAGCTGAACCAAGTGTTTGCAGCATATCCGATCAGTTTCATGAGTTTCCATGGAATAATTATGAATGAAAACACACACCCAGCCCATCACCAATGTAAGTGCTTATGTTCCTTTGTTATTCATGACTTTGTATGTTTCTGTGAATCATCACTGGGAAACATGTTCAGGTAATGTGCTGCTGGTTAATTATGTGCCACACAGGAGTGGACACAAGATACCTGCTTTAAATTTTAAAACCAGTGCCAAAAACAAATCACCTAAAACAACCAACAGTATGAATCCCAATATTTATCAGAGAAATGAAATACTCATAAAGTGATTCATGAGACTGAGACGAAAAATGTGTTTCAGTTCTAGTTGCACAAGTTCAGGACTGAACTTGCCAGTTCAACAACAGCCAATGAAATTCCTAGGTGGCTCTAAAACTGTTTATTTTCCCCCATGCACAGTGATGCAGTCACAATGTTAATTTCAATTTCCTGAAGGTTAAAACAAAACAAAACAAAACAATGCTGCATAAAGTAATTGCAGGAGAAAAAAACATCAATCCATAAGCTGGGAGGAAAGAAAATGTGTTCATATAAGCTCCTTTGCCACCACTGGGTTATATGATAATACTTTTTAAGAGTTAACATCGAGTCCCTTAACTATCCTTCGTGCTGTACTCAGTTCTTATGTAAAGTCTTCACATAACACCTCCTTCTAACCCTACTTAGATAGATGCAGAGGGTATGTGTGCATGATCATGCAAAACCTGTTGAAGAGTACGAAGAAAGGGTAATGGGATCATCCAAGACACACAACAATACTGTAGTTTATTCCAGGCATGGAGAACCAGTAACCCTCCAGAAGTTGCTGGACTACAACTCCCGTTGTCCTCAAATTGGCTATGGTAGCTGTGGCTCATAGGAGCTCAAGGCAAACAACATCTAGAGGGCCACAAATTCCCAGTCCGATTTATTTCCATATACAGTAGGGCCTCACTTATACGGCAGGTTAGGGACCAGGCCCCCGCCGTAAAGCGGAAATCGCTGTAAAGCAGAATCCATTGACTATAATGGGTCGCGTCGCACGAAAATGCCGCAAAAGTGCAAAATCAGCCTTAAAACGGGGAATTTCCCCTAACTGAAAGCAGCCGCATCAGCAGAATGCTGGAAATTGGAACGCCGTAAAGCGGGGCCCTACTGTATGTGTCTGAAATATAGACATAGTATTTAACTCTATGACAGATCACACTTGAGGTTTCTAGCCATTCTTCTGGACTCATTTTATCACTGTGGCGTTAGATTTGTAACGTTTACCATTTTCAAAGAACCTTTATGGTGGCACAAGAGTCACTCAGCACCAAAAAGAATGGTAAGATTAGAGCCTCAGAGAGAATTCAGGAACTCATTTTGGGCTGAACAATCCCTCACCCATAACTCAGTGCAAGCTGTCAGTGACTAATGGGTGATTTTGACCCATGGGAATGAAAATCCCACTAACAGGTTACAAATAGGCCTAAATTATTGCAGTTGTCTCTAAATCACTTCTGATAGATGACTGCCGAGCCCAGCCTTGAATGAATATTACCAGGAGCAGCAGTTGGATATTTGCTCAGGCAGGTAGCAACTGAAGAAACTGATGCTGCAAAACATGTTATTTAAAATGAAAATGTTCTACAATACAGCTATGTGGAAGACTTTAAAATCATTCTTATTTATGTTTAAAAAACAAGCACAGTAAAACAATGGGAGTATGAAGCACAAGCCTTTCAAATATGCTTCACAAGTAGCTTCTAATTAATGTGTCCATATAAACGTAGTTTCCGTTCTTGTCACATATCTTCCATTCTCCGTAATATTTCCTACTCATGTAGTGCAATAATTCTGAGCCTGGCACCACTAATTTCTGCTGCATAAGAATATATGGACAGCCATAGTCTGTCCTTAGCTGCCCTCATATACCCATGATCACAAGGTGAAATGTAAGCGTGAATGAGGCTGTATACAAGACTATTTCAGGTGAACTCATTTGCCATTGAGTGTGCACTCTTCAAGGAAGAGTAGACAATCTAAGTTGTCTGATCAGTGTACCTGTATGAAGCACATGTTAATAAATGGTTACAATTCATACCTTAAAAAAATGTAAGGTATGAAGGGGCTCACAGATACATATACAATAATTATAACAGCACTTTTCCCAGCCATTGCAGTCAAAAGCCTCAACACCATGGCTTTTGATATCCTTGTAGCATTGGTTCACAGGTACATTTCTCTATATGAGATGTATCCTGAGCATTGTGCAGGACTACTTCTGGGTAGGAGAAAGAGATTGTGTGTACCAGCCCTAGATATTTTAACTATTTTAAACATTTACAGTACAATACCATGTTTTACTCAGGAGTAAGTTTTACTGTAGTCTGTGGGGCCAACTACCAACTTCCTTCCAAGTATAGACATGTATAGGATTGTGCTGTAACTATGTGTAGGATTGCAGTCTAATTCAGACAGGTTAAAACTAACCTCCTAACCAGAGCTTGGAAAAGTTACTTTTTTAAACTACAACTCCCATCAGCCCCAGCCAGCATGGCCACTGGATTGGGCTGATGGGAGTTGTAGTTCTAAAAAGTAACTTTTCCAAGCTCTGCTCCTAACAATAGTCATTACTTAAAGAGTTACATGGGGAAGTGCCTGAAGAGTAAGTGCTGTGACCAAGGAGTTAGGTATAGAATTCCCTGTTTTATAAATAAATCATAGGAACTATTGTTTATTGCAGGCGGAACTTCTATCGCACTGGCCAAGATCTCAACAATTGCAGCACTTGCCAGAACACGGCATGTATCATTTACAGGTATCTCATATCAATTGGTAATTGCATGTATCTAGTATCAACAGGCTGCACTTAACAGTATTCAATTCACAGTTGGCATCTAGCATGACTGGGCAAATGCACAGATAGCTCACTGTCTGATTCCGGTTGCCAATATCCTATTTTTAAAATTACATTTTTACTAATATATAATTAGATACTGCAGAACTAACTTCCCTAATTGTTGATAAAGCAAGATCCATCACTTAAACTGCAGAACAGAACCAGCCCATTCACATCACACTATCTGATTTTGGAATGTTCTTTTTAGCAAAATGATTTATGTTACAGCTCCACAGAATACCTCTTGTGGTTCCCCACACTATGGTGGGTAAAACACATCAATGAATAGTGAAGACTGCTGTAGGTATGCTGCAAAGTTAAGCACTTGCCAACGTTGCAGCCACTTGCCACCTGTGTTCTACGAAATTCTTACCTTTGAATTTACAATGTCAAGCCTAAGGTAGATACTCCAAATATGTAATTATGGCAGCACCTATATCTAAATTGTTCTTAAAATGTGTTCTTAAACCTTTTTTAAAATGTGTTTAATCTTAGAAGATGTTTTGAAAGCTTTCTTTTAAAGAAGCTATTTAAAGATGTTTTGTTTTAATGTGTTTTAAAGTTTGTTTTTGTGATGTTTTAAAGTTTTTGGTGCTTTTGTTTGCTCCTGCTGGGAGGAAGGGAGGGATATAAATCAAACAAATAAATACTGTAATCTTTTCAAAATAATACTATAAAATACTTTGGAACTAGACTAATTTTTGCTAAGTTTTACCTGAGAACAAGGATGGCTACTAGGGCTGAGCATGCCCCCTATCCTATTTGGGGTCAGTAATCCAGACTGACCCCAAGCCAAGATGATCCCAACCACTGAATCTGGATCACAATCTGGAAAAAAAATCATCAGAAATCCCACTGACTTTCATTAGGAAACCAAGATGGCCATAACTTTGTTTTCTCGCTTGTAACTTGGAGACATTATTGGACATTGGAGACTACAAAGGGGACTAACCCTGTCAAGTTTCAGAGGGGTTATGTGCTAGTGAGCTTTCAAATTTGTTCCCCCCAAATAAATAAATAAATAAGACTGTACAGTCATGCTCTGGTGTTTGGTCTGCTTCATGAAGATTTTAAAAAACAAATTGCTTGAAGGGTGCAATTCCATTTCCCAGGCAGCTAGGTCAAAGAAATACAGGTGACACCCTTGCCAGGTGGGCACTAAGAGACATCTCCTAAGCGCAGAGCTTAACTTAAAGGCACCCAGATGGGCAGGTGGGCAGGCAGAGCAGCAGCAAGCAAATAGGCATCGTAGGGAGCATAGGCAAGGTGCTATATGCATGGTGGAAAAAACACTACATATGTCTTTTGACTTGAGGCCCTGCTACCATGTGGCCCTCCAGATGTTGTGAGACTACAATTCCTATCATCTCCGACCATTGGATGTGGGATAGGGGTTGAAGTCTAACAACACTTCTGGGTGGAGGGGCAGGATCTCAACAATCAAAATTTACTGATTTAGCATTTCCAGTATGTTTCATGATGTCTATGCAACGTAATTTGCTGCTATAATTAAGTCAGACCAATTCCTGAACTTAAATGTTAAGTTTTCATCTGATAGTAGAGAGCACAATTCATAGGCCAAGTATGGGTGTAATGCTAAACCATAGTTTAGCGTTATGTTAATGAACCTGCTATGAGCCTGCTTTCCTTCTCCTCTATGTGGCCACAACAAGGAGATCAGGAGAATCTACTTGCTACAGCCTGTAATCTGATAATGTAACCTCTGAAAATGCATAATGATAAATGAATTTGATAGCGTGAGAGCAGAGAAAGGAAATATGAGAACAAGCATGGAAACAAAAATGACAGCAGGGAAGTTTAGGCAAAAAATTAGGGCAGAGGGTAACACTTTGAAAGTTTATTTGCAGGAATATAAATTTGAACAAAGCATAACCAACTCTTCACAGCCACTGTAGATTTGGTGAGAGAAAGAAAAGTAAAAAGTTGTAGGAGACAAAAAACTGAAAATGGAAAAGGGGGATGTTTATAATGTAATATAAGAAAGGCAACAGATGAGGCCCTGAAGAAGTAACTGTACAATCAAAAAGAAACTGTAAAAGCAAGAAAAACTAAAGCATTTTACATTTAAGAAAAAGGAAAAATGTCATCTAAAACAACAAATATAAGGTAAACAACCCACAAAATAAATGGTAAAATAAATAAGGAGAAAGGACATTTTTGAAGGTGAGGACAAAAGCTGACAACCTGTGAGGAAAAAACACACAATTGACAGCAATGCAGTCAATCCAGAAAGAAAATTGCTAGCAATTTAGGGAAAAAATGGAATATGCCTAGTGAAAGAAAACACAATATATTAAAAATCTGAAGAAATGCATTCACAATCATAATATCTTGGGATCAAAATATATTGACAACAAGGCCTCTGTTTGAGAAAATGAACAGCTAGCAGTTACAATAAACTGGGTGAGAAAAAGAATTGTACAAATAAGAAGTTGTTTAAAAAGTAGAAACAACTGAAAAAACATAGAAGGGTGTACAGGTAAGCCACTCTACCAAAAAAAAGTGGGAACATACTGGGAAAAGACTGATAAGGAAAGAACAAGGGGCAACTTACTGACTTTTGTTAGAAAATCAGCAACTTCGTATTTGAGAGCTAGAGGGAGCCCCAGCTGACGAAGCGTCAAGGTGAGTTAAGCAACAGAGCGAGTTTGGCAGCAGGGCGAGGAGGCCAGGGCCCCCCGCTCTGCCCGTCTGTTCCCTGACCTCAACTAAACCGCAGTCCCCAACCCATTGATGTAATAAACCTTAAACAAAACTATGCAGGTAAGAAGCCAGCAGGGGTGTGGGGGCTTTCCAGTGTTTTGCACTGCCTGCAGCATGTACGACTATCTGCCTGTTGGACAGAAGTTGTGGGTGTGCTCTCGGTGCAAAGAGCTCCTGGCTCTCCGGGAACAACTTCATTTCCTTGAGGCCAAGGTGGCTGACCTGGAAAAGCTGAGAGAGGCAGAGGTGTGTGGAGGAGGCCTTCAGGGACGTTATAGCTGTGTCCCACTCCAAGGATGATAGCTCTTCTGCTGTCATGGAGAACGATGGTCTCGGGGAAGGAGAGCATCCAGCCGAGGAAGAGGGAAACGATCCCTTAGAAGGGACCCATTCCTTGGGGGATGAGCAGCTATCCTCTCGTGCCAAGGATATATCTCCAGGGGGTGGAGGGATTCTTGTAGTGGGTGATTTGATCATTAGGAACATAGACAGTGGGGTGTGTGATGGGCGTGCAGGCCACAAGGTGTTTTGCCTGCCTGGTGCGAAGGTTGCGGATATCGCCCGTCGTTTAGATAGTTTGGTAGACAGTGCTGGGGAGGAGTCAGTGGTTGTGGTGCATGTTGGCACCAACGACATGAGGAAATGCAGCCGTGAGGTCCTGGAAGCAAAATTTAGGTTGCTAGGTAGAATGCTGAAAGCCAGGACCTCCAAGGTGGCTTTCTCTGCAATGCTACCAGTTCCACACGCAGGACCAGCCAGACAAGCACAGCTTTGCAGTCTCAATGCGTGGATGAGACAATGGTGTCGGGTGGAAGGGTTTGGATTTGTTAGGCACTGGGGAACATTTTGGGACAAGCCAGGCCTGTACAAAAGGGATGGGCTCCACTTGAACCAGAATGGAACCAGACTGCTGGCACTTAAAATTAAAAAGATAGCAGAGCAGCTTTTAAACTGACTGAGGGGGGAAACCCGACAGGAGCTGAGAAAGGTCCGGTTCGGAATAAACCTCCTCCATGGAATAAAGACCAAAGAAATGCTGAAATTTTAAAAGGGGTAGGCCTAGAAGTAGGCATTGTGAGAGCAGGGGCACAGGATATAAATTCAGAAGGGCAAAATTACCACAGGCCAAATCAAAAGTGCCAAAGACACTTGAAGAGGGACACTGCTTACAAGTGCCTGTACGCTAATGCTAGGAGCCTCCGAACCAAGATGGGAGAACTGGAGTGCTTGGTCTTAGAGAAGAGCATTGATATAGTGAGCATAACGGAGACCTGGTGGAATGGAGAAAACCAGTGGGATACGGTTATCCCTGGATATAAACTATATCGGAAGGACAGGGAAGGACGTATTGGTGGCGGAGTTGCTCTATACATGAAAGAAGGCATTGAATCCAGCAAGCTTGAAACCCCAAAAGAGGCGGACTCCTCCACAGAATCGTTGTGGGTGGTGATACCATGCCCCAGGAGGGATTTAATACCGGGAACAATCTATCGTCCCCCTGATCAAAATGCTCAGGGAGACCTTGAGATGAGATATGAAATTGAGGAAGCATCCAAACTAGGAAATGTGGTAGTAATGGGTGACTTCAACTACCCAGACATAGACTGGCCACATATGTGTTCCAGTCATGACAAACAAGCAAAATTTCTAGATATTCTAAATGACTATTCCCTAGACCAGTTGGTCATGGAACCGACCAGAGGGACAGCAACCCTGGACTTAATCCTCAGTAGGGACCGGGACCTGGTGCGAGATGTAAGTGTTGTTGAACCAATTGGGAGCAGTGACCATAGTGCTATTAAATTAAACATACATGTAAATGGCCAATTGCCAAGAAAATCCAACATGGTCACATTTGACTTCAAAAGAGGAAACTTCACAAAAATGAGGGGATTGGTAAAAAGAAAGCTGAAAAACAAAGTCCAGAGGGTCACATCACTCGCAAATGCTTGGTAGTTGTTTAAAAACACTATATTAGAAGCTCAACTGGAGTGCATACCACAGATCAGAAAAGGTACCGCAAGGGCCAAGAAGATGCCAGCATGGTTAACGAGCAAAGTCAAGGAAGCTCTTAGTGGCAAAAAGTCTTCCTTCAGAAAATGGAAGCCTTGTCCGAATGAAGAAAATAAAAAAGAACACAAACTCTGGCAAAAGAAATGCAAGAAGACAATAAGGGATGCTAAAAAAGAATTTGAGGAGCACGTTGCTAAGAACATAAAAACCAACAACAAAAAATTCTATAAATACATTCAAAGCAGGAGACCATCTAGGGAGGCGATTGGACCCTTGGATGATAAGGGAGTCAAAGGTGTACTAAAGAACGATCAGGAGATTGCAGAGAAGCTAAATGAATTCTTTGCATCTGTCTTCACAGTGGAAGATATAGGGCAGATCCCTGAACCTGAACTAACATTTGCAGGAAGGGATTCTGAGGAACTGAGACAAATAGTGGTAACGAGAGAGGAAGTTCTAGGCTTAATGGACAATATAAAAACTGACAAATCACCAGGCCTGGATGGCATCCACCCGAGAGTTCTCAAAGAACTCAAAGGTGAAATTGCTGATCTGCTAACTAAAATATGTAACTTGTCCCTCGGGTCCCCCTCCATGCCTGAGGACTGGAAAGTGGCAAATGTAACACCAATATTCAAAAAGGGATCCGGAGGGGATCCCGGAAATTACAGGCCAGTTAGCTTAACTTCTGTCCCTGGGAAACTGGTAGAAAGTATGATTAAAGCTAGATTAACTAAGCACATAGAAGAACAAGCTTTGCTGAAGCAGAGCCAGCAGGGCTTCTGCAAGGGAAAGTCCTGTCCCAGTAACCTATTAGAATTCTTTGAGAGTGTCAACAAGCATACAGATAGAGGTGATCCAGTGGACATAGTGTACTTAGACTTTCAAAAAGCATTTGACAAGGTACCTCACCAAAGTGTTCTGAGGAAGCTTAGCAGTCATGGAATAAGAGAGGTCCTCTTGTGGATAAGGAATTGGTTAAGAAGCAGAAAGCAGAGAGTAGGAATAGATGGACAGTTCTCCCAATGGAGGGCTGTAGAAAGTGGAGTCCCTCAAGGATCGGTATTGGGACCTGTACTTTTCAACTTGTTCATTAATGACCTAGAATTAGGAGTGAGCAGTGAAATGGCCAAGTTTGCTGACGATACTAAATTGTTCAGGGTTGTCAAAACAAAAACGGGATTGCGAAGAGCTCCAAAAAGACCTCTCCAAACTGAGTGAATGGGCGGGAAAATGGCAAATGCAATTCAATATCAACAAGTGTAAAATTATGCATATTGGAGCAAAAAATCTGAATTTCACATATACGCTCATGGGGTCTGAACTGGCGGTGACCGACCAGGAGAGAGACCTCGGGGTTGTAGTGGACAGCACGATGAAAATGTCAACCCAGTGTGCGGCAGCTGTGAAAAAGGCAAATTCCATGCTAGGGATAACTAGGAAAGGTATTGAAAATAAAACAGCCGATATCATAATGCCATTGTATAAATCTATGGTGCGGCCACATTTGGAATACTGTGTACAGTTCTGGTCGCCTCATCTCAAAAAGGATATTATAGAGTTGGAAAAGGTTCAGAAGAGGGCAACCCAAATGATCAAGGGGATGGAGCGACCCCCTTATGAGGAAAGGTTGCAGCATTTGGGGCTTTTTAGTTTAGAGAAAAGGCGGGTCAGAGGAGACATGATAGAAGTGTATAAAATTATGCATGGCATTGAGAAAGTGGATAGAGAAAAGTTCTTCTCCCTCTCTCATAATACTAGAACTCGTGGACATTAAAAGAAGCTGAATGTTGGAAGATTCAGGACAGATAAAAGGAAGTACTTCTTTACTCAGCATATAATTAAACTATAGAATTTGCTCCCACAAGATGCAATAATGGCCACCAGCTTGGATGGCTTTAAAAGCAGATTAGACAAATTCATGGAGGACAGAGCTATCAAAGGCTACTAGCCATGATGGCTGTGCTCTGCCACCCTAGTCAGAGGCAGCATGCTTCTGAAAACCAGTTGCCGGAAGCCTCAGGAGGGGAGAGTGTTCTTGCACTCGGGTCCTGCTTGCGGGCTTCCCCCAGGCACCTGGTTGGCCACTGTGAGAACAGGATGCTGGACTAGATGGGCCATTGGCCTGATCCAGCAGGCTCTTCTTATGTTCTTATGTTCATTTTTAATTTGACGAAAAGGGCTAGAACTTTGTCTCTTGTCGTCACTATTTGCCTCAGTTCAACAGACTCCCTTCCTAAGAAAGTTATTTATTTATTATTTATTTATTTAAAATATTTCTATCCTGCCCTTCTACCCTACAATAGGGCACTCAGGGCAGCTACAATAAAATCGCACACATATATAATAAAATACACAATAAAAACACAAAACATTACAGTAAATTAAAATGCATAAAATACTATTAAAATACATAAAATGCATTATGCATACACGTACAAACATACATACATGTATATATGTGCATACACATATAAGAAAGTGAGAATAAAAGAACTTAAAAGATAAAAATAAAAGATAAAAAACTTAAAACAGTGTCAGGCTGACCCGTCAGTCCCAACCAAAGGCTCTCCAGAACAAAATAGTTTGTACAAGTTTCTGGAAGACCATCAGGGAGGGAGCAAAGCAGGCTTCTTGGGGCAGGGAATTCCAAAGTCTGGGAGCCACAATTGAAAAGGCTCTCTCCCGCGTGCCTGTCAATCTAACTTCTTTCATTCCAGGCACATAGAGGAAAGCAGAGATAGACGATGTTAAATCCAGACTAGAAACATATGGATGTAAGCGGTCCCTTAAGTACACTGGTCCAAGGCCATTTAGGGCTTTAAAGGTCAAAACCAGCACTTTGAATTGGGCTCGGAAACATATTGGGAGCCAGTGGAGTCAATAAAGCACAGGGGTGATATGCTCCCTGTGCTGTGCTCCAGTTAACATTCTGGATGTTGCATTTCGGACCAACTGTAGTTTCCAAATTGTTTTCAAAGGCAGCCCCACGCAGAGTGCGTTACAGTTAGTTCAGGCACAAAGACCTTCTACAGCGTAAGATAGATGTAAGGAATTAATTCAGTTTCTCTGCAATCTCCCTTAGCACACCTTTAATACCCCTATTGTCCAAAGATCAGTTTCCTGTTGCTAACATACTGCTGGAAGAACATCTTTATTCCTGTTTATTTGAATGGCTAATATGCATAACAACCAGACTCTTGGGAATTGTGCACATTATCTTCCAGGAAGAAGGAATTGCTCACAATTCCCAGCCAAAATACTTATTGTCTAAAAGGTTTTGGGGAATATACATATATCAACCACTTTTTGTACACCAACACACATACAGATAGATATAGACAAGATTCATTAATTAGCAGAGCATTGCAGGGGGAAGCTGGGAGTGTTCAACCTTTTTTTAAAAAATGATGTTATATGAGCACTTCTTGAGTGGCACAGCTGGAAAGTGCCCAGCCTCTAAAGAAGTGAATTTTTATTTTTAATTTCACAAAATGAACTGCTCCTTACCTTTTGGATTCCCACTGTCCTATTGCTTGTGTAGGTGTGATTCATTATGTATTACCACTCTCCAACACTTGTTTTGTAAACCGGGATGAAGTGATATCCCTGTGTCATACCAACATGCCAAGCATCTACTTTTCTCTGCAATACTGGGGCGGACCACTTCCCTTTGGAACAAGATGGGGTGTTAGCCCAGGCATCAGGACCTTTATTTATTTATTTATTTATATCCCACCCTTCCTCCCAGCAGGAGCCCAGGGAGGCAAACAAAAGCACTAAAAACACTTTAAAACATGATAAAATAATTAAAAATACATTAAAACAAAACATCATTAAAAACATTTTTTAAAGGCTTTCAAGACATCTTTTTTTTAAAAAAAAAAGGTTAAAAACATATTAAAAAGCAATTCCAGCACAGAAGCAGACTAGGATAAGGTCTCTACTTAAAAGGCTTGTTGAAAGAGGAAGATCTTCAATAGGCACCGAAAAGATAACAGAGATGGCACCTGCCTAATATTTAAGGGTAGGGAGTTCCACAGGGTAGGTGCCACCACATTAAAGGCCCGTTTCCTATGTTGTGCAGAACAGACCTCCTGATAAGATGGTATCTGCAGGAGACCCTTGTGATGTTCCTGCTTATATTGTAAATATGGTAAGTGCTGTTTATATAGAAGACATATGGTAAGTGGAGTGAAAAAGGAGGGGGGAGTACATGAGCAGTAGAATGCTGGATGATTGGCTGAGCGTTTGAATGGCTGGGAGTATAAATGGAAGAATGACAGTTAAATCTGGGAGGGTGTTTAAGAGGTGGTGTTTGGAAGGTGTCGGGGAGGTGGTGAATTGAGAGGTGGAGAGAGAGGTTGAGGTGGTGTTTAGTGGTGAATTGAGAGGTGGTGTTCGAGAGTGAGTCAGAGTTCTGAGGCAATTAGTAAGAAGTTAAGTACCTAACAGAATATAGATGAAACCATACGCTTGTGAAACATTCCTTAAGTAATCTTGTTATTTTTGATATTAAATAAATACTTGTTTGGTTTACCAAAGGCCTGATCCTTGGCTGAGGGAATATACAGACCAGAAGGGAGGGCAAGGTAATTACCAAGGCTGAACAGAAACTGTATCTAATGGTGGCAGCAGTGAAGGGAGAGATTGTAACAAGTCAAGTATCCAGAGCAACCCAGAGTTGTATGCTTTAAATATAAAGATACAAGGGGGTTGGGAACAGCATAGGCACACAGTCACAAAGTAACAAGCTATAGACTTCCGGGAAGGGTGACTTCGCTTGTGCCTGCTTTTGAGACGGGCTCCCGCCTCAAAAGAAGCTTATTCAGATATAAATCAGTCAGAACATTTTTTTTTTGACTGATGAAATTTCTCCCGGGCAGGGAGAAACGTAGAGATCAACCTCAAAAGCCTGTTTTTGTTGGGAGGACTGGATTTCATTAATTTATGAGAAAAGGTCCAGCCAGCAATGCCGGACGGACTTCCGAACAAGCTCTATCTGTTTAATGCGATACGTTTATCTTTTCTTCAAAGAGAAAACAGACTAACAGGCAAGCACCCTTCTTTCTATTATTTTTTTTACTTGGTTTAAATTGTTGCAGCAAAAAGAGATTTGTCAATTTAATCAGCTTTAAAGAGCTTCTGGGTGAGTTATAACTCTTCTCTGTTATTCACGAAATTAACAGCTTATCTCTGTTTCTATTGCAAAAAGCTGTCCTGGAAGTGCATTCTAAAGATATACACAGAAGAGGGATTTCTATTCTGAGGAACATTATATTGTCTGGGACTATTCTCTTTTTGGTCTATTTTATTTTGACGAATCTGCTTCTTCACGACGCCGCTAACTGTTTTGATGCTGGGAACTAAATTTGTTTTGTATTCTTGAACATAGAGAGATAAGGCAGGCTGCTCTGTTTATACTGTGATGTCATCAAGCCTGGAATATTAACCCAATTGTTGCTGAAATAAGAAGTGGTTCTTCTTTATTTTTGTTTTGCTTTGTTTTCGTGGTTTTAAAAAATGGCAATCAAGAAAGTGGCTGAGAATCTGGAAGTAATTATGTTTCAGAAAATAATGGATGAGATTGAGATAACGAAACAAACCCTGCGACAGGGCAGTAAGGAGCTGAAAATTGAACTGAGCAAAATGACGCAGGAGCTTAAAGAAATAGGGGATCCTGTGAGAGAGGAGAATGAGATCAGAGATGAGAAAAGAAAAAATAAAGGGAAGATACAAGCCCTGGAGATTGGAACAAATGTGGAATTGGAAAAAGATTTGGAGTTTATGGATATTAGAAATAAAATCTACTGTTTGGAATTTAACGTTATCTCTGAAGAAATTAATGAAGATATTAGAGATAAAGTTATCAATGGCTTGGATAATCTTCTGGACTGGAATGATGTGATGGAGCTTGATATAGAGAAAATTTATGGAACTAACAGCAGCCATGTGACAATGGAAAAACTCTTAAGAGATGAACCAGTGCACTTTGTAAAAAAGAAGAACAGAGATATGACTTTACAACAATATTTCAGCAACTTACTCAGAACTGATGGCAAGAAAATATTTGGGAGAGAGGAAATTCCCATCAGACTCTTATTATATGACTATGGCTATGACAGCAAGATTATTACGGAATACTGATAATGGAAGATTGGATACTGAAATTACTGGACTTAACAGGACTATTGAAGATGGAAGATGGAATTAATAGGGATAATGGAATAATGGCTATTGAAATTATTGGACCTAACAGATTTTGATGAGATGGATTAATCGATATGTTTATTTGGACTATGGTTATGACAATAAGATTATTATTATTATTAACGAGATGGATTAATCGACATGTTTATTTGGAGAAAAATTGATAGATATATTTCTTAAAGAATTGAAACCTCTCTTTGACTTTTTGTGGAAAGTATAAAGTAATGTTTATGAGATTTGATGATTAATTAAGATAACTACTGGAGGAAAGTGATTTTATAATATAATTTAAGAGACAGGATTGTTATATATTGTAGACCTATAACTGATTTGATCTGCGACAAATGGGAAGTCAACATTTTATTTTTTTGTTTAATCATTTTTGTTTTGTTTTGTTTTTTGTCTTTGAATGTTTTATGATTTTGTTTTGTATGTTTTATGAAAATTTGAATAAAAATTATTGTAAAAAAAAAAACAAAGTAACAAGCTATAGAGAGACTTAGGCAAAGTCTCTGGGAGTTTGGGTTACAGAAAGTGACTGGTGGTGCTGCCTAGCAGTGGGATCTAGGGAGATCTGTGCTAGAGCTGTAAAGGGTAAGAATAAACCTGAAGTTCCTGTCTGCTGGTAGCCCCAAGTGAGAGCTTCACAGGTGGTGCTGAGGAAGGACGTCACAACCCTCACCTGCAGAGAGCAGTGATCAACTGGGTATATAAGGGATAAGACGGTCTTTCATGTATCCTGGTCCCGAGCTGTATAGGGCTTTGTACACCAAAACTAGAACCTTGAACTTGGCCCAGTAGTAAATGGACAGCCAGTGCAATTATTTCAGCAGCAGGGTAACATGTTGGCGATACCCTACCCCAGCAAGCAGTCTCGCCGTCACATTTTGCACCAGCTGCAGCTTCTGGACCAACCTCAAGGGCAGCCCCACACAGAGTGCATTACAGTAATCCAGCCTGGAGGTTACGAGTGCATGGACAACAGTGGCCAGGCTATCCCAATCCAGAAACGGACGAAGCTGGTAAAAGGCACTCCTAGCCACTGAGGTCACCTGGGCCTCTAGCGACAAAGATGGATCTAGGAGTACCCCCAGACTACTGACCTGCTCTTTCAGAGGGAGCACGATCCCATCCAAAACAGGCAACTGACCATTTATCTGATCTCGGGAACCACCAGCCCACAGCACTTCCATCTTGCTACGATTCAGATTCAGTTTATTGGCCCTCATCCACCCCGCAACTGAGTCCAGGCAGTGGTCCAGGGCTTGCATGGCCTCTCCCAATTCAGATGTTACGGAGAAATAGAGCTGGGTATCGTCAGCATACTGCTGACACCTTGTCCCAAATTTCCTGATGACTGCTCCCAAGGGCTTCATATAGATGTTAAACAGCATGGGGGACAAGATGGTACCCTGTGGCACTCCACAGCACAACTGCCAGGGGGCTGAAAGACAATCACCTAATGCTATTCTCTGAAACCGACCCTGGAGATAGGATCAGAACCACTGTAAAACAGTGCTTCCAATATCCATCTCACCAAGTTTGCCCAGAAGGATACCATGGTCAATGGTATCAAAAGCCACCAAGAGATCAAGTAAGAGTAACAGGGTTGCATCAGGGCGACCAAGGCTGATTCAGTCCCATAACCAGTCCTGAACCCAGACTGGGTCAACATAATCTGTTTCATGCAAGAGTACTTGCAATTGCTGCGCCATAACCCTCTCAATCACCTTCCCTAAAAAGGGGGTATTTGCGATAGTAATTGTCGCACACCAATGGGTCCAGGGTGGTCTTTTTCAGGAGCGGTCAGATCACCATTTCTTTCAGGGTGGCTGGAACCACTCCCTCCCGCAATGATGCATTGACCACACCCTGAATCCACTCAGTCAAACCCCCTCGGCAAGCTTTAATAAGCCAAGAAGGGCAAGGGTCAAGAGGACACGTTGCTGGCTGCATCATCGCAAGCACTTTGTCTACGTCATGAGGTCGCATGAACTGAAACCGTTCCCAAGAAGTTGCAGCAGACGTTGCACTGGACACCTCATTGGGGACTACAGTAGATGTGGATGGGGCATCAAGACTGCTGCAGAGATGAGCAACTTTACCCTCAAAGTGCCTTGCAAACAGTTTACAGTGGACCTCCGAAGGGTCTAAGACTCCATTTCCTGGAGTGGATGCCAACAGAACCCTGACAATACAAAAAAGCTCCACTGGATGGCTACTTGATGCAATGGAGGCAGAGAAGGGGACCTTTTTTCCTCCCTCACCGCCACACAGTAGGCACGGTTATGATGTTTTACTCGTGCCCAATCAGCCTCACAGCACGTCTTTTGCCACTTGCGCTCTAGCTGTCATCCAGCCTGTTTCATTGCCCTTAGCTCACTGGTGTACCAAGGTGCAAACCAGGTTCCACAATGCCGGAGAGGGCGCTCAGGGGCAACATTGTCAAGGGCTTCAACAGGGTCACCTGCTCTATCTACTGGGAACTCCCCCACGGCATTCAGGAATGCATTCCATTAGTCTCGGGGGGGGGGACTTAATCTGTCCACCACCGCTGCAGAGAAGGATGGGGTGACATCCACCCCCCATCTCCAGACCATTCCTTCCTCCATCTGGAGCAAAAGCCAAGTCGAAGGTGTGCCCTACCCTATGCGTTGGGCTGGTGACAACTTGAGACAGCCCCATGGTCGTCATGGAGGCCACGAAGACCAGAGCCAGAATACTAGAGCCAGACCATTGTTCTGGGCTCCTCCAATACCACAGCCAAGATGGCCTCCACCAGCTCAGTCAGAGAAGCTGCCGGGCAGCAGTGTGGACGGTACACCAGCTGCATCCCTAGTTTCCTGTCTCCTTGGCCTAACACCAGGTGCAGGCTGTCACAGCCCGCTCCAAGACAGAGTGGTTTCCTGGTGACAGAGATGGAAGTTCTGTAGACCACAGCAACTCTTCCCCCCGCCCCTGCAGCCTGTGCTGGTGTTGCACCGAGTATCCAGGTGGGCAAAGCTGGGTCAGATCAACTCCTCCCAGCTCACCCACCCTGGTCTCGGTAATGCACACCAAATCAGCACCTTCATCCACGATCAAATCATGGATGAGTATGGTCCTATTGTGTACAAATCTGGCATTAAACAACAATACACACAGGCCAGTAGGCACAGCAGATGTGCAACGAGGAACCCATCCATGAGAGGAGTGGGAGGAACAAGGAGTAGATAGTCTTGCCCTCATCTTCTATGGTAATTCACCACCACCCCATGGCTATACTTCCCTCTACCCATGATCACTGAAATTGGGGTGGCATCACCCATGTCCCTCCTAAACACCTGATATGGACCCAACAAAAGCCCACCAACAAAACCTATCTGAGCCAATTATCCCAGTAGGCCTCTGCAAGAATTGGGAACAGTCAGACCCATGCAATATTTGTTCACACAGGGCGCATCTACTCCCCTTCTGTCTCACACCCAGGAAGGGTCAGGCTTCTGCCGGTTACAGACTCTCACTCTGAAGGTATCTGGCAACTTTTTTATCATTCAGTTTACTGTTAGAATGTTGGGGGAGTGGGAGAGGGATTGTGCTCTCTGTGTGTGTGTGTTTACCTTAAGCCACATATTGTGCATTTTGGTTTCAGTACTATAAAGTGAAATCCCCCAATTATACTAAAACGTGCTTCTTGTTTTACTTTTTATTAAGGAAAGTTAGCTCAACACCTTTTTGTTGTTGTTGTGGTTCATTTTATCTCCCAATACTGTAAATAAATATTCTAGGGCAGAAACCAACTTTCATCAGAGTGGCTCTTTCACAGTTGAGACACCCAGTGATTTCAATTAACTTCTCTACCTATAAAAAAACATTTATCCTTAGAATTGCCACTTCTCGTTGTTAGGCTATAGGTCACCAAGACAGCTTGAGGCCATTTAGGTCACTTTTAAACTATGCATTACTATTGAGGGAGGTTTATATGTTACCAAATTCCTGCTATCACAGTTTTGTGTAACTAACCTGAACAGATGAAACTGCTAGCCTGTCTGCAAACAGAAAGCAAAACATGGATCATTGCTTCTTATTTGCCTTGGAAGCAAATGCTCCAAAATTGGGGTCAAGCTGGGAGGTGCTTCAAGGCAATGATCCATAGTGGATACTGACTACCTGAATGTCTGACCTTACCCTTAATTAATTTGCTTATTAAGTATGCAATGAATAAACAAATCTAATAGGGAATGTGAGTAACTGTATGGCAAACCCAATCAGTCATCTACAGTTAGGCCAAACTAGTATAAAGAAAAGATAAGCTTTTTTGCAGGCATAAATCTCAATATTAATTGCAGCTTAAAGAAATTGAACAGAGACATCCTGTTCAAACCTGCCTTGCTCATGAAAGGTGATGCACATAATTCTGTCCCCAATCCTCCCCCAATCTTGTATTTGGCATTCATAAGCTATTAAGTGCACAAACCAGCCAGAGACATGACATGGAATCCTTACAACTCAGAGAAATGACAGCATTTGTTCAAATCAAGTTCTAAATGGCATAGGAAGGCTCCCTGCTTCAGACCTTCACTAATGAGTTGGAGGGTAACAGTGATGGTAGTGGAGCAGGGAGGTAGCACGCTTGCCTCTGCTATCCCTGTTCACATGTATGCTTTACAAACAGAACACCCAAATGGGTTGTCAGGGAATGGGCTGTAGGCTACACTTAAATAAGTTCTTACATGGTGGTTGGCGATCACTCGTGACCGAGCAAGATTGTCTTCCAAGATAATTTGGCTGGAAGACACCTGTGCATGAATTTGTTTTATGTGGGGAGATCGGTGCACGACGATCAACACACAATCTTGACAGAAAAAGGCTTTGATCCAATCTTACGTAGCAGGGGTAGAATATATGCTCTGCCTGAGATCCTGATAGGTTACTGCCAGTCAGAGTACACAATACTGAACTAGGGGGGCAAAGTCCATATGCATTTTTTAAGGAATTAAACAACCTTCATTTGAGGTGAAAAGATACATTTCAATACATATTTTGGAGACTGCAGTGCTATTCCCACTCCCCTGAGAGTAGGCAAAATTGAACAGAATGAGACTTAGTCCTGAGTAAACATGCACAGGATTGCCTGTAGTTTTTTTTAAAAACCAACAAACAAACCAAGAATCAAAACATTACAAAAATCACATTATATATCCCTGCACTATTTAAATTTGATTGGTGCTAACATGCTTGATCCAGCTAAATTCTCTGTGTACCACTTTGAACTTACAAGGGTCAATGTTTCCATAGAAACACAAAAGGAGTATAGTTTTCTCTTGAATCACATTAATGAGAGGGGAAAGAATATACTTTTAAGACTAGCAATTATGCTTACTGTAAACATAAGGGAGAATTTGCCATCTAATTATCTCAGCTTCAGAGAGGCAGCAAGTATGAATTGTTAAGGATGCTAAATGTAAGATCTGAAGGAAGCAGAAAAGTTGGCTTGGGCATATTTTTAATTAAGGAATTGTAATTTTTATGTATTTTATAGTCAGCTGGGTTCAAACTACCTTAAATGAGTAAACATACTGATGGAAGAGGTTGCTATTTAAAATGAAAGAAAATGCACATAGAAAAGCAATTCCCCCCCTAGAGATTAAAAGTAAGTTTTTAATTACATCAAGGTGAAAAACTAGAGCTGTGTCTCCCAAATTTCTGAGTTGGCACACTTTTTCTTCTGAATTAAATTGTGGGTTCACTTTCCTTTACATCAGAAAAGTGAAATAGCCATTGAATATAAGATCTTAAAATAGCATCCTATTTCCCACAGTGGCCAAGCTATGAGAAACCCACAAACAGGACATAAGCTCAATAGCCCTCTACCACTGTTGTTCCTCAGCAGCTAGTATTCATGGTGCCGCTTGTAATATTTGCAAGATTTGAAATGAACCACAAATGCTGGTTAGAAGGAACAAACTTTACTTCACAGTGTGTTGCTGCATAACCAAAAAACTCTACTTTCGTTTTCCTACTGGTCCCACCCCCAACTGATTCCCCCATACAATTACTTCTAATTCACTTGAGTTCCTACTCACATTACATCTCCCTTTTTCATTTTTAAGAAAAAGATAGAAACTACTGTCTATATCGAATTGGTTTTCTGATCACTCTGCCTCTTGATGTAGTAACAGGTAACTCAGAGTCCAAAATCTTCTCTGGTATATCACTGGCACTTTGTGCTACAACTGTTCCACTTTTGTTGTCTTGAGACTCTGATAGGTCTACCTCTGATGGAGGTGCAGTTGCAGTCTCAGTAGTCTCATCCATTTTTGGTTTACAACTTGGAGTGCTTTGAAGATCTCTTCTGTTCCTTCGGTAGACAGTTAAATCATCAGTCTGAACCAAATATGATATTGGAGTCATGTTTTGTCCAGTCACTCTCGCTGGTTTCCACACTCCATTTTGCCGAACATTAACAGAATCACCAACCTGCAAAGGTGGTAAAGACTTTGAACCTTTGTCAAAGTAAAGCTTCTGTTTTTCTTGTCTTCTCTTCAGATGTGTCTGTATGTCACCTTTTACCTGCTGAGGTAGTAACAACGGTGCTGAGGTAGGCAACCTGGTTCTTAAACGTCTCCCCATTAAAAGTTGTGCAGGTGAGGCTGTATCTACTGTAGGCGTATTTCTGTAATCCAATAAACTAAGATAAGGATCTGTGTTATTCAGACTAGATTTCTTAAGAATCCTCTTTACTGTTTGGATCGCTCTTTCTGCCATTCCATTTGATTGAGGAAACAGTGGACTGGATGTTGTGTGAACAAAGTCCCAATCTTTGGCAAACATTTTAAAGTCTCTAGAGCAAAACTGAGGGCCATTATCACTGACAACCTCTTCAGGTATACCATGTCTTGCAAATACAGATTTGCAGTGTAAAATTACTGATCTACTTGTAGTGTCTTCAAGCAAACATATTTCCACATATTTTGAATAATAATCAACCAAAAGTAGATAGTCCTTTCTTTGAAATTCAAACAAGTCCATTCCTAGCGTCTGCCAAGGTCTTCTTGGAATTTCATGAGGTAACACTGGTTCTTTTTGGTTTTTATTTCTGAAGGTGTGACATGTGGTACATGACAGTACCAATTCTTCAATTTGGGCACACATACCTGGCCAATATACAGCTTCTCGTGCCCGCTTTTTACATACTTCAACACCCAGATGACTCTCATGTATAATATTCAATATCTCTTTCCTCAAATCTTGTGCTACTACGATTCAGTCACTTTTAAAAATGAGTCCATCATGAACACGTAATTCCTCTCTGTAATTCCAATAAACACATATACACTCTGGAACTTCTACTCTTCTATCTGGCCACCCCTGCAAAATGGCATTTTTCAGGATTTGCAAAATGCTATCATTTTCAGTAGCCACCTGAAATTCTTTCAGTTTTGATTCGGAGACTGGTAAATAAGATAACATGAGGTTAACAGCAACTTCAGCTTCTTCAGAACTTATTCCTTCACCCTGTTCAAGATATGCCCCGGACAGGGTATCAGCAATGATTAATTCTTTGCCTGGTCTATAGTGCACTTGTAATTGATATTTCTGCAGTGTTAACTGCCATCTTTGGATTCTTGGAGGTGCAGTATGCAAAGGTTTTCTGAAAATTGCCTCCAATGGTTTGTGGTCCGTTTCCACAGTCACTTTTTTGCCATAGAGAAATTGATGGAATCTTGTGCATCCAAACACTATTGCCAACATTTCCTTTTCTATTTGAGCATAGTTCTGTTGGGCCGCAGTCATTGGTTTAGAAGCATATGCAACAGGTGCACTTCTTTGCAACAGTACAGCACCTAAGCCTGTAGAACTAGCGTCCACTGACAGAGTTACAGGTTCTTTCACATTATAATATTTCAAAACAGGAGTTTGTTAATAGTACTTTCAACTGTGTGAATGCTGTTTCATGAACTGACATCCAGCAAAATTCAACATCTTGGGCCAACAGCTGTCTTAAAGGGGTTGTTACTGTTGCCAAATTTGGGATAAACTTTGCTAGGTAAGTCACCATTCCTAGAAATCTATGAAGATCAGCTTTGTTACTTGGGCTGGGTATTTCAGTGATGCCCTCTATTTTAGATGAATCAGGTTTTAGTCCTTCTTTGGTTAAGGTATGTCCTAGATATTTTATTTCAGTCATGGCAAATTTGCATTTCACTTTGTTCAATTTAAGATTCCTCTCTCAGCACCTGTACAGAACTCTCTTCAGTCTCTCATTATGTTCCTGTTTGGTCTTCCCCCCCATCAATACCCTCAAATGTCTGTTGGATCATCCTCTGATAGACCTCAGGAGCTGAAGAGATACCAAATGGCATTCTTGTAAATCGGTACCTGCCAAAAGGTGTATTAAATGTACCCAGTGCCTGCAGGAAGAAGGAGAACATCGCCACCCAGGGAAGGAGAGCCTGCTGTTGCTGCTGCTGTTGGAACACCACCTCCACCACCCTTCCCAGTGGGACTGCTGCCTGGCAGACGTGCCTCCTGCAGGACCAGGTCCCAGGTACCCAGCCAGCTGTGACTAATTTCCATCACCTGTCCCTCTTTGGAGGGATACATAAGCCGGCTGGCTGAGGTGGCCTGGGAGACCCAGTGCCTGCAGGAAGAAGGAGAACATCGCCACCCAGGGAAGGAGAGCCTGCTGTTGCTGCTGCTGTTGGAACACCACCTCCACCACCCTTCCCAGTGGAACTGCTGCCTGGCAGACGTGCCTCCTGCAGGACCAGGTCCCAGGTACCCAGCCAGCTGTGACTAATTTCCATCACCTGTCTCTCTTTGGAGGGATACATAAGCCGGCTGGCTGAGGTGGCCTGGGTTTTTGTCTTTTGTTTTGTTTTTGTTTTCTTTTGGGTGCCATTGGTTTTAGCTATGGGTGGGTTCGGTTTCGTTTTATATTGTAGTTCTTGGGTTTTTATGTAGTTTGTATGTTGTATTTTACTTTATCTTGTACGCCGCCTAGAGTGGCCGCTTGTGCGGCCAGATAGGCGGCCTAGAAATAAAATTTATTATTATTATTATTACATAGCTTGGAACTGTTATCATCTAGCTGAATTTGCCAGAATCCACTACTGGCATCAAGAACTGTAAACAATTCTGCTTCTGCTAGCTTACTGGTAATTTCTTCTACAGTAGACAATTGAAAATGTTCTCTTAAAATTGCTTTGTTCATATCTCTTGGATCTAAACATATTCTTATTTGGTCCCAGCCAGGCTTGTCTACAACCACAATTGAATTCACCCACTCTGTAGGTTCTTTTACCTTAACTATGACTTTTAATTGCTCCACACGAGTCAATTCCTTTTGGACTTTATCCCTTAGTGCCACTGGAACCTTCCGAGGTGCATGAATAACAGGTGGAACCTGTGGGTTGATTTTGATGGTGTATTTCTCTGGTAAGCAACCTAAGCCTTCAAATACATCTTTGTATTCAACTGCAACACCCCATTGATCTACTGGAGCTCTTTTCATTAAATTAACTCTTTGCACCAAATTTAAATTAGTCACAGCCCAGAGACCGAGTACAGCTTGTGCATCAAAGTCTACTATGTGAAATTCCAACTCAGCTTTTTGATCTTTATATTTGCAATCCAGGTTACATTTACAAGACACATGTAGTCTTTCTCCAGAGTAGGTTATTAATCTGGCATTTGAATGCTGAAGTGGTTCAGCTTGCAAGGCTTTGTATGTTTTTAAAGACATTGCATTAGCCTGTGCTCCTGTGTCAATCTTAAAGGTCACATACTTGTGATCATTTATGAGAATATCCACACACCATTCATCTTCCAGAGATGTAGAATTCAATGTGCCAATGAAGAAATCATGAGCATTTTTAGTTGTATCTGCTACTGAGAACATTTGTCTGCGTTGAAGTTTTCTATCTCTAGTTTTACACATTTTAGCAAAATGATTAAGTTTGCCACATCTTCTGCATTCCTTCCCATATGCAGGACAAGCATTTGTGTCATGATAACTGATACCACACTTGTAGCAGGCCTTTGCTGCTTCTACAGGCCTCTGTGGCATTTCCCTTTCTTGGGGGCTGGTAGTAGTGCCAGGGCTCCATTTGCTCTGAGGCTGGCTTACTTTTGGCTTTTCAAAGGTAATTTTGCCCTCTAAGGCATCCATTTGTTTTTCTGTTGCCCCAAAATCTCTCTCTCTCAGTAACTTGGCTCTCAATCTGTCTTTCTGAATGCCACACGCTATGCGATCCTTAATAAGAGAATCACACAGCTCCCCAAATTCACAGGTCTGAGCCAAAAGCTTCAACTCAGTCACATATTGGTCTATCCTTTCTCCTTCACTCTGTATTCTAGTGAAGAACCTGTGCCCTTCATAAGTAACATTTCTTCTGGGCACACAATATGCTTCAAATTTATTCATCAAAACTTGAATTTTATTTTTATCTGCATAATCATCAAACTGGAAAGTATTAAATACCTCTCTTGCTTCTTCACCTGCCACATGCAGAAATAATGCTGACTGGAGTCTCTCATCTTTCTTATCTGCTCCACTTGCAATGCAGTACAATTCAAACCCATCTTCCCCAGTTCTCTGCTGCATTTCCTTCAAACACCAATGTTCCTGGAGGCTTTAGCTGGCCCATTTTTCACTGCCTTATGTTTTTAGGTAGTCTTCTGACACCATGTAATATTTGCAAGATTTGAAATGAACCACAAATGCTGGTTAGAAGGAACAAACTTTACTTCATAGTGTGTTGCTGCATAACCAAAAAACTCTACTTTTGTTTTCCTACTGGTCCCACCCCAACTGATTCCCCCATACAATTACTTCTAATTCACTTGAGTTCCTACTCACATTACACCGCTAGCTTGTTTCAGTTGAATTGAGTTTGAAAATTACCAATCCAAATCTTAGATTATAGTTAAAGTAGAGACTTTTCAAAATGTTGGGTGTAGCAAATGTAGACCCATATTGGACCATTTGCACAAAAAAATACAATTAAAATGTCAACTCTTGAACTCAAACAGAAAAAAAGTCCTTTGAATCAAACATGAGAGCAGGATATTTGCTGTGATGAAAGAGTCCTGAATTAGTCTGCACACTCAGGGCTTTCTTCTTAGCCTATTCCAGAACCAATTTATGAATGCCACCAAACCACTTTTTTTAAATGCACAGCATGTCCTCAAACACACCAGAAGTATATTGTATGTATACTATGCACACATAAAATTTGGCATTTAGTCATGTCACACTAGCAACCTAGACTACCAAACAACTAAGGAGATTGTGGTTACTAAGTCATTTATAAATTTTACCTAGTGAAACCAGTATATACTGATTGATTTTCCAGTTTAGATTATGCTGATGGAGTTTTTAATCAGATGGGATTGATTGATTGTCGTGGAAAGTCACACGCACACACTTTTTTTCTTGAAGCATGCAAGATGGATGACACTTGGCTGGCCTACATAGGCATACTCTACTGCCACCCTGTAGTTGCTAAGGCACCTTTAAGTGTTGCATCTTGGTTCCTGCTGCTTTGATTTTTTCAATCCCATAATTTCAGTTCACAATACGATACATTTCTTGTATATTAAAACCTGGATACACTGAGAAAGGGCAATCTAAATATTCTTGCTCTTATTTGCAAGTTTCATGGCTAATTGACATGTTAAACATTAGCTTTATTTAGGTGTTCTAATCTTCCACATAATTAGAATTATTTGAGGGAGAATGGGACCAAGTGTGCCAGTTCCACCTCCTTTTGCTGTCATTGACACCCTCCACAAATTGCAGATAATGTCTGCAGCCAAGAGCCTGCTGTACATTTGTAGGCTCTTCATGTGATTTAGAAGAACCCTAGACGATCAGGGTTAAAAATCATGGAGGAGCTTACATTAGTAGAAAAAATGCTCTGCTTTAGCAATTTATCCCTTCAAATCATATAAGGCAATGAGGCAGAGCTAGCAGTTATCCCTACTCCCCCTCATCTCATGAGGGATTACAATGCCTGAATAGGGTTTATGAGTATGAGAGGATATCTTCAGGCCACACTACTCCAACAAGTGAAAAACTGGGTCTTAAATGTTCCTCTGTTCCTTAAACGTTTTAGGGAACTGCCTTGTCTTGTACCATTTGAAATGCCTACATCTGAAGAATCATCAGGGTTGCTTATTTCATTATAGTTTTAGCAGCTGCCTGTTACAAATTAATTGCGCAATGACTTGCATTCATAACATAACATACTGGAAACATACAATCTTTACATCTCTCTGTCCCATGAAAATGTGCTGTGATGAGCTGCAACTGGCCCTAGTTTCCTACAGCATTTTTGGACGGCTATTCGTGTTAAAATAATGCAAGCATTTACTAAGGATAGGGCATGAAGGGTGCTGCATTGCTAATGTCTATTATATCATTTTTAAACTAGTTTGAACTCTTTTAGCTATATGTATGTATGGTTTTAATATTGGAAATAGTTTAATCTTATTTTAATGTAGATTTTGTATGTTTTTAATTATATGTATTTTTTACCTGGAAGCCGCCATGAGTTCCAGTTTTGGAAAAATGGTGGGGTATAAATAAAGATAATAATAATAATAGTACTTCACATACTGCAGTGACTACCATGACTCCATCTTACTCAAAAATAAATATTTTACTTGATAAAATAAAGGTTAAACTCAAATGGAACTCGAGTACTATAATTTTATTTTTCAAAATCACATTGTACTTTAAAAAAAAAGTCCTGAAAAGTGCAACTTGGGCTGCAGTCCTAACTCTGCTTTCCTGGGAGTAAGCCCCATTGAATTCAATCCATGTTTTCTATGACAGGCAAGCTGTTTCACCACTCTGCTGTTATTATTATTAATCATGTATGTCAGTAAGACGACAAAAAACAATGAAACATTTTGCTTAGGTCTGTGCATATTTTCCAAAAGGTAAGTGGATCATAATATGTTGGGTATGTTGCTTCTTTTAGGAGGTTCTGCACTTTGTGAAACTTGTGCATAAGATTATAGTGACAGATGGTGTTCGTAACTTGTTCC
Organism: Rhineura floridana; assembly: GCF_030035675.1. Classification (NCBI taxonomy): domain Eukaryota; kingdom Metazoa; phylum Chordata; class Lepidosauria; order Squamata; family Rhineuridae; genus Rhineura; species Rhineura floridana. The sequence continues at coordinate 86,026,722 of NC_084482.1, read as the reverse complement.
CATCTGTAGAGCAAGCAACATCAGAGACCTTTGTAATCTAAATAACTGTGCTGCCTCCGCAGGGTTTAGAATTGTATATAGGGAGACTCTTTCTGTTGTGCTAAAGAAGGTATTTATTAGGTTAGAGTTATGGAACTCTAGAGGTCTGTCTCTATGCTCCCTTAGCCTTACAGTAACTTCCCATCAGGTGACATCACCCCTCTCTTTAACTGGTTAGCTAGTTTTCCCTCCAAAACCTGCCTCAGTTTGTTTCAGTCATCAGTGAAACTAGCAGCAGGCCTAGTAGCTCCAGAGGACAACACTCCTCCTTTTTTACTTATCACTCTCTCTCAGAAGTTATTTCTCTGCCAGAATTGCCTCTTCCAGAAGCTGTCTCTGTCAAAAGGTACCTCTCCTCCATTGAATCTACCTCTTCAACAATCCTACAATATAATTACCTGCTATCAACCTTCTCCATCATCACCATCCTCAGTTCACCATCCCGAGACTGTATGTTTTCTTTGAAGTTTCTGTATACCTTTGTGTTTTCTGGTTTAATAAAATAGTTCTGATTAAAAGAGAGAGATTGAGTTGACTGTCTGGCAAAGTGGGTTTCAGAACTACGGGCTCAGAACAATAATCCTTTCATCATGTTATTACTGCATTTAGAATTGAACTACTGGAATCTGTAACTAAAAGCTTGTTCCTGAACCAAGTATGTTAGTGATTCTGCACAATTTATATCTTCCTGATTACTGATACCCTTAACAAATGATAAGTACTGATTACTGATAGCCATCTGGCCAAACTTTGATGATCTACTGGGCAATCTAGCATAAACTTTCTAAATTTAAGTGCAAAGCAAGTCTTGCAATTAATTGCTTTAACTTTTATGTTTGATCTGTTTTGAGACGGTGCATGGAATGGAGAAACTGTTAATGAGTTCTGGACACACTTTCACAGAGAGAGGATAATAAAAAGCCATTACTTCAAAAGGCACTTTTAAACTATCAATTATTAAATATCAAGATTTTAAGTGGTCAAGAAAGTGAACACATATGTGCTAACATAATTTATACATTTACTATTCCTTAGTTAGATAACCCTGTGAATGACATACCCATTTAAAAAGTCCATTGCCCACCATTTATTCCATTCTCTCCTGCATCAGAGTGTCAAACTCCACACACAGATGGAGATTCTCAGGGCATGCCCATAAGTTTACAATGAAATATCACATGATGATGAAAGAGGCCAATGGTAGGATAAGTCATGAACTTTATAATACCCCTCATTATGCACTTTCAGTGCCAAATTCCTGCATCTTGCTTGCCAAAATCCATCTACTCCCTGCCCCAGACCTAGACACCCACCAGTAGCTCGCAAATCCCCACCTGATAAAGTCCCCTTCTGACAAACACCGAATTGTTGCACCCCCAAAAACAGTTGTTTTCACCTCTCCCAACAGCCAAGAGTATGGATTTGTTTACAAACGCAGTTCTTCTCTCCTACTCTGGAGGAAGAAATTTAAAGTGCAATTATTCAAACTGGCTTTCACAATCTTGGGAAATGAGGTATTCATGCTGTTTCCACTGACTTGAGTACTTTTTGGGTTTGAATGTTAAGGTTTTATTAATTTATTGATAAACTTGTTAATCTATTCAAAAGGCTTTTGCAGTTCATTCCTATATGTCTACTCAGAAGTAGGTCACAGCGTTCAGTGGGGCTTACTTCTACTTAAATGGGTATAGGATTGAAGCCTTGATTCATTTTAGTTTGTATTTAATTTTATGTATGAACCACTAAGCATTACAAAATACCATAGCAGTATATAACAATAAAAATACAAAAAGTAAAACAATCCTGAAAAGAGAAATCAGATACTGCCAGTCTCAATCCATCCTTCTGGGAAAACCTTTAAAAATACAAGTTTTTAGTATCTGGTGCAAGTTGTACAATGGTGCAGCCTCTCTAACTTCAAAGCACTGCATGTTCTACAAGGCAGGTGCTAGGAAGGGCCTAGTCTGAGCCACTATGCATGTGGCACCATAAAGAGCCCCCCTGTGAACATGTTACCAAATTCTTCCAAGCTACACAGGAAATAGATTGGACTGTGAAAGACCAACCCAAATTGTGTTTGCATTTTGACAAATTTGTAGGGTAGTCCAATATCTCAGAGAGGAGGTCAGGTCTCCTGCTCCCCTGGTGCATTCACTATAGCTGCCCAATTTCCCTGCTTTTTAAAGTTTGATAGAAATATCTGTGGGCTATAGGTACATTCTTAAACCCCAGGTTTTTTGCCTATTAGTGAATTAATATTTATTTAATTGGATGAAGCCCTATTCCTCATCTTACTGGTTTCTTTTATTATTTCCTATCTGGAACCAAGCACTTGGAAGGAAACAATTTTTAAAAAACTTGAGGGAGGCGTAATTAAAAAAAAAATCACAAAGTGGTAAAACCCTGACATCCTTTTAACTATTGTCTGAGCTATCTGGAAACAAGAAATGTACTACAAGAAAAACCATACCAATATTATTTTTTTAAAAAAACAATTGATTTGTATTTTACCAAAGCACTCTGACTGTTCCCTTTCCAGTTTAATAAAAATATTTCTATTAGCAACTTCTGTTCCACTTATTAACAATGAGTAAAGTATATACAAGGATATTTATTTTTACATTTTTCTCAGCAGGTTTACTGTATAATAATTTGCCTATTTGAAACTGACAGCTTTACCTATCTGTCAGATTAATTAAAGGAGCTTTAAGCACATAGGAAAGCAATCAGAAAACCAAAAACTTTGCATCAGCTGCTATTGGAATGAAATGTTTTAATGGAAAATGACTTCCACCTGCCATAATTTGAACTGGAACTCTTTTTATGATAATCTCTTCACATATAGATTGGATTTTATACAAACGTGTATGGGTCCAGAGCCTTCTTTACAAATATGAAAAGAGTCTTCTGTTTCAAATCTAACATGCCAAGTCAATTAAATCAAAATTTCTATTTCTGAAGTTACCAAACTGCAGTGTCTCAAGCAAAGTGTCAAACATAATTGTTTCTTGAAATCCATATTTCAAAAGTCACTAACATGTGTCCTCCCTGTTTTCATTATGTAGTGTAGAATATGACTTCAGACAACAGGAAGGCAGGTTTCACCAGGTTCTGAAGACACTGGATGAAGTGGAGGACAGCCATCCTGTAGTATCTCTACAAAGGCAACCATCTGATCATCCAGTCATTGAGAAACAGGAATTAAGAAGAAAGTCAAAGAAAAAGAGATGCTTCTGGTGGATTTGAAAGCCTTAAGAAGTAGGTATGGTATGGCCTGGTCCAGACACACGGACTTGCGATTTGCGTATTCTTTCCTTCACATTCTCTTATTATCTCCCTCACTTCCTGGTTTATGGAAAATATAGTGTGCCATAATGTCGATTCAGACATGGTCTGAATGCAACGTGTGAACAGCATCTAAATCACTAAATGTGAAGGGAGATGGTGCTTGTAGTCAGGAATATGCCTACTTTGAACACATAAAAAGCTCGGTCTCAAAACTGACTGTAACAAGGCATTTAGAGATCCAGCTAAACTTGGGTATTTCAGAGCAAGCTAGTGAAATAAATAGAACATTGGCTTTGTTTCTATATACGACACCCTTACTTACAGTTTTGTCACATGAATATAACTTGAGTAAGATGGAATCATTTGGGACCTCGTTCCTTGCTTTTTGTTAGCTTGACGCAGAATTTTTGAAGCTGCCAGATTTGGGGTTTCAGACACATTTTATAGCTTAATTTCCTTGACAAACTGCTTTATAGCAACTCTGTATTGATTATACCCAAGTGCACCTAACATCCTTTGCATTGCAGAAAAGCATTCCCTCAAAATAATCAAAACTAGCAGTTAGCATAAATCTTGAAACAGAAAAATGTCAAAAAACACTATTATAATAGACTACTTATATAATAAAATATGTAACTATAATTCTAGAAAACAATCCATGACTGTCATATTCTATTTTAATCACAGCACACTTTTAAAAGACAAAGTTCTGCATTATTAATAACTTTGAACTGGGGAAAAATTACTTATTCTGAAAATGAGACTTCTACTATATTTTACTAGGCAGAACAAAAAAGCAATGGCTTGGATCCTGGGATGATAACTTAAGGATGTTCAGAGAAGGAAAGGTTCACATCCCTTCCTCATCCCTGCAAAGCTTCTCTGGAAGTCTGGGGAACACCCCTGAGCAATGTTGGATAAGGGGCAAGGGGGCTGCTGGGGGAGGGGATAACTGCCCAAATTAGACAGTCCTCCTTCCCCCAGAAGCCCCTACGCTCCATCCATCACTAATCAGGACCTCGAAAGAGGCTTTTCAGGAGGCACAGGTAGCTGCTGGGAGGGAGGAGGGAAATGAAAACTTTCTATAAACTCCCTTAACTGATCTTAGGATCCAGGCCAATCTGTTCCTCTCCAGGCGGCTTACATTCTAAAGGAAAATATAAGACGTAAGTCATGAGGGTACAAAAGGTCAACCTTCAGGCAAAAATATTTAGAACCTGATGTTAATGTTGCAATCAGTGCACTTCGGCACATATAACATTGCAAAGTTTGGGGTTGTAAGTCAATTTCTGAAAAGGCAGCTATGTGGAACAATGTCTGATAAAAGAAAAAACACTAAGGCATATATTTCCTTTTGTCCCTATGTGGTTGCTCCTAGGTGCACATTCCTGGAGGCTGCTGGTACTGGCATGGAGACTCACCATGTGTTCAGGCAAATCCACGTGGTAAATGCCTACGTTATAGCTCCTGTTACCATGGGCAAGCATTTTTCAAAGGCTTCTACAAAGATCATGAGTTCCCTGAATTCAGGTCACTGGATACTTCTATGTGAGCTGCAGAACTGCTTTACATTGTTGGTAACAGCTGAGTTAATTGTAGTGCATCTGGCCAACTAAGAGCCAACAGGGGAAGATTTGTCATTTTCATGGCTGCAGAAGTAACTTTGTGTGATATTAAAGACTATCAGCAGATGCTAATATTCAGAAATGAGACAAATAATAACACCAGATTAACTTTTCTAAAATGTATTTCTAAGATCACACCAAGATTTTAAATCTAAAGCATTACTTTCACACATTTGGATAAATCATTCCAGAAGAGTACTGCACAATCATTTAGCATGCCTATAAGTTATAACTTGAGAACTATATTTGTAAATTATTTGAAATTATATTAATTACAAGCACCAAAATATTTCCGTTATCTGCAGCCATGAGACCCGTGTTACTGATGTGCCTTTAGTTTACCCACCCTTGTATTATCCTCTAAAGATAAATCACTGATGCCAAGTTCAGATGCTTTTCAGGTTTATCACCATATTTCCCTTTACTGAAACATTGGAACATGTTCTACAAGCCATCAATCCCACCGTACCTTTGACAGCAGCATTCTAATATGTGGACAACTAGTTGCAGGTACTTCCATGATCTGCCACAACCTATATTGAAGACCACAGGCTGAGTTTCCATAAGCTATGGATATGTTATGAATGTGACTACAGACATCCAATCCAACAGAGATAAGCAACATGCTGAAAAAGTTCCACAACTGCATTTCCTCATAGAGCTGGCCCTACCATTGGTCAGACTGAAGCAGCTGCCTGATTTTGAGAGTCACAAAATACCAGGGAAATGTTGTTTTTTCAATTAATTTATTATTATTGTATTTTTACAGCCAAGTATGTCAACAGGTGCTTGGGGGGTTTTCTGTCTCAGGTACCAGCACAGCTGGCCTTGGGCACTATGCACCTTGACTTGGGGAGGTGGGTGTCATTCACTGCTGGTTACAACAGTTAAAACCCAGCACCCAGGGCTTTCATGAGATGGAATAAAGTCAACATGCACAGCTTGTAACAAATGTTTGATGCCATGAGCTTTTAAACTGTCAGCTCTTTCAAGAAGGGAAGGGACAGAATCCAGGTTTTCCCTTTCCTCTGATATGTGCTGTGAAAGCCAGGTATTTCAACCATCTGTTAACACAACAATATGACCAGCATCTTCATACCTTGCTTGTGAGTTTCCAAAGGCAACTTGCTAGTCAAGCTGCAAACAGAATTCTGGACAAGACTGATTTGCTCTGATCCACCAAGGCGCTTCTTATGTTTATGGCTGTGAGCATATGATATTAAGAGGAAATCAGGAAAAGGATGGTGCTCACAAACACACACACAAATACATACATACAGTACATCATGTTCCATTCTTTATTCAGATGTTTGATGTGTTATTCAGGGTCAGTGCTTATCATGCCAAATCCTGGCCACTGCATTAACCTTCTTCAATCCTGGTTCAATTTGCAAATAAGAAAAAATTAAGGATGGTTCACGCTATGTTCATCTTTCAACAATGAGAGTTAGAATACCTATATTTAAAAGACTATTTAAAACCTACGTTAGCAAAGAAGAAAGTACTGTGTATGACCTTTGGAGTGCATTCCAGAAGGTTTTCTCTTATCTGTTTGTACTCTACAACACAGTGATACCTTTTAGTACCACTAATTGTGTACAGCAAATATATGTCATGCTGCCATTAAAAAAAAAAGTGAAATGAGGTACTTAAGTGACAATGTTTGTAAAATATTGTATAGCACGTTATATATTCTGAAACTACTGAACTTGAAATTACTCTGCTCTACAGAGGAAAGTGAACTTTTGGAAGAATATTGTAAGAATGCTACATTTAATCTTTGTGAACAGTATCTTCATAAAAGGTTTATGCACTCCCACAGTACAATACATACATATTCCTTCTACCTACAGTCACAACTCTTGGTAAATAAGCAGGCTCCAATACAGACTACTTTCCTGATAAAATGTATTTAATCAAATATAATGTTTTGTATATTTCTAGATTCTTTTATCGACATATCTTTTGCAATAAATGGTCATATTTTTTTCTGTCTCTAGGCTCAATAACTTTATGGTGATTGCAGATAAGGCAGTTACTCAAAGAATAAGTCTTAATAGTCTTTTTCCATCTTATTCAGCAATTTCCCAAGGTCAGTTTTACAAAATCTGGTCAGGATCCAGCTCCAGAATAGAAGTATTCCTCCTGCTGGGAGGAAGGGCGGGATATAAATCAAATAATAAATAAATATTACATACCTTTCTTTTTCAGGTGTGCATCAGATGGATTTTCAAACATTTTCTCATGCATTACACCGAATCATTACACCATTGCCACTTGACTACCTGTCTACAGATATCTGTCATGTTTCAATCCATTTGTCTTACCCAATCAATTAAAATAGGCATCTGAATGGAGCTGTTGATGGTGGATTGCTGTAATCAAATTTCCTAATACTTTTTTGAGTATATGAAGTAGCAGCAAATACACTTACCAAAATGGCTATTTCTATGAGTGAAAAGAATTTATTCACAAATCAGAATGGCAAAGGAAAACACCAATAGATTCAGTTACCACACAATGTGCACTGTAATGAATTCAACAGAATATATATATGTTTTAAAAGAGCTACAAAACCTATTCCTAAATCACATTTGAAACTGAACTGCAACATCACAATATTTTTAAAACGCAAAGTACTTTATAAACTTTGGGGGGGTACTCTTACCCTGCAAGGAGTAACGTACTAGGCCACAGCACACATAACACAGCTGTAGAATGTCTAGTCCAGGGATAGGGAACCTGTGGTCCTCCAAATGCTGTAGGACTATGGGCTTATCCAAACAGAGCGGGATAATCCACGGTTTCCATATTCGGTTTGTCATCTGATCGTCCTCACTTTACCTTTTAGTTCGCTCTTTTCCAATAAAAAAAACCGCTTTTTTGCACACATAGCGGTAAGACCCCTACATTCTTTTCGCTTTTTCCAAGCTCCGCCTCTAAAACCTCCCCCTATCAACCAATTGGTTTGCAAAAAAATGACATATGCTCCTCTCCCCCTTTGCAACAAAGCACAATATGGCTGTAAAGGAGTTCTCGCCACGAAAGGAACGGGAGAAGGAGGGGGGGTCGGTTTCAGCCTGCCTCTGGAGAGCTTTGTCAATTTCATTCTACTCTCTGGGGTTTTTGCTTCAAATCATTTCGCTGCGGGAAGGGAGAAGGAGGGGGGGTGACACGTTTCTTGCTTTTTTGGAGAAATAAGTGCAATTGCCAGTGCATGTATCTCCTTAAATATCCATAAAGGCAGAAAAGCATACATTCATTTAAGCGTAATATTGCAAATACAAACAAGAAAGGGGCTGCTGGTCGGTTTCACGCCTGCCTCTGGAAAGCTTTGTCAATTTCATTCTACTTGCTGGGGTTTTTGTTTCAAATCATTTCGCCACGGGAAGGAAAGGGAGAAGGGGGGAGGGTGACATGTTTCTTGCTCTATGGTTCTCCAGTCTCTATGGTTCTCCAGTCTCTATGGTTCCGGGCAGCGGGGACATTGTAGCAAACCACTCATCTGCAGGGCAGGGAATGCCCATTACTTTCAATGGGTAGAACTGGGGGGGGCAAAAGACCATGCGTCTCAATGGGTAGACCTGGCGTCACAACAGCCAATGAGTTTCCATGAGTAGATCTGGCATTTCAATGGGTAGACCTGGTGTCCAGAAAGTCTATGCATTTCAATGAGTAGACCAGGCCACCAGGTCTACCCATTTGAAGCCTGCTTGCTTTCTTGTTTGTATTTGCGATATTACGCTTATGTATGCTTTTCTGCCTTTATAGAATGTATGCTTTTCTGCCTTTATGGATATTTAAGGACATACACACGCTGGCAATTGTACTTATCTCTCCAAAAAAGCAAGAAACGTGTCACACACCCCTCCTTCTCCCTTTCCTTCCCGCGGCAAAATGATTTGAAACAAAAACCCCAGCCAGTAGAATGAAATTGACAAAGCTTTCCGGAGGAAGGCGTGAAACCAACCAGCAGCCCCTTTCTCGCTTGCTGTGCATTGCAGATCTCACCCAGAGCGGCCGCCCAGTTTGCAGGCTGGCAAAAAATAAAATGCATCTGCGCAGTAGTTGCAGACCCCTCCCAACACCCTACCATTGTGATGATTGGTTCAATTTTCCCAGGCTTATTCTCACACGTGCGCAAAAGTGCAGATACGTGATTGGCTGGAATGAGAAGGGGCAAGGGGAAACGCCCAAGAAACGCCCAAGAACCACCCATCAGCTGTAAAGTCTGCGGTATTGCATCCTACCTCCTGAAGGCACAGCGGATGATTCCTGATTTTAAACAGCAAACCGCATTTTTGCCGGTATTGCAAGGAGCGGATTTAACCAGCGAAAATGCATAACAGCGCGAGACATCATTTGGACGACCGAAAAATAATGAACGCACATAGCGGGCGTGTCATACATTTTGCAGTCATCTGGATGAGCCCTACAACTTCCATCTCCCCTGACCTCTGGCTGGGCCACAGGGTCCCCATCCCTAGATTAGTTAGTGTCCAATAGCAACCTCTTTCAACCATTCACTTGACTCCTACCCAGTCTGTTATCATTGGCCTTGCAGTATAAAAAATGGAAATTTTACTTACCGTGAATTTTTATTTGTGGATAGGGCTGGAAGACATTCCTGATTAGGGATGGCTCCTCCTACTGGTCGTGACAGGCAGGGTCTAGAAACTTCTTAGTCTCCTCTCCAGGGGGAGGAGTCATCCCGCTCTCCAGACTGAGCTGACAGAATAAGAACTTGACCCCATCAACATCAACCATGCAGACGTTTATTAAACAGACACCTATACAAAGTAGTAACTAGGAAAAGGTAATAACCAGAAACAAAACAGACAACTGGAGAAAAACTTCACACAAAACAAGATACCCGCAGTACTAGACATCATGTGAAAATGTAAGACACTAGCAGAATGCTTCAAGCCCTCAAACCCTCTCTCCAGAAGGCCGTAGGAGAGGTGGGTGGAATGTTCTCCAGCCCTAGCCACAAATAGAAATTCACGGTAAGTAAAATTTCCATTTTTGCTAGATAGGGCTGGAGGACATTCCTGATTAGGGATATAACATAGCAGTATCCACATCCCCAGGGTGGGCTTCCTCTGTGTGAAACTAGAGATTTAGCACCTTCTGGAACGCCTTGCTACCAAACACGGCATTAGCTGGGGAACAGAAATCTCTTTTATCATGTCTGATGAGGGTGTGTGGAGAGGCCCACTCGTCCCCCAACAGATGTCCATGATTGGGAAACCGCCCTTGCATGGTGCAGAGGCAGCCGCCCCTCTAACGGAATGTGCCCTCTAACAGAATGTGCTGCAGGATCCTTACCCAATGCCTCATAGGCCTGAGCTATGGCCACCCTGAACCAGCGAGAGATGGAAGAGGTAAACACCTTCTTTCCCTTAGAGTTCCCCAGGAAGGACACAAATGATGATTCAGGATGTCTAACAACAAACTCCAGTGTGCAGCACCCCTAACGTCCAGAGAGCTTAGGCTATGGGGCGGTATACAAATGCAATAAATAAAGAAATAATGTCCAACAGGTGCTACCTACGCACCTGAGTTCAGGAAGGATATGGTCAGAAAAGACGGTAAGTCCATCTCCTGAGACCTATAAAAAACTGATGTGGTGGCCACCAAAATACTGTCGTATAAGTCAAGGTCAAAGCTTGGAAAAGTTACTTTTTTGAACTACAACTCCCATCAGCCCCAGCCAGCATGGCCACTGGATTGGACTGATGGGAGCTGTAATTCAAAAAAGTAACTTTTCCAAGCTCTGGTCAAAGTGTTAAGAAGGCAGGTGGCCATAGGGTCTAAGAGTGAGCCTGCTAGTGCCAACAACATCCAGTTTAGGTTCCAGGTTGAAAACCTGTGAACCGTTCGCGGAGAAACGAGTGGTTTGAAGACAACAGGGAACCTCCAGACTAGAGGACATGCTACTCAGGGAAGCTGCCTGGCACCTGAGGAAGGCTGCACTAAACCCTTTGTCAAAACCTGGGTGTAAAAAACCCAGGAAGGCCTAAACGCTTCAGGACAATGGATCCACCGAGACTTTTGAGCACCAGCTCAAAAATACCGTCCGGGTGGGAGAGAAACCCCTATTGGTTCACTGTTTACATGAGGCCAATAATATATTCAGGACTTTCCCCGAAAAAACCTTGTCCCTCAACCTGATCCGCTCAGCCTCCAAGCTGTCCATCATACACTCCATTAATTGGAGAGAAACAACTACCACTGTAGCTCCCTCTAAGGCATGTCTGTAAAGGATGCCCTAATTCTCTCCTTTGCTGGAATGGGATCTTGGAATGGAAGCAGAAGCTACTGAAAGGGCTGGGGGACGAGCGTCAACCATCAGATTATAGCCCGACACCCTCCTGCGATTAAGTCAGAAAGAGCATGCCCAATGAACACTTGTAAAGGTTGTTATTTATGTGGCAGAATGGTTTGACCTTACACCAAACTCTGAGGCAAAAGTTTCTGCAGCTAGATGCAGCTTCTCACACTTGTTTGTGCTGGCAGACACTGGCAATGTCACATAGACCTGTGCAGCACCAACCATCCCCATAATCAAACTTTGATTAAAGGGACATAAAAGAGTAGAGGGATAGGAGCTTCATTTCCTCTTGATTAGACAATATAGAAACAAGCATTTTCTGCTCCCTGATTCTATTAAACCAATCCTCAGACAGGGATATCTGTGAAAGAGAGGAATAAAGAAATATATGTTATATTTTACACATAAAAATAAGTGGGCTGCCTTCAAGCCGATTCCGACTCATAGCGACCCCATGAAACCTTTGGTTGTGTTCATAGGTCTTCTGTGGTAAGCACTACTCAGAGGTGGCTTACCACTGTCTTCCTCTGAAGCTGAGAGGCAGTGACAGCCCCAAGGTCACCTCATGATCCCCACGGCCATGTGGGGATGCGAACCATGGGCTCCCATGTCATAGCTGAACACTCCAGCCACTGTCCCACGCTGGCTATCATTGAAAACATACATTTTAATTAATACTGAACTGCCAAGGCTCAGACAGAAAAACCAGAGTAGTCTCTAAGGTTGAAGGGGCCATTATGTGCAGGCCAAGTTACACCTATGGTATAGAAACTGAGCTCTTCTGAAGCTGTGTATACCGTAAGACAGTATACTGAAACCCTGACAACATGGAGGCAAGTGGAACTTTTTCAACGTCTAGGGATATAGCCTTATGAAACTAGAAAAAGAGACAAGCCCATCTTTCAGTTTCATCCACCAGGACACTTCACCACCACCCTCGGGGGGGGGGCGCTCAGACTCCATAAGGGTTCCTAAGGTCGAAGGGGATTGCCTTCAAGTCAATGACGACCCCATGAGTAAGGCCTCATGGCAAGCGGCACTCAGAGGAGGCCCAGCATTGCCTTCCTCTGAGGCTGGCAGGCAGTGACTGGCACTACACCACACTGGCTTTTCATAAGGTAATTATCTGAATTTATTCCAAACTGTGGCTATAGAGATAAGCCAACTGTTCTTGCAAATACTACCACATGTAAGGGTTGTGGGCCTTCTCCTGGGAGGAGGGGGTGTAATAACCTTTTGAAGCCTCAGAAAAGGCTTTGAGGCTTTCCATTTATATGTTTTCCGACTGTGGCCCCCTAGAGGAGCTAACAGTCTCTGTTGTCCCAGCAACGTTCCCTGGGCCTACCTTTTCAAGCCTTTCTAAATGTCTCGGCCCAGATTACTCATGTCCCTGTCTGTTCTGAGGAGGAAGCTCTAACGTTTCCACAGGAACAAACCTGAAATACGTAAGATTTCTTCACAGATATTCCATCCCTTATGTTTCTGAGGGAGGAGGGAACAGACATAGCCAACCTGAGAGTTGACTAGGTTTAAGGGAGTCATTTTGTGTAGCCCTTCCACATAAAGGGAACACACTAGGTCTTTGGATGTCCACCATCTGACATGATTTATAACCTTTCTCCAGGGAGTACACTACACATATCCACTGCCCCATGCCTTGACCTAAGCACCTGGCATCAGGGCTAGAACACAGGTAAGAGGGAATACCTTGTCACCTAAGCTTAGGCATCCCCAATCCCCCAAAAAATCTTGATAAGCACCCTTTGTTCCAGCTGACAACCTCTGGGTAAAGGGGCCTCACATCAACCATCAAGGCAGAAATCAGGGAAGCTAGACCAATTCAAAAAACATCATGAAGAGAACCCACTCAGCCCTCCAGACAGTTCTGAAGGGGCGTGGGAAATTAAACCCCCTCTGTGGGCTGTTTGGCAGGAGCAGAAGGGAACATCCTTATTTCATTTTATACCCTGTGGCCACAGGATGTTCCTTAATTTACCGGAAAAACTGCCTGGCCAGAGCCAAGGGTAAAATATCAGGTGCGGATTCCAATTCATCCCCTGAAAACTTAGAACAGAAGCAGCCTCAGATTTCTGGTTCCACGAGAACTGGGTGCAAACTGCTGGAACAAACTGCTGGAGGAGCTCAAAGGGTGAGGTCCCACAAAATGGCTGCCAAAGGAAGCTCTGTGGGATTTCCTGCAGATATAACTAGCAGCTCCGAGTATCCCTGGCTTGTATGCCTCCTTCATGAATGATATCTCCCCAAAGGGAGAGGCCCCTTAAAATCCTGGGAATATATATAACATCAAACCAGGATAGAGACTAGGATCCTTGCTGCAAACACGAAATGCTTCTTTGCCTATTTAGTAGGCAGCTTTGATTTACATGGGAATGCCCATTCTGCATCCCACACATCATCAAGGGCCTGAGGACAATAACCAGCTTAGCACCAGTCGATGGAAGCCTTTTTAGCTCCCGCTGAATTCGACTGGGCATGGGCATCACCTCCCCCCTGAATTTCTGAGAACTGCAGCACTCTGTACGCCTTCAGAAGAAGGGTCTGAAAAACCTCTAGGTAAAGAGCCTAGGTTGCACTGGGTCACCTCTAGATCCTTTCCTGACGACTCCCCCTCTTCCCTATCAGGTTCAGGGGAATCATCCAAATCAGGCAATGCCCCCTGTTGGCCGTAGACCTGCTTGGGCAACTGTCATTGTACCTGCAACCCCTGGACCATAGTGGGTGCGGGGCATGCATGTGTCTGGGTGTCTGATCAGTCCTGTTGACCCATAGTGCCCTTTACCAGGGAGATCCTTGTCTCACACCATGGGAGCTTGTCTGAACCCCCGCCCTGCACAATATGACAAGGAATAGGAGTAGGACACCCAGGTTGATGTTGGGGTGTGTGCCACCCCAGCTGATGGCTAGGGTACAATGAGAGGGGGATCTGGTATAGCTGTATGGCTATGGCAAACTGCTATATCTCCTCTCCCTGCGTGAGTCGCTAGAGTGATATCTGCGCCTCCGCTTTCCTTTATGGGATCGCCTGAGGGCCTGTCCCGCTTACTTTTAAGGGCATGGTAAATGGGGGCCCTGATTTCAACGAAGATAAACTCCTTGACCCTAGACAAGAACTGCCGTAGCGGGCGCCACTCAACCCCCTGCTTCCATGCATGATCTGATTTTGGGGTAGATACCCCCATGCAGCACACCTCACTGGTTCTTCTCCTTGGAAAGGGGAAGGGGGAGCGGCAAAAACGCGGCTCCACGGAGCAAGAAGTCAGTCTCCCTTCAAAAGTGGTTGCCGCTGTTGCAGAAGCACTGTGGCTAGCCACACTCAGTTGCTCTGAAGAACGCCTCACGCGGTTCCAAACTGCTCAGCTGGACTGAACAATCCTCACAAGCCCCCGGACCCATGATGTGAAGGTGGGGGGGGGAGAAAACAGTAAAGGATGGAGACAGAAGAGAGAAATAGCTAACATTAAGGAGAGGAGAACGACGGAAAGCAGAAAAAATGGAAAAAACAGCAAAAAAAACAGAGGTAAAAGGAAGTTCTGAGCAGAGAGAAGAAAAGACCCAACCCTCACAGGCCGCAGGCAGGGCCAGTCTGGAGAGCGGGATGACTCCTCCCCCTGGAGAGGAGACTAAGAAGTTTCTAGACCCTGCCTGTCACGACCAGTAGGAGGAGCCATCCCTAATCAGGAATGTCCTCCAGCCCTGTCTAGCAAATCATGCACTCCCATTTTAAAAATCTCTTAAATGTTAAGATTTTGAGACTTTTTCTCCAAAACGCCAAAGTAACCAACCAAAATTAACTGTATCACAAAACACACACACACACACAAAATACCAGAAATGACAACAATCCAGTCTCTCAGTGTCTTTCAGTGATGAAGTCTGATGGAAAGGATGGGGTCATAACTCTGAGTTGTCCTTTTTTAAAAAAAAAAAAGTTAAGTTACAAAAAGAAAGAAAAGAGACACCCTATCCAGGTGACTAATGGTCTGGAGTGCCTTCATATTGCGTTGGGTCAACGAGACAGACTGGGAATACTGTTGGTGTACCGTCCACCCTGCTGCCCAACAGCCTCCCTAACGGAGCTGACGGAGGTGGTTGCGGGTTTGGTGTTGCGATCCCCCAAACTTTTGGTATTGGGGGATCTCAACATTCATGCTGAGACCACTTTGTCCGGGGTGGCTCAGGACTTCATGGCCTCCATGACAACCATGGGGCTGTCTCAATTTGCTATTGGCCCTACGCATATTTCGGGACATACTCTAGACTTGATTTTTGCCACTGGATTAGGGGATGGTGATCTGGGAGTGAGGGATTTTACATCTATTCCTTTGTCATGGTCAGACCACCGCCTATTGAGGTTTAGACTCACAATGTGTTCTTCCCTCTGCAAGTGTGGAGGACCAATTAAGATGGTCCGTCCCCGGAGACTAATGAATCCTGAGGGTTTTCAGAAGGCTCTAGGGAGTTTTCCGGCTGATAAAACTGACGCTCCTGTCAAAACCCTGGTCAATCTGTGGAATACAGAAATGACCCGGGCAGCTGACACGATCGCCCCAGTGCGCCCTCTCCTTTGCAGAGCTCAAGCGGCTCCGTGGTTTACCCCGGAGCTAAGAGTGATGAAGCAAGAAAGGAGACAGCTTGAGTGCAAATGGAGACGAACTCCCGACGGCTGTGGTCTTGTACTTGTGAAGGTCTCCACCAGGCTCTATGTGAAGGCGGTGAGGGCAGCAAAGAAGCAGTACTTTGCTGCCACCATTCAGTCATCTTCTAACCGCCCAGCGGAGCTTTATAAAGTTGTTCGGGGACTTTTACATTCTGGTCCTCAGAACGCAATAACATCATCAATAGCCCGCTGCAATAAGTTTGCGAGACACTTCCAAGATAAGATCACGAACATCCGCCGGGACCTTGACTCCAATATTGTAGCAGTTGATCCTAATGAGGTGTCCAGAGCACAGTCGTGTCCTGTTTTATTGGATGAGTTTCAGTTGGTACAGCTCGAGGATGTGGACAAGGTGCTTGGACAGGTGCGGGCGACCATGTCTGCCCTGGACCCTTGCCCCTCGTGGCTAATAAAAGCTGGCAGGAATGAAACAGCCGGATGGGCCAAGGAGGTGATTAATGCCTCTCTACGAGAGGGAGTGGTACCACTTAGTCTGAAACAGGCGGTGGTGAAACCACTCCTAAAAAAACCCTCCTTGGACCCTGAAAATTTTGACAACTATAGACCGGTAGCAAATATTCCATTCCTGGGCAAGGTTTTAGAGCGTGTGGTCGCTCGCCAGCTCCAGGCTCTCTTGGATGAAACTGATTATCTGGATCCATTTCAATCGGGCTTTCGGCCGGGATTTGGTACAGAAACAGCCTTGGTCGCCCTGTATGATGACCTCTGTCGGGAGAGAGACAGAGGGAGTGTAACTCTGTTGGTTCTCCTAGATCTCTCAGCAGCTTTTGATACCATCGACCATGGTATCCTTCTGGGGCGGCTTGCGGATTTGGGAGTTGGAGGCACTGCCTGGCAGTGGCTGTGCTCCTACCTCGAGAATCGTCTCCAGAAGCTGGTGCTTGGGGAGCATTACTCGAATCCCTGGGTACTCCAATATGGGGTCCCGCAGGGTTCGGTTCTGTCCCCCATGCTTTTTAATATCTATATGAAGCCGCTGGGTGAGGTCATAAGGAGATTTGGAGTGCGTTTCCAGCAATATGCTGATGATACGCAGCTCTACTTCTCCTTTTCATCTTCTTCAGGTGAGGCTGTTGATGTACTAAATCACTGCCTAGTCGTGATAATGGACTGGATGAGAGCTAATAAACTGAGACTCAATCCTGACAAGACTGAGATGCTGTTGGTGGGGGAGCTCTCTGCCCAGATGGCTGATGTCCGACCTGCCCTAGATGGGGTTACACTCCCCCTAAAGGAGCAGGTCTGTAGTTTGGGGGTCTTATTAGATCCGCTCCTGTCTCTGGAGGCTCAGGTAGCCTCGGTGGCACGGAACGCGTTCTACCAGCTTCGGCTGGTAGCCCAACTACGACCCTATCTGGACAGGGAGAACCTTGCCACAGTTATCCATGCTCTGGTAACCTCTAGATTGGACTACTGTAATGCACTCTACGTAGGGTTACCTCTGAAGACGGTTCGGAAACTTCAGCTGGTACAGAATGCTGCGGCCAGAGTTCTTACTGGGATTAAAAAATATGATCATATAACCCCTGTCCTGGCCCAGCTGCACTGGCTACCAATATGTTTCTGGGCCAGATTCAAAGTGTTGGTTCTTACCTATAAAGCCCTTAACAGCATTGGACCGCAATACCTGGTGGAACGCCTCTCCCGCTATATACCTGCCCGTTCACTACGTTTGACATCGAAGGCCCTTCTCCGGGTTCCAGCGCATATGGAGGCCCGGAGAGTAATAACCAGAGCTAGGGCCTTCTCAGTGGTGGCCCCCGAGTTATGGAACTCCCTCCCTGATGAGATACGCCTGGCGCCTTCTTTCTTATCTTTTCGGCGCCAGGTAAAGACTACCTCTTTGCCCAGGCATTTTAATTTAATTTTATTTTAATTTGTCTTTGTCTTGATTTTGTTTCTATATTTTACAGTGTATTGTTATCATGTTTACTGTATTTTAATCTGTTTTTACCTTTTGTACACCGCCCTGAGAGCTAGAAAGCTATAGGGCGGTTTAAAAATCTAATAAAATAAATAAAATAAATAAAAATTCACAAGAAAGTATACTACTACTGAGTCCTCATGATCAGGATGTGCTTAAAATGTCTGTGGCTGAAATTAATTTGTCTCTTGCTCTTCCAACTTCAAGTCTCAGAGAGTTACAGTATAGTCATAGATTCTTACCTTTGTTTAAATGTGATAAGCAGCAGGGGTATATTTTTCCCCTAGATACTTTGCAAATTACTGGGTATCTCATGGCATTTCAATGCATAAAATAAGAAGAATCCTACTGCTCAGCAGAGCCTGTCAGCATTTAAGGCACAATTACCATTAGAATAAAGCAACTAAAATTAACACAATAGGGTTCCATATTAATTCCTTGCTTATCAAACCCTGTGAGTTTCATTAGGATAGTTTCCACATCAAAACACCTTGTTTTTGAAAGTCACACCACTTGCAGATTTCTTTTCCAATCTTTTGCCCTTCCCAGTCAGCCCCATTCACTTCCAACAAGGACTGGATTTAGTGGCAGGTGACCCAAGCAACTGTACAAACAGTTCATCTTTACATGTAAAGCTGGCAACTGTGACCTGCACAGCCAGTGTTGCGTTAACATCTCCCTCCTCCCAGCAGATGCACATCATCAGTAACTGTTCAACAAAGAGTATATATGTAAGAGATTACGGGCAGTTCAAACAATCCGCCTGTGCATTAAACACCTCAGCAAGTCATGGGGCCATGCAGGCCAGTGCTTCAGCCCACCACTGAAATGTCCAGCAGCCATACACCATCATCAAATGGTGTCCCTGAGAAGGGACACCACCCACATTTCAACATAAGCATGTAAAGCTCCTGCACACAAGGGGTAGCCTGACTGGTACAGGATCCTCCCTCACATAGAGCATTATGTGCCTATGTTCATACATACATACATGTGCATCATTTTCCACATTGGGCTCCTACTGTGAGGAAGAAGAGTGGGATATAAATTTAATAAATCATCATCATCAAAGACACAGATGGCAGGGAAGCATGGCCAGTTTGCATAGCCCCATAACTCCCTCATATGTTCTTTGAGCAAAGAAGGTATATTGTTTAAAACCCCTTATAGGGATCAGATTCATGAATTTACATTTTTCATCTTATACAAGGAGGATAAATCTAGCCATGAAATGAGCTATAGATAAAAGAAAGAAAAAAGGTATTCAGAAGCTGAACGAATGGAGAAAACATCAAAGATGCTACTCGCTTGGGGTGCCATTTGGTCTAGGAATAACCCTGCTTCTAGTGTTCAGTACAACAGGTAATATAGGAGCGACTAAACATAATCCAGTCTGTTAGATTATATTTAGGCAAAAAGCTTTCTCTAGCAGCAGTTTGCAGATGCAGTTTTTAAGAATCACGAGAAGTATATTGTTGTACAGCCACCACCCAAAAAGAAAAGACAAATGGATTTAAAACATGTACCAAGCCAAAGTTTCATTGCTAGTGAACAGCTTAACATTAAAAGGGATAAAATGTTGACATGTGTGCTTGTACAAAGATGATAAGCATAAGAAATCTGCTATTGTTGTTTAAAAGGTTATCCACTGCTGCTTTGATTATGCATGGCACCCTTCCTGGCACTAAGGAAATGCTAAGTAAGTGGCTTTGACAACTTAAGAATGCAAATGAGAGGCAGCAGGCCTATAAGCCAGGAATATCTGACCCAGAAAAGCAGACTGCCTGGGCATAAACACTGCCACTGCAGAAAGCAACCACAACATTCAACACTATATATAAGTACTAGATATGAAGGTGAAAACACGTCCACAAGTTGGTGAGACTTGCAAGCGATCTATAAACAAACATCTGTGGTCGATAGTCAGGGAAATGTAATAGAAAAAGCAATGGCTACTTTGACATGACTGTAGCAAACCAACATTGCAGTCCTCCTGAGTCATCCCCCACCCCCTGCCAGCAGCAATATCATCTGCTTGTGTTGATTCTAGCTCTTGCTATTATCAGTTAGAAGATGACTTTACAGAACTGGGAAAACAGACCTTTATTATTTATTATAATTATCTTAGTAAATTGTTGCCCACCTTTTTTAATATAAATATAACCTCCCAGCTACTTATCTTATAAAAATAAGACAAATACATCTAATGTAAAATTTGAAAACCCTTCAGACAGGCGTTTATAAAACATAAGGATCCTTTCCCAACAAACAAAAAAGGCTTCAACTTTTGAGGCTACAGACACCAAATAAATGAGGAAACTCATTTGCAGACTATCCCAACAGCAATGGGATTGTTTTAGCCGATATAGCACTAGTGCTAAGAAATTGAACTACAAATGCCAGGTCCCCAGAGCTTCACATCTCTGCCATGAACTCGCTAGGTGACTATAGGCAAGTCATTCCTTCAGCCTCCCATCTACCATATGGGGATAAAAATACTCACCTATCTTCCAGTGTTGTATTTAAACATTCAGAAGCACTACCCAAACATGTTTATTATACAGCCACAAGAGTGGCTGTATACTGTGGTCAGCATGGATTTTTCGCATTCTGCAATGTTAAATTGAAAATACCCCATGCCATTCTGATGTTTCCTTTAAGCTCATTTCAAAACAAAACCTTACAAAACTTACAGTCCTGAACTCAGAAACGCTTGCTTAACAACCCTCTAAATTTTCATGGTGATACACAAAATAATCAGAGAATCGAGAGTTCAAAGTGTAAAAAGAGAGAGAGAGAAACAGACTCCTTTTGAACATTTTTTCTGCCAGAGTTCTCATAATTTGTTGAAATTAATTAAAAATCAGCCATGTTCACAGAGTATCTGTAATCCTATTACTGACCTTGCCCCATACTTGACCTTCATCTTCTGCAGTTTAAAAAAATACCTGGCTGATATTTAATTAATTTAAGACATTTAGCATTGAACTCAGTGATAAGGTCGGGCATGATCAGTAACAACCAACTGTCAGTGTTCTAAAAGCCAGATTCATAGTTGCTTGGCTAGGCTAATTAGGGAGCCAAACCCACACCAGACCTTTATTTCACTTAAAACAGTCATGACTTCCCCCCAATGAATCCTGGGAACTGTAGTTGGTGAAGGGTGCTGAGAGGAGACTCTTACTCCACTGACAGAGCTACAGTGGCCAGAGTGGTTTAACACTCAGCTGCTCTGACGGAAGCTCTGTGAGGGAACAGGGCATCTCCTAGCAACTCTCAGCACTCTTCACTAACTACACTTCCCAGGATTCTTTGGGAGAAGTCATGAGTGTCTAAAGTGAAATAAAGGTCTGGTGTGGATGTGGCCAGGAACAGCTTTGCTTTAAAATTGGGTGGGAGGCTACACGTGCCTGCTGTAGAAAAAAAGGTGGGGGAAACCCTGAAAAAGAATAATACTGTTCACTATGTTTTCCTTTTGGAAAGGAAAGGGGCTTCCCCTCTGCCCAGTGCCCACCCACCCAATCTCCTCCCCTACCCTTTCCTCCCTACCCCTCCCCTCCCTGCCCCTCCCCAGCTCAGTTTCACCTTTCCTAAGCATGATTGCACAAAGTAATTCCCATGGAACTCAAAAAGGATGCAAGTGATCAAACCTGCCCTTCCCTCCTATCCCCCCACTTGCCCCTTCCCTCCCCTTTCCTTCATCCCTCCCTTCCCTTTCCCCTCCCCCATCCCCTTCCACTCCCCTCCTTCTCCTCCACCTCTCCGATGCTAAGCTTGATTGCATGGGAGTAAATCCCATTGAACTCAACAAGCATGCAAATGATCAAACCTGCCCACCCCTCCTCCTCCCTCCTATCACCTCCCTTTTGCCTCTTCCCTCCCCCTTCCTTCACCCTCCCCCTGCCCTTCCAATTGCCTCTTTCCCCATCCCCTTCCTACTGCTCCCCTCCCCCTCCCTTCTTCCCTCTACTCTCCCCTCCCCCACCTCCTCCCACATGGTCAGTTTTACCTATCCTAGTCGTGATTGCACAGCAATAGATCCCACTGAATTCAATAAGCATGCAAATGATCAGACCTGGCTTTCCCCTCCTTCCTCTCTCCATCTTTCCTCCCCTCCCCTCTTCCTTTTTCCACCTCACCTACCCACTCCAGGTCTCCCTCCCCATGGTCAGTTTTACCTATCCTAACCATGATTGCATGGGAATAAATCCCACTCAACTCAATAAACGTGCAAATGATCAAACCTCCCCTCCTCCTCCCCCTCCCTTTTCCCCTCTCCCTGCTCCCCTCCCCATCCCCTGTAGCCAGTTTGACCTATCCTAAGCATGATTGCAGGGGAGTAAATCCCACTGAACTCAATAAGCATGCAAATGATCAATCCATTCTCAGCAAACTTGCACAGGATCCCATTTCTTACCTCCCGAATTAAGAAGCAGAGAAATTCACTAATAGGCAAAAAAACTTGCAATATAAGAACGTACCTGTAGCCAACAGATATTTCCATCAAACTTTAAAAAGCATGGAAATTGGGTAGGTATCGTGAATGCACCAGGGGAGCAGGAGACCTGACCGCCTCTACAAGATACTGTACTGCTCTACAAATTTGTCAAAATGCAAATACAATTTGGGTTGGTCTTTCACAGTCCAATCCACTTCCTGTGTAGCTTGGAAGAATTTGGTAATATGTGCCTCTGAGCATATGATGCGTGGTGGTGACAACACCTGCAATTAGCCCAAATAACAGAAAGAAGACATGTGCTGTGCTCATCTTGTTTTAGCAGGGAGGAGCAACAATATTAAAACAGTTGATATAATTCAGACAGTCACTTTAAATATGTTTGATTTACTTTGCAATTTTAGTGAAGTTTCCTATAGTAAATCATTCCCTTATGCTTCTGTTTCTGTGAATATGTGAAGTACAGCAACACTTTGCAACACTGAAAAAAGCTCCAAAAACAATTGTGGAATAATGGCACTGACTGTTCTGCAGAATAGTTTCCAATGGACATGAGGAGTGTCTCAGTTTGCACAAGATAAAACAGTGGGAGGTTAAATATATTCTAGGAAAAGTCTAGGTGTGCTCTACGTTTTTAATTGACCATTTCCACCTTTCCTTAAGTGGAGTAGTTTAAGCATAGCAGGCTGAAAACATGCATCTTGGGCAGGCCAAGTTTGTTTTTTCTAGAGTCATTGCTTAAGTAGCAACATATTGTAATCAGTCTGATTTTACATCAAACTGCAGTTTCAGATTCAACTGTTAATGTGCCCAAAATAGAAATAGAGCATAACCTCCAATTTAAAACACAAAAGGCTGTCTTCAGCATCATATGACATTGACCAATAAAAAGGCTTTGAAATTAATAAAAACAATTGACACAGATTTGTATGATGAATAATGAGAGAAATATAATTTTCTAGGTTAGATTCTCTGTAGAAACAGTAGTAACAAAGGAAAGAAGGAAAGTAAGAAGAACACCAACAAACATACAAAAATGTAATTCTCCATCTTTGGAGATGGCAGGTGTTGCAACCACTCACCATATGCTCAGAGGCACGTTACCAAATTCTTCCAAGCTACACAGGAAGTGGATTGGACTGTGAAAGACCAACCCAAATTGTGTTTGCATTTTGACAAATTTGTAGGGCAGTCCAATATCTCAGAGAGGAGGTCAGGTCTCCTGCTCCCCTGGTGCATTCACTATAGCTGCCCAATTTCCCTGCTTTTTAAAGTTTGATGGAAATATCTGTTGGCTATAAGTACGTTCTTAAACCACAAGGAGTTTTGCCTATTAATGATTTAATATTTAGGATAGCCTTCCCAAACAAGGTCACAAAAGTTATTAGACTACCAAGTATTTTACTAGCCTGCCTGCCAGTCCACATCAAAGGCTTGAAAGAGGGGGAAGAAACCAACCTATATCCCACTTAAAGAAAGATGGACTGATGTCTGCTCGCCACAAGACAATTTTTATTCTCAGGTGACCAGGCCAGTGGCAGCTTACATGGCAACCATTTAGATCATTTCTCAATGTTGTCTATTGTATGATAACTATGGCTATAAAATATTCCCTCCACATGCTGGGCTAGATAGAACATTGTTCTTTGACAGTCTTTTTTTTTTTAACAGAGGGAACTTTGCTTCTTTTTCTTACATCTCAGCTGAGACAGCTTTCAGAGTTGGCAGCTAAAATTTATGAGGGCAGCATTTCTTGAAGTGAGAGATTTTGATTATTTTGACGGATATTTTATGAGAGGAAAAATGAAAACTAAAGGCACTTTTGGTGTTATACTTCAGAGATTTGATCGCCTTACATGTAAAAGCTTAACAACTGTGAAAATATAAAAGTAGTTTACTATTCCAATGAAGGAAAACCAAGCTGAGTTTGGACAATCTCTTTGAATGAGCCTTTTAACACAGGCACACACATTCACAGATGATGTTCGTAATATATGTTTTCCACTGCTTGAAATCTAACACACAATGAAAAGCAGGCATTAACTCGGTTGGAATCAAGCTGACATCATTATGATGCTACAAGACAAAAGCAATAGACTGGTAGCCATGGGCACAACAGATAGCCCAAAATAAACACATGGGGTATGTAAATGACATTGTATTAGGAACAAATCCACACACAAACAACTCTTAAATGTGAAGAATAATGCACAGGGATCAAAGCTCTCTTAGCAGCACAGCAGTTTTGGAGTGTTCACATTTGCAATCAAACTGGCAGCCTGGTACCACACTGTCCTTTAAACTGCCAAGCCTATCATTTTCTGACAGCCAACTATCCAACTATATCTAGAGATGCTGCACAGGGGGAAAAACCCTGTTATTTTGATGTTTCTCTGTCCCTTTCTCTTACAAAATATCTTAACCTCCGTGGAAAATGACCATATCTTCAACAATTTGGTGCTTCCCTGCTTTAGAAATTGCTTGGATATCAACATTTGATGTTTTATCCAAATGTCCTACGGCTTTCCAAATACATAATGCTGTCAGGGTTGATTTGTTTTTTGCTACACCTAAACTTTAGCTGTAAAGGAACCAATAAGCTCAGGCAGCTTCTTTGGGAACTGTAAAAGGGCCTGTTCAGAGTCTTTCTGGTAATAAGCCTTCAATAAAAATGCTAGAGCAGAGCGATCAGGTTTTTGGAGTACAAGCTCTCAACACTGGTTTTGGATCTCTCAATTATGTATTTCCTTCTGAAATAAATGACATCACCAATAATTCTTGGAAAGTAGCTATTAATGACAACAGATGCTCCTGAAATGTATTTATTTGATTGGTTTATTCACCCAGGTGCCATTATTTGCCAAATAATAATAATTATTCTTTATTTTTATTCTGCATTTCATTTGCAAAAGCAACATTCAAGGCAGTTAATATAAAAAACAACTGAATTCAATATGCCAGAGAAGGGGCCTCACCAATTTCTTCTCTGCCTTTGCTAGCTTCAGGGAGACTAGCTTTGGAGAGGAGACGCCAAGTGGTAGGTGGTCTCAGCAGGCTAATGGAAGGGGACTCACTTTTTCCTTCTGCCAACTGGATGGCTATCCACTAACAGACTTTGAAAGGCTCCAGCTCCCACAGTAAACACCAGGATGGTTCCTGCCTGCTAACTCCACATCTCCCACTAGGAATACTTGTGTACGAACATTACTCAGAGCCCTAACAATATAGCATATTTACAAAACTAATTACTCACAATTAAAGTGTCATCTCTTCCCATTCTAATGACGGTCCTGTTAATGGTGCGCAGCAACTGGACCATTATTTCTTGTATGTGCTGATAAGTTGACTGCTGTAAAACAAATACAATTAGTTTTAAGATAATGAAGAATAATTTACAAAGAAAAATGCATAGGTGGACTTAATCCTTACCCTATGAGCATAGTACCTGTCAGCATGGAAGAGAGCTAATTGTCTGGAAACTATTACCTCAATTGATAATGCAAATTGGCAATGTAGCTGAACAAAATCCTTCCAAAGATATGAGCAGCCTGAAGTAGTATATGTCCAAGAAGTTTACTACTTAAGTTTTTGCAGCAATAATTCCACAAAACTTACCAGTGTCTATCTAATGGCTGCTTAGAATTAATTAAGCCAATTGGGGCCTTAAGTATGGTTAATGAACTAATATATTTATTTATTGCTTTGATTTCTACACCATCCTTTATCAGTTCATGATCCCAGGGCTGGTTACAACAATAAAATCCACATAAAAACTATTTAAAACATTAAATAACAAACATACAATATCAAATCACAGCACTACAACAGACAGACAACTGACCACTTTTCAGGTGGTCACTGCAGGTGTATTTTAAGTATATATTATAAAAATACAATTCCTTCTTTTTATGTCACAATGTTATTTCAATATTACGTGATTAATCTCTAGTTTATCTTTACCATCTGATAGCTATCTCTACAGAAATACTAAAAGTTGGCTAACTTTTCATTCTCCTCAAACATATTATTAGACTGAAAACTTTCCCATGCATTTCTTCAAATTTATTCTAATGTCATCTTGAGTTTCAGCTACTGGCTGAACATGTATCTTGTGATATAGTGATTTTTAAAAGGATTTGTCCTCCTTTAAGGGCCCCAAATAGTTCAAAATCGCTGTATTTCTTATCACTGCATTTTTAAAGCTATCTTAGATCCTATGGTCCTGCAATGCCAGGCAATCATACACCAGTGCTGGACCAGTGTGACATCGCTACAATTCTATGTCCTCCTAGCAGGAAAATAAAAAACACCATGATTGTCCCAGAAACAAGAATCAACATGGTGATACTGACAGACACTCTATAAAGCCTCCAGCAACTTCAGTGTCACCCACCAATCACAATGAAGTTCTCTAAGACACCTTCACACCATTCGTGCACACAAGTGTTACTTATGGACCCTTCTTATAATCAGCCATTGCTGCTTGTATGTTTAAAGGCCATCCTTTGTGCAACATGCCCTTTCACCAATGTTCCCACTTCTGTGCCCATGGTTCTGGCACAATTCTTTAGCCTCATGATGTACGTCTTGATATATCACCAATGCTCCCTTTCATGTGCTTAAATACACCTGGAACTGTGCTGGCCTCTGGTCAGAATCCTATCCTCCAGTATATGTGGAGGGGGAGCAGTTTATATGTGGCTCTCCATTACCCCTTTTTTCATGTGCCACCCCTTTTGTTACTGCAATATTTTACTGCCGCTGGGAGTAGGAACAACTTCTGTGATAGCATAGGATTCAAATTAAACTGTGCTTCAATTCCACTATTTCCCCCCATTGTTCTAGCAGGGTTCCCATAGGATACAGTTTATGCTGGTGAGTATACTGCCAATGCAATCACATCACTATGCTGGCATAACATTTTGTTCTGTTAGTCGATGGGGATATAATCTATCCTAGCTCTGAGGGTGTAACCGCAGAGTAGGATTACACTGTTGGTGTTTTATACATTTCCATCAGTGTAAATATGCATCTGCTTACTTCATTCAGATTGTGTCAATTATTAATATTTTTGAATGTAATTTCAGAATTTTCTTAACAGTCTAGATACTGAGGGGGGGGGAAATGAAAAATCTGATCTGTAGAAGTTTCCATATGAAAAAGATTACTGCGTTATCATAGCTCCCTAGGATATCAGTTATTTATATTAGTGAACAAAAGCAAAACACAATTTCTCCTATTTTATCGGAGTTTTAAAATTCTACATATCCTCCAGTCCTAAACTTCTCAAGTTGCAACACAACACACATAGAACCCTGTAACTCTGAAGATCTGAGGGGTGATTCAAATGTCCCCAAATTTGGAGCTGGCAAAAATGTCCATTGCTCAAATTTCCAAATACTTGCTTCTGATATCATGTTGAAATTAGGACTCACAATCTCACTGTGGGTGAGATGTAATGTCCAAGTGAGGCCAAAATCAGGAGTATAAGCCTAGTGGAGATGCATCTATATCTCATGGACATGGAAACTTTATCTCCAGGTACTCTTGGATGAAACCGATTATCTTGATCCATTTCAATCCGGTTTTAGGCCCGGTTTCGGCACGGAAACAGCCTTGGTCGCCCTGTATGATGACCTATGTCGGGAGAGGGACGGGGGGAGTGTAACCCTGTTGATTCTGATTGACCTCTCAGCGGCTTTTGATACCATCGACCATGGTGTTGTAATGAGTTAAAATTAAAACTTATAGTGGAATAAAAATCAAATAACATTAAATGAAACATATGTTTGCCTCCCTTATGAGAAAGTACGGGAGTTTTTCCGCTTATCAGCTTCATTTGCAATTAAAAATGTTGTTCCCAGCTTACCAGACCAAAGGTCAAGGATAAAGGAAGTTTGGAGGGAGAACAGAGAAGTGGACCAGAATAGACAGATGCTGAGAAATCAAACAATGATGTATTTCTGATTAGCTATGCATTTCTAATGATATGTATGTGACGTACCTATAGCCTATAAATATGATGGATGTCAGCAATTCTGGAGAGTCACTTAAGGGTGGCCCTCCCTTTGCAAAGGCTCAATAAAGGCAAGCATTTACGGTACTCTGGTCTCGTCTCTATTCCTTATTGGCAACTTGGGGAATATAGAGTTCCTATCAGTCTGGCCTCCATTCAGGCTTGACTCCTTTTGTAACAAAACTGGCGTAGCCCAGCCAGGAGAATCCGCCTCAGACGACCTCTGCTGTCTCGTACGGGGCTGCAGACAGTTGGATGAGAGCGCTCCAGGCCCAAGTTGTTTGGCCTGCATCCGGGCCTGCGCCGGGCCGGCCGAGGCGGCAGAGTATCGTCAGCGGACCTCCAGTAAATCGAGACCAGAACCTTCTGATTGCCAGCGCAAGCGGGTCAAGCAGAGCACCAGAAGACAGGTGAGGATAAATCAAACCTTGGAGGGGAGTGCTGAGTGTGTGGGTGTGACTGAGACGAGGCGTATCCACAGTGGTAATTACCTCGAAGCGAGAGCGGAGTTCTAGTACCGCGTTTCCTTTCTCCCACGAGGGAAAAGGCCGGGAAACGAACGAAGCGAAAGCCGTGACTGTTGTTGTGCCCTATATAGACCTCTTTAGAGCCCCCGGGATGGGAGGAGCAGGTTCCAAGGCCAGGAACAAGAGGCTAGGGAAGAGTCGACAACAGGACACCCCACTGCAGCTTGTCCTCAACAGGTTTGACATCATACAGGCAGAGACTCAATATCCACTAGAAAGAGACAAGTTAATATTCTACTGCCAAAAATTGTGGCCCACTTTGGGGACCGGGTGGCCCCCAGAGGGCACCTTTAACTACCAAGCAATAGTCAAAGTTCTGAAAGAGCTCACAGAGCAGAAGCAGCATGATTCCATCCAGTATGCCTTGATGTGGCAAGAGCTAGACCGAGATCCACCCTCCCCAATTGTAATGAGAATCATGATGCAAAGAGGCCCCATCTCCAAGCCAGCCCAACCAGTGCTGCCACAAGCAGAAGATGAGTCTTCACCCAGTGCCCCATTATACAGACAACCACCACCGTATAGACAACCGCTGGGTGAGGACAGATCAGGGCCCACTAGCCCACCTCCACAGCTTATAAACCTGGATAGGCCTTTTAGCTCGTTGTCAGGCTTATCAGGACCTATACAGCAAAGCCATGTGGAAACAACTCCACAGCGATCCAGCAATCCCTTTTTGCCTCAAGCTCCCATAAAAACCCTACCAGATCCTCCACAGCCACCAGAGACTTGCAGAACCTTGCTACTCTCACAGGAAGCAAGCATTTCAAGCCCAGCCGCCCTGGATATGCTCCCCTTCAATACAA
The DNA here is from genome assembly GCF_030035675.1 of Rhineura floridana. Lineage (NCBI taxonomy): Eukaryota > Metazoa > Chordata > Lepidosauria > Squamata > Rhineuridae > Rhineura > Rhineura floridana. The sequence continues at coordinate 85,997,008 of NC_084482.1, read as the reverse complement.
ATCCAGAATGCTCCCTGTGCCTAATGGGACAAAGCCCAACCGTTCTCCATAAATATGCCCATGAAATCCGCAACAGTCCGGCTAACACCCCTGAGGAAAAGGCCCATAGGCAGAAGAGAATCCAGATTTTAGAAAAGGTGGCACAAGACGTTACTAGCCAGAGAGAGGATCACAGAGAACATAGGAGCGGCAATAGCTATCTTCAAGCCCCTATGCGCGAAGTCATTGATGGGCAAGGAGGTATAGCTTATGTCTATGTCCCTTTCACAACCTCTGACTTGTTCAATTGGAAAAACCAAACACCCCCCTTGAGAGAAGACCCTGGGAAAGCATACGATCTGTGGCAATCCATATTTGTTAGCCACCATCCCAGCTGGGCAGATATCCAAACCCTAATGAACATTTTACTAACTTCTGAGGAAAAGAGTTTGGTTATGGGACAGGCCCGTAGGCTTGCTGAGACAGAGAGGGCAGCAGCGGGAGCAGGCGCGCCACCCATGGCTGCCATAATGCCAGAAAGAGACTTGGGTTGGGATGCTTCACCTGGTGGCAGTACTGAACTTGAAAATTATCGCCGCCTCATTCTTCATGGGCTGCGGAACGCCATTCCTAAACCCACCAACATGGCCAAATTGTATGAGGTTAGACAAGGCAAAGAGGAAGACCCTTCTTCCTTTCTTGTGCGGCTGCAGGACACCATGCGGAAATACACCCCCCTTGATCCAGCTGCGGCTGACAACCAGAGACTTTTAGTTACGCTCTTCATAGGGCAAAGCGCCCAAGATATTAGGAAGAAACTGCAAAAGGTTGAGGGGGCCATGGGAATGAACATGAGTCAATTGATGGACATTGCTTACAAAGTGTTTGTGAATAGAGATGAGAGAGAGAAGAGGGAGGAGCAGCGCATGTTTAAGAGACAGTGTGCGGTAATGGCCGCTGCCTTGCAAGGAGATGGGACTAAGAGAGGAGGAAGAGGAGAAGAAGGTAAAGGACAGCGCCCCAGGAGAAGGTTGGACAAGGATCAGTGTGCCAAGTGCCTCAAGAAAGGACACTGGGCCAAGGATTGCAAAAGTGAAGAGAGACAGAAACCCATAGCCCCCCTTCTTCCGGCCTTTGCTGAGGATGACTCTGAATGAAGGTGGTCGGGCGTACAAGGTAGCGATCCGGGGGAGCCACTTATTCCCATCATGGTGGCTAACCAAAAAGTAAGAGCCCTTGTTGATACCGGAGCTACCTATTCTATGCTTCCAGGGGCGGCACCCCACCACTTGAGCCCCAATTACAGAACTATTTTAGGAGTAACGGGGAACAAACAAAGATTACCCCTAACAAAAGCAATAGGAATACAAGCAGGAAGACAAACCTTTAAGCATCGCTTCCTTGTTTCAGAGCAATGCCCTCTACCCATTTTAGGTAGGGATGTCCTGGCAAAGCTACAAGCCACCATTTCGTTTAAGAAACATTGCCTTATTGTCACCATTCCTAAGGAAATGGAAGCTGCATACCAGATGGCAGTGTTGTACCAGAGAGATGAACGCCCCATTCATAATAACGATGAGGATCTAAGAAGAAATAAGAACATAAACCCTATAGTGTGGGCTGCGGAAGGGAACCCAGCCAGAGCTAAATTTGCTGAGCCTGTGAAGGTCCGCCTAAAACCAGGAGCAAAGCCCACCCCTGTTAAACAATTTCCATTAAGAAAAGATGTGTGGGAAGGCCTCACTGTGCTCATCCAGCAGTTCCTTAAAGACGAATGGATACGCCCGGCCACATCCCCCCATAATACTCCAATATTCGGAATCAAGAAGCCAGGCCAGCCAGGCAAATACAGGTTTTTACAAGACTTGCGCGTTATTAACAAGCAAGTGCAAGAGGATGTCCCTGTAGTTCCTAACCCACATACACTTCTCTCTGGAGTTCCAGCTGAGGCAACAGTATTTACTGTGATAGACTTAAAAGATGCCTTTTTCAGCATTCCTATACACCCTGAGAGCCAAGATTTGTTTGCCTTTACCTGGGAAAACCCCCGAACTGGGCAAGCTTCCCAAATGACCTGGCAAGTCCTGCCCCAAGGATATGTGGGCAGTCCTTCGGAATTCACTAAGGCCTTGAGAAAGGACCTAGAGGAATGGCACCAGCGACCTAAGGAGACTGTCCTTTTGGTTTACGTTGATGACCTCTTGATATGTAGCCAAAATAGGCCTTCCTGTGAGCAGGATTCTGTTTCGTTGCTTAACCACTTGGCCGAAAAAGGATATCGCGCCAGTCACCAGAAAATACAGTGGTGCCAAAGTGAGGTTAAATACCTAGGGTATAAGATATCCCACCATGGCAGAATGCTGTCCCCTGAACGAAAGGAAGCAATCTGTAGCTTGAACCCCCCCAAAAACGTAAAAGAGTTACGCACAATATTAGGGCTATTTGGGTTCTGCAGGCCATGGATTCCTGAATACGCCAGAATAGTGCAGCCTCTTTATAAAGCATTGGAAGCTGAACAGATAAAAGAGACTTGGCGTTGGACCAAAGAGCAACAGCATGCCTTCCAAGTGCTTAAAACTTTGTTAACTCAAGCGCCTGTGCTTGCATTGCCAGATGGCAACAAGCCATACTGCCTTTATATCTCAGAAAACAAAGGAGTAGCGGCTGGAGTGTTAACACAGAAGTGGGGGCCCAAACAGAGACCTGTAGGATACTATTCCTCGAAATTAGACCCTGTAGCTCAAGGATGGCCTGCTTGCTTAAGAATCTTGGCAGCTGCTTCCATCTTACTCAAAAAGGCTGACAAAATCATGGTCGGAAGCCCAGTTGAAGTTCTGGGACCGCACGATTTAAGGAAAATAATGGGAGCTGATGCAGCCAAAGTTTTAAGCCCTAGCCGTTTAACCATGTTTGAACAGCAGCTTCTTGGAAGGCAGGGAATCACTCTTAGCACCTGCAATACGCTAAACCCTGCGACCCTGATGCCCCAACCAGGACAATTGTTGCACAATTGTGAGCATGCCCTTGAAATTGCCACGAAGCCCCGAAATGACCTCTCTGACTTGCCACTTCCCGATGCCCATGAAGTTTTTATTGACGGCAGTAGCAGAGTAGTGGAAGGCCGCAGGAGAACCGGATTCGCCATAATAGAGGGAAGCCAGACATTATTCAGCGGAAGATTGCCAGACAACTATTCCGCCCAGCAAGCTGAATTGACTGCACTCGAGAAAGCTCTTTCTCTGTTTGAGGGACAGAGGGTCAATATTTACACAGACAGCAAATATGGTTTCAATGTGATTCACGCCTTTGCGATGATATGGAAAGAGAGGGGTTTCATAAATAGTGTGGGAAAAACCATTGAACACTTGGACATTATAAAGAGACTTTTAAAGGCTGTTGCTCTCCCTCAAAAAGTAGCTGTAATACACATTCTGGCACACGGCAGAGAAAAGGAAAAGAAACTAAGGGAGGGGAATAATTTGGCTGATCAAGCGGCAAAGGAAGCAGCTCTCTCTGAAAGAAGCCCCACAGTTGCTCTCCAGCTCACCCCTTTAGATGTTCTAAAACCTTATTATTCACCTGCTGAAGCAGAGGATGCTGCAGCCAAAGGAGCATCTCTGACACTGGAAGGGTGGTGGAAATTGCTAACAGGACAAATCATAGTACCACGGCCCCTCCTAAGACAAGTTGTATTGGCAGCACATCAAAACACGCACCTAGGGGGAAGTGCCCTAGGAGATTTGTTAGTCAGACAAATAATGGCACCAGGACTTTATGTTGAAACGGCACGGGCGGCAGCGCAGTGTACCATATGTGCTGCTACCAATCAAAAGGGGCCAACTGCGCCCGCGCCAATGGGAGGCCGCCCTTGGGCATATTACCCATTTCAGAGACTTCAGATCGACTTTTCAGAGCTTCCTAGGAAGAATGGATACAAGTACCTCCTTGTAATAGTAGATCAGCTGTCCGGATGGATAGAGGCCTACCCCACAAGGCAAGCTACTGCAGCAGTAGTGGCTAAAATACTGATGAAAGAAATTTTCCCCCGATATTCCCTGCCTGAGACAATAGACTCTGACAGAGGGACACACTTTGTTTCGGAAGTGGTTCAACAACTCCAAAGGCCCCTCGGATTCCAATGGCGCCTTCATACGGCATGGAGGCCGCAATCAGCTGGGCAAGTAGAGAGGGCTAACAGATCTTTGAAAGCCACACTAACTAAGCTTTGCCAAGAGACTGGACAAAATTGGGTAAATGCCCTGCCTATGGCATTGACAATTTTTCGTTGCACTCCCAGAGGACAGACCAAGTTAACCCCATTTGAAGTTTTATTTGGGAGACCGCCAGTACTGGCAGCTCTCAAGACCCAGCCTCTTGAAATAAACCAAATAGTGGGAGATGCTGTGATCAAAGAATATGTTATTGCCCTGCAGTCTGTTCTTTCTAAACTCTATAGATACTCCCAAGAGTTCCAGAGATTGCCACTGGACGCCGCCATTCATCCCTTCAGACCAGGAGATTGGGTCCGGATCAGGACGTGGAAGAAGGAAACGCTCCAGCCCGAGTGGAGCCAACCGGTCCAGGTGCTGTTGACCACGGATGCAGCACTAAAGATTGACGGCAAGGCCAAGTGGATCCACCATACCAGAGTCAAGAAAGCAGCCGCACCTATCGAGGTGCAGGAGCCAGAGACAGGAATAGCCAAGGATTCCCCAACAGGTGAGGGGCGGAAGAAGACCCCTGAAGAAAAGTGGCTTTCGCAGACAGTACCGGGTCTGGGCCTGAAGTTACATCTCCGCAGAACGCCCCAAACTTAGTTATTGATCCTGCTGCTCAGAATATAGTTAATCCATACTATATATGCATTGCCATTATTATAGCATGTATGCTTTTTATTATGTTGCTTTATCTTGCATTTTACTTCCGGCATGGGCGCGTTCCTTGACCGGGAATGGGTCTTTAACACAAACTAACACCTTCCTGAAGCTGGTGCAGGAGGTGGTTAGCCAGTTCAAACTCACTAGCTGTTGGGTGTGCTCTCCCTTGCAGGTGCAGCACGGTCAAATTCCACTATATCCTCTTCCGCTTAACATACTGGAGTTGGCTGTGGATCGCCCAGCACACAACCAGACTTGGCCACGAAGGGACCAAGTGCAGGTCAAGAGAAGGAAAGGCTTATGGTGTTGGGAAAATCACGATGGCACAGGGCCCCAGTTAGGATATTCTTCTTGTTTTTACGCACATAAGAGGGGCCCATGGCAAAAGTGGCCAGGGGGAATCCCTTGCCTTAACTTGCACTATAATAGTACCCACATCAATAAGACCAGATGCAATTGCACACCACAAAGCATGAGGTATACGTTTCAGAGAAACCCCCCTTGTCATTGTGGCCACACAGGGCTTAACGACTATTGGCAATGGTATGGGTTAACCTTATGCCGTGAAAATGGCTGGACTACCAACATACCAGACCAAACCACTATGCTTAGGTGGTACAAAGGGGATCAACCCCAAGCTTGGTCCGAAGTGTATATAGCCTCTGACTCTTGGTACGCCAGAGCTCGGACGGGAAAGGGGATAGAAACCTGTGCCCCTACAGCCCCAGGAGTAACTAGATGCAATGCTAGTGGCCCTATATATACTGAGCCATTATTCATGAGCTGGTACTTTGTCCCACAACATGGTTTCCAATCTCATTTGAATGGGACTGTGCAAGCCCATCATTCACAGATATGGCCCTTGGGTAAGTGTGCACTTAAACACCATTGGTTTGTTTGCGGAACCACTGCGTATACATGCTTGCCCCCCGACTGGAGAGGAAGCTGTTACGTGGCGTACTTGATACCTAATATCAACGTTAAACCCAAGGGGCAGCACATTTTCAGGCCTTTATACACCAATACCAGAGACAAAAGGCATGCTTTACATGCTGGAAATCATAATTGGGGAAGTAAAGTCTGGACCCCCCAAGACTTGATTGATGGGTACAAACCATTAACATGGAGCTCTATTGGAATTGTTGGAGCTAGGTCTATGACAAATGGCCTGTTAAGGTTACAAGCTGTAGTTGAAGTGGTTACTAATGCCACCGGTGAAGCAATACGCACCTTAACACAAGAAACTGAGCAAATACGTAAAAGGCTGATTATCCACCAGCAAGGCCTCGACCTGCTCCTTGCCAGTTCAGGTGGGCTCTGCGCCACCTTAAACACGAGCGGTGAGTGCTGTGTCGAAATTGGAGATGAATCACAGGTAATTAATCAATTGGTAGACCATGCAGAAATAACAGCGTATGTAGGTGACCAGCAATGGAAGGGCCTAAGCTGGGATTGGCTTACCAGCTGGCTGCCAAACTGGGCCTGGCTGAAGCATCTTTTTGTTATTGGCTGCATTATACTCCTTATTCTTATGTGCTTACCATGTATCATATCCTGTGTATCTGGCATGCTTATTCGGGTCTTGAAAAGAAAGGCCCAGCTAATGATGTATCAGCAACTAGCCTTACATGAAATGCAAGGAGATTATACTGAAATGGCACCATCTCATGAGGAGGTATGGAACCACACTGTTTATGCTCCCCAGTCAGTTATTACTGGAGAAGGAAACATTTATGCCACCATTGATAATTAAGAAGATACTTTCGTATTTTAGGAATTAAGAAAGTATCTGAGGGGCAAATGTTGTAATGAGTTAAAATTAAAACTTATAGTGGAATAAAAATCAAATAACATTAAATGAAACATATGTTTGCCTCCCTTATGAGAAAGTACGGGAGTTTTTCCGCTTATCAGCTTCATTTGCAATTAAAAATGTTGTTCCCAGCTTACCAGACCAAAGGTCAAGGATAAAGGAAGTTTGGAGGGAGAACAGAGAAGTGGACCAGAATAGACAGATGCTGAGAAATCAAACAATGATGTATTTCTGATTAGCTATGCATTTCTAATGATATGTATGTGACGTACCTATAGCCTATAAATATGATGGATGTCAGCAATTCTGGAGAGTCACTTAAGGGTGGCCCTCCCTTTGCAAAGGCTCAATAAAGGCAAGCATTTACGGTACTCTGGTCTCGTCTCTATTCCTTATTGGCAACTTGGGGAATATAGAGTTCCTATCAGTCTGGCCTCCATTCAGGCTTGACTCCTTTTGTAACAATGGTATCCTTCTGGAGAGACTCACGGAATTGGGAGTTGGAGGTACCGCTTGGCGGTGGCTCCGCTCCTACTTGGTGGATCGTTTCCAGAAGGTAGGGCTTGGGGTACATTACTCGATGCCCTGGACTCTCCATTGTGGAGTCCCGCAGGGATCGGTCCTGTCCCCTATGCTCTTCAACATCTATATGAAGCCGCTGGGAGCGGTCATCAGGAGTTTTGGAGTGCGTTGTCACCAGTACGCTGATGACACGCAACTCTATTTCTCCTTTTCATCTTCTTCAGGTGAGGCTGTTGACGTGCTGAACCGTTGCCTGGCCGCGATAATGGAATGGATGAGAGCTAACAAACTGAAGCTCAATCCTGACAAGACTGAGACGCTGTTGGTGGGTGCCTTCTCGACCCAGGTGGTGGATGTTCAACCTGTTCTGGATGGGATTACACTCCCCCTGAAGGAACAGGTTCGTAGCTTGGGGGTCCTTTTCGATCCATTTCTGTCGCTTGAGGCTCAAGTGGCCTCAGTGGCACGGAATGCGTTCTATCATCTTCGGTTGGTAGCCCAGCTACGCCCCTATCTGGATAGTGATGACCTCACCTCAGTCATCCATGCTCTGGTAACCTCGAGATTGGACTACTGCAATGCACTCTATGTGGGGCTGCTGTGATGTTCCTATATTAATGCATATATGGTAAGTGTTAGTTGTTTAGAAGATACATGGTAAGTGGAGTGAAAGAGGAGGGGGAGTGAATGGGCAGGTGAATGCGAGATGATTGGCTGAGTGTTTAAAATGGCTGAATGTATAAAAGGAAGAGTGAGAGTGGAATCTGGGGGGGAGAAGAGAAAGAGTGGATTGCTTGGTGGGGTTTAGAGAGTTGTTTGCCAGGAGGGAGGTGGAGTTCGGATTAGTATTGAGTAAAACCATATGCTTATGTGCCTTAAGAAGAAATCTTGTTAATCTTGTTAGCTTTGTTATCTGTAATAAATACTTAATTTGGTTTACCAAAGGCCTGATCCTTGGCTGGGGTTTCACAGACCAGAAGGGAGGGTAAGGTAATGACCAAGGCTGAAGGGGAACTGTAACAAATGGTGGCAGCGGTGAAGAGAATAACAATACCAGTATTCAGAGTCTCTGGGAATACTAGTATTGGGACGTTACTGGTGGTTGCCTAGCAGGGGGATCTGTTGAGATCTGTGCTAGAGCGGATAGGTAAACCATAAGAGAGTGCGGTCCGGACTGGTGGAGTCCCTGGTGGTGCCTAGAGACAGGCAGTAACCACGAGCAGGTAGGAACCTGACAGGGAGAGCCAGGGAAGGACGCATCACACGTGGTGTCAGTAGCGGTGGGATACGAACAACAGAGAATCCAGATACAGTGGTGTGGCAAACAGAAATAACAAAACAAGATTTCTTGTGAGAGTGACTGGCAAAGAGTGTGTGGCAAAGAGTGAGTGAACTCAAACACCATGGCTGAATACATAAAAATGAAAAGAGGAGCTGGTGGAGAAGTGCATAACATTCAATTTACCTCACGAGGGTAAAGGGGTAGATGAATTGAGGGTAGCACTTACAGGATTTGCAACTGCCCAGCAAAAACAACCTGTCAGAGAAGAGACCCCAGAAGGATATTTAAGCAATCCCGCTTATATAGAGTACTTGAGAGAGAAGTTAAGATGGGAGGCTGAGGAAAAAGACAAGCAGAGGGAGTTGGAAGCTGAGAGATTGAGGATGGAAGCTGAGAAGTTGAAAATGGAAACTGAGAGAATGAGATTGGGGTTTGAGGAGAGGGAGAAGCAACGAGCAGTGGATGCTGAATTACAAGTAGAAAAGTTAAAATTTGATAGAGAGAAATTTCACTCTGAGGAGACAAGGAAAGACAGAGATGGAGCAAAAATAAAAATTACTCCAAAGGACTTTGCTGTCTATGAGCCTGGTCAAGATCCTCAAATTTACCTCAGCACCTTTGAAAAAGCAGCTCAGTTGTGGGGGCTACCTGAAGATAAATACATGCAGTATTTATCAAACCTGATTAAAGGGGAATTGGCTGAGGTATACCAATATTTCCCCTCAGACAGGCCCGTCACCTATGCTGAATTCAAAGAAGCAGTGTTTAAAAGATTCAGACTGGGCCCTGATTATTTTAGAAAGCTTTTCAGAAACTGCCAGATACAGACAGGGAGGTCTTTTGTGGAACTGGGAGCAAAGTTGATGGATATATTTGGAAAGTGGATGAGTAGTGCCAAAGCTCAGTCAGTGGAAGAGGTGAAAAGCCTCATGATACTGGATCAATTATACCATCAGTTACCACCAGAAATAAGGCTCCTGGTCAAAGACCGTTCCCCTACATCTGTGCAGGAGGCCGCAGAGATGGCAGATCACTTCGCCTCCAATAGAACTGGCTGGGTGGGGAAAACATCAAGAGATTTTAAACCCAGACCATATAATGCTGGCAGAAGGGATGTGGTACCACAGAGAGTGAGTCCTCCATTAAAATCTGAAGGGCACAGGACACCCCAGAGTGGATCTGTGTACCCTAAAAGTGAGGAGAAATTATGCTACAAATGTGGTAGACCAGGGCACCTACGTTTTCAATGTGAGGTTGCCAACTCCAGTAGTAATCCTGCTCAGACAAGGGCAGTGAAAACAGAGCCCAAGGCTTTAGAAACAGCGAAAAAGGTTCAGTTTTGCCAGATAAACTGGACAGAAGTAACAGACCTTGATTCAAGTCTGAGAGAGGAAGTGAGTGTACAAGGGGCAAATTATTGGGCATTGCTTGACACTGGTGCCGCTCAGACATTACTGAGGCCAGATTTAATAAAATCTGAAGAAATATTACCTCAGGAAACAGTGACTATCCAAGGAGTGAGGGGTCAACCAGAGAGTTTGCCTGTGGCCCTAGTGAAAATGGAATGGAGAGGCCGAAAGGGCCAATATAAAGTTGATATTAATGCCCAGCAACAAGAACCAGTAATACTGGGAAGAGATGTTATGGGGGCACAGGGGAAAATATATGTAGTGACCAGACAGCAACTTGGCAGAGAAAAAGAAGCCATATTAAGGGGGGCTGAAACAAACAGGGTGGAATCTGTTAACCAGCCTCAGGTCACCATAGCAACCACTAGCAGGCCTGCTGAAGGAGACAAAATGTATCAAGTGGTCTCTGGGGAAGAAGCAGATCAATTCAGGGAAGAGCTGCATAAAGATATAAGTTTGAAGCAGATAAGGAACAAGCCCTGACCCAACAGATTCCTTTCACTGACAAACTGAGGAATCAAGTTGTGTGTGAGAATGGGATTTTATATAGACTGTGGATGCCTGCTGAGAGAAAGGATGAATGTGAACCAGTGAAGCAATTGATAGTACCTAGCAAATACAGAACCAGATTGCTAGAGGTAGCCCACGATGTCCCATGTGCAGGACATCTGGGAATAAAAAAGACCAAGAGGAGATTGGCTGCACGTTATTATTGGTCAAATATCTCCAATGATGTAAAACAACATTGTCTATCTTGTGGAATATGCCAAAAGGTGGGGAAAAGTGGAGTAAAAACTAAGGCACCCTTAAAGCCCCTTCCTATAATTGGACAACCCTTTTATAGAGTGGGAATAGATTTGGTGGGCCCTTTTTCCAAACCCACAAGGCATGGCAAGAGATATCTAGTGGTGGTGGTGGATTTTGCCACCAGGTACCCAGACGCAGAAGCACTGAGATCTGTAGAAGCCCCTGTAGTGGCAGAGGCTTTATTAAAAATCTTTATGAGGCTGGGTTTCCCTCATGAAGTGCTGACAGATCAAGGCAGTGTATTCATGGGAGAAGTGATGCAATGTATGTGGAAATGTTGTGGTCTAAAACATCTAAAGACCACCACTTACCATCCCGCCACTAATGGGCTAACTGAGAGATTCAATGGCGTTTTGAAGGGCATGATCAGAAGCTATGTTCAAGATCACCCACAAGACTGGGATGAACGTTTGGGATGCTTCTTATTTGCATACAGAGAAGTCCCTCAGGAGTCAACAGGCTTCTCACCCTTTGAACTAATGTTTACTAGAAAAGTGAGGGGACCTTTGGAACTGCTAAAAAATTCATGGGAAGGAACTCTGGGAGAGTACAAAACTTCTGTAGTAGATTTTGTATTGGAATTCTGCAATAAATTAACATCAATGATGGAAGTAGTGAAAGAGAATTTGAGTCATGCACAGGAGAAGCAAAGTTACTGGTATGACAGAACAGCCAGAGAACGTGTGTATGATGTGGGAGATATGGTTATGGCGTTCATACCCAGGAAACATGACAAATTACAGGCTAACTGGGAAGGACCATATACCATCAGAGAAAGGCTTGACACAGTGACGTATGTAATTACCACAGACCAATTAAACAAAAGCAAAGTGGTTCATGTAAATATGTTGAAGCCTTACCATACCAGGGATGTACAGGTGTTGCAAGTTACCTTATTCCCTGAGGGAGGTGGGCCTGAACTTCCAGATTTGGTACAGGAAAGCAAAGACAAAGGAGGGGTAGATCAAGTGGAATGGTCAGAGGAGGTGAAGGAGGAAGTAAAAGAGGAGATTCTGAGAGTTTTGAAAACCTATAGGAATCTCTTTAGCAACAAACCTGGCCGAACCAGTATAGTTATACATTCCATTGATACTGGAGATCATGCCCCAATCAGATCTGTTCCATACCGTGTGAATGGGAAAGTTTTGAATGAGATCAAAAAGGAGGTGGAAGATATGCTGGAATTAGGAGTGATCAGGGAATCCATCAGTCCCTGGGCCTCAAGTATTGTCCTGGTTCCGAAAAAAGATGGAACGACAAGGTTTTGCATTGATTATCGGCTAATCAATAAAATTACTGTCCCAGATGCGTATCCTATGCCTAGGGTAGACGCAATGTTAGAGTTATTGGGGGCAGCAACCATTATCTCTACACTAGATCTCTGTAAAGGATTTTGGCAAATGGAACTAGACGAGCAATCCAGAGCCAAAACTGCCTTCAGTACACCAGATGGGTTATATGAGTTTGTGACCTTACCCATGGGACTAAGGAACTCACCAAGTTCGTTTCAGAGGCTAATCAATACTGTGTTGCAAGGCATGTCAGATTTTGCAGTGGCCTATATCGATGACGTGGCCATTTTTAGCAAGTCGGTGCCTGAGCATGTCCAACACCTGACAACAGTATTGGAGGCCTTAAGAAAAGCAGGCCTCACAATAAAAGCTAAGAAATGCCAGTTTGGACTAAAGGAAGTAATTTATTTAGGACATAAGGTGGGGAGTGGGAAAATCACCCCCTTATGGAGCAAGGTGGAGGCAATACAAGCGTGGCCGATCCCCTTAACCAAAAAACAAGTAAGGGCATTTCTGGGTGTGGCTGGATTTTATAGGAAGTTTGTGAGAAATTTTGGGGAAATAGCAACCCCCTTGCATGAATTAACAAAGAAGTGTTCTGAGCATGTGGTATGGACGGATGAATGTCAGAAGGCTTTTGATCTACTGAAGCAAGCCTTGTGCCAAGGACCCATATTAATAGCACCAGACTATGAGAAACCATTCATCGTGGCTACAGATGCGTCAGACCTGGCGCTGGGAGTCGTCTTGCTACAGGAGAGAGAAGGCACCAGACATCCAGTGGTGTACCTGAGTCGCAAGCTGACGCCGAGGGAGAAAAACTATTTGTCGGTCCAGAAGGAGTGCTTAGCGGTCGTGTGGGGACTGAACAAGTTGCGCCCATACGTGTGGGGACGAAGATTCACAGTGACTACGGATCATTGGGCCTTGTTATGGTTGCAGACTATGAAAAACCATAACAGTATGCTGCAGAGGTGGTCCTGGGCCCTACAGGACTATCAAGTGGACTTCCAGTTCATAAAAGGCAAGGACAATGTACTGGCCGATGGACTTTCCAGGCAAGTGGCTGGGACTGCAGTGACGTGACCAGACAGAGGAACAAAGAAAGACATTTTCCCCATAGAGACTTTTATTTGTTAACATGACGTATAAATCCTGGAACAGGAATAATACTCTGCTGTTGTTTAAGGGGGGGGAAACGTGATGTTCCTATATTAATGTATAAGTGTTAGTTGTTTAGAAGATACATGGTAAGTGGAGTGAAAGAGGAGGGGGAGTGAATGGGCAGTAGAATGCGAGATGATTGGCTGAGTGTTTAAAATGGCTGAATGTATAAAAGGAAGAGTGAGAGTGGAATCTGGGGGAGAGAAGAGAAAGAGTGGATTGCTTGGTGGGGTTTAGAGAGTTGTTTGCCAGGAGGGAGGTGGAGTTCGGATTAGTATTGAGTAAAACCATATGCTTATGTGCCTTAAGAAGAAATCTTGTTAATCTTGTCAGCTTTGTTATCTGTAATAAATACTTAATTTGGTTTACCAAAGGCCTGATCCTTGGCTGGGGTTTCACAGACCAGAAGGGAGGGTAAGGTAATGACCAAGGCTGAAGGGGAACTGTAACAAATGGTGGCAGCGGTGAAGAGAATAACAATACCAGTATTCAGAGTCTCTGGGAATACTAGTATTGGGACGTTACTGGTGGTTGCCTAGCAGGGGGATCTGTTGAGATCTGTGCTAGAGCGGATAGGTAAACCATAAGAGAGTGCGGTCCGGACTGGTGGAGTCCCTGGTGGTGCCTAGAGACAGGCAGTAACCACGAGCAGGTAGGAACCTGACAGGGAGAGCCAGGGAAGGACGCATCACAGCTGCCTTTGAAGACAATTCGGAAACTACAGCTAGTACAAAACGCAGCAGCCAGACTGTTGACGGGGACCAGACGGTCCGCACATATAACACCTGTTCTGGCGCATTTGCACTTGCTACCTATTTGTTTCCAGGCTAGATTCAAAGTGCTAGTTTTGACTTATAAAGCCTTACACAGTGCGGGACCACAATACCTTGCGGAACGCCTCTCCCGCTATGAACCTACCCGCTCACTACGTTCAACATCTGAGGCCCTCCTCCGAGTCCCATCTCATAGGGAAGCTCGGAGGACTGTTACTAGATCTAGGGCCTTTTCAGTGGTGGCCCCCGAATTATGGAACAGTCTCTCTGATGAGGTGCGCCTGGCGCCTACTCTTCTATCTTTTCGGCACCAGGTTAAAACCTTTTTATTCTCCCAGGCATTTTAATGTTAATGTTCATTGTTAAGTTAATTTTATACCAAGTTGTTATATGCTCAAGTTGTATGTTTTTAGTGATTTTACCTACTTTTATTTTACTGTATTGTATTTTATTCCTTGCTGTGAACTGCCCAGAGAGCCATAGGCTAAGGGCGGTATAGAAATGGAATGAAATAAAATAAATAAATAAATAAAAATAAATATATTAAAGTCACAATATATATTCTGTGTATTTTTTTTACTCATTACATTTTCCAACAATTACAAATGTAACAACATTAATAACTACATTATTCATCGTCTGGTTATCTTGCATGTAGTTATACATTGTTTTCTTGTTTAGTGCTCCATTATTTGCTTCCTTTGCTCTGTTATGGATTGGATTCATATAGCCTGTGCTGGCTGTATCCATGTACCTTTCATTCTCCCCTGGCTTAGGGTGGCTTAAAATGGTCTAAATAAGTAGCTAGGGGGAGGCACTAGTGATTTGTCTCTCCTCTCTTACCACATTTCTGAGGTAGCATTGGGAGGAAACTTACATAAAAGCATTGTTTGCAATTAATTCTTTTAAGAGTTTTCACTTGTTCTCCTTTGTCACTGCTTATGAAGAACTCCTATTTCAGGGCCATTTTCAATGGCCAATATCCAACCAACTCATTCTATCAGTGCAAGGATTTCTGCTTGCACAACAAAACTTCAATTCTCCTCTCCCTATGTGCCCCCTAAATCTGCTCTTCCCCCAAGCTTCCAAAGCAGATTTGGGGAAGGTACAATGAGAGCTCTATTGCACAAGCAGAAATTCTTGCATTGATGAACCTCAGTCATTTTCTCCCCAGTTGGCCACAGAATGAAGGTATGTTCACATTCAAATAACTATAGGATCTCCCACACTGGAAGCATTCAGTTGTCCCTTTGGTAAGGGGAGTACGTATGCTCCCAATATCTGAGAGAAAACATCTAATCTGATTGTCTTTGACTTATTCTCCAGTTTATTTCAACTCTATTTGGCTATTTCTACCTGGGAAAGTCAATGTGGTGTCCTCCATGTGTTCATCTACAACTCCCATCAGCCATAACCAGCAAGGCCAATGGTCAAGGATGATGGGAGTTGTAATCCAAAAAATACCTGAAGGGAACCAGGCTGGCTCCCTGTCTGCTTCGTGCATATCTGATGAAATGGCTGACTATTAAAGTTTATGACAAAACTGGTTAGCTTCTAAAGCCTATAGCACCTTCTAACTTCATTGTCATGTCCATTAAACTTTAGATGTTCATGAATCTTCCCCACTGTCTTTAAACTGAGCCTTTACCAAATCAAAATATAGACTAGTGCTTTAGCACAACTCAGCACCTTAAAATATTGAGCAAATGCCCTAGTGCCTAGTCTAATTAAGAATAAGCATAGAACACTATTGGCATTTCCACTTTCTTGAAGTTGTTAAAATTTACACCTTTGCATCTACTTTTATTTCTCTAACCAGAATTCTTATAAGAATTTCTTATAAACCTTCATCATCTTTCTCTGATCAGCTATTACAGTGCTAGATGCCACAGTGGGGTAACTTTCTTTCCAAAAGCAGCATCTGGTGGTTTGGCAGATTTCCCAGTTCCTTTTGGCAGGTCTTGTTAGAGTAAACAAATATTGCATGGTCACTTTAAGGGATATTTGGGGAATATCCTATGTACCTGTTTACCATAATGTAACTTCCTAATGGGTGGGGTTTAGTTACCTGACTTCCTTCTCCTTTGTCCTGGGGGATTTTTGAATATTCTCCATCACTGCTGATCTTCCTACCTTTGAGAGAGGCCCCATGGGGCATCCATTACCAACACCAAGATAAACTGAGACCTATATTTTCTTTCTTCCAAGCTAAAGCCTATGTTCTTCTAAACATATGAAAGGTTGTAAGTAAACATTCTTTTTCTCTTACCTAAAGGGTTGTGTCTGTTGTTATTTATATAGAGAAAGGTGGGCTGGTTTACATTCTCATTCCGCTGCTTGTATTTTTACAACTCTGCTAAGAAATAGGACCAACCGAAACTAGTTCCTATTTCTGCGTGTGTATTTTTATAATACCGATCAGGTCTGGCATTTTCAGAGGGCCTGTCATATATTGTTGCTGTTTTCTGACGGAGTTTTCCTAAAAGGCTATCTTATTCCTCTTCCTCCTCTTCACTAGCTCTGCCTTGATAAATCTAACAAGTAACTCCACGTCAAAGTTCTCACAAGAGATCTCTAATTAGATGCTTTACTCTCCCCCCAAAAGAACCCCTCACAGTACATGTTGACTAATTAGGTTAAAGTTCACATTTTGTCAAAAAGGGCCTAGCATGAAGTATTTGTAATCCTCCTTTTATATATATGAAATTGTGATTAACCAGAGGTTTTTATTATATTAACAAAGCGTTTCAGCTTCCGCCTTCATCAGCTGCCAACATACAAATGCTGTTACCAAGGTGGCAGTTATAGAGCTTTGAGGATGGAATGCTCAGAGGGGCTTCATTTGCAGAAGCTAAGTAGTGGTGGTACTGTCCTCCAGGTTCAGGCCATGTGGTGCCAATGAGTCCAGAGAGTAAATCCAAAAGTTCTCCCTTTTGGTCAATGCTGCTGGATCTGCTGGCATCTCTATTGCTGTAATGGAAAAGTCCAACAGGCTGTGACCCTCAGTGTTAAAATGCTTTGCAACTGGTTGCTCCACTTTTTATATATATTTAAGATACAGAAATTAGGCACAGACTCTCCATTTTGGATAGAGGGGAAACAGTGCTGGAATAGTGTAACACTACTCAGAGTAAGGACTGGACCAGTTCCTTTCTTTCACAGAAATATGTATAGAATTTGTCTGAGAGTATACTGAAATACTACTTATATGTGTGCATAGAGTCACAGGCTACACCAATGTGTGCGTATCTAAAACTGGGGTGGCTAACCTGTGGCCCTCAGATATTGCAGGACTATAACTTCTAGCATCCCCAGTCATAAGCCATGCTGACTAGGGCTGATGAGAGTTGGAGTCCAATAACATCTGGAGAGCCAGAGGTTACCATCTCTAATCTAAAACATGATGAAAAGGTATTCGTATTCAAAAGTAGTGTCAGTGATTTTAGTATTTAAAAACCTACTGCAAATGATAGATTAGCTTTTCTGTACACACAGATCTCACATGAGAAAAGAGTACCCTATTCATTTCACATGAGAAAGGAGTAACCTATTCATTTCCACATAAGAGGAAAATTCAGGAGCAATGATGAAGTATGAGCAGAACATTCCCTGGCATTCAAGTAAATGTTATAGTCCTCTCTCTCTCTCTCTCTCTGTCTATTCCCTGGCATTCAAGTAAATGTTATAGTCCTCTCTCTCTCTCTCTCTCTGTCTGTCTGTCTGTCTGTCTGTCTGTCTGTCTGTCTGTGTGTGAGAGAGAGAAAGAGAGAGAGAGAGAGAGAGAGAGAGAGAGACCATTTCAGCAACCATTCCACCCCCATTGCTGCTGAGGAAGAGATGAAACAGCAAAGCACCTTCCATTGGCTCATTTGTGTCTAATAAGTGTTTGGCTGCTCAGTCAGTGGGTACTCCACATGTCTGCCATTCAAAGGAGAGGCAAGACAGTGAGGCCCCCTCCACTGACCTGGCGGGATGGGACCAACTGCCATTTTGCTCCTTCCTCCACAACTACCTCCATCTACAGTAAGGAGAGAGAATCTTAATCAGCCTGCGGGCTTCATTCCTTCATGGAAAACCTGGGTCCATTTGGGTGTGTTGGGCAGGAACAAAACTAGACGTTGATACACTAAAAATGGGTAGAATCACAGCTTCCCCCTTTCTTCCTCACTCTCCCCATCCATCCATTACATCTACATACACATTCCCTCTCTCTCATTCCCTCCCCACCTTCCTTCCTTATTGACACATTTCCTTGGTACAAATAGAAGCTTTTCATCCATATAGGTGCATATGGGGGGGTTGGGGGGAGAGGGATCATGATGCATGGGGAGGGGGGTACAGATGTGAAAGGAAAAGTTAAACTTCACCTTCCCAGCTTTACAGCTCTAAAGATATCAGCTTTGGCAGCACACTAACATAACAATCAATCATTTACATTCTGAACAAATCAACATGCCACCCTGGGCTCCTGCTGGGAGGAAGGGCAGGATATAAATCGAATAATACATAAATAAATAAATAAATAAATATTAATTGGATCTGCTGTGTTTCGATGAGGGACAAAACCAGACTGCTCTGGGCATACCAATTTACCCAGAAACCTCTTTAAACTGTTGACCAGTACAGAGGTGTAGATTTTATAATTCTAGGTTGTTAAGGAATTTGTGTGAACAGATTCTACTTTTGTGTGGTCTTTAAAGGGTTTGGGCAATATCTTGTTCCATTTTAAACACATCTTCCCTACATCTTTTTTTTTTTTTTTTTACAAAATCTCCTTTTCCTGCATGCACACCCCTCATATCCCTTAGTCCCCATTTCTGAAACAAAGGAGTTGCTTCTGTTTCTGTACTTTTTACTAGAAGTGATACAGAATACAGTATCTTGAAGAGAAAGACTCCGCAATTAAAATCTGCCCCGCCCCCCAAGAATGTCTCCTTGGGCAAAGGAATGAATTCTCTTGAAAACAGACGAAACAAACTGTCCTTCATTTGGGGTACATACGGAGCCAATTGTTAACTGTTTGTTACATTCTAGTATCCCAAAAACAAAACGGCAATTTTTTCCCTTAAGAATGTTCAAAATTTTTAAAATAAAGAGCTCTGTCAAGAATAATTGTCACGTCTCTGGACTTAGAGGGGCTAGAAACAATGAATTGAGAACCAATCCATTTGTGCTTTAGCAAGATACCCTTTTCTTGCGTCTTGTGCATTTCCTGTAGCAATGTGATATTAGGCTTCATATCACTCAAGTAAGTAGTAATTCTCCCTCTCTTGCCAATCTTTAAATCAGACATTGTTACAATACAAATTCTGCTCCCCCCTCCAATCATGCATTATCCAATCTGTATCAGAGAATTATGCTCTTTTGTCACTGGGTAAAATATAAAACTTTTCAACAACCATTTCAACTTTAAAACAAAAATGCATCTTGATGGAGCTTGTGGGGATGTTAAACTCATACCTGTGCATCCAGACTTCTAGACTGGAACAAAACATCAAGAAAAGTAAAATACAAAATTTCAGAAGATCTTGTTATGTAGGGGAAAAGAGAGCAAAAGTCCCATCTGAGTAAGTGCATGAAATGCTCCAGGACATCTAAACAATCTGTAGAAGAGCAAGATCCTCCTCCCATTTAGAAGATATAGGAGTGAAAAATCAAGTGATTCCTCATGCTACTCAGATAAAGAGAAAACATAATTCAGAAAGATAAAGCGGCAGACAATGTCTTGCTCATCTAAACCTTGAAGAAGCTGATTGCAGAGAATAACCAGGAGTGGGTGTTGAGATCAGTTCGTTGGTGACCATTCGTGCATGCTGGTTCCTTGGAACTCATTCCCTTTGTCATCTTCTGGATCTGGTGTGGCAGCCATCAGAGGCAATTATATCTCCAATATTGTCAGCTGTTCTGCTGCTCCCTTCTTGTCCGTTGCTGTCAGTACAGTTATACCTGTCATGACAACTAGCCAAATACCGGATGCTGGCTTCTTGAAGCTTGCTTGTAAAAGGTTTTAAGTCTCTTGCAAAGCATATTGGAGGAAATATCTTGCAGAACCATAATGGGGTGAGTGTTATAAGAGATATTATGGATGTCCCAAAAAACCCACCATACCTCATCTTTCTTTTTATAATATGCAAAGCACAGCACCATATCTCCAGGGACTGCTCCTTCCCTAGGGATAAGAGTTTTGAACCAGTCCACCAAAAATCCCATAATATCTTCACCTCCCATTCCTTCCTGAAAACTGCACAGGCACAGATTCATGTTATAGGCCCTGTTTTCAGTCTTCTCCAGCTTCTCCTTAATTTCCAGATTTTTCTTTTGCAGACACTTTATTTTTTTACTGTGGACAACACTTAAATCCATAGCTGATGAGGCTATTTCCACAATCTCATCTGTTTCCAATTCAGTAATTTTTTCTCTTGAGAGAGACCATGAGTTCTTTCCAAGTATCTGTTAGTACAATGGTAACATTGTACTAACAATGCTAACATTTAAAGAAGGAAGTTGATTTGCAAATTCTTCTTTTAGATTGAACTTTCCCTCTTTCTGAACTTCTCCCACTTTCAGTGGTGTGGGCACCATTTTTGAAGAGAGAGGCCACAGCTGTTGATTGGCATTACCAAATCTCACTCCTTCAGCTTAAGAAAGGTAGATACATCACCTGCTTTCACATGTTCCCCCAGATCAGACATTCACCTTCACCTGAGATGCACTATGGGAAGATCTCTCTAAATTCATCTACCGGGGGAGGGAGATTCAGATGTCCCTAGCGGTCACTCAGCTTCAAGTAGCCATGTTCTCCATACCCTGGCCACACACCCTCAATTGCAGCTTTTGAATAGCCTAATAGCTACATGGGGGCAGGGCCAAGGAGGGGAAGGCACAGGCCACATCTGGTTCATATCTGATACCACAACCTACAGCCATTTCATATTATCATTATGTAACATTGTATACTGAATTTGCTTATATTCCTCTTCCATTCCTGTCTTTCCCCTTTATCATCATGTCTATTAAACTTTAAGCCATTATGGCAGGGACCCATTTTTGTATAATATTTAGGAATATTTTAAAATTATAATATGCATTTTAAATAATAATGTGCAAATAGACATATTATTTCACCTTTGCACTTCAAGTTGTCTTGTTTGAAAAGGGAACTCAAGTATTTACCAGCAGAAATGATACCCAACTTCCTTTTTCAGATATGTCCAACATGGTGCAAAAAGCAGGCAAATGAGTTTAGTTACAGATCTGCTTTTTGCTGTATGCAGAAAAATACATCCTGCATCTGTAGCATTCAAGTGCACTTGGGATCCCAATTACAATTAATTTAATTATAAAACTGAGGGTTTGGGGGATAACCTTTGAAATTTCATACATGCCATCTGTAACAGCAAATAGTTTATCCTGGAAAAGGCTGCATCTTTTTCCTACTGACCTTCGACTGCTGATGTGTAATGCCAGGTCTGTAGCACCAAAAACTTCTACCATTCATGATTTGATCTTGGATGAATGTGCAGACCTGGCATGTATTACGGAGACCTGGTTGGACGAAGCCTCAGCTCCTATTCTTGAGGCTATGTGTCCACCGGGCTTCCGTTACGCACAGCAGCCGAGGGTCGGAAGGCGGGGAGGGGGAGTGGCAGTTATTTATCGAGAGTCGTTGTTCTTTGCCAGACCTCCCTTCGTGGGACTAGCTTTGTTGATTGTATGTACTGGAGGTTGGGCTCGAAGGGCAGTTTAGGGATCCTGCTCGTGTACTGCCCGCCCCGCTGCACGGCAGACTCCCTGGCCGAGGTGCTCGAGGTGATCTCAGATGTGCGAATGTTGTCCCCGGAGCTGTTAGTTCTGGGTGACTTTAACATACATGCTGAGACCACTCTCACTGGAGCCCCTCGGGATTTCCTGGAAACCATGGCTTCCTGGGAACTGCGCCTTAGTAATACTGAGCCCACCCATGTAGCCGGTCATACTCTTGACCTTGTATTTGTCCCGGGAGGGGAGGGTAGTGTGCTGAAGTTAGGGGCTAATTCTTTTACCCCTGTGTCATGGTCAGACCACTATCTGGCAAAGATGGATCTCTCAATGCCGCATGCCCTCCGCAGGGGTAAAGGTCCTATTAGAATGGTCCGCCCCAGGCGCCTGATGGATCCAGATGGTTTCCTGACGGCGCTAGGGGAATTGGAACCTGCTGAAGGTCCCCCGGTCGATGCCCTGGTGATGGAGTGGAATGAGAGGATCGCCGGGGCGTTAGACCAAGTGGCTCCGAAACGTCCTCTCCCCCTGAATAGAACTCAAGTAGCACCATGGTACACACCACGGTTGCGTACTTTGAGACAGGAGGTGAGACGACTGGAGCGCTGGTGGCGGAAGTCACGCTCCGAAGATGCTCGGACACAGGTTAGAGCAGCAATAGCTGCCTACCAAGTGGCGGTAAGGGCAGCAAAGAGGGAATTCTTTGCTGCCTCTATTGCATCAGCTGAGTGCTGTCCCAGGAGGTTGTTCCAGGTGGTCCGAAGCCTGGTCGGTCCAGTTGCTCAGGAACCCTTGGAACAGTCTAAGGCCTCCTGTGACAAATTGGCAAAGCACTTTGCTGATAAAATCGAACACCTGAGGAGCTCGATTCCGTGCGCCGTGGATACAGTGAGTGAGCTAGAGTTAACCAGTTGCAAACCGGTCAAATGGGATCGATTCCGGCCTCTTCCTGCTGAGGATGTGACAAGGTGCTCTCATCTGTAAAGCCTACCACTTGTCTAAATGACCCTCGCCCATCGTGGCTCCTTATGAGCTGCAAAGAGAGATTGGGTGAGGGGATCAAGGCAATGGTTAATGCATCCTTGCAAGAGGGTGTTATGCCACTAGCCCTCAAGGAGGCTATTATTAAACCCATCTTAAAGAAGTCCTCCTTGGATCCCCAGATTTTAAACAACTTCCGCCCAATTTCAAACTTACCATTCTTGGGCAAGGTCATTGAGAGAGTGGTGGCAAATCAGTTGCAGACACACTTGGATGAAACGGATTATCTAGATCCATACCAATCGGGTTTCAGGACTGGACATGGAACTGAAACAGCCTTGGTCGCTCTGGTAGATGATATGAGGAGGGCACTGGATAGGGGAGAATTCACCTTCCTTGTCCTCCTGGATCTCTCAGCAGCTTTTGATACCGTCAACCACAGTATCCTTTCAGATCGCCTGGAGAGTTTGGGATTGGGAGGCACGGTTTTACGGTGGTTCCAGTCCTTTCTCTCTGATAGGCACCAACAGGTAGCATTGGGTGACGAGGTTTCAGACCCTTGGCCTCTCAATTGTGGTGTGCCACAGGGTTCTATCCTCTCTCCCATGCTATTTAACATCTATGTAAAGCCGCTGGGAGAGATCATCAGGAGATTTGGGCTGCAGTGTCACCAATATGCGGATGACACTCAGCTCTATCTCTCATTTAAATCTTCACCAGAGAGGGCTGTGGAGACCATGTCCGAGTGCCTGGAATCCGTGAGTGGATGGATGGGCAGGAACAGGTTGAAGTTGAACCCTGATAAGACCGAGGTACTACTTGTGGGAGACAAGGGAGGGTTAGGAGATGTTGACCTGGTGTTTGGTGGGGTGAAGTTGCCCCTACAGGACCAGGTCCGCAGCCTCGGGGTTGTTCTTGATTCCAAGCTGTCCATGGAGGCTCAGATTTCGGCCGTGAGCCGGGCAGCTTGGTATCAATTACACCTTATACGTAGGCTGCAACCCTACCTCCCTGTTCAACAGCTCCCGCTCGTAGTGCATGCCCTGGTCTCCTCTCGATTGGACTACTGTAATGCGCTCTACGTGGGGTTATCCTTGAAAACGACCCGAAAATTACAGCTTATACAGAATGCAGCGGCGCGCTTACTTACTAACAGCCGCCGACGGGATCACATCACGCCAGTGTTGTTTGACCTACACTGGCTGCCGGTTGTTTTCCGGGCCCGATTCAAGGTGTTGGTTTTAACCTTTAAAACCCTGTACGGTTTCGGCCCAGCTTACCTGAAAGAGCGCCTCCACCGCCACCAATTATGCCGCCCAACTAGATCAGCCACACAAGGCCTTCTCTCAATCCCTCCAACCAAAACAGTTAGGTTGGTGGGTACTAGGGAGAAGGCCTTTTCTGTGGTGGCCCCCACTCTCTGGAACTCCCTCCCATATGATCTTCGACATGTCCCTTCCCTAGATGTATTCCGCAAGGCCCTGAAGACGTGGCTATTCCAGCAAGCCTTTGAAGTCATTGGGTAAATCACCATGATTCTGTCATTTATCGTATGTTGTTATTATAATTTGCTTTTATATGTATTGATGACTGTCCAGTATTTTATCTATTGTTATTAATGTGATTACATCTGTTATTATTGTATTTTATCTCTTTTAATGTACGTCGCCTAGAGTGGCTAACGGCCAGATAGGCGACAAACAAATTAAATATTATTATTATTATTTATTATTATTATTAAAGCAACTGAGGCCAACAACTGAATGTTACTTTTAAAAAGGCAGAATCATATGTTTTTCATTTTTCAACTTTAATACGGCCTTTTCACATTGAAAGCACAACATTGTCAAATACTGCTAGCCAAGTTGACATTATCACAAACAAGTCTGATCAAGCATTGACATCACAAACAAGTCTGATCAAGCATGGGCTCCTGCTGGGAGAAAGGGCGGGATATAAATCAAATAATAAATAAATAATAAATGGAAAAGAGAAAATATATAACTGACTCCGATTCTTGTGTGGTAAAAGCAATATAACAGATAAGAGACAAAACATGAGCATTCATTAAAATATCTATACAATGTTTACTCTATAATTATCTTAAACAACTACACTTTAAATGTCAAGGGGGCATTCCAACCACAATTCAAATAAAGTTTAGAGTTACACGCTTGCTCCTATTGTAACAGTTTAATTTATAAATCTCAATAATGAACCAGCTGCAAAAATTGCTAGAGGGTGGTAGAAATGTAAGAGGCTCATGTAAAGTTAAACATTCTTATTGTTCTTCCCAAGGAGGGGCATCATCATTTGGCTGAAGTTCAATGCCCTAAAATGAAAGTCTTAGGCTACAGTTCCATGCACACTTACTTGGAAGTTGAAGCTTTGGAACTCAGTGGGACATATAAGTAAACATCCATAGGATGAGGTTTTTAACAGAGCTTCTCTCTCCTTGGTAGCAGTAGTGCATATCAACACAGCAGCTCATCCATCATGTTCCTAAGTCGGATTCTAAATATGTGCCATGTGTTTTCAATTTAGTTTAGTATCGTTGAGTACAGGGTCAGGAAGTACAAGGATATGCATCCTAAGTCAACTCAATAGGGTCTTTACATGCTTCACTACTCTTATTTATATAAACTATTTATAGGCCAGCTTTAAGGGATACATGCTCCCTAGGTGGCTTCCAGTATATAATGTTGGGTGCCTCCCCCAATCTCCGAGCGGTGAGATTTTGGGGGTTCCTGCACCCCTTCAGGGTTTGGTTTCCTTTGGGAAGAAGGTCAGCGGAGACTGCGGTATCTTTATGAAATATGGTTTGTTTATTTACACACATTCCAACCTGAGCTCAAGGATGGAGGGATTCAATGCATCAGCAGTCCAATATCCAGCTTTTTCATCTGGGTTGCAGGAGGCACCCCAAAGGCCATGGTGCAGAGAGCCAGTCTTTCTGCCTGCCTTCCAGTCCCCAACAATTCTCTAGACACACTCAAACTACAAGCACAACTTCTGCTGGCTGCCAGGAGGGGGGGATGCTGTCCTGTAGAACTTCAATGACAAAAGGGTCTCCCTGGCCCATTCACCATTGCTAGGCCCATTATCTTACCTGGCCAATCTATTTGGTTAACAAAAGACTCATTTGACCAGCAGAGAGTTGCTTATTCCAAGGCACAGGATTCCATATCAGAGGCTGGAAAGGGGCCCCACAGGAATCATCCATCCCAACCCCCATGCTTATAACAATAACATCAGAACAAAAACATCAAAACATTAACACTTAACACTATAATAACCAACAGAACCACCCATAAAACTAAAAAAAAAAAAAAAAATCCAGCCCAGTAAAATACTAGACTCCAGGCAATAATTACAGCTAAAACCAATTCAGTTCAAGTCTTGGGCTCTAATTTAAAGCACTTCTGCAAGAGTTAGCACAAACATGGACCTTTATACTGGAAGAGACCCAACATTTCCTGCATTGAGCAAGGGGTTGGACTTCATGGACTTATAGGCCCCTTCCAACTCTACTATTCTATGATTCTATGATTGTGTCAACAGATACAATGGGGCTTCCCTTTCCTCTCCTCACTCCTGCAGCCCTCTGTGCCCCCAATCTCCTCAGGAGTTTCCCCAAACCTCTGTGAAATACTGGGAGGTGCAATGGTGGGCTGAAGGAGGAAAGAAAGGGGAAATCTCATTTGTACCTCTTAGAAGCAGCTTCCAAAGCTGTGCTCTCCAGACACCTAAAGATTTCCTGCTAGTGAATACACAGTGTATAGGAATGTCTGTCTGAACATCCTGCTGAGAGATGCATTAACTCAACAACAATACATCCAGTGATGTTTCTGTTTTTCAAAATAAAATATTTATCTTGCAAGGGAAGTGAAAAGTGAATTGCAGCTGAAGTCAGGAAGTGAAGAGGTGTGAAGAGGTGTGACAAGGTGAAATGTGGGTAAAACAAAGGCCATGTTTATTTAGATAAAGCCAATTGAGGAAATTATTATGCAAATGATTATGCAAATTATCTGCAGTGTGGTTGTGTGGGACCTAACTCTTAACCAATCAGGTGAGGACAACCTGCCACATGAAAGGGGGTGGTTCAAGCACACTCCCTCTTCAACCAGCCCCAGCATCTCAGGATGGTTAGGGAGGCCTTCCTGATCCACCCCCTCCCAGGACCTCACAACTCCAAGTGGGTGTAACAAGTTAGTCCCAAAGGGGAATCGTACCCTACCAGCAAGTCTCATCAAGC
Organism: Rhineura floridana; assembly: GCF_030035675.1. Classification (NCBI taxonomy): domain Eukaryota; kingdom Metazoa; phylum Chordata; class Lepidosauria; order Squamata; family Rhineuridae; genus Rhineura; species Rhineura floridana. The sequence continues at coordinate 85,970,096 of NC_084482.1, read as the reverse complement.
CGGAAGACAAGCCTCAGGTCCCACCTTTCACCTTAAATGGTGCCTAAGGGTGTTCACCAAGCCTTACCCTATGAAATTCCCACATCTATCCACCAAACATGACCAAACTAACCTATTTAAATGATTAAGCTATTTGGCAAGAGAACAACCAATCAGCCAAATCCAAATTAAACAAATGAGCCAAATTAAAAATGAGCCAATCAGCCAAATTAAAAGAACAATAAAGGGTAGGCAAAGAACTTGTTAGCAAACAAAGCTCCACAAGCTCCACATGGCAAACAGTAAAAACCTATGCTCCTCCCTGTGGGCTGTGTGGTATATGGGCACAGTGCAAGGCTGGGAAGAGGCCAAGGAGGGGCAGAACAGGAATTAAATAGCCTCAACCTGCCCTGACCCAGCATGGTGCTGCGTGCATGGCCATGCAAGGGTTTTGAGGCCATGCCAGGATTCTTCCTGATGCAGCTGCAAAGCCTGCAGCTGTCAGAGCCCTGCGGGCCCACCAGCAAGGTGGGAATTGTCTATGGGCATCGTACGGGACAAAGGATACCCGTTTTCTGAGCCAGGTTATCATTATTATTATTATTATCTGTATTTATACCCCGCCCTTCTTCCAGAACTGGAACTCAGGGCGGCTTACAACTAAAAATGGGTACATATAATTTGGACATATAAAAATCTACATTTAAAATAGAATTAAACTCATTACAGTATTAAAACAATTAAACATTGTTATGCCTACAAACTACTTGTAAATTGAAAGGAATGCTTTAAAATCACTATTATTTTACTCCATGCATACTAGCCTTGGCACCATGAAAACTGAAAAGGCTAGAACTTCTATGATATCCTGGACTCTCCCTAGCAAACAATACTATTTGACTAAAATGGATTAAGTCAAGGAAATTTTGCTAAGCAACCTACCTCCACATATTTTAAACAGTACAACTTAAGTGACTATTCACATTCAGTGTCACTTCAGAATCTTAACTTTAGTGATAAGAATTATATTGAGGCTTCTGAAGTGACCCAAATTCATCCTGTTACCTCTTCAAGACATTTCAATTTAAGGTGGCACTATCATGGGAAGCAACTGGGATGCTCTAAGCATTTTCTGCTTAAAAACACAAGATGTGTATATTAGAAATGCAGTAGCAGCTGGTGGGGCAGCATTGCTTACCATTGTACATGCTGGCTGGAGCCGATGGGAGGTGTCCAAACCTCAGGTTTTAGACTACACCAAGTTGAGGAAGGCTGATAAAGCACAGGTGGCATACATGAAGCCGCCCTCCTGACAATGGCATCAGGTGCAGGGTTGCAGTAAGGTTGGGACTGTGCAAGCAGACTTGCAGATCCAATCAGGTGGTTCCACTGATGTGCCTGCATGTCCCCCACTTCACCGGCAACCTGCTCCCACATAATTACTGGTACAAATGTATACAATGCAGATTTAGTGAAGGTGCATTGATTAAATAATAACTAAAAAGAAAGGCCGGGGAAGGAACTGGCAATCCCACCCCATATATACGGTCTGCCTGGTAAACGTCACAAGACGTCACCCTAAGAGTCGGAAGCGACTCGCACTACAAGTGTGGGGACACCTTCACCTTCTTCAAAACAGACAGTGGGAAATAGAATATAACTCAATTCCTTAAAATAAATTCCAGGTCTCTGCTAGTGAACCTGCATATATATATGACATTTTTAAATTCACTTCTACTTATTAGAAGCAGAAAAGGTATAAATATGACTCACTCATTTATCCTCTTGATGGATTTTTCCATACAGCATTCTGAATGGTCCAGTGGAGGCATAACTATGTTATAGATATCAGGAATGACTGTGGACTTGTACTCTTTTCATTCCTACATCCTCATCTTCCATTGTTTGCTTTAATAATGGTTATTATTTTTATGTACAGTACTTAGACTATTTTATTAAAAGGTTTATACATTTTTCTAAATATAATAAATGGTTTTGGGTACCTTTTGTTGCCCTCAAACAAAAAACAAAGAAGAAGAGAGCCTGCAGTATATTCCTGATCGCCAAAACATGGTTCATGTATATACTATCAATGATACAATGAGTAACAAAACAGCATGACTTCTTTGGCTTTAATGAAATAAAGCTGATTAAGGATTGATGACATGTCAAGGCAAATGATCCTGAAAACCCGGAGGGGAAAATTACTGCTTCTAGTGTCATACTGAAAACTAAGAGAACTCGTTCAATCTGTCAGGGCCCTGTTATATTTAGAATTTAAATGAGAGTCATCAGCATCAATATTTTACGACTTAATCAGGACCACCTTACAACCAACTGGAACCAGCTACATAATCATTGTCATCAGCAATACTCACTGCATCTTGACAGCTGAGAACCTCCAGGATGCTGTTGAGTAATTCAACACAATACTTCTTCTCTTGGATTTGTGTTTCTTGGATGCAGTAATTCCTTGGATCCAGCAATTCCTTCAGTTCTTTGGTAATGACAGGGAGTAGAATGTCTCTACATTCTGAAAGCAATAATTTACTACTTAGATTATGACAGACATTTTTGTGTTTGCCTTCACTGAAAGCATGCAGTGCAGCTCCCCCTACCATGACTGTCCTTCATTCAAATCTCTTCCCATTTAGAGCCTTGTGGCTTTTATCCCCTTACATCTTACCAATGTAATTGTGAAGAAAGACATTCATTCTGTAGATATTGATTCGAGAAATAGCTATAGGCAGTTCAGCAAAGAGTAATACCACATCTACTCCTCACTAAGAACTGGCTGGTTGAAATAATAAATCTGAACAGAGTACACAATAAATGTCTTCCTTCAATTCCAGTTTCCAAAAATTATACATTTTATGTTCCATTAATAAAATTTCCTTAGGGAGAAAATTAGAACCTGACCAAGAGCTAGAAAGGCAGTAAAATACATTAAAAATGTGAACCTTGCATTTATTTATTTTTTTACAGAAAATCAGAGCAAATAAACCATATGGTATGGACAACTATACAGAAAACCTCCTTGGCAACGAATTATCATCTGTTAAGCTGAGCTATGTTCTGGCCAAATTTACATTCAAGATGGCGTGAGCGCAGAGCCATGGCACAGAGTGGTAAGTGGAGGTAACGCAGACGAAGCTCTGCTCATGGCCGGAGTTAGATTCCAACTTGGTTATTTGTCCCATGTCCAGAACAGAAATCAATCTAGCAAAACAGATTGGCATTCACTACTGTTGTTGCTTTCAGTCCACAAATGATACATAATTGATTACATTCCCCTTCCCCATTTGCAAGATCCTCCGTGGCGCAGAGTGGTCAGCTGTGGTAACACAGCTGAAACTCTGCTCACGGCCGGAGTTCAATTCCAACGGAAGAAGGAAGTCGAATCTCCGGTAAAAGGGGTCGAGGTCCACTCAGCCTTCCATCCATCCGTGGTCGGTAAAATGAGTACCCGGCATATGCTGGGGGGTAAAGAAAGGCCGGGGAAGGAAATGGCAATCCCACCCCATATATACGGTCTGCCTAGTAAACATCGCAAGACGTCACCCTAAGAGTCGGAAACGACTCACACTATAAGTGCGGGGACACCCTTACCTTTACCTAATCACTTGAATAGCAGCAATGTATATTACTTATTTATTTATTTATTGAATTTCTTAGTTGCCCATCTGACTGGCTATCCAGCCACTCTGGGCGACATACAAAATAGGCATACAAATATAATAGACATTAAGAATCTGAAAACAATGACGATAAAATCTAGCCCACCCCAAAAGCCTGCCTGAAGAGCCAGGTCTTCAAGGCCCGGCGGAAACTCATTATAGAGGGAGCATGGCAGAGATCATTTGGGAGGGAGTTCCATAGGGTGGGAGCCACAATTGAAAAAGCCCTCTCTCTAGTCCTCACCAATCTGGCTGTTTTGACTGATGGGATAGAGAGAAGGTCTTTTGAGGCTGATCTTGTTGGGCGGCATAGCTGATGATGCTGGAGGCGCTCGTTCAGATAGACTGGGCCGAGACCATATAGGGATTTAAAGGTCAAAACCAACACTTTGAATTGGGCCCGGCAAGCAACTGGTAACCAGTGCAACTCTTTTAGCACTGGAGTTATGTGATCTCACCGGTGGCTGCCTTTAATCAGGCGCGCCGCTGTGTTCTGTACCAGTTGCAGCTTCCGGACCGTTTTCAAGGGTAGTCCCACATACAGCGCATTACAGTAGTCTAGGCAAGAGGAGACAAGGGCATGTACCACCGATGGGAGCAGATGATTGGGAAGGTAGGGGCACAGCCTCCGTATCAGATGGAATTGATACAGTGCTGCCCGGCTAACAGCTGAGACCTGAGCTTCCATGGACAGTTGGGAGTCAAGAATGATCCCAAGGCTGCGGACCTGGTCTTTTAGGGGCAGTTGTACCCCATTGAGCACCAGGTCCAAATCCCCAAACCTTCCCTTGTCTCCCACGAACAGTACCTCGGTTTTGTCAGGGTTCAGTTTCAGCTTATTCCTTCCCATCCAGCCACTCACCGACTCCAGGCACTTGGACAGGATTTCTACAGCCAACCTCGGTGAAGATTTAAATGAGAGATAGAGCTGCATGTCATCCGCATATTGGTGACACTGCAGCCCAAATCTCCTGATGATAGCCCCCAGCGGCTTTATATAGATGTTAAATAGCATCGGGGAGAGGATGGAGCCCTGTGGCACCCCACAGCTGAGAGGCCAAGGATCCGAAACCTCATCCCCCAATGTTACTCTTTGGTGCCTATTAGAGAGGAAGGAACAGAACCACCACCGTACAGTGCCCCCATGCCTAATCCCTCCAGGTGGTCCAAAAGGATACCGTAGTCAATGGTATCAAAAGCCACTGAGAGGTCCAGGAGGACGAGGAAGGTGCATTCACCTCTATCCAACGCTCTCCTCATATCATCCACCAAGGCAACCAAGGCTGTTTCAGTCCCATGTCCAGGCGTGAAGCCCAACTGAAGTGGATCCAGATAATCCATTTCCTCCAAGTGCGCTTGCAACTGCTTTGCCACCACTCGCTCAACCGCCTTGCCCAAGAATGGTAAGTTTGAGATTGGGTGAAAGTTGTTCAAATCTTGGGGATCCAAGGAGGGCTTCTTTAAAACTGGTTTTATTACTGCCTCCTTGAGAGCTGATGGCATCACGCCCTCTTCCAAGGACTCATTTACCACCGCCTTGATCCCCTCGCCCAGTCTGTTCTTGCAGCTCATAATGAGCCACGACGGGCAAGGATCGAGTAAGCAGCTGGTTGGCCTTAAGGTTGAAAGCACCTTGTCCACTTCCTCGGAAGGAAGAAGCTGGAACCGATCCCACATCACCAGAGAACCACTGGCCGACTCTGGCTCACTCACTGTATCCATAGCGTGCAGAATCGCACTCTTTAGACGATTGATTTTATCCGCAAAGTGCTTTGCAAACTCATCACAGGAGATCTTAGAATGTCCCATCGGTTCTGAAGCAACTGGACCAACCAGGCTTCGGACCACTTGGAACAGCCTCCTGGGACAGCACTCTGCGGACGCAATAGAAGCAGCATAAAAATCCTTTTTTGCTGCCCTTATTGCCACATGGTAGGCTGCTGCAGCCGCTCTAACCCGTGTCCGATCGTCATGTATTGTGCATATACACACTACTCCAGTTTTGGGGGAAGAAACAGCCACTCAGCATCTCAGCCAGAGATACAACTGCTCTTGAAACATAAACACATATCAAAACTCGGGAACGGCCATCTGTCACCCTTCTCCTCCTACCTACATTTCATTCCCAGCATCCCAAAAATGCTACCTTCAATGCAAGAAAGAAAATATTTGTTTTTCTTTTATCAGAAAAGCTTTTTTTATGGTGGGAAAGTAATATGACAGATGGAGAATACAAAATGGTGTGAAAAGGCTGGATGATGGTGTTGAAAGAAAAAAAGGTTTTCCTCTAAAACTTGTTCATTGCTTAAGACCAAATTTGTGGTTTCTAAAACTTTTTAGCATTCAACCCTTGTTTGGGGTCTTCTCACAGGGGCAAATTCCCTAACAGAGTAGTCTATGTTAGAATATTACTTGGTTAATTCTGGCATGATCCCTACAGCTGTACTCTGCGTTGTGCTGTTTAGTAGGAGTGTACATCTAATTCAGACTAATCCCATGGTGGTGGTATGTCTCAGACGTATTTTGGAGTTGTCAGAGGTGAAATAGAGTCTCTTTGAGGCGACATGAGTTCAATCAGGGACTCCTAAGCATTTTGTGGCACCTTGATGATCCAGATATGAATAAAATGCTGCAAACAATCATCCTTTGAAAGCAAGAGTAATGTCTCTAGGTTTACCATAAAACCAGGGTTAGAAGATGGGGGAAGGGAGAGTAGGAAAAAGGCACAGAGGGAAAGCTCCATTGTGACTGTCAGGTCTAGCTCACAATCAAGATTTTATCAGTACTCTCCAATCCTAGTACTTCGGTGGAGGAAGCAGCTTTGCAAAAACAAAGCATATGTCTCTAAATTTAAGGAAGATGTGAACATAAGGAAGGGACAGGGCACAGAAGGAGAACTCCACTGTGACTGACAGATCAAGCTTGTAATCAGAGGACATGATTTTATCTGGAAAGTGAATCACTTCAGTCTTCCCACCCCAAAACCAACTTTTAAAAGGTGCCTAGCACAAAATCCCCTGGATCTATTTGTTTGCAATCTGGCAGGTTTCTTACTCAGTGGTACCTCTGTCAGGTCTGCAATTTTCAGAGCAACTGCCCACAAAACACCAGGGGAGATTAAGTGATTCTCACTGTTACAAACACTATACCAGCTGTCTGTTGGTACATCACAGCCACTAACCTTCTGAAATTTTGCAGGATTCATGCCCACAAAAGTGGTGGGCTTGCGGGCAAATGTCATCCAATTCTGCCCCCGCAAAAAAGTTATAGAATTTTTATTTTTAAAAAATCAGATTTTAAAAATATCTAGCACAAAAGCCCCTAGACCTACTTCTTTATAAAAATCGAAGTCTTTATCCACTCTCAGATGCCATCCACTTCATTCAAAAGGTATAAAGCTATAGCCATTTTTTTAAAAAAACATTAGTGAAGGAGAGAAACAGGGCAGATCCCAAAACTGTAATGGTTGCCCTTGCAGGAAAATCACTGAGGCAATCCTTCTTCTTTTATTTTTCAATTAACAACAGATGAGAGTATAATAACAAAAAATATCCCTGCTATCTTCCCCTCTCCCCTTGAACCATCTCCTCCCCACCCCCTTTCCCACAATGAGACAGCTAAAAAGAACCTGAATGAGATTGCTTCCTCTATTATGTCCAATAAAGAGCACTTTAAGAAATCCAAAGACTTCTAAATGGGATTGGTCCATCTCCTTTCATATCTTCTGATACAAAATAAAGTATAAAAGGCCACCAGTCTGCTTCAAGCATATCTGTTTCTTTTTTTCCCTCCAGCCAGCTGCAGCATAAGAGTCAATTTTTCCAGGAGAGCATACTCCCACAACTTGAAATTGGAGGTATCTTTCTGAAATTTGGCAAGTTTCATGCCTTGCCTGCAAATTAATCCAGTTCTCCCCCAGAATAAAAAGTTATAGACAGTTTCTTTAGGGAGGGAAGGGGAAATATATTTTAGGGGTGTCCATGACAAAAGTCCCTTAACTTATTTGGCTGTACTTTGGAAGGCTTTACCCACTCTGGAGGGGCCCGTGTGCCTGCAAATTTAATCCACTTCTATCAAAAAGCAAAGATATGACTACAGAGAATGGGGTAGAGGAATCAGGCTGCCTCCAAATTTGTCTGAGCCAAATCAGGCTGTTTTATGAAGCAGCAAATTGGGGTCTGAAGGGAATCTTTTTGTTGATGCACACTCCTACTACTTACATAAAACCATGCTTTCCTATGAAAATATTGCTTTGTTCTCTCTTGCTTACTATTTGAAATTGCTATAGTGAGAAGTGCCACAGTTCTCCCCAGCACTCATTACTGAAAGGGAGTGAGAAATCAGACTGAAGGAACACTCGTGGATAGTAGGAACAGGACATGAAGGACAGGTGTATAAATGGAAAATGACAGGACTGGACTGAAGGGGGGATGTGTAAGCAGAACCTGAATTATAATTTATACAGCCACGAGAGTGGCTGTATACTATAGTCAGCAGGGATTTTTCACATTCCGCAATGTTAAATGGAAAATATCCCCCCATGCCATTCTGAGGCTTCCCATAAGCTCATTTCAAAACAAAACCTTACAAAACTTATAGTTCTGAACTCAGAAACGCTTGCTTAACAACCCTGTCAATTTTCATGGCGATACACAAAACAGTCAGAGAGAATCGAGAGTCCAAAGTCTAAAAAGAGAGAAAAAAAACTCAGAGCCCTTTTGGACTTTTTTCTGCGAGTTCTCATAATCTGTTGAAATTCATTAAAAATCAGCCATAGAAAGAAGATATGTCCTGTGCTGATCTTGTTTTAGCCGGGAGGAAGCAACATTATTAAGACAGTTGATATAGTTCAGATGGTCACTTTAAATATGTCTGATTTTCTTTGCAATTTTAGTGAAGTTTTCTATAGAAAATCATTTTCTTTTGCTTTTGTTTCTATGAATATGTGAAGTACAGCAACACTTTACAAAATTTATACTAAAAGAACTCCAAACATAATTGTGGAATAATGGCACTGACTTCTGCAAAATAGTCTGCAGTGGACCTCAGAAGTGTCTCAATTTGCACAAGATAAAACAGTGGGAGGTGAAATATATTCTAGCAAAATTCTAGGTGTGCTTTATGTTTTTAATTGATCGTGAACACCTTTCCTTAAATGAAGTGGTTTAAACATAGCAGGCTGAAAACATGCATCCTCTTTTTTCCAACAACTAGAGTCATTGCTAAAGTAGCAGCATATTGTAATCAGTCTGATTTTACATTAAACTGCAGTTTCAGGTCCAACTGTTAATGCACCCAAAACAGAAATAGACCATAACCTCCAGTTTGAAACAAAAAAGGCTATCTTCACCATCATATGACATTGACCAATAAAAAGGCTTTGAAATTAATAAAAATAAATTTGACACAGATTTCTAGGATGAATAATGAGGGAAATAAAATTTTCTAGTTTAGATTCTCTGTAGAAACATTAGTAACACAGGAAAGAAGCAAAGTAAGAAGAACACCAACAAACATACAAAATTATAATTCTCCATCTTTGGAGATGGCAGGTGTTGCCACCACTCACCATATGGTCAGAGGCACATGTTACCAAATTCTTCCAAGCTACACAGCAAGTGGATTGGACTGTGAAAGACCAACCCAAATTGTGTTTGCATTTTGACAACTTTGTAGGGCAGTACAATATCTCAGAGAGGAGTTCAGGTCTCCTGCTCCCCTGGTGCATTCACTATAGCTGCCCAATTTCCCTGCTTTTTAAAGTTTGGTAGAAATATCTGTGGGCTATAGGTACATTCTTAAAGCGCAAGGTTTTTTGCCTATTAGTGAATAATACTATAATGTGGCGGTGAAATAATGCACATGGGGAATAGATCCAGAAAACCAATGGAGTTTTCATGTCCACTCTATCCCACTCTCCTGCAACCCCTCAAAATCTGTTATTGAGGGTTGGGAGACTTCCAAAATGGCATAAGTTGGAGCATGGAGGTACAAGAGAAGACATTTTGGCAGCATTCAGGAGGAGGGATCTTGCCATTTCTTGGAATGTGAAAGAGCTTATAAAGTGTGGGTAATAGTATTCCCTCATCCAGACTGAGTGGTAGCTGTTTTTAAGCTTCTTAAATACAGCCCTTTCTGTTCTCTCTGTAAGTGCTAGCCAGTCATCAATAATTGAGGCATACTTAGCAAGCACAATTTAGTACATAACCTGAAGCCTTACTTTTTGTGCGCATTTTAATTTTAAATACACTTTAGCTCAATGGCCCTAGTGTATAACTTCAGCATGTTTGGGTGAATTGATATATCCATGGAAATATATTCTTTTTAAAATACTTCTTTTTGGAATTTATTACTCACTCTTATGGCTGCAGAACATATGAAAACAATATTTACTGTGCCCAGTCAGAACATCTCTGGGGAAGAATATATTTATGGCAGGAGCAAGGTGCATACGTTCTGTGACCCAATAAATAGAAGTTTCTTAGCAGCTGTCCAAATTCTCTTTTTTTTTTTTTTTTCAATAATTTTTATTCAGATTTTCATAAAACATACAAGACAAAATCATAAAACATTCAAAGACAAAAAACAAAATCAAAAATAGTTAAACAAAAAGAAAAAAAGAGAAAAAAAAAAACAAAAATAAAAAATAAAGAGTAAAATATTGACTTCCCATTTGTCAAAGATCAAATCAGTTATAAGTCTATAATATATAACAATCCTGTCTCTTAAGTCATATTATAAAATCACTTTCCTCCAGTAGTTATCTTACTTAATCATCAAATCTCATAAACATTACTTTATTCTTTCCACAAAAAGTCAAAGAGAGGTTTCAATTCTTTAAGAAATATATCTATCAATTTTTTTTTCCAGATAAGCATATCGATTAATCCATCTCATTACTAATTATGATAATCTTATTGTCATAACCATAGTCAAAATAAACATTTCAATTAATCCATCACATCAGAATCTGTTAGGTTCAATAATTTCAGTAGCCATTGTTCTATTATCTCTATTAGTTCCATTTTCCATCTTCCATCTTCAGTAATCTTGTTAAGTCCAGTAATTTCAATATCCAATCTTCCATTATCAGTATTCCATAATAATCTTGCTGTCAAAGCCATAGTCATATAGTAAGAGTCTGATGGGGATTACCTCTATCCCAAATATTTTCTTGCCATCCATTCTGAATAGGTTGCTGAAATACTGCTGTAAAATCATATCTCTGTTCTTTTTTTCAAAATACACTGGGTCATCTCTTAAAAGTTTTTCCATTGTCACATGGCTGCAGTTAATTCCATAGATTTTCTCTATATTGGGCTCCATCACATCATTCCAGTCCAGAAGATTATCCATGCCATTGATAACTTTATCTCTAGAATCTTCATTCATTTCTTCAGAGATAACATTGAGTTCCAAACAATAGATTTTATTTCTAAAGTCCATAGACTCCAAATCTTGTTCCTGTTCCACGTTGGTTCCAATCTCCGGGATCTCCTCTCTCACAGGGACCCCTATTCCAGTCTCCAGGGTCACCTCTCTCACAGGGACCCCTGTTCCAATCTCTGGGGTCTCCTCTCTCACAGGGACCCCTTCCAGGGTCACCTCTCTCACAGGGACCCTTATATCTTTAATCTCCTGCTTCATTTTACTCAATTCAATTTTCATTATCTCAATCTCATCCATTATTTTCTGAAACATAGTTATTTCCAGATTTTCAGCCACTTTCTTAATTGCCATTTTAAAAGAAAAATATAGGAAAACCACTTCTTATTTCAGCAACAATTGGGTTAATACTCCAAACTTGGTGACATCACAGTATAAACAGAGCAGACAGCCTTATCTCTCCAATAGTTAAGTAAACAAAATGCAGTTCCCAGGATCGAAACAATTAATGGCAATCGTCAAGAAACAGATTCGTCAAAATAAAATAGACCAAAAAGAGAGTAGTCTCAAAACAGTATAATATTTTTCAAAATAAAAATCTGGAATAGAAATCCCTCTTCTGTGTATATCTTTAGAATGCAAATCCAGGACAGCTTTTTGCAACAAAAACAGAGATAAGCTATTAATTAGTGCGTAGCAGAGAGAAGTTATGGCTCCCCAGTGAGATGTCAAAAACTGATCAATCTGGCAAATCTCTTTTAAACAGCAACAATTTAAGTCAAGTAAAAGAAAAATATAGAAAGAAGGGTGCTTGCCTGTTAGTGCGTTCTCTCTTAGAAGATAAGGTGAACGTTCGCTTTATCAGATAGAGCTTGCTGTTAAAAATCCGTCCCACCTTCGTCGGCTGGACCTCGTCCCATAAATTAATGAGATCTGGTCGTCCCAACAAAAATAGGCTTTGAGGTTAATCTCTTCGTTTCTCCCTACCCGGGAGAAGTTTAATCAGTCAAAAAAAAAAGAAAAAACTGACTGATATATCTGAATAAGCTTCTTTTGAGGCAGGAGCCCGTCTCAAAAGCAGGCACAGGCTAAGTCACCCTTCCCGGAAGTCTGCAGCTGTCCAAATTCTCAATTGTTGTTTTTAATGTTTGTAACTCTTTCTTCAAGTAACGTAAGAAAAGATGAATTGAGTGCAATTATGCAACCAGAGCTTTAAAAGCTTGCATCATGATCAAACTCAAAAAGTTACTGAGTAAAAGCAAGGACTGAAACAGTAGGTGTAAATTAATACGCATAGGACATTTATAATGCCTACATTCCAAGGTGATGGGAAACCAGCTAGGCAACAGAATGAGTCAGAAATAGCTGAAATTAGTTCCCTTTGAGATGTTCCCACAGCTGTGAGGGAGGGATCACATGGATCCCACGTGGCCCAGGGCTGTGCCTGAATGATGCAACCATGTGGGTGGGGCCAATCCCATGAGTCTTTCCCATGAGTCTGTTATACCAGTGTTCTTCAACCTTGGATCCCCAGATGTTTTCGGATTACAACTCAAGCCAGCCCCAGCCACTTTAGCCAATGTAGTCCAACAACATCTGGGGACTCAAGGTTTGTAGTCCAACGACATCTGGGGACCCAAGGTTGAAGAACAGTCTGTTACACTATCCTGACATAGAAAATGCTGAAGGTCTTCTGATGCTCCCCTAAGATTTGACTCAGGTTCATTTTGCCAACGCAACATTTTCTCTTCCATCTTTCTGAATAGAAAACAATAGAAGAAGCATCATAACTGAATGGACTTTTTCCAGCACATTCTATATACAAATAGTTCCAAGCATCCATTTCATACTGACATTAAAAGTCTCCTACAATGGTAAATCAGACCGGTAAAATCACGCAATCCCAGTTAAGAGATATTTTCCATTATGTGAGTGAATTAACTAATATTCAACTTACCATGTTAATCATTGCTATTAAAATAACGTAATCATTATCTTTCTAGCCTTCGATTTAGCTATGCAGGTTTTTTTATTAATGATAATATAAATTTATCTATCTATCTATATATAACTTCAGAGTTCTTTAATAACAGCAGACACAATTGAATCTTTAATCTACACACACACACTAAAAAAAACTTGTGATAACTAGTTTTGATTTTACCTATACTGATGGCAAACTGGTTTGAATACATGGCTACTTGCATAATAAGTTGTGCATAAAATCTCATCCCATGCTGTATATTGTATCTCTTCAAGACCAGCCCCTCATAATTTCCATTTAATCTTCCCCCTAACATGCTAAGAAGCATGCTAGTAGGAAGAGCACCCATGGTACATTAACCAAGCGTAGGCAGCCACTGTGCCCCTGGAACTTCTCACTGGTTGGAAAAGTGGGGAGAGCATGATACAGTCTTCCCAGAAGTGAATCCCCAGGAAGAGGGGAAGTTTTCAAATTTGTATGACCTCACTGACACTCCTATCACTGCAAACACCTGAAGCTACTTTCAAATGAAATTTCACACATTACAGCAGTTTTGATCCTAAGAAAGCACAACCACAATTCCTTAGTTGCAATTTGAGTAGGGAACATTTTTCTAGGCTAAAACAAAATTATGCAGCGCAAGAGGTTTCTTGATTAATTCTGATAAACAAACAACATCTAAGGCAGTGTGTGTGTATACACACACACAATTAAAATGTGTGTCTAATGAAGACTTCTAACATGTGGTTTTCTATTTTTAAAAGTATAAATATTTGTACAAGTCCCTAAAATTTATATTAAAATTAAGAATGTTCTAGACTTTTCTATTATATTGTTGTAACATTTTCACAACAAATCTCTTGTACATTTATATTCCTGCTGTAACTCAAGTGGCTATTTTACAACAGATAAACTTTAAGCTCTCTTCACAGTACAGAAATGTTTACTGCCAGAAGTTAGTGTGTTGTTGTTGTTTATTAGTGATTTAATTAATTGTTTCATCTGTAAATGTTAGTTATGGAAAATACCAATTAGAAACACATTTTAACATAATTATTCACCTTCAGTTAAAATTCAAATCTTGTTTGCAATTATTATCTTTAAAGGCATCAAGAATCTTTGCCCTTAGCTGCCTGATATCTTACATTCTGTTTTAAAAACCAATGTACTTTGATGAACCACACAGGAGCCCTATGCTAGATGTTACACAACCAAGTAATCCAGTTCTTGTTATTTTTCTTTGCTTACATTATATATTCCATAAATACTAAAATTAGAGACTAAACTAATCATGATGGCAGCAAATGCAAGTATCAGAACTGGGCTGCCACCCAATCACTATAAATCATGGTGGGGGATAATATGAAACACAGAAGTAGCAAATGGAAAGAAGAGTGCTGAATCCTTTCACTTGCTTATGCTTACCACCACCCAATGAAATGTTCCCTCACCATTTCTCAGTGTGTTCTGAGAACAGAAGTAATCCTCACCTGGATAAGAACAGATGGGTAGAAGTCATTTCAGAATGAGAGAGGAATCATGGGTGGGAGAGGATTCAGTACCCCCTTTCCACCTGCCACTAATGACCTTTAGTACTACCCTCATTCTCCTATCCTTAACTTTGTAGGGATTTGGCATGAATGGAGTTGTGTCATGCTACTGTCTAATTTGAATATGAAGCTCTGAGTTTCACTCAAATTAATTCCAAACTTTCATATCTAATTGGCTCAGCAAAATGAAGACTTTAATACTGACCTGGTTGGCATTGTATTTGAAAGCTGCACGTCAGTATTGGTAACGTGATTCCTCCATTGTATCAAATATATTGTTATTTGGTACAATGCAACATTTTAAGAATAAATACCAGCTCAACCCTGACATCAGTTTTCCAACTGGGGAGGGAAACAGAACATAATATACTGTGGTAACTCCCCATGCATGCCATGAGCTCCTAGAACAAAGGCAGAATACAAATGTGGTACAAGGTTAGGAGACGTGACACCAGCCATTGGACACTTGCAGTACATGGGAAGGCTTTCATATTTGTTCTCAGGCAGATATTTCAACATTGTGTTCTCACAGTGGCCAACTAGAAGTCTATGGGAAACCTGCAAACAGCACCTGAGCACAGCAGAAGTTTCCCAGCTTGTACTTCCCAGCAGCTGGTATTCAGAGACATCCTGCCTTCACCAGTGAAGGTAGAACAGCAGCAGAGGTCAAGAGTTGCTAAAACTCATTGTTTGCCTCTAGGTGTCCAATATCAGTTTGCTGTTTGCTGTCTCAGCTTTTTTCCTTCAAACACGATTTATAAGAAGCTCTCTAAGCATTCGTATCAAAAGAATATGTGTCACCTTAGTATATATGCCCCTACTTAGTATAAAATGCAATTTCAGAAGAGCTCAAATTTGTGTATGAGTAGTGCTGACTAGTAAAACTCTGTTTTGTTTGTGCATAGATTTTTTAATGGAAGTTATGGTTTCATGTCTCTCATTTTGACATTTTACGTGAAATGATAGGTCTATTTCTATAAAAACAAATGTTATATTTTAGCTCTGGTGTGTGGGGGCAAATGTGTCCAAAGTTATTTATGATTTTTAAAAGTGTTTTAGAGCCAGTGTGGTGTAGTGGTTAAGGTGCTGGACTACGACCTGGGAGACCAGAGTTTGAATCGCCACACAGCCATGAAGCTGACTGGGTGACCTTGGGCCAGTCACTGCCTCTCAGCCTCAGAGGAAGGCAATTGTAAAAACCCCTCTGAATACCGCTTACCATGAAAACACTATTCATAGGGTCGCCATAAGTCAGAATTGACTTGAAGGCAGTCCATTTTATAGTTATTAAAAAGAAAATAGAAACACTTTTTAAAAAGTTTTAATAAGGGCTAAATTGCACACAATGTTAAATGCATCTTTAACCTGCAGCTTTTATGAAATACAGATGGAATCATTGGGGAAGGAAATAATTATCAGGATTGCAAGAAGCAGAGAAAGGGAAGTTGAATCTTTCCTCTGCAGCTGTAGCCGTTCTCTGAAGCTGGGATTTGCATTGGGAGGAAATTCCCCACTTGCACCATTGGGGGATTTTCTTCTACAAGCTTCACAGGAGATATTTTCCTCCAAATAGCACCGGAGGTTAGAAGGGGTTAACTTCCCCTTTCCTGCTCACTGTGACCCTGTTCATTATAAGCACCCTCCACACCACCCATCCCCAGAATGTTATTTATATTTTAAATGTAAAGACGGAGGAGGAATTGCTGTGGTCTATCAAACTTCCATCTCTGTCACCAGGAAACCTCTCTGTCTAGGAGCTGCCTGTGAGGGCCTGCACCTGGTGTCGGGCCAAGGAGACAGTAAACTAGGGTTGCTGCTGGTGTACCATCCTTCCTGCTGCCCAGCAACTTCTCTGACTGAGCTGGTGGAAGCCATCTCAGCTGTGGTATTGGAAGAGCCCAGAACGATAGTCCTGGGTGATTTCAGTGTCCATGCTGAGGCTGCCTCTAGTGTTCCAGCTCAGGACTTCATAGGGCTTTCTCAAGTTGTCATCTGTCCGATGCATATTGCAGGGCACACCCTCGGCTTAGTTTTTACTCCAGATGGAGGAAGGGGTGGTCTGGAAATGGGGTGTGGATGTCTCCCCATTATCATGGTCAGATCACTTCCTGGTGAAGTTGAGACTTGGCTCCAATCCTCCCCTACAGGGATGGTGGACAGATTAAGATGGCCCACCCCTAGAGACTAATGGAATCCACTGGATTCCTGAATGACCTGGGGGAGTTCCCAGTAGATAGAGCAGGTGACCCTGTTGAAGCCCTTGTCATGCTATGGAACAGTGAGGCGCGTCAGGCTCTTGACACGATTGGCCCTGAGTGCAGTCTCAAGCACTGTGGAGCCCAGTCTGCAGCTTGGTACACCAGTGAGCTAAGGGCTGGACAGCGCCTAGAATGCAAATGGCTAAACACGTGCTATCAGGCTGATCGGTCACAAGTAAAACATCATAACCCTGCCTACTGTGCAGCAGTGAGGGTGGCAAAGAAGGCCCACTTCTCTGCCACCATCGCAGCTTCCAGGAGCCATCCAGTGGATTTTTTCCCATATTGTCAGGGGTCTGTTGACATCAACTCCAGGAAATGGGTCTTAAGACACTTCGGAGGCCCACTGTGAATTGTTTTCAAGGCACTTTGAGGGTAAAGTTGCTCACCTCCATAGCAGTCTTGATGCCCCATCCACATCTACTGTAGTCCCCAGTGAGGTGTCCAGTGCAACGTCTGCTGCAACTTCTTGGGAATGGTTTCAGTTGATGTGGCCAGCAACGTGTCCTCTTGACCCTTGCCCTTCTTGGGTTATTAAAGCTTGTTGAGGGGGTTTGACCAAGTGGATCCAGGGTGTGGTCAACGCATTGTTGCAGGAGGGAGTGGTTCCAGCCACCCTGAAAGAGGCAGTGATCTGACAGCTCCTGAAAAAGCCCATCCTGGACTCATTGGTTTCCAATAACTACTGACCAGTCACAAATGCCCCCTTCTTAGGGTTGTGGGGCAGCAACTGCAAGTACTCTTGAATGAAACAGATTATCTTGACCCATTCCAGTCTGCATTCAGGCCTGGTTATGGGACTGAATCGGTCTTCATCTGCAGGAGCGTGACTCTGTTATTCTTATTTGATCTTTCAGTGGCTTTTGATACCATTGACCATGGTATCCTTCTCAGCTGACTTGGTGAGATGGGTATTGGAGGCACTGTTTTACAGTGGTTCCAATCTTATATCCAGGGTTGTTTTCAGAGAATAGCATTGGGTGATTATATTTTGGCCCTCTGGCAGTTGTGCTGTGGGGTGCCGCAGGGTACCATCTTCTCCCACATGCTGTTTAACATCTATATGAAGCCCTTGGGAGTGGTCATCAGGAGATTTGGGGCAAGGTGTCAGCTCTATTTCTTTGTAACATCTGAATTGGGAGAGGCTGTGCAAGCCCTGAACCACTGCCTGGACTCAGTAGTGGGCTGGATGAGGGCCAATAAACTGTGTCTGAATCCTAGCAAGATGGAGGAGCTGAGGGTTGATGGTTCCCGAGTATGGATAATTGGTCAGTTGTCTGCTTGGGATGGAGTCATACTCCTTCTGGAAGATCAGGTCCATAGTCTGGGGGATGCTCCTGGATCCATCTTTGTTGCTGGAGGCCCAGGTGACCTCAGTGGCTAGGAGTGCCTTTTACCAGCATCAGTAAGACAAGGTCATTTCTGGACTAGGATAGCCTGACCACAGTTGTCCCTACATTGGTCCATACTCCAGGCTGGATTACTGTAATTGCACTCTATGTGGGGCTACCCTTGAGGTTGGTCCAGAAACTATAGCTGCTACAAAATGCGGCGATGAGACTGCTCACTGGGGCAGGGTATTGACAACATGTCACCTCACTGCTCAAAGAATTGCACTGGCTACCTATTAGCTACCAGATTAAGCTCAAGGTTCTGGTTTTGGTGTACAAAGTCCTATACAGCTTGAGACCAGGACACCTGAAAGACCGTCTTATCCCTTATGTACCCAGTCAATCACTGTGCTCTGCAGATGAGGGCCTCCTGCAGATACCATCTTATCAGGAGGTCCGTTCCGCACAACATAGGAAATGGACCTTTAGTGTAGTGGCACCTACCCTTTGGAATTTCCTTCCCTTAAATTATTATTATTATTTATTGGATTTATTAGTCGCCCATCTGGGAGGTTGTCCAGCTACTCTGGGCGACGTACAGCCAAAAATATAAATTACATTAGACAATAAACATAAAAACATTAGCACATTAAAATCACAACCAATAGCTACAGAACCTAACCCACCTCAAAAGCCTGTTTGAACAGCCAGGTCTTCAAAGTTGGCTCATCATAGAGGGGGCCTGGCGGAGGTCATTTGGTAGAGAATTCCATAATCCCAGTGCCTACAGCAGGAAGGAGAACACCACCATCCAGGGAAAGAGAGCCGTTTGCTGCTGCTGCTGCTCAGCTGCTGCTTGGCTACCACCACCACCGCCCTTTCCCGGTTGGACTTCTGCTCTGCGGGGGTCACACCTTGCAGGACCAGGCCCCACGTACTCAGCCAGCTGTGGCTGATATCATCCACCTGTCCCTTCTCTGGAGAGAATACATAAGCCGGCTGGATGAGGTGGCTCCTGCTTGGTCTGCCTTTTTCTGGGTCTTCAGTTATGTGCCTGGGAGAGAGGACTCAGAGTCAAGTGGGGAGATTTGAGGGGTGCCCAATTAGTGTAGTGACGGGTAGTTGGAGATATGGCATTGTGAGGAGGACTTGCCAGGTAAGGGGAACGCGGCCCAGGCAGTTAATGGCTGTGCCTTGTTCTGGTCCTCCCCACACCCGCAGGTTTGTTGGTTGCCCTATCAGCCAGCTGTCAGGCCTCTGGATGCTGCTCCTAAATGCCAGATTGGTGCATAATAAGATCTCCCTTATTCACGATTTAATTGTGGATGAAGCAGCCGATCTGGCATGTATAACTGAGACCCGGGTGGGTGAGCGGGGGGGAGTCAGTCTCTCCCAGCTATGTCCACCAGGGTACCTGGTCCAGCATCAGGGTAGACCTGAGGGTCGGGGAAGGGGGGGTTGCTGTGGTCTATAGGAGCTCCATCTTCCTCTGCAAGCATCCTGTCCATATGACTACTGGTCTGGAGTGTTTGCACCTTGTGTTGGGTCAGCGAGACAGACTGGGAATTCTGTTGGTGTATTGCCCACCCCGCTGCCCAACAGACTCCCTAGCTGAGCTGACGGAGGTGGTCTAGGGTGTACTGTTGAGATCCCCCAGACTGTTGGTTCTGGGGGATGTCAACATCCATGCCGAGGCCACCTTATCCGGGGCAGCTCAGGATTTTATGGTCTCCATGACAAACATGTGACTGTCCCAATATGCCATTGGCCCAACACATGTAGCAGGGCATACTCTAGATTTGGTGTTTGCATCTGGACATGGAGATAGTGATCTGAATGTGGGGGGCCTTACATCAGTCCCTCTGTCATGGACAGATCACTGCTTGCTGAAGTTTAGACTTACAGCGGCTTTTCCCCTCTGCAAGGGTGGGGGACTTATTAAGTTGGTCCGCCCCCAGAGACTAATGGATCCGGATGGCTTCCAAAGGGCTCTGGGGAGTTTTCCGGCTGATAGGGCTGGTGCTCCTGTCGAAACCCTGGTTGAACTATGGAATACAGAAATGACCCGGGCAGTTGACATGATTGCTCCTGAGCATCCTCTCCTGTGTAGAGCTCGTACAGCTCCATGGTATACCCCAGAGCTGAGAGCGATGAAACAATATAGGAGACGGATTGAGTGCAGATGGAGGCAAACCTCTAGTGGATGCAATTATACATTGGTAAGTGCCTATGGTAAGCTGTATTTAGGGGCAGTGAGGGCAGCAAAAAAACAATATTTTCCTGCCACTGTCAAATCATCAATGTGCCACCCAGCAGAGCTCTTCAGAATTGTCCGGGGCCTATTACACTCTGGCCCCAGGGACATGGTAGAACCATTGGAGGCCCCTGTAATGAATTTGCTAGGCACTTCCAGGATAAAATCTTTAGCATCCGCCAGGACTTAGACTCCAGTGTTATAGCAGGTGAATCAAGCCAGGTATCCAGAGCACAGCCTTGTCCCGATTTCTTGGATGAGTTTCAGTTGGTGCAGCTTGAGGACGTTGACAAGGTGCTTGGACAGGTTCGTGCAACCACTTCTGTGCTGGATCCTTGCCCTTCTTGACTAATAAAAGCTAGCAGGGATGGAACAGCTGGCTGGGCCAGGGAAGTGATTAATGCCTCTCTGCGAGAGGGGGTGGTCCTTGGCTGCCTGAAAGAGGCAGTAGTGAGACCACTCCTGAAGAGGCCCTCCCTGGACCCAGAAAATCTTAATAACTATAGGCCGGAAGCAAATGTTCCATTCCTGGGCAAGGTCCTGGAACGAGTGGTTGCAGGCCAGCTCCAGACACTCTTGGGTGAGACCAATTATCTGGATCCATTTCAGTTAGGTTTCAGACCTGGTTTTGGCACGTAAACAGCCTTGGTCGCCCTGTATGATGACCTTTGTCGGGAGAGAGACAGGGCGAGTGTGATTCTGTTGATTCTCCTAGGTCTCTCAGCGGCTTTCGATACCATTGACCATGGTATCCTTGGGAGTGGGAGGTACTGCATTGCGGTGGTTCCGCTCCTACTTGGCAGGTTGCCTCCAGAAGGTGCTGCTTGGGGAACATTACTCAGCACCCTGGACTCTCCAGTATGGGGTTCCACAGGGGTCAGTTCTGTCCCCCATGCTGTTCAACGTCTACATGAAACCACTGGGTGCGGTCATCCGGAGCTTTGGAGTGCGTTGCCATCAGTATGCTGATGACACGCAGCTCTGTTTCTCCTTTTCATCCTCTAAAGGTGAGGCTGTCAATGTGCTGAACCGGTGCCTGGCTGCGACAATGGACTGGATGAGGGCTAATAAACTGAGGCTCAATCCAGACAAGACTGGGATGCTGCTAGTGGGTGGTTCTTCTGACCGGGTGGTGGCTGTCCAACGTGTCCTGGATGGGGTTGCACTCCCCCTGAAGGAGCAGCTTCGTAGCTTGGGGGTTCTCCTAGAACCATCTCTGTCACTTGAGGCTCAGGTAGCCTTGGTGGCACAGAGTTCCGTCTACCAACTTTGGTTGGTGGCCCAACTATGTCCCTATCTGGACAGGGATAACCTGGCTTCAGTTGTCCATGCTCTGGTAACCTCCAAATTAGATTACTGCAATGCACTCTACGTGTGGCTACCTTTGAAGACAGTTCGGAAACTGCAGCTTGTGCAAAATGCAGCGGCCAGATTGGTAACAGGGACCAGACGGTCCGAACATATAAAACCGATTCTGGCCTGCTTGCATTGGCTGCCTGTATGTTTCCGAGCTCAATTCAAGGTGCTGGTTTTGACCTATAAAGCCTTACACGGCTTGGGTCCACAATACCTGATGGAATGCATCTCCCAATATGAACCCACCCATACACTACGGTCAAGATCAAAGGCCCTCCTCCGGGTACCTACTCCAAGGGAAGCTGGGAGGGTGGCAACAAGGGAGAGAGCCTTCTCAGTGGTGGCCCCCAAATTATGGAATGACTCGGCTGACGAGGTGCGCCTGGCGCCAACACTGTTATCATTTTGGCGCCAGGTCAAGACTTTCCTCTTCTCCCAGGCATTTTAGCATGTGTTTTAAATTGTTTTTATATTGTTTTAATTTTAAAATTGTGTTTTAAATTGTTTTTAAAATATGTGTTTTAAATTGTATATTTGTTTTAATGTTTTTGATTGCTGTAAACCGCCCCGACAGCTTCGGCTATGGGGTGGTATACAAGTGCAATAAATAAATAAATAATAAATAAATAAGGTGGGGGCTACAATTGAAAAGGCTCTCACCCTAGTCCTCACCAGTCTAGCTGCTTTGACTGGTGGGATAACGAGTAGGCCTTTCGAGGCTGATTTTGTTGAGCGGCACCTATGATGGTGCTGAAGGCATTCCTTTAAGTAAACTGGGCTGGCACCATATAGGGTCTTAAATCTTAAAGCCAATACCTTGAATTGGGCCCGGAAAACTACCGGTAGCCAGTGCAACTCCTTCAGCACTGGAGTGATATGATCTCGGCGGCGGCTGCCTTTAAAAAGGCAAGCCTCCTCATTCTGTACCAGTTGCAGTTTCCGGACCGTTTTGAAGGTAGCCCCACATAAAGCGCGTTACAATAGTCTAGGTGAGAAGAGACCAGGGCATGTACCACCGAAGGGAGCAGATGGTTGGGAAGGTAGGGGCATATCCTCTGTATCAGATGGAGTTGATATAGTGCCACCCGGCTCACAGCGGAAACCTGAGCCTCCATAGACAGCTGGGAGTCAAGAATGACCCCCAGACTGCAGACCTGGTCTTTCAGGGGCAGTTGTATCCCACTGAGCACCAGGTCGGTATCCCCCAATCTTCCCATCTCTGTTATCTTTTTGGTGCCTACTGAAGACCTTTCTCTTTCAACAAGCCTTTTAAGTTGAGACCTTATCACAGTCTGCATCTGTGCTGGAATTGCTTTTTAATAAGTTTTTAAACCTTTTCTCTTTTTAAAAAGATGTTTTTAAAGCTATTTTAAGAAAAGTTTTTAAAGATGTTTGTTTTAATATATTTTAAAGTCTATTTTATGATGTTTTAAAGTGTTTTAGTGCTTTTGTTTGCCGCCCTGGGCTGGGTAGGAAGGGCGGGATATAAATCAAATGATAGAAATAACAGAAAGAAGACAAATCTAGTTTGGCTCTAAGTGAAAGAAATATAGAAGGCAAACTATATAGTTTATCTGTGGAAGTGATGTTTAAGACTTAGGATGGGGTGGGATTTTTATGCAGAAAGCAGAATGGGAGGGAAAGTCTATACACCCCCTCCAAGTTGTTGCTCTTATCAAAACTAGAGCTACCTACGACTGCTTTAAAATAATAAACAACAGTTTGGAGATCTGGTCATGATTTGCGCATGTTTTGGTTCTCAAGCAAGCTACTCTCTTTCACCTTCCGTTCCCAACTACAATACAGGATAATACTAAACTGCTCTACAGAATTGTTGTAAGGATTGCAATGACAATATAATGCATGAAAGCACTTTCAACATTCAAAAGCTAAACATTGGGTTTGTTAAAATGTAATTTAGAAACTTTCTAGTCTTTTTGACCATTATTATGACCAAAAAGTTCCAAAGTGATATTGCATATAAATTTCAGCTCATTAGTAAATGAGTTTAATTCCCTAGAAAACAATTATACAAAGTGGTCGACATCTGCCATGTCAAAATATGCAGCAAGTTTATCCAGTTCCCAGAAAATTGACACTCCCTTTTCACAAAAGATCTATTTTGGCAAGGATTGCTAGTTGTGGAAATGCCACTCAGTACTCTTTTTGGAATAATTTCACTAGACCTAAGGCATTATTAGAATAATCCAAAGAGCGTGGGGATTGGTGGCAAGCAGTACTTTTTAAAAGGGAAGTTAAAACCAAAGGCTTTTTCCAACTTGTTTTGTTTTTGAGGATTTATTTTCCATTAATGACACTGGCTTATGGCTACAGTACTGCTAGATTTTAGACTGCGTGAGAGGGAATATACATTGAAAGTATGTTTTTAGAACATATGCTTGACTACTGATTTAGCTTCTTTTAAAAAGCCATTTCTTTTTAAGGCTGCAATCTTTTATACTCTTACGCTGAACTCATTGGGACTTATATCTGAGTAAACATGTGCAAGATTACACAGTAATTGTGATTGTTCTTGGTACATATTCCAGACTTCTAACATTTATCCAGATATGTTATGTGCAAGCTCATTATTTTACAATACATTGGCTAAAGCTTAGCATTTTACAGAAATTAAAACATTGTTGCCAAATGCAGTTGAATCATTGGTGCCGCCTTCATTTTTGCACTCACCAGTCTTCGTTTTGAGCAATGAATGCTGGCTGGCATATTGGACTCCTATCTGAACGCCTCACACAAGTTGTAGTGATGGCGAGAACTGGGCAGGATGGCCCTTTTTATTTATTTATTTGTTAGATTTTTATACCGCCCGACTAGCATAGCTCTCTGGGCGGTGTACAACAAAGTGCAATATATACAATAAAATTCCATAGTAAAATACAACAACAATGTAAAAGAATAAGGAAACTAAAAGCAATTACAATGCATGTTAAAAACTAAATTAAGTTAGATTAAAATGCCTTAGAAAAGAGGAAGGTTTTGACTTGGCGCTGGAAAGACAGTAACGTCGGCGCCAAGCGCACCTCATCAGGGAGACTGTTCCAAAGTTCGGGGGCCACCACTGAGAAGGCCCTAGTTCTAGTTACCACCCTCCGAGCTTCTCTATGAGTCGGAACTCGGAGGAGGGCCTTCGATGTAGAACGTAGTGTATGGGCAGGTTCATATCGGGAGAGGTGTTCCAGCAGGTATTGTGGTCCCGCGCCGTATAAGGCTTTATAGGTTAAAACCAGCACTTTGAATCTGGCCCGGAAGCCATTGGAGCCATTGGAGTGATACGGAGTGGGTGGGGAGAAAGAAAATTGTCTGTGTGTCTTGTGTAAGTTGCAGAGGAAAGCACCACCAGTCAGCCTTCTTTTTCATCTTCACATTTCTTCTGTGATTTTAAATATTTAAAAGCAATATCATGTATTTTGTTGCTTCTCTGATAATGTTTCCTGTTCTTTAAATGTGCAATGGGGCATGATAAATAATCCTCTAAGTAGTATATCAATAAGTTCTGTATGGATTCAGTGGTTTCTCAATAACCTGAATTAAGAACGTCACACAGCCTTGTCAAAATTAACAACACTTGGTGCTTTTTAATAGCTCAGCAGCTATAATTTTAAGATGCAGAAATGATAAACTTCATGAAATATTTGGCATATGGGAAAGTCCCATAGTTTTTTGTATCAAAGTTCACTTGACAAATCTCTGAAGGAGTTGTGTAGTCACTTGTAACGACCTATACATTAAGATAAAGAAAGTTTCCCCGCAGAATTTAGGATTTGACTTCTATCCTTTAATGGAGATACCTAATTCCAAAAAGATTCAAGTACCTGAGTTTCTGGGTTTTTTATACAGCAGTTCCAAAGCTTAAAACATATCTAAATTAAAAACCTCCAACACTCTTATTGTTTAACCTTCATAAAACACAACGCTATAGTCACCCTTGTTTTAAGACTGGTGCTCACAGCTAAAAATCAACACAAACATGGGGGAAAGAAAAAGGCATCTGCTCTCACCTTAATTATATGCAGACAAAATCAAAATTAATTTATAACTCCAATGCCATTTGTGTCTTAACATTTTTGTGAAGTAATTAGCTGTCTCTTACCAGAGCTTGGAAAAGTTACTTTTTTGAACTACAACTCCCATCAGCCCTAGGCAACATGGCCACTGGATTAGGCTGATGGGAGCTGTAGTTCAAAAAAGTAACTTTTCCAAGCTCTGCTCTTAACTAAGAAGGGAATAAAATATTGTTTTAACCTATTTATTTTGACTGTTTTGGATTTGCTGCTTGAAGAGGAAAACAGAATCTTACAAACTGAAAAAGGGTTGTTCATTTATTTACTCTCATTAAATTTTGTAAAAGCTCTTGAGCCCATTGTGAAGGCCTCTAGGCACAATTAAAAATGGATTGCTTCTCTAATCAACAGTGAAGAAAGGGGCCTGACTGTTTTGCAAATAACTTCTCAAACATAGTGAGAAACACTCTGAATAACATTTCCTTCTTCAAAGATTTCTGCCGAGTAAGGTAAGAATAAAGGGAAAGACTATAGAGATTTTCTCCTTCTACAATCCATTTAAAGGAGGATCCAGGGGAGAGTAAGGAATGACAGGTCAGCTTATTACTTTTTCTGTATCATTTGATGGAAAGCATAATTAGAGCTAGATTTGTTGAGCACATAGAAAGAACAGTACTCAGTCAAAATCCTTGGGGAACCTTGCGGCTTAATTTCCTCCATTGTTTATTTCTACTGTCTGCTTCCCCTTCTTTATCTGGTTATCAGTTCATAAGAGGACCCATCCTCTTATCACAAATTTACTTGGAAACTGTTGGTGAGCAACTGTGGTGAAAGCTTTGTGGAGGTCCAGGTACACAATGTTAACCAAATTAATGCCAATTCACATACAGTAATTGCAAAATCTGGGTGAGACAGGATTCTCTTTACAGAAGCCATGTTGATTCTTTCTCACCAAAGCTTATTCATTTAACTTGTTCATAAATCAGTTAGAGTTAAGGATGAACAGTGAATTTCCCAAATGACACTTGAAAGGCCCACAAAATATTGTGGCATAACCTTTCATGGAATGACAAAGTGGGCTTTGGCCCACTAAACCTTGAAGGTGCCACAGGGTATTCAAAAATAGTTTAAGCAGATGCACCCTGTAGTACCTCTTATTTTAACAGAAAGTGTTTCAGAACATTGTGTCACAAAATAAGGAAAGGTAGTTTAAACTGAGAGCTAAGTGGTGGTGATGAATGGACAGCAGATGCATTTCACTTGTAGAATATGGGTATATTTTGCTGGGGAGCTATGCACCAGCACAAATTTCTAGGCACTGTTGCTCCTATACCTTGTATATTTATCCTGAAAAAGGGTGATTAAGGCAGTGTTATAATAATTGACAATAAAAGCAGCAGAGCTGATGAGGAAGCAGGAGATGATAAAATGCCTCTGAGGTTTTTGTAAACATCCAAGAGACAGAAACACCACCTGACATTCAAAAGCTCTGAAACACCCAATGCAAATTGCTGGGCACCAGTTAATCAACATGCATCACAGCACATAACTAGCATTTCTCAAATGCTTTCAAGCATAAGACCTATGAAACAATAATTAAAGAATCATCAAGTCCTCTATTTTTAAATGACAGAGCATACTGAAATAATTATTCAGTGGGAAATCCAATAATTAGGCACATAGATAGGTGGGTATGTGATGGGCGTGCAGACTGCATGGTGACTTGCCTGCCTACCGGAACAGACTGCAAGTATCATGAGTTGTCTGGATAGCCAGGTAGATAGCGCTGGGGAGGAGTCAGTGGTCATGGTATATGTTTCCCTATGAGGAAAAGTTACAGCATTTGGGGCTTTTTGGTGTAGAGAAAAGGCAAATAAGAGGTGGCATAATAGAAGTGTATAAAATTATGCATGGCATGGAGAAAGCAGATAGAGAAAATTTTTTCTCCCTCACTCACAACACTAGAACTCATAGACAATTCAATGAAGCTGAATGTTGGAAGATTCAGGACAGACAAAAGAAAGTACTTCTTCACACAGTACATAGTGAAACTATGCACTCCCACAAGAGGTTGTGATGGCTACCAGATGGCTTTAAAAGAGGATTAGACAAATTCATAGAGGATAAAGCTATCAGTGGCTACTAGCCATGATGGGTATGCTGTGCCTCCATAGTCAGAGGTTACATGTTTTCTGATACCAGTTGCGGGAAACCGCAGCAGGGGAGAGTGCTCTTGCACTCAGGTCCTGCTTATGGGCTTCCCATGGGCAACTGGCTTACCACTGTGAGAACAGGATGCTGGACTAGATGAACCATTGGCCTGATCCAGCAGGCTCTTCTTAAGTTCCTATGTGAGAAAATGTAGTTGTGAAGTCCTAGAAGACAAATTTAGGTTGCTAGGTAGCAGGATAAAGGCCAAGACCTTCTCTGACATGATATCTGTTATAAACACAAACATAGCTAGACAAGCAGAGCTGAGGAATGTCAATGAGACATTTGTGTTGAGAGGAGGGATTTGAATTTGTTAGGTACATTTTGGGACAAGTCATGCCTGTTCAAAAGAGATGTACTCCAGGGTGCTTCCGGACTGCTGGTGCTTAAACTCAAAAAGGGGAAAGAACAACTTTTAAACTGATTTCAGGGGTAAAGCTGTAGGAACTGAGGAGCATCTGTTTGAGATTGAAAATGTTTATGATTGTACAAATGGGGCTTGGGCAACACTAGACAATGAAAGTACAGGGATTAACTCTGAACTTAAACCTGCAAGAGTGTTCTTTTATCACTGAATTCCAAAGTCAGACTGAGTTTACCTTGTTTTTTAAAGAGGTTGCTGCAAACTATTTCCCTCATGGATTGCACTTTTTGCTTCTGTAGCTTTTCTGGCGGAATGCAAGTATAAAATTCATGTAAGAGCTGGCTGCAAATAAACAGAAACATGAAACATGTGTAAAATTAAGTTATACAGTAGGGCTCTGCTTACCGGCACTTCGCTTACCGGCGTTCCGCTAATGCGGCGGCTTTCATTCCCTGTTTTAAAGCCGATTTTGTGCTTTTGCAGCATTCTGGCGTCATTTTCGCTCAACGTGCCAAATTATACTCAATGGAGTTCTGCTTTACAGTGATTTCTGCTTTATGGCGGGAGTCCGGAACGGAACCTGCCATATAAGTGGGGGCCGCCTGTATGGTACTTTTTTTTTATGGAGCTGCTAAAACGTATCATGGTCTTCCAAACACTTTAAACTTCGTAATGTTTGCCATGCAGCTTTCAAATGGGCTCCTACCGGAATGAAGAGTGGGATATAAATCTAATAAAATAAATAAAAATAAACTGTCATAACAGGGTAACTGAATGACAGACTTTGTCCCATATTGTTGTTTTTTCCATATCTGGAAAATGCACATGCTTCTTAGGCAAATTTCTTATGACAATTTAGTTTGTGTCTGAAATCAGACAGGACTTCAGCACCAGAATTAAAGCTCGCCCCAGCAGTGCACCGTGGATATATGAAGTGTGAATTTACCTAAATGAACCAATACCAGCATATTCCTGCCAAAAGTAAAGACATCTAGACACCTAGGACCCTGAGTTCTGAATGTTAGCTCACCTAAGTAACTTGACATCAAACACTGTTTCTACATCTTGGAGTACAGAAGGAATATACTTCAATGCAGCTACCTAAAACAAAGAAAAAGAAAACACTGGATTATTTTATTGTAAATGTAATAGATAAATAAATATTGTGTCTTTCATAAACACCTATAATCTAAAGCTGATCCAAGTAATTTTGTGATACTTACAGCCTACTGCTATGAATTTTTATTTTTATATTTACAAGTAATATTCATTGGATTACATTGAAACCTTAATATTCTGGAATATCAATAATATAAATACAAAGGATTGAGTATGGATTTCACTCCAAGAGGCAGGAGCATCACCTGAACAGAATTCCATTCAGAATGATCCCACCAGTGGAGGCCTTTTTTGCTGATACTCCATTCCCTCATAGTTCCAATCAACACTT
This sequence comes from Rhineura floridana, assembly GCF_030035675.1. Classification (NCBI taxonomy): domain Eukaryota; kingdom Metazoa; phylum Chordata; class Lepidosauria; order Squamata; family Rhineuridae; genus Rhineura; species Rhineura floridana. Next base: position 85,940,274 of record NC_084482.1, on the reverse strand, counting down.
TCTACACCCTCCACAACAGTGTGGGAGATGGCATTATGGACCACAGGGAAAGTCATCCCCCTCCCAACCTCTGAGATCTTTCCACTGGCTCAAAAGCCTTCAGTGGACTGAAGAAGCCTTTCCAGCTGCAGGAGGGAAATTCTGAATCCAGCCCAGAAGAGCCAGAGAAATCACTCACAATAAAAGTGGCTAAGGACTGTGAAGGACCAGTCCCTAACTATGTTCCCACACCTACCTTGGATATTAGATGAAAAGAAATTGAACATTGCTTAAAATAATAAAATCAACTGAAATTGAAACCAGCATTATAATTAATATTCTGTGCTCTGGGTTCTCATATCTTCCCAAGCATAACTGAGACAGAGCACAAACTAAAAATGTAGCTAGCAGTTATTATATCACTAGCATCTGAGCCTACAAGAAGAATTAAGAGCGTTTTGGCCTTGTAACAGAATCTTTCATGGTGGAGGACCCAGAGAAGCCCCCCCCAAAGAGAGATTTTGAATCGCAGAAAAATTATAAAGACGTATATACAGATGACCATCACATAGACTATGGAAAAGGGAGGGAGAATAAGAAGTTGCACACAGCTCAACACTTTTTACCTCAAGAAACTATTCAAACCAAAGGTGGCCTGGACCCAGAACAATAAGTAGGAGATACCTAGCAACAACCCATTTTAGAAAGAAACACAATGATAAGAAAGCCTCACTATAACCTTTCAATGAGTCTCTAAATGAAACACATATATATATACTTTTTAATAAGTCTTTTCCCTGCCAGCACATGCCTCAGATTGTTATTTGTGCACATAGGTGCACCATCTTCCTGCTATGGTGAGAAGTATTATATTTTTCTTTAATCTATACTAATTTATACATTTACATCTATACATGTATAATGCATTTCCTCTTTTTTTGGCAACGCAAAAGTGGCCACCCTGAACACTGGGGAGAAGGGAGGTTTAACTCTTTCGTTCTGCCCATATGGTCCCTGTATTTTTCCCCATGTGAGCAGATCTGAATTGGGAAAACTACATAAGTTGAAAGGAATAACCTCTTTCTTCCCCGGGCTGCCTTGACATCTACGAAATTGTAGAAGAATCTGATCATCCATCTCCCATGTCCCACCTAATTTGACTCTCAGTTATCTGGGTGAAGATCAGATCCATTTTCTCTATAGTAGAATATATTACACATGCAAGTATGTGACATTCAGAAGAACACAAAATGCCAATGGCCTGCTTCTCTTACATCACCTCTTCCTCACACATCCCCCAAAAAATCACCAATCCAGACAGTAAATGCTGCAATCCAAAAATGTCTCAGTTTTGATGGATATGCTTTTTACTAGTCTGGCTAATATGAACTGCCCTCTCCCCAAAGCAGACAGTCAGACAGTGCAATTTGATTCTATTCGGTGCTTACACTTACGTTTACCTGGAAAAAGCATGTGATAAACCTCTGAACATATTATCTATGCACATGGATGTTGCATATTTATGAGATGAGTACTTGATATATATAGACTACTTCCACCACAGCGTTAATAGTTTAGCTGAATGCATCACAACAAATTTGTGAATGAATATGAAAAAATGAATGTGATGACAATTGCGCAGATTCATTCACGTTTTTTAATAAGAAAGCAAGTCCATGTGCAGTCCTACTGTTAGGGGAGCAGTAGACCCACGAAGCATTAAAAACATGGCACAAAAGAAATGGTAATTAAATCTCAGTTCAATTTTTTGCACATGAAAAATGTGAAGCATCTGAAGTTAACAGACATGATCACAGACATTGTCATCATGGTGTCCTAAGCAACAACTAGCAGAAAAGGAATGAAAAGTTCACTGGAATTCATTGGGAATATTTTTGTAAATTTCTGATCATTTGCCCCTTGGAATGAAGAGTTCCTTAAGTTGCACTCGAGGGTAGGTCAAGGAACTTGAAAAGCAGGCCACCTGAGTATGACTGTCCCTTAAGTGACTGTCCCTATCCACCCTCTTCAAACAAAAAATAATCTGGAAGGCTTTTCTTATAGCCTCAGCCGATTTTCCAAGTTTATTGATTGGTTTTTCATGTTCCTATTTTTAAGGACAGCCACTTCAGAGCAAGGTGATACAATGATTTGGAGATGGGAAAGAATAATAAGAGGATTTTTTTTAGTACTAGTCAGATTTCTTTCTTTTTTTAAGCATGCCAACCAAAGATTGGGGGAAATTTCTTAGGAAGGAAAAGGGAGGGGTCTCTCCCACTGTAACCCTAGTGGTACAACTAAAATTGTTTCTGTGGTTTAAGGCAGTATCATAAGCTTAGTTTTATGACAAAAATACTCATGTGAACTCATTTATACTCCGCCCATGAAAATACTGTGGTATTTTGATTTTAGTGTCTATCTTTTCCAACATATTTGGCATCTTGTCTTTTCTACAGAAGCCTGACTTAAATGTGGCACTTTCCTTCTTTGTGGTTTCAACTTCTCACATGTTATTTAAAGATTCATTTGCTGACCATAATTAATCATATGTGGGCATGTTTAGGGCACTTCTGTCTTCTAGATAGCTACATCTTTAAAATAATCTCTGTGTGAGCTGTTGGTTACTGTCTAAGTCTACGAAGCCCAAATGAAATCAGGTGCTTGAGGAAAATACAGTATATTTGCTTTGCTTAGTAATCACACCACAAAGGAAAAACTACGTTTATTCTTATTAGAGCATGAGATGAAGAGGGTAATTATTAAAAAAATAACTTTTTCTAGGATAACCTTTCACTATTGTCATCAGCAATAGCCTCTGGCTTCCTGGTTCAATTTTAAAAAGCTTGAAAATCCATACTTATATTACTTTAACAGCAAAAAGTTCATATTATTTAAGTCTCTTCATCCATTTTCACCCTTGCTATTCCCAGTTTATCACCACATATTCCCACTTGCAGATCTTTAACAATGAAGTTAAATAGAGGGGTTCAAAGCAATTGATTATTTTTGCTTTAATACTGAGTTGTGCTACTTTGCAGGATAATTGATTGTGCAGAGCTTAGTAATGGGATTAAATGTAAAATGTACTGCCTTCAAGTCGATTCCGATTTATGGCGACCCTATGAATAGGGTTTTCATGAGGCTGAGGGGCAGTGACTGGCCCAAGGTCACCCAGTGCGCTTCATGGCTGTGTGGGGATTCGAACCCTGGTCTCCCAGGTCATAGTCCAACACCTTAACCACTACACCATACTGGCTCTCCAGTAATGGGATTACATTAGTTATAAGATTTTACAGTGCTATCACACTCTTCTCTTCTGGTGCAATCAGACTCCCCCGCACAAGCTGATCGCGCCAGAGGAGGGGAAGATCAGCTGTAGTGTGCTACAGCTGATTTTCTCCTCCTTGGGGGCGGTCAGACTCCCACACTCCAGCTGATCACGTCAGAGGAGGGGAAGATCAGCTGTAGCTTGCTACAGCTGATCTTCTCTTCTGCCGCGATCAGACTCCCGCTCGAGCTCATCATGCCCAAGGAGGCATGTAGCATCTCATAAGCACATGGGCAAGGCCAGCCATATGGGCTCAATTATATCAGAAAACTGCAAGAACTGGATCAATTTCATGTGGCTGCAGGCCTTTAAACACTACAGGAGTGACTGTACAGAAAAGTGTTGATACTGTAAACACTGAAAGGACCCTTTGGACCCTTTAACAACAACCAGGGATGTGCTTGAATTTTGCAAAATTCTAATTTGACACCGGATTTCCTTTTTATTCACTTTTTTCATCCTTGGGTTGTGCTTTTAGCAGTTTTCTGCAGCTGAAGGGGATTTTTTTTAAAAAGTCTCAAAATTATCGATATTAATAGTGATATTTTCCTCAAAATAATAATATTGATATTTACCTCAAAGTAATATTGATATTTTCAAGGAAATATTGATTTTTTAAAAAATCTATGAAAAACAATATTCATTAAAAGAAAGAGACAGAAAACTTGAGCTTCCAAGAGCTGTCCATCTACATTTGTATTTACATGTGATCCAGGGCAAGATAGGTAAAATAAGCAAACCTGTAATAAAATTGTTACTTTATGTTGACTTTTCATCAGGTTGTTGATTGATTCAAAAAGTCTTCTCATTGTTTCTTCAAATTCTGTCAGTTCTTTGCCTTCATATAGCCTGAAAGAAAAATTATTCTCATTAGGGAGTGTGACTCTCTCCCTCTCCCTCTCCCCCTCCCCCTCTCCCTCCCTCCCCCTCCCTCTCTCCCTCTCTCTCTCTCTCTCTCTCTCACACACACACACACACACAAATGGAGCTACTGAATTGTTGTTATCAGGTAGATACATAGATATGTACCTCAAAAGACACCTACCCTGTGGAATTCCCTCCCCTTGAACATTAGGCAGGCGCTATCTCTGCTATCTTTTCGGCGCCTTTTGAAGACTTTCCTCTTTCAACAAGCCTTTTAGGTTGAGACCTATCCCAGTCTGCATCTGTGTCAGAATTGTTTAATATGTTTTTAATAATGTTTTTAACCCTTTTTAAAGTTGTTTTTAAAAAAGTGTTTTTAATGGTGTCTTGTTTTAATGTGTTTTAATATTTGTTTTTATGATGTTTTAAAGTGTTTTAGTGCTTTGTTTGGTGCCCTGGGCTCCTGCTGGGAGGAAGGGCAGGATACAAATTAATTAAATGAATAGATAAATAAAAGACACACAGTGTTATTGTGCCAATTCATGGACCCAGCATATAAAATGTACTTATTTCACTCCTCCCCCCATTAATAGCATCTACAGAAACAGCGCCAGCATCAGGAGTCAGCATTGTCAGGCACCAGCTGAGGCCCGTTTCCCAGTAGGGAGTCAACTGCCAATCCGTGGAACCTTGTGGTATATTTCTAGCTGTTCATCTACACTCTTGGAATGAGCTGGCAATGAAAGGAACAAGGAGAAACAGCCACCACTACATATGCTTTCTTCTATTTCTCTGTGAGATAGTATATATTGGACTCAGAAAGAGAGGCAAGCAACTGAGCCCAGAAGTAGTGTCAGCAGCAATACTGATGTAGAGGAGAGGTGAACGTCCTTAGGGAAGGGTTCCACTGACAGCATCTTGCCTAAGACTCTTGCAAAGCCTGGAATTAGCACTGGTCTGGAATTAGGCCATTATATTTTTAAAACAAAGCTTGGATTCAAACAGATGCCCACCAAAGCATTTCTCATATATTTGATTTCTTACCCGCCCTTCACCCTAAGGTCCCAGGGCAAGTTATAATGGTTTACAATTTAATATTAAAAATATTTTTTTTAAAAATTGTAGGCATATGATGGGTCCTGCAAACATATATCTCAGGTGTCAACTGTCAGGTCAAACAGGTAATATGACTGAAACCACACAATAAAGGTACCTTTATGGGGAGGGAATTCCACAACCAAGGAGCTGCCATAGGAAATACCCTCTCCCAGGCCATCAGCACCCAAACTTCTGAAGACAATGGAACTACCAAGAGGCCCCCCTCAGCTGATCCTGAGAGGGTCTGTGGGAAGGACACCTTTCAGATATACCTGATAGTTAGGTTATTCTTCCAAGTGCCTAACCAAAATCCAATTTATTGTAATTTCTTGGTCTATAATTGATGAATGTCATTGCATTTTCATCTAATGCCTTTTTTAAGTATTACAAAACGGTTAGGGGAAATGACATGAATAGGTTACTGCCTAAGCTAAATATTCCTTTAAAAACCTCTCTTCATAGAATTTGTTTTCTAAACCATTTATCATCCTTGAAATGTTGTTTCTCACTTACTGGAATAAAATTAAATTATTCCTCCAGAGCCTTCATTTAGTTTGTGTGCAATTTCTCTGAATTTTGCTTTGTGCATATTTTTATAAATATATTGCTCATATTTTCACGCAAGCCATTGATAACAACACTTAAAAGCACCAATCCACATGTCAGTTTTATCTCAAGATGGTTAGCACCCTCACTTAGATACCATGATGGGAGTAAGTAATCATTTCATTTTCAAAGAAAGCATAGACAGATTGGTCTGCACCATAAGTCATGAGAGTCTCCCCCATTGGTCCTGTCAGTTCTTTGTTAACTTTAGCCCAAATAGGAAATTAATGGATAGAATCTAAAGTTGCACAAGCTGAATTCCACTTGCACAGTAGGACTTTTCCATCCTCCCTTGCACCCCATAACCTGTTCTGGAGAGTCCCCTGACTCTTCAAAGTCAATTTTAAGGGTGTACAGAACAGCAAGCAAGGAAATTGAAGACCAATTGCATGAGTGGAAGCCTGTTCTGATTGCACTGGATACAACCCTATTTAATTCTGTGAATATATGTGCCACCCTTCAATATCACTATTTCCAATATTTGCTGGAAAGTTGTAAGGTGGATATTCAGGATCTTAGAGATGAATGGAACAGAGAGTTAGAGTGTTGCATCCAGATCAATCAATGGAAAGTTGCTTTAGCATCCATATGCAGGGTTTCTTTAGATTTTATATTGAAATTGATCCAGGAAAAATAGGTTTTAGGTATATTGAACTCCACAGAACCTCTATAGAAAGGAATTTTATAGTTCAAATTGATATTGGTGATGTAATGCTGGAAACGCCTCTTTTAGGTATATGACATGGGCATATCCTGTGTTTCTTTTTGGTCAGAAATTATTGCTCATATCAACTTTGTCTTGGGAGAAATTCTTGACATCTGTGGATGTTCACACAACCCTTTAATATTCTTAAATTATACTAAATTATTTTTTGTAAATGGCTTAGAGGTTCTATTTACAATTTTTAAAATAAATAAACACTTCTGGGATGTGGGGATTAACAGATGGACAACTGGATTCTGCAAGCCCTTAGAGCAGCCTTTCACAACCAGTTTGCCTCCAGATGTTGTTGGACCACAACTCCCATCAGCCTCTGCCTTTGGCAATGCTGGCTGAGGCTGATGGGAGTTGTGGTCCAACAACATCTGGAGGCAAACTGGTTGGGAAAGGCTGCCTCAGAGTGATGGGTAGAGCAATCCAACTACTGGACAGCTGGTGGAGGGGGGCTTGGAAGTTGTTTAAAAACACTATATTAGAAGCTCAACTGGAGTGCATACCGCAGATCAGAAAAGGTACCGCCAGGGCCAAGAAGATGCCAGCATGGTTAACGAGCAAAGTCAAGGAAGCTCTTAGAGGCAAAAAGTCTTCCTTCAGAAAATGGAAGTCTTGTCCAAATGAAGAAAATAAAAAAGAACACAAACTCTGGCAAAAGAAATGCAAGAAGACAATAAGGGATGCTAAAAAAGAATTTGAGGAGCACATTGCTAAGAACATAAAAACCAACAACAAAAAATTCTATAAATACATTCAAAGCAGGAGACCATCTAGGGAGACAATTGGACCCTTGGATGATAAGGGAGTCAAAGGTGTACTAAAGAACGATAAGGAGATTGCAGAGAAGCTAAATGAATTCTTTGCATCTGTCTTCACAGTGGAAGATATAGGGCAGATCCCTGAACCTGAACTAACATTTGCAGGAAGGGATTCTGAGGAACTAAGACAAATAGTGGTAACGAGAGAGGAAGTTCTAAGCTTAATGGAGAATATAAAAACTGACAAATCACCGGGCCCGGATGGCATCCACCCGAGAGTTCTCAAAGAACTCAAAGGTGAAATTGCTGATCTGCTAACTAAAATATGTAACTTGTCCCTCGGGTCCTCCTCCGTGCCTGAGGACTGGAAAGTGGCAAATGTAACGCCAATCTTCAAAAAGGGATCCAGAGGGGATCCCGGAAATTACAGGCCAGTTAGCTTAACTTCTGTCCCTGGAAAACTGGTAGAAAGTATGATTAAAGCTAGATTAACTAAGCACATAGAAGAACAAGCCTTGCTGAAGCAGAGCCAGCATGGCTTCTGCAAGGGAAAGTCCTGTCTCAGTAACCTATTAGAATTCTTTGAGAGTGTCAACAAGCATATAGATAGAGGTGATCCAGTGGACATAGTGTACTTAGACTTTCAAAAAGCGTTTGACAAGGTACCTCACCAAAGGCTTCTGAGGAAGCTTAGCAGTCATGGAATAAGAGGAGAGGTCCTCTTGTGGATAAGGAATTGGTTAAGAAGCAGAAAGCAGAGAGTAGGAATAAACGGACAGTTCTCCCAATGGAGGGCTGTAGAAAGTGGAGTCCCTCAAGGATCGGTATTGGGACCTGTACTTTTCAACTTGTTCATTAATGACCTAGAATTAGGAGTGAGCAGTGAAGTGGCCAAGTTTGCTGACGACACTAAATTGTTCAGGGTTGTTAAAACAAAAAGGGATTGCGAAGAGCTCCAAAAAGACCTCTCCAAACTGAGTGAATGGGCGGAAAAATGGCAAATGCAATTCAATATCAACAAGTGTAAAATTATGCATATTGGAGCAAAAAATCTGAATTTCACATATACGCTCATGGGGTCTGAACTGGCGGTGACCGACCAGGAGAGAGACCTCGGGGTTGTGGTGGACAGCACGATGAAAATGTCGACCCAGTGTGCGGCAGCTGTGAAAAAGGCAAATTCCATGCTAGCGATAATTAGGAAAGGTATTGAAAATAAAACAGCCGATATCATAATGCCATTGTATAAATCTATGGTGCGGCCGCATTTGGAATACTGTGTACAGTTCTGGTCGCCTCATCTCAGAAAGGATATTATAGAGCTGGAAAAGGTTCAGAAGAGGGCAACCAGAATGATCAAGGGGATGGAGCGACTCCCTTACGAGGAAAGGTTGCAGCATTTGGGGCTTTTTAGTTTAGAGAAAAGGCGGGTCAGAGGAGACATGATAGAAGTGTATAAAATTATGCATGGCATTGAGAAAGTGGATAGAGAAAAGTTCTTCTCCCTCTCTCATAATACTAGAACTCGTGGACATTCAAAGAAGCTGAATGTTGGAAGATTCAGGACAGACAAAAGGAAGTACTTCTTTACTCAGCGCATAGTTAAACTATGGAATTTGCTCCCACAAGATGCAGTAATGGCCACCAGCTTGGACGGCTTTAAAAGAAGATTAGACCAATTCATGGAGGACAGGGCTATCAATGGCTACTAGCCATGATGGCTGTGCTCTGCCACCCTAGTCAGAGGCAGCATGCTTCTGAAAACCAGTTGCCGGAAGCCTCAGGAGGGGAGAGTGTTCTTGCACTCGGGTCCTGCTTGCGGGCTTCCCCCAGGCACCTGGTAGGCCACTGTGAGAACAGGATGCTGGACTAGATGGGCCACTGGCCTGATCCAGCAGGCTCTTCTTATGTTCTTATGGAGGAGGAGCCAGCGGAAAGGGCAGTGGGATCCTCCTCTCATTCAGGAGCCACCAGCCTGGCTAAACACCTTGGGAGCCATGTGCACAAGCCTGCCAGAAAGTGCCCGCTCTGGCCAAAAGGACTCCCAGGGAGTAAGTGCTCCCCATAGGCCTATATAGGATTAAAAAAAAAATTAGAGGCTGGCAGAGTTCAAGGGATATCAGGACCTGGGAGAAGGGTCTGAATATGAGAAGGATCTTGCAGAAGTCCCTCACTGCACATTTTTTAAAAAACCCTAGCACTATTAAGCCAATCTGCTCAAGATGTAAATGGTTAAACAAAAACTGATAGAAGCACATAATGCTATTATCCCCAAGCTGATCTCTTTTAAGCTCTAGGAAATGCTGCAGTGCCACAAATAATAGATTTGTGTCTTAGCAAACATTGCTGAATCTCCTGTGTTTTGTTTTGATTCTTAAAGTTATACAATCAGAATTAAGAGTATGATTTGGATTGCGGGCATGGACTGGAGGAAGGGCAAGGGTGCTATAATTAAGGAGGAAAGAGTTTTCAAATCCTCCCCCAGTACCATGGCCCCAAATAAGAAGCCCACACACAGAGCTGCATATACCATTTAAAAAACAATACCATGGGAGACCTGATCACAGATCTCCCAGTGTGACTTCTGGTTTGCCTCTGAGCCCACTTCCTTTTAGAGAAGTGTCCTCCCTGATTTATTATAGATGTCATCAGGACCTGTTGTTGTGTTATTTAAAATGTACTACTAGTAGCACTGGCTGCTGCAGCGATACCCACCACTCGTCACTATACCTTTTAGGAGATCCCAGATAATGGTAGCCCTATATACATATTAAACAAGCACACACGTAACACCACAAGTGTCTAAATTTCTAACTGCCTCAGCATTTGGCTGCCACTCATTCTATTCAGATAAAAAAGCCTATTGCATGAAACACTCAAATTCTTTCTAATCATGTTTCTTGAAGCACAATTAACGCACTCAATGTCATTCATAATTGTTTCCTCAGTAACTCCATCACTTTCCAATCCTGTGTCAAATTGAGATATTAAGAAAATCAGGCAGCAAATGTGAATTGGATTACCAGCCAGCATGAAGTAATATCGTATCTCAGCAGTATTTCCAAAAGGCAAAATCAGGATTTAGGAGGAAACGCGTAGAGCATTACAATAAATCTACACTTAGCACCAGAGCCTGTCTCTCCTCTTTTTGAAAATCAGGATTTAGCCATTCATCATCTTGTTGTATACCTTTATTGAATCAAGTATCAGCTAACATGCACTGCCTTGTTCAGAAAACTCAAAGCTTGCTAACTAACAGCAAAATAAAGGCTATTCAAATTCACATTAGATAATAATGGTTCTGCAGCCTTCATTTTATCAAGTTTATAAGCAATCATTAAAACCAATTTAATTTTCTTTATTAGCAAATTAATCTAATCGACTAGATGAGGTTGACACAAGAATGGAAATACATGCAGAGAGGTTTACTATGACAAGGAAAGGCTAAACTTTGCCCAAAGCTTACACACAAAACTTTCCTTTTCTCCCAGGCATTCTAACAGCATGTGCTAAGCTCTGACCCCAGGTCTTTTAACTTGTTTATCTGTGCTTCATGGTTTTAAACTTTGTATGCTTTTAAAAGTTGTGTATTTGTTTTAATGTTCAACGTTTTTAATTTTTGTAAACTGCCCAGAGAGCTTTGGCTATGGGGCGGTATATAAATGTAATAAATAAATAAATAAAAATAAATAAATAAAACGAAGAGCAATCCATCTGCCAGCTACAGTTGCTACCTCTGGCACCATTTACTCCCAACTAAAAGTAGAAGTTTACCCTTGCATGAAGATATGATGAAGTCAAGGATATTGTACATGTCAGACTCTCTCATGCATTATAACAGCACAAAATTGAAGCAGGATTTGTAAACAGCATCACTCACTGCACATATTTTCTGTCAGGAAAAGCCATTTTTTACTGATTATTTCAACTATACCGATATCCCATTCCAGAACTACCAGCATTGGTAATAGCATCACTTTACCATAATCCATCAGTTTCATAAACCCTTCAACAGTGTATTATTTGCATATTGCTTCATCACACTGTTGAAGCATTTATTGAATAATGACTACAAGCCCGGGTGTGTGTGTAGGAGGTCATATCTACTTAACAGATTATCAGTTTCCTAATTTAACAATGTTTATGTTTAGTACCAATTTACATTATAGTACTAGTGATCCAGAGATTGGTGGGTTCCCCTCCCACCAAAAAATTAAATGCAGAATTAAATTAGTTTTGTTCCTCCATATCTCATAGCTCTTTTACACTTACGAAAACAAACACACCTAGAGCTGTGAAACAAAACAACAGCCTGCAAGATATTTATAGAAATTTAGCCAAAAGTTATTTTATTCCAAATGCAGTGTTAAAAAAAATTGCTATGGAGATATTAGCCTCCTTCAGACTTTTTCCATGTTTTCACTAAACATGCAGAAAAGGTGAAGCAGGGCCACACTGCTGGGCCACACCACCGTTTTAGAGCAGCTTTGAATGAAGCCTGTTGAAAGTGTTGTAGAAAAATACTTTCTAAAATGTCCTGATGAATGCACATTAGAAGACTGAAATATTGAGTGAAAGAAAAAACACTGCCCCCTTGACGTATGTATGTTGAGTACAATATCTGCAAACACACAAATGGAGCTGCTGTGTGTAAAGCTGTTTGTACGTAAGTACTCCTCTGCAGACGCTGTACTGCTATCAAGGGGGTCAGGGACAGTGGTGCAGTTCTGCTCTCCCTCTCTCCACACATTTATATACACATGAAGATGTGAAGTTTGCAACCGAAGCAGTCAAACCACCCCAAACTTTCATGTGTACAAGATATGCTGAAAACACAACTGTATATAACCTCCCCAATAATATGAGTACAACATATGGTAAATGCTTAAGAAAAAGGGTGTCTGGAGGGATCCTGAGAAGTAACTCTAGAGCAGCTTTGAATGAAACCTGTTGAAAGTTTTGGGAGGTAATTTCCCCATTTTTGCAAAAAAAAAAAGTAGAAAAATACTTTCTAAAACGTCCTGGTGAATGCATATTAGAAGACCGAAATATTGACTGAAGGAGAAAACACTTTTGATAGATGGGGAGCTTGAGGAACGAAATTCCCTTTGGGGGGGGAAATGAAGCAATCACCAAAGAAGAAGATACTTTGTTACTAGAGTTGATGGCTCCTGAAAGATTTTAGCTTTTAGTTAATTTATTTATTTATTTATTTATTTAAAACTTATATACCGCCCGACTAGCAATAGCTCTCTGGGCGGTGAACATAGATACAATAAAATACAATATAATAATCTTATTAAATAATAATAAAATAATAATTTAATAATTAATAAAATAATAATTAATCTAATGGATACATGAAAAACTAAGGCTGCAAGCCAATACACACTTACCTGGGAGTAAATTTATTTATTTATTTATTGTATTTGTATACCGCCCCATAGCCGAAGCTCTCTGTGCGGTTTACAGTAACTAAAAATGTTAAAAACAAATATACAAATTTAAAATCCCATTGAACCTAATGGAGCTTAATTCTAGTAGACATGTATTGGATTGCAGCCTAAGTACCGGTAAGTTCAGTTAATTGGAAGTACCTTCTCTTTCATTTTAGAATAACAGTTCTATACTGAAACCCTCCCCAGAGGCTCCTGAAAGCATTCTAGACGCGATGGCCCTTCTGCCAGCTCCATTCCCACCAGCCTCCAACAACATAGGTTGCAATGCCCATATAAAATTCCACCTGTTTGTGAATTTTTGTAACTATAATATGATCTAAATAACTCTCAAAGTCACATCATCTAAATGGCTCTTAAAGTCACAGCAATCCTGGCTATGGCTTGCTGTGTTAATAGCTAAATATTAAGCATGGAAGGCATGGAAAACTAGGAAATCTCAAAATACTTAAACTTTGGTAGAAGAAATTCTGAATCTGGAATACAAGGAATGTATTTCTTATTTTAAATGGGCATACTAGATACTTTTGAGAAGGTGTGGAACTCGTGTGTGTGTGTGTGTGTGTGTGTGTTTAGAGTTTCAATGAAGTGTTCTATGAAGTATTGAATGGTAGACTAGGCTTGATGACTTCCTGGGATTCCTTCCTGTTCCTCTCGATCTTGAAGTTCTTAAACTTTATTCTCATTATGACATAATTTGTTCAATTACGTGTTTTGTTTTCTGCGCTATTGCTTCCCCCTATTGCATGGCAGATAGCTATTTTGTTAAAGAGTTGTTTCTTTGATTTTGTAATTCTGAATAGCAAACTTAAGGGGAGTTTCTTTGCACAATGTAGTTTTACTCCTTATTGGGAGCAGGAAAATCTTCCCTGCTATGTTCTCAGATCTATCTTTTTAATATATTTCTGACAGTTGTAATAAATGTAAAAATCAATTAAATTGTTTATAGAAGAAAGCAATGTATTAAAAAGGAGGTTCTTGCTTAAATGCAAGCCTCTACTTCTTTTGGAGCAAGTGGAGATACTATCCCAAATCCAAGACTACTTCTTGAAATGAGATGCACAAGCTTATTACATGCGTATTGGATTCTTAGACTCCCTCCTCCTCTCTGGGCCCATTTGGTGATTTTGCAAAACATGATTCTATTTTACAAATGCTGTCAACAAAGCTGATAACCTCTGCCAGTACAGTAAACTGTGCCACTGCATCACATGTCATGCTTAGTATCTGTGTCTCATATCAGCTTTCATTGACCTTGCAACCAAAATTCATCTGGAAAAAAGGAATTGGACTTCCTTTTCCTTTCATGTATTTCCAGGGCTCTTGCTATTACAACAAAACATGAGTTCACTGCCATAGTAAGTGCAACATCCATCCAATTAATCTATTCAAACAATCAAGTAGGTGAAGACACACATCTGCTCCTTCCCTCAGGAATATACTTTTTTTTAAAAAAAATCAACATTTCCGACATTCTTTAATGGTAGGTGAAAAGTGCTGAAAAAATCTCAAGAGCCAGATGAAGTTTAGCCTGAGGTTCCTCACCCTTGCCTTAGTGCTATCTCAAAAGCAATCAAAACATAATACTTACTGTGAAAACAAAGTCCTTGAACGAACTATGAACTTGAACACATATTCCAGAGCTTTCAGGGTTCTTAGTATAGGTTCACACTGTTCTCCTCTGCTGGAAGTATCCAAGTAAGTCTTCAAAACTGTCATTAATTTCCTGAAATTGGGAAAATGTTACAAAGTGGGGGAAATTATATACATGTATACGCACGTCACTAATAGGCAAAAAACCTTGCGGTTTAAGAACATATCTATAGCCCACAGATATTTCTGTCAAAGTTTGAAAAGCAGGGAAATTGGGCAGCTGTAGTAAATTCACCAGGGGAGCAGGAGACCTGACCTCCTCTCTGAGATATTGGACTGCCCTACAAATTGGTCAAAATGCAAACACAATTTGGGTCGGTGTTGCACAGTCCAATACACTTCCTGTGTAGCTTGGAAGAATTTGGTAACATAAGCCTCTGAGCATATGGTGAGTGGTGGCAACACCTGCCATCTCCAAAAACTGGAGAATTATATTTTTGTATCTTTGTTGGTATTCTTCTTACTTTGCTTCTTTCCTGTGTTACTAATGTTTCTACAGAGAATCTAAAGTAGAAGTTTTTATTGCCCTCATTATTCGTCCTAGAAATCTGTGTCAAATTTATTTTTATTAATTTCAAAGCCTTTTTATTGGTCAATGTCATATGATGGTGAAGACAGCCTTTTGTGTTTCAAACTGGAGGTTATGTTCTATTTCTATTTTGGGTGCATTGTTGAATCAGAAACTGCAGTTTGATATGAAATCAAGCTGATTACAATATGATGCTACTTCAGCAATGACTCTAGCTGTTGGAAAAAACAAATTTAGCCTGCCCAAGATGTATGTTTTCAGTCTGCTATGTTTAAAACACTTCATTTAAGGCAAGATGGGCATGGCCAATTAAAAACATAGAGAATACCTAGAATTTTGCTAGAATATATTTCACCTTCCGCTGTTGTATCTTGCGCAAACTGAGACACTCCTGATGTCCACTGGAAACTATTCTGCAGAATAGTCAGTGCCATTATCCCACAATTATTTTTGGAGTTTGTTTAGTGTAAATTTTGCAAAGTGTTGCTGTACTTCACATATTCACAGAAACAGAAGCAAAAGAAAATGATTTCCTATAGGAAACTTCATTAAAATTGCAAAGTAAATCAGACATATTTAAAATGACTACCTGAATTATATCAACTGTCCTAATAATGTTGCTTCCTCCTTGCTAAAACAAGATCAGCACAGCACATCTTCAATCTATTATTTGGGCTGATGGCAGGTGTTGCCACCACTCCCCATATGCTCAGAGGCACACGTTACCAAATTCTTCCAAGCTGCACAGGAAGTGGATTGGACTGTGAAAGACCAACCCAAATTAGGTTTGCATTTTAACAAATTTGTAGGGCAGTACAACATCTCAGAGAGGAGGTCAGGTCTCCTGCTCCCCTGGTGCATTCACTATAGCTGCCCAATTTCCCTGCTTTTTAATGTTGGATAGAAATATCTGTGGGCTATAGGTACATTCTTAAACCACAAGGATTTTTGCCGATTAGTGAATTTCCCTGCTTTTTAATCCAGGAGGTAAGAAATGGGATCCTGTCCAAGTTTGCTGAGAATGGATTGATCGCTTATTGAGTTCAATGGGATTAACTTCCCTGCAACCATGCTTAGGATAAGTGAAACTGACCACAGTGGATGGGGAAGGGAGGAGGAAGAGAAGGGAGGGGAGGAAACACAGAGGGGAGAAGGAGGATGGGAGCAGGCAGGAGGGGAATGGGAGGAGGACAGGTTTGATAATTTGCATGTTTATCGAATTCAGTGCGATTTACTCCCATGCAATCATGCTTGGGATAGGTAAAACTGACTGGGGGGGAGAGAGGGATGGAGGGAGGGACAGAGGGCTGGAGTGGGCAGGGGAGGAGGGAGAAGGAAGAGAGAGGAGAGAGCAAGGAGGGGAAAAGCAGGTCTGATCATTTGCATGCTTACTGAGTTCAATGGGATTTACTCCTATGCAATCATGGTTAGGCTAGGAAAAACTGACCATGAGGGAGGAGGAGGGGGAAGAAGGGGAAGGAGGGGATTGGAAAGGCATGGGGACGGGGAGTGAGGGGCAAAGGAAGGGGGAGGGAAGGGGCAAGAGGGAGGGGATAGGAGGGAGGAGAAGGGACGGTGGGTTTGATCATTTGCATACTTTTTGAGTTCAATGGGATTTATTTTTGTGCAATCATGTTTGAAAATGGAAATGGACTGCCTTCAAGTCGATCCCGACTTATGTTGACCCTATGAATAGGGTTTTCATGGTAAACAGTATTCAGAGGTGGTTTTCCATTGCCTTCCTCTGAGGCTGAGAGGCAGTGACTGGCCCAAGGTCACCCAGTGAGCTTCATGGCTGTGTGGAGATTCCAACCCTGGTCATAGTCCAACACTGACCTGGGGGAGGGGAGGAGATTGGGTGGGTGGGCACTGGGCAGAAGGGAAACCCCTTTCCTTTCCAAAAGGAAAACATTGTGAACAGTATCATTGCTTTTCAGCCTTTCCCCCACCTTTTTATTCTACAGCAGGCACATGTAGCCTACCACCCAAATTTTAACCAAAGTTTCCCTGGACACATCCACACCAGGCCTTTATTTCACTTTGGACAGTCACGGCTTCTCTCAAAGAATCCTGGGAAGTGTAGTTAGTGAAAGGTGCTCAGAGTTGCTAGGAGACACCCTGTTCCCCTCACAGAGCTTCAATCAGAGTGGCTGACTGTTAAACCAGTCTAGTGGAATAGGAGTCTCCTCTCAACACCCTTCACAAACTACACTTCCCAGGATTATTTGAGGAAAGCCATGACTGTCTCAAGTGAAATCAAAGTGTGGTGTGTGTGTGGCCCCCTGATTAGCCAAGCCCAGCAGCTGTGTGTGTGGCTTTTAGAACACTGACAGTTGGTTCTTACTGAGCATGCCCAGCATTATCATTGAGTTCCAGCCAAAATTTCTTAAATTAATTAAAAATCAGCCAGGCATTTTTTTTAACTTTTAAGCTGCAGAAGATGAAGGTCAGAGTATGGGGCAAGGTCAGTAATAGGATTACAAGTACTCTGTGAACATGGCTGATTTTTAATGAATTATGAGAACTCTGACAGAAAAAAGTTCAAAAGGTTCGGGGGAGAGTTCTCTCTTTTTAGACTTTGAACTCTGTATTCTCTCTGACTGTTTTGTGTTTCGCCATGAAAATTTAGAGGGTTGTTAAGCAAGCGTTTCTGAGTTCAGGACTGTAAGTTTTGTAAGGTTTTGAGCTTGTGGGAAGCATCAGAATGGCATGGGGGTTATTTTCAATTTAACATTGCAGAATGTGAAAAATCCACACAGGCTATAGTATACAGCCACTCTCGTGGCTGTATAATATACACACAGAGAGAAACAAACTATGTAACAAGGCAGAGTTGCTTTTATTACTTTATAATTCAGCTACAAATATTACACAGTTCAACAGGCAAAAAACTACAGTAGCATGACCCTTTATTTCCCATTATTATTTCTATCTATCACACAGGATGGTTTTGGACAGTGGCCATAGTCATTGCACTGAATAATATCACTAGTACAGTGTAAGGTTGGGAATTCTTTGAGCCAAATAATCTGCACCAAAGCAGTACTTTGGGTTGCGGTATTTAAAGGTTTTTGCTCTGTGTGGACTATTTTGGCAAGGACTGGAATGATTATAATGATGGTCATGATGAAGACAAACTGTACCTGAAAGACACTGACTCAAAGCTATAGGTC
Organism: Rhineura floridana; assembly: GCF_030035675.1. Classification (NCBI taxonomy): domain Eukaryota; kingdom Metazoa; phylum Chordata; class Lepidosauria; order Squamata; family Rhineuridae; genus Rhineura; species Rhineura floridana. The sequence continues at coordinate 85,922,115 of NC_084482.1, read as the reverse complement.
AAACATGAAATTGTAAATGAAACAATATTTTCTGCATGCTCCATTCTCCGAGTGGTTTAACAGTCGGTCCTTCTTCCCAGAGAATTCTGGGAATTGTAGCTCTATGAGGGGAATAGGGGGTCTCCTAACAACTCTCAGCACCCTTCACAAATTACACTTCTCAGAATTCTTTGGGGGAAGCCACAGCTGTTTAAAGTGGAATAATAGCAGAATAAATGTATAAGGCAAAAGTGGTCATAATGTCTTCTTGTCTGCTTTGTGGGTGTCATTTCCTTCAATTCTTTTCTTGAAAATGAAATATGAATAAAAACTCTAAATCAACAAAAGCAAACAGAATAATGGCTGGAGGTGAGAGCTGACCAGTCATTTTTCCTGTCCTTTATTGAGACCTGAAGATCCATACTGTTCTAAAAGTCCTCACTGAGGTGGGTAGTTCAAGCCAGCTAAATTGATCAGTAGATTGTTGGGAGCTGCCTTAATGCATTTTGTTTTAATGCATTTCATAAGCAATAAGAGGAATGCTGAATAGATGTAAATGAGTCTGGTTTCATGTCACCTATAGTGAATCTTATGTTGTGGATAAGTTTTTCCAACAAGGCACACTTTATCATACCATCTGTTCACAGGAAATTTGTCCATCGCTTTTCAGAAATATGACATTTTCCAAGATCAGTATGGACATCTATTAATGTTTATATGTTAATTCAGTAACAATGTTTATATATATTTCCATATTGATCTTTGGGAAGGAGCGTATTGTCCCCTCTAATGATTGACAGCAGCTCCCCAAAGCTTGGGGAAGCTGTCATTTCCAACTTGACTACCCAAGACTTTTATGTGGAGATATCAGGGACTGAGCCAGAGACCTTCTGCATACAAAGTATATGTTCTATACATCATATTTCCCATTAATGATGCAAATTACCAACTTACTTGTAGGCTAAAGTTGCGCTGAAGTGTTGCTGTATATAAGCCTCAAGTACAGTATTGAAATGCTGAAATTTCCTATCTGCAATGAGTCCTATTATATATATCTGTAACAGATTAATAGGATTACTTTTTTTTCACACCAAAGTCACTTATTTTTTTAAAAGCCACTGTTTAAAAAGTGACAATTTACACTGAACTCCTTAAAAAAATTATATTGGGTATTTTGTGAATTAGCTAAATAAAGTACTATATCTATTAGCTAAAGTCAAATGTTTCTTCTGCAGGGATGTAACACATCTGTATTATCAATTCTAAAGCCTGTTAAGTTCTGAGTAGTGTCTTGTTCTTACAGTTAATTGTTTGATAAAACAGAGCCCATATATTGAACTTAAATAGCAGAGAGCAAATGCATCATGTATATCTATTTGCAGTATTTGGTCAGGTATCCTTACCAATGCGTCGAAGACAAGAATGTCATATGCATCACTATGAGAATGTTCCATCATGATATTAAACAGGGCATCTAAAGTATCTTGGAGAAACTAAAAAAAGGGGGAGGGAATAAAAAGAATGAGCAAACATTTTACTAGCTTTGGCACCATGACAGGAGTAAGATTCTTTGAGAAACATTTTTATTCCTTTAGGAAGAAAATTTTACCTAGCCCCAGGAAAAGTGTTTCATGCCTCAAAGGATCCATCTTGTCACCTGGAGCTTCACCACATCTTTGAAGAATTATTTTGTTATCATAGCAGACATTTGACTCAAACAAGCACAGCAGTGATTTAAAAAAAAATGTAATGCTAAGGACTGCCTACACATTGGGATGAATAGAACATTTCCTCTTTCTTAAGTGGGAAGTCTATTGCATTACCTGTGAATGCTCAAGGCTGTACTGCAACACAGGTTCTTACATTACAGAGCCTTTAAAGCCATGGTCCACAAATGTTTTTAACGGCGAGACACTATGAATGAGGAGCAGGCAGTGGTAAGATGTATCCTTCCAATCCAAAGTGGTCTCACAGTATGCCCATTTGTCGTGCTCATCATGATAGTTAAAACTCAAATGCAGGGGAAGAAAAATGGTATCTCTCCTCTCATTAGTATGTCTGGCCTCAGTTTTCAGCATCACCTGGATCCTAGCCAAGTGGGAAAGACAGAGTGGGGCATGCCAACAAGAACAGGGCTCCTCCTTCCTGTCACACCAGCTCAGGTCTCTCTCTCCCCTCCATGTTTTATCAAAAGATCAGATGAGAAGAAGGAAGGGTAGGTGAAGAGGGCTTGCATCACTCTTTCAGCAGGCGAGAATCAGTCATTGGGCTGCTAGTTGCCAATCACAATCCCAGCCTTCCCAACCTGGTACCCTCTGAATGTTCTCAAACTACAATTCCCATAAGCCCCAGCCTGTACATTGTATATAGTACTAATACAGAGAATGCCAAAAAATCTTATTTGCCTAATGAACTCTTTCCACTGCATATTGTTAATGATATAGGTGTCATAAGAACAATTTTAAAGCACCAATGTGCCAAATAAACTATTATAATTAGGAGATAAATTGATCCTTTACAAAAAGAAGAAGCTACAAGCTAACACAGGGACAACTGTGAACTTGCTGCACAAGCAACATTTCCAAGAAAAACAAAGGAATATAAAAATTAGTCCTGCTACAGAAAAAAAAAGTTTTAACTTAAATTCAATTCAAGGAAAGATTAAGACACATTGATACAGTGCTTATTTATAGAGCCCAGAAGTAGGGTTTTCAAGTTCAGAAACACACTAAATGGATGTTCTAGAGTACCTGGGCCAACTAAGTTTATTTTTAACCCCATTAAATAGAAGTTTGCACCCAAATAAATGAAGGTTTATAATCTTGCCCTCTTCCTCGGTGCTCCTAGTATGACTGCTTTGTGTAACATCTTACCTGGTGCAGTTCTGGAGAACTGCGACACATAGATAAACCACAACATATTCAAATTTTAACAATAAACACAAGTATTTTCCAAGAAGAGCTACACTTGTGTTCAGACATGAATGTAATTTTCATGTACATTAACAGGAAAGGGAAAGGTGACTGCTGGCCTGCAGGTACCTCAGTTGTCCTTGGGGCAGGTCTCATTCAGACCTTGAAGGAGGAACACAGGCAGCTCCCTCTTCAGCCTCTTCCTCTGCTGATTGTGTACTGCTAGACCAGGTGGAATTAAAAAAAATTATCTCTCAGCTTTCCTGATGACCTACTCATGCCTGTTTCATCTGCTTATGTTGCTGTGGAGCCTGCATCCAGACTGGATGAAATATCCCACCTTTCAGTGGCCTCTAGAAAGCATCTAAGGCCAGTATTATCATTCTGTATTGAATGTAGAGTGAGCATCTGGGTTGATTCTGTGGGCAATGATATATTAGCACATAACTTTGAATAACTTTGTAGGTTATAGCTATGATTTCCAGGGATGAATAGGATCATGAGGGGAAAAAACCTATATCCTGGTGGGGCCAAACAGAGTAGATCTGCTCAGGAAATGTAGCTAGTTGAAACATAGAAAGCTGCTTTATATTAAGTCAGATCTTTGGTCCATCTAGCTCAGTATTGTCTGCATTGATTGGTAGTGGCTCTCCAGGGTTTCAGACAGAGGAATTTCCCAGCCCTATCTAAAAATCCTGGGATTTGAACCTGGGACCTTCTGCATGCAAAGCATGTGTTGGAACACCACTGGCTGATGGCCCTTCCCCAAAGAAACCATCAAGACTGATGCCTTGGGAAAAGACAACAAAACTGTATTATTAAAGGCAGAGGAATGTGGTCTCAGCATTGAGTGAAAGCAATTTCCTGAGCCATTCTCAAGGGATTAGTCTGCTTCCCTCAGCACAACAGAAGTGTTAGCAACTGAGAAAGAAACACGGTGATGAAATTACCAATATTTCCTACCTAAATTTTGGGAAGAATTTGAGGAACAGTACTGGGCTCCCTAATTGTCTGCCTAGGAAATATTTACCCATTGAGGAACCAAGGACTGCATACTGCAATATACCAAGGCCTTTTATAAAAACTGGTCCTTTTCAAATTGAACTATATATAGCGAAGACACTTAAAGATGGACCAATAAGAATGTACTAATATTTCAAATTCCCCACAATATTGTGGGCATTGTCAGTTGTTACAGGGACCATGACAGATGCTCTATAACAACAAAAAAAGAGGATGATAGCCCCTGGGGAAGGAGAAAGGCTATCTTCCCCTACTCATCCACAGTATCTAACTTTTTTTAAAGTCCCCAGCCTCAAATTACACCACTACTGTGGCTTTAAAAGCATAACTGAATAAGATATACCTTCACAATTTCTTCCCCATCCACAATCTTCAGTTTTTCTAAGTTTTCCTGCAAGAGCTCTGGCTTCATACGCCACTTCAAAAGGCCCAGTAAACCCACTGCAGAGAAGAACAGAAATACATTCACACAGAGAAGAGACAGACTACCTTTCAAGTACAACATAAAAATCCTGGTCAGAAGCTTATACTCTTACCATTTTGAGTTAGTTTGGTTGAACAAATAAGTGTTGAAATAGCAAAGGAATCTCTTGAGCTAACTGAGAGGCCTCCAACACTGCTTGAACTCCGACTTAAGGTTGAGCCTTTAAAGTCCACATGATGACGTGAAGAAGGGAGACTCAAGTAAGCACTGGCATCTTCCATTTTCTTACTATCACCCTTGAAAACAAGGCATTTGTGAGATTCACTGGAATGAGCTAAATTCACACACAACTGTGATAACTTTGCTGCACTCCACCACATCAGCAGCTCTTTAAAAAAGCAATATTGTTTTAAAGATTTGATTGAGACATATTAAAACCCCAAGAAAATAGGTGCAATGTTTATCCCCAAATAGCATTCCTCCCCATATTGCAATCCACTTTTGAAACTCAATGAGGATATGTCAAATGAAGGGAGATCTACTGTTGGTAAAGAAAAGAGACCACAACTGCATGTACCTAAGTCCACTGGATCAAAGCCATTTTCCCTTAAATTCTTCTCAGTATGTTTATGTAGTTGCTATAGAGGGGAGGAGGTATACAGATAAATAGCCTGCCATAGTCAATATTTATTGATATATGAAAAAGTTTGTTATGTTAAAATGAAGCTATCATGGTTTTTAAAATTAGTTAAAGCATTTTTACCCTGCTCTTCAGTCAAAAAGGCTGCCAGAGAGACTCTCACATCAGGATAAATAAAAAACCAATGCAGTCCTAGACCACTAGTGGAGAGCATGTGACCAGTAGTATAGTGGCAAATTCAGACTGTCCCTTCATGATAGTCGCAGGCACCACCACCCCTTTTTCCTGCAAGGTTGAGAATGAGATCCTTGTTAATGCCTTTTCCCACAACAACATATGTCCCTTGGAGCCAATAACCATGTAAGGGGAGAGTGTTAGCTACTGAGAAGAGTCTTTTCAGTGTCTGACTCACCTCCTTTCACTATGATTGGCTCCAATCAGTGGGAAAGAACAAGGAAACATGTTAGAAGACTCTAATTCATGCTACTTGGCTTGTAGGATGCTGGAGACATAAGGACCCTGCTAGAACCCTGCTCCCAAAAAACTAAGGGGTCTAAGACCCCCTGAGACCCCGGACAACTACACCCCTGCGCATGACTCTCTGGATGTTGCTGGACTCCAACTCTCACCGGCCCCTGCCAGCATAGCCAAGAGTCAGGGATAACAACTTCTGGAAGGCCAAAGGTTCCCCATCTGTGCCTTAGATTTATAATCCAAAAACATCACACAAAAAGGAAAAAGGATGCAGAGATGGGATGAAAAAAGCAAACCCAGACACCAGTTCTTAAACCTGCAGATCTTATAGCAACCAGTTGGGATTAAATTATGAGATGCTTCAGGCTGAAGAGCAGAACTGCCAAAAACAGCAGCCCTATACTGAATTCTCTTTCCCCGTGTGCCAGGGGTAGCCAGCATGGTGCTCTCCATATAATGTTGGACTCCATTTCCCATCAGCTCCTGCTGAAGTCCAGAAACATCTGGAGGACACAACATTGGCCACCTCTCGTTTGGGCAAACTTACTTAGGTTGTAGTGTAATCCTGTTGTGTATTTTCCCGCCCCCATACCCATTGGCTGGGGGCAGAGAGATCACTGAGACAAGTATGTCTAAAGTTTATCCTGCTTTCTGCAGGGACTGGCTGCATGCATAGCTGAACCGCAGGACTTCACCTGATTGCAGGTAGGAGTGGTTTCAGAAAAATGGTGTTGCGGGCCAGATAGGACCCCTGGCAGGCCAAGATTAGCTGTGGGCCAGAGATTCATCATCCCTGGGGTAAACATTACAAGAACAGCTGGAAGAACTTGAGTTGTGGCTGCCATTTTAGGCAACAGACCTATGTCTCAGTGCTGATTGTGCCCTAAAACTGCACAAATGAGATTCTTTTTCTTTTTAGCAACACTCAGGGAATTGTGTATGCCCTGCAAGGCTTCTAACTCTTAATTACTAAGAGTAGGTCTCAGAATTGCATTACAGATTGTTTTTGAAACCTGAGCAGCCACAGCTAGAGATGTCTGCTTAATATTTTTAATGATTTTCCCAATTTGTCTTCAAGGAAACGTTGAGGATATTTAGTAATAATTTGGTTTCGAAAAGGAAATCAAAATTTATTTATTTATTATTTAATTTATATCCCGCCCATCCTCCCAGCAGGAGCCCAAGGCAGCAAACAAAAGCACTAACAACACTTTAAAACATCATAAAAACAGACCTTAAAATACATTAAAACAAAACAACTTTAAAAACATTTTTTTAAAAACAACTTTAAAAAGGGTTAAAAACATATTGTTTTTTAAAAAAAGTTAAAAAAAAATATTAAAAAGCAATTCCAACACAGATGCAGATTGGGATAAGTCTCAACTTAAAAGGCTTGTTGAAAGAAGAAAGTCTTCAAAAGGCGCCGAAAAGATAACAGAGATGGCGCCTGCCTAATATTTAAGGGGAGGGAATTCCACAGGGTAGGTGCCACTACACTAAAGGTCCATTTCCTATGTTGTGCAGAACAGACCTCCTGATAAGATGGTATCTGCAGGAGGCCCTCACCTGCAGAGCACAGTGATCGACTGGGTATATAAGGGGTAAGAATGGCTAATGCTAGATATTTGGGCACCCATTCCCAGCTAAACATTTCAAACGATAACACTAGACTGCAGCTTTTTGTCTGACAGATGCCTTGCATCCTATGGGACACATTTGGAAAAGCTGACAGAGTTCCAAACCATATACAGATAGCTTGGTCTTTTTCTCTCCCCCCTGCCCCTGCTTTTTGTTTACCTCTAGGCCATTTGTAAGGATTTCTTGTGTAAAATCAAGAAATTTGGGCTAGTTGCCAGATGTGTTGAGTGCAGCTGGAATTTTTTATTAAAAGTCAACTGCAGCATGTTCACTTAGTGTATGTATTAGAACTGTGTAACCCGGGGTGGCCAATGTGAAACCCTCCAGATGATAATTCCGATTCTCTTTGACCATTAGCCATGCTGGCTGAGGCTTATGGAAGTTGGCATCATGTTGGCTACTCTTGAGGTAACTCATACTATGCTAAAAAAACCATTGAGTTCAGTCCTAGCACACTCACACAGTGATGGATATTTCCCACATGAACTTCTTAGAATTAAATATCTGTGTCAGCTGCCCTCCTCCAGGAGCCCCCTTTCAGAGTTTAGGCAGGTGGCAGGTGGCATCTGGGGAAAAGGCCCTTTCAGTGGCTGAACCCCTGTTATAAAATGTTCTCCCTCAGTAGGTTTGGCACCAACACATTTTTTATCATCTAGACAAGGAGCCCACATGGTACTCTCCAGATGCTGTTGAACTCCAACTGCCATCAGCTCTAGTCAGCATAGCCAGTGATGAGGGATGATGGGAGTTGGAGCCAAACACATCACATTGGCTGCTTTAGAATATAAACTGGCTTTTGATGTGATGGATTGCTGTTTTTATTTTATTTTTATTGTCTGCTACCTACAGTTTAAGTGATTTTAGGTGGCCTTTACTGCTGTATTTTAAATATATGTGTGTGTACATATAGTGTTGTGGAATTAAAATTCATAGGCCTCAAACTTTGGTCAAAGCATTGCAGACTCGATGGGGGTGATGGGAAGAATAACACTGAAACATGTGGTTAAGAAATGTTACGAGGATACATTACAGGATGTTCCGAGAAAATGTTGACACCCGACCTTCTAATCACAATGTGTGCATAGTGCTAATTACTCATCCCCCAGTAGCTAAGATGTTTGTGTGATGATAAGAAAGCAGCTTTCTTTGTGCTTCTGAAAAATGCTAGAAATGCGGGCCGAAAACTGCTTGGGAAAGAGAACTTTGCAGGGAGCCTCCTTGTCGGCGAAGCTCTGTTTCTTCCAGTGTTTTTCTGTTATTTTATGTAAAATTCTGTAAAAGTAAACCACTTTAGATGAAAACTTTAAGCAGAAAAATGGTATAGAAATATTTTAAATACATACATAAAATAAAATAAAGTATAGGTGTAGTGCCTATATCCTCCACAGCTACCTTGACAGGCTTGGCTCAGCCAAGGGAGGCAGCAAAGCTAAAAGCCAGAAGAAAAAAGGAGGAGGGTGAGCAATGTGACCATGTGGCAGAAACAATGGTCAAAATTGCTCTTCGGTTCATTTCTTTGTGTGGCTCGTCCTTCCCTATGAAGAACCCAGGCATGGGCTCAGCCAGCAGGAACAATCATTTTTGTTTTATTGCTGGTTTTTCTGGTTCCATGACTCAGGCTCTATCTCCCCATGCCCTGGCTCTACATCTTAGCTCTACCCATGAGTTCATCATAGTACATGTAATGTGGGGAGCCATCTCAGGCTATGGAGGAGGCTGGCTATACGTGCAAATCAGAATATTTAATTACAGTGGGCATAATACAGAGGAAATTAAACCTAATGAACTGCTTTCAAGTTTGGAGTATAATATATTAAATAGACCAATAGGAGAATGCCAGTGATTGTACAAAGAGTAAAAGTCAACTTAGGCTGCAATCCTAAACATATCTACTCCGGAGTGAGCCCCACTGAATTCAGTGGAGCCTACTCCCAAGAAAGTGGGGTTAGAATTTTAGCTTTAGTTAATTCAACAAAAATACCTTTAGGACTGCCAGCTCGTGAAAGCCATCAAGCAGAGTTGTCCCATCCTCCTTCATTAACTTTACATAAGACGTTGCAAAGTTCTTTTCTCCTTTGTCTTTAGCTGCACAAGAGAGAATTTGATATGAGTCCTTTTCCTTTTCTTTGTTTCTAGAACAGATCAATTTATCTAATGTTGCATGTGGCAAGCAAATAATGAAGTGGGTTACTTACACTCCTGAGATGACCGATGTCTAAACATAAAGCGCAAGTGAATCCTTTGCATGTCCTCAATGGGTAACGCTACCTATTTAAAGACATAAACAGCTACTAAAGTAAAAGAATACGACTGGAGGAAAGCTCTACCAGCACTTCTGAGTTAGTACTGCCCAAAGTCCATCCATGGCTAGAGACCTACTGCTTTCATAATTGAAGGCCATTTGCACATAATGACCTCATGTGACGCTCTGCTGCACTTTTTCAGGACCTACATTTTATTATTTGCTTAATGAAACTTCTTAGCAACTATAACATAATCAAATGCCAGGTTATATGTCTTTGAAGAACACTTTACATTTTAATGCATCCCATGGCTAAAACTACTGTTGCTTGCATCTTCCTGCTGAATAAGATAACAGTTTAGTCATAGATACATTAAAGGGCATGCGCTGAAGTCCCTAAACTGCATAAAGTACATTCTCATGTATATCCTTCCTTATTTGATCTGTAATTGTGGGGAGATAAGAGTAATTGAGGAGGAAAGTTGTGTAATAAAAGGACCCACAGATGCAGAAACAGGCTGCCAATTGAGATGTAACTTCCTCCGCCTAGCCATTCCCAGAGATACTGCCAGGAAGATGAAATAGCACCAGTGCAGCCACCATTGTGACAGCAGAAAAAATGACACTTGGAGTGCCAGTATTCAGGAAAGTATCGAGTCAGATGTTTCATCCTCAATGCAGCTGTACCCTGGAAAGGAATGCTGGTCCAAGTGGAAACATTTACTATTGTCTGAACCTTCCTTTGTATGATGCTACACTGGTTCCCAAACTTTTTTTCCCCATTGACCACTTGTAAGTTGCTGAGGGTCTTGGTGGACCACTGGCTGTTGCAGCAATTGTAATGTGCTAGATACTGTACAATTTTTAATTGTATTTGTATTGCTTCTTTTTTGCATTCTATTGTACTACAATTTGAATTTGAACATGCCACGGAGTACCTGAGTGAAGCTCACAAACCACTGAACACCCAAGGACCATCGTTAGGGGACCACTGCTATACCAGATATTGTAAAGCTTGGATACAAACATGTCCTTTCTCATTTCTGCCAATTGCCCTTCCCACCACAGCCCCTCCACCACAACTCATGCTGTTTTCCCAGTCCTGGGCAGCTTTTTGGGAGACACAGGACCTGCAGTGGGAAGGAGAGGCCACAAAGGTTCACCCTACTCTACATCCAACTGATCAGTCTGATTCATCATAGCAGGTCCACTTCATGTATGTTTGGACATCACTGATTAAAACTATATTTATCTATATCTATATCTATAGATGGATAGATACCCCTCCCTCCCTCCCAGTAGGAGCCCGAAGTGGCAAAATTAGAATTGAGTTGGCAACAGAAGAATCCAAAGGATAGTTAATAATGTTACAAATGTTTTATTTTAAGCTTAACCTAGATTTCCATTAGTGCAACATTTACAGAATGCTTAAGACACAGATATATTTGAAGTCACAGGAAATTAAATATATTTTAGTACCCAAGAATGCCTTTTATTATGCCTTTATTTTCTCCTTGCTGCCCTCTATCTACTCTTGCCAAAACACTTTAAAAGAATTAAACTTGTTATCTACCTAAGAGCCACATTATGACAGTAATTTTCTATAGTGCTCTCTTTAAAAGGAGCAGATTTACAACCATCTTTTCTAGTAGCCTACAGCTATTTTGTAATTATTTCCATCACAACCTTCCAAGAAATTGCTTATTACAAGTTGCATGCAAACCATTAAGATGTCAATTCTTCTCTAACAAAGACATAAATTGTAAGAACTCTTTTATGTGGGGAGGACCAGAAGTTCCTCTGTCTTAAATATTTCCTCAACTTACCGGACTACACACTTCTACACTTATTTGAAAATATAATAATACCATTATATAAATGTATGGTTCAGCTGCATTTGGAATACTGTGCACAGTTCCGGTTGCCTCACCTCAAAAAAAGATATTGTAGAGCTGGAAAAGGTTCAGAAAAAGACAACCTAAATGATCAACGGGATGGAACAATTCCCCTATGAGGAAAATTTTCAGCAGCATTTGGGGCTTTTTAATTTAGGGAGGAGGCAAGTAAGAGGCAACATTATAGAAGTGTATAAAATTATGCATGTCATGGAGAAAGTGGACAGAGAATTTTTTTTTCTTCTCTCATAACACTGGAACTTGTGGACATCCAATGAAGCTGATTGTTTGAAGATTCAGGACAGACAAAAAAAAGTACTTCTTCACACAGTACATAGTTAAACTATGAAATTAACTTCCACGAGAGGCAGTGATGGCCACCAATTTGGGTGACTTTAAAAGAGGATTAAACAAATTTTTGGAGGATCAGGCTTTCAATTCTATTAGCAATGATGGCTATGCTCTGCCTCCATAGTCGAAGGCAGTATGCTTCGGAATACCAGTTGATGGGAACCATGGGAGGGGAGAGGGCTCTTGCATTCAGGTCCTCCTTGTGGGCTTCCACAGGCATCTGGTTGGCCACTCTGTGAACAGGATGCTGGACTAGATGGGCCACTGGCCTTATCTAGCAGGCTCTTCTTATGTTCTTACTAAGATTTGAAAAATACATTCTTGTAGTGAAACATACTGGAGGAAAATGAAATGAGACAACATCCATATTGTTTGAATTTCTATCCAATCCACCTTGGTTACAAATGCGGGGGGAAATCACACTACTTACTTCTAGACAACAAATAATGCAAGCAACTCCATTCATAGAATACGTTATTTCAACCATGTTTTCAGAGCTTCCGATTTAGCATAAGCAGCAGTGTCCTAGGTTCCTCATAAGCAAAGGTTTTAAATGGAAAGGTGACGGCATCTCCTTCCTTGTCATACCTTTAATGTCTCCATCCAGCGGGGCTGTTTGACTTGGTAGTACACTACTGATTTGTATTCACTCACAGGCTTGTCTCCAGCTCCTAAACAAATTGCATTCTTACTCAAGATGGGGAGAGGGGGAGAGAAAAGAGTTGCAGCTTCTTAGTAGTTATGTACATATTTTTATTTCAGAACTATATACTACAGTTTTTAATACTGCCATCCATGTAGCCTGCCCTAACCTCTAGCACTCTTTTGTCTTGGCACTCCAGAGAGAGTAAGTATACAGTCCCAAAGTGGGGTGGAAACTTAGGGGAAAAAATGGGAATATGTTTATAATGGTGGGGCCTCATAAATTACATAAACAGGGAGGGTAAGGTATATCACAGCAAAAAGATAAATAGTTAGGGCCAGCATAAGCACTTGGTATTATGGGCCATTGGCAACTGTTGATGCATTTTGGTATGGCTCACCATGTTCCCTTGGCCTAGTCTTTAAACTGGCTACATTCCTCAATGTCCCAGATACTACTATCAGGCCTTGGTGGGAAATGTCAATGGTGGCCAGCTTGTAGCTACCTGTTGCCATCTCTGCTGCCTACCATCACTGATAAGGCCACAAGGAGCCCACCAGGCACTGGAGGCCCATTAGGCCCCAGTTTGTTGAGGACCAATGAACCTAGATCTGTCCTGATATTAACAGATATACTTGCTGAGGTAATGAGTGCAGTTACCAAAAGTTTAACTTAGAAGCTTAAATGCTGGTGCGCAGAAATTCCCACAGAGGCACTTTCAAAGACCACATTATCTGGGAAGGTGGCCATGTCAGTATCTGTCTCTTCTACCTCTCTCATCTGTAAAGGACAATACCTTCTGTCTTACCAACTAAAATTCAAGAACAAACTTAACTGCATTTCAGCTAGCTAGTTCATAAATTGTTCAGCTAATTTTCTGGTATAGGAAAGCATGATCTCAATATCCAAGGAAACTATATGGTAGTTGGGAGGGGAGATTAGCCATGTAATCTAGGATGTTGCCTACTGAAGAACTATCTTCCTGCTACTTCTTCCTCTCTTAACCGTTTTCTCTTAAATACACATTTAAGTAATTATTTTGTTCTATTTATTTGTATGTTTAGTCTTTCATGCAAATGCCCTACCAATTTTTCCTTCATTTTCAATCAATAAGTAGTCTGATCCTTAAGAAATTCCCATGAATTTAACAGTAAAACAGGCAATGATTTTCTAAACCAAGGATAGCTAGCTGTTTGTATAAATTTCTTATTTATTTTCACTCCATATCACTTGTTTTTAAAACTAAGACGTTAAATAGGTCAGTCACATCTGCCTAAGCAATTTTGAAAAAGTCTACATTGCAAATAAAAATTAAATAGACTTTTTATCTTAATTATTAGTCAGAACGAACATTTCAAGAAATACATGTTATTTTAACAGCAAGGTAGGGGTGTTTTTTACAGGTTAAAAAAAGCCTTAGATCAGGCCAAGAGGAAGACTTGGGTTTATAGTAAAAAAACAAAATTATAAAAATTAAAGTGCCAATGCTATCAATATATTATACCAGGATTCTTTGAATTCTTCTTGCTAAAAATCCAGCAGTAAAAATATAAGGCAATCTATTCAGGCCAAGCTAGGCTATTTACATCTATATGACTTCCTTTCCTATTTGCATACCCTGTATATCAAACAGTTCTAACAGATCTCTCAAAATATATTTCATGATTGAGACAGGATGAATTGCAAATATATGCCTATGGTTGAAGAATTCTGTGGCAAAGATCCTGGATCAAGTGTTATTTATCAGTATATAAATGCTAACCGAGCAAAGCCAATAGATCTGTACTGCAGAGCAAGTACATCAGAAACTTCACTTGATATAAGGAAATGGGGTGTAGCGAAATTGTGCTTGCATACAATAGAGCAACACTTACTGGTATTACTTTTCCATCTTCATCACAGACACACATGTTGGCTTCTACATTCCTTTGAGTAGTTTTATTATACTTATCCAAATCTCCATAGAGCAAGGTAATATAGATGTCATTTCTTACATCACCTATAAAAGAAATGCAAAAGAGTAGATACCAGGATAAAAAGGCCTGCAAGCAGTTGAGAGTGCATTAAAGCTATGCCTTGCATACTCAGTGATATACTGAAATGTGAAAAGTGGGAAAATTAAATCCAGCTTTGATGTTTATTGTCAGACTTTTATAGTCTTGTGAGGAAAGGGCATAATAATATGTAATTCTCATCCTGCAATGACATCTTCTGGTGAAGCACAGTAAAGGCACACCAGCTGGTGGGGAAGAGTCATTCCAGTTTCAAAGAAGCAAGCAATTAGTACCATGTATTATTATTATCATCATCATTTGTTTGTTTGTTTGTTTGTTTGTCGTCATCACTTGTTACATAAATTTCAAGGTGATTTACAATCATACAATAAAATCAACAAAATATATGTTTAAAAACAACACAAATAAGCACCCCAGGCAGAGACCTAAAAAAATAAAATTCATTCAACTGGAAAAAGTTGTTGAAACAAAAATATCTTCAATTGTTTCCAGAAACTACAAATAGTGGATGCCTACCATATCTTTTGGGGATGTTGTTCGGCAGCCACACTGAAAGGCCTAGTCCAAGTTGCTATGGACTGGGCTTCTGATATAGTACCAAGAAAAAAATTCCCTACATGTTTAAGGGGCTGGGGTGGAATTTGGGACAGCAAAAATGTCATCACCTGCAAATGTGGCCATGTAACTGTCAAACTGCTCTTATTTTCTTGTGTCTAATATGTTTTAAAATATCATATGTGTGTGATCCAGGAGAATGCATTTGGATTCTTTCTAACAGTATATTGATCCTTGATCAATCTTTACTGGGAGGGCAGTAATTATACTGTCACTATTAATATTTTACTCATTTTTAATGAATATATTTTATGATTGTTATATTGTTGTTTGTTTTTAGTTGTAAACTGCTTTGGTACTCTAGAATGAAAGGCAGTATAGAAAGAGTTTTATAAACACTGTAAGTCTCCCAGTGGATTTAATAAAAAGTTATATTGCAATTTGACAATATTCTACACATATAAGATGCAATTTTGTTTCAACGTTATTGATTCTGGACTTCTCATGAGGTGAAGGTATATTGATTTATGTACATGTTTTGGGATAACCTTAATTTACAAAAAAATTGAGAAATGAAAATCCCAATAAAAAGGTTGTTCACCCCCTTAGTACCTCAAAATAGTCACAAACTTTGGGTAGTTTTATTTAGAAAAAGAAAATTACACATTTTCATTTTATTCTTAAAAATGAAGTGTTTCATTTCAGTATCTGTCATTGTTATAAATAATGTTATAAATAATGAAACACCTGAAAGACAATATCTGCACCCTTTGCCTATAATACTTGGAGAGTAAAGAAACAAAAAATAAGACAAAATGACAATTCAGCTTCTAAGCAGAAAAGCAACCTCATACCAGGCATGATTATTTCAGGAAAGCCAAGCTTCCTAGCAACAACTGTTGTTCTGTCAACAAGATGAGGGTAGTCCTTTCTAATCTGAGTAATGTCTCCAACAAGCATTTTCATAGTTACCCATAGTCCTGAAGAAGAAAACAAAGGAAATTAATAATTACAGTCTTATATGTAGTATCATTATCTAAAAATAAACTGTTGAGATACCTTATTTCACAAGGCCCAAATCTCAGGGCATGTTCACATTTACAACAGCCCTCAAGCAAGTATCTCATTGGGTGGTAGTGGGAAACCTTTGGCTCCTGGGCCTAATTAGGCTCTCCAGGCATCTCTGTTTGGCCGGCGGAGGGTGTTTTGGTCAAGCCTCACACCACCTGGGTTCAGAGCTTGGAAAAGTTACTTTTTTTGAACTACAACTCCCATCAGCCCCAGCCAGCATGGCCACTGGATTGGGCTGATGGGAGTTGTAGTTCAAAAAAGTAACTTTTCCAAGCTCTGCCTGGGTTACACTTGACATCTTTAGACACCAGGCAAATACCTTCCTTTTCACTCAGGCCTTTCGTATGCAGTCTTAGTCCTTTTTTGTTTGGGTTTTAAATGTTGTATATTGTATGGAATTCATTTTATATTGTATGTTGTAAGGCAGCTAGAAACCACAGGGTGTGAGGAAACTAACAAATAAAATAAATAAATAATGTCGGGTATGGTGCAGGGCCAATTTTTTTTTCAGGTACCACTGTCTGTAAAGCCCTGTGCACGTTGTTTTGCTGAGCATTGGAGCTTTGCATAGACCTACAAAAAAGTGGGTCACCAAACATCATTGTGACATCAGGTGATAGACTGGTGAGTAGCTCTGCCCATAGGGGTGGGTGAAGATAAGGATCCAGCCCAATGGCCAAATCCAGTTTCCTGCCTGTCAGCAGATGACAACAGCAAGCTGAAGCTCCAAATGCACACAAACAGATGTGCCATTTGTAAGAACCAGCACCTCCATGGGAGGGGTCTACCCACAAAAGGGCTGCTGTGACTGAGCAAATCATACTGGATGTGCATATACTTCCTCATATAAGAGTGCCTGTCTTAGAACAGTTGCCTGCCCCCAAGGCATTTCACATGGCATCAGCTGAAATGTAAACTGGCCCTAAGAGTCATTGTTGTTGTTGTTATGTGCTGTCAAGTCGATTATGACTTATGGCGACCCTATGAATCAGTGACCTCCAAGAGCATCTGTCATGAACCACCCTGTTCAAATCTTGTAAGTTCAGGTCTCTGGCTTCCTTTATGGAATCAATCCATCTCTTGTTTGGCCTTCCTCTTTTTCTACTCCCTTCCGTTTTTTCCAGCATTATTGTCTTTTCTAGTGAATCATGTCTTCTCATTATGTGTCCAAAGAATGATAACCTCAGTTTCATCATTTTAGCTTCTAGTGACAGTTCTGGTCTAATTTGTTCTCACACCCAATTATTGGCCTTTTTCGCAGTCCATGGTATGCACAAAGCTCTCCTCCAGCACCACATTTCAAATGAGTTGATTTTTCTCTTATCCGCCTTTTTCACTGTCCAACTTTCACATGCATACACAGAGATGAGGAATACCAAGAGTCATCATTAACACCGGTTAAAGGGAGGGGGTTAAGAACAGACACAAATATACTTTACCTTGTCCACCACTATCACCTTTGAATGCTGTGACCTTGCTTAACAGATTATGCAAAAACTCATTCTCAGACACTCTAGAGGAAGAAGAAAAATATTTGTGCAAACTGAGGACATTAAGCATGCAGTAAACTAAGCATGAAGCACAACTGGAACAAGCATTTGGTTAGACAGCCACCATTTCCTCCACCCAGCGCATCATATTCTTGCAGAACCAGGCAAAATAAGTATGTTGAAGAGATGATGGTAAGAATTTGTAAAAGCAAAAAGATCTCCACATTTAATCAACTGTTGTTGTGCCCACATGTAATACTAAAACATGGTTTAGCATTACAACCACAAGCCTCAGGCTCGTTTGCTCCATGTCCTCCCTTCAGTGCTGCTTCAAGGAGGAGTTTGGAAGCTTTTGCTTCCATTTTATACTAACTGCAGCTTGTTGTGACAAACTGCAGTTAATCCTAACAAAGTGCAAACAAGATCAATCATGGCTTATGAAACTGGCTTGTTTTCACTAAGCATTGTTAACACTGGCCACAGTCTAGTATTCAGATGTAACACTAAATTAGTTCCAGGCTGTGGTCTGAAGGCACATAAGGCCAGCTCCCTGCTGAAGCTAAGCATGGTCAGGTCTGGTCAGTGCATGGATGGGAGGCCGCCTGGGAACCATATGTAAGCCACCTTGGGTTTCATGAAAAAAGAAAGGCGGGGTATAAATGTAATACATAAATTGTCATTAACTTAAAACAGAATTGAAAGTTTCAGATTTCCACCCCATGGTTGCACCAGAAGAGAAGAGGGAGAGATCAAGGCTTGCCACTGCTGGGCCTCATAATCTGAAACCATGGTTTTAGCATTACATGTGAACCAGGCCAATGGAAAAGATTAATGGCAACCAACAGATTCAGAGTCAAGTGCAGTGGTGCATGAAGTCAGGGGGAAGGGTAGTTCAGGAGAATAGCAGCTACAACTATTGCAAAACTGCTTGCAAGAGAGTTCACACAGTACTATAAGTAGGTTTTATAGTCACCCTCATGCTTTCCCTTGCACGTGAGTTTCCACAAGTGCAAAAGTGGAAGAGCATCTTTGGATTTACTTTGTCTCTTCTTGTCCAGTACTCTAGTATGAGATGTAAAATCTGCCCTTCCATGAATGAAAACATCTTAGAATGCTCCCACGCTCTCAAGGCATACAACCTTGGGAAGGGCACCTTTAGATTCTGTATTTTTGCTGCATGATAAAATTACTGCATCTTTTATATAAGATTACTTTTTTCACACAACTAAAACCACAAAACAGTAAGAGCTAGTGCAATGTAGTAGTTAGAATATCAGACTAGGACCTGGGAGGCCAGGGTTCAAATTCCCACTCATGCATGAAACCCATTGGGTGACCTTGTGCCAGTCACTATCTCTCAGCCCAACCTACCTCACAGGGTAGTTGTGAGGATAAAATGGAGAAGAAGGAGAAATGATACACTATCTTGAGCTCTTTGGAGGAAAGGTGGGATATAAATGAAATAATAAATTGAAATAAATAAATAAAATAAGATTTCCTTACGGGTGGAAGGGAATGAAATGTTGCTTCTCTTCATCACTTTCTGCTTTCCCTTTTACGATGTCTGTAATATCCATAGCTAGGGGGAGGAATACACAAATGCATGAAAGAAATACACAAACAACTAACTCTTGTTAGGATCAATTTTATAAAGCTGGACTATAGAGAGGTATTATACTGCAGATCATACTCTCAAGCATATTATGCAAGTTCTTCTAAATAGCTTTAACTCTAATTACTTTTTCATGTATTCTTTAAAATGTAAGCTTTCTTCTCTAGTGCCCAAGTCTAATCTTTCTCACAATATGAAATGCCATTTTTTTTCAAATCTAACAAAACATGTTTTCTTCAGTATGGCCAGAATGCTACCAAGGAAGCTGCTGCTACCGATATGCCAATCTATGCCAGAAAAAAACATTGTATGTGTTCTCAGTTACTCAGATCTTATGGAAGAAATTAAATTATTTGCCTCCAATTCCTGCATCATCAATTAATTTAACTATGTAGTAATGAAGAACAGCTACTAAATACCAGAGCCCTAGGTAGATGGTAATTAACTTGACTTCAAGAAAGCTGAGGCAGCTAATTTGTTGTGCTTGCTTAAATAATATATCAGCATTCAGATTTTGCTTGTGTGTGTGTTACATTGCAGAGCTTTTTTTCTTTTCTTTACCCTATAAAATTCTAATGCGGCAGCATATGTTGAGGCATTCCCTGGTGAACAAATTATTTAAAGCATTCCATCCTGTATACCTTCTCCACACTCATGAGACTTCCAACCTTGTTTTCTCATGCTGTGTACAAATTTCCAACAACATGCCTTGTACAAATTCCTACCATTCTGCCACAGTCCCCACTCCCCCAGTCCTTTGAACAGACCTTTCACTAAAGAACTTTAAAGGATATCTTCACCTAACAGCATCACCCTGATCAAATTCATGAAGGGAACCTTGGCAAAGCACCCACTTTCTCTCTTGCTTTTCCTTGTGATCACTCCACAAGTAGAACAGCTATAACTCTGCGTTTAATGTTCAGTATTTACTTTAATATTGCTTCAATTTTAGACTCTTTGATGTACATCAGTAACTGGAAAAAAGTATTTAAATAGCTGGTTTATATAACTTTATGGTGTAGCCAGTCTGTTGGGCCATGATCCAGACAGATGCAGTTCCAAGTGCACAGGCCTGACTATGACATACTCAGAGTAGACCCACTGAAATCAATTCACTTATTCCAATGGGTCTATGCTGAGTATGACAATTCATTACAACTTCAGGTGCCTTCCCAGATGGGGTGGGAATATTGCCAAAGTTTATATATGTGTTGGCAGCCCTTTAGGCCTAGCAGGATGCCACTCTAAAGGGTTCCCCAATTTTCAGAGTAAGATTTTTAGGGGTGGGAGCTTTAGCAGGCAAGGAGTAGTTTAAAAGCCATGATGTACATGAGAAAGATAGAATGCTCTTGGGATCCTGCCCATTTTTTCCCCTTACCTGCCACTCCAAAAGGCCGCCGTATGCCCTGGGTGTATTTTCGCGTATTAGTGTCTCTAAGATCCATTCGTCCAACCCGTACAATTTGGCATATCAAATAAATTTTTTCTCTTCCAAGATCCTTGTTTCCAAGATCCTGAGATTCATGAAAGCAAAAGCCAGTTACCAGATTCACAACTGAAATTCCATGCCAAGTAGAAATTTAAAAATTATAGGTATTATATATGCTGGTCTAAGAAAGAATTCATAATGGGAAAAGGACATATTTTCATTTAAAGGAAACATCAGTTCAGTAAAAACTGGGTCTTAGTGACACGAAATCTGGATTCAGAATATGCATTGACTTCAAAGCAAAAAGCTAAGTAAAGTTAATAAAGTACTGTGAGAAATATGTCAGGGTCTAATCAATCAATCAGCAGATTCTCAACCAATCTGAGGCAACTCTTTTAAAGTATTTTCAAGTCCACTGAAGCAAATGACTAGCTACATCAGAATCAGTTTGGCCTTTTTATCAGGAAATGTAGAGGGGGGTGAGAAAGGATCCAAATATCCCAATCTCTCTTTTTTTTTTTTTCAATAATTTTTATTCAGATTTTCATAAAACATACAAGACAAAATCATAAAACATTCAAAGACAAAAAACAAAATCAGAAATAGTTAAACAAAAAAAAAAAGAAAAAAAAAAAACAAAAATAAAAAATAAAGAGTAAAATATTGACTTCCCATTTGTCAAAGATCAAATCAGTTATAAGTCTATAATATATAACAATCCTGTCTCTTAAGTCATATTATAAAATCACTTTCCTCCAGTAGTTATCTTACTTAATCATCAAATCTCATAAACATTACTTTATTCTTTCCACAAAAAGTCAAAGAGAGGTTTCAATTCTTTAAGAAATATATCTATCAATTTTTTTTTCCAGATAAGCATATCGATTAATCCATCTCATTACTAATTATGATAATCTTATTGTCATAACCATAGTCAAAATAAACATTTCAATTAATCCATCACATCAGAATCTGTTAGGTTCAGTAATTTCAGTAGCCATTGTTCTATTATCCCTATTAGTTCCATTTTCCATCTTCCATCTTCAGTAGTCTTGTTAAGTCCAGTAATTTCAGTATCCAATCTTCCATTATCAGTATTCCATAATAATCTTGCTGTCAAAGCCATAGTCATATAGTAAGAGTCTGATGGGAATTACCTCTATCCCAAATATTTTCTTGCCATCCATTCTGAATAGGTTGCTGAAATACTGCTGTAAAATCATATCTCTGTTCTTTTTTTCAAAATACACTGGGTCATCTCTTGAAAGTTTTTCCATTGTCACATGGCTGCAGTTAATTCCATAGATTTTCTCTATATTGGGCTCCATCACATCATTCCAGTCCAGAAGATTATCCATGCCATTGATAACTTTATCTCTAGAATCTTCATTAATTTCTTCAGAGATAACATTGAGTTCCAAACAATAGATTTTATTTCTAAAGTCCATAGACTCCAAATCTTGTTCCTGTTCCACGTTTGTTCCAATCTCCGGGATCTCCTCTCTCACAGGGACCCCTGTTCCAGTCTCCAGGGTCTCCTCTCTCACAGGGACCCCTGTTCCAGTCTCCAGGGTCTCCTCTCTCACAAGGACCCCTATGTCTTTAATCTCCTGTGTCTCCAAACAATAGATTTTGTTTCTAAAGTCCATAGACTCCAAATCTTTTTCCTGTTCCACGTTTGTTCCAATCTCCGGGGTCTCCTCTCTCACAGGGACCCCTTCCAGGGTCACCTCTCTCACAGGGACCCCTATATCTTTAATCTCCTGCTTCATTTTACTCAATTCAATTTTCAGCTCCTTACAACCCTGTCGCAGGTTTTGTTTCGTTATCTCAATCTCATCCATTATTTTCTGAAACATAGTTATTTCCAGATTCTCAGCCACTTTCTTAATTGCCATTTTAAAAGAAAAATATAGGAAAACCACTTCTTATTTCAGCAACAATTGGGTTAATACTCCAAACTTGGTGACATCACAGTATAAACAGAGCAGACAGCCTTATCTCTCCATGCTTAAGTAAACAAAATGCAGTTCCCAGGATCGAAACAATTAATAACGGTCGTCAGGAAACAGATTCGTCAAAATAAAATAGACCAAAAAGAGAGTAGTCTCAGACAATATAATATTCTTCAAAATAAAAATCTGGAATAGAAATCCCTCTTCTGTGTATATCTTTAGAATGCAAATCCAGGACAGCTTTTTGCAACAAAAACAGAGATAAGCTATTAATTAGTGAGTAGCAGAGAGAAGTTATGGCTCCCCAGTGAGATGTCAAAAACCGATCAATCTGGCAAATCTCTTTTAAACAGCAACAATTTAAGTCAAGTAAAAGAAAAATATAGAAAGAAGGGTGCTTGCCTGTTAGTGCGTTCTCTCTTAGAAGATAAGATGAACGTTCGCTTTATCAGATAGAGCTTGTTGTTGAAAATCCGTCCCACCTTCGTCGGCTGGACCTCGTCCCATAAATTAATGAGATCTGGTCGTCCCAACAAAAATAGGCTTTGAGGTTAATCTCTTCGTTTCTCCCTACCCGGGAGAAGTTTAATCAGTCAAAAAAAAAAAAAATCTGACTGATATATCTGAATAAGCTTCTTTTGAGGCAGGAGCCCGTCTCAAAAGCAGGCACAGGCTAAGTCACCCTTCCCGGAAGTCCCAAATATCCCAATCTCTCAAAGTTCTGAAGATGAAGTTGTACTTTCAGAAGCCTTTCTATACAACCAATTCACACCCTTTTTGCAAGCATATTAGGGTCACAACCTAAGAGACTGCAAATACTATCCTCATACCAAGTCAAATTTTACAGAGCTTTGCTCTGAGCTGGCTTCTCTGCTTCCCTTCAGAATTGATGTTTAAACTCATCCAAATTTAAAACACAGTTGAGAATTTGGTTCAACAGTTTTAGACAAGGAAACAAAGGAATGAAATATAAATATAAACACAAACATAAATACATATTGCATATACAAATGGAAATGCACTTTTTCAAAACTCACAAGCCCACTCTCCACACCTGCTTTTTAAGCTGGTAGAGGGGACAAGTTCAAGTAGTCTTGAAATCTTGTGGTATATCTCCTGCTGAGAGTGAAGCTCTCTGTAACAATTCAAGTGTTCCCACAGGCTTCGCTGAATGACCTTAAGCTACCTATGCACTCTGCTTCCTAAAGAAATTAAACATGATTAAACAGAATATCCATAAGTTCAACGACTCAAGATGGTGGCTTAGGAGGACGCGGTAGTTGGAGCTCCGTAAGCCAAGTTCTTTTACCATCCATTTTAACATCTATCTTCATTTATTTTATCATCTTTTTACATCTTTTTGGGGACCCACATGTGCGTGGAGTTGAGTAGTCCTCACCCCTTTTTAATTAATGAAGTCTGCCTTCCCTACCTACCTTGGGGCGTCGGGACGGCAGCAACAAGGCAACAGAGGAATATTGTGGAGGGAGTGTTGTGGCGACGGAGGTGAGAAGCGAGAAGTGACTGGCGGCGGCAGCGGGCGCGGCAGCGAGAAAGCGCCATGAAAGAGCAGCCCGGCAGCAGTGAGAGCGCCGCGGAGGAGCGCCCGGCGGCAGTGAGAGCGCCGCGGAGGAGCGCCCGGCGGCGGTGAGAGCGCCGCGGAGGAGCGCCCGGCGGCGGTGAGAGCGCCGCGGAGGAGCGCCCGGCGGCGGTGAGAGCGCCGCGGAGGAGCGCCCGGCGGCGGCGAGAGAGCGCCTGGAGGAGTGACCCGGCAGCAGCGAGAGAACACCACGGAGGATGACCGGGCCTGTAGAGACCGTGGGGAGCACCAGACCGGCAGTCGCTGGGGAGTGCTGTGGAGGGCGGCTGGAGGTGGGGTGTGACCTGTCTCCCTGCCTTGGTGTAGAGAGTTGACCCGGCAGAGACAAAGGAACGCCGTGGAGAGCGGCTGAGGTGTGGGTGCGGCCCTATGTTGATGAGGGGGATCGTGTTGAGGCATTTTGGGCCTGGTGGGTGCCCGGGCCTGCACCTCCAGGTGGCCGCGAGTGTTCTCCGTCACCGGGTTGCTGTGGCGTCGGCGTTCCTGGAGTGGTTGAGGTGGTGGAGCAAGAACGTGGAGTGATAGATCAGGGTGCTGCCTGCCTGCCCCCTTGTGGCTTGTACTCAAGGGAAAGGGAAAGAGTGCCATTAATACGCCAGCTCTGACTACCTTGGAAGAACTGGACCGTGCAGGGAGGTGGTCAATAACAGATTTTGATAACTTGCGTGGATTGTTGGGGGGGGTGAGGGATTCTGTTGAGGCCCAGGCGGGAGGGGGACATGTGCAGAGCGGAGAGGATCCATGTAGGGAGGGTGGGAAGCCACAACATTAAGAGGCTAGGCGGCAGATGCCGGAGGGGTGTGAGAGGCAGGCCAGGCCAGTATCGGGGAACAACGAATAGATGCATAATATCTATCCCCTGTTCCAGGCCTGCCCACCACCAGAAGATAACTGGGGGATGTACAGCTCCAACCAATCTTCGACTGCTGTTGTGTAATGCCAGGTCTGTAGTACAGAAAACATCCCTCATCCACGACATGTTCGTGTATGAGAACGCAGACCTGATGTGCATTATGGAGACCTGGCTGGATGAGGCCTCAGCTCCTGTCCTTGAGGCCATGTGTCCAGCCGGTTTCCAGTACGCACAGCAGCCAAGGATTGGTAGGC
Source organism: Rhineura floridana (assembly GCF_030035675.1). Lineage (NCBI taxonomy): Eukaryota > Metazoa > Chordata > Lepidosauria > Squamata > Rhineuridae > Rhineura > Rhineura floridana. The sequence continues at coordinate 85,897,060 of NC_084482.1, read as the reverse complement.
TGGGAGGGGGAGTGGCAGTTATCTATCGTGGGTCCTTGATTTTTACCAGACCCCCTCTCCACGAGACCAAGTTTGTTGATTGCATGTACTGGAGGTTGGGCCCTAAGGGCAGTTTAGGGATTCTCCTTGTGTACCGCCCACCCCGCTGCACAGCTGACTCCCTGACCAAGGTGCTCGAGGTTGTCTCGGACGTGCGGGTCTTCTCTCCTAACCTTTTGGTTTTGGGGGACTTTAACCTGCATGCCGAGATGGATCTCATAGGAGCCCCTCGGGATTTCATGGAAACCATGACTTCCTGGGAACTGCACCTTAGTAATTTTGGGCCCACCCATGTAGCCGGTCATGCTCTCGACCTTGTATTTGTCTCGGGAGGGGGAGGCAGTGCTCTGAAAATGGGGGCTATTTCTTCGAACCCCGTGTCATGGTCAGATCACTATCTGGTGAATATGGACCTCTTATTGCCGCACACCCTCCGTAGGGGACAGGGACCTATTAGGATGGTCCGCCCCAGACGCGTGATGGAGCCAGAAGGATTCCTGACGGCGCTGGGAGATTTGGAGCTGTCTAAAGGTCGCCCGGTCGAAACCCTGGTGACACAGTGGAATAGGGAGATCACCAGGGCGATAGACCGGGTGGCTCCGAAACGTCCTCTCTCCCTGAATAGAACTCAAACCGCACCTTGGTATACACCATGTCTGCGGGGTCTGAGGCAGGAGGTGAGACGACTAGAACGCCAGTGGCGGAAATCTCGCTCCGAAGACGATCGGACACTGGTTAGAGCAGCAATAGCGGCCTACCAAGTGGCAACAAAGACAGCAAAGAGAGATTTCTTTGCTGCCTCTATTGCATCCGCAGAATGTTGTCCCAGGAGGTTGTTCCAAGTGGTCCGTAGCCTGGTCGGTCCAGTTGCACAGGACCCCATGGAGCACTCTAAAGCCTCCCGTGTCGCGTTTGCAAAACATTTTGCTGATAAAATCGATTGCCTGAAGAGCTCGATTCCGTACGCCGTGGACACAGGAAGCAGGCCAGAGACGGCCAGTTGCTATCTGGTCCGGTGGGATCGGTTTCAGCCTCTTCCCTCTGAGGAAGTGGACAAGGTGCTCTCTACTGTGAGACCGACCACCTGTTTGTTTGACCCTTGCCCCACGTGGCTCATTGTGGGCTGCAGAGAGAGACTGAGCAATGGGATCAAGGCGGTGGTAAATGCTTCCTTGGAAGAGGGTGCATTGCCATCTGCCCTCAAGGAGGCGGTAATAAAGCCCATCTTGAAAAAACCCTCCTTGGATCCCCAAGATCTGAACAACTTTCGCCCAGTCTCTAATCTACCATTTTTGGGCAAGGTGATCAAACGCGTGGTGGCCAAACAGTTACAGACACACTTGGATGAAGCAGATTATTTAGATCCATTCCAATCGGGCTTCAGGACTGGTCATGGAACTGAAACAGCCTTGGTCGCTCTGGTGGATGATTTGAGGAGGGCGTTGGATAGGGGAGAACACTCATTCCTCATCCTCCTAGATCTCTCAGCGGCTTTTGATACCGTCGACCACGGTATCCTCCTGGGCCACCTGGAGGGAATGGGAATGGGAGGCACTGTTCTACGGTGGTTCCGTTCCTATCTCTCTGACAGGCACCAACGGGTGGCATTGGGAGAGGAGGTTTCAGACCCTTGGCCTCTTAATTGTGGTGTGCCACAGGGTTCTATCCTCTCTCCCATGCTATTTAACATCTATGTAAAGCTGCTGGGGGCCATCATCAGGAGATTTGGGTTGCAGTGCCACCAATATGCGGATGACACTCAGCTCTATCTCTCATTTAAGTCCTCACCGGAGTTGGCTGTGGATACTATTTCCAAGTGCCTGGAGTCCGTAAGTGAATGGATGGGAGGAAACAGGCTGAAACTGAACCCCGACAAGACCGAGGTACTGCTTGTGGGAGACAAGAGAAGACTGGGAGATATTGACCTGGTGTTGAATGGGGTAAGTTTGCCCCTAAAAGACCAGGTTCGCAGCCTCGGGGTCATTCTTGACTCCCAGCTGTCCATGGAGGCTCAGGTGTTAGCAGTGAGCCGGGCAGCTTGGTATCAATTACATCTGATACAGAGGCTGCGACCCTATCTTCCTGTCCATCTGCTCCCACGGGTAGTGCATGCCCTGGTCTCCTCTCGCTTAGACTACTGTAATGCGCTCTACGTTGGGCTACCCTTGAAGACGGTTCGGAAATTACAACTGGTACAGAATGCGGCGGCACGGCTGATTAAGAACAGCTGCCGCCGGGATCATATCACTCCAGTGCTAGAAGACCTACACTGGTTACCAGTTGTCTACCGAGCCCAATTCAAGGTGTTGGTGTTAACCTTTAAAGCCCTATACGGTTTCGGTCCAGTCTATCTAAAGGAGCACCTCCAGCATCACCAAATATGCCGCCTGACAAGATCAGCCTCACAAGACCTTCTCTCGGTCCCACCAGCGAAAACAGCTAGGCTGGCGCGGACCAGAGAAACGGCATTCTCAATTGTGGCCCCCACCCTCTGGTACTCTCTCCCATGTGATCTTCGCCATGCCCCCTCCCTGGTAGGTTTTCGCCAAGGATTAAAAACGTGGCTGTTTCAGCAGGCATACAGGATTCCTAGGTAATTTTAGTTTATAATGTACAGATGTGGGTGGGTTGATTATTTGAAGACTGATGTTGGAACTGTATTTATTTGTTGTATCTTATTTTAATCTATGTACGTCGCCTAGAGTGGCCGTTCATTTGGCCAGATAGGCGGCCTAAAAATAAAATTTTATTATTTTATTATTATTATTATTATATTAAGCATGTATTGGGGAAAAATCTTATTGGTCCCTTGCTGATGAGTAAGCTTTTTTTCCCCTTTCCTCAGTGATATACCTAAGCAACAATTCACTAATAGGCAAACAAACCTTGCGGTTTAAGAACATACCTATAGCCAACAGATATTTCTATCAAACTTTAAAAAGCAGGGAAATTGGGCAGCTATAGTGAATGCACCAGGGGAGCAGGAGACCTGACCTCTTCTCTGAGATATTGTGCTGCCTAACAAATTTGTAAAAATGCAAACACCATTGGGATTGATCTTTCACAGTCCAATCCACTTCCTGTGTAGATTGGAAGAATTTTGGTAACATGTGCCTCTGAGCATATGGGGAGGGGGAAGGTTGGGAGAGAAGATTGGAAGGGATGGGGAGAGGGTGGGAGGAGCAAACGAAGTGGGAGGGAAGGGGCAAAAGGGAGGGGATAGGAGGAAGGTTGGGGAGGGCAGTTTTTATCATTTGCATGTTTTTTGAGTTCAGCAATATTTACTCTTGTACAATCATGCTTAGGATAGGTGAAACTGACCACAGGGCATGTGGAGGGGTGGGGAGGGAAGGAAGAGGAAAGGAAGGGGATGGGGAGGGAAGTGGAGGAGAAGAGATTGGGTGGGCGCTGGGCAGAGGGAAAGCCCTTTTCCCTTCCAAAAGGAAAACATTGTGAACAGTATCATCGTTTTTCAGGATTTCTCCCACCTTTTTATTCTACAGCAGGCACATGTAGTCTCCCACCCAAATTTAAACCAAAGTTGTCACTGGCCACATCCACTCCAGACCTTTGTTTCACTTTAGACAGTCATGACGTCCCCCAAAGAATCCTGGGAAGTGTAGTTTGTAAAGGGTGCTGAGAGTTGCTAGGAGAGGCCCTATTGCCCTCACAGAACTACAATCCCCAGAAGAGGGGCTCACTGTTAAATCACTTTGGCCACTGGAGCTCTGTTAGGGGAATAGGAGTCTCTCAGCGCCCTTCACAAACTACACTTCCCAGGATTCTTTAGGGGAAGCCATGACTGTCTCAAGTGAAATAAAGGTCTTACATGGATGTAGCCACCTGATTAACCAAGCCAAACAGGTGTGAGTCTGGCTTTTAGAAAACTGACAGTTCTTACTGAGCATGCCTGACACTATAATAGGCTTCAGTGTTAAGTTTCTTTAATTAATTAAAAATCAGCCAGGCATTTTTTTAATTTTTAAACTGCAGAAGGTGAAGGTCAGAAATAGGATTACAGGTACTCTGTGAACATGGCTGATTTTTAATTAATTTCATCACTTTATGGGACCACTGACAGAAAAAAGTCCAACCGGGATTTTTTTCTCTTGTTTTACACTTTGAATTCTTGATTCTCTCTGACTGTTTTGTGTATCGCCGTGAAAACATAGAGGGTTGTTAAGGAAGTGTTTCTGAGTTCAGGACTATAAGTTTTGTAAGGTTTTGTTTTGAAATGAGCTTATGGGAAGCAGCAGAATGGCATGGGGGGTATTTTCAATTTCACATTGCAGAATGTGAAAAATCCATGCTGGCTATAATATACAGCCACTCTCATGACTGTATAATTTACTGACGTCCTTGAATAATTAGGATAGGAATTGTATGTCTCAGTGATTTCAATCACCTCTTCTGTTTAGTGTAACATCTGTCTACAAGATTAATAAAGATACTTTCCCTGTATCACAGTATTAACTTCTGCCAAATATAGCTATGAACAAGCTACCATCTTATGGCTCAGTTCTACTATTCTGGGTCACATACAGTTCTGCTTAATTTTATTAGATATATTAAGTCAGACCACCTATCAAGACCAAGCTAGATACTCTGTCCTGTCTCCTGCAAATCTAATCACTTTTTTTCAACAACTTTGGCAGAACAGAACATTCTCAATACATGATAGGATTTGAAAAATGCTTGACTCAATATGCTTTCCAGAAAAAACTGCTGGTGGTGGGCAAGTATTGCAGTAAAAACGTTTTTGTAAAAAAGGCTACTCACAGTGAAAACCACTTTCAGATTGTTGAAATTGTCGATTTCTTTGACAAAACCTTTGCTCCCCCATCTCACCAAGTAATTTTCACTGTTTAAAAAGAACATATTATGTTATACTCAGTATGATTGTGTCACCTAACAGCTTCACAAAGTGTTATTGGCAAATAACATTACATAATACACATTGCTCTGCACGAATCTTAACACCTACAATACCACTTCAACAAATTGACACATTCAAATAGATATCTTTTCTTGTGTTGTTTTGATTGATGGCTTTGACAATCCTCCTTCTAAAGACAAAATAATGTCATGCCATGAAGGCTGGAATCTAGATAATTATGCAAGAAATAGGGTTGGAAAATAGATTGTACCTCCACTTAAAAAACATTTTAATGGTTACTATATAAAGCAGCTAATGTCCCATTAGCGGTTTTGCAGTTTGAGACTAAAAATATATTTCTTCTAACGGCCCCATACTAAATATGGTTGCTGAGATATAAATCCCATTAAGTTCAGTAGAGCTTACTTCTAGGTAAGTCTTTACATGATTTTAACCTAAGACTGGGTTCAAAGCCCACTTTCTTGGAAATAAGTTCCACAGACATCACTCAGTCATACTTGCAAATAAATTGCTTAGTAAGAACATACGAATAAGAGAAAATTCAGAACAGATCATTGTGTACAAGGCAACTGTAAGACAAAAAGCACACAAAAGCACACAACATAAAAGCAAATATATATTCTATGCATTTTATGGCCTGGTTCAGATGAAACAGTTCTGTTCAGAACATGGATTTACAGTCTGGTTTGCTGGAACACATTAAAAACAGACTGGACATAAGATGCTGTGCTTTAAGAAACCAAGACATCTTTGCAAACACCAGGTATGTAACATAAGTTGGGGAGGGGAGGGGAAGGAAGGGATGAGGACAGAGTGCTAAGGCACACACTTCATTCCGAATCCAAAATACCATGGTTTATCAGACTGCTATCAGTCATCTGAACTGAGACTACAGTAGGTCTCAAACAACTATATACATTGCCATAGGTGACTTTGCTTCCATGTAATATGTTGAATTCCCATAACCTCTAATCATGCTTTTTATATGCACGCCTAGTTCTTACTGAGATGCCAAACATGAGCTGAGAGAGAAAGGACTGTTTATAAACAAAAAATGCAAAACCACACTGCTGTAGTCAATGGCCCACCTTCTAGTCCCATGTGACTGTAGTCTAGCGTAAAATTATCCCTGAGATATGTAAAAGTTTTCACAGAATGGCTCTGTCACATTTTCCTTCCAGTGCTACAACTGTGTCTTTCACAATTATGAATCTTTCATCTCTAACAATTAGCTCACTTTGTACGTTGTACTTATTAACAGGACGTTTCAAACTGAAGGTCTGGTCATTTCACAGGTAAATTACTCCTGTGTTCAAGAACAATCCTGGTGCTATTGGTTTCTGTCCTTTAAGAGGAACAAAAACTGTATTAAGCAAAAGAAGCCAATACATAGGACTCAATAAAAACTGAGTTATCTGTGAATGTAGGAGCTCCTTCCATCTACTGAAGGCTTTTGATTTACTAAGGAGGATTCCAATGGTGGAAGGGGGAAGGGACCATTTTTGCTCATTTCACCTTCCCCCTACAGCCCTCCCACCAATTCTGGAGGATCTCCCAACCCTCTGAAGCAGATTTTCAGAAGACACAAGGGCTGCAGGGGACAGAGAGAATCTGCAGAAGTCACTCCACCTTCTGCTGAAAGGTGCATTCCCCAAACACAGCGCCATGTAGGGGATGCTCCAGCTGAATGGAACAAATCTAAATCCCAGCTATAAAAGGCAGGATACAACTAAAGCGCTCCATCAGTGCAAGGATTTCTACTAGTTCAATGGGACTTCCACCCCCCTCCTTCCCCCATGTACACCCCACACCCTCCACAACTCTGCTCTGGAGAGGTGGGAGAACCACTAGAATAGATTTGGGGGGGTGGGGAAAGTCCTGTTGCACAAGCAGAATTCCTTGCACTGATGGGACCATGACGTAGCACTACTTTGGTTACCACCCAAATAATGGTGGTTTCCAAGAGATTATGCTGTCACACTGACTCTGTGTGTTACTATTTCAGCTTAGCATACTGAAACTACTTATGCTAAATCTTTCAAATGTTCTGTCAAAGAATTCACTAGCATAGTTCAGCTTAAACACTGCAAGCTATCAGAGACACTTGAAGGTTCTCAGTGCACTCTAAATTAACCTAAGCTCCATCATTCCATTTATTTTTGCACATTTAATATGTAATAAATAACTGTGACCAACTTTACATCTTCTCTTAATATTTCAGAACACACTAACATATAACTGAATCCAGTAACAATATAATCTATCTATTGCTTATTTCATAGGGTTCTTTCGTGAGTTACTTAAAATGGTTAATTATATTTTGATTTTTCCCTTTTCTGTTCTCCATCTTTTTTTATAGTCAGGTATGCATTGTCATTGTTGCTTTTATTTCTTTGACTGTTCTCTCCCTTAGGGTACTCAACACCTACTGAACACTGAAATTACTGTTGCATTGATAGTGTGAAAGCTTATTTAAAATTTCCATGCAAGGGCCTAATGCAAAGTACCTGGCAATTTACAATCTCCTTAATTTGTGAAATGTGTATTTTTTTTTTAATTTTCAAGGACCATTATTAGAAGCCGCCCACGTATCGTAAAAACACATGCCAACTTGCCAGGGGAGATTACCACCTTGCAATGGTAAAACAGCAGCATACCTTATAATTGTATGCTTCTGTGAATCATAGAGGGACATGAAAAGTTCCGCATCTTCTCCTATTCTGCAAACAAAATTTCTCACGAAGACATAAAGGCTGTGAGTGGGGGATGAAGAGTATCTGGAGAAGTTTCCATAATCAGACTCATCCTTTGACTGTGTATAAAGAAAAGGTAAGATGGGTATAATGTTATCAAAATTAAACCCAGAAGCAATTGATAAGGAAGGCATCCTCCTCTTTTTATATTTCACAGTAGTGCTAAATCATAGTGTTGTAGGGAGGACACAATTTGAACCCCTGCATTTATTAGGTGTACATTTAACCTTTTCATTCAAACCCGCAAGATTCAAGACTTAGTAAACTGATTTTGTGAATATTTGAGAAGCCATATTGAGCATCCAATTTGGTACCCTCTGCTGATGGAAAACATGCTTTAGTGGAATGGGAGGAGGGCAATTTCTGCTCCAGAAGGTCCTCCAAAGCTCCAGAGTACATTTGAAAGGGGTGAGGAATAGGAAATGAGATAGCTGGAAATTGCCTCCCTCCCCATTGACAGATGCCTTCATCAGTGGAATCAGGTCACCAACTGAACGACATCCAATATGCTTTCCAGGTCCAACCTACTTACAGATATAATCAGCTGTGTATTTTCAATGGAACAGATTTTTGTATTGTATGCCATGGTTATATAATAATTTATGACACACTGTAATCCTATCAATGTGGCATTTATTGCACTTTGATTTTTTAAATGATGCTTGCTCTTTATTTTTTGTTAATGGCATGAAACAATTATCTGAGGGTATTCAGAATATCTTCACACAAGGTAAGCACTAGTTTAAGCTTCACAGTAGATAGCTACTTCCTTCCACCTAGCTATAGACAAGCTCACTGTGTTTGGCTCATCAAGGAGGGTGAAATGAACTGGCAACTTACTTCTGTACCATAAAAAAGTAGCACATCTTAAGCACACCATGCCCCAATGGAATTAGGCTTCAGAAGAAGGCCTGACAGTGGTATTAGACTGTGCAATTGCTCCTTGCATAAGAGTTGGAAAGCTATCCCTTCAATAGGCCTGAAGCTCTTTAACACACCACCATATTAACAGGCAAGTTCCAAATGTAAAATAAGGCTACTTGGCTGACTAAACAAAACGCATTTGGAGGGGTGAGGGTGGAGATGAGTTTCTAACTTTTGGAAATCTTGATTCAGTATACTGATCACTATACCAATCTTTAGAACTCTCTTTTCTTCATGTAGTGATGGTTGTTCTGCACCAGTTGATGTATCTTTTGGAAAACCTTGCCAAGTTTAAATAAAAAGGGTAACAGGAGGTAGGAAATATGTAAAACATATTTTCAATGAACACAGTCTGGCATTGGAAGGGTTTTCACTGGTTAGAGACATAAGAGAAGAAAGATTTCTCATGTAATGCATAAATAACTTTCCCTCAGTGAGAAATAGAACTTCTGTCTGAAAGCATAGAAATGGTGTGCAAACTCCGTACCATCTCCTCTTTAATTCGTTCTGTGATTTTGTTAGTAGCTTCGGCATGAGCACGAAAGAGGCTGATGACACCGGTCTTATCTGGATCCAAGATATTCCCATCTTCATCTCTAACTATAAGATCTAGCTCAAGTATCCTATAGACGTAAAGAGGAAATGTCATCAGCAACATTACAGGCTATTCTCCTGCAATGTAGACCTCACATCATTAAATGTAGACTTCACATCAACTGTCTTATGAAAGCATACCATTCCATGACACTTGGCATTTACATAATTTAAAGCTTATGCTTGGTTTGTATATATTTTTGAGATTTGATTCCTTAATATGTATTTGGGAATTACTTTTAAAATTTCTAAATCCCCATGAAACAATGTAGCACATCAGGATTCTAACAGATATCTTTGGTAACAGGCCATGTGATAATCTTGAGAATACAACCTCTTTTTAAAACGAAACAAACCGAAAACTACACACAACATGCCTGCCTAGGACAATGTTAGCATAATTATGGTTTTATTAGCTTATTCTCCAAAGCAATAGCAGACTAAACACAATCAATGTTAACTTACTTGTTGCCATAGTCAATTTTGGAAGTGACTTTTTGCTTCAGTTCTTTGAGCTGATCTTTGGGCAATGTTCCTGAGAGTAGCTGCGACCTCCACTCCATTAACTCGCACATCATAGATTGTACTTGCCGAAAACTGTCCTTTTTGTTTGCCTGAAACAAGCAACACATTTCAGACTTCGACTTACCTGAAATTTCAAACACCATTTGGCTTCTTTCCAGAGGTTAAACAATTATTATATAACAGAAAAAGAATGATCTTTTCATTTTCATTTTCTTGGGTGTTAAATCAAAACTACCCTACGTACAAAAGCTACAAAAAACAAGGTGTTATGTGCCTTCAAGTTGATTATGACTTATGGCGACCCTATGAATCAGCGACCTCCAGTATTCAGGGTATGATGCATATAAAAATAATTTTATCATATATACAAATGCCTGCTGCATATTATTAATGCATCAGGGTGATAGAGACACAGGACAGAATAGTGCAAAATGGAGATAAAAGGGCAAACTTGGGGAAATGAGACTGTGGTGCTAAGGAAAAGGGTTGTACCTCTATGGTAGAGTATCTGCTTTGCATACAAAAGGTCCCCAGCTCAGTCTCTGGCATCTCCAGGTATGGCTGGAAAAGACGCCCTGCCTGAAATCTTGGAGTCACTGCAGACCAGTGTAGACAATACTACGCTAGATGTACCCTTGGTCTTACTCAAAATAAGGCAACTTCCTGTGTTCCTAACCCCACCCTTACCATCAGCACAGTTCAGGCTCTCCCTTTACATCAAGCTTATACAACAGGAAAAGCTGGGCCAAGTCACACTGATTATCTTATCATGAGCTGAGAGGAACCTGGGGCAGGAGGGCAATATCTCCCTGGGACCACTACAGTACCACCCCCATTGCAATTTTGAGAGAGAGGAAGGGAGGGAGGGAGTATTGCATATTGCATTTGATGGAATTCATCCAGAAGAGAAAAGATTACGTTTTAGGTTTCTGATCTGTGCCTTTGGCAGATTGCTATACCCAAATGTGCTCACTAAGTCACACTGCTTTTGCCAGGTGTACTGATCATGGCACCTAAAGCACAAACAAAGTAAATGGAGGCTGTTTTTTTAATAATGACCCTTCCAGTTAAGATTTAAATACACGGTGCAGCAGTGCTGTCCTTTGGCACACAAGAGACCCTTCTTCAAATTAGGCAGGCTGTCACAATACATAGACAAGTTGCTTAGAAATATATAATAGCAGCTTTTCCCCATAAGCCAAAAGTAGTAGGTTCCGAATTACAGGTGCCTTAAACCTCCTACTGGGAGTGCATTCCTGTATTGCTTGTTAAAGGTCACAAAGAGACTTGAAAGACCAGAAAGCTCAAAGTGGAATTATACTGGCAGGATTTTAACAATAGAACCCAACTCTTCAATGCAGGGATTGCTTCTTTACAGTCTCTCTCAAAGGAGCATTCTATTCATGATATTAAAGACAAAACGCAGTAAAAAACAAACACTGGGCACACTCATAACTAAGCCCACTGAATATGGCTAACATGGCAACTAACCCTGCTAAAGTCTCTTCCACTGCAGGCAATAATTTTATTTATTTAAATAGCTTCTAATTTAAAGTATTTAAAGTAATAGTGCCTTGGGAGGGGGAAAATGTCTTACCACATAGAGTTGTTTCCAGATGTTGCCCCATTCCCAAAGTGTACACGTAACCTCTTGCACCAAAGGAATCTCAGCAGGTATTACATTTTCTGCATTCCTGAACAGAAGGATAAACAGTGACTTAATATCACAATCCCCACCCTGATCGGCAGCCCAGACTCTGGCCCAGATTAGAAGGACCAATGGTACAAGACACAGATGTGCTGGATGCAGCCAGACCAAAGCCCTAATACCAAGGCAGGGCCTATCAGCTGGGAGCCTCTTGGACTGGACTGGGAGCCCTGGAAACAGTTCCCTCCACTCCATGTGCAAATTTTCTCTGACAGACCAGGTCTGTCTATACCAGGGGCCTCACTCTTGCCAGCACAACACACTCAGAAGGAACTGAGATGGAGGAGGTGAAGGTTCCACACCTACTACTTTAAAGGCTCTCCACTCTTCAGGAAGATGGCAGAGCTAGGAGAGTTAGTCTGGCTAAGAGGGATACAAGTCTCAGTTGAGCTACAAACCATGCTGAATCAAGTTGTTTACTTGGAGCTGTCCAAGTTCCTACAATGCCACACTGCTATCTGCCTGACCACACCACCAACAGGTACCCCTCATGCTACGTGAGCTCTGGCTCACAGTCAGGATAGGACACTTTACAAATGTTTTGCCTATCCGCAACTGGGTGTGTACAGTCTAGCCTTTCAAGAAACAGTGCTAATGAAGGACCCTTTCAAAATTTAGTTACAGACATTATTTAAACAGGCTGTTCAACCTCAATAGTGTATGGGATTTTAGCTATTGTATAACACTCCACTGCCCCTGACATATACAGTACATCACAATAATTATCTAAATGAAATACCTTTTCTTTTCAACAGCTATTTCTTTGATATGGATAAAAGATTTTGGAAATATTCCCTGGTGGAAGAAAAAAGAATCCACAGTTGTTATACTTTACCAAACATTTTTTCTACGATATGCCAAACAGACTAAGAGCAGATATATAGAGACAGAGGTCCTTGAAACAGCTCGGGTGAGCTTTATTCTTGTGTAGTATCTGCAGCTGCAGCTGCAGCTGCTGCATATGGCGATATGCAGCTTTTCCCAACATGGTGCCCTCTCAGTGTTTTGGACTACAGTCAAAACATCTGAAGGGCATCAGATTTGGATCATACATTACAGGTTTTGCTGAAACAAAACTGAACACTGAACGTGTAGGCACTGCAGACTAACTTCCATCTATTTTCTTCACCCTCACTTATTACATAATGCCCGATCAAGTACGCTTGCAAACCCCAGGCTTTTCTAGTTTTTCAGTGGCAGAGCACATGCTCTACGTGTTGAAGGCCCCAGGGCCATCAGTAATATGTCCTGTTAAATGCATCAGGAAGCCAGTGATTTGAAAGAGCTCTGTCAGAGACCATAACATAACATAAGAACATACAGTAAGAAGAGCCTGCTGGATCAGACCAGTGGTCTATCTAGTCCAGCATCCTATTCTCACAGTGGCCAATGAGTTGCCCATGGGAAGCCCACAAGCCACTAACTTACGCAAAGTACAAACATGCAAGACAGCATCTCAATTCATGTGCTATTTTACAATACCAAAGAGGCTCAAGTGGAATTTATATATTAAGATATATCTGTTATAATTTTCCAATATTCATGAGCCTGATGTCCTAACAGAGCTACATGTTAACACCATCATTAGCAATCACACTGGGTTTTTTAAAAATCAAACACCAGGTGCAGTGCAGGAGAGCATAACTGTGAACAGCGGTACAGCCTGAAAGAAGGGGCAATTGAAGCCTTGCCTCTCCAGCTGCAATATTGGTAAAATTGCCCTACTGCATAACAGTTAGCATTAAGTGTGCCACTGGGCATTTTTCCCCTAAAGCTAATTGCCAAGCAGTTGAGTGACTCTACCTAAATCACACCTGGAGAGGAAAGGCTTAAATCTTTTCTCCCTGAGTGTTGCAGCAGCAGACACATCCCTCCTCTGTATTTATTTATTTATTTTAGATCCACAATATGAGTGCTAATCATGTTAATGGAACATGCAGCCTGAAATCCATTTAGGAACCTTCTCTTTAGCACAATATATGATACACCTGTGATGATCCTGTATTAGTGTAAATAGGGTAAGTGCTGTTTGTTTAGAAGATACATGGTAAGTAGAATGAAAGAGGAAGGGGGAGTGAATGGGCAGTAGAATGCTGGATGATTGGCTGAATGTTTAAAATGGCTGACAGTATAAAAGGAAGAATGTCAGGTAAATCTGGGTGGATGTGGTGTGGATGTGAGGTGGACGTTGGTGGACTTGAGAGGGTTGTTTTGGTGGGTTTTGAGAGGAGATTGTGTGGAGAGTTGGTGGATGTGAGGATAGGGTGGAGTTCGGATTAGTATTAGATAAAACCATATGCTTATGTGCCTTATGAAGAAATCTTGTTAATCTTGTTCTCTGTGTTATTTAATAAATACTTAATTTGGTTTACTAGAGGCCTGATCCTTGGCTGGGGTTTCACAGACCAGAAGGGAGGGTGAGGTAAATAACCAAGGCTGAAGAGTAACAAATGGTGGCAGCGGGTGAAGGGAAGTATAACACCACAAGTATTCAGAGCAAACCAGAATTATAAGCAGTCTGAGCAAATCACAGCGATTGGGACAGCTTAAGCACGCAGTCACAGAGGTAACCTAATTGAGGGAGACTCAGGCAGAGTCTCTGGGAATACTGGTTATAGGACGTGACTGGTGGTGCTGCCTAGCAGGGGGATCTGTTGAGATCTGTGCTAGAGCGGGAAGAGAAACCATAAAAAAGGACAGTCCGGACTGGTGGAGTCCCTGGTGGTGCCTAGAGACAGGCAGTAACCACGAGCAGGTAGGAACCTGACAGGGAGAGCCAGGGAAGGGCGTCACAACACCCTCTTGAGATCAGGAGTCCATTTGAAAAGCTGAACTATCACTCAGATCCTGGATTATCCCAACATTAAACCAGAGTTCCTTGTTTCATATAAAATGGGGGAATTCAAGTTTAAACAAACCAGAAACTTCATGCCAAAGCTAGTTCATGGAAGGAGGGGAAGAATAGGAGATCCAAACCAACCCATAAGTGAACAAACAAAAGGGAAAGTCAAAAGTTGTATTGGTACATTACATTCAGCAAGTATATACTCTGTGTATACAATAGTTGAGCTGTACAAGTCAACAAGTTACCCTCTGTTACAAGCATTGAGACAGCTTGTACCTGTGTTCGCTGTAATAACACTATAATGTGTGAACAAGCCAAAAGAGAAGAGTCAGTGGGGAAAAGCCAAAGTAAGCATACAGTATATGATTGAAGGAGGTGTCTAATGTAACACCAGAGAAATAGAGACAGATGTCAGGAGGAACTTAGGGCATTGTAATGATAAAGGAAAAGGATACAGGTGGGGAATAGAGAGAGTACAACTTAAGCTGAACTTGAAGATACATAGCTATAGAGCAAAAAGACTGAGGAGGAGCAGCCTATAAAACAAAAAGGGTGCACACCTTAACATGCTGAGGGGGTTTCAGGGTGTTGAAGAAGCTGAGAGCAATGCCGTCAGGAGTCTAGACCAAGAGGCTAGACTCCTAGCAGGGGCAGCCAAAATGGAATGGTCAAAGCTGAGACACCAGACTAAGGTGCATCCAAACTCAGAGGAAGGCAATGGTAAACCACCTCTGACTACCTCTTACCACGAAAACCCTATGAACAGAGTAAAAGATAGTGCTGGAAGATGAGACCCCCAGATCAAAAGGCACTCACTGAGCAACTGGGGAGAACAAAGGACAGGTACGAGTAGCGCTGTGACTAATGATGCAGCTCGGTCAAAGCCGAACGGAAGCCCAGAGGCTGA
Organism: Rhineura floridana; assembly: GCF_030035675.1. NCBI lineage: Eukaryota > Metazoa > Chordata > Lepidosauria > Squamata > Rhineuridae > Rhineura > Rhineura floridana. Next base: position 85,881,868 of record NC_084482.1, on the reverse strand, counting down.
TGCGCACAGATGCGAAAGGAGAGTCCGGAGTTGTACGATGCACACAATAGGAACATGGAATGTGAGAAGCATGAACAAGGGAAAGTAAGAAATTGTCAAGAAAGTAATGGAACATATCAACACTACAATACTTGGCATGACTGAATTAAAATGGACGGGAATCGGACATTTTCAATCGGGCAACTACAAAGTATTTTATGCAGGAAATGAGAAATTAAGAAGAAATGGGGTTGCTTTAATAGTGAGAAGTGATGTAGCAAATTAGGAGCTATAACACAAGGTCTGAGCAAATGATATCAATGAGAGTAAACAGGAAACCTATTAACATAACCATCATCCAAGTCTATGCTCCAACAGCAAATGCAGAAGAAGAGGAATTGGGGAGATTTTATGCAGAATTACAGGAAGAAATTGATCACACACTAAAACAAGATATGCTGATAATCATGGAGGACTGGAATGCAAAAGCAGGGAACAGAGAAGAACTAGAAATTGTGGGGAAATGGGGCTTAGAAGACAGAAATGAAGCAGGAAAAAGACTTATTGAATTCTGTGAAGCCAATAATTTGTTTCTCGCAAACACATTTTTTAGCAACCGAAAAGACTGTACATGTGGACATCACCAAATGGTCACTATAGGAATCAAATTGATAATATAATTGGTAGCAGAAGATGGAGACGTTCCATACTTTCTGTGAAAACAAGACCAGGAGCAGACTGCGGTACAGATCATGAACTGGTCGTATCAAAAATCAGAGTAAAACTAAAGAAGAACAACAAAGTAATGATAATGCCAAAATACAATTTAAATAACACCCCAGAAGAATATAAAGATCAAATAAGGAACAGAATTGAGGCTTTAAACTTAGCTGACAGAGAGCCAGAAGAACTATGGATTGAAGTCAGAGACATTATCAGGGAAGAATGCAAAAAGACAATACCTCTAATTAAAAAGAGAGAAAAACCTCAATGGATGACTGAAGAATTTATTTATTTATTTATTACATTTATATACCGTCCCATAGCCAAAGCTCTCTGGGCAGTTTAAAACAATAAAAATATACAAATTTTAATAATAAACTATTGCTTTAATAATATCCCATGCAAGTAAGGAAATGCTCAAGATTCTACAACAAAGGCTCTTACCATATATGGAGTGAGAAATGCCAGATGTCCAAGCTGGATTTAGAAAGGGAAGAGGTACCAGAGATCACATCACAAACATATGTTGGATAATGGAACAGACCAAGGAATTTCAGAAGAAAATCACCCTGTGCTTTATAGATTACAGCAAAGCCTTTGATTGTGTAGATCATGAAAAACTATGGAATGCTTTAAAAGAAATGGGGGTGCCACAGCATCTGATTGTCCTGATGTGCGACCTACACTCTGGACAAGAGGCTACTTTAAGGACAGAATATGGAGAAACCAATTTGTTCCCAATCAGAAAGGGTGTGAGACAGGGGTGTATTTTATCACCCTATTTGTTTAATCTATACGCAGAACATATCATATGGAAAGCGGGATTGGATCAAGATGAAGGAGATGTGAAAATTGGAGGGAGAAATATCAATAATTTAAGATATGCAGACGATACCACACTACTAGCAGAAACCAGTAACAATTTGAAACGAATGCTGATGAGAGTTAAAGAGGAAAGTACAAAAGCAGGACTACAGCTGAATGTCAAAAAGACTAAAGTAATGACAACAGAAGATTTATGTAACTTTAAAGTTGACAATGAAGACATTGAACTTGTCAAGAATTATCAATACCTCAGCACAGTCATTAACCAACATGGAGACAATAGTCAAGAAATCAGGCTGGGACTGGGGAGGGCAGCTGTGAGAGAACTAGAAAAGATCCTCAGATGCAAAGATGTATCACTGAACACTAAAGTCAGGATCATTCAGACCATGGTATTTCCAATCTCTATGTAGGGATATGAAAGTTGGACAGTGAAAATAGCGGGTAAGAGAAAAATCAACTCATTTGAAATGTGGTGTTGGAGGAGAGCTTTGAGCATACCATGGACAAATAATTGGGAGTTAGAACAAATTAAACCAGAACTGTCACTAGAAGCTAAAATGATGAAGCTGAGGTAATCATAGTTTGGACACATAATGAGAAGACATGATTCACTAGAAAAGACAATAAGGTTGGGAAAAACAGAAGGGAGTAGAAAAAGAGGAAGGCCAAACAAGAGATGGATTGATTCCATAAAGGAAGCCACAGACCTGAACTTACAAGATCTGAACAGGGTAGTTCATGACAGATGCTCTTGGAGGTACTGATTGATAGGGTCGCCATAAGTCATAATCGACTTGAAGGCACATAACAACAACAACAAAAGGTATAAAACCATGGAGGGATTTGAAAGTAAGTACAAGAACAACAAAGTGAAGATGAGGGGACGTCAGTGAAGAGAACAGTATAAAGGTGTGATATGAGTTGAATGATGAGTAGAAAATATAAAATTGTCAAGAAGAACAACAGAAAGTTTATCCTACAGGGTTGAAACAGTGCCATTGGTAAGACCTGCTTAGCATTCAAGAAAAACACAACTCAACGATCTACACAAAGAACTATTATTTTCTGCCTGGTGTATGGGCCTGCATTGCAGCTGCTTTAACCATTATTATCTCATGCAGAGTAAGCAACAGCCTAAGAGCTGCTGCACAACCATCTCCATGGTGAAAATTAAGTAGGCATAGGAAGAACAACAGAAAAAAAAAGAAAGATGTTAAGCTTTTGAAAGTGAGATCAGAGCTTGGAAGTAACTCGTTAAAAATAACGAGTTACTTGTAATTCACTACATTTTTGCGTAACGAGAGAGTAATTTCGTTACATTTGCTTGTAACAGAACGAGTGGTAACTTAATTACTTTTCAGCTGTAACTGTAATGTTTCCAACGTTCCATTTACCGTTACTTGGGGGGAGGGGAAGTCTGCTCCTGTGATTGGTGGCCAAAAGAATGTGCCTCACACATGGCGAGCCAGACTACAGAAGCAGAATGGAGGTGAAGAACTGAGATGAGTGGCGATGGTGTGTGAGCGTGCGCATGCGTGCGCCTCCACCGCTTGTCCTGCCGCCCCTTCCTGCCTGCCTCCTCCTCTCCTCTCATGCCTATCACTGGCTGCCTATCGCTGGCTGCCTCTCCCCTCCCTGCTTGTCGTTGCTTCTCTCCTCCCTGGGTGTCGTTGCCTCTCCCCATGTGCGTGTCGTTGCCTCTCCCTTCCCTGGGTGTCGTTGCCTCTCTCCTCCCTGCATGTCTTTGCCTCTTCCCCGTGACTGTTGTTGCCTCTCTCCTCCCTGGGTGTTGTTGCCTCTCCCCACATGCGAGTCGCTGCCTCTTCCTTCCCTGCATGTCGTTGCCTCTCTCCTCCCTGCGTGTCGTTGCCTCTTCCCCGTGCCTGTTGTTGCTTTTCTCCTCCTTGGGTGTCGTTGCCACTTCCTTCCCTGGGTGTCGTTGCCCCTCTCCTCCCTGGGTGTCGTTGCCTCTCTCCTCCCTGGGTGTCGTTGCCTCTCTCCTCCCTGGGTGTCATTGCCTCTCCCCACGTGCGTGTTGTTGCCTCATCCTTCCCTGCGTGTCGTTGCCTCTCTCCTCCCTGCGTGTCGTTGCCTCTTCCCCGTGCCTGTCGTTGCCTCTCTCCTCCCTGGGTGTCGTTGTTGCCTCTCTCCTCCCTGGGTGTCGTTGTTGCCTCTCCCCACCCTGCTTCTCATTGCCTCTCCCCTCCCTGAGTCTCGTTGCCTCTCCCCTCAGCACAGAGGAAAGGGTCCCCAAATTATGCAAGAACAGACAAAGTCAATACTACAAAAGTAAGTAATTGTATTGGTAGAAATTATGATAGTACATAAGAAACAAAAGGTATACATATATATATATATATATATGAAATAGAGCAATATTAACAAAATATGTGCAAAAAAGACTCAGGGAACTTCCAGAAGATTTGTTTATTGAACATTCAACCTGATTTGTTTGCAGGGAGATTTGATGACATTGCATCAAAACAAACCTTGTCCCTTTCCAGTGTATTTTCCTGTTACTTTTCTCATTGCAAAAAAATCTGATATTCAGTGGAAGGTTTGTGGCGCAAGACCCCCTCATCAACTACAATTGTATAACCTGAGTTTGCTGGTATGTGACTGAGTTCCACCCAAAACTAGTGGCAGTCTGAAAGTGCCTTCATGTAGTAGCCAAAAAATATATTGGAAATGCAAATATTCTTTTCAAGCTGAAGCTAAGAAGAATGTATTACAGAGTTGTTGGACGAGATCTCCAGATTACATTCTGTTCCTTTGCTTCATCAAAACCAATTCAGAAATGAGTGTGTAAATGTAACTCACATATAATAAATGAGTTCTTCTACATATCTTAGAGCACTATCACTTCTGCAAATATATCTCGATGTCTACTATGCAGGAAGTGAGGGGAAGGCAGAAGTGAAGAAGCCTAGGCCAGGGAGCTTGTGCCATCAGCTCCTGGGGTTGGCCTGGAAAATATTCTGTATTTGTTGCTTATTCAAAATATTTTAAATGCCTCCCCCCCCATCTGTATATTGATTTTTAAATAGTAGCAAAAGACAATTGGGTTGCATGATGAGGATCAAAAGTTCACAACACTCTTCACCCCTCCATAACCCCAAGAAATTGGTCCTAAATTTAAACTATAAAAAAGAACAAATATGACACATTGGCTGTACATATGCATGCATGCATGTCCTCACACACAGAGTTAATTTTCATTTAGGCTGCCTATCTAATGCAGAAACATCATACATTTTGACTGTTATGTCCTTGAATATAAGAATCAAAACTGGTTATAGAAACAGCTAGAGCCCTTGTTTGTGATCAGGGTGGTGGTGGGGAAAAGTCAGTGCAGTTATGAAGCCAAAATTCCACAGTGCAGTCCATAAAGGTGGCAACAACAGTGGGTCTAGACATCAAGCAACTTTCTTCTGATGACAAGTACAGATAGGCAGAAACAAGAGCCGTCCAAGAATTATGATCTGCACTGGCTGAGCTACATTCCAGTATTACCATGTACAACTGAATGTTTACTCCTGTTGCAAACCATTGTTGTTATGAGCCTTCAAGTCGATTACAACTATGGCGACCCTATGAATCAGAGCCCTCCAATAGCATCTTTCATGAACCACCCAGTTCAGATCTTGTAAGTTCAGGTCTGTGGCTTCCTTTGGAATCAATCCATCTCTTGTTTGGCCTTCCTCTTTTTCTACTCCCTTCTGTTTTTCCCAGCATTATTGTCTTTTCTAGTGAATCATGTCTTCTCTGTTGCGCTGTGTGTGTTTGTGTGCTTAATTATGTTTAAAACAACACAGCAGCAGCAGCAGAGTAACAGCAGATGTTGAAATGCAAGTGTGCCAGCGTGTGTGTGCATTTACCTAAGAAAGCAGGCTTTTACCCTGCATCAGCATCACTGAGACTTGAGACTTAGTAAAATAAGAAAAGCTAGTTTATTTATAGAAATACATAGTAGATAGAAAGGCATACCTAGTTCTAACTAACTAGCTAAGTTGGAGGCGTAACACCCAGGTGCGGGAGTTAGCCCCATGTTAGGAGAGAAAGCAGAGACAGAGAAGGAAGGAAGTGGAAAGGGCAGAAGGAGGAGGGGCAGGTAAGCTTCCCTAAAGACTTAACAGTCTAGCGACAGAAGGAAGTCAGTCAGAGCATCACAGGTAAAGATAAACAAGCCTATCCATCTGGAGGACCCTTGCTCTATCTCCCTTCTGGAACACAAACAAAAGAACAAAACAGGAGTTGCTCTTGCCCCACTTCCAACATTCTCATGATGTGTCCAAAGTATGATAACCTCAGTTTCATCATTTTAGCTTCTAGTGACAGTTCTGGTTTAATTTGTTCTGACACCCAATTATTTGTCTTTTTCACAGTCCATGGTATGCACAAAGTTCTCCTCCAACACCACATTTCAAATGAGTTGATTTTTCTCTTATCCACTTTTTTCACTGTCCAACTTTTACATCCATACATAGAGATTGGAAATATCATGGTCTGAATGATCCTGACTTTAGTGTTCAGTGATACATCTTTGCATTTGAGGACCTTTTCTAGTTCTCTCATAGCTGCGCTCCCCAGTCCTAGCCTTCTAATTTCTTGACTATTATCTCCATTTTGGTTAATGGCTGTGCCGAGGTATTGATAATCCTTGACAAGTTCAAAGTCCTCATTGTCAACTTTAAAGTTACATAAATCTTTTGTTGTCATTATTTTAGTCTTCTTGACGTTCTGCTGTCGTCCTGCTTTTGTGCTTTCCTCTTTAACTTTCATTATTGTCATGATCTGTGGGTGGGTAAGAGGCAACAAGGGAGAAGGTGGAGAGTGAGACGGGGTGGAGTGGAGAAAACAATTTTTAAAAATGGAGTGGAGGGGAAAAGGAGCCAGAGGGCAAGAACATGGATAAAGGAGGAGAAGGAGGCAGAAGCAGAATGGAGATAAAGAACTGTGGAGGTGAAAGATGACAACGTTTCTGTGCGTGTGTTTGCACTTGGCACATAAAGTGGCCTCCACCACCCTCTCTGGCTACTGTGCTGCATTTGCAGTATTTTAACTTTTTTGCATCTCAGGGGAAAATGTTTGCTTGGGTGAGTGTCCCTTAGTTGGTGGCAGGGCAGGGTCCGGGAGGTGGTTGAGTGAGAGAGATTATGCTGGCTGGCTGAGTGGGGGGGAGGGGGGTTGCACTTGGATTGATGTGCAAAGATCTGAGTAGTGGCCTCTGGCTCCCTCCCCACCTCCCTTACCAGTGGAGAGACCACCATTGCTATCTTATGGATAAAAAGTATTATTCTACTACCTCTGTATGTGTGTGTTTATTTTTAATGTTGTTTTAGGCTACTTAGATGTGCAGCAGCCAAGGCCAGCACCTTGTAGATGTTTTTTTAAAGTAACTGAAATGTAACTGTAGTGATTACTTTTGAGGAAAAAGTAAAGTAATCAGTTACTTTCAGAGCCATTGTAATCGTGACTGTAATTACTACTTTTTGGGCCATGTAACTGTAACTGTAATTTATTACTTTTTAAAAGTAATCTTCCAAGCTCTGAGTGAGATACTTACACAAGTAATTCCATTATTGCTTGATTACATGGCCATAACATCAGTAAGAGGAACACAAAAGATTGTTTTTAAAAGAAGCCTTTAGAGGGCAAGAATATTAAGGTACCTTTTGAGTGCTTTATTACATACAATAGTAGTGCTTGGTAACAAACAGGGAACTATTTCTACTTAAAAACGAACAAGAAAATGAGTTTTTATGCTGTCTAGCAAAATAAGAAACCCTGCTTGATTCACATTTTTAAGGACAAGGAAACAAAGAGTTACTTTCTTCAAGACAGTTCCATGTATTGCTGTCAGATTTGAATGTGCAGTGTAATGTCAAATAAATGTGATGATTATATAGCTATGAATTCCCAATAGGAACTTTCCAATATATAAAAGGAGAAATTTATCAGGAATTAAACTTTCTACTACCCACTCATATAAAATGTTAAGGTGATGTACAACAGTATATACAAATACAATAAAACACAAAATAGCACAAAACAATACAAAATGATGATAAAAATGACTGGCTGGTCTGTGACAGGGGAATTAAACAATTGAATGTCCCCCAAAATGAAAGAGACATCTAACGGTTAGCAGTGATAAATAAAACAAACTGTAGCATTAAAGATCACACTGACTAAATATTTGGCTCAAAGACTTTAAGTATGCCCAAAAGCTTCAACTAATCCAGTGGGAGCTTCACTTTGTCCCTATGCCATATCACAGTCTGCTTTCAACAGCTACGCTTCAATGAGCCAAAGGCCTGCCTGCAGGAAGAGGAACATTGCGCTGCCAGGGAGGGAGAGCCCCTTGTCATCTGCTGCTGCTGTGCTGCTTCCCCTGGCGGTCACCACCACCACCCTTCCTGCTGGACTGCTGCTATTGTATTCTATTGTATTTTAATGCTATTTAATTACTTGTTCTGTTGAGTTTGCTATTTATTTCTATGTTTTTGTATTTTATGCTGTTTTACTCTTATGTACACCGCCCAGAGAGCCTTTTGGCTTTGGGCGGTATAGAAATTAAATTAAATAATAAATAAATAAAAAATTCTGCTTAAAAAGTACAAGATCCCTTCAGTACATAGGACTAGTTGGATCCTGGTTAAAGTCATTATTTCTTATTTAATCTGTTCTTCCCATCATATAAAACATATGTCAAATCCAAAGCCATTCATTTCCTTTTGAAATACTGCCCATCCAGATTCAATTACTCTTCTCACAATTAAGCTCCATAAGGAAAATGGCCATTTTTTAAAAAAAATCGAACCAGTAACATCAACAGTAACAATAAAGTCAATAAGAATAAACTTACCTCTATTCCTTTATGTCTTACACGGTATCCCTTGTACCAACCTAAAATTCAAACCAAAACCATAGTAGGTTTTATTGTTATTGTTATTGTTATTATGTGCTCTTTAATCTCCTAATTGTGTCCACTCATTTGATTTCCACAGAATTAGGGTTGCAATCTCATGCACATTTAATGAACTCAGCGCTTTGAACTCAGCACTTCCAAGTAAGCGTGCAAAAGGCTGTGATGAAAGATGATTACTGCTATTTATTTGTGTTTGTTTGTTTATATATAAATTTTCATAGACCACCTTTCAGGATAATTGCCCACACAAGGTAATAAGCATAACAGTATAAAAAATAATCCAGTTAAAATCTACATCACACCCCTTAATGAGCAGTAAATCTTCATCAAGACACAACTCAATGAAAACACAACAAATAATAAAAAAGTGGATACAAATTAAAAACAGGACTACTCTTTTAAAAATAATCCTCTGTGATACTTGCTTGAGGAGCACATTTCATAAATACATCACTACCACTGAAAAGATCCTATCATATGCCCTTTCTTTATGCACCAGGTGTGTCTGTGTTTTAAAAACCTTTAATTAAAAAATCCTGTGTTAATGAGAAGGAGACTAATAGATGAGATTGTCTCTTCTCAAAACTGTAACTCTCTTAACTCTGCCATCTCATTATCTTTCCAGTAATGGCTTCCAGTCAAGCAGTATTGTGTTGTGCTTCATTTCTAAGCATACAATCTCCACATTTTAACATTACGTTTATGAAATCTGAAAGTTCTCTTTTCTCCAGCTTTATAACCTATGCAAGAATGCAGGGCCTTGAAAATGAAAAAAAAACTAAACATGTTTGAATTAAAAATGTATTGAGCAAGATCATAATTTTTAGTCTTATGACTAAAACATTTCTGGTTATAGTTTAACCAAAGCCAGTAGGAATATTAAGGGTGTTTTTATAATGCTTTTATTAAGAGGTGTAAAACCCACCCGGGTCAAGCAAGTTTTCCCTCTTAATAATGCATATTAGGAGCTGAAGCTTCCATAACCTCTCTTCTTCCCACTGTGTGTGTTTTATTATACAGATACCACTGATAAAACCATCAAAGCTAACATAAGAACATTTGCTACATGCATTGTATTAATAATACACACATCACAGTGTCAGATTAAGGAGGTAAGTTACACCGGATAAGAACAATAGCTCATTAATTCACCCAGGGTGCATTTCTAAATAAGCAAGCATGATGGCTGCATATTTGGGAGGGAGGGGGAAGAGTAATAAAAGCATTATCACAGGAAATCTTATCTTCCAATAGGCTTATAACTCAATGTGATGATCCAAGGCAGCCATCACTGAACTATGGTTGTAATAATATATTCACACACCCCAAAAATCTCTCACCTTCACAGTCTTCCAGTATATGGACTACATCACCAATATGAAGAGATAACTGTGGCACTCTTGCAGCTCTGAAATTGTATATTGCTGTAAAAAGACAGAATAAAGTATTATGGTTTCAAACTAATTAATATTTTTAACACAATTTAGCATTAGACATAATGCTAAACCATAGTTTACTGCTATGGGAACAAGCCTGGGATGGACTTACTTCATTGCTCTCTACTCCTTTTCCTCTTTTGGCAGACCACAAGGAGATTTTGCTTCCATTTTCAACCAACAGAAGTTGCTTATTTCATCCAAACAAAGAACTGTAGTTTAAGGACACAAATCAAGATCACAATAACCACTGTTTGAGGTTCGCTTGCTTCCCTAAACTATAGCTAAGACTAACTACAGTTTAATCTGAGCTTGGATGTAACAAGTAACAACAGTTAGTTTGAAAACAGAAGCAAAATCTTTGGTTCTCCTTCCCAGAAAGGAAGGGTAGTGAACAACCACTGAAGCTCATGCAGGTAACACTAAAGTGAAGTTTAGCATTACATGCGAACCAGGCCAGTATGGGATATACGAAGGTGACTTTGAGAGCCACCATTATTATTTGTAATAGAAAAGTAGGTATAAATATTAAATAAACCAAACTAAACTAAAGTATGTTAGAACTTGCATCGGAAGCCAGGGATGCCAACATGTTTTCTGGGCCCAATACATTTACATAGATTGGGTCCTCTGCCTCACTTGCAAAAGAAGACACAAATCTGCAAAAAAATGGTTTATGCTTTTGTGTCATATACAAATTTGTGTCCTAGTCTGTGGATGGGTAGACTGCCCCAAAATAAATCAGGGGCTATACACAAGTAAGAAAATGTTTGACAGACATAATATCAACAGGTGAAGCTTCTCCCATAATCGTATCTCCATACTAGAAAAGGCTTGACCAACTGAATTTCTGACTGCCACACAGCTGTTAAAAGAGCCCTGCCTCTCCCAACCCTAAACCATGCAAAGAACTCAAGTTTCATGAGTTACGCTGCTGAAAGTCTTTATCAGATGATCTTAGGCGGCTAACACTACCATGCCTGGTCTGAACCAAAGCTGTTTCAGATGGAAGGGGGGTTGTCAAAAGAAATTTAGGATTTGCAGCAATCAAGGCACAGATGCCGATGTGCAGATAAATTCATGATCATGTTGTTAAAAACTAAGCTCTGTATTCTAAGAGCACGAGTTGTGGTTATTTATTTATACTTCATAGTAACTATAGCAATGTTATCAGCACAGGCTCAACAGCCTGTGTTTGAGCTAAAAGGATTTGGGCCTTTGATAGAAATATATCCATTTAAGAGTTTATACCAGCAGCAGCAACCATCCCCAAGAATCCACCTATTCCCTGCCCCCCATGGGTGGGAAAGAAATCAGTTACCACCATCTCCATGTTTCTGCTACAATCAAATTAACAACACCTCCCAAATGCGGTTCTTTGGGAGGGGGAACCACCAACACATCAAGAGACTTGATTGCTCTGCAGAGCTGATGCAACTCATGTGTGGCCTCTCCTGCTAGATAACAATGGACTATACCGCAGGGTTGTCATTAGGTTACTCTTTCTCAGCACCCCCACCCACTAAGCACTGTTAGTAGAGCAATGTGGGCTACATTGCAGGGTTGATGCTGCCTCAACCAGGCCTGGCGCCAGCAGTCAACCAGGTTGTGCCCTGGTTGAGAGCCCCTGCAGCCCAGAGCAGTCCCTCCTTAGGGTGGAGCTCCTGCTCCACAATCCATAGCAGCATCAGGTCTCATGACCGGACACTGCCATGGATCACAGAGCAGGAGCTCCCAGACACACACATACCCCTGAAACAGGTGGCATGGGCTTAAATAATCCAGCCCACCCCACCTGCCTGTCGTATTAGCACATCAATGTGCACGTCTGCATGCTGTGTGCACCTGCCTGCCATCACACAAGATGGTAGCAGGGGCATCCCTAAGGGGTTGACACCCCCACCACCATCTTGGGTGATGGTAGCTGTGCGCACCCAGCACACAGGATGGGTGCACTGAAGCGACAGGTAGGTGGGGTGGGGTGGGGTGGGGTGGGGTGGGGTGGGGCAGCCAATATAAGTCCTATGCTGCCTGTTGGAATAAGCACAATTGCATGTTCCCTTTAAGGGATATTTGGAAAATAGCCCATGTACCTGTTTACCAGTGATGTAACTTCGTAAAGGGTGGGGTTACCTGGCTTCTCTTCCTCCCCCTGGTAGTTTTTGCATATTCTCCATTAAGCCTGAGGAGAGTGACGCATGCATGTGCTCTTCTCCAAGATGACCATTATTATGGACTGAGACTCCTTTTATTTCATCTAAGCTACAGCCTATGTTTCCTGAACATATGAGAGGTCGTGAGTAAACATTATTTATCTTTCACTTAAGAAGATTGTGTCTGTAATTATTTATGTCTGAGGGAAAGGGTGGACTGGTTGATTCTCATCCCTCTGCTTGCATTTATATCTCTGCTAAGAAATAGACCAAGAAACTATTCCTATTTCACACATATTTTTAAAATACTAAACAGCCTGCATCGAGAGGGGTGTTGTGGCATATCTCTCTATGGGTACAGTCATGCCTGGTGCCAGCCCTGCTCTCAGCCACAACGTTCCCAGCAGTATGCATATACAAATGATGGTTTCTATTGTTGGGCAGGTGACCAGTAGGCATTACTGTCTCTAGTAGTTTTCCATGAAGCCTGCAAGTTTGAAGACGTAACTGTGGTTAAGGGGGAGTTATGTCTTTGACCTGTCTGGGAACGGACTGCCAGGGCCGTTGCTATGGTAGCCATCTGATAGCGACTGGGAAAGTTCTAACAGAGTCTGTGTGTTGTCGTCTTCTGAATTATGCCTCTGAGCTGAGAGGCTGTCTTTTGTGTTTATCTATGGAGAGAGATGTACCAGAAGGGGGGTGACTGAAGAATCTCTACATGTATTTACTCTTAAGCCTCTGGCCTTAATGTCTTTCAATAAAGACTCTTAACATGCTCTGAAGAAGTTTCTTGCTCAACTTAACTCCAACGTAATGTATGCTGTTTCACACAACAACGCACACAAGCCAACATCTATTTGCCTTTGCATAATCAGCGTATTTTTTAAATGTTTCCATAATAATTAAAGCTGGGTTAGAAAAAGCATGTACTCTTGTCTTTGCTAAGACTTTGCTTTTTGCATGCTACTGCCCAGTCATAGCTACACTAAAAATCTGGATTTTAGCAGATTAGAATGAGTTCTCTATTGTCTGAATCTAGAGAGAAAAGTGTGTGATACATGCACCCAGGTAGGCCCCAAAACAGCTTCAAAAGTAACCAGGAATTCCCTTTTTTGGGAACTGTTTTCAGTCTTCTCTAGGGTTTGTATGACTCCAAATTTATCTCTAGCACACGTCAATTAGAGCTGTGACTTCACTCATTGGCTAAAAACACTGAAGGTGAGGAGCAAGCTCACATGTCAAAAAGCAATTGCTTAAAATGGTGTCTGAATATTTTGCTGCATAAAGTTCATTCTAAAGGGGCCAGAAACTGACTATTTTAAAACTGAAAGGTCAGAGTCAGGGCCCCTGCTGGCTCTGGGTCCTGTAGAGTAGCAGTGGTGGCTGGTGTACACTGGGACGGGGGTGGGCAGGGTGGAAGTAGGTGGAAACAGGGCCAATGACAAGACAAGCCAACTAATTCTAGTTTTGCCCCATCTTCCTCCCTGCTGAGCTCGACAAGGGCAACACTGAGACTAAGGAGGAAGGCAAAGATGATAGCAGTGTCATTCCCTGGACTGGTCAAAAGTAAGAAAGCAGGTAGGTGTGGGCTGGTTAAAGGCAGACTGAGGTTGGTGGGGCAGTGCCCTACTAGATCCAATGGATCAGCCTCCACTGACACCAAAAAGTCAACTACATGCAAGAAAAAACTAATTGCTGCACGAAGAGTTTTGATGTTATTTGGTTCAGTATAAATTGGAAATTCACACCTGAAATGTCAATCATAAGAAATATATGCGGACTTCCCAGGAGGATCCTTACGCCTGTGCAGCCTCTAAGACGAGCTCCGTCTTGGATGAAACTTAACCAGTTTTAAATTCAGTCAGAAGGGACTTTTCTGACTGGAGATGATTTCTTCCGGATAAGGAAGAAGCGTGAGATCTGCCACATAGTTTTGTTTTGATTGTTGGAGTCTGGAATTCGTCAGAATTGTCTGTCTTCCAGCAGTTCAGACAGAGCGAGGATTTTTATGCTAGCTCAGCTGGATAAGTGACCCTTTTTTTTTTAACGGACTAGCAGGCAAATATTCTCCTGTCTACATTTATCATTTTCTTATCTATACAGCTAAAGAGATTTGTCAAAGTAACAGCAATTAGGTTAACCTAGATGAGGTAAGACTTTCCTTCTTTATTTACGGAACTAAGGGGGAAGAAAATATAAATAGCTTATCTTTTTTTTTATAGCAAAAAGCTGACATGGAAAATTGCGTTTTAAAGTTTACAACGGATGAGAGATTTCTGATTGGGAGAGATAAGAAATCTTTTTGATTTATAAGGCTTTTGTGTAATATATGTAAGGGACTATTTTTTCTGATCTACTTTTTTTTTGACGAATCTGCTCATTCTCTCTGCTACTAGTTGTTTGGACGCTGTGAACTAAAAGCTGTTTTTGCACTTCTGGGCTTTTAAGAGATAAGGACTGTCTAGCGTGTGACGTTAGTTGGTTGGAAAGATTAACTCCTTTGTAACTGGATAAAGAAATAAACTGCTCTTTGCTTGGGACATTGAAAATTGAAGGAGTTTTGTTCTTTTGGTTTTAAGAATGACAATTAAGAAGATCATGGATATACAAGAAGGGACTTTATTTCTAGACATGCTTCAGAAAATAATGAATGGGATCAACTCAATAAAACAAGAACTGAGAAATAATAGACAAGCGTGGAGAACTGAATTTCATGAAATGAGACAGGACCTGAAAGAAACTCAGGATTCTATGAGAAAAGAGAATAAAGATAGATCTGGAAAACAAAAAAAGGATGAAAGAGAAATTAAAGGCAAGGTTCAATCTATGGAGATTGGCTTACATATGGACATGAAAAAAGATTTGGATTTCCTGGTTGTGACGGATCCTGGAGATAAATATTACAGTTTGGAATACAGCGCTGTCTCTGAAGGAATTGAAGAGACTGGAGATAAAGATATTATCGGTTCAAAAAAATTCCTGGACTGGAAGGATTTGATGGAACTCGAAATGGAGAAAGTTAACAGAATTAATCCCTGTTTTGTGACAATGGAAAAACCTTCAAGAGATGTACTAGTGTATCATGTGGAAAAGAGGAGCAGAGATGCGGCTTTGAAACAATACTTCAGTGTTACGTTTGGATTTGATGGTGAGAAAATATCTATGATGGAGGAAATTCCTATTAGACTTTTATTATATGACTATGACAGCAAGATTTTTGGGTGCGTAGAGATGGAAGATGGAAGACGGACCCAATATGGATAATGACAGAAGAGCGATTTGAAATTACTGGACTCAGTAGATTTGATGAGTTGAATTAATTGACATGTTTATTTAGAAAAAAAAATTGATTGACATATATCTCAAGGATTGGAA
This sequence comes from Rhineura floridana, assembly GCF_030035675.1. Taxonomy (NCBI): domain Eukaryota; kingdom Metazoa; phylum Chordata; class Lepidosauria; order Squamata; family Rhineuridae; genus Rhineura; species Rhineura floridana. The sequence goes on along the minus strand of NC_084482.1, from coordinate 85,866,443 downwards.
ACTTCTCTTTGACTTTTTGTGGAAGATTAAAATGATATGATGTTAATGAGATTTGAAACCAACTAAGGTAACTGTTGGAGGAAGGTGATTTTATAATCTCTGAAGAGATAAGTCTGTTATACATTATAGATTTATAGTTGAATTATAGTGTTTTGAAATTACTGGATTTAGTAGATTTGATGAGTTGGATTAATTGGCATGTTTATTTAGAAAAAAAATTGATTGACATATATCTCAAGGATTGGAAACTTCTCTTTGACTTTTTGTGGAATATTAAAATGATATGATGTTAATGAGATTTGAAACCAACTAAGATAACCGCTGGAGGAAGGTGATTTTATAATCTATTAAGAGATAGGTTTGTTATATATTATAGATTTATAGCTGAACTATGACAAATCGGAAGTCAATATTATTTTTTTATATATATGTATATGTTTTTGTATTGTATTAGTTATTGATTTGTGTTTTCTTTTTGTATCATTTTGGTTTTGAAAATTAGAATAAAAATTAATTGAAAAAAAAATATATGCAGATAGCAAGCTAACATGGTCTGTCTAAACTAAAGCAACTAAAGAGTGAGGCAATCTTCATGCATTGTTTTCTAACCAGACACCACAGGTAGGTTACAAGAGACTTGGACCTCCATAGGGTATACTAAGTGGTTTGCATCCACTGTTGTGATGTTGTGTGAGTAGAAAGAATTTCTGCTAACGCAAGACAGCCCTTTGCATTCTGCCAATCTTCCCTTCACTTCCCCATGCCACATCCCATAATGTTCCAAAGGGTCTCCCAACCCTCAAGAGCCGCAGGTGAGTAGGAAGAAAACAGAGAGCTATAAAAGAGATGCCAGGATGACAGATTCATTCATGGACGAACCGTGTGATGAAGAACCAGAAATTTTATAATATAAGGTGAAAGCTGCTCTTAAAATACTTGGAAGAAACAAATCACCAGGAACAGATGGCATATCAACAGAGTTGCTACAAGTTACTGAGACTGAATCTGTACAAAGTTTGACTAAAATTTGTCAACAAATATGGAAACTAAACAATGGCCCACAGACTGGAAGCATTCAATATACATCCCAATTCCAAAGAAAGGGGAGCCCAGGGAATGCAGTAATTATCAAACTATTACCTTAATATCCCATGCAAGTAAAGTAATGCTCAAGATTCTACAACAAACACTCTTGCCATATATGGAGCAAGAAATGCCAGATGTCCACGCTGGATTTAGAAAGGGAAGAGGCAAACATATGATGGATCATGGAACGGACCAAGGAATTTCAGAAGGAAATCACCCTGTGCTTTATAGATTACATCAAAGCCTTTGACTGTGTAGATCATGGAAAACTATGGAATGCTTTAAAAGAAATGGGGGTGGCACAGCATCTGATTGTCCTGATGCGCAACCTATACTCTGGACAAGAGGCTACTGTAGGGACAGAATATGGAGAAACCAATTGGTTCCCTATTGGAAAGGGTATGAGACAGGCGTGTATTTTATTACTCTATTTATTTAATCTATACGCAGAACGTATCATACGGAAAGCAGGATTGGACCAAAAGGAAAGAGGTGTGAAAATTGGAGGGAGAAATATCAATAATTTGATACCATACTACTAGCAAAAATCAGTAATGATTTGAAACGAATGCTGATGAAAGTGAAAGGGGAAAGCACAAAAGCAGGACTACAGCTGAATGTCAAAAAGACTACAGTAATAATAAAAGATTTATGTAGCTTTACAGTTGACAATGACGACATTGAACTTGTCAAGGATTATCAATACCTCAGCACAGTCATTAACCAAAATGGAGACAATAGTCAAGAAATCAGAAGAAGGCTAGGACTGGGGAGGGCAGCTGTGAAAGAACTAGAAAAGGTCCTCAAATGCAAAGATGTATCACTGAACACTAAAGTCAGGATCATTCAGACCATGGTATTTCTGATCTCTATGTATAGATGTGAAAGTTGGACAGTGAAAAAAGCAGCTAAGAGAAAAATCAACTCATTTGAAATGTGGTGCTGGAGGAGAGCTTTGCGGATACGATGGACCGCGAAAAAGACAAATAGTTGGGTGTCAGAACAAATTAAACCAGAACTCACTAGAAATTAAAATGATGAAACTGAGGTTATGGTTGCACACCTCCCCCAATCTCTGAGCGGTGAGATTTCTGGGGTCCCTGCACTCCTCCAGGGTTTGGTTTCCTTTGGGAAGAAGGTCAGCGGAGACTGTGGTGTCTTTATGAAATATGGTTTGTTTATTTACACACATTCCAACCTGAGCTCAAGGATGGAGGGAATCAATGCATCAGCAGTCCAATATCCAGCTCTTCCATCTGGGTTGCAGGAGCCACCCCAAAGGCCATGGTGGAGAGAGCCAGTCTCTCTCCTGCCTTCAGTCTTCAAGCATTTTCTAGACACAACTCAAAACTACAAGCACAACTTCTGATGGCTGTCAGGAGTGGAGGGAAGGCTCTCCTCTAGAGTTTAAATGACAAAAGTGGGCTTCCTGGCCCATTCTCCATTACTAGGCAACTGATCGGCCCATTATCTTACCTGGCCAATCTATTTGGTTAACAAAACACTCATTTAACCAGCAGAGAGTTCCACATTCCAAGGCACAGGGATTCCAAATCAGAGGCTGGAAAGGGGTCCCACAGGAATCATCCATCCCAACCCTCGTGCTCATAACATTATCATACTTTGGACACATAATGAGAAGACATGATTCACTAGAAAAGACAATAATGCTGGGAAAAACAGAAGGGAGTAGAAGAAAAGGACGGCCAAACAAGAGATAGATTGATTCTATAAAGGAAGACACAGACCTGAACTTACAAGATCTGAACAGGGTGGTTCATGACAGGTGGTACTGGAGGTTGCTGATTCATAGGGTCGCCATAAGTCGTAATCGACTTGAAGGCACATAACAACATACCACTTTATATTTGAAAAATTCCAAAGCAGCACACATAAAAAATACCATAAACAACAAAAGCATAAAATAACATAAAATCAAAATAATGCAGCATCCACAGTAATCAGCACCATGTACCAAAACCAATATTAACCTTTCATTGGCTAGCCAATGTGCTTTCTGCTTGTGCAACAACACATTTGGATACAAGCCAGTATACTGGCAAGTATGCTTGTTTAAGCAATAGCACAATACCATTTGTAAAGCAAATCTGGAATTTTGATTAAATCAACTTGGAGGACATGAGTGAACATTAGATTTGTTTCAAAGCGAATATGGGGCCTCCAATCTTAAATAAATCGGCTTGTGCTGAACTGTCTTAAAGAGTCAATTCCTGAACACGCAGTTAATGACTTCATATTGTTCCAAGTTCTTCTCCTGCTTCCCTACTTCACTGTCATTCAGAAATCAGTCTTGGCATTCTTTTCAGTGCTTTTGGCCAATATACAGAAAAAGCCGCACAAGGCTGTTTCAAGTTACAGCACCAGAACAACCCAAACAAAAACCAGGTATCACAGCAACAGTTAAAAGCAAAACTTCATTCGGTTCTAGCATTTGGCTATCCCCTTTAAGCACTTAAAACATATGCTGAGTGTAGCCAATGATGGCTAGTGCCCATTGGGACTGGTAGGGCAGAAGGCGAGGAGGAGGAGCACCCCTGCTGGATGTCAGTAAGAAGGCAGGCAGGTGGGGGTGTCTGAAGGCAGACTGAGGTTGATGGAGCAGTGCCCCACGTGCCCTAGTCGACCAGCCTCCACTGACTGTAGCTCAGATCTACTGAGATACAAAGTATTTGATGTCATTTAGATCCAATCACTGTACTACCAATGCAGCTTCTATAGCCATGTTTTATCAAGCTGTTCTCATCATACATTCTATTTCATTCTTATTAAAGGAAAACAGTGACCCTTCCACAAAAAAGTCAGTTTCCCCAATAAACTTTGTGTGGAATATTTAGGTATTCTAGGTTTTTCATAACTATGCTTTCCATTTTCATTCCATTCTTCTTCACCATTTCTTCTTCAACACGGCAGCTGGGCCCAGCTTTGGTAGCAGAGGCAAGTTTACCTTCAGGTTCCCTTTGTAATCTCTCTTTTTTTAAAAACCACCTTTACACTACTACTTACTTCAAGCTAAAGCATTTTGACCACCTATACAGGCATTCAGGTACTTTGCATGCTGCTAGTCCACTGCAGACAATGTATTTTTCTGACTCACTTCAAACCAATATTTGGACATGAATTTAAGAATATTTGGACATGAATTTAAGGCAAATGAGCATCAAATGAATGCTGACTTGTGTGGTCTATTTTGTACGGTGCTTTTACTTTGTTTTTAATCCTGTACTTTTGTTGTTAGCTACTTTGTACTCTCATGAGAGGATATAAGAAACAAAATAATAATAATAAATCAATAAACTATTTCCTATGGATTTTGGCATTTAAAAGGAACTATCAAGAGTCAGATACAGGGAAATAAGTGCACGTTCTATCCTTTAAGCCATCATTACTAGATGTACTTATTTAAAGAAACTAAAAGTCAAAGTTCAAAGTATGCTTGTGTTAAAAAAAATTGCATTGCACTGTCGGTACCTTTTAAAGAAGTGTCAGTATGGTGACATCAACCAACTGACAAAGGAAGTGGTTTTGTAGGCTTGTTGTTTTCTGAGTAAGTGGAAACTTACAGCTTAAATGCTCCTAAGTCAGTTGAAAGAATAAAAGGCCTGTTTTAAAAAAAAATGGAGAGGGAGGTGGGGATGGACATGCATGTTTTGTTGAAACCCAAGACACTCAGGGCGCTATGAATAAATTCCAGATTTCAAGGAAAAAATAACCTTAAAAACTCCTGTTGGTTAACAAATCACATTTGAGTGTCCATCGTAACAAAAGCAACAAGAGGTCCTATGGTACCTTAATAATAAAAAAAAATTCATTGTGGCATAAGCTTTTGATCAAAACTACTTGACAGATACTTGAAGTGTCATCCTAAGTTGGCAGAGGAGGGGGGGTGCTCTTGCACAGACACACACACCTGCCCCTGAAGATAACTTTTATCGAGTCCATGAAATCTTACGCCACATTGCATTTGTTAGTCTTTAAGATGTCACAACAGGCACCATTATTCTTACTTTTGGTTAAATGGCTGAGCATAACATATTGTTGTTATGTGTGCCCCATTTCCTGGAGCAGTAAGAAGTGCCCAGAACACAGCACTACACCGGGGTTTGATTTCATTTGCAGGTAGGAACCATTGGATACTTAAGGTATTTTGTAATGTTTGAGTTTATTTACAAATATATAAGTTAAACAGAAGTGGAAACATCGTAAACACTCTTAACAGCAAAACCTACTGCCCTCCATCAGATCTGTAGAGGTCCTTCCATCTCCATATGTTACTAGCTTACAGAGCTTCGAAAACTGAGCTCAGATCATTCTCTGTATCTCTTCCAGTCTACCTTACTCTCCAATTCAAAATTGCAATTTCTATGGGAGAAGGTATGCCTATGCCCTTTTCTGACTGCTTTTTCCTGTTCTGAACATTTCAGAGTGGTTCTGTATCAAGAAACAGTCTTCCAACAATTAGCTCCTATTGAGGGACATCACCTGCCTTATTAAAGTTATTAACATTCCGTTTCAAGTGAAAGGGTCTAACAAGGTATTGACAGAGTCCTAATTCACAGAAATCTGATAGCAAAGCCCATAAGACCTTTGCACAACATATGCAAAGGTGGACTTTCCTGTGCTTGGGTACAGAACATTTCTAAATCTTACTATATGTGTGTTTTTATACAAGTTTGGTAAGCTTCAGGACATATTCATGTTAGGGCTATGTACAACTGGCCTCTCAAAACTCTTCCCTGTGATTGTCTTAGAATTATGACTGAACTGAGAATATGGCATTTAATTATGTGCGATGGAAGAACCTAATTTCTATAGAAAAAGCCTATATATGTCATGATCTTAATTTCAGCCAGACTCAATTATTTCCACTGCCACCTATTCATATATGTCTCTACATTTTTATTATAAAGCTGCATTTTTAAAATATTGTCCATTACCAATCTACTTCTTTGTTTTAATTAATTCCTTAGAAGAGAGATATCAGAGGTAACAATTCAGTTCACATTTATAAAGGATGCTACTCCCCTTGGTCATGTCTATCAAAATTCAGTTCATGTATTTAGCCAGGGATGGTGCTGCACAAGCCTGGTGGAGGATCAGCACGAGCCACTCCCTTGCCAGAGAGATACCTTCCAGGGTGAATTCCAACCTGTGCATTACAGCCCATTCATACAATTTTGTCCCTGGAAAAAAAAGGGGGATGAGAATCCTCAAATTGGGCCTCTGCATGAGCTACCTGTGGGGTAGTAAGTAGAAGTTCACACAGCTTTCAGTGACACCCTAGACTGAACATAGAAACCACAGCTGAAGTTTCACAACTTCCTTTTGTGGTACTTGCTTGTGATCCATGTTTGCCTCATCATCATCTTTTTTTAAGTTCTTGAAGTAAAGTCAAAGATGCTAACAGGGATAAGAAAAATAACTAAACTTGCAATGTCCTAGCACTGAATACATATATATAAAACTATAATTTATATACATAGTTATATATATATAATTATACACACACATATATGGATTATGTCTTTGGGGGGCCCTTACAGCCTCTGATTTGGAATCTGTACAGGTGGAATTGTGGCAGAGAAACAAGTTCCTTTGATAAGTTAATCATTCTGACCAGGCTCTTTGTTTTCTGGATGGATCAATCTGCATATGCAAGAATGTGGTCCAGGAAAGCCCTGCTGTTGACCTAGGAAATCTCCAGGAGAGCGATCCTTCCCCCCTCCCCCCCCGGAAATAATTTCTCTGTGTTACGAGTTAGTCTGTGGTGATGCTGGGAAATGGAAGGAGACAAGAGAGCAGAGCAAGTTTCTCTGTGTCCAAATCACAAGCCATGGCTTTAGGGTGGCTCCCTGGAAGCCCGATGGAGAACCAAGATCTGTTGGAGTATTAATGTTGGGAGTCCTTCCATCTTATGCTCAAGTTGTATACACGTGTAAATAAAATCATATATCCTAAAGACTCCACAGTCTCCGCTGACCTTTATTCCAAGGAAACCAAACCCTGGGTAAGCACAGTAACCCCTGGAACTCTTGCACTGCTCAGAGATTGAGTGCACACAACACTGATATATGTACAAGAATACAGAGTCAGGACAGCCACTCTTTAATTCAGGGATAATTAATGTGTGGCCCTCCAATTGTTGTTGAACTCCAACTCCCAGCAACTGCTGGAGGACCATAGGTTAGCCACCCTTGTTTCAGTTCAAACTCTTGGAGTCTCATTAGTTGCTGAGCCCTTTTTTTTAATAACTTTTCCAGCACTGTCTCCTTGTATTAAATTAAATGAACATCATTTTAAAGTACTATAGTATTAGTATCAAACACTATAGCATTTAGCAAAAAATATACCCCATTAGGTATGTGTTAGAAATATGGAAATGTGCTATAGACTTCATCCATATGTGGTGGAAGTGCGAAAACATTAGTATTTTTTTTTTAATGAAAGCATTGCCATTATAAGCAGAATTATTTCTATTCCTTACAGTTAAAACATCTTGATATGTTGTTGGACTTCTTAAAACGTGCACTTCAGCTAAAACATTTAGATCTTGTATGAAATCTAACAGCAGCAAAATATATAATTGCTGCTCAATGATATTTAATAATGTTGCTTCCTCCCTGCTAAAACAAGCACGTCTTCTTTCTATTATTTGGGCTGACTGCAGGTGTTGCCACCGCTCACCATATGCTCAAAGGCACGTTACCAAATTCTTCCAAGCTACACAGCAAGTGCATTGGACTGTGAAAGACCAACTCAAATTGTGTTTGCATTTTGACAAATTTGTAGGGCAGTACAATATCTCAGAGAGGAGGTCAGGTCTCCTGCTCCCCTGGTGCATTCAATTTCCCTGCTTTTTAAAGTTTGATAGAAATATCTGTGGGCTATAGGTATGTTCTTAAACCGCAAGGTTTTTTGCCTATTAGTGAATTACAGATATAAAAGCAGAGCAGTCTCTCTACACATCTTTTATCTGTGACATAGCGACAATGAATTTACTTATTTTGCCATGTTTTACCACACAACAACATATATTGGCCTGCAACACTTTCAGAATACTTCCAGTTCTTCCAGATCAAGAAACTGGATTCTCTGGTGTGGGACCTTCAGTGGCACTGTTCTTTCTTACACCATGAGGAATGAGAATAACGTGTGATGCCCCAGGCCATGTGGGAGGAGCCCACATGGTAGCTCCTCAGCATCATCCTTAAAGGAAATAGATTGACATTGGTTTGGGGGAAAGCTACAGCATGGCTTTCTCCTATATGGTCCTGGGTTTCTCATGTTACTTCAGCAAAGTAGAATGGAGTGGCACTGCTGAGAATCCCATGTTGTCAGAGTAATGCAAAGTACTGGGCCTGTGAATTGTTTTAGAACAAGAGACTTCTGATCATTTGCAAAAGAGAAGCCAGTATGTTGGTTCATCAGTTTTGCAACAGCAACTACCAAGCCTAGTATGAATTCTGAATAATTTCGGAATGTTATTGTATCATTGCACTGAAACAGAAAAGCATTTTTCTTCTAGCATTTCTTCCAGAAATCTGAATAATTTCATAATCAAGCAAATCAAAATGCAGATTATCTTGTCATGATTACAAGAACATAAGAAACTGACTTATACCAAGTCAGCTCATTAATCCATCTAGTTCTACTGACTAGCAAAAGGTCCTTGTGGTTTCAGACAGAAATCTTCCCTAGCCTACCTGGAGACTAAACCTGGGCCCTGGGAAAAGTGCACACACCTTTCAAGTTTCAAATGGGGGGAATGCTAATGATTTCTCTCTTGAAAGTCCTGTGACACTGCATAGTTCATGCTGCCAAGTTGGTAGTTTGGTGTGGGTTATAATTGTTACCATTGCAAAATGCATGAGCAATCTAAACAAGGAGACATTATAACAGATAAACTAAACAACCTATGCAGTTACCACATAAGTACAATCAAATGTACACTTTATTTAGTACATTAATATCCTGTCTCTTGTCTGTCAAGGAACCCAATTTGGGGTTCCCAAGCACTAACAAGACACAGCAAGGTGGTAGCATCATGTGTCCACAGATCATGACTGGAACTGGTAAAAAGTCTTAGGACCACAGCACATATAGTTGGTTTCTGAAAATATACTTGCTCCCCTTCCATTTCCTGTTTATAATGGAGCCAGCAAGAGGACAAGTTGCATAACTGAGTCAATGCCTCAGAAGGACTCAAGCATCTAAGATTCCAACTTGGGTATCATATTATAAAGTTTTTTATAGTTTAAATTCAGTTTCAGATTTAATAATTATTTCCACAGGGCTTTATGCAAGAATCAGGATAGTAGTAAGCAAAGGAAGCTTGGAAGCAACCTTTGTCAGTGAAACCTATTTATAAATGTGTGTATTAAGCATGGACCCATCAACCATGATGCAAAACATCTAACCTGTTTTTTAAAATGATTTTTTTCCTGACCAAACGGATCTATCTCCAGGAACTTGAGCACTTCTCCCCACACCCTGCAGAGGCAGAAAACCCCAGAGAGGAACTTGCATGATACATACCCACTCCAATCTTCTTATCGCTTTTCTGCCAAGGAGTCATAGCCAACAAGTCCAGCAGGCTGGGTAGCTTTGAGTCAGTAGGATGGCTGTTTGGTTCTGGATAAAATCCCAGCAATGTTCACTTACAGACAAATGAATCACAAGGCAAGTTTGGCTGCTGCAGTTGCAGCAGGGGGCTTGGTTCTTCACAAAGTCCCTCAGCTTCCTTCCTCTTTTTCTATGCACTCTCCTCCACAAGGCTCTTACATCAAATGAAAGTGATGTGTATGTGTGGAGGAGGGACAACACTGAATGTCTTGCTGACAGAGCAACAACAGTAACGCAAGCAAATAGGAACACAAGGGGACTACCATCACCACTGCACGCTAAGCAAATCACAGTTTAGACACCACATATGTTCCTCACAAGACATTAAGATCAGTTAATGAGGCTCTGCTTCATGTTGCATCCTTTTTAATGGTGACGTCTGATACACAGCAGCACCTTTTTAGGAGAAATACCCACCCTATAGAATTACCTGATGGGGAAAATCCATTTATCCCTAACACTGTGTGCTTGTCACCGCCAGCTGAAAAACTTTTACACGTGCTTTCATAGGAAAGTGCTAATCAATTGTGGTTCTCCTTTTAAATGACATTCTGCTCTTCATAGTTTTGCATCTATTGTTTTTAATGACTTGTGGGTTTTGTACTAGTCTTGTTTTGTATATAAAATACAAGGTTTGAACATGACAAGAAAAAGTGTATATACAAGAGATGCCTTACTTCAACACAAAAGGAGACCATCACTGTCCAGTTGTGATGCTTTTGCACACCCAGACATTCTGCAGCACACAAGTAGAGACAAAGGTATACTTTCCTTCCCTTTTGCAGCTTGTATTTTTCAGTTTTATATTAAGGAACATAGAGAACCTGAAATGAGTGCTGCTAGTCCGCTATAAACTCTTTAAGGGAAGTGGTTTGTTGGGAGGTGGCGGTTATTGGCCCGACCAGAAGCAAAGCAGACTGGGCTGAAAATGGGGTGAGTGGGATGCTGGGGCTGGAGGAGCCTTGAGATGCAACTGAAAAGAAAATGGATGCTGCAGACATGGCAAAAGCAGGTCCTAATCAGAGGGAGGGGGAACCGGGCGATCTGGACAGGAGCAAGGAGCATATAGAGGAAGAACTAAGAAAGGAGGCAAGAGAAGGATTGGGAAGAGAAGAGGATAGAAAGCAGAGGGGGGAAATAAGGAGAGCTTTACTTCAGAGGAGAAATGACAGGCACAAAGGAGAAAGTGGAAGGAGTCTGGGGCTGCTAGTGCCAGCAGGGAGCCAGAGGAAGGAGAAAGGTAAGAGGTGGTTAGATAGGGCCATTATAGTACAAAGAGCTGGTATAGCACAGTGGGAAGGAGAGCCTGGCTGGGAGTCCAGAGTCTGTGAGGTCAAATCCCCACCCTTGTCTCCTGGGTGTAAAGGGCCAGCTAAAGATCACCCCCACAGTGAGTGGCTCAGCGGTTACGTCCCCTGCCACCTGTGCATCCGTGGGCAAGCTGCATAGTCCCAAGGAGCCCAGTTGCCCCCCAGCTGGCCTTTGCGGACAAGGAAGGGGCTGTCTTGTGCAGCTGTGGCAAGCTGAGCAGACCCTCACCAGCTGGGGAGGACTCGCCTCAGAGGGAGGCAATGGTAAACCCCGTCTGAATACCGCTTACCATGAAAACCCTATTCATAGGGTAGCCATAAGTCCGGATCAACTTGAAGACAGTCAATTTTCATAGTACAAAAACTGTACTGAAAAGGACAAGAATCAGTGATGACACTGGTACCCAAGCTTATGAAGTAAGGGACCCACTAGGTGGTTTCTGAAGGTATGAAAAGAATGGAGCTCTGAGAATAGAATCTTAGGGATAAAAAAGGGGGCTAGGAAAATAATCACATTGCAGTTAAGACCGCTTGAACTCTGAACCATTATTTATTTTTATTTACTTATTATTAAATCTATATCCCGCCGTTCCTCCCAGTAGGAGCCAGGGCGGCAAACAAAAGCACTAAAAACACTCTAAAACATCATAAAAACAGACTTTAAAATATATTACAACATCCTTAAAAACATATTAAAACATCTTTGAAAACAAACTTTGGGGAAAAAAAGTTTTAATATATATATATGCAAACTTGTACTACGGCTGGCAAGGGAGGAGAGCCAGTGGGATACCAGGAGAATGAACAAGTGGGAGAAGCCAATCAGTTTCCTCATCTCCCACTTCATCAGTGCCCTAAAAAAAAAGGAAACATTGTTCTCCAATTGCAGCCCAACAACTCTAGTGACATCTTTTGATGTGGATGAGAATTAGGTTACTCTTTCTAAATTTATCAACTTACTAAACTAAATCGCTTTAGAGGTCAGGGGTGGGAAACATTTTCAGCCTGAGAGCCACATTCCCTTCTGGGCAACTTTCCAGGGACCACATACCAGTAGTGCTTTGGGCCAGTGGCAAAGTAGGAAGAGTACATTTTACCTTCCTGCACATGCACCTACATCTCTATCCAGGCAGGCAAAAGGCGTCATACTTCAAGGTGAAAACATTCAGGCAGAGTGCAGGACAGGTAAGGACCTGGGAGAGGGAGCATCACATAGGTAGGGGGTGTGGTCTAGGGAAAGTCCCAATTGCCAGAGAGAGGCTTGAAGGGCCACATTTGGCCCCTGGCCCCAAGGCTCCCCATCCTCCTTTAGATAGTAAAAGCAAGTAAGATTTCTGCAAGATTGAAGATGCCTGCTTAAACTGCCTTGTAAATGTGGAAAGATGAGATTCAACTTGATGAATTCAGGTACAACTGACTTTGGATCACTTGAATTATTGGAAGGAGAGATCAGTTAGAGAGATTTATTGGAATAATATCAATGAAAACTTGCTTTAACGTATTTTTTATTACACAATATGTCTGGATGTGAGAAACTACATATTTTAACAATTTCTGTTTAACCATTACATATATTGAATATTCAAGTTAAAAGTTAAACAGAGAAATACAAAGTAGCACTTTACAGTACTACTATAAAGATGAGGGCGGCGAAGAAAGCCCACTTCTCTGCCACCATCGCATCCTCAAAGAGTCATCCAGTGGAGCTTTTCCGTATTGTCAAGAGTCTGCAGGAGATGGAGTTTTAGACCCTTCAGAGGCCCATTGTGAATTGTTTGCAAGGCACTTTGAGGATAAAGTTGCTCACCTCCATAACAATCTTGATTCCCCATCCACATCTACTGTAGTCCCCAGTGAGGTGTTCAGTGCAATGTCTTGGGAACAGTTTCAGTTGATGTGGCATGGACAAGGTGCTTGCGATGATGCGGCAACATGTCCTCTCCACCCTTGCCCTTCTTGGCTTATTAAAGCTTGCCAAGGAGATTTGACCAAATGGATCCAAGGTGTGGTCAATGTATTGTTGTGGGAGGGAGTAGTTCCAGCTGTCCTGAAAGATGCAGTGATCTGACAGCTCCTGAAAAAGCCCACCTCAGGAATGGAACAGTTTGCTTCTATGCAAGATCTCTATATTAAAAATGGCCAAGGGTTCTTCCTAGAGTACAGCTTGGTAAACCAACAGTCTTTCCAGGACATCAAGCCAATGAGGCACCAGATTGTCCGTATGAAGTGATACAAAAATGTTCCTCTCATCCTGGTGGGGAATAAAGTTGATTTGGAGTCAGAAAGGGAAGCTTTGTCAGCAGAAGGCCAAGCACTGGCTCAGGAGTGAGGATGGCTGTTCATGGAGACATCTGCTAAGAGCAAGTCCATGGTGGATGAACTGTTTAGTTGATCTCTCAGCAAATTTTGATACCATTCACCATGGTATCCTTCTGGGCCGACTTGGTGAGATGGATATTGGAGGTACTGTTCAACAGTGTTTCCGATCCCATCTCCAAGGTCGTTTTCAGATAATAGCATTGGGCAATTGTCTTTCGGCCCCATGGCAGTTGTGCTGTGGGGTGCCGCAGGGTACCATCTTGTCCCCAATGCTGTTCAACATCTATATGAAGCCCTTGGGAGCGGTCATCAGGAGATTTGGGGCAAGGTGTCAGCAGTAGGCTGACAATACCCAGTTCTATTTCTCTGTAACATCTGAACTGGGAGAGGCCAAGCAAGCCCTGAACCACTGCCTGGACTCAGGGGTGGGCTGGATGAGGATCAATAAACTGAATCTGAATCCAAGCAAGACGGAGACACTTTGGGTTGATGGTTCCTGAGTTCGGGTCCCAGGCTATGGTCTGAAGGCACATGAGGCTAGTACCCTGCTGAAGCTAAGCAGGGTCAGGTCTGGTCAGTGCCTGGATGGAAGACCACCTGGGAACCATATGTAAACCGCCTTGGGTTTCTAACATGAAAAAGGCGGGATATAAGTGCAATAAATAAATAAAAATAAATAATTAATTGGTAAGTTGCTTGCTTTGGATGGGGTCGTACTCCCTCTGAGAGAGCAGGTCCATAGCCTGGGAGTGCTCCTGGATCCATCTTTGTTGCTAGAGGCAAGGGTGACCTCAGTGGATAGGAGTGCCTTTTACCAGCTTCTGCTGTTTCTGAACTGGGATAGCCTGACCACTGTTGTCCACACACTGGTAACCTCCAGGATGGATTAGTGTAAAGTGGTCCAGAAGCTGCTGCTGGTGCAAAATGTAGTGACGAGACTGCTCACTGGGGCAGAGTATTGCCAACATGTCACCCTGCTGCTCAAAGAGTTGCACTGGTTACCTTTTAGCTACGGCAGCCTTTCCCAACCAGTGTGCCTCCAGATGTTGTTGGACCACAATTCCCATCTTTCCTGACCATTGGCAATGCTGGCGGAGGCTGATGTGAGTTGTGGTCCAACAACATCTGGAGGCACACTGGTTGGGAAAGGCTGAGCTACGGGGTAAGTTCAAGGTTCTAGTTGTGGTGTACAAAGCCCTATACAGCTTAGGACCAGGATACCTGAAAGACCATCTTATCCCTTATATACCCAGTTGATCACTACGCTCTGCAGATGAGGGTCACCTGCAAATACCATCTATTAAGGAGGTCCATTCCGCACAACATAGGAAGCAGACCTTTAGTGCAGTGGCACCTACCCTTTAGAATTGCCATCCCCTTAAGAGATGGATAGGTTCCATCCCTTATCTTTTTGGTACCTACTGAAGACCGTCCTCTTTCAACAAGCCTTTTAAGTAGAGACCTTATCCCTGTCTGCGTTAGAATTGCTTTTTAATGTTAAGGCTTTTAAAAAAATATTTTGTTTTAATATGTTTTTAATGGTTGTTATGTTTTTAATGGTTGTTTTGTTTTAATATATTTTAAAGTCTGTTTTTATGATGTGTTAAAGTGCTTTTAGTGCTTTTGTTTGCCGCCCTGGGCTCCTGTTGGAAGAAAGGGTGGGATGTAAATCTGATACATAATAGTACTTTTATAAAATAGTATTTTATAAAGTACCTATTTAAAACAGAAATGTTTTATACAATTTTAGTATCTTTAAAAACAGTGCTCTCATCACAAAGAATACATAAAATTAAATTACCCATTCAAAGATCTTTGGGTTTTGTTTTCTATAACTGTTCAATATTTAAATATTAATGAAAATATAGCTCCCCCTACACAGCAAAATGACCCAATCCATTCTCAGGACTGTCAATATTTTTGTGATCAGCATTAGCCAATATTGTTATTTAATGCTATCTTTAGTGCTAACACAACTGTTTCATTATAGGTTATTTCTTGTGTGGAAATATATTTACACATACCTAGGTCTGAGATACGTGTTTCATGATTGTGGATTTAAATAAAAAGAGTAAATGAAACAAACTTTCCATTTAAAAAACAAAGATGTTCTAACACTGTGGCTGGCTCAACTACTTGCAATTTCTAGTAATATTTAGCCATGTTAAGCAATGTCTCAAAATTCTATTGTTCCTTCAGTTAGTTTTCTACAGCATCCTAGAATGATTCTTTACTATTTTTTACTATTCACTTCACTAGGTCCTTTTCTGTCTCAGCTAGTTAACAAGCCACTTTTGAAATTTTCAGATTTGATTTTCTTTAGAATGATAAAGAGCTCCACCATGGAACCAATTAAAGTTTGAATATTAGGCAGGCATCTTTTCGGCGCCTTTTGAAGACTTTTCTTTTTCAACAAGCCTTTTAAGTTGAGAGCTATCCCAATATGTGTCTGTGTCAGAATTGCTTAATATGTTTTTTAATAATATTTTAACCCTTTTTAAAAAGCTTTTAAAATGTTTTTAACGCTGTTTTGTCTTAATGTATTTTAAGATTTGTTTTTATGATGTTTTAAAGTGTTTTTAGTGCCTTGTTTGCCACCTTGGGCTCCTGCTGGGAGGAAGGGCGGGATATAAATTAAATAAATAATAATAATAATAAAAAGTTCTCTGGTTGCTGGTGTAGCATCTCTTTTTCTTCTGCCAAGGGAAGAACAACCACTCCAGAATGTCCCCATTCTGCCCTTGACTGACACTTGAGATGGGGAAGAACTACAGATCCTGTCACAATTACATTGATATGTGTGCCCCTGATCTGTTTGCATGCTCCAAGACCACTGGTGCACACCTATACTTCTTCAGTCCCATTTACTGTGAATAATTCCTCAAGCAGATTTCATCACTTTGTTTCAGCAATGGAATCTTCAGGGCCTCTTTGCTTTATTGTCCCACACTTTTTATAGTCTCATTGCTTTACAATGCATTCAGTCATCACCAATTGATATAACAGTGTATATTGTTTGACCCATTAAAATATGCTAGACTTTATAGTGCCACTTGTCTGAGGTTCACCAGATGGTGACACAAAAGTAAGGCTTTTAGTGTAGCAGACCCAGTTTTACAAATTCCTTTCAGTGGTTATCAGACAAGCACCAACGTTTGGGGAAATGCGGTACCTATTGAATGCATTTTTACAACAGGCCTTCTTATAAGAATAAATCTGGCCTAGCCCCTGTAGAACAGTATGTTATTTTAATAGGATTAAATCTGATTATTAATGTATTGTATCTTGTTTTGTATATTACTTTAAGCTTCTCTTGAATATAAAATAATTAAGAGATTTTCTACACAAACAAACATTCAGTGCTACTTAGCTCATAAGGGATGATTTTTAGGATTTCCCCTACTACCCTTTAGGATTTTTTGCCTTATGCATACCTCGGCTTACCCATGAGTGTGGCAATACCTTGCTCTTGTTTGTGGGCGATAGATTTGGCTTCATAGGCACCAGAAAAACATAGTCACTATTAATGCTACAGCATCCCAAACTCTTAACAATAGTATCTATTCTAAGACAGAGAGAGCCTGATGTGGTTACAGATCACTCCATTTCACCCATGCTACAGTATGGGCAGCTTCTGTTGAGGGTTTCAGGCCCACTGCCAGAATATCCCTTCTTCCCTGCCTCAGTGAGCATTCTGTCCCCACCAAGCAAGCTTATTTCTGACTGGACGTTTTGGTCACCCTTCCATCCTTTATGTCATGGCCCCGTCAGAGGACTCATCAGACGAGGATGACTCGGGAGTAACAGCAGCAGACCCAGAAGCAGCAGACACAGAAGGAGAAACTGAGGAAACTCCTGAGAACCCAGCTCCTTCTCCCCCTCAGCTGCAGAGCACCCCAGACACAGCTGAAGCCCTTCAGCCAGACACAGCCAGTGAACAGGATACTCCCCCCTCACCTGCAGAACATAGACAACAGAAGGTCAGGCAGAAGAGGGGCAGACCTGTCCACTTAAGGCCAAAACGCTGATGGCTCACACCTGCTGACAAACCTGCTCCTTAAAAGTCAAACCTTGGCTTCAGCTTGTTGCTGACTACAACGTCAGGCGTGACCACTGTGTGTCTTCCTATCCCCTGAACCTTGACTTGGACTGATCTCTCGGCAAACTAGACCCGGACCTTCACTGACGTCTCTTCTGGATTTCTGGCTTGGCACGTAAGCTTCGAACGGCCTCTGCCCTTATCTTGCTTCCTCCTTGCTAGCCTGGCAGATTTATAGCCAAGCTGCCGGCTGAGGACTTACGGCCTGGCAATTACCAAGGAATCTCCAGCCCTGCCTGCACCCCCACCGACACTCCTGTCTCAGTGAAGAGCTGACACTCTATTTTGGGGATTTCAGGGTATGGCTACTCTTGTTGCCTAAAGTTACTTAATTTCTCCATTTATGTCTATGGGAAGCTGTCTCTTCTGTTCCTGACTGAGGAAGCCACCAGAAGTATGTTTTGAATGTCACTTTTTTTTAAAAAAAGTAATTTTTATTGAAAAATGTCAGATACAGAAAAAACAGAAAAACACCCTTTCCCCAGGATAACAACCCAGCTACTACAACTTGATGAGAAACTGAAAACATTGTGTTTCCAAAATTATATCAAAAGAACCAAAAATATAGAGAGAGAGCAGGACTTCCATTTCACCATTAACTGTGGGATTTTAAAAAAGGGTTGTCTTTATTAAGAAGATTGCAAATTGAATACAATAACCGAAAAGCATTAACTCAAACATGATAAAACTTTTACTACATTAGTACATTTGAAAAGAGCAGAAATACATTTAGGGAGGCAAGCTGGGGGGAAGGGGTGCGAGGAATCAACTTTGCCTTATTGTCAATAGACTTAGCACCTAATCATTGCACACTCCAGTGTGCAATTAATATCACTTTTAAAAGGTATCTGAAACCACTGCAGTATTTCTGCTTTGTTAACCGTAGTTACATGCTTATTTTTTCCCTATAGATTAATAGCTTTTGAGGTATACTGCACAGCTCCTGTAGCAATAGCGTTGAGGAATTTAGTTTCAGTGTTATATATCTACTCAGCTAAGGCCACCATTAAAGGACTGCCTATATAAAGTCCGAGCATTAAGAAAAGGCACCAAAGAGCCTAGGTCAAATTGTATGCTCCAGTACATTGCTCTACACTTAAATACCTAAAGGCCCTCAGTAACAAACAAGCAATTATTGTTGAGTACACTGAGTTTCAGGACCTTGTTTGGAAGGCATGTATGTTATGGGATATGTTTTCTTTTGGCTTTTCTTCTCACGTTTACTTGTATCTCCAGCTGTAGCAGCATAGTTTTCTTCTGTCTTTGTTCCAGGATCAGTTGTTAACCTATAGGTAAAGCAACCACTCTAGTTTTCACTTGGAAAAAATAGCAAAACACTGAAATTGACAAAGTGCTACTCAAAGCATAATGTCAGGCTCCAATCTCATATTTCACTTGCACTATTAGCCTTTCAATACCTTTTACATGAAGCCATGCCAAAAACATGAAAAGCAGACATACAAGAAGCTATAAAGACAAAGCAAGTTTGCTTAAATAAACACATTTCATTACATGGAGGTGCAACTGGAAGCTTAGTGTTAATTTGCTATCAGCTGCTGGGGCAAGCATCTCAGACTGTACTGTTTGTACACAAGCAAGAAATCTGTTCTAATTCGGGTAGTACAGAAACGGGAGATTAAACTTTTTCAAAATAGCACAAGAACCTCTGCAGCATGGTTAAACCAGCCACTCATCTTTGGGATATACGAATTGACTCTAGGTGAACAGACAAGAAAGCTTTCCCAAAGTGGAAGGAAAGTGCCACTTTCATTTCAGGCCATTACTGTTCTGTTAACCTAGGCAAGTGTGGACAAGCAGGCTAAAAAAAGCATAATTTTAATGACACTGGACTATTTGCACAGCTTTACTAAATTGAAAACATGCATAACTGTAAGAAAGCTCTGCCATAGCTTCAGTCTAGGTTTTCAACTGTCAACAACATACCCCCAAGCAGCACCTGCAAATGTAACAAGCCAAGAGCTATAATGCAAGCACTTGGGAGCACTCTTCTCTGTGCCAGAAGAGAGAAGGAGGGAGAAAGAGACAAATCAAGCTCTTGTTCTGCTACACTTGAAGCAGAATGGGATTTTCTCTGCTTCAGAGTAGACAGGATGAATTGGGGATCTTGAAAATCATTCTATCAATATCCTGAGAAGTGATGATTTTCTCCTCCTCTTGGAAAGAGACTGCCATTGGGCAATACAATACAAATGCATCTGCCTTCAGGCCCCCTTGACGTATACAGCTATCATTGTGGGATATGGGGTCCATATGGTGTGATCCCATATTCCATGTGCAGACTACGGCTGATTTACATCTATCTGGGGTCCCCAATGTGGTTGCTGCAGGTGCCATGACACCAACAGACCCCTCTACTCTTGGAAGCTGTCAAGAAGCCCTAACCCATCTAATTTTTAATGGAAGTTTTAGAGTGTTTTTTTTTTTTACGTTTCCATGGCACTGGGCTGGCTGGCTGTACAGACATCCAATCATCCCACCTTCTTCTCTCCTTTTCTCCAGACTACTTCCTGATCCCACATGGAAGAGAGCATGACAACTGGAGGCTACTGCTTTGCCTTCCAACTTCCTTCTAAAGCAGGTGTGAGGAACCTTGGGCCCTCTCAATGCTGCTGAGCTACAACTGCCATCATCCCTGACTATTGGCCATGCTGGCTGATGCTGTGGGGAGCTGGAGTTCAACACCATCTGGAGAGCCAAAGGTTTCTCACACCTGCTCTGAAGGAAAAGAGTCCCTTTGCTGCCTGTTAACTTTTGGACACGGGAACAACTGGGGAATGTTAGACTTGGGGGGCAGTGTTTTCCTGATGGGTTTTTTTTTAATTTTGAGGGTGTATGTGTTCTGCCTGCTTTTTTGTTTTTAGGGTGGGGTACTTTGCCTTTTTATTCGGGGGATATTTTACATGTTTTATTATTTTTTGTTTGCTTAGGGGAGTAGCATTCTCTCTTCTTTTCTGGTTTGCATTTTGTTGTTTGCGGGGGGGGGGTTGTTTTAGAACATCACCAGTTTTTGTTCTGTGAAATAGGTATTTTGTGGTGCCCATGAAAATTGCTTACATTTACAAATGTGCTCTCAGACCCAGAAAGGTTGGGGGTCCCTGGTGTAGATCTTTCCAATCTAACTGGAACTTTCATCTACCACAGTGTGCTGTGTGCACACATGCAGGAGAGTATACAGTAACTAGTCTCATTATTCATGCATTTCCTTGTGGCATGGGACTGCATTATGCAGAAGTGGCTCAGATGCTGCTAGCTGCACTGTGCAAGGAGCGTCAAAAGCGAGTACAAAACAACTGTCAACTATGTATGACACCTGCAGGAAAAACCAAAGTGCCTAAGAGTCCAAGATAGTTCCAACTGAATGATTCCTCAGCCTGGAGCAACTCCAGCCAAGCCATGGTGTGCTCAGGCAAGTGGACCTTAGGCAGAAACGGGAAAGAAGACCCCAGGACAGCAAAGATCAAGTGAGAGCAGGTTACTGCCCGGCATTGGCACCGGGTCCGCGGCCAAAGCCAAGCCCAAGTACCTGCCTGAACTCATGGCTGAGACGAACAGCCTGGACCCTTCCTGCACCCACGCCATGCAGCTGCTGCAAGTGGGAGGGGTTTTCAAACAGGGCGTTCTATGTATCTCGCCTCTTGCTCAGGCAGAGGGCTTTGTCTTCTCATTCATTGCTATGCATATCTGTGTTAGTCCTTGTTTCATGCTTCCACTGAAACTAAATGGGAAATGCAGAACATGCCAGAGGATGGACTCGGGCAGAAAGGACAGGCCACTGGGAGTGGCTGGTGAACCAGCACCAGGACTCGTATTGGTCCTGCATGGGCCACTTCAACCTGCTCAACTGCTTCACCTTTGCAGAGAACAAGAGCAGGGCCTGCGTCTGCTTCAGCCTCATGGGGGGGGATGCTGCGGCAGTGCGGGCCTCCCACTGACAGGCCCACCGAGACTTGAGTCCTGGAGCTTTGCAGCCGCTGGGCACTCCCACTGCCCCCCCCAGAGGAAGGAGAGGCAAGAGAAATGGCAGCAGACCGCACCAGGGGAGCGACAACCTTTTACCTGCTTGTCACCCTCCTCCATGGTTAACATAATGTTATGAGCATGGGGGTTAGAATGGATTATCCCTGTGGGTCCCCCTCCAGCCTCTAATTTGGAATCTTGTGCCTTGGGGCTGGATCTGCTGGCCAGATGAATTTCTTTTGTTAAACAAATAGAGTGGCCAGGTAGGATAATGGGTCTATCAGTTGCCCAGCCACTGGTGAATGGGCCTGGAAGAGCCTTTTGTCATTGAAACTCTTCAGGAGAGCCTCCCCACCCCCTCCTGGCTGCTAGGAGAGGCTTGTGTTTTCAGTTGTGTCTAGAGAATGGCTGGGGCTGGAGGCAAGCAGAGAGGCTATCCCTCTGCACCATGGCTTTAGGATGCCTCCTGCAACCCAGATGGAAAAGCTGGATATTGGACTGCTGACACCTTGAACCCCTCCATCCTAAGCTCAGGTTGGAATGTGTGTAAATAAACCATATTTCATAAGGACACCGCAGTCTCCACTGACCTTATTCCCAAAGGAAACCAAACCCTGTATGAGCGCAGGGACCCCTGAGATCTCACCACTTGGAGATTGGGGAGGCGCGCAACACTAATTTCAGTTTTCTGACACTTTCATAGAGTGGGGAGGGTGGCTTATGGGCTTCCCTTGGTGAACTCTGACTTTTATACTACGTTTATGTATATGGATATTTATGTATTTTGCTTTGTAAATTAATTTGATTTTTTATTGTACCTTGTGTATTCTATTGTAAACCACTTTGAGATCTTTTAGATAGTAAGCGGTCTATAAATGGAAATAATAATAATAATATGTTGTCATAAAGCTAAGTGGTTTGACCCATTCATGCTTTCAGACAATACTATTTCAACCCCAGCTGATGAACTAGTGAAGGGCAAGAAGGAGAACAGTGACAGAGTTACAGATGTGTAAAGAATTATAAAAGTTTAATCACAGCATATTTAACCTATTAAATTTCAACTAACTTATCACTTTGCAAAACTGAGCTATTAATGCTACTGATGTAATGTGTGGTTAGGTGGAAATGGGTTCTTATTGATTCCAGTATAATAATAATAATAATAATAATAATAATAATAATAATAATAATAATAATAATAATAATAATTTTATTTATGAGTCGCCTATCTGGCCGAATTAACAGCCACTCTAGGCGACGTACATTAATACAATAAAATACAATATACAATTAATAAGACCATCAATTGTCTAAGCACCACTCTACCAATTAATAACAGTAATAATTAACCCGCCCCAGAGATCCCATAGGCCTGCCTGAATAGCCAGGTTTTCAAGGCCCGGCGGAAACCTATTAGGGAGGGGGCATGGCGAAGATCGAAAGGAAGGGAATTCCAGAGGGTGGGGGCCACAATCGAAAATGCCCTCTCTCTGGTCCGCACCAGTCTCGCTGTTTAACTGGTGGAACCGAGAGAAGGTCTTGTGTGGCTGATCTCGTCAGGCGGCATAATTGGTGATGCTGGAGGCGCTCCTTCAGATAAACTGGGCCGAAACCGTATAGGGCTTTAAAGGTCAACACCAACACCCTGAATTGGGCCCGGTAAATAACTGGTAGCCAGTGTAGATCTACTAACACCGGAGTAATATGATCACAGCGACGGCTATTCATGAGCAACCGAGCCACCGCATTCTGTATCAGTTGTAATTTCCGGACCGTTTTCAAGGGTAGCCCCACGTAGAGCGCATTGCAGTAGTCTAAGCGAGAGGAGACCAGAGCATGTATCACCTGTGGGAGCAGATGGGCTGGAGGTAGGGTTGTAGCCTTCGTATCAAATGTAATTGATACCAGGCTGCCCGGCTCACAGCCGAAATCTGAGCCTCCATAGACAGCTGGGACCCCAAGGCTACGGACCTGGTCTTTCAGGGGCAAACTTAACCCATTGAACACCAGGTCTATATCTCCCAATCTTCCCTTGTCGCCCACTAGCAACACTTCGGTCTTGTCGGGGTTTAGTTTCAGCCTATTCCTTCCCATCCATTCACTTACGGAGTCCAGGCACTTGGACATGGTATCCACAGCCAACTCTGGTGAGGATTTAAACAAGAGATAGAGCTGAGTGTCATCCGCATATTGGTGGCACTGCAGCCCAAATCTCCTGATGATGGCCCCCAGCGGCTTTACATAGATGTTGAATAGCATGGGGGAGAGGATAGAACCCTGTGGCACTCCACAAGTGAGAGGCCAAGGGTCTGAAACCTCATCCCCCAATGCCACCCGCTGGCGCCGGTCTGAAAGATAGGAACGGAGCCAACATAAAACAGTGCCCCCTATTCCTAATCCCTCCAGGCAACCTAAAAGGATACCGTGGTCGACAGTATCGAAAGCCGCTGAGAGGTCCAGGAGGACGAGGAGCGTATATTCTCCCCTATCCAACGCCCTCCTCATATCATCCACCAGGGCGACCAAGGCTGTTTCAGTTCCATGTCCAGTCCTGAAGCCCGATTGGAATGGATCTAGATAATCTGCTTCATCCAAGTGTGTCTGTAACTGTTTGGCCACCACTCGCTCAATCACCTTGCCCAAGAATGGTAAATTAGAAACTGGGCAAAAGTTATTCAACTCTTGGGGATCCAAGGAGGACTTTTTCAAGATAGGTTTTATTACTGCCTCCTTGAGGGCTAGTGGCATTGCACCCTCTTCCAATGATGCATTTACCATTGCCTTGATCCCTTCACTCAGTTTCTCTTTGCAGCTCATAATGAGCCACGAGGGGCAAGGGTCCAATAGACAGGTGGTTGGCTTCACAGTAGAGAGCACCTTGTCCACTTCCTCAGAGGGAAGAGGCTGAAACCGATCCCACTGGACCGGAATGCAACTGGCCGACTCTGGGTCACTTCCTGTATCCACGACGTACGGAATCATGTTCTTCAGGCGTTCAATTTTATCGGCAAAGTGTTTAGCAAACATGTCACAGGAGGCTTTAGAGTGCTCCATGGGTTCCTGAGCAACTGGACTGACCAGGCTTCGGACCACTTGGAACAACCTCCTGGGACAGCACTCTGCGGACGCAATAGAGGCAGCAAAGAATTCCCTCTTTGTTGCCTTTGTTGCCACCTGGTAGGCCGCTATTGCTGCTCTAACCAGTGTCCGATCGTCTTCAGAGCACGATTTCCGCCATCGGCGCTCTAGTCGTCTCACCTCCTGTCTCAGACCCCGCAACCGTGGTGTATACCAGGGTGCTATCTGAGTTCTATTCAGGGGGAGAGGGCGTTTTGGAGCCACCCGGTCTACTGCCGTAGTGATCTCCCTGTTCCACTCCATCACCAAGGTTTCGACCGGGCAGCCTTCAGCCAGCTCCAGATCTCCCAGCGCATTCAGGAATCCTTTAGGATCCATCAGGCGTCTGGGGCGGACCATCCTAATAGGTCCTTGTCCCCTGCAGAGGGTGTGTGGCATTGAGAGGTCTATATTCACCAGATAGTGATCTGACCATGACACGGGTTTGGAAAAAACAGCCCCCGTTTTCAGAACACTTCCCTCCCCTCCTGAGACAAACACAAGGTCAAGAGCATGACCGGCTACATGGGTGGACCCTATATTACTAAGGTGCAGTTCCCAGGAAGTCATGGTTTCCATGAAATCCCGAGGGGCTCCAGTGAGGGCTGCCTCGGTGTGTACGTTGAAGTCCCCCAAAACCAGTAGTATGACCAACTTTCAAATTCTTAACTGTATTTGTGTCTTTTTCTCTCTCAAAAAGTCCACCAACACAATGCACAAACAGCTAAAGAAAAGGCTATCTAGATTCAAGAGTGCAATACTGAATTCTTAACTGGAAACTCAAAAGATAGACTGGAATAAAACCAAGTCAAGCAAAGTCCTCCTTTAAATAAAAAACCAGCTACATGTACATGTGTACAACTACATGCAGGTTTGGCCCCACATTTTCAGAGGTTCTACCCCAACTTGACATCTAAACTGTCAGACACCACTATATGCTATTCAACGTCCCCCCTTTAAAGTTACATCCCTCCTTAGTAATCCCCCTATTTATTCTCTCCTCTGACCAAACGTCCCTTCTGTTTCATGGGCCAAGCCTTCCACACCCAACTATTCTCTTGACATATGACTAACATCCATCTGATTCACATCTTAAACTTATCATAACCCAACTCTGTGCCTACCTGCTTCAACATTTTGAGCAGTTCTAGGTTCTTTATCATCTTTGATATAGAGTTCTTTAAAATGTATGATTCTACTTATGTAGCCATGAGACTATCTAAGTGGCCCCATGCAGGTATCTGCCATTAGGGGGGTTTCATTTAGGAAATGCTACTCAATTACACAAGGCACTCATATTTTCAGGACTTTCTCTATAACGTTTGAAAGAAAGAGGTGAAGAAACTTCCATTTGAAAGAAAAACACTAAGGATTATTTTTCTAGTTTTAACTGCCCAAACCAATGTTGGAAGTGGGGCAAGAGCAACCTCTGTTTTGTTCTTTTGCTTATGTTCCAGAAGGGAGATAGTTAGGGTCCTACAGATGGCTAGGCTTGACTATCTTTACCTGTGATGCTCTGACTGATTTTCTTCCATCGTTAGACTGATATGTCTTAGGGAAGTTTATCTGCCCCTCCTCCTTCCGCCCTTTCCCTTCCTCTTCTCTTTCTTTGACTGAGAGGAGACACCTTTGTCTCTGCTCTCTCTCTCCTGAGCCATAAGGACAACTCCTAACCCTGGGCGTTGCGCTTCCAACTTAGTTAGAACTAGGTATGCCTTGCTATCTACTATGTATTTCTATAAATAAAGCAGCTTATTTTACAAAGTATTACGTCTCAGTGATCTAAATGCAGGGTAAAAGCCTGCCACTTAGGTAAATGCACACATGGATCTCAGACCGTTCACAATTTCTACTAATATCTATACAAATTTACACAACAAAGGGTTATGGCTGGCCCAGTAAGGTAAGCTGAATTGCCAGTTGCAAGCCTAAAAAGCTAAAAAGGCTAAATACTGTGTGTGATTTACAAAGAGATCAACAAAAGGAGAGTAAGTTAGAGAAAGAAAAGCAGAATAAAAGATAGGAAATTATGGCTGAAGAATCAACATTTAAGAGAAGCACCCCAAGGCTGGAGAAGGACAATTATGTGGTTTGGAGTCTTCAAATGACTGCACTCCTGGAAGGAGAGGATTTGTATGGAATCCTGACTGATCCTGAACCCTCGGCAGAGGATGAAACTGCTACAGCATCCTGGAGACGTAAGCATGCAAAAGTGAAATCTCTTATTTCTGCATTATCAGATGAGGCACTAAATGTTTGCATAGGATGTAAGAATGTGAAAGAAATGTGGCAGAAGCTAGAAGAAATATATGACAGAAAGCCTAAAAATCATGTAATGTTCCTTTACAAGGAATTGTTTACTCTGAAAGAGAGAGAAGCAGACACTCTGAATACACATCTAGAAAAATTCACAACTCTGCTCCGAGAACTTCAAAGAAGTGGGAGGGAAATCGAGGAAGAGATGCAAAAAGCATTGCTCCTGAACTCTCTCCACGAGCATCATAAATTAACTGCTTGTGTTACCAAATTCTTCCAAGCTACACAGCAAGTGGATTGGACTGTCAAAGACCAACCCAAATTGTGTTTGCATTTTGACAACTCTGTAGGGCAGTACAATATCTCAGAGAGGAGGCCAGGTGTCCTGCTCCCCTGGTGCATTCACTATAGCTGCCCAATTTCCCTGCTTTTTAAAGTTTAGTAGAAACATCTGTGGGCTATAGGTACATTCTTAAACTGCAAGGTTTTTTGAGTATTAGTGAATTTCCTTGCTTTTTAATCCGGGAGGTAAGAAATGGGATCCTGCGCAAGTTTGCTGAGAATGGATTGATCATTTGCATGCTTATTGAGTTAAGTGGGATTTACACACACACACACGGCAATCATGCTTAGGATAGGTGAAACTGACCACAGGGGATGGGGAAGGGAGGCGGAGGAGGAGGGAGGGGTGGAAAGGCAGAGGGGAGGACTGGGATGGGAGCAGGCAGGAGGGGGAGGGGAGAAGGACAGATGTGGTCATTTGCATGTTTATTGAGTTCAGTGGGATTTACTCCCGTGCAATCATGCTTAGGATAGGTAAAACTGACCATGGGGAGGGAAGCCTGAAGTGAACAGGGGAGGAGGCAGAAGGAAGAGGGGAGGGGAGGAGGCAGGGAGAGGAAAGGGGAAGGAGGAAAAAGGTAGGTCTGATCATTTGTATGATTATTGAGTTGAATCGGATATACTCCTATGCAATCATGATTAGGATAAGTAAAACTGACCAGGCTGGGCCTGCCAACCAAGACGCCTTCTGTATCTTTAAAAGCTGTGCAGGGGGAAGGGAGAATTCCACCTTGTGGTTTTTCCCATTACAATGTTGCAAGAACACCTGCACTTGGCTGACTTTCTCTTCTACTAAAGATACAGGATCAGTCTCAGGCCCTGAACCTGGCAACCCTACCTCCCACCCAAATTTAAAACAAAGCTGTCCCTGGCCACATCCACACCAGGCCTCTATTACACTTTGGACAATCATCTATTTATCTATTTATTTAGTCTATTTATATATCGCCCCATAGCCAAAGCTCTCTGGGCGGTTTACAATAACTAAAAACATTAAAAACAAATATACAAATTTAAAAACACACCTTTTAAAAACAATTTAAAAGAATTTATCATGCCTTCTCTCAAAGCCATGGCTCAAAGCCAATCATGGCTTCTCTCAAAGAATCCTGGGAAGTGTAGTTAGTGAAGGGTGCTGAGAGTTGCTAGGAGACGCCCTGTTCCTTCACAGACCTTCAATCAGAGTGGCTGACTGTTAACCATTCTCTCAGGGGAATAGGAGTCTCCTCTCAGCACCCTTCACAAACTACACTTCCCAGGATTCTTTGAGGGAACCCATGACTGTCTCAAGTGAAATCAAGTCTTGTGTGGGTGTGGCCCTCTGATTAGCCAACCCCAGCAGCTGTGAGGCTTTTAGAACACTGACAGTTGGTCCTTACTGAGCATGTCCCGTGTTATAATAGGCTTCCAGCCAAAATTTCTTAAATTAATTAAAAATCAACCAGGCATTTTTTTTTTACTTTTAAACTGCAGTAGATGAAGGTCAGAGTATGGGGCAAGGTCAGTATTAGGATTACAGGTACTCTGTGAACATGGCTGATTTTTAATGAATTTCAACAGATTATGAGAACCCTGGCAGAAAAAAATCCAAACGGGCTCTGAGGTTTTTCTCTCTCTTTCTAGACTTTGAACTCTCGATTCTCTCTGACTGTTTTGTGTATCGCCATGAAAATTGACAGGGTTGTTAAGCAAGCGTTTCTGAGTTCAGAACTATAAGTTTTGTAAGGTTTTGTTTTGAAACGAGCTTATGGGAAGCATCAGAATGGCATGCAGGGGTAATTTCCATTTAACATTGCGGAATGTGAAAAATCCATGCTGGCTATAGTATACAGCCACTCTTGTAGCTGTATAATTTACACAAAAACCAATCAGCTATTTGCACATCCAAAGTAAGCCAGTGCATTCTTGACTCTGACTGTACTTGCAGGTGCAACAACACCTCCCACAATGGTACCAGTTGTGTATCAGCCTCAGTATTGCACTCATTTAATTCCATGGTACATCTGGCTTTTTTGTCTGATCTGGATTTGCTGGTAGCCACTTTCCTGATCCACAGGGGGGGAAAATCTTCTGAAGTAGTGTAGTCTAAGAAGAGCATAATTATTCAAGTGCACAAGACCACTCATACCAAGTCAAATCCACTAAAAGAAAAGCTGCCACAGGTTTTTCCACACTGACCTAGCAAATGCAATTGATCAAGGAGTACCAATGCCCTAAAATTCTTGTACTAACACTATGAGACAGCCTCCATTTCTAGCTCCCACCCAACCACTTCATTTTCTACAAAAACAATTCTTTTTGGCAAGCCATACTTCTCCCATCATTCAAAGCCACTAATATAAAACTGTTTTTCTTTCCTTTTTTCTAAATTGCTATGATGCAATACTTAACTTTACTTCTCTTAGTATTATTGTGTGTGTAAAGACTGTGTGTACTGGATTCACACATACTTGGGAATAAGTCCCACTGAAGTCAGTGTGGAGTATTTCTGAGCAGAAATGCATAGATTGCACTATTAGTCAATTTCAAAAGGCAGTGATTAAGTTATACACCACACCTTTGCCACATTGATTGTTAACACACTGATTATACTACAAACCTATCCAAATAAATCATCCCACCTAGCAATAAAAAAAACCCTGAGAATTGAAGATTGCCTAAACCAGGGGTGGCAAAGCTGCAGTCTGCAAGCCAGACCAGGCCCAGGAAGCTGTTTTTAGTAGCTTATCACACTCTTCCAAATCAGCCACCACTTTACTCTAGAAATGTAGCACTTGAGGCTCTGATGTGATGCCATTTTTAGAAGGCCTTAAGAGAGGCTCAGGAAACAGGAAGAAGACCTTAGAGCCCCTAAGACCTTCTAACAATAGCACCATACCAAAGGGAGAAGTGCCACTTCTCAAAAGTTAAAAAGAGGTGCCTGATTTTGGGCTTTCCTCCTCATCGTAGCACTGAGATAGGAGGGTGTCCTGAGTTGGGGGTGGTGGTCTGTGTGTTGTATGCACACAAGTGTACATTGGCCATGCCTACTGCTAGCTGGCATACATCCCTTGGAGGAGTGGCCAATCCTCAGGACTAAAAAGTCACCCCTGTTCTAAGGAGTCTTGTATCTGTACATTGAGAAAAGTTACTTATTGTATCTGGACAGTTCAAACTTTTAATATTAATCCTCCCAAGACCTTAAAAACATGATCTTATACCAATTAAAAGATATAACTCAAGGAAGGGGGGGAACACAAGGAAAAATATAAACAGTAATACATTAACAGAAAAATAAAAAGAGTAATTTTTTACTCCTGGGAGTTTAACATTCATATAGTTACAACAGCCTTCTATTTAAGACAAAGCTCACATAGTTACCATGTTCCTCCACTTATTTCAACATTAAGTTTCTGTTACTATGTGCTACATTCACTTCTTATAACCTTGGTGCTTTTATGTTTATCATGAAAGCTAAAAATGGGTTTCTGGTCATTTTTATCATGAAGTCAATACTGCAAATTTTTGTTAACTTAAAAATGAGCTGGAAAGCACAGTACAGTAAATTACTAATACAATTACTAATGCAGATTGAAAATATAGTGCATGCACTAGATTATTACAGTGATTTTTAAAAAATGAAAGAACATTTCAGCTTTAAGGAAAGTTTAAGTCCACGATTTAAGAGTCCTTTTCCTTCTCTGTTATTTTGATCTTTTTAAAGTATTTTGAAAATTTCAAACTAGGTAGCTGGAACTGGGGAATAACACTGCATGCAACACTGAGAAAGTAAATGAAGAAGTGTATAGCATAGTTCATGCAGCGAAAGAAGAGAGATGCAGGTCTGTGCCGATTGCCTTGCTCATACACATTAGAAGACACTGACCTGATAGCAGGAGACGGTCCAATTTTATTCCTATATTTCGTATTTGTAGCTGTCCTATCAAATTCTTCCTCCTTGATTTTAACTTTCTTCTTTTCAGGTTGGTCACTTCTCTGTTCCACTTTAACTGACATGGCCTGAAGTGTGGCTTTCAGAGCATCCTCACGTAGTTTTGTCTGTTTCTTGTTTTGAGACAGCACACAAGAGGTCTCGCACACAGAATACCCACTCCTACTTAGGTTTTGTGAAATCATATCCCCTGGAATCTTCCCCAGATTGACTGTGTCTGTCATTAACTCTAGAGTGAAAAACACAAAACAAGAACAGAATTGTTTTGGTCAAAGAAATTTAGCTGCCTAAAAAAAATACACACGTGGCCCTTATCCATATTCATTCATTTTTCATTCAATGAAAAGCTTTTTGAACCACTGTGAACTGAACTCTATATCAACGAGTTATTAGAAACCAGGTCTCACAGTGAAGCTATATTTGGGTTGCATTTGCTAAGAGCAATTGTAAGGAGGGATATTTCAGAATTAGAGGAAGAAAAGCATTTTCTGTAAAAATTTACATATGCACAGTGCCTCAGTCTGTATTGGAGCATCACTATCCAGCTTATGTAGAGAAAGCATAATCAATATGCTAAATTACATTCAGAAAGCAGTTGTATAAAAACGTAACCCCAAAGAGCTGGTACACAGCAAGGAATGATTGATTATCCAGACGAAAGAGTTTAGCTTTACTGGAAGCAAAAAAACCCTACAAAATTGCTATGTCACCTCATCACACCAGAACATTACACTGGGGGGAGGGGGGAAGTTACCAAACAGCAGGCTTTATTCAGGATACCTACAAAGCTCAGATTGTCGCAGGGCATTCCCCATTTACCTGTGTAATTGTTATTGCAAAGCAGATACTCCCACATGAAAGGATGCATACAAAGGAAGCTTCTGATTGACCAGGGACTAGAAATTGTTACCTTCAGGATCATACTTTATTTTCAATTCATCCAGCAGCACATGCAAATTTATGTTTTCACTTTGACAAGCCTCAAGTTGTCTTTCATTTGCAAAAAGCTTCCGCTCCATCTCCAAGACCCGTTGACTTTCAAACAGAGCCTTCATCCGCTGTAGAGACAATTCACTTTTCAAATTTTCTGTCTCCTTTCTGAAAAATAAATATCTGAATGAATATTGAAAGACATACAACTGCATTAGTAGTATTAAGTTCTCAGTGTCCTTATCATCCCAGGCCCGAACTCAGTACTTTTCATTCTAGTGAATAAATCCTCCTATCCCATTTATCCTGAGAGTGCAAGTGCAAGGCATTAATAGATTAAGTAGCATATTGATTAGCAGTAAAAGTTTGAAAAATTGATGACTAGCAACTAGAATTCAACACAGAATTAGCTCAAGCTATGAATCACCCAAGACAAGGTATGGAGAGTGGCAAATCTGAACAGCAATAGGTTCCTGCTGTTGCGCTGTTTGATTGGTGCCTTCCTTGCATGGATGCGAGAACATCAGTGATGGAGGATCCCCCCCAGGCATCCCGGCCCTTGAAAACTGATAAGAGAAATGGATTTCTTTCCCTATGTCACACACAGCAGGCATTTAAAGCAGGCCTGTGGGTGCGGAAAGCAGAAAAAAGGTTGAGCTAACCTTGCTACAAAATTCCTGAGCATCTTTCGGTGCCAAATGGCTAATGCATGACCGCAGATCGTTAATCTGGTATTGTTTGAACAAATGTGTACAATCTCTTAATGAATTTTTTTTTTTACTATGTGATCTTAGAAACGGGGCTTTCAAGAGGGAAGAAACTGTAATGTTACATAGGAAAGAACTTGGGGGATTGGTTAAATCATTGTCACATGCTGTAACTGTACTCTATAAAGATCTGTGCACACCATACTTCTTTACAGTCCCTCTTAGATTTCTGG
Organism: Rhineura floridana; assembly: GCF_030035675.1. Classification (NCBI taxonomy): domain Eukaryota; kingdom Metazoa; phylum Chordata; class Lepidosauria; order Squamata; family Rhineuridae; genus Rhineura; species Rhineura floridana. Next base: position 85,833,492 of record NC_084482.1, on the reverse strand, counting down.
GGGACTGTCCTTGCATATGCTTGTATACCAAATAAAGGCCTACCTTTTTGCTTTAAGCCTGTGTCATATATTATTTAAAGGACCCCCAGCAAAGATCCCACAGGAGAAATAGAAAATTCTCCAACATCAGTGCACAATATCATGATATGATGGTTGTGACAGAGTTACAAGGACACTGTGGAAAGGGTCCACAGCTGTCACTTTGTACTGTTTCTAAAGCTATTCTTATGTTTTTTACTTCCTTTCTGGGAGAGCATGGGGCCCTGACTAGCCAATGATAAAACCTAAGATATTAGACTATCCTGAAATTCCAAAATTCAGACTATTATTAGCGAACCAATACTTGATTGAAAATAAAAATACCTAGTCAGGTTGTCAGTTTCCCTAATTCACAAGACTTACTCTGAATTTTCAAGTTTCATCTGAAGCAAATCAGTGTAATATCCATCTTCAAATTCTGCATATTCTGAAGTGTTAGAAAGTTTAAGCTCTCTTGAGTTTTCAGATACCTTCTAGAGAGACAATCACAATAAAAAATGAGCTGTTTGCCTTTGGCCATTCAGTCATCTGGGTTTGAAATATTAGATTTTTGAAATTTTAAACAATATATAAATGCTTTTAAATAAATATTAACGGCAAAAAAGAAATATCATAGAGTTAACATTGAGAGAAGTACATCTCATTCAAATGTAATAAAAGAAATTATGCTGCATCTCAGAGGAAACTGTTATACCAAGTTCTCACCCCAACTTCGGCTGCTCCTTGCCTAAGCCCCTGTACAGTAAAGACAGGTTAGCTCTGCAGCACCTGGTAGAACACTGGAGCACATCTATCCCATCATAAGCACTTTCCTCTGTTCAGCATTTCTTGGAACAATTACTGAAAGTGATATCTACCAAGGGCAAAACCAAAGTAATAGAAGGCAACAACCCAACAATCCAACGTATCCAAATATAGGGACGGATCTTAAATTTTATATTGGACAGTGTGATCTATCTCTCATTGCTTAAACAAAAAAAGTTGAGAGAGCCAGACTTGTTCTCTAGCAAGGAATATGCAACATCCAGCATAACCAAGCATACAAGAGTAGGCTGCATGCCTTCATTTAAAACCAGGACTTAGCCCCTAATCTTTTTTAGTAAACATTATGCCCTGGAACACAAAAGGAGGAGTATACCTGAGAAGAGAATATTCTACACATCCTTCACGCTAATCAGTCTATTGAAACACATCTGAAATGTGCATGCACTTGTAAATAGGGTCTCTTTTCACCAGTTGTGACTGTAGGCTCTAAGTGCTCATGGTACACAGTCTGGGGCTCCAAATAATACTCCAGGAAGCGAGATCAACCCAGCAATTTCAGTCATCTCTATATAATGCTGTAAATGTCATTTTTCATTTACTTCCTAGCATAAAGACTTGCCCTCCAATTAGTACTATTCTCTTTCAATCAGTTGCACATCAGATTTGAAATACTTCCAATTATCAAGACAGTTATACAGATTACCCATTTCTGTCCTTACAGTGCAACACTTTCCAGCACATTTCTATGTGCTTCCTTACCCAATTGTTAATAATGATTTGACAAAATGTAATTTTATTCTTCACGCATATACCGTGGACTTTTCCAATTGCTTCACTTTCATGAGAAGTTCTTCTATTTCTCCATTCTTTTGTTGAAGCATGCTTTGCAAACGTTCCAGCTGATCATGCTCCCCTTGTGAACCTTTCATTCGTAGGAGTGTAGCCATCTGTAACTACAAGCCAAACATATTTTGGGTTAGCACTTCTACATTTCTTTTGTTACAGCATACAATAAGCCAATTCAAGTCTCTGAACAGGATGACCAGGATTCAAAGAACTGAGGAACTAGTTGTCTAAACCCAACAAGTTTTGAAGTTGTTTTCCCCTAAACGCATGTCACATATCTAACTGCTTTTGAAACTAATTGTAGGTTCAAAAGCATCAATTAATATAGCATCAGGTTCAGCTGTTCAAAGTCATCGAAAATTCATTCATGCTCAGGATACCTTGATTTTCATCCAGCCTCCTCCATCTATCCACAACCAAGCCACACCTCATTTCATATCCTAAGAACATAAGAAGAGCCTGCTGAATCAGGCCAGTGGCCCATCTAGTCCAGCATCCTGTTCTCACAGTGGCCAACCAGGTGCCTGGGAGAAGCCCGCAAACAGGACCCAAGTGCAAGAACACTCTCCCGTCCTGAGGCTTCCGGCAACTGGTTTTCAGAAGCATGCTGCCTCTGCCTCCTGCGAGCTCCTTACCAGTAGTTTCTTGTTAATTTCCCAACACACCATGTTATAAACTTATTTACACCAGTAGTAATCCAGACAGACATATCAGAATGCTACTGAGCTTACTGTGGCATTTGTAAGAGCCCTACAAGCAGCAGTCTTGCTAGCCCCATGACTCAATCATTTATTGTAACTTTGAGTAAAATGAGATTTCATGCACTTGTCATTGTTGTCAGCTGCTCTGTACACAAACTTTTTGGATTTTTATTTATTATTTGATTTATATTCCTCCCAGCAGGAGCCCAGGGTGGCAATTTGTACATGAGCAGCATGCAAACTCCTCAAGAGAAATCTTGTTTACAATCACAAATTCTACAAAAAGATAAAAGGAGTGTATTTCTCAGCAGTTTCTTAAAAGCACTGCTTATTTCTCCAAGTTGTGCTTTTTAAAACATTCCAAATAACTTTCATTACTTCAAGAATAACAAATCTATGTTGTTCTATTAAATATATAATAGGCAGTACAAACTTAATTCTTAATTAGCACACACACTTAATCCTTATCCTATCAATTCCTTTTCTATACTCATTCTTCCTCTACGAAAATGGCAAATTAATCATACCTTCATTCTTTGCAGCTGTTCTCTAGTGAAAGAATGTTGTTTTTGTAGCAACTGGTATTTCACTTTCATACTGATCAACTGACGCTCCATTTCTGCTCTACGGTCCTCCACCTATGACACATTAAGAAAGAAGTGTTAAAGTTGGTGCACATATCACTTAACAGTGCAATCCAATACATGTCTACTCAGAAGTAAACTCCATTGGGTTCAATGGGACTTAATCCTAAATGTGTATTGGATTGCAGACTAAGATTTACTACTTTAGAAACTAATAACAAATGAAACAATTTGTCTGAAGAACCACAGATAAAACGTATGCGATAATTTATCTTTTATACACATATGCGGCATCATTAATTTCTTTGCTTTATTAACCATCTTATCAATAGATGCTTCTGTTCTATTTGCATGAAGTACTTGCCAGATTACTACCAAAAGAATTAATTGCCAGGAAACCTGGCAGAACTGATTTCACAAGTATTTGGAGGGATACTTTGGATTCAATATATGCTAGGTCATGTAGTGGTTACATATCACCACCACTGAGCAGATTTATTTGTGTTCTCTAAAAAACATACACCCATGCATAAAATGCAACCCATCAACTAAGCACCAATATTTGTTAGGGCAGTTCACATTGATTCATTCTTCAGCAAAAAAATATTATTTGTGCATGTCTGATATGCTTATTCCTAGCAAGAGTTTAAAAGAGTGTTTTCATGTCGGACAGTGACTCCTTCAGATCTAACTCTGGAAGTTGGACACAAGGGAAGGGCTATAGCTCAATGGTAGAGCATCTGCCTTGCATGCAGGTCCCAGATTCAATCTCTGGCATCTCCAGGTAAGACTGGGAGAGACCTCAGTCTGAAATCCTAGACAGCTGCTGCCATGCAGTGTAGATATAACTGAGCTAGATGGACCAATGGGTCTGACTCAGTATAAAGGTAGCTTCCTATGAGATAGCTAAAAGAGGTGTTTCCTTACACTTGTGTTCTGATGTTAGCTGATCAGGCATGACCATTGCTGTGCTACCTGTATTGATACTCCTGGACTGTTTAGACTAACAGGAATCAGCATGACAAAAGCACAGTTCCTGTCCAGTTTATGGGAACCTGACACATCAACTTTCGCAAACACTTGATCTGAAACTACCTCATAATAATAATAATAATAAAATTTTATTTATTAGTCGCCCATCTGTCCGACTTAACGGACACTCTGGGCGACGTACACAATATAAAATACAATATCAACATATTCATAACAATCACAGTATTAATATCATATCATCTAAAAAACCATCCTACACTGATACAGTATAAAACCTAACCCACCCCAGAGATCCCATAGGCCTGCCTGAAAAGCCAGGTTTTTAAGGCGCGGCGAAAGATCATCAGGGAGGGGGCATGCCGAAGGTCAAAGGGAAGCAAGTTCCAGAGGGTGGGGGCCACGATCGAAAAAGCCCTCTCCCTGGTCCGCACCAGCCTAGCTGTTTTCACCAGTGGGACCGAGAGAAGGTCTTGTGAGGCTGATCTCGTTTGGCGGGATATTTGGTGATACTGGAGGCGTTCCTTCAGATAAACTGGGCCGGAACCGTATAGGGTTTTAAAGGTTAATACCAACACCTTGAATTGGGCCCGGTATACAACTGGCAACCAGTGCAACTCAATCAGCACTGGGGTGATATGGTCCCGGCGACGGGTCTGCTTTATTAAGCGTGCCGCCGCATTTTGTACCAGCTGGAGTTTCCGGACCGTCTTCAAGGGTAACCCCACGTAGAGTGCATTACAGTAGTCTAATCGAGAGGAGACCAGGGCATGTATTACTCGTGGGAGCAGATGTATAGGAAGATAGGGTCGCAGCCTCTGTACCAGATGAAGTTGGTACCAGGCTGCCCGGCTCACTGCAGAAATCTGCGCCTCCATAGACAGCTGGGAGTCCAAAATGACCCCGAGACTGCGGACCTGGTCCTTCAGGGGCAATCTCACCCCATTAAGCACCAGGTCTAAATTTCCCAACCTTCTCTTATCCCCCACCAGCAACACCTCGGTTTTGTCGGGGTTCAGCTTCAGAGTCCAGAGCATTTTACAATGATATTGTGCTTCCTGAAGTATCTCAGTTAGGAAAGGAAATACATTATAAAGTAGAGACAAGATATTTGTTCTAATATTACTGACTTTAAAAAGTACAAATGTCAAGTAAGCAGATCAGTTTCTGAAGTGACCAAATGCAAGAGGCCTTTATAACTAAAATGACCTTTGCTAAAATGATTGGCACATATATTTTATATAAACCACAATAAGATCAGTACCTCAGCAAACAAAGAATTGCCTTTACTGGAAGGATCCAAGGCTTGTTGCAGTGCATGGTCAAGTTGAACGTGAAGGTCTCTATTCTCTTCACGAGCTTTCTAAATTTGAGTCAAAGAAGATTAGACATATGTTACATTGTCACAAAGAACAATTGGAGGCAAGCCAGTAGCTGGTTAGGATGGTGAATCTAAAAACCTTCTTTAACAATAGTAACACCATACAGGTTAAAGGACAAATAATTGGCTTCACACCTCGTAGCATCTTATCCATAACCTCAAGCTGAAACTTAACCCTAATACAATACCAGAAGAAGGCATATCCAAAGAGCCTGCTGGGAAGTTGTGTCTAAGGAGAACTGATGCAGCTACCCTATCTTCTACAGCGCCCAGCCATACTAGGCCACTCACCACTCAAAACAGCCTTGTTGAATGGCACCCTATTGATATAATATGAAACACTGACTGTCAGATGTCTCTTGAAGACCTTTTTATGCCAACAAGCCTTTGCAGCTGTTTATTTTTTTTTATTACCAGTCAGAGACTTTAAGGATTATTTATATAGTTTTTAATGGTGTATGTTTTATCATTGTACATCACCCGGATATTTTATGATAAGGCAATACAGAAATACTTTTATAAATAAATAAAATATTCCATTTGCTGCCGGAGAATATTTCAACTAAAATATGAAAACATTGGGTTGTATTCAATGTAGCACTAAGCCAAACATTGTCAGCACAAGGATTTCTTCTACTGCAGCGGAACATTCTCCCCTTTTTCTCCCTCCATGCACCTCCTAAATCTGTTCTGGAGGTTCCCCCAAACTTCTAGAGATGATTTGGAGACTGCACGGGGCATGCGCGGTGAGAGAAGGAGGACACTCCCATTGCACACATGCATTTAGCTGAATTTCATCCACCCTTCCTGAGAAAATAAGCCCTACTCTTTTATCATTAAAATGGGTAGTACTGCTATCAGTAGGAAACATTATATCACCTCTAATGCATTACAATATGAAACAAGATCTTTCTCCCTCTCTTCTTTCTCCTCTTCAAGATGTGCCACACGATTAGTCAGATTGCTATTTCCAAGTTCTAGCTGCTCCTTGCTGTATTGGAGATCATGTAATTTGTCCTCAAGATCTGCCTGTCAAAAAAGGAAAGTACTCTGTGAACAATTTACCTAACAGTTGTATATTCTAGAAAACTACTTTGTCTTTTGAGCTTAATATTAGTTCTAGTGCTTTCAGGGATACTAAAGCACTACCAGCTATAGTGAGGTGGGGGAAGCATAGGGCTGGCAATGCCCCTTGGGCCATTGAACCCTATGCAAGTGATTTTGACAGGTAGGCAGAATACCAGACCCAAAAAGGTACCCCACGCCTGAATTGTAGGTTAGGGTAAGGCTATAGCTTTATCTCTGTAGCAAGAAGATTGATCTCCTTAGCTTTCATATCTGAAAGAATACCAAACAGATTTTTTTTATTAAACTCTGTGTTCAGACTAATTTACTGCATACCTTTGCCTGTTCAAGTGCCAGCAGCTCAAGCTGAAGATTGAGCACTTCTGAAGACATGGTTTCATGTACACGCTCTGACGTTATGCGTAGTTCTTCCGACTTAGATGCAATGACTTCCTTCAGATGGTCCACTTTGTGCTTCAACTGTTTCTCACTAAGAAGAGTTTCATTTAGCTCAGATTTCAGTTTCTCCACCTTGAAAATATTTTCCAGAGAAAACACATTGTTAGTTTAGAGCCCTTTAAACACACACCTTTTCATATTTACCATCTGATTTTTCCATATAGCTTTAGAATCCATTATTTATTACATTTATATCCACTCTCATCCATCATGGAACTTAAGGAAGCACACACAGGTTTCCCAGGTTTCCTATACTCACCTATATGGGGTCAGTACATGCTGACTGAAGCCATCCTTCCTCAATTTTAGCCTAACTCAAGCACATCTGAACTATATATGATTTTAAAGAACATAAGAAGAGCCTGCCGGATGAGGCTAATGGTCCATCTGGTTCAGCATCCTGTTCTCACAGTGGCCAATTGGAAGGAAGCCTGCAAGCAGGACCTGAGCAAAAGAGCACTCTCCCCTCCTGCGCCCCTCCTGCGCTTTCCAGCAACTAGTATTCAGAAGCATACCAAGCACAGCCATCATGGCTCTACTGCCGTTAGAAACAAAATTGTTTAGGATCTGGATCCACCAGGTGGCGACCATCGGAGCAACAGGGTAAGCTGTGAGCTCTGCTAACCCTGCAGCCTTTTCTTCGAAAAAAGCCTTGACACAAATTACAAAACTCCTCTTAAAAATATCTGACGGAACCAGGAATACCTCCTGCAGAGTTAGATCAACAGCAGTACTTCTCATCTTGACAAAACAACCTCTCACTGGACACATCGTGAATCAAAGCAACCCGAAAACATTAAAATGGCAGCGAAAACATCAACATCATCGAAAAGTGAGTTAATGCAGCCCTTAATCCCCGATTCAGAGCAAGACCCAGCTACAAGCCTCCTCTCTACGCAAATTGCCTCCTTACAAAGTTCACTGTTTCAAAAATGGGACGATAGCTTTAAGATCTTAGATGAAAAAATCTCATCCCTGGCAACCAAAATGGCCGACGTTGCTAAAACTGCAGATGAGGCCTTAGATTTAGGCACTCAACACACAGAGGTGATCAAACACATTATTCGCAATCAAAAAGAAATATTAACCCGCGTCGATGACCAGGAAAATCGAAGTCGTTGCCGGAATTTAAGAGTGTGTGGGATTAAGGAATGGACTGATAATAAAAATATTATTCAGGTTTTAATATCTTGGTGGTCAGCAACCATGCCAGAAGCAGGCATTATTGCATCAGACATAGAATGCGCACACAGAAGTCTGGGTCCTCGCCCAAAAAATAATGCCCCTCCTAGAGACATTATAATTGCATTTTATAATTTTGCAAAAAAAGAAGAACTGCTTAAAATTGCACATACAAAAAACCAAATCGAATTCGAAGGCAGCCCCGTCTTATTTCTACAGGACCTGAGCACTGCAACACTGCAAAAATGTAAAGCAATTCGCCCTGCTACAGAACTACTAAGAAAAGAAGGCATCAAATATCGGTGGGGCTTCCCATTTGCGCTAATAACAGAAATGGATGGCATTCAACATAAAGCATCAACTAAAAAAGACATGCTAAATTTACTGGCACTATTCAACATCAACTCTCCGTGGGACAAAGAAGAAACAGAATCAGATGAGCTGTTCAACAAGTTACTTGACTGTGACAACTGGAAATCCTTCCCTCATACCATGAGACGCAGAAGACGTCCAAGAGTGGACACAGTCAGCAACTCAATGACTACTCAAAGAGCACTAAGATCCACATCTACAAGAAAGAAATGAACATTCACGGATGGATCACTATAAGAATCAACATACAAACAGATTTCTCAAGGACTGAATCACAAATTTCTAACATGCACAAAGGCTAAGTTGGTGCAATTTATCACAGGCCAGGGTTAGCAGAAACATAATGAGCTATTTAGTTAAAAGTTTTATCTATTTGCTACTATTCAAATTTATACTATCTTATTCTTCTCAGAGGTAATAAACCTCAGAAATTCAACCGACTAATGCAGGGCTGTCAATGACAACACCTGTAAGCAGAGTAAGCTTACTCTGTCTTTTATTAGTCAGGTACGGGGGTTACATGTTGGGGGGGAAGTTATGTTTTATTTGGGGTTTTCAGAGCTACACATTCAATATATGTTATAATATATGGTTAAATACAGAAATGTTAAGATGGAAATGGTACAAAGATAAAGGATATTGGTATATTCAGGTGATCAAAATAATCAATGTACTTATCTCTAATGGTTGAACTTAAAATACTAACTCTAAATGTAAGGGGCATGGGAGACATAATCAAAAGACGGAGAGTTTCAGACTACATCAAAAGTCAACAACCCTCAATTATATTTCTTCAAGAAATATATAAACCAAAACCTAACTATCATCTTCTTCCACATAAATATTTTGGTAAGCAATTCTTAGCTACGGGAGGAAATCACTCAAGAGGAGTAGGAATTATTTTTGCTAAAACATTAGATTTTCAGGTTCAAAAACAACAAATAGACCCAGAGGGCAGATATATATTCCTTTCAGGATCACTACAAAATCGTAATTACACCCTAGCTTCAATTTACTCTCCTAATACTAATCAGCTAAATTTTCTATCTAAAACACTCAAAAAACTTCAGAAATTCGCCTCAGGTGAAGTTCTTATAGGCGGGGATTTAAACATATGCAGTGACCCTATACTAGACAAAAGCATACGACTACCAAAATCGCTTGCAAAAACATCATCTCCCATACAGTCTCTACTACAAAAACACTGGTTAATAGATGCATGGCGCCACATGAATACTAATATCAAAGATTACACATATCAATCACCCAGATTTAAAACTTTCTCGAGACTAGATTACATCCTAGTATCTTCAACACTCCTCACTAATATCACCAAAGCAGAAATATACCCCAGATTGGTATCAGATCATGCTGCAGTAGGAGTAAATTTAAACACCCTAAAATACACTCCATACAACTCAATATGGAGATTTGATTCTTCCCTTACTACTGATCGATCAGTCACTAACATTCTACAAGAAAAATTAAAAGAATATTTTGAATTCAACACTACCCCTGACATTACAATGAACATTTTATGGGACGCAATTAAAGCAACAATGAGAGGTCACTGCATAAATAAAATGGCCAAAAAGAAACGTCACACCGACCCAATTAAAACCCAATTATTAAAAGAAGTGGACAAATTAGAATCTCAGCATAAACAAAATAATTCAGACACCACATTAGGAGAACTACAACAGAAAAAAAAAGAATTAGAAGCTATAGATTCTATGAAAATAGCCAAATCTCTCTGGTATACTAAACAAAAATACTATGAATGGGGAAATAAACATTCCAGATTACTAGCTCATGCTCTAAAATCACAATATACAGCTACTACAATTACAACAATTTCACATCAAGAGAACATAACCTGTGATATTAAAGAAATTAATAAATGCTTCATGGATTTTTATAAGAAACTATATAATACCACACCTATTAAAACAGAGGAACTCCAAAATTTTCTCCTTGACTTTTCCCCACCCACTCCTTCAGATGCTCAAAAAACACTTCTAAACCAAGATATAACAACAGAAGAGGTTTCTACGGCAATCATAAACCTCAAACACAATAAGGCACCTGGACCAGATGGCTTTAATAGCACATTTTATAAAATCTTCAAAGATATATTAACTCCACACCTCACACAATTATTTAATTATATTTGGTCAGGTGGAATTATCCCAGACACCTGGAAAACATCCCGTATAATAGTTATACCCAAACCAAATAAAGATAAATCAAAAGTGGAATCCTACCGCCCAATAAATCTTCTAAACCAAGATCAAAAATTATTTACTTCTATATTAGCAAATAGAATCAAGTCAATGATAACTGATCTTGTTCATGTAGATCAAACAGGATTCATTAAAGGAAGACATATATCTGATCCCATCAGAAGACTGCTTAACATCATATATCACGCCAAAACAAACAAAAAACCATTAGGTATCTTATCCTTAGATATATACAAGGCCTTTGATTGTTTAAACTGGAACTACCTAATTAAAGTACTAGATAAATATAAATTAGGAAATAGGATACTAAACATGATTAATCGATTATATGACATCACCACTGCAGTAATTCGCACTAATAATCTGGATTCTGACCCCATAATAATACAAAGAGGCACGAAACAAGGATGTCCTCTCTCTCCATTACTATTTGCTCTGGCTCTGGAACCTCTAGCCATGAAATTACGCTCACATGCTCAAATACAGGGATATAAAATTAATACGACTGACGAAGAACATCTATTAAATTAATATGCAGATGACATGACATTAATGTTAGGAAACCCATCACAATCAGCCTCAGCACTTAAACTGATGCTTGAAACATTTACAGAAATATCTGGTCTTAAAATAAATTTCAACGAATCCTCTATAATGTTTTTTCATATTGGTCCTCAAGACCAATTGACCACCCACAAAATACTGGGAATTAATATATGTAACTCTGCTTTTAGATACCTGGGAGTTTTAATTCCCAAAAATACATCAAAACTGTTTTATATTAATTATTACCCTTTAATACGAAAAATGAAACTAGATCTCAATAAATGGAAAAAACTCAATATAACCATATTAGGCCGAATAGCGACCGTTCGCATGAAAATAATCCCCAGATTTCTTTATTTATTTCAAGTACTCCCTCTTCTTATTACACATACCACTATTCGCAAATGGCAAACCATGATAAATAACTTCATCTTTCAAAATAAAAGACCAAGACTAGCAATGACATCCTTTTACACACACACAAGTTCTGGAGGTTGGGGTCTTCCGAATTTACATTTATATTACATAGCATTTCAACTTCGCCAACTTAGCTTCATCATAATGAAATCAAAAAAATCTTGGATTAGATTAGAAGAAAATATGTTATCGAAAGGCAAGATTTGGAATCTACCCTTCTTACCAGTCACCCACACATGGATTAAAAATATTAATAATCCATATACAAAATCCACATTCTCCATCTGGAAACAATGGCAATTAAAATTATCTTCAATATACTCCCCTTTAACTCTCTTACCTGCTTACCCGAAAGCAGGAGATGACTTCTTGAAAAAATATATAGAAATAGGAGAGGAGAAAAATTATTTTAGATTGAGAGATTTTTTCCCACAAGGTAACCCAATCACTATTCAACAACTAAAAATTGATATTCCATCTTGGAACTTAGATTGGTTACATACATACCAATTACAAACTACCCTAAAGGACCCTCAAATCAAAACATACGCTACTAAAAATATCACACAATTTGAAAAAATATTACTAGATAGTGGTCGCTCTGGTAAAGGAATAGTCTCTAACCTATATAAAATATTACTAGAAATTGATATGGGAAAACTGACAGGTCTGAAAAACCAATGGGAAAAAGAGCTGGGATATCAGCTAGAAACATCTGAATGGTCTTCAATCTTTCATTCTAAACACAGCAAAACAATTTCTGCAGCACATAAAGAAACTATGCTGAAAACAATTCACAGATGGTATTATACACCAGTACAACTCTCTCATATATCTTCATCAACATCTCCCTTATGTTGGAGAGGATGCAATCAAAAAGGAACATACTTCCACCTATGGTGGAGTTGCCCACAGATCAAAAAATTTTGGACTTCAGTACATACCGAACTTAACAACATTAAGAAAGAAAAAATACACTTAACACCGGAACTATTTTTATTATCTTTATTCAAAGATGAAAACAAAACATTAAAATCAAAACATCTGCTATGTAAACTACTCATAGCAGCGAGACTAACAATATTACAATACTGGAAAAATCAAGATGGACTTAACTTGCAGATTTGGTTCAACAAAATATGGACGATAGCTATATTGGACAAAATCACGCTGCATCTTCGATTTCTAAGAGGTGCTGCAAAACCGGAATTGTTCACGTCAGTATGGTGGAACTACATGGAATACACCTCACAACGAGACCTACATACCCAGCTTTCTTCATCTGCAAAAACTATCTGGTTTTCCTAAACGAATAATAATACTCCTACAATTTTAAACCATCTCATGTTAATATTGTATTTAATTTTCATTCACTACAATAATCACCTGTATACCAATACTTACCAATATACTTTCCATAACATAGCACATAAACCGAATCAAAACATGAATTGGCTCTAAAGTGGGGGGAGGGGGGAAGGGGGAGGGTATTAAAGTTAAATTGATGTCTTTTTGTATCATTATATTATTCATGTTAAATTACTATGAAATCAATAAAAACAATTAAAAAAAATGTTTAAGATCTCAAACAAAGTAAACCTTATACTGTAATTCCATCATAAACCACCTGATCAATCTTAATAAGTGGCTCATCATCACTCATTTGGTGATGTAATAAAGAAAAATATTTCAATTCAAAACAGCTTTGTCCGCAACTGAATTACATCTAGAATATTTTAAAGACAGACATGAAATAATTACTTTATCGCTTGCGTAATACGTATTGGATTACCAACCTTATTCTTAAATTCATTCATTTCTTGACCATGCAGCCTTCCCAGTTGTTCACGTAATGTATCGAACTGTATACTTTGCTGTTGCTTAAGAGTCTCACATTCAAGATTCAGACTTCCTAACATTCTATTCTTTAGTTCTACTTCTCTCTGGAGGGTATATTTTTCTTGTTCAAAATTCTGGAAAATAAGCATCTCAGAGTTACAATGCAGGATAGAAGACTGTTCTTAGAAGACATACTATTAAGTGTTTGGTCCAAAGTATAGGCCTTGGCAAGGATAGAAAGGTCCCCATACACACTTGCATTTTCCCAGCCTTCTTTGCTATTGTCCACACCAAAAGAGACCACCCAAGGTCAGGCAGTATGCACACAGCCCTACGTACACTATGTGCACCCAAGTGCTTAGCAAATGCAGGCAAATTCAACCTTTATATATAAATGTTAACTTGGAAGCAGTTAAGAATGCTATCCATGTTCTGTTTTCACTGAATAGCTCTTTAACCCTTTGAACTTTAATTGCCCCAACCTATTCCCAATACTGGGTAGAATGGTAAGGCAATTAAACTTTATGTGACTAACAAGGCTTCAGACCAATTTTTCCATAGCGAAAGCTTTTGCTTAAGGTTTCAGTACGGCAACAAACAATTTTTGAGAAAGTGATTTTAGGGGGAGAAAGCCTCATTTTACAGTATGAGAAGTTACCCATAAGACCAAATTATTTAAAAAATGATAATAAAGGTAAACTGATCCAACTATTCCTGTTTTTATTCTAGACTGTTTTCCTAGCCAAGCTAATAATTTTCAAATTACATCCCTTAGTTCAGCATCTAGGTTCCTTTATGGTCCTGCCCTGCTTCCTTTCTCCTACACACCCAATTGCACTCTTAACACTTTCAAACCTTGTAGTTCTCTAAGCATTTCAGGACTGTTTCTCTCTTACAGCTCTTCAAGCTTCTGACTTCACAACTAACTGACTCAACCCTGTTTTATACACATTATTTTCACTCCACCTCCCAACCTTTTAGCTAATTAGAAGTAGAGAAAAGTCTTGTTTAAGTTTATGTTTGTCCTTTAATTGCCAGGTTCATCTTCCTGTGAAGATTTCACCCTCCTACACTTGAGAGCCTTTAAAGCGGGGTAGTGAACCTGTGACCCTCCAAATGTTGTTGGATTCTAAATCCCATCAACCCCAGCCAACATGGCCAATAGTTAGGGATTATGGGAGTTATAGTCCAGCAACATTTGGGGGTTCACAGGTTAGCCACCCCTGCTTTACAGCAAAAAGACACAACCACTTTACAACCAAAACCCCACACACAACAGTTGAAATTCTACTCCTTTATAGCACATCTCAAGCAGCAGCAGCAGTGAAGATCTGAATGTTGTTGCATCTGAGATTAGGGCAGGAAGTATCACAGATTGGTGGGAAGAGACACACACACAGGAGATGGGCTGAAAGGGAGGTTGTGCTGTTTACCAACAACAACAGATAACAGAAGAGGAACTTTAAAAACTAGACTGTCACAAACATCTGAGGCTGTCTATCACTTCACAAGCATGTGATGTGTTTAGGTTTAGCAGACAGAAAATTGTCAAAGAGTTGCTGTGTCCTTAACAAATTCGCTTAATCCTGCACACGACGATGAGATAATGATCAAAATCCAGAAGAGATGTTCCATCTCTTTCTCTGCCCCTCCCCAATAGCATATAAGCCTTCCTATGCATGTGGACTCAGAAGCGACTCTCACTGGCTTCTTCAGTGATACTCCCAAGTATGTACAGAACTGCAGCCAATTCTTTCCACGAGAATGAGTCTTTTGTATAAGTTGACAATTTCAGTTGCTGCAATTTAATAAAACTTCTTTTTTGTTTAGTTTAGTATGCATAGGACTATATCCCGTGGATGCTCTTAACCAGTTTCAGGCAGAGACAGATGACCCAGTGAGCCACCCTGAGCATATCACTTGGGACTCCAGACAGCTCCCAATAGGGTGCTAATGTTTCCCATCCAACACCATATTTTGTACACACTTTTGTGCTAACAAGCAGATAAAGGTAGAGGCTTATTCTTAAAAAAAACTGAAGTCCGATTTGTTGCTGAGTTACTACTAAAAAGCTTCTCCAAACCCAACGGCTGGAAGTTTATGCAATAAGTATTCTGTCCTATACATATTTACTCAGAAATAAGTCACACTAGGTTTAATGGGGTTTCCTCATCTGTAGCGATCTGCTCTTGCAATTATCTTATTGTTACAGTAGCACTGTGGTAAGATTAAATTTATGGTTGGCTACCAAGTTCTGGCACAGTTTGTTAACCACTTTTCTTATATGTTATACATATTAAATTTAATGGTTACAGCTATGGCATTCATGCTTCTATAAGTAAATAGTGGAATCAATGTAGGAAAAACACCTCTGTTGAATGTTTAAAATTTCACCTCTGTTAAAGTAACTATTTCATTTTGCAGTTCATCTAGCTGATTCTGCAACAAGTTCTCGCTCTCTACCAGCTTTAAACCATATTGTGCTGCCTTTCTTCTTTCTTCCTCTGCTTCTTTGAGCTGACATCGAAGACGTGAAATTGTTTCTTGATCCGACTCCATTTTCATTAACACTTACACTGCACATAAATGAAAGATATAATTTAAAAAATTAAACTTACTGTGTTAAGTTGTTCAGTTTTTACTGATAAGAGCTATGATATACTTGTGGTTTTGTTAAAGAGCCAAGACACGGAGATTGCATGTGCCTTGCTGTATACAACATAAAACAGACTTGAGCAACCAACGTTTTCCAAGCTCTTTCCCTGCCTAGCATTAAAGGTAAATGGTCTCTGGATGTGGGGATACATGCATAAGTGTTTTGTCAAGAGCCAGAAGACCTTTAATGATTGGGAGGGGGAGTTGGGGGGGAGAAGTGACAGCCATGGGTTCCATACTCATAGTTTGGCGCCAAGTCACTGATAATATATGCAATCACATTAAATAGCTACTGGACCTTTAAGTGGGAAAGTGGGAGGGACATTTATCTTCTATTGTTAAACTATCAGTGGGCCTTTAATTTTTAAGAGAGGGAGCAAGACACTGGAATGACAGGAGGAGCACAAAGGCATGATTACAAGACAGATGGGCAGGGCAACTGCTCCCAAGTATTTTTCTAGCAATTGCATATAGAATAGACGACATAATGGGGCAAATCTTTGCTCAGCCTAGAAGAACAATAATGTAGCTTGCACATGTTCAACTCTTTTTGTGTGGCACTATTTGTAACTTCAAAGCAGAAAGTTCCAATCAGGGATGAGTACAAGGACAAATGCAAAGCTAAACTTTCAGACTCATAGCCAAATTAGATGTTACTGTTGTGTGCCTCCCCAATCTCCGAGCAGTGAGATTCCAGGGGTCCCTGCGCTTGTCCAGGGTTTGGTTTCCTTTGGGAAGAAGGTCAGCAGAGACTGTGGTGTCTTTATGAAATATGGTTTGTTTGTTTACACACATTCCAACCTGAGTTTAGGATGGAGGGATTCAAGGTATCAGCAGTCCAATATCCAGCTTTTCCATCTGTGTTACAGGAGGCATCCTAAAGCCATGGTGCAAAGAGCCAGACTCTCTGTCTGTCTCCAGTTCCCAACCATTCTCTTCCACACACTCAAAAAGGTAAAGGTGTCCCCGCGCTTGCAGTGCGAGTCGTTTCCGACTCTTAGGGTGACGTCTTGCAACGTTTACTAGGCAGGCCATATATATGGGGTGGGATTGCCAGTTCCATCCCTGGCCTTTCTATAACCCCCAGCATATGCCGAGTACTCATTTTACCGACCACAGATGGATGGAAGGCTGAGTGGACCTTGACTCCTTTTACCAGAGATTCGACTTCCTCCTTCCGTTGGAATCAAACCCCGGCCATGAGTAGAGCTTCGGCTACATTACCGCCGCTTACCACTCTGCACCACGGAGGATCAACTCACACTCTCAACACACACTAAAAACACAAGCCTCTCCTAGCCGCCAGGAGCGGGGGGGGGGGAAGGCTCTCCTGAAGAGTTTCAATGACAAAAGGATCTTCCTGGCCCATTCACTAGTTGCTGGGCACCTGATAGACCCATTAACAATCTGGCCACTCTATTAGCTTAACAAAAGAAACCCATCTGGCCAGCAGATCTAGCCCCTCACCCCAAGGTACAGGGTTCCAAATCAGAGGCTGGAAGGGGACCCACAGGAATCATCCATTCCAACTCCCAAACTCACAACATTACTTTTACTTCATTGTTAGCAACACCACCTGCATTTTTAATTTTAATACTAGGCACTTCTCAGTGGGACTACAGCGTACAGCAAATTTAACTCTTGCATCCCAGCCACAATCCCAATGAATGTCAATCACCCCACTACCATTAGCATTAGAAAAAAAGGCTTCCATTCCCCCCTCCCCACCCATGCCTAGTATTTAAACAAAAATGAATACAGTTATAGTTGCTAACCACAAAAGGAAAGCCTCTTTAATCACGGGGCATAGAATAAGGAAACATTTATTGAGAATTTTTCAAGTTCTTCCGTTTAGAACATTGGGCAGATAAAAGCAACAGGTGGGCTCTCAAGTTGTGTCACTTTCAAGTTTGGGTGTGTGTCCAAACTGATAGTTGATTCCACAGAGGATGATGGATATGACCTTGGCTTGTAGATATACAGCTTGGGTAATTCCAACTATACTAATGCTCCCCACCACAACCAACAAATAGAACAGCAGAACAACTTGGACATCCCACAACTATACCAGCATCTCAAAAATTGTGAGTACATCTTTAAAAACTTTCTCTGCTACTGGAATTGCACACATAGCTCTCTAAGAGGTACTAGAAGTATGCCACACATATCAATGATTTCACTGCTAACAAGTGACAACAGAGGTAATCTATAAATGTATGACCTGAATTGTAAATTATGTTCAGTCTGCAATTTTGGTTTTGTGAATTCTAACACTAAATAGTAAATGAAGTAAGTCAATATTAGTTGTTACTTACATATTGACTTCAAGTGTTGTTATCCTCTCTGACCCGATTAGACTATGTAGCTTCCGTCTGTACTGTAATCTGCATGATAATCTTCATTTTGAGCCACCAGCAACTCCTATGCATTTTAAAAAAAGAAACTCATTAGTATTTTCATTGAGGATCCTAAAGTAGCATTAAAGAAGAAATCTTGCATTAATACAAAATTAAGAATTTTGCAGTGGATTTTTAAAACTCAGTGTGATGTAACATCAATGTAAAGCTTCTTATTTAAACTGGAGCTGGAACACAAAATCCTAGTTTTAGACATCCACTATAGTACTATACATTAACAGCACACTCAACAGAATACAGTCCTCAAAGCTAAAAAGAAAAAAACAATATTTTCAGTCTCAATTTCTTGTAGATGAAAAACTAGTAACTCATCTTCAAGTGCATTCCATCTCACAATACTATAAACTTTAACACTCTGTAACTTTGAATTACTAAATAATCTGCTTCTTTCTGCTCCAAAAATCTTCAGCTTTTTCAATCACATTCACTGCTGCCTCCCAGAATAGGTAAAATCACATGGTAAGATAATTGAAATGCAAATCCTTTTCAATCTACTTGGAGCAGCTGTTCACTATTTCCATGGCTGCCGAAGTCTACCAGGCTTCTGTCAAAGAACAGTGGCTCTCTGTAACCAAGGCCAACATAGTCCTTGCCTCTTTCCCTTCCACCACATTCCAACACAATAATAATTAAGCAACTTTTTCCATCATTGTTTAATAAACTGTAATGAACTTTGGGGCTCAGCACATTAGATCCTTGAATAGTTTGCACCCAATTCCATTATGTAAAATTAACATTTTAAAAAACCCTGTGGTAACTATACTAACACAACATTTTGACTGACATTTACTGTACATACTGTCCAACAACTGATCACTTGGACCACTTCAGAGAGGTGCCAAAGCATCCTTCTATTTTATACTTCAAAGAGGAGACAGGAATAAAGGAAGGTATACAAGGTAGATGTTCTTCTGCATTTCTAAACACTATTGGAACACTATATAAAAGGGTAAAATAGCAATTAAGTTTCATCTGACTGCACATTATGGTTTCCCCTAGTTAAAAGGGAGATGCTAATGTGCTCTGGGTACTTGTTGATAGAAGAGTGGGATAGCAATATTCAGCAAATAACATTTACAGATCAACCATGTTTTCTGAGAAGTAAGCCCCATTAATCTCAATTCTAAACCAATTTAAACCAATCTAGAGGAGAGTGGTAGTGCGGAGGGCGTATGGCGCATGTGTAGTTCTTGAGCAGGGTGAGGGCCTGTGCAGTGAAATAAACAGCAGGAGAAAGTCATCAGAGTGACACTCTGCAACTGGCAGAAGGCTGGCCCTCACTGGGTGCAAGATGGGGGGAGTATATGTGCTCTGTGTAGAAGATATTGAGCGGGTCTGACTGTTCCCAATTCCTGCAGAGGCCTAATGGGATAACTGGTTCAGACAGCTTTTGTTGGTAGGCTCTTGCTGAGTCCATATCAGGAGTTGAGGAGGAGCCTTAGTAAGGAGGAACATGGGTGATGCCACCCCAATTTCACTGATCATGGGTAGAGGGAGGTATAGCCATATGGAGGTGGTGAGCTACCATACAAGACAAGGGCAAGGCTATCTACACCTTGTTCCTCACTCCCACTCCTCTCACAGACAGGTTCCTCGTTGCTCATCTGCTGTGCCCACTAGCCTATGTGCGCTCTTGTTTAACACCAGATTGGCACACAGTAAGACCACACTCATCAGTGATTGATCATGGATCAAAGTGCCGATTTGGTGTGAATTACTGAGACCTGGGTGGGTGAGCTAGGAGGAGTTGATCTGGATAATCAGTTGCCCACCTGGATACTCAGTGCAACATAGCACAGGCTACAGGGACGGAGGAGAGGAGTTGCTGTGGTCTACAGAACTTCCATCTCTGTCACCAGGAAACCTCTCTGTCTTGGAGCAGGCTGTGAGGGCTTGCACCTGGTGTAGTGCCAAGGAGTCAGTAAACTCGGTTTGCTGCCGGTGTACCATCCACCCTGCTGCCCAGCAGTTTCTCCGACCGAGCCAGCGGAGTCCATTTCAGCTGTGGTATTGGAGGAGCCCAGAACGATAGTCCTGGGTGATTTCAATGTCCATGCTGAGGCTGCCTCTAATGTTCTGGCTCAGGACTTCATGGCCTCCATGACGACCATGGGGTTGTCTCAAGTTCTCACCAGCCTGACACATAGAGCAGGGCACACCCTGGTGTGGTCTGGAGATAGGGGGTGGATGTCACCCCATTGTCATGGTCAGACCACTTCCTTACAACTCCAATCCTTCCCTGCAAGGGTGGTGGACAGATTAAGATGGTCCACCCCCGGAGACTAATGGAATCCACAGGAATCCTGAATGCCCTGGGGGGAGTTCCCAGTACATAGAGCAGGTGACCCCGTTGAAGCCCTTGTCATACTGTAGAACAGCGAGGCGTGTCGGGTTCATAACATAGTTGCCCATGAGCGCCCTCTCCTGCATTGTGGAGCCCAGTTTACACCTTGGTACACCAGTGAACTAAGGACAATAAAACAGGCTGGATGATAGCTAGAGCGCAAGTGGCAAAAGACCTTCTGCGAGGCTGATCAGGCACAAGTAAAGCATCATAACCTTGCCTATTATGTGGTGGTGAGACCACCCTCACTGAAGGAGGCCCACTTCTTTGCCACCATCGCATCCTCAAGTAGCTGTCCAGTGGAACTTTTCTGTATTGTCATGGGTCTGTTGACATCAAGTCCAGGAAATAGCATTTTAGACTCTTCGAAGGCCCACTGTGCATTGTTTGCAAGGCACTTTGAGGGTAAAGTTTATCACCTCCGTAGCAATCTTGATGCCCTGTCTGCATCTACTATAGTTGCCAGTGAGGTGTCCAGTGCAACATCTGCTACATTTTATTGGGATCGGTTCCAGTTGATGTGGCCTGATTATGTGGACAAGGTGCTTGCAACAGTGTAGTCCTCTCAACCCTTGCTCTTCTTGGCTTATTAAAGCTTGACCAAGTGGATCCAGGGTGTGATCAATGTGTCATTGCAGGAAAGAGTGGTTCCAGCCACCCTGAAAAAGGCGGTGATTCGACTGCTCCTGAAAAAGGCCATCCTAGACCCATTGGTTTGCGACAACTACCACCCAGTCGCAAACAGCCCCTTTTCAGGGAAGGTGATTAAGAGGGTTGTGACACAGCAGTTGCACGTACCCTTGGATGAAACAGATTATCTTGACCCATTCCAGTCTCGGTTCAGGCCTGGTTATGGGACTGTATCTGCCTTGGTCACCCTGATAGTTGATCATGGTATCCTTCTGGGCCAATTTGGTGAGATGGATATCAGAGGCACTATTTTACTGCGGTTCCAATCCTATCTCCAGGGCTGCTTTCAGAGAATAGCATTGGGTGATTTGTCTTTCATCCCCCTGGCAGTTGTGCTGTGGGGTGCTGCAGGATACTATCTTGTCCTCCATGCTGTTTAACCTCTATATGAAGCCCTTGGGAGCGGTCATCAGGAGATTTGGGGTATGGTGTCAGCAATATACTGACAATACCCAGCTCTATTTCTCTGTAACGTCTGAATCTTGAGAGGCCATGCAAGCCCTGGACCCATGCCTGGACCTTGTGGTGCGCTGGATGAGGATCAATAAACTGAGTCTGAATCCAAGCAAGACAGAGGAGCTGTGGGTTGGCAGTTCCCAAGTTTTGATAATTAGTCAGTTACCTGCTTTGGATGGGGACATATTCCCTTGAAAGAGCAGGTCCTTAGTCCAGGGGTGCTTCTGGATCCAGCTTTGTTCCTAGCAGGAAGAGTGACCTCAGTGGCTAGGAGTGCCTTTTACCAGCTTCGTCTGGTAAGACAGGTGTGGCTGTTTCTGGACCGGGATAGCCTAGCTACTGTTATCCATACGCTGGTAACACATTCTATGTGGGGCTACCCTTGAGGTTGGTCCAGCTGGTGCAAAATGTGGCAGCGAGACTGCTTGATGGGGCAGGGTATTGCCATCATGTCACCCCACTGCTGAAAGAGTTGCACTGGCTACAAATTAGCTACCAGGCTAAGTTGAAGGTTCTGGTTTTGGTGTACAAGCCCTATACAGTTTGGGAACAGGATACCTGAAAGACCGTCTTACCCCTTATATACCCAGTCGATCACTGTGCTCTGCCAGTGAGGGCCTCCTGCGGATATCATCTTATCAGGAGGTCCGTTCCGCACAACATAGAAAGTGGACCTTTAGTGTACTGGCACCTACCCTTTAGAATTCCCTCTCCTTAAATATTAGACAGGCACCATCTTTGTTATCTTTTCAGCGCCTACTGAAGACCTTCCTCTTTCAAGAAGCCTTTTAAGTGAAGACCTTATCCCAGCCTGTGTTGGAATTGCTTTTTTAAAAAAGATGTTTTGCTTTAATATGTTTTTAAGAATGTTTTGTAATATATTTTAAAGTCAGTTTTTATGATGTTTTAGATTATATTTAGTTATTTTGTTTGCTGTCCTGGGCTCCTACTGGGAGGAAGGGCAGGATATAAATCTAATAAAATGAATAAATTCTACTTATTCCCTAGTGCTTCAGAATGTAGACTTATTATACAAGTTATCACGATAAAACATTCAACTTCCACCTAACCTGCTGCCGCCATCACAATAGGAATGGGAAGGAGCTTGGTAAAGCCAATCTGTCTCTCTTAGCCGCCTCCTTGAGTTTAATGGTGATGCATAGCCAAAGAAAGGCTCTATTACTGCCATTACTGGCAAACAGGATTACCTTTCTTCATTTACAGAGTTTCATAAAGCCTCATAGCCTTCACAAACTGTCATAAAACCTCAAACATCACACTCTAGGAATTCTTGTCATGAAGAACAGGCCACACTGACAAGTCTGTAAGCCCCAAATCACTAAACCTACAGAGGAGCGGCTCTCCATGTGCCACATACCGCAAACAGTCCCATAGTACATGATCAACTGTTTCTTCTACCCCACAAACCTCACAGCACCCAGAATCGATCCTCCCAGCCCTGCACAAACCACTCCTGAGAGCACAATGCCCAGTCTGGACAAACTAGCCTGCCTCTACTGCCCTTTCAATTTAAACATTCAAAAATCCTCCATTAATGGGTGAAAGGAAAAAATCCTATCTGTAGAGCCCACCTCCCACTGTTTTTGCCACTCAACTAAGAATGTCCATTTTACTCAGCTCTTAACCTCCAAAATGGTCAACAGCAACACAAGGTCCCTATGCAGTCTGTCTCTCACTTTTATTGCAGCAGCTCAGATGATGCTTGCAGATACGGAAGGGAAAGTAGGCAGCTTTGTAGGTTTTTTTAATCTTCAATGTTTTTCAAGGGGGAAATTCTTACATAAAGAGCAAGTAAACTTCTTGATCTCTCTTGTACAATTATTTATGGTTTATGTTTGTAACAACCAGGCAGCAGAACAATCCATGCAGTTATTTTCTTCCTGTGGGAAATTAAAACTTTTTGATCCCTTGCTGTTCAGTAGAGATCCCTTTCATTCAAACCCAGAATATCTATCTATGAGAGGAAGATACCACTCCATAATTACATGTAATTCGCATGATCCCTCCTGTCATCCTGCTAGGTGACAAAACACTGTGTTGAAGGTGCAATTACTCTGCAAGTCATAGCTGGGACCACATATAAAAGCATGGGATAGCTACAGATGTGAAGGCCCAGAAAAAAATGGGAAGATTGGGGGGAGGGATGGTATTTTCCCATTTTTTTCCCAATTTTTCAGGAAAAAAAACAAGAAAGCTTCAGAAAAAAATGGAAAAGCCCCAGGGGAGTTCAATTTTTTTCCAGGCTTTCATATACAGTGCCTTGCAAACATAATCATTCCCCCGATCAATGCTCACATATTACTAAGTTACAAATGGTACCTTGTAATTTTGTTCTGTTTATTTTACAACACTGAATTGAAACAAAATCAATTATTGTAAGGTGACATTGGTTTTATGTTGGGAAATGTTTGTAAGAAACAAAAAACTGAAACATGTTGCTTGCATAAGTATTCAACCCCTGTGCTGTGGAAGCTCCCAGTTGACACAGATGAAAGAAATTGCTCTATCAAGGACACAATGACCTTATCATTGCCCTCCACCTGTGAACCATTAAAGTTGCTGTCACAATGACAGGATAAAACCCCCACTGTTGAAGGATCATTAGTCAGGCTGTGGATCTGAAGGAAAATGAAGACCAAAGAGCATTCTACAGAAGTGAGAGATAATGTAATACAAATGCACAGATTAGGAAAAGGGTACAAAATATTATCCAAGTGTCTGGATACCCCAGTGAGCACAGTTGGATCAATAATCAGAAAGTAGAAGCTGCATCACACCACCCAGGCACTGCCAAGAAAAGGCAGTCCCTCAAAACTCAGCAGTTGAACAAGAAGGAGACTTGTGAGAGAAGCCACAGAGAGGACAACAATCACCTTGAAGGAGCTACAGAGTTCAGTGGCTGGCAGTGGAGTAATGGTGCACCAGTCAACCATATCAAGAGCTCTGCATAATAGTGGCCTGTATGGGAGGGTGGCAAGAAAGAAGCCGTTACTCAAAGAGTACTATCTGAAAGCACATCTGGAGTTTGCCAGCAAGCACGAGAGTGCCCCAGCTGCGACGTGGGAGAAGGTTTTGTCATCAGATGAGACCAAGATAGAACTTTTTGGCCAAAACTCAAAGCACTATGTGTGACACAAACCTAACACTGCCCATGCCTCAAGATACATCATCCCTGCAGTGAAATATGGTCGTGGCAGCATCATGCTGTGGGGAAGCTTCTCATCAGCAGGGACTGGGCATCCTGTTAAAACTGAAGGAAGAATGGATGGAGCAAAATACAGGGAAATACTGCAAAAGAACCTGCTTCAGTCCAGTGAAAAACTGAAGCTTAGGAGGAAATTCACTTTTCAGCAGGACAATGATCTCAAGCACAAGGCCAAAGCAACATTGGAGTGGCTCAAGAACAAAAAGGTGAATGTCCTACAGTGGCCCAGTCAAAGTCCTGATCTCAATCCCATTGAGAATCTGTGGCGCTCTTTGAAAATTGTGGTCCACAAGCAACGTCCAACCAACCTCAACAACCTGGAGCAAATCTGCCAGGAAGAATGGGCCAAAATCCTTCCGACACTGTGTGCAAAAGCTGGTACATACTTACCAGAAAAGACTTAAAGCTGTTATTGCAGCAAAAGGTAGCTCTACCAAATATTAATTGTGGGGGTTGAATACTTACGCAAGCAATGTTTCAGTTTTTTGTGTTTCTTACAACATTTCCCAACATAGAACCAGTGTCACCGTACAGTAATTGATTTTGAGATTGTGTTTCAAAATAAAATATCATACAGAACGAAATTACAATGTACCATTTGTAAATCAGTAATATGAGAGCATTGGTCAGGGGTCTGATTACGTTTGCAAGGCATTGCATCTAAGGATAGCTGCCCAGAAGTCAATGGTGGAACAATTTGGAGATTCTTTTCATCTGCTTTGAGCCATATGCATGCTATATTCATCACATCTCCTTTAAGATACCAGAAAGAATTACTTTAGAACCTGCTAGCAAGCACAAATTCAGGAGTCAAGACACACACTTAGGGATCCAAAAATTTGGGGTGGCTTTCCTAGCTAACAAAAAAATCTGTGATTGCCTGAACCCTGCCCCTCCCCCAACAGCAAAGACCTTATTCCTGTCCTTGTGCTTAACTGCCAAAATACATACTGTCAAGTAGAATCTCCTGCTCTTTCCCAGGGTGTTTTTTTAGAGGGGGTGAAACTGCTGCACATAGCATCAGCCCTCCTTTTCAGCTCAAAGCTGGAGACGAGGTTAGGAATCATTTCCATAGTTGTGACGCAGAGATGCACAGCGGGTTTTGGATGCCTACTGCAATTGCATCGCTAATTCCTGCCCCTCTCCAACTCCAAACTGAAGGTGAGGGCAGCTTGTTTTGGCACTATGCTACTAGGGACAAACCAAACAGCAGCTTCCTTTACAACACTGATATAGGAGGGGGTGGGTATCTTCTTTACAAATGCACTCTGGGAGTTACACTGATAGCTTCCAAATCACAACTATGGGAATTTCCCCCTTTCCAGCTCCAGGGGTGGGAAAAAAGCTGGAGCTAATCATTCTTGCCAAAAGAGATGGTCCTCTAAGTTTGCACTGCACTGCAGAAGATTTACTTCTCTAACTAGTTTAGCAGGTGATTGAACGAGAGCAACCCTTTCCTACCAATGCTTGCGAGCTATAATCCTGCACTTAGAAACAACTACACTGGCTCCCCAACACACACCCTTCCAACCAAGACTGAAGAATAGGAAGCTGGGAGGAAGGCAAACTAGGCTAGCAGCTAAAGGTACAGGGCTATAAGTATCCACTGCCTCACATTTCAGACTTTCAACAGGTATTTGTACTTACCTAGCCTTAACACAGTAATGCATCCAGAAAGGCAAAGGACCACCATTCAGTTGTAGATCACATACTTTAATACACAAGGTCCCATATCCAAATCCTTGTTTCAGTTTAAAAGATCACAGGTAGCAAGCTTGAACAGACCAATACCCAAGACATTGAAGAGTTAATACCAGAAAACACAGACAATACTGAACTAGATGGTTCACTATTCTAGCTCAGTACAAGGCAGTTTCTTATTGCCACATAGCTAGTTTTTTAGAACCTGCTTCCAGTTCTTGCACTAGCCTCTCTTCCCACATACTTCTAGTACACACCCATCAGAATGGAAAACTTCCACAAGAATGTATCAGTCAGAAAAATACAACATAATTCAAAGCTTTTATGATCATTACATAAGCATTTTATTAAGATAAGATTTATTTTTAACACTGCTATTTTTTCCCATTTTAGTGGCTATATTAACAGTAAACAGCAAAATAAGTCTATCTTGACACATGGCAACTTCCCCTTCCTCAACAGTAAAACACACAACCTTTTTTCAACCAATCATAGGTGCAGAACTACTTAGCGCAGGAGTTTCCAAACTGTGGTGCAAGACATCATTAAGGGGTCCGCCAACACCCTCAACAACTTTCATGTGGTGGGGCGGAAGAGTTTGGAATACTGACTTAGTGCAAGCCACCAATAAGTTGTTTGGAAAAACCATACCAAAATGTGGAAACAAACCTGATTGCCCACAGACAGCAATGAATACATCAATGGCCACTGAAACCAGTGGGACCAAAAACTAAATGTCACTATATCTCAGTGAGTTTTATAACATTCATAAAGTTCTGTAGTTCTGAAAGAACACTTGTCTCTTCTCTTCACATAGGCTGAAAAAGACAACAACTAGCACTGACAAGAGACAGCAAGAACATGACAGAAAGCAAAGACAATACATAGAGGGGAAGAGAAAGAATGGAAGAGATAGCAGGAGAAGCTCCTGTAGAACAGAATGAGTTTTAAGCAAGTCAAAGGAAAACAAACATGGTTCCAAACTTCAGACATCATCATGACTAGGCCAGGTTACTTGAAAATAGTTTAGGAAGGATGAAAGGCATATTCCTAACTTAAAACAGAACAATGATGCAGTTTCTACTTCTCCTAACCCATACAGGTATTCCAACAGCAAGTTTTAATGCGTATTATTATATGTATTGTTGTATTTTGCTACTGTTTGATTATTTTTGTTTACCTTTGTTGGTTTGATTCTATTGTTTTATTGTATTTATATATTCCTGATTGCTTTATTTTATGTACACCGCCCAGAGAGCCCTTGGGCTTAGGGCGGTATATAAATTAAATAAAATAAAATAAATAAATAAATATCCCATATAGGTATCCTAACCGCATTCCAGAAAAGCCTGCAATGGCTCCAAATCATTGGAACCGCGCCCCCAATTTCCCTATGCCACTGAAAGACAAGTGGTTCTAGCCCCACCCAAGAAAATAAGCAACGCTGGAAAGCAATTTGAGAAAGAGGAATGGAGACAAAGATACAACCCCTTGAGGAAACAACCCCTTCTCGTCATTCATTCACTCACTCACACTTTTCATTTTTTTAAAAAAGAAACACCACCACACGCCCCCTCCCTGCCCATTTTCCTCAGCAAACAGGAAAGGCAAATGGCAAGACAGAAAAGAAAGCAAAGTACGCTCGTCCCCTTTAACGGCCGGCTCACCCACGTCTCCTTCGAAACGTTTCCACTTCAGGCTACGAAGAAAGACGCGTCTCAGTATCTCTCTACAGCTCTCCGTTTAAATTTCGTCCCGAGTCTCCCCACGAGATAGGCCAAGTCTCGCGATAATTACTACTTCCGTTTGTGGGGGAACCCAGATTTTTTGGGAGGAGGAAGGCTGCGCGCGCTGCGAAGCGATACTGTGCTTGGCTCGACAAGTTTCTGTTCGCATTTACACTTTACCAAAGCTCAACTGATCGCGGGTGTTCTGTAAGAGCAACTGACGCATTGGAGGGATTTCGTTACTCCCTGGCAAAAAGTACGCTAGTCACATTAAGCATGCTCTACAACAGCTGAGATATACACCAAAATATTAGCCACACACACCCCCAACTTCAGGTAAATGAGCTTGTAGCTGGCTGCTCTAATCCTGCTCTTTCAGGTTTGTAGCCAATAAGTGAAGTCAGGGTTGTGAGTCACAAGGCAGTAATTAGAGCCCTTTGCAAGTCAGAAAGCCTGCTTTCTCCTGCATATCTGAAAATCTCAGAAATTGAGTAAGTTTGGATAATTGGTCAGTTGCCTGCTTTGGACGGGGTCATATTACGTCTGAAAGAGCAGGTCCATAGCCTGGGTGGTCCTGGATCCATCTTTGTTGCTAGAGGCCCAGGTGATCTCAGTGGCTAGAAATGCCTTTTACCAGGTTTGGCTGGTGCGACAGCTGCAGCCGTTTCTGGACTGGAATAGCCTGACCACTGTTGTCTGCGCACTGGTAACCTAGGCTGGATTACTGTAATGCGCTCTATGTGGGGCTGCCCTTGAGGTTGGTCCGCAAGCTGCAGCTGGTGCAAAACGCAGTGGTGAGACTGCTCACTGGAGCAGGGTATCACCAACATGTCATCCGGCTGCTGAAAGAATTGCACTGGCTGCCCATTTGCTTCCGGGCCAAGTTCAAGGTTCTAGTTTTGGTGTACAAAGCCCTATAAAGCTTGGGACTGGGATATCTGAAAGACCGTCTTACCCCTTATATACCCAGTCGATCACTGCGCTCTGCAGGTGAGGGCCTCCTGCAGATACCATCTTATCAGGAGGTTCGTTCTGCACAATATAGGAAATGGACCTTTAGTGTGGCAGCACCTACCCTGTGGAATTCCCTCCCTTTGAATATTAGGCAGGCGCCATCTCTGCTATCTTTTTGGTGCCTTTTGAAGACTTTCTTCTTTCAACCAGCCTTTTAGGTTGAGATCTATCCCAGTCTGCATCTGTGTTAGTACTGCTTAATATGATTTTTAATAATGTTTTTAACCCTTTTTTAAAGTTGTTTTTTTTAAATGTTTTTAACACTGTTTTGTTTTAATGTATTTTAAGATCTGTTTTTATGATGTTTTAAAGTGTTTTTGGCGCTTTGTTTGCCGCCCTGGTCTCCTGCTGGGAGGAAGGGCAGGATACATATTAAATAATAAATAAATAAATAAAATGAACCACTGCTGCCAGTTCAGTCCCAGGACTCAATTCCAAAACCCAGGGCAATTGATCCTGGCAAGGCACAACGTGTGCCTCCCTTACCAGGGCTGAATAAAGCAACAACAGCCCTGCAAGGTAGGTAGACTGCCACCACCCCTTTAATCCTAGTCACCCACTCCGGACCAAGGGGAAACCCAAAGTGCCAGAGATAGATCTGCCAAGGATTCCAAATACAAGAGCCATAGGTACATTCCTTCTCCTGGAGCCTTTACGCAAAATACCCAAATATACTGTAGTTCATGGCTAATTGGCCAAGGTGCTGGACTTAACCAAATCTCGCCTGCAATGAACAAACACTGGTAAATAAGAAATAGCTTTTTATTAAATAAAATATAAGTACACAAATATAGCAGCAAAATAGTTCCTTAAAACCCACACCCCTGAGGACTAGGTAAAATACAGAGAGTTACAGTCCCAGATAAAAATAACAAAACTAACTAGCCTAATCTATACTTACAATAGAGATTCACTAATAGGCAAAAAACCTTGCGGTCTAAGAACGTACCTATAGCCCACAGATATTTCTATCCAACTTCAAAAAGCAGGGAAATTGGGCAGCTATACTGAATGCCCCAGGGGAGCAGGAGACCTGACCTCCTCTCTGAGATATTGGACTGCCCTACAAATTGGTCAAAATGCAAACACAATTTGTATTGGTCTTTCACAATCCAATCCACTTCCTGTGTAGCTTGGAAGAATTTGGTAACATGCCTCTGAGCATATGGTAGGAGAATTATATTTTTGTATGTTTGTTGGTGTTCTTCTTACTTTGCTTCTTTCCTGTGTTATTAATGTTTCTACAGAGAATCTAATCTAGAAACTTTTATTTCCCTCATTATTCATCCTAGAAATCTGTGTCAAATTTATTTTTATTAATTTCAAAGCCATTTTATTGGTCAATGTCATATGATGGTGAAGACAGCCTTTTGTGTTTCAAATTGGAGGTTATGTTCTATTTTTTTTGGTGCATTAACAGTTGAATCTGAAGCTGCAGTTTAATGCAAAATCAGACAGATTGCAATATGTTGCTACTTCAGCAATGACTCTAGCTATTGGAAAAAAGAGGACACATGTTTTCAGCCTGCTCTGTTTAAACCACTTCATTAAAAACATAGAGCACACCGAGAATTTTGCTAGAATACATTTCACCTCCCACTGTTTTATCTTGTGCAAACTGAGACACTCCTCGTCCATTGGAAACTATTCTGCAAAACACTCAGTGCCATTATTTGGGTGGTTTTAAGGGTCGGTTTGGGGTGATTTTATGGGTGGGTGGCCTGCCTGAGTTGTGGACCCTAGTGCTGGGGGCATGTGTATATCAGGGGGGAGTGTTGGCAGGAAGGGGGGAGGCCAAGATATAAGGTGGCTGGACGGCAGATGCTGGTGGCAGGCCACATCAGAAAAGAGGAACTAGGGAGAGATACGTAATATCTATCCCTTATTCTGTGCCTGCGCAACACCGCAAGATAGCTGGGGGATGCAGGACGCCATGCTCTGACCTTTGGCTGCTGCTGTGAAATGCCAGGTCCGTAGCCCAAAAAACATCTCTCATCCATGACATGATATTGGATGAGGGCTTGGACCTGGCATGTGTTACGGAAACCTGACTGGATGAGGCCGCGGCTCCCATCCTTGAGGCCATATGTCCAGCTGGGTTCCTATATGCGCAGCAGCCGAGGGTCGGAAGATGGGGAGGGGGAGTGGCAGTCATCTATCGGGGGTCCTTGGTTCTCACCAGACCTCCTCTCCATGTGACCAGGGTTATGGACTGCATGTACTGGAGGCTGGGCCCAAAGGGCAGCTTAGGAATTCTGCTTGTGTACCATCCACCCCGCTGCACAGCGGACTCCCTGGCCAAGGTGCTGGAGGTGGTCTCAGATATACGGGTGCAATCCCCAAATTGCTGGTGTTGGGGGATTTCAACGTACATGCTGAGGCCGCCATCACAGGGGCACCTTATTTCCATGGGGCCCACCCATGTAGCTGGTCATGCACTTGACCTTGCATTTGCATCTGGAGAGGAGGGGAGTGATCTGAAAGTGGGGGCTTTATCTCTTACCCCCTTGTCATGGACAGATCACTATTTGGTGAGAGTAGACCTTTCGATACCACACACCCTCCATGGGGGCAAAGGACCCATTAGGATGATCTGCCCCAGGCATTTGATGGATCCTGATGGATTCCTGAATGCGCTTGGGGATTTTATGGAACCTGCAGACGGGCACTTGGTCAAATCCCTGGTGGAGGAGTGGAATGAGGCGATCACCGGGGCATTAGACCGGGTGGCTCTGAAACACCCTCTCCCCCTGAATAGAACTCAGACCGTGCCATGGTATACTCCACAGCTGCGAACTCTGAGGCGGGAGGTGAGACGGTTAGAGCACCGTTGGCAGAAAACCCACTCTGATGACGATCGGATACGGGTTAGAGCAGCTGCAACGGCCTACCACGTGGCGATGAGGGCAACAAAGAAGGTTTTCTACACTGCCTCTATTACATCCGCAGAGTGCTGTCCCAGGAGGCTGTTCCAAGTGGTCCAAAGCCTGGTCAGTCCAGTTGCTTCGGAACCAATGGGACATTCCAAGACCTCCTGTGATGAATTTGCAAAACACTTTGCGGATAAAATCGATCGTCTAAAGAGTGTGATTCCACACGCTGTGGATACAGTGAGTGAGCCAGAGGCGGCCAATGGTTTT
This sequence comes from Rhineura floridana, assembly GCF_030035675.1. NCBI lineage: Eukaryota > Metazoa > Chordata > Lepidosauria > Squamata > Rhineuridae > Rhineura > Rhineura floridana. The sequence goes on along the minus strand of NC_084482.1, from coordinate 85,800,693 downwards.
CCGGTATTGTGGGATCGGTTCCAGCTTCTCCCTTCCGAGGAAGTGGACAAGGTGCTTCCAACCTTAAGGCCAACCACCTGCTTACTCGACCCTTGGCCTTCGTGGCTCATTATGAGCTGCAAGAACAGACTGGGCGAAGGGATCAAGGCGGTGGTAAACATGTCCTTGGAAGAGGGCGTGATGCCATCAGCTCTCAAGGAGGCAGTAATAAAACCAATCTTAAAGAAGCCCTCCTTGGATCCTCAGGATTTGAATAACTTTCACCCAGTCTCAAATTTACCAGTCTTGGGCAAGGTGGTGGAGCGGGTGGTGGCGAAGCAGTTGGAAGCGCACTTGGAGGAAGCGGATTATCTGGATCCATTTCAGTTGGGCTTCAGGCCTGGACATGGGACTGAAATGGCCTTGGTCGCCTTGGTGGATGATATAAGGAGAGTGTTGGATAGGGGTGAATGCACCTTCCTCGTCCCCCTGGATCTCTCAGTGGCTTTTGATACCATTGACCACGGTATCGTTTTGGATTGCCTGGAGGGATTAGGCATAGGGGGCACTGTACTGCAGTGGTTCCGTTCCTTCCTCCCTGATAGGCACCAAAGAGTAGCATTGGGGGATGAAGTTTTGGACCCTTGGCCTCTCACTTGTGGGGTGCCGCAGGGTTCCATCCTCTCCCCGATGCTATTCAACATCTATATAAAGCCACTGGGGGCTATCATCAGAAGATTTGGGCTGCAGTGTCACCAATATGTGGATGACACACAGCTCTATCTCTCATTTACATCTTCACCAAGGTTGGCTGTAGAAAACCTGTCCAAGTGCCTGGAGTCGGTGAGTGGCTGGATGGGAAGGAATAAGCTGATACTGAACCCTGACAAAACCGGGCCTGGCAATCAAGAGGTCTTCTGTATCTTTAAAAGTTGTGCAGGGGGAAGGGAGAATTTCACCTTGTGGTTTTTCCCATTACAGGGTTGCAAGAAAACCTACACTTGGCTGAATTTTCTCTTCTGTTAAAGATACAGAATCATTCTCAGACCCTGAGCCTGGCAACCCTGCTTGCACCCAGCAAAAGCTCTGAGCCAGGCGGGATGCACTGGCATCTCACAGAGGACACCCTCCCCTTCCCTGGGGTGTATGAGTTGTCCTGGCACAGAACAGACTGTGGGGTGGGCACACCTAGTTACTTATTTTTTATGATTTTATGACATCATTATGTATTTATGAGCATTTCAGAAGCCTGATAATTTTGACTGAATAAATTTGTTGTTATTCTTGATGGGGAGAGTCCCCAGATCACAGTGATATATGATATGAGGTACCCTGACATATATTTTGGGGTTCAGAGACATGTTAACTTTGGCTTGGAGTTGTTGTAGCTGTGAACTTTTCTTTTTTTAGTGTTTTGAACTTTCAAGCAAATAAGGATCTGGGAACTAGAAACCAACTTCAGCTTTGTTATGTTATCTGAGACTGATGGGAGTTGTAGTCCAACAACATCTGGAGGGCACTATGTTGAAGACCCAATTAGATTAACACAACTCCCTTCCCACCTACCCATCTGTTTCAAAAACATCCAGAAAAATATGTCTCTTAAATTCTAAGTCTGACAGTGTGTTCCTTTCAGAGGTAAAAATTAATCTGCAATCCTATATACTTAATCCATTTATTTATTATTTATTTATTTATTTATTAAATTTATATCCCGCCTTATGGCCAAAAGGCCCTCAAGGCGGCTTACAAAAACATGAATATAACACATCATAAAGCATAAATACAATAATGCAATTCTCAAAATTAAATAACAAATAACATTATTAAAAGAAAAGAAAAAAACATTTAAATGTGTCACAATAAGAGAACCAAACACTTTATAAAAAGGCCTAGATAAAAATCTTCAATTTCCCAGCAAATAAGTAGCATTTTTATTTTTAACATATAAATATACACAGTATATAAGTAGCAATAATAATAATAAACAACGAACTAATGAGAACATCTCAATAAATATATTAAATATTAACTCAATGAGGCTTAATTTGGAGTAGACATATATAGGACTGGACTCCACCAGAATACATTTCAGCATTTCAGGGGCTATACTTTATTAAGTGCCAACTACAACTACCAACTGCCACTTTTGTACATATTTCGTCTCAGCCTAAGCTACCTCACAGGACTGTTGCAAAGATAAATGGGGGGAGGAAATGGCAATGGTCATGGCATTCACAAATCAAAAATAAATCTGGGGAGGGGGGCACACGCAAGTAATAAGATGTCTGACAGATAGAATATTAACAGGTGAAGTTTTCCCTATAAGTGTATTTTCATTCAAAAAAGGCTTACTCCATTTAATTTCTACCTGCCCCACAGCTGTCCATAAGAGCCTGATCTCCTGCAATGCCACCCCTAAACCATGCAAAGAACTTAAGTAAAAAAACCAACAATCACAGAATTTGGGCAATTTCTTTTTAAAAAAACATCTGTAACAGTATGAAATATGACATTTTCAGGCAAAAGGAAGAAACCCACACACAAAGCCTTGACAAAGAGTGACAAAAATACTCTGAGCATGAGCATTTTCACATTTTAAATTTTTACTCATCGTTGTTTTTGTTTATTTATTGCCTTGGGCCAGTCCCTAACTTTCAGCCTAACCTACCTCACAGGGCTGTTGTGAAGATACAGAAGGCAGAATTAAAATGGGGAAAAGGAAACTAAGGCTGCAATGTAATACGTGTCTACTCAGATGTAAGCTTTATTGGGTTCAATGGGACTTACTCCCAGGTAAGTGTGTACACAATACACATTTGCCTGGGAGTAAGTCCCATTAAACCCAATGCGACTTACTTCTGAGTACACAAGTACTAGATTGCAGATTAGTCCTTGTTTTACATGCTGTTCCATGTTGTGACTGTCAATTTAGAACATGCCATCGGTTGTTGTTTAGAAAATCCAAGCTATTAGAAATATTTTGTAAAAGTATTACGTTGTAACCATACCGGCAATGTTTAGCAATTATAATATCAGTAACTCTCTCCAGAAAGGGTTTACAAATAAAATTAAATGAAATTAAATTAAAAATGAAATGTAAAATAAAAAATAATCATTTACTTAACTTAACACTAAATAGCAAATAAATGACCCATCCCTTAGACATTTTACCAGGAAGAAGCCTCAATGGAGATTGACCACCATCTCCATTATGTAGGATGTCCACTCAGGTAGGTGTATCCCTAGCCCTTCCCCCCCCCAAATCTCAAAGCTTAAATATTTCAAAGTATCCATCTAACCCTCTTGTCATCTACTATTTCCCTCCATTTTCCCTAATAGTTTGATAATATTGTTAAATCATCGTAATGCTAGTGGACAGAATAATAACTATAACCAGGGTACTTATCATTTGTAAGAGTCCAACTACAGAACTCTTCCGTCATTGGCAAAGTCTGAAGGTTTGCGATGTAATATTTTCTTCTTGTTAGGAAGGCAATGGTAAACCCCCTCTGAATACTGCTTACCATGAAAACCCTATTCATAGGGTCGCCATAAGTCGGGATCGACTTAAAGAATGTCCAATTCAATTTTTATGAGTTCTCTGAGTTTCCAATAAATTCACATATTTAAAGGCTGTAAGTCATATTTAGGTAGTTTCTGTGAAAGTCATTTTTAATGTTCAAGTTCCATTTTTATCACATCCAGTCTAGTGAAGCCTTTAGACTGTGGCATGCCCACACAGAGTCATATAGTCTGTTTGTTTCAGTTTATGAATTAATTGATTCAAATACTTATATTTGAGCAGCAGAATAATTATACAGATCAGTTCAACAATTCCTTTCATTATACAGAAGACAATATGAAATCTTTAAACTGATGGGTATCAAATTATATTACTTTAGTATATTGATTATCAGACTGCACAATTATTTTTGGTTATTTCCCCTCTCAAAAGTTTTAATTTTTATCCATGTATTGGAATAATTCATTGGGGTAATTAATTAAGGTTTAGTAATTTATTTTTTTTCCCTATTCCCCTTCTATTCTCCCCCCCTTCCCTTTTTAAAACTGGATCAATAAAATGTTGATACAAGATAGAGTTTATATATATATATATATATATATATATACACATACATGCATGCATGCATACATACATACACACACACACACACACACATTGTGTTTTTTGTTGTAAATTCATTTGGGTAATTCATTAACTCAGATTAGTCAATCAAGAAGTAATAATAATAATAATAATAATCCCCTTCTTTTCCCCCTTAATCTTCCCCCATTAACAGAATAAATAGGATATTTACACAAACTAGATTAAAATATTTGCTCATTGTATTTGTTATTATAAAGATACTTTCCTTTCATTGCTAGTGATTTTTACCACTTGAGCCCTTACAGCTTTTACTATAGCATTTGTTCTTTTCCCCTCGAGTAAACCATTCCCTCCCTTCCCCTCTCTCCCTCTCTTCACCACCCTCCATTTCTGCGTCTGATGAGTTGCTTTCCCCTGGTTCCAGTTTTAGATATCTCATTAGATCCTGTGCCTCTTTGTGTGTTGAAACTGAGTGTTGCATGTTTTCATGACATATTATTAAATGAAAAGGAAACCCCCATTTATAATTCATTTTTTTGATTGCAGTTGTTCTGTGTAATTTTTGAAATCCCTACTCTGTTCCAGAGCTTCTTTGCTTAGGTCCTGGAATATTTCACATTTTTGACCCTCACATTCAATCTTTCCCAGGTCTCTTAGTTAGCACTTCTTTAACTTTTGTTTGTTGAAATCTTGGTATTATGTCTCTTGGTCTTCCTCCTTCTTTTGGTTTTCTATATGAAGCTCTATGCACCCTCTTAAAGTCCTCTGACTTTATGTGCCGATTTCTGCTGCTCTGTTTTGTTTTGGTATTAAGAGTGGAAGTAGTGTTTCAAAATTGTAATATATTATGTACAGACACATAAAGAACATCAGATATGCTCTTCTTCCAGAATGTTTATCCTTCACCCACCTCAGTCAACCAATTTTTTTTCAGCACAAAACACTAATTGACTTTAAAGCATTCAAATTGCTTCATGTCCATGAAGTAGAACTGAAAGCAGAGAAGCTTATGATAAGAAAACAAAAGACTCTTGTTATTTGAAAATAATGAAATACTAAACTGTTGTCCTCAATTATTATGTATGCCTGCTCCTAATGTAGGAACGCCTTTTGCAAGCTTCAGCTGGTTCACCAGTTGTGCCTATTCCTTTTATAGTGCACTCTCCATGGGACTAACTTTGAAGACTATTCAGAATAGAAACTTCAGCTAGTGCAGAATAGTGCAGTAAAAGCCCAGTTCAGATGTAATCATCTCTCTCCAAAAACTTCCTCAGAGCTAATACAATTTTTTTTAGTATGGGTGTTAATGTGTTTCCTCTAACTATTGCTTTGGCCCACTTTGCACATAACAAAGTCCCAAATTGTGTGTCACTGGAGCCCCATATTAAAGCATTCCCCGCATATGATTAACAATCGTGTGTGGGGGAGAGAGAGTGGGGACATGGCCATGCCCAATGCCCCTATCCTCACCTTCACGTAACCTTCCAGATTACTACCAGTATGGAGCTTGGCAGTGGCTCCGCTCCTACTTGGTGGGTCGCCACCAGAAGGTAGTGCTTGGGGAACATTGCTCAATACCCTGGACTCTCCATTGTGGAGTCCCGCAGGGGTTGGTATTGTCCCCCATGCTTTTCAACATCTACATGAAGCCGCTGGGTGCGGTCATCAGGAGTTTTGGGGTGCGTTGTCATCAGTACGCTGATGACACGCAGCTCTATTTCTCCTTTTCATCCTCTTCAGGTGAGGCTGTTAACGTGCTAAACCGTTGCCTGGCCGCGATACTGGACTAGATGGGAGCTAACAGACTGAAGCTCAATCCAGACAAGACTGAGACGCTGTTGGTGAGTGCCTTCTCTGCCCAGATGGTGGATGTTCATCCTGTTCTTGATGGGGTTACACTCCCCTTGAAGGAACAGGTTCGTAGCTTGGGAGTTCTTTTCGATCCTTCCTTGTCTCTTGAGGCCCAGGTGGTCTCAGTGGCACGGAATGCTTTTTACCATCTTCGCTTGGTAGCCCAGCTACGTCGTTATCTGGACAGTGACGACCTCGCCTCAGTTGTTCATGCTCTGGTAACTTCTAGATTGGACTACTGCAATGCGCTCTACGTAGGGCTGCCCTTGAAGACTGTTCGGAAACTACAGCTAGTCCAGAATGCAGCGGCCAGATTGTTGACGCGGACCACAAGGTCCGCTCATATAACACCTGTTCTGGCCCGTCTGCACTGGCTTCCTGTTTGTTTCCGGGCTAGATTCAAAGTGCTGGTTTTGACCTATAAAGCCCTACACGGCATGGGACCGCACTACCTGGTGGAACGCCTCTCCCAATATGAACCTACCCGTACACTGCGCTCAACATCTAAGGCCCTCCTCCGAGTGCCATCCCATCAAGAAGCTCGGAGGGTGGTGACTAGAAATAGGGCCTTTTCAGTGGTGGCCCCCGAACTGTGGAATAGTCTCCCCGATGAGGTGCGCCTGGCGCCGACGCTACTATCTTTTCGGTGCCAGGTGAAAACCTTTTTATACTCCCAGGCATTTTAAAGTGTATTTTAACAGTATTTCACTATTATTTGTATTTTGGACGTTGTTTGGTTCTTTTATTGTTTGTTTGTTTTTGTTTCTTGATTTATTGTATTTATTGTATTTATACACTGTGCTTGTTTTATCTTTTTGTACACCGCCCAGAGAGCCTTCGGGCTTAGGGCGGTATATAAATTAAATTAAATAAATAAATAAATAAATAATGTACTAATAAAAACGGTAGTCTTTCATGAAACTGGATTCAATGTTATTTCATTAGGGGGAAATGTACAGGGAGGGAAAGTAACTGTTTCATTTTGGAAATTAGCAATCTAACTTGTGGCAATTTTAAATAAAGTCACAACAAATATTTGGAAGAGTTCCAGCAGTCTTCTCTTCAATAAGGGGTGATTTCTGCGTTCCTTTTTCCTGTCAAATACAGTTAAACACTAGTAATTTGGGACTGGAGCCTTCTGTCTACAGTTTCTAGTGTTATGGACTTGTAGTGTGTCATTGCTTTACTAACTAAACTATAGACTTTAAGGGGTTTGACAGATTTTGTTTACCCATGTCCATAATCTTCCTCCTCTCAGTACCCTCTGCCACTTTGTGCTCCAGGTGGAACTGCTAAAACCACCAGCATTCCCTTCCTCATCACATGTGTGCATGGGCTTTGTAGCACTGCAATATATCAGGAACTGAGCTGCTGTGTGGCCCATGCTGCCTCTGCATTGGGTAAGTCTGCACCGGTAGGTAGGTTGGTAGGTATGGAGGCAAGGGTTATTTATTTATTTATTAAATGTATATCCCTCCTTTCTCCCACAGCTGCAGCAGTAACTGGAAGCCTAAGTGGTGGTGGTGGGTGCTTCCTAACAAAACCGTGTGGGCCCCAGCAAATGCCCCAGTATGCTGTGGAGCTGATTCCAGACCTTTATTCTGCTATGTTGGGAATACACTGAAAGTAGACAGTAATAATAGTGGTATGGAATTTCACATATTCCATATGGCTACACAACAAAAAAGTAGTTATGTCACATTTTATTCAATGATCGAGGAAGGCTGGGACACCTAACATGATCTTTTCTCAAAATAAAATAAGGAGTTTAAAAGGGGTAGCAGCAGAAGGAGCCAAGTGCCATTTAGGCAGATATCCAACTTTCTTAACAAAAAGTCAATTTTTCTAGCACAGAGTTTGCGATTTAACAAGATGAAGCTGCATTATGATTGAACATCACAAGCACTTAAGTACTGTTCTAGTGCCCATCCTTATGGCTTTCAATCAGAAACTAAATAAACACTGTACGTGTAAAGAGCCAAGCTTTTTAGTCATTTTTGTACTTCAGTATAAAACAAGCCACTTTATAATGTACCATTGCATTGAAAAAATGTGCCAAGAGCTCATTCAAAAGAATGTGAACTTCACCAATGGAACTGAAAGTTCATGTTTGCTTTCATTTTAATGAATGAACCATTATTAGTTACTTTTAATCCTTCAAGTTTTCTTAAGTACATAGTCTAGTTTTCTGAAGTTCAAAAATGATTCAATATTCAGGTTGCCTGTTCCAGAACATACACTTTGATTCTTTCATATTGCTCATGTCTTTGCTTTCCTTCCCTTTTTTATTACATTTATATTCTGATGGGGCTGAAGGTAGTATATGTACATTTCCCAGAAGATCTCCCATTCCAAACTAGGATTACCAGGTATCCGGGTTTCAGCTAGGGTTTCTGGCTGTTGGGGTCCCCTCTGGGTCTCCAGGTAAGTCACCTTAACCTCTGGACTCTCAGGATCAATTTTTTTAAAAAATTAAGTTTCTAAGTGGTCTGGTTTCCGAGATATACACCAAAACGTCATCCGCCCCCGCAACTGTTAAATCTGTTTAAAGGATCTGTTATAGCAGCTCCTCTAACCCTGCCCTTTCAGGATTGTAGCCAATAAGTGAAGCCAGGGTTGTGATTTGTTGACACAGGCAGTGCCTAGGCTTAATTGCAACGTCAGGAAATAGTGGCTTTGAGATCTTCAGTTTGAGTAAGAATATAGCTTAAAGGTTTTTTTCTCCTGTGTGCAAGAGTCAGAGCCTGGACTGTTGGAGAGGGCAGTGCTCTGGAAACCTTGGCAATATGAAAGTATTTAATCCAATACTTGCTTTTCTGGGAGTAAAGCAATGCTAACCCCATGTACCTGGAGTAAACCCCATTGAATTCATTAGGACTGACTTTTGTGTAGACATGGTTAGGATTGTGCTGTAAATTAATGGGACTTTTGAGTAAACATAACAAAGAATTGTGTTTGTGTTGTAAATCTTTCCCTCTCTCTCCAATCCTATTTTTAAAGTAATTAGGCAGGGTTTACCTAGGTACCACATTTTTTATTATGTAGGAAACTAATACTGATTTTTAAAAAAATATTCTGCAATGACCAACTGGTTTGACAATAAACTATTATATGGGGTGTATATTTACAAGTGTGTGTGTGTGTGTATGGAGTCTTTCCAACAACCCTGTGAGGTAGGGTTGGTGATTGGAAACCAAGGCAGTTCACAATAAGTAATAAATCCCTTTAAAAACCAATAACCACAAAACAAATATAAACAGTTGCAAAACAGCTTAAAGTGGCATGATTCTGAATTTTGGTTTGGGTGAATGAAGTTTATTTATTTATTTTTATTTATTATTTGATTTATAGCCCGCCCTTCCTCTCAGTAGGAGCCCAGGGCAGCAAACAAAAGCACTAAAAACACTTTAAAAATCATAAAAACAGACTTTAAAATATATTAAAACAAAACATCTTTAAAAACATTTTAAAAGCTTTAAAAACATTAAAAAAAAAGATTTAAAAATTATTAAAAAGCAATTCCAACCCAGACACAGACCGGAATAAGGTCTCAACTTAAAAGGCTTGTTAAAAGAACAAGTTCCTTGTCACTTGAGGCTGCAGTTTTCCCTGGTTGAAAAAGCCCCATTGAATACATTGGGACTTGCTTCTGAGTAAACGAACATAGGATTGCACTATAAATAGCTTTACAGGTTGTGTAAATAGTAAACATATTTGATAGTCATGCTTATGTAAATATTTCTTCATACTGTGTCCCAATAAGTATCCAATTTCACACTATGGTTGTACAAAACTTCATCTACATTTTAAGTACAGTAGGGCCCCACTTTACAGCGCTTCGCAATACAGCAATTCGCTAATACAGCACTCAATTAGACGCAATTAGACTAAAGCCCCACTCATACGGTACTTATTCCACTTTTACGGCTGTTTTCAGGCATTGCGCACCATTCTATTCAGTGGGTTCCGCTTTACAGCGAGGGTCGAGAACGTAACCCGCTGTATGAGTGGGGCCCAACTGTATGCCTTCCTTGAGGTGGTCATGGTTCTCTATTGTTTTCATCCTGAGGGGCAGATAGGCTGAAAGATGGTGAGTAGCCCATGGTCACCCACTACACTTTATAACTCATTTGCATTTTGAAAAATTAATTAAAACAATTTACATGCAGGTAAAATTTATTAAGTGGATCCACATAATACATTTAAAGCACATCCAACTTGCATTTAAAGTGCATGACTTCCCCTAAAGAATCCTGGGAAGTGTCGTTTCTCCCTCACAGTTACAGTTCTGATTCTGTGGTGGGATTCATGTGCAGGGCTGGCTCCAGGAATGCTGGGGCCCCTGGGCATCAGCCTGCCCTGGGCCCCTCCGCTCCCCTTCCGCGATCCGTGGCAGGAGCCGTGCTACAGATCGCAAGACAGTCCAAAGCTTTTGAGCCACCCGCCGAGCTGCCCGCCATGCCCGCCATCCCCCCTTCACCTACCTTGCTCTGTTGTTCTTTGCGGCTGCACGCACTGTGCGCACAGGGTTACCATCAAACAAGATGGCAGCCGAGGTATTTTAAGGGACTGAAGCCTCTACCACCATCTTGGTTGATGGCACGCAGCATGCGCATTGCTGCCATCAACCAAGATGGCAGCAGAGGCTTCAGTCCTTTACTGAAACCTCAGCTGCCATCTTAATTGATGGCAACCCTGCGCATGCAACGCGTGCAGCCGCAAAGAACAGCAGAGCAAGGTAGGTGACGCAGGGGGATGGTGGGTGGCTCGGCGGGTGGCTCCTATCCTGCGATCCGCGGCTCCTGCCGTGGATCGCAGAAAGGGAGCAGAGGGCCCCTCAGGAGCTCCCGTAGCTCCGGGGCCCTCCGGCCAGTGCCAACCTGGCCGCCCTTTAGAACCAGCCCTGTTCATGTGCTTCAATTGGGTGTTGAATGTGCTTTAAATGAATGGTGTGGATCTGCCTGAGGTATGATGTGCATTCAAGAGTGAATGGAAAAGAACAATTTTAAAAGATACTTTTTTAAACAGGGGAAGGGTTGTAGCTCATTGCTGGGGCATATGCTTTGCATGGAAAGGTCCAGAATTCAATTTCTGGAAAAGACTATTGCCTGGAATCCTGGAAAGCCAATGCTAGTCCATGTCATCAGTACTGAGCTAGATGTACCAAATAGCCTGACTCGGTATAAGGCAGATTCCTTTGTGCCTAAAAGTGGAAAGAGAACCAACGGCCACAGTGACTCCAAAATTTATTTATGCATTTTATTTACAACAGTTATATACTGCTTTATTGTAAAAAATCTCAAAGCGGTTTACAGAAAGAATTAAAACAATAAAATTCTTGCCAAAAGCAGTTAAAGACATGTATTTTAAAACATTCAAATTTATTTATTTATTTATTTAATTTAATTTAATTTATAAACCGCCCTTAGCCAAAGGCTCCCTGGGCGGTGTACAACATAAAATAATACAATAAATCAACAGTCACAAAATATAAAATACAAATATATAACAACAATAAAATAAATTAGAATGACCAAAACATTAAAACGTATTAAAATACATTAAAACGCCTGGGAGAATAGGAAGGTTTTAACCTGGCGCCGACAGGATATCAACGTAGGCGCCAGGCGTACCTCCTCGGGGAGACTATTCCACAATTCGGGGGCCACCACCGAAAAGGCCCTGGATCTTGTCACTACCCTCCGAGCTTCTCGATGGATCGGTACTCGGAGGAGGGCCTTAGATGACGAACAAAGTGCACGGGTAGGTTCATAGCGGGAGAGGCGTTCCATCAGGTATTGCGGGCCCACACCGTGTAAGGCTTTATAGGTCAATACCAGCACCTTGAATCTGGCCCGGAAACAAATCGGCAACCAGTGCAAACGGGCCAGAACGGGTGTAATATGTGAGGACCGAGTGGTCCTCGTCAACAGTCTGGCTGCTGCATTTTGCACTAGTTGCAGCTTCCGAACCATCTTCAAGGGCAGCCCCACGTAGAGTGCATTACAGTAGTCCAATCTAGAGGTCACCAGAGCATGAACAACTGAAGCGAGGTCGTCACCGTCCAGATAGGGGCGTAGTTGGGCTACCAGCCGAAGGTGGTAGAACGCATTCTGAGCCACCGAGGCTATCTGAGCCTCAAGTGACAAGGAAGGATCGAAAAGAACCCCCAAACTACGAACCTGTTCCTTCAGGGGGAGTGTGACCCCATCCAGAACAGGATGAACATCCACCATCTGTGCGGAAAAGGCACTCACTAACAGTGTCTCAGTCTTGTCTGGATTGAGTTTCAGTTTATTAGCTCCCATCCAGTCCATTATCGCGGCCAGGCAACCGTTAAATTAATAAAACCAACAATGAGTTAAAAACAGATTTAAAAACAAAATAGCTTCTACATGCCTGGATAGGCTTGCCTAAACAAAAATGAGTTTAGCAGGTGCTGAAAAGAGGCGTCTGCCAATGTCAATAGGCAAGGAGTTCCAAAGCGTAGGTGCTGCCATTTTGTTGTTGTTGTTATGTGCCTTCAAGTCGATTTCGACTTATGGCGACCCTATGAATCAGTGACCTCCAATAGCATCTGTCATGAACCACCCTGTTCAGATTTTTTAAGTTCAGGTCAGGTCTGTGGCTTCCTTTATGGAATCAATCCATCTCTTGTTTGGTCTTCCTCTGTTTCTGCTCGCTTCTCTTTTCTGTATTGTCTTTTCTAGTGCATCATGTCTTCTCATTATGTGTACAAAGTATGATATGTGTCCAGAGTCAGAGGAAGGCAATGGTAAACCACCTCTGAATACCTCTTACCACAAAAACCCTATGAACAGAGTATCCAAAATGCTGCCACTTTACAGGACTGATTTCTTACAAGAGCTGAACAAGTACTATGTGGCACCCGTAACATGGAAAGCACACCTTGAACTCGGCCTGGTAGCAAATCAGCAACCAGTGCAGATTTCAGAGCAGAGGTATTATGTGCTGATAGGATCTCACTCATGTCAGAAATCATGCTGCACCATCCTGCATTAACTGCCTGGATGCCAGGATTTTTTTAGTTTTGCTTTTCAGTTAGGAATCCTGACTGGTTGTGGGATGCTAAGTTGTCTGCCTTACTCATAGGAATCTTGTTGTGTTTGATATAGTATTGCATTTAGGAAAGCATCACTGTCTTTTGTTTTTGTTTTTCTGTTTGCATTTCATTTACCTTTAACTTCACTCCCTTACATCCATAGAAGCAACAGCAGTGGTTGCATGTGCTCAGCTCAACCCCCTAAAACCCATTGTTGATGCACCTTGTTGGTTGTATGGCAGTTTGTTTCTTGCCCAATAGTGGTAAAAGAGAATTCACATATTTGAAAGTGTGGCTGCAGTTGTTGTTCCCAAGCTGCTGCCTGTGAAGGTAGGCCAAACCATGTGTGTTTTCTCTCTGTCAATTATTACTCACTGGAACTGGGTTGGCTGTCAAAGTGAGTTTATAGCAGCCCACAGGGTAGACAGAAAGGACAGAGAATCTTCTTAGTCTTGCTTATCTCTCAGACCTCTTTCTGAAGTGAAGGGTCAAATCTGTAAAGAAGTTTGGAGCAGCCACATTAAAAGATAAGGACAGGGCATTCCAGGCAGGGGGTTGCCAACCCTGCTTGGATATGGATGTCTTTACAGAGGTTCCCTAGTCAAGCTTTACCAACAGCACAATCCAAACTATATCTACTCAGAAGTAAGTCCTGTTGAGTTCTATGGGGGCTGAGTCCCTTAGTAAGTGTGTTTAGAAAAGAAGCCTTCAGGGGCATCCATCTTTACTCCCGAATGCTCCCATCTAACATCTCCACAACACTAGGCTGCTTTCTTCCTACAGCGGCCTTCTGGTGACTGGCCTGGCCTGAAGGCACTTAAACCCTTCTTGCTGAAAGCAAGTAGGCTAGATTAAATGTTCCCTACCCAGGCTCCATCTTTTAGCTAAGATTTCTAGCTTAATTTCCAATCAGATTTTTTTAAATTGTATGATCCAAGCAACTGTGATTGATGCCTAATGTATCATGCTTAATGACATCACTCAGGCTTACCCCTGTGACATCACTCAGCCCCGCCCCTAAAATCTCAGGTTTGGGGATGCTTCTGACCTGGCAACCCTATTCCAGACCTGCTTTGCTTCAGCAAGGTTGCTGCACTATGTGTCTTTAAACCATCATCTCTCACAATTCCAAAATCACAGTCATCTGGTCTTCTGGCTACAGGGTCTATTAAAATAGTGTTTAAAGTATGGACACATATCCACTCATATTTTCAGCTTGTAAAAAAGACCACACTGCAAAACGCTATGTCTGTCCTTGTAGGCCATGAGGCCCATTATTATGTCGTTTCATGGCAACCCTCAGGGGTCTACATCATTTCTGCATTTTTAAAAGCAATAACCTTCCAGACGTTGAGTTAAAAGTTCTTCACAAAATTTCCTGGGTTTGTTTTGATAGGACACATTAAAACTAAACTTTAATTTTTAATCCAGTTGATGTAAAAGTTTGGGGCTATAACTTTCACATATTTTGTACAATTTTTGGCCCCGAGGCTTTCAGAATATCTGGAAGATAATGGAAAAGTACTGAAATATTTGTGGGAGCAAAATGTGTATAAAGCACAGAGAATAAATCTTATTTTTCAGATTTCACTTAAGGAAAGAATAAGTCCTAGAGGCCTGGTCTTTCAGCTGCATGTTGTGCACCCAAATTTTAGTCATGAGTTTATCTGCTATGATACACTTCAGGGCCAGTTCTAAAGGGCGGCCAGGTGGGGCACTGGCCTAATGGCCCCTGGAGCTACAGGGGGCCCCTCAGCTGCCCCTCTCCTCCCCTCCCACAATCTACGCCACCCCCACCCCCACCTACCTTTCTGCTGTCTTTTACCATTGCCCTTAACAAAGATGGCAGTCGCGGTTTCCCTAAGCTCCTGAAGCTCCTGCCGCCATCTTAGTTGATGGCAGAGATGCGCGCGTGTAGCATGCACACATGCCATCAACAAAGATGGCGGCAGAGGCGTCATCCCCTTAGGGAAACCGCGGCCGCCATCTTCGTTAAGGGCAATGGTAAAAGACAGCAGACAGGTAGGTGGGGGTTTGGGGGGGTGCAGGTGTGTGCACACACACACACACACGCCAGGGCCCTGGGCAAGCTGATGCCCAAGGGCCACAGCATTCCTGGAGCCGGCCCTGATACACTTTACAATTATCAGACAATTCATTATTAGAATATAATTGTTACAGCGAAACATTACCTCTCCCCCTCCCCTCCATTATTAGCCACAGTCACAGTACCTTACTACTCTATGTGTATTCCATTTTCACTCCATGTAAAGCAGTTATAGAGTCAATGCATGATAATTTCAGAATAATTTCTTTAAGAATAATGGCAACTGCACAGTGTTTAATGTGAAAATCATATTTGGCAGCATTAAATATATATATATATATATATATACACACTTTACTAATGAAAACAAATGTCCCACATTCTCTAACAAGATAGGTATCGATGCTTTTTCAGTGACAATAAAGTATCAAGGGAAATACTATCTTTGCAGTAATTGTTTTCTTTTTACATTTTAGCTTACATTTTATTTTGTTTTAATCTGTTTTAATTTCCCCATCAGATATCTTCAATTGCAACTGCAGGTTTAGAGGACTTTTGCTCATTCTACATATGTCAAGATTGTGAGAACTATCAGTGCTGGATAGCCCATAGGCACAACAGGATTTTCTTCCTCCTTGAGATTTCACATGTTTGCAACTACAGTGCTGTGCCTTCAGTATATTATCTGGCAGGTTTCTTCAAAACAAAATATATTTATATGCCTCAGAACCCGCCGTGTTTGCTCAACGGCTCAGACTGACATTATACTTTGGCTTAGAACCTAAGCCCCTGATTATTTCTGCCTTGACTATAATGAGAATATATAATCATAGAATAGTAGAGATGGAAGGGGCCTATAAGGCCATCAAGTCCAAACCCTTGCTCAATGCAGGAATCCAACTTAAAGCATACCCAACAGGTGGTTGTCCAGCTGCCTCTTGAATGCCTCCAGTGTTGGAGAGCCCACCATCTCCCTAGGTAACTGGTTCCATTGTCATACCACTCTAACAGCTAGGAAGTTTTTCCTGATGTTCAGTTGAAATCTGGCTTCCTGTAACTTGAGCCCATTATTCCATGTCCAGCACTCTGGGACAATTGAGAAGAGATCCCAACCCTCCTCTGTGTGACAACTTTTCAAGTACTTGAAGAGTGCTATCATATCTCCCCATAGTCTTCTCTTCTCCAGGCTAAACATGCCCAATTCTTTCAGTGTGTTCATAGGGCTTTGTTTCCAGTCCCCTGATCATCCTAGTTGCCCTCCTCTGAACCTGTTCCAGTTTGTTTGCATCCTTAAAGTGTAGTGTCCAGAATTGGATGCAATGCTCAAGATACAACTGCAGAATAGAGGGGAACTAGTACTTCACATGTTTTAGAAACTATACTTCTGGTAATGCAGCCCAAAAGAGCATTTGACTTTTTTTTGCAACCACATCACACTGTTGACTCATATTCAGCTTGTAATCAACAACAATTCCAAGATGCTTCTCACATGTTGTACTGCTGAACCAAGCATCCCCCGTCATATAACTCTACATTTGGTTTCTTTTTCAGCTGGAGTTTGGAAGATTACTTTAAAAAAGTAATAAATTATACTTACAGTTACATGGCCCCAAAAAGCAATAAATTACCATTACAAGTACAACGATCTGAAAGTAACTGATTACTTTACTGTTACTCAAAAGTAATCATTACAATTACACTGACATTACTTTTTTTAAAAAAAATGGAGTGTCTACAAGGTGCTGGCCTTGGCTGCTGCATGTCTAAGTAGCCCAAAACAACATTAAAAATAAACACACACACACAGAGGGTGTCCTGTTCAGAGCGGGATTCACGAGGCTGAGACGCAGGTGCAATTAAATCTTGTTTTATTACAGTAATGGATACATCAAAAGCAGTGCGCTTCATAGAAACCTCTAAGCTAGCTCACTGGAATTCCCTAACTGTACTCTAGACATGCTCTGCAACGTGTGAAGAAAGTTGACTCAGCAGCTCAACCCACAGAGCTGCAGTCTTAAGTAGGGAAAGTTTTAGATCGTAATCTCTGGCTCCTTCGCAAGTCCTGCCTCTGACCTGTCCGCTTCTTGTGGCATCGAGAGCGGGGTGACGGGGGTTGTGCTTCCAATGGCTCATCCACAAGAATCGTCTCCTTAGCAACCGGCTCAAGGCCAGGGGGCAGTGACGCGCTTGAGGCATCCCAAGAGCCGCTTGGTGAAGGGGGAGTCGACGCCCCCTCTGAAACATCTTCCAACGGCTCCTCCGAGCTGTCTGGGGGCGGCGCGCTCTCCCCTTCAGAGATTGTGCCATCCGTGGGAACTGGCCCAGAGTCATCCTCACTCCCCCTCCCAAGGTCTTGCTGAGACTCAACAACTCCTTGGTCTTCCACGCCTTCTGACAGCTGAGAAACCTGAAACTCATGTCTTCCCCCTCCCTGGCCCTTGTGGGGGAGCGGAGGCTCAAGAGAGGGTAGTGAAAAGCTCACAAAGACTCCTGAGCATGTGAAAATCCAGAGCAGGAGGGTGCCTGCCCTGGTTTTCTCAGTGCCCTGCCCTCTCATTAACAGTCAGAGAATAAAGGAGGGAGAGAAAAAAATTGGAGTCAAATTCTGAGGAAATTCTACGTATGTTCCATCAGGTGTACTGAAAATGTTAGCATTCAATATGCACAACAGGTCTCTACCCATCAGGTTTACAGGTGTAGAGCGAAATATTAGGTAAACAAGAGAAAAGTATGTAATAAGCCAGGGTTAAATGTCCAGTCTGGATAACATTCTGTAAAGAGATGTCCACAATCCTTGAGTTCCATTACGTTGGGGTGCACCCTGAAACAGAAAAACTTTGGGGACCATAAAGATGAGAAACAGGAGATTGATGGCAGACGCCTGGTTGTTGTAGAACAGGAACTCAGAAACAATCTCTAGGGTAATCTTTCTCTAGGGTAGCACAGATCTTGGTTGGTGTAGCTGCTTAATAGAGAAAACATGGGTCCACCTGTATATCAAGTAGGAGGAAGCTACCTTGGCAGCAAAAGGCAAAAATAGCAGGCAGAAATAGCAGCAAGAATAAAACATATTTTGGGGAGCAACGGCAAAAGTGAGGTACCATGTATTAGGACGTTTTTCAAAAAGCAGCAACAAGCAGCATTAACAACACAGAAGAAAATGCAAGCATTATCCATTTCCTTTTATTTCCTTTTCTCTTTATTTTGTTTTTCAATGTTAAACAAAACACGAAAAATAAGAAAGAGGAGCTCCAAAAACAAAATTATAAAAAATTGAAAAGATAAACAAAAATGAATAAAACAGAACAAAAACACTTTAAAAGGTAAGGCTGCTTTACAAAATGCCAAAGAGGAGAAAGGAGGAGGAGAGAAAAAAAGGAAAAATGCCTCCATTCAAAAAGGAGGGGGGAATATCCCCCGTACACCGGTGTAGAAAATAAAACAAGCAAACACTTTATCAAACATGACAGACAAATGAAAACCTTAATAAGACATCTACAGAACCCCAGATTCCTTTGGTCATGACTGCTGAAAAGGAAATAACATAGTTAAAAAAGTATTTCATTATTTTCTGGAAATATTTAACTCTTTGTTCCCCCAATACTAGAGAGTTGTTTTTCCATCCTGTAATTGAAGGGTAAATGGGATAGGTGAGATAAAAGAATGCATTAACAGAATGGGTTAAAAGACTTCTGATCATGTACACAGTGTTGCACATAAAGAATGCCCCCGCAGGTGCCAGCCTCCAGCTCACGAGTCAGTCAAAGGCTGGATTCCTGTAATTAAATTTCAATTTATATGCTCAAATGTTCAGAAAGAAAAGGGAAACAACATATTGGTTTCAAGTTGTATGTAAACATGTCCAGAATAAAAGAGAAATAATATACAATCATACTATTTTAGTACCATGCTGTTTTCAAGCTGAAAATGCTGTTTCGCATGGGCTAGCTCGGGATGGGGAGAACACGGCTGAGGAGAAGGGGGGAGCGGGTGGAAAAGCGCTTCCCCCCTCCTTCAGCCTCGGATATCATCAATCACTGAGCATGTATTTCCCTTCAAAGCAGGGAAAAGAAATGTCCCTTCGCCAGCCTTTCTGCTTGCCCTCCCCAATAATAAAATAATTTTAACTCTTTCGATCCCTACTAACCCACTAAGTGAAGTAAGCAAAAATTATATTTCCAAATTCTATAACTCACGCTGTTATACTTGTTATTTTCTCCTCCATGCCTGTTAGGTATGCATTTTTAAAACATAAATTTTAAAACATGGGTTTTCAAAACACCATTTCCTGGTCCCGTTTTCTCTCTGGAGAGGAGAAAACCATCACGCTCAAGTCACGCTCAGTTATTTGGGGGTATGTACAAGTTGGCATTAAACAATTAATTATGAGTCTACAGGACATTCTCAGCAAGATTTCATTTCAATATTAGAAAGAGGAAGGAATAATCTATAGCATTTTCTAGATTCTCTTGACAAAATATGATCTGAGTTCTTTTGACAAATACTGGGGTCTTTCTCGCATGGGTCTCTGAATAGAGGCATGGGTTCTTTAGTTTTCCTTGCACTTCTTTGTACTTAAAGCAACAACAACAACAACAATCCTACAATAACACAGCATTTTTTCTTGGAATGAGCAGTCCATAAGATGCTTACCCAGGACAATATGACTCCCATGTAATTTTTCACACACACACACACACACACATACCCACACAAACATTCAGATTTCCATTCACACAGGAAAGGGTTATTTTTGCAAACCTCATTCAGCCAAAGCCAATCATAGGAAGGGCTCACTCACTCGGAGTACAATTAAACAGTAGGAGCAAGGAATAGATTTAGAAGCGGGCAGATTTTAGGAACGGATTTTTTGTAATTGCACTGGCAAATGAGATTGGCTTCCCCCCCCACCAATTATTTATGGCAGAAACGCCTGGACTATTTGCATGTGCCAGGTGATTCTGGGCAGCTTTTGATATATCATTAAAGTTCCTAGACAGTAGCTCTCCAGGGATTGGGGAATTTAATGGGGGGTTGCAGAGCTTGGAAAAGTGACTTTTTTGAACTATAACTCCCATCAGCCCAATCCAGTGGCCATGCTGGCTGGGGCTGATGGGAGTTGTAGTTTAAAAAAGTCACTTTTCCAACCTCTGAGCTATGGTTATTCTTTCTCCCAGATAAAGAGTTAATATTATTGTATCTGCTTGATCCCTAACCCATATCAGGGATCTAGCATTTGGTTAATCACTTGGGAAATCCCCAATGCAATAATTGGGATTTTCCTGCACTATTTGAATAATTTCCTCACCCGTTAAGCTTGTCATCTTTCTTCTAGGGCTATTACTTTATCTTTTACACTCACTGAGCCGTAGGTTGCTGGATCAGTGATTTTAGCACAATTCACAGGGAACGGTAGGAGAGGGGAGAGGGGAACTCCCAAGGTGGCAGAAACTCTTACCACCCTAGGGCTCACTCAGTCATACTCTTACAAGGGGTCATTCCCTCACCACACACTCACTTCCCAGGGAAAAAATACTACAAACTTTACACATGTGTACACGTATGTGTACATGTATGTTTCCCTAGTGCTCCAGTCTATTTAAGACTGGTCCTGGAGCTTCCACCAGCTCGCCAAAATGGGCCAGTCTCTCCAAGACTGGTCAGGGGCTTTAACTAGCCGCCAATTTCCTCCTGGTCTATTCAAGACACAAGGCGGGGCCTTAGATACGTGTGGTACCCCCTAGCCTGTCCAAGAGTAGGGCCGAATCTTTTCAGCTCCATGTTATATTAAGCTCAAGCAATCCCAAGATTTACAACATATACTGGTTACCAATTTTTTCCCCTGGCCTATCCAAGGCACAGGGCGGGGCCTCAGATTCACGTGGTACCCCCCTAGTCTATCCAAGACTAGGGCCGAAATCCTTTGGAGGTCCACGTTGTATGTAACACCACTACTATAAAACAGCAAGTTCCCAAAAAAACAGTTTCCCCAAAAACAGTTTGCTACATGCCTGTATCAATAAAATTTAGTATCATGTCAATACAACATGAAAGGACTCTTAAAAATGCACTTCTTACCACCAAGCAAGAAAAACAGTGAGTCTGGAAAGGCTGGGAAGGAAAGGACAACAAGGAGTTGAGATTTTGAAGTGGATCTCTTACCCTTTTCTTTGCGTGCTTCCTTGGTCCCTCTACCCTGCCCTAATCCAGCCTCTGCCCCGCTTGGTGTCTCAGCATCCCATCTGGGTCACCAAACTGATGGGAATACAAGTGAGGAGAGTGCTACTCGTGCACTCAGGTCCTGCTTGTGGGCTTCCCTTTAGGGCATCTGATTGGCCCCTGTGAGAACAGGATAATGGACTAGATGGGCCACTGGTTGGATCCAGCAGGCTCTTCTTATGTTCTTATATGTATTGCGACAAACAACAAAAGTTACTTGTGGGGCCTTATAGACTAGGGATAGCCAATGTGGTGCCCTTCAGATGCTGTAAAAGGTAAAGGTGTCCCCGCATTTATAGTGTGAGTCATTTCCGACTCTTAGGGTGACGTCTTGTGACGTTTACTAGGCAGACCGTATATATGGGGTGGGATTACCAGTTCCTTCTCCGGCCTTTCTTGACCCCCCAGCATATGCCGGGTACTCATTTTACCGACCACGGATAGATGGAAGGCTGAGTGGACCTCAACCTCTTTTACCGGAGATTCGACTTCCTCCTTCCATTGGAATTGAACTACAGCCGTGAGCAGAGCTTCGGCTGCATTACCGCCGCTTACCACTCTGCGCCACAGAGGGTCTTCTTCAGATGTTGTAGGACTATAATTTTCATCATCCCTGATAATTGGTTATGTTATCTGAGACTGGTGGAAATTGTAGTTCAACAACATCGGGAGGGCACTATATTGATGACCCCAGTACCGCCCCTAGGCATCGGGAAGCGGGGCAGTTGCCCCAGGCCCCATGCTTTGTGGGGGGCCCATGCTTGGCGATCTGCCTATATAGAGTGCGAAGCCAAAATTGGCTGCATATCTTTTATTTCCAACCTGGTTGCCACCCACCTTTCCTGCCTTCCTCCCTCCTGTTGCTCCCAGTCCTCGTCCCAAATGCAACTTCCTCTTCCTTTCCGACACTCCCTCTGCCCGCCCTGGATTCAGGCCGCACTGCACTCTACGAAAAGCTTTGTGAGGATCCTTGCCGAGTCTGACGCAGGCACTCCACCCCAAGAGGTCTTCCAAAGCACTGCTGCTCCTGAGGGATGAGGCGGGGGTGGGAGGCCGGCTGAGTCTAAGACAAATCCCTGCTGGCTCAGTTCCTCCAGCTTTCTTTCATCCCACCGCACTTTCATCTGACTGCCACCTTCTGCTCCCACTGCCATTTCTCCTGTAGCAGCTTCTCTCCCTGGAGGCTCCTCCACCGCCTCAAGAGGTAAGGAGAGGACCAGCGTAGGAACCTACCTCGGAGTGGAGAAGCGGGGGAAGGAAGCTAGCTACTCCTGGGAAAGAGAGGAGAAGGCAAGCAGTAAAGTGTCTCGTCCCTCTCTGAGAACACATGGTCTTTCAGTGCCCCCCGCCCTCCTAAAAGAGACCGCTTGGAAAAAGAGTTGTGAGGGGGAGGTCATGCTTGCCCCTGTGACGTTTTGACTTTGGAGAAAGAAGGATGTAACGTTCTGAAGTGCGCTGAAAATCACTGCTGGATTCCCAGGCATTTGTTCTTAGGGGAGAGTATATGTGCTCAAACTGCTTCCATTACTATTACTTAAAGTGTCATGTCAACCTTTTACACAATAATCCCTGGGAGCGGGGGTCAAGCAGGATTTCTCTCTTTTTTTTGGCCAGGTCCCTAAATTGCCACTCAGATGGCTTCCCTTTAGACAGTCAGAAATCCACAAAACCTGGCTAGCTATCTTTGTCCCGGTGTATGGAACGTTGGGTGCTTCCAGACCAAAGTTTTTTGTGGAATAGGTGCTGCTGGTGCAGGCAAGTGTCATGATGTCATCATCATCAAAATGCCTGTCCATACATTTAAAACATGTAATTGTGCCTTCCCTTTACTGTGGCAAACCTGATAAGTAAAAATAAACCAATATATCTGCAGTCACTGCTTGTTAGCATATTTTTATTTTAGGGTGGGTGGCTTGTCACTTGTAATGATGTTTCAGGGAGTGAGTGGTCTCTAATGCTGCCCATTTACTTCCATCCACTTTTCATCTGAGTACAACTTAGCCATTTCTTATATTTGTATTATTTTAATTTTAATCCAAACGTAATTGCCCATCAACAAAGCAGCCAGACATTTACAGAAATGATTAAATTCTGTCATCCTCGCTATTTAAAACAATGGTTCTGCACAAAGTGTTTTCAATTGTTTAGTTAGGAAGATAAAGATGGGAAAATATGCTTAGAAATAGACTGCCATATCTAGCAGATATCGACAAAGGGAAGACAGATGTTGAGAGACCAGTGGAGAAATGGATATGTATGGAACAGGTTGACTAGAGGCCTGTTCCCTCAAGTGAAGGTAATCATATTTGTATTTAATAGGTTGTTAGCCTCATATGTAAATTAAATATTATAATTACATATATTCATAAATAAAATCTCTCTCTCTCTCTAAATATATAATATAGAGAGAGAAAGAATGTGTGTGGGGGCAACTATGCTTTTGCCCCAGGCCCCGCCCCGCACATGCTAAGGGTGGGCCTGGATGACCCAATTACATTAACACAACTCCTTTCCCACCTATCCACCTGATTCAAACATGCCTAGAAAAGTATGTCTCTTAAATTCTGTGTATGACAGCACGTTCCTTTCAGAGGTAAAAATTAATCTGCAATCCTATATACTTATCCATTTAACTCAATGAGGCTTAATTGAGAGTAGATATATATGGGACTAGACTCCACCAGAATACATTTGAGGAGCTATACTTTATTAATGCTGTACCAACTACAACTCCCATCTGCTGCTTATGTACATATATGGTCTCAGCCTAAGCTACCTCACAGGGTTGTTGCAAACATAAATGGGGGGAGGGAATGACAATGGTCATGGCGTTCACAAATCAAAAATAAATCTGGGGAGGAGGGCACACACAAGGAATAAGATGTCTGACAGACATACTATTAACAGTTTAGAGAAAAGGCGGGTCAGAGGAGACATGATAGAAGTGTATAAAGTTATGCATGGCATTGAGAAAGTGGATAGAGAAAAGTTCTTCTCCCTCTCTCATAATACTAGAACTCGTGGACATTCAAAGAAGCTGAATGTTGGAAGATTCAGGACAGACAAAAGGAAGTACTTCTTTACTCAGCGCATAGTTAAACTATGGAATTTGCTCCCACAAGATGCAGTAATGGCCACCAGCTTGGATGGCTTTCAAAGAAGATTAGACAAATTCATGGAGGACAGGGCTATCAATGGCTACTAGCCATGATGGCTGTGCTCTGCCACCCTAGTCAGAGGCAGCATGCTTCTGAAAACCAGTTGCCGGAAGCCTCAGGAGGGGAGAGTGTTCTTGCACTCGGGTCCTGCTTGCGGGCTTCCCCCAGGCACCTGGTTGGCCACTGTGAGAACAGGATGCTGGACTAGATGGGCCACTGGCCTGATCCAGCAGGCTCTTCTTATGTTCTTATGTTCTTAACAGGTGAAACTTTCCCCATAATTGTATTTCCATAGTAGAAAACACTCCATTTAATTTCTACCCGCCCCACAGCTATTAAATGCACAAGAGCCTGCTTTCCTGCAATGCCAACCCTAATCCATGCAAAGAACTCAGGTTAAAAAAAAATAACCACCAAAGAATTTGGGCAATTTAAAAAAAAAACACAGCTGTAAATGTATGAAATACGGTATTCTCAGGCAAAAAGAAGTTATGAGTCAGTACACGTGAAAACATGCACACAAAGCCTTGACAAACAGCAACAAAAATACTCTGAGCATGAGCATTTTCACATTTTAAATTTTTACTCATCTTTGTTTTTCCTTATTTACTACCTTGGACCAGTCCCTAATGCTCAGCCTATCCTACATCACATGGCTGTTGTGAAGGTACAGAAGGCAGAATTAAAATGGCTGCAAAAAGAAACTAAGGCTCCAGTCCAATACATGTCTACTCAGAAGCAAGCTCTGTTGGGTTCAACGGGACCTACTCCCAGGTAAGTGTGTACTCCAATACATATTTGCCTGGGAGTAAGTCCCATTAAACCCAATAGAACTTACTTCTGAGTAAGTACTGGATTGCAGGTTAGTCCTTGTATTATAAGCATCAACTTTTACTTGCCTTAACCAGATTGATTCAACTTTGTACTATAAAGTGTCATATTTTCCTCTCCCTCCCCCCTCACAAATTAATACAGCTTCAAGGTTTTAACCAGTCAACCTGCCTAATTAGTGCAATCCTACAGCAAATTTGGTTTACTTGGGAGTAAGCTCCATTACTGAAGCAAGTTTCAGAATACATTTAAAAATATATAAAAAACAAAACAAGTGTTTTACAAAAGCAGATGGCTGCCTGTAACACTTGCAGAAGTAGGGGAAGCTACTGGACCCCATAGTATTGGCTGCCTACACTCTTGAATACAGCAAGGCAGAGCTCGAAGTTCAATATGGCACAGTGAAACCAGGCCAGAACATGATCTTGACTGATGACCTGCTTGCCACAGGAGGGACTGTGCAATCTGCCTGTGAGGTAATAGGCAAACTGCAGGCTCATATCCTGGAGTGTGTGGTGTTCTTACAGTTAAAATCCCTCCAAGGGGCAGAAGCCCTTAAGACATTCCCCCTCTACTAGCTGCTGCAGTACGACTGATACCCAGCAGACTGAGTGGCAGCAGCTTCTCACCTCAGTTGAGATTGTTTTTTTTCCAAGGAACCTGCTGCCTCCCTCTGCCAAATGTCTACGTTTGCATTGTCGGGGGTGGGGTGGGTGGGTAGGTGGGAGGACTCTCACCTGCAAGCCTTATTTTCTTTTTATTTAAAGGGATCCTTGTTCTCAATGAGTTGGTGTTGTCAGTCTGGACTGCTGGCTTTGCAAGTGAAGGGTTAATTACTTAAGTGTCAAGTGGGAGCCTTTTTTAAAAAATTAAAAGAACCAGCAGAACCTTGGGGTTTTTTTCTGTAAAGGGGATCGCCTTGAAGGGGGAGGAAGCTTAGGTGGTCTTTGGGCTTTAAACTAAAGTGGGTGGGCAGGAATCCCCCACTGAAACTCAGGCTTGCTGTATATTTCTTTACTATAGCACTGAGCATTACGCTTCCAGTGCATATATCATCTATGTTCAATCTATTTTCATTGGATCATTCTTTCTGACATCTTTCTGGGGACTGCTGTATACTAGGAAGATGACTGTATTTGGCTTTTAGTTTGTTCTTGTTGTTTTAAAAAAGTTTTTTGACTTAATTTTTTGTGAGTTGTACTGTTCCTTTCTTATTTGTATTTTGCATTTGTATTTTTTTGTGAGCTGCCTTGGGCGCCTTTTTGGCCAAAAGGCGGCATAGAACTAAGCTAAATAATAATAATAACTTCTGCCTGCCCCTCACTCAGCCTGAAGCCGCGGCTGTGAGGAAGCTTTTGGCCCTGCACTTCTGTCTCAGCTGGTAAGAGAGGGAAGGTGGGGAGGGAGGCAGAGGCCACTGCTCAGAGCTTTGAGTGCCAAACCACACACACACACACACACTCAGCCAGCAAGCATAGTCTCTTCTGCTCAACCACCTCCTGGAGCCTGCCCTGCCACAACGCAAACATTTTCCCTTGGGATGCAAAAAAGTTAAAACTGCAAATGCAGCAAAGTAGCCAGGGAGGGCTACTTCTTTGCACCAAGTGCAAACACACACGTCATCACCTCTCACCTCCACAGATCTTCATGTCCATTCTGCCGCTGCCTCCTTGCCCTCTAGCTCTTTCTCCCTCCACTCCATTCTTCTCAACCCGTCTCTCTCTCCACCTCCTTCTTCGTCGCCTCCTAAACACCCATAGAGCACGAGGGAAGAGTGACGCTGCGCAGAAGTACGTGATTTTTATCCATAAATCAGAGGAGCAGAATGTTTCCCCTGTTCCCCCCCAAGTAATGCCCCCAAATAACACTGGAAACATTACAATTACAGCTCAAAAGTAATGAAATCACTCCTCATTCTATTACAATCAAAATGTAAAGAAATTACCCATTCATTCCTCAAAAAAGTAATAAATTACAATTCATTTTTCCTAATAAATTACTTCCAAGCTCTGTTTTTTCCTAGGTGTAGAACTTGGCATTTTTTCATTTCAATTTCATTCTGTTTTTTTAGCCCAGTGCTTCAGCTATCAAGATCACTTTGAATTTTGTTTCTATCCTCAAGGGTATTAGCTATCCCTCCCTATTTTGTATCATCTGCAATTCAATAGGCATTTCCTGAACCTCCTCATCCAACTAATTAATAAAAATGTTGATGAGCACTGGGCCCAGGACTGAGCCCTGTGGTACCCCCTCATTACTTCCGCCCAGTTTGAGAAGGAACCATTGATAAGCACTCTTTGAGTATGATTCAGTAGCCAACTGTGGCTCCACCAGCCCATGGGACACTTTGTCAAAAGCTTTGTTGAAGTTGATATATGTTATGTCCACAGCATTCCCACAGTCTACCAGAAAGATTACCAAATTTAAAAAATGAGATAAGATTATTCTGGCAGGATTTGTTCTTAACAAATCCATGTTGGCTTCTAGTAGTCACTGCCTTGTTTTCAAGGTACTTACAGACTGGCATCTTTATAATCTGCTCCAGAATTTTCCCAGGGATTTATGTCAGGCTGACTGGACTGTAGTTCCCAGGTTTATCCCTTTTGCCCTTTTTTGAAGATAGGGACAACATTTGCCCTCCTCCAGTCATCTGGCACTTCACCCATCCTCACCAATTCTGCAAAGATAATAGACAGCAGTTCTGAGAGTTCTTTAGCCAGTTCCTTCAGTACTCTATGATGCAATTCGTCGGACCCTGGAGATTTGAACTTAACCATTTATCTACAGTCTCAAGCTGCAACCCTACCCCTTCAACTTGTACCTCATGTTTGCCAGGAGAGTCATAGACCCTCTTTTGGGAGAAGACTGATCCAAAGTAGGAATTGAGCATTTCCTTGTTTTCCTTGTAATCTGTCATCCTCGTTGAATAGCTGTGCCACCATTTCTTTTCTCTTTTATTGTGGATGTTCCTGAAGAAACCTTTTTTGTTGTTTTTAGCATCCCTCACTAATCTCATTCTCAGCTTTCACCTTCCTGATGCTATCCCTGCAATTCTGTACTACCTGTCTGTATTCTTCCTTTGTGGTCTGGCCTTCCTTCCACTTCCTATACGTATCCTTTTTTGTTTTAGGTCATCTCTAAGTTTTTTGTGAAACCACCTTGGCTTTTTCTGTTGCCCTCCACCTTTTTTCCTTGTTAGAATTGTTTGTAATTGTGCCCTTAGAATATCCATTTTTAGAAACTCCCATCCATCTTGGACTCCTTTTCTCATTGGGGCTGCTTGCCATGGAACCTTACTTATCATTGTTCTGCGTTTATTAAAATTGACTTTCCTGAAGTCCAGGGTATGTGTATGGCCACTCTCAGCTTTTGCTTCCTTTAAAATCAAGAACTCAAGTGTAATATGGTCACTTTCCCCCAGTGTTCCCGTAATCGCCACTTCATCCACTAAATCATCTCTGTGGGTTAGAATCCAGTCGGGATAGCTGATCCTCTAGTTCCTTCTTCCACTTTCTGTAGGAGAAAGTTATCAGCAGCACAAGTCAGGAATTTCTGCCTTCCTTTCTGTTCCTTCTGTTCTTTTTGAACAAGTTACATCCTTCAATTTCTGTATTCCAATCATGGGAGTCATCCCACCAAGTTTCAGTTGTTGTTGTTATGTGCCTTCAAGTCGATTATGACTTATGGAGACCCTATGAATCAGTGACCTCCAGTAGCATCTGTAATAAACTACCCTGTTCAGATCTTGTAAGTTCAGGTCTGTGGCTTCCTTTATACCTATCAAATTGTATTTACCCTCCTGTATTAAGAGATCAAGTTCATCCTATTTCATTTCCCATACTCTAGGTATTAGTATACAGACATCAAAGACCATGTGATTTATGGTCCTGCTTCCTTCCTATATTATTATGAAGAGTATTACTGGGGCCCATTAGAGCCATTCTTTCAGTTTCTGTTACTGTACCTTCATCAATCATTACTGCCAAGTTTACATCTCCTTCCCCTTAGGATTCAGTTTAAAGCCCTCCTGATTAAGTACTCCATCCTGTCGCCAAACACATTTTTCCCAGTCCTTGTGAAATGCAAGCCATCACTTGCCATGGGCATATAAATGCTTGTTATTTTTTGTCAGAAATGCAAAATTGTCAAGCCATATCCTTCTGAGGGGATGAATATGGCAAAATATGAGACAAGTGGATGCAGACTTTTTTTGTATTTGGCAAACGCTTATCTTTTTTTGCAGAATGTTAACTATATTTTAAAATAATTACATTTTTAACAGTAGCTAGAAATTTGAAGGGCCAAAGGGGTCACACACCCCTTTTTCCTCGCCTCCTTCCTGCTCCTTCACATCTCTAACTAGTAATAACAAATACTTTACACAAAATTATGATAAATAGATTTTTTTATTTCAATTTGTTTTTCAAACTAACCCACCCAACACCCAACAGGCTATATGATTACTCTATGTGAGTTCAAATCCCCGCTGGTGTCTCCTGGATGTAAAGAGCCAGCTAAAGATCACCCCCACAGTGAGTGGCTCAGGGGTTACATGCCCTGTCACCTGTGCAGCCGTGGGCAAGCTCCATAGACCCAAGGAGCCCAGTTGCCCCCCAGCTGGCAGTTGTGGACAAGGAAGGGGCTGTCTTGTGCAGCTGTGGCAAGCTGAGCAGGCCCTAGCCAGCTGGGGAGGACTAGCCTCAAAGGGAGGCAATGGTAAACCCCCTCTGAATACTGCTTACCATGAAAACCCTATTCATAGGGTTGCCATAAGTCAGGATCGACCTGA
Source organism: Rhineura floridana (assembly GCF_030035675.1). Classification (NCBI taxonomy): domain Eukaryota; kingdom Metazoa; phylum Chordata; class Lepidosauria; order Squamata; family Rhineuridae; genus Rhineura; species Rhineura floridana. The sequence goes on along the minus strand of NC_084482.1, from coordinate 85,770,645 downwards.
AGGCAGTCCATTTCCATTTTCATGCTTATAGTCAGTTTCTGTAAAAATGCACCCTTAAAAATTTGTGTGTGGGGTTGGTTAATTAAAAAGTAAAAAACTCAGATTTAAGAGTAGCCAGAAAAGTTTGAAGAAGAAAAGGGGAAATCAGTTACATCAACTTACACATCTACATAATCAGTCTGAAAGTCTGAGTTCTTGTGTACAAATCTGGTTTGAATGCTGCAAAGCTGTCAAAATATTATACATTAGCACCACCTTGTGGCAGTAGGCCTACACATTTCTGCACTACACTGAATTTTGGACATATACTGAAGATATGTTGATATATGCTCTTCTGTGAGTTTAGGATTGCTTTGCCCATTTAACTTTTATTTGCTTTCTATTTCTTAATCATCTTCTTCAAAATGTATTTAACGTAAAAGAAATGAAGCAATCATATGGAATAAAACTAAGCCTATAAATTACGTGTGCTAAGAGTTTTAAAAGCAAACGTTGATGGAATTATCAAGTTCCATTCTTATATTTACAGTCAAGTCAAAGGAATGGCAGCTACATGCAATTATAGGGAGATTCTGGAGCATCTTACTTTATCCAGCTGTACTTTGGTAAAATAACTCATTACCTCTTTAAAAGCATGTTATTTTGATAAACATCCTTGAACCACACTGGACAGTGTCACACTTTTATTCTATGTTGGATTGAGAAGGGCTGTAAAATCAGGGGGGGAAAGCCTTTTTTCTGATTGGGCATAGTTAGTGGGCAGGAAAAAAACAACTTGGCTCCCTCTTATACATAGCTATTAAAGGTGCAAGGGCCCTGTCCTCTTTTTCACCTGGCCACCCTAAGCACAATCCAGTGGAAGTAGAACCCTTTTAAGTCTCTTTCACATGGTAGGAAAGTTGCACACATGGTTAACAGTGTGCTTGTCAGAAGCAGGCTCCATTAAGTTCAGCAGGACTTATTGCCAGGTAAGCATGAGTAGGATTTCAGTCCATATCTCCCTTTAGATCAATGGGACTCAAAAAATTTAACTCCCACAGGAAAAGCATTTATTATACAGCCACAAGAGTGGCTGTATACCATGGCCAGCATGTATTTTTCACATTCCACAATGTTAAATTGAAAATAGCTCCATGCCATTCTGATGCTTCCCATAAGCTCATTTCAAAACAAAACTTACAAAACTTATAGTCCTGAACTCAGAAACACTTGCTTATAATCTGTTGAAATTAATTAAAAATCAGCCATGTTCACAGAGTACCTGTAATCCTTTTACTGACCTTGCCCATACTCTACCTTCATCTTCTGCAGTTTAAAAGTTAAAAAAAAATGCCTGGCTGACTTTTAATTAATTTAAGAAATTTAGCATTGAACTCAGTGATAAGGCCGGGAATGCTCAGTAACTAAGAACCAACTGTCAGTGTTCTAGAAGCCAGACTCACAGCTGCTGGGCTTGCCTAATTGGGGGGCCACAACCACACCAGACTTTGATTTCACTTGAGACAGTCATGGCTTCCCCCAAAGAATCCTGGGAAGTGTAGTTTGTGAAGGGTGCTGAAGGAGACTCCGAATCCCCTGACAGAGCTCCAGTGGCCAGAGTGATTTAAGAGTCAGCCACTCTGATTGAAGCTCTGTGAGGGGAACAGGGCATCTCCTACCAACTCTCAGCACCCTTCACTAACTACACTTCCCAGGATTCTTTGTGGGAAGCCATGACCGTCTAAAGTGGAATAAAGGTCTGGTGTGGATGTTGCCAGGGACAGCTTTGGTTTAAATTTGGATGGGAGGCTACATGTGCCGATGTAGAATAAAAAGGTGGAGGAAACCCTGAAAAAGAATGTGACTGTTCACAATGTTTTCCTTTTGGAATAGAAAGGGACTTCCTCTCTGCGCAGTGCAGATTCAGCACTGTTGAGGCCTCATCTTGAGTACTACGTCCAGTTCTGGTCTCCGCACTTCAAGAAGGATGCAGACAAACTGGAACAGGTTCAGAGGAGGGCAACAAGGATGATCAGGGGACTGGAAACAAAGCCCTATGAGGAGAGACTGAAAGAACTGGGCATGTTTAGCCTGGAGAAGAGAAGACTGAGGGGAGATATGATAGCACTCTTCAAGTACATGAAAGGTTGTAACACAGAGGAGGGCAGGATCTCTTCTCGATCGTCCAAGAGTACAGGGCATGGAATAATGGGCTCAAGTTGCAGGAAGCCAGATTTCGACTGAACATCAGGAAAAACTTCCTAACTGTTAGAGCCATACGACAATGGAACCAATTACCTAGAGAGGTAGTGGGCTCTCCGACACTGGACACATTCAAGAGGCAGCTGGACAGCCATCTGTCAGGAATACTTTGATTTGGATTCCTGCATTGAGCAGGGGGTTGGACTTGATGGCCTTATAATCCCCATCCAACTCTACTATTCTATGATTCTATAACTTACGGAGACAATCTTCTTAGGTAACAAGAATAAAATAATATTTTCTCATGATCTTCATATGTTTTTTAAAAAATAGGCTCTAGCTTAGACAGAAATAGTCCATTTTCAGTCATTGATGAGGATGCTCCTGAAAGGAGCGTCTGGCTGCTCCCTCTGCTAGAAGTCAATGGAGAATATGCAGAGATCTCAATATCCCCAGACAAAGGAGGAGGAAGAAAAAGGTAAATAGCCCCACCCTTTAAGGAAGTTACATCATGGTAAACAAACATATAGAGATATCCCCAAAACTGGTTAGAGGGAACATCTCCCTATCTAAGGGGGTGGCATGCAAGCTTGCTTAAACCCAACATAAATTTGGGTGGGAGGATACATGTGCCTGCTGTAGAATATAAAGGTGGAGGAAACACTGAAAAGCAATGATACTGTCCACAGTGTTTTCCTTTTGGAAAGAAAAGGGGCTTCCCCTCTGCCCAGTGCCCACCCATCCAATCTCCTCCCCTCCTCCTACCCTCCCTGCCCCTCCCCCAGGTCAGTGTTGGACTATGACCTGGGACACCAGGGTTCGAATCCCCACACAGCCATGAAGATCACTGGGTGACCTGGGCCAGTTACTGCCTCTGAGCCTCAGAGGAAGGCAATGGTAAAACTACTTCTGAATACCATTTACCATGAAAACCCTATTCATAGGGACACCATAAGTCAGGATAAACTTGAAGGCAGTCCATTTCCATTTTCAAACATGATTGCACAGAAATAAATCCCATTGAACTCAAAAAGTATGCAAATGATCAAACCCACCCTCCCTTCTTCTCCCTCCTATCCCCTGCCTCTTGCCCCTTCCTTCCTCCTTCCTTTGCCCATCCCTGCCCACCCTTTTCCAATCCCCTCCTCCCCCTCCTCCTCCTCCCCCTCCCCATGGTCAGTTTTACCTATCTTAAGCTTGATTGCAAGGGAGTGAATACCATTGAACTCTATAAGCATGCAAATGATCAAACCTGCCCTCCCCTTTCCGCCCCTCCAATCTGCTCCTTCCCCTTCCCCCTCCCTCTCTTCCTCCCCCATGGTCAGTTTTACCTATCCTAACCATGACTGCATAGGAGTAAATCCCATTGAACTCCATAACTCTGCAAATGATCAGACCTGCCTTTCCCCTCCTTCCCCTCTCCTCTCCCTTCCTCCTCCTCCCTCTTCCTTCTCCCCTGCCCACTCCAGCCTTCCCTGCCTCCCCCCCCCCGGTCAGTTTTATCTATCCTAAGCATGATTGCACGGGAGTTAATCCCGCTGAACTCAATAAGCATGCAAGAACATGGTAGAACCATCTGATGCCCACTGTAATGAATTTGCTAGGCACTTCCAGGATAAAATCTTTAGCATCCGACAGGACTTAGACTCCAGTGTTATAGGAGGTGAATCAAGCAGGGTTTCCAGAGCACAGCCTTGTCCCGATTTCTTGGATGAATTTCAGTTGGTGCAGCTTGAGGACCTTGACAATGTGCTTGGACAGGTTTGTGCAACCACTTCTGTGCTGGATCCTTGCCCTTCTTGGCTAATAAAAGTTAGCAGAGATGCAACAGCCGGCTGGGCCAGGGAAGTGATTAATGCCTCTCTGCGAGAGGGGGTGGTCCCTGGCTGCCTGAAAGAGGCAGTAGTGAGACCACTCCTGAAGAGACCCTTCCTAGACCCAGAAAATCTTAATAAGCAGGTGGCAAATGTTCCATACCTGGGCAACCTGGTGGATGCTAAAGATTTTATCCTGGAAGTGCCTAGCAAATTCATTACAGCGGGCCTCAGATGGTTCTACCATGTCCTTGGGGCCAGCGTGTAATAGCCCCTGGACAATTCTGAACAGCTCCACTGGGCAGCAGATTGGTGATTTTATAGTGGCAGCAAAATATTGTTTTTTTGCTGCCCTCACTTCCCCCAAATACAGCTTACCATAGGCACTTACCAGTTTGTAATTGCATCCACCAGGAGTTTGTCTCCATCTGCACTCAAGCCGTCTCCTATATTGGTTCATTGCTCTCAGCTGTGGTGTATACCATGGAGCAGTACAAGCTCTACACAGGAGAGGGCGCTCAGGAGCAATCATGTCAGGGTTTCGACAGGAGTTCATCTCCATCTGCACTCAAGCCGTCTCCTATATTTTGTCATCACTCTCAGATCTGGGGTATACCATGGAGCCATATGAGCTCTACACAGGAGAGGGTGCTCAGGAGCAATCAAGTCAACCGCCCGGGTCATTTCTGTATTCCACAGTTCAACCAGGTTTTCGACAGGAGCGCCAGCCCTATCAGCCAGAAAACTCCCCAGAGCCCTTTTGAAACCATCTGGATCCATTAGTCTCTGGGTATGGGCCAACTTAATAGGTTCCCCACCCTTGCAGAGGGGAAAAGCCACTGTGAGTCTAAACTTCAGCAAGCAGTGATCTGTCCATGACAGAGAGACTGATGTAAGGCCCCACACATTCAGATCACCATCTCCATGTTCAGTTGCAAAAACCAAGTCTAGAGTATGCCCTGCTGCGTGTAGTGAACCAGCGGAACCAATAGTCCAGTAGCTTGTTAACTTGTCTTGTATTGCCAGCTGCTGAATGAAATAACAGACCGACAGCCGAGGCTTCTGGAAGTTGAAACTTTACTGTTCCAATAAAGTAGTTTATTACACCGTGCTCCGTCTCTCTCCAACAACACCACATTCTAATTACCCCCCACACCATTGTGTGCTTACCCAAGCTTGTTATAGCTGAGCCTCTGATCTGCTGCAGCTGCTTACTGACCTTGGGCGTTCCCTTCAATTAAACACTTTAACTCTTGCACTGTCTATTCTGGAACTGGCTGTGTTGCTCACCGAAGCCTGACAGCCCCCACCTTCCAGACAGACATGCAATACACATTTCAGTATTCAACATTTCCCAGTGTTCTTATACAGTTACATTCAGTTAATGTTTAGTTACATTGCGTATTTTGTTACATTCCAAGCATTTCAAGTCTTTACACATTCAAGGAATATTGTTTCGCATTCGTTTACCTCTTTCCACTGTTTGTCTTTCTCACTGATGTTCTCACCCCTTATCGTTGTTACTTGGAAACGTTCTGGTGGTTGTCCAAAATTTGACCGTTTTGACTTTCTCAACGTTTCTTGTTCTGTATCTGTGTCAGAATCTCTACCACTGTAATCAGATCCACTATCCTTTACTTCATGTTGTGTTTCTAGCATGCCCTGGGTCTGAGCAACACTTTCCTGTTTGATTAGTTCATCAGGCTCTTTTTCTACTATGCCATTGGTGTCAAAGCAATCTAGGTTTACATAGGTTTTCTTATTTTCCCATTCCTGTTCTTGGATTCCTACACTTCTGCTAAGTGTTACTGTCCCATCTTGTGGTACCCATACACGGTCACTAGCATGTTGGAAACCTAGCACATACCCTTTTTTCACTCTGGGAGCCAATTTCCCACATCTCTTCCCCTTTGGAATGTGCACCCAGCATGGGGAACCAAATCTCAGTATGTGTTGTAACCTGGGCTTTCTCATGTATAACATTTCATATGGTGACTTTCCTATTGCACTATGCATCACTCTGTTTTGTATGTAAGTGGCATACATTATGCATTCACTCCAGAATGTTTGTGCAAGTCCTGAATCCTTTAACATGGCCCTCACGGCGTCCAGCAATGTTCTATTTTTTCTTTCAGCTGTTCCGTTCTGGAACGGCGAAAACGGGGCTGTTACGGCATGAGTAACACCTTTCTTTTCCAAATATTGTTCAAGGGATTTCCCCGTGAATTCCCCACCCTGATCCGATCTGATTTGCTGCACCTGTGTGCCATGCTGTACTTGAATTCTGGTTAGGAAACGTTTTATTTTCTCTGCAGCCTCATCCTTTGTTTTTAATAAATATACATGACTATATCTTGAATAATCATCAACTATCACAAGCACATATTTTGCACCACCTTGTGTTCTAGGAAACGGACCTGCTAGATCAACATGTATTGTTTGGTAAGGCTTCTCAGTATGTCTCTCAGCTTCTCTGTTAATTGGAGCTACAGTGGCCTTTGTCTGCTGACATACTTCACACCGAACATATTGCTTGCAGTCATGCAGCTTTACGTCTGCACTTAATTGGGGTGTCTTTTTCACAGTATCGTAATTCACATGCCCCAATCTCCTGTGCCATTCATGTATACATTTGTCATGGGTTTTCTTATGTGCTACCATTGCAGCCTGTGATGAAGGATTAACGTTTACATAGAACAGGGAATCCTTGCAATATCCCCTCAGGCACGCCTTTCCCTTTTTCATCACTTCACATATCTTGTTACTGAACATCACACTATAACCCATTTCAATTAATTTGGAAACTGACAGTATATTACTTGTCAAAGTTGGCACGTATAAAACATTTATCACGATAGTATTTAAAGCACACATATGTACAGTACCTTTCCCCAACACCCTTTGTTTAGTTCCATCAGCTAATATGACGTCTTCATTAGCTGGCAACATTGTGTTAAACATGTCTTTATCCTTTAAGAGGGAGTGGGTTGAACTATTGTCTCTAGTTTCAATGTATTCTCCTTTCTTTGACTTTGCACTCACCAACTGCACATGTGAGGGTTGTCTCCCATCCTTCCTTCTTCTCATTACATCACAGTTCCGCCTTAAATGATGCAATGAGCCGCAGTTGTAACATGTCTTAGCTCCGAAAGCTTTTATCTCAGTTCTTTCTTTTCTGTCGTTTCTTTCGTTTCTTCCCTCTTGCTTGTGTTCAGTCTCCTTTCTTCTCTCCCACTCTTGTTTAAGTTTGTTTGTGATATACCGAACCGTCAATCCAGAATCCGGAATCGCTTCCAGCGCACTCACCACTGGATCCCAAGAGGCATTTAAAGTTGACAGAATTATGTAGACCTGCTGCATCTCTGTATGTTCCACTCCTCTTTCCTGCAATTCCGCAAATATTCTGGCAATGTTCATTAAATGAGCTGACATAGTTTCTGCGTCTGTCAGCTTCATCTGATAAAGTTTCCTAGCGAGGCTTATTTTACTGCTAGCAGTCGTTTGTATATAAATATCATGTAAAGCAGTCCACATATCTTTAGCAGTATTTTTACCTCGTAAATGTAACAGTTGAGAGTCCTCAACAGCCAATATTATTAATGAATTTGCTCTTTCATCCCAGCGAAGCCATTCCGCAGGTGGTGGAACGGAGGGGGGTTGCAGTTCAATTACTTGCCATAAATCCTCTCTATTTAGGTAGGCTTGCATCCGCAGCCTCCAGTTTGAATAGTTTTGTTCAAGAGGTATGCCAGCCAAAGTTGTTCCAGCCATTCTTGCAGACTTTCCTTATCACCTTGGTTGCCTGGCAACACCGTTCTCTGCTGCTGCTTTGCCGCTCTTTCAGCTCACCGGCTACGCAGACCGATTCACCTCCTCCTCTGGTCTCTGGCGTAGGACAGGTTTGCTTTCTGGTTGCAACTGGTTCTTACTGATTCGGATCTGGGCCCATAACCCTTTGTACGCTGCGTGTAGTGAACCAGCGGAACCAATAGTCCAGTAGCTTGTTAACTTGTCTTGTATTGCCAGCTGCTGAATGAAATAACAGACCGACAGCCGAGGCTTCTGGAAGTTGAAACTTTACTGTTCCAAATAATAATAATAATAATAATAATAATAATAATAATAATAATAATAATAATAATAATAATAATTTAATTTGTGGGTCGCCTATCTAGCCAATGGCCACTCTAGGCAACGTACAATTTAACAACAATACATTACATCATAATAAAATACATCATAAAATACAATATAATAATAAAACAGTTCCAGTACAGAGTAGTAGGCTATTTGTTGTAAAAATTTAACCCTCCCCGTAAGTCCCAAAGGCCTGTCTGAAGAGCCAGGTCTTCAAAGCTTGGTGGAATACATTCAGGGAAGGGGCATGTCGAAGGTCATACGGGAGGGAGTTCCAGAGAGTGGGGGCTGCCACTGAAAATGCCCTCCGTCCTCCATGCTCCGTCTCTCTCCAACACCACCACATTCTAATTACCCCCCACACCATTGTGTGCTTACCCAAGCTTGTTATAGCTGAGCCTCTGATCTGCTGCAGCTGCTTACTGACCTTGGGCGTTCCCTTCAATTAAACACTTTAACTCTTGCACTGTCTATTCTGGAACTGGCTGTGTTGCTCACCGAAGCCTGACAGTGTTGGGCCAATATCTCAGAGAGGAGGTGATAGAAATATCTGTGGGCTATAGGTACGTTCTTAACCCACAAGGTTTTTTGCCTGTTAGTGAATGAATTAATTATATACAGGTTTGGCTGCCCACCTATGCATACATGCATGAGAAGAACCCATATCAATCATGGCATGGGGCTGTATCTATCCAGAAACTACAACTGTAATGTGTAAAGTGAATAGAATATTGGTTCCACACTTGAGCCATGTTATTGATTACAGAAAAAGAAAAACCTGCCTGGCAACTTGAAGCCTGACAGCTAAAGTCCTAGTTACTTGCTATACTGGGCAGAAGAAACTAGCTCCAAGAGTTCCAAGTTCTAGCCTCTGCTGTTTCTGAAACCTATATTTATGCCAGTTAAGTATCTGAGTGATATTTCTTAATTAATACCTTTAAAGGAAGTGCAGGGAATTGTTTTAGCAAATTCAGTATCCTGCCCTCCAGGATGAACACTGCTAGAACAGTTCTTGAACATGACAAGTGTGCAGGCCATTCCCAGCTAGTGGACACTGGACACCCAACAAATATGATTTGGACACATACCATTCATGTAGTGAACTGGAAAAGAATAATTTAAGACAGTAATTTGTGAATATGAAATAAACTGTAATTTAAATATACATTTTCAGTAACTTTTAAAAACATTCAGTATGGAGTCACAAGTCTTATTTCAAACACTATTACTAGCTGTATACAAACTACTAAGCATATCAACAGTTATAACTAAGCTACATGAAAAATTATGACTATTATTTATTTTATTATTTATTAAATTGATATCCTGCCCTTCCTCCCAGCAGGAGCCCAGGACACCAAACAAAGACAGTAAAAACACTCTAAAACATCTTAAAAACCTATTTTAAAATATATTTAAACAAAGCATTTTTAAAAACATATTAAAACAAAATGTCTTTTAAAACATCTTTAAAAGCAATTCCAACAGACACAGACTTGGATAAGGCCTCTATTTAGAAGGGTTGTTGAAAAAGGAAGGTCTTCAGTAGGTGCTGAAAAGATAACAGAGATGGTACCTGTCTAATATTTAAGGGGAGGGAATTCCAAAGAGTAGGTGGCACAACTTTAAAGGTCCACTTCCTATGTTGTGCGGAACGGACCTCTTGATAAGATGGTATCTCCTGCAGAGTGCAGTGATCGACTGGGTATATAAGGGGTAAGATGAACTTTCAGGCATCCTTGTCCCAAGCTGTACACCAAAACCAGAACCTTGAACTTGGCCCAGTAGCTAATGGGCAGCCAGTGCAATTCTTTTAGCAACAGGATGACATGTTGGCAATATCCTGCCCAGTAAGTGGTCACGCCGCTGCATTTTGCACTAGCTGCGGTTTCTGGACCAACCTCAAGGGCAAAAAATGTGTTAATACCAGGAGTGTGCAGTGAATTTGGATGAGACATGAATGGTGAATAGAGGCAGGATGGTCCAGAGTGATTTCAGGCTTGTTTGAGGAGCAATGAACCAATGTGGTAACCTAGAGAGCGCTTTGGGGATGTATTGTGAGTGCACTTTGAACACCCAGTTAACATTTATTTTAAAATTGCCTACAAGTGTGTGAGACACTAGAACAGTCCTGGAACTCTGACAGATACTCCTGGCTTCCTTCTGACATTGCTGGAGTGAGCCAAGAGAGAGTTTGCAAAAGAATGGAATTTGGTAAGTCCATGAAGACATGAAAGCAATAGTTTACTAGAATGTGAGTAGTAACAAGGATTATGATGTACAATGTAAGCATGGAAACAGATCACAAACCAGACAGTGATAAACAAAGATTTGTTTTTTTTTAATTGATTTTTCCAAGTGTGCAATTTCCTCAGGGGTATAGCCGTCTGGGTTTGCGAGAAGTTGCAGACCTGGGACTTTTTTGGGAGCAGGGACCGAGCCAGATCCCTATGTGTGAGCCAATCACCATGAAAAGGGAGCATGTTACCCATTGAAAAAAGCCTTTGTCCTTTCATGCTGATTGTAGCCAATCAGAGTGAAAAGAGGTGAGTCAACCACTGATAAAACTTTTCTCAGTAGCTAACACACAGCCTCCCCTTTTCATTGGCTCCTAGGGACATATTTTGTAGTGGAGTGTGGACTCGCAAAAGGAAGAAAATGGAAAAGGGGGCATGGCTGTGAGGGGGTGTGGTGTGACTATCATGAAGGGACCCTGCACTTCTGAATTTGTAACTACACTACTGAATTTCTTGGTTTTAGATAAACAGGATTTTTTATTACTTAAATTCTATTTGGAGCCACTATATATTGAAATGAAAATCATGGAGACTTCTGGTGCCTACAGAGCAGGAGCAGGAGAGCAGAAGAACACGGCCGAGAGCAAAGCAATGAGAAAGTAATTTTATAAACTTTCCTGGCGGGGTTTCTAACACTAAAGAACAAGGTAAAGATCTTTGTTGCACCGCCCAACACCTGGTGGGTGGCTGATAAACTGCTAAGTTACCCGAAGACACACATCCCCCGGCGAACAGCCTGTTTGATTACCCGGGACGTGGTTAATGGCATCGTATAACCATCAAAAACTCATTAATCTTTCAGACAGCCATAAGGTTGTGGAAAGACTTAAATTGTAGTAAAAGAGGTGTCAGATAACCCCAATGATGTTAACAAGAAAAGCAAGGAAAGCCTTGGGAAGTCCCCCTGTGTTTGAGAGTATGCCGGTAAAAAAAACCTTGAGGAGGAGGGAACAAACCCAAGCCTCATCTCCCCATTTTCAATCCATGGAAATGAGCCAAAAGAGTCAACCTAAAATCACTCACTTTTTTGCTCCAGCAACAGACCATGTATCTTGTGAGGACGCCTCCCAAAATCTACATTCCCCTCTCGACTGGTCGCTTAATCTTAAGGGGAACGCCCATCCAGTCCCAGGGGGAGTATTCAACCTTAAGTCTGGCAGCAGAAATAGCTCTTGCCGAGGGCACACATGTAACAAAGCCATCGAATTTGACCACATCCGGTTTAGATACTGATGATATAATTACACCACAGCCTATGGAGATACCCCCAAATCAAGATGCAGCTCCTGGAGAAATACAGCCAGATACCCCTAAGAATGGGCTCATAGAGATCCAAACTCGGTCACAACTCACAGAGCTGACTAACATCCCGAGTGAAGAAGCAGCCCCAACTGAGGGAAAGGAAAGAAAATCCTTGGTGGAGGAACAACACTTGGACCCCCAATGGCTTCCAATTTTGGGCTGCCTATCTATGTTGGTCACGGACATCGAACACGTAAAAGCTTTCTTGTCGGAATGTAACCATCTATTAACGCTTCTTGTGGAACTACACCAAAAGGGTGTTCCGCCCTCTTTACATAAGATCCCACTCATAACGCAGAAGAAATCAGTGCCAAAGATTTTGAGGGTGATGCGTAGGAAGACCAAAAGAGGGCTCATTAATGTGAAGAAGAGTAAAAACATTAAAAATTATAAACCTGCCCACTGTAAGAAAATGAATTTCAAGAAACTATTCAATCTTCTGGACAATTCTCCGGTACAGAAAGTGAGAGCTCTGGCCAAGAGCCCCAGAGGAAAAAATGTTACAAAGCCCCAAGAGGACTCCTTCATTCATTGTATATCCATATCCCCATCTCCAACTACTTTAGCCTCCCACAATTCTAGGCAGGAGTCCCATAATGACCCCCAGGTTCCGTGATCGGATGTCCTCCTAAAGGGGAACAAAGAACAGGTCCAGGCGGACAATCCACCAGAGCTTGGAAAAGTTACTTTTTTGAACTACAACTCCCATCAGCCCCAGCCAGCATGGCTACTGGATTGGGCTGATGGGAGTTGTATTTCAAAAAAGTAACTTTTCCAAGCTCTGCAATCCACAAGCCACTAAATGGAATCTGGTACTGAATTGTTACAACTTGGTGCTAGTAAACTACCCTAAATCCAGTGGGCAACTATCGCAAATGGAACGCAAGCTACACCTTTTGGACTTCCTGAAGAGATTCTCTTCAAGCCATCTTATAACAACTGATATCGAAAAGGTGGAGTATTTATACTACAGTGGCATAACAGCACGAGCTGTAGTATCCCTCACTACAAGGCAAGCAGTGGACCAAATCCTTAACAGCAAAGACGATCTTGCTAGGGGCGGAATAGTAGTTGCAAGACATTTTGAAAACAAGGCCCCTCCACTGGCCTTGATCCCCCATCACCTCTTACGTGCAGAGCACAACCAAGAAGAGAGAAAGGCAAGCCAGGACATCCCTGTCAATGTGGACTTGGTTGATGTGTGTGCCAGTAAGGAGAATACTGAGCCAGCAATCTACAAAGGAACTCCGGCCTTCTACTGCCAAGAACGAAGTCAAAATTCCGCGGTGCTTAATGTCCCCTTTGATAAGGACGAAAGACTGCTGATTGATTCCTTTGGCACTTTATCACCTCAAGACCAAACTGAAATATTAAGAAGACTTGAGCTTCTTAAATTGCACCTTGTATATATTCATAAAGAGGAGAAATCTTTATTCGATACTGACCTGGCAGTCTTAGCTCCGGAGTCAGGCCCACTGACAGCAGTATTAAAAACAACGCCTCCTAAAGCAGTGTGCACTCCTGACATCTCAAGGGGGAGTCAACAATTGCCTATTCCTATATCCCAGAGTGTGTCTATGGCTGACAGTAGGTCGTCAGTGGGAGTGTTCCATACTTCTCTGCGTAATAGTTTAGGGAAATGCAATCGCGAGGGATCGATTAAAGCTGTTGAGGGAATTTTTCCTTCTACCTACCAGACCACGTTGAAGCAAGATGCCCTACCTAGATATTGTGCTAATAAACTCTCTGAGGCCTCAATTACTCCCCTTGCGACCGATAATATGAACCGTGTAAGTGCTAATCACTGGCAAAATATGAGATTCCTTGCAGAGGAGGAGCTAGGTCTGCCAGAAAGGCCTATTGCGAATAGAGTAACATCAAGTTCCACCTTTCAGGCCCCGGTAGAGGCAAACATCCAATTCCTTAAGAACTTAGCCCCTGTTGCCACGGTTGGATCTGAGTTAAGACTGACGCCTTCTGGGAATGACCCCCATCTATCTAGTTTGCCCCCATCTGCCGCTAAAACAAATGGTTGTGTGTTAGCCACCAAAGAGTCTGATTTAATCTCCCCAGCCTGAATCTACCCATTTTATTGTGGAATATTGTGGGCTGGGAAAATAAGTTGCAAGACGTGGATTTTGTTATTTATCTGCAAAAGTTCAAGATCCTCTGCCTTCAAGAAACCTGGGTCGTTAATACAAACTCACTGTTTCTACACGGCTTCCGCACCTATTCCAACCCTGCTGTCAAACATAGTTCAAAAGGCCATGACAGTGGCGGTCTTACCATCTTCATTGCAGCGGACTTGCCAGTAGAAGCCCAAGTAATGGATAATAATAGTTCGCAGTTTGTCCAGATTCTGAAGATCTGGGGTAAACCCACAGGTCTTCTCATATGTGTCAATATATATTTTCCCCCTTCTCTGGCTAAGAACTTGGGTCATAACAGCATATGGGAACATCTGTCTGAAATCTTGTTCCAGCTGGAATTGCAATTCCCAGATTCTAGATTGCTGCTGTGTGGCGATTTCAACGCCAGACTGGGGGATATATGGACAAAACCCGAAACCTCCACAAACTATGGTCCTACCTTTGAATCAACATTGTTTAATAGAGTTTCCCAGGACAAAATGTGTAACAAACAAGGCTTGAGACTGGCTGAACTTTTGCATCTCCATCGTTTGGAATGTCTCCATGGCTCTGCTGTTGATGTGTCCAAAGGACCATTTACTTATCTGTCCAATCGGGGAGCTAGTACTATAGATTACATGTTAGCTTCCACCTCTTTGCTCCCAGACATCACTAGGTTTGAGGTCGGGAATAGAGTGGAAAGTGATCACTTTCCACTCTTGTTGTTCTTGAGACTCGCGCACTTCCTGCCCCCTCAGCCATTAGTAATCATTGATGAAACACACATCACAGAACGGAGAATTCACTGGTCAAGTGACCTACACTCCTCCGTTTCACAATTTTTGGCCAGCAACACCCTGCAGTCACTTCGGCAAGGAGTTGTGAACTCCGACCTAGATGCTATTAAGGCCTCGCATTCTGTCTCATGTCTCCTGAAGCCATTATTGGTGCAGGAAAAACAACTTAAGGCCAACAGGAACCTGGGTAAAAGGTGGTTTGACTAAGAGTGTAGAAAGGCCAGGAAAGTAACGATGAATTGTTCTAGACTGGCTATTAGAAACCCAGCGAACTATGTGCATGAGCAGATAATACACCTAAGATCTGCTTATAAATCACTTCTAAAGCGAAAGAAGGAAGCATATGCCAAATCCCAATGGCAGCAATTGGAGTTAGCTGTGACAGAAAGGAAGGAGAGTCAGTTTTGGAATCTTGTTGCTAGAGATATGGGTTCAGCCAGTCCCTTTTCTGTCGACCAAATAACTCCATCAGTCTGGCATTCCCACTTTAGCAAGCTCTATCTGTCCCCGCTAGCAAATACAAGTTTTGTCCTTTAACAGAGGCAACTATGCTGCCGCACTGGCCTCCAGTTACAGCAGCACAAATCGAATCTTTAATTTCTGCCCTTAAATTGGGTACAGCTCCAGGGGAGGATATGTTGCCCCCAGAAATTTACAAAAACTTTCCGGACTGGTGGGCCCCCATATTGGCAAAGGTGTTTAATTACATCAATAATATCGGAATCCTCCCAGAAGGCTGGAGGACAAGCATAGTCCTCCCTATTTACAAAAAGGGTGATAAGCAGGACCCAAATAATTATAGACCAATTAGTCTTTTAGACATTGGTTCTAAATTATATAGTAAATATCTTCTCCAGAAAATTGAAGATTGGGAATCCGCTAACCAAGTTATCTGCCCAGAGCAGGCTGGTTTTAGGCAAGGCCAAAGTGCTACTGATCATTGTATGACCCTGTATTTTCTTGCTAAACAGACTATTACCGGTCCCACTAAACACCTTTATGTGGCCTTTGTTGACTTAGCTGCTGCATTCGATTCAATAGATAGGAATATGATGTGGGCTAAATTGACCAACACCAACATTGATAGGCAGTTGCTATTTCTAATTAGAGCCCTATACACAAATACCACGGTAAGAGTAAGGGCGGGGACATCTGGTATATTAACAGATCCCATTTCTACAAATAAAGTGGTCAAACAGGGGTACCTTTTGGCCCCCATACTTTTCAATCTTTATATAAATGATATAGTATCTGAATTAACCGACCCAGCCTTTTTTCCACCTTCAATTGGCAACAGGAAAATTTCAATTCTATTGTATGCAGATGATATGATATTGTTATCTATCACTCGCATTGGACTAAGAAGGCTATTGTCAAGGCTTTATGATTATTGTGTAAAAGAGAAGCTACAGATTAATTATGCTAAAACCAAGGTGTTGGTGTTTGGTAAAAGACATGTCAATTTCAGTTGTTCAATCCATGGTCATCCAATCGAACAATGTCGAGAATTCAAATACCTTGGCATTTATTTCTCAAAAAACTTATCCTGGAAAACACACGCCCACATGACCAAACTAACAGCAGCAAGAACTAGCGGGGCTATTCTTAAATTTGCCCGTTCATCCGGTGGGAATTTAATTGACCCTGCCCTGAAAATCTTCCAAAGCAAAGTACTCCCCCAGATTTTATATGGTGCAGCAGTTTGGGGATGGGAAGATACTTACCTAGTAAGCCTAGAGGTGGTTCAAAACAGCTTCCTGAAAAGACTTCTGCACTTACCCCCTGGTACTCCCGCCACCCTGTTTCGTGCAGAAACCGGCTTGCCCTCAATTAGAGTGCGTGTCCATCTTGCTCTGATAAATTTTGGGAGAATTATAAAAGACGCCCCTTACAAGACTATACTTAAATCATGTCTTGAACATCCACTAGGAGCCAAGTATTGGGTTGCAAGAATAAATCCCCTCTTACATTTGTACCATATATCTCCGCAGGAACTTCCCTCCCTAAACACCAGAGGGAACCTACGGAATGCCATCTTCCGCCATAGTGCCTACTTAGATAGGCTGGCTATCATCAACTCGAAATTTTCCAAATGGTATAGGTTATACAAGAATGACCACCGCAGATCATCTTATTTGGCCGGGCCTTTACCTTTAAAACTCCGGCAGGCCTTCACGGCACTCCGATTTCAAACAATGCCAAACACTGTGTTAGAGGTACGCTACTTTCATTCTCCCTGGTCCCAGTGCTTTTGTATTTGTGGAGCCCCGGAGGTTGAAGATTTGCCCCACTACCTGTTATTCTGCCCCTTGTATTCACAACCCCGTGCCAAATTTTTGGAAAGCCTGTTGGCTTGTTCGTTGTGGGACCATGATGACAATAGGATTGCTTACCTTATGTCTGATACGGATTTTTCTGTAACATACGAGGTCTCTCTCTTTGCGCTGGCAGCACAAAAGATTCGTGCCAAATTCATTTTAGAGCATGGGGTTGATTGCCAGGGTGACACCTTAAGGTGATAATTCACCAGTGCTGGTTATTGGCTAGATAGTTTTCCTGCTTCTATAAGGTCACTTTATGGTTATTTCTCATAATAGATTACCTAGTGGATTTTAGATTTTTAACTGTTATTTTATTGTAACTGTTTTGTTATATATTTGCACTTTTAAATGTATTGGTCTTATTGTTCAAATTTTATATGTGATGTTTGATATGCGATGGCCTACGGCTAAGCAATAAATCAATTCTGACTTCTGACTATATTGAAATGTGTCTGTATACAATTTATTTAAGGTTGATGGTAATCGCTAGTGACAAATGGCCTGATATACCGAGGCTGGGCGGCAGATGCTGGTGGAAAGCTAGGGGCAGGTCACGTCAGGTAAGAGGAACTAGGGAGAGATGCATAATATCTGTCTCCTGTTCCGGGCCTGTCCAGAGCCAACAGACAGCTGGGGGATGCTTGACTCCATACTCTGGCCTTCGACTGCTGCTGTGCAATGCGAGGTCTGTTGCCCAAAAAACATCCCTCATCCATGATATGATATTGGATGAGAGCGCGGACTTGGCATGTATTACGGAAACCTGGCTGGATGAGGCTGCTGCTCCTATCCTTGCGGCCATGTGTCCAGCTGGGTTCTCGTATGCACAGCAGCCGAGGGTCGATAGTCGGGGAGGGGGAGTGGCGGTTATTTACCGAAGGTCCCTGGTTCTCACCAGACCTCCTCTCTGTGAGACCAAGGTGGCAGACTGCATGTACTGGAGGTTGGGCCCAAAGGGCAGTCTAGGGATTCTGCTCGTGTACCGTCCACCCCGCTGCACGACGGACTCCCTGGCCGAGGTGCTGGAGGTGGTCTCGGATGTGCGTGTACAGTCCCCAAACCTGCTGGTATTGGGGGACTTCAATGTACATTCAGAGGCCATCCTTACTGGGGCACTTCGGGACTTCATGGAAACCATGGCTTCCTTGGAGCTGCACCTTATTACAATGGGGCCCACCCATGTAGCCGGTCATGCACTCGACCTTGTGTTTGTCTCGGGAGAGGAGGGGAGTGATCTGAAAATTGGGGGTACATCCATCACCCCCTTGTCATGATCAGACCACTACTTGGTGAGGATGGACTTTTCGGTGCCACAAACCCTCCGTGGGGGTGGAGGACCTATTAAGATGGTACGCCCCAGGCGTCTGATGGATCCTGATGGATTCCTGAATGCGCTTGGGGACTCTGTGGAGCATGCACACAGCCACTCGGCTGAGACCCTGGTGGAGGGGTGGAATGCCGCAATCGCCGGGGCATTAGACCGGGTGGCTCCGAAACGCCCTCTCCCCCTGAATAGAGCTCAGACGGCACCGTGGTTCACCCCACGGTTGTGAATTCTGAGGCGGGAGGTGAGACGGCTAGAGCGCCGGTGGCGGAAATCTCGCTCTGACGATGATCGGACACACACGTTAGAGCGGCTGTGGCAGCCTATCATGTGGCAATAAGGGCAGCAAAAAAAGATTTTTATGCTGCCTCTATTGCATCTGCAGAGTGCTGTCCCAGGAGACTGTTCCAAGTGGTCTGGAGCCTGGTCAGTCCAGTTGCTCCGGAACCAATGGAACATGCTAAGGCCTCCTGTGACGAGTTTACTAAACACTTTGCGGAGAAAATTGATTGTATTAAGAGTGCTATTCCGTGCGCTGTGGACACAGTGAGCGAGCCAGAGGTGACCAGTGGTGCTCTGGTGGTGTGGGATCGGTTCCAGCTTCTTCCATCTGATGAAGTGGACAAGGTACTTTCAACCTTAAAGCCAACCACTTGCTTACTCGATCCTTGCCCATCGTGGCTCATTATGAGCTGCAAAGATAGACTGGGTGAGGGGATCAAGATGGTGGTAAATACATCTCTCGAAGAGGGAGTAATGCCATCAGCGCTCAAGGAGGCAGTAATAAAACCAATCTTAAAGAAGCACTCCTTGGATCCCCAAGATCTGAACAACTTTCACCCAGTCTCAAATTTGCCATTCTTAGGCAAGGCGGTTGAGCGGGTGGTGGCAAAGCAGTTGCAAGCGCACTTGGAGGAAGCGGATTATCTGGATCCATTTCAATCGGGCTTCAGGCCTGGACATGGGACTGAAACGGCCTTGGTCGCCTTGGTAGATGATATGAGGAGGGTGTGGGATAGGGGCAAATGCACCTTCCTTGTCCTCCTTGATCTCTCAGCAGCTTTCGATACTGTTGACCACATTATCCTCCTGGACCGCCTGAAGAGGTTAGGCATGGGGGGCACTGTATTGCAGTGGTTCCATTCCTTCCTCTCTGGTAGGTACCAAAGAGTGGCATTGGAGGATGAGGTCTCAGATCCTTGGCCTCTCACTTGTGGGGTGCCACAGGGCTCCATCCTCTCCCCGATGCTGTTCAACATCTATATAAAGACGCTTGGGGCAATCATCAGGAGATTTGGGCTGCAATGTCATCAGTATGCGGATGACACGCAGCTCTATCTCTCATTTAAATCTTCACCGAGGTTGGCTGTAGAAACCCTGTCCAAGTGCCTGGAGTCGGTGAGTGGCTGGATGGGAAGGAATAAGCTGAAGCTGAACCCTGACAAAACCGAGGTACTGTTTGTGGGAGACAAGGGAAGGCTGGGGGATGTGGACCTGGTGCTCAATGGGGTATGATTGCCCCTGAAAGACCAGGTCCGCAGCCTGGGGGTCATTCTTGACTCCCAGCTGTCCATGGAGGCTCAAGTCTCGGCTCTGAGCCGGGCGGCGCTGTATCAACTCCATCTGATACGGAGGCTGCGCCCCTACCTTCCCAACCATCTGCTCCCACCGGTGGTACATGCCCTGGTCACCTCTCGCCTAGACTACTGTAATGCGCTCTACGTGGGGTTACCCTTGAAAACGGTCCTGAAGCTGCAACTGGTACAGAACGCGGCGGCTCGTCTGATTAAAGGCAGCCGCCGGCAAGATCACATCACTCCAGTGCTGAAGGAGTTGCACTGGTTACCGGTTGTTTACCGGGCCCAATTCAAGGTGTTGGTTTTGACCTTTAAAACCCTACACGGTTTTAGCCCAGTCTATCTGAAGGAGCGCCTCCAGCATCGTCAGGGATGCCGCTCAACAAGATCAGCCTCAGAAGACCTTCCCTCGATCCCACCAGTTAAAACAGCTAGACTGATGAGGACTAGAGAGAGGGCTTTTTCAATAGTGGCCCCCACCCTGTGGAACTCTCCCCCAAATGATCTCCGCCATGTCCCTTCTATGATGAGCTTCCGCCGGGCCTTGAAGACCTGGCTCTTCAGGCAGGCTTTTGGGGTGGGTTAGGTTTTTACTGTTATGGTTTTAAATTTTAATGTTTTAATGTATTGTTTTTTATCTTGTACATTGCCCAGAGTGGCTGGACAACTAGCCAGATGGGCGACTAATAAATTTAATAAATAAATAAATAAATAAATATGGTTTGTAGAATAATAATAATAAAGAATTGAAAACATTGTTTTTGAAAAGTTGTTAACTTCTGTGTTGAAAAGAGTCATATGACACTTAAAGGCTAAATAATTTATTCCAGTATTTGCTTTCATGAAATGAAGATTACTTCATAGACAGTGAAGGTTTTAGAGATACGTTATATACACAGAGGAAAACTATTTTACAAAGAGAAATTAAAAGATAAAGGAACGCATTGTGAAAACAGATATATAATATTTACTTAGGGTTGTAGCCAGCTGTAGACTCTTCCAGATGACCTGTTTATTCATCCTGATTTGCTTGCACAAAGTTTACATGGTGGAGTTATGCCCAGTCTTTATTGAGCATTCATTCTGATTTGTTTATGGGCCAGTTATATGAGCATTTATCCTGCATTCATTCTGATTTGCTTGCAGGGTATTTATACATCTTCCTGTTAATAAGAGAGAACTTGGATGGCCTGTCCCCAACATGTATACATGCAAATTATTATTGTGGGGTTCCACTTGTTCCTTCTATTTCCCATGTTCAGATGTGAGTACTGATGTTTATGTGGCCAAAATGGCACCAGCCACACACAAAAGGTTAGTATTAGCAGACATGATGGGTCCCCAATAAGCACCTAAAATGATGAGCATGCTCAGAGGTCATGAAATACAGATTGTTGTGGGGGGATGGAAAACCTGGGGGAGTCACCTTAATCTGCAGACTTTCAGCTTGTATTTAAAGAAAAATTAAGTTTCTAAGTGGTCTGGTTCATGAGATATACACCAAAATGTCAGCGGATGTCCCCTGCAAATTCTGTTAAATGAGTTCATAGCTGGCTGCTCTAAACTGCCCTTTCAGGTTTGTAGCCAGTGAAGTCAGGGTTGTGATTGAGAAGGAATTTGTGGACCTTCAGGCAGTAGCTAGACCCCATCGCAAGGCCAGAAAACTGTTGTTTTTTCCCACTTATCTGAAAATCTCATAAATTGAGTAAGTATATAGTTGTCAGTCTTTTTCTCTCTTGTGTACAGGACTCAACCAAGTTTAAATTTTCCTAGACTGTTGAAGAGGGCAGTGTTTTGAACACCTTCCCAATATGAAGCTTTAATCCAATACTCATTTTTCTGGGAGTAAATCTGCAATTCTAATCCCACATACCCGGAACAAACCCCACTGAATTCAAAAGGGCATACTTTTGAGTAGACATGGTTAGGATTGTGCTGTAAATTAATGGGACTTCTGAGTGAACAAAGCAAATAATTGTGTTTGTGTTATAAATCTATCTCCACCCTCCAATCCTATTTTTAAAGCAATTAGGCAGGGCTTACTTAGGTATCACTGCTTTTATTATGTAGGAAACTAATACTGATTTTATTTTTTTAAACAGTGTTCTGCAATGACCAGCTGGTTTTGACAATAAACTATTATATTGTTTTTATATATTATATTATATAGTTATTATATATTATATAGTTATTATATGTATTTTTACATCTCCAGTGTGTGTGTGTATGTATGGAGTCTTTTCAACAACCCTGTGAGGTACTGTTGTAGCCTGGAAACCAAGGCAGCTCACAATAAGAAATGAATCCCTTTAAAATCCAATAACCATAAAAACAAGTCTAAACAATTTAAAGGGCATGATTTTGAATTTTGTATTGGGTGAGTGAAGTTCCTTATCACTTGAGATTGTAGTTCTGTGCACTCTTCCCTGTTTGAGTAAGCCCCATTGAATACATTGGGACTTGCTTCTGAGTAAACAAACATAGGATTGCACTATAAATATTGTTACAACTTGTGTAAATAATAAACATCTTTGACAGTCATGCATATATAAATATTTCTTCATACTATGTCCCAACAAGTATCTGATTTCACACTATGGTTGTACATTATTATTTCCTCTACATTTTCAGTGTGCCCTTCTTCCTTGGGGTGGTCATGGTTCCCCTCTGTTGTTTTCATCCTGAAGGGCAGATTAGGCTGAGAGATGGTGAGTAGCCCAGTAAACTTTATAGCTCATTTCCATAAAAAAAAATAATTAAACCAATTGACATGCAGGCAAAGTTTATGAAGTAGATCCACACAATGCACTTAAAGCACATCCAGCTAGCATCTTAAGCACATGACTTCCCCTACAGAATCTGGGAAGTGTAGTTTCATGTGCTTCAAATGGGTGTTGAATGTGCTTTAAATGAATGGTGTGGATCTGCCCTAGTTATGATGTGCATTCATTAGTGAATTGAAAAGAACAATTTTAAACAGGGGAAGGGTTGTAGGTCAGTGGTAGGGCATATACTTTGCATGCAAAGGTCCAAAATTCAATTTCTGGAAAAAGACTATTGCCTGGAATCCTGGAGAATCAATGCTAGTCCATGTCATCAGTATTGAGCTAGACGGGTCCAAATGGTGTGAGTTGGTGTAAGGCAGATTCTTTTGTTCTTACAAGAGGAAAGAGACCCAAGGAGCACAGTGACTAGAACATTTATTTATGTATTTTATTTACATTTAAATACTGCTTTATTGTAAAAAATCTCAAAGCAGTTTACAGAAGGAATTAAAATATTAAAATTATTGGCAAGAACAGTTAAATACAGGTATTTAAAAACATTCAAAATAATAAAACCAACAATGAGTTAAAAACAGAAGAATGTAATGGCTTCTACATGCCTGGATACGCTTGCCTAAACAGGTGCCAAAAAGAGCACAATGAAGGCATCTGCCTTATGTCTAAATTGCTAGACTAAGACTTCCATCATCCCCAGCCACTGACCATGTTGACTGGGGCTAATGGAAGTTGGAATCCAATAACATCTGGAGGATCAGAAGTTCCCAACATCACAGAAGAGAAACACAGGAAACTGCAACCCTATACTCATTTACCTGGGAGTACTCCCTCTTGACGTGAAAAGGGCTTTTTGTTGTTATGTGTCTCCAAGTCGACTACGACTTATGGCAACCTTATGAATCAGCGACCTCCAAGAGCATCTGTCATGAACCACCCTGTTCAGATCTTGTAAGTTCAGGTCTGTGGCTTCCTTTATGGAATCAATCCATCTCTTGTTGGGCCTTCCTCTTTTTCTACTCCCTTCTGTTTTTCCCAGCATTATTATTATACAGCCACAAGAGTGGCTGTATACTATAGCCAGCGTGGATTTTTCACATTCTACAATGTTAAATTGAAAATACCCCCATGCCATTCTGATGCTTCCCATAAGCTCATTTCAAAACAAAACCTTACAAATCTTATAGTCCTGAACTCAGAAACGCTTGCTTAATGACACTCTCAATTTTCATGTCGATACACAAACCAGTCAGAGAGAATAGAGAGTTCAAAGTCTAAAAAGAGAGGAAAACAACCCAGATCCCTTTTGGACTTTTTTCTGCCAGAGTTCTCATAATCTGTTGAAATTAATTAAAAATCAGCCATGCTCACAGAGCACCTGCAATCCTAATAATGACCTTGCCCCATACTCTACCTTCATCTTCTGCAATTTAAACGTTTAAAAAATGCCTGGCTGATTTTTAATTAATTTAAGAAATTTTGGCTTGGACCCAATGCTAAGCCCAGGCATGCTCAGTAAGAACCAACTGTCAGTGTTCTAAAAGCCAGAGTCACAGCTGCTGGGCTTGCCTAATCAGGGGGCCACATCCACACCAGACCTTCCCTCAGAGAATCCTGGGAAGTGTAGTTTGTGAAGGGTGCTGAAAGGAGACTGCTATTCCACTGACAGAGCTTCAGTGGCCAGACTAGTTTAAAAGTCAGCCGCTCTGATTGAGGGTCTGTGAGGGAAACAGGGCATCTCCTAGCAACTCTCAGCACCCTTCACTAACTACACTTCCCAGGATTCTTTGAGAGAAGCCATGACTGTCCAAAGTGAAATAAAGGCCTGGTGTGGATGTGGCCAGGGACAGCTTTGGTTTAAATTTGGGTCGGAGGCTACATGCGCCTGCTGTAGAATAAAAAGATGGGGGAAACACTGAAAAGCAATGATACTGTTCACAATGTTTTCCTTTTGCTATCTCTGCTAATTTTTTTAGTGCCTTTTGAAGACTTCTCTTTCAACAAGACTTTTAAGTTGAGACCTATCCCAGTCTGCATCTGTGTTAGAAATGCTTTTAATATGCTTTTAATTGACAAGGGACCTCACCAAAGACTTCTGAGGAAGCTTAGCAGTCATGGAATAAGATGAGAGGTCCTCTTGTGGATAAGGAATTGGTTAAGAAGCAGAAAGCAGAGAGTAGGAATAAATGGACAGTTCTCCCAATGGAGGGCTGTAGAAAGTGGAGTCCCTCAAGGATTGGTATTGGGACATGTACTTTTCAACTTGTTCATTAATGACCTAGAATTAGGAGTGAGCAGTGAAGTGGCCAAGTTTGCTGACGACACTAAATTGTTCAGGGTTGTTAAAACAAAAAGGGATTGCGAAGAGCTCCAAAAAGACCTCTCCAAACTGAGTGAATGGGCGGAAAAATGGCAAATGCAATTCAATATAAACAAATGTAAAATTATGCATATTGGAGCAAAAAAATCTGAATTTCACATATACGCTCATGGGGTCTGAACTGGCGGTGACCGACCAGGAGAGAGACCTCGGGGTTGTAGTGGACAGCACGATGAAAATGTCGACCCAGTGTGCGGCAGCTGTGAAAAAGGCAAATTCCATGCTAGCGATAATTAGGAAAGGTATTGAAAATAAAACAGCCGATATCATAATGCCGTTGTATAAATCTATGGTGAGGTCGCATTTGGAATACTGTGTACAGTTCTGGTCGCCTCATCTCAAAAAGGATATTCTAGAGTTGGAAAATGTTCAGAAGAGGGCAACCAGAATGATCAAGGGGATGGAGCGACTCCCTTACGAGGAAAGGTTGCAGCATTTGGGGCTTTTTAGTTTAGAGAAAAGGCGGGTCAGAGGAGACATGATAGAAGTGTATAAAAATATGCATGGCATTGAGAAAGTGGATAGAGAAAAGTTTTTCTCCCTCTCTCATAATACTAGAACTCGTGGACATTCAAAGAAGCTGAATGTTGGAAGATTCAGGACAGACAAAGGAAGTACTTTTTTACTTAGTGCATAGTTAAACTATGGAATTTGCTCCCACAAGACGCAGTAATGGCCACCAGCTTGGATGGCTTTAAAAGAAGATTAGACCAATTCATGGAGGACAGGGCTATCAATGGCTACTAGCCGTGATGGCTGTGCTCTGCCACCCTAGTCAGAGGCAGCATGCTTCTGAAAACCAGTTGCCGGAAGCCTCAGGAGGGGAGAGTGTTCTTGCACTCGGGTCCTGCTTGCGGGCTTCCCCCAGGCACCTGGTTGGCCACTGTGAGAACAGGATGCTGGACTAGATGGGCCACTGGCCTGATCCAGCAGGCTCTTCTTATGTTCTTATGTTATGTTAATATGTTTTCTTTAATAATATGTTTTTAACCTTTTTTTAAAAAAAGATGTTTTTAACGTTGTTTTGTTTTAATGTATTTTAAGGTCTTTTTATGATGTTTTAAAGTGTTTTTATTTTATTTATTTATTTATTTATAGAATTTATTAGTCACCCATCTGGCTGGCTGTCCAGCCACTCTGGGTGACATACAACATAGGCATATAATACCTAGACATTGAAAATCTAAAAACAATGAAGATAAAATCTAGCCCACCCCAAAAGCCTGCCTGAAGAGCCAGGTCTTCAAGGCCCGGCGGAAACTCATCATAGAAGGGACATGGCGGAGATCATTTGAGAGGAAGTTCCACAGGGTGGGGGCCACAATTGAAAAAGCCCTCTCTCTAGTCCTCACCAGTTTGGCTGTTTTGACTGATGGGATGGAGAGAAGTCTTTTGAGGCTGATATTGTTGGGCTGTATAGCTGATGATGCTGGAGGCACTCCTTTACATAGATTGGGCCGAAACCATATAGGGTTTTAAAGGTCAAAACCAACACCTTGAATTGGGCCCGGTAAGCAACTGGTAAACAGAGCAGCTCTTTTAGCACTGGAATGATATGATCTCGCCAGCGGCTGCCTTTAATCAGGCGTGCCGCCGCGTTCTGTACCAGTTGCAGCTTCCGGACCATTTTCAAGGGTAGCCCCACGTAGAGCACATTACAGTATTCAAGGTGAGAGGAGACCAGGGCATGTACCACCAGTGGGAGCAGGTGATTGGGAAGGTAGGGGCGTAGCCTCCGTATCAGATGGAGTTGATACAGTGCTACCCGGCTCACAGCTGAAACTTGAGCTTCCATGGACAGTTGGGAGTCAAGAATGACCCTGAGGCTACAGACCTGGTCTTTTATGGGCAATTGTACCCCATTGAGCACCAGGTCCAAATCCCCTAACCTTCCCTTGTCTCTCACGAACAATAACTCGGTTTTGTCAGGGTTCAGCTTCAGCTTATTCCTTCCCATCCAGCCACTCACCGACTCCAGGCACTTGGATAGGGTTTCTACAGCCAACCTCGGTGAAGATTTAAATGAGAGATAGAGCTGTGTGTCATCCGCATATTGGTGACACTGCAGCCCAAATCGCCTGATGATAGTCCCCAGCGGCTTTATATAGATGTTAAATAGCATCAGGGAGAGGATGGAGCCCTGTGGCACCCCACAAGTGAGAGGCCAAGGGTCCAAAACCTCATCCCCCAATGCTACTCTTTGGTGCCTATCAGAGAGGAAGGAATGGAACCACTGCAATACAGTGCCCCCTATGCCTAACCCCTCCAGGCGATCCAGAAGGATACCATGGTCAACAGTATCAAAAGCTGCTGAGAGGTCAAGGAGGATGAGGAAGGTGCACTCACCCCTATCCAACGCTCTCCTCATATCATCCACCAAGGCGACCAAGGCCGTTTCAGTCCCATATCCAGGCCTGAAGCCCGACTGAAATGGATCCAGATAATCCGCTTCCTCCAAATGCGCTTGCAACTGCTTCGCCATCACCCGCTCAACCGCCTTGCCCAAGAATGGTAAGTTTGAGATTGGGCGAAAGTTGTTCAAATATTGGGGATCCAAGGAGGGCTTATTTAAAATTGGTTTTATTACTGCCTCCTTGAGGGCTGATGGCATTATGCCCTCCTCCAAGGATGCATTTACCACCACCTTGATCCCCTCACCCAATCTGTTCTTGCAGCTCATAATGAGTCACGACGGGCAAGGGTCGAGTAAGCAGGTGGTTGACCTTAAGGTTGAAAGCACCTTGTCCACTTCATCAGAAGGAAGAAGCTGGAACCGATCCCACACCACTGGAGAACCACTGGCCGACTCTGGCTCACTCACTGTATCCATGGCATGCGGAATCACACTCTTCAGACGATCGATTTTATCTGCAAAGTGCTTTGCAAACTTATCACAGGAGATCTTAGAATGTTCCACAGGTTCCGAACCAACTGGACCGACCAGGCTTTGGACCACTTGGAACAGCCTCCTGGGACGCAATAGAGGCAGCATAAAAATCCTTTTTTGCTGCCCTTATCGCCACATGGTAGGCTGCTGCAGCTGCTCTAACCCGCGTCCGATCATCATCAGAGCGAGATTTCCACCACTGGCGCTCTAGCCATCTCACCTCCCGCCTCAGAGTTCGGAACCGTGGAGTATACCACGGTGCCATCTGAGCTCTATTCAGGGGGAGAGGGCGTTTTGGAGCCACCCGGTCTAATGCCCCAGTGATCGTCTTTTTCCACTCCTCCACCAAGGTCTCGACTGAGTGCCCATCTGCAGGCTCCATAAAGTTCCCAAGCGCATTCAGGAATCCATCAGGATCCATCAAGCGCCTGGGGCGGACCATCCTAATGGGTCCTTTACCCCCACGGAGGGTGTGTGGCATCGAAAGGTCTACTCTCACCAAATAGTGGTCTGACCATGACAAGGGGGTAAGAGATGTAGCCCCCATTTTCAGATCACTCCCCTCCTCTCCCGAGATAAATACAAGGTCAAGTGCATGACCAGCTACATGGGTGGGCCCCATGGGAATAAGGTGCAGCTCCCAGGAAGCCATGGTTTCCATGAAATCCCGAGGTGCCCCTGAGAGGATGGCCTCAGCATGTACATTGAAATCCCCCAGTACCAGCAAGTTTGGGGATTGCACCCGCACATCCGAGACCACCTCCAGTACCTCAGCCAGGGAGTCAGTCGTGCAGCAGGGTGGGCGGTACATAAGCAGAATCCCTAAGCTGCCCTTTGGGCCCAACCTCCAGTACATGCAATCAGCAACCTTGGTCTCATGAAAAGGAGGTCTGGTGAGAACCAGGGACCCCCGATAGATGACTGCCACTCCCACTCCCCGACTTCCAACCCTCGGCTGCTGCGCATATAGGAACCCAGCTGGACACATGGCCTCAAGGATGGGAGCCGCGGCCTCATCCTGCCAGGTTTCCGTAATGCATGCCAGGTCCGCGCTCTCATCCAATATCATGTCATGGATGAGAGATGTTTTTTGGGCAACGGACCTGGCATTGCACAGCAGCAACCGAAGGTTAGAACATGGAGTCCTGCATACCTCAGCTATCTTTTGGTCTTGGGCAGGCCCAGAACAAGGAACAGATATTACGTATCTCTCCCTAGTTCCTCTTTCCTGATGTGGGCTGCCACTAGCACCCCACCAGCATCTGCCTCCCAGCCTCGTTATATCTTGGCCTCCCACCCTCCCCCCATTACTCCCCCCCAATTTACACATGCCCCTGAGGCTGGAGTCCGCAACTCAGGCAGACCACCCACCCTTAAAACCACCCAGAACCCACCCTTAAAACCACCCAGAGCACCCTAAAATCCCACAACCACATCAGAGACCCACCCCCTAACAACAATTAACTTAAAATCAGAGCAAGAATATTTAAGAACTAACCCCCAAGCCTAACCCAAAACCAGAAAGTCCTCCAAAAGAAGCTGCATTTGAATGCTGGAGGGTGGGACAGGCAGGTGGAAACAGCCTCCCCTGATAGTGGCAGACTCTCTCCCTCACAGTCCTTCTCCAGAGGCAGCTCCCTTTTGAAGGCTGGAGGGTGAGGCAAGGCAGGTGGAAACAGCCTCCTCTGATACCAGCAGAGTCTCTCTCCCTCACTTATCATTTCTGTTTGCCACCCTGGGCTACTGCTGGGAGGAAGGGCGGAATATAATTCAAATAATATATAAATAAATAAATAAATAAATAAATAAATAAATAAATAAATAAAGGGGCTTTCCTTCTGCCCAGTACCCACACACCCAATCTTCTCCCCCTCCTCTCCCTGCCCCTCCCCCAGGTCAGTGTTGGACTACAACCTGGGAGACCAGTGTTCGAATCCCCACACAGCCATGAAGCTCACTGGGCAACCTTGGGGCAGTCACTGCCTCTCAGCCTCAGAGGAAGGCAATGGTAAAACCACCTCTGAATAATGTTTACCATGAAAACCCTATTCATAGGGTCAACATAAGACAGGATTGACTTGAAGGCAGTCCATTTCCATTTTCAAACATGATTGCACGGAAATAAATCCCATTGAACTCAAAAAGTATGCAAACAATCAAACCCACCCTCCCTTCTCCTTCTTCCTATCTCCTCCCTCATGCTCCTTCCTTCCCCTCAAATCCCCTCTCCTCCCCCTCCTCCTCCCCATGGTCAGTTTTACCTATCTTAAGTATGATTGCACGGGAGTAAATACCATTGAACTCAATAAGCATGCAAATGATCACATCTGCCCTCCCTTGCCCCTTCCTTTGCCCCTTCCCCTCCAATCCCCTCCTTCCCCATCCCCCTCCTCCTCCCCCATGGTCAGTTTTTCCTATCCTAACAATGATTGCATAGGAGTAAATCCCATTGAACTCAATAAGCTTGCAAATGATCAGACCTGCTTTTTCCCCTCCTTCCCCTCTCCTCTACCTTCCTCCTCCCCTCCCCTCTTCCTTCTTCCTCCTCCCCTGCCCACTTCAGTCCTCCCTCCCTGCCCCCTGGACAGTTTTACCTGTCCTAAGCATGATTGCATGGGAGTAAATCGCACTGAGTTCAATGAACATGCAAATGATCAAGCCTGTCAAGAGCAAAATTACCACAGGCCTAACCACAAGTGCCAAAGACACTTGAAGAGAGACACTGCTTACAAGTGCCTGTACGCTAATGCTAGGAGCCTCCGAACCAAGATGGGAGAACTGGAGTGCTTGGTCTTAGAGGAGAGCATTGATATAGTGAGCATAACGGAGACCTGGTGGAATGGAGAAAACCAGTGGGATACGGTTATCCCTGGATATAAACTATATCGGAAGGAAAGGGAAGGACGTATTGGTGGCGGAATCGCTCTATACGTGAAAGAAGGCATTGAATCCAGTAAGCTCGAAACCCCAAAAGAGGCAGACTCCTCCACAGAATCGTTGTGGGTGGTGATACCATGCCCCAGGAGGGACTTAATGCTGGGAACGATCTATCGTCCCCCTGATCAAAATGCTCAGGGAGACCTTGAGATGAGATATGAAATTGAGGAAGCATCCAAACTAGGAAATGTGGTAGTAATGGGTGACTTCAACTACCCGGACATAGACTGGCGGCATATGTGTTCCAGTCATGACAAAGAAGCAAAGTTTCTAGATATTCTAAATGACTATTCCGTAGACCAGTTGGTCATGGAACCTACCAGAGGGACGGCAACCCTGGACTTAATCCTCAGTGGGGACCGGGACCTGGTGCAAGATGTAAGTGTTGTTGAACCGATTGGGAGCAGTGACCACAGTGCTATTAAATTAAACATACATGTAACTGGGCAATTGCCAAGAAAATCCAACACGGTCACATTTGACTTCAAAAGAGGAAACTTCACAAAAATGAGGGGATTGGTAAAAAGAAAGCTGAAAAACAAAGTCCAGAGGGTCACATCACTCGAAAATGCTTGGAAGTTGTTTAAAAACACTATATTAGAAGCTCAACTGGAGTGCATACCGCAGATCAGAAAAGGTACCGCCAGGGCCAAGAAGATGCCAGCATGGTTAACGAGCAAAGTCAAGGAAGCTCTTAGAGGCAAAAAGTCTTCCTTCAAAAAATGGAAGTCTTGTCCGAATGAAGAAAATAAAAAAGAACACAAACTCTGGCAAAAGAAATGCAAGAAGACAATAAGGGATGCTAAAAAAGAATTTGAGGAGCACATTGCTAAGAACATAAAAACCAACAACAAAAAATTCTATAAATACATTCAAAGCAGGAGACCATCTAGGGAGACAATTGGACCCTTGGATGATAAGGGAGTCAAAGGTGTACTAAAGAACGATAAGGAGATTGCAGAGAAGCTAAATGAATTCTTTGCATCTGTCTTCACAGTGGAAGATATAGGGCAGATCCCTGAACCTGAACTAACATTTGCAGGAAGGGATTCTGAGGAACTGAGACAAATAGTGGTAACGAGAGAGAAAGTTCTAAGCTTAATGGAGAATATAAAAACTGACAAATCACCGGGCCCGGATGGCATCCACCCGAGAGTTCTCAAAGAACTCAAAGGTGAAATTGCTGATCTGCTAACTAAAATATGTAACTTGTCCCTCGGGTCCTCCTCCGTGCCTGAGGACTGGAAAGTGGCAAATGTAACACCAATCTTCAAAAAGGGATCCAGAGGGGATCCCGGAAATTACAGGCCAGTTAGCTTAACTTCTGTCCCTGGAAAACTGGTAGAAAGTATGATTAAAGCTAGATTAACTAAGCACATAGAAGAACAAGCCTTGCTGAAGCAGAGCCAGCATGGCTTCTGCAAGGGAAAGTCCTGTCTCAGTAACCTATTAGAATTCTTTGAGAGTGTCAACAAGCATATAGATAGAGGTGATCCAGTGGACATAGTGTACTTAGACTTTCAAAAAGCGTTTGACAAGGTACCTCACCAAAGGCTTCTGAGGAAGCTTAGCAGTCATGGAATAAGAGGAGAGGCCCTCTTGTGGATAAGAAATTAGTTAAGAAGCAGAAAGCAGAGAGTAGAAATAAACGGACAGTTCTCCCAATGGAGGGCTGTAGAAAGTGGAGTCCCTCAAGGATCGGTATTGGGACCTGTACTTTTCAACTTGTTCATGAATGACCTAGAATTAGGAGTGAGCAGTGAAGTGGCCAAGTTTGCTGATGACACTAAATTGTTCAGGGTTGTTAAAACAAAGAGGGATTGCGAAGAGCTCCAAAAAGACCTCTCCAAACTGAGTGAATGGGCAGAAAAATGGCAAATGCAATTCAATATAAACAAGTGTAAAATTATGCATATTGGAGCAAAAAATCTTAATTTCACATATACGTTCATGGGGTCTGAACTGGCGGTGACCGACCAGGAGAGAGACCTCGGGGTTGTAGTGGACAGCACGATGAAAATGTCGACCCAGTGTGCGGCAGCTGTGAAAAAGGCAAATTCCATGCTAGCGATAATTAGGAAAGGTATTGAAAATAAAACAGCCGATATCATAATGCCGTTGTATAAATCTATGGTGCGGCCGCATTTGGAATACTGTGTACAGTTCTGGTCGCCTCATCTCAAAAAGGATATTATAGAGTTGGAAAAGGTTCAGAAGAGGGCAACCAGAATGATCAAGGGGATGGAGCGACTCCCTTACGAGGAAAGGTTGCAGCATTTGGGGCTTTTTAGTTTAGAGAAAAGGCTGGTCAGAGGAGACATGATAGAAGTGTATAAAATTATGCATGGCATTGAGAAAGTGGATAGAGAAAAGTTCTTCTCCCTCTCTCATAATACTCGAACTCGTGGACATTCAAAGAAGCTGAATGTTGGAAGATTCAGGACAGACAAAAGGAAGTACTTCTTTACTCAGTGCATAGTTAAACTATGGAATTTGCTCCCACAAGATGCAGTAATGGCCACCAGCTTGGACGGCTTTAAAAGAAGATTAGACCAATTCATGGAGGACAGGGCTATCAATGGCTACTAGCCATGATGGCTGTGCTCTGCCACCCTAGTCAGAGGCAGCATGCTTCTGAAAACCAGTTGCCGGAAGCCTCAGGAGGGGAGAGTGTTCTTGCACTCGGGTCCTGCTTGCGGGCTTTCCCCAGGCACCTGGTTGGCCACTGTGAGAACAGGATGCTGGACTAGATGGGCCACTGGCCTGATCCAGCAGGCTCTTCTTATGTTCTTATGTCCTTCTCCTCCCCTCCCCATCCTGCCTGCTCCCATCCCAGTCCTCCCCTGTGTTTCCTCCCCTCCCTCCTCTTCCTCCCCTCCCCATCCCCTGTGGTCAGTTTCACCTATCCTAAGCATGATTGCAGGGGAGTAAATCCCACTGAACTCAATAAGCATGCAAATGATCAATCCATTCTCAGCAAACTTGGACAGGATCCCATTTCTTACCTCCCAGATTAAAAAGCAGAGAAATTCACTAATAGGCAAAAAACCTTGCAGTTTAAGAACGTACCTATAGCCCACAGATATTTCTATCAAAGTTTAAAAAGCAGGGAAATTGGGCAGCTATAGTGAATGCACCAGGGGAGCAGAAGACCTGACCTCCTGTCTGAGATATTGGACTGCCCTACAAATTTGTCAGAATGCAAACACAATTTGGGTTGGTCTTTCACAGTCCAATCCACTTGCTGTGTAGCTTGCAAGAATTTAGTAACATGTGCCTCTGAGCATATGGTGAGTGGTGGCAACACCTGCAATCAGCCCAAATAATAGAAAGAAGACATGTGCTGTGCTGATCTTGTTTTAGTAGGGAGGAAGCAACATTATTAAGACAGTTGATATAGTTCAGATAGTCACTTTAAATATGTCTGGTTTCCTTTGCAATTTTAGTGAAGTTTCCTATAGGAAATCATTTTCTTTTGTTTCTATTTCTGTGAATATGTGAAGTACAGCAACTCTTTGCAAAATTTACACTAAAAAAACTCCAAACATAATTGTGGAATAAGGGCACTGACTTTTGCAGAATAGTCTCCAGTGGACCTCAGGAGTGTCTCAATTTGCACAAGATAAAACAGTGGGAGGTGAAATATATTCTACCAAAATTCTAGGTGTGCTCTGTGTTTTTAATTGACCATGCCCACATTGCCTTAAATAAAGTGCTTTAAACATAGCAGGCTGAAAACATGCATCCTCTTTTCCCCCACAGCTAAGAGTCATTGCTGAAGTACCAACATATTGTAATCAGTCTGATATTACATGAAACTGCAGTTTCAGATTCAACTGTTAATGCACCCAAAATAGAAATAGAACATAACCTCCAATTTGAAACACAAAAAGTTGTCTTCACTATCATATGACATTGACCAATAAAAAGGCTTTGAAATTAATAAAATAAATTTGACACAGATTTCTAGGATGAATAATGAGGGAAATAAAATTTTCTAGTTTAGATTCTCTGTAGAAATATTAGTAACACAGGAAAGAAGCAGAGTAAGAAGAACACCAACAAACATACAAATCTATAATTCTCCATCTTTGGAGATGGCAGGTGTTGCCACCACTCACCATATGCTCAGAGGCACATGTTACCAAATTCTTGCAAGCTACACAGCAAGTGGATTGGACTGTGAAAGACCAACCCAAATTGTGTTTGCATTCTGACAAATTTGTAGGGCAGTCCAATATCTCAGACAGGAGGTCAGGTCTCCTGCTCCCCTGGTGCATTCACTATAGCTGCCCAATTTCCCTGCCTTTTAAAGTTTGATAGAAATATCTGTGGGTTATAGGTACATTCTTAAACCGCAAGGTTTTTTGCCTATTAGTGAATCTTTTCTAATGAATCATGTCTTCTCATTATGTGTCCAAAGTATGATAACCTCAGTTTCATCATTTTAGCTTCTAGTGATAGTTCTGGTTTAATTTGTTTGAACACCGTGGTCTGAATGATCCTGACTTTAGTGTTCAGTGATACATCTTTGCATTTGAGGACATTTTCTAGTTCTTTCACAGCTGCCCTCCCCAGTCCTAGCCTTCTTCTGATTTCTTGACTATTGTCTCCGTTTTGGTTAATGACTGTGCCAAGGTATTGATAATACTTGACAAGTTTGATGTCCTCATTGTCAACTGTAAAGTTACATAATCCTCTGTTGTCATTACTTTCATCTTTTTGACGTTCAGCTGCAGTCCTACTTTTGTGCTTTCCTCTTGAACTTTCATCAGCATTCTTTTCAAACCATTACTGGTTTCTGCTAATAGTATGGTATCGTCTGCATATCTTAAATTATTGATATTTCTTCCTCCAATTTTAACACCTCTTTCATCTTGGTCCAATTCTGCTTTCCGTATGATATGTTCTGCATATAGATTAAATAAATAGGGTAGTAAAATACATGCCTGTCTCATACCCTTTCCGATGGGAACCAATTGGTTTCTTCATATTCTGTCCTTACAGTAGCCTCTTGTCAAGAGTATAGGTTGCGCATCAGGACAATTAGATGTTGTGGCACCCCCATTTCTTTTAAAGCATTCCATAGTTTTTCATGATCTACACAGTCAAAGGCTTTGCTGTAATCTATAAAGCACAGGGTGATTTCCTTCTGAAATTCCTTGGTCCGTTCCATGATCCAACGTATGTTTGCCTCTTCCCTTTCTAAATCCAGCTTGGTCTGGCATTTCTCACTCCATATATGGTAAGAGCGTTTGTTGTAGAATCTTGAGCATAACTTTACTTGCATGGGATATTAAGGCAATAGTTCGATAATTACTGCATTCCCTGTGATCTCCTTTCTTTGGAATTGGGATGTATATGAAACGCTTCCAGTCTGTGGGCCATTGTTTAGTTTTCCATATTTCTTGACAGATGTTTGTCAAAATTTGGACAGATTCAGTCTCAGTAGCTTGTAGCAACTCTCTTGGTATGCCGTCTATTCCTGGTGATTTGTTTCTTCCAAGTATTTTAAGAGCAGCTTTCACCTCGCATTCTAAAATTTCTGATTCTTCAGTGATGTAGCAAGAGCAATTAGGAGCTACAAATCAAGGTCTGAGCGAGTTATATCAATGAGATTAAACAGGAAACCTATTAACATAACCATCATCCAAGTCTATGCTCCAACAGCAAATGCAGTAGAAGAGGAATTGGAGAGATTTTATGCAAAAGTACAGGAAGAAACTGATCACACACCAAAACAAGATGTGCTGATAATCATGGGGGATTGGAATGCAAAAGTAGGGAACAGAGAAGAATTAGGAATTGTGGGGAAATGGGGCCTAGGAGACAGAAATTAAGCAGAACAAAGACTTCTTGAATTCTGTGAAGCTAATAATTTGTTTCTTGCAAACACATTTTTTGAGCAACCAAAAAGCCGACTATACACGTGGACATCACCAAATGGTCAGTGCAGGAATCAAATTGATTATATAATTGGCAACAGAAGATGGAAAAGTTCCATACTTTCTGCAAAAACAAGACCAGGAGCAGACTGTGGTACAGATCATGAACTGGTCGTATCGAAAATCAGAGTAAAGCTAAAGAAGACCAACAAAGCAATCATAATGCCAAAATACCATTTAAATAACATCCCAGAAGAATATACAGGTCAAATAAGGAACAGGTTTGAGGCTTTAAACTTAGTTGACAGAGAACCAGAAGAACTATGGAAAAGGGCTTACTAGTAGACATATATGAGCTCCCCCCCCCGCCCAAATTCTTTTCAGTGCACATTTATGATGATTTGCTATTGGGGTGTCCATTTGCACTCCTGCTTTCAATAGTATTTGGACCTGCAAACGTGTTGGGGTGGTCACTACCAGTCAGAGCACATCCCATTCGGATTGTACTGCTAGAAGAAAATAAGAACTTGAGTAAAGACAAGGTAGAGGAGACAGAGGCCTGAGGGAAAGAGGGACAGGACTAATAATGTTCACGTTTGTGCCAGCATTTGACACTGGTAGTTTTCTGGGTATTGAATGGATTCAGTAATATAACAGCTTTTGTCATGAATTCTTTCATACCAAGTTGCATTTAGGTAGTAAGGCTAAACAATATTACTGTTAATTACGCTAAGTACTTTGTGGCTCTTTTGCTTGAGATTGAACTACTCAAAATCAATGGCCAGAACAAGAATTCTACTTGTTCCAATCTGCATGTGTTATAGGCCTTAGCAGCCCTCAGCCACAAGAGAGCATTGCAGCTATTTGCATCTTTCCCAGATCATCATCCTTTTTACTTGGGTATCTTTTCCGTAAATCACATTCTGATCAAAAGCACAGGATCTTGGAAGACATCCATGCAAGTTATTGGAACAGGATGCTGCAGCACATTCTTGTCACTGTGGGTTGCTTCATTGTTCTTTTGAGCCAAAAGCCCAATCCATTTTTTTCACACTTTTATGCAATACTATGTGAAGCCCTGCCAACATAACTTGTATTCTTCTGCAAGCCAGGATTCCTGACCGCTCTCATCCACTTCCCTGATGTTAAGCAGGCTTGTGCATGCACAAGCTAATGGAGCAGACTTCATAGAATTTTAATCTTTAATCTTGTAAGTTCTTGTGACAGCCCTATTCGCTTTCACCTAGTAAATATGAAGGTTGCTTCCATTTTCACATGGAGCTTCCATCGCAGACCAATTGAGTATTTAACTGAGCAGACCATAACTGAGTTCTGCATGCTTCTTAAAATTCAGATGGATGAACAGAGCATGAACAGAGAGCTCCCTTGGGAGGAAAGGTGGCATATAAATTTAATTTAAAAATAATAAAAATAATTCCCCTTTTTTCCAGTTCAGCAGTAATAACCAATTTATAAACACTGCAATATTAGCTGGATATCCCTCTTGCAATCCTGCAACCTGCCCCCCACCGAACTCTTGGCATTGTTGATTCCCTGTATCAGTTTTTAGCACATGTTTTCTATTAAGAATTGTATCAAAGGAGTCTCTAGCACAAAGACCAAGGTATCTGCTTTATACAAGCTATCCTGTTGTTGTTGTTTTTTT
Organism: Rhineura floridana; assembly: GCF_030035675.1. Lineage (NCBI taxonomy): Eukaryota > Metazoa > Chordata > Lepidosauria > Squamata > Rhineuridae > Rhineura > Rhineura floridana. The sequence continues at coordinate 85,732,231 of NC_084482.1, read as the reverse complement.
AACCTGTACAAGGTCTTGCAGATCTTTTCTGCCTGCTTAAGGAAATAGTGATGATTATACCTTTGGGCTTTGCATTTTGTCACATATGCACATTTAACTGAGATTTTGAGAAAGAGATTAGCAATCAGAGTGTGCATCCATCGAAGCAAATAAAGTAACAGATTCATGATGAGTTTAGCACTCCAGCAGCAGTGCACTAAAAACAACCTTTCTTGAATCACACCTGCCTGCCAGCCTATAGCAAAGTATTAAGTTTTTTTCATGCTATAGAGACAAGAGGGTCCACCGCTGCTGTAAAAACCCAATTGTCTTGCAAACATGCTCTTTGCATGTGGAACAGGGTATGGAGGTGCCTTGAATTTCAAAAGAAGCCATATAGCCTACCCTCCCCCACTAGGTTAAATTAAGTTTCTAGGTGGTCTGGTTCCTTTTCCTGCTTGTCTCACATCAGGAATTCAGTAAATATATAGCTTTCAGCAGCAGAAAGAACACTTTCTCTGTATAGAATTGGGACTTGCTTCTGAGTAAACATGCATAGGATTAGAATCATAGAATAGTAGAGTTGGAAGGGGCCTGTAAGGCCATCAAGTCCAACCCCCTGCTCAATGCAGGAATCCAAATCAAAGCATTCCCGACAGATGACTGTCCAGCAAACTACAACAGAAGATTACAGGAGGATCTTCATAGATATACACAGTAAACAATTGTTTTTAAAATTGTAATAAAAGTGTACATGCAGTTTTTTAATTCTTTGAAAAAAATGCATATTATACATTTTATCTTTCAAATAATTTTTGAACAGAAATTTTGAAAAGTGTACATGCTACAGTGTTATACTTTTCTAATTAAGGAGTCAAACAAGTTTAAATTTTACTGGACTATTGAAGAGGGCAGTTTATTTATCTTGCCAATATAAAGCTTTTCTGAGAGTAAAGCTTCAATGCTAATTCCACATACCTAGGAGTTAACCCCATTGAATTCAGTAGGACTTACTTTTGAGTAGACATGGTTAGGATTGTGCCAAAAATCAATGGGGCTTTTGAATAAACATAGAAAATGATTGTGTTGTAAATCTTTCTGTCCCCCTCTGATCTTTTTTTAAGCAGTTACACAGGGCTTAGGGGGTCACTGCTTTTATTTGGCAGGAAACTAATACTTATTTTTTTTTAAAAAAAGTTCTGCAATGGCCAACTGGTTTTGATAATAAACTATTATATGGGTTGTATGTAGTTTTACATCTACAGTGTGTGTATATGGAATATTTCCAACAAACCTGTAAGGTAGGGTTGCAAACCAAGGCAGCTCACAACAAGAAATAAATCCATTTAAAATCCAGTAACTATAAAACAAGTATAAAACAGTTGCAAAACAGCTTAAAGTGGCATAAGTTTGAATTTTGGATTGTGTGAGTGAAGTTCTTTATCATTTGAAGTTGCAGTCCTGTGCATGAACCCTGTTTGAGTAAGCCCCATTGAATACATTGGGACTTGCTTCTGAGTAAATATGCATAGGATTGCACTATAAATATCTTTACAGGTTGTGTAAATAATAAACATCTTTCACGTTCATGTTTATATAAATATTTCTTCATACTCTGTCTTGATTTGTATCTGATCTCACACTATGATTCTAAATTATTATTTCCAAATTATTGTTTCCTCTACATTTTAAGTGTGCCCTTCTTTCTTGCGGTGGTCAGGGTCCCCCTCTGTTATTTTCACCCCGAGGGGCAGATTAGGCTGAGAGATGGTGCATAGCCCATGGTCACCCAGTAAATGTTGTAGCTTATTTCCATTTTAAAATGCAATTAAAATGATTTACATGCAGGCAAAATTTATGTAGTAATGCAGATCCATGTAATACACTTAATGCACATCCAACTCGCATTTAAAGCATATGACTTCTACCAAAGAATCCTGGGAAGTGTAGTTTCCCCCTCACAGTAATTGTTCCCACCACTCTTAACAAAGGTATGTTGAATGGGCTTAAATGCATGGTGTGGATCTGCCCTAGGTATGCTATGAATTGATTACTGAATTGAAAAGAACAATTTTAAAAGATACTTTTTTAAACAAGGGACGGGCTGTAGCTCAATGGCAAGGCACATGCTTTGCATGCAAAGGTCCAACATTCAATTTCTGGAAAAGACTATTGCCTGTAATCCTGGAAAGCCAATGCTAGTCCATGTAATCAGTACTGAGCTAGATGTACCAAATAGCCTGACTCGGTATAAGGCAGATTCCTTTGTGCCTAAAAGAGGAAAGAGACTCAAGGGCTGCAGTGATTCAAAAATTTATTCATGTATTTTATTTACAACATTTATATACCACTTTGTTATAAAAAAAAAACTCAAAGTGGAAGGAGGGATGTCTTTGGGTAGTCTATGTAGTTTATTGCATTAAATCCATCTACAAAAAGGAAACTCCTAGATCTCTATGGCGTTTCATGTATTAAATGTTATGCTTTTTAAAGCTTACATTAATCTCAGTAACTCTCTTTTACACCTCTTTTTTATTTATTGATTTCTTATTTTTCTTATTTTAATTTTAAAATATTTTAATTTTATTTTTTCTTCCTTTATTAATTTATTTATGTATATATGTTAGTACATTGTAACAGACATTTAAATTGTTATGAAGTTTTTGATTTATATACTTAAGAAGTTGATTTAAAAAAAGGAAAAGACAAGAAAGAAAGAATTTAAGAAATGTGGTAGAAATATTTTGAGTATTTTGGTTAAGTCTTATTTTATATGGGATTATGTCAGTGAGTGAGTGTGGGTGTGTGTATGTAGATGGACCACTTTTAAAAGACTATATAGGAAAACTCAAAGTGGAAAAGAGAACAGTTATTTAACAAGGGCATTTAGCACAAAAAGGAATCTTCATATGTAACAATGTGAATAATGCTTTTTTCCCCTTTCTTTGTTTGTTTGCTATGTATTGTTTTATACTGTGCTGATATTTGTATGGCACAGAAGAAATAAAATGTGTTTAAAAAAAAGTGGAAGGAAGGAATTAAAGCAATGACATTATTTGCAAAAACAGTTAAAGACAGTTATTTAAAAACATTCAAAATAATAAAACCAACAATGAGTTAAAAACAGATTAAAAAACACAATAGCTTCTACATGCCTGGACAGGCTTGCCTAAACAAAAATGTTTTTAGCAGGTGCTGAAAAGAGTACAATGGAGGCGTCTGACTAATGTCAATAGGTAGGGAGTTCCAAAGTGTAGGTCCTGCCACACTTAAAGGACTGATTTCTTACAAGAGCAGAACAAGTACTATGTGGAACCCATAACATGGAAAGCATACCTTAAAATTGGCCTGTTAGTAAATCAGCAACAAGTACAGATTTCAGAGCAGAAGTATTGTGTGCTGATAGGATCTCACTTATGTCAGCAATCGTGCCATAGCACTCTGCACTAAGTGCAGCCCCCAAGTCAGGTTGTGCTACATGGGGATTTCTGTGACCTTGGCTGACTGGCTGCAAGGATTTTTTTAGTTTGGGTTTTTGGTTAGGAATCCTTACTGGTTGTGGGATGCTGAGTTTTCTGCCTTACTCATAGGAATCTTGTTGTGGTTGGTATGGTAATGCATTTAGGAAATCATCACTGTCTTTTGTTTTTCTTTTCTATTTGCATTTCATTTATCTTTAACCTCATTCCCTTACATCTATAGAAGCAACAACAGTGGTTCCATGCACTCAGCTCCACCCCCTTAAACCCACTGATGATGCACCTTGTTGGTTGCAGGACAGTTTGTTTGTTGCCCAATAGTGGTGAAAAAGAATTCACATAGTTGCAAGTGTGGCTGCAGTTGTTCCCAAGCTGCTGCCTATGGTAGACCAAGCAATGTGTGTTTTCTCTCTTGTCAATTACTCACTGGAATTGGGTTGGCTGTCAAAGTGAGTTTATAGCAGCCCACAGGTTAGGCAGGAAACAGTAGAGAATCTTCGTAACTCTAACTCATTTCTCAAACCCTCTCTCTGCAGTGAAGGGTCAAATCTGTAAAGAAGTTTGGAGCAGCCATATTAAAAGGCATTCCAGGCAGAAGGCTGCTAACCCTGCTCTGATATGGATATTGTTGCAGAGGATCCCTAGTAGGGTTGCCAGGCTCAGGGCCTGAGACTGATCCTGTATCTTTAGGAGAAGAGACAGTCAGCCAAGTGCAGGTGTTCTTGCAACACTGTAATGGGAAAAACACAAGGTGGAATTCTCCCTTCCCCTTGCACAACTTTTACAGATACAGAAGACCTCTTGGTTGCCAGGCCCGACCTCCAAGAGGTGTTCTCTATCTTTAAAAGTTGTGCAGGGGAAAGGGAGAATCCCACCTTGTGGTTTTTCCCATTACAGTGTTGCAAGAACACCTGCACTTGGCTGGCTGTCTCTTCTCCTAAAGGTACAGGATCAATCTCAGGCCCTGAACCTGGCAACCCTAATCCCTGGTCAAGTCTTACCAACAGCACAATCCTGACAATGTCTACTCAGAAGTAAGTCCTGCTGAGTTCTTTGGGGCTTAATGCCTTAGTAAGTGTGTTTAGAATTGCAGCCTTCAGGGGCATCCATCTTTACTCCTGAGTGCTTCCATCTAACATCTCCACAACACTAGGCTCCCTTTTTCCTACAATGGCCTTCTGGTGACTGGCCTGGGCAGAGAGCACTTAAACCCTTTATGCCAGAAGCAAGTAGGCTAGGTTAAATGTTCCTTTCCCAGGCTCTCTGAGCAGGTGAGAAGAAATGATACCATCACTTCAGCTGAACCTGGAAACACCCTCATTTAGTTAAGATTACTTTCCAATTTGAATTTTTTTTGTTTGAGTGGTATGCTCCAAGCAACTGTGGTTGATGCGTAATGTATCATCCTTAATGACATCACCAGGGCCCATGACATCACTAGGGCCCACCCCTGAAATCTCAGGGTTTGGGATGCATTTGACCTGGCAACCCTATTCCCAATATCATTATGTTTCCTTAAAAGCAGTCATAGCGGGCTGTGCTGGGATAGGAATTTCTATCCCTTCCCCCACTGCTATTTCTCCTGCTTAAGTTACCCTCTCCCTTAAGCTACTATTAGGGTTAGGGGAGGGAGAGACAGGCACATATGGGAATCTGGGTTGTATTCAACGTAGCCCTAAGGCTAGGGTTCCCTGAGTCCAAGGTTTCTTGTGCAATAGAACAATCTCCCCCTGTCCTCCCCTGCATCCCCTTAAGTCTGTTCTGGGTTTCCCCCCAATCCTCCAGAGGAGATTTGGAGATGGCACAGTGCATACGTGGGGGGGGGGAGCTAGTCCTTGCACTAGTACAAAAGGTTAGTTGAACACCACCTTCTGTCTTTTCTCTCATCTACAGCCAATAGCAACTTTGGGAGTTATTTAAGTTGGGGAAATGGCACAGGCGGGAAAAGACAGAAAACCTATCCTCCGCTCTGTGGGCCTATCGAAACTGGGAGAGAGAGTGTCTGCAGCTGCTTTTAATTTTAAAAAAATGACATTGGGAGGTGTAGCTTGGACTACATTTGTGCATTTGCTTTGAATAGATTAAAAAATCAGTAGATATGTGAAGGCCCAGATAAATATTAGGAAACACATGGGTTCTTTCTTTTGTTTTTCTGGGGTGGTGGTGGTCAGCTTTTTTTCTGAAAAATTGGAAAAACTGGGGAGGGGACTTGTTTTTTTCTCCTGAATTTTTTCAGGAGGCCTTCACTTCTCTATCACTGATAGATGTTCAATGTTTGCAGGTGCTTGATGCATCCACACAGGTGTATGTTTGTTTTTTGGTTGTGCAGTGGACTGTTTTAGTGGCATGCCTATTAATAGACAAGAGTAAATTAGCCTGAGCCTGTAAGGAACAGGAAGAAATTAATTGGAAATAAAGCAATAATTGTTAAAAATGTGAAAGTCATTTGACAGCATACATATTATAGTACAAATTTCATATTCATAAGACCAATTTAAAACCATCATAAACTAAGTTTACATGGCACAATTATGCATATGAACAAATATGAATAGAACACTTAAAATACAGGCAAATTTACTCCAGGATTTCTCATAGGTGAAGGATGGTTCAGATCTTATGAGCAGCTTTATTCACTCACAGGGGTCATAAATTCAAAGTGAAACATATCTCGGGCTCTAGGACTTTTACAATCTCTGGGCTGGTTCACACTCCTGAATTTCTCAATATAATTATGTACAAAGGTCTAGATGCAAATGGAGTGGCACAGGTAAGACACATGGGGTTGTATCCATTGCTGTGCAAGTGGCATTCCACTCATCCCTTCCTCTCCTCTCCCTGTGCACCCCCAAAATCTGCTCCAGAGTGTGTGCAGGGACTGTAAGGGAGAAGAGAGGAGGAGGAAGCTTAATTGCACAGACAGACGTGAGTTGCCTAAGCAAAAGAGCAGCACTGGATACAACCCATTGTTAGTACGAACCCCACACAGTGAGATGGTAGTTAGCTATACTGTAAACACAGCTGTTAGTTGTCATCATGCAAATCCCATTAAGATGTCAGGTCTCAGCCAGGGCAGTCTTCATCAAGGAGTCTTCATCACAGGAGTCCTTATCAGGAAGCTCCACGCTTTGACCCAGCCTTGGGTCAGGTTTCATCTGGGGATGAGGAGCCAGGGTCCTGCAACGAGGCCGGGCAAGGGCCATCTGCACCTAGGGTGCTTCTAGGGTGTCAGTCTCTGACATTGAGGCTGAATAGGTCCCAAGCCCAAGAAAGAGATATAGCTTCAGAGATTAGGTAGAGAAAAGTCTGACTGCAGGTGAGATCTTGGGAGTAAAGAGCTCAAGGTGGCTGATAGGAGTCAGCTGAGGTTGGGGATGTGGTTCCAATAGATCCAGCTCAAAAAACCCAGTGCTAGGCTGGAAGAGTTGCTGGAGCAATGTTGCACGCTTCGGTCAGCCAGGCTTTGCAAGTTTCAGTCTGCCACTGGAACAAGCAGGGCTCCCTACTATCACACCACAGGCCAGTGTGTGGTAGTAACACACCAAGTGTAGGGATGATATGTTCTCTGACCTGCACTCCCTGAAATTTAGAAGCGGTTGCCTGTGGCTGCTATACACCGTGGGGCCTGTTTGCCAACAAAGCCTCTGCATCCTATAGGGACATAGGAAGCTTCCTTATACTGAGTCAGACCATTGATCCACCTAGCTCAGTATTGTCTACACTGACTGGTAGCAGGTGTCCAGAATTTCAGACAGTGTTCTCTCCCAGCCCTACCTGGAGATGCCAGGGATTGAACCTCGGACCTTCTGCATGCAAACCAGACTGTCCTGACTCCCAACCAAAAACAACAACAGGTGGCAGAAAGTAACTAAGTGAATGTTAATTATTGGCAGACTAACAGCACCAGCTCAGCATTGTGGAAAGAGCAGAATATAGTCCAGATGCTCTTACATGGCAAAGGGGTAGGAACAATAAGAACCCAGGCTAAGGTTTCAGGTGCCCAAGAATCAGTAATGGATTTTAAGACTTCACAGGAGTTGTAAAGTTGTTCCAATGAGTTTCCCCATCTCTCTGCCAAGCTTTTAAGCAGAGGTGGAAAATGCCCAACTACTTGCAAGAATCCCTCTCCCTGTGGACAGGATGAGTGTTCCACCTAGGGAGATAAGTCTCCTCTTTTCTCTTGACACAATACCTCTCCCTAGGAGACACTGCCAGACCAGCCTCCTCACCATCCATTGGGGAAACAGTCTTTAATGGCCCACTGTCCTCCATGGGACAGGGAGAGGCCAGCTGTGGAACTCCCACCTCACCAGTAGAATCAGGTGCATCCAGAGATGTGTGTATGTGGGTGTCAACAAGGCTCTGCTCCACTGTGTGATCCCTCGTCTTCCTCCCCTGCAGAGTCCTCTTCCTTAAGTGCCTGCCACTCATGGTCTGACTCAGAGTACTCAGAAAGTATCATGACACTGAGCTATCACTGAACTACAGTGTATTAGCTGTATTTATACTTTTGAAAAATGACTTCATTTTCTCCTTGAAAAACATGGCATCACTGATGAACGTAAGCAACATAAATAGCACAATAAAAGTAGAGGGTGTGGTAATAAATGGCTGGATGCTTGTATGGGGGAATGTCATTGGTAATTCAAATGTTTCTTTTTTCTTGTACCACTCAAATTTCTCCTTGATCCATGAATCATTATAATTTCTAAGTAAAGCATAATTAGAAGGAATGTAGACCTCCATGTTGTATAATTGGAAAATATGTTTATGGAATAAATCAATAACAGTCTTCTTTGCAAAAGTGGCTTTGAACTGCCTAATTGGATTAGCAGCAGATGGTGGCTTTTCAATTGTCTTGGCTTAGAGCAGCTGATTGCTTTAAAAAACCCACAAAATGACTTTTATTTAAAATGACTATTACTTAATCTAGGAATATCTCTTCTCATCTGCCTGTGGTCTATTGTGTAATTTGAGTCATTCATAACTTTAGTGATCATCTTACTTCACTTGCTTAAAAACAGCATTGTGTTGACAGACACGTTTTTCCCCTTTAGGACAATGTGTTCCCTTGCAACAGTGTTCCTATAAATTAGGCATGGTTTTTTTGCTAGGAGTTTTAACTTGATCTTCCTATTATATTACAGTACTTTCTCAAAGGTTTCCGTCTCTGTTTTTCTTAGTTCACATCTAATAACGATAGCACTGGGATGAAGTACAACGCAGGCAACCTCAAATATGTTTCAGAAATTCAGAATTCCATTTGGTATAAGGGCTATATTTTCATTATTTATCAAACATACACAACTTTAAATTCCTGGGAGGTGTGAAGTATTGTAATGGGGAAAAGTACAAAAGCCTTCTACATTACCTAGCACCAAATCATGCTTTTGTCCGAACTGGAGAGTTCACAGTTGTATATAAGAATATGTTTCCTTTGCTAATTGCAAGTATGGACAATTAGCATTTCATTTCATTTTGTTTATGTCATCTGTACCATGAACTATCATGCTGATCCATGCCTACATATGCTACCTTAATCATAATCATTTTTAATATTTTGCTATAATTTATATCCTACACTCAAGGTGGCTTACAAAAAACAAAACATTATACTAGAACAATAGCAAAATTATTTGATGACTGACAATGTTCATTAATTGTTTTCAGTACCAATAATTGTCATCTCAAAAGGAATTGTCAGGAGTTCAGTGTGGTTTTTCTGAACATAGGCTTGAGTGTGTCTGTCTAAACTAAACAGATCTTTAGGGTTATCCTTTTAAGGTTTCATGCTGAACTTGTTTGCTCAAGAAAATATTATCACTGAACCTATTGGAACATTTTAGTTTCCTAGGGGAAGCTCACTCTGGCAGAGCACATTTTTTGCACACAGAGACCCCTGATTAAATCACTGGCATCTCTAGGTAAAAACACCAGGTATTAGACATTTTAAAAGATCTCTGCTTCAGACCCTGGAGAGCTCTGCCCTAGTCAATACTGGGTTCAATGGACAAATAATTTCATCTGGTATAAGGCAACTTCCCAAGTTTGTGCTCATCATTTCCTATTTTGCACTAAATAGGTAAAATATGTCAAGTGGTAGTAGTAAGATCCCCAAGACTGCTATTTTTAAAATTAAATTTATATCCCGCTCTTCCTCCCAAAAGGAGCCCAGGACTGCAAACAGGTGATAAAACAATAAAAACATCTTTAAAACAAAACATTTTAAAAACATATTTTAAAAAATCTTTTAAAACTTCTTAAAAAAACAGTTCCAGCACAGACGCAGACTGGGATAAAGTCCCTGTTTAAAAGGCTTGTTGAAGGTGGAAGGTCTTCAGTAGGTACCAAAAAGATAAAAGAGATGGCGCCTGTCTAATATTTAAGGGGAGAGAATTCCACGGGGTAGGTAGGTGACACAACAATAGAAGTTTGCTTCCTATGTTTATTTATTTATTTATTTATTTTATTTGTTTCATTTATAGACCGCCCATAGCGAGTGGCTCTCTGGGCGGTGTACAAAAAGGTTAAAATACAAAATATCAACAATAAAATCAGACAACAAACAATAAACACAAGCAGCAACTAAAGAAAAAAAGAAAAAAGAAAAAATTTAAATTATAACATAAACACTTAAAATGCCTGGGAGCATAGCCAGGTCTTAACCTGGCGCCGAAAAGATAGAAGTGTAGGCGCCAGGCATACTTCTTCGGGGAGGCTGTTCCACAGTTCGGGGGCCACTACAGAAAAGGCCCTAGATCGAGTAACTGTCCTCCGGGCTTCTCGATGGGTTAGTACCCGGAGGAGGGCCTTAGATGCTGAGCGAAGTGACCGGGTAGGTTCATAGCGGGAGAGGCGTTCCACAAGATATTGCGGTCCCACGCTGTGTAAGGCTTTATAGGTCAAAACCAGCACCTTGAATCTGGCTCGGAAACAAATAGGTAACCAGTGCAAACGGGCCAGAACAGGTGTTATATGTGCTGACCGGCTGGTCCTCGTCAGCAGTCTGGCTGCTGCGTTTTGCACTAGCTGAAGCTTCCGAACTGTCTTCAAGGGCAGCCCTACGTAGAGCGCATTACAGTAATCCAGCATAGAAGTTACCAGAGCATGAACAACTGAGGCGAGGTCATTCCTGTCCAGATAGGGGCGTAGCTGGGCTACCAACCGAAGGTGGTAGAACGCATTCCTTGCCACCGAGGCCACTTGCGCCTCAAGAGACAAGGAAGGATCGAAAAGAACTCCCAGACTACGAACCTATTCCTTCAAGGGGAGTGTGATCCCATCTAGAACAGGGTGAACATGCACCATCTGGGCAGGGGAGGCACTCACCAACAGTGTCTCAGTCTTGTCTGGATTGAGTTTCAGTTTATTAGCTCTCATCCAGTCCATTATCGCGGTCAGGCAATGATTCAGCACATCCACAAACTCACCTGTAGAAGATGAAAAGGAGAAATAGAGCTGCGTGTCATCAGCGTACTGGTGGCAACACACTCCAAAACTCCTGATGACGCCACCCAGAGGCTGCATGTAGATGTTAAAAAGCATGGGGGACAAAATCGACCCCTGAGGGACTCCACAATGGAGAGTCCAAGGTGTCGAGCAATGTTCCCCAAGTACTACCTTCTGGCGACGATCCGCCAAGTAGGAGCGGAACCACTGCCAAGCAGTGCCTCCAACTCCCAACTCCGCGAGTCTCCCCAGAAGGATACCATGGTCGATGGTATCAAACGCCGCTGAGAGATCAAGGAGAATCAACAGAGTCACACTCCCTCTGTCCCTCTCCCGACAGAGGTCATCGTACAGGGCGACCAAGGCTGTTTCAGTGCCAAAACCAGGCCTAAAACCAGATTGAAATGGATCCAGATAATCGGTCTCATCCAAGAGCACCTGGAGCTGATTGGCAACCACCCGCTCCAGAACCTTGCCCAAAAAGGGGATATTTGCCACCGGTCTATAATTGTTCAAGTTATCTGGGTCTAAGGAAGGTTTCTTCAAAAGAGGTCTCACTACTGCCTCCTTGAGGCTACTAGGGACTACTCCCTCACTCAAGGAGGCATTTATCACTTCCTTGGCCCAGCCGGTGGTACCAGTCCTGCTAGCCTTGACCAGCCAAGATGGACAAGGATCTAGAGCAGACGTGGTCGCCCGCACCATTCCAAGCACCTTGTCCACTTCCTCAAGCTGCACCAACTGAAACTCATCCAATAATGAAAGACAAGACCATGTTCTAGACACTTCAATGGATTCATCTGTCATAACATCAGAGTCTAGGTCCCTACGGATGCATGCGATTTTATTTTGGAAGTGCCCTGCAATGTCGTTACAGCGAGCTTCAGATGTTTCAATGGTATCTTGAGGACCAGAATGTAAGAGTCCTCATACAACCCTAAAAAGCTCTGCTGGGCGGCAGAGAGATGTCTTGATAGAGGCAGCGAAGTAGGACTTCTTCGCCGCCCTTACTGCTTTTATGTACGACTTAGTAGAGGCACTTACCAAAGCATAATTGCATCCGTCTGGAGTTCGTCTCCATCTGCACTCCAGCCTCCTTCTATCTTGCTTCATCACTCTCAGCTCCAGGGTATACCACGGAGCTGTATGAGCTCTGCATCGAAGAGGGTGCGCGGGAGCGATCGTGTCGATAGCCCGGGCCATCTCTGTATTCCACAGTTCGACCAAGGCCTCGACAGGAGTGCCAGTACTATCAGCTGGAAAAACTCCCAGAACCCTCTGAAAACCCATAGGATCCATAAGCCTCCGGGAGCGGACCAACTTAATAGGTCCCCCACGCTTGCAGAGGGAAAGAGTCGTCGTAAGTCTAAAACTCAGCAGGCGGTGATCTGTCCATGACAATGGAGTAGATGAAAAATACCCCACCTCCAGATCACCATCTCCATGACCAGTGGCAAAGATTAAATCAAGAGTGTGACCCGACACATGCGTTGGGCCAGTAACAAATTGAGACAGCCCCATGGTTGTCATGGAGGCCATGAAGTCCTGAGCCACTCCAGATAAGACAGTCTCGGCATGAACATTGATATCCCCCAACACCACAAGTTTGGGGGACCTCAACAACACCTCCGAGACTATCTCTGTCAGCTCAGCTAGGGAAGCTGTTGGGCAGCAAGGTGGGCGGTACACCAACAAGATTCCCAGTCTGTCTCTTTGGCCCAGTACAAGGTGGAGGCACTCTAGACCAGTCGTCATCTGGACAGGATGCCTGGTGAGAGAGAAAATACTCCTATAGACCACAGCGACCCCGCCTCCCCGGCCCTCAGATCTGCCATAGTGCTGCACCGTATACCCAGGTGGGCAAAGCTGAGAGAGGGCAACACCTCCCTGCTCACCCACCCAGGTCTCGGTTATACACGCCAGGTCAGCACCCTCATCCACAATTAAATCATATACCGACCTGGCATTCAAAAGCAACACCTGGAGATCTAAGGGCTGGCTGATAGAACAACCAGCAGTTCTGTCGTCTTGAGGAGAACCGGAACAAGGCACAGACACAACTTGTCTGGGGCGAGTTCCCCTTACCTGGCATGTTCTCCTCCTAACGCCATACCTCCCATTACCCGTCACTATGCTAATTGGGGCCCCCGGAAGCCCCCCCGTTAAATACAAAGCATGCTCTCCCAGGCACATTTTAAAAATATTTAAATACAAACAAACACATTCACACAACAATGAATAAAAATGCACATAAATATACACAAACACGTCCACACAATCTCATTCATACACACAACAGACAAAACAAACAGACAATTAAAATGCACCCAAACAGCAACAATAGCAGCCGACGTTAAAATTCTCCTCCGCATCAAGCTTCATCCATAAGTAATGTCATCAAATAAAGTTGTAAAATATCTGCCCGCGACCCAGTAAACAGCAAGTAAGCAAGCCAGAGGACAAGACATGCCCCAAGCAGCGAACTTGAATGGAGTGGCGGCAAGCAGGCAGAAAGCCACGATGAAACAGCGACAGAGCAACAGGCAGAAGCAGTGGAACCCAGCAGCATCGATCCAGCGACAGAGCAGCAGGCAGAAGCAGCGGAACCTAGCAGCATCGATCCAGGACTCACAGGCGTGTCGCAGCCGGCGACCGACGACAAAGCCGAACACCGACCAACAGGCAGTCCAGAAGACCCGGAGAGCAGCGGCAGCAACAACAAAAGCCAAGGCAGCAGCAGTTGTAAATCCGAAGCAGCCAGAGCCACGCCGGAGACCAAACAACGGGCCCAGAAACAAACGGCCCAAAAGCACTCGAGAAGCACCCGGAGGGCAGCGACTCCTCGAGAACCGCAGCAGCCAGGGCAGCAACGCCGCGGCAACAGCGGCCCCCGACACACTCCAGCCGTAGCACGCCAAAGATGGAACTCCGCAACGGGTCAGAGCAACCCAAGAGCCGTGGCTCCGCCCCAAACCAAAGGCCAAAACAGCAAAACTGGGTCCAGGCAAAGATGTAAAGTCCAGCCACAGTCCAAGATCGTACCAATGCCGGCATAAGCATAAGCATAAGCAAAGACATCGATGATAAGGTAAGATGATAAATACCAGGCGGTAGAAAGGGAAGAAATTAGGAGCTGAGGTGCAGAGCTCCCAATCAAACATCCTCTCTCATCGCCATCTTTGAGCTAATCAGCCAGCAACTACAAGACTTCAAAAGGAAGCAATTGCCCATAAGAACTGAACAGCTCCAATTATGAATAGGAGGACACAGTAGCTTAAAAAGTGTAAATTGATGAACAAGTTCTTGAGTAAGCACTTGTTTTAAGTCACTCCATTTATTTATGTATTCACCTGAGAAAAAAAAATGCCAGGGAGCCTGACCCCTACAACTGAAGACAAGACCTAATGTTGTGTGGAACGGACCTCCTGATAAGATGGTATCTGCAAGAGACCCTCACCTGCAGACCACAGTGACCAACTGGATCTTGTGTGTGCTCTTTCTTCAAATAAACATGTGTGAGACTAGGTGATACATAACTAAAAAGATATAACCAATACATTATGTTCTGTTAAAAAAAGATATGTATTACTGCCAATGTCTTTTTTTATATGTCAGAATAAACAGGGCTCGATTAAGCTGAGGAGGGCCCCTAGGCTGATTCTGAGCCGCCCGCCATCCCCATCCCATCCCATCCCCCCCGCTTCACCTACCTTTCCGCTTTGTTTGCGGCTGCGCGCACTGTGCGTGCAGGTTTGCCATCAGTCAAGATGGCAGCCGAGGTTTCCCTAAGGGGCTGAAGCCTCTGCCACCATCTTGGCTGATGGCAGCAATGCACACGTGTAGCACGCATGCGTGCCATCAACCAAGATGGTGGCAGAGGCTTCAGCCCCTTAGGGAAACCTCGGCCGCCATCTTGATTGATGGCAAAGCGCAAAAAACAGCTGAGAAAAAGGTAAGTGAAGTGGGGGGATGAGGGGCAGTTTGGAAGCTCTTGTCCCGCGATTCTCGGCTCCTGTCCTGCTTCTGCAGATCGCGGGCCCCCAAGAGCTCCGGGCCCCTAGGCTTCAGCCTACTAAACCTAATGGATAATGCAGCCCTGAGAATAAATGGGATTAATGTTGCAAACCTGCACTACTTCGGTTAGGTTATATGTACTATTTTTCATGCACACTCCCAATCTTCTATTCCATTTTGTACTTTCCAAGATTAAAGCATCTTTACAGTCCATCCTTCTTGGTTTCCATCACATTTTCCCCATACACAAGTTTTGCAATAGGAAAGGGCACTTCTTCAAAGCGGACTGCATATTCACAGCTGTAACAGTATCAATCTATGTGGGATTGAACTAGAACAGAAATAGCTATAATGGCTTGTTCTCAGCTTGAGAGCAGGAAATGGTTTACCAGTTGCTGAAGCAAAAAGTTAAGAAACTTTTCATTTGAAACCTTCTTTTACTCTCCTCTAAACAAAGTGGTTTTGTTTATTTATTTAAAGTAAACTTATCTAGTCCCCTGCTTTGCCAAGCACAGCTGTTCATTCATGCCAGTGTGAGTAGCTTATTTTTGCCTACAGCTTTCCCGAGTTTAAACAATTAAACCAGATTCTATCTATCCAAATTCCATTACACAGACAGTGTTTGCCATACTTTGTGAATTACCTGTTCTAAAGACTCCTGAGATGGTTGATTGTTTTGATCAAAATTCTTTTTATAGCAGTGGAAAGAAACAGGGGCACACACCCAATCTTAAACCAAGTTGTTCATCCTTCTGAAGTTATCAAAAACACGCTTCAGACTGAGACTGAACTCTTAAGTGCATTGTCAAGCACTTGAATGGTCTCTCAGGAATCTTCCCTTCAGCTAATTTTATTTCATCTATTACACTTATACCCCACCTTTTCTTCAAGGAGCATCAAGTGGCATACATAGTTCTACGTCTCCCATTTTATATGCACAACAACTCTGTGAGGTAGGCTAGGCTGAGCAATAGTGAGTGGCCCGCGGTCACCCAGCTTCTTGGCTGAGTGGGAATCTATATCTGGGTATTCCTGGCTCTAGATGAACACTCTGACCACTATTGTGCGCTGGTCCTCAGTGAATGTGAGTTGCCACATTTTGGATATTATTTTGTTTGATTAATTAAAATATTTATCACCGTTTGGATTCATGTGATGCCCCCAAGGTAGCTCAAAACAAAAATTAAAAACACAACACCATCAAAACAATAACCTATAAAAGGAAACAGAGAGATAAAGTAGAAATCAAAGCCAGAGAATACATCAGTTCAACAGAGGGTAAAAGGCTAAATCAGAGAAAAGGCAGGGCAAAACACAAAGGTCTTAAGAATGCCAGAATGCCAATGGAAAGTAGACCAACATTTGTTAGAGGATACCCAGCATTTCCCATTCCAATATGGAAACAACACTTCACTGATGGAAGAATGAACGGACTCAAGGCTGCTCCTTTCTTAACAGGAAAATTGCAAGTTGTGCTTCTCCTGTTCTTGGAAGAGGAGCCAGACCTAACCATGGGCCTGCAGCAGAATAAGATCTTAGAATCCTGATGTGGTAAGATGGATTGCACCAGTTTCAGCTATAATAGGGGGCGGCAGTTTTTAATGGCCCTTCATATTAAAAAACAAACAAAACCCAGCTCCCTAGATGTAAACTATTAACACATCAAGGAGAAAGGGGCTAGCTCCCAGCCCGCTTTCTGTTGTGCTTCTTTCCCTCTTACACAGATGGGTTTTTTTCCACAGGGGAGACGACCCCCATCCTGCATTCTGAAGTGAAGTAGTTCAGGGGTTCCCAAACTGTGGTCTGCAGACCACCCAGTGGTCCCTGAGCTTCATTCAAGTGATACACAGCTTGAAATGCCATTAAAAATTATTTAGCATCTATCACAGTGCATTACAATTGCTACGACAGGCTGAAAAATCATTAAGTGGTCCACCAAGACCCTCAGCAATTTTCAAGTGGTCTGTGGGGGGGAAAGTTGGGGAACCACTGATACAGTTCATTCTCCCACCTCAGGACTCTTCTCCTTCATTTCCACTGCATTCTGCTGTGTATATGTGTAGACTAGGCCTTGCTGCTCTTCTCACATTACATTGCTTACATGAATAAGCAGTGTATCACTTGCATAAACAGTTTATCTACAAGGGCTGACTATCTGCAGGAAGATTTGCATCCATTCTAAAAGCAACTCTGTATAGTATCTTTCTGTTCTAACTAATAAGCCCTCAGCTGTGATGGCTAATAATAACTGAACATATGAGACCTTAGTGGAGCTGATGAAAAAGGTGATAGGATATTGTGAACACAACTGGACTTGCAGCAGCCAGACACTCATTTTCCAGTGATCCCAGAGAGGGTAAACCCAAAGCTTAAGAAGCTCTGAACCTTGACTCTTTAATAAGATGTGATAAACTGTGATTACCCCACCATGCACACACTATCTACTTGTTTCCCATTTCTCACTGGGAGTTCCCAGTATGATGTAGTTTAGCCACTTAGAATTGCAGTATATTAATTTCAAAAGTATGTTGCCGAGAATCATAGCATTCTATTCAAAACTGTAATTTACATCTGTTCAGCTGTTATTTCCATCACTGCTGGGTAAATAGACATTGCTAGGTCTTGGAATATTATATATTCGTATTCTATATTCAACAAGTTTGTAAGTTATGTGAGATGTTCTCAGTGGTGGTTGTGAGGGTCCTATATTTTAAGGCCAGCATTAATTTATATTGAAACCATATTGTTGCATACCATGAGTCTTACTTCATGTTCCTTGCTGTACACTACAGCAGTCACTCACATTCTACTAAACCCCTACCATGTATCTTTTATAACCAGGTCCCTCTAATGCATTTGCAGAGAGGGCTATTTACCAGGTGAACCTGGTTTAGCCTGAACATTTTAAATGATGAAACTTGGTCTTTCTACATTAACCAAGGCACACGTTAGGATGACTGGAAGAATCCAGCGTGACTATTTCATTTGTGACCCCTTAAAAATAAGGCAGAAAAGGGCATTAATAGAAACAGACATTGCTATTAGTGTTGCGGTTGTTGTTGGTTTTTATTCTCTGAACAATACGTTTCGCAGTTCCCAATAAGAAAGAAATATTAGTTGATTAGTTAATACCTTTGGTCACTGAAGATCTCTAAATAAATAATACGTGGGCATACAGTTTTGTTTTTAATCTGCGACACAAAACAGATGTGCACGTCTCTTTTTCACCTCAATTAAAAATGGAAATGGACTGCCTTCAAGTCAATCCTGACTTATGGCGACCTGATGAATAGGGTGTTCGTGGTAAGCGGTATTCAGAGGCGGTTTACCATTGCCTTCCTCTGAGGCTGAGAGGCAGTGACTGGCCCAAGGTCACCCAGTGAGCTTCATGGCTGTGTGGGGATTCACACCCTGGTCTCCCACGTCATAGTCCAACACTCTAACCACTACGCTAATACGAGGCTCACCTCAATTACACATGAGGAAATATTTATCCTGAAGGCCAGGAGGGTCATTATTGCAAAGTTTAAGAAAGGTTTGACCAATTGGATGCTAATAAAAAAGAGTTCCCATCTATCTTTCTACTTGAGGTAGACCCATTGAAATTAATGGGCCTATGTAGTCCTGATGTCTATTAATTTTCAGTGGGACTACTTTGAATACAACCCAGGCATTCCTTTTTGTAATTAGTTATTTCATAACTTTTTTTTTGTTCAGTTCAGCTTTGGAATTAAGAAACTAGTTGAGTACAGAAGCAAGGATTGCCAGCCCTTGACCCAGAAGCAGCATCTGTTGCTCTTAATGGCTGCAGCATGGGAATAGCTGCTGCACCATTCCATTTTCCGGTCCTTCTGCTCCATCTGCTGTGATACAGAATTGGAGTTTCACTTGCTATCCGAAGCAGGAAAAGAGAATGGACTGTCACACTAATGAGAAGGGAGTCACTTTTCTAACCAAAGGTTCATTTGTTGGAGCTGTTAAAAAGAGAGAGAGAGAAATGTCTCCTGGTCAGGAACTGGCAGTCCCAAGACAAGTGTGTTGACGGCAGTCATGTTGAGGATTTGGCATGAAATACAGTTGTATGCTACTGAGTGCATCCTGGTTTGGGACTATTTTGCAGAGTTCCAACTGTTCCTCATTGAGCCAAAATGTGTTTTAAACAACACATTTTTGTAGTGGCAGAAAGCATGCGTCAGCATGCTTCAACTCAGCCAACTGTCTTTTAGCAGTATACCTTCCAACGTCTCACAGATATAAATAGGTACATCTGCCTTACACCCACTGTGACACTTATTGGCCATAGCAATGATAGCCCCCTGAAGTACTTCAGGGCTGTACTTATTTAAAAGTCCAGCAGAGCCTGAAGCTCTTTTCCTAATCTAAGTCCCCTTGAGGAGTTATGCATGTTAAAAGGTGTACACAAGGAATGAGGGACAGGCCATCCTGATTGCATGTTCACATATTGGGGTTCATCTTCTGACATCCATGCTCAGTGCAGGTGAGGGATGGTCCTAGTCCAGCTGCACAACATTAGGGGCAATGCCAAGTGAATATTGTTTTACATATGAAGGGGGCTGTAAAAGTTGTAGGAAAGTCTGAGCTAGAAAGAATGCAGTAACAGATATTATGGCAGCAGTATGTGGACAGCAGTAATTCAGACTAGAGCAGGGATTGCCAAGCTTTTTAGATCAGTGGACACATTCTGAATTCTGAGAAAGTGCCATGTGTGCCAGTCATAAAATGGCTACACTGGGATGTGTCGTCATAACACAAAATTTACGAGTAAATTCATTGCTACTTTCCACCCCTTCCCCTACTCCCATTTCCCAGACACCCTAATGCTTACTGTTGGGAAGTCAGCTATGTTCTGTTGGTCCTGACTGTAGACATCATACAGTATTGATTTTTCACACTCACACACAATGATGTTGTTGCTGTCTAATAACAAGGAGCATTCCCAGGTACTATGAACAATATACAAGGCAGCCACACCACACCAACTCACGCGCTCTCACCAAACAGATATAGACAACAGACACACATGCATCTCTCCCTCTCAAACAGACCACACATACGTCCCCCTCTCTTTCTCTCTCTTATAGAGACTATACATGCATGTGCCCCCCACTCACGCACACACATACATTTCTCCTCCTCTCTCTCCTTCTCTGCCCAAGTGCATCTCTCCTTCCCATAGATATACATATTTACCTTCCTTTTCCTGTCATAGATGACACACAGCCTCCCTCTTCCTCTCACAGACCACACATACACACCAACCACACATAGATGCATACTTCCCCTTTCTCTCACAGATCACACATATATACATACACACACTCTCTGTCATATGTGAATTACATACACACACATCCTCTGTTGAGTGAACAGGCCAGTACCCATTGTTCCTTCTCCTCCTCACCCATGGACTGGAAAAAAAAAAAAAAAACCTCTGCGGAGCTGATCAACTGCCCACTGCCAGCTTCATGTGGCTTGTGGGCAAGAAATGGCTGAGAGAACAGGGTGGTCCATGCCACTCCTTCTCTCCCCCCCCTTTTAAAACCCCTGCATCGGGCTAAGCGGTTGTGGGTGCTAGGTTGGTGACCCACATCCTAGAGTGAAAAGGAGGATTAAAAAAAAAGTACAATATTGAGTCAGCTGACATCTAGAGTACCCTTAATTAATTAATTAAAGTCTATTTCTAGTCCTACGTTGCCATTTAGGACAAAGCAGCTTACAACAGAAATATTTAAAAACAATACAGGAATGGGATGAACAGCATACAATAAAACCATTAGGTAAATCAGATATTGGGGCAAGCAATGAAATCAATAGAAAACTTGGCAAAATAAAATAGTCTCTAAGATCCGCTTAAAGGCTGTAAGAGAAGGGGTCAAGGGAAAGTTCTAACGAAAGGCTCTACTATGGTTGGGCCATTTGTGTAGTGCTTAGAGTGTTGAACTAGGACTTGGAAGACCAGGGTTTGAATCCCCAATCAGCCATGCAGCTCACTGGGTGACCTTGGGCCAGTCACTGCCTCTCAACCTAACCTACCTCACAGGGTTTTGTGGAGATTAAGTGAGAAGGGGGAGAACCATGTATGCGATCTTGAGCTCCTTTGAGAAAAGGTGGGATATAAATGCGGTAAATAAATAAATAAATAAATGCTGAAAAAACTCTGACCCTGAGACTCACCAACTTGATTGACTTTAGAGATGGGCCAGAGAGCAGGGCCTTGAAACCCAGCTATAGGATCTAGGCCAGCCTTTCCCAACCAGTGTGCCTCCAGATGTTGTTGGACCACAACTCCCATTTTTCCTGACCATTGGCAATGCTGGCTGAGGCTGATGGGAGTTGTGGTCCAACCACATCTGGAGGCACACTGGTTGGGAAAGGCTGTTCTAGGCAAAGTAGATGTGCAATATTAACTCTACTCAGGCCCGGCACCAGAGGACAGCCAGGTTGGGCACTGGCCAAGGGCCCCTGCTGCTGGGGATGGGTAGATGTAGCTCCCATTCCACAATCCATGCTAGCATCAAGTCATGGACCATGCACCCCACAACAAAATGCTGGGAGCCACCCTCCCAGGCAACACCCCTCCCCCCACCAGCATGGGCTTAAAATAACTTTAACTTCCTATGTTGCTGCATTAGTGTGCCAGCGTGCTGTGCCGCTGCTACTAAGAGCCCACTCCAGTCTGGTGCCCAAGAGCCTTCTACAGTCTGGTGCCAGCCTGGATCTACTGATGTGAATGAGCCTGGAGGAGCCTTGGGTTTACATACTTCCCCTTCTCTCTTAAGGGCTTCCTAGGATACTGGAAATGTTTGCTTTGCTTTTAAACAAACCACAGTGCTCCATTACATCCAAACTCTGGGGTTTGTGGTTTGTTTGAATTGTGGTTTCAGAACAAGCCAAGATCCAAAACTAGACTTTGATCCTGGCTTGTTATAACAAACCACAGTTCAACTAAGTGGAGACATGATATGAAAATACTGTTTGTTTAATAACAGAAGCTAAAGTTTTCATTCTCCTCCTTGTGGCCATGTGAGGGGAGGGGAGATTGTATGAATCCAAGACTTATGCAGGCTTGTTGTACCAAGAAAATATAGTTTCCCATCATATTTGAATGGCACCAAAAGGAGAAAATAATCAACAATATTGTATGAAGAAAGATTAAGCAAGGATAATGAACAGAAAATGTTGTTGATCCTTCATAGTTGTACGGGGGTGCAGGGTGAGTTGTCTATGTGGCAGGTTTCCATGCTCACTGTATGAAGGGGGTACCTGCCTTTCCCTGGGAAAATACAATCCTAGTGCTCTGTTTTATCACCTAATCAGCAGTGTGGGAAGTCATAATTTATGAGAGTCTGTAGCGTCTATGCCAATTATGCTCTTGCCTTGAGCATAGGAAACCATCCACCAGGTGAGAGTCAGAAGATGACTGATTTGAATAGCAGTACCTTTTGGCTTAAAAAGAGCCTGCAACTTTGACTGTGTGGGATGTCTAACTAATCTGGTTTCATAGTTCAAGGCCTATTACCCCGATGCAAATGAACCAATCTATACGGATGCAAAGTACTTTGTTCCTCCTTGTGGCTTGACCACTGAAAACATTTAGCTTTATTTCTGTGCTTATCCTGAATAAACATCCTCCCATAAATCAAAACACCCAGAGGATGCCAGTCCTTTGTACAACAGTTGCACTGAATTAGCCAGTCCCTAATTATGGTTGAATGGAATTAGCCTTCTCATGAAGGCTGTAGATGGGAAAAAAGTTCTCATCTAGCCTGGCCGTGGCCCACCACAACTTTGGCTGTTTAGCAGAGCCACCATTCTGCCTGCCAGTGGCCAAATAACCACAAGGGGAGTCAGCTTTAGTTCTCAGGCTAATTAGTCCCAGGCATTTTGGAATCAAGAGAAAGTTGAATGGGAAGCACAAAAAGAATGACATTTGCACATTGTTTTGGAATTAGGCTTCTGTTTATTTACTGTTCACAATAGGTATGTTACGTCTGCTTCCCTCCCCACCTTTCAGAGAAATATGATCCCAAACTCAGAAGTTCGCCTTAATTAGATTTATTCTCCTGTGAATGTACACTGGACTGCAACTTGTGTCTGACCAAGTTTAAAACTTCTGTGAATGATCTTGTTTTATATGACAGACATTAATTTTACACTTTGTAGTGATTTGTATGGGGAAAGGTTTTTTTTAAAAAAATTCAAGGTAAAAGTGGTAGGGGTAATGAGGTGACCTGAAATATAATTACTTGAAAATGTTCTGTGTTCACAATACACACATTAGCTTCATCCAAGTAATGGAAGACCCTTGACATATACCAGATCTTAGATAGCATCCATTTAGAGAGCTTGGCATTTTCCCCAAGTAAACAGCCTTATAAGCACAGAAGGGTTTGTATTGCAAACAAAGTGAGAGCAATCAACCTACAAGAGAAATCTCTTAGATCTGATTCCAAGAGAAGAGTTGCCAAAATAATTTATAGAGAAGGGACAGAAATGGTTGTGCATAAATACTAGTTGTTTACCTTCAATTGGTCAAAACTAGTCAAGATTCAACAGAAATGAGTCCAATGTTATACCATGTGTTTGTAGTTTTGTGATGCACTGATCTAAGGCAGCTCTCACTAATATGAAAGCAACCAAAAGCAATCACTGAGCTAGTTATTGTAGTTTGTTGCAAAGAATATGCATAAAAAACTATTCTCTGATGAAGTACATTGACATTAATATGGATTATGGTTGAGTTGGATGAATCTTCAGATCAGTAAGAGAGATTAGAAAACTATATTTGGTTGTTTAAACAGCTTTGTTTATACATCTGGAGAAATCCTAAGCCATAGGTTATTGTGTGTGTGTGTGTGTTTGGGGGGTTGTTCCTTTGTTTTACATGCCAGGCACCCTAGGGAGAGCTGAGAGTGAGGTACAAGTTCTCTGCTCACAGAATCAGATTTGCTGCTCTGTCAGGGGACCTGCAGGCATTCTGAGGCAGCTAGCAAAACCTCCAAGAAGATTCCTCTTGTCTGCCAGTCAGCCACACTCCACATGCTGCTTTGCAATCTCCATGGACTATTGCAGTTCATCAGCCTGAGCAATTTGGCGCTCATTGGATGATCCCCCTGCCTTAGGGTCTTCAGGTGTCCAAGGTTGTGTCCAGAGACTCTGGATTTTTGGGGTCCTCTCTGGGTCTCTCACCCCAATCTCCAGACTCTCAGCTTTCATTTTAAAAAAGTAAGTTTCTAGGTGGTCTAGTTCAAGAGATAAACACCAAAACATCAGCCCCCCCTCACAACTTCTGTTAAATGAGCTCATAGCTGGCTGCTCTAACCCCACCCTTTCAGGTTTGTAGCCAATAAGTGAAGTCGAGGTTGTGATTGGCAAGGGATTGTTGCCTGACCTCCAGGCAACAGCTAGAACCCATTGCAAGCCCAAAAACTGTTGCCTTTCCTGCTTTTCTGAAAATCTCATAAACTGAGTCAGTTTATAGCTGTTGGCAGTAGTAAAACTCCCTTTCTCTGTGTGTGCAGGAGATGTAGAACAAAAAATCACAGCAGGATCTTGGTAGGCAATTGTTGACTGTAAACAATTTCAGTTATGATTATAATAAAAGTGTACATGCAGGGTTTTTTAATTATTTGCAAAAATAGGATATTATACATTTTATCCTTCAAATAATTTTTGAACAGAAATTTCAAAGACGCATACATGCTGCTTATGATGTCACTACAATGTTTTCTAATTATGAAGAGTTAAACAAGTTTAAATTTCCTGGGCTGTTGAAGAGGGCAGTTTATTTGTCTAATTTATAGCCTGTTTTGAAAACATTCCTAATATGAATCTTTAATCCTATACTCACTTTTCTGGGAGTAAAGCTGCAATGCAAGTCCCACATACTGGGAGTAAACCCCACTGAATTCTATAGGACATACTTTTGAGTAGACATGGTTAGGATTGTGCTGTAAATCAATGAGACATTTGAGTGAACGTAGCAAAGGATTGTGTTTGTATTGTAAATCTCTCCCCCTTCAACCCTATTTTTAAAGCGACTAGGCAGGGATTACTTAGGTAACTGCTTTTATTATGTAGGAAACTAATACTGATTTTTAAAAACAACAACAACAGTGTTCTGCAATAACCAACTGGTTTTGACAATAAACTATTATATGGGGTGTAGGTATTTTATATCTCCAGGTGTGTGTATATGGAGGCCTTCCAACAACCTGTGAAATAAGGTTGCCAGTTGGAAAGCAAGGCAGCTCACAATAAGAAATAAATCCATTTAAAATCCAATAACCATAAAAACAACGATAAACAGTGGCAAAACAGCTTAAAGTGGCATGATTCTGAATTTTGGACTTAATTAATTAATTAATTAATATCTTGCCCGTCCTCCCAGCAGGAGCCCAGGGTGGCAAACAGAAATGCCAAAAACACTTTAAAACATCATAAAAACAGACCTCAAAATACATTAAAACAAAACAACATTAAAAACATTTTTTAAAAAATAAAAGCTTTAAAAACATCTTTTAAAAAAGGGTTAAAACATATTATTAAAAAACATATTAACAAGCAATTCTAACACAGATATGGATTGGGTGAGTGAAGTTCCTTATCACTTGAGGTTGCGGTCCTGTGCATGCTTCCCTGTTTGAGTAAGCCCCACTGAATACATTGAGACTTGCTTCTGAGTAAACAAACATAGAATCACACTATAAATATATTTACAGATTGTGCAAATAATAAACATCTTTGACAGTCATGCTTATATAAATATCTCTTCATACTATGGCCCGATAATTAACTGATTTCACACTATGGTTGTACATTATTATTTCCTCTACATTTTACGTGTGTCTTTCTTCCTTAGGGTGGTGATGGTCACCCCTCTGTTGTTTTCACCCTGAGAGACAGATTAGGTTGAGAGACGGTGAGTAGCCCATGGTCACCCAGTAAATTTTGTAGTTGATTTCCATTAAAAAAAAAATTAAAACGATTTATATGCCGGCAAAGTTTATGAAGTAGATCCACACGATACATTTAAAGCCCATCCAACTAGCATTTAAAGCCCATGTCTTCCCCCAAAGAATCCTGGGAAGTGTAGTTTCCCCCTCACAATTATAGTTCCCACCACCCTTAACAAACTACAGTTTGGGGATTTCTGTGATCTTGGATGACTGGCTGCCAGGATTTTTTTTTGTTTTGGTTAGGAACCCTGACTGGTTGTGTTCTGCCTTACTTATAGGAATCTTGTTGTGGTTGGTATGGTATTGCATTTAGGAAATCCACTATCTTTTCTTTTTCTATTTGCATTTTATTTACCTCTGACCTCACTCCCTTACATCCATTGAAGCAACAACAGTGGTTCCGTGGGCTCAGCTCAATTCACTTAAACCCACTGATGATGCACCTTGTTGTTTGCATGATGGTTTTCTCTTGCCCAATAGTGGTAAAAGAGAATTCACATACTGGGAAGTGTGGCTTCAATTCTGTTGTTCCCAAGCTACTGCCTATGAAGGTAGACCAAACCATGTGTGTTTTCTCTCTGTCAATTAGTACTCACTAGAATTGCGTTAGCTGTCAAAGTCAGTTTATAGCAGCCTACAGGATTGGCAGGTAAGAGTAGAGAATCTTACTCATTTCTGAAACATCTCTCTGCAGTGAAGGGTCCAATCTGTAAAGAAGTTTGGAGCAGCCATGTTAAAAGGCAGGCAGGGCAATCCAGGCAGGGGGTGCCAACCATGCTTTGATATTGATATCTTTGCAGAGGAACCGTAGTGAAGCCTTACCAACAACACAATCCTAACCATATTTACTCAGAAGTAAGTCCTTGTGAGTTCTATAGGGCTTAGTCCCTTAGTAAGTGTGTTTAGAATTGTAGCCTTTGGGGCATCCATCTTTCCTCCTGAGTGCTCCCATCTAACATCTCCACAACACTAGGCTCCCTTCTTCCTGCAATGTTCCTTAGCGACGCTCCCTAAGCAGGTGAGAAGGAATGATCTCATCACTCAGGCGGACTTGGGAACACCCTCTTTTAGCTAAGATTTCTATCTTAATTTCCAATCAGAGAAATGTTTGTTTGAATGGTACAAGAAACTGTGGTTGCTGCTTAATGTCTCATGATTAACATCACTAGGGCCCACCCCATAACATCACAAGAGCCCACCCCTGAAACCTCAGGGTTTGGGATGCTTCCAACATGGCAACCCTACCCAGAAGGTAATATGGCCCTCAGTCTGAAAAAGGTTCTCTATACCTGGGTTGGGATATCCAACTAGGGAGACCTGGATTCAGTTCCCCATTTAGCCACAAACCTCACTGGATGATTTTGGACCTCTTAGCCTAACCTACCTCACAGGGTTATTGTGAGGATGAAATGGAGGAGGGAGGAACAATGTACATTTTCTTTGTTTAAGTTGTTTAATTTTTATCCTGACTTTACATGAAATGGAACATCGAGCTCCAAGGTGGCGTGTACATCTATCAACAAAAGATCTATCAAGTAAGTAACCAAATAAATAATAAGGATGTTAGCTATGATAACTGAAATCAGTGGGAAAGATTTACTTTTGGCCTAGAATGTGCCCCATGTTTTTATAATTAGGCTTCAAAATATAAGGGGAGGAGAGCCACAATGTGAAAAGGTTTAGAAGTTTTAAGTCATTTCTTAACAGAGGAAGAACAAGAACTCCTTCTGGGAGGAAGAGCGGGATATAAATCAAATAATAAATATAATAATAAAGTAATATATTCAGAAAGAGGGAAAGGAGTGAAAACAGGCAGACAGATCTGTTCCATTGAACAAGATCTTTAACAAGGAGAACATGGACTGAGACATAAGAAATAAAGGAGGAAAATAATAAAAAGCCTTTAAAGTGTGAGAACCAAGCAGTTAAACTTTATATTAGATGAAACTAATACTAGATCTACTTAAAAAGAGCAACAAGAGGATAAACCAACTTAAGAGTGAGCAAGATAAATAATACCAGGAGTGGAATTCTGGACACAACGAAGAATTAAGATGAGAAAGAGCGGTGGGGAGATCACCTTCAAGCAAAACATTACAAGTATTAAGAAAAGGAAGAAAAGGAAAAGCTGAACAAACCTTTTTGTAGAAGAAACATGACAAAATCTGGCAATGGAAGTGAGCTGGGGTGGGAAGAGAGAATCAAGCACCTTACAAAGACTCTGCACGCAACCCAAAGAGCACAGTGTAAAAAAAGAGAGAGAGAGAGAACAGTCAGAGAGGGCTTCCCCCAGGCACCTGGTTGGCCACTGTGAGAACAGGATGCTGGACTAGATGGGCCACTGGCCTGATCCAGCAGGCTCTTCTTATGTTCTTATGTTCTTAAGAATCAGTTTTATCTTACTCATTTTGAGCTTTATGCTGTTCCAAACATGGCAACCTCACAATCCCTGGGGAAACATTTAGCTTTAAATCACCCACTCAAGGAAGGAACTGTTCTGTTTTTGTTTGTGCCAAATATCTGGAGAAACCACATATGAATCAATGTGCAAATCAGGACAGGTCATCACCTCAGCAAGGAGTTAACCAACATGACTTAAAGCATCTCTTTCTGTACACACATGAAGTATTTTCATTCTTTCTAACTGGTACACCACTTCCCCTTTACCACAGCCACCTAACACTTTTTGGCACTGTTAAAAGTTTGGTTTGACATATGGTATTTTACCCATTTTAAAAGTTGTCTGGAACCCTTCAAGGAGTGTCCTACTCAGCTTTAAAGACATGTTTCTTGCTCTAAGAAATCATTTTTGCCTTTCCTGTGCTAGTATTTAACTACACAGCATCTGAATTCATTGTTAGTGCTGTGCCGTATGTGTTTACCTAGAAAAAGCCATCTAGTGGTTCAATACCTGAAGCAAACATCTCTATGTACTATAAATACTTATCTTGCAACCTGAATTACAGAATGAAAATACAATGCAATGCATAGCTGGTCAATATATTATTTTCTTCAGATCAACTGTCTGAAAGGTTGTAAGACACACTTTATAGTCAGATGCATATTTCCCATTCTTCCCAATAGACAAAATGTGCAACTTAAAATTATGAATATTTTTTGCACACCATCAGAAGTTCACTAAGATTTGTCTTGCTGTATCAGACCAAGTACCCAGTAGTTCAACATTCTGTTTTTAACAGTGGCCAGTCCCTGGGCAGCTGTCAAGCAAGACATGAAAGTGATAGATATTCCCATGCTGTTTGGCCCTTGGTGTTTAGAACTATATCTCTGTACACGCTGGTTTCATGTGGTTATAATGACCAATTGCTATTAGTAAGTGGGATCTATAAAAAGTGTTGCAGTGTGGCATGTTCCCTGTTCATGCTATTCCTTTCTCCACTCCCCTTTTGGGGTTTCCCCCCAAACGTTTCTATTTCCACAAAGTCTGGACTCTTCTGAGCCTGCAGATTCCTTACACGTGGGTGGTGTGTGGTGCCATTTTGGCTACTTAAGCAATGGCACTGGGTTAATAGGTCTATCAGGTGCCCATCAACTGGTGAATGGACCAGGGAGATCCTTTTGTCATTGAAACTCATCAGGAGAGCATTTCCCCCCTCCTGGGGCTGAGGAGAGGCTTGTGTTTTTAGTGTGTCTGAGAAAGGCTGGGAACTGGAGGCAGGAGAGACACTGGCTCTCTGCAGCATGGCTTTGGGGTGCCTCCTATAACCCTGATGGAAACCCCGGATATTGGACTGCTGATGCCTTGAACCCCTCCATCCTAAGCTCAGGTTGGAATGTGTGTAAATAAATAAACCATATTTCATAAAGACACCCCAGCCTCCACTGACCTTCTTCCCAAGGAAACCAAACCCTGGGCGAGTGCGGGACCACTGAAAATCTCACCGCTCAGAGATTGGGGTGGCGCACAACACTGCAACACTATTAACTGAATGGCCCCAGGTTCTAGTATTATGGAATAGGGGAAGCAGTTTCTCTATTCTGTTCACACATTTATGAAGCTCTATCATATTCCCTCTTACAAATCTTCCCCCCTGCCCAAACTGAGAAGCCTTGGGTCCTTTCCTCAGATGAAGGTGCTCCAGCCCCCTAATCCCGTATCCTAGAAGGGAGCTATTTTTATTACATTATTGAGAGCTCTTGATGATTCTGTAAAACTGATGAAAGAAATATGGCACAAAGGCATCTGGGTGCTCCAAATATAAACGAAATTTAACAGCAGAGGACATATATATTCTTAAGGGATATTGAGCTCTGTGCTGACTAAGGCTGCTTTCACACTGCACTTTATTCCGTTATTCTGGTTATTTCTTACCTGGTAATTTGCACATGTGAGAGCCAGTGTGGTGTAGTGGTTAAGGTGTTGGACTGCAACCTGGGAGACCAGGGTTTGAATCCCCACATAGCCATGAACCTCACTGGGTGACCTTGGGCCAGTCACTGCCTCTCGGCCTCATGAAAACCCTATTCATAGGGTCGCCATAAGTTGGAATTGACTTGAAGGCAGTACATTTACATTTTAATTTGCACATTATATTATACAGCCACAAGAGTGGCTGTATACTATAGCCAGCATGGATTTTTCATATTCCGAAATGTTAAATTGAAAATACCCCCATGCCATTCTGATGCTTCCCATAACCTCATTTTAAAACAAAACCTTACAAAATTTATAATCCTGAAGTCAGAAACACTCGCTTAACAACCCTCTAAATTTTCATGGCAATACACAAAACAGTCAGATACAATCGAGAGTTCAAAGTGTAAAAAGAGAGAGAGAGAGAAACAGACTCCTTTTGGATTTTTTCTGTCAGAGTTCTCATAATTTGTTGAAATCAATTAAAAATCAGCCATGTTCACAGAGTACCTGTAATCCTGTTACTGACCTTGCCCCGTACTCTGACCTTCATCTTCTGCAGTTTACAAGTTTAAAAAATGCCTGGCTGATTTTTAATTAAAGAAATTTTACATTGAACTAAATGATATGCTCAAGAAGAACCAAATGTCACTGTTCTAAAAGCCAGACTCACAGCTGCTGGGCTTGCCTAATCGGGGGACCACACCCTTACCAGACTTTGATTTCACTTTAGACAGTCATGGCTTCCCCCAAGGTATCCTGGAAAGTGTAGTTTGTGAAGGGTGCTGAAGGAGACTCCTATTCCACTGACAGAGCTCCAGTGGCCAGAGTGGTTTAAGAGTCAGCCGCTCAGATTGAAGCTCTGTGAAGGGAACAGGGCATCTCCTAGCAACTCTCAGCACCCTTCACTAAAGGTCTGGTGTGGATGTTGCCAGGGACAGCTTTGGTTTAAATTTGGGTGGTGTCCTGCCCAGAGCCCAACACAGGAGACGGAGGTGAGACTGGCAATAATTCTTGCTTTATTAGAGTCAGTTACATCAAAAGCAGTGTGTTTCATAGACCTATCTAGGCTGGCTCACTACTGATGCTAAGCATTCTGTGCAGCATGTGGAGTAAGTTGACTCAGCACCTCAACCAGGGAGGTGCTGCCTTAAGTAGGGAAGGCCTTCGCTCGTAATCTCCGACTCCTGTGTTGTTCCACACTCTGACTGTCCTGCTTCCCAAATCATCTTGCAAGGGGGAGCGAGCCTCTGCCTGCTCATCGGACAGTACAGGCTTGCTAGGTGCCGGCTCGGCTTCAGGAGGCGTGGAGCAAGTTGGCAGGGAAACGTTTGAAGGTCCAGGTGGGGAGTCCTGGGGGGTTGGAGTTGGCACACGTGCGAGATCGCTCCCCAACAGCTCTGGCAGAGCGCTTGCAGGTGGCAAGGTGCCTTCAGGTGGAGTGGGGTCTAGATCACCTAGATGATTGTGCAGGGAGACAGGAGTGCTGCTAATGCTTCCCCCCTCAAAGCTCTCAGAAGTCTCATCCTCCTCTGCCCAATCTCCCTGATGTGCTTTGGGTAGCTGGGGCTCAACATCATCCCCCCCTCCATGCACCATTCCCCTCCATCCCCTGGGTTTGAGCTTGTCTGGGTAGGCATCATGGAATTCCCTCACCAAGTCTGGCACATGAATGTCATCTGCTGCTTGCCAAGGGCGTTCCGATGGATTGTAGCCCTTCCAGGGAATTAAATACTGGAGTTTTCCCCGGTGCTTCTGCAAGTCCAAAATCAGTTCCACTTTGTATTCCTCCTGGCCATCCACGATGAGAGGAGGAACAGCTCCCCTAGCACTCTGTGAGGCTCTGGAGGATGTTCTGGCATTAGCAAGGAGCAATGAAACAGAGGGTGGAAGGCAGTTTCAGACGGAAGGCCACTAGGTTGATTTGTGCCTCCACTTCAAAGGGTCCCACCCTGTGATCCTCTAACTTATGACAATGTCCCTGTGATGGCAAATAACTCGTGGACAGCCACACTCTGTCCCCCACTTGGATCAGAGCCCCTCCTGACAATGTTGATCTGTAACCCTCTTGTAGTCCTCCTTTGCCTGCTCTAGTTGCTCCTTCAAAATCTGCTGCATAGCCTGAAGTTCTTGCACAAAGTCCTCTGCTGCTGGGACGGCCAGATTGACTCATGGGGCAAACGCCCAAGGGTAGTATCCTAGATTAGCAAACAACGGGGTTTGTTGCATACTCGCGTGCACAGCATTGTTATGGCAAACTCTGCCAGAGGCAAAAAGGAGATCCAATTATCTTGCTGGAAGTTGACATAACAGCACAGGTATTGCTCTAATGTGGCATTCACTCTTTCTGTTTGCCCCTTCCGCCTGTGGGTGGTGAGCTGACGACAGTCGCAGTTCACTCTGTAAAAGTTGCCACATCACACGCCAGAACCAAGCCGTAAACTGTGTCTCTAGGTCTGAGAACAAACTGTCCGGCAGACCGTGCAACCGGTATACATGCTGTACATACAAGCGGGTCATGTTTTGCACATTTGGGAGTCCTGTGCATGGAATGAAGTGGGCCATCTTCGTGGAAGCATCCACCACCACTAACACAGTCGTCTTTCCTTGCAAAGCAGGAAGATCGGTGACAAAGTCCATGGTGACCATCTGCCAGGGGCCCTGAGGTATGGGGAGTGGCTCTAAAAGCCCCACCAGCCACCCCGTGGTGTGTTTGGCCCAGGTGCAAGTGGGGCAGGACCGAAGTGCTCCACTTCCCATTTCATCAGAGGCCACCAAAACTCCCTGGTTACTGCTTGTAAAGTCTTAAAGACTCCGAAATGCCCGGTGGTGGGGAAGTCATGGCACTGACACAGCACCTTGGCTCTCGTCTCTCCGGGGGGCACATAAATGATGTCACTGTGATACAAAAACCCCCTTTAGTCTAAAGTCTTCTTGATCCCTGAGAGGCTGTGTCGCTAATTTGGAGAGCTTCTCTCTAATGAATCGATCCTGCTCTTGTGCTGCCCGCAGATCAGACACCCAGGAGTCCTGGCACACTCTGGCCACCATCTTCTCTGGGGTTATAATGAACTGCGGCAACCTCGGGGTTGGATTTTCCAGATATTGTGGCTTGCGGGACAATGCATCTGCCCTCTTGTTTTGTGCTTGGGGAATGTAGTGGATTTTCAAGTGAAAGCGGGCGGAGAACTGGGCCCAGTGCACCTGTCTTTGATTGAGCTTGTGGGTGGTGTGGAGGCTTTCCAAATTCCAGTGCACACCTCAATATCGTGCTGGTTCCTTCCAGATGATGTCACCAAGTTTCGAAAGTATCCCGGATGGCCAGTAATTCTTTTTCCCATATGATGTAATTTTGTTCTGAACTGGTCAACTTCCACGAGAAGTAGGTGCAGGGTCTCAGACCTCCCCCTGTCTGCGCTGGTTGTAAACGTACCACTCTAATGGCCACATCCGACGCATCTGTCTCAACCACAAAGGGGATCATGGGATCGGCGTGTTGCAAGATGGGTTCCAAGCCAAACCATTGCTTCAGTTTGTCAAAGGCTTGTTGTGTGGCTTCAGTCCAGTGAAAGGGACCCGGGCCCTTCAAACAGTCTGTAAGAGATGCTGTCTGGTCAGAGTAATTGGTGATGAACCGATGGTAGTAATTGGCAAACCCCAGGAAATGCTGTAGATCCTTCTTGGTTTTGGGGGGCTGCCATGTGAGGATGAAGTGGACATTCCCTGCATCCATCTCCACACCTGCTGGTGAAATGTGATGCCCCAAAAAGTCCAGTGTGGTCAGATCAAAACCACACTTTTCTAACTTGGCATAGATACGGTGCTGCCGCAGATGCTGCAACACAGCTCGCACATGTTCTTCATGCTCCTCTGAGGAGTCTGAATAAATCAGGATATCTAAATACACAACCATGAAACAATCCATATAGTCTCTGAAGATAACATTCATGAAATTTTGGAAGACCCCTGGTGCATTGGACAATCCGAAGGGCATAACTAGATACCCAAACTGGCCATACTGCATCTTAAACTCAGTTTTCCACTCATCTCCCTTCTTCATCCGCACCAGGTTGTAAGACCCCCGCAAGTCTAGCTTGGTATAGATCTTGGCTGACCACAGTCGCTCCAACATCTCCTTGGCTGACCACAGTTGCTGCAACATCTCCTTGATGAGTGGCAAGGGATAGCTATAGTGATTTGATTCAGTGCTCGGTAGCCATTACACAGACATAGCTCTTTTGTTTCTTGCTGCTCCAGTCAATGCATGACCCGTGCCACATCACAACTATGCCAGAGGTTGACTTACGACTGCTCAGTTCCCCTGCATGATCTGCATCCACAAAACATTCAAGACCTCCTGTCTTTGCTCCTGACAAAACCAGACTCTTTGTCTTTGTGCCTTTCAGATAACGCACTATCCTTTTAATCCCTTGCCAGTCAGCCTCTGAAGGATGCTCTACCTTCCGGCTTAAAATGCTGACTGCATTACATATGTCTGGGCGAGACACCTTCACCAAATATTGCAATTTCCCTATTATGCGCCTGTACTTCTCAGGTTCTGTACAAGGCGTCCCTGCACATTCTGTTGGAAAGCCACAACCATTGGAGTCTTCACAACATTGCATTCTGTCATGTTGCATTCTTCTATGATCTGATTTATTTTACTTTCCTGACTCAATGTTATGCTTCCGTCTTCTGCACGCACAATATCCGTGCCTAAATAGTGTGTGACAGGCCCCAAATTCTTTGTGTCCACCTGCCTGCCCAGTTGCTCATTAAATTCTCATTCCTCTTGCTGCTCATGATAAATATACATGATGTCATCAACGTAAACTGCACAGAATGTGGTTTTCATCCCCTGTCTCTTTATATACACACATGGATCTGCCTTGCATCTTTGGAATCCCATTCCATGCAACACTCTGTCCAATTTCTCATTCCAGCAGCGTGCACTTTGCCGCAGTCCATATATTGATTTATGCAGTATTCATGTAATGCAGTCAGGCTGATGCCTAAAAGAGTGCATCGCAGCCGAGTTTACAAGCCACAAGCTCCCCACTTTTTTTCTTAACAAACAGCAAAGGTGCCCTGGCTGGGGACTGGGAGGGGCAAATGAAACCCCTCTTCAGATTCGTGTCCAAAACTTCCCTCAGTGCCACCAAGTCTGGTTATGACAGGGGGTAGATCCTTCCAGAGGGAATGCGCACCCCTGGCATCAAGTTGATGGCGTAGTCGTAAGGGTGATGAGGGGGCAGTTAATCCGCTTCCTTTTTGTCAAACATGTCCCGATACTTCTCATACTTAACAGATAAAAGAGCTTCCTCCTGAGGAAGCACCCCAGCCACCACCTCCAGACCGACCTCCTTCGGCGGATGGCAAAGTGAACACCACCATCTCCTCATCCCAGAAAATGGTCAGATTGTGTTGAACCAGCCAAGGCATTCCCAATACCACAGGGAAATAGGGCAAGGATGCCACATAGAATGACAGCTCCTCCCGATGCCCGGAAATCTTCACCCCTAACTTCTCCGTTGCTCTGGTCACAGTCCTCGACCTTAAGGGCCGTCCATCTATGGTCTCGACAGACAAGGGTTGTTCCAGTTCTCAGATCGGGACACCATGCTCCCAAGCAAAGTCACTGTCCATGAAACTTGATGAAGCCCTATTGTCAATCATGGCTTTGTCTTGAAAGCTCTGCCCCGAGGACAGAGTCAGTCAGACCAGCAGAAGCAGAGCACCCTGTGATGGGAAGGGTTGCTGAGGAGGCCAGGTTGTCACATTGCCTCCCAACTCTTTGGCCTCTATGAGAGGTGGGATTTGGAGTTTTCCGGCACTGAGACTTTTCCTGCCTTGGCGGGGCACCCTTGGGCAGGCGTCCCCCTTTTCTGCAGTATAGGCATAGCCCCTCTCTCCTGCGCTTCTCCCTTTCCTCCTCTGACAAGCATGGTCTGGCCCCGCCAATTTGCATAGGGTCCTCCCCTGACGAGGTCAAGGTTCCCATGCTAGGCAGATAGCGAACGCGGGGGAGAGGTAACAGTGCCTGGGAATGGGATGTTTCCTCTCTACGCTCCAACCGACAGCCTTTGAGCTGACTGTCTATTTGCAAACACAACTGGATCAACTTTCTCAAGGAGCCCGGCAGGGAGGTACATGCCAGCTCATCCAGCACCTCCGAACTAAGTCAGTTCTGGTAAAAGTACATCAAAGCCGGGTCGTTGTAGTCAGTCTCTTGGGCTAATACATGGAATGTGTTGGTGTAGACTCCCATGGATCCTTTTCCTTGTTTCAAAGTTCCCAACTGGCGGGTGACTGTCTCCTTCCATTGAGGATCGTGGAACATGTTGGCATGACTGTAATGAAAGCTCTGTACTGGCACAAAACAGGGTCATTTCTGATGAGGTATGTGATGTGTATTTTGTATTTGTGTTTATTTTTTTGTGAGCCGCCTTGAGGGCCTTTTGGCCAAAAGGCGGCATAGAAATAGAATGAATGAATGAATGAATGAATGGGGTGGCCCATTTGGCCCCTTCCCCTTCCAAGAGACTGATGATGAACGCCACCTTCGCGTCAGTGGTCGAAAACTCGGCTTGGTGTACGCGAATGTATAATTCACACTGGGCAAGGAACGTGGCAAACTGGTCACTCTGGCCAACAAATAGGAAGGTAGCCCCACGGGGGACTTGACTGTGACTGGCGCTGCAGCTGGCTGCGCCACGCCTCTCTGGGCGATCAGAGCTCAGAGGTTCTGGTTCTCAAGTTGCAGGTTCTGAGTTATAACTTGGAGGTTCTGAAGCTCGGCATACAAGGTCTCGACAGTTACTGGGAGTTCCCCTACTGCACCGCCGCTTGCCTCCATGCTGTCAGTCATGGGAGCATCAGTGAAGAGGGATGGCGGCTGAGTCAAGCTGTCCTGCCCAGAGCCCGCCATAGGAGACGGACGTGAGACTGGCAATAATTCTTGCTTTATTAGAGTCACAGTTACATCTAAAGCAGAGCGTTTCCTAGACCTGTCTAGGCTGGCTCACTACTGATGCTAATTAAGCATTCTGTGCAGCATGTGGAGTAAGTTGACTCAGTACCTCAACCAGGGGGGTGCTGCCTTAAGTAGAGAAGGTCTTCGCTCGTAATCTCCAACTCCTGTGTGGTTCCACACTCTGACTGTCCTGCTTCTTGTGTCATCTCATGGGGGGCAAGGAGGGGCGAGCCTCCGCCTGCTCATCAGACAGTACAGGCTCCCTAGGTGCCAGCTCGACTTCAGGAGGCGGGGAGCAAGGAGGCGGGGAAACGTTTGAAGGTCCAGGTGGGGAGTCCTGGGGGGTTGGACTTGGCGCATGCACAAGGTCGCTCCCCAATGGCTCTGAGCGCTTTCAGGTGGCAAGGTGCCTTCAGGTGGAGTGGGGTCTAGATCAATCGGGGTATTGTGCAGGGAGACTGAAGAGCTGCTAATGCTTCCCCTCCCTCAAAGCTCTCAAAAGTCTCATCCTCCTCTGCCCACTCTCCCTGATGTGCTTGGGGTAACTGGGGCTTAACAGGTGGGAGGCTACATGTGCCTGCATAGAATAAAAAGGTGGGGAAAATGCTGAAAAAGAATGATGCTGTTCACAATGTTTTCCTTTTGGAAATGAAAGGGGCTTCCCTTCTGCACAGTGCCCCTCCCCCTCCCCTCCCCCTCCCCTCTCTTCCCTTCCTCTTCCCTTCCTGCCCTCCTCCCCTTCCTGCCCCTCCCCAAGTCAGTTTCACCTATCCTAAGCATTATTGCTGTTGCACCCCAGATGCAGGGAGAGTTAGATCAGGGAAAGAAGTCAGAGGAGAATGAGGTTCCTGGGAGCATTGAAGGAAGGGAGGGTTTTGACAGCCCGCAGACTCCCGTGGCCGGCCCCCCATTGGGGCAGTTCCAGCCCCACCTGTGAGCCCCCCGCCTGAACCATTGGGAAGCGACCCCTCACTTGTGCCAACCCCTCCTGTGCAGGAATCCCCACCTGGCATTTCAAATATTTCCCCGCCAATCAGCATCCCACTTTCAGAGCCCGCATTGTCACCTAGCAAAGCCCTGCTGGCAGATGGGCCGTCTGAGGCTCGCCCCCCACGCACCGCACGAGAAAGCATGAGAAGAAAGACTTTCAGAGTCAGCAACTCAGTCGGAGCAGTCGTTTATGCGTGGAGACTGTTCCTTCTTAAGCAGGTGCCCCCCAAGACTCTAGTGCTGAGTCAACTTTGCCCACGCACTGCAGAGACTGCTTAGGTAGAATAGTTAGGGAAAGTAGTGAGGATAGACAGGTTTATGAAGTGACCATCACATTAATAAAAAGAGAAACAGATCACACCTTGTTTCAATCTGGTTTCTTTGTCTCTGGGTCGGACAATTGCGCAGGAGTAAATCCCACTGAACTCAAAAAGCATGCTCAAACCTGCCCTCCCCTCCTCCTCCCTATCATCTCCCTCTTGCCCCTGCCCTCCCACTTCCTTCACCCCTCCCTTCCCCTCCCCATCCCCTTCCAATTCCCTCACCCCTCCTTCCCT
The DNA here is from genome assembly GCF_030035675.1 of Rhineura floridana. Classification (NCBI taxonomy): domain Eukaryota; kingdom Metazoa; phylum Chordata; class Lepidosauria; order Squamata; family Rhineuridae; genus Rhineura; species Rhineura floridana. Next base: position 85,693,436 of record NC_084482.1, on the reverse strand, counting down.
TCCTTTTTTAAGTGTGACAAAGTGTTGCTGTACTTCACATATTCACAGAAACAGAAGCAAAAGAAAATGATTTACTATAGGAAATTTCACTAATATTGCAAAGTAAATCAAACATATCATCTGTTTTAATACTGTTGCTTCCTCCCTGCTAAAACAAGATCAGCACAGCACAAGGCTTGTTTCTGTTATTTGGGCTGATTGCAGGTGTTGCCACCACTCACCATATGCTCAGAAACGCATTACCAAATTCTTCCAAGCTACACAGGAAGTGGATTTGACTGTGGAAGACCAACCCAAATTGTGTTTGCATTTTGACAAATATGTAGGGCAGTGTAACATCTCAGAGAGGAGGTCAGGTCTCCTGCTCCCCTGGTGCATTTACTATAGCTGCCCAATTTCCCTGCTTTTAAAAATTTGATAGAAATATCTGTTGGTTATAGGTATGTTCTTAAACTGCAAAGTTTTTTTTGCCTATTAGTGAATTTGATCTTTCACACTACATACAAGCTACCTCCGGAATTCTAGTGGAATATAATACAAGTTTAGCACAATTTTCCATAATAAATAATCCATTAGCAAGGCTGGGAACCTGGAAGATTGCAGGGGTTTTTAGCTAGCTGCAGCCGCTCACATAACAGGCATCCCAGCATGTAGTGTATTCCTGCGATTTAGTTGCAAGGGGTTTTTGCCTGATGAAAATTGTACCGGCATTCTGGCATCAGTGCAGATAGCAGCAGCATTACCTATACACACACCTGCGTCAATACAATTAAAATAATTTAAAAAGTCAGATCCTAAAGGAAGAGGGCTTGCATGGCAACAGGAGGAGATCTTAGACTTATACAGTGAGGAATGGTGCTCATGTGTATAATGGGTGAGAGATGAAAATAAGCCGTGTGAAAGACATTTGCGTGAAATGCTGAAAAAACTGCTGTTCTTTAATGCACCAGGTACTGCAGTGTGAAAGGTATTTTAGAAATTAGGACAGAAGCACTACCTTTTTTATCTGTTTACTGCAATCAGCCCCATGTGTGAAAGCAGCCTTTAAAGGAAAATCACTAAACATGCATTTAAATCTTAAGACTGATGATTTCATAAAATTGTTATTTTTATGTTTAAAAATTGCTTTCCATTTTGCCTTTCTTTAAAGAGAAAAACAAGGGAGCTTAACAACAAACCAAACAGTACAAAAATGCAGTATCAAGAGATTGACCACTCTGCATGACTGTAGACATGCTAGATACATGAATAGGAAACCCATTGCATCTGGCCACACTATGGTAATGCTTGTCTGGAATTCATACTCTCTCTTCCTTTACTTAAAAGCAAGTCACCAACATGGTTTCTGTGAGTGCCAGTGTACCTTCTGTGGCACTGGTGAAAGGTCTCAGTAATCCACAATGCACAAGAGACATATTTGTTCTTCCTGCTCAGTTTCTGTTTGCACTGGCTCAGCCTCTCTAACATTGAAGATGCCCCCTTAAACATGCTCCTGGAATAGGCATATTTGTAATACAATGGGGCTATAATCCTATATCCATTTACCTGTGAGTAAGCCCCATTGAATTAAATGGCACTTATTTCTGAATAGACATGAACAGGATTGTGCGGTGAACCTCTATATGTTCTGTTGCAATTGGAACCAATTGCTTCTGTCCTGGTCCTGGGGACAAGTTGTTCACCATACGTTCCGTAGTATTTTTCATAGATGTTTACAAACTGCTGACACAACCCACTTTCTCTCCATGTAATCGTAATTTCTTCATGAGGACATAGGAAATTGCTTTATGCCAGGTCAGACTATTTGACCATCTATTTGATGATCACTGAGTTTTTCCCATCATCTTTTCTGGAGATGCTATAGCAGCCTTTCCCAACCAGTGTGCCTCTAGATGTTGTTGGACCACAATTCCCATCTTTCCTGACCATTGGCAATGCTGGCTGAGGCTGATGGGAGTTGTGGTCCAACAACATCCAGAGGCACACTGGTTGGGAAAGGCTGTGCTATAGGATCCTTTGCATGCAAAGTGTGTGTTCTACCACTGGGCTAAGGTCCTTTATCTTAAAGAGCCCTGAAAGAATGCAGCATTTCTTCCTCCCTTAAATACAGCTGCAATTATTTTTGCTTTGTTAAGGTTACTATGTATTTAATAGCAAAATTCTCTGTGTGGAACTTTACTCCGTGCTGTTCCATGCTACTATTATATTTACATTGCCATCAACAGCAATTTTGTTTGACATAATTTTGTTTGTGGTTCATAGCACAGAACCTAATTGAAACTACCTATGAGTTTTAAAGCAATACTGATGGAATTTATTTATTTATTTATTATTTGACAATTATTATTTAACAAAAACGCTAAAAACGCTTTAAAACATCATAAAAAGACCTTAAAATACATCAAAACAAAAAGTTAAAAACATTTTTAAAAGCTTTAAAAATATCTTTTTTTAAATAAAAAAAGGGTTGAAACATATTATTAAAGAAAACATATAAAAAGCAATTCTAACACAGACACAGACTGGGATAGGTCTCAACTTAAAAGGCTTGTTGGAAGAGGAAAGTCTTCAAAAGGCACCAAAAAGATAGCAGAGATGGCGCCTGCCTAATATTCAAAGGGAGGGAATTCTACAGGGTAGGTGCTGTCACACTAAAGGTCCATTTCCTATATTGTGCAGAACGAACCTCCTGATAAGATGGTATCTGCAGGAGGCCCTCACCTGCAGAGCGCAGTGATCGACTGGGTATATAAGGGGTAAGACGGTCTTTCAGGTATCCTGGTCCCGAGCTGTACAGGGTTTTGTACACCAAAACTAGAACCTTGAACTTGGCCCGATAGCAAATGGAGACAAAACAAAAAGCTGGAAGCTCTCCAGAAAGACTTCTATGAAAGTGATATAAAATGATAATCGATATGGCTTAGCCCGACAAACTGACTGTAGGGACACAATTTATAGATTATTTCCTATTGTTACACATCATGCTAACTTTGGCCCCTATACTCTCATGGGAATAGGGTGAGACATCTAGCTAATGTTGTAATATTTGTCAAATCCTTTGCACCTGCCCATCCAAACATATTCTACGTTCTGTATCTCCTAGCTGAAGGATAGCCAGTATAATGCCCTCCAGATGTTGCTGGACTACAATTTCGATCAGTCCCAGTCAGCATTGCTATTGGCCAGAGATTATGGGAACTGTAATCCAATAACAATGGGAAAGTGACACATTGGCTAACATGGTGCCAATCTGACACCATCTGTTTGTTTGGTGGGTGAGTGCACAGATTGGCATTTTCCAACTTGGTGCCCTCTAGCAGTTATGGACAATGACTGTGCTGGCTGGAGCTGATGGGAGTTGTAGTTCAAAATGTCTGAAGTGCATCAAGTGGGGGAAGGCTGGCAGGGAAGAAGCACAAGTTTCCCCTTTGCACAAAACTCTGGTAGTATGGAAAGAATATGTGTAAATAACGTGCACATCCAATTCTACATCACATGTTAATTATCTCTGAATAATATCATTTTAGCAGTCCTAGAAATGTTAAATAGTCATATAGTAATTAGTACATATATTTTGATTTTCTTTTAAGATTCACTATTTCCAGCTAAATGCAGGAACTGATTTTCAGTGTCTTCAAAATTTCCAGGAGTTTGGCATTTTGAATTGTGCCAGATAAACTCTACTGATTTCAGTACTAAATGTGTAATTAGAAAGGAGCCTGCTTCTAACAAAATGGGATTACTTCACCTGCAAGATATCTTTTCAGTACATAAGGATTACAAACCTATTTGTTCAACTCTTCTAGTCACTCATTGTGGAAGCAAACTAGTGATTCTTAAGCTCTGGCTTTTTCCCCAGATGCCACATTGGATACTTGACATGAGTTTTATGTTAACCCAATGTCAAGTGACAGCTTGCTTTTAGGACAAAAATGTTCTTTAGAGATGTGAAAAAGAAGTCACACTTTCATTACACACCAGCACTATTAATTTAATCCAGTAAAGGACAAATAAGGATAGGAACCTTATCCACAAGAACCTCTTTCCTTTGTATGTTCAGGGCATATTAAAACAATGGCTAAAGAGAAACAAATGAGTTTCTAGTCTTGCTCCAGCCGGCAGTTTATCCATGCAAGAATAAATTCAAATAACATCTAGAAGGATTATATGAAGTCAGGTCATTATGCCTGTCTTTTCAAGATCAGAGAGACCTAAATGCAATCCTCCATTAGATCAGATTGCAGTATTTTTGGTGGCCTCTCCATCTTACTTAAAATATATTGGTCAATGTCAATCACATAGAATGTGAGTTCAACTGTGGCTTTTAGGTTTATGAGCTACACAACCACAGAACACTTGCTATGTTAAACCCCAACTTTCCCATGAAGTTCTTTCTTCATCTTCACAATCTCTTCTGCAACTAGGACCAAATCTATGAGTACAATTCTATAGATGTCTACTCTGAAGCAAGTTCCACTAAGTTCAATGGGGGGCTTACTCCCAGGTAGGTGGGTCAATGACTGCAGCCTAAACACACACAGCTGCAGTTATTCATATATGTGCCTTTCTACCCCTTCCATTCTTTGTTTTCTTCCTGTTCCTTTTAGTTGAACATTGTGAGCAACTTCATGTAGTTGGAGCCATTTTGTTTGTTTATGTCAGTAAAGTAAATGCACATTGAAAGGCAACAATCCACTGAATATGGCTAGTTTTAAAGTCTCACACTTTATTTCATTTCAGCAAGAAGATAATATAATAAGAGCAAATTAATTAGGAGATGAGCTTGTTCTTCTCAACTTAAAAAGAACACAGATTAATGGCACATATTTGGCCTTGTCAATCGCAGCTAATTCAGTTTAATTTTAAAAGAATCTCAAGCTCCAGCTAATACTCTTGCCAAAGAAGTGCAGCAACAGCCACAAGTAGTACATGGCTCTTTTGTGTCACAGAGCAGAGCTTGGAAAAGTTACTTTTTTAAACTACAACTCCCATCAGCCCCAGCCAGCATGGCCACCGGAGTGGGCTGATGGGAGTTGTAGTCCAAAAAAGTAACTTTTCCAAGCTCTGCACAGAAGGTATGACTTGAGGGAAGTTTGGAAGACATAGAAGAACTCGAGCATTGCCAGCTTCAGAGCACAGCCTTCTAAGGGAATTTCAGTCTAATGGTAGCCACAAATGCCTGTGCACCTGCATGCCTGACTTTCAGAAAATTAAGTGGTATGTGGTGGGTCTGGCTTGCTGAGCATATCATTTTGCTTTTAGTTGCAGTGGTGCAAACACATTGCTTGTTCTATTGCATTTGCAGTGAAAACAGATGTGCTGTATTGAACCAGTTGCTTTAATTCTATGAGTCTTACTGTGGGACATAGCATCTATTCTAAGAGAGAGAGGCGGGGGGGGAAATCAATGTCATTTAGTCAAATACTTTTCTCCAGTGGTTGTGTTTAGTGCAACAGGCTTCCCATGGGATTCTCTAATAATCATGAAAGCAGTCTCTTCAAGGAGTTGACATCTGCATTTAAATCCAGAAGGCCAATCGTTCCCTATCCTTAATAACGACTTGCCCCCCCTGCATAAGTTTTCTGGCTGAAGGAAATCTGAAGTAAGTTTGACTGCCATTTGCAGGTGGTGAATTGGGGTGATCATTTACGTTATTTTTCCAAGTTAGGGGATTTGGGGGGAGTGTGACAGGGGTGTGGTGCTGAGGAAAGGAAACCCCCTGCTGCCCTCACAGCTAGGGATGGGTGAATCTATCAATTTTGGTTTCTCTGAGTTTTTCACTTTTCTACTCTTAAGTTTAGTTCTCCACATTTCTATATCAGTTTAAGATTTTTTTAAAAGTCCTCATGAAAATTCAGCAGTATTTTATTCCAAATTATTGTTCTAATATACACATCTCTATATGCAATTTTGCCTAAAACGTACATTTTAACAAAGCAATTATGTATATAATGAATTTTTGAATGCTATTTTCACTAATATATGCATTTTATATACACTTTGCACTAGTATATGCATTTTGTATACATTAATTAGAGAACTGCATTTCAAAATTTGAAGAAGTGCACATTTCAAAGGATGGCTCAATAAATTTATTTCGGTCCGTGACCAGAAGAGAGATTACAACAATACAAATCAATATAACAAGTGTAACAAGAGAAACGTTAAAAAGGCCACAATAAAATGTGAGTTAAAATTTAAATCAAAATCATCTGGTTAAAATGGGTTGGCTATAGTTAGATATTCATCACAAGGGGCTCATAAATGCCTTCCTACGTGCCATGGCAGCTACACAAAAGGAGGCTACTTTCACAGTAATCCGGGGATCCAGGTCCGTCAGTAAGCGCTGTAAATAAGCCACCTCAGAACCCCAGGAGAGATTGAGCAAAATTGGGTAGATAAATTTACGGCGAATGTCCAAATATACAGGGCAATTTAGCAATACACGTTGAATAGATTCCACCTCCTCGGCTCCACAGGGGCAGATCTGTTCACAATGGGGGACACCCTTATACCTGCCCTCCAAGAGAGCTGAGGGAAGGGTGTCAAATCTTGCTAAGGTGAATGCTTTCCTATATTTAGAATTGAGCAATCTTGAGATATAGTCAGCGGGGACAAAAGGTTTCATATTGATGTAGCATTGCGAAAATGCAGCTGGCAGGCTCAAGTTATTCTGGAATTCGATATCTTTGAGGCATTGGGTAATAGTTGTTTTGGCCCCCGTGTAACCTAAGGCCCCAATCGCCGGGAGCGAGAAACCAAGAGTTTCCCATTTTTTTGACAGTGCCTGCTTCCATTGGGACTGGAAGGCATCTGCCAAAGTTAATGCAGCCAGACCCGTAGGCATGAATATTAGCTTCAGCCAATAGCTGAATCTGTACATCTAGGCTCGGGTCTCAATTGAAAGAACTTCCAGTTCTAAGTGTAAGGCCACATTGGGGACACAAAAAAGGGGGGGGGAACCCCCAAAATGCCACACAAGATCAGGGAGATGAAAAATTTTTTTCAAAATGGTTTTTATTGTATAAATCTGTATTGGAACTTGCCCAACGCGTTTCAGCCCAACCAGGGCTTTCATCAGGGGATGTTTGTAAATCTAAAGAAATTTCATCCCCTGATGAAAGCCCTGGTTGGGCTGAAACGCGTTGGGCAAGTTCCAATACAGATTTATACAATAAAAACCATTTTGAAAATTTTTTTTCATCTCCCTGATCTTGTGTGGCATTTTGGGGGGGTTTCCCCCCCTTTTTTGCGAGCTTTTGAATGCCCTTCACTTTGTTTTGTCTTTTACACATTGGGGACACATCTCAGAACTCCCATCATGGCCCTCAAAAATTTAGATTGGACAACTTCCAGTTGTGAGTAATTGCCCCCGCTGCAAACCTGTGTCCCATAGAGTAATTGGGCTAGGCCTTGGCGTTAAATACCTGTACAGCTGCAGGAACATATAAACCACCCTGTGTATTAAAAAAGGAGAGGAGAGCCTTAACTGTTTTCTGGGCAGTCTTGGCAGACCTGGTCAGATGTGCCTTCCACGAGCCCGAAGAGTGGAATAATATTCCAAGATAGCTAAAAACGTTGACTTGCTCAATAGGATGATTGTCAATTTGCCAGCAATGTTTATGTCTTCCTTTAGAGAAGACTAAAACCTTGCATTTGGCATAGTTAATTTTAAGAAGTTCTTCAGAACAAAATGCAGCAAGCTCTCTTAATAGTCGACGCAGTCCAACAGGCGTTTGGGATAAAAGAACGATGTCATCAGCATACAATAGGGAAGCCACATGTCTCCTCGCCAGATTAGGGAGGTGGGAGTTTGTTGCCAACAGGCATTTGACCAATGGATTGATAAAGAAGTTAAACAGGGAGGGCGCAAGGGTACACCCCTGTTTCACTCCATTAAAGGTTGGAATTGGTGCGGACAGATGTCCCGCCTGATTACATCTAACTCGTATATCAAAGGATGGCTGCATTGTGGTTTGTGTATTGTTTCAAATAGTGAAAATTAGGTAGGTTTGCTTTTAAATGCAAACTGAACATTTCTTCTGCACTCCTACTTACAGGCAGCAGGTTATAAAAGATCTAAAAAGAAAGGAGGAGGAAGTAAAGAAGCTGTCCTGCCACTTTGGATAAGCAAACACCACCCAAACTGGTTCTGCCCCATCCCCCGTCTTTGAAAAATAAAAGAAATTAAAGAGGTTGTTCTACACTTTGGATAAGCTGCCTTTCCAAATCAGATGAACAGGTTCAGTGCTCCCATTCCCTTGAAATTGCTGCCCCTTTTCTAGGGCTCCCCAAGATCACACCTAGTGAATCACTCCCATTGAAATTTCAGAGGAAGTGGACTCCAAAACTGGACAAAAGAAGCACAGCCCTAAGAGAAGGAATTTCACCAGGTGTAGTTTGTCATGCAGATGTGAGCAATGTTACACCTCCCCGACTTTGTCTTTCCGACTTATGGCAACCCTATGAATAGGGTTTTCATGGTAAGCAGTATTCAGAGGGGGTTTACCATTGCCTTCCTCTGAGGTGGTGACTGGTCCAAGGTCACCCAGTGAGCTTCATTGCTGTGTGGGGATTCAAACCCTGGTCTTCCAGGTCGTAGTCCAGCACCTTAACCACCATACTGCACTGGCTCTCTCAAAAGCCATATACCCTGGGTATTTTAGAGAACGTATCTTGGAAGAAGACTTGGAACTGGTAACTTTCTTATTAACTTCTGTCAGAAGCTATATTGCTTCATGTGAGATTGGTATAAAAGGATGTGGACTAATGCATTCCTGCCCTCACCAAAACTTGTATATTATAAATGCACACATTCTGTAGAAAAGTGGGTTTTCAGTCATATCCGTGTGGAATACAATTCAGCTATTGTGTTTAACTATGTGTTTTATTTTCACTCCTGTACAGATTGTTTTTGTAAAATTTAAAAAAAGCTTAATTTTGGCTGCATTGTGTGCTTGGTTTTTTATAGTTTTAGGAAAACAATCAGACATTTGTAAATACACTTTTATAGAAAACAGCAGTGGTAAACTTATTTATGGAAAAGTTATTATTGAAAAATAAATAAAATCCCAAGGAAGTGGTGATCAACAAATATTAGAAAGCCAAAAGCTTGAAGAATGTTAGAAAACTGCACAGACATAACTTGAACATATCTCCTCATATGTTTAAATGATAGAATTTGAATTGGTAGAAATGATAAATGTAGGCAGGGAAGAATGAAATGTAGCACTGCCACACAGCCTTTGCTACCCAGGTGCTCTCCAGATGTTTTGGGCTACAGCTCCCATCAGCCCCCAGCCAGTACGGCCACAGTGGCTGGAGCTGATGGGAAGTGTAATCCAAAACATCTGGAGGGCACCAGGTTGGCAAAGAATGCTGTAACACAGCCAGCCAACCTGCTTTCCTGTTGCATTTTATGACCTTTAAAAGAAGTTGAATGGAGATATCCCAATGACTCTTTCTGGAAATAGAGTGATAAGGCTTGGGTAGAATATACATTTCAGATCAGTGCCATAGATATTGGGCAAACCTTACTATGACAAGACAAACTGGGACCATGTTAACATAATCATGTTCATAAGAAGCCTTGTGATGTCAGAGGTCATTGGTTCAATATAGTTATTCTTGTGATGTCAGAGGCCATTGGTTCAATCGAGTGCTCATAAGAAACAAATGCCATAATATTAACCAGATTATTTAGCAATCTTAAGTCTTTAAGTGTGCCTAAAGCAGAATTTTATAACCATCACTTTTTGCATGTTTAAAGCATGACATTAGGGGAACAAAAAAACAACAGATGGCCATACCACAAAAGAATTGTAAAGCTATGTTAAGATTGCTATTGAGATCTGGCTAAAATTCTATGCAAAAACAATAGCACAATCCTTTGTTTTGATAAAAATGATATATAAGATCTGAGCAATGAGAATCCTTACAGGTTGTTGCTATAAATATAGTGAAAGGATATTTGAGTTTGAAACTTGTAAGATGATACTGAGGACATAGTTTTTATGTTTTATCAGAGAGCGATGAGTAGGTATAGCAGATGATCAGAATAGTGGCTTAAGAATTTGCAGAAACTGCAGTGTACCACTGTAATATCAGAGGTGATGTCAGTATATATAATACAGGTGCATGTGAATAACAGTCAGGATGCCTCTTCAAAGAGCCCAGCAGCAATACTTCTCAAAGTAATTTGAAAGGTATGTTGATTTGAATCCCAGGGTTTGGAGATGCTCCTAGATCCATTGCTATCACTTGAAGCCCAAGTGACTCAGAGCATCCACTAGCAACTTCAGTTGGTGCATCAACTATGACCATTCCTGGACAAGAATAACCTTGCCATGGTGGTCCTTATATTCGTAACTCATGATTAGACCACTGTAATGCACTGTATCATTGGTCCCCATCACAGCCTTTTTCTTGGATGTTCACAGAAAGCAAGAAGCATCTTATTATCTGAGCCTCAATAATTTGTACGGAATAACCTAAGCAATCCTAGTGTCACAACAGACCTGAAGAAGATACCTTTCTACCTCTTCCCCTTCTTTGAACAGGAACTGGTCCATGCTGCCCCCAGCAAAGTGTTATTTACATTCTGATTTATCTATTGAATCTAATTGGGTTCTTTATGTGTCTATCTGGATTCTGTCACCCTCCCCACCCTTATTTGGTATTAGGTTCCTCCTTTCTCAGCACTCCTTTATCACATAATGCTCCATCTCTTCCCTCCGTCCTAAACAGTTTTAACCAAATAATCGCTGGTCCAATACCACCTCTGCAATTAATCTATTTCTGTAATAAACTGCCTATTTTATTACTCTAAACTTTGTGTTGCTGTTAATTTCTCCTAGAAGAAACTCCTATCTTTGATGTGGCACACTATGGCTCTTGGTTAAAGGTCCAAACGTGTCATTTGGGCACACATATATATTAATATAGATGAGGACACAAGGTGCTCCTGGATCTGGTGCTCTTTCTGCTGACCCAAGTAGAAGATTTTTTTAAAAAATCAGCTTCAAACGATACTTCAGCTGTAACCATTCCTGAAGAAGAGTGGCCTCATCACTGTTTGGCATGCCATGGTAATCCACCAGGTTGGACTACCATAACTTGTTTGGTGGGCCTGTCTTTGCAGATTGGCCAGTAACTTCAATCGGTTCAGAATCATGCAGGTCTCCTTTTAGTGGGACAGCTGGATGGAGCATGTAACATCTGGGCTGAAAAATCTACAGTTAGATTCTTGGCACAATTTGGATTCAGTATATCTCATATAATGCCTCTTTCTGAATGAACTTGCCTATACATTGAGTTCATCAGATAGGCCCCTGCTCCAAGTGCCAGTATTGTTTGATTTGGAATGGCTGGAACAAAGGCTAAGAACATAAGAGGAGCCCTGCATGATCTTAATGAAAGCCCATCTGCTCCAGCATCGTGTTCTCAAAGTGGTCAACCAGGTTCCTATGGGAAGCCCACAGTTGGGACATGAACTCAGTAGCACTCTCCACACTCATATTCCCCAGCAACTGCTATTCAGAGGCACACCTTTTTCAATAATGGAGTTAGTACACAACTGTTATGACTAGTAACCACCACATTGTTAATGGTGGCACCCTCATTGTAGAATGCCCTCCCAAGAGGCAGGCCCACAGCTCTGGGCTTTAGGTGTTTGGTCCTTACTAGTCTGGTAGTCATGTAAGGAATTATGAATTTTATCTTGGGCTCGCTTAATTGTTTTATTGCCAATCACTGCTATATACTTGTTATTCATGTTGTTTATTAAGTAATTTTATCATACTAATATGTTTCAAATTGTTAATAAAGACTCCCTGAAACAGCATTAAAGAAAGTGGCAGAATATAAATTTAAGAAAATTAAAACTCATAAAGATTGATGTCTCTGCTGATTGCAGTATCTCCAATGAGTATCACATCTTGAGGAACTTTCAATGAAGCCCAACAGTATATATCATAAATAGGAATTAACAATGGATACGTTCCTGTGTCTAGTTCTGCATACTGTAATTCTATTGATATTAATGGGCATCAAGTATAATTCAATGCAGGTCTGCAAGCCAAAGAAAATATTTTCTCAAACAAAGAAAGTTGTAAATATCACCATTTGGGGCTTAGAAGTGATTTAAATGGGATCTCTATTTGTTTTGCAGGCATAAAAGCAAACATATCCAGTGTGCCTGAGAGACAAATGTGGTTCTACTAAAAACCAAGGTAAGTTTCCCTTGCCTCAAGTCAGGTCTGTATTTCATTTGAAGTACTTAACATTCAGGTCCTTGAAATGCTGGATGGTGGAGCTAAAGGAGTTTACTTTGTTTGAGCTAACTTCTGGTTACATATACATTTCTAAAAATGTATTAAGATTTTTCCTTCTGAAAAAAACAAAGTTCTTCTCTCAGATGATGACATAGGTTACTTCATATGCAAACATTAACAGATGGACAAACTTCCGTGACTTATGTTATGGGGTCTAAGCTTCTTTCTCTTCCACTTTAAATGCCCACCATGCCACAGCTCTGAGAAGCGTGACTCACTCACACTCACTCTTTTTCTGCAGTTGTCCATGTCGTTCATGTCAAAGGCCATTCTAATATGAGAAAACACATTTTTGAAATTAATATTGTCCTAGAAGATTCAAGGATTCAAGCTGATATATAGCAATTAACGGATGACTTTTCCTGTTATAATGTTCCTGTTTTTGTCACAATGCAGGAAAAAATATTTTCCATATTAATCTGGGAAAGCTAATCCCATTTCGGGTAAAAGAAGGAGAGAGAAAAGAAAGCTATTCCTGAGGGTTAAAAACATACACGATCGGACATGACAAGCAGTGCAAGGAACATGAGGTCCAATAGAGGTTATCAGGGAAAGAAGGAAAGGTATTTATTAGAAGTAGAATTGCCATACATAATTGTGTGAAAGGTTCAATTGGTATCTTGACAACCAATCTTGAAAAAGCAAGAGTCTTTTAAAAAAGAGGATGTCAAGGGGAAAGTATGAGAATGTGTGTCCAAAATATATCCAGTCAATCTTCTTGAGACACGGAACAAAAGGAAACCATCACACACACACACGTTATGATGTTTCTGCCAGCCTCCAGGGCTGGCCTGCCATGCAATAGGGTAAAGTGACCCCTTTTCAGGCAGCATTGTGTATGGGGGGATGTGCAGATGGAGGCAGGAATTTGCATCTGCATGGTACAGCAAGACTTTTCAAGTGTTGGCCCTAGGAGGGTGGGGGCAGGATTAGAAGTGGTGTAGGTTAGTGGTAGAGCATCTGCTTGGCATGCAGAAGGTCCTAGATTCAATCCCTGGCATATCTAGGTAGGATTGGGAATGTTCCCTGTATGAAACTCTAGACAGCCACTGACAGTCAATATGGACTATTCAGCAAGATAGGCCAATGGTCTGATTAGTAGAAGGCAGCTTCCTATGTTTCTATTTGGGTTCCATGTCTTTGTTACCAAACAGTCCTTTGCCCTCCCCAGCTGGCATTCACAAACCCTACTGCCCTTGTTTTGCCACTGGAATGACTCTTACCCCAGTCCCTCTAAACAGGAAGCAGCTCGTTTTAGATCAGCTTCTCACTTTATATTTTTAGACAATAAAAATAATACAAACTACAATAATAGTCTTTTTGTGTCTTGATACTCTGTACAGAAATAATATGACAGATCAGCCCAAGTGTCCAGTTTAAATAAGGCAGATACAAAGACAGCAGAGAAGGAAAGAGAAATAAATGGTCAGTTGTCAAACTGTTACATAGGAATAGAAAAGAAATAAAGATGAAAAAGAAAATTAAAAAAAAATCCACCTAGTACAGGTATGGGGATGGCCCTCCAGATGTTGAACTAGAACTCCTAGAATCCCTGGCCATTGGCCTCACTTGCTGAGATGGATAGGAATTGTAGTTCAGCAACATCTGGAGAGCCAAAAGTTCCCCATACTTGATCTAGAAGAAAGGGGGTGAAAGTTAGATGAAGAGAATGTCATTCATAAGAAGCATGTTACTTGGGTCATATGCAATGGTGCATTCCAGTTTCCCTAGAAAGAGAGCTAATGCTTTTCTGTTCATGGTTGCTATATGTTTCACCAAGACAGAAGGTGACTTAAACACAAATGTGCCATTCTGAAGGCATATGTTTTTGTAGTTGGGGATGCGTACCCAAATTCAAGGGAGAAAGAATTACTTTTTTTATTTGTTCAATTTGGATCCCACTTTTCCACCAAATTGTGCTTGGGCACCTACACCAACCTTTCCCGTGTATCAAGCAGTGACCTTAACGTCAGCTCAAGAAAGCTCATCCAACATTCAGAAATAATTAGGATTCATTGGTTTGTCTGTCTAGTTGGACGTGCTTTTAAGCAATCCTTGGTCCAATTTATTCATAGAAGCAAAACATTTATTGAGGAAGGTATGGAATAGGTAGGGATTAAATAAGAGAAGCTGTTTCTGTTTCCATGGTCATAGCGGGACTTCAGCATTACACTGTTGAGTACATACTAATTTAATTTTGAAATTTATTACCCGCCCTTTACCAAGGGTCCCAGGGCAAGTTAAAACAAATAAAACTATAAAACTACACAGTCTAGAACTATGATAAAGTCATCATAAACCACAATAAAAGCAGCAGCATATGAGTACAAGACAATATAGTGGAGAGAGGTGGATCCACTAAAAACATCACCTTGCCTATCCAATAGCCATCAAGTCTTGTGGCTATCACATGTAAACTGCTGTTAAATCACTCCACATGGCATTTGTAAAGCCATGGGTAAATCTTTCTCCCAGGATTGGCTCGCCCCACAATGGGCCTCTTGCAATGGTTGTAGGTGCTGCTGGGATGCAGCTACAGGGACCCTATGCATGCTCTATGTGACATATATGCATGGACCTAGACTGTTGGATCAAGGGTACGGAGATATAAGAGCCTTGCTGTGCTAATGCTGCTGTATTCCTAGGTACCTGATGCAGCCTTACTGTTGAATCTATAGGGCCTCGGATCATGTACAGTTCCTACGGTCTGGATGACACCTACCTTGGGCCCCAGCACCCCTGGGGACCATCCCTGCAGTTCTTGTGTATATACAGGCTCTTCACTTTGCATTCTACCTACCATTGCTAGAGACTGAATTGTGTCTATAATGGCGAGTAGAAATGTTCATGGAAAGACGAGAGGATTAATGAGCAGGGTCAAATATCATAGCCAGGGGAACATGGCTGAGAAGCTCCTATGGCTTCATGCATCTTAGTGGTCTTACAGTTCAGTACTTTCTCTTTATGAAATGTCCTTTATTTATCCGGTCTCACAGCCAGCACCTTCACAGTTCTACATGACACACATCATTGATGCTCATGACTTAATTTGTGTAAGGCAGTCTCTGCCAACCTGGTCCCTTCAAATGTTTTGAACTATATCTCCCACCAACCCCAGGCAACAGAGCCGCGGTGTAAGGGATCACCAGAGCTTTATCCCAGAGTCTTGCTCCTTAAACATAGTAGCAATCATAAAGAACTGTGCTGTTTGATGGGTGCCAAATGTTTCACTTCACCACTGAGTAACCACAACCAGCCCACACATTTAGGATAACAGAGAAGAGGCTCCAGGTCAGAAGGCATAATGTGTAGGCAGGTTTCGGCCCTGGCGATTCTTCTTTCAGAAATGAAGTACCACTTCTTCTTATCACATCCTGATGCTGAAACCTCCCATTATTAACATACAGGTACTTCACTACTTCCAACTATTTAAATACCCAGAGTGTGCAAGAAAAGCAAACCTAGCCTGCAGACCAGATGAACTCAGGTACATTATCTTTATCCTTAGGTACACAAGTGGAAGCTGACTTAGCTTACATTTAAACAGGAAGATGTGATTAGTCTTTAATATTTTAAGTGTTTGTTTAACTTCAGTTTCCCCGTTCATTACGTCAGCTTTAAAACTACTGAAATGCAATTAACTGAACAGGCTAAGAAGGGGTGGGTGGATGGGAATCTTACATGAACTAACTACTGGTCAAGCTTTGGACCTGAAGACAATAACTGCTTGAGCAATTCAACAGAACTTTCAGCTGATTTTTTTAAATGATGTTTTTATGGTTGTTGTTACTGATTTAATTTGTATATGTTGTTGTACTCTGCCTTGATATATTCTTATGAAAGTGAGAATTAAATAAATAAATAAATAAATAAATAAATAAATGAAATAACCTGTTTGATGTGATTTAATTTATTCAGAAAAAAATTCTCAGTGTTGCACTTAGAAAAATAAAATATGAATTAACCAAAGGTAAGTTTAAAAGAGAGCCATATTTAGAGGTAAGCAAAAATACATTTCCTAGTACAAGTCCTTGGCCATCCACAAAGCATGTTGTTTGATGCAGCTCACGGCCACCTTGCATTAAGGAGATGAGATATAGCTTACTGCATGTGTGGGACAAATAAAAGTGCTCTTTTAGAAAGACTATTAGTGGGCAACTACCCTAAACTATTTTTAAAAGCATTTAACAGGTCTAGTAATGCTCCTTATTATGGCTGAGGGCATGACCCACTTGGAATAACATCCAAGGTTATTTTGTCTTCAGGTCTAAAGCCAGACTTTCCTGGCAGGGGAAGGGAATATATAGGGTCCAAAGGAAGCCCAGCATTTCAGAGATCATGTATGGTAAGTTAACTGATACAGACTGCTTGCTAGGGGCTGTGCCTCATCCATGCTCCTTTTTGTTTTCAGATATATTTCAGGTCTCTTCATAAGATCATATGGCCAGAAGAAGAGATGTAACAAGAATGTGGAGCAATTAGCTGAGTCTACCCCTTGCAGTTACAACTCTGTTGAGAGCAAACTCTACTTCTTATAAAATAAATGTGTTTGGAAAGAATTTGCACCGACACTAGAAATTATGCCTAGGTTACTTTCTTAGATAAAATATAAAGGATTTTTCACCCTGAAGTTATCTGATGCTGGCCAATGCAAGCATAAAACAGACTAGTATATGGTTTTCAATTGCAATATGCAGAACAGATAATTCCCTATATGTATGGAGTAACTTTGCTATTTTCTCTTTATGGCAAATAATTTTATTCTGATCACCCTCCTTTCTCCATATTGGACTGTAGCTCATGACATTAGGGCCCTGCAACATTCCCAGTTATTATATCTATTTATTGCATTTGTATACCGCCCCATAGCCGAAGCTTTTTGGACGGTTTACAACAATTAAAAACATTAAAAACAAATATACAAATTTAAAAACACATTTTTAAAAAGCAATCTATATAGGGCTATTGAATGTCACACATAGTATAGAGACAGAACTGGGAATGAGGCAGCGGCCCATTGTCATAAGCTACAGTCCAACATGGAGAAAGGAGGGTATAATTTAGGGATCAGAATAAAAATACATTTTTCTTTAACTGAAGTTGAATGCATTGCTCTTGACAGAGCACAAAATAAACCATGTTGGGAATTTAAATCAAGAACCAATCACCAATTAAATCAGTTACAACCTAAGTCATGATAACCTAACTTACTGAAAATACATTGAGTCATTGCCCTATATCTGATCAAAAATATATAAAGCTTTCACTGTGAACATCAACATTTAAGAAGAATCTTGGCTTTACTCAATGATTTTTAATTCTTAAAGGTTTCTGTGGATGAAATGATTGAAGAATTGGGCATACAAATATGTCTATTGACTCACATTCAGCCCTAGTTGCCCTTGCCTCTTTTACTCGTTCCCATTCCGCTGTTGTTTCTCCCTGTTTCCCTTTAGATCAGGGATAAGGAACTGGTGGCCCTCCAGAGAAGTTGCTGGATTCCAGCTCCCACCATCCTTGACTGTTGGCCATGCTGGATGGAGCTGATGGGGAATCTGTGGCCCTCCAAATCCTATATTTGCTCTAGAAAGGAAGCTCTTTGGGGAAAGGACACTTTGTTTAACCCCTGTTGCACTCTAAAGTAATCCATCCGAGCACACAAAGACGTGTTCTTTGGTAACATAGAAGGGGGGGGAATGGCTGAATATTATGATGGATGGTGTATACACAGCACTCTACAAAAGTTCAGAAATAGAAAGTAGAACAACATAGAATTCCTAATGCTTTAATTCCCATCTTGTCTTGCTGGATGGATAATGTTTTACTTGATGATTTTGTTTTTACCTGCTATGTCTGTGTTGTATGGGGCTTGATATTGTTGGTTTATTATAAAGTTGTGTTGTTGTTTTTAAAAAAATGTGCATCCAGTAGATTCATCTTATGTCCATTGAGACCACATAAGGTCCATCTTATGTTGGTGAGTAGTAGTGTTTACCTGGCCTCCCGTGACCAGCATCATAGTGCCTTACCAGGAGGGAAAGGGGAGACGTGGTGGTGAGGACAGCATGCTGCAAACACACTAGCGGAGCTCTACCCTGCATCAGGCCAACCTCAACAGTACCTTCCTTTTTCCCTCTCAGTAACCTGCCACTATGCTGATGACGGGAGATCAAGTACCTCCTTGCCCTTTGGAATGTGCTTCCATGGAACATCAGGCAGACACATACAGAATTGCTTTTAGGTGCCTGCTTAATCTGTTCACCCAGGCTTTTTCTAAGGGGCGATCTAGCTGTGCTGATGCATTATTAAGCTGATCTAGTGATGTATTTTGTATTTGTTTTATGTTTGTAATTTTATTGTTCATTTTATGCTGTTCACTGCCATGATTTATTTTCTTTAGGTTGGTGGTATAGAGATGTTTGTAAATAAATAAAATTAGAAGGACAGGGCAATATTTTACAAAGAAAGAAAGAAGGAAAGAACCACACACGTTGATGGTACTGCAAAAATATTAACTATTTAGTTATACCAAAATCTGATGCTTAACTGGTTTAGTAGAAGTGTCAGATTGTTGAAAAGAAAACAATGCTGGCATTGTTGGAGGAGGGGCTGAGCTTTGGGCCTTTTGCAGTGGGCCCAAAACTCACCTCTTTCCCTTTTTAATCTTTGTTTAAAAAACTTTTCTTATACTGCTGGGCACTATAGGCTGGGGCTGGGAGGGTGGAACTCCCGCTCTGCAATTCATGCCAGCATTGGGTCATGTGGGGGCTGTTTTGTGGCCTGGAGTAAGGGCATTGACACCCCTGCTGCCATCTTGGATGATGGCAGGCATGTACACACAGCATACTAGTGTGCTGATGTGGCAACACAGGAGGCAGGGCAGCCAAGCCTATTTAAGTCCATGCTGGCTGTATTGGAGGGTGTTGACCCCAGCCACCCACTTTGCCAGCTCTGAAGCCCCCCCCCAAATCTATAGGCTGGGGCTGGGAAAATGGAACTCCCTCTCTGTGATCCGTGCCAGCATGGGGTCAGGGGGCATGATTTGAAGTAGCCTTTCCCAACTAGTGTGCCTCCAGATGTTGTTGGACCACAACTCCCATCAGCCTCAGCCAGCATTGCCAATGGTCAGGAAGATGGGAGTTGTGGTCCAACAACATCTGGAGGCACACTGGTTGGGAAAGGCTGATTTGAAGCCTTGGATAAAGGGTTGACATCCCCTCCACCATCTTTGGTGATGGCCGGTGTGCACACACAGTGCAGTAGCATACTGACATGGCAACATGGGGTGCCCAGGCCTATTTAAGCCTGCACCAGCTGCATGGGGAGGAGTGTCTGGGAGGCATCATGACCATGTGCCAAGGGCCCCCTGGAGTTTGTTTTCCAAGGGCCTACTCATGCAAATTTGTATCACAGGATTGTGTCCCTGCCATGGCTCTGGTGAGCAAACTGTCTTCTTCCAACATTTCCTATTATGGGGAGAGGTTCTTATTGCTAGGCAATCTTTAAAAGGTGGAATCTAAGGACATCTCATCTTGCCATCATCACCTCCAACTGACTTAGCCACATAACTATTTTTATTATCATTTAGTCTTGGATGCACCTGACAGTATCATTTCTGAACCTCACCCCTTCTCTTTTGTCAGGGAACTATGCCACTTCAGCCACATTGTGCTTCCTCAACACCCCCTTTTGGAAGCTTCCCTCCCCCTATTCCTGTGATAGACAGACATCATTTCTTGAAACAACAATAGTGTATAAATGTACCTGTTCATATAAAGCTCTAGCCACACATTACACAATTAGAAACTCTACCACTTAACATGATGCACCATCAGGCAAAGGGGCAAAAAGGAGTTATAGTCTGGGAGGAGCTAGAGAGCATTCCGCTTGCCCAGGGCAGATGACTACCTATTGGAAAATTTAAGCCTGTTTAAAAATATAAAGTATTTCTACCACCAGAGGGTAGTACAAGAGTGAGGAAAAAAAGAAAGAAGAACAAATGCGATTTCCTTGTAAGCTCTAGAACTTGAGGCTTCTGAATAAAAGGGCTTAAGTAGTTGTGTGGCTTTTTCCTGTGCTACTCTCTATAAATGTGTGTATCTGGAAAACCTAGCAGTTGTACCAAGTGTGTACCAAGGCAGAGAAAACATGCACCACAGGCTTTTGCACATTGTCAGTACAGGTCAGGTAGGGCCTTTAAATATTTTGGTATCTTATATGGCTGAGTTTGATCAGGCTTGTTCTCAGGAAAGTGTGTATAGGACTGCAGCTTTAAATGCTATGTACTGGAGCTGGCATGTACCTCTTACATGATTTTAGAGTTAGACTAGGGGCTACACACTTTGTCCCAAGAACAGTCATTCTGGAGACTTTCTGGATGGAACAGGAAATGGTAAATTGTAGAACACCAGAAGCTTCTTAGAGAAAGGACTTGTCCTGCTACAGGGTGATATCCAATGTTAGTCAGCGTAGATCCACTAAAATCAATGGACTTATGGAATGGGGTCTACTCTGGGTATGACTTACCAGTCACTTTCCCTAGAAGCAAGTCACATTCAGAGAGATAACAGTAAAAAGACAATTTTTATAAAGTCATGTGCCTCCTTCTGTTCAATGAAACAATCTATGATAATTAATGCATTGCTCTATAACATCAATTAGTCTCCATAATATGGCAAACATATAAATGTGCAATCGTCACTTTCTAGTGCCCAGCGGAATGCTTCAGATTTCCTTTGCATTTAATTAATTATTGCTGACCAACCACAGAACCTGATTGTGTGCCTAGGTTTCTGCTTCCACTCTATGACCCTTAGAGTGGGGTCACTAGACGAAGTGGGAAGTGTAAACCCAACTGAGCTTGCCTTTTGAAATCTAGCTGCTTTGTCACAGATATTCTTTACATCTTTGTTTCTAAAGGAAAAACAATTATGATTCCTCCAAACATTTGACAACGCAGAGATTCAGGAATATAAGACCTTCCCAGTTATTTAGAGGAAATGAAAACAACCATAAACAGTGTGGTTGCAGTGGTGGGGAGAATGTTGATCTCATTTCTGTAGTCACCAAGACATTTTGGGTGGCATGTTGTTTCAGGATAGGGGTACTCCTCGGGTCACCTGGAACAGGACACCCACTTTCCAGAAAACCAGGAACAGGGATTGTGGCAAGAAGAGAATGCAGAATCAGATAGCTTAGTAATGATATTTGCATAATTAATAAGTGTCAGATGTCAGTCCTGGCTGGAGCTGCCCTTTTAGTCCGTCTCTGTAGGAGGACTGCCTATAATGACAGAAGAGTTGAAGAAAATTTGATTTATTCATACATTCAAAGCACTCAAACTCTTCACATAATTTATCGCAGAGTGGTAAGCGGTGGTAACGCAGCCGAAGCTCTGCTCACAGCCAGAGTTTGATTCCAATGGAAGGAGGAAGTCAAATCTCCGGTAAAAGGGGTCGAGGTCCACTCAGCCTTTCATCCATCCGTGGTCGGTAAAATGAGTACCCAGCATATGCTGGGGTGTAAAGAAAGGCCGGGGAAGGAACTGGCAATCCCACCCCATATAAATGGTCTGTCTAGTAAACGTCACAAGACTTCACCCTAAGAGTCGGAAACTACTCGCACGATAAGTGCGGGGACACCTTTACCTTTTATCCAGACGTTTACCTAGTAAGACATGCCATCATCATCATCATCATTCCCTGTCTTACAGATGAAGGTCTGTGGCTGAGGCATAGTGGCTTGCCCAGCACCACTAACCATCTTTTCCTCATCATCATTAGGCATACCTAGCTCCAACAAAAAAACCAAGAGGTGTGCCTAAACTCTAACCGGAAGGGACCTGCTGGATAAGACCAAAGGCTGTTCCCACAGTGCCCAGCCAGATGTCTATGGGAAGGCCAAAGCACAGGATCTCTGCATAGGATTAGGCTGCACAGCCACAGTCCTGCTATTCCTGTGTACACTTACTTGGAATGGAAATGAAAAAAAATAAAAATGGACTACCTTCAAGTTGATTCTGATTTATGGCGACCCTATGAATAGGGTTTTCATGGTAAGCCGTATTACCATTGCCGTCCTCTGAGGCTGAGAGGCAGTGACTGGCCCAAGGTCACCCAGTGCGCTTCATGGCTATGTGGGGATTTGAACCCTGGTCTCCCAGGTTGTAGTCTAACACCTTAACCACTACACCACACTGGCTCTCGAATGGAAATACACTCCACTTAATATAGTGGGGCATACTTCCCACTGCATATGTTCAGAGGCCTTATTCTTCTTTAGTCCTAGCTGTTATCAATAAATGCAGTTTTCAGTAAGAGGCTGCAATTCTTTAAGCACAGGGGAGGATTCCCTCCCTCTGTATTTCTGGCCATTTAGACCCCGTGAAGACAATGCATTATATGGTTCTGATGGGGACCCAACCTGTACAGCCTATATTTCTGACAAAGCAAAGTTGCATGCAACCTCTAGCCTGAGGCAGGGAGTCTGTTCTTTGGTGGAAAGTAAATGCCCGTGCAAATAAATTAAGTATCTAATTCCTCAAGTTTTGTGGCTGAATCTTACCTCGGATCAAGAGGTAATACCATGATATATTTTTGGGGGAAATACATCTCCTCAGCCTTGACAAAAGAGAGGTTCAAGGATACTGCTGGTTACTGTTAGTCTTTAAAAAGAGAAATGAAAGACAGCTCTGTCAGAGTGGCTGCGGCTAGGTGGGTCAGCAGTGAAAGAAAGGTCCTTTACTCATGCTCAGAGGCACTCTCTTTTTTGCGATTTCTTCCCCTGATCCGGGACTGACCTTAGTACATAGGAACCTAAGCCTTATTAGGCAGCCCTGCCAATACAACGTTGAGAAAGGCAGTTTGTCCTGCGTGGAAGCCTCTGTTCTGCACTCCCCTTGAGCGCCGCTCCTCTCCAGCAGCCAGCGCTCCCAAAACTTTTGCCTTACCTTCTCTGCCAAAGTTCCGAAGTTTGATGACGTCAGCGGCGCGGCCGCCAATCCGCGCCGAAGGTGTTATTTTTGGGGAGGGGAGGGGGCGGCTCCTACAGCTCCGGTGTCCGCCTGCTTTGCCTTGCCCAGTCCATGGAAAGGCAGCCGGCTGCAAGCGTCCCTGGATCTTTCCCTGTCGGGGGGCTCTGATCTCGGGATCTGGGCGCTGCTGCCGCCGTTGTTATTGTCTCCAGGGGGCATACTTGGCTGCCCACGAAGGGCTTGGCTGGCCGAGTGACCGCCTGGGCTGCTGAGTTGCTTCAACCTTTTCCCACTGGCGGGTTACCTGGACTAAGCAAAGCAGAGTCGGGCAGGTTGTGGCTTCGGCTCCGAGGAGTGGGAGGGCAACGGATCAGGCCCGGTTTCCCCTTTGATCCTGCGTGCTTTGCCTGGGCTTTAAAGCAAAACGGAGATCCGTCCGGGGCTCTGAAAGAGATGTCTTCCGCAGCATCGCGCCTCCCTCGGCTGCTGCCCTGAGACTGCTGCGTGGCTGCTGTTGGGATTCGAGGTTTTTTGGATTCTCTTCGCCCGCGCGCCTCCCCCGTTCTGTCCGGAGAGAAGGCGAGCATGCTGGCCTCAGGGAGAGAGCGTTCGCGGCACTTTTGGCTGCTGCTCCTTGGGTTGTGGAGCGTCACGCTTTGGCTGCATACTGAAGGATGTCCAAGTAAATGTACCTGCTCTGGGTCCAATGTGGATTGCCACGGACTGGGACTCAAAACGGTGCCCCGAGGCATTCCCAGGAATGCAGAGAGACTGTGAGTACCGGTCGGAGGGGGGGGCGGAGAGGAGGAGGTTGCATTGCCCGCCAGGTTGCCTAGAAAGATAATTTTCCTATAGGGCATAGATTAGACACAGCTGCTGAAATAAAGTAGCCTACGATAAAAATAGAAGAATGGTTATTTAGAGAGTTGTGGTTATTTTATGATAGATCTGGTATTCTTACAGATCGAGCTGTTGACTATTGGTAGCTTAATGGCACTGAAGTTCCTGGGGACTGTTAGCTATAGGGAGGTACTGGATTGCTCATCTAACTTCCTGGCAAGCAGCTGAGCCCAAAGCACTCCAGGAAGAGAAAGCCTCATAAAGAGGCTTTGTGGGGTTTTTTTTAAATTGCATAGCAGCTTAGCCATTGTGTGTAATTGCTAAGGAAGGAAAAGGGGGGGGGGAGAAAGAGAACCACATGCAACAAGTATGCTTGGCATTTTTCCACATGATGCTCATTGGAATGTCTCACCAGGCTGTGTGCTGGCTTACTGACATTTACACATCCACATGGCATTCACTTAAGGTGCATCCACACAGTTGCGATTGATGGGGATTGCACATTTTCAGGGCATCTGATTGCCACAGTGAATATGTAGAGTGCTTTAAGCCTGGGCTGGTTTCTGCTAGCCTCCATGGCTAATGCTGACAGTCTGGGACTGGTTCAGGCTCTGTCTGTTTCTACAGCTGGCTATCCATGAGCATAACGTAACTGAGTGTGTGCATCCAGCATGTCTTGTGGACTGGGGGACAGATGGGGCCAAAGAGCTTCTTGTAAAGAAATCCAAACATAATGGGATATGTTAAGCGATTGGAACTTTACCTTTCCTGTGCCTTGCTAATAGATTCCCTAGAGCAATTCAGGACATAATAATCTCATCCTTTTGGTGGCTCTGATCTAATGTGTGATCGGTTTTCATTTAGTGGATTTATGAAATCAGCAGTACAGCGCCAAATGAAAAGGCCTAATATTGAGTAGGCATACATTTCTGCAGAAACAAGAGAGTCTTGTGACACCTTGAAGACTTAACAGTTTCATTTTCCACATGGATCAAAGGCACTTCATCTGATGCATGACATGTTATACTCTGTTAGCAAAGGGATGGGTAAAGGATTCCAACCTGTCACACATGGGTATA
The DNA here is from genome assembly GCF_030035675.1 of Rhineura floridana. Taxonomy (NCBI): domain Eukaryota; kingdom Metazoa; phylum Chordata; class Lepidosauria; order Squamata; family Rhineuridae; genus Rhineura; species Rhineura floridana. The sequence goes on along the minus strand of NC_084482.1, from coordinate 85,668,213 downwards.
GATTTAAAAACTGTAAATACTGAGTGAAAAAGTTCATAAAATGCAGGAAGTAGCTCTATGACACTTCAGAGTTAAAAATGCTATTTACAAGAGAAAAAACTCTGTGCAAGTATATATGTATATATTTATGTATATGTATACCCATATCAATGTACATAAAAATCTGTCTTTCTGTGTAAAATCTACCAACAGGACACTACATGCATCTAATTAAGTAGGCTCTAGTCTGTGCCACAATGTTTCTTGAAGGTGCCCAAAGGACTCTCTTTTTGGTGTGGCAGAATAATATATATTCCTGGTTACTACTCTATATTACTTTCCAAACATGGGAGCCACTATATGTATAATTGCTTTCATTTGTGTACCCCAATTCCTATTCACTAATTTAATATAGCTAAAGCTTTGATCCAAAGACCTTGGAGGAAAACAAAGCAGATAGCCATGTTGGTCCATTGTAGCAAAATCCTATTGGGTCAGCAAAATGCCCTCTAATTTTTAAATAACACCTTTATCAGGACTGGCTATTGCTCATGCTTGCATGGTGAATATTGGTGTTACTGACCCTGTGAAATCCTTACAAGTTCTGTTGGGAACTAAATGGATTTAGGTCCAAGTACATAGGCACATAACAACAACAAACATATGCTCATATTGAGTTGTCAGTTACCACAATAGGTATGGCCATCAGCAGTGGATTGCTTCAGTCATATAACCTAAATTACGCAGCTCGGTTCATTATCCATCTGGAAGCACGCAGTGCTGAATACTTGAGATCACCGTCTTACTGTTTTGCTGTTTGGAGCAAGTAAAGAATGAACTGAAGTATGGCTCAATCACGTCTTATTTACATGGCCAGTGGCTGAGATTTTAAAAGCTTAAACTTGATTTATAAATGTTGTCGAAGGAAAAAGACCAGTAGATGGTTAAGTTTGACAGACCCTTCTGTTTGAAGTTCCCTAATAATTTTACTCTACTCTTACAAAAAACAACAACCCAAAACATGATCTTTTGGTGCCTAATCCTGTTGGTATTAAATGTTGAGCTTCAGTCAAAAAGGGGGCATTTGATAGGTTCAAAATGCATTTAAAAAGATGGTGCATAGTGAAAATTATGACCCCACACTGATAGCAGTGTTATGATCTTAGTAACCACACAATGTTCACATTTAGAAACCTTCAGAACTTCCTCAAAAACTTTAACTATTTTAAAGTGCTAACCTTTGCTAGTATGGGTCTCTGGCCAGAATTAGGCCAATGTTTGTTCCACTTCGCATGGGTCCCAAACATCTGTAAAGTTAATGGAGATGGTGCTAGCTTTGGGCCAGGACAATACAGATCTAGCCAAAATCTTTGTTCCTCTTGGAAGCAGCTGGTCTGAGCGTTCCCCAACCTATTACAGGCTGGGAAGCATTTTGCTGTACTGAGCAATGGCCAACCGTTCCTCCTCTTAGTGACAAGAATCCTGACCAAAACTAGATTGAGCTAAGAATGAATGCCTGCTTCCCTGGTCCTTCCTCCTTCCCACTTCTTTTTTTGTCAGTTTGTTGGGATATGTACACTATCACAAGCTCCAATGTCCAGGGGTTTGATAGGCCTTGCCTGGTATGATTGTGTCCCTTGGAGATAACAGATATGAAAAATGGACAATTTTCAAAGTGTAGAAACTTTAAAAATCTTGAATCATTTGTAGAACAATGCAGTGAACAAAATATTTGAATTAATATAGTATGATACTATTTACTTGTGCATATCTTGTAAATTGTGTGCTGCTAATCTCTCCATTAGTTTGCAGTATCTAATATGTCAGAAGACATGGAGTACAAACTTACATACAGGCTGCTTAAAACTCCAATTTGAGTACAGTGCAATTCTATACATATCTACTCAGAAGTAAGTTTGATTGTTTTCAACAGAGATTCACTCCCAGGAAAGGGTGTATAGGATTGCAGTCTAAGCTCTGCAGTGCACATTTACTTGGGAATATGCCCTGTTGTGTTCAGTGGAACTTAAGTTTGAGTAAGCGTGCTAGGATTGGGCTGTAAATATCTTAATCTACTACCAGGAGAAAAAGAATACCCACACATCATAAATTATCTGTGTGCTTCTCAATGAGGAAATAGTAAGAGAAATTAAGACTTTGCCAGAGTGAGATATACGAAAAGCAAAACCTGATAAAATTTCATGTTAGTGTGTCATGTGAAAAGCTCCACAAAGGCCAATAAAGCAAAGAACTCACCAACAAAATAGGGATGACTTTTACTGCAAGAACTTAATATGAACCAGCTTTTTACTGTGCCTTTTGCTGTTAATACGTATAAAGTTGTTTTTTGGAAATCACATTTAAACCCCCAAGTATCATTATGATTCTGTTTTTCCCTAGCTAAAGGAGGAATTATAAATATATTTCAGATTTAGGCTTGTCTGAACTTAGTTAAGTAATATATATGTATGATTGCATCCAGACCTCTTAAACCTACAATTTAGATTGCTGCTTATGGCTAAAGAAATTCATTCTTGCTCAGAAATAAAACTTAAATTAGATTACATTCCTATGCATGCTTTACTTTGTAGTAAGTCACACTGAACTCAGTAGGACATATTTTCCAAGTAAACGTGCATGTAGGTATGGGGCATGGGTTCTTGGCTAAGAGAACTGTAGAGCATGATTGGAGGGAATATTGAAATCCTGACTGCAGTAGTTCCAAAACAAATCCTCTACTGTTATTTAGAAATAGCATAAGGTGGGATAGCCAACATGATGCTCTCCAGAGATTGTTGGATTACAACTTGCATCATCCTTGGCAATTGGCCATGCTGGACCGGCTGATGGGAGTTTTAGTCCAACGCCCTCTGGAGGGCATCATGTTGGCTAGCCCTGGTAAAGTGTAAGGCCGTTATTGCTGATAGTTTGACTTCTTTGGCCATTCTACTGAGATGCAGTGTATATATGTTGGTGTAGGGGTATGAGGGAAGCTAACGCTTAGAGATAGACTTCATACTCTGCAAATTACTACTTTGCCAGAACATTTAAAAAGATGAAACACACATTTAAGAAATAACAAATGTGCAGTCACAAATCATCCAGTGCAAACTATTTTTGAGTTTTAGCCTTTGGGTTTGTGTGCTTATGAAATGTGAACTTGTAACAAAAGTCAATTTCCTTACCTTGACATTTGTGCCACAAACACAACATTTGGGGAGCTTGAAATGGGATGTCACAGCCAAAATTTGAGGTCTTCATCCAAAAACCTTTTCCCCAAAGTTGTTTGTGATCATTGGTAAGCATTTAAAATGAAATTTGTATTTATAGATAGGGGACATTAGATATGTTTCAAATCTGTATAATCATTTCCTTCAACATGAATACTTTTTTATGGTTCAGGGTTCCAATCCTAAACTTTCTGGTTAGGGGTTAAGTTCCTTTGAATTCCTTGGGTCTTGCTTCTGAGTATCATGTTTAGGGATTATGTTGAACGTTGTATTGCTGTAATAGCTGAAGCAATATATTAATATATTGTATTTAATTAAATCAGCCATATCCTACTATCTCTCAATTATATAGGACTGAATGACGTTCTGTAATGTAGAAGCTTGAAGGATAGCTCTGAAAGTTATATTGGATGGTATTCAGTGCTAGTACCCAGAGTAGATCCACTGAAGTTAATAGATATGACTCACTTAGATTCACTAGTTTCAGTGGGTCTACTCTGAGTAGGGGAGGACAGCTATGAGAGAACTAGAAAAGGTCCTCAAATGCAAAGATGTATCACTGAACACCAAAGTCAGGATCATTCAGACCATGGTATTCCTGATCTCTATGTATGGATGTGAAAGTTGAACAGTGAAAAAAACAGATAAGAGAAAAATCAACTCATTTGAAATGTGGTGTTGGAGGAGAGCTTTACGCATACTATGGACTGCAAAAAAGACAAATAATTGGGTGTTAGAACAAATCAAACCAAAACTGTCACTAGAAGCTAAAATGATGGAACTGAGGTTATCATACTTTGGACACATAATGAGAAGACATGATTCTCTAGAAAAGACCATAATGCTGGGAAAAACAGAAGGGAGAAGAAAAAGAGGAAGGCCAAACAAGAGATGGATTGATTCCATAAAGGAAGCCACAGACCTAATCTTATAAGATCTGAACAGGGTGGTTCATGACAGATGCTCTTGGAGGTCACTGATTCATAGGGTCACCATAAGTCGTAATCAACTTGAAGGCACATAACAACAACACAGTTCTGAGTAGGACTTATTTGAATACAGCCTATTATGTATAAATTATTTATAAATACCACAAATTATTTTACTGAGCCTCTAGTCCAGGGATGGGGACATTGCAGCCCTCAGTATCTTGTTGGAATCAGCACCTTAATGCTCCAGTCAGCATGACTAATGGATCAGGGATGATGGGAGCTGAAGTCCAACAGCATCTGAAGGGCCAAAGATTCCCTGTCCTTGTTCTAGTCAAAACATTCACAGAATCACTAGAAACCGTGTCCTTTCATATTTTCCCCAGAAAGTGGCCCTTTTAGCAGAAGACTGCAAAGCAGTAATAAGGTTAAAAGTGCTAGATAAATTATGATCAAGATGAGAAGTGAAAGTGTGGGCAGGTTGCCACCTTGTACTTGGAACACTAGATTCGTACACTTAAATACCCCAGCGCTAAAGAAGAAGGAACTGCCATAGAAAGTCTTACCTTTTCCCTCCCCAGTCTGTAATCTGCTCTCCTCCCACCTGTTCCACCACATGTCTGAAGTCCGTAGCAAGTGAGCAATGGACAGTTGTACTGGAAAAGGATCAAGCAGGAGAAGCTGTGATGGCCTCATCATGCACAGACCTGGGATTCAAAGGATTTATCCCAAGTCTGGGTTGCTGTACTGGTGCAAGATGTTTTGTGTGATATCCAGCATTATAAGAGAGGATTTCTGCTTGTGCAATAGAACTTTCCCTTCAAATCCTCCCCATGTGTCACTCAATCCTCCATAGCAGATATAGAGGGTCATGGAGGGAGAAGAAGAAGGGGAAATTCTGTTGCACATGCAGAAGTCCATTCTGCTTATGCACGGACACCACTGGATACAACCTTGAAGTGGACTCCAACTATTCCCTCCTCAATTGCAGTCTGCTAGGATTCACTGCACCATTCAGACACCAATTTCTTCCATCTAAATCAGGTTGCTTCACCCTGTTCTATGGCAGGACTGGCTTTGGAGGGTTGCAAGTTGGCAACATTACATGGGGGAGAAGACACTCAAGTGTGTGTGAAGCTCTTTTTTCATTGTTCAGCACAGGTTTGGCCTAGTAGAAGCACTGAAAATTATTCAGGTTTTTTAAATGATTCATTGATAAACATATTTGCACTCTGCATTGTCTGCCCCACATATGGGACTTTCAACTAAACTACAGTCTTACTAATGCAACCTTTTTGGGCCACTGGACACACTGGGAATTTTGAGAAAGTGCTGCAGGCATTAATCACAAATCAAACCAGAACTGTCACTAGAAGCTAAAATGAGGAAGGGCATACAACAGATGGATTGATTCTATAAAGGAAGCTACAGACCTAAACTTACAAGATCTGAACAGGGTGGTTCATGACAGATGCTCTTGGAGGTCGCTGATTCATAGGGTCGCCATAAGTCGTAATTGACTTGAAGGCACATAACAACAACATCTCTAAAAGCAAAAAAAAGAGAGGAACACAAAATGCTGTGGGCATGCCCCCATTATCTACCCCATCAACAGAAGAAAAGACTCCAACATTAGCCAGTGCCTTGCTCACTCATAAGAGAGAAGCTCTTTGTGCTATTCTTCTGTTCAGAACAGATGGGAGAATTGGCTTCCAGTCCTGGCATGTGTGCATGTTGAAGGGCACATGTACGATGTAGGACAGGCTGAGCTGGTGCAAACAAGAACTGAGCAGAAAGAGCAAACAGTGTCTCATGTATGATGGATTTGTGAGGGGATATTTACTGAGATCATCTGTGGGCACCATAGGAGGTACTGATGGGAACACTGGTGCTTGTGGGCACCATGCTGGCAAAGGTGAAATGCTTGCTGTATATGTAGTAAGTGGCATGTGGTTCTCTTTAAAGGAAAGCTGCAAATAATTGTGATGAAGCACAGTAATTGGCAGAGAGTGAAGGTTTCTGCATTTTGCATTACATAGCCTACTTTAGGCTTGCCTCTCAATGTCTGTTGTAATTCTTACAGAGCTATGGTGATGTTAGCAATGTCACACATAAGCCTAAATAAACAGTGCAGGAATTCCTCAGTGATATATCCTTCTAACATCAGGAAGACTAAATAAAGAGGACATAAACGGTGGTTAAAACAAAAAATACTATGATTCACATAGTAAACATACAAGAGTGCCTACCATCTGCATTGCAGGAACCCACAGAAACTATTTTCCTCTTAAACCTCAAGAAAAGAAAAAGCCAGATGAGAAAGAGTTTAGGTTGCCTGTGTTCCTTTTAGTTGTTTCCTCCCCACCCCCAAGGATGTTCACAAATACCTTTCACATGACCAGGTTCTGCTGTTTCATAGCTAGAGCATGTGTGGTCTTCATTTTCTTAGTTGGATTAGGATGTACTGCTAAAAGTCATAATTCATTATACACGTCCTGTTCACAGAGTGTGACAGCTTTAAAAAGCATCCCTAATAATGAGATTTGCTTGCCCTAATAGTATCTTAAAATAAGTTAAAACAGGTAGTACTGTTAATTACTAGAAGTACAGCATCTCTTAAGGAGGCACATATATTTTGACTGACAAATAAAACCTTTGATAGATATTTATGCCAACACAGCGTATCTATCTTTTGATTTTCTTGTGGAAATGTGGATGGGTCCCTTTTAATCCTAGCACAATGCAGACATGCTGCTTCTCAGCTGTGGGTTCCTGGTAAAACTGAAACATGGTATCTTTTAAAAATAATGTTTACTGTCTGGCCTTTATTGCTGAAGAGTGAATAGTCCTATATGAAACAGTTCCGAGGGCATTTTCCCAAGTCAAATGCAACCAATTAATAATGCTTACAAGTCTTCATTGGATTACTAACTTTAATTTGAGCAGAATTGTCAGCATCATAGCTGGCTTTGAAATATATAGACAGACACAAACACACACAGCCAAGACAATTTAATTTTATGTGTGTTTCTTTTATCTATTTAAAATATTTCTATCCTGTCTTTTCTGCACTGAAGGTGACTGGCTACATATTGATGTACATTCATTACTTACATGCAGAAATGTGACAAAGTGGATACCTCAGGAAAAGTGAGTTCCTTTTTTTATGACCTCACAAAAGCGAGGATGTCATTCTTCATGGGCTTCATTTCCCCTCCCACTGCACTGGTGGGACTCAATATCAACTGGTTCCACATTTTCCTCCCCATTTCAAAACAGGTGTGGAAGGACACTAGTTAAAAGAGTTGATTTCAGTAAAGATCTCGCTCTTTGCAATGTGGTGTGTTTTCAAGTGGCTCATGCTTCTCCTGGTTAACAGTTCTAATAATTTCCTGAACTGCATTGTGAGGGACTGAACTAAAGGGCCACGACTTGGGTGAAGCAGGAGTTGTTTTAAAACACACCAGATGGAAAGACCTTTGTGATCTGCAATCCTAAATACAATTTCTATCGAGTAAGTCCTGAATGGGAGTTTTGAAGAAACAAGATCTTGCTTATGAGAATGAGCATTGCAGGATTGTTACAGGGAAATGTACCAACACGTTGTGCTGTGTTACCACAGTAATTGCCAAAGAGCAATGCCTAAGAAGCACTGAAGGGCACTTGTGTGGAAAAGATCTGAAACAGAGGCTGGAGATACAGCAGCCATATTTAACCACCATGTTTCCCCAATCAGGAGACATAGCAAGGCCTGTGGCTGCTGCCATTTTAGGAGCTCTTGTGTTCTTTCCGTTGGTCTCTCTGTTTGACTTCATTAACATGCACCACCAGTAGATGGGAGCTGCTTTCCTGCTCTGTGATCCTCTGCTGCTAGGGTCTGTCTGTGAATACTAGAACTGTGTGGGTGTCCTGATAGGTCTTTGTCACTCAGTTGTACACTCTAGCTGTTGATCTGATGGAAAGGACACGTGATTGTCCCCACCCATGTAGTTTTGGTATTCATGGACATACCACAGCAGTTTTTGTTTATTTTATTTATTTTATTTAATAGCTTGCTCTTAAGTCCTGAGGGACTCTCCCAGTGTGACTTATAACAGCTAAAAACAACAAAGAAACAATAAATAGTGATAAAACAACCCAATGCTGGAATCAAAATGAAAAATGGAATGGCTTGTGATCCAGTGGAGATGCCCACTCATCCAAGACAAGGGGAGGCACTTTTCACAGATCCCTCCTCCTACTGCAGCTCTCTGTGCTGCAACCCTCCCCCCACCCCAATCTGTTACAGTGGTTGTGGAATCCTCCAGGACAGTGTGAAAGGTGGTGTGGGGGTGGGGCTGAAGCAGGAAGAGAATATCATAAGAAACTGTCTCCCTTTTCCTTTGGTTAGCAGATGCCTTCACTGGATCAAAAGCTGAGTGAAATGACAGGATTTCATCCAATAAACTAAACCAGTAGAGCATCCAGAAATCTCATCATACAAACCAAGTGAATGGCCAAGGCTGCAATCCTGTAACACCTGTCTGGGAGTATATGTGTCATTGAATTCAGTAGGACTTCTGAATACACCTGCATAAGATTGATTGTAAAAGAAAAGCCTGGACGAATAGAAAGGTCCTGTCATGGTGCCCAAAAGGCATCAAAACTTAGTACTGGGGTAGCATCCCTGGTAGAGCATTGAAGAAGTAGCACACCACAACTGAAAGGCCCCATCTCTGATCACCACCCACCTCTCCTCTAAAAGCAGGGGGACCCAGATAAGGGCCTCTGATCTTAATAGTTAGATAAGTACATGTGGGAGAAGGCCATCCCTAAAGTATCTAGATTGCACCATGGGGAAATGGCTGCCATTACAGTGTTGGTATGTGTGAATGGGCCTCTCTCTAACTTTCCATCTTTTCCCGGGAAAGACAGATGCAGCCACATCACACTGTTATAGTCAATGTTCACACACAGAGTGGTGCTTTTCAAGTGGAATAATTCTGAGAGCAGAAATGAATAATGACTTTATGCTGTTGGATTTGTGTGTGTTGCATGTGGGTTTAGCTCCACACCAAACAAGGATAAACTCCTTGCTGAACATAAGTTCTGAGCATGTACATTTTGAACAATTGGGCTCAGGCATGCTGAGCATGAAGTTTTTATGAGGTTTGGAGTGTTATATTACATAAAATGCTTAAATGCATTCTTGGATGGAATGAATAGAGTTCTCCTGACATTGGGAACATTTTGTGTTTATAGCCTGATTGTTTCATATCATTGCAGAGTTTAGTTTGCTCCAACATCTTCCCCAAAATGGCTGGATCTGACCTTGGTGGTTGGTTGGTTATTTTTGCTGAAAAGTATTACTTAACTCTCTACATTGTCCAAAATGATGTATGAATGAATGAAACTGTCCAGTTTGTAAAGGAGTATTGTATAGAGATAATTTTTCTAGTGAACTGGTTTATGGTGAGTCAATCAATTATATGGAAAGAACACAATTCAGTGTCTTGGGGCTGAGTACATATGCCACCAACATTTGTGTCTAATTTTTTATGGCTACAAGAATGTCCTCTTATGAGATAGCCATGCCAGGCATAAAACAGCGCACCAGGCAGTGATGTGGTAATAAATTGTACCCTTGGCAAGAAATCCAGCTTCTTGGTGTAGGCTGGTCAGTGACGGCTCCCACAACTACACAGGAGAACCAGAGAGGAAGGTCACTGTTGCAGACCTGGCCTACTGCCAGCAATTTCACTACTGTGCCATGCGTCACTGAGGGGGTGAGGTGGGGTGGAGGTGGTGAGGTCAAGGCATTTCAGGAGCACTGGTGGGAGCAGGGGATTGGCTCCATTGGTGTGCCTACACTTCCCCGACCTTGTTACTGCCCTGTCCTGCCCCTCACCATTCCAGTATGTGGTGGTGATGCCGTTGTTGGGAGGCCAGGACCATGGCACCCACCCACACATAGTGGCAGGCTCCTGGTGCACAGATTTAGCTGGCCTGTTGCTACTTCCAGACCCCAGGGTGCAGCCTCATAACTACAAGAACCTCAACTAAATGCTGTCCATCTTGGAATGCCCCCATTTCTGTGGGTGCCGGGTGCCCAGGCTGGGCTGTGGGCAGTAGTCTGAGCTAGGAACACACCAGAGCTCAAGAAAACCTTGTGCAACTGGAACAGGAAGCCTTTTAATACTCCTTCCTGTCCAGGAGGCTTCTGCTGGGTAGGAACTTCATGGAGAAGCTACCACCTGCAGTTCTGTGGTTCACCACAAGAGAAAGCAGCACACAGATCAAGCAGCTGCTGACCATGGGTTATGCTGGTGTGTGCTGAAGTGGGAGGTTTACATAGCAGGACCCTTTTATGGTTACCATATTGAAAGGCTGGATTATGTCCAAACATGTTTTTGTAGTAAGGATGTGCGTTATACAGAATTGCCTGACAAATACTACTAGTAAACAATGGTTTAATGTGAATGTGCAGCATCCTAGCACACACTACTGAAAAGTTCTTGTTCCCCTCCTTCCTCACTCCTGCTGGGCTGTTGGGAAACAAGCCAGAGTCTGATTGTCGTGACATCCAAACCCAGGCTCGTAGTTTGTTTCTTTCCAAATGAAGCACGAGCAGTAGCCAAGGTTTGCTTACTGCTTGTGGTTTATTTGGGTGAAACAAACCATAAGCCTGGGTTTGGATGTCACGACAAGCCAGACTCCAGCTTGTTTCCTAGAAGTGCAGCGGGAGTGGGGGAGGAGTGGAGCAAGAAACTGAGTAGCATGAGGATTGCTCACATTAAACCATCATTTGCAGAGCTTGGAAGTAACTAGTTACAAGTAACGAATTACTTGTAATTTATTACTTTTTTAGTAACAAGTGGGTAACTTCATTACATTTTGCTGGTAATAGAACGAGTAGTAACTTCATTACTTTTGAGGAGTAATTGTAATGTTTCCAGCATTACTTTTGTGCATTACTTGGGGGGGAGCAGGGGAAGTCTTCAGCTCCACTGATTTGTGAATAAAAATCATGTGCTTCAAATTGGGCTTTTGTGCAGCGTTGCTCTTCCTTCATGCTCTATGGAGGTGACGAGGGAGGAGGTGGAGAGCGAGACGGGGTGGAGCAAACAATTGTTTAAAAATTGACAGGAGTCGAAGGAGAAAAAAGCTGGAGGCAATATATATATATATATATACAAAAATATGTGTGTTGGGGTATCATCATTGCTGGGGGTGGGGTGAGGGGATGTGAGATTCTGTTATGCCATTCTGTTAATCTTATGGATAAAAAATATTATTCTACTACCCTCTGCGTGTGCATGCTTATTTTTAATGTTGTTTTAGGCTACTTAGATGAGCAGCAGCCAAGGCTAGCACCTTGTAGGCAATTTTTTAAAAAGTAACTAAAATGTAATTGTAGCAATTACTTTTGAGTAAAAGTAAAGTAATAAGTTACTTTCAGAGCAATTGCAATTGTAATAGTAATTACTACTTTTGGAAGGTCATGTAACTGTAACTGTAATTTATTACTTTTTAAAAGTAATCTTCCAAGCTCTGATCATTTGTTTTTAACTATGGTTTAATGTGACATGCAAACTGGGCTGTCTTGAAGAAAGAGTTGCCATCAGCTGTGGTTTAGTCCAGCCTGTTGCGTATTCTGACCATTCTCAGTTAAAACATGTTGAAATTGGCAAATTTGAGCCTCCATGCCGAAAGTGGAAACAGGATGTTAAAAACATGGAGATTGTGCTTGTAAGGCTTATGTGTTTCTCTTATCTACTGTTCAAACTACTTCATTGTTGAAATGTTGTCTGATGTGGGAGCAAGCTGGTAAGCCAAAAGTAAATGGATTCACTTTGCAAAATCTGTTGTCTATTCCAAAAGTGAGATAATGGCATGTTATACTACTAGCCAGATTAAAAATTAAGTGATGCCACAGACTGAGGTGCATGTAAATTGCTTGTAGGTCTGCTCAGACTGTTGCGGACAATCTCTGGTCTCCTAAGACCTTTTCAGTTGAGAGTTGGTAAAATACTTGGATTTTGCCTAACTAGTATCTTTGGGGGGGGGAAGGGAATCTGTAAGTGGCTAATAAAAAAAAAGCACAGGAACTTCTGGTTTACTTAAACTGGAACTTCAGGGTAAGCAAGAATCCGGTTGTCCAGTGGCTATGTAACAATTTTAAAACATGGCAAATACATTATTTAATCATATGGATGTAATCAGTTCTATAGACTTTACATCTTAATATAGCTAATGTTTTTTGCACAAGTGCAACAGATAGATGCTTAAGGTGTTCTAAAGGCTTTTGTTGTTCTCCACCACTAAACTTCAGCATGGTTTGTTGTTGTTTATAATTATATCATACCAGTTCTCCCAGGAGCTCAAGGCAGCACATATAGTTCTAACCCCCCCACACACACTATTTTATCTCCACAGCAGTCATGTGGGTGGGGACTAGATTAGGAGATTCAGGTTGGACTGAAAGGTAAACTTCATTCAGATTATGTAACTCAGTCTATTAATCCAAGATATATACAAATTGTGTGCCTATATGCACCATTTTTGGGTTGCCTCTTCCCTTCTTTTTGTTCTTCAGTTGAAGAATTTCTGGGTGTGTTAACCATTGTTTTGTGTTATCTCTGAACTGGGAAACAGTGAATACCAGGACTGGAATAAAGGGTGCTTCCAGACACATGTTTATTGAGGGATCAGTTCTCTTCATGCATGTAAGCAGTGGTGTCACTAGGGTTGGTGTCACCCGGTGCGGTAACTCATGGTGTCACCCCCATGGACCTCCTCCCGTATCAGACCATACAGAACCCTTAGTAATGTTTTTTGTACTAATGTTACTCGTAAATCGTAATTCCCGTATATCACTGAATGTAATGGCAATAGTAGTGACATAAACAACTAGCAAAATTAAAATTACACCTTTAAATTACAATATCATACGCACAGCTCAAATTCTTGCTCTTATTACTAATGGGAGTTAATTATCTTGCATATGCCCATAGTAAATTTTCAGATACTTTCAGACCATCAGCAATTTGCAAGTGGTCTATGTAGAAGAAAGGTTTGGGAACCCCTGGAATAAGACACCTGCTTATGTCCCTATGTTGCTCTCTCCCCTCATTTAGGTGCCTGGGATACATGCGTGTGGACACACCTCCTTACAATTATGGAAAGTGATTCTTAACAATAAGTCTCCAGACACAAAGTTACATAGGTATTTATCAGTTGTTTAGTAGAAAATTCAGAGCTGCAGGGTCCCTTCATGATAGTTACAGCCACGTACACCTTTTTTTGCTCCTGGATTAAGAATGAGATCTTTGTTAATGCATTCTCTCACAACAACAAACATCTCTAGGAGCCAATCAGCATGAAAGTGGAGAGTGTTAGCAACTGAGAAGAGTCTTCTCAGTGGATGACTCACCTCCTTTCACTCTGATTGGCTCCAATCTGCAGAAAAGGCAAGGAAGCATATTAGAAGACTCTTCTCAGTGAGTAACACACTCCCCTTTCATGCTGACTGTAGGATGCTTGGAGACATAGGGACCCTGCTCCCAAAAAAGCAGAGGGACTAAGATCCCCTGGGCGACTACCCTCCTGGTGCTTATGGACATGACTGTAATATATTTTGTGACGTGCAAGTTCGACATTATTTATTGTGTGTTTAGGATTACACAATAATGATTACACAATAATGATGGCATTCCCAAATATGTACTTTCACACAGACTTTGGTTTTCCATAACACAATGTTTGTCCAAGCCTCCACACTTGGGGGGGGCACTACTTGCACACCCCTTCCATAAGCACATCAAAGTTGGATACACACCTGAACCAAGACCCAGACAAAAGGGCACTCAAAACAAAAAGGTAATTACAGTGGCTGAGTAGATCTTGTACAGTAGTTATACTGACTGGGCAGCCACTGTCCTTCACATTTTACAAAATACTTTTTCCTATACAAAGATTAAATTTCTGTGTATGAAAAAGTAATATATGAAGTGGTCTTAATAGTGAGAAAAGTAAACAAGTGAATGGTGATCCAAATGTTTTTCATTCTCCCGTTATGAAGCTAGCTGCCAGATGATGTATCACCTTCGCTACGCGTGCAGCGTAGACTGAAAAAACAGCACCCAAGCCACCATTCAATACGTGCATGTGTTCTTTCCAACATGAATCTACAGGTCTCAAAAAGTAATGTGTGACAAAGTCCTCAAACACCTTATAACATGCCTCAAACATGGTCTCTTGTTCTACCAGCATGCCTTCACACCATCACTTTGCCAAAACATAAGGATAGGTAAATTGCTTTTAGGGAGGTTCACAATTATGATTTCCTATTTATTTAATCTAAAAATATTTAAAATACATAAAAACAGCCAGGGAAAGATATTGGAGAAATATAAAATAAATACAAATAAAAAAGGGGGGGGGAGGTGAAAAGACCTTAAATGTGCTACTCACCATCTCTCAGCCTATCCTCCCCTCAGGATGAAAACAATGGAGAACCATGACCACCCCCAGGAAGAAGGGCACACTTAAAATGTAGAGGAAAAAATCATCTACAACCATAGTGTGAAATCAAATACTTATTGGGACACAGTATGAAGAAATATTTATATAAACATGACTATCAAATATGTTTATGAATTACACAATCTTTAAATATATTTATAGTGCAATCCGATGTTTGTTTACTCAGAAGCAAGTCCCAATGTATTCAATGGGGTTTACTCAAACTGGGAAGTGTGCAGAGAACTACAGCCTCAAGTGATAAGGAACTTGTTCTTTCAACTTGTTCTTTTAAGTTGAGACCTTATCCAAGTCTGAGTCTGTGTTGGAATTGCTTTTTAATATGTTTTTAAGCCTTTTCTTTTTTTTTTAATGTTTTTTAAAGCTTTTAAAATATATTTTCAAAGATGTTTTAATATATTTTAAAGTCTGTTTTTATGATGTTTTAAAGTGCTTTTAGTGCTTTTGTTTGCCGCCCTGGGCTCCTACTGGGAGGAAGGGCGGGATATAAATCAAATAATAAATAAATAAACTTCATTCACCCAACCCAAAATTCAGAATCATGCCTCTTTAGGCTGTTTTCCAACTGTTTATTCTTGCTTTATGGTTATTGGATATTAAATGGCTTTATTTCTTGTTGTGAGCTGCCTTGGTTTCCAACCCTACCTCACAGGGTTGTTGGAAAGACTACACACACACACTGCAGATGTATAAATACATACAGCCCATATAATAGTTTATTGTCAAACCAGTTGGTCATTGCAGAAAAATCAGTATTAGTTTTAAAAAAATGAGTATTCGTTTCCTACAGAATAAAAACTGTAATATCTAAGTAAGCCCTGCCTACTTGCTTTAAAATAGGACTGGAGGAGGGGGGGACAGAAAGACAACACAAATACAATTCTTTTTTACATTCACTCCAAAGTCCCATTGATTTTCAGCACATTCATAACCATGTCTACTCAAAAGTAAATCCTAATGAATTCAATGGGATTTACTCTGGAGATATGGGATTAGCAATGCTTTTACCCCCACAAAAGCAAGTATGGGGAAGGTTTTCAAAACACTGCCCAGGATCTGACTCCTACACACAAGAGGGGAAAAAACTGAAATATATATACTTACCCAATTTATGAGATTTTCAGATAAATGGGGGGGGACCACCATTTTCTGGCCTTGCAATGAGGTTTACTATACACTGCCACACGTCAAACAAACACTTCACTGATTGGCTGCAATCCTGAACGGGCAGGGTTAAAGCTACAAAGTGCTATACAGTAGTTTAAAAAAAAGATTTAAAGGGGGCGGCTGATGTTTTTATGTATATCTCGAGAAACAGACCACCTAGAAACTTAATTTTTTTTAAATTAAAACTGAGAATCACCCCCCTCTGATGGTGTCACCTGGTGTGGTCCGCCCCCCCGCACCCCGTAGTGACACCACTGGGGGGCGGCTGTATATCTCGATAACCGGACCACCTAGAAACTTATTTTTTTTTAAATTACAGCTGAGAGTCACCCCCCTCTGATGGTTCACCTGGTGCAGTCTGCACCCCACACACACCCCTAGTGATGCCACTGCATGTAAGTTTTTCACGGAGTCCACCTATTGCCGGCATCTAAATGCCAGCCCATATTTCCCCCCTATTAATCTTGATTTACCCTTTCCGGGGAAATCCAATAAGTAAAAAAAATGTTGCTAATGATTTGATTGCAAATTTAGTCCCCATCTGGAAACATCCAAAGTAGCATTGTAAACCACAGTTTGAAGTTGGTTTAAGAACCTAGTTTGTACTCAGCCAGGTAACAGTAATTTCCCAGTCTGGGTATAACAGGAAACTATAATGAATTACCTTAGGGAGGCTTCAGTTGTGGCACATAAGAAGGGAAGAGGCGGCATGAGTGAGTGGGCATAAGACTTATGTGCATCTTGGCTTCAGATAGCAAAATGTCTATCAAAATTTGGTATCAGATAGCAAAATGTCTTACAAAATGTAAGCCAAAGAACTAATTTTTTTGCCACATTGATTAATGCAAAAACTAAAGAAATAACAAATAGGATCTGCAACAAAATGTTGTAGTGTGGAGTTCTCCTGTTGAGAGTGCAAGGCATCCATGCCCTCTTCTAGGGCACTCCATTCCGTTTTATTCCACCTACACAGAGGTGCATATCCACCAACCATCCCCCTGTCCTCCTTGGGCTTTTTGTCCTCCTTAGGATTTTTTCTAATGATTTTTGTACTCTTGCAAATCATTGGATTCTACTAAGCCTGCTGCTGTCTCTTTCTTGGGCATTGCACTTCGGTAACATAAGGAGTGGTGCTTGGAGAACTGAGTTTGCTATTAATGTATGTACACATACATATGTGCTGGAGATAAGTCATTGCAACTACATAGATGATGCTATACATGGACAATCCCATCCAATTTGGCTTGGAGACTTTACACAGAATGGTATCAATGATCTGGTTGTTGCTTAACTTAGAGGAAAAATAATTGCTTTAGAGAAAAATCTGATCATGGCTAGGAATATTGACACAGTTGATGCCAAGAGTTACATCCTCTGTGGACATGAGATAGCTTTCCAAGCAGGAGAAAAAACTAAGGATAGGCCGATAATTGTGGGTTTTCTTTTTCATTTTAGCAACAAAAAACCCTAAAATCATTCCTCCACACATAATAATCCATCACAGTTTTCTTCTGCATCATCATAGTGGCTGCAGCATCTTTACTTTTGCTATGTTGAATAGCCAAGCTGGCGGACTGGATCAATGAAGATATTTTATTTCATCCCTTTCTCTTACCATGGCTTCAGGCTAGTGCAAGTAAACACTTATGTAATTCTTTTCCATGGTAACTTCTACCAGAGCCACACCAATAATCAAGCTGCTTCTGCTACCATGGGAATGGCTCAACCTGTTTTCCTAGCCATTAGGAATTCAACCTAGGTTTGGGGAAAGGACACTTGATTATTGCATTTTGGCCCAAATGGAAGTGTCATTGAAGCACTGTTTGTCTCCACCTCGCTGGCAGTGTTAAATTGCAATAAATACACTAAATAGATTAGGATTGAACAGACATATAGACATATAGCAGCAGTGGCTGACCTATGGCCTTCCAGATGTTTTTGGACTACAATTTACATAAGCCCCAGCCAGCACAGCCAATGGTCAGGGATGATGGGAATTGTCATCCAACAATATCTGAAGGCCCACAGGTTAGCCGCCCCTGGGTTACAGGATTAATTTAACACTTGTTGAAAATCATAGTGAGATGGCATTTACTTCTTCAAATGCATTGCAAGAAAGTACAGATTCTTCATGTCATGTAGTCATCCACCACCGATGGAATAATAAGCAGAGGGTCCCAACAGTAGGAAGATGGATCCGCTTGCAAAAGAGATCCAGCATAACAGTAGTGAAGGTAGGATAGTTGGGTTGCAACCTAAGTTTCCCCGTTGACTTGACATTTGCTGCAACATTTTGAGATGAGGCAGCTCTGGAGTTTTCTACCTGCCCCCCTTCCTGTTATTCATCATCACCCATCCAGTGAGCAGCACATCTACAGTCCTGTTTTTTACAGCAGGCAGGAAAGAAGGAAACAGGCAGGAGAAGGCACTGGACAACAATAGCCAAAATAATGCTGGCTTTCTTAATTTATTTTGCTGGAGATGGCATTAGCGAGATTGGCAAGCAGTGTTGTTGCTACTGGTTCCACTGCACACACATCCCTTTGTGGCTGGAATGGGGAACCTGGGGCCCTTCAGATGTTGGTGGACTACACCTTGCATCATCCCTGACCATTTGTCATTCTTGCTGTGGCTGATGGGAGTTGTAATATCCCAACATCTGGAGGGACACAAGTCTTCCCCCCCCCCGCTATGGGGTTCACCAAAATATATTTATTTCAGTTGCCACTGTTACTGCCTGAAGCTTCCTGACGTTTTGATGAATTGTCAATTTCCTAGAAGTGTATTTATTTATTATAATGTATATCCTGCCTTTCCTGCAAGGAGCTCAAGGCAGTGTACATGGTTTTCCCCCTTCTCTTTTTATCCTCACAACAATCCTGTGAAGTAGGTTAGGCTGAGAAGAGGTAATCAAGTGGCTTGTCTCTAAAAGGCAAATAAAGTTAGATCTGGTCTCTGTGCTCTGTTGTGGCAGATAAAAACACTGTAGTTGGCATGGAGGTAGGTGGTGATGTAGATTGAAATATTTTGTTCTCCAAACAACTGATTCACTTCTGAAAAATATATAGAGAAATCATTTTCAATCTTGAGAGGTGGAAGATAGGCCCACCATGCAAGTTTCAGGAAATAGCTATTATATGATTGGGAAGGCTGGAACAAAAGATACACTGACACACCGTGCCAAGCCCTTAAGAATAATGGTTGAAAGCAGAACTCTTAATATGGCTTAATGGCACAAATATGTTGAAACATCAACATAATAAAAACAGTGCAAGTGGGATTTGAAAAGCAAATGGGAAAATATTAACATGAGAATGCATCTGGAAGATTGGGTGGGAGTTTAAAAGTGTCCTCATGTTCTCCTGGCAAACACAGTTGTGGTTCTGGTTTTTATTAGAATAATTTAGAAGTCAACAAACTGCTGACCTTAATTAAGAAGCTTTTCATAATCTATCATCCTCTTCCTACAGCAGTTCCTTGCTGAATAATCTTGGGAACTTGTTTTGAACAGGAAAACTCTGTGTCTTGAATGTTCAGCTTGTCTGGAACTAAGTGGTTTTTTTAAAAAAAAAAAACCTGTAGCAGTGAGTAATGAGAACCCTGAAAATTCTTGGTTATGACTGGATTAAAAAAAAAAATTCTAGTCAGTATTGGGCATCACAATATTGTGTAACTATTGAACTGAAAGTGTATCTCTGGAGTGGAGCAGTCAGGTAAACTTTTTCAACAGTCCACCTCCATGCAAAAGGTTAATCCTTTTAATTCCTGCCGGATACACAAGATAAAAGCAGGGAACTCTGCTTCTGAGTTGGAGGAAGAAATCTGGAAACTCTGTTTGAAAGAACTTTGTGGTGTGCAGAAGGCTACGTTTAGAAGGAAGTAGAGAGAATCCAACCAAAGAAAAGTTGCAGTGGAGGAATTTAAGCAGAAATCTTCTTGAGATGGCCAAAATCATGGTCAGATGCAATAAGTAGCAGGTCTGCTGATGTGCTAAGGATAAAACCCACAAGTTCACTACTAGTATATCCATAGCCTTACAACAGTTTCCCAAACAAAATTCTGTCTCGAGGGTATAGAACAATAGGAATGCATTTAAATGTAACCTTTTCATTTTATGTTATTCGTAATCCTATTTTCTGTATTTTACTTTCTGTTGATAAACATCACTGGACTCATTTTGATCCTTTGATATGTTTTTAATTCACTCCATTTGAAAGAAAAGCCTTGCAGAGTTACTGTAATGGTAGCTGAGAAACTAAAATGATTCCACCTAGTTGGGCAGAAGGCACCTGTGCAAGCTTGGCTAGCCACCTTTTGAAGGTAATTGGACTGGGTTCAGTACCATTAAAGGAAGCTGTGTGATGTTTTGTGTTTCCTTTCTTACAGGAATAAGGGTCACTGGACAAGAGGGTTACTGCTCTCTTGTGAAGCAACAGTTCAGTAGCTGCTGCAGTTCAGTTACCTGAGAGATTCTTAAAAGTGCTGTTCATGTGAATTTGGGAAGATGGCTCATCCCTGCTCTCTTCCGACTTCAATGAATGAACAATTGACGTCTCTTAAATATTTGCCCCGGAAATAGTGACCCTTATTAATGGATGTATCACAGATAGCAGAGTTTGCTCAAATCAGTCCTCCATCTTCTATGTATTGTCCTGTGGAGTAATGGAAGATGGGACTTGATTCACACATAGCTATGCCAATGAGTACTTCCTAGAAAAGCTGTTAAAATAATTTTTAAATGATAATTTAAAATAGTAAGAATTTGCATTCTAGCAAGACGGTTGGAGATGGCTCCACAGCAACTCATTGCCCCCAGCAGCTGCTGCTGTATATGCCTTAAAGGAGATCAGCTGCTGCCAGAATCAACAATTAAGTACTTCTTTTAAAAGATGTCCAAAGCTGCTGAACAGCATGGGCTTGTGTAGGGCACTAGCTTCTCCTTCAGCATCATCCCCATTCCCCCTCTTCAAGAATATTGGTGACCCACAGTATGGTCTGAAAGAACATGAGACCACCTTCTTCTTGAAGCTTAAATAGGTCTAGGTCAGTTCAGAACCTAGATGCTTTCTAGGAACTCCCCTGTGCATTCTACCTTGGATTCCAGGATAGAGGAAAGGTGGAATATAAATGTATGAAAATAGTTTTTTTTAAAACTCCAAATCTCTCCTGTTGCTGTTTGATCTAACCACTAGTTGGAGGGCTTTTGGACAAGAAGAGAGGAACTTCCATCCACATTTTCCATCATTAGAAGAGGACTAACGTGTGAAGTGAGCCAGAGAGATGTGGTGATGAAATTAGTGTTGGTTTTTTAATTTTATTGATACTTTTAATGGTTTTTTAAATTAATTTTTGTAAACTGCTCAAAGGTTTTATTACAATCAAGTGGTATATACATTAAAAAAAATTTTTTTTAAAGTTACTGACAACCATCCCTGAATTCATTTCAACCTCCAATCTGTTTTTTACCTGTTTAGACAGTCAGCTGAAATAAAACAAACAATGCTAAAGACTTTCCTGACTTTCAACTCTTTTATTATGGGATAAGAGATTCTGTACATAACAGGAAGATATTATTATAGTTGTGCTTCATACTTGCAAAGGAACATAATGAGATGTGTCCAGCCATAAATAGTTGGACAGTGGGCCAGTACTAAAACCCCCTGGGTTATATCCAATGCTGCATGCGTGGAGTACCGCTGGCACAACAAGACCTCCTTTTCCTCTCCTCTGTAGCAGATTTTGAGCGTGCGCAGGGGACTACAAAGGAGAAGAGGGGGAAAGTTCAGCGGCACAAGCAAAAGTCTGCTGCACTTGTAGACCAGCAGTGTTGGATACAACCCACTGTCATTGATTGTTTTGTAGAGAAGGGTGGTTATGTCAGGATAACAACCTGGAGATGAGAACCTTGGAATCTGAAACCCATGAACTCTTGGCAGCTATTAATCCTCTTGACCAGTGGAAAAGACTCTGCTGATGTCTGCCTTTTTCTTGGAGCAGCAAGGGATCAGGCAGTTCATCTGAAGATGAAGGCAAGAGGAAGCTTTTCAAAAAAGGCATAAATGGAGACAACATTTGAAGTAGGATTAAACCTGGCAGCTTTCATGTGTGTCTCATATAACAATAGATGATAATAAGTGTAGGGCACTAGCTTTTTATTTTAAAGCTTTTGAATTGTTCAATAATATATGGAGGATGAAAAATTAATTTTGCTTATTTTGTAATGTTAAATCCTCTAAATTGTGCCACTTTTTTCTAAAAAAAAAGCTCTTATTAAGACTAGTATTAGAGACCAACAATATTCCAATAACTTGGCATTGTTAATGTAATTACTCTTGCAGAAGGATGGAGTGGTTAAGCAATTCAAACTTGTTTTTGTATCAGGATTGGCTCATATGCTTATAACATTCCTGTTTGTAGAAAGGCATACTAAATTAAAACACACACACACAAATTCTGCTGCATTTTACTCAAATATGCTTCACATTAAATGACTATTACAACATGTTTATGGGAAAAGCTTCCTCCAAAGTAACAGCTAAGCTCTGAACTCAGTGATTTGTGTTTATGTTAAGTAGGCATTCCATGCCATTGTAGTCTGTGTTTGTTTCTATCTGAAATCATTGCATTCCATTGTTTCCTCCTCCCAGAAACCTGCCTGTTATACCTATGGACAAATACTTCAGTTTTGCCTGGCTCTGTGTTGTATACACACCCAAAAAAGTTTGTTACCATGCTTGTTCAGGACATGTTTCTAAACGGAGCCGCACCCTGTCTCTCCATGGTCAGGGAATAAGCCCTTCTAGAACATGAATGTTAGTGGAAATTGAGCTCAAGTTCTGTCCTACGGAAGACGCTTCCAAATGCAACCTTGGCCCTGTTCCATTGGAAAACAGTCTGATGTCAGTGTGGTGTAACATTGTCCTACTAGTACACTAAGCCAAATATCAAGGAGCTAGGCATAGACAATCAGAT
The DNA here is from genome assembly GCF_030035675.1 of Rhineura floridana. Taxonomy (NCBI): domain Eukaryota; kingdom Metazoa; phylum Chordata; class Lepidosauria; order Squamata; family Rhineuridae; genus Rhineura; species Rhineura floridana. The sequence goes on along the minus strand of NC_084482.1, from coordinate 85,645,415 downwards.
TGTTTAGTATGGGTGGAGGAATGCCCTCATAAGATATTTGGGGAGCAATGGAGACAACTCAGAGCTGTTCCAGAAAATATAGATTTTGATTGACAGAGAACTAAAATCAGGTCAGTTATAAGAATTTTCCATAAGGGAGAGAGGTTAAGGGAAAAGAAGGGATTGTGGGGCAGGAGCATCTGGAGTGGTGAGGCCGTGCTGTACCACTACCCTCCCAATAGTAGCATTGCTGCTGCTTTCTGGGGTGGTGTGCCAGTTTTTCATCACCCATATGATCAGCAATAACAATGTTGCATTTTATTTGCTTCAGGGTTAAACATTAAATACACCTTTAGAAAACGGAGTACCATAGATATTTATGATGACAGGATCACTATCCATTTCAAAACTTCTATGCTCTGGATAGAGATGGTGGGGTGTGGTCATCTCTTTCATTATATGTTGGGGCATCTTCAGCCAGTTGACAGGTGTCTATGCTGTTCTTCATCTTCCACCAGATGACTGCTTTCTTAGTTCAGAGGAGGAGAAGGTAAGCTTACGTGGTATCCTAGCAACCAACAAATCCTCAATATATATAGCTGACAAATGTGCCCTGTGATTACTAGGAAACCACAGAGTATTTGTTCCTCCCTTCTCTGTCTTTAAATGGCCAGGATGGAAATGCCACAATGGTGATTGGTTGGTAGCTGGGTGGAGAAAACCAAACCTGCAGAAGTGAACTGGTCTCTGATCTGTTGAACTGGTGGGCTGGCCCTTGAGGATAAGATTAAGTTTTGGCAGGGTACAGCAACAGTTTTTCCAAAGTTCAACAAGTGCTTTTAAAAAAATCAGTTTGAAAAGGTTATCTAAAGTGGATTGTTTGGGTGTGTGTGTATGTGTGACATTGTACTTTGAAAAGATTCTGAAAATACACTCTGCTGTCTTTAAAAAGTCACATTGGAAGAGGGCATTCTGCTTTTGCCTGTACTTAATATGTGCTTATAATGAATAAAATATACTAATCTTAAATATCAATGGCCAAGAATGTGTACCATCTGCATGCTATGTTAGACGAAGTGAACAGAATAAATGTACAAGCTGTACTGCGGTTTATTGAATCTATTAGTTCTTCCATATTAGGCAAGCCATCATGGAAAAACGCAGCAGCTGAATTCAGATTATGCCTGTAGGGGCCTTCCCTTTAAATTGATTGGAGGCAAGCAGTCTTTCCTCCTGTCTGCTTTGAATGGTCCAAATCCATCCACAAGCCCTATTGGGCAGGCCGCTGGGAAACTTGAAGGTAATGTGGACAGTGGCCAAGCCTGGCCTGCAAGCGGCTGTTGTCTGCACTGCCCCCACCAAGGTTTTTGTTCCTTTCCCCCACCTGTGATGTACACAAATCAGGCATCAAACCCCAAGCATGAGAGCATTGCTTGTTGGAGATTGCATAGTAGTATCCTGACTGTGGATTGAGGGGATATAGATACTGGGTTCAGGGAGATGATTCAAATGATACTCGCTCCCTGGCTAAAGCAGTGATGTCATGTACTATCCAAGGCTTGCTCAGCTCAGAGAAATTAGTTTTCATCTGAACATGGTCTAAATCTACAATGTCAGTGGCCTCATTTGCACGTAACACTAAGCCAAGGTTTGGCTTAGGGTGAACGAGGAAGTGTCATGGCACATGATAAAATTGTGGCCATTTTGTTCTTTCCCTGCTTCTGTCATGCTGCTGGGAGCTACAACATGGTTTGACTTAGTATTATGTTCAAACCCAGGCTCAAGGTTTGTTCTTGGCTTAACGCTCTTTAAGGAAAACAAACCATAAGCTCAGGTTTGGATGTAACACTAAGCCAAGTCATGGCTTACCTCCCAGAAGCACGGCAGGAGCAGGGGAGGAATGAAGCCGTCACAATTTTCTCCCTGTGCACCAGAAATTTGCTTGTTCACACTAAGCCATAGTTTAGCTTAGCAGTATGAGTGAACCAAACCAGTGTAACACTATAGAACTCCAGAGAGACCCTAAGCAGAGGGAAGGGAATGAGTCCAAAAAGCCTAGCCTGTACTGTAAGGTCATTACTGTGTAGGTTGGGGGAGAAGAGGCTCCAGGACTTGTGGTTTGAGAGAGAGAGGTGTGTATTTTTGAGACAGAGATGATCTTTGGGGCATGCTCTCCCAAGAACTGGAAGTTCCAGAATTCCTTAGTTTCCTGTGCATATGCTGCAGGAGCCAACAGGGTGTGGAACCAAGAGGGGAGATCAAGTACCTAAATAAACAGGGACACTGAGTTTCTAGGAGCCAGTGCTGATGACAGAATTTACAGACTCCAGAAAATATGTGAGTAAATGAGTTAGGGTTCTGGTCTGTCTAACACAGAGTTGATGCTAGATCCTAGGGACAGGAAACAACATTTACATGATATTTATGACTTATGCTTATATGCCACATACATATTTTTCTATAAATACAGACCAGGCAGCAAAAAAAATTAAAAGACACTAAAGGATTTTCAACTTTTCAAAACAGATAGAGGGGAGGGGGTGACGCCCCCTGTATTTGGTATTAGGCCTAGAAAAGTTATGCTTCAACACTTATTCCAGGTCAAGTAATTTACTTTGCTCCCCAAAGCAACGATGGTAAATGATTTTGCACTGCACCAAAAGGTTCTGCAAAGTACAATTAACTAATTTGTGCTTTCAGATTAAATAGAATCATAGAATCATAGAGTTGGAAGGGGCCTTGTAGGCCATCGAGTCCAACCCCCTGCTCACAGCAGGAAATCTACAGCTAGAGCATCTCCCGCAGATAGCTGTCCAGCCTCTGCTTGAAGACATCCAGCGAAGGGGATCCCACCACCTCCCTAGGCAGTTGGTTCCATTGCCGAACTGCCCTTACTGTCAAGAAGTTCCTTCTAATGTCCAATCTGAATCTACGCTCCTGCAACTTAAAACCATTAGACCTAGTCCTACCCTCTCGGGCAGCAGAGAACAAATCTGTACCCTCCTCTATGTGACAGCCCTTCAGGTACTTAAAGAGTGCAATCATGTCACCCCTCAGCCTTCTCTTCACCAGACTGAACATGCCAAGTTCCTTCAACCTTTCCTCATAAGATTTGTTCTCCATACCGGCTATCATCCTCCTCGCCCTCTTCTGAACCCGCTCCAACTTGTCTATATCTTTCTTAAAATGAGGCACCCAGAACTGAACGCAGTATTCCAGATGAGGCCTGACTAATGCAGAATATAGTGGGACTATTATTTCCCTCGACCTGGAAACTATAGCTCTGTTTATGCAGCCCAAAACTGCGTTTGCCTTTTTTGCCGCAGCATCACACTGCTGGGTCATGTTCAACTTGCGATCCACTACAATTCCAAGGTCCTTCTCACACGCACTACTGCTAAGCCGGGTATTTCCCATCCTGTACCCGTGCATTTTGTTTTTGTGGCCTAAATGCAGAATCTTGCATTTGTCTTTATTGAATTTCATTTTATTAATTTCAGCCCAATTTTCTAGTCTATCCAGGTCCCTTTGGATTTTATTCTTCCATTGTGTTAGCTATCCCTCCCAGTTTCGTATCATCCGCAAACTTCATAAGGCTTCCCTCCACCCCATCATCTAAGTCATTGATAAAAATGTTGAAGAGTATCGGCCCCAGGACAGAACCCTGTGGCACTCCACTTGAAACCTCCTTCCAGTCCGAAGCAGAGCCACCGACGACCACTCTTTGAGTAGGCATGCATGGGACATATCTAGAATGCATTTGTAGTCAATTTGTGGCCTTATATTTCCTGAAGTCCAAAGCCCAAGAACACCATATTCTGTTTCTTAATTGTTCAGGAAGCTACCAGTTGTCTTAGAGTATGATGTTGTGGAGTGCCATGGCTTTTTAGGATGGCCATATTTATTGTCTTGTATGTGTCTTCCCCTTTTGATTTTAAAATCATATTCTGCCATTTTCCCTCCTAGAAATAAGTTGAAATGAATGACTGTAGTTCTTTGTAGTGACTCTGCTATAGGGCTAGTTCAACAGTGCTCTGTCTTGTACTAAATTGAAATTTGTTTGGTAGTTTAAAGCAGTAAATTGTTTCGGAAGCATTCTGTAAAACACTAGCTTAACTGAGAAGGTATTCTCCATAGGAAGAAAACCCTGCTTGAAAGTAAGAGTAATAGAACTCAAAGTATTTTAAATATTTTAAAATACTGAATTTTATTCACATAAAACCCCCACATTTTAAAATTGAAAAAATAGATTTTTCCTTTTTCACTCTCATTCTAATTTATGGCTAATATCTTGACAGAGGTTGCCTTAACTTGTAAAGCTGCTGAGCCCTGGGTTGATGTAAACTTAACATGTGCACAACAACCTGTACAGTACGGCCCCACTCATATGGCAGGTTAGGTTCCAGAACCCTGCCGAAAACCGCCGAAAAGGGGATCAGCTGTAGCGCAGGGGTCTGGAACCTAACCCACTGATCGTGCTGGAGGAGGAGAAGATCAGCTGAAGCACGCTACAGCTGATCTTCCCTCCTCTGGCACGATCAGCTCCAGTGCGGGAGTCTGATTGCACCAGAGGAGGAGAAGATCAGCTGTAGAGCGCTACAGCTGATCTTCCACCCCTCTAAGAACATAAGAACATAGGGCCTGCTGGATCAGGCCAGTGGCCCATCTAGTCCAGCATCCTGTTCTCACAGTGGCCAACCAGGTGCCTGGGGGAAGCCCGCAAGCAGGACCCGAGTGCAAGAACACTCTCCCCTCCTGAGGCTTCCGGCAACTGGTTTTCAGAAGCATGCTGCCTCTGACTAGGGTGGCAGAGCACAGCCAACATGGCTAGTAGCCATTGATAGCCCTGTCCTCCATGAATTGGTCTAATCTTCTTTTAAAGCCATCCAAGCTGGTGGCCATTACTGCATCTTGTGGGAGCAAATCCCATAGTTTAACTATGTGCTGAGTAAAGAAGTACTTCCTTTTGTCTGTCCTGAATCTTCCAACATTCAGCTTCTTTGAATGTCCATGAGTTCTAGTATTATGAGAGAGTGAGAAAAACTTTTCTCTATCCACTTTCTCAATGCCATGCATAATTTTATACACTTCTATCATGTCTCCTCTGACCCGCCTTTTCTCTAAACTAAAAAGCCCCAAATGCTGCAACCTTTCCTCGTAAGGGAGTCACTCTGTCCCATTGATCATTCTGGTTGCCCTTTTCTGAACCTTTTCCAACTCTATAATATCCTTTTTGAGATGAGGCGACCAGAACTGTACGCAGTATTCCAAATGTGGCCGCACCATAGATTTATACAACGGCATTATGATATCGGCTGTTTTATTTTCAATACCTTTCCTAATTATCCCTAGCATGGAATTTGCCTTTTTCACAGCTGCCGCACACTGGGTTGACATTTTCATCGTGCTGTCCACTACAACCCCGAGGTCTCTCTCCTGGTCGGTCACCGCCAGTTCAGACCCCATGAGCGTATATGTGAAATTCAGATTTTTTTGCTCCAATATGCATAATTTTACACTTGTTTATATTGAATTGCATTTGCCATTTTTCCGCCCATTCACTCAGTTTGGAGAGGTCTTTTTGGAGCTCTTCGCAATCCCTTTTTGTTTTAACAACCCTGAACAATTTAATGTCGTCAGCAACCTTGGCCACTTCACTGCTCACTCCTAATTCTTTTTCAATAATTTTTATTCAAATTTTCATAAAACATACAAGACAAAATCATAAAACATTCAAAGACAAAAAACAAAATCAAAAATAGTTAAACAAACAAAAAAATAAAAAAATAAAAATAAAAATAAAAATAAAAAATAAAGAGTAAAATATTGACTTCCCATTTGTCAAAGATCAGATCAGTTATAAGTCTATAATATATAACAATCCTGTCTCTTAAGTCATATTATAAAATCACTTTCCTCCAATAGTTATCTTACTTAATCATCAAATCTCATAAACATTACTTTATTCTTTCCACAAAAAGTCAAAGAGAGGTTTCAATTCTTTAAGAAATATATCTATCAATTTTTTTTTCCAGATAAGCATATCGATTAATCCATCTCATTACTAATTATGATAATCTTATTGTCATAACCATAGTCAAAATAAACATTTCAATTAATCCATCACATCAGAATCTGTTAGGTTCAGTAATTTCAGTAGCCATTGTTCTATTATCCCTATTAGTTCCATTTTCCATCTTCCATCTTCAGTAGTCTTGTTAAGTCCAGTAATTTCAGTATCCAATCTTCCATTATCAGTATTCCATAATAATCTTGCTGTCAAAGCCATAGTCATATAGTAAGAGTCTGATGGGAATTACCTCTATCCCAAATATTTTCTTGCCATCCATTCTGAATAGGTTGCTGAAATACTGCTGTAAAATCATATCTCTGTTCTTTTTTTCAAAATACACTGGGTCATCTCTTGAAAGTTTTTCCATTGTCACATGGCTGCAGTTAATTCCATAGATTTTCTCTATATTGGGCTCCATCACATCATTCCAGTCCAGAAGATTATCCATACCATTGATAACTTTATCTCTAGAATCTTCATTAATTTCTTCAGAGATAACATTGAGTTCCAAACAATAGATTTTATTTCTAAAGTCCATAGACTCCAAATCTTTTTCCTGTTCCACGTTTGTTCCAGTCTCCAGGGTCTCCTCTCTCACAGGGACCCCTGTTCCAGTCTCCAGGGTCTCCTCTCTCACAAGGACCCCTATGTCTTTAATCTCCTGTGTCTCCAAACAATAGATTTTATTTCTAAAGTCCATAGACTCCAAATCTTTTTCCTGTTCCACGTTTGTTCCAATCTCCGGGGTCTCCTCTCTCACAGGGACCCCTTCCAGGGTCACCTCTCTCACAGGGACCCCTATATCTTTAATCTCCTGCGTCATTTTACTCAATTCAATTTTCAACTCCTTACAACCCTGTCGCAGGTTTTGTTTCGTTATCTCAATCTCATCCATTATTTTCTGAAACATAGTTATTTCCAGATTCTCAGCCACTTTCTTAATTGCCATTTTAAAAAAAAAATATAGGAAAACCACTTCTTATTTCAGCAACAATTGGGTTAATACTCCAAACTTGGTGACATCACAGTATAAACAGAGCAGACAGCCTTATCTCTCCATAGTTAAGTAAACAAAATGCAGTTCCCAGGATCGAAACAATTAATGGCAGTCGTCAGAAAACAGATTCGTCAAAATAAAATAGACCAAAAAGAGAGTAGTCTCAGACAATATAATATTCTTCAAAATAAAAATCTGGAATAGAAATCCCTCTTCTGTGTATATCTTTAGAATGCAAATCCAGGACAGCTTTTTGCAACAAAAACAGAGATAAGCTATTAATTAGTGCGTAGCAGAGAGAAGTTATGGCTCCCCAGTGAGATGTCAAAAACCGATCAATCTGGCAAATCTCTTTTAAACAGCAACAATTTAAGTCAAGTAAAAGAAAAATATAGAAAGAAGGGTGCTTGCCTGTTAGTGCGTTCTCTCTTAGAAGATAAGATAAACGTTCGCTTTATCAGATAGAGCTTGCTGTTGAAAATCCGTCCCACCTTCGTCGGCTGGACCTCGTCCCATAAATTAATGAGATCTGGTCGTCCCAACAAAAATAGGCTTTGAGGTTAATCTCTTCGTTTCTCCCTACCCGGGAGAAGTTTAATCAGTCAAAAAAAAAGAAAAAACTGACTGATATATCTGAATAAGCTTCTTTTGAGGCAGGAGCCCGTCTCAAAAGCAGGCACAGGCTAAGTCACCCTTCCCGGAAGTCACTGCTCACTCCTAATTCTAGGGACAAGTTACATATTTTAGTTAGCAGATCAGCAATTTCACCTTTGAGTTCTTTGAGAACTCTCGGGTGGATGCCATCCGGGCCTGGTGATTTGTCAGTTTTTATATTGTCCATTAAGCTTAGAACTTCCTCTCTCGTTACCACTATTTGTCTCAGTTCCTCAGAATCCCTTCCTGCAACTGTTAGTTCAGGTTCAGGGATCTGCCCTATATCTTCCACTGTGAAGACAGATGCAAAGAATTCATTTAGCTTCTCTGCAATCTCCTGATCGTTCTTTAGTACACCTTTGACTCCCTTATCATCCAAGGGTCCAGTCGCCTCCCTAGATGATCTCCTGCTTTGAATGTATTTATTATTATTATTATTATCTTTATTTATACCCCGCCATTTTTCCAAAACTGGAACTCATGGCGGCTTCCAGATAAAAAATACATATAATTAAAAACATACAAAGTCTACATTAAAATAAGATTAAACTATTTCCAATATTAAAACCATACACACATATAGCTAAAAAAGTTCAAACTAGTTTAAAAATGATATAATAGACATTAGCAATGCAGCACCCTTCACGCCCTATCCTTAGCCTTCAATTCCAAAGGCTTGTTGGAATAGGAAGGTCTTTGCTTGTCGGCGGAAGGACTGCAAAGAGGGGGTCATTCTTACCTCCCTAGGAAGGGAATTCCAAAGCCTAGGGGCAGCCACCGAGAAGGCCCTCTCACGTGTCCCCACTAGTTGTAGTTGAGAAGATGTGGGTATTGAGAGAAGGGCCTCTCCTGAGGATCTCAGGGCCCGGGCAGGCTCATATAGGGAGATACGGTCTGACAAATAGCCTGGACCTAAGCCGTATAGGGCTTTATAGGTCAACACCAGCACTTTGAATTGTGTCCGGAAACAGACTGGCAACCAGTGGAGCTTTTTTAACAGGGGCGTAGTACGGTCCCTGTAACCAGCCCCAGTTAGCATTCTGGCTGCAGCGCATTGTACCAACTGAAGTTTCTGAACAGTCTTCAGAGACAGCCCCACGTAGAGCGCGTTACAGTAATCTAAATGGGATGTAACCAAGGCATGTGTCACCGTGCCAGATCAGACGGCTCAAGGAACGGGCGCAGTTGGCGCACTAATCTTAATTGTGCAAAAGCACTCCTGGCCACTGCAGAAACCTGGGACTCCAAATTTAACGCTGAGTCCAGGAGCACACCCAAACTGCGAACCTGTGTCTTCAGGGGGAGTGTAACCCCATCCAGCACAGGCTGTATCCTTATTCCCTGATTCGCCTTACGACTGACCAGGAGCACCTCTGTCTTGTCTGGATTAAGCTTCAATTTGTTCACCCTCACTGACGCCAGACACTGGTTTAAAACCAAGACAGCTTCCTTGGAATTAGGTGGAAAGGAAACATAGAGTTGGGTGTCATCAGCATACTTATGGCACCGAACCCCAAACCCCCAGACAACCTCTCCCAGCGGTTTCATGTAGATGTTAAATAGCATAGGGGATAAAACTGAGCCCTGAGGGACCCCACAGGTCAATGGCCAAGGGGTCGAACAGGAATCCCCCAGCACCACTTTCTGGGTTCGTCCCTCCAGGAAGGAATGGAGCCACTGCAAAACAGTGCCCCTAAGTCCCATCCCAGCAAGGTGGCCCAGAAGAATACCATGGTCGATGGTATCAAAAGCCACTGAGAGGTCCAGCAGAACCAACAGGGATACACTCCCCCTGTCCAGTTCTCTGCGTAGGTCGTCCACCAAGGCGACCAAAGCCATCTCCGTCCCATAACCAGGCCTGAAACCAGATTGAAATGGATCCAGATAATCTGTTTCATCCAAGAATCCCTGGAGCTGGGAGGCCACCACACGCTCTATTACCTTACCCAAAAATGGAATATTGGACACTGGCCGGTAATTATCCATTATGGAGGGGTTCAGGGAGGGCTTTTTTAACAAAGGCCTTACAGGTGCCTCCTTTAGGCAACCTGGAACTCTGCCTTGGTGTAAGGAGGCATTAACCACTCCCCCCACCCACTCAGCCAGTCCCTCTCTGGCACTTTTTATAAGCCAGGAAGGGCAAGGGTCTAGCAGACATGTGGTGGCTCTCACCTCTCCAGGGATCTTGTCCACATCCTCGGGCTGTACAAATTGAAATGAATCTATCATTATTGGACAGACAGGAGCCAAAGTTACATCCCCTGAGACTGTATCAATTATAGCGTCTAAGTCGGAACGAATCTGAGTGACTTTATCTGCAAAGTGCTGTGCAAACTCTTGACAGCGGGCTGTTGAGTGATCTATATTACCGTCTCGGGGGCCAGAATGTAAAAGACCCCTGACCACTCAAAACAGCTCCACTGGACGGCTCCCTGCAGATGCAATGGTGGCAGAAAAGAATGATTTCTTTGCTGCCCGCACTGCCACGGAGTAGGCCTTCAAGGAGGCTCTAGCCCGTGTTCGGTCAGACTCGCTCCGAATCTTCCGCCAACGTCACTCTAGTCTCCATCTCATTCATTTCATCACCGCCAGCTCCTTGGTAAACCAAGGGGCTGGTTTGGCTCCACTTCATGAGAGGGGACGCTCAGGAGCTATCATGTCCACTGCCCTGGCCATTTCCCCATTCCAGAGGTCAACCAGAGCTTCGACAGAATCGCCTGCCGAGGTGGCAGGAAAATCCCCAAGAGCCATCAGGAAACCATCCGGATCCATCAGCCTCCTGGGGCGGACCATCCTAATCGGTCCCCCACCCCTGCAGAGGTTCCGAGTCCCAGTGAGTCTAAACCCCACCAGGTAGTGATCTGTCCATGACAAAGGAACTACAGAAAGTTCCTCCACACCAAGATCACCATCATCCCCCTCCACACAGAAAACAAGGTCCAGGGTGTGGCCAGCAACATGAGTGGGGCCAGATACTACTTGGGACAGACCCATGGTTGTCATGGGGGCCATGAAGTCCTGAGCCACTCCCGACAGGGCGGCCTTGGCATGGATGTTGAAGTCCCCCAGCACCACAAGCCGAGAGGACTCCAACATAGAATTTTTTGTTGTTGGTTTTTATGTTCTTAGCAATGTGCTCCTCAAATTCTTTTTTAGCATCCCTTATTGTCTTCTTGCATTTCTTTTGCCAGAGTTTGTGTTCCTTTTTATTTTCTTCATTCGGACAAGACTTCCATTTTCTGAAGGAAGACTTTTTGCCTCTAAGAGCTTCCTTGACTTTGCTTGTTAACCATGCTGGCATCTTCTTGGCCCTGGTGGTACCTTTTCTGATTTGTGGTATGCACTCCAGTTGCACTTCTAATATAGTGTCTTTAAACAACTTCCAAGCATTTTCGAGTGATGTGACCCTGTGGACTTTGTTTTTCAGCTTTCTTTTTACCAATCCCCTCATTTTTGTGAAGTTTCCTCTTTTGAAGTCAAATGTGACCGTGTTGGATTTTCTTGGCAATTGGCCATTTACATGTATGTTTAATTTAATAGCACTATGGTCACTGTTCCCAATAGGTTCGACAACACATCTCGCACCAGGTCCCGGTCCGCACTGAGGATTAAGTCCAGGGTTGCCATCCCTCTGGTCAGTTCCATGACCAACTGGTTTAGGGCATAGTCATTTAGAATATCTAGAATTTTGCTTCTTTGTCATGACTGGAACACATATGTGGCCAGTCTATGTCCGGGTAGTTGAAGTCACCCATTACTACCACATTTCCTAGTTTGGATGCTTCCTCAGTTTCATATCTCATCTCGAGGTCTCCCTGAGCATTTTGATCAGGGGGACCATAGATCGTTCCTAGTATTAAATCCCTCCTGGGGCATGGTATCACCACCCACAACGATTCTGTGGAGGAGTCCGCCTCTGACGCAATCAGCTCAAGCGTAGGAGTCTGATTGTGCCAGAAGAGGAGGAGATCAGCTGTAGTGCTCTACAGCTGATCTTCCCCTCCTCCGGTGAGATCAGCCGGAGCACGGGGAGCTTCAGCCTCCCCTCCAGCTGATCACCCCGCTGGCACTGTAATAGCGGAATGCCGAGAAGCAGGGCATCAAGAAGTGGGGCCCTACTGTATTGTATACTGGACCTGTATGGAAACATGAAGCAAGTAAATTGGAGGAATTTTTCTTGTGATGAGAGTTAACGTCTCAAAGAATTTGTGTTTGCATAGTGGGTTTTTTTGTTTTTGTTTTGTTTTGTTAGGCAGGGAACTCTTAGTTCATGTGGAATAGCATATCAGATCATTGTTTACCTGCAGTGAATGTCACCTTTGCATAACAGATAATTACTGCGGTAAACCTTCTTCTGAGGTAAGAAAAGAGACTTTGGTTATTCCAGGATGCTTTTCAGTTTTGGACAATTTTCACATTTGGTTAAAATATTGAAGTGAATTATGATAATTTCTCTTTTTTGAATAGTTGTTTGGCTGTTGCATTGGAAATGTTCTATCAAGAAATAAGTACTTGATTATGTCTGTATTAAAATTGATCAGGATTAAAACCAAGTAAGAGTTGATGACATTCCAAAGTCATAGGGAGGGAGGTTAGCCCTAAGGTTGCCAATTGGTGCAGTGGAAGGGCATATGTTGGCAGGTTGTTTACGTCTTGTTGGGTCTTTTTTGTTATTCCATTCCTGCACTTCAGCAGCTTCCAGTATCCTTGTGTGGAGATCTGAATTCACATGGTAAGATTTTCAGGATATTAGTGCTTACTTATTGAAGCTCGTTACTGAAACTTATTGAAACTTAAGTTTGCCTGGAAAGTAAAGCAGCCCAGGAACTTTGTGGGATCAGGCAATAACTAGATTTATTAAATTTATATTCCATCCTTTCCCCTAAAGGAGCTTAGGGTGGCAAACACAATTTTGTAAGTTTTCTGTGGTATAGTTGCATTCTAAACTATGGTGTATAAATTATTAAAGCAGACATTGGTTCCCCTCACTCAGGATATATAAAATGATATAGCTAGGGAGAGTTCTTGGAAAGTGGTAACCTGGGGCGTAAATGTGTATGACCCATGTCACTAGATGGATTTTGGTGTGCTGAATATAATTTTGTATGTTTAACAGCCATTGAAGAGTATTTTTTGCTGGACAAAACCATTGTTGCCATATTTACTGAGAGAAAACCAGGACCACAGGTTATCCAGGTTAAGAACAGATGTGACTCATTTAATATTATTATATTATTTGGCATACTAATCCATATGTTAACGTTTCTTGGTCATTTAATGCAGATTTTGTTGGAAATAGCTAGTGTTGCTGTAGATACCAAAATAGCAAATCCAACATGTATAAAGTGTTACCTTATTAAAGAGCCATTATTTACATCTTTGTTTAAGACACAAAATTTTCTAAGCCATTGAGTAATTTGTGCTTTAGGTGTTTGTCACATATACTTTATCATAATGCTGCTTCAGCCTGAACAACTGAGAATAGAAAAAGGTATCTTCAAACCTGCCACTGGATCCAGTGATGCCTTTTTGTTCAGTCTTTGATATAGCGGAGGCCCCTGCTGACAAAAGAGGAGGCAACTAAGCCCCCTAGAATCTGTTCCAGAGGATTTGGGGGACCCTCTAGAACAGCTCTAGAGGGCGTTTAGAGAAGCTGCAGGGAGAAGTGGGAAATTTGTGAAAAATCACCTCCCATCTTGTCCTGTTAGTGGATACCTCCATTAGATCAAAGAATCTTCCATGAATGGAAGGTCACCATTGGATACAAGCCCAAGTGTTTTTTTAGGAAGACATTTTCCTTTAGTTACTCTCTGTTCACTTTTCAGAACCTGGTGCCGCTAGCCTCTCATGTGTCCACAGCTACCACTAATAATGGTGCCACTAGTAATGGTGTAACAGCCTTCAGCAACTGCAGAATATAACTTCTCAATATGTTATCTTCCTTCATAACTGCTTCATCACCTGTATTTAAAGATGATAGACAAACTTGCTGATGATCACCTGTGGCTTATTTTGCTTAGCAGTTACAGGCAAAAGTTATTGTCATGTGTTTGAATCATACAACATTTGAGCTTAAATCAATATCTTATATCTCTCATATTAAATACATGATAATACTTTGCCTTGGAAAATGATATTTTCTCCTTCCACTCAACACACGTTTTGATAAGCAACATTACCAACTCACACTTCCTCACTGCTTTCTAATTCTGCACTTATCTCTAACGTTGCTCCTTCTATTCACTATAACTATGTGTTTGGTTACCCTTATCATGCTTTTGAAATTCCTTCACTATTAAATCTACACCATATATTTATATTAATATTTTGGTAACATTTTTAGCTTCTACACCTAGCAGTGTTTTGTAGCTGTTTTAGTGACAATTGTGTTTTTGTTTAACTTCCCATTAAGAGTGATCTGTTTCCCCGCAAATGTAACATTGAAAGTAGACACCAACAAGGTATGCTTCTGTAGAGAGAGTGATCCACAGTAGTGGGGGTACGGGACTGCTGAAAAAGCCTTCTTCCTTGTAATCATCTTTGTGAACTTCTAATGTCTGTCTTGGTCCTGGTTTTTCATAATTGTCAGCACTGTGATTGTGATAGTGTATTTCACATGTCAGTAAATATGCCTTTGAAGCTTTCCTTTTCTGTGTTGTTGCCATAAAATCCACTTAGTAATAATATCCAAACTTGCAGTAATAGCAAAATTGGTGATTTCCACTACCAGGCAGTCCTATAACATTGAAATTAGGATTTAGCAGCCTAATTTCAATTTATAACATAAGGTGGGTCACACTAATTCATACACAAGATGACCCCAATTTATATTTTCTTAAGTAGTTCAGTAAAACTTCAGTTAAATTCCAAGTTGATGAAAACATGTTTTGTGTACTTGAGAGGACTGTAACCAGAAGAGGGCAGTGTGAGGCATTCTTCAGCCCAGTGGTTGTCTGGGAAGATTATATAAGGAGGCCCAGGTGGATCATTTTCAGGTGACATACAGGTTTTCATATTGAGCCCATTTCTTGGGTTAAGGCAAGGTCAAGAGGGAAGTGCCAAGCTGACTAGAAAGAGCTTCTTGACTGTCACTTTATCTCAACTGAAACATATGACTCTAATCTAATGCTGCAGCTAAGTGGATCTGGCCTGGGCAGAAGGCCACCTGGGAACCATATGTAGCTGTTCTTAGCTTTATGGAGGCAAGACTGGTACAAGTGTAATAAATAAATAAGTGCGTAATCAAAGTAGCAGTGTCCACCACCACCCTGTATTTTCGTGGGCTTTTTGTCTGCTGTTGTTTTTTTGCTAAGTCTCTTCAAGGGCCTTCTTCCTCTCTTAGAGCCATAGATTTGAGGCAGGAAATCAAGTGCACCAAGCAACTGAGAAGTGTTATTGGAGAGAGGAGGTGCAATATATATTTCTTGATCTAGAAAGAATGACCAAAATGTTTGAAGGCTTGGGATTCTGGGAGGGCCCGGTTGGGTAGGAAAGTGTAAGTAGGAATGAGAGGAGAAGAAAAAGTTATATTCAAGGCAGAGGGCAGTAGAGATAACTAGCCTTTAAGTGCACCAAGCCACAAATAGCAATGTGTGTGACCAGTGCTTTTGTTTGGTAAAAAATGCGGTGCTGGTACTCATACCTTCATATGTGTGAGTGAGTGCCAGCTCAAATAGGCAGCAAAAAAACAGGTGTTGGTACACCGTCTCAGTGAGTTCCATCACAAAAAAGCATTGTGAGCCACAGTTAATTGGCAAGTATACGAGACCCAGGTCTAGCTCAACCTTTTGTTGCCTAAGAAAATTCTTTGTTCAGTGGCATTTTGATGTATGAAATGTCATCTGTATGGAAAGTTTCCATCCTCCTAGAGGGTTTTTGCAATTGCATCCTCTTTGCCCTGTTCTATACTGGGAAGTGAGTGAAGTGAAAGAAGGGACACTCCATTCACTTTATGTTGAATAAGGTACAATTTTTCCCATATCTTGGACTGTTTTCTTAAGTGCCTGAGGCAAAGTGGGGTTTGTGGGCCCCCCCAAAAAGGGTCATGGAATTCAGATAAGCCTGTTGTGTTGGTGCATAGTCATAGTCAGTTTATTTATATACACATTTTCCAAAAATATATCTGTGCTCAAAGTAATGCACATCAAAAACATAGTCTAAATACAGTAGCACAATAACAATACATATAAAAAGTATAATATCAGCGCAATATAACACTAAAAAAATTCCAGGCATTAACAGTTGGATTTAAGTTACCATAAACTTCACCAATAAATAATCCCCCCTTGAACCCCCCTTTTTTATGCCTCAACCGAAAAGGCCAGAAAATTCCCTCAGAAGTATTCTGAAAGCAGCTCTGTTACTAAGGCTGCAGGAGCTAGAGAATGGGGCAAGGCAGGTGGAAACAGCCATCTGCTGATGGCAAATGTAGTCAGTCCTCTGCTATAGGGAGACCTCCTACGTATGTATACATGTATATGCTGTCCTGGAAAGTTTTAGAATTGTGTGGTAAGTAAAATCATTTTCAGAGCCAAAGTTTAGTAGCTGGAGACTGGAGGAAGATTTTGACTTATGCATGAGGATCAATGGGATTTCTAGGCTTGTGAGGGATTCTGGGGATAACAGTAGAAAGCTGTTGTGTGTTTGTGGAGGGCTGATGGTGCAGAATGTGGCCTGAATGTGGGCTGAAAGGCTGTGGGGAAAAAGAAGGACCTGGAAGTGGACAGAATTAATGGTGGAGGTGGATATTTAAATGCAAATAAGGGACGATGTTACAAGGCCTCAGACTTCAAGGTGAGGTGACATGTGGCAAGTAGCAAAAGTTGACAACTTGAGAGAAGTGTTTCAGGAAGAGAACAGTGACTACCAGGCTGGAAGAAGCTGCCAAAATACTGTTTGGTTGCTTTCTCTTAAGCCCAATGAAATATGAGTACTTTGTATACTTAAATTACTACTGAATGTTTAATAATAGGCCTTTCACTCTGTTGGCCGGTAGGGTTGCCCAGGCTCCTCAAAACTGAGGGGGATGGGGGAGATGAGCCGGTGATGTTGCCACTTGGAGCAGGGAGTGGATATTGGTGGTATACACAGTAGGTTTTTTTTAAAAAAAAAACCCTAGTTTTCTATAAACTGATTTCAAGTACGATTCTTGAGCTCATTCCCATGTGTTACAAAATATTTGTATTATACATGTATTTGCATCTTCTCAGTTACTCACTCCCATAGGAAAATAAAAGTCTTAGATGGAAACAGCTTTCTAGAAAAAGGGAATGGTTTAAATTCGAGAATCAGTAGATGGGGGTGGGGAAGCTGAGGATGGGCCTATGGAAAACAGCTTACTCCCTTGGTTTTGGCTCCTTATCTTGAGATTTAACATCCTCCTCTGGAGACCCTAATAAGGAAAAGTATGACTAACATTGGGTATCACCTAATGCAGGGATGCGGAAACTGTAGTCATCCAGATGTTGTTGGACTCCAACAAGATTATCCCTTATCATTGGCCCTGCTGGTTGAGACTGATGGGAGTTGGAGTCCAACGTAATCTGGAGGGCCACAGTTTCTAACTTCTGCTGTAAGTATAGGGCACCTGAATACCTGACAACCCAGTTGATCTATCTGGGTTTTAAACTAATGAAAATTTGCAGGAGAGAACCAGACCTGTTAAGGATAACATCCTTTTCCCATGTTTGATGATGATCAGCTATAGAGTGCCATGCCAATCAGGTTCACAGATTTGCTAAAATTATTCACAAATTGTACATCAAAGTTACAACTAAATGTGCAGATAACTGGGAATAACCATGAAAAAAGTGGGACCTCAGAAAACATGCTTATGGTTATATTTTCTGCTTTTTTCTAATATGTCCATCTATGTCTAATGTGTCCATCTTGAATATGTTTTAATATTTAAAAGTAGCAAGGTAATATGTACACCTTAATTAAAAATTGTATATAGATGCAAAGGACATTATCAAGGGCTTCAAGGAATATTGACACTTTTTAAATTGAAGCAGAAAAATTATGTGAAGAAAAAAAATCAACATCAATGAAATTCAGATTCTGAATAATACAAATCAGTTTTAAATGTGTAAATGAAATTATTTTGTAAATACAGGCATGCCCCGCTTTAATGTTTGCAATGGGACCGGAGAGTATACTTTAAGTGAAAATCTACTTTAAGTGAAGCAATTGTCTTCACTTGTACTGCACGCAATCACCACTAGATGGTGGCATCATGCCAATAAAATGTACATTATTGCGAAGTGCGCAAATGTTAAGCGGGGTATGGGGCCGTATGGAGCATGTACGTTATAGCGAGGCAATGTTAAGTGAAGCAACGTTAAGCGGGGTATGCCTGAATGTTGTCATTGCATCTTTGTTCAAGATTCTCTATCATTTGTATGTTGCCAATTGTATTAATAATCACTGCAACAACAACAACAATAATAATAATAACATGGGATAGGAAAAATGCATGGGTACAGGATTGCAATGTGTAATATGATGTAAGGAAAACTAGTAGTCCCAATGGAGCATGTGGATGTACTCAAGTTCAGTACAGAGTCTCTGATTCCTGAACACTGGAGCAATTTGTGGTGCTGTATACCCGACATATTTGAAACTATAATAGCTAGGAATTTGTTTTTAAAAAACATACATGAGATTCTGTTTTGACACTTAGAGAATATTTTTAATTATGCTACTCAGACCTTGCAATAAATACATGAATACAAATTTCCAAATTATGCAATGTTCCATACATATGGGTATTTACAAAAATATTAATCTTAATGGTAGAGGCAGCTGCATATTACCATTTTGCTCTGCCCTGAAATCCTGAGATTCTTTATTGTAGAACAGACCAGCACTAGTTCTGTATGATAATGACATTTAATTTTGGTTCAGCTCTGGCTCTGTGCTAAAAACAACACTTTTTTGGCTTCCAACAGTGCCCTTACTTCCATATAGATAGATAACTTCAGTTGAGTACAGGATGCCTAGTATCCATCTGTGGTTGTTCTGGAAAAGACTGGTAACGCCAAAACTAAAGTTGCTAAAAGGGAAATACAATAGTAGGACTAGTAGTAGCACTGCCTGCAGCAAGCTCACATTATCTGGGTACCAAGTGGTCTTGTCTGGCACACCAGTCTTTATAAACTTGTTAAATGCCTTCTGGCATTAATAAATTCATCTTGTCTTAGTGGGTGCACTCTCTCTCAGACAGGTAGTTATTTCGTAAATAGTTGAAATGCCCACCAGGTTCTTTTGTTAATGAATTTGCTTTTTCTTTTGCAGTGACTTAGACAGAAACAACATTACAAGGATTACAAAGGTGGATTTTGCTGGGCTGAAGAATCTTCGTGTTCTGTGAGTATGAAAAAATAAATTTCCCTGTGTGTTACCAGTTTTTCAGCAGATATCCGGCTATGCTGCATATACTGCTTTGCAATTATATGTTAAAGGTACACTTTTCAAAGGCACAATGTGGTCAGGCACTTAGTAGTTTTCTCACTTGATTTTGATAAATATGTTTGATCTTTTCACTTGTTTGTAAATTGGATTTAATAAACTAGTAAGCAAGATGTTCTGCAGGGCTCAATACCACAAGTGTGGCAGTGCAATACTATGCATTTCTACTCAGTAGTAAGTCAGTAGTAAGTTTCTCCCAGGAAAGTGTATATAGGATTAAACTCTAGGTGACATTTCATAAGCTACTTCACCAGAAGGAAAAACAATCCAGACCAGGGTCTGATTTGTTGAAGTAGTAGAAATATCTATGTACTGGGTTAGCAAATTACTAAATGATCACTAATAAAATGTGCAATCTTAAAAAGTTCATCCTAAATATGTTTACTCCATAAGTAAGTCATGTTGAACTCAGTGAACTTTTGGTATTAGAATTGCAGCCTTAGGCTAAGCTTGCAGATGGCTGTTAGTCACTCAAAGGCTGAAGCATCACGTTATAACTTGTATGCGTGAAAGAGCCATTACGGATCTAAAATAAATATATAAATCAGCTGATAGGACTTATATAGTGCTTTTCAATGAAGGTGGTTTACATATTAAGCTGAGAACTACTGAATGATGTGTGCATCAGGTGTTAATTAGTCTTGAAGTATAGTTATAATAATAATAAAAAGTATAACTAACGGAGTGGTGTTAATGCTTACTATACCCTATGCCACATGTGTGTGTTTACACATAAGCAAGTTCCACTGTGTTCATTGGGGCTTGCTTCCAGAAAAGTGGGTATAAGATTGCAACCTTAAACTATTACCCTGTTTTACCAAACATACAAGTTAACAAAAGGAATTCTTTCCCCCCCCATATCTATGTCGTTATTAGAAAGCCAGTGTAATGTAGTGGTTAGAGTATTGGAGTACAACCTGGGAGACCAGGGTTCAATCCCCACACAGCCATGAAGTTCACTGGATGATCTTTGGCCAGTCACTGCCTCAGAGGAAGGCAATGGTAAACCCCCTCTGAATACTGCTTACCATAAAAACCCTATTCACAGGGTCGCCATAAGTCGGGATCGACTTGAAGGCAGTCCATAGCGTTAGTCATTATGTCACACATTAATATAACAGATGAGAAAAGCAAGCAAAAAAGAAACAAACAATTTTTTTTAAATAGGAATTTTATTTGGGGAGGGATGATTTGATATCTTTTCTGTTTGCCTTCTTCATGTAACTGGTTTTAATATAGTTCTGTTTTAATATATATATGTTGATTCTATTGTATTTTAGTGGTTTTTTATGCACTGCCCTGACATCCCTTTGGGATGAAGGCTAGCTGAATACTATAAATGCTCATTGTCAAAAGAGTAGAGGAACTAACTTTTAGGGAAGGAGAATCTTAAAAGTATAAGCAATCTTCAAATTATTCAAATTGTACATGTAAAAGATGTCTTTTTTTCAATAGGCATTTGGAAGAGAATCTAATTAGTGTAATAGAACGTGGAGCATTTCAGGATCTAAAGCAACTTGAACGGCTGTAAGTATTCTCTCTTGCTATACCAAAAACTACAGTTAAGAGATGGTAAAGCTATCTTGATGAAATGGAGAGTGTCAACATAGCATCTGGCTACCTGTGGGGGAAAATGTGGTTTGAGCCTGGGAATGGAACATATCCCACTTGTTAAAAGGCTGTCTGCATTCTGATGGTATGAAAGCAATAAGATATGATAACATCATCCAGGGACAGTGGCATTATCTCCACTGGTCTAAAAAAATAATAAAATAAAATAAGCCCCTAGCCTTTCTACTACCCCTATATCCCTTCCATATTTTGAAAATAGCTGAGACAATGCTATGTGTGAATACAGTTGGGAAGGAGCCAGAGAGGAGAGAACAGTCGATTATGTTGAGAAGTGGAGAGGTAGTAGTGGGGGAGATGGCAACCAGGAAATGGGAAGGGATGAGATCAAGTGCACATGTGGAGGGGTTAGACAAGAATTGTAGGGTAATCAGCTCGTCAGGGGAGACAGAATGGAAAGAAGAAAGGGTAGAGGGAGATGTTGGAGAAGGGGCAACTTGTATTTGTTGGCCACTGTGAGAACAGGATGCTAGATGGGCCACTGGCCTGATACTTCATACTGCTCCTGATATTTTTCTTTAATTTAAAACAAAATGAGTTAACACTATAGCATAAGATAGCATTGGGGGGAGGTTCATTCATGCATAGTGACAAAAAATCATAACCTAAGGTGGTGGGTTTTTTACTTGACAGCCTGTGAAAGTTTTGGGTGTCTTTTTTTTTAATTAACCAATGCTTTCCTGCTAATATAGGAATGGCTGTGGTGGTTCAGATTCTTCCCCATCAGCTCATTAATACATTCATTTGAACTTTCATCTCTGTGGCTTTTCATCAGCAAATACTGACTGCCCATGCTGTCACAAATGAGCCAGTCACATGTATGCAGATTGGTGCCATATGTTGATCTGATCTGATATTGGATTGGTTTTTGGTGTTCAGTTGCCATCACTGAAAATGCACAGTTGACAGCTGAACACTAAAAGGCAGTCAAGGCTCAGTTTAGCATATGGTGAATAACCACAGCTAGCTCAACCTTTGATAGCATCGGCTGACAAGACCCACTTGCCAAAGGCTCAAATGGTTGTATACATGAGCTTGAAGAAAAAATGGTCCATCACTGCAAGTACTCGCATGTTGTGGAAAGTGTGACATAAAATGTGCTAGACTGAATGGCAATATCTTTTAACTAATACAGTTGGCAGAGTTTAGCATTGAACATTAGGCTACATTTTAAAACTGGAGTTTATTCATGTACTTTCCTTTTTACTCCTGTTGAAAATGTTTAATTACACTTGTATCTTGATCTGAGATGAAAAAATATTATTAGCTCTTTTTATTAAGTAGCTGTTATGGCAGATATATGTTCTCTGGCCAAATAAATTAATATTGCAATAAAATATCACTGGAAATAATACGCTTCATTTGTGGTTATTCAAAAGGCATGAAACCTTAATGCCAAATAGTATTTCAGTTGCCGACAGATCAAAGTAGAGCTAAAACTACAAACTAAAAATATAGACATTTTTCTTTGAAATTTATTATTTGTTATGGTTTCTGCATGTAAATTTTCAGTATATGAAAAGGTCTATGGATTGTATTCAGGCCAAAAACACACTTGTTGACAGCTTTCAAGTTACATTGCTTTGAAGATTGGATGCACATAAGTTCTCAAACTGTAATGCAATGATTTACTTTTATAGACAGCAAAATACTGAGGGTGCTTTAATTACTTAGTGCAAAACAATGTGTCCTTGGGAAGGGTTTCACTATGGGAAAACTGCTGTTCAGTTAGGGATGGTGTTGGCTGCTCTGAAATCAGTTGCATCCAGCATGGTATATCTTCACATCAGCAGAAATATGAATAATTGGGAACTTACGATTCTTATTAAGGTAGAAGAGCTAGTTTAAAAGTAAAGTCCATCATAAGATGTAAAACTTTGCAATGTATATTGGCTCCATGTAGTGTACATAATGTAAGGTTATTGATTTGGGTGTTCAATTCATTCCCTGGGATATAGTTTGTATACTTGGAAACTAAGTTCCCTCCAGAAACTCTACTCCAGCGTAAGCTGTTTCTGTATATTGAAGATCTAGTTACAGAGTCTGATTTACATATTCCAAGTAAATTATTTTGAGCTTTACTCACAGTGAGGAAGTAGCCATTGCCAGAGATCAGATGACCACACTGGTTATGGATGGTTCATCTTTATGTGATATTTAGAGGAGAGAAGCAGTTGAGGGAGGGGATCAGTTTTGGCTATATCAAAGTATATTTTCCTTGTTCAAAAGAAATGTTATGAAATTTAATAGTTTCTTGTTTAGTTCCTAAAACATTGATGAACTGAGGTAAATAAAGATTTGTTCAGCTTTTCCATTTTAATCTCCACTAGGTCATGTTGGGTTTATGCATGAAAATAACCACTCTTTTAAGGTTTACATCTTTTGGTGGCCAATACTGGCCAAAAGTAAGTGGATTAAGATAATTTGGGTAACATGCAGTGAACTAAAGACTAGTTCTGCTTTAGCTTCTTCTATGGGAGTGCTTTTGGAATTATTCTTATTAAAGCATAAGAATGAAGTGTTAAGGCTGGACTCCACATGGATTTCCAAGAAGGATCCATGAATAGTAAATTAGAAACCTGTTATATCTTGCTTTCAGATCATTTTGGGGACAAGGGGAAACCAATTCCCTTTGAAGGGAATGGGACTATAGCTCAAAGGTAGAACACATGCAGAAGGTCCCAGGTTCAATCTGTGAATGTGATTTATCTGGTTTTCACTCTCATGTAACTTTTATTGATATTATATTATACTGCATGTACTGTAACTTTAGCTGAAATATTGTTAGCATGGTTTTAAAGTGTGTGTGTGTGTATTTCTCATTCTGGGACCTTAGAGCAAAGGGCAGGTTATAAGTACAGTATATATTTTGGAAAGTTTGTCTATTCACTATGCATTTTGGACATACCTTTTACGCATGATGGATCCTGAGATCAAGGAGCAGGTTTTTGTCTATTTAGATACAGTTGGACACCATTTTGAATCCAGATGGTGGACTGAACCTTTAAAAACTGCACTGTTGTATAAATTATAGTAATATCTCAGTTAACAAAGTACATGTGTTCCTGGGCATTACTTCTTTGTTGTACACCGCCCAGAGAGCTATGCTAGTGGGGCGGTATAAAAATCTAACAAATAAATAAATAAATAACAGAAACTTTTGTACCAGGAGTAGGAATAATATGGAAAGAATAGGAATAGGTTCCTACACCACAAAAAAAGAAAAGCAGTTCAACATATTTCAGCAAACTTTTTATTCAAAACTAACAATATGGATGTCTGAAATGAAACAACCAGGTCAGGTAAGCCTTGCAAACAGACCACTCGAAGGTTTCTTCTAAAATGTATCCAGAGACTCCTGCTTTGCCTTTTTTCTTTTATTATGTAGCATTTTGCTATAGCAATCTAAAGCTTTCCAGTTCTTCTTTCCGTACACTCGAGCAGGCTGGCAAGGGGCGGTCACCACCACTACACTACCTGCCTGTCTCTGTGCCATCCTTCCTTACATTCAGGCAGATGCATCTGCAGTAAACAGTGCTTCCAGGGCACCCAAAGCACTATTTAATGTGGAGGCTCCTGTGCTACCTGGCAAGAAGTGCCATTCCAGCCATGTGTGTGAGAGCTGCTTGAAGCAGCCGCAGTCCAGTAGGCAAGGAGCTATATTCTATGTCAGAGTGTATGCTGCCCACGCCCCCCCCTCCAAAAAAGACTTTGTTAAAAGGAGCGTCTTTTCTGGAGGATTTGTTAACTGAGATATTACTGTACTGATTTAAAAACACTGATTTCATTCTCTCTCTTAGAATTCCCAAGCAACACCGGGTAAAAGTCACTGCTAGTCTAGCATAAATAAATTAATTGCTGGCATCTCCAGGTTGGTTTGAAACTCTGGAAAGCTACTGCCATATAGTGTAGACAGTACTGAGCAAGACAGTCCAGTAGTCTGACTTGGTATGAGGTAATTTCCTATGATCCATTACACTGGAACAAATCTTGAATTATACAGGAGCAACCTAGATTAACTTCTTAATGTACCCTTAGAGCAGCAGTGGGGAACCTTTTTCCTGCAGGAAAAGTCTATCAGAGATTGCATCTAATGATGGCCAGAGCAAAAAGTGCGCAGAATCTGCAACACAGTATAATTGTTCTTCCTTCTGTTTCTCTGTGCCTCTCCATCTCTCTCTTTGTGCATAAAGGGCCTACCCCAGCCTTAGAACCATGCAGTGTATAAAACTTTAACTTAGGAGAGTTGCCAGACAGCATTTAAAATATTAAAATCCTATTATTATTATTATTATTATTATTAATAATAATAATAATAATAATAATAATAATAATAATAATAATAATAATAATAATAATAATAATAATAATAATAAACAAACTTCTATCCTGCCCTTCTCCCAAGAGGAGAAACATCTTAAAAAAGCAATTCCAAAATACATGGAAACTTGGATAAGGTTGAAAGAGGAAGGTCTTCAGTAGGTGCCGAAAAGATAACAGAGATGGCGCCTGTCTAATATTTAAGGGGAGGGAATTTGAAAGGGTAGGCACCACTACACTGAAGGCCTGCTTCCTATGATGTGCGTAACAGACCTCCTTATAAGATTAGCATACTGGTAAATAGTCCAGTGCATAAGAATAAGGGACTTATTGCTAGAGCAGCACTGTTGATAGCTACTGCAGCATTTTCTTAAGTTTTGTCCACAACAACCTGCACAACACATGCATCTCTGGTTATTTAGTGGCCTAGTATGCATATAACACCAAGTTATGATTTGTACTGGCCATGGTTTAGTTAATAAACCATCGTTAAAGCTCAAGCCATCTCACAGATAACCAAGCAAGACATCTCTTGTTACATCACAGTTAGACTTGTCTCTCTGCCACCTTCTCTGCACCTTCTCTCTGATATCTTGAATCCCTTCTTGGCATCCTGGAACTGCTCACTGCATCATCAGTCTCCTTACCAGTGACTGAACAAATGGGGTGGGGAAACCACTCTGGAGCTCCTTGGGCACTGCCAGCAGCAACACCAGTGCCATTTCAGATTCCCTTCCTTTCCCCATTAAAAGAATGTGAGGTGCTGTCTCCAGTCAAGAAGACCGTTAACCCCTTCCTTGCGCTACACTGAAGTTCCCAAACAGATTACCTGAAGTGGCAATCGTTGCTGTCATCCCCCTCCCCCTCCCCCAGTGCAATACTGTTTTTACTCACATTGTTCAAGCCTACATTTCCCAAAACCCTTCCCATATCCCCTTTTAACAGGTGAAGTGAATTATTGGGCTGAACATGTGGAGAAAAGGAATGGGATAGAAACAGTGCAGAAACATTCACTCCAGATGTACACACTGCACTGTTGAAATTGCTGCTTTGCTCCTAAATGTGAAGTACCTTATATCCTGATGTAGTTCTGTTGAGGACAGAAGAAGACCCATCCCAAGACAAGAGAGAAATCAGATAAGCCTTTTTAACTGTCCCCGTGAATTATGCCCATCTCACCTTGGGAATAGCCTGCTGAAAAGCACCACCTGAACTCAGCTAAGTTAATGTAAGGAAAAAACAGCTTCTTTAGTGGACCCACTTCTCCCCCTCTTCTGAATCCAGCCAGCCAATACAGATAAACATTTTGATCAATGCTCAAACTTTATTAATTATAAATGAAAGATATTAGCAGGTGGAAATAATCAGCAATTCATGCGAACGATTATATAAAAGCAGAGCTGATTTGGCACAACTGACATCAGACTGAGGAGTGAAACACAGGTGCTAGTTGCAAGGCAGTAGTAGCTTGCACCTTGGAGAAAGTGGGAGTAGTGATCCCATGTGAACTGTGTTATCATACTGCAGATTGCCCTGGCGTGCTGATGCCCAACATGTCCTTACCAGTTACTGAATGGAACAGGATTGGCATTCTGCTCTCCATCCTCAGACTCATCAGACTCATCACCTCAGCTGGGAAGGGCTGTGTGCTCTCCAGAATATCCTCACAGATATTGTGCAAGATACAGCAAGTCACAATCACTTTGGCCACCATATTCTCCTCAACACCCAGCAAGATGTAGAAGGATCTCCACTTTGCTTTTAGTTGGTCAAATGATATTTCCCATGGGAACCCCTTCTACTATGGTAGTAGTTGTGTTGATGCCAGGACATGGGCCCTTGTAGGGAACCATCAGCCAGGGTTGCAAGGTGAATGCCTGTTTGTCAAGGATGAGGGGATGTATGAGGATATCACTGACTGGACTCCTCAGCCACAGAAGAAGGTTCCCTCCTAAAACTTATCAGCAACTGGGGGATGTCTGGAATATGGCCATGGCGTGGCTCCCACTTGACTTGCAGCTCTGTGGTTTGTGAGCCAGTCCCACCTAAAAGCTATGATTATGAATGAGTCTGGGCTAACATAAACAAAGGTTTATAAACCAATGACAAACGATGGTTTATGAGCATTGTTTGTTTGTGATTAATGAACCATGGTTAAGCCACTGGACCAGGTTCAGATGACCAAATAAATCATCACTTAGCATTACATGCAAACCAGATCAGTGACTCATGGAATCTTGAACTGGATTGGAATGAGTCAGAATATATTAAGGATATAAATAGACACCATAACATTTCCTTAAGAAATGTGATTCTAAGTTGGACAGTGATGACTTAACTAAATTAGAGTCTCTTGTGCTACTTGTGGTTAATGGTTGAATATAAAAATGTGTTCCTATTCACAGGAAGAAATAAATCACATAAGGCATGGAAGACACAAAGAAGGGATACCAAGAGTTTTGGGGGTGGGGGGCAAGGTCATCTGGTTCACTTTTAAGCAGTTGGTAGTGAGTTCCCCTGACCAGTGTCAGTTGTTGCCTTTTAGGTTGATTAATATGAACAAGGCAATACATTGAATTGAACAAGTATACAGCTTGAGATAGGGATGAAATGGAACTTCTAAGAGTTTATCTTTCTGCCCTTTATATTTGTTGGGCTGTGCGATATCTGAATTTGAATGAGTTCCTTAACCAGTATTGCTTGTATCATTATCGGTGTGCCAATATGATTAACATAACAGTAATACTAAATTCCATTCATGATACCGCATGTCTGTCTTCAGTAACTGATAACTACACTCTGCAACATGGAACTTTTTAGATCTTTCTTTAGGAAGGAGCAAAGCCCACTCTCATTAGTAAACACTTAAAAATTTGGCACCTCTTCTGCAGAGGAAGCCATTAGCAGTTCTGTCAACAGGCCTTCGCAGGAGGAAGCCAAACTCAGCAAAAAGGCAGCTAGAAAGACCACAAGACATATATTCTGAGAAATTATTTTGGTCTGCATGGGTGCATCTGCACAGGCCTGAAAGACACAGAAGCTTATTTTAGCTAATAGAATAATAAGCTATCCTGATTTCATCAAAAACATTTGCATAGTAGATCACTGACCCATAAGAACTCAAGGAAAAACAAGGGTCATGTTTAAATAGACCATAGTGTTTAAATCTACAATTCCTGTGCTTCCACAGCAAGGATTACAGTTGTGAATGAAGAGACCACAGCATAGAAATAATGCTGCTGAAACAATAGATGTAGTATGTTTCAGTATGTTCCTTGCTTAAACTATTCACATCGTTTAGAGAGGTCTTTATGGAGCTCTTCACATTTTTATTTTTATTTTGTTTAACTATCCTGAACAATTTGGTATTATCAGCAAACTTGGTTACCTCACTACTTAGCCCTACTCTAGATCATTTAGGATACTGTGACCAGTGCAAATATATGCTTGTGGGAATGAGCCTGCAATATCCTTTAAAACATTATTTAAAGAGAGCTTAATGAAAGTTTAGCAGTGTCACCATTTCTTAAGCATATTTTCCACTCTGTTGTTAACATAGCAGGGACACACCTTCAGGTACAATTGTAACTACTTTGTTTCTCATTCTTGTTGGGACAGGAAAAATCCCAAGTAAGGTAGATCTTATAACCCAATTTCCCAAAAAGTCTTCAGACAAAAACTTGTTTCCTCACCAGAGGTGAGACTAATTCATTGTTGCGCACGCCCCAATCTCTGAGCAGTGAGAGACTTGCAGGGCTTCCAGTGCTTACTAAGTGTTTGGTTTTCTTGGAATGAAGGTCATTGGAGACTATGGTGTCTTTATGATGTATGGTTTATTTACACACATATTAGGGATGTGCTAGAATTCCACCCAATTAGGATTTGGTACTGTTTTTTCATTATTTCACTTATTCTCTATTGTTGAAAATTGGACTTTATGTAGAGATTTTCCACAGCGATTTTCAAAAATGGATTTTTAAAAAATAAATGTACCTCTGAAATATTGATATTAAGAATGATAATTTTGTCAATATTTCCTTTGAAAATAGATATTAATATTAATATTTTGGGGGAGAAAAAAGGATCAGTAAGAGAGTGGCTGGCAGAAAAAGAACAACTCATACTGAAAGCAGCCTATTATGTCAACAGAATGCTTTCAAACTGCTACTGACGAACTGATCCTATCCCTAACATATATACAAGCTAAGTATAAGATGTAGATTTCAGCATTAACACCCCAACAGATCATGCTTCTCCACTAGATTTCTAGGGGACTCCCCAAAGACATGGCTTGGGGTTGAGTACACAGACCAGTCAATCCTGTCTGTGTCTTTCCAGCTTCCAGCTCCACATCAGAGTAAAAAAACACCCTACCTCTTCCCCCCCATAAGATGGGGGGGCTCCCTCATTCGTATGGGAACAGATCTGCATTCCACCAAGTCTTCAGACATGTAAATCAGGTCCATCAACTTAACAAAGAAACTGGCTTGACCAGTTCACCAGGTTTCTCTACTACAGAATAAACTAACAAACATAGTGTTGTAGGATTCAGGGGTTGATTTGGATAATATCTGTGGGTACTCTCCAAGCCTGTACCCACAGACATCATCCAAACCTGTCCCCCAATCCTATAACAGTAAATTTGTTAACTAACATAATGTATAGGTAGTAGTCCTATACATTTTTGCAGATGTAAACATGCCAACCTGAAATAGCTACTCACCAGCAACAACAGCAAAACAAGCTTTGTTGTTATGTGCTTTCATGTCAATTTCGACTTATGGTGACCCTATGAATCAATGACCTCCAAGAGCATCTGTAATGAACCACCCTGTTCAGATCTTGTAAGTTCAGATGTGTAGCTTACTTTATGGAATCAATCCATCTCTTGTTTGGCCTTCCTCTTTTTCTACTCCCTTCTGTTTTTCCCAGCATTATTGTCTTTTCTAGTGAATCATGTCTTCTCATGATGTGTCCAAAGTATGATAACCTCAGTTTCATCATGTTAGCTTCTAGTGACAGTTCTGGTTTAATTCGTTCTAATACCCAATTATTTGTCTTTTTTGCAGTCCATGGTACGTGCAAAGCTCTCCTCCAACACTACATTTCAGATGAGTTGATTTTAGTGTTTTTAGTGTTCAGTGATACATCTTTGCATTTGAGGACCTTTTCTAGTACTCTCATAGCTGCCCTCCCCAGTCCTAGCCTTCTTCTGATTTCTTGACTATTGTCTCCATTTGGGTTAATGACTGTGCCGAGGTATTGATAATCCTTGACCAGTTCAATATTCTCATTGTCAAATTTAAAGTTACATATATCTTATGTTGTTATTACTTTAGTCTTCTTGACGTTCAGCTGTAGTCCTGCTTTTGTGCTTTCCTCTTTAACTTTCATCAGCATTCATTTCAAATCATTACTGGTTTCTGCTAGTAGTATGGTATCGTCTGCATACCTTAACCTATTGTTTTTTCTCTCCAATTTTCACACCTCCTTCATCTTGGTCCAATCCCGCTTTCTGTATGATATGTTCTGTGTATAGATTAAACAAATAGGGTGATAAAATACACCCCTGTCTCACACCCTTTCCGATGGGGAACCAATCGGTTTCTCCATATTCTGTCCTTACAGTAGCCTCTTGTGCAGAGTATAGGTTGCGCATCAGGACAATCAGATGCTGTGACACCCCCATTTCTTTTAAAGCATTCCATAGCTTTTCATGATCTACACAGTCAAAGGCTTTGCTGTAATTTATAAAGCACAGGGTGATTTTCTTCTGAAATTCCGTGGTCTGTTCTGTTATCCAATGTATGCTTGCAATATCTCTGGTGCCTCTTCCCTTTCTAAATCCAGCTTGGACGCCTGGCATTTCTTGCTCCATATATGGTAAGAGCCTTTGTTGTAGAATCTTGAGCATTTGTTTACTTGCATGGGATATTAAGGCAATTGTTTGATAATTACTGCATTCCTTGGGAACCCCTTTCTTTGGAATTGGG
Organism: Rhineura floridana; assembly: GCF_030035675.1. Taxonomy (NCBI): domain Eukaryota; kingdom Metazoa; phylum Chordata; class Lepidosauria; order Squamata; family Rhineuridae; genus Rhineura; species Rhineura floridana. Next base: position 85,614,301 of record NC_084482.1, on the reverse strand, counting down.
ATGTATATTGAATGCTTCCAGTCTGTGGGCCATTGTTTAGTTTTCCATATTTCTTGACAAATTTTTGTCAAAATTTGGACGGATTCAGTTTCTGTAGCTTGTAGCAACTCTATTGGTATGCCATCTGTTCCTGGTGCTTTGTTTCTTCCAAGAATTTTAAGAGCAGCTTTCACCTCACATTCTAGAATTTCTGGTTCTTCATCATATGGTTCCTCTGTGAATGAATCTGGCATCTCTTTTATAGAGTTCATATAGACATGAAAAACAGGCTCTGTGGCAGACTCAGATGCCAATTCTTCTCCATGTTTTTTCTGGCTACAAGCACGGTTACAGACGTAATAATCAGGGATTCATTCCCCTACTGATCTTCCAATGTGATATATGCCATCAACTATCAACAATGCCTTTCTGAATTCTACATAGGGTTGCCAGGTCAGAAGCATCCCAAATCCTGAGCTTTCAGAGTAGGCCCTGGTGATGTCATTAAGGATGATACATTAAGTATCAACCACAGTTTCTTGGAGTATACCATTCCAACAAAAAAGAGTCTGATTTGAAATTAAGATAGAAATCTTAGCTAAATGAGGGTGTTCCCAGATCCAACTGAATTGATCAGATCATTCCTTCTCACCGGCTTAGGGAGCCTGGATAGGGAACATTTAATCTAGGGTACTTGCTTGTGGCAAGAAGGGTTTCAGTGCCCTCAGTTCAGGCCAGTCACCAGAAGGCCACTGTAGGAAGAAAGGAGCCTAGTGTTGTGTAGATGTTAGATGGAAGCACTCAGGAGTAAAGATGGATGCCCCTGAAGGCTGCAATTCTAAGCACACTTACTAAGGGACTAAACCCCATAGAACTCAACAGGACCTACCTCTGAGTAGATATGGTTTGGATTGTGCTGTTGGTAAAGCTTGACTAGGGATTCTCTGCAAAGATACCCATATCCAAGCAGGGCTGGCAGGATATCCATATCCTGGGATCTTCTGCATGCAAAGCAGATGCTCTACCACTGAGCTACAGCCCTTCCTCATATTAAATCTGAGTCCATATTTGTAGGATTTGTTTGTATTTTCTAATCATTTTCGGCCTTGACGAGGGCAAAGGTTTAATCAGGTAACTGAAATTATTTGTGTTATAAAAAGAGTGTTCAATACTGAACACCTTGTCCTTGGTGGCAGTAACGTTGAGGGCATTTACTTTATTAGTCATACACTAATCTCCCTCTCCCTCTCATACATATATATACTGTATATGTATGTCCATATATTGTATAAGAAAACTGGAAAAGTTTTATTATACTGTTAACAACCCAGCTAATCAAATACATGGAAGATGTAAAATAATCACTGGGCATAATTAGCAGGCTGGCCACTTTATTATTGTTTTAAGTGAACATCTGTCCTGCAGTTGAAGGTAAAAACAACTTTGTGGTATAAACCTAAAAAGTATTCACTAATAGGCAAAAAACCTTGCGGTTTAAGAACGTACCTATAGCCAACAGATATTTCTATCAAACTTTAAAAAGCAGAGAAATTGGGCAGCTATAGTGAATGCACCAGGGGAGCAGGAAACCTGACCTCCTCTCTGAGATATTGTACTTCCTGACAAATTTGTCAAAATGCAAACACAATTTGTGTTGGTCTTCACAGTCCAATCCACTTCCTGTGTAGCTTGGAAGAATTTGATAACTATAAGCTAACATTCACTGTAGCTGCCCAATTTCTCTACTTTTTAAAAGTTTAATAGAAATGGCTATAGGTACATTCTTAAACTGCAAGGCTTTTTGCCTGTTACTGAATTTCCCTGCTTTTTAGTCTGGAGGGGGAGTAAGAAATGGGATCCTGTTTGCTGAGAATGGATTTATCATTTGCATGCTTATTGAGTTCAGTGGGATTTACACCCCTGCACTCATGTTTAGGATAGGTGAAATTGACCACAGGGGATGGGGAAGGGAGGAGAGGAATGGAAGCAGGCAGGAGGGGGAGGAGGAGGGTAGGTGTGATCATTTGCATGTTTATTGAGTTCAGTGTGCAATCATGCTTACAATATTATTATTATTAATTTAATTTGTGTCTTGCCCTTCCTCTCAGCAGGAGCCCTGGGCGTCAAACAAAGTGCTTAAAATGCTTTAAAACATCATAAAAACAGATCTTAAAATACATTAAAACAAAACAGCACGAGCTAGAGGGAGCCCCAGCTGACAAAGCGTCAAGGCCCCAGCTGACAAAGCGTCAAGGCGAGTTAAGCAGCAGAGCAAGTTCGGCAGCAGGGCGAGGAGGCCAGGGCCCCCCACTGTGCCCGTCTGTTCCCTGACCTCAACTAAACCGCAGTCTCCAACCCATTGACGTAATAAACCTTAAACAAAACTATACAGGTAAGAAGCCAGCAGGGGTGTGGGGGCTTTCCAGTGTTTTGCACCGCCTGCAGCATGTACGACTATCTGCCTGTTGGACAGAAGTCGTGGGTGTGCTCTCGGTGCAATGAGCTCCTGGCTCTCCGGGAACGACTTCATTTCCTTGAGGCCAAGGTGGCGGACCTGGAAAAGCTGAGAGAGGCAGAGAGGTGTGTGGAGGAGGCCTTCAGGGACGTTATAGCTGTGTCCCACTCCAACGATGATAGCTCTCCTGCTATCATGGACAACGATGGTCTCGGGGAAGGAGAGCATCCAGCTGAGGAAGAGGGAAACGATCCCTTAGAAGGGACCCATTCCTTGGGGGATGAGCAGCTATCCTCTCATGCCGAGGATATATCTCCAGGGGGTGGAGGGATCCTTGTAGTGGGTGATTCGATCATTAGGAACATAGACAGTGGGGTGTGTGATGGGCGTGTAGACCGCAAGGTGTTTTGCCTGCCTGGTGCGAAGGTTGCGGATATCGCCCGTCGTTTAGATAGTTTGGTAGACAGTGCTGGGAAGGAGTCAGTGGTCGTGGTGCACGTTGGCACCAACGACATGGGGAAATGCAGCCGTGAGGTCCTGGAAGCAAAATTTAGGTTGCTAGGTAGGATGCTGAAAGCCAGGACCTCCAAGGTGGCTTTCTCTGAAATGCTACCGGTTCCACGCACAGGACCAGCCAGACAGGCCCAGCTTCGCAGTCTCAATGCGTGGATGAGACGATGGTGTCGGGTGGAAGGGTTCGGATTTGTTAGGCACTGGGGAACATTTTGGGACAAGCCGGGCCTGTACAAAAGGGAAAGGCTCCACTTGAACCAGAATGGAACCAGACTGCTGGCACTTAAAATTAAAAAGGTAGCAGAGCAGCTTTTAAACTGACTGAGGGGGGAAACCCGACAGGAGCTGAGAAAGGTCCGGTTCGGAATAAACCTTCCCCCTGGGATAAAAACCAAAGAAATGATGAAATTTTAAAAGGGGCAGGCCAAGAAGTAGGCATTGTGAGAGCAGGGGCACAGGATATAAATTCAGAAGAGCAAAATTACCACAGGCCTAACCACAAGTGCCAAAGACACTTGAAGAGAGACACTGCTTACAAGTGCCTGTACGCTAATGCTAGGAGCCTCCGAACCAAGATGGGAGAACTGGAGTGCTTGGTCTTAGAGGAGAGCATTGATATAGTGAGCATAACGGAGACCTGGTGGAATGGAGAAAACCAGTGGGATACGGTTATCCCTGGATATAAACTATATCGGAAGGACAGGGAAGGACGTATTGGTGGCGGAGTCACTCTATACGTGAAAGAAGGCATTGAATCCAGCAAGCTCGAAACCCCAAAAGAGGCAGACTCCTCCACAGAATCGTTGTGGGTGGTGATACCGTGCCCCAGGAGGGACTTAATACTGGGAACGATCTATCGTCCCCCTGATCAAAATGCTCAGGGAGACCTTGAGATGAGATATGAAATTGAGGAAGCATCCAAACTAGGAAATGTGGTAGTAGTGGGTGACTTCAACTACCCGGACATAGACTGGCTGCATATGTGTTCCAGTCATGACAAAGAAGCAAAGTTTCTAGATATTCTAAATGACTATTCCCTAGATCAGTTGGTCATGGAACCGACCAGAGGGACGGCAACCCTGGACTTAATCCTCAGTGGTGACCGGGACCTGGTGCGAGATGTAAGTGTTGTTGAACCGATTGGGAGCAGTGACCACAGTGCTATTAAATTAAACATACATGTAACTGGGCAATTGCCAAGAAAATCCAACACGGTCACATTTGACTTCAAAAGAGGAAACTTCACAAAAATGAGGGGATTGGTAAAAAGAAAGCTGAAAAACAAAGTCCAGAGGGTCACATCACTCGAAAATGCTTGGAAGTTGTTTAAAAACACTATATTAGAAGCTCAACTGGAGTGCATACCGCAGATCAGAAAAGGTACCACCAGGGCCAAGAAGATGCCAGCATGGTTAACGAGCAAAGTCAAGGAAGCTCTTAGAGGCAAAAAGTCTTCCTTCAGAAAATGGAAGTCTTGTCCGAATGAAGAAAATAAAAAAGAACACAAACTCTGGCAAAAGAAATGCAAGAAGACAATAAGGGATGCTAAAAAAGAATTTGAGGAGCACATTGGTAAGAACATAAAAACCAACAACAAAAAATTCTATAAATACATTCAAAGCAGGAGACCATCTAGGGAGACAATTGGACCCTTGGATGATAAGGGAGTCAAAGGTGTACTAAAGAACGATCAGGAGATTGCAGAGAAGCTAAATGAATTCTTTGCATCTGTCTTCACAGTGGAAGATATAGGGCAGATCCCTGAACCTGAACTAACATTTGCAGGAAGGGATTCTGAGGAACTGAGACAAATAGTGGTAACGAGAGAGGAAGTTCTAAGCTTAATGGACAATATAAAAACTGACAAATCACCGGGCCCGGATGGCATCCACCCGAGAGTTCTCAAAGAACTCAAAGGTGAAATTGCTGATCTGCTAACTAAAATATGTAACTTGTCCCTCAGGTCCTCCTCCGTGCCTGAGGACTGGAAAGTGGCAAATGTAACACCAATCTACAGGCCAGTTAGCTTAACTTCTGTCCCTGGAAAACTGGTAGAAAGTATGATTAAAGCTAGATTAACTAAGCACATAGAAGAACAAGCCTTGCTGAAGCAGAGCCAGCATGGCTTCTGCAAGGGAAAGTCCTGTCTCAGTAACCTATTAGAATTCTTTGAGAGTGTCAACAAGCATATAGATAGAGGTGATCCAGTGGACATAGTGTACTTAGACTTTCAAAAAGCGTTTTTCAAGGTACCTCACCAAAGGCTTCTGAGGAAGCTTAGCAGTCATGGAATAAGAGGAGAGGTCCTCTTGTGGATAAGGAATTGGTTAAGAAGCAGAAAGCAGAGAGTAGGAATAAATGGACAGTTCTCCCAATGGAGGGCTGTAGAAAGTGGAGTCTCTCAAGGATCGGTATTGGGACCTGTACTTTTCAACTTGTTCATTAATGACCTAGAATTAGGAGTGAGCAGTGAAGTGGCCAAGTTTGCTGACGACACTAAATTGTTCAGGGTTGTTAAAACAAAAAGGGATTGCGAAGAGCTCCAAAAAGACCTCTCCAAACTGAGTGAATGGGTGGAAAAATGGCAAATGGAATTCAATATAAACAAGTGTAAAATTATGCATATTGGAGCAAAAAATCTGAATTTCACATATACGCTCATGGGGTCTGAACTGGCGGTGACCGACCAGGAGAGAGACCTCGGGGTTGTAGTGGACAGCACGATGAAAATGTCGACCCAGTGTGCGGCAGCTGTGAAAAAGGCAAATTCCATGCTAGCAATAATTAGGAAAGGTATTGAAAATAAAACAGCCGATATCATAATGCCGTTGTATAAATCTATGGTGCGGCCGCATATGGAATACTGTGTACAGTTCTGGTCGCCTCATCTCAAAAAGGATATTATAGAGTTGGAAAAGGTTCAGAAGAGGGCAACCAGAATGATCAAGGGGATGGAGCGACTCCCTTACGAGGAAAGGTTGCAGCATTTGGGGCTTTTTAGTTTAGAGAAAAGGCGGGTCAGAGGAGACATGATAGAAGTGTATAAAATTATGCATGGCATTGAGAAAGTGGATAGAGAAAAGTTCTTCTCCCTCTCTCATAATACTAGAACTCGTGGACATTCAAAGAAGCTGAATGTTGGAAGATTCAGGACAGACAAAAGGAAGTACTTCTTTACTCAGCGCATAGTTAAACTATGGAATTTGCTCCCACAAGATGCAGTAATGACCACCAGCTTGGATGGCTTTAAAAGAAGATTAGACAAATTCATGGAGGACAGGGCTATCAATGGCTACTAGCCATGATGGCTGTGCTCTGCCACCCTAGTCAGAGGCAGCATGCTTCTGAAAACCAGTTGCCGGAAGCCTCAGGAGGGGAGAGTGTTCTTGCACTCGGGTCCTGCTTGCGGGCTTCCCCAGGCACCTGGTTGGCCACTGTGAGAACAGGATGCTGGACTAGATGGGCCACTGGCCTGATCCAGCAGGCTCTTCTTATGTTCTTTTTAACATTTTTAAAAACACAACTTTAAAAAAGAGTTAAAAACATTATTAAAAACATATTAAGCAATTCTAACACAGACACAGACTGGGATAGGTCTCATCTAAAAGCTTGTTGAAAGAGGCAAGTCTTCAAAAGGTGCCAAAAAGATAGGTAAAACAACAGGTAAAACTGACCATGGGGAGGGAAGCCTGGAGTGGGCAGGAGAGGAGGAAGAAGGAAGAGGGGAGGAGAGGAAGAAGGGAGGAGGAAGGGAGCGGAGAGGGGAAGGAGGAGAAAGGCAGGTCTGATCATTTGCATGCTTAATGAGTTCAATGGGATTTCCTCCTGTGCAATCATGGCTAGGATAGGTAAAACTTACCATGGGAGAGGAGAGGAGGGGGAGGGAAGAGTAGAGGAAGAGAAGGAAGAAGGGTGAGAGTGGAGCAGAAGGAGTGGGAGGGGGAAAGAGGGGATTGGAAGGGGAGGGGGAGTGGGGAAGGAAGGGGGAAGGAAGGGTCAAACAGGAGGTGATAGGAGGGAGGAGGAGGGGAGGGCAGGTTCGATCATTTGCATAATGAGTTCATTGGTATTTACTCCCATGTAACCATGGTTAAAAATGAAATGGACTGCTTTGAAGTCAATTCCGACTTACGTTGACCCTATGAGTAGGGTTTTCATGGCAAACGTTATTCAGAGATGGTTTTACCATTGACTTCCTCTGAGGCTGAGAGGCAGTGACTGGCCCAAGGTCACCCATTGAGCTTCATGGCTGTGTGGAGATTTGAACCCTTGTCTCCCAGGTCATAGTCCTAGGATAGGTAACACTGACCATGGGAGAGGAGGGGGAAAGGAAGGAGGATGAGGAGAAGGGGGAGGAGGGGATTGGAAGGGGATGGGGATGGGAAGGGATGGGAGAGGGAAGAGGCAAGAGGGAGGGAATAGGAGGGGAGGGCAGGTTTGATCATTTGCCTGCTTTTTGCATTCAGTGGGATTTATTTCTGGGCAATCATGCTTAGGATAGGAGAAACTGACCTGGGAGAAGGTGGGGGGGGAAGGAGGGCAGGAAGGGGAGGGGAGGGGGAGGAGAGGAGATTGGCTGTGTGGGCACTGGGCAGAGGGGAAGCCCCTTTCCTTTCCAAAAGGAAAACATTGTGAACAGAATCATTATTTTTCAGGGTTTCCCCTACCTTTTTATTCTACAGCAGGCACATGTAGCCAACCACCCAAATTTAAACCAAAGTTGTCCTTGGCTATATCCACACCAGACTGTTATTTCACTTTAGGCACTCATGGCTTCTCCCAAAGAATCCTGGGAAGTGTAGTTAGTGAAGAGTACTGAGAGATGCTAGGAGATGCCTTCTTCTACTCACAGAGCTTCCATCAGAGCAGCTCACTGTTAAACCACTCTGACCTCTGGAGCTCTGTCAGGGGATTTGGAGTCTCCTTCAGCACCCTTCACAAACTACACTTCCCAGGATTCTTTGGGAGAAGCCATGACTGTCTCAAGTGAAATCAAAGTCTGGTGTGGGTGTGGCCCCCTGATTAGGCAAGCCCAGCAGCTGTGAGTCTGGCTTTTAGAACACTGACAGTTGGTTCTTACCGAGCATGCCTGATATTATCATTGAGTTCAATGCAAAATGTATTAAATTAATTAAAAATCAGCCAGGCATTTTTTTTAACTTTTAAACTATAGAAGATGAAGGTCAGAGTATGGGGCAAGGTCAGTAATAGGACTACAGGTACTCTGTGAACATGGCTGATTTTTAATTCATTTCAACAGATTATGAGAACTCTGACAGAAAAAAGTCCAAAAGGGATGTTTTTCTCTCTCTCTTTTTACACTTTGAATTCTCGATTCTCTTTGACTCTTTTGTGTATCACCATGAAAATGTAGAGGGTTGTTAAGCAAGTGTTTCTGAGTTCAGGACTATAAGTTTTGTAAGGTTTTGTTTTGAAATGAGCTTATGGGAAGCATCAGAATGGCATGGGGGTATTTTCAATTCAACATTGCAGAATGTGAAAAATCCATGCAGACTATAGTATACAGCCACTCTCATGGCTGTATAATAATAATTGAGGAAGAGATCTAAATTAGGGTAAGAATGTACACTAGCAAACTGCAGATTTGATTTTAGCAGTATATTCTGTTTTAGAAGCAATGAGATGGAAATTATAAATGTGACAAAATACATTTGCAAGGAGGGTTAAACTGGCCAAATGATCAAAGCAATCATGTTCTGCACAAAACACTCCTTTTGCACCTTTTTGTTGTTGATTTCCAACACAAGGGAGGAGCAGTAAAATGTAAATTATTCAACTCTATTTGTGTTGAATGTGCTGTTCATGTTGTGGCTTATATGCTCATACAGTGTCCGATTCACGGAAGGAGTACACTTGAATTTTGTAAAACTCAATACTTGGAAAGTTGAAGCCAGGATGACACAAGGCCCAACTAAAACCTTTTTAGATCACTGTTGGATACACATATATGTTATGTTATTTATTTATTTATTTGAGTATCCTGCCCTTCCTCCCAAAGGAGCCCAGGGCAGCAAAAAGTTACAACAGTACAAGTTACAACAGTACAATTTAAAATCCCAAACCATGGTGAAAATAACAAGAGAATGCCAAAGACATTTGCAAAGCAAACAGATAATTAATTTCAGAGGAGCACTCCTGCTCTTCTGTATTATGATGCCACCATACTGCAGCCAAAGGAGATGTGAAATTACATGCATAAATACAATTAGTGTGCATGTTTTTTGTTCTGTAAACGGCAGCTGCTGGGAAGTAACTCTAATAATGTGATCTTCCTTTGAAATGTAACTAGTTTTGGAGAAGCAACTTTTGAGAGGTCCCCACTGTCCATGGTTCTGGGGCAACACTGGTTCTGAGACAACCAAAAATTTGCATGCTAATTTCTTTCATGTACTTAATGTCATGTCTAGTTTGACCCTAATGTCATGTCTAGTTTGGCACTGCAGAAGAGAAATGGAAAATGTTAAAAGTAACTAGCTCTCTGGTTTAATTTTATAAGATTTATATTGCATGTCTCATTACAAGTGATCTCTTTGCAGATTATGATAATGTAACAGTAAAATGCAATCAAAACATATTAAAACTGGCATCTGGCATATACCCCCAACATATTCAGGAGTGTATTCAAAGGCCTGGAGGAAGATAATTTGTCTTTGGGTGGTGCTGGAAAATATAGGAGGTGCCAGCCAGCCAAGAGGGAAAGTGTTCCACAACTGGAGTGCCATTGCTGAGAAGGACCTCTGGCATGTCATAAATATCACTCTAGTTACTGTTCACTGTCAGCGTCCTGGCTCTCATCAAGAGAATCAGGCTTGGGACTCTTGGCTTGATTATTGCCAAGGGCTTTAATTCACAGGTTAACACATGACTTGAACATATGTCATGATACAGTTACAAAATCTAACTTCATTACAAGGCATCATGGCTACTCAAGTGAAGATGTCGCAATACTTGACATGCCCCTTGGATCCCCTTAGAGCACAGCTACTTTTGCAGGGCTTTTCTTTCAGCTCAGGATAGGGCAAGCAAATGGACACTCCTACGGGTAGGCTAGCTAACGGGCTCTGGTTGTTCATACCTGTGACACTGATGGCATGTCTGTGGTGACAGGGCTCTTCCAGTTCTGCCTCATTGTTTTAATACTTTACCCAAGTCAGTGTAGAATAATGCAAGGCTTGTTTGAAGTTTTGTATATAAGAAAGATGTCCCAAGGCAAGGAAAGGGTATTTTCATTTCCTCTCTCTCACTAGGCCTTGTAGACTACATGGACTCATCAGAGAGGTTGGGAGGAAGAGGCGAAAAGGGGCAAGTGATCAGCAATTCCCCCATGGTACCTTATCCATGAAGGACCCTGGCTGGCCAATGTGAGCCATTGTGTTCAGCTCTTTCCTGCTCAATCTCAGCCTCTCTTTCGGACACTCCATCTCCCATGGGCTATGAGAGCACGGGAGCTAGGCTAGCAGTTGTTCATGTGTTTTCCTTCAACACCTAGTAAGAGAAAGATCATGGCCAATACACAATACTTTTCCTTCTTTCCTCTATTTCCTTTGTGAAATAAATATATTTTTCCTTGTTCAGAGTTTCAGAAAATTTGCTTGAAAAAGTTGGCTATATATTTTATATAAAGAATTCAAATATTAACAGATGTAGTCTGTCAACTCTAGCAGTTGTTCTATGAAACAGCTAGCAATTTATATAAAATGATATACAAAATAACTAACTAATGTACAAAATGTTTGGAGTTTGATGCTTCATTTAACAAATGAACAGGTATAGCCAATTTTTTTAAAAAAACGTAGTTATTAGCTAATTTCACACATTAACTGTTACATATAAACAAAATACAGCTGTCTCAAATAAACTTGATTATCTCATGTGACTTGAGCAAACCTTCCAAACAACTGACATAGTTACACCCAACTGTTCCAATAATGAGTCTTAACTTCTCAAGAAATCACTGCTAGCCCAGCTGCTGAATTCCACATCTCTTGTGAAAAGTGGATGGATTAGAAGCTAAGGAACAAAGTATTCTCATACTTTTTTTTGATGCTCTTGAAGATGTTATTGCAAACTTTACACTGCCCTTTGTCAATTACACTCCCAATGCCAAAGGTTGCATACTGAGATTATACAGCCAGGAGTATACTATAGCCAGCGTGGATTTTTCACATTCTGCAATGTGAAATTGAAAATACCCCCATGCCATTCTGATGCTTCCCATAAGCGCATTTCAAAACAAAACCTTACAAAACATATAGTCCTGAACTCAGAAATCCTTGCTTAACAACCCTGTAAATGTTCATGGCAATACACAAAACAGACAGAGAGAATAGAGAGTTCAAAGTCTAAAAAGAGCGGGGGGGGAATCCAGAGCCCTTTTGGACTTTTTTCTGTCAGAGTTCTCATAATCTGTTGAAATTCGTTAAAAATCATCCATATTCACAGAGTACCTGTAATCCTATTACTGACCTTGCCCCATACTCTGACCTTCATCTTCTGCAGTTTAAAAGTTAAAAAAAAATGCCTGGCTGATTTTTAATTAATTTAAGAAATTTTGGCTGGAACCCAATGACGAAGTCATGCATGCCCATAAAAACCAACTGTCAGTGTTCTAAAAGCCAGACTCACAGCCGCTGGGCTTGCCTAATCAGGGGGCCACACCCACACCAGACTTTGATTTCACATGAGATAGTCATGAATGAATGAATTAATTTATTTCGGTCATGGACCAGCCAGTCATGGCTTCCCTCAGAGAATCCTGGGAAGTGTAGTTTGTGAAGGGTGCTAAGAGGAGACTCCTGTTCCCCTGACAGAGCTCCAGTGGCCAGACTGGTTTAACAGTCAGCCACTCTGATTGAAGGTCTGTGAGGAGAACAGGGCGTCTCCTAGCAACTCTCAGCACCCTTCACTAACTACACTTCCCAGGATTCTTTGAGAGAAGCCATGATTCTACAAAGAGAACTAAAACCCTGGTGTGGATGTGACCAGGGACAGCTTTGCTTTAAATTTGGTTGGGAGGCTACATGTGCCTGCTGCCAAATAAAAAGGTGGGGGAAATGCTGAAAAGCAATGATACTGTTCACAATGTTTTCCTTTTGGAAAAGAAAGGGTCTTCCCTTCTGCCCAGTGCCCACCCACCCATCTCCTCCCACCCTCACCCAATCTCCTCCCTTCCCTGCCCCTCCCCGGGTCAGTGTCGGAATACGACCTGGGAGACCAGAGTTCGAATCCCCACACAGCCATGAAGCTCACTGGGTGACCTTGGGCCAGTCACTGCCTCTCAGCCTCAGAGGAAGGCAATGGTAAAATCACCTCTGAATACCATTTACCATGAAAACTCTATTCAAAGGGTCGCCATAAGCCCAATCGACTTCAAGGCACTCTATTTCCATTTTCAAACTTGATTGCACAGAAATAAATCCCATTGAACTCAAAAAGTATACAAATGATCAAACCCACCCTCCCTTCTCCTCCCTCCTATCCCCTCCCTCTTTCCCCTTCCCTCCCCCTTCCTTTGCCCCTCCCTACCCATCCTCACCACCTTCCAATCCCTTCCTTCCCCCTTCGCCCTCCTCTTCCTCCTCCCTATGGTCAGTTTTATCTATCATAAGCATGATTGCATGGGAGTAAATACCATTGAACTCTATAAACATGCAAATGATCAAACCTGCCCTCCCCCTCCCTTTGCCCTCCTCCAATATGCTCCTTTCCTTTCCCCCTCCTCCTGCCCCATGGCCAGTTTTTCCTATCCTAACCATGATTGCATAGGAATAAATCCCATTGAACTCAATAAACATACAAATGATCAGACCTGCTTTTCCCTTTCTTCCCCTCCCCTCTTCCTTCTTCCTCCCCTCCCCTCTTTTACCTATCCTAAGCATGATTGCACAGGAGTAAATTGCACTGAACTCAATAAACATGCAAATTATCAAACCTGTCCTTCTCCTCCCCTGCCCTCCTGCCTGCTCCCATCCCAGTCCTCCCCTCTGCCTTTCCTCCCCTCCCTCCTCCTCCTCTCCTCCCCATCCCCCGTGGTCAGTTTCATCTATCCTAAGCATGATTGCAGGAGAGTAAATCCCACTGAACTCAATAAGCATGCAAATCATCAATCCATTCTTAGCAAACTTCCACAGGATCCCATTTCTTACCTCCCAGATTAAAAAGCAGGGAAATTCACTAATCGGCAAAAAACCTTGCAGTTTAAGAACATACAGTACCTTTAGCCCACAGATATTTCTATCAAACTTTAAAAAGCAGGGAAATTGGGCAGCTATAGTTAATGCACCAGGGGAGCAGGAAACCTGACCTCCTCTCTGAGATATTGGACTGCCCTACAAATTTGTCAAAATGCAAACACAATCTGTGTTCATCTTTCACAGTCCAATCCACTTGCTGTGTAGCTTGGAAGAATTTGGTAACATGCCTCTGAGCATATGGTGAGTGGTGGCAACACCTGCCATCAGCCCAAATAATAGAAAGAAGACATGTGCTGTGCTGATCTTGTTTTAGTAGGGAGGAAGCAACATTATTAAGACAGTTGATATAGTGCAGATGGTCACTTTAAATATGTCTGATTTCCTTTGCAATTTTAATGAAGTTTCCTATAGGAAATCATTTTCTTTTGTTTCTATTTCTGTGAAAATGTGAAATACAGCAACACTTTGCAAAATTTACACTAAACAAACTCCAAAAATAATTGTGGAATAATGTCACTGACGTCTGCAGAATAGTGTCCAGTGGACCTCAGGAGTGTCTCAGTTTGCACAAGGTAAAATAGTGGGAGGTGAAATATATTCTAGCAAAATTCTAGATGTGCTCTATGTTTTTAATTGACCGTGCCTACCTTTCCTTAAATGAAGGGGTTTAAACATAGCAGGCTGAAAACATGCATCCTCTTTTTTCCTACAGCTAGAGTCATTGCTGAAGTAGTAACATATTGTAATCAGTCTGATTTTACATCAAACTACAGTTTCAGATTCAACTGTTAATGCACCCAAAACAGAAATAGAACATAACTTCCAATTTGAAACATGAAAGGCTGTCTTCACCATCATATGACATTGACCAATAAAAAGGCGTTGAAATTAATAAAAATAAATTTGACACAGATCTCTATGATGAATAATGTATTTATTTATTTATTTATTAGATTTGTTAGTCGCCCATCTGGCTGGTTGTCCAGTCACTCTGAGCGACGTACACAAGAAAGGCATACAAATACATTAAAACAGTAAAATCTCAACCTAGAATAATAAAAACCTAACCCTCCCCAAAGGCCTGCCTGAAAAGCCAGGTCTTCAAGGCCCGGCAGAAGTTTATCATAGCGGGGGTATGGCGGAGATCGTTTGGGAGGGAATTCCACAAGGTGGGGGCCACAACTGGAAAGGCTCTCTCCCTAGTCCTCACCAATCTAGCTGTTTTAATTGGTGGGATAGCAAGAATAATGAGGGAAATAAAATTTTCTAGTTTAGATTCTCTGTAGAAACATTAGTAACACAGGAAAGAAGCAAAGTAAGAAGAACACAAACAAACATACAAAAATATAATTCTCCATCTTTGGAGATGGCAGGTGTTGCCACCACTCACCATATGCTCAGAGGCACATGTTACCAAATTCTTCCAAGCTACGCAGGAAGTGGATTGGACTGTGAAAGACCAACATAAATTGTGTTTGCATTTTGACAAATTTGTAGGGCAGTACAATATCTCAGAGAGGAGGCCAGGTGTCCTGCTCCCCTGGTGCATTCACTATAGCTGCCCAATTTCCCTGCTTTTTAAAGTTTGATAGTAATATCTGTGGGCTATAGGTACGTTCTTAAACCACAAGGTTTTTTGCCTATTAGTGAATATTAATTTATCTTGTTTTCTTCTGTCACATCCTGTTGAGATTGTGATTGTGATATGCTTACCTTAGATGAAGTGTCTAAGGTAGTGCATGGAATTTATATCCTTGAAATCTTTGTGATTGGGAGAGAATGAACGGCGGTGGTTCCTGGACTCTGGGCTTCCTTAAGGTACCATATGTAAAGAGAGATGACTGTGGCTTTAGCCCTGCTACTTCTGTGGGTTTCAGCAGTTATCTAAGGGCTTAGTATGAATGATTTTCTCAAACCACAAATCAGTCATAAAGCGTAACTGAAGTGTGGCTAGAGAAGCTATTGGAATTTGCATTGAATGGATCAATTTCTTCCAAACTGAGTTCTTAAATTAACCATAATATAGGAAATGAAAGACTAAAAATGAAATAGTCTGGTGATCTAGCAAAGGAGCAATATCAGTGGTATACATATCTCAGAACCTAGATACTTAGTGGAAAGAGATGTGGTTGTCTATGCGTTGAGCACTATTCTGCCTGTATTTGAATAAATCCAGTCTCGGACAATGTAGTGTGCTCTGATGCAACTTACGGGAAATGGAAGAAAAAAGGAAAATATTGGGAGTAATGGAGTAGCATAATGTAATTGTAAAAGATGAAACCTATATTGCAGATGTGTATACCATCAATAATAGAATGGGATAGTATGAGATCTCAAATATATATACACAACACTCAGTATGGAGTAAGTGACTGCATCTTTAAAGTTTCAAAAAAGCAGAGTTTCCATACTTAGAAACCTATTGTAATAAGCAATGTTAACCCGATCCTGGGTTTGCCTCAAAAACCATTTGGTGAATGCCCTGGTGAATGCTCAAAAAATGTTGGGGGATTTCCCCTTCCAACAAAGCCCGTCTCCCCTGCAATGTCTGCTCTGCCATCCTGAGCAAGGAGGGTAGGAGGGGTAATGAGCAGAGGAAAGCTTCCTAGACACAGGAGAGGTCTTTGGGGGCCTCTGCTTAGCTGGGCATGAACATGCTTAGGAGTATCATTGAGAAATAGAGAAAACTACACATCATTCTCATGAGCCATAATTTCCTCTGGGGATTGTAGTTTTCTCTAAAGACAACAAAAGAGAAAAAAAGGCTGCTGCACAGATGGATATGGATCTCAGTGCATTTTGATGAAACTCTTTTTCAAGAGAAAATATTTATGCTTCTTAATAAAAACCTAATGAAACATTTTTTTTCTGCTGCAGCATACCTACACATACTAATAGGCTCAGTTTGCATGTAACGCTAAGCCCACATGCAAATTCTCAGAAAGGAGAGTATGGCCACTTTGCTCCTCCAGTTCTCTTACTGCTAAGCCGATCAATGGTTTACCTTAGCATGTTGTCCAAACCCAGTATTACTGTTAACTTATAATCTTTGAGAACATTACAATCAATTATTGCTTTGTCAAAGCTTAAACAAAACACATTATATGTGTATATACAAGAAGTTACTTTCTTAATTGTCCAATTGGAGACATATTGGTTGTTAACATGTAGCAAACTCAGATACTGTTTTTACATATGATTTAAACATTATGCACTGTTAATTCGCTTCTCGCAAAAAACACTTTCTTTTACTGTATTCAGTACATTTACTTCAACTTACCAGAACGCTATAATGCCTTTTTTTGTTCCCTGAATCTGAGATAATGTGTCAATTTATGCATAGCAGCAAATTCCCATAATTTCTCCACCCATTCTTTAATAGATGGTATTCTAATCATTCACCATGTTTTTGCAGAGTATTTTGGCTGTGGTCAGCATGTAGGAGACCATTCCTTTATGTTCTGGTTTCACCAGATTTTCTACGTAATTCAGTTAAAAAAAACGCTGGATGGAGAGGGATTTCATATCTTTTTAATTTAGCTCTTAATTATTTTCTAGTACTTCTTTCTCTTGTTACATCCCCACCACATATGAAAGAAATTTTCTTGTTCTTTTTGGCACTTCCAATATGTGGTTGGATAGTTTTTATTATTTTTTTGTATCTGGACTAGAGTGATTTATCATCTGCTCTCGATCTTTGTCTCCTCCAGACAAACAAAGATTGGTAATCATAGAATAAACCTTAGCTACAGCTGGGTTCATATGACTTGCTAAGTGAACCCATGGTTTAATTCATATCAGTGTGGCAGCAGCAGGACTGAAGGAGGAGCTAAGCAGCTGTGATCTCTTCTCTGGGGACCTGCACAGTCACACATTTCCACTATGCCATAGCTTGGCTTAGTGTTAATGGCTTAGGGCTATGTGTAAACCAGGTTACAGAATAGAATTACAAGGCAGAGAGGGCTACAATCCCTTGCTTCCCAGCAGGAATTATTATTGAGGAAGATGTAGTTTGTAGCTTTTCTTCTTCTAATCTTAGTGAGGAAACACAGAATATAAAATACTTCATGATTGCCCTGCAAGGGTGACATTTCCAAGTACGGGAACACCATTAAAGTCCATATCTGTGTCTAGCAAGCATTTCCTGCTACTGAGCAATTCCTCTTGGCGAAAAGTTAGTTTATAATGTACTTGCTATTTTTCCTTGTGAAGTCCTGCTCTGTGGTAGCATAAAGCTCCACTGGGTTGTAGGATGGTGAAATTCAGGCAAGACAAAGAAGAGAAGCAGTTCAGGCTGTATACAGTCCAGGCTCTGGAAAATACAAAGCTCTGAAGTTGCTGCAGCAATAAGCAAGCTTAAACTGAGCCCTTTTATAACAGTAGCCTCAGGCAGCACCTAATTGTTAGTACCACATCTGTTGCAAGATACTATTCTACACAAGGGACCCAGCCTTCTCTAGTAACTTCCTACTCTGATGGAGCAAGGAAGGTTCAGATCTTCCAGAGTCTTCTGTAGTGGAATTCTCGGATAGCAGTACCACATCGTAAGGGGGGCTGGGGACTGGTCCCGCAGGCTCATCTGATGATAGCATGTCTGAAGCTGGGCCTGCATACCCTTCTCCTTCAGGTTAGGAGTCCTCGCCTCCACCATTCAGTGAAGAGGAATCTGACTCCTGGTCCCTGACAGAGGGTTCAGACCCAGTTTAGAGGTGGACACAAGCATGGGGCTCTTCAAATGGTAGAGTTTGCATTCTGAACACTCCCAAATTCAAATTTCACTCCAGCATGTCCTGCAGTACTGAATCATATGGATATTTTGCATCCTTAATACAGATCAGTGTTCTGCTTCTCACATTGCAGATATAGCTTAGCTTCTCTCTGGAATTTTAATGTCTTGCTGGGATCCTTTTGCTTTTGTGCTGAGTGGGATGGTCTGAAGTTTCAGGTGAACATGCTTGGAAGACTCTGAATGATCAAGAACCCAGGGTTCCCAATTACACAGAAGCTTCTAAACACATTCAGTTGAATGTGCAAAAAATCACCCTTCAGACCTTCCTGCTCAATGTGAGAGGTAGAATAGTTGCTGGTGGAGCTGCCTGTGCATCCCCACTTCTGTTTACAAGCCATCTGCAAGCATGATGCCTGAACAGCACGATTAATAAGTTGAGATGCAGTGTTGGCTAATTCTGAAACTCCTTGCTGACAGTTTTACAATTTATTTAATTCAGATTGTGTTTCCTAGTGCTGTTTCCATGATGTATCTTTGCACATTTCCTATTATCAGTGGTTTTTCTGTGATATTTCACAGGTGATACCTCATGATCACGTAAGTGACTAAAGTTGCCTGAATTGTATTGGACTGATAAATTGTCTGTCATTGCCTTTCAGTCTCATACAACTCTTAAGTTTGTTCAAAACCACATATATTTCCAAAAGTCCTAAAAACTGAAGGTGTGAATTGTGTGTGTCAAGGAAGAGAAAGGCAGAAGAGTACCTCAAATAAATTGAAACACAAGATACCATACAGTTTTCAATGTGAAGAGAGATGTGGGGTTCAACATTTCTTGCAATTTTTTTTCCCCCTAGAGATCAGTCTCTTAAAAAACTTGAAATATTCTGTGTGTGCAGTATGCATTGTAACTTCTATTGTTCATGACATTTACTTTTCATGGAAGAATATCCAACTTTAACTTTGGTTATTTTTGATTTAGGCGGCTGAACAGAAATAAACTTCAAGTTCTTCCAGAGCTCCTTTTTCAGAACACGCTGAAGTTAACCAGACTGTAAGTATAGTTTTTATTTTTGGCATACTATAAGTGCTTTGTTTGGTTGTTAAGTCAGCAATTTTGGCTCTGAGGTTTTGCTATGATGCCTTATTGAAATCAATTTTGAGATGAGTCTTGGTTTATTGTACAAACTCAGTGCTGAAAAACAAATTGAGAAACATTTCCTTGTCTTTTTACTAGTGTGATATTTTTATTTAGAAATCAAAGTTGCTGGTGTTACAACTTTTTAATTTACTACAGGAGGAGTTTAAGAAGTTGATATCTATAAAGGCATTGGTGTTGATATACTCAAGCTATAATTGCAGCTATGCAATATCGCTTATGTCTCCTGATGGCTGAAGGAAACCTGTGATGTCTCGTGTTGTATGTCTTGAAGTATTTGCAAGATATAGGTGAACTTGAGCTTAAAGTAAGAATGATCATGCCATTGAACTGGCAGCACTTCTTAACTAAAATTTACATTATGATGTTGTATGAGAGAAAAAGGCAGTGCAATCCTAATGGGTGGCTGGGAGGGAGTGGAGTGGTAGATCCTTCATCGTATCCTTAGCCCTGCTGGCTCTTGCAGGCCAGGTGGATTGTGGTAGAGAGTTGTGCTTGGATTTTGCAAAATTCAGATTTGACTCTGGATTTCTTATTTATTCACTTTTCTTTACCTTGCAGATTGGGTTTTCTTCCAGTGGTTTTCTGTGGCTGAAGCAGATTTTTTTTAAAAAATGCTTAAAAATATTGATATTAATATCAAGATTTTCCTCATAATATTGATATTAATATTGATATTTCCCTCAAAATCAATTTTAGAGGAATAATTTTGAGGAAAATTTTATTTTTTAAAAAAATCTATGAAAAATTGTATGTTTAAAAATATCGATATTAATATCAATATTTATGTGGGAAAAGACCTGAATCAGTATTAATCACAAATAGCGAACATTGATCCCCGACAAAGCACTATCAGAAGGAAGTTTGACAGAGCAAAAATCGAACTGTACCAAAATGCGTTCCCCATCCCTAGATGTCAGGGGGTATTGTTTTCTTCTATTTTAACAATGCCAGCCTCATACTGTTGTAGCTAAAGGGCCAGAATACAAGGCCCCTTGAGGAAACTATGGGGTTTTCTAAAGCAGCCAGCATCCTGCCCCAGCCAGCCCCTAAATGTTCTGTTTCAGGGTCTTTTTGATGGCTACCAGTAGTTTACTCTCTCCTTAAGTAGAGTTGAGGTCTCTCCCACAGCAGAGAACACCCCCCCTCAGTAGCCCTCCTCTTTGTTGACAAAGGCCAGTGGAGAGATGATTGATTGGCACCATCCTTCCCAGCCATTAGCATTGGGTTGGGGGAGTCAGGATAGCTGTACTGGAACAGTTTCTGTTGTCAGCATTCTGAAATACTTCACTCTCATAGCTTGCATAGTAAATGTGTTTCTTGGTTTATGATTCATTGCATAAGAATCTCAGGCACTGTAAAAACATAACAATGCTGTTGGTAACCTGGCAGCCACAGCATATGAATGGCTCTTAGAATTTTAATGGATTATAGACATAGTGATCACCCTGGATTCTCCAATTTCCTGTCTTCTGTACTAGTCAATAACTTCATCTTCTGTTTCCAGCCAAAGATAACAATGGGAAAGATTGCTATTATAATGGTTGTTTGAGAAATGCTAGGTATTTCCTACAAGTAGATAACTTCATTTTCAGAAACAATGCCCAGTTAAGCGTTGCAAATATTTTTTTGCTATACAAGAATGAAACACTGAAAGTTAACAGTACTCTTGTCTTTTGTGAAAAGGGCTCCCTGGATTTCAGTGTTACTCCTATCATGATATATCATAACACATACTTTCAGTAGCAATTTAATTAAGAACTTTAGCTTTTCACAGTAAGCTAAATGCAAATGTGCTGTGTCTTGATAAGTTGTCCAACAGCTTGCTAACAGCTTAATTATGAAGAGGGGCTGCATCCTTTGACTGTGTAAATAAAACAAAGAAACCACTCGGATAGTTCTGTAAAAGTCAATGTCAAAAGGAAAGACGCAATCAATTTACAGTATCTTTCAGTTGGAGAACATGTCTGCAACTTCTATAATTATTTACATGGTCGTTTGTGACGTCTGTTTGACATTACCTGTAGGAATATACGGGATAATCAACCTTAAAATGGAATGAAAAGCATCCTATTAAATGAGTTGGATGCTTACCTTATTCTGTTATTTCTTGCCAGGAGTAGTAGTCTGGTGTACATACATTGCATATTTGCTTTTTATACCTTCATTTTATTGAAGTTTTATGATATATTACTTGGAGAACAAGATCTTCCCTGCCCCCAATATAAAAGGCATTTAAAAGCATTTTTTTTAAAAAAGGTTGGGGGGTGAAATGTTAACGAGAAAGAAAGCAAAAAGGAATGAAGCTTTTCCTGTCACATTTTTCCATTTCTCTTCCTAAGGTTGTTACTCCAGACATAGGCTACTAGGAAGTATTGGCACATTTTCTGGAACTATGTCTGTCGTGAACATAGATTTTGGTTTTTTGATGGAAATGTCTGAATTAAGGTACTCATAGGTAAATCACTTCTGTTCCAAACTTTTAGAAAATAATTTGCCTGGGACTAACCTCCAATAAAGTAAGTGGGATTTACTTTTGAGTAGATATGCACAGGATTGCACTATAAGTCTTCTTTGTTTTTAAGCCACTTGTGCTATTGACCATTAACTGCATCATTTTGTTGCAGTGGAGGTTGGTCCATTAGGGTGAATGGGACACTGCCCCACCAACCTCACCCTCTCCCCAGAAAGCTTGCAGCTGCTTGTCTTTTTCCTTACAACCACTCCATGGTGTGGCATTGACTGTCAGCTTTCCCCTTCTCAGTGTTGCCCTTGTAGAACTCAGCAGGGAGGAAGGTGACACAATGCTAGTATGGGTTGGCTCTGCCTGTCATTAGCTCTGTCTCTACCTACTGTTGATTCTCCTGCCTTCTGCCCTTACAGTTTTAATACCTATGCCCCAGTTGCTTAGGGAATTTTAGGTAAAAAAACAAGTGTCTTGAAGTTACTTGGAATCTATCGCAGACATGAGTGTATTTTGCCAAATGCAGATGTTTAGAGAGGCAAGTACCTTCTGAGAATGTGCCCTTAAATTAAAGGTCCTCTCGCATGTGAGAGTAGGCGCAAATAGCTCACCTTGTAAATTAGCTCAAAATATTAAGCACTTCTAGCGCAAAATGAACATGACCATAGTAAGCAGGGGTTGCTATGGTTTTGGCTCATTCAGGAATTGTGGCTGTATTGTGTACAGATCCCAGCAGGTCTGTTCAAAAGATGGTAAATAATTACAAGGAACACCAGGTCTCCAGGGGGCACTTCAGGTCTGAAAGGATGTTCACTAGGTCAGAGGTGATGACTACAGACTGCTGAGAGGCTCTTGTACCATATATCAAGCTGGAACTATTTTTATTGCTTGTATTGTACACTGACTCTAAACGGCACAATTTGAGCAATATCATGTCTGGAAAAGTGGTTGCAAATCCTTATGACACCTTTCTGTTCAGTCTATTTCCAGTGTAAGGCAGAGGGCTCTGCTTATTTTCTTTAAGTATGAAAGGAACGTTAACAAATTATCTGAACTGGGTAGGGAACAAATGAGGGGATGTCAGAAAGTGAATAACTGAGGTTCCATACTGGATTTCCAATCTCCCCTGCGTGAAGTTAGCTACTCCAAACTAATATGTGCAGATGTTTCCTTTCCCCCCCTAATACAGCAAAAGGGAAAGAGAAGTACCATTGAGTGTAAAAGCATAATCATGAGTTCCAAATATATTGGTTTTTTTTCAGAGCTTGGAAAAGTTACTTTTTTGAACTACAACTCCCATCAGCCCCAGCCAGCATAACGCTGGCTGGGGCTGATGGGAGTTGTAGTTCAAAAAAGTAACTTTTCCAAGCTCTGTTTTTTTAAAACAAACAAACACTGATAACTCCATTATGCTGATTCTGGCAAAGATTTTGTTGTTTAGGAAATAACTTTGTAATGTTGCGAAAGAGATTAATTGTAATTCTCTTAACAAAAGATTTTTTTCCTTTCTGTGTTCTTCCAGTATAGTTGCCCAATTAGCGATTGGAATTTTCTCCTGAAAATCACAGGCTTAAGGTAGATGTCAGGTTGTGTAGTCACTAAGAGCCAGCGTGGTAAATAGATTATAGCACTGGCATGATGATAAACTGAATTGAAATCTCCAGTCAGGGCTACTTCATAGATTGTGCAGCGTCAAATGGAGGTTTGCAGAGAGCAAAACTTGTCAGCGCACTGCAGATGTTTTCAAACACTCATTTGTCATATTCATTCTTTACATTTTCCTTGTACACTTAAAACAAAAATTAGGTGTACGCATGGGCATTTGTAATGTAGTCTTTAGCTCTGAACATCTGAACATCTTTAGATGTGAACATCTTGACTGTTCTTGGTAGCTAGGAAAAATGTTTCCTATTGACCCAACCCTTGCTTCTATGGACAAGGGACTGAATTTAATGCTTTGGAGGTATTTGAGTGCCTCCTGGGCAAACCTCTGTCCTACTCGCTGGCTCTGAGCGTGCTCTGTTCCCTGAAGGCTGGAGATTGGCATGTGATTTTCTTGACCTAGTGCTGATTTTAGAGAAGCTCAGAAAATAGTTTCATTGCTTCCTGAGTTTCTCAGAGGCTCATTGTGAAGTTAGGAGCAGTACTTGCTTATTTCCAGATTCTGGAGAAGGGCAGAAGCTTTTGCCAGAATAAAAAAATGCATTTGCCAGTGATGAGCTGGCCAAAGCATTTATGGATCCTGGGCTATGAAGCTTACTGGGCAATTAACTATTTTGTTGTTATGTGCCTTCAAGTCAATTACAACTTATGGCGACCCTATGAATCGGTGACCTCCAAGAGCATCTGTAATGAACCACCCTGTTCAGATCTTGTAAGTTCAGATGTGTAGCTTACTTTATGGAATCAATCCATCTCTTGTTTGGCCTTCCTCTTTTTCTACTCCCTTCTGTTTTTCCCAGCATTGTCTTTTCTAGTGAATCATGTCTTCTCATGATGTGTCCAAAGTATGATAACCTCAGTTTCATCATGTTAGCTTCTAGTGACAGTTCTGGTTTAATTTGTTCTCACACCCAATTATTGGTCTTTTTTGCAGTCCATGGTATGCACAAAGCTGTCCTCCAACACTACATTTCAAATGATTTTTCTCTTATCTACTTTTTTCACTGTCCAACTTTCACATCCAAAAAACCTCACATACCCGTATTTGTTCTGAGATAAAATTAGATAATATGATATAGTTTCTTTGAGCTTATTTGAGGAAGAGAAGAAACGATACAAGTGTAGTAAATAATTCACTCATCGGTAATCTGGACAGGTTTTTGGTGATTCTTTTAGACATATATGAGGAATAATAAGATTACATTAAATATTGCAAGACATACTTTTAAAGGCATATTTTATAATAACCTGAAGAAATACTGTTCACTTTTGTATTTTGAAAGTTTCTACAAATATTGATCAATCAATGGAATATGTACTCAAAACAGTATATAGCCCCAGGTGGTAACTTTTCACACTTTATGCATGCCATGAATGAAACAAAGGGAGTGAAAGCACATTTCACAATGGCCTTTTCAGACACAACATTGTTACAAAAAAGTGGGAGGGGAAACCCTGTGGCCATCGAAGCCCTGTTGCTTCACATGAATTTTTCACTATAATTTGTAATTATCAGTAATTTTGTGAGGAAAGGATGTAATCAGTTGTGCCAGGGAACTACTCTAGTTCACATCAGTAATATTTTTGTGGCATCAGATTATTCTACAGCAGGCTCAGACTTCAGAATAAAATCTTTTAATTCAAGGTGAATGCATAGGTTGAAAACTTAAAATCATTGACACATGATAGCATTTAGATGAATTCCTGCCCATTTGTTATGATATCCATTTGGTAGGCTTGCCATATTGCCTGGTTAGCCGGGTTTTACTTGGGTCTAGCCATGATAACTGGTGCCCATAGCCCATTAGGTGGCCTGGATTCTCAGCTTTCATTTTTTTAAAAAGCAAGTCTCTCACCCTTGTAGATCCAGAGATACAAGGCAAAATGTGGAGGCAGTTTTCTACCCAATCGTTTTTTGAGAAATGAGCCTACTCCTGTCTTCCATTGTTCCTAACCAATGAGGGACATCACAGCTGTCCTGGAAAAATCAAGAATTTTAGCCTGTCTGCCTGCTGCATATGCAGAATCTAGGCAGTTTAGAAAAATGCACATGCTCACTTGATCAACACATGCAGCTATGCCCCTTATCCAGACATTCTAGCTTACTTTTTGGTTGAGTCAGCAAGGAGAATCAGCCTTCATCTCAATTGCATCTGCGTCTCAGGGTATGTATCAAGTGGTGAATGCAATGGGTGTGTCTGCCTGCTATTGTGGAGCATGGAATAAAGTTGTTTGAATCCACCAAATGCTCCTCCTCTGAACAAATACAAGATATAAAAGCAAACATCTCTGTAGAAAAGGCTGAGGTATTAGCATTTGCATTTTTAGCTGTGCCCCCACCCTGTTAAATGGTGTTTACTCCCAAATAAAGAGAATGCAGCCTCACTCACCGTGTTGCCAGTGGCAGAACCTCTGTCCAGCAATTCAGAAAAGACTAAAAAGTATTTTTAACACATATGCTGGCTAGCATCTCCCCACCGAAGATCACCCTACTTAATTTCCTACCCAGGGAGGGAAGGATGGGCGTGTGTAAATATACACATATACATACATACATACACACCAGGGATGGTTCACATTCAGTTCAGTTCGCATTTCAAGCCGAATATATTAAATTTGCACTTTCCAAAACAATATGAGAATTGAAATACAGACATCCTTTGAAATTTGCACTTATTCAAATTCTGCAATGCAGTTCACCAACCAAACAGTGTTTTAAAAATGCATAGGGGAAAGCGTACATAAAAATTAATATATGACTGAAAATAACATACGAAAATGGATTATATGATGAGATATTGTGTGCAAAATGTGTACATTAGCCAATGTCTACAAAAATGTGTTTATTAGGAGAAATTCACACTAAAATGCTGGAAAGGTTTTAAAAAATATTCTCGTGAAATTCTCCAGCATTTTAGTGTAAATTTCTCCTAATAAATGCATTGAAAATTTCTGTAGAAACGTGGAGAACTGAATTTAAGACTTGAAAAATGAGAAACTGAGAGAACAGAAATTGACAGATCTTATCATTCCTAATACACACACACATATACATACATACACACAGCCTGTGTGTGTTCAGTGCAGTTGGGGGGTGCAATCTTTCCCCCCTTAAGATCAATAGGAATGGAACAATCCCCCCCACTCACCATCCTGGGACAATGTATTTGCTTACTATATGGTGTTTTTCTTCTTGGTGCTACATTTATGCCCCCTGGCTGTGGCTGAGATCTTTGCCATTCCCACTGCTGTGCCAGGTTCTTGGGGAGAAATGAGGGCTGTGACTTTAGCTCCTTAAGGGGACACCACCAGCAGCATTATTCATGGAAGATAGAAAATAGCTGAGTGGGTAAGGTACATCCCCCTTTCTCACTGTAAGCTGCCCGGTCTAATGCTAGCATAGCTTGCCAGGTATTCACTGCATTTTTTTTAAAGAGGTGCCAACAGTCAAGACTGTATCAAGGTCCAGCCTTTATCATTCATAGATGGGCAGGAGTACATCAAAAAGACCTGTGTCCATCCCCTAGCCCCTGATCTGGTATGTGAGATTCACATGCTCAGGCACTACTCTGTTATTCCAAGTGATACAGAGTAATGTCCTAGCAGATAATTAACTGAAGTGATAATATTGAAATCTTTCTATCTGTGTTACAGGTTGTAGTGGTGTGTTCATTTCACATTTCCTAATTGTTGGTAAAAACAACCTTTCCCTCACAATATTTCTATTTAGTGATGTTTTGCTGTTTTTTTGTTTTATGCTGGATTTTTATACTGCTGCCCTAACTTGTTTTATGTTTGTTTCTATTTTGTGTTTTTATTATGTTTTTACATTGATTGTGCATTTTTATTGTTTTTGTTGTGTTTGTAAGCTTCTCTGAGCTCTGTTTTTAACAGTAGAAAGGAAGGATATAACTCCTCTTAACAAATAAATAAATATTCCATAGTGTTGGAAAGTAGAGTATGTATTTAAAGCTGAAAATGCAAGCTGTTTTTTAAAAAAAAGATTCATCACATCCTCTCCCAGTTTTTGATAGTACTTACTAGGCACAAAAACAAAACAACTGGACAGTGCAACCATTAATATGCTTAATTTGGATAATTAGAAAACAATTTGCACAATATGCAAAAGAGCCTGCCCAGATTTGTGGAACTAGAATGGCAACCCTATTTTGATGAAAATATTTGCTAAATAAAAAATTAACAAATAATATGAAGTTGCCATAATAGATACATCTATATTCCTTTGTAGCAAACTATTTGCAAACAGCAAATAGTTTGAAGTTGGCTTAAAAAAAGTCCTCTATTATGTCATTTAGTATATGTGTTCTATTAGTAGTGTATTGCATGTAAGAAGTGAATGAACTTCATAGCCAGATTCAACATAGGCCCCAAGAGATATATCCATCACTGTGACTAAAACCAGCTGAAAGCAGAATCTCAAGCTGTTGCCCAGTGATGGATTTCTTCATACCAAAGACCTGAGAGCAGTTTAGTTCAAAAACATCCAGAAAATAATTTTTGAAGGTAGAAAAAAGCCCTGTTTGCTGTTGATGGTTGACCAATTTCCATCCCATTCCTAGCACGTACAAAAATCTGTGGAGGAAACCTGATAATTTCATAAAATATGTTTTGTCAACAATGCTTCTGTTGCTGTCAACAAAAGGAACACACATATTGTTACAAGTTTCAGAATGCTCAACAATGGAAAACAAAATATTCTTAAGTGGCATGTTTGCTGATCTTCTCCTTAAATTTTACATTTGTGCAAAATACAACCCCTGTTTAAATTTTGCATCTTTTAGCTCAGCCCAAAGAAGATGAATGCTTCACAATGGTTAGTACTTGCCATGGTCTGTTGCATCAACCATGGTTAGGATTACAGATGTACAATGGAATTATGATTTACATACCTAATGCAAGCCATGGTTTACATACCAGTTTGAGGACTACCCTAACCATAAGTTAGGAGATATAACATTTATCCATGGTTAGCGAAAACAAACTATAGATAATATGTCCCACACAGCCTTATTGTGTTGTATAGACATTTTATTGACTCTCAGCTGTTCAAATTCCAGATGAATAGGAATAGTCAGTGATTAATTGTGCTTTAAAAAGCCCAAACTATTAAACAGTAAAATCCTGAGTCTTCTGCTGAAATCAAGAGCACCAGCTAATTTTAATTTTTTAGATAGTTTGAAATAGTTTGACTGCAGTAAGGATTAAGAGAATTGGTAATTCCACTGTTCTCATCATGTAAACAGACCTTGCTTAGGAATCCTGTACTAATGGAGTTGTGAACTAATATTTGACTTTCACATCTTCTTTATGTATGAACATTTATGGATCCAAGAAGTTAACAGTCTGGCAACTATTATAAGCTTATTGATGTGTCATATGTGCAATTTATTATTAACAGTCAGTAGCAGGTCAGCTTGGCAGTTGCCTTTTTTCTTATTTATAGTGAATCCCTTATTTGTGAAGAGGCCTTAAACACTTCCCAGATCCTCATTTATTCTCCAGGTTGCTTGCTGTCCCACTCTCTAGCTGTGCGACTGTCCATCTTTTGACAACCCTTGGACAAAACTGAGTACCAGCAACTGAATAGTAAATTTCTTTTCATACGTCACAGCCAAATCTAGTAAGAATCAACTCTGGTTGTTCTTGACCTCAGAGAGATTTGTTTGACAGAATTTGAGAACATCTGCACAATGCTTGAGTCTTGCTCACTGTAGCCCTCTTGAAAATGCATGAAGGTAGAACATGAATCTGAACATGAAGTGTATAATTGTTTACTAAACAATTATTTCCAGTAAACCAACTTTCATTGTGATATCTATCTCCAAGGTAGATACTGCAGCTGTTTGACAGCTATCCTGGATGCCTTGATAGCAGGTTGATATCTGCTATCAAGGCATGGAGACTGAGCTGATATTTAAACTCGAAAACTTGAATTGCACCCTTGTGCAGGACTGCTAGGGACGCACCCTTTGTTGCCCACCTAATTAGAGGCAGAATCACGGCTCCAGTCAACAGGATTTGCCAGCAAACAAGACAGGCACCTTTCCCTCCTTGGAATGGCCAGATGTGGTAGAAAAGAAACAGCTGGGTGGAGATACAGCTGTTGGCCTTGAGGCCAATGGGGAGACTTGTAATGTTGCTTGCACCCCTGGCTGAGAAGCTGACTTGAAGTAGACTGGAGGAATGTGTGGTATTGAGAGCTGCAGGCTGTTCCTGAAGAAGGGAACCCTCCTGAGTCCCTGAAGGGTATAAGCATTGACAGTAGACCACATTCATTGGACTCCTTCATCTCCACCCCAGGCCCCCTGGCCTGGAAAGGAAAAGCAAAAGGCTTTCCTTTCTGTGTGCAGAGAAGGCAGAGATAAAGCTGCCAGACAAGGCATTGTTGGATACCAAAGTTCTCTTGAGTGGAACCACGGGCTGACTATCGGGGGGGGGACTGTCTGAAACCCATTAAGGGATGCTGCCTTAATGTCCACTGAGATACATCTTTGACATTGTTGGGGTAACGGTTAGAATATGCTGTAAATCCCTAATGAAAGTCATGAACTGAACATCCCAGTGATCGTGGCTGCAAAAGAAGAAGAGGGCTAGGGGATGGACCCGGGCCTTTTTGATGTACCCTGCCCATAGAACACCAACAATCCTAAACAGGTATTCCAGATTTCATTCGGATATTTCAGTGTTTTGTGGAATAACATTACAAGAAGAATGACGATCAGAGTTAAACCAAAGGTTATTCTTTGCTTGGCCAGTTATGAGTAAAAACGTATGCAGTTAAGTCATCGACAACACATTTTATGGCCGTTATGCATGATTTAGGAGGTACACGAACATAGTTGAGGAGGATGTTTGTGTGTAGCTGAAGGTGTATTTTAAGCCAGTTGCACACTGGTTTATAGGTCAGTAAATATATCGGTTATTACAAAAACTGAGTTTTGAATGTATTGGTAATCCTAGAAATACCTGTTCAAATGATGTTATTTGGGGGGGAAATCAATAGGGTGGCTATGGAAGATGCTAATACCTGAATATGAAAGAAGTTGTGATTCTCAAATAAGATACAACCATCAAGAGGTAAATGGCAAACATACCCCACTGAAACATCAATGAATGCTAATTTCCCAAGTAAGCTCACCTTTCTGTGACAGTACGTAAAAGGCTATTTCTAATTGCTCCTTCCCTCATTCCCTTGTACTTCCATGGAAACGTCTGATAATGGAATTAGAACATGCTGTGGTTTTGTGATTAGTTCTTAGGTAACTGATGAGGAAATGTGTGAAACATAATGCCGAATGCTTTCTGTCACTTGATTGGTTTAGTAGTTATTGTTAAATGGGAAAGTAAGACTTTCCACATTAAACATTTCCACTGCGAAAAGCTGTGGAATACATCCATGTTATTGATAAACAAGAGACCGTCAATAAACTAGCTTTGAAAAGTATTGTTGTTTAAATACATTAGCTAATGCACTTACCTTTTGACTTTTTTGATTTGGTAGGACCAAATCAAAGTATATTTGTGTGATTCACCTTCTTTTGTCTCACAGATGTGTTTTAAGAATTTCATTTGTGAGTCCTCTTAACAGTGTGTGAATGAATTTTAGTTTATTTTCTTTATGCAGTTTTATCTACTTCAGAAAGTTAAGTGCCATTTCTGGTATGTGATCTGAGTGTTACTTATATGGAACAGCCAGCATTTCTTCCAGAGGCCTTTAACAATGCTGTGATGGCTTCACTGCTATAGTTTGAATGTCTTAATCAGTGTTTTACTGCTGTATTGGATTTGTTTTGGTAGATTTTTTTTACATTTTTGGGAACTGTCCTGAGTACATATTGAAGAATGCTGCAGAGATTGATATAATCAAATAAATATGGGCAGTTTTGCATGTTATGATTGTTGTGGGGATTCCCCATTTTTACACTGGAATTTCCAGCAGCCAATACACAAAGTGGGGCATGATACCTATGTGTGTACGCATTTATTTCAACTTGAGCTTTAGCTTAACACTCAAGTGCCTGCCCTCCTGTCTGTTGGTACATTTTGGGGGGGAGTTGTTTCTTCCATCATCAAAGTTGTTTGATGGTGCTGGGCAGCAATGTACATGGTGAAAGAGCTGCATCTCCCACCCCCCACTGCCCCAGCATCTCTTAGCAAGGTTGGAGTGTGTAGCATAGGGATTGTCTAGTAGAAAGGTGCCATGATTGACAATCAGGGAATATAGCAAATAGCTTCAGTGTGGCTTGGTAACTGAAGCAGACAAGGTAACCAGCAGGAGAATTTCAGCTATGTCGTGGGAAATGGCCTTGGCTAGCTCTCTGATTAGCAGTGGAGTGCAAGTCTCTTGGGTCACTGCCAGGGTTCAGGAGAGCAAAGTACTGCTGGGATGTCAAATTGCTGCCATATTTCATTCACAGAAAAAAAGAGTTGACTGTTTGATTAGAGCTTATTGATGGGCATGCCAACATTACAGCACTTTTAAACATTCACAGAAATTACTTGAAAGCTGTGAGCAAATAAGTACATTTCCATTTGACTGTAAAAAACCAACAACTTTGCTTTTACTTTATTCAGATATTGTTTACATGGGCATTACTTTGGAATCTTATAGCAGTGGGAAGACTATGAGCATAGGTTTGAAAGTCAAACAGAAATTTAGTCAAGAGGCTGAGAGCTGTGAGATGCCTTCAGGGGACACAGAACAGCTCTTAGTAGTGGTTCCATCTTTTTTAGTATCAATGATTATCTGTTTTATTAGCATGATTACAAATTAACACACAAGAGAAACTGGTCAATAGACTAATCTGCTATAATATTTATGATAAAAATGCTAAAACCACATTTTATAAAATAATTCAAAATGCTGAACAATAAGATAATAAAATGATTCAATACAAGATAAACTATTAACCAAAACAGCCAAAAATCGAAAGTCAGAATAACAGCAAAAACAAACAAATGGAAGGCTTTAATCTTAACCCAAAAGTCTTCAGAAGTAATATATAAGCACATCTAGAATGATATTTCAAAACTAAATGAGGCAATAGCCGAAAAAGTCCTTCTCAGACCCATTAGAGGATTTAGAGCAGAGCTTCTTGTGCCTATCTCAGTTAAAGGGATAAAGGAAGGGTCAGGTTGGTTAGGTGTTTAAAAGTTAAAAGCCCAGCACCTTGTATTCCAGAAGCAAACTGCTAGGCACTGCAGACCCAGAAGGTTGAAGTTACATGATTACGATACCAGTATTTGTCAAAAGTAATAATAATAATAATAATAATAATAAATTTTATTTTTCAGCCGCCTATCTGTCCGGGTTAGGGACGCTCTAGGCGACGAACAACAAGAATAAAAACAATACATATAGATCAACATAATCAAATTTTAAGCTAAAAAACCATTCATTAATTCAATTGTAACATAAGTTAATCTGTCCCAATCTTGTAGGCCGGCCTGAACAGCCTGGTCTTCAAGGCTCAGCGATAGCTGGACAGGGAGGGAGCATGTCTGAGATTGAAAGGGAGAGAGTTCCAGAGGGTGGGGGCCACAACAGAGAATGCCCTCTCTCTGGTCCGTACCAGCCTAGCTGTTCTCACCGGTGGGACCGAGAGAAGGTCTTGCGAGGCTGATCTCGTCAGGCGGCACAATCGGTGATTCTGGAGGCGTTCCTTCAGATATACTGGGCTGAAACCGTATAGGGTTTTAAAGGTCAACACCAACACCTTGAATTGGGCCCGGTAGACAACTGGTAGCCAGTTAAGATCTAATAACACTGGGGTGATATGATCCCAGCGACGGCTATGCGTAATCAAGCATGCCGCCGCGTTCTGTACCAGCTGTAATTTCCGGACCATTTTCAAGGGTAACCCCACGTAGAGCGCATTGCAGTAGTCTAAGCGAGAGGAGACCAGGGCATGTATCACCTGAGGGAGCAGGTGAACAGGAAGATAGGGACACAGTCTCCGTATCAGATGTAATTGATACCAAGCTGCCTGGCTCACTGCTGTAATCTGAGCCTCCATGGACAGCTGGGAGTCAAGTATGACCCCAAGACTGCGGACCTGGTCCTTCAGGGGTAGACTTACCCCATCAAGCATCAGGTCAGTAATTCCTAACTTCCTTTTATCTCCCACAAGTAATACCTCAGTCTTGTCGGGGTTCAGCTTCAGCCTATTCTCTCCCATCCATCCACTTACGGATTCTAGGCACTTGGACATGGTATTCACAGCCAACTCTGGTGAGGATTTAAAGGAGAGATAGAGCTGAGTGTCATCTGCGTACTGATGGCACTGCAACCCAAAACTCCTGATGATTGCTCCCAGCGGTTTCACATAGATGTTGAATAGCATGGGAGAGAGGATAGAACCCTGTGGCACTCCACAATGAAGAGGCCAAGGGTCTGAAACTTCATCTCCCAATGCCACCCGTTGCTGCCTATCCGAGAGATAGGAATGGAACCACTGCAAGACAGTGCCTCCTATTCCTAATCCCTCTAGGCGGTTTAAAAGGATACCGTGGTCAACGGTATCGAAAGCCGCTGAGAGGTCCAGGAGGACAAGGAAGGTGTATTCACCCCTATCCAATGCCCTCCGCATATCATCTACCAGAGCGACCAAGGCTGTTTCCGTACCATGACCAGTCCTAAAACCCGATTGGTATGGATCTAAATAATCCGTTTCCTCCAAGTGTGTCTGTAATTGCGCAGCCAAAAGGCAGTCTATTGTATTCTATACCAATTAAAACTTTCAGAGGGTCTACAACAGCAAGTGGTATAGCCACCAAACCCCCTTCTCCAGATGAGGTTGAAGCTGACAAATCAGGTAAAGATCCTAAAATGCAGTTCGGAACACTGCAGTTACCAGTGCATCCAAAAGTTGTCTAAGCTCTAAGCATGGCTACGCTGCAGGATTGATTTACCAATAGTGGTCTCACTTCATCATAAACTATCGCAGCCAATTAGGAATCATATAAGATGATGATGTTAAGTCCCTTCATAACCAATCGTATTTGGTTCCATGACAGTATCATGGAGGACAAGCAAATCAAATTGAGAGTAACAGCAGTACTTTCTTGGTCCATCACATTCAAGATCCCAGTCATTTTGTGATCATGTAGCGAATCAGATATCATCAGAATACTATGTAGTCATTCAGATCTGGCTATGTGATAATGTAACCAGAAGCAAATTTAGTCAATTCAGATTGAGGACATAGCTGCCTGGGAAATGAAAGCTTTTGAAAGTCACTGAAAAACAACTGAAAGAGAGCATGCTTTTCAGTGCTGCTGGAAATGTTTATTAAAGTTAGTATTTTAGGCTCAGTTCCATTGATTTGTAATGAATGATTGAAAATAATGACCAGATTGCATGTGGCTAAACTCTGAATTATGGACATTTCCCTGCTGAAAACTGTGAGCTTCTTTCTTCTCTCTATATTCTCTAACACTGCAAGAGCCTTTTCCATCTCCAACTTGGTATCATCACTTTAAGGACTGTATCCATGAGTATTCCTCCCACCCACCAATTTTTATTTAGAACTTCAACTGCTTTGGGAAAGTGTGAAAATATAGTACCATGCTGCTTTGTCACTCTATCAAGACACTCTTTGTGAAGAGCTCACACTGAGACATTGTCAACATGCTGTAATGCTGGTAAAATGTTTGCTTAGCTTCTGTTGTCGTGATGGCTGTTGTTTGCCTGACAGGGATTTCTGCAAGTGTGCTGGCAGTAAGCAGACAAAGGAACAAATATAGGACACATTGGACTACAAATACAAACCTGTTTTACCAAGCCATTTCATGATAAATGGCTGCCTGACCAATATAAAACTACTGCACAGTTCTTGGATGATATTGTATCCCGTTCTACTTCTCTCCAGATGTAGCAGGAATGTAAAACAGTGTTTTTCTTTTCTTTGTGGTCATTGTCTTTGAAGTATGAAATGCACTTCCAAGTAGGAAAAAGCATTTATACCATATGTACAACATCTCATCCGCATTCATTGCATGTGAGTGTATATGTGTATACAGTTTTTTTCCCCTTCATGCAAGTGATCTCTCTGGAGAAAAATTGTCATGTATAAAATGGCCCTTAGTTGGCACACCAGACTGTGTGGGTGTGGTGCCAGAACTAGCATGCTGTTGTCATGGGGGTGGGTGGGATCTGCTTCCATTTAATAACTAAATCCTTCTTTCATTTCAGCTACCCTTTCCATAATAGTGGTTACCTTATGTGTGACAATCTGCCTTCTTAACAGGAGAGTTTACTGTCTGTTTCACACTTGTTATTCCATCTTGGCAATGTAATGTTGAGGTCATTCTAAATGTTGCATGCATTATCTTTCAACATAAGGATTCAAATACTGAAGGGATACTTGTAGAAACATGGCCTTCTAATTATCTGAGTTGCTTTTGAAGATCTGTTTATTTTTGAATTGACATTTCAAATGCTAGAATAGCAGATCATGAACAGCAAAAGTTGATTGTCCTTTTCATTGTTAGTACTTAGGTATGCCCTACATGTAAGTTTAAGTAGGAAGTCTTAAAATGTGAGGAACATTGCATGGTGTTTCTTTGTATCAATGCAAATATGACATGCTAAATCAATTGGAATGAGTTCTCTGTGCATTCAGAGCTTATCTTCATTTTATATCATGATGTGATATCTGCATGAAATATTGTTTTTATCGGTTGCTCCAATCTGGAGAATTAAATCCAGCTGGCCTTAAAAACATCCCACATTTGATTGATTCTCTCCCCCCCCCAATTAGCAAGTCTATGCTGCTGGATCTGGGAAGTGCTGCTGGGTGTATGTGTGAAGTGTGTTTATTCCTTTTCTTCTCACACAGTTTCCTCAGTCTAAATTGCAAAACCAAAAGTGAGAGGGCCTGATTTTCAATCTATTGCGTAATGTCTAGTTTGGTCGTAACTTTTCATATTGATTTTAATGGGACTTAAGTATGGCTAAGTTTCCAGAGTTCTAGATGTTTGTGAGAGAATAAGAAAGATATTACAGTATATGACTCTTGCCTCACCTCCCTGCCTTCAGGCATGGGGCTTATTGCATTAGGTTAACGGATTAAAATGATAGTGGTTCTGTCCCGATTTCTAAAATTCCTTTCACACTGCACTACCTGTTGCGTTAAGGAACCATGGCGTTTTCAGCCAATATACCAGCATTTCGCACAACTGTCTTTCACACTGCTGCAACAAACAGCACCTTGTTTTCATCCCTCATCCATTATACACATGTGCTCTGTAGTTCCCCCATAATTCACTGTGTTAGTGTCTGGACACAGGGAAGGGAATGCAACTATCTGCATCTATGTCAGAATACTGGTACAATTTTCATAAGCCCCCCCCCAAAGGTACTTGCCTAAAGGGCAGGAATGCATTGCATGCCAGAATGCCTGTCATGTGAGCTGCTGCAGCTAATGCAAAGCTCCCACAGTTTTCCAGGTCCCCAGGCTTGCAAACATATTATTTCTGATATTATTTATTATGAAAATTAGTGCTAAACTTCCACTATATTCCACTAGATTTCTGGAACTAGCTTTTATGTCATGTGAAAGGATAATAATGCACAAATATAATGCACAAATTACCAGGTAAGAAATCATCAGAAGAATGGAATAAAGTGCAGTGTAAAAACAACCCTGGGCCAGCTCCAAGTTTCTGGGGGCCCTGGGGCATAGGTTAACAGTGGGGATCTTGGCCCTACCCTTTCCTTCTCAAAGTACAGTCCTCCCTCTTGGCTTCACCCATTTCAACTAAATCACATTTTGATCAATATGGCAACCACCTATCATCAAAGAAAAATGCAAACATTAGTACTTCACTAGTTGCCTTTGTAATTTTTTAGCGGTAACTTAACTCTGTACATACTTACCTGGGAGTAAGTCCCATTGAACTCATTGAGGCTTACCTCTGAGTAGACATATATGCATGATTGAACTGTCAGAGGCAGAACTTAAGAGACATAACTTAGGTAAACAGAAAATGTGCATATCAAAAGTTATGTACCAGAATAAATGCTATCTCTTCTCTTGCAATAAGAAATACAATCTTACTTCTTGCACAGTGTATAGTTAAACTATGGAATTCACTCCCACAAGAGGCAGTAACAGGCACCAACTTGGATTGCTTTAAAAGAGGATTAGACAAACTCATGGAGGATAAAGCTATCAATGGCTACTAACCATAATGGCTATGTTCTAGCTCCACTGTCAGAGACAGTATGCTTCTGAATATCAGTTGCTGG
Source organism: Rhineura floridana (assembly GCF_030035675.1). NCBI lineage: Eukaryota > Metazoa > Chordata > Lepidosauria > Squamata > Rhineuridae > Rhineura > Rhineura floridana. Next base: position 85,576,854 of record NC_084482.1, on the reverse strand, counting down.
GGAATCATAAGTGGAGAAAGTGCAGTTGCGCCCAGGTCCTGCTTGTGAGCTTCGCTTTAGGGCATCTGGTTGGCCACTGTGAGAAAAGGAAGCTAGACTAGATGGGCCACTGGCCTGATCAAGCAGACTCTTATGTTCTTATATGTATTGAAACACAGAAGAAAAGTTACTTGTGTGGCATTACAGACCAGGGATAGCCAACATGATGCCCTCCAGATGTTGTTGGATTACAATTGCCATCATCTCTGATAACTGTGTCTGAGACTGATGGGAGTTGTAGTCCAACAATATCTGGAGGGCATCATGTTGACTACTCCTGTTATGGACTAGCCAATTAGAGTACAGTAGGGCCCCACTTTACGGCGTTCCGCTTTACGGCACTTCGTTTATGCTGCGGTTTTCAATTTGCACCTTGTCCCGTTTTTGTGGCGCTGGTTCCATTTTTGCAGTGATTTCCCGTCCTCCAGCAAAGACGCAGTTGATGGCACCTGACGCTATGAGTGTGTCATCAGAACTTCCTCCCACAGTTGGGCTGATGGGAGTTGTAGTTGAAGCAAGGGGACAATCCAGGCGGCGAACGGGCAGGCGCGAGGCTAAGAGGTCGGGGGGAATCCAGGCAGCGAATAGGGAGGCGCGAGGCTAAGAGGTCGGGGGGGAAATCCAGTCAGTGAATAGGGAGGCGTGAGGCTAAGAGGTCGGGGGGGAAATCCAGGCAGCGAACAGGCAGGCGCCAGGCTAAGAGGTCAGGGGGGGATCCAGGTGGCGAACGGGCAGGCTCGAGGCTGAGGGGGGACAATCCAGGCGGTGAATGGGCAAGTGCGAGGGTAAGAGGTCGAGGGGGGACAATCCAGGCGGCGAATGGGCAAGCGTGAGGGTAAGAGGTCAAGGGGGGACAATCCAGGCGGCAAACGGGCAGGCGTGAGATAAAGAGATTGGGGGAGGGGAAATCCAGGCAGTGAACAGGCAGGCGTGAGGCTAAGAGGTCGGGGGGAGGGGAAATCCAGGCGGCGAATAGGGAGGCGCGAGGCTAAGAGGTCAGGGGGGGAATCCAGGCGGCAGACAGGGAGGCGTGAGGCTAAGAGGTCAGGGGGGGAAATCCAGGTGGCGAATGGGCAGGCGTGAGGCTAAGAGGTCGAGGGGGTCAATCCAGGCGGCTAATGGGCAAGCGCAAGGGTAAGAGGTCGAGGGGGGAAAATCCAGGTGGCGAACAGGCAGGCGCGAGGGAGAGAGGTCAGTGGGGACGAGTGAAACGGTGAACAGGCTGGCGTGGGAGGCAGCGGAGAAAAGCGGAACATCGATCAGCTGTTGAGGGGGGAGCTCCCCGCACTACAGCTGATCGATGTTCCACTTTACGGCGATTTCCGCTTTACAGTGGGGGCCTAGTCCCTAACCCACCGTATAAGCAGGGGCCTACTGTAACACAATTCCCTACCCACCTACATTGTTTCAAACATATCCAGAAAAGTATGTCTCTTAAATTCTATGTCTGACAGTGCATTCCTTTCTGAGGTAGAAATGAATCTGCAGTCCTGTGCACTTACCCATTTAATTCAATGAGGCTTAATTTGGAATAGACATATATAGGACTGGACTCCACCAGAACACATTTCAGCATTTCAGGGGCTGCACTTTCTTAATGCTGTACCAACTACAACTACCAACTGCTGCTTGTGTATATATATATTGTTTCAGCCTAAGCTACCTCACTGGGTTGTTGCAAAGATAAACTGGGGGGGGGGAGAGGGAATGACAATGTACACAGCATTCACAAATCAAAAGTAAATTTGGGGGGGCACACAAGTAATAAGATGTCTAATAGACAGAATGTTAGCAGGTGAAGCTTTCCCCATAATTGTGTTTCTGTATTAGAAAAGGCTTACCCTATTTAATTTCTGCCTGCCACACAGCTGTTAAAGGCACAAGAACCCTGCTCTCCTGCAGTGCCAACCCTAAACCATACAAAGAACTCAAGTTAAAAGAAAAATAACAACCACAGAATTTGGGCAATTTGAATTAAAAAAAAATCTGTAACTCTATAAAATAAGACTTTCTCAGGCAAAAAGAAGTGATGTGACCTTAGCCATAAAAACACACACAAAGCATGATAAACAGCAACAAAATTACTCTGAGCATGAACATTTTCACATTTAAATTGTTTTTACTCATCCTTGTTTTTGCTTATTTACTGCCTCGGGGCAGTCCTTAGCTCTCAGCCTAACCTACCTCACATAGCTGTTGTGAACACACAGAAGGCAGAGTTAAAATAGTTGCAAAAGGAGACTAAGGCTTCAATCCAATACACACTTACCTGGGAGTAAGACCCATTGAATCCAATGGAGCTTACTTCTGAGTAGACATGTATTGGATTGCAGGTCAGTCCTTGTATTATAGGCACCAAAGCTTACTTGACTTAACCAGAGTGATGTATCTTTGTAGTATAAAAGGCCATATTTTTGCCCTCCCCCAATTAGTGCAGCTTCAAGGCTTCACCCAGACCCTATCTGGCTTAGTGCAATCCTATAACCGATTACCTGGGCATGTTAGAATGTTGGACTACTACCTGGGAGACCAGGGTTCGAATCTCCACACAGCCATGAAGCTCACTGGGTGACCTTGGGCCAGTCACTGCCTCTGAATACCACTCACCATGAAAACCCTATTCATAGGGTCACCATAAGTTGGAATCGACTTGAAGGCAGTCCATTTCCATTTTTTCCAAGCTCGCTTAAACATAAAGAGACTTACTTCTGAGTAGACATGTATATATTGTGCTGTAAATTAACTATACAATGATTTTTAACAAGTGCCTGTTTGCAACTCTTTGCACTTGTTATGAGGTGGGGGATTCTTTAACATCCACCCACACAATGAATAGTAGTATTTGCACAAAATAATTCCTAGGGAGTATCTGCCTCAGACAAAGATTCATCCTGGCAAGATTCAGCATCTGGAGCTTTTGGCTCTGCTCCTGGCTCTCTCAGCAACCCTGCTGCTTCTGGGTGGCTAGCAAACAGTAGTGGTGGCAGCAGTGTTGGGTGTTAGGTGCTGTGGGCCCCCTGTGGTCCTGGGCTCTCGGCCAGTGCCCCACCTGGCCACCCACTAGCACTGGACCTGCTTGGTAACTCAAGAGTTGACACTTGTTAGCAACACTAGCAAGACTTGACACTTTACCAGTTTTTCTACAGGTTGAAGTTGGAATAGAGACCACTAACCTGCTAATTTTAATTTTGACATTCAAAAAAACTAATGGTCAAAGTCAAAATAATGTAGCAACAAAAGGTACAGGTCATATTTCATTATTTTAATGAAAGTATAATGTGTGGGTACGTGACCCAGTCGATTCCTAAGTTGTGCAATTGCCCTCTTGATTGATATTCTCTGTTCATTTTTTTAAAAAAAACATTAAAGAAATATCTCATCACGAACTCACATGAATATGAATGCGTCATTTGTTAAAGGGGTAATGGAGCATATGGTATTATCTTGAAAGATAACCAGCTTAAAGCTTGTTGCCTATGTTGCAGAGCCCAACTGGCCTCAACCAGAATCAGACATTTAGTGGTTCCATGCTGTGGAACAATCTTTCAACAGAGGTTTGTCAGGTATCCTTGCTTTTAACTTTCTCCGGAATATTTTTTTTTTGATGACAGGCTTATGCAGTTAAAAAAATTCTTGTTGTCAGTCATTTTAATTATTGTTCAGTACTGCTTTTAATGAAATGTTTTCATATTGCTGAACACCATCCTGATATTTTATGTGAGGATGTTATATAAATACTTTTATAAATAAATAAATAAATAAAAGGAAATTTCCATATATACTTGATTCTATTTGCCTGCAATTTCTTGGTACAATAGCACAGGTCTTTGTGCTTCTGCAGTGTCTGTGTGCTGAAATCCTCGTAGAAGGACGTTTTCTTAGGATTTTTGATGGAGAAATGTTTATCTAATTAATCTACAGAGTTGAAATTGCAATGCACTTGAAAAAATCCTTTTTAAATTTTTTAAAATTAATTTTAGCAGATCAATGATATCTCCTCCTACTTTGATCTGTACCAATTTAGGACATGAATTGGGTGGCTTATTCCTATCCACAAATATGAAGATGTATAGTAAAAAAAAAAAACTTCAAAAGACAAATCAACCGTAATCTTGCAATTGACTATTACCAGGAGTTGTCTTTTTCACAGTAGTACTTTCCTGATAGGATGCTGGATTCTGATTATTCTTTTAATCAGGAAATACACCAAAGTGACATGAACAGTTCCAATGGTTAACTTTAAAAGTTTATTTCATGGTGAAAGGGCAAATAAAGTTAATCTTTACTTAAATGGGATTAAGGCTTTATAGAATTAAGGGTCACATTCTGAACAAAACTATGGAGATGAGCTAATCAAGTATGAGCCTTACTTTGAAGAATCAGTCAACAGGCTGGAGCCATGGGCTTATCAGGAGTTTTTCCTCATGGTAAAAAAATCATTGAGGAAATAAAAGCTGTCCCAAGTGAAAGAGTGTAACCTAGACCACTATTTAAAAGTTTTAAGTGTGCGTGTGTGTGGGGTCCCAAACCATGGCAGAATTCCTCTTTCCCAGCAGTAGAATCCAGATGCCTTTCCCTTGCATCACAGTGCAGCTTGTCAGATGAAAGAACTGCTGACCTGCTTTCTGCTGAGCTGTGGTGCCACCATTACAGATGGCAGCAACTAACTCAGCAGGGATGAGGTGGCACAAGAGGCCAGTAAACTTCCACCTGGTCCTCTAAATCTGCTAATTCTAGCATGGCTGTTGATCTGAATGGCATCACTTGGGCACAGACTACTGCTCTTGGGCAGCCAATGCTTGCCTGTCCTAGGACTAATATAGTGTTCCTCATAATACCATTGGATATGCCTAATTCCAGGATATGCCTTTCAAGCAGCGGAGGTTCAGATGAAAGAATATTTCAGGAGCACCATAGGAGCTATTTTTTCTTGAACTCATCTTAGAGTTTTTCTGCAATGTTTAAAGGTCTGCAATCATGTGGGTAGGGTTAATTTCATGGGTTTTCCCCATAGAACCCAGCGAAGCCATTTTTCTGGAAGTTCATCTTGAGATACTGCTGTAATGGTGTGCTGAATCTGTAGAAAAGACTTGTACAATGCAGGCCTTTAGATGTTACAGGAGCCCTAAGATGAACTCATGGAAAAGCAGCACACAATCTTGCTCAAACCTGTTAGGGAACATGAGACTATTGTCTAGTGTGAAATGTAGTACTGTTAAAAATATATTTCTGTTGAAAGCACCAGAAGCATACCAATAAAGAAATACACCACCTTAAGCACTGAGAACAAGACTACTACATGTTGAACAGCTTGTGGGGAAGATATTATTTGGTGTTGATGTAATCCTTCATCTAAATGGTAATTGTGGTGTACAAATTATTTTGACATTTAAATTCTGTAATAAGATTGCATAATTTTCCTTCTCTAATAACAGCATGGAAAGTAGCCTTTTCTGGTTATTCTCTGCATTCTCTTTTGACAACTTGCCCTGCAATTAATACATACTTCTGTGACTGTTTTTTCTCAGCTACGCCTTCTGAGGTGCAAAAAAACAACATAAACAATAGATGTGTCCCTATTTTCTTGTGAATTTTTTCCTATTCTTTCGACAAAGTGCTTTTGACATGACTTCAGTCAATTTTGATCTCTTTGTGTCTGTGTGTGTTTTCTTCACCATAGCAACACATTTTATGTTGACACACCAATGCAAGAGATGCTTTTGTGGTAAATTAAAATGTACAAAGTCACTTAAACCTTCTAAGCTAGTAGATCATGATGCCCAAGAAGTATATCTTCAGGTAGTACATTACAGTAGATTTTGTGAGTCCTCTCCATACAGTGGTCAGTCTTGTGTCTGAACTTGATATGGAGAATTGTACTGTAAATAACCCTTACCAACTTTCATTGTATTATCTTAATATCTTAAAGGCAGATTTCACATTATAATTGAGCTTGCACCTTGGCTTCCACACAATGGGTTTGGAGATTGAGTAAGTCAAGCCATGCACATGATAACACATGCACTTGCACATGCACGCACACACACACATTGCTACACAAAGTATAACAGAGGAAGAGTACATTCCCACTTTTTTCACATCAATGTAAATAGCCCTTCTTCCCACACTTGAGCTGGCATTGAAGTTAGAGGCTAAGTCATAGTTTAGGGTTAAAAGAATGAACCTAGCCTTGCTCTCCCCAGTAGCCATGCTCCCACTCTTTTTCCAGAACCGCTGTCAGAAGCTTTTGCTTCCATTTTTTTTGAAGCTGGGCAAACTGTGGTTAATCTATCCCAGAGTGGCCTGAGCTAGTGTCAATGCAACAGAGGCCTTCCTGGCTTTATAGGGCTCAGCAATTTATGAAAGAGAAAGAGCAGGAGAGAAACAAAAGGACAGAAAGATAGCAAGCACACACAGACATACACTTCCTTGGCACTGGCACTAGGTTCTTAGAGGAGAGGCATTGTTGGTATTTTTTTTTCTTGTGGAAAAGGATACCTCCAAATCACCACCACAAGGCTCATGTGTTGTTCATTGGCCTGCAAGCAGTCTGGCTCATCAACATGGAGAATAGGAGAATGAGCCACGCCACCCTATCCAGGTTAAGGCTGGGCTCCCATGCATAGCTCAGCACCAAAGAGTATGGCCTGGTTCAGGTCTGGCAGGGTCATTAGAGTCAGGAACAGAGGGCACCTCAGAGACACAGTGCTCCACCCCTGTCACCATAGGGTCCAGGGATGCCAACAGCCACCTGCCATGTTCCCAATTTTCCTCAGCCTTTCCATACTTGATGGTTTGGTAAGGTCACAGGAAGGCTGGGGAAGCTGCACTGGTATGGAGTGCAAAATAAAATATCAGAGGAAGTAGCTACACTGGAGGAGGTACCCCAGTCAGTCTGTGGGTCCGACAACACTTATTGCATGACCTTAGCAGTGACTAGGTCCACTCCAGTTTTCTCCAGTTGGTCTAGCCAGAAGATGGTGCAGGACTTGGAATGTAAAACTCAGCATTACAAATAAATAAAATAAATCAAATTATTTTACTCCAACCTACAAAATTTAAGAAATGTTAACTCTCTTTACCTCTATGATTTGTTTGTATATGTGTGGGAGTTGGCCTGCCTGTTCCTTGGCTTGATTAGGATGGTGTTCCTCCTACGCACTGCCCTGTTGAGTTTTTATGTCAAAATGCGTTATATGGGTAACCTTCTTTCCTAAAGCTATAACTCATATTTGCTTGCTCATGCCATATTAACAAGTATTTCCAAAAAAGTATATTTGAGATATGCTTCCTTCAGTTATGGATTCATCCAGAAGCCCTCTTGTGTTATTAATTGCAGAGTTTGAATTAGGATGTTTTTCTGAGTTCTTCTAAAAATGAAATTTCTCACTTTTGAATGAGCTGTTAATATAGGCATCAGTCCTTTAACAGTCTTCTGAGATGCCGTAGGCAAATTCAGTGGCGTACCAAGGGCGAAGCAGTGGGTGCGGTCCGCCCTGGGTGCAGGCAATAAGGGGGTGCATGTATAGGGTGAGAATATCTGGAATGGGAATATTTTGATGAAGAGCTACTGTTAGTGCTGGCTCTCTGAATATAAACTAGTGAGGAGCCCCGGTGCAAACTCAAAGAGCCTCCGAAGCACCTCGTTCCTTTTTCCTCATTAATTGAAACCACTGGTTCTCTCCCCCATTCCCCGTCTTGCTGGAAGACCTCAGCAGTGCAGCACTTCCTCACCTCCCCAACCAGAGTGCCACTTTCTCCACATTCTGGCCGGGTCCCTCCCTCCTCCTTTCCAACGGGCAGAGTGGAGGACAACAACAGAGGCAGCCGGTGGAACGCAGGGCCACCCATGGGGGAGTGTGGGGTGCCGGCTGGCGTCCAGCTGCTGCTCTGCACTTGTGACTAGGGCAACTGTGAGAGTGCCCGGCTACTCCTGTTGGGACCCCTGCTGGCTGCTGGGGCAAGTGAAGAGGAAGCGACAGCAGTGGAGCCTGGCAACTGTACGTCTGGTGGGGCTGGAGCTGCAGCAGGCCTCCCTCCCAGCTCGGTGCCTGTGGACTGCACAGATGAGGCTGGCAACACGGGGCTGCAGTTTGCAGCAGCAGGGGGCCATGAGGAGCTGGTGGGCTTCCTACTGCATAGGGGGGCCTTGGTGCAGAGCCGGAACCACTGCGGCTGGTGCCCACTCATGCAAGCGGCCAGGTTAGCCAGATGGGCAGGGCGGCTCCAGCTCAGCGGAGCAAGAGCAAACCCGGGCGGTGCTGGGCTGGGTGTCTTGAACCTACAGGTCAAGGTTGGGATGAGGTGACGAATGGGGCCGCTGCTGGGAAAACATCGGCAGCATCTCTTTCTTGTAAAGATTAAGATGGTCCGCCCCCAGAGCCTAATGGAAGCCACTGGATTCCTGAATGCCCTGGGGGAGTTCCCAGTAGATAGAGCAGGTAACCCTGTTGAAGCCCTTGTCACGGTGTGGAACAGTGAGGCGCGTCGGGCTCTCCACACGGTTGCCCCTGAGCGCCCTCTCCGGCACTGTGGAGCCCAGCTTGCACCTTGGTACACCAGTGAGCCAAGGGCAATGAAACAGGCTGGACGATGGCTAGAGCACAAGTGGCGAAAGACGTGCTGTGAGGCTGATCGGGCACGAGTAAAACATCATAACCGTGCCTACTGTATGGCAGTGAGAGCGGTGAAGAAGGCCCACTTCTCTGCCTCCATCACATCCTCAAGTAGCCGTCTGGTGGAGCTTTTACATATTGTCAGGGGTCTGTTGACATCAACTCCAGGAAATGGAGTCTTAGACCCTTCAGAGGCCCACTGTGAATAGTTTGCAAGGCACTTTGAGGGTAAAGTTGCTCACCTCCGTAGCAGTCTTGATGTCCCATCCATATCTACTGTAGTCCCCAATGAGGTGTCCAGTGCAACGTCTGCTGCAACTTCTTGGGAACGGTTTCAGTTGATGTGGCCAGCAACGTGTCCTCTTGACCCTTGCCCTTCTTGGGTTATTAAAGCTTGCCAAGGGGGTCTGACCGAGTGGATCCAGGGTGTGGTCAACGCATCATTGCGAGAGGGAGTGGTTCCAGCCACCCTGAAAGAGGCGGTGATTCGACCACTCCTGAAAAAGCCCACCCTGGACCCATTGGTTTGTGACAACTACCGACCGGCTGCAAATACCCCCTTTTTAGGGAAGGTGATTGAGAGGGTTGTGGTGCAGCAACTGCAAGTACTCTTGGATGAAACAGATTATCTTGACCCATTCCAGTCTGGGTTCAGACCTGGTTATGGGACTGAATTGGCCTTGGTCACCATGATGGATGACCTTTATCAGGAGAAGGACAGGGGGAGTGCGACCCTGTTGTTCTTACTTGATCTCTGAGCGGCTTTTGATACCATTGACCATGGTATCCTTCTGGGCCGACTTGGTGAGATGGGTGTTGGAGGCACTGTTTTACAGTAGTTCCGATCCTATTTCCAGGGTCATTCTTAGATAATAGCATTGGGTGACTGTCTTTCGGCCCCCTGGCAGCTGTGCTGTGGGGTGCCGCAGGGTACCATCTTGTCCCCCATGCTATTTAACATCTATATGAAGCCCTTGAGAGCAGTCATCAGGAGCTTTGAGGCGAGGTGTCAGCAGTATGCTGATGATACCCAGCTCTATTTCTCCGTAACATCTGAATCGGGAGAGGCCGTGCAAGCTGTGGACCGCTGCCTGGACTCGGCGGTGGGCTGGATGAGGGCCAATAAACTGAGCCTGAATCCTAGCAAGACGGAGGCGCTGTGGGTTGGTGGTTCCTGAGTTCGGATAATTGGTCAGTTGCCTGCTTTGGGCGGGGTCGTACTCACTCTGAAAGAGCAGGTCCATAGCCTGGGGGTGCTCCTGGATCTATCTTTGTCGCTAGAGGCCCAGGTGACCTCAGTGGCTAGGAGTGCCTTTTACCAGCTTTGGCTGGTGAGACAGCTGTGGCCGTTTCTGGACTGGGATAGCATGACCACTGTTGTTCACACACTGGTAACCTCTAGGCTGGATTACTGAAATGCGCTTTATGTGGGGCTGTCCTTGAGGTTGGTCCGGAAGCTGCAGCTGGTGCAAAATGCGGCGGCGAGACTGCTCACTGGGGCAGGGTATTGCCAACATGTCACCCCGCTGCTGAAAGAATTGCACTGGCTGCCCATTTGCTACCAGGTCTAGTTCAAGGTTCTAGTTTTGGCATACAAAGTACTATACAGCTCAGGACCAGGATACCTGAAAGACCGTCTTACCCCTTATATACCCAGTTGATCACTGTGCTCTGCAGGTGAGGGCCTCCTGCAGATACCATCTTATCAGGAGGTTCATTCTGCACAATACAGTAGGGCCATGTTTTACAGCCATCTGTGCTATCTTTTTGGCGCCTTTTGAAGACTTTTCTCTTTCAACAAGCCTTTAAGTTGAGACCTATCCCAGTCTAATTTAATTTAATTTAATTTAATTAATTTGTATCCCGCCCTTCCTCCCAGCAGGAGACCAGGGCGGCAAAGAAAGCACTAAAACACTTTAAACCATCATAAAAACAGTTCTTAAAATACATTAAAACAAAACAGCATTAAAAACATTTTAAAAAGCAACCTTAGAAAGGGTTAAAAACATTATTAAAAACGTGTTAAACAGTTCTGACGCAGATGCAGACTGGGATAGGTCTCAACTTAAAGGCTTGTTGAAAGAGGAAATTAAAGGAGAAGGCATCTAAAGCTCATCATGGGTGGGCAGGAGAATGGGTCTGAAGCCTTCCACAACCTGTACCTCTCCCCCCCTTATCTCCCATTAGGTATTAGTGTTGGTCTTGGAGCCTCACCAGGAAAAAACAACTACAGTGGGTTAGAAGTAATGGGAAGAAGCAAGGTGAAGGAAGGATTCAGGAACACCACCACCCCCATTTGCCCATGCTGTGCTTTAAAAACCTTTCCTGTGGAAAGTTTTACAAACTGAAGAGTGGGATATGATGCTTTAAATTAATAACAGCACATAAACCCATGCTGTTAAACGTCTACTGTGACTCAGAGAGCCACAATTCCCTGTTGAATGTACACTTGCTACCAAGTAATGTGTGAAATCATCCCAAGGTACTGAGGACTGTGAGAAATAACAATGAGAGCCCCAACTCAGAGTGGGAGAACGGGATTTTTATGAATCTCTGCCAAACTTACCTTTTATTATTATTATTATTATTATTATTATTATTATTATTATTATTATTATTATTATTATTACTATTATTGTTGTTGTTGTTGTTGTTTCATTTCATGAGTATTACTGAAAATAATTTTGTCATATAGAGGAGGGAGGTGTTAAAAAATGATCTGCTCCGGGTGTCAAATACGCTAGGTACGCCACTGGGCAAACACATGATCAATGATAGATATTTAGACTTGAGTAGATTTATATAATTACACTGTCAAATATAAGCAAGGATTATTAGTTATATTAGATTTATAATTTGATGTACCATCATGATGTGTGTATATGTTCTCGTTCTCTGTCTCTCTAGTTACAACATCTAACCAAGCAATTTGTAAAGTTTGTATTGTAAACTCTTTGGAAGTTTTTCAAGGGGCTTTCTATCTAGTAGCTACAACCTTTAAAAATGTGGTAATCTGCCAAGAACAAGCAAATCAAAGTTGGATGCTTGTGTACTGCATCGCAGGAGACTTCAGTGTACACTGTAAAGGGAATGCAATTGCTACACACTGACACATTTGCAGATGCTTCTGTTGCTGAAATATGTGTCTGTCAAGAGATTACTGGCTGGGGACACCCTAACAATGTCCTGCCCTAATTTCCTCTTTTACTCCATGTGTTTAGTATAGCTGCATTGGCATGAGAAGAAATTTGCCATTTGTGATTGTTTGCTTTGGAAAAAGCTTTCAGTGTCTCTTTACTGTGGTCTGTCTTAGAGTTGGCTTGCGTATTTGATTGATAAAAGCGAGAAGAGAAATGTGCTTCTTTTTTCTGCTGCTTTATGTGTGATTTGTATTTAAGTATCCTTTATCCTGTGCAGTTCTGATGGATTTGTTTCAAAATATGCCTTACTTCTAAGTAGAGATGTGAAGGCCCAGAAACCCCCCAGAAAAATTAAGAAAAAAACTGGTTTTTCCCCAAAGCCTTTTTTTTCTGAAAAATTGGAAAAATGGGGGGGAAATTAAAAAATGGATTATGAAATGTTTTATTTTAGCATGATGAATAAAATGTTTCATTGAATCTTGGTCCCCCCTTTTTCTTAGTTCTTTTTATGGGAATGGATGCTTTATGTCTGCTTGACACTGTGGAGAACTAGCAGAGACATAAATAACTTTCTTTGTTATTAATGTTGATGGTTTCTTCTGTGTTTTTTAAATTGTTTTTTGCCTGCTCCTCACAAACTGGCAAAATGAAAGAGGTTCCTTACAGTTCAGTTCAACTCACCCATAACATTCCTGGCCTGTGCACTTCGTAGGCTACAACTTTGGGGTTCTTTCTTTCTTATTGAATACATTTTGGTTTCACTAAACTGTAACGTTGTTTTGTACATGCAGATGATTTGTCTGATAGGAGTGGTACTCCAAACAAACAAAAAGAACTTTCAAGTGAGAAATTCCTTTTCACATAACATGTGACATCATTTACATTAATACAATGCAAAAGTGCAGCTTTTTAAATATCTTACAATGAATTATATTATTGATTGTTTAACATATTTTATACTACTCAGTATTGAGAAAAGTTCAAAGCAGTTCACAGCATAAAAACACATATTAAAATCATTTCAAAAAGTATAAATATCAGAAGATCAAGAAATATAGGACTATAGAATTCATTGTTAATTGTTAGGAAAGTCTAAGCAGTGTGGCATGTTTTCAGTAAATGTCAGAAGCATGCTACTGTTAATGCTTCCCGAATAACAGGATAATAATTACAAGCATATTATTTATGAGGCTCATCTAAACATATTTTTTCTCATTACATATAAATAGGCAACTTCTGGAGTTACTAGACATGAGAGACTTTTCTTTCAGCTTACAAATGCAGCTTCAACCATGAAAACTGTGAATAGACTAAGAATGTTATCAGCTAAAATGAATACTTTTTGTAAATCAGCAAATTACATTACATTATGCCCTCTTTTTAATAAAATAAAGGCCATTGAGTTATAGAACCATGAATGAACTTGGGAAGTTATCTGCTTTGCCTCTATTCTGCCTCTAAGAGAGAATTCCTGCTACTGATGACTCCAAATAAAAGCTTTCCGTTCTGTAACAAAAGGATTAGTGTGGGCTTACATGACCATGATTCTTTGATGCTGTCGTTTGAGATGGTATTATAATTACATTTTCTGAAGCTGCTGTCTTCAGTTCCTGTAGATTTTTCATAGTGGGGGAAATTGGTTTAAAACAACCTGGACATTCAGAAATTTGATCCCCACTTCATAGGAGGTGAAGTAGATATTGACATCCAGCTGTCCTCTTTTATGTTTATTTCTATGCCATCTTTTGGCCAACAAGGTCCCCAAGGCGACTCAGAAAGAATATGTACAAATACAAATAAGAGAAAAAAATAAAAAATTAAGACAGTGAAAACTTAACATTTAAAACACACACACACCTAAAAGCCAAATACATTCATCTTACTGGCAAAGGGTAGTCCCCAGAAAGATGTCAGAAAGAGTAGGGGGGGTAGGCAGATGAGAAAAGCTTGCCCCTTAATGGTCCCAGCATAGTCTCACCCTGCAGTAATACCTCTCAGACGGCAGCTGTTCCTTATAAGGGTCCAGGCAATATGGTGGGGCAAGGCAGATGGAAAAAGCTTGCTCCTTACAGAGCCTAATATGTTTGCAAGTAATAAATACAAATAATTTATTGATAAAGGATATTTGAATGTTAACTTATGTGATATATGGGATTAATTATTATGTTTAATAACAAGGCAGACAGCACTAGTGCAATTTGTATGAGGTAAAGTAGATGATGTCAAAGGCATCAAAAGGCATCTTTTTTCCACTGATGTGTGCATAAACCAGAGCTTGGAAGTAACTAGTTACAAGTAACGAATTACTTGTAATTTATTACTTTTTTGAGTAACGAGTGGGTAACTTCATTACATTTTGCTGGAAATAGAACGAGTAGTAGTAACTTCATTACTTTTGAGGAGTAATTGTAATGTTTCCAGCATTACTTTTGTGCATTACTTGGGGGGGAGCAGGAGAAGTCTTCAGCTCCACTGATTTGTGAATAAAAATCATGTGCTTCAAATTGGGCTTTTGTGCAGCGTTGTTCTTCCTTCATGCTCTATGGAGGCGACGAGGGAGGTGGTGGAGAGCGAGACGGGGTGGAGCAAACAATTGTTTAAAAATTGACAGGAGTGGAAGGAGAAAAAAGCTGGAGTCAATATATATATATATATACAAAAATATGTGTGTTGGGGTATCATCATTGCTGGGGGTGGGGTGAGGGGATGTGAGATTCTGTTATGCCATTCTGTTAATCTTATGGATAAAAAAAAATTCTACTACCCTCTGTGTGTGTGTGCTTATTTTTAATGTTGTTTTAGGCTACTTAGATGAGCAGCAGCCAAGGCTAGCACCTTGTAGGCAATTTTTTTCTAAAGTAACAAAAATGTAATTGTACCAATTACTTTTGAGTAAAAGTAAAGTAATAAGTTACTTTCAGAGCAATTGTAATTGTAATAGTAATTACTACTTTTGGGAGGTCATGTAACTGTAACTGTAATTTATTACTTTTTAAAAGTAATCTTCCAAGCTCTGGCATAAACATAGCAACATACAAGAATGAAGAAGGCAACGCCAGTGCTGGTGCTTCCGAAGCATTCACAGCACCTAATCTAAAGCTGATGCAAGCTTTTGAACAAAAGCTAAAATTATTTATAATTATATGTCAAAGTTGTTCAAAATGCTGCTTTCTTAAGTATAATTTGCATCATCGAGGGAAAGGTGAATCAATGGCTCTAAGGAAAAGCTGCAAAATTAGAGTCTGAATTATTTCACCTTTCTTATCAAGCTTCAGGAAACAGCACATTACTAAAAGTGGGAAAAGAGAGATCAAGTTTCAGCTTCCAGAAAGCAACTTTTATGATTTCAAGGTGAGAGCAAGAAAAGAGAAGTTTGTGTTGTTCTCAAGAGTAGATCGTATTATGAAAAAAAAATCAAGTGTTTATTTAGAATTTACTTATTTTATTTATTTAGAGCATTTGTTGACAACTTAGTCAACAAACAGAAAAAACCCATATTTTTTCTATGGCCTCATCCATATGTTCAGGTAACGTATACACTGCAACAGTTGGTTGCAGGATCCTGCTTGTCTCCTCCATTTCCAATACTCAGGCTATGACTGCTGTTGCTTATGTAGTCAAAATGACACTACCCATCCACAGGAGGGAGGTATCAGCCGGCTTGAGGAAAATGCTAAGTTTTCAGATTTCTAGAATTTTTAAAGGAAAATAACCCTAAAAGGGGGAGCAAAGCAGCAAAGTGAGGACTAAACAGGGTCACTGAGCCACAAAATGCTCCCTGACTTTTGGCAGAAAATGAAAAAATTGCAGGAGATGAGGAATGGAATGGAGTGACTTGAACAGAGATCATTTTGTTGCATGTGTTTTTAAAGCTGTGTGACAGAGCTCCAGCTGTGATCTATTGTTTTGTTTGTATCTTGCATTTATCTTGCAGTTTTTAGGACATTTTATTTTAGGAATGTCATTGTATTTTTATTGTGTTTATGTAAACCACTTACAGATTTTATTATATTACGCAATTTAAAATGTATAAAAGCATAAAATAAGTGAGTCTTGTGTCTCAGGCCTGCCCCGGCAGGATGTGTATCTCTTGGAACTACAACCTCTCTGGCCTGCACTCGACCGAAACAATCAAATCATGCAAGTCCTGTCCCACTTTGAGTACACAACCTGAAAGCGCTCAGTCTTGATTATGTCAAGTCTACTAAAGATAACCTGATTAGTCTCCTTACTAATGACCACTTTTCACATCATTTCTTCTGCCTTCAAAAAGAGTTAAGAATGTATTCTTGGCTATGAGCAACTCACTGTACTGGGTGTCTGGTCAGCCTGTCACTCAAAGCCACTGAGGCTAAACAGGATAAATATGGAATATAATGCCCTATTCTTTTGTCTCCACTTTTGACCATTCAAGGATACTGCATGATCAGTCTAGGGAAGGGCCATAGCTCATTGGTAGGGCATCTGGTCCCAGGTTCAATCTACAGCATCCCCTGGCATGACTGAGACAGATCCCTGTCTCAAATGCTGGAGAGTTGTTGCCAGTCAGTGTTGACAACACTGAGCTAGATAGAGCAATGGTTTTACCTGGTATAAGGCAGCTTCTTTTGTACCTATGGGTGAACATTGGGACTCTTTCCGATTGTCTTCCGTAGGTTAGCTAACGTAGCAATATTTGTTTAATTTCTTAGTACGATTCAGCTTTCTCTTGGTGTCTTAGGGACCATCCATACTTAACTGTAAAATCCACGTTTTCCATCTTCAGTTGGTGGCTTTGAGATCCATACGTGTCCTGTTTGTGGTCGGATTTATATTGTGAAAACCTGGTTTTCAAGGATCCATATGTGTGGGCTTTTTTGGGGGAGGTGTCTAAATCGCTTTAACATTGGCCACTCCCTTCAGTCCACCCCTTTTCAGTAATTGGTCCATAATGGTTGTTTGCTTTTTGCACGCTTTTTCGGGAGAGCGCAGAAACATATATCTTTTTTTAAATTCCCACGCATGCGCAAGTTCATGGATATGCAAAAGAGCAAAGTTAATGGACACCCCCTCAAAGTACAAGCAAAATAAACATCTGGGCTGTTACATATAACAGTGCATACTAAGGATGGGAGCCACTGGTTACTCCCGATTCCATTGAATTTGTCCAACTGGGAGGCAAATCCGTTTCCATGTTCGATTGTTTCCCACTATTTTCTGCTGTTACCATTTGGAAAGAGCTTTTCTTCTGCCCAGTGCACTTACCAAATTGATTATGATACAGGAAAGCATATCGGTTTTTCTGTGGTATTTCTAATGTGGATTTGTGAATGCAAAAATCTGTACTAGCTTGCAACATCATTTGAATGACAGTGAATTAATGAGGACTCAAAGCAATACAATACAATCATATGGACGGGCCTTAGGTCCTTTTTTTAAAAAAAAAAATTTAATTTTGTGTTGGGGTTTGGGACACACACACACACACTGCTGATGCTTGGTGTTATGCTGTCTATTTATGCCTAAGGCAGTATGGGGGAAACAAGCTGCCCCTTCACTGTGGAGAAAGGAGGCGATATCTGGCTCATAGCTCTGGTTCTTCCATGGCTAAGATTCTGAGGAAAAGAGGAGCGGTGGCATGAACAAGAACAGAACATGCACAGCCTGCTTACCCCATAAGGCAGTTGTGATGCAGTGATCGTTAATGAATCTTTTCCCACCATGAGGATACAGTGATGGGGACATCTCTTGAATATATATTTGCTGTGTAGCTGTTAAAGCCATGATAGCAGTCGGGTGAAGTGGGCTGTTGTTATTCACAACCGGGTCAGTGATGGGAAAGTTCCATTGCAGATTTACCTGTAAGTCAATAACTAAAATGAGGCTGGACTTGGGTGATTCAAGTGCTCTTATCTACAGCAGTTTTCATTTGAAGGGTCACAGGTGGGTCATAACAGCATAATGATCTCCTTTTGGAGGGAAGAGGAGAAAGGGAATGAGACAGAAAGACAGAAAAGGAGAAAGATCAACTGATAGAGAGGATAAGTGTTAATAGCAAAAAAAAGAGATAAATATTAACAATGAGTCACACATTGTGACACATGGAGGGGGTACTCCAGCCAATGCTGCTGCT
Source organism: Rhineura floridana (assembly GCF_030035675.1). Lineage (NCBI taxonomy): Eukaryota > Metazoa > Chordata > Lepidosauria > Squamata > Rhineuridae > Rhineura > Rhineura floridana. The sequence continues at coordinate 85,558,948 of NC_084482.1, read as the reverse complement.
ACGGGTAGCACATGCCATACTGAACTATGAATTTAATGTTTAGATTTTAACATGGTTGGTTTTAATGACAGAAACCTGAATGGATGTCTCTGAGTTCAGCTAAATGCTGTCTGTACTATTTTGTTCATGCTGTAAGCTTATAGACTCCCCCTTCACAAACCCATGTAAAAATCAATCTTAAACGGTTTTATCCAACATAGCGCTAAGTCAGGGTCCCATAAGTGCAAGGATTCCCACTAGTGCAATGAATCCTCCCCGTGTGACCCCTAAATCTGTTCTAGGTGCGCACAAGGGGAAGGGGGGAAAGTCCTGTTGTGCTAGTGATAACCCTTGTGCTGATGGGATGACTTACTTGTATACTGCCCAGTTACCATTACAGGATGAGGCTTTAATTTTATTGCAATGTGAATACCACATCCAATTAGTGGGTCCTGGGCAGTTGGTATTCATTTGCTGCTTGTGATTTAAGGCAACATAGGTACTATGCTGACAAGCTTGGTGTAGATCTTTTCAGGGGTTGGGGATTTTTATTGACATGTCAGTTGATTGGATGGGTTATGTACATTGTTTTTAATGAGAAGGGTTCTAACCCTCTAATTTACACATAGAAATTTGAACCTGAAAACCTGAACTTTTAATGTTGAAACCTGATCAACCACTGAGGTGAAATTAATCTTCCATGAAGTGGGATAGGGTGTTAATTTAAGGTGATGTTGTGTGTTGGTCATTGGGTATTTTTTTTTATGCTGAACTTTTTTTTTCATAAACACTATTTCCTGTTCCATGAACACTATTTCCTGTTGTCATTGATGGATTTAGATACTAGAATCATTACACTTAAAAACTATTTGGCTAGATACTTTCCCTTTAACCTTCCATTAAGAAATAGATAAGCAGACAAATAAGATTGATCCTTATATTTAACTCATATTAAATCTGAATTCCTGACTTTGTTCCCTTTCATGATGCTGGACAAGTACCAGTCCAAATTACCTCAATTTTCCAGGCTTCAGTAGGCTTGTGGAATGCGCACAAGTCAGATGCTAAATTGCCCTAAATTGACTTCCTTGTATGCAATTTCAACAGCAACTTTCAAGCCACTCTAGAGCTAAAGGCAGGGCCGTGTGGTGGTGGAGGGGATATACCTAATGATTGATTAAAAAGTAAACAACAGAAATATTAGTAACTTTATTATATAGTACTGGCTCTTAAAGAGAAATATCCAATTTATTAAACACATTCAAATCTCACAGGATCCTGACTCAAATTCAGCCAGTAGTGGAAATGCAAAATAGCTACACTCAGTATATTTTAAAAACTGGTTTGCAGCTTTAATTTCTTTACTTGATTGATTGGTATGGAAGGAATGCACCTGGTAAAAATTCCCAGCCTGGAAACCCAGAGGAAGTCACGTTGTCAATTTGCCTTTTGCAAAGAGGAGGCAGGTAACAGACAGCATAGTCATCATAAGAGTGTTGATTTTGAATAGCAGCCCTGGCTTTTTAGTCTTAGAAGTGGGTACTGCATCATTAAAGCCAGATGTATGTACAATGGCGTGTTTCAAAACGGTATGCTATGGATTAGATTGATAACCATCATCTTGCTTCTGTTTTGTTCTGAGGAGCCAAGGTACCTTGACGCTTCTCTGTCTTGCATGAATAGACATTTGTTTCCATGGTTTCTCTTTTAAAAAAAACCCCACAACTCACCACAGTGAGTCTAATCAATAAACTATGTCCCATTGTTTGTTAAGATGTAAGCAGAACATGAAAAATCCTATCACACAGCTCTGCAGAATGGGGGAAGGGGGAGGGAAGAGAAGGAACCTTAGTTAGGTAATCGTCATGCTAGGTCATTTTATTTTTTTGCTCTTGAACTTGGATGGGAGAAACATGTTATTTTCCTAGCTACATACAATTTTAGTGTATGTAGTGTTCTGTTTGATAATAAGTTTTGCCTTTTAAAAAATATACATGTATGCACAACTCTTTACAAATGGAAAGTGTAGGACCTCCAAAAATACTCCTTCAGGCTTGTAATGTTTTGTTTTAATTTCAGTGGTTGAAGTAATGATAGCTGAAGGAGCAACAAAATAGGCAGTATATGTTCAGAATCCAAGATGATGGCTTGAGCCTACTGTTTTTGTAATTTTGAGCATGTAATACAATCTGAGCACAAAATTAGACTACCAGTGATGTCCGTTTTATGCTCTAGTTTTAAAACACTCAGTCTGCAGAACATGTCACTTTTTTTAATGTTGCTATGAAGAGTTACATAAAACTTTGTAGTACGGGATCCGAGTAGTGGTGGCACTGCAATCTGTAATTACCTAGTTTGGTAAAGGAATTTGCCCATTTGGCAGTGCTTGATTGTATTACAAGCTGAACATCTTTTCCACCAAAAGTTCTCCAGCTCCATGTTCTCTAAGGTTCTATGCTCGCACATTCAGTGGATCAGTTGCCTTAAAACCAGCTGCTTTGCAGGGGCAGTTGCAAAATTTCTTTAATGTTAACTCTTTACTTTTTGATAAATTCTCTCTTGCCGTGAAAAATGTGACCAGGCCACCCAACCAAGAAACCTTTGGTTTGGTGGGCTTCTTTTCTGCTTTGGTCAGTTCTTGCTTCTTAAAAACATTTTGTGTGGTGGTTGTCCCCCTTCCAGATGTAACCCCCCCTTGTTCCCAGGTGTATGTATGTTTCAGTGGTGGTAGCTGAATTTCTGTGAGTCTCTGTCAGTGGTGGTGTGGGGCGTGTGCAAGGTAGGGGTAATCAAACTATAATTCCTTGAAGGCAATATGTTAACTTCATGCACATTATCTATGCATGTGCATTAACATTATAAGCTGGAAGACAACTTTCCGGAAACAGATTAGCCTTTTCCAAATGAGTCAATTCCTAATAGAGCCAACATAAATTTACTCCAGAACTGCATGCTAGGAAGGAAATGGGGACCAGGAAATGATCTTCAATCATTTGTAGAATTTCTTTAAGTCCATATTCTGAAAAAGTGGTGATGAAGGCCAGCACAATTACCACATTCTGGAATTAGCTGGACAATAAGACCAAGACTCATATATCAGACCACCTATATAAGGTCTTAGGGTCTTGCTTCTTTCAAGGCTTAGTATTAGGTCAAGCTTAGTGAATGAATGGCACATATTTACTTCTTTGCCATATTTGAGTTTATTATTTTAAATTTTATCTTTCACCACATGCACTCAAACTAGCAGTTGTTTTCAATTATAATCATGTGCTGAATTCCATCTCCATCTTTTTATAAAAACAATAACATGCATATCTTAATGACATGTGGCAGAAGCCGGCACAGTAATTGCTGAGAGCTGTTCACCAACGTGGGCAGAGGAAGTTGCTTTCACAAGTTCTTTACTGTCGCCTTTTAATTTCCACTTCTTGGGAAGCATTTGCCTTTTAAGAGAAATGCTATCTCTGATTCTTCTCTTAAAAAAATCCTGCTTCTGACAGGACTGGCGCCTGTTGGAACCACTGCTTGAGATTCATTGTTTGCTTATGGCTTGTTGGTTTTATTGCCCTCCTGCTTTCTTAAGGTGTTGTGTAAAAAGATATTGTCTAACTGTGAAGGCAGATTTGCACATACCGGCTTATCTCCTGACTAGAATATCAGTTGATAACTTTCTTATGTAAGAGAGACCCAACAGATCATTGACAGAGGTTTTCAATCACCTCAGACACAATGGAGAAAACTACATGCTAAACTGTGAATAATAGTGTTGAGTAATAATGACATCCAGTGATTTCCGTGTGTAAATCACTAGCCCACAGTACATAGTAAATCATAGTACAAAAAGGAGGAGAATAAAAGTAATGAAGCAAATAACTAAGAGTAAAAATTGCAGAGAAACTGAAAACTGCAGCGTTTAATTAAGATGGTCCGTCCCCGGAGACTAATGAATCCTGAGGGTTTTCTGATGGCTCTAGGGAATTTTCCGGCTGATAGAATTGACGGTCCTGTCGAAACCCTGGCCATGCTGTGGAATACGGAAATGGCCCGGGCAGTTGACACGATCGCCCCGGTGCGCCCTCTCCGTTGCAGAGCTCAATTGGCTCCCTGGTTTACTCCGGAGCTAAGAGTGATGAAGCAAGAAAGGAGACGGCTTGAGTGCACATGGAGGCGAACTCCCGACGGCTGTAATCATGCACTTGTGAAGCTCTCTACCAAACTCTATGTGAAGGCAGTGAGAGCAGCAAAGAAGCAATACTTTGCTGTCTCTATTCAGTCATCCCTTAACCGCCCAGCGGAACTTTATAAAGTTGTCCGGGGACTTTTACACTCTGGTCCCCAGGAAGCAATAACACCATCAATTGCCCGCTGTAATGAGTTTGCGCGACACTTTCGTGATAAGATCATGAACATCCGCCGGGACCTTGACTCCATTATTGTAGCAGTTGATCCTAATGAGGTATCCAGAGCACAGTCTTGTCCTGTTTTATTGGATGAGTTTCAGTTGGTACAGCTCGAGGATGTGGACAAGGTGCTTGGACAGGTGCGGGCGACCACTTCTGCTCTGGATCCTTGCCCCTCATGGCTAATAAAAGCTAGCAGGAATGGAACAGCCGGCTGGGCCAAGGAGGTGATTAATGCCTCTTTACGAGAGGGAGTGGTCCCACCCTGCCTGAAACAGGCGGTGGTGAGACCGCTCCTAAAAAAATCCTCCTTGGACCCTGATAATTTGGACAACTATAGGCCAGTAGCAAATGTCCCATTCCTGGGCAAGGTTCTAGAGCGTGTGGTCGCTCGCCAACTCCAGGCTCTCTTGGATGAAACTGATTATCTAGACCCATTTCAATCGGGCTTTCGGCCGGGGTTTGGTACAGAAACGGCCTTGGTCGCCCTGTATGATGACCTCTGTCGGGAGAAAGACAGAGGGAGTGTAACTCTGTTGGTTCTCCTTGATCTCTCAGCGGCGTTTGATACCATCGACCATGGTATCCTTCTGGAGCGACTTACGGATTTAGGAGTGGGAGGCACTGCTTGGCGGTGGCTCTGCTCCTATCTCGGGAATCGTCTCCAGAAGGTGATGCTGGGGGAACATTACTCGAGTCCCTGGGTACTCCAATATGGGGTCCCGCAGGGTTCAGTTCTGTCCCCCATGCTTTTTAATATCTATATGAAGCCGCTGGGTGAGGTCATCAGGAGTTTTGGAGTGCGTTTCCAGCAATATGCTGATGATACGCAGCTCTACTACTCCTTTTCATCTTCCTCAGGTGAGGCTGTTGATGTACTAGACCGCTGCCTGGCCGCGATAATGGGCTGGATGAGAGCTAATAAACTGAAACTCAATCCTAACAAGACTGAGATGCTGTTGGTGGGAGGACCCTCTGCCCAGATGGTTGACGTTCGACCTGTCCTAGATGGGGTTACACTCCCCCTAAAGGAACAGGTACGTAGTTTGGGGGTCTTATTAGATCCGCTTCTGTCACTTGAGGCTCAGGTAGCCTCGGTGGCACGGAATGCATTCTACCAGCTCCGGCTGGTAGCCCAACTACGACCCTATTTGAGCAAGGAGCATCTTGCCTCAGTTATCCATGCTATGGTAACCTCTAGATTGGACTACTGTAATGCACTCTACGTGGGGCTACCTATGAAGACGGTTCGGAAACTTCAGCTAGTGCAAAATGCTGCGGCCAGAGTTCTCACTGGGACAAAGAAATTTGACCATATAACACCTGTCCTGGCGCAGCTGCACTGGCTACCGATATGTTTCCGGGCCAGATTCAAAGTGTTGGTTCTTACCTATAAAGCCCTAAACGGCATCGGACCGCAATACCTGATGGAGCGCCTCTCTCGCTATGTACCTACCCGTTCACTACGCTCGACGTCGAAGGCCCTTCTCCGGGTCCCAACCCATAAAGAGGCCCGGAGATCAACAACTAGATCTAGGGCCTTCTCGGTGGTGGCCCCCGAACTATGGAATGCCCTCCCAGACGAGATACGCCTGGCGCCTTCTCTGTTATCTTTTCGGCGCCAGGTAAAAACTTACCTTTTCGCCCAGGCTTTTTAAATTTTGTAAATTTTTAAATATTTTAATTTAACATTTTAAACTTAATATGATCTTAATTTAAATCTCAATGGCAATTTTATTAATGTTTTATAATTGTACTATATATATATATTTTTTCCACACTTGCTCATATTTTAATTGTGATTTTATTTGTTGTACACCGCCCTGAGAGCTTTCTGCTATAGGGCGGTCTAGAAATGTAATAAAATAAAATAAATAAATAAATAAAATAAAATAAATAAGAAGGGGGCTGGGAGAAAAACCTGTTTGAAACCCTGGAGCACCATTGCCAGTCAATGTAGACCATATTGAGTTAGGTCAGGTGTGGAGAGCCTTTAGCCCTCCTGATGTTGCTGAACTACAACTTTCAGCAGCACCTGCAAGCAGGCCTGGTGCCAGCGGGGGCCCCTTTGACTCAGAAGAGCACCTCCTAAATGTATAGGCTGGGATTGGGAGAATACAGCTCCTGCTTTTCACTCCATGCTAGCATTGGGTTGTGGGGTGTGATTTGCAGCCTGGGGTAAGGGGTCACTCCTTAGCTCAGGCCACAAATCATACCCTCTGACCCAATGCTAATGTGGACTGCAGAGTGGAAGCTCCACCCTCCCAAGCAACGCCCACTCCCCCAATGCAACCAACATGAGCTTAAATAGGCCCGGCTGTCTCACCTCCCACATAATAACCGCATTAGTGTGTTAGTGTGCTGCATGCACATGCATACCATCACCCAAGATGGTGACAGGGGCCTCAACTCCTTGGTGCATGCAGCATGCTAGCACGCTGACACAGCGATGCAGGAGGTGGGATGGCAAGGCCTATTGAAGCCTGTGTTGGCTGCATCGTGCGGTGTTGCCTAGAAGCAACACAGCCGTATGCCAAGGGCCCACTGAAGTCTGGTGACCAAGGGCCCACTCATGCCTGCTGCCCACCCTGCCTACAAGCATGGCCAATGGCCATAGATGATGAGAGTTGTGCAGTTCAGCAACATCTGGAGGGCCAAAGGTTCCCCACACCTGAGCAGATGGACCAATAGACTGACACAGCAAAACATAGCAATTGCTCCTTGCATAGGTCTTCACCTTTTAATAACTTGCCAGTGTGGTGTATTGGTTAAGGTTTTGGACTACAACCTGGAAGATCAGGGTTTGAATCCCCACATAGCCATGAAGCTCACTGGGTGACCTTGGGCCAGTCACTGCCTATCAGCCTCATGAAAACCCTATTCATAGGATCACCATAAGTCAGAATCTACTTGAAGGCAGTACATTTACATTTTATTGTTTAACAAACTGCTTTTATATTGTTGTGACCTGCCTTGGGAGCTACAGGTGGAGGGTGGGTAACATATTTACTACTACTACTACTACTTTTGCTGCTGCTGCTGCTTATTACTATAATTATTATTATGGTACCAGGTGGAATTGGAACCTTGTCTGTAGATTCACCTGTTCGTACAATGTTGAATCCATCAATGCTTTGACTTCATATCAAGTTGCTAAATTGGATAAGCAACATTAAGGATGACTGCCTTCTTTATTTAAATATATACACCCACCACACACACAAATGAAATAACGACAACATAGCTTTAATTTTAAAACACTAGCGCCCAAAGACAAACGTTTCAGGAAGTTTATTTTAACTTCTGTTCCAGCAATACAGTCTTTAAGTCACACACATTCAGTTTTATGAGAACCATTTTTATGGCATAATTTTTTAAATAGTACACATTTAGTAGTACACTGATTCTATGTAAATAACAGTCTCTCAAATCATTTTGCTGCCAAATGGTATTATTTGTTCTTTAACACTTCATTATGTGAGTAGCGTTATATGCTCTTGCATTTAAAACATTCAAAAGTTAGTTGTGAGTCCATATTACATTTTGACCTTCTTGTCTAGGCGCATTTGTTGGCTACAGTGGTACATAGTAAACTGTAACCAGAAAGATTTATCAAAGTTTACCATCCTCTTCATAAAGGTTAATCTTGGTGGATAAGCACTATGGTGATTATTCATTTTATATAGCTTTCTTAAAAATGCAAAGTACTTTATAGGGAGCTGATGCTGAGAAAAGTATGACTTGCCCAAGATTACCTGCTAAATTCATGCTTTCGCCAACATTAAAACCCAAGTAATTTTGATCTTTATTCAGATATTTAGCTGAATATGTGAGAGCACGAACTGTGTATAGGCTGTAGAGTCATGCCAGGCACATCCACAATAGCCTCACGTCACATGCCCACCTCTTCAACTCTTGACCTTCAAGTGTTCAGCACAAACGTGTGAAGGGAAAGTTTAAGTGTAGTCAGCTTTCCTAATTGTCAACTCTGCATTATTACAGAAAGGCTTCCAGGCATGTTCAGCTAACTGTACTTAGAATCATCCTTCAGACCTTTGCCTGGAACACCCAAAACTGGGAGTGGAGGGAGTCGAGCATGTGGGGATATTCGGGAGGAAGCACACATGGCAACACAGACCCTACATAGTTTGTGTCCTCATACATTAGACTGTATGCTTGAACAGGGCTTTGGTCTGACTCCAGTTCTCAGCCAATCAGAGCATTCTGGTTCTGAGTTAATTAAAACTCTAATTCTGTACCCACTTACCCTGATTTATACATGTTTAGAATTGTGATGTAAGTGGCATTATTTGTGAAGAGTTCCTTACAATAAGTTTGTACCAGTATTTTTCAAGGTCTAGAGCAGCAGTCTAGAACCTTTGGCCTGCAGCCTAACTAGGCCCTCCAGGTCTTCCCATTTGTCCTGTGAGGCCATTTCAGTCACTTGCCCTATACCTGATGTCAGATATGATGTCAGGCATAGGGCAGGTAAAGACCTGGTTCAGTCAAAAGAGGGTTTGCTGATTGTCAGATCTTGCAGGTTGCTGTGCAAGTTGCTGGTGCAAGGGAGTTTACAAAGCACTTCACAAGACCTGATGATCAGCTGATGGTTGGGTCTTGCAGAGCGCTGTACACAAATTCTAGACTCTGTATCCTGAAAACAGCTGATGAAGTTCATGCCACATCCCAAGCGGAATCACTTGTACTGCTCCATCCCTCCGCTACAAGCTCTCAGCAGACTAATAAGGGTTTTAACAGGCTAGTAACTTTTATGGGCTTATTTATACGATTGAACTATGGAAATAGAAGCACTTGGAGTGAAAACACAGATGGATACTCTCATTTGGGGGGGGTGATTCAAATATGAGAGACTGAGGGGAAGTGCCCAAGCAAGCAGAGCCCAAACTTGCAAAGCCCCTTACTCTGCCTGGTTGGAATAAGTTCTTGAACTTAGATGATGCCTCCTGCTGATCAGGATACAGAGGGGTGTGAGAGTGTTATAAAGGTAAAATGCACATGCGTTGCTCTGCCCACTTTTTCCTCTGTCCCTGCCTACAACTGACATGTGGCCCCCAGCCTGATAGCTGAGTTCACTTGGAGGAATGCTGTTAGTTGTTCCCCATGTTACAGAGGTCTGGAAGGTTGCAACCAGAAGTTAGGATTTAGTCTCATTGGTCTCAATCTGTGGAACACTCTTCTAGCCGAGATTTGGCAGACATTGTTGCTTTTGACTTTCATGCATCTCTCGAAAAAAAATTTTTTTGCCAACAGGCTTATGTGGTTGTTTAACATTATCTTGAGTAGCCAGACATTTTAATGCTTTTCTGTACTGTCCTTAATGGTTTTTAATATTTTTATATTGCTGTATACCACCTGATGTTTTATGAGATGGTGGTATATGAACATTTTTCTAAATAAAAATAAACACTGCCCCAAAGGGGATCAGACCTTCTGCCTGAAAAATATTTCTTGCCTCTGTAGAGTTTTGACCATGATCATTACCATTCTTGGGCCATGCTAAGGACAGGGAAGTCAGGTTAAATTGTTTGCAAGGCTATGCTTGACTAAAAGTTTCCAGTGTGAAATGCTTGGATAAGGCTAAAGGTTGCACCTTTTATACATTTCAGTCTTGGCAAATAGTTACCATTTTAGTATATACATTAAAAGTGGATTCTGCAACAGAATGTTGCATTGTGGCGTGTTTCTGTTCAGGTTCCCTATCATTCTATTCCAGTCCCTGGTTTTATAGTCCCATCCCTGCCTCCCTGATGCCACATCAGCTAACATTCTATGCCCACTGAACAAGCTCAGTCCATATTGGTCTATTTTGGGGTTGTTATTGTCCAATTGTATTTTCTAAAGGGTTTTTTGTACTGATTCAAACCTCAAGGTTCCTTCAAACATGCTGATAACTCCCTATTGTTTGTGAGTGCACAGACACTTTCCCTTGAGTGAAGATCAAAAACAGAACACAAGATTATGATTAATATTACAGCCTATGTAAATGCTTGAACGTTCTTGTGTTATTTTGTATAGTTAGCACTTGTAGAATTCAGTTTGCTATTAGTGTATACAAATGGAACCTGCAATGCGATATTGTGGAGTGAAGTTCTCCTGTTGACTGTTCCAATCAGTCAGCCATCTTGTCCTCCACAATACTTCATTTCATTACCTTCCCACCCAATTTTCCATTTCCACCTCAATAATCAATCACAATTCCTTGGCCACTGAGCATGTTGAGTCCTCATTGGGAAGTTTTTGGAATCCCCTCCCATTTCATTTTTGAGTCTTTCAAGTCTTTTTTTTTTAACTTTTGAAAACTTTCCCCGCCTGCCAATGCTATTTTGACTGTGTACACATTGGCACTTATGTCTGAACACTGGAAACAAAGGGGATGGTGAATATAGAGTGTGCAGTGTTTTCATGCAACTGTATTTTACATTGAGTTATGTTGATAGCAAACTAGTTTTGCATGTTCATGAATTTTAAGTAGAATGTTGGCTGTTGGATTGTATAACCTATGTGGAAATGTTAGTAAACTGCGCTATGTACCTGTTAACGCTTCTTTAAGTAGCGGTAGCCATGTAATTTAAAAATATATTAGTATTTTAAGCATTTCTTAGGTTTGTTTCCCAGCAATGCAAATAATTTTTCACTTCGATAAAATTGGGCATCTGAGCCTTTCAATGGAATACATAATATGCTTCAACATCATGCTGACTTGCCATTTGTACCAAGTTCTCAAAAAGTTACATATTTTTATGTGGGGAAAAAAGGATTAAATAATCAATGATATTGTGTTGCATAAATTTAGTTGACATTAGCTAGGCTTTTGTGGAGTTACAGCAACAATAGGTAACCTGTGGTTCTCCAGACATTGCTGGACTACAACTCCTGTCATCCATGACCTTTGGGCATGCTGGCTGGGGCTGATGGGAGTTGTAGTCCAATAACTTTTGGAGGACCACAGAATCCCCACCTCTTAGATACAAGAAATGGAGAAGCATCTGTGCTGGTTCACACATGAATGCTCAGCACTTTATGACTCTACTCTCAAGTGAAGATCTGCATTTGTGATTGAGCCATTGCAGATGAAACACCACAGAGAACTTTTATTTCACCTGTTGAATGTAGCGCTTTTTCATAGTGTCAATTCACACTCAGCTGCCAGTCATTAGAAATGCAGTGATGAAGGGTAGAGAAATATATGTATAAACTAGCCCCAAAGCCTTTTCATATAAGGTAAGATTATTAATATGATCTAAACAGTACTCCATAAATTGGCAGAATTTGGAAATGTGACAGGTTAACTTATGCATAGCACTCAGTCAACTGCCATTCCCACTTCCTTCCTTGCTGAAAATGTGTAGTAGAAGAGGAAGAACTCTCCCTTCCAGATTTTTTTTCTGCAAAAGAAATAGCCCTTCACCTGCTGCTTTGCCCTGCAGCTTTATCTCCACAGTGTGTTTTGAACAGACTTATCTGATAACGTATTTGTAATGGAATTTTGTAACAAATGTGTAGAAATGAGGATGTATGCAAATTCCATTTTAATATACTGTTACAAAGATGTACACTTGGCACAGGCATTACTGGCAATTCAATCTTTTTGTCAAACTGAGAAGCTTTTTATACTCATGTGTGAAAGTCGTAACCTATTGAAATAACCATTTGCAATTGTATGAACCTACATAAAGTATAACTGAAAAGAGCGGGGGGATCATTTGTCACATTATGGCTCAATTCTAAACTCCTTTATTTGAGAACTGCCAGTGGAGGAGCCATAGTATATGGTGGAGGCTATGCTACGCTGGCAGAGCATACACCACTATGGCAGATATGCCAGCAAAACACCCCAGAAACACTCAAGGATGCTGTGGGTGTGTATGTTGTATTATCCAGCAACTAATGGGTCTCCAGTGGTTCTTGGGGAGCATTGCTCGGCTCTGTGGGTTGTCCAGTATGGGGTCCCTCAGGTTTTAATTCTGCCCCCCCCATGTTGTTCAGCACCTACATGAGATGAGTGGGGTCATACAGAGTCTTGGAGTAAGTTGTCATCAGTATGCTGATGACACACAACTCTATTTCTCCTTTTTATCTTCTGCAGCTGAGGCAGTGAATGTGCTGAATCAGTGCCTGGTTGTGACATGGACTGGATGGGGGCCAATAAACTGAAGCTTAATCCAGACAAGACTGAGATGCTGTTGGTGGGTGTTTCCTCTGACCAGCTGAATGGTGTACAGTCTGTTTTGGATGGGGTCACACTCCCGCTAAAGGAGTGAGCTCATAGTTTGGATTCTCCTGGATCCATTGCTATCACTTAAGGCACAGGAGGCCTCAGTGGTGCTGAGTAGGCATGGGATTTGCCCCCCCTCTGATACGCTCCTCCCTGTTCACCCCACTCTCGACCAGCATCACGGAGAAGGTGGAGGCAGGAGAAAAGGTGCCCTCTCCGGGTGGAAGGATACAATGGCTGCTACAGTAAAAAGCCTCATGAGGCAGGAGCAGGCCACAGAAGAGGAACAGGAATAGGAGTTACTACACCACAGGGCAAGAAACAGGCTGCATGCTAGGGTAGGTGAAAAATTCCCTTAATTCTGACTATGAAGGGGGTGGATATTTGTCCATTGAAGCCTGTCGCTTATTCCTCAGTGAGTTGCCTCCTCTTCCTGTTCTTCTTCCTCTGTGGTCTGGCCCTGCTGCGGAGGCTTTTGCTGTGGCTGCCGCTCTTACCTTCCTCTTGGGGAAGGCCCCTACTCTTCTGCCTCTTATTTCTCTGTGATGGCGGGAGCGAGCGGGGTGGACTGCATTGGTGGTGATGGGGTGAATCCCATCCCTAGCACTGAGTACGTTCCATCAGCTTAGGCTGGTGGCCCAACTACAACCCTACCTGGACAGGTATAACCTGGGTGAAGTAATCTGTGCTCTGGTAACCTCAAGGTTGGATTATTGCAATGCGCTTTGCATGGGGCTGCCTTGAAAATGGTTCAGAAAATTCAGTTAGTGCAGAATGTGGCTGCCTGACTGTTGGGTCTGAGGCGAACAAACAGATCCTATAGAACCAATTCTTTTCCAATTAAACTGGCTGCCTGTATGCTTCTGAGCCCAATTGAAAGTGTTAGTTTTGACCTATAAAGCTCTTTAGAGCTCAGGACCTCAGTATTTTCTGGAATGTCTCTCCCAGTATGAACCTACTGCACCCTTAGATCTTTTTCTGAGGCCCTTCTCCAGGTCCCAGGTCTGAGGGAAGCTCAGAGGGTGGAGGCAAGGGAAAGGGCCTTTTCAGTTGTGGCTCCCTATCTGTGGAATGCACTTCCCAGTGAGGTCTACCTGGCGCCTTAGTTGACATATTTTTGGTGCCATGTAAAGACTTACCTTTCCCCCCAGGCTTTTGATAGACTAAGATGAAACTGTTATCAGTGCGCTGCCAAAGCTTCCTGTGGCTGTTATGGGAGTCGATTTGTTTTTGTTCTGTTTTTATGGTATAATATTTAGTTGTGTTTTTAACACTCATGTAAGTCGCTTGAAGGCTGTTGGGAAAAAAGCAACAAAGAAATCTAAATAATAATATGTTTTTGTTGTATTTTCCGTATTGTGTCTGTTACCTATTCCAGCCTGAGCGTGCATACACTTGCTTGTCTGTCAGTGTAGCAGTGGTGTACTCCCTCCCCCTGCTGTAATTAGGCTAGGATTGTTCCACCTGTGACTTGCAATATTTGACTACGTGCCCTTTGTATTGTCATGCAATGTAGTTAGGAGGGTAACCTACAGCCTCTTAGTAACCATGAGAACATTCTTTGAGTTGTAAACCTTAATCACTTATTCCTTGTATTGTTCAGTCAACAGGATGAGAAAAGACACAAAAAACCCCCCTCCTTCTGGCTTGCTCAGGCTATAGTGTCTAGGGTTCAGTGTTGCTCTAAGCTTTTGCTTGCTATAACTAGACAATAAACGTTGCATGAGGTTTTAAGTTCTGGCACATAATATTGTTCTCATGTCTGATAATCCAATGTTAGCATCTTTGTACTTGGTAATGTTAGTTTCTTATGCCTGTGGTATGACAATGTCTGTGCTGCTATACTTTTAAACACGAATTTTGTTCCTTAATTAATTTTTGCAAGTGGATCTAATGTTTCTGAAGTACATTCCACTACTCTAAGTAAACAAGCAGAGAGACCTGTGACGTTTTGCTGATAGTTTTTTATTTTAAAATACACAGCATTTTTGTTCACACATATGCATAGCATGCAGCTCATTTACACACCTTCTCCCCTACAAAGAACATGTTATCTCCCACCCACTTCTTGCTAGAAATATTGACCATTGCCTCTTACTTGTGAGAACTAGATAGATTTGCTGGAACTTCCAGCAAGGGTACAGTGAGGGGGCTTTATTTCCCTCCACTGAGAGCACTTAAGACCTCACACACTAGGCAGGCATAATAAATAACCCTGCTCACTCTCTCTCACCTAACGTTGCTGGAAACACATCTCTACCCTCTTCCCATCCTAGAGATTCAGATTTCTCTCCCCAACCTTGAGTAGCATTTTCTTGCCCAAATCTGTTTTTCAGCAAATCCCTGGGATTGGACCTTTGTATTACAAGTGGAAGCAACTGACTACTTAGAGGATGTAGTTCATCTGGCTAATCGGCTGGCAGGTGACACATAGGATGTATATAAGAAATTCTGGCCAATAACTTTTTGCTTCTTGTATCATCTTTGTACTTCTTTTCTAATTGTTCCTGAGCATGTTTGCAGATGACCATGACAAAGCAAATGTAATTATCTGTTATGAATAGATTCATAAGGGTTTTTTTTTTGCCTCATTTGTAACCATTAATGATCTTGGTATCTGACAGAATAAGTACTTTGGAGTATTCAAACTCTTGATTCTTAAGCTTATATCGAAGTATTCCTGAATTATTTGAAGTAACTAGTGATGCTAAATTTATAGTTCTGTTGACCTTGTCTTAGATCCTAAGGGCACAGTCCTATATTGACTTATCAGAGGGTAAGCCCCACTGAATTCCTAACTGGTTCATAGTTTAGCTGCAAACAAAGTTTGTGATAGAGTGAAATTATTTGCTATCTCTTGGTACTTTTTTCAGCAGTTTGGATGTACATGCACATTCAAATACAGATGGGATTTTTTTTTTTGCAATATTGTGTTTGTGCTTTTTGCTTATGGTGACATTATCATGCCTGTGTTGAGCTTGCCATAGTTATTCTTTTTGATGAAACTGTAGGCAGTGTGTGGGAAGAGAACAGGTGCTGTAGTAATGTCAGAGGGGAAATACTTGGAGAAAGAATTATATGGCTTGGTGGTACTCCATGCAGCCCACCACTCTGCACAGTAAGGCTGAATTGGAATTTATGGCCAGGACATTGTTAACAGCTCTGATTTGTATCTGATCTCGGGGGAAGAGTGTTTCTGGGGAGAAACTAGCAATAGTTGCTACTCTTCTAGATAGCCATAATCCGCATGGACAGCACTATATCACTGCATTATAAGAACTTCGCAAGCTTGTTCAAGAGTCCCCTTTCTCTTCCTCCTTCTATTTCTTTTTCCTCTTATGTCATGTCTTTTTAGATTGTGAGCCTGAGGGCAGTGTTAGTACCAATTTTTGGGAAAGTAATTCTGAAAGCCTTTTTGGCTAAAGGGTATTAGAAGTGTGACAAGAGCAACTCCCGTTTGGTCCTCTTTGCATGGAGAGAGAGTTGGCTAGTCTGCCACTGACCTATGCCCATCTTTTCTGTCTATCTTCCACGTAAACTGATATATCTTAGGGAGCTATTCACAGCGCTCACTCACCTTCCTGTTTTTCCCTCTTCTCTGCAGACCAACAGAGAAGAAAGACCCATATTTTGTTTATCTCTTTAGCATGAGGGGCAACCCCAAGCATGGCCATTGCAACCTCCAACTTAGTTAGCTAGATAGAAGTAGCACCTTTCCTATCCAGTATGTATTTCTATTAATAAAGTAGTATTATCTTATTTTGAATCCAAGTCTAAGTCGGAATGATTCAAAGCAAGGTAAAAGCTCACTTTCTCTCAGGTAAAATCACACCCACACAGCAAAAAGCCCTGAGCAAGCTACACTAGGCTAAATGCTGCTAATTTACTAACACTCTAATCTGTGTCCTAGCCATTGGAGAATACAGAAGGCAGGTTATAAATAAATTGAGATGACCATATCAAATCATGAATGACCCATGGTTTCAGATATATTCTCCTCTCCTCACATTCACAGCATTCCTTTGTTCCTAAAAATGGAAAGAGACCCAAGGGCCACAGTGATTCCAAAATTTATTACAACATTTATATACTGCTTTATTGTAAAAAATCTCAAAGCAGTTTACAGAAGGAATTAAAACAAAATTATTGGCAAATACTGTTAAAGACAGGTATTTAAAAACATTCAAAATAATAAAACCAACAATGAGGTAAAAACAGTTAAAAAAACTAATAGCTTCTACATGCTTGCCTAAACAAAAAATTTTTTTTCGCAGGTGCTGAAAAGAGTACAATGAAGGCACCTGCCTAATGTCAATAGGCAGGGAGTTCCAAAGTGTAGGTGCTGCCACACTAAAGGACTAATTTCTTACAAGAGCAGAACAAGTACTATGTGGCACCTGTAACATGGAAAGCACACCTTGACATTGGCCTGGTAGTAAATCAGGAACCAATGCAGATTTCAGAGCAGAGGTATTATGTGCTGATAGGGTCCCACTCATGTTATGCCACAATATTCTGCACTAATTTCAGCCCCTGGGTCCGGTTGTGCTGCATGGGGATTTCTGTGAGCTTGGCTGATTGGCTGCCAGGATTTTTTTAGTTTTGGGTAGGAACCCTGACTGGTTGTAGAATACTGAAGTTTTCTGCCTTACTCATAAGAATCTTGTTGTGGTCAATATGGCATTGCATTTAGGAAATCATCACTGTCTTCTGGTTTTTTTCCCTTCTCTTTGCATTTTATTTACCTTTATCGTCACTTCCTTACATCCATAGAAGCAACAACAGTGGTTCCATGTGCTCAGCTCAACCCCCTTTATTTATTTATTTGTTGTATTTATATACTGCCCCATAGCTGAAGCTCTCTGGGTGATTTACAGTAACTTTAACCCACTGATGATGCACCTTGTTGGTTGCATGACCATTTGTTTCTTGCCCAATAGAGGTAAAAGAAAATTCACATGCTGGGTAGTGTTGCTGCAGTTGTTGTTCCCAAATTGCTACCTGTGAAGATAGACCAAACCATGTGTGTTTTCTCTCTGTCAGTTATTACTCACTGGAATTGGGCGGTCTGTCAAAGTGAGTTTATAACAGCCCACAGGGTAGACAGGAAAGGGTAGAGAATCTACTTACTCATTTCTCAGACCTCTTTCTGAAGTGAAGGATCACATCTGTAAAGAAGTTTGGAGTAGCCATGTTAAAAGGTAGGGGCAGGGCATTCCAGGCAGGGGGTTGCCAACCCTATTTGGATATGGATATCTTTGCGGAGGATCCCTAGTCAAGCTTTACCAACAGCACAATCGAAACCATATCTACTCAGAAGTTAGTCCTATTGACTTCTATGGGGCTTAGTAATTGTGTTTAGAATTGCAAGGCTTCAGGGACATCCATCTTTATTCCTGAGTGCTCCCATCTAACATCTCTACAACACTAGGCTCCTTTCTTCCTACAGTGGCCTTCTGGTGACTGGCCTGACCTGAGGACACTTAAACCCTTCTTGCCAGAAGTAAGTAGGCTAGATTAAATGTTCCCTATCCAGGCTCCATCTTTTAGCTAAGATTTCTATCATATTTCCAGTCAGAGAAATGTTTTTGTTTTAATTGTATGCTCCAAGCGACTGTGGTTGATGCTTAATGTATCATGCTTAATGACATCACCAGAGCCCACCCCTGTGACATCAATAGGGCCCACCCCTGAAATCCCAGGGTTTGGGATGCTTCTGACCTGGCAACCCAAATGCGAGGAAGGAAGAGAAGGTTGCTCTTAATTGTGGGTTATTCCTGTTCCTGCAAGCCGTAGTTTGGAGAATTCTATTAATTCAGCCTAATTCAGCAGCTTTTTTTTACATTTTCACTCTACTGTGCAATTAGTATATTTTCTTCTTATTAAATCTCAAAGTATTGAACAATTGTACGTCATCTTTGTATGCCTGTGGAAAACACACAAACACACAGATTAAAATGTGTAATGAGTGCATTACAAAATCCTTGGAGTGGAACCTTTTCAGTTTAAACCTCAGTGATTTTTGTTTGCATAGTTAGATTTGCCTATATATATATATATATATATATTTATTTTGAACTTTGCTTGCTCCAGATTGGACTGACTTATAAAATAAGTACATGTTAATTACCACCAGAAATCAATTTTCTCCTTATTCCAGAGAGTGTGACTTTGTCCAAAGCCTTCTATTGGCCTTGTAGTAAAAATAGGGCATGAATCCTGTCCTCCTTGATCCAAATGTAACTCCAGCCACTTGGCCACTCTGGGGTTCCTAACACTGATACATAAATGGGCCAAGTTAGTTGCAAGAGGTGTCTGCCTAATTTAGGCTGCAGTCCTGTATCAATTTAAATGGGAGTAATCCCAAATGAATTAAATGGGACTTAGATCTGAGTAGATTGTGCTGTTATTATTTTCTTAGTGAGTAGTTGTCTCTCTTAAAAGTGTAATTCTGAGTATTGGAGGATAAAGATACCAACTTACAAGACTGAGTAGAAACATGTATCAAACAAAAGAGTGGAATTCTTTTTTCAGGGGGCTTGTTCACTGTATCCATGATGGAGATGATATAATAACGTCCAACCATCTGGTTCCTGTACAGTGTTGACATAATTTATTGTTTGTTATTAAGGATCATGGTTAACCTCTGTGGAGCTTTTTGTATCTAACCACCATTTGTGGTATTTGAATGCTGCTGAAGTCATCGTTTTTCCTGCACTCAGGGGCTGTAACTTTGGTACATAGTATGGGGCATCTGAACTGGGGTGGCAAAGCGCTAAAGTGTTGTTTTTCTAGCAGAACACAAACAAGAATGAATGGCTGGAATGGAAGCTTCAGTTCTTACTTATGAGGTTTTTGAAGCTGTTAATTGTTAACATTGTTTGCTATTCTCAGATAAAGACTAAATGAGTATTCTATTTTTTAAAGGATGCATTAACCTTCTGTAATTTTTATGAGCTTGATGTAGTAATGCATAGCAAGAATTTTAAGAAAAAAACTCATGAAGAATGATTTTATACCATCATGCTGAAGAAGATGGTAGCAAATTAAATTTAACTTGTAATCCATGTTCAAACTCTCCTCCAATGCACAGTAGGTTTTTGAGGGAGGAGTAAGAGTTAAGGATATATACTTATTAAACTGTTTCATTAATCATTGGATTATGAGGTGTGGAAAACAAGGAGTATGTGTTACCCAAATGGAAAAATGCAGGAGGAGCAGGTGTTCAGTCAGATTCATAGTCTTGGCATCCCTGTCTATTGTTTCCTTAAATTTGTCAGTCAGTCATCTTTTGAGGGCCTGGAAATAATTTTCTTCTGAAGTTCAGATTAGCCAGGATTTCTCAGCCCTGTCCTTTTATTTTCATTTCTTGTTTATTTTGTTCATTTATATGCTGCTCTTCATCAAATAGTATAGGATGGCATACTTTTTAATCTTCACAAAATAACCTTGTGAGGTAGGTTAGGCTGAGTCAGTGACTGGCTCAAGACTGAATGAAGATTTGAACCTAGTGCAGCATTCCAAACACTTCCACTAAGCTGTATCTCAACTGAAGATATTGTTGACAGGGCCTATGGTGTTTTAAATATCAATAACTTTTAAGTTTGGCTTTGCATTATTGTAGTTCTGCCAGGAAGGGAGTAAAATGTTGGGCTTTGATGTCTTGCCATGAAGTCCTGTATGAATTGTGCTGTATGTATGACCCCCCTCCCAGCTCTTCAAAGTTTAAATTTAAGGTAAGAATGGGAAGGAAATCTGTTCCAGTGAGTATTTGGTCTGGAAGCCTGGGATGGAGCAGAATGGTTGCAGTATTGGATGTGGGTATAATGTATAAAAAGTTACCATCTGTTCTAGAAAAATAGTGTGCTACATGAGAACTAGCATGGCTTAGGAATATCTCCTTTATAGATTCTACAGTCCACTCTAGTTATTATGAGAAGAGAAATCTAGCTGTTATAAAATTGATCAAAACTTAGAACGCAGAGCTAGGCAGCTTGCTCATTTGTAGTTTAAATGGCTTCACAGCAAAGGGTTCCAGGTCCCATATCTTGGCTAGGGGGTACCTAAGCATCAGCAAAATTTAGAGACTGAGTGGCACACACACACACACAAATAATTTTTGTTAATTCTTATTGTAATTTAACAGAATTTGCAGCCAACTGCCTGTAGGCTTATAACACCAGAAAAGACTGGGGGAAAAAGTGGTTTTCTGAGGAAGCCAGTCAACCTCTATAAAGCTAATTGTAAATGTCCACAGTTTAACATTTGATTGGGCCATACATTGAAAAGCCTGCCAGATAATATTTTTAACTGATAGCTTGTATACAAAAAATTGAATGATTATTATTTAAATCAATTTGGTGTCCAAAACATATATATCCATCTCTTCCTAAGTTAATTCATGAGGTGTAGATCGTTAGGAGGGGAAAAGCCTTAGTTAGGGCCAGACTTCTCAGAAATGAGTAGCTTTTGTTTCTAAGGCTATGTACTAAAAAGGCTTGTTAATTTCAGACTTTGTTTTTAAAATGAAAACCTGCAAGCTTTGAGAATGGAACTAGATGTTACCTTGATAAATTACTGTGTTTTCCTCATAATGTTTAGTTCTACTCTGATTTTTTTAAAAAAATGTTCTACCTGTTAAGCATTTATGGGAAAGTGATATTGGAACTGAATTTGAAGAAGTTGATTGGATTAACGTGGGCAAAGAAGCCCTTGTTGTCAATATCTGCAAAAGTGAGAGAGAACACATTTAAAGTGCTGCATAGATGGTATTTAACCCCTTTTCGTTGTCGCAGAATTAATCTTCATACATCACCGCTATGCTGGAGAGGATGGGCACAGATTGGCACAGGGTTTCATATGTGGTGGACTTGTAGCATAATTCAAAAATTTTGGACTGACATGTTTAAAGAAATAACGTTAATCACAGGTCAAGAGGTTTCCACAGCTAGCATTATTGACGCTATTTTTGCATCACCAAAGTAATCTGCAACATAAGGAACTGATCACCTTCCTACTGGTGGCAGCAAGAGAAGCAATCACCCAGCATTGGAAACAATTAGATGCTTTAAGTTTCGATATTTGGAGACAAAAGGTCTGGATGCTGGCATTGATGGAAAAACTGACAAAACAAATACGAGCACTCAAAGGAGACTCAAATGAAGATTACTTTATTGAAATATGGTTTTGTTTTTTGTCTTATGTAAACTTGCAAAATTGAACAATGCAACCTCCAGCAACACATGTACAACTGTGGAGAAGAGTTTTAGGTTGAGTGTTCTTTTTCTTATATTGTTAGATATCCAGGGATTCAATTCTATGCACATGCTTGGTATCCCGCTAAAGAAAAAGATGTCAACATTCAATTGTATAAGGGTTAGGAGGGAAGGGTGGCAAGGGAGAGATGTTATGTACTTATCTGTTTGTTTCTTTATTCTTAAAATTCAATAAAATATATAATAAAAAATGTTCTAGGCATTAGAAACCAATGTGTTCCCTAGTAGTGTAGCATAAATGTTGCTGATAGAGGGGCTGTATGTGTTTCTGCGAGAGAGAAACAGCTTGTACTTGCATAATTTTCATCTTTACTATTTTGCAAAAGGCAATTGGTTACCAGGAACACTCCCACTGCCACATTTCTCAATTCTTCCAGGTGATTGCGAGGGAAGGGATTTTATTCTTTCCTTCCGCAAGCTCAAGTGCACACACGCACGCACACACACGTGTGTACGTACGACCCTGGCCTTCATTCACTATTAGCTCTTCTCAAGCAATGTTAATGAAACACAGTCAACGACTTTCAAAAATAGTGTTAGTAAATCTTCATGCTTTGCACTTGTCACCAAAGGCATAATTTAATGGTAGCTGATGTATATTATCCAGATTATCTCTCTGAAATATGCATGGAGGCGAAGTGTGGCCATTTATCATACATAAGAGTTAAGTACTAATCCAGATCAGGAACAAATCCAAAAAGTCTATCTGGCTGTCCCATTTCTCTTCAAGCTGCTGTGGAATGAAGAAAGAATTTTGAGGGGAAGGAGGGGGTTGCAAACTATTAAATCATTTATTTAGAACTTAAAACTGTGTGCTTTAGTTCATGTAAAAACATTAGAGGTGCCAAAGGAATTTATGACAGCTGGGTTAGATAAGTAGGATTGATACACATTAAAAATTTTCTCTTACCAGTGTCTGTGAAATAGTCACACACTTTCTATTGCTGGAAAAATCCTTTTCTTTATAATGGTTTTGTATATCAACATTTTGTTTACTACTCTTTAAGCCTTCAAGGTGGTGGTGCAGATTATGCTAGAACACTTTTACAGGCTATTTGTTTGACATTGTGGAACACAAAGGAAAGGTGGCATCACAAATGAGATGACTTGCCTAATTTGCATGGTATCTGCATAAAATTATGTAATGTACATGAATTCGGCAGACAAGACCTATTGGTTATCTACAGTCATCTAAAGCTAATGTGACCCGTAGTTTACAACAAGCATCAAATACTGAAACTCATGAGCTTTTTCTTTAAAATGATGAAATGGGTTTGGAAATAAAATTGTTTTTCCTGACGGAATGAAATGGCATAAATGGGGATTGCATACTTGAGTAGTGCATAGTTGACTGGCTAGTCCATGAAGGCTGATTACACTAGGAAAGTTGCTGTTACACATGTGAATAAAGCCTGAACATAGTGAGGAAAAGGTGGTCTTATGTCCTCTTGTCAACTGATGCAACTACCATGGCTTCCTTACTGCACAAAATGGGGAATGAGAAGAGCAGGATAATTCCTGGACTCACCTTTTGGCCTAGAGAGTGAAGTAAATAGGCCTTCACCTTAAAGTAGGACCTTCTCTCCTTTTAAATCAAAATGGGATTCATACAAGGTTTATTTGGCCACACTGCATATGGCACATTGCTGGTAGATCATGCATCTCTGTAAATCCTACAGATTTGATGAACTATTCCCTGGAAGCATAATGCATCAGTTTTCTTGCTTGTTGTCTTTCCATCCAATATACAGAATGTGTTTTATATAAACAAAGGTAGGAAAGTAAATCCCATATCAGCAGATGTTTAAAAGAAAGTTGGATTGAATTAATAGGCTATGTCACAGAAGACAATATTTTCCAGAGAGCTTCATTATGGCAAGTGTGTAGTCACTGGCCTTGTTTCGGACATCATAGATCTGATATCCAAACTACAGTTTTGAGAACAGGAACTATAGATTCATACATTCTGCCTCCATCCTGTGCACACAATTTCCCCATCTCATCCCTGGTTTCTTCTAACTATAGTTTGCCATAATATTGGAATATCTGGAATGTGGGCACCTACTGGAAGAAAGGGCAGGATATAAATCAAATAAATAAGGCAAACTATGGTTAATGGTTGCCTCGAAACCATGAGTTGCAACTATGTTTTTCAAACCATTATTGAGACACAGTCCTAGCACATTTTGCCCAGTCAGATGAGTCCAGTTCTGGCGCTCCTGTTGAAACCCTGGTTGAACTCTGGAATACAGAAATGACCAGGGCGGTTGATACGATTGCTCCTGAGCGCCCTCTCCTGTGTAGAGTTCGTACGGCTCCATGGTATACCCCAGAGCTGAGAGCGATGAAACAATATAGGAGACGGCTTGAGTGCAGATGGAGATGAACTCCTGGTGGATACAATTACACACTGGTAAGTGTCTATGGTAAGCTATATTTAGGGGCAGTGAGGGCAGCAAAAAACAATATTTTGCTGCCACTATCAAATCATCAATCTGCCGCCCAGCGGAGCTCTTTACAATTGTCTGGGTGCTATTACACCAAGGACATGGTAGAACTATCTGAGGCGCGCTGTAATGAATTTGCTAGGCACTTCCAGGATAAAATCTTTAGCATCTGCCAGGACAGACTCCAGTGTCATAGGAGGTGAATCAAGCGAGGTATGCAGAACACAGCCTTGTCCCAATTTCTTGGATGAGTTTCAGTTGGTACAGCTTGAGGACGTTGACCAGGTGCTTGGACAGGTTCGTGCAACCACTTCTGTGCTGGATCCTTGCCCTTCTTGACTAATAAAAGCTAGCAGGGATGGAACAGCCGGCTGGGCCAGGAAAGTGATTAATGCTTCTCTGCGAGAAGGGGTGGTCCCAGGCTGCCTGAAAGAGGTGGCAGTGAGACCACTCCTGAAGAGACTCTCCCTGGACCCAGAAAATCTTAATAACTATAGTCCGGTAGCAAATGTTTAATTCCTGAGAGAGGTCCTTGAACGATTGGTGGCAGGCCAGTTCCAGACACTCTTGGATGAGACCGAATATCTGGATCCATTTCAGTCGGGTTTCAGGCCTGGTTTTGGCATGGACAGCCTTGGTCGCCCTGTATGATGACCTCTGTCGGGAGAAAGACAAGGGGAGTGTGATTCTCCTTGATCTCTCAGTGGCTTTCGATACCATCAATCATGGTATCCTTCTGGGAAGACTGGCTGAGGGAGGGACTGCATGGTGATGGTTCCTCTCCTACTTGGCAGGTTGGCGCCAGAAGGTGGTGCTTGGGGAACACTGCTCGGCAACCTGGACTTGCCAGTATGGGGTTCCGCAGGGATCAGTTGTGTCCCCCATGCTGTTCAACATCTACATGAAACCATTGGGTGTGGTCATCCGGAGCTTTGGAGTGCATTGCCATCAGTATGCTGATGACACACAGCTCTTTCTCCTTTTCATCTTCTTCAGGTGAGGCTGTCAATGTGCTGAACCAGTGCCTGGCTGCGACAATGGACTGGATGAGGGCTAATAAACTGAGGCTCAATCCAGACAAGACTGAGATGCTGTTAGTGGGTGGTTCTTCTGACTGGATGGTGGATGTCCAACCTGTCCTGGATGGGGTTGCACTCCCCCTGAAGGAGCAGGTTTGTAGCTTGGGGATTCTCCTAGAACCATCTCGGTCACTCGAGGCTCAGGTAGCCTCAGTGGCATGGAGTGCCTTCTACCAACTTCGGTTGGTGGCCCAGCTGTGCCCCTATCTGGACAGTGATAATCTGGCTTCAGTTGTCCATGCTCTGGTAACCTCCAAGTGAGATTACTGCAGTGCGCTCTATGTGGGGCTGCCTTTGAAGACAGTTCAGAAGCTGCAGCTTGTGCAAAATGCAGCGGCCAGATTGGTAACAGGGACCAGACGGTTTGAACATATAAAACCAATTCTGGCCCACTTGCACTGGCTGCCTGTATGTTTCTGAGCTCGATTCAAGGTGCTGGCTTTGACCTATAAAGCCTTACACAGCTTAGGACCACAATACCTGATGGAATGCCTCTCCCGACATGAACCCACCCCTACCCTATGCTCAACACCCAAGGTCCTCCTCTGGGTGCCTACTGGGAGGAAAACTGGGAGTCTGGCATGAAGGGAGAGGGCCTTCTCAGTGGTGGCCCCCAAATTATGGAGTGATTTCCATGATGAGGTGCACCTGGTGCCAACACTGTTATCTTTTCGGTGCCAGGTCAAGACCTTCCTCTTCTCCCAGGCATTTTAGCATGTGTTTTTAAATTGTTTTTAATTTTTTTAAAATAGTGTTTTTAATTTTTTTTGTGTGTTTTAAAATGTGTATAATTGTTTTTAATGTTTTTAATTGCTGTAAACCACCCAGAGAAAGAAAGAAAGAAAGTGGAATGAATTGGAATGTGGGTAACAAGGATGGTGGTGGGCCTGGAGATGAGTAACAACAATGGTGAGGGGCCTTCAGACCAAGGTTGAAGAAAATCTCCAGGTATGTTTAGGCTAGAGAAGATACCTTTAATAGGTGATATAATCATATTCAAATATTTGAGGGCCAGCCACATAGATTATGGAACAAATTTGTTTATTGTTGCTCCAGAGAGTAGGATCCAACCCATGGATTCAAAATACAAATTAGGAAGAACTTGCTAATGGTATAAGCTGTTCAACATTGGAACAGACTTCCTTGGAAGGTGGTGGATTCTCCTTCACTGGAGATTTTAAAGGAAAGACTGGTTGGCTATCTATCAGAAATGCTGTAACAATGGTTGGCATTGACAGGAGGGTAGACTAGATGACCTTACCTTTGAGGTCACTACCAACTCTATGATTTTTTTGTTAAACCAGGACCAGGAGGAAGCAATCAGCGCACGAGATTAGAGAAGAAGGGGAAGAAGGTGTGTGCTAGCCTGAAGCATATTTTCTAATCCTGTAAAGTAGGTGTGGGAAAACTTTGGCCCTCCAGATGTTACTAAACTGAAAGTCACATCAACCTCAGCAAGCATAGCCAGTGGCAAGGGATAATGGAAACTGTAGTTCAGCAATATCTGGAGGGCGAAAGGTCCCCACACCTACTATAAACCATGGTTTCGGGGACTGGAATGTGATATCTAAACAACTTTGCTGACGGATAATTGTATATATATAGCAGGACTTTGATCTTATTAGAATAGCAAGTTACTATATTTTGTAAATATACTTGTTGATACCTATGTATTTGGGATCAGAAACTTAAAATGTAATGATGATTAGGATCTAATACATGATGTAAGCACTTTCAGCTTTTCTACCAAATCTTATAGTGGGCAAAGATAAAATATATGAGTTTGAACGAAATTTGTGAAGCTAGTAGCATTTGGTCAAAGCAATGCAGGAAAATAGCATCTGGAAGAAAGGTAGGCTGAAGCCTTTTTCCTGACTTGCTAGTTTTCTACATACAGAATAACTTTTTCAGGAAGAAGCAGTCAAGCATGCAAAACATCACCTGTAACCTGAACGGTACAGCTAACTTTATCATTTAAGAACTGCATAAGAGAATTGCTGGATCAGACCAGCATCCTGTTTTGTAAGAGTGACCAGCCAGACACTTGCAGGATTCTCACAACCAGGCATAAAGGCTCTCAGCATTTGATATTTGGAGGCTACTACCGCAGAGTATGGGGTTCCATTTAGCTGTTGTGTTTAATAATCATTAATAAACCTATATGAATTTGGCTAATCCCCTTTTATAGTCATATAAGCCAATGATCCCATTTTATAAAAGCAAGTGCCTTTTGCAGTGTATGAGAGAATACTTTGTTTTGCCTGTTTTGAACTTGCCTCGATTAAGCTATATGTGCTCTCTCTCTGTGTGTATGAGAGAGAGAGAGAATTCTTTCTCCATTTTATGATTGTATGAATCCCTATCATGCCTTTTCACTTAGATGCCCTGGGAGGAAGGGCAGGATATAAATCTAATAAAATAAATGAATGAATGAATGAATACAAAAGACGCAAACATTTTACCTTCTCTTCATATAGAATGTGCTTGCACCAGTTGATAATTTAAATTGCCCTTTCTGTTTCTTTCTAATTTTACTAGATCATTTTTTAAACAGGCTGACTAGAGTTATAGACAGTATTCACAATGCAGTAGCACCACCTATTTACATAAAGGCATTGTGGTACTAGCTGCTTGATTTTGTTTCTTAGAATGTAATTAACTCTTTTGCTCACCGAGTTGATGTTTCCATTGAGCTGTTCACCTTGACCCCCAAGATCTCTTTCCTGGTTAGTAATTTCCAGTTCAGACCCCATCAGTGCATATGCAAAAGAGGGATTCTTATCTCCACTCTGAGTAATTGTACACTTTGAATCTCATCTCATTTTCTATTTTGTTGCTTTTTATTTTTTGAATAGTTCCCTTTGGATGCATTTCTACTTGGATTTTCAACCATGATGAATAATTGGGTATATCTGCAGATTCATTTCCTGTGGCAGCTGGTGATGACTGGACCTGGTGGGGCTGCTGGAAGTCCCAGGGGCATGGCCAATATGCAGTCAGAGGGGTGTGGCCAAGTTCTGATTTTCTTTCCACCATTGCCCTTGCAAAGATACTTAAGCTTTGCAGTTTTACAAATAGCATCTAATTAAACTGAAAAGTGTTTTACTTTGGTTCAGAAGGGGTCCCTGCTGTCACTGTTGCTTCTCTGCTGGGGAATAGTTGTATGGCTCCCACCTGTTCTGATTCTGTCCCTATCCTTCTCCTTTGCAAAGAAACAGTAGACAGTTTTATCAATACTTAGCTCCTAAGTATATTAAATTGGTTCAGAAGAGGTACCTGCTGTCACGATTTCTAATTCGGGCCCAGAAGTAAGCCCCACTGAATAAGTATGTGCAGAACTAAACCTGAGTTGGTTAGTCCTAAAGGTGCCAGACAGGACTATTAACAAGGGACCCCATAGATTTCCAGACCAATGGGAAAAGATTATTCCCCGGAATGTGGAATAAGGTGTAGGAATATTAAGTAGGCTTAGGACCTGAGAGACCAGGGTTAAAATCAGCCATGAAAGGTTACTGTGTAACCTTTGGCCAGTCACTGTCTCTTAGCCTAACCTCCCTCACAGGTTTGCTGTAAGGATAACATGAGGACAAGGCGACTCATGAATGCCACCTTGAGCTCCTTGGAGGAAAGGTGGAATGGATGTGAATGTAATACTGATAAATAAGGAACAATCAAAATAAACAGACTGCCTCCAGCCAGCCTGCCCTAGTTTTGAATTGGGGAGGGGGGTTGGGTTAAGAATCATGAAAAAGCCTAACCTAAAAATCAAAGAAAAAAGAATCTAGAACACAACCAGGATATTCATGCCTACTAACAGTGGACTTTACATGTAGATCCTGAGCCAATCCACTGTGTTGCTGTCTGCTAGGACAATCTTACCTGGGTGGAATGTACAGGCAGGGTGCAATCCATGATCTCATACTAAATAAAGATTCTGCACACTGAGTTCACCTCTGCACCATCCTACTTTTTGTAATAACGTTTTTAATTTGCCAAAGTGTTTTATGTCTTCTTATCACAACAACCCTGTAAAGTACATCACAGTGCAATTTTAGCAAAACAACAAAAAGAACAGTACTAGCACCTTAAAGACTGACAAGTTTACTATGACATAAGCGTTTGGAGGCTGAAGGTCACTTCCTCAGAAGCATCATTCTTGGTAATCCATGAAAATTTGTGGAATAGTACCTTTGCTACCCTCTAAACTGCCACTGGACTATTGTTTCATTTCTGCTGTAAGCCATGGCTAGTTTGCTACCCCTTTGATTGAAAGGATACCACAGTAATGTCCACAACACCATACAGTGAGCTAGTGTGAGAGAAGAGGATTTTAAAGCTGGGTCTCCAGATCCTCTGGTGTGCTTGTTTTTTAAAGGTAAAAAGATAAGGAGGTTCTTGCCAATTGGCTTATTGAGAAGGAAGATGTGTAGGCAATATTCTACCCAATCAAAGTGTTTAACGTTTAGCACTGTTCCTCACAAACCACAGCCTGCTCTCACAGACTTAAGCAGTGGAGATATTATTAGGAATGATGAGCCTTGGAATTAAACAGCATGCATGTGCACAGAATACACCTGCCTCACCAATGAGGAACCTTTGTTTGTACTTAATAAGGTGATTCCACAACAGGTATCCTTTGTACAAACAGCACATCTTATAATCACCACAGTTGAAGTGCCTGCTGGATCAAGCCAAGAGCCCATTTAGTCAAGCAGCCTATTCTCACAGAAGCCAAACAAACAAACATGCACATGTGTGTGCGTGTGTGTGCACGCTCACACACACACACCATTTTAAAAACCTGAATAAAAATAGGAATGCAAAATCTCCTGTTCCAAAAACATACAAGTGTTGAAAGTTGCAACATACACAGAACCTACTAACCATTTCTCTTCCCAGTCCTCCCACATTCACAAAATTGAGTGCAAATGATTGAGTAAAAAAATAAATATTACAGAAAGAGACTCACACTGTGTCCATCATCACTCTTTCTTAATAAATATTCATCAAAAACAAGCAGCTCAAACTCGCAACCACATTCTTCTCCTCACTAGCTACAAAGAATGTACTTTGAGGTGTTTGGAGGTGTGGCCTTAAAGGAAACCGCTATGAGCATGCACAGGACTGCTCTTCAAGTAGCCCTTCCTCGTCCTTTGGTGTTTCACTGAGAGTCACATCTCCAAACAACTCAAAACATTTGCAGAGCTTCCCTGAGTTAAAATGGAAGTATAAAGCAGTTCACTTGCCAGGCATGACTGGCTGCTTTGCGCTACTTCTGCCTAGCAATACACTACTTTCCCATGATGCTAGTCTTATTTGTGGGAAATAAGTATTCTTGGCATAGGCAACAATGTAATGTGTACCATTGTGCTTATTGTTATCCTTAAACAGAACATTTTCTGTATTAGTTGTGTTCTGATTTTTTATACATGCAGTTTGTTAATATTTTGGGCCAATAGTGTCATCTTGCCTGGTATGATGAAAATTTATCCCTGAAGAGGAGTGAATTTGAATGGTGGAAAAAAGGAGATAAGGGCATAACAAGCACCACCCGTAGGCACCAGTTCTGATGTGTGATTCACTGGGTTGTTAGCCTCCCTCCCTTTCTGTAACTGGATAAGTAAAGCAATCTGTTCCTCTTCAAAGCAGGATGCCCAGCCTAGACAGATTCTCCAGATGTTTTCAGTGCAGATGATGCAGACCAGGTGTACTTTACACATGAGTCATAGTCTCACTGACCCATAATAAAGCCAATCCATAGTGCTATCATGAACTTATGTAGGCTACAACTCTTCTCCATTATTTGTTGCCGCTTTTAGTAATAGTAGTATTTCATATTATACCATCGGTGTGCATAGCACCTTGCAGAGTTAAAGGGGCAAAATTAAACCAATCCCTGCCATGAAGAAATTATAGTATAAAATATAAAATGGAGAACAACGCAAAGAGGAGAGGGAGAAACAAAGGAAGGTAGGGAAATACAGTTACAGAATCAAACAAGATGGATGCTGGAGTTCGGAGTTCTCTTCCCCCACCAGTATATTCTGGCTGAACCTGCCAGTCTGAGGACTAAGGATAAATGAACCTGCCAATTTCGGTTTGTCTAAATTCCTTATTTTTCCAACTTTGTTCAGTTCATATATACATTTTTGCAAGCAGCTTCCCCTAGTAAAATAATGTTTGTTTTGTTTTCATTAACATGTATTTTTATGCCACTTTCCCCAGTATACATATTTTGGAAAAATTGAACTTCATATTTGAATAATGAGAAGTGCAAATTTCAAAGAATAGCTATGCTTCGATTCACAATTTATATAGTGCAAATTAGGTAGGGTCATATTTAGAGCTCTGTGTTTCCAAAAGCACAGCCTGAACCCTACCTTGTGATGTGGTGTCTTGCATGAACCTCGACCAGTTTTATAAAAGAATAGCGGCAGCCTGGATAAGAACATTACCCTCCCGCCGGACAAGATCTTTCGCAACCTGGAGAACGCCAAGCGGTTTGCCATCGATATAAAGTTTCTCAGTGTTTGGAGGTGGTTTAATTCCCAGGTCTTTTGGGTGGCCCCTCCCTTCATCAGAACCTATCTTGTTTATTCCTGGGGGACCGAAGAATTTGAACGTCTGAAAAGGAAGAACCCAGCTGACTGTGAAAATGAGGAGTAATTTAACTGATAACGAAGAACACAGTTGCCAGCATTATTCTTGTCCTTGGCTTGTGGACATGTATCTACAAGTATCTAAAGTAACATTTGCTCAATAATTTGCTTTTAATAATGTTATTTGTTATTTAATTTTGAGAATTGTTATTTAATTTTGAGAATTGTATTATTTTATTGATGTATTATGTTCTATTGATGTATTGTTATATTCATGTTTTTTTTTGTAAGCCACCTTGAGGGCCTTTTGGCCATAAGGCGGGGTATACATTTAATAAATAATAATAATATTATTAAGCTGCAAACAAGACTGAACTTCTCTCCCATCCCTGCCAAGGAGTTCAGTCTGAACCACGATAGACTGAGTATCTGAAACACAAAGATATTTCAGCCAAGTCCAAATCCATGAAGGATTATTTGGCTCTGCAATCAGGACAAGCCTCTACCCAGACAGCAACTAGGCCTAATATGGAGGCATTTTCAGTAAATTAGGTTGTATCAGAGGGTTTATTGAAAGCTGACCAACAAGCAGTCATATATGAGGAGATTGTGAAACACATAAAGACTGTCAGGACATAAAGAACTTTGTTAACAGAATGGGTAAGAGGAGCTGAGCAGTCAACAGAGATTGTTACAATATGGCTGCTGACTTAGAGATATTTATTTTATTGAGCAGTATTTTTAAAAAAATAAATAGATCTAGGGGATTCCAATCTTGCTGCGCCTTGGGTTGGCTACCAACAGCCTTCACTTTGTTTCATCTGTGCCACAACTCATCTTGCTCCCATCTTGGAACTGTGTCTGACAGGAGTACAGTTAAATCAACTTTCTAAAATTATTGCCTGTTAGGGGATACTCATGACAAAGAACACCTTAATGGCTCATCATCTTTGGGTGTGGAAAACTGTAATCCAGACTTTATAAACTGATCTCTTAAATTGGTTTCAGTGCCCAGAATCCTGTTTCAGTGCCCAGATTAGTTTCTTGCTCTGTTACAAAATGTATGACTAGTTTCCACTTGTGTTATATTTGTCTTGTTTGAGTTAACCACAAAAACTGTTTTTTGTATGTTCAAAGATTTTATCATAAATGTAAACACTATGAAGCAGGTCAGTTAAATTTAGATACAAAGTAGAATATTTTCAAATTACATACAGCTTATTTGTCCAGGAGGTCTCGCCGCATTGCTGCAGTGAACAGGTTATAGCAGAAGTTGCTTGCCAGATGCGGTGGAGATGGGTTGCTGTGGGAGAAGAGGGGTGAGGCAATTTTCTCAGTACCAATCTGGTGCTCCTGCCAATCTCCCCACTGCCATGGTAAGCAACAGCAATGTAGTGTCTAGGAAGCTAGCCATAATTAATTTAAGTCCTTTAACTTTGTATTCTCACATGAGACATTCTCTGTTTTAGATTAACAGATAAATGCAATCTGGGGTGAGAGCCAGAGTTTGAGTACTGGCTTGGCATGGCAGCTTGAATATGTAAACCTGCCTTTATACCGAGTGAAAACCATTGGTCTGTCTAGCTCAGTATTATCCGAACTGATTGGCAGCGTGTCTACAATTTCAGACAGGAGTATTTCCCAGTCCTACCTGGATATGCTCAGCATCAATCTTGGGACTTTCTAAATGCAAAGTATGCCCCTACCACTAAACCACATTCCCTTTGAAAAAGCCTCATGTGTGTTTTCCCATCTTTAAAATATGCTATTGAATTACAGTTTATTTAATATAGGGTAATAGTTTCTATCCTCTATGCTTTGAGATTGTCCTCCAAACTCTCTTTATTATATCGAAAGATGGGTTTCTTCTGGAATGAATCCTTATGCTCAGAGCGACTTTTTTGTCCCAGTGAAGTGGATGCCCCAGTAAGCATGCCCTTTATACCAGCAAGAATTATACAGGAAGTAATTTCTTGTCAATTGTGAAAATTGTGTTCAGTGTCAGAAGACATTAAATCTATGAAAGGGCCAAAGCAGCTAATATGTGCCACATCTTGGGGTAGAAATTCTATAACATGCTTTCATGTGCATTGTCTTAGAACAGGATGTATGTGTGTGTTGGGGGAGTGCATAACATTCTAGTTATATCACAGAAGCTGCATGAAACAGATGGGGTGTATGTGAGGAGAGACTGCCGATCTGGATCAGAAAGACTAATTATGTGTGGTATGCTTCAGGAATGCCAGCTCTGCCAATAAAGATTGGAAGCTGTAAGATGAGCTCTGTGTTTTCCAATAGAGTGTGATCTATTAGACCAACTCTGACAGTGTTTGGTCTTCCCTGCTGTGCACAGATTGAGTCCATATAGATGGCTAATTAAACTTTGAATCAGTAAACAGATATGAGAAGCCACCACTTTGAAGACAAGAAGATCACAAGAACAATATCCTGTTGGTTGGATAGCATCAGTTAAAGCTCAGTATGAAATCTTCTCAACTATGTATTCTATGAATTTAAAACTTTTCTGATAACTGCAGCAGGTATTCTTATGAGTAAATAAGTATGAACAGCTCTTTCCTATTTTCTGTAAATCTGTTTGTTTAATATATGGTGCAATCTACTTAGTAGCATAAAATTTACATTGACACAATGACTAAAGTCTGTTTTATATATTTTACTGTGAAGCAGCTGAATTCAATTCTTTGCATTCTGTCAAACTGTCACACTTAAAATAATTATTTATGTTAAAAGAAGATATAACAGCAATCTGCTTTTTTGTACATTTTTGCACTTCATATATCCTAAAAAAGAAGAAGGAATCTGAAGGTTTATTTTTACGGTGACAGATAATGGATTTTCTCTCAGTATAATATGTAATATAAACTTTGCGTAAGAGCTGCTTAGGAGCAACAATATGGGTAGATAAAATAAAGACACATAGTATGGAATCAATAGTAAACTTAACAGTGCAGTCCTAACTCCCTGATCTGTGCTGCTGCTGTACCAACCTGGGCAGGAATCAACTGCTGCAAAGAGGGAGGCACCCAATGACACTCCAGCCAAAGAGAGGGAGACTCTCAAGGGTGCCAAAACAGCAGAGAGTGAAAAATGAGGAATTTTTATTGCAGCCCAGTGCATTTTGGGTGTTGACACAACCCTTTGTCAAGGGCAATCTGCAAAAGTAGCGTGGGCTCCTGCTGGGAAGAAGGGTGGGATATAAATCAAGTAATAAATAAATAAAATAAATAAAAAGTATATATAAAAACATTATTAAAATCAATTACAGAGTAAATTCAAAAATATGGAAAGTACTATATTCACTAAAAATAAACAAAACAACACTCTGCATGGTGCTGATAAATGCTACAATACAAAGGAAAGGACAACCAAAATGAAACATAATAAAAAATGGAAACTAAAAACCTTTTAACAACTTGGATTGGTTACACATAAACTCTTCAAGAACTGTGTAAAAATGTAAGCAAAGCTGTTAGCAAAGTAGAATTGACTGTAACAGAGAATTAAAATAGAAGACTCAGAATACCTTGTGCAGATATCAAGCTGGTATAAGTATAGCAGACTAAATCCTTAAAAATAGCTGGCTCTTAAAGAAAAAAGATAAAGGGAACCCGCAATCGTGTAGGTGAAGCCACTTATTTATTTTATTTATTTATTATTTGATAAATTATTCCTCCCAACAGGAGACCAGGGCAGAAAACAGAAATGC
The DNA here is from genome assembly GCF_030035675.1 of Rhineura floridana. Classification (NCBI taxonomy): domain Eukaryota; kingdom Metazoa; phylum Chordata; class Lepidosauria; order Squamata; family Rhineuridae; genus Rhineura; species Rhineura floridana. Next base: position 85,523,203 of record NC_084482.1, on the reverse strand, counting down.
TAAAAACACTTTAAAACATCATAAAAATAGACCTTAAAATACATTAAAACAAAACAATGTTAAAAACATTAAAAAGAGATTTAAAAACATTTTTAAAAAAGGGTTAAAACATATTATTAAAAAACACATATTAACAAGCAATTCTAACACAGATGCAGACTGGGATAGATCTCAACTTAAAAGGCTTGTTGAAAGAGGAAAGTCTTCAAAAGGCACCAAAAAGATAGCAGAGATGGCGCCTGCCTAATATTCAAGGGGAGGGAATTCCACAGGGTAGGTTCCGCCACACAAAAGGTCTGTTTTCCATATTGTGCAGAGCAAACCTCCTGATAAGATGGTATCTGCAAGAGACCCTCACCTGCAGAGCGCAGTGATTGACTGGGTATATAAGGAGTAAGATCGTCTTTCAGGTATCCTGGTCCTGAGCTGTATATGGCTTTGTAACACAAAACTGGAACCTTGAACTTGGCCCGGTAGCAAATGGGCAGCCAGTGCAATTCTTTCAGCAGCGGGGTGACATGTTGGTGATACCCTGCCCCAGTGAGCAGTCTTGCTGCCGCATTTTGCAGCAGCTGCAGCTTCCAGACCAACCTCAAGGGCAGCCCCACATAGAGCACATTACAGTAATCCATCTTGGAGGATACCAGTGCGTGGACAACTGTGGTCAGGCTATCCCAGTCCAGAAATGGCCGCAGCTGTCTTATCAGCCAAAGCTGGTAAAAGGCACTCCTAGCCACTGAGGTCACCTGGGCCTCTAGCGACAAAGATGGATCCAGGAGCACCCCCAGACTACAGACCTGCTCTTTCAGGGGGAGTATGACCCCATCCAAAGCAGGCAACTGACCAATTATCTGAACTCAGGAACCACCAGCCCACAGCACCTCCATCTTGCTAGGATTCAGACTCAGTTTATTGGTCCTCATCCAGCCCACCACCGAGTCCAGGCAGCGGTTCAGAGTTTGCACGGCCTCTCCTGATGCAGATGTTATGGAGAAATAGAGCTGGGTATCGTCAGCATACTGCTGACACCTCACCCCAAATCTCCTGATGACTGCTCCCAAGGGCTTCATATAGATGTCAGACATCATGGGGACAAGATGGTACCCTGCAGCATCCCACAGCACAACTGCCAGGGGGCCGAAAGACAATCACCCAATGCTATTTTCTGAGAGCCACCCTTGAGATAAGATCAGAACCACTGTAAAACAGTCCCTCCAATACCCATCTCACCAAGTTGCCCTGAAGGATACCATGGTCAATGGTATCAAAAGCCGCTGAGAGATCAAGTAAGAACAACAGGGTCGCACTCCCCCTGTCCTTCTCCCGATAAATGTCATCCATCAGGGCAACCAAGGCCGATTCAGTCCCATAACCAAGTCTGAACCCAGACTGGAATGGGTCAAGATAATCTGTTTCATCCAAGATTACTTGCAATTGCTGCACACAACCCTCTCAATCACCTTCCCTAAAAAGGGGGTATTTGCAACCGGTCGGTAGTTGTCACAAACCAATGGGTCCAGGGTGGGTTTTTTCAGGAGTGGTCAGATCGCCATCTCTTTCAAGGTGGCTGGAACCACTCCCTCTCGCAATGATGCATTGACCACACCCTGGATCCAGTCGGTCAGACCCTCTCAGCGAGCTTCAATAAGCCAAGAAGGGCAAGGGTTGAAAGGACATGTTGCTGGCCGCATCATCACAAGCACCTTGTCTACGTCATCAGGCTGTATCAACTGAAACAGTTCAATGAAGTTGCAGCAGATGTTGCACTGGACACCTCATTGGGGACTACAGTAGATGTGGATGGGGCATCAAGACTGTTACAGAGGCAAGCAACTTTACCCTCAAAGTGCCTTGCAAACAATTCACAGTGGGACTCCGAAGGATTTAAAACTCCATTTCCTGGAGTTGATGTCAACAGACCCTTGACAATATAGAAAAGTTCAACTGGATGGCTACTTGAAGATGTGATGGAGGCAGAGAAGTGGGCCTTTTTCACCGCCCTCACTGCCACACAGTAGGCACAGTTATGATGTTTTACTCGTGCATGATCAGCCTCACAGCACGTCTTTTGGCACTTGTGTTCTGTTTCATTGTCCTTAGCTCACTGGTGTACCAAGGTGCAAACCGGGCTCCACAATGCCGGAGAGGGTGCTCGGGGGCAACCGTGTCAAGAGCCCGACGTGCCTCACTGTTCTACAGCGTGACAAGGGCTTCAACAGGGTCACCTGCTCTATCTACTGGGAACTCCCCCAGGGCATTCAGGAATCCAGTGGCTTCCATTAGGCTCTGGGGGTGGACCATCTTAATCTGTCCACCACCCCTGCAGAGAAGGATCGGAGCCATAAGTCTAAACTTCACCAGGAAGTGATCTGACCATGACAATGGGGTGACATCCACCCCCCCATCTCCAGACCACCCCTTTCTCCATATGGAGCAGTTACTGAAAGCAGGTGGTTTCTGAATTCTAAAAGGTATATGATGCTGATTTCAGTGAGAGTAACTACTTCTTAAAGGTAGATACAGCCATCCATAGCTGAAGTGCATGGTAGGAAATGCAACAAGGCAAACATCTGAAATCTTCATAAGAAGGAGTGGAAAGAAATATATATAAAAATGCATGTATTAGGACTGACTATAGCAAGGAAGCTATTACTAAATCTGCATTTAGACCTGTGAGGGATACACACCTAAGGTGGAGGATCCAAAAAAGTTCCCTTTTCAATAAAATATCATTATTATTGGCACATTATACTTTTTCTGTGACCAAAAAAACCCAAATCACTGGGAGCATGTCTCTGCATCTGAAAATGGGTTACCAACGGAGAACCCACTCTGTTGTTGCGAATATTACTGAGATGGTTCATCAATGTATTTTTAAGGGATCTCTTAGTTTGTCCTATATAAAGTTTTTTACAGGGACACTATTGCCTAAACCACAGAGGCACTGCTATCACATAAAAAATAGACCCTGTTGTCCAAAGGATTGGAGAACTGCTGCCCATTGGTGGTGGTCTGTGGAAGTTCTAAAATAGGTGTTACAGATCAGGGTTGGAGTGCCCGCAGGTTTGGATCTGCTGGATACAAATCCCCATGGATCCCTGTGGGGCCCAGTCATCAGGCCCCTCAGCTGCACCACCCTGGACTGGCATGGCAAGAAATGAACCAAAAATGCCCCTACTTTCCACACTGGCCAGGGCAAGTGGCAGGGCTTAAGAAGTGGCAGTGGATCTGCCATTCTGTTTTGTCCCGCTGATCCTTGCTGGAGATTAGGTATGCTCTGTAAGACTCATTGCAATAGTGCAAGCCATAGTTTGGACAATTGACAATAAGTAGCAGTAGCCTCAGGTATGCATGCTTCCAGGCATCATGGGAGGAGATTAGAAGATCCCACTTCTAAATAGCAAACCCTAGTTCCCTATTTTGACTGAATGTGGTAACCTATGGTTTCCACAAATGTTAGTATGTGCTTAACCCAGAATCCCAGTACCAAAAATGCTTGGTTCTGATCCTTTAATTGGGAACAAGTTATGGTTTGCAAAAATTGCAGTTTCTCATATTTGGCAAGAATGGGAAACTGTGATTCGTTTTAAATCACAGGTAGAAATTCTTCTTCCTTCATGTGCCTAATTCTCATAAGATATCTGAACTGTCTTTATAAATATGAACATGGAAGTGAGTTTTAGATAAATGCAAGAGTTTTATTACTGATGGCTGAGTAACAAGTTACATTAAATGCAGTTTCGTGATGCATGCATAGTATTACAGTACAGTATGTTGTTTTGAAGACCCAACTAATTTACAAGTTAACAAAAAATTCCACTTAACTCTAGCCTCTGTTTTTCACAAATATTTGTAGAATGGAGCAAAAGGCAATGTTAGCGGTAGAAAATTGCTTTCTTTGCAAGTGTCACTTGGCTGACCTTCACTTATTTGAATATAGCCTGGACATTCCTTGCAGTTTCATTGTGGCCTATGGCTGCTCTCGCCTTGTGGCAATTAACAAGTCAAAAGCAAACTTTAAGTTATTCTTCTAAGCAAGCAAACACGTGGGTTGTGGTGTGTGTTCTTTTTTCCCTCTTCTTCCTGCTATTCAAACAATATTCCTCATTTTTGCTATTGGTAACCACCTAACAGCAAACATGTAGTCAGCCAGCTTAGGATGGCTAACAATATCTTGGTCAACATCTGTAAAATAAAGTGAAAGCTAGATGTCAGTTTGAAAGTTATGGGGTCTAGTTAATATCTGTGTCAGTTTGAATACATGTGTATTAGGGTGTGCTTGGGTTCTTTTTATTCATTGTGGTTCTGTCAGTTTGCAAGACTGAAATTGGAAAGGGACAACTATTGCGGGAATTGTTGCAAGACTCCCTTCAGATTCAGAAATTACCTAAAGTGAAATGTTAATTGCCAAGTATGCATCACATCATTCATCAACAGTAACTTGGTTTTAATTAACTAAGGTTCTTTAGTTGCAGCCTCTTTGATTTGTCTTTGGTGCTTTATCATCAATGTTTGGGAAATATAAACAACTTCCTTTTATAGAGTTGTTTCCATATAAGAAAACTGGGAGTGTGTGTTACATTGACGCGCCTGTCTGTCTGTCTGTTTGTCTGTCTCTGTATTCTCTCTTAATCAGCAGAAATTGGATCAATAGAAATTAGTGTTATTCAGTTCCATGGGCAGACTTCTGCTATGGTATATGTGTCTGAGTGGATGTTTCATTGTAAGTAGCTAAAACAATTAATAGTACACTAGAAAATACACTTCTGCTGTCAAAATAGAGCATGCTGCAATCTCTATTACTGCTTTCTGTTTTAAGAATAAGGGCAAACAATGCATTAAGAGTTCCGTGTTCTTTTAACTACTTTTCTTTTCAGTGTCACACCAGTGTATGGCAGTTAAAATTAGGTGACACAGGGCTTGTCTTACACACTGGTGTTTAATGTGGATTTGAAGCAATGGACCTCAGGTTTCTGAAACTTATGGTGGTGGGGAGTACTAACTGAGGGGAGGGGGAAACAGCACAAAGTGTTAATACATCCCATCAAACACTGCTTCCTAGTATGGATGGGAAACATAGAGATAGATTTTGGAGGCATAACATTGAAAGGACTTGTGTTTAGACAAAAACACAAATGCGCATATGGAAACAGTGATCCACAAACACATTCATGTTCTAGTGTGAACAGAGCAAGTGAGAGAGCACCTGTGTGTCTTATATGGCTGGCTTCAAATGCTGCTCTCCATTTTATTACCTCATTCACAGGCCACAAACTGAGAAGTGGTGGTGGCTGTTTCAAAGATTTTTGGGGTAAGAACGCTAACCACTGCCACCAGAACTTCTCTTTGTGGCTGTTGGCAGGTCTCCAGAATTACAGTAAATGGTGATATAGTGTTGTTTTGATGAGGGTTTCTGAATTTGAAAATAACCCTCACCTGAAAATTGACGGCATTTGTACCCATTTTGCTACCTACTCCCCTCATATTTGAACCAACCTTTTCTCCCCGTGAAAATGTTTGGCTCAGCCGCATGGATAAAATGTTACACTTTTGACGGCTGTATTGAATAAGCACAGATCAAAGCACTAAAAAGCCATTCAAGAAATGAAATAAAGATCTGTGAAATTCTGTAGTCATTGGCATTGATCCAAAGTGGCTGATGCACATGTGGAGAGCACTTCCACTCATGTGAGGCAGAGACCTCATTTTTAAAAAAGATTCCTCCACCCACTGCAAACCACTGTGCTCCCAAAGTGCTCCTGTGGTGGATTGACTGAACCTTTCAAATAGCATGGGGTATGGTGTGTGGGCTACTTTATGGGGCTAATTTAACACTTTTGATGCCTCCATCAATGAGTGGGGACAAAACAACTTTATAGATAGGAACATGCATTCATACACATAAACGTATGTGAAATTAGGTACAATGAGTGAAAAGTTGGAAACAGGATGAGAGATAACCCCTCAGAGGTAAGCCCTATTGTGTTGTTGTTGTTGTTGTTGTTGTTATTATCTTTATTTATACCCTGCCATTTTTCCAAAACTGGAACTCATGGCGGCTTCCAGATAAAAAATACATATAATTAAAAACATACAAAGTCTACATTAAAATAAGACTAAACTATTTCCAATATTAAAACCATACACACATATAGCTAAAAGAGTTCAGACTAGTTTAAAAATGATATAATAGACATTAGTTCAGTGGGACTTGCTCTCAGGTGCTATGTTATAGGATTGTGGCCTAAAACTGCTATTTCATCTTGAGCACAGACATAGGGTTTGCACACTTAATATATGTAAATGTCTATTTTTCACAACTGTGAAAGTTTGTTCCAGTTTTAATTATTCTTCAGTTACTGTTATTATTGTTATAGATAATGAAAGAGCTTAATAAACTGATAGGAAAAATTACTTGCACATTTTGCAGAGGCATGGTTTCAGTGCTCAGTCAATCATGCCAACTCAGTCAAACTCAGTTCATGGATAATTATGGAATATCCTACATGCTGGGCTTCAAAAATCAGGGCCCTTTTTATGATACACCATAGACTTCTGCTTCTGCTTCTTGGATCATCTTTTATTGTCACCTGTGGGAAATGGATATTGATAAAGAAATTGACCCTGTTAAATAGGTTAAAATTTGAGATAAATATCTGCTCTGTTCCACTTCAGCTAAATTATAAGAAAACTCATATAAACTCACTCACAATGTTACCTGTCTCCTCACACTCTCAGCAGATACACTTGCGACACCTTACCTGTGTGTTGGAGAGGATGTGAGGAGTCTGGCACTTACTTTCATATGTGGTGGATCTGTGGGATTATTCAGCTGTTTTGGAAAAGGGTTTTCCATGAGATTGGTTCAATTACAGAACACTCCAGATGCTCTTATGACTCTTCTTTCAGGATGATAGCTTCAAATTGTACCTGTCGTGGGCCCTGCTGGGAGGGGGTGGATGGATGAGGATGAAGAAGAGGAGGGGGAGGACACAATGTGGAATGTTCAAGCTGGGAAGGGACCGAGTGGGGAATTGTACTCAGGGGGCACCCCGGCTCTGGACTTTGACAGCTCAACCCCCACAGCTCCAGACATCCCTGTGGAGAGCCAACCTGAGCAGTGGTTGGCTCCCAGCCAGATGCTTTCCCTCTCTGCCCGCTCATGCTGCCAGCAAGCAGGCCCCCTCCTTCAGAGGGGGAAGACAGAATGGAGAGGGAGGTTCCTCCCTCGCCTTGCGCCAGGAGGCGGGTGCGGTGGGAGATTCAACAAACACAGTTGAGGCAGAGTCTTCACTTCTGGGCACGCTCCCAATAGTGAGAGTGGGCACACGCAAGCAGGGTGCCCGCCCAGCCTTACTTAAGCTGAGTCGGGAAGGGGGAGTAGTTGCTGAGTCAACTTCTTAATGCAGCGAAGTAGTGCCTAGTTAATCCTAGAGAGATACTGAGTACTGAGTAACAGGTAGGTAGATTCAGGAAGTGCACTGAATTGAAGCTGTCTCTTACCACAATAAAAGACAAAACCACAGCCGTGTCAGAGTCTGAGTTCTTCGAGTTCAGGCAGAACAGTACCTTTTGCTAGATAGGGCTGGAGGACATTCCTGGTTAGGGATGACTCCTACTACTGGTCATGTTAGGCAAGGTCTTTGTCTCCTCTCCAGGTGGAGGATTCATACTGGCCCCCAGACCGGCCCTGCCTGCAATCTGTGAAGGTTGGGTCTTTTTCTCACTCTGGTTCAAATCCTTCTTATTCCTTTTTACTTTTGATTATTTCTTCTCTCCTTTCTTGGTGATCCTTTACTATTGAGTCCCTCTCTCTCCTGGTAGGTCTCCTATAGCTCTGAACCTTTATTTCTGTTTGTGTGTTTTCCCCTGCCTTTACAACCGCGCGTCTGGAAGGGTATGGGAGGAATTCCTTATCTGGAGAGGTATTTTGTGCCGCCTTGGCAGTTTTCTTGTTTAGAGCCCGGCAAGCTGCAGCGCGCTTTTGCTGTGGTGACCATCGTTTTCTGAGGGCTTGAAATTGACAGCCTCATGGAGCCATGTTCTTGCAATGCATGTACCAAGTGGGATTGCAGTCTCCAGCTCCCTCCCTCCCAAAGTAGATGGCCACCTTGGGGCTCTGAGCCCCTATTCGGGCTGCTTTTAATAACAGGGAGGTTGAGTGTGCTCACTCAGAAGGCGAGGTGCCATTGTAGCAGCTTCCTGCTCTTTTCTCTGATAGTGCAGGCCTGCTGCATCCACCATTTTATGGCTTCACTGACGGCTTCAGCAATCTCCTGCCATGGCTCCTGCCATGTGGGAGGCGTATCAGACTCCAGCCCTGGTTCAGGGCCCAGGGGGTCTTCCGCCAGCATCCTCACTGACCCCAAGCGGTGCCAGTGGGGGCGCGTGTGTGAGTATACAATCATCTGGCAAGGGTATGGATGATTTCCCCCTCCCCCAGTTTCCCAAGTTCATGTCCTGGGTTAAAGGATTTATCTCTGTGGAGATTAATGGCTCTATGCATCGTGCTGTTATGCACAAAAGAGGCAGATGATCAGCCAAGCACAAGGGAAAATGGAGACCGAGGTCCCACTTGCTCCATCACACAGAGGGGAGATCTGACAGTTTGCGCTCCCGCCATGCCTCAGTCAGATCTCCCCCTCCTCTCTGCTCACATGTGGTATTCCCCCCCTTGCACCCTGACAGATTGAACAGTGGCGGGTGAGAGGGTTGTGGTAACCCAGGGACTCCAGCATGTTCCTGGCAGTGCTACAGTGGGCAGCACTGTTATTCAACAGGAGCCTCTCTACCCAGGCAGATATTCAGGCAACTCAGGTACAGAAAGATGTTCGCTCCACCCAGGTAAGGGGGCTGTCTCCAAAAGATCAATCCCTCACATCGCATACACTTGGACAACAGGGGTTTTCCTCCCCCCTGGGCACTGGGGCTTCTGGTGGGGAGTGCCCATCCAAGCAGGTTGTGGCAGCACAGGGGGCATTGTGTGACTCTGATGATTTGCCGCATGGGCCCAATAGGGAAGAGGGTGAGTTGTCGGAGGAGGAGCTAGAGGTGAGCCACGCTCAACCCAGGCTGTTGTCTTCAGAAGTTTTTCAGCCACTGCTCATGAAGGCACGTAGAGTGCTGCAGCTGTCTGAGGTTGAAGGGGGGCAGATGCCCCCACTCCATCTGGATCTGCGGGGACTAAGAAGGCTTTTCCATCCATTGACACAAAACCTATTATAGTCCCTTTTCCTCAAGCTTTTGATGACGTGTGGGATGCTGGGTGGGCTTTTGCTACCAAGTCAAAGCTACTCACCAAATGGGCTAAGAAACACGATGTCTTTGCTGACCAAATCATGGCACGCCTATGCTTTCCTGCAGTAGACCCGCCTGTTGCTGCACTGGCCAGTTTGACAGTAATCCCCACTCAGGGGGAAGATGGGCCGAAAGATCCATGTGATAAGAGGGTTGAGGGGGCCCTCCGCGGGAGTTCTGAGGCAGATAACATCGCATTCAGAGTGGCTGCTAGCCCATCAGTGTTTTCTAGAGCAGTGTTCATGTGGTCGGAAGAAATGGGGGCAAGAGTGGATGTGCCTAAGTTTATTAAGGATGTTTTAAAGAAGATGGCGTACGCTTCAGCATTGTCTGCCAATGTGTCCATGGATGCGCTTCAATTTGTGATGTGCTCCATGGCGGTATCAACTGTGGCACATCGTAATATTTGGCTCAGGTAATGGGCAGTGAATGTTGGGTCCAGGACCCTGCTCATGGCCCTTCCTTTTTCTGGCTCAAACTTTTTCGGTGAACCCTTGGAGGCTCACCTTGTAGAGACTAGAGACAAGAAAAAAGCACTTCCAATGGCTAAGAAAAATAAATGAAAGAACAGGCAGAATCAGTTTTTTTGTTCATCTAGGCAATTCCTCAGGTACAGGGGCCAGTCTTCCTACAGGCCTCGCTGTAACAGACAGGACAGAGGCAGTGGTCGCGCTTCCTCAACAAGATTGGGGGGGTGCATCTTTCACCTCAGAGACTTCAGAAGGGTGCCCAAAAGGCTTTTGTCCCACCGTGGAGAGACATTACCTCGGACATATGGGTGCTAGAGACAGTATCGGGATACACTCTAGAGTTTGTTCATGTCCCACATGATTTCTTCTTGCCTACTCCACAGTCCAGAAGGCTGGACAAACACCAAAGTTACTTAGTCGCCATTCAGTACTGGCTGAGCATTCAGGCGATCAAGCCCGTTGCCTCCTCGGAAAGGAAATCAGGGGTCTACTCAATTTTTTTCTTAGAAGCCAAAAGGAATGGCAATATGCAAGGCATCCTAGATTTAAAATGGATCAACAGGTGGGTGTCCAAAAGACACTTCAAAATGGAAATTCTCAGGTCCATAATAGTGGCTTATCTGCATATTCTAATTCATTGGCAACACAGGCAGTTTCTCTGGTTTTCGTACAACAGACATTTCCAGTACCGGGTGTTGCCCTTCGGTCTCTCCTCAATACCAAGGGTCTTCACCAAAGTGCTGATGGTCCTGGTCGCCTATCTCTGGACAGTGGGGATCTGTGTCCATCCCTACTTGGACAACATATTGATGAGAGCCGCATCAGAGAGTCAGTCCCATATAGACACGAACCTAACATTGGCCTGGCTACAGTGGCTGGGTTAAGAGTGTATTGATTCCGTCCCAAGCGATTACACACCATGGGGTATAGCTGGGCATGCATCTCTTCCGAAAGAGTCTTATGGTGGAAACGGTGTTGAAACTCAACCAACTGCTTCCTGAAGTGGCATCATCCCCCAAGATGGATCTGATGCTTCCAGCTCATCTACAAGGTTTCATGGTGTTGTCATACGATGTGGTTCCCTGGGTCCAATTCCACTCGAGAACATTCCAACAACTTCTTCTACCCTTCCAGGATGAGATCCTGCTTCGGCACAGGTGTTTGGTGACAGTTACTCCCTCAGTGAGGGCAGAACTCAGCTGGTGGTTGAATCCCCATCAGTTGATCCAAGGGGTCAGTTTGGAAGAAACATCATGAATAATCACGACGTCAGATGCAAGTCTGTTCAGATGGGGGCTCACCTAGGCCATCATGTGGCACAAGGCACCTGGTCAGAACAGGAGTCGGAGCTCAGTATAAATGTTCTGGAGCTACGGGCCATCCGGCTAGGCCTGAGGGCCTTCGTGTCAGAGATCAAAGGAGTGCATGTTTTGATATGCACCAACAATTCATAGGCGAAGGCATCAAAGAGGCACACAGTCAAGGGGTCTAATATCTGGTCCCAGGCTATGGTCTGAAGGCTACATTCAAGGATATTAACCTGGTTGGATGCATGATCATACCTTAGAAGACACTTGGTATGGAGCATTTCACTGCATTAAAAATGTGAGCTGCAAAAGTGAGATGTGAGCTCCAAACACTCCAGGAAAGTCACCTTTTGTGAACAATTTCATTTTAATAAGAAAGAAAGAATCAGTATAAGAGCATGAAGTCATAATGTTTTTGTAGCCACTATTGTATTGACACTTGAATAGCAGGCCTCCAGTCCAGTGGAGACATTTGTGACATTGTGGAATAGCTGAAAGGATGAATCTTACGGCAAATGTAACATGTGACCCAGTGCATCCACAGAAATTGCCATCATTTTGAGGCAACAGTTCAGATGAGTGCAGTGGACCACTGGGCTCATTTGAATTGTCTCTAGACTGTATCTTAACATATGCCAAATTAGTTGTCATTTCTTCCATTTCTGCTGTGTTCCTGAGACATTTATGCTGTATATAGGGAATGAAGTTAACTCAAACAATAAGATCAATGAGTCATTCAAATGTGTCCTTTTGTCTTTTATTTTTCAAACTTCAGGGTATCTTTTAATTACTCGAACATTGTAAAGGTGTCTAGAGATGACAACACTATCTTGTTTCTTTCTGGGTATAAACTAGCCTTCAATTAAACTACAGATGGATGTCCAACTACAGTTGTGTTGGATGTCCAAGTCTCTGGATACAATATGCCCACAGTTTTATAAGCATCAAGTGAAAGGAGGACTTTCATTAAAAAAAAATTGGGAAAAGGAACTATACTAGATTTGTTGTGTTGTAATAGACATCTGAACTCTATGGCTGAAGAAATCTACCAGAGTAATAAGGTAGTGAGTTTTTTTAAAATCATGTTGTTTTTACAGTAAAACTCAGAAATTTAAATAGTGGTACTTTGGGAGCTCTCAGTAACCTAATAAGGAAATGGTATATAAGGATAGAGAGAAATCAAGCCTACAACACAAGCAATATCAAAACTGCTAAAATGAAATGCCATTTCTGCTTCCATTTGGAAGGGTTCTTTCTTTATGGACCCCTCCTTTGAGCCCCATCTTGGTATGCAGTCCTGACTGGCTTACAGCTATAAAGTGCTGAAGAGAAGTGAGTAGAGGGTGGGAAAGAAGGTGGAAATACGTAGCACTGGAAATTTTCAAAGAACAGCTTTGAAAAAGGATCATAATAATCCTGATGCTGTGTGGGCTTGAGGAATTTCAATAATGTTGCAGAATTTACAGCATACAACCCGTGGAAGACTGGGTTTTAAAGCTGATAAATCTTTCATATGCCTTGCATGTTTTGCCCATATTAGGGTCACTCATACATAAGATCAATGTGTCTATGCATAGAGTATTGTTAGAAATTGAGTTAAAATCCTCTCTTGCTTTCATGGAATGAATGATGCTCATTTATGGACAGCACAGGAATGAAATGAAGAAAGTACTCCTTGAAAATAACAGATAGCACACCTTTTGAGTATTGAAATAAAAGATTAATTACACAGTTTTTTAAGTAGAATGCCATGGAGATGCAATTGCGGCTGGTGGGTGAAATAAAACACGGACAACAGCAGTTATGGTTGAAACAAAGGGCCACTTTATTAAAATTATAACACAACCCATTAAAGCGACCTGCAGAGGGGAAAACTAGGTGCAGGAACTAAACCTTAGGCAAGCAGCTTGCCCAACAGCTCTCGGGCTACCAGCCCCTGCTGTGGCAAAGGGCAAGCCCCTTTTGCTTACCCTTTGCCCCGGCCACACCTTGTAGGTGAGTAGGGGTGCCTTTCCGCGTCACCACCCCCCGGGGCCATACAACCCTCGGGTGGATGAGGTAAGTTGGCCCCCAAAGCAGCCCATATACTGCCCTTGGGCCATAAAACCCTGAGAGACAGGTCTCCAGAACCACCAATCACCTCCAAAGTTCCCTAAGGGGGCCACCTAGCTGATCTTTACCTAATTCCCTTCCCACACCTTACCGCCATAAAAGAGGAACAAATCTCTATTTAGTCCCTCTTTTCCCCACTGCCAAGGAGCACTTCTAGCAGACACCCCTGCAGGTCTTTCAAAAAGATGTCATTCCCTGTGTCTGACAGGTGAACACCCAAAAGTGCTGTATGTGTGGATGGGAAATGGCCAACCCCCCATTCTCAAGAAGATCCAAACGAATCTGCCAGTTGACTCTCTTCCATGCCCAATTTATCCTCCTGGGTTCCCACACACCACGCCACTCTCTGTGTGGAAGGATGTCTGACCACAGCAGATGAACTATAGGCCAACGTTGCCTTATAAACTGCATGTCTTCACATGCCTGAACAGTCAGGGCCATGCCCTTCATTAAATCCAGGTCATTACCACCCAGGTGAATTACCAGAACCTGCAGAACTGCCCGCACTAAACCTTGCTGGAACAACGCAGGTAGGAGCCCATCCCAGTGCATCCCTCGACGGCCAAGCCACTGCACTGTAGCCCATTGACTGAGCCCAAGCTGCGAGCCCACTCGTGACTTCGTGGCTATACGGCCCGCCCAGAAAATCATGCTGTGGCCACAGATTAGGATGCACGTCCACTCCGTCCCTGGCCACCAACCTGCCAAAACAAAGTGAACACCAATAGGCTTCCGGATTGCCAGGCCCCTCCATAAGGCAAATATAGTTCTTATAAGCCCCAGAAATCCATTGTCCAAATGTCTGCAATCTGGTTTGTGAAAACCCAAGCTCCCCTCTGTAGAAGCAGCTCCAATTCGAAAGGAGTGAGTCCCAAATCCTGCGGGGTCCACTCCTAGTCTCTGCAGGGTCTTTTTCGTGAGTGCCCAGAATTGATACTTTGTGAGGGGTGACCCACCTTCGTGAATGAATAAATATCCACTCACTGCTCCCCTGGTACTCAGGAAAACTTGTAAAGCCCGCACAGGGCAGAGGTCCGGCATGGAAGAACGGACTAAAATCACAGACCGCCCCCTGTGGTTCTGGTCCATTTTAGACCTTCTTAACCTAATGCAGGTGCGACCCTCATTCATGCTGATGTCTGATAGCAGAAGAGCACGCTGGGAGTGGTCCAGCTTGGACCCAGCTACTACTTCTCCTATCCAAAATGCACCAAAAAACAAAGTAAGGGCCACTGCTCGGAATAAGTGCACCTCGTGGCTTGAAGAGCATATCTCTGACCACTGTCTCATGAGACCCATCAAAAGGTCCGGTGACAAAGGACGTCGTTGGTCAGGTGTAACAGGGTGTTCCCTAGCCCACCCAGCTAACATACAGCGAATCCTAAAATCCCTGGAAAGATCTTGAAAACCCCTGGCTTTGGCCATAAATGAAAGTCCGGCTAGCTTACCTTGCAGTGTTTGGACGGACAGGCCCCTCCTCCTGCCATCTATCAGGAATTCCAGCAGATGACTCACCGGAATAGGCCACTCAGGCATGTAGCCCTTGCTGGCCCAAAACTCCTGAATCACCCTGATAGTTGGTGAGTGTGCTTTTGCAATGGATAGGCTTATGGCCCTCTCTGAGTCCGCTCTCCAATCTCCCAAATCGTAGGGGGTATGGCTTCTGGCTGAGCCCTGGACAGCGGTGCCAGCTGACGGAAACACTCCATCTGGTTCCATGACAGAGCATCAGCAACACTATTGTCAATGCCAGGAACATGCCGTGCCCGAAAAAGAACATTAAAGCGTAGGCATTGGAGAACAAAAGCCCGAATGAGGCTCATAACCCTGGATGTAAGGGAATTGGTAACATGGACTGCAGCCCTGTCATCACACCAAAAATGGACAGTAGAGTTCTGCGGCCTCTCTGCCCACAAATATACTGCCAATACTATCGGGAACAATTCAAGAAAGGTCAGGTCCTTGTCCAGCCCATAATGAATCCAGGTTTGTGGCCAACGCCCATTACACCAGGAAGACCCAAATATCACTCCAAATCCATAAGACCCTGAAGCGTCAGAGTGGACTTGCAACTCTGCCTCCAGAAGCCGTTCCTGCCTCCAAAAGGATACTCCGTTAAAACACTGCAGGAAAGAGGGCCACACTGCCAGCGACCCTGAACCTATGGTGTGGCCTTGAAAGCCTGACCATAGCATCATAAATGCGTTGTAAAAATGCCTGCCCTGGCGTGACAACCCTGCACGCGAAGTTCAGGTGTCCCGCCAGTTCTTGAAGGGTAGAGAGAAAAACTTTCTTAGCCTCAGCAACCTCTCTAATCTTTATGTGGAGATGGCTAAGCTTTTCCATGGGCAGCCTACAACACTGGGCCCCTGCATCGATTTCGATACCCAAAAATGTCAGGACTGGGGCCGGACCTTCTGTTTTCTCCAAGGCCAAGGGAACCCTCAGTTCCCCCGCCATCTCACCAAACTGCAACATTAGGTGTTGGCATTCACCTGTGTTTGCCCTACTCGCAAACAGGAAGTCATCCAAATAGTGCACCACTGAATTCAAACCAGCTTGCCTCCTGACAGCCCACTCAAGGAAAGAGCTGAAACGCTCAAACATTGCATAAGAAATTGAGCTACCCATTGGCAGTGCCCGGTCCATATAGAACCGGCCGACAAAGGCAAAGCCCAGCAGTTCAAAGTCCGCTGGGTGGACTGGCAGGAGACGGAAAGCGGACTTGATGTCACACTTTCCCATAAGTGCTCCCCTACCGCAAGCGCACACCATACGCACTGCAGCGTCGAGGGACGTGTAGTGGACTGTACACATTAACTGACTGCCCTGGCAGGTAGGACAAGTGGTGAATCAATCTAAATTCCCCTGCTTTCTTCTTGAAAACAATACCAAGAGGAGACACCCTAAGGTTTGGGATGGGGGGTGATTGGAAAGGGCCAATCACTCGCCCAGCCAGCACTTCCTTGTCGATCTTCTGCTGAACAATTGCCTCCATGCCCACCACAGATTTAAGGTTGCAAGACATGAAGGCAGACCGTGGACCGGTATAAGGAATCCGGAAGCCTAAGGAAAAACCCTGTAACAAAAAATGTGCACCCCCAGCCTCTGAGTAACCCACCAGCAGGTGCTGTAAAACTGCCACCTTAACTGGGGAGGGGCCCTTTTCCTTGAGCAGCTCCCGGTGGGGGCAGCCTCCTGCCTCCTTGGTGGTCCCTTCCCCCCCACTTTAAATGGCCTTCCCCGAGAGCAGGTTGTGCAGGTATGTGCCGCCCCACATATAGAACATTCATGCCGGAAATGGCATGAATTGCGTGCACAAACTCCCCGTGAACTGAATTCCCAGCACAGCAGCCGTTGTTGAACCCCTTGCCCCGCATTCCCGCGGGGCAGGGTAGCAGTCGACTGCCTGCTGAGTAAGTGCCCGCTGTCAGTCCTATCCCCTGTCATGGCTTGGGCCGCTGCCATGAATTGTAGCCAGAGCTCTGGCTCCTTCCTGTCCCATGGGAGCGCCTTATTGAATGCCACCCGCATACGAAACGCTTCATCATAAGACAGTCATGCCAAGCCAGAAAACTCAACATAGGCCCTGTAAATTATGTCTAAGTATTTCACTAAATTGGGGCCCATTTGTGGCTGCTTTTCCATTATATCTCCTGCGTAAATCAGGTAGGCCGGCAACCAATTGTGCCAGGTCCAGTCTACTTTTTTACACTTTGGCTTCTCATGTTCCACTTCTCCTTCCTTTTCCCTATCCCTTTTAGGCAGCTCCCAATAAAAGAGGGTAAACAGATCCACTTACTCTCCCCGCTAGATCTTGTCTCTGATTGAGGGGAGCAGGTGGAAGCCTAGGGTAACAGATGCTTCCCCAAAAGGAATAGCACTCGCAGCAATTGATCCAAATGGATCTGAAACTGTTGAGGAAGCAGGGGCTGTAGCCTGCTGCTCAATTGCTGTCATAGTGGGCAGATTTGCCCCTGCCTCAGGAGCAGTTAATGCCGAAGCCCTGTCTCCATCAGCGTGTTGCCAAACTTGTTGGCAAGCCGCCTGAAGGGGAGGCTGAGAGACTGCAGGGCTTGAAACAGTCCTAGATGGGATAGAAAATTGCCCCCCTTGTTCGGAGGCCCATGGTCCCCAAGGGGGCCATCCCCAACCCGGCCACCCACTTGCCTGAGGAGGCCTGACTGACTCACCTGTCCCCATCACTGGCCGTGGCACCTCTGTGGTCCTGCCGTCCAAGTCGTTACCTCTGATGGTCCCGACACCCAAACCTCAACAGCTCCAACTGTTCCCGATGTTCCCGAAGCGGGTGGTTGAGCTTCCAACCCCCTGGCTGCTGGCAGGGCTGAGCTAGGCCCAGCTTCCAAGGTGTTGAGCCGGGCTAGGATTAAAGCAACTGCATTTTGGTTAGCGTCTGCCTGCTGCCCTGTGGAACTGCTGCCTCCTAGTCTTAGCCTTCCTGGATACCACTGCCCCTGCTGAACTCCCAGGGGCAGAGGACGATCCCTCTGCCAATGAGGGAGGCAAGGAGTCATGCCCCCGTTTCTCCAATGCCTCCAGACGCCCAAAAATAACTGCCCAAGGAGGCGCCTCATCATCTTCTGAGGATCCTGCCACGGGGGGGGTGCTTAGGTGGGGGCCGAGGGGCCTTCCCTTTCCCTTTTGGCCCCCCTCTCCCCTTCTTAGGAGGCATTGGGCATCTATCTATCTATCTATCTATCTATCTTTAATTGTGTAATATTTAATCTTAAGTGAGCGTGCACTCTTATTTTACTTCCACTCCCTCCTCCCTGTATGGGGGGGATGTGTGTGTGTTCTTGCTTTTTACTTGGCCAAGCCTCACAACAAGGCCACCTGCCGCCACACAGCAGCGCTAATTAGCACTGCCCATGTGGCTGCAATCAACAAACGGGCCGATTAGGCCCACAAATGCGGACTTTGCCAGCTGCCATGCCGCATACACCAAAGAAAATGGCGTTGACCACGCGACCACTACTAAAATGGCCACCGCTCTTTGTCCCTCACAGCTCCATCTGTGTCCCACGTCGTCTCGAGGCAAAGAGGAAGAAGGAGGGTGTAGAGCAGGCTTAAATAAACCCCTTGCCGCTCCGCCCCTCCACGCAGCATGTCGCACGAGCCTATTGTATGTGACGTGCGACGTTGCCCATTTTCAAAATGGCGGCTGTGGCGTCACTCTCTAGCCGCAACTAAGCGCTGCCCGCCCAGGCTTCGCGTGGCCGAGTGGCGCTGGACTTGTGGTTAAAGCTAAATATTTGGCATTTAACTATTTCATACTACAGTCTACCATAATAGAGCAAAAACATTTATATATTGAGCAACTGAAAGTTTTGGAAATGGAGAATGAGAAAACTGAGGTTGACCCATTTATGTATCCTTTAATATAGGTTCATGGTGTTTTATAGGGTTTCCAAACAGTTAACTTGGTTCTTTTATTATTCCAAGTGCAATTATTGCACCCTATTAATATAACTGTGTGCTTTCTGACAGAAACTCTGGCAAGTACCTATGTCCTTCATTGTTCTTTCAGATTTCTTTTGTAATTGACAACAACCTTTAGTGGATTGGTATGTTCCTTATGTCTGAAATATAAAATCCCTTGCCCTTGCTGACAAACTGGACCCACGGTTCTGCCTTGTGGGTAAGTGGCAGAACAAGAATTAATAGAAGATAATGGGAAAGGGAGTGGAAGGCAGTTGTAGCGGCAGTTGCCATTCTTGTGCAGACCAAGGCAAGTCAACCCAACTGTAGACATTGAACATTGAGTCCTTGATGTTAGGTGTGGGTGCAACCATTATCTGTTACAACAGGTGCTGAATGTCTAGTGTAATATGTTTGGGTTCAATATATAGTGCCAACAGTTAACAAGGTAGTTTTATTAAGTAGTAGTTACAACACTGTGTTTTCTCCTCAAACTCCTCCAGTCAGCCAGGCTGCACCCCTCAGCCCATTCTTCAGGGATCATCTCTAAACTCCCATCCCAATATTTCTTGTAAAGAAATGCCTCGAAATTACTACAATCACTACATCTACCCTTTTCTCAACCAAAGTAACAAACACCAACAGACAAACAAGAACTGAATTCTGTAGAGGAGAGGTTACTAGCACATCACTCTACAGTGAGTCTTTATCACTCACTTTCCTGCTTTATCCCAGACTTCTCAGAAAGTTTCTATAAGTCTCTGTGGAGCTTTCACCTTCCTTTCTGACCGTCGAGGCATCTCATATTCCTTCATCTTATCTTCTATAAGGTCATTCTGGGGGACAACTTATCATAGAATCATAGAATAGTAGAGTTGGAAGGGGCCTATAAGGCCATCAAGTCCAACCCCCTGCTCAATGCAAGAATCCAAATCAAAGCATTCCCGACAGATGGCTGTCCAGCTGCCTCTTGAATGCCTCCAATGTCGGAGAGCCCACTACCTCTCTAGGTAATTGATTCCATTGTTGTATGGCTGTAACAGTTAGGATGTTTTTCCTGATGTCCAGTCAAAATCTGGCTTTCTGCAACTTGAGCCCATATTCCGTGTCCTGCACTCTGGGACGATCAAGAAGAGATCCTGGCCCTCCTCTGTGTGGCAACCTTTCATGTACTTGAAGAGTGCTATCATATCTCCCCGCAGTCTTCTCTTCTCCAGGCTAAACATGCCCAGTTCTTTCAGTCTCTCCTCATAGGGGTTGGTTTCCAGTCCCCTGATCATCCTTGTTGCCCTCCTCTGAACCATTTCCAGTTTGTCTGCATCCTTCTTGAAGTGCAGAGACCAGAACTGGATGCAGTATTCGAGCTGAGGCCTAACCAGTGCTGAACAGAGGTGAACTAATACTTCACACGATTTGGAAACTATACTTCTGTTAATGCAGCCTAATATAGCATTTGCCTTTTTTGCAGCCACATCACACTGTTGGCTCATATTCAGCTTGTCATCAACAGCAATTCCAAGATCCTTCTCACATGTCATATTGCTGAGCCAAGTATCCCCCCTCTTATAACTGTGCATTTGGTTTCTTTTTCCTAGGTATAGAACTTTGCATTTATCCCTGTTGAATTTCATTCTATTGTTTTCAGCCCAGTGCTCCAGCCTATCAAGGTCCCTTTGAATTTTGTTTCTGTCTTCCACAGTATTAGCTGTGCCCCCTGATTTTACATCATCTTTAGATTTGATAAGCATGCTCTGTACCTCCTCATCCAAGTTGTTAATAAAAATGTTGAAGAGCACTGGTACCCCACTCATTATGTCCACCCAGTTTGAGAAGGAACCATTGATAAACACTCTTTGAGTATGATTCTGGAGCCAACTGTGGATCCACCTGATAGTTGTTCCATCTAGCCCACATTTAGCTAGCTTGCTAATCAGAATATCATGGGGCACTTTGTCAAAAGCTTTGCTGAAGTTGAGATGTATTATGTCCACAGCATTCCCACAGTTTACAAGGGAGGTTACCCGATCAAAAAACGAGATATTAGTTTCGCAGGATTTGTTCTTCATAAATCCATGTTGGCTCCTAGTAATCACTGCATTGTTTTCAAGGTGCTTACAGATTGACTGCTTTATAATCTGCTCCAGAGTTTTTCCAGAGATTGTCGTTAGGCTGACTGGTCTGTAGTTCTCCAGTTCCTCCTTTTTGCCCTTTTTGAAGATAGGGACAACATTAGCTCTCCTCCAGTCATCCGGCACTTCACCAATCCTCCATGATTTCGCAAAGATAATAGACAGCGGTTCTGAGAGTTCTTCAGCCAGTTCCTTCAGTACTCTAGGATGCAGTTTACTGGGCCCTGCCGATTTGTACTCATTCAAACTTAGTTTTTCTTTCTGCCCCAGTGAACATACAAGAGTATGTTACATCTAGAAGATGTAGAGTCTGCCCCATTTCCACCTGTTGGAGCATCTGGATCACTCTTTGGGAGTGCTCGATCCTGATGATTACATCAGAAACTCTCCCCTTGAGCTATCTTAACTAAATATGATCATGGGTGCACTAACTGTTGGACTGTTTCCCTCTGATCCCAGAGACTGGAGGTGTAATTTCTCAAGCACACTTTGTCACCTTGTTTCAGTCCAGCTCCTTTGCTCTTTTGTGAAAATACTGTTTTTGTTTTTGCTTCAGAACTTGTTTATTTTTTGAACTTCTATATAGTTATGTTCCTCTAGAAGTAATTCCTCAGTTATGGGTAGTGTAGAGCATATCCTTCTTCCCATGAGTACCTGTAGTGGAGAGCAGCCATAGTCCAATGGTGTACTGCGGTAAGCCAATAATGCCTTGTATAAATCTCTACTATCAGCTGCCTTTTTCATCAGGTTTTTAACTGTTTGGATGGACTTTTCCACAAGGCCATTGGATTGGGGGTAATGGGGACTGGATGTACTGTGACGGAAGTTCCAGTCCTTTGCAAACAGCGTAAACTCTGAACTGTAAAACTGAGGTGCATTGTCACTAAAAAATTCACATGGGATTCCATGCCTCGCAAACCCTGCCTTCAGGCTGGCTATTACTGATGCACTGCTTGTACCATTCAGATTGCAGATCTCTGGATACAGGGAGTAATAATCAGTAACTATCAAGTATGCTTGTGAATTCCAAATAAAGAGAACAGTGCCTACCTTATATATATGGTCTCTGTGGAATAGGGTGTGGATGCAGAGTTTCCACCTCCTGGGATGGCCGGAATTTTAAACAAATAAAACAGTTTGCTACTGTGTTAGCAATATCCTGATTGATCCGTGGCCAATACATTACCTCCTGTGCCCTCTTCTTACATATTTCAGTTCCAATATGAACTTCATTGATCTTTTTGACCACTTCATGCTGGAGGGTCCTTGGAATCACTACCTTGTTGCCTTTGAAAATCAGCCCATCTATCACTGAGAGGTCATTCCTGCAGTTCCAGTACTCCCATAGGCTTGGATCACAGCTGCTGCAGTGCTGCGGCCAACCTTCCAGTATATGTTTTTTTCAGGAGGCACATGGCATCATCATTCTTTGTTTCTGCTACAATTTGCTGTAATTTTCTATCAGCTATTGGAAGTGACTGTACTATCAGGTCTACATATGTCTGCACCTCTATATCTGAAATATGCTCTGGGTACAGTGAAGGTTGCGTTGCCCTGGACAGTGCATCTGCTGTAAACATCGATTTGCCTAGTGTATAGGACACTATCAAGTCATATTTTTGTAATTTGAGCATCATCCTTTGGATTCTCAAAGTACAATCATTTAATGGCTTTTCAAACAATGATATCAGAGGTTTATGGTCAGTTTCTGCTTGCACGTTTGGTCCATAGAAAACTATTATCTATTACAACAGGTGTATGTCTAGGACAGTATGTAATTGCAACATTCTGCAATGTAATGGTGCCAGCTGGCAGGGGTGTTCCTGGAGATATGTTAAATATGTGTTAAAGAATTGAATATGCAGTGATATGGAGCTGCTCACATTGGCTTCTTTGTACACTTATGGAAATAGTTGCAATAAAATATTTTGTATGCACTTTCAACAAAATGTATCCCAAACCTCACTGCTGTTCAGGCCTATCTGGGCTGCTTTGCAACTGGAACCACTGCATTAGTTCCTTTGTGAGGGCTGAGGAATATAGTAGTGCATCTCACTTCTCTCCTTCTAGAAAGAAAACTATGTATGACTGGTAGAGGGCAAATGCTGCAGCTAATCATTATGCCAGGAATGTTATAGTAAACGTTGCTTTTGAACAAGGATGTACTCATGCACAGCAACTTACCCAGCAGCATCTGCACCTGCACATGGCTTGTGAGTGGTTGCTATATATCATTCTGCCACCCCAACCAGTCACCAAATTCAACAACGAGGTGAAAGTCAGATTTATGAGACTTTTGCCTTTGATAATTTGATCAGATTTATAAATATTATTGCTTTAGTTAGTATGACCACAGCTACAGACTGTGCACTTGGTTTCTGCACAGCATATAGGTGTGCCTAATCATTATCTCTCCCTGAAATATTTGGAGTAGGAGTGATTTTTGTGTTTCTGCCAACCACATAGAGGCCATACGCTCCATTATTAAGACTTTATATTTACAGTATTCCAAAAAGAAACAGCTAAGCATTTCAAAACCAAGGACATCTATTCCAATTTAAATCAGATGTGAGAAATCTGATGATCTCTGTTTCTTAACTGATATAAAATGGAAAAGGTGCTGTCACTTTACAGATACATTTCTACAGAGATTCTGAAGGGTATGAGAAGTTAAACTTTTTCTTACTTTTCAAGGTTTGGTTAAATGATAGCTTTAGAGCCAGTGAACTGATAGTTTATAGGTATCTTCAAGTGCATGTTTTAGAATTATGGTAAAAATATTTGGGTAGGGATAATACCCTGATCCAGCCTGCAGGCTGGAAAATGCTGAGCTTTTAAGGATTTGAACAAAGTAGTGGGGTAGAATAAGTGACCTGTTTGTTTTTAAGGCAAAGAAGAAAAACATGACCTAATCTTGTGCACTACCAGGGAAAAATAAGTTTATTAACTTGGACATGCTTATACTACTTCCAGGATCCACAGCAGATCCTGAACCAGTAATTTGAAAAGTGTCAGGCAGCAATTCAGCCTGTATGCTACCACTAAGTGCTGGTCAAAGCAGGGAATTACAAGGCAAAGAAGCCCACCTGACCATTTAAAAAAATATAGATATCTTGTAAAATGCACTTTCATCCAAACATGGATTTCATGACAATGTGTATAAAATAATCCAATATTAATCAATATTTAAACTAACAATAAACCTCAAACAGCATCAAGAGACATGGCGTTAGAGCAGATATAATGGTATGATCCAGTCCCTAGAAGACCTTGCAAATCAGGGGTGTTTCCGACCTGAAAAATGACGAGAATGTGCTGCTGCTGATCTTCTGATCCTTACTGCAGGCCTGTCTTGCTTTGTCCTTGCTTATACTTGCTTCACTTTTGTCTTACTGCTTCAAAAACCCCATGGTCTTTAATATTTTCAGCAAAGATGCAATCTTTTCACACTCTATTCTTGTGAGATACACTATAGTCCAAAGGATCATGGTTAATCCTGTTGATGGTGCAGATAGGACGGGGAAAATGCCTGAGCAACTCTTAATTATAAAATGAACCATTTCCAGAAGAAATTTAGATTAGATAACAGCTACAGCTTGGACATAACCAACATAAATGTCTTTGAAGTGACCAAATAAGATTGTTGAGCAAAAGGGAAAACATATCTAGCATTTCAACGAAAGTGTAGAATGACTTGCAGTCTAACAATGGAGTCCTGTTGAAAAGACATAGAATGTATAGGTTGTATTTGCATATAACAATCGGTCATGGTTTCTGGCTTATGACCATGGTGTGTTGTTGACTTTGCGGATGATGGCTATATAGCTTATTGTGGTACATGAATGCAATAGAGTTACAGTGGTAAAATAGTTGCAGTTCCATAGAATATCACATCTGTCCTGTATGATATAATAATCTGTGTGATGTAATTAATTCCAACAGTGGTTCACATTCCTTGAAAACAGTGGTGATGTCCTGGTTAAAATATCCTATGAACAAATATTTGTTAAAGACCATCAATTTTAATTCAAACAAGAGAGGAAGACAGCCCAAATCACCGGAGAGCCATATTTTTTTAACAAGTGAAGAATGTCTGTTTCTTTCCTCTGAAGTATCCAACATAACTGGTGCATCCTGGGAACCAATGTTTCAAGGATTCCATGGAAGCAGACTGCACAGCAGAAATGTGGGAACCTAACATAGATTTAAGACTGCTTAGAAGTTTTTCACATATGTAAGAATGAGAAATAACAGTCAGAGCTTACATTACTCTTCATCCCAAAGGATGTCAGGAATGTGAGGCTGAGTCAGGCACACAGAACTCAATTTCCAGTGTGTTGAGACAATCAACACTGTATTGTTTTTTTTCTTTTAATTATACCAAATATGAATTTTATATTATATATTGTATATTGAATTTTATGTTGTAAACCTCCCAGAGAGCTTTGGCTAAGGGGCGGTATAGAAATTTAATAAATAAATAAATAAATCATATGGTGCTTTGAATAAAATAGTGACTTGCATATCCATTTTGTGAAACAAACATGTCTCGGCAGTCTCTTGCCACAAATTATAGGCTCCTTTCTTTCAGTAAATCTTTCTAGTCTAACCAAGCATGTAAACCGACAACTCAGAAAATTAGCCAAAGTATTTTTAAAATAAAATATTGTGAAGATCTGTTGACTCAAATGTACATGTAATGCCAATGTTTCTGAAGTATAGAGCTACTGGTATTATGCATGTAAAAAGCAACTTTTTTCTTTTGCTTATGCATATAAAAAGTCAACTTGTTCTTCTTGTTTTGCCTCATTGAACTTATAATGTAGTATACTCCCTTGTCTCTGGTCTGCAAAGTACTTGGGTAGACTTTGCCTCTACGCAAAGCAGAATTGCCAACAAATTTCTTTCTCTTAGCACCTGACTTGCCTCCCTTTGAGGAAGCTGGCTGTAAAGAAAGAGGTTAGCTAACACTGGGGTAAGGAGATACTCCTTTCCCGGTGTAGCCTGATCTACATGCCTGAGCTTCTGCAACAGCAGACACAGACCCACCCATGCTGGCTAGCAGAGAGTGCTTCCCACCCCTCAGCAGCTGGGCAGTCTGACTTCACAGATTCCCAATGGGGCTAGACCTCTAGGCATGCATCCTTTTAGGGTAAAGGTAGATGTATGGGACAGATGAGCATTTTGTTAGCTGTACTCTAGTAGTATTCTTTCACAGTAGCTCACAGATGGAATGTAAATTACTTCAGTTTATTTTTGTGGAAAACTTAAGCATTACTTTTACCACATGTTTATTTTAGTTTGCTTTTATTACACTGTTTTTGGCTTGCTCCATCTCTCAGGGACTTGCCTTAATAAAGCATACTGATTTTACAAACATATTAATGACTATTAACTGGCAGCAAATTATGATGTGAAGGAATTTTACTGATAGAAAATGTTTGACTAGGTAACAGAAAAGTGTATTTCTGAAAAACATGAAGAATATGATTTTGAATATATCATGCTCTGTAAGAATGAATTATTTAGTTTTATTTCATAACATTTAGGACCGAGGCCCTGAGATAAATGTAGATGTGACACCCTTCAGAAAGCTTCACTGCCTCCTCCCCCTCCTGCCCCCAGCACAGCCATGTTGCCGAGATTGTACTTTCAGGAACAGAAATTTTCACACACACACAAAAATTTTGATACAGTATTTTAATTCCATATTGCAAACACAATGACTAAAGGAAAATGTATATCAAACTAAACACTTTTGTGGGAATTACATTTCCATGCATTTGTCTGCTTTCCATTTCCATGCTGTCATGGTTACCGTTTTAGAGCCCACTTCACAGGCTGACTGACCATATGTGAAAAGTGTAGACTAGCTGTTAGATGGAAAACCAAGGCTTCTGGTTTTTGAACAAAATATCTTTGGCAACTAGAACTTGAACTCTTGTTTTGTACAAATTGGCCATTCTGGAGTCAGACTAGTGTGCAGGCCCTGGTTTTCAAGCATATCCAGCAGTAACAGGTGTGGTAGGGCAGAGCTGCTCTTCTAACACAAGCGTTGCTGTTGCTTATTTGGACAGAGCTGGGTAGGAGTGGCAGATTTACTAGCTGGCTTGGTCCCACCAATGCACTTGCATGACCCCATCCTCACTAGTGCTCTGTCCTGCCCAGTGTCCCATCCTCATCCAAGGAAGCAACAGTGATACCATTGTCAGGAGGTCAGCTCCAGCCTACCACTTGCATCGCTACTGGACATATCTATGCAGCCATGAAGGCTAGAAGCTGAATTTTCCGGAAATTCAACTATATTCTGGACTTTGATGTCAGATTGTTTTAAATTCATTCTCAGATTCTGTGTTTGTAGAAGTCATAAATAGCTTTAGTTTAGAAAGAAAGGTGGCAATGCATGCTGTTTATCTAAAGGTGACCTAAATAACTACAATCCAAATTCAAAAGGAGTTCCTAAATCTATATACACAATATGACTGGCAAGTCAGCTGCCTCCCAGTGCTCTGGCGAGACGAAGAAGAAGCATGGAAGCAAGTTTCAGTTCCTTCATTCCCAATGCTTCGTCTCTACTGAGTCAATGTGGAAAGGTAGCAGTGTTGGGAAACTCCATAGCCTTCTACTCTCTTGACTCCAGGCAGGAAAGTTGCCAAGAAGAGCTGGGGAACGTTTTAACACTGGGGTGTGGCCGTGGATTCTGCAATGCTGTTCTCTCATGTCCCACTCTCAGGCAGGTAAGCTGCAGGGTCAAGGAAAAACCACTGAGAAGGAAGACCTCCAGAGTGGCAAAATTTTATCTAGTGAGAAAGGCCTGAGTTTGAACATAGAGTCAAGAGTATGGCAGTTCTTATTATTCCCATCACATCGCTAGTCATTCATTTTACAGTTACTTTTATGATCATATTAGTATATAAAAAGTTGGAAGGGTCCTATGAGCAACTACAGCAGTACCACAATGTAAACGTCTGGCACTGGACATGGTATCTGAGTGGAATCAAGAGTTTCCAGCAGCTGTCCTGTTCTTGTTTGAGAGATAATAAGTTGCTAACATTACAATGGTGCTGAACCTGCTTTTGGAGCTAAATATTCCACTAAAACATTTAGGATCAAAGTATTAGAAAGAACATTTGAGGATTGCTACTAGCGCTGCATGCGCATTTATAATTTTATTTGTGAAGCCTGATTTGAATCCTGTTAGTAACAAATTGTATTTGCAACATTTATAGCATGCTAAGTTGCTGTGTTGTCTGATAAAAATAATGTGGACAAACTTCAGCTGCATCAATCTGTAATTTATTTATTTATTTTTAAAAGTTAGTTCCATGAACTGTAATTGTTTAGCTTAGAACAATTTGCATGCTCTTGCTAGTTAGTATAAAACTTTGATTCAGAGCTGCTGCATACCAGGTGTGTTTTGTAAATAGCTTAAAAGTTGAAACACTGTCCTGATGGTGCTTATGGTATGACAAGAAGGTTTTAATTGCTTTCAGCTTAACTTATTAGTTTTAATTTTCAAGGCTCATGGTTAGTCTTTGGAAAATGAACATTTGTTGAAAGGTCTTGCAAAGGTCTAAGTACTCATTATTGCCCTACAATTAGTCACTCAGAGTTGGTTAAAAATGTGGAATGTGTCAGGCAACTTGCTATGGAAGATTGATGAGAGAACTTCTGAAATAGTGGAGACTTCCTGCTATTTCATTCTTAATATAAAATGCAGTATTTTATCTTCCAAAAAGGCATTTCAACATTGTATAAACAGAGGAAGCAAAATTAGAATTCTGAAGCTTTCAGTGATCAGCCCCTGGACCAGTTGGATTATTGTCTGCTTAATTTATGATAACTTTCCCTTAAAAATATTTTTCTGTTTGTTATAAGATGTGATTTGTCATTTCTAGGTTACTATTTTAGAACTGAGTAACCCAATCCTATGGATGTTTACTCAGAAGTAATTCTTTAATGTTCTCAGTGGGACTTAATCTCAAGTGTATGTGCATAGGATTGTAGCCTCAGTTGTACTACTAAATTGGCCAAGCAAAGTGAGGCTTTGATTTAGCAGTACTGAGCCATTTGACATTATGTTTGTTTGTAATGTGATAGGTCTGTTGAGGTGTCAGAATGCAGCATTTATGGCACAATTCTATATTTCAGGTTTGAATACCAGCTAGTTCCACAAATTTAATTGTGTTTGTAAATTTGTTTATAATTGTATTTTAATGTTTTATTGTGTAAACCGCTCTGGGATTTTTATGTAGAGTGGTATATAAATGAAATAAATACATACAGGCGGGCCCAGCTTATACGGCAGGTTCCGTTCCGGACCCCCGCCGTAAAGCGGAAATCACTGTAAAGCGGAACCCCATTGAGTATAATGGGGCGTGTTGCGCAAAAATGCCACAAAATGCCGCAAAATCGGCTTTAAAACAGGGAATGAAAGCCGCCGCATTAGTGGAATGCCGGGAAGCAAAGCACCAGGAAGCGGGGCCCTACTGTAATCTGTTTTGGGGAGGAAACATATTATTAATGATGGGCAACACACCACACACATGGCTCACTTTATAGTTGAGTTTTGGCAAATCAAGCTATTTATTTCTGATGCAAGGTCTAAATCTTTTTTGTACCCTGTCATGCTCCTGATATCACTGGGAATGTGATGGGGTCTTGAAAGTAAATCCCTTTCTGCCCAGCCTCCCTTTGATCTCACAGCCTTGCTCTAACCCACCTATGGGTGTTAAGCTGTCCCCCCAACATTCTTACTTTGCGGGTGCAGTGAGAGCCACTTCAGGTTTCTCCCTCGCTAGCTGCTTAGCTGTGGTGGCTGCAGTTATTACATTTCGCAAGGCTCCTGGGTTTCTTCTAAACGATTGTTCCAAGTGCCAGGCAAAGAAGAGCCACATGAGGAGAGAGAAGAGGCAAGGTAAGCATGTATGAATGGAGAGAGTGAGGAATTTATTATGGTCATGACACCTCAGAATAAAGACAAATCACTGAGATTAAATTGGTGCGTGTATCCAGGCTAGCATTCTCTGTACTAGGTATAAACTTAGGCTAATGCCATCATCCATTTTCAAAGCAGCCAGAAAATTAATTTTAAAAAATACAATTGCAATATCTTTCTTGAAGGCTGCCATTTCAGAAAGTTGGTGTGAATGTTCAGGATAGACATTTCTGTTTCAAGTGTGAACTATAAATTATTCCCCAATCTATTTTCAAGGTGGCTGGGAACAAGCAGGTCCTCTCCAAAAAACAAAACAAGAAGACCACACCTGTGCTTTACTAGCAGGGTGTTTTAAAACATGGAAACACATTTCCAACAGAACAAAAGTGGGGAAATGTTGTGATAATTGTCACTACCTGAAATGCCATCTGTAATGTGAACTGTGTTAGTCAGGGCCAGCTCCAGGGATGCGGGGGCCCTTGGGCATCAGCTTGCCCTGGCCCCCCGGTGTGTGTGTGTGTGCACGCACACATACGCACATGCATGCAGCCCCCCCACCGCCCCCTACCTGTGTAGTCTTTACCATTGCCCTTAATGAAGATGGTGGCCACAGTTTCCCTAAGGGGAATGAAGCCTGTGCCGCCATCTTTGTTGATGGCACAAGTGCGTTCTACGTGCTACATCTCTGCCATCAACTAAGATGGCGGCAGCGGCTTCAGTACCTTAGGGAAGCTGCGGCCGCCATCTTCATTAAGGGCAATGCTAAAAAGCTAGCTGACAGGTAAGTGGGGGGCGTGGGGGGTGCGGATCGCGGAAGGGGAGTGGAGGGCCCCTCAGGGGCTCCTGTAGCTCTGGGGCCCTTGGGCCAGTGCCCAACCTTGCTGCCCTTTAGAACCGGCCCTGGTGCTAGTCCTAAGCTCTTGGCAATTTCCAACAAGTCCAAATGCCTAACTCTTAAACTGTTTTTGTGTCTAGATGTGGTGAAGTGAAAAACGGCTTGAGTGTGTTGGTAATTTGATAATAGTTTCATTTTTGTGTGTAAGCCCTTCTTCATGTATACTGAAATTTTTGTGGTTTTGGCTGAGAATCTCCATTGCATGCTGATGTTTTGCCCCCCTCAGCTCTTCATGCTATTTCTGGAGTCAAATTTATTTCAGCATTAGTCTCCTGGGCCTCTGCATGAGGTACTTCCAGACAGCCCTTGATCCTGAATGGAAATGTGCCTCTTGGCAAAAAAAAAAAAAAAAGGCAGGAACAAGGGAGTATGACCCCAATATTTAGGGTTTCATGCTAGGGGGCTAAAAGAATTAGATATATTATCTAGAAAGGAAAGGTATTTATCAGAGTTCCAGCACCTTGTAACTTTTAAAGGGGAATGGAAGCTTGCCAATGTTTTATAGCCAAGTTCATTAGGCATATCAGTGCTATTTAAGAACATGAGAAAGCCCTGCTGTATCAGACGAAAGGTCCACCAAGTCAAATATCCTGTCTCCAACAGTTTCTAGATGCATCTGAGAAGCCCATGAGTAGGGGACAAAGGCAACAGACCTCCCCTGTTTGACCTCCATCCTGTGATTGCATTTAGCTACCTAATACACCCTGACAGACCTATCCTCCATGGATTTGTCTCATCCTCTTTCAAAAATTCCTTAGCCAGTGGAAGCGTAATTGTAATTGATGGCAGTTCTGTGCATCTACACTGTCTACTTGGAACAATTCTTAACTACTGTAGACCCATAAAAAGTAGTTGTGTACCCCTTTTGCTATATGTCACATTATACCATTGTTTTAATTGGGTGTGGACTTGGAAACAGTTTTCACAGAGGCTGAAGAACGGGGCATGGCAAAGAGGATAAAATGATTCCTTCTTTTATTCTTTGTCTGCACCTCTATCCCTATGCTGCATTGTCCCAGTCCAGCTAAGGGGATCCACACTGGATCAAGAACCACAGGTATAAATTTGGATATGTATCCAATGCTGTGTCTATATGTACTGCTATTTATTTTGTTGGAATGTGCAGTGTGATTTGCATCTATGTGTGCATTTAGATGTGAATTTGAATATATGTCTGAATGTGCATTTCTTTAAAGGTATGGATGAACAGCATATGCACTTAGATGTGCATTTGTATGATCCTAGGTTCTGATTTAGCAGGTGGTACATGCACATAATCCTGCTTCCATGCACATAAATCTCGTTTTTGTGTTACTTGTCTCTGTGAAACCAGCACCACAATGCTGAGCTGCTGTTCACTTGGTGAGAAACTTCCTCTTGCTTTTGTTGGCCTTTGAGATCCATATTGTAGAAAAATGTCTTAGTGCCACTTCCTAGAGCTGATGGACTGTGGTGGGTCTCCTATGTGGGGAGAGGTTTGGCTATGTGGACACCCACATTCTCAGAGACCAGTTCTGTACACCTATTCCTCATTCTGTGGTACTTAAAAGTACAAAGTTCTACACCCCAGCATATTTTTTTCAGTTTAAAGAATCCTTTGGGAGAGGTCAAGTTAGAACTGGAGGAGGTTCATCCTCAGGGTCACCTCACCCTTTGATCTTTAATCTGCAACAGGGCACCTTTTCTCACAGTTTGAAGCATTCTGTAAACTGCGTATTCTAAAGCATTCTTTTAATGGAGTCAAATTAGATTCAGAGGTTTCTCACGATGACTCTTCACACCCCATCCCCACACTTAAGACTTTATGATACAGGAAAACAAGCAGCAGTATGTTTCCTCCACTTAAACCTAACTCAGAGATAGTAAGCCTGTGACCCTCTGGATGTTGTCAGAATCCAATTCCCATCAACATGGCCAATGCTTAGGTGAGATGGTAGTTCAACTGGAAGCCACAGGTCCCATCCCTCATACAAAAGTAGTATTTTGTCAGTTGTATGGTAGCTATATGTTGGGGAAGAAGGTTAGTTATTTTTCTACCAAGTGATACTAAGACACTTTTTCTGCATTGCGGTTGTTAAAGCACCAGTACCACCAAACCCAACAGGACATTCCCCACCAAGATGGAAGCAATCAGAAACCCAGTGCAATTTGTAAGGGACATTCTTGGCTTCATTCCTTCTGATGTTGTACTTGACAAGCCTTTAATTTAGACAGGAGGCTCCAGGTTCAGGATGAGCCAAAGTATTGGCAAAGCTTGTGAAGGAACTTGGGGAGAGGGCATCCATGCAGCTGTTGAACTTTGGCAGAAGTTGGGAGTGTGTGGGAGCAGAGAGACTGCTTTTTTCAGCTGGGAAAAGATAATAGTGACACACTCATGCAGTATTGACATCCTTTAGCTGAACAGTTAAGGAATGTGTCAAAATTGACTTTCCTTGCCCATTCCCAACTCAATTACAGGCATACCAGACATGATCACAAGCTGCCATTGGAAGAGACTATCTGTAGATTGTGGTTTAATAGGAAGATATCCTTTAACTATTCTTAGCCTAAACAGCTTTGCTATTGGGTTTACCATCATAGAGCTCCAAAGTTCTTCCCCCAAGCAAATTTGAGCTGGAATGGAATTGCTCAAAACACAAGACCAAATACCCTAATTTGTTTCCCTAAGTACTTGTGGAAGCTAGCTATTTATGTTGCAGATCTTCTAATTTGCCAAGCGATCAATCCTTCCATTAACTGTCAGAAAACAATAAAACTAAACTCATCAAATAAACAGGTTTGAGAGCCAGGTTATCCAAATGTTCCAAATTTGGATTTGTGCCTGGAATCAGATCAAGTACTGAAATCAATGCAAGTTTTATTTAAAACCATGTCAGTGTTTAACAGAAATCTCTGGGAAATATCCAGAAATCCACTGTGTGTGGTAGATACTTGGATACTCCATATTAGGTTGATGGACACTTTAAGTTTTATCATGAAACCTATAAAAACAAGTTTCTTGCTCAGGGCTATGATTCTTCTTTTACAAGAGGCAGTATAATGTATTAAGCCATTGAGTGTGTGCTGTATTTTTGAATACAGATTAGTTATCCCCACACAGTTAAATCATATTTTAATTCTAAGCATTTTCCAACTCACCATGTACTTTTATGTGCAATTTTGTTGCATAGAGTGGTGCACTGTTGTAGATGAAATATTTTTGCCCCAAAATATTTGCTGCCATTCAGCCCCAAACTAAGGTAGGGTTATGAGCCGGCATTGCTCTAACAGATGGATCACCAGAAAGACATGTTATCAGTATTCCAGCATCTGTACTGGTACTCTGTACTGTTTATTCCTCCATCATAAGTCAGGCTGTTCACCCCTATGTTCTTATTTGGAATGCCTTTGCTCCAGATATCTGACAAAGACCAAGCCTGAGTAATTTCTGGAAGTGATAAAATACCCTTTTGTTTTGGCACATTTTGTTTTTTCAAATGAACAAGAGATTTCTTTAAGGGCTCTTTTAATATCTGATGTGTGCATGTTTTGTTTCTAGTTTTTTGTTTCATAGTTTTTCAGCCAGTAAGTAAGTTTTCTATTGCCAGAACTTAGACATTGTTCAAATGCATATAAGCAGTGTTTTTTTAATGATAGAAATTCACCGGTACAGGAGTACTGTCACTACTTTTCTTGCTGCTCATGACAACTGTTTTGGGCTGGCACCCACAGCACTTTTATCAAGATATGAGTACTGGCACCTCATTTTTTTTAAAGCACGATATGTAAATATTATTTTGTTGACAGTGATTGCTAACCCTTCTCTTTTTGGAATCCTTTTAACAGTATAAGCTGTTCACCTGTTGAAGTTGCAATTTGGAAGATTTGTATTAATAGAAAACGTTTGTCTTAGGCATTTCTTAAACAAGGAGATTGATAGGCTTTCTTTCGGCAACAGCAAAAAAGTGATGTCTGATTGGACAGGGCACAGCAAAGTTACCTGGCTGCTGTCTTAATAGGGACATGTGTGAAAATGTATTGCAAGTAAAGATGACACTGCAGGAGAAATCTTTTCATGATTATGCTATTAGGCTGGTCTCCTTAGCAATTTCAGTGTCCTCCCCCTCCTCCCCTCCCCCCCCCACACATTGTAAATGCTTCTTGGTGCTCTTTCTTTATCTTAGGAGCTACTGCTTAGACATTTGTCCTGCTGTATTTTCATTTTTGTGATATGAGAGACAACTTCCTCTTCTCCCAGGCATTTTAGCATGTGTTTTTAAATTGCTTTTTAAAAAGGTGTTTTTAAATTTGTATATTTGTTTTTAATTGTTGCAAACCACCCAGAGAGCTTCGGCTATGGGGTGGTATACAAATGGAATAAATTAATAAATAAACTAGAAAATGGGATGCTTTGTTGGTCTTGATGAGCTCATAGTGTAAGATTTAAAGGGGAAACAATGAGCGGTTTTAATGCTTGTTTAATTGGCTTTGGTGAATTAAATGTGTGTGTGTGGGACCTGCAAATGTCTGCAACTTTCATATAAATCTGCTGAACACCTCTTGACCCCTGTGTAATAATAAATAAAATGCATTGTGGCTGTCTGAGACAGATCAGCTACAGTGGAAGATATGAAGACATTTCACTAGAACATCTGGCATTCATCGCTTTTCCTCAGGGAGGAAAGGAGGAATCAAAAGCCTTTTGGCCAGAATTTCATTTACTACATTTTTATATTGCCATATGGATTTTAAAAAAGAGAGAGCACTGTCCTAAAATGGAATTGTTTGAAATTGGAGAGCTATGTTACTTTTTTCATAAATTGAGTACAATCTACATATTTAAAAGGAGAAAAGAATTTCCTTCTCAGAATATATATATATATATATATATATATATATATATATATATATGTGGCAAGTAATGTGGTGTTTTTCATATATTACTTGGCCATTTTTCTCCTTGGCCTACAAGCACATTTGGAAGCTGTAGTATATAAGATATGTTTGTGACAGTGTGTATTAGTCATCTTACTTTCCTTCATCAAGGAGAAGTCCCCCCCCCCAAAAAATCATATTTGAAAGGATAATTGGGGATTTTGAGGTTAAAGAAGTACACTCCACCAAATTCAAATATTCCAGCTTCCTATCCACTGAAGCTGAAATCCTCCCAAAATTTGTCATGTTTCTTAAATACAGTGCACAAAGGGGATAACCCTCAGAACCAAAAATGCTGCATTTTTAACTTTTTGCCCATTATTATAAAAAACTGGACATGCAGCAATTTTTTAGCTCGTGCAAAAGAAAGGAAAGCATTTATGTATACAGTTGTATATCCCCATATATACAATATAAGAAGTACTTCTTATATGTCATACATAATCCTGAACTTGGGGCTTCCTTACGTGCCAATTTAGGTCATATAACAGTGGGCATACAGATGCTATACCATAGATGTAGACTAGCTTTTTTTAAAAAAAGTAAATTTTGCCAACACCCTCACCCCTTAAGTTGTAGGCCAATTTGAAAAAAAAGGGAAGTTAGATGGAAATATAGCTATAAACTGCCTACTTTGAACTCTGACTAACCATTGGCAGAGTTGCCATCATGTCATAGAAATTTGGAGGGACCAATGGGAAGGGAGAAGATGACTGACAGAGAGTTTTTAATTACATTCTACTGTATAACATTAAACGACACAGAAGGTTTTTAACTGTTTATTTGCAATATTAATAGACCAAATTTGCTGCCTGATTATCCTTTTAGTTCCTTAATGTATATTGAATCCAATGAATAGGACTGTCATTCACAGTTGAAGCTAATCAACCCAAAGGTACCCTGTTGTGAATTAATTTCCTTTCCGCATATTTGAATGAGATGACTAATTGATTAAAACAAATTCAAGTATAATTTGCTCTTTTAGTACCTTAATATAGGACAACTATTATACATATTGATACTGGGTACACGCAGACTAACTGCAAGTGCAGTGCGTGTATTTATAGTACTTAAGAATGTATATAGCACTTTAAGGTATCCAAAATGGTTAACATGCATTAAAAACCTAATCTTTATAAGTACCCTCTACCTTAGGTCTGTATTATTATCTCCAAACTGCAATATTGAGGAGCATGGGGATGAAAAATAATGGCTTGTCTATAGCAATAGAATAGGGACAGATATAAAATGATTAGGGAGACACTATTCATACTTTTCTAAGTAAATTTGTACATTGGAAAGGTGCAAGGACTACAGACAGCACACAAACAGGGTAGCCTTTTTGATCAGCACCATGTGTAAAACAGGCAACATACATAGCAGCAGAAACCTTTGGCAGAGTGCCGTGTTTTGTGGGACAGAAGATATTGTCTACTGAATTGGGAATGAGAACTACCTGTTGTCAAACTGGATAGATCAGTGTTTTATTCTGTACAGAATAGCATAGGTGCAGGGTGAGGAAAGGATGTCTGTGTGGCACCAATTCTTCCTTGGAAGAGCAGTGCTGGTATGAACTCTTCTTCTCTTAAGGTATCCTCTCTTATCCACTAGTTTTTATCCAGCACTCAGTCTTAACAAGCTGTCTTGCCAATCACTGTTTGGCTGTTAGAAAACCATTGCTTGGAGAAGGAAGCCTAAGTACAGATGACTTAGTTTCCTACAGAATTGGTATTTTTTGTGATATATCTTTCTGAATTTTCCAGACACAGGAGATGGAACAGTTTGAATAATCATTTGTGTATGAGCATACAACTTAGTGTCATAACCTGGTGCATTTTGACTGTATATCTAATCTTAAACAATAATACAGCTTCATTCCCATCCACTTTATCTCCGATAGGCTTTATTCTTTTTAAGTGAACAGATATAACTGAAAACATCTAGAAAATATTATCCATGCTGGTTTAAGTTTTGGAATTACACGGTTTCTTGATGTTCATATCAGTTGATTAGTGTGTTTAAAGTTAAATAGCTTCTAGTTTTTCATATTTTTTTCTAGACAATAGCTTTCTGTTTTATAGACATATAAATTTACTTTAGTATATATAATATTGCAATTATTGTCTAGAAGATTATGCCTGCAGCACTCATGTGCAGTACTTAATATAGTTCCTGCACCTAATGTACTTCAGGTAGTAGTTCTAGTGAACATTTATATCACAGTAATCGACTACAATAATATGGTTGAGATATGACTCAGTTCAGGCTTCAGAGCCAACCATGGTTTACACTAACTATAGTTTAGAACCCAAATCATAGGAAATGGGCAAGCACCTGCTTGCTTGACCCCAACATCAGTTGGACTGCCTGAATATCAGGCTGAACACTTGAATAGACTCTTGAACCTTCAAGCAGCCCCATCTCTTCTCTAAACTTGTCTGTTTTCTCACTTCCATACCTTTCCTGCCAGTTCCTCCCTTCTTTACAAAATGGGTATTTGGGGAAGGGGGGATAAAAAGAGGCAGGAAAGGCTTCTCCTTGGCAGCAGTTGGTACAACCTGTACATGATTTCTTTGGGGGTCACAGGACTTGTAGTAAAATTAATATGTAATTTGCTGCTGACAGTATTGATTGTTACTGAAGAGAAGGCCCAAGACTCATGATCCTGCCCTCCACCATCCAGTACCCTCTTGCCTTTCCCAAGGTAAGGAGTTTTTCTTATGAAAGTGGGGGACTGGTAGGGAGTGGGGAGGAGCAGGTGAACCATTTTGAGTTTAGTCCAGATTGAATGTGGGCTGGGTTGATCAATGTGAGTGAGAGGGGAGATTGTAAACTTAAAAATGTATACAGGCAAAATAAGGGTTAGAACTGCTTCACTGTTTTCATTTCAGCTCTCAGCTGAATCAGTTTAGTCTTGTCTCTGTGGTGGAGCAGCTTCTGGAAGTAAAGTGGTGGCCATAACCATAGTTTGTTGATTCAGATACCATGGCAACCAGAGTTAAGCTTCCTTGATTTTACGTGGCCTGAACTTAGGGTTGCTAGACTCAGGGCCTGAGAATGATTCTGTATCTTTAAGAGAAGAGAAAATTCAGCCAAGTACAGGTTTTCTTGCAACACTGTAATGGGAAAAACCAAAATGTGGAATTCTCCCTTCCCCCTGCACAACTTTCAAAGATACAGAAGACTCTTGGTTGCAGCTTCCAAGAGCTCTTCTGTATCTGTAAAAGTTGTGCAGGGGGAAGGGAGAATTCCACATTTTGGTTTTTCCCATTACAGTGTTGCAAGAACACCAGCACTTGGCTGACCTTCTCTTCTCCCAAAGATACAAGATCAGTCTCAGGCCCTGAGTCTAGCAACCCTACCTGAACTCAACCACCAACTTACTAATTCTGAAAGTTTCAGTCAATATCAATTGGAACAATTGTACCTTGTATTCCAGTACATGACAGAAGAATTCCATTCTACTATGAAAGCTTTCAACCCTTGAGCTTCTTCCCTTCTGTCTCTGAATATAACACATTTTGATATCATTTCTACAGTTGGATGTGTATTCAGAAGGCAAATTGACTGGAGGGAAAATCATAAACAGGTGGGATTGCTTCAACACTTGAACCAGTGTGAGATATTCATGGAATGCTAACTGTTGCATGGTGCAGAGCAGTTCAGAATTTTCTTGATATTAATATTTAATACAAACAGAGGTTTTTTTGCTAGATAAAAGTTGTCAGGAAAATGTGAAAAGTAAATGTTTTACTGCACTTGCATTTCTCAGAGATAATGATTGGAAAAGAACTGCTGTAATATGTGAGATGGATTTTTCTTTCAGTCTCCTGCTTCTTGTCCTTCAGAACAGTGTAAGAAACAACGGTTCTGAAGAGACCCACAACAAGATTTTTACTGAAGCAGCATTAAAAGGTTTATTGTTCGTTCTTGCAAGACCAGGTGCCTACAAGGGAGGCACACCCAAGTGACATTGGTACAGTTCTTTTATCCTCTAGCCCGACGCTTCGTTCCCTCCCCTGTTTCCTCATTGGTCGAGTACTCCAGGGTTTACAACCTATCCGTGCCGCCTATTCATGTCACATGAAGTCCCGCCTCTGTTTACATCTCCCATTACTAACATTTTAGATCCCCCTTACCCATATTTATTTTTATCCATATTTGGTGTATCTCCTCCTCCCTTGGTATTCCCCTCCTTACGTTAGTCAAAGAAAAAAACCCTTCTATGTTTGTCAAGAAAAACCCCTTCTATGTTAGTCAAGCGAAGCAGAATCTAACCACAAACTGTCTAAGTTGCACCTGTTTCCTGCTACTTGTCTATTTTTGCTTGCCTCCTAGTTTCGTTACCAGCCGTCTTACTGCTTAACTGAGTTCTTATGAGATTCTTTTTCTAGTACTTTAACTACAAACTACACAAAGTCACATTCTATAAAACACTGCTTAAGGAGCTATTTCAACTATAGTCTGGGCAAAGTTATAAGCATTCTGCAAAAGCAACATATTTCGTGTATATCACAATCCTTCCTCTTTTTATTTTATACATTTCTGTTGCTTTTTCATGAAGTTCTCATACTCCTGGCGATTTCTCCAGTCTGGACATCATGATTTCACACTGCAATTCCTGGAAAGATAAATGGTCTTCCTCGTTTTCTCCTAAGAGCAACATATTTTCGTTATAAGGAGGTGGTTTTAAAGGCATTTGTTTAGCTACAGCTGTTTCTATTAATCTTTGAGCTGATCGTTGTACACATGGTATGATACAACATCCTACAGCAGTTAGTACTCCTGCTACTACTATCAGGGACGTGAGTATCAATATTACCATCCCTTTCCATTTCCCAAACCAGGAGTCTAACCACCCAGTGAGTGAATCATCTATTCCTGAATTCTCAGCTAGTTCTTCTGCTAGGGTAGTGAGGCCTTTTAGTGCCTTGGTAATGGTTCCGTCTGGAGCTGTATTGTTAGGGATAAAGGTACAGCAACTTCCTCCCAACATTACGCATACTCCTCCTTTTTCCGCCAGGATCATATCCAATATCATTCTGTTTTCCCATGCCATTCTACTTGTTGCATCTAATTGCTCTGCAATTCCTTTTACAGCATCCCTTGTATAATTAATGAAACGCTGTTGGTTATAATATATATAGTTAATCCAATCCAAATTTTTGTTTATGGTTGCCCACCAGAATAAGGCTGATTCAAATCCTGCTGCAATTTGATTTCTAGCTTTGAATTCATTAGGTACTCCTCTTGGTACCCCTATAGAATCTATATAAATTCTGTCATCAAAAGAAGAGCTTATTGCATCTCTTTTTACTCTTCTATTCTTGATCTCTTTTTGTTCAAATGCAAGGGTGAATGGTATTGCTAATTGTGCGATAACCCCGATTAACGTAGTGACGAGTAATGGGAGGTATGGTGTTAGGAGGAGAACAGGCCAGGTAAGGGGAACTCGTCCCAGACAAGTCGTGTCTGTACCTTGTTCCGGTTCTCCTCATATCCACAGGATTTCGGGTTGTCCTATCAGCCAGCTCTCGAATCTCCAAGTGCTGCTTTTAAATGCCAGGTCGGTATATAATAAAACCTCCCTAGTCCATGATGTAATTGTGGAGGAGAGCGCCGACCTGGCATGCATAACCGAGACCTGGGTGGGGGAGCAGGGAGGAGTTGCCCTTTCCCAGCTTTGCCCACCCGGGTATATGGTCCAGCACTGTGGTAGATCCGAGGGCCGGGGAGGGGGGGTCGCTGTGGTCTATAAGAGTTCTTTTCTCCTCACCAGGCACCCTGTCTAGGCGGTGACTGGCCTGGAGTGTCTCCACCTTGTGTTGGGCCAGCGAGACAGATTGGGAATTCTGTTGGTGTACCGCCCACCTTGCTGCCCAACAGCTTCCCTAGCTGAGCTGACCGAGATAGTCTCGGAGGTGTTGTTGGGATCCCCTAGACTTTTGGTACTGGGGGATTTCAATATCCACGCTGAGGCTGTCTTATCAGGGGCAGCTCAGGACTTCATTGCCACCATGACAACAATGGGGCTGTCTCAATTTTCTACTGGACCAACGCATGTGTTGGGACATACTCTTGATTTGATCTTCGCCACTGGACATGGAGATGGTGACCTGCAGGTGGGGTGTTTTTCATCTACCCCATTGTCATGGACAGATCACCGCCTGCTGAGATTTAGACTTACGGCGTCCCTTTCCCTCTGCAAAGGTGGGGGACCTATTAAGTTGGTCCGCTCCCGGAGACTAATGGATCCTTTGGGTTTTCAGAAGGCTCTGGGAGATTTTCCGGCTGATAAGACTAGTGCTCCTGTCGAGGCCCTGGTCGAACTGTGGAATATGGAAATGACCCGGGCTGTTGACACGATCGCTGCTGCACGCCCCCTTCGATGTGGAGCTCATACAGCTCCGTGGTATACCCTGGAGCTGAGAGTGATGAAACAAGAGAGGAGGAGGCTTGAGTGTAGGTGGAGGCGAACTCCTGACGGATACAATTATGCTTTGGTAAGTGCCTCCACTAAGTTGTACATAGAAGCGGTAAGGGCAGCAAAAAAGTGTTATTTTGCTGCCACTATTAGATCATCTTTATACCGCCCAGCGGAGCTTTTTAAGGTAGTACGTGGGCTTTTACACTCTGGCCCTCAGCATACTACAGAGTCATCTGAAGCCCGCTGCAATGAGTTTGTGGGGCACTTCCAAAATAAAATTTCATGCATCCGTAGGGACCTCGACTCTAATGTTAGGACAGTTGAATCCATTGAGGTACCTAGATCACATTCTTGTCCTCAGTTGTTGGATGAGTTTCAGTTGGTGCAGCTTGAGGAAGTTGACAAGATGCTTGGACTGGTGCGTGCAACCACGTCGGTACTCGACCCTTGCCCTTCTTGGCTAGTTAAAGCTAGCCGGGCTGGAACTGCCGGCTGGGCCAAGGAAGTGATCAATGCCTCCTTGAGTGAGGGAGTGGTCGGAGGCTGTAGTGAGACCTCTCTTGAAGAGGTCGTCCTTGGACCCAGATAATTTGAACAACTATCGACCGGTAGCGAATGTTCCATTTCTGGGCAAGGTCTTGGAACGGGTGGTTGCCAGCCAGCTCCAGGCGCTCTCGGATGAAACCGATTATCTAGATCCGTTTCAATCCGGTTTTAGGCCCGATTTTGGCACAGAAACAGCCTTGGTCGCCCTGTACGATGACCTTTGTCGGGAGAGGGACAGGGGGAGTGTAACTCTGTTGATTCTCCTTGATCTCTCAGCTGCTTTTGATACCATCGACCATGGTATCCTTCTGGAGAGACTCGCGGAGTTGGGAGTTGGGGGTACTGCTTGGCAGTGGCTCCGCTCCTACTTGGCGGATCGTCTCCAGAAGGTAGTGCTTGGGGAACATTGCTCGATACCCTGGACTCTCCATTGTGGAGTCCCTCAGGGATCGGTTCTGTCCCCCATGCTTTTCAACATCTACATGAAGCCTCTGGGTGCGGTCATCTGGAGTTTTGGAGTGCGTTGCCATCAGTATGCTGATGACACGCAACTCTATTACTCCTTTTCATCTGCTTCAGGTGAGGCTGTTGATGTGCTGAACCGTTGCCTGGCTGCGATAATGGACTGGATGGGAGCTAATAAACTGAAACTCAATCCAGACAAGACTGAGACGCTGTTGGTGCCTTTTCCGCTCAGATGGAGGATGTTCATCCTGTTCTGGATGGGGTTACACTCCCCCTGAAGGAACAGGTTCGTAGTCTGGGGGTTCTTTTCAACCCTTCCTTGTCACTCGAGGCTCAGGTAGCCTCGGTGGCTCGGAATGCGTTTTACCATCTTCGTTTGGTAGCCCAACTACGCCCCTATCTTGGCGGTGATGACCTCGCCTCAGTTGTTCATGCTCTAGTGACCTCTAGATTGGATTACTGTAATGCACTCTACGTGGGGCTGCCCTTGAAGACGGTTCGGAAGCTGCAGCTAGTGCAAAACGCAGCAGCCAGACTACTGACGAGGACCAAGCGGTCCTCACATATTACACCTGTTCTGGCCCGTTTGCACTGGTTGCCGATTTGTTTCCGGGCCAGATTCAAGGTGCTGGTATTGACCTATAAAGCCTTACATGGTGTGGGCCCGCAATATCTGATGGAATGCCTCTCCCACTATGAACCTACCCGTACACTTCGTTCGACATCTAAGGCCCTCCTTCGAGTACCGTCTCACCGAGAGGCTCGGAGGGTAATGACAAGATCTAGGGCCTTTTCGGTGGTGGCCCCCGAATTGTGGAACAGTCTCCCCGAGGAGGTACGCCTGGCGCCTACGCTGCTATCCTTTCGGCGCCAGGCTAAAACCTTCCTATTCTCCCAGGCATTTTAATATATTTCTATGTATTTTACTGTTTTAATGTTTTAGCTATGCTAATATCATTTAGTGTT
This sequence comes from Rhineura floridana, assembly GCF_030035675.1. NCBI lineage: Eukaryota > Metazoa > Chordata > Lepidosauria > Squamata > Rhineuridae > Rhineura > Rhineura floridana. Next base: position 85,479,298 of record NC_084482.1, on the reverse strand, counting down.
ATTATGAATTTGTATTTTTATCTGTGATTTTGTTCATTTATTGTATTATTGTATGTTGTACACCGCCCAGGGAGCCATTGGCTATGGCGGTTTATAAATGAAATTAAATAAATAAATAAATAAATAAATAAATAAATATCCCCCTCCAATCTTTAGGAAGGGTATTTCTTAGTGTTTTTCCTCCACAATACCACCATAAGTCTGCTCTGGCTACCGTTAGGCGAGAGTAATTGCCTGCAGTGTCTCCTGTTACATTGAGAGTTTGGACACAAGTATCCAACATCCCCATGAATCGATTAGACCCATCATCCCGCCTGGAGAGGCAAGAAGAGTAGTTCCTAGTGACCATGGAGAATGTGGGTGGTGTTCTTATGTCCTTTGTCTTTAAGGCTGGAAACAGGAAGGACATTTTTCGACATGTCTCATTTTTCCAGGCATTCTCACTTTGGTATAATGTCATTAAGCAACTCATTTCGGTGGGGTGGGTATCCCATCCCATTGGAAGGGGAGCTATTTGTGCTATCGGTTTTCCTGCTGCATAAGCATAGCAGTTGCTTTTGTTTAAGCTTTTTACTGTATATTTAATCCATTCTACCCAAGCATTTATTTCTCCATATCCAGTTTCTATTTCAAAAGTTTGTGTTAAGTCTTTCACTTCTATGACTCTCACCCCTTTTGGATCAACTTGTGGGGGGCTGAATTGTTTTACCTGAGGCATTTTTGACTCTTTGTTTCTGGTTTCCGTATGAGGTGACCGGAGTGTCATTATCTGGAAACAACATTCCAACCGATCTGTTCCAGATAATGAGATCCCCATTCCAAACTTAGTTCCATTAATAGTGATTTGATTACTTTTCCCTTTATATTCTTCTATCCAAGAAGTTTGTTTAATAACCATAGTTATTGGATTACATTTCTTTAATATACATTGACTGTTTGACACTCCTCTTTTTATGGAGATCATACTCTTGACTCTGGATGAAGAGGCTGCAGTCCATCCACCTGATTCGGTTGTCCACATAACATGTCTCCAATAAGGACAATATGTGCCTACACACATGTATTTGTCATTGTTTCTAATTTGTCGTTGATAATTTAGATTCCCACAATCGAAAAGGGTGCATACATCAAATTGTACTGCTTGTGGGGTGTTTTGTTCCCAAACATGGATTTTAAATTTCACTGTTCCTGACTGATCAGGTCTCTTTACAACTGTTTGTGGCCAAATTGGAGTTCCTATGCTGTGAACTCTAAGACATAGGATTTGGTATATGCCTAACCACATCCATTTCTTCATTTTTTACCAAGTGTTTGTTCCTCTGAGGGCGGCTCCTTTTAGGAGAGACGCTTACAGCAAAAGAGATATAAGAAAACGATTAACAGACAAATGATTACTATTATCACAATTCCGGTCCAAATTGCTTCAAAGCCCGTTGGGACCATGGTAACATTATGCATGCTGTTCAATCTGTATTTTGCTAGTATGGTGCCATTCGATAATTTCTGGGAATATGGGGAACTCGCCTGGAAGTATTCTGTCAGGTGTGGGTTCAATTTGGAGGGATGTTTTTGCTATGACTTCTGGTCTTATTTGCCCAGATTTCTTGGATGTTATTATTATTAATTGACTCCCCACTTCCCCGATAGTTAAGGGTTTGGCTTCTAATACAATGGGTACCCCGCCTCCCATTTTTCCATTTCCTCCTCCTGTCTGTTGTGTTCTCTGTTCCTTAACTCTTCTAGCCTTACTTGTTCTGGGACCCACAAACTATGTTCTAGCTCTTCAGTGAAATCCCAATCTTTTTCACATTGATCACACTTTAAACTGTTTAGATTTTCCCGTATTCCTAATTCCCCTGTACTTTGCCAACCATAATGTTTTCGTTCCCACCTGAAATTATATATGGGGAAGACGAGATTCTGTCCTTTGTGTTGGGTTATCCAATACCCTCGGTCTTTCTCTCCCCAAAGGACTATTAACTGTTTCTTTTTGCAATAGGATGCTTTGTATGTTCTGAATCTTACATGCTGACAAAGGTTTCTAGGCCAGCTTTCTTTCCATTCCCACCCTGAAGACCAAGTGTCTAATTCTGGGATTAGTAAATTTTCAAATCTTTCTCTATTTGTCCAGTTTTGATCCTCTAACTCAATCCAGTAGTGGTTTTCTGAAGGAGTAGCCGTGGTGCCTGTCCAGGAACTTCTTTCTGCACAGTACTTGCCCACGTGGTGGGAGGGGATCCCTCTTTTACTCTAGTATAATGAGTCCAACCTTTTTCTGCTGTCCAAATCGCTGTTTCTGTAGTCAATAATACCAGATAAGGGCCATCCCAGTCTGGCTGCAATTTGGATTCCCTCCAGCTCTTTATGAACACCCAATCTCCTGGCTTTATCTTATGAACAGCAAACTCCAATGGCGGGCTTTGGTCCAGAGGCCCCTTTTCCCTTAGAGAGGATATAGAAGAAAATAGTGCCAGTATCTAATTTTTCAGAAACTGATCCTTGGTCTCAAAGGTTAGTGCGTTTCCCACAACCTCAAATATGGTAGTCCATTCCCAACCACTACATATATTGTAACAATTACAAAGTATATAATAGCCACAATATATGAACACGCAAAAGGAGGGTCAAACTGCAATGAGTCCTGAAACACTGGGCCATGAAGTGAATGTCTGGATAGAGAACCCAGAAAGCCGTCTTTAGGTGGTTCTCCGGAAGCTCTTCCTGAGCATTGCAGTGCATTCCCTACCAGGAGTTCTGGCTATAGACCTGTGTCCCAGGTTGTTCAGTCCCGCTCATTGGTTATCAACCCTTGAACCTAGGAAAACTTGGGGAGGGGGGATGTCTTCCTACTCTCAAGAACCTGGGATCCTCAAAGCCACTTGCTTTCTAACCCTCTTGGCTCCTTGTCTGTGCTTGGTGCTTCAAGCCTTTCTCAGACACGAAGACCCAAGTACTCAATTTTACCTTATCCTTAAACAAAACAAAGCAGAGAATTCCCTTAGAGTGAAATTCTCACATAAATAACCAGACATTGTTTTGCCATGAAATTTATGTGTCCTCACATATACCCCCCTTTTCCTGGCAAAACATTATAAGTATAAGAATCCACTGAATGGGTAACATCAGCCTAGGTCCACCGGTCACGGCAGTTGGCCACCTGCCACAATCACTGGGCCAGACACAATGACTTTCCCCCTACAGAAGACCCCAATACTCAACACTTATTATTATCAAACTTAAGACCCACACTGGTTTTATGATTATATTGCCCCTTATCTTACAGCGTTGTCACAAAGAAACAGGCACTTCCTCCTGTTCCATAAATAGGAATCCATCCGTGTTAGCACAGAAACAGTTCCTTTGTGGGCAGTTTTCTGGCGAAAAGTTGCTCTTTTCAGCCTATGGTGGAACAACTCATCAAACTACGAGTCTCTTCATATTAATTATATAAAAAAGGAGAAACTCTGTTTTAGTTCCTTTTTTCTGAGCCGAATGTCAGGCTGCAGCAAAAACAACGCACGTATGTGAACCTTCCCCTGAGCACCCTGTTCAGCTGGGAAACTCCCTGCCACTCAGCCGAGACAGAAGCCGAAATGAGAAGGTGAGTCCCAGGCCTCCTGCCTAACTTCTTCTCAACTGGATGCTACCTTATTTCCCACCTGGGCAATCTGCCTGCTATCCTCGTGCCTCCCGGCTACCTGAGAGTTTGTCCCGCGTAGTATTCCCTGGGGAAGCGCCTATCCTCTGTGAGGAACGTTAGGCTTCAAAGAAGTAGGTGGGGGACAAGAGGACTCCCTAAAAACTTGGTCAGATCTGGACTTCCCAAATGACCGTTGGGCTGGACTTCAAGGAAACTGGCACAGCCCAGTAGACGCTCAGGTGTGAATTTCTGACCCTACAGAAGAGTAGCAGGCTTGTAGGTGGCGGAGATGTTGCCTGCGCCAATTCTGTATACAGAATTCCTCAGTGATTTTCAACTAACAATTTGCCTTAAAATCATGTTTGATTTATCAACACTTATGACACCACCCCCTAATTAAATCAGGCAAATTCATTTTATATTTACATATATATCTCATTTTACTTCTTATATGTAACTATTGTAGTCATGACTCCCCTTTCTTTTTCCATGACCTTGTTCACTGCAGTTATAGTCGATGTAACTCTGAAACACTTTCCTATCTGTGAACTGACCAGTGGCCTTCAGAGAATCCAGGGACTGCAGGTACTTCCCCTGTCACTCTCAAAGCCACCGTTGAGTATGGAGAACCCCAGTTTTTCTCTGGCTGAGTACTGGAAGTTTGTCCTCCCTATTCCAGCTGTAGATACTGTAATTCTGAAAATGTTTCCTATCTCCTAACTGAGTAGTGGACTTTGGAGAAGGTAGAGGGCTCTTCTTTGGAGAAGGTAGGTGTTTCCCCATCATTCTCAAAGTCACAACTCATACTGTCTATCCCAATTATTTTTAATCTTGGGTGAACATCCCCAAAGCCCAAAGGTACTTATGAGACGGGGCCCAGGTCCCCTGTTAGAGGAAAAATCCTCCTTATTAATCCTCCTTAGACAACAAAGGAATATGATAGGGTAACCCCCCCCAAATTGATCCAATTGTTCTGGTATGATAGACAGGAGGGAGGCATTTTAAAGGATCCCAGGGTTGATTCTCCTCTTCATCTTCTGTTTCGTTTTATAGTTTGTGGCATGACTTGACTCTTACTTCTTGTGATTCTTAAGGGGGATACCTGGCCATTTAAAACAACAATATTAAACCAGCTTTTTATCTTGGTTTTTCTAAATCCTCTTGAGATGGCAAAGTGTGCAGTAAGGACAACACAAGACCGCCCACAAGTCCCCACAGAGGGATCCGTTAATCCCATATTTTGTCCTGTAGACAGATCTGATTGCCATGGTTGTGCCACAGAGGCAACATTCATTCATATCTGCAGCAACTTGGCATCCCCAGTACAAAAAACAAAATGTTCCATAAAGACACACTCCACAGTCACTGCAACAGTCACATACAACTATTGACTCTTGAGTGATTACCTGCTGAGTGTTCATTTTGAAGGCCACTGGCAAGTGTTTAGAGACCAAGAGAGGCCCTCTCCCAGTCTAAGTCAATTTTACTATAGAGTTATTTCAATTCAGCAGCCAATCTTTGTTCCTTCCCCATTTTGCACTAAGACATTTTTATTTCCCATTTTTGTTCTATTTTAAGTTATTCTTTTTAGGCCAGACTTTTATTTCAGTCTTTTCCTTTCGCTTCGTCCTTCTCCAGCCATATTCCTCGTGGAATAAACGGAACCGTGAATCCGGACTCCACACTCACTTCGTGTTTACAACACGTCTCAGTCACTCTCATTCAGATCTGATAAAACTCACACAAACTCCCACCAAACCCATACGTATCTGGGGTGTTCATCCCTTACATATACCAAGATAGGCAAATTTCTTTCGGGGGAATCCTCAACCCCAAGAACTTTTCCTATCTTGTTTACCCAGTGATACGTATCTCCCCAGGTACACTACTCCCTGGGATTCCAGAAGGGACTTTCACCCCTCTCATCCACCAAGGTATACAGACCTATTTTCGGGGGAATCCTCAAGCCCAAGAACGTTCCTACCTTGATTTATCCCGACCACCCGGTCGTCCCGACCACCAAAGTAATACTCACACGAATTCCTGTGTCTTTCTTACCTTGGTCTGTGCACGGAGTTGCCTGGTCAATTTCACGCGTATCTAGGCAGCGTGCCTACCGTTCCAGGCCTTTCCCAAGGAATTCTCCTGTGGTTCACAAAATCCTGTCTATTAAATTGGGTCCTGGGACTTTTTGTCAGTTGAAAGACCGGACTGTCCCCCTCACCACCTGGGACCGTTGACAAGGGCAACAGGACATGTCTCCCCACGGGGTGACTGGGACTAACGGTCAAATCAAAGACTTGATCCCGGACGAGCCCCCATCTGTAAGAAACAACGGTTCTGAAGAGACCCACAACAAGATTTTTAGTGAAGCAGCATTAAAAGGTTTATTGTTCGTTCTTGCAAGACCAGGTGCCTACAAGGGAGGCACACCCAAGTGACATTGGTACAGTTCTTTTATCCTCTAGCCCGACGCTTCGTTCCCTCCCCTGTTTCCTCATTGGTCGAGTACTCCAGGGTTTACAACCTATCCGTGCCGCCTATTCATGTCACATGAAGTCCCGCCTCTGTTTACATCTCCCATTACTAACATTTTAGATCCCCCTTACCCATATTTATTTTTATCCATATTTGGTGTATCTCCTCCTCCCTTGGTATTCCCCTCCTTACGTTAGTCAAAGAAAAAACCCCTTCTATGTTTGTCAAGAAAAACCCCTTCTATGTTAGTCAAGCGAAGCAGAATCTAACCACAAACTGTCCAAGTTGCACCTGTTTCCTGCTACTTGTCTATTTTTGCTTGCCTCCTAGTTTCGTTACCAGCCATCTTACTGCTTAACTGAGTTCTTATGAGATTCTTTTTCTAGTACTTTAACTACAAACTACACAAAGTCACATTCTATAAAACACTGCTTAAGGAGCTATTTCAACTATAGTCTGGGCAAAGTTATAAAGCATTCTTGAAAAGCAACATATTTCGTGTATATCACAAACAGTAACTTTATTTATTTAACATTTATTTAAAATATTTCTATCCCGCCCTTCTACCCTATAATAGGGCACTCAGGGCGGCTTACAATAAAATCAAACACATACATAATAAAATTGTACATAATAAAAATCACAAAAACACTAAAATAAATTAAAATACATAAGATGCAATTAAAATACATAAAATAATATATATATACATATATACACATACACACATATATGCATAAATAAATAAATAAATAATAGACTTCAATAAGAAAGTAATCCCTGATGGCAAATTTCACTTGGATGACACAGAAGACATCGTTTGGAATGGGAAAAAAATGGGTAGACATCGTGAACAGGTTGGCTTCAGTCTGTGGAAATCACTTTTCAAAATGACCTTCAGCACCTTTCTCGTAAACCATGGCACCCACAAAGTTTCTGCCAAACTATAGGTTTTGGGGTGTAACGAGGACCATGTAACACCCCTCAACTGTATTCATGAACTTTTTGAAGTTATTTAGTAAGATACCAAAATAAATGTGAAATAAAACTTTCAGTCTGATTGCTTGTCATTTTTCACAAGTGGTTGTTAGCTTTGCATCACCTGTATGACAGCAAGTAAGTACTCCTAAAAACATTATCAGAAATCTTGTGGTATGTGTTGCCTTCTTCAGTACTTATACTTCCTCAGTATTTTGTCACAGCTCAAACTGTCTGCATTTCTTCCATGATAAAGCATTTCTTTTACATTGTCATTGCTATTGTTTTAAGTTGTCCAAATGGATTTTATGGCATGACTTGGTATAATAGGTTTTCTTTGTACAACACATATTTTGGAGCCAAGTGTTTTCTATGATAGGTACTTTTTATATAGCCAAGGCAAGTCCTTCTGTGGTAGTAGAGAGGTGAACTTATATTCTTTGCAAATATGCAAAAAAAACCTATGCATTTTGCAATTGCATGCACACAATTTTGAGGATTCAGTTGCATTTTGAAGTCTGAAGCTTGGAAAAGGTATAAGGCAGACCTTGCAGTTTAGCTATGCATTGATGTTATCTGCATTCTTTTGATGTGATTACCAAATACTTTTTGTCTTTTCATAGTGTTGGAGGGCATTTGTTTTTAAAACTTTTTGTGCAGTCTAACTCACTGTTCTGCTGGGCTGGGTGGAGTTGGATGCTGTGGACTCCTGGCTGTGCCAGCAGGCTCCCAGCTCCGTTGGCCTCCACTGGCAGCAGCCCTCTACCATGGCTGAGCCACATTGCCACTGGGGGTCCACCAGGGATGGTCAACCTGGCAGATGGAGGACTGGCAGAAGCCCCGAAAACTGGGAGTTCTGGGGGCATGGTGGAGCCACAGGGGGGCTTATGCGAGATCCTCCATATGTTTGGAGCCCTCCCTTGGGTCCCAATCCACCCAGAAACTCCACTGGCCAAAGTTTTTAATGGCCATGTACAAGGAATGCTTACTCCCCAGAAAGCCTGCTTGTGGGAGCGTTCAGCCGGGCCAGTGGCTCCTGAACCAGAGGAGGATCCTGCGGAGCTTTCCACCAGCCCCTTGGCATGTGAATTGCTCTGCCAGTTTTTATAGAAGTCTGCATAAAATGGAAGGTGGAACTTGAGTGGAGTGACTAAGAATTAAATAAGCCTCTGTTACCATAGGGAATCTCTCTCTCTCTCTCTCTGCATGTCTGATTATGTGTGTATTAAAGGTACATGAATGTGCATTGGTGTGGCCCAGCCCACAACTGGAATGTACCCCTAACAGCTGTCCACTGGGTAATATGACCCTCTGCCTGAAAAAGGTTCCTCGACCTAGTAAGACTTTAAAAAATAATAATAATTCAGCTATTTCTGCAATAGTGAAAAATGTGGGTAACAAAGCAGAAGAATATGGCCTTCCCTGGAGTACAGGATTGGGCAGTTAGTTTTGCATGGTGAAGGTTAAATCGAAATGTATATTCTGTTTTGGAAGACCACAGGCAAGTTGGATTTTTAATTGCATTAAATACTCTTATATTTTGAACCGGAACAGATGCTTACCTTGCTTGAAAAGTTTCTCTTATATGCTGTACTTTCTTAGGAACTCTTATCCTTCAATAAAGGAAAGTTGGGTCTCCAAATAAATCTAGGAAATCATGGGGACTGACCTTACACATGAATGTTATTTGCTTACCACATTTTTCTTCTCTTGTTATCACACTTGTAAACTTTTTCTGCAACTTGTTCAATTCAGCCATCCCTTACACACACATACCTAGGAAGAGGTATGTTACACACATTGTACTGGAGAATTACTGAATGTGGTGCTTCTTTCCTGTTGTAGTTCATCCGCCATACAGAGGAGAAACATACAAAATGTTATCCCCTTCAATAATTCTGAGCATTTATGTAGCAGGTGCTGAAACTTCAAAGTGTTTCACATTCAAGCTAAAATGAAAAGGTCTCTCTTTTTTCCTCCTTAGCAATGGTTAAAAGAGCCTTGTCATTTTTTTTAGGGTTGCTCTGAAAGGGGTCCAAAGTGTTTGCCCATTCTGAGTGAGGGCACGGCTGATCCAGGACAAATTGTCCTTCCTCTCAGTAAGCCTGGTTTGCCATCATGTAGCCAGGTTAGATTGACAATGTAATGTTGTCAGATCAACATTCACTTTGTGATCCATAATCAGTTTAGATCTGTAGTGAAGTGAGAGAAGTCATAAGCCAGAGAGAAAAATGGAACTGCAACAGCAATAGATAAGGGAAATTATTGTGGGTTTTTGTTTGCAGAGCATTTCAGTCCCTCTCTTGAAAGAAACTAGTAGACATTTGGCAGAGCTTTCAGTTATTTTTTTGTGTGTGTGTGTGTATCCAAGCTACAGGCCCAGCATCAGCACACAGCAAACAGGGTCATTTTCTGGTGCCCACATACCCTAGCAGGATGCAGTGGGGCTGATGTCTTGCTAGCCTACCTTACAGCCACTATCACTTGGGCCCTGTGGTGGCACTACATCAGGTGTCAGCCTTCTGCTTGTACTTGTTTGTGATTGGGCTTACCCAGCAGCATGCTTCCTGCTACTGGGTAAGCCCATGAGCAAGCATGACTGCCCCTCCCATTTGGACTCACACTGCTGTGCAGGGTTGCCAAGCAGCAATACTAATGGTCTGGAAGCTGAGTGAACACATGGTCCTCAGCTCTTTACAGTGCAGCTGCTGCCGCCAGGTGAGCCCATAAACAAACACATAAGCCAAAGGGAGAGGCTGACACCTGTAGCATTGCCACTGCCAGAGGACCCAACTGGTGGCAGGCTCTGAGGAAGAACCTGGCTAATGCTAGGGCTTTGAGGGCAGCTGTTGAACCCCAGCTATCCCAGTTGTATCAGGGAGAATGGGCAGAGGAGGACAAGACTTTGGAGAGCATTGAGGGAGGGGGAAGCGCTAGCAGCCCACCAGTTTCTCTGGACAATCATCCAGGTGACTTAGACCCTGCTCCTCCTCAAGGCGCCTCTCCACCTGCAAATGCTCCATCAGAGCCGTTGGGGAGTGATCTTGCGCATGCGCCAACTCCACCCCCACAGGACTCCTTGCCTGGACCTTCAAACCTTTCCCCGCCAGCTTGCTTGCCACCTCCTGAAGTCGAGCCGGGACCTAGGGAGCCTTTATTGTCCGATGAGCAGCCGCAGGCTCGACCCCCTTGCCCCACGTGAGATTACGCGAGAAGCGGGACAGTCAGAGGGTGGAACCTCGCAGGAGTCAGAGATTGAGGGTGAAGACCTTCCCTACCTAAGGTGATGCCCCCCTGAGTGGGGTGCTGAGTCAACTTACTCCACATGTTGCAGAGAATGCTTAGTTAGCATAGTTAGCATCAGTAGTGAGTCAGTCTAGATAGGTCTATGAAGCGCACTGCTTTTGATGTAACCGTGACTCTAATAAGGCATGAATTATTGCCAGTCTCGCCTCCGTCTCCTGTGTTGGGCTCTGGGCAGGACAGCAGCTTGCCCAGAACCCCTACAATTGGGAGCCAGGCCTGCCAAGCTTGGTCACAGCTGTCTAGAAAACCAATTAATATGAATAATGAGAATACAATGACAATGAAAACTTTAACCAGTTTATAGTATTGTCATAACTGGCTATAATTTTTCCAGGAAATGCTCATGTAAAAATAAAGCATGGAAGTTAAATACTATTTAGTGGACCAAACAAGCTTCCCAGTTAAGAGTTTGCTTAGACTAGGAAAAGAAGAAATAATTGATTGTAGTCAGATTTGATAGCTCTTTGGAAATGTTTAAATCCAGCACCTTCATCTAACCCTCGATATGTCAATAATGGACCTCTGGTGGTATGATGCAGCCGTAACTGAAATGCTGTACCAGCTGGAATCCAGATGAAGAATGCTTTTGAAAATGTAATCGCAATCATGCTGTACATTAAATACTTATCTGTCTGGGTTTCTGAAGAGTGCAGGAAATGAAGTTGTCAAGAAAAGTGGGAGTTTACATAGCAAGGGAAACACATACCTACAGTATTAGAATAAGGTTTTTCAGTGAGATCAAGGAGCTATGCAAATCCTGTTTATTTCAACTTGTATTTCTCATAACACTTCCTACGTATTCAAGCCTGATTTATGGTTTTAATGGTTTGGAACATATTGAGAAAGATTTGGGTGCCACTAGCGATAACACAACTGTGTTGGAAAACGAATACCTCTGACAACTGTGTTTTATCAACAGTTTTTATGGAACCCAGACACAAAACTGCTATAGAAGCAAGCAAGTTTGGCCTGACCAAATAGAGCTGCAGCAGTAGTTATGTTCCAGTTTTCCACAATTCATGTTATTTGGAGCAATGATCCTTATTTCATGGCTGGAGAACCAGGAACACTTTATCTCCTTCACCACGGAGACAATGCAATAATCCCAATCACATGGAGAGATAATTCATATAATTTATTGTTCCCTACCCCCTTTTTGGAAGAAGAGAAATTGCATGAGTTGAAATTTCATGTGATCAGGCATAATCCTGGAGAACTGAACTCATATGGTCTAACATCTGCATGATGGAGTTGGGGGGAGTATGCCAACCTCTCTACCATGTGAAGAGTACTTGCCACTCTGGGTAACAAATGTATTGTTGTTTTCTCATTGGGATGGACTGAAGCTGCCACTACCACCCCAACTCACCCTCTCATTTGCACATGATGAATTGGAGCCACTTTTTCAGGGTGGTTTTGGGGCAAGGGACTTACATAATGAGGAAGCGTTCTGCATTTCATCCCTTTTCTGCTTTTAAAGGCTGCTGGCTCTGGGAAAGATGTAATGTATTTAAGAATGCATTTATTTCTTGAGATCTGTGAACAATGCAAAACAATTTTAATTATGCAAAAGGATCTCAATGTCCATGTAGTATTTTAACTCATGACTTTCTTATTACACCTGTGTGTGTCTGTTACTTGAAATTAGTATGTGTAGCAGTATAGGAATAGTTGGCAATTTCTAAGCGTCATAAAACAGCATTTAGCCAATGAAGAATAATACAAAGAACAATTTTCAGATAGAGAACTTCCAGTTTAAATGTAGTATATTGTAATTAAGGAAATTTCATGTACAGGAAATAACTATGAAAAGTTTAGTTATACCATAATATTTACTTTGCACTTAATTGTAAGCAAATAGCATTCCAGGTTGTGCTTTAATCTTTAGAGTTTTAAATCCATGCTTAATATTTAATTTAAAAAGATGATGGCTTATTGGGAAAGGGAAAGCCTTTGTGTATTCTTTAGTAACATAAGACAAATAACAAATTAAGTAATTCTGTGATATTTTCTCCAGCTTGAATTGCATCTGCTTTCACACCTTTCTGAGTAATGAAATGTTAGTGGGGACTTTTCTTTTACATTTAAAACTAGCACTCCTCTTCGATTTCTCTTGCCAGCTTTTCTTTCTTTTTTGTTTGCTCTAAATCTATTTTGAAGGAGACATGATAGATATGTTTGAAACCCGGCCTTCATAAAATTACCACCGTATACGCCGAATAGTAACAGATGTTGTTAGAGTTCTTTGAAGTTTTGTTCTTAGAAAATTCCAATTAGTTGTAATTGCAAACTTTGCAGCAAAGAAGATTGAGTGTCTTCCTGCAGTTGAGTGGAGGATTTTGTAGTTGTCTGCAGCATATTTCAAATGAGGACTGGATGACAACTGGGCAGTGATTACTTGCATTTTGACTGACTGTAAATCTCTTTCCTATGTCTGTTGCAAATCTAAGAATATCAGTGAAAACCTAACTGGGACTGAGGATGCAGAGCTGCTGATTCTGCACCATATCCTGAGCCCTGCCAGCTCTTGTAGAGAGGGGTGGGGGCAGCTTTACAATTATTTTGCTGCACTAGCTCTGGGCTAGCACAACTTAGGGACCTAAATTGCCCTCCTGTAATACACTGACTGGTTTTGGGTCCAGCACTTCCATCACTGGCCATGCATCTTCTGAAATGTCCCATTTGGGGCCCTATGCCCGCGACTGCCAGAAGCAGAACCCCCAGTGGTAGCTTACACTCTACCCACTTTTATTTGGTATAGCGGGTGCTTCATGGTGGTAGAGCTCAGCAGGGAATCTTAACCCCTGTCAGGAGTGGAAATCAGAATTTAAGATTGCTCTGAGAGACTCATTACTAAAAGGACATTTTTCTTTCATGTGTATAAAGGGACTTTAGATGTGTATTTGCCATGTGAGGAGTCACTGGTCCGAAAAGAACCACACATACAAAGGCACATATAAAGCACATGTTTGGGGACATTTCTGTCACTATTTCAGTTCAGAATCAGTATACCATGACAGAGCAGCCAGGGAAACAGAACCACTTTGAAAATAAGCAAATTTCACAATTTTTTTCCTTTTGTGTTCATTTCCAGCACTGTTCAGAATGACCCAGGAAAGACTGAAATAAGTCCATGCTTCCAATTGTTACATAAGAGTCTAGAAAAAGTTTTGGATTCCAAAGAATCTGCTGTTACCTGAGCTTATGGATTCTGAACTAGAGCAGTTGTTAAACAAAAATCCATAGATTTTTGCCTGGTAATACCAAGTACAAAATAAAGCCTCTGGGCTCATCCAAACGGAGTGGGATAATCCACGTTTTCCATATCCGGTTCGTCATCTGACAGTCCTCAATTTGCCTGTTTGTTCGCTCTTTCCCAATAAAAAATCCCGCTTTTTTTGCGCCCACACACGCAGCGAGAGGACCCGTATTTCTTCTTGCTTTTTCCCAGCTCCTCCCATAACACTCCCCCCATCAACCAATTGGTCCGCAAAAATATGACTTATGCTCCTCTCCCCCTTTGCAACAAAGCACAACAAGGCGCATGCGCTTGAACGTACGATGCGAAAGTTTGAATTTCCTGATGGTTTGGTAGTAGTGGCTGTAATGGAGTTCCTTGTTGCTCACCACACTGGAGCAGTGCTGGCCGGGGGGTGTGTCTCCAGGTGCCCCTGACCATCCAGGGGGATTGGGGGCAGTGCAAGGGATCAGCGCTTGTAATCGCCGGGCGAATCCCCCCATAACCCTTGTGCTCATTCACTGCAGAGTTCAGCCCCAGACCGTTATGCAGGAATGCTGCCCCTGAGGGAAGCAAACAGGCCCCCCACGGGTGGCCGCTCTTGGCTTGGGCAGGGAATGCGGGCAAACAGCCCCGCGTGCTACTGTGTCAATCTGCACTGAAGCGACCAGCACAGGCTTTGCGGTGTTCCCTCTGATAAAAGAAACATGCAAACCACTTACATGCCTATAATTCCTGTATTTTTGTTTGTTTGTATTTGCGATATTTTGCAAAACCGACTATGCTTTTCTACCTTTACGCATATTAACGTTTCTGGAGATACACATGATTGCAATTCCACTTATTTCTCCAGAACAGCAAGTAACGATGTGTCATGTCTAGGATGGTAGACCACCAGTCTCTATGGTTGCGGGTGGCTGAGATGCTCTAGCAAACCACTTATATGCCAATAATTCCTGTGGGTTTTTTGCTTGTATTTGCGATATTTCGCAAAAGTGACTGTATGCTTTTCAGTTCAGCTGGGCTGCGGAGAACCTGCAGGCTGTTGCTGAAATTCACAAGACTCAAAGAGAGTAGCCTTGCAGGCAGGAAAGCGAAATTGACTAAGGGTTGGTGAGTGTAATCCAAGAGGAAAGCCTTTATTTCTCTTCTCCCCCCCTCTCCCTCAACTCTGGATGCCTGGAAGCAAAGACCAATACGTTCAAGAAGGGCATTTGATGCGGGGGGTGAGGGGTGGGAGGTGGAGGTTAGGCAAAGATAAATATTTTCTCCCTTGAAAAAGTTTCCAAACAACCACAATTGCAGATCTCACCCTCAGCGGCTGCCCAATTTGCAGGCTGGCTAAAAATTAACTGCTGTTGCTGCTTCTGCGCAAATGTGCTTTTTTGCATCTGCACAGTAGAAGTTGCAGGGCCCCCCCCCAACACCACACCATTGCTCTGATAGGTTCCTTTTTCCGGGCTTTCTCCGGACATTCGCGCACATGCGCAACAGTGGAAATACGCGATTGGCTGAGAATGAGGGAAGGGATATGGGGAACCACCCAAGAACCACCCATCAAACGCAGACAGCTGTAAAGTACGCGGTATTGCATCCGAGCGCCTGAAGGTACAGCGGATGATTCCTGGTTTAAAAAAGGAAATCGCATGATTTGCGGTATTGCAGGAGCGGATTTAACCACGCGAAAATGCGCAAAAGCGCGCGGCATCATATGGATGACCGAAAAATAATGAAAACACAAAGCGATCTTGTCACACATTTTACGGTTGTCTGGATGAGCTCTTTCTCTACTTATCCCACAACATAACATGATAAGAGGAAAGTGGTGATGGTGGTAGGAGGGATTTGTTTAATTTGTGTTATTCATAAGCCATTCAAACGTTCACAAGACAAATGTTCATTCAAACGTTCACAAGATGGTTCACAAAACAAAAATTATTAATTAATTATAATAATATAATACAACAGAACACAGCATTAAAAAACAGATAAAAACAGACCAAAGAAATTAAAGAGCACAGAATAAAATAATCTAATCTAAAACAACATTAAAAGCTACAGTATTATTGAAAGGGCATTGGACAATAAAAAACGCCTTTGCCTGGTGCCAAAAAGACATTTGAGGAGGCTCCATATGGAATTCTTTTAGGACAAAATGTCTTAACCAGAATGCTGCTATTGAGAAGGGCCTTTGACTCATAGTCTACTCCTGTACCTAACTTGGTAGGGCACTCAAAGTAGGGCTCGGATGAAGAACTCAGTGCCTAAGAAAGTACACATGAGAAAAGGAGATCCTTCCAAGTACTGAAATCCCAAAGTACATGGAAGACCAAATAAACACCAGCACTTCAGAAGGGCCTGGAAACGTACAGGGAGCTAGTGAAGATGACAGAATACTGTTTGTAATGTCCATTTTTGACAATCTTGCATCCATATTCTGTGCCAAATGAAGTTTTTTGACCATATTGAAAGGCATTCCCATGCACAACATGTTGCAGTAATCCAAATGAGAGGTTATCAGAGCATGGATCAGTGAAGCAAGGCTATCCCTGTTCAGGTAAGGCCATTGCTGGCTACCAACTTAAACTAGTACTCCAAGCCATTCCCATCACCCCTAACCATTGGCCATGCTGGCTGGGGCTGATCACAGTTGTTGTTCAAAACATTTTGGGGCACTAAGGCTGCTCTAGTGACAAAAATGGTTGGATGAGCATCCCTTAAACTATGATTCTCTAGGCGCAACCACTTGCAAAATAGGTTGTATATTACTGAATTGGGCAGATGGACCACCAACAGTACCTCTGCGTCTCCTAGATTATTCTAGAATAAACCTTTTATCAGTTTAGTGGCCCCTCATCCATGTACTAAACAGACTTTCTTAAACTGAAAAGAAAAAGGCCAAACTACACTGACAATCTTAAAATCATATAACAGCATTGTTATGTTAGGGTGAGATACTGCTCCTGTCAAAAGTTTAAAAGCAAGTAAGCAAAACTATTCCTGTGCAGCAACTTGTTATGAAAGGGTAATTATTTTGATGGTTGTAAATAGGCTTCTTTCCTAAACATATGACTGGTAATACCTCTGTCTTTCTGAAGCTGCTGCAAATATTTTAGTGGGAAACCACAACTTTACATTGGACAAATGCGTGAAACTTTTAAGTCAATCCATTATTCTTTTTTTGTGTGTGACTAGCTAGCAAAGTAATTTAACTGTGTATATGTGACTGAGTACAGATAATCTCATAATCTTAGAGCAAGTCTACTGAATTCTACTGCAATTCTACAATTTGAAGGCATTATTGTTGTCAGAGCCCATGTTCATAGACATACACAGTGACATGGAAGCCGACTTCATCACAGTGCAATTTCAGACCAGTGGATTGAGTGTGTGAATGAGGCAGCCATATACGCAGTCTGTTTCCAAAACTCCTGGAACGTGGTTGGGAAGGAGGGCAACAAAAACGTGAATAAGAATCCTGACGGTATGGTTTTGGACTGCATGACGGGCACATGTCTTCTATACAGCTGTAGGAGCATGTGAATAGGACCAGAATTTAGCATTTGGGGTAGTGGATAGTGGGCCTTTTCACTACTTGTATTGTTGCAGAAATGCCAATCTGATGTAGATCTTGGATGCTGGCAGTAAATTGGAAGGAGTAAATGGTAGAATGGAATATTTGAAAATATTTTATATAAACTTAGTTGTCCTCACTTATCCTGACCCATGCACCTTTCAACTAATAGCAATCATGTGCACACGCATACACAAACACACTGAGATGAGTTCTTCAGTCTCCCCCTCCACCCCCCCAAAAAAACACAGCAGCAAGAAGTGAGACAAATGCTTCTTTGCACTCCTTCCCACCATCAGCTACAATCTGGTATGAGACAATTAGATTTCCAGATGTTTGTACATCTTCTCTCTTCAGTGTTCTCTGTCTTACTTCCTTCAACACCTTGTTTCTTCCGATTCTCTTTTCCTTGGTGCTCTAGTTCCTGTATCCCCTTTGCTCCTGGTGTTCCTGTTCTTTGCCCTCTACCTTTCCCTTTTTCTTCAAGGCTTCTGTGACATCACAGCCATTTGAATTGGTTTCCCAAAGTTAAGAACAATGAACCAGTATTAAAAGTTGCCTTTCGGAATTGTGAAATCTTGTACTGGAAGCTTTAAAAGCAAAGCTAGGTGAACATCTGTCAGGAGTTGTTTGAGTATCGTAAATATTTCTACAGGCATAAAGTTAGATGTGACAGCCCCAGAGATCCGTGGGCAGCATTATGATTCAGTGTTAAGATATCTTAAAGAATTTGTATTACGAATTTTATACCTGTGTGCATGATACCAAAATCATGCTTGGATGGCATGTGTCTAGAAACACACCAAAATATAAACCAATGCTGCAAAAGTAGCTGTGGTGTGCTAGCTAGTGTGTTACCTTTCAGTGTGAAGCGGTATTAACTTCCATTAACCTGCTTTCTATTATTGGTTTTGCAAGAACAGAAAAAGAGCCTGTGAAACTTATCAGATTATATTAGAGCACATCAATTCAGCAAGAACTCCTAACTTCATTCTCATTTTACTATAAAATGTTTGAAACCTGTTCCTGCATTTAATATTGTGACATAAAAAAGGCTATGGCTACAATCCTATGCAAACTGAGGAGTAAGCACCCCTCAACATATTTGGACTTACTTCTGACTAAACATGCATAGGGTTTGCCCTGAAAGTCTGTTAAAATTATTAGCATCTGCAGGGCTTGGAAGATTACTTTTAAAAAGTAATAAATTACAGTTACATGGCCCAAAAAGTAGTAATTACGGTTACAATTACAATTGCTCTGAAAGTAACTGATTGCCTTACTTTTACTCAAAAGTAATCACTGCAATTACATTTCAGTTACTTTAAAAAAATGCCTACAAGGTGCTTGGCTGCTGCACATCTAAGTAGCCTAAAACAACATTAAAAATAAACACATGCATATAGAGGTAGTAGAATAATTCTTTTTATCCATAAGATAGCAGTGGTGGTCTCTCCACTGGTAAGGGAGGTGGGGAGGGAGGCAGAGGCCACTACTCAGATCTTTGCACGTCAAACCAAGTGTAACCCCCCTCCACTCAGCCAGCAAGCATAATCTCTCTCACTTAACCACCTCCCGGACCTTGCCCTGCCACCAACTAAGGGATACCCACCCAAGCAAACATTTTCCCTTGAGATGCAAAAAAGTTAAAATACTGCAAATGCAGCACAGTAGCCAGAGAGGGTGGTGGAGGCCACTTTGTGTGCCAAGTGTGCGCTCACGCGCATGCATGCACACGAATGCGCACGCGCGCGCACACACACACACGTAATGAATTACTTCCAAGCTCTGAGCATCTGTACCTATTTGTCCATGTTGAAATTAGTTGTGTCTTTTTAAAAATACAATGCTACTTGTAACTCCTCAAAGCCCTGTGTGATAATATTGATCTTTTAGCTGAGCCACATTATGTCCTAGTAAGAATAGTGCTGGCTGTTTAGTATGCTTTCTTTGGCATAAAAATCAAAGGCAATATTACATGTCTTCAGGTTAAGAAGTGTCAAGGTGTTTTGCCATTGGGAATTTCAAAGGACTAGATCCACCTTCCTAAAGAGACTGCCTGGCTACATAGTTCCACTCTAGGTTTTGTCTTTTTATAGTTTAAGCTCCATGCTCGGTTGAGTGAGTTGGGAAACACGTAAACCAGTGTTATGCAGAGGGTTTTCCCCACACCTTATTCTTAGATTCCCAGAGAGCTTGGTATCAAGACTTTGGATAAGAGACTCTATATTTGAGCCTTGTGCTCAGATTCAGCCTGTAATCATATAGTGTGGTTCCACACAGGCCTGAGGTTCCAGAATCACAGATAGCCTCAAATAAATACAGTGACTTGGAAGGAGCCCATATGGCAGACATACTTTTCTGGTGATAGTTCTAGGGATAATCCGCTTGATTGATAACAACCTGTGCAAAATATATTGTGTGAATGGTTTGGCCAAAGGAATGGCTTGTGCTTTATAATCTATAAAGCTGCTATTGCTAGGATCACTTAAAGTTTTAGGGGTATTAAAAGGGTTAGACAATTCCATGGAGGATAGATTTATTACTGGTTGTTAGCTATGAACAGAGGAACTATAATTCTGAGGGGAGGGCTGTTGCCTTCTTGCCCTGCTTGTGGACTTCTCAGAGGCTGGCTGTTTTTGCAAACAGGATGCAGTTAAGTATCTGTCTGGATACTTTTGTAAACAATGCTGTAGGGCAGGGGTGGGGAATCTTTTTCAGCTCAAGGACCACGTTCCCTTCTGGGGGTCATATGACAGTGGTGGTCAGTGCTGGAGGCAAAAGTGGGCAGGGCAATAAATGCAAATTCTACTTCTGTACAGTAGGCTAGTTTCTACACACACTTGCACACCCCCTCTGTCTTCCATCCAGACATGCAAGAGACATTATCAGAGTTCAAGTGCATATTCCAGCCAAGCAAAAACATTACATGAGAATGTAAAGCCAGCCAGTGAGGGGTATGGCCTGGGAAGA
Organism: Rhineura floridana; assembly: GCF_030035675.1. Taxonomy (NCBI): domain Eukaryota; kingdom Metazoa; phylum Chordata; class Lepidosauria; order Squamata; family Rhineuridae; genus Rhineura; species Rhineura floridana. The sequence continues at coordinate 85,459,111 of NC_084482.1, read as the reverse complement.
GTAGTTGTGGCTTCAGAGTCCTGAGGGCCAGATACAGATGCCTGGAGGGCCACAGTTGGCCCCCAACCTTGAGGTTCTCCACCTCTGCTGTAGGGATAGCCAAAGTGGTGCCCTCCAGATGCTGTTGGACTCCAGCTCCTGCCTTCCCTAACCATTAGCCATTCTGGCTCATACTAATGGAATCTGTAGTCCAACAAGATCAGCACCGTATTGTGTACCCCTAGACCAGAGCTTGGAAAAGTTACTTTTTTTGAATTACATCTCCCATCAGTCCAATCCAGTGGCCATGCTGGCTGGGGCTGATGGGAATTGTAGTTTAAGAAAGTAACTTTTCCAAGCTGTGCCCTAGACCAGCCTTCTCCAGCCTGGAGCATTCCTAATTTTGTGACTACAACTCTCATCAGCCCCAGCCAGCATAGTCAGTGGTCAGGAATTATGGGAGTTGCAGTCCAAAAGATTTGTAGGGCACCAGTTTAGGGAAAACTCCTAGACCCTTGTTCTGATGCAGCAACGCTGTCATGTTCTTTTTTTTTTTTAAGGGTACCTGTGGAAGCTCTTGTAATCAAGTCTACAATGCTTCTATAATCACTAGCATAGCTTTCAGATGATGAGGACAGCGCTGCCAATGAATGGGTTTAGCAGAGATTAAGTAGCTTGTTTCAGTTTGTATGTGTAAATTTCCAGTTTTACTTGATCACATGCTCCTTCTCAACCTAATGGATCACTATTCAAGTTCATGCTCAAGATGAGGCATACTGTATCTTTAGATGGCTTTATATTGAGATGGGGACAATGATGTGGGTGAAGGAGCTGTACATATGCTCAGCAAATAGTAGGTAAAAAGAGGCTGTTTGTTTATCTTTGCTCATATTTCAGCCAAATTTTTCAGCTTCTGACTATTTGAGTTTGAACTGCTGTTGAATTCCTAATGTTTATCTACACACCAGGCATTCAACCACACTGGCTGCACTGCCAAAAAGACTTCAGCATTTTTTGCGAATGGACCACCCTGCTGGTGGGTGAGGTGTGTAATTCAGTCTCAAAGAAAAGATGCTGTGTAGAGTCTGCTTATTATGTTGAAGTGTGTGTGGTTTTCTGGGAGGCATTACTTGGCAATTCACAAAAAAAATGTTAAACGTCTGTTGACTTGGAAAGGCCAAGATGTCTTAAATTCAAATGTTTGCAGTTCATCTTTGCTGCTAAGTGTTTGTGTTAAAACTGATGTGGTCTTGCCTGCCTCTGAAGTTTATCCTCTAGTCCTGGTTGCTAATAAGTAATGATTATTGAGAATGATTGCAATTTCTGCCTCATAAAGGTATATGGTGAGATTATACCTGGAATGCATAATATATCAACAGGAGAGGCAGCTTGTAGGAGATTCAAGAAAAGCTGTATTAATATATATATACATATATAAAATTGAATCCCTTATATGCATTTTGAAGGAGGACGGCTGTACGTCATGCCTCTCCCCCCCCCCCCGAATCACCTTTCACCAATATTTCTGTAAATCATCTCTTGGAATTTTTCATTTTAGTGCCAAGCTATATCTTGTGCTAAATGTGTTATTAGGAACCCTGTTTTTGTTTTGTTTTTTTAACTCCATAAAACACACACACACACACACACACACACACACACACTGTGTGGGGCAGGGAAGCCTGCTATTACCTTGGGGGCATTCCCCCCCACAGCTAATTGCAGCCATGGGGTGGTAGTGGTTCATCAGGACCTTAACACAAGAGAAAAGGGTTAAATCTTCCCTTTGCACACACCACACTGGAGTTGCCCCACCTGATATTAATTTTTTTTAAAAAAACGTAAGATTCCCAATGATGTATTTAGTATCACAGGACATTAATTTTCCAGATAATGGTTGGTCTTAAGTAGTTGGCTTTGTGGGTGAGATGAAATCTCTGCATTGCAGGCCCCGATGCCTCCTAAATCTGAGAATGCATATTCACATTCTCCCAAGCTTATTACTCTCATTTACTGACTACCTTCTTAGGCTCCCTCCATTAAACCACCCAACATGAACTATATTAATATGTAGGAGTCTGAAAAATGACTTGCCATGTCTGTGCAAGACTGCTGAAAGAGTGCCCATTTTTGATGTATTAATACTGGATTGTGGCTTTCAAACACCGTGCATTGCCTATAGAGATTAATATACTGAGAGGCTTGATCTTATATGCAGATATATCTATATCTATCTATTTATAATACCAAGTTATAACTTAAAATTAGCTTTTGCTTTAATTCTTCCATAATAAGATATGTAATGAAGTGTTAAGTATTGCTTCTCAGCTTCATGGCAAAGATCAATTATCTCTATTACCAAATTAAACTCTATTTGCACCACACTTATCAGTGTAATAACTGATAACTTTTTGATTTGATAATTATATATTAAATTGACTGCTGGAGCAGGGAGGTAATATAAGAGATGATTCCACTTCAGCGGCAGCTCATGGAAGGGGCAGGGCAGAGGCTACAGAGTCTTGCTACTGGCAGCACTGCACTCATTGGCGTGGGAATGGAGCAGAGTGAGGCAGTAGAGGGAAGCTGAAGGAAGGGCACTGCTGCCAACCTGGAGTTCCCCTAACCTCGATGCTGCCTTGCCCCATCCCTGTCTTGAGAAGTGCAGTGCTACCACCATGAGGACACCACTACCTGTTCCTCCCTGCCCGTCCTCATGAGCCAGGACTGTTTCACCCCGGCCATGCATCATGCTAGGATTGGAGTGCTTCAGTAAATGTTGCATTTTCCCACCTGGGCTTCTTTTCCAAGAAAGGAATGAAAAAATTGGGGGTTGTATTCAACTAAGTCCTATTCAGAGCAGACACATTGAAATTAATGAACCTATTTTAGTCATGTCTATTAAATTCAATGGGTCTACTCTGGGTAGGACTAGCATTGAATACCACCCTGAGTAAATACATATCAAGTACTTCAATGCTGTCCTTTTTGGAGAATGGGCTTGAAACTGCTCTTGGCACACAGCATTTGGCTTGAAGCTCTATCTATTTTTTAAAGATAAGAATAGCTTTTAAGAGTTTAAAGTAACGTAAATAAGAAAAAGTCATTTCTAAATCTTGGCCAAGAAATAAGGTAAACTTCAAAAGCTTTTATAATTTACTTAGAGGAATTAAATTATTTTACCAGTTTCTTTCAACAAATTACCTAATGTAATTAGCTTGATATTTGGATAGAAGATAGTTGATGTTTTTTAGAGGTTTGACTATGCTCTGTGAAGGAATGTGGAAGGGGGAGAGGACAACATCCTGTCCTTCAAAATAATTTATTATAATCAAAGGCGCATATTAGGCAAGCAATCAAAGACAGTGATGAACATCTCTCTCATATTAATGATGTTGTGCCACCTTTCATAGCTGGGACACTCTTATACGATAAATACGTAATTAAGAGACTTGATCGATCTGTTTGTATCAGCATCTTGGACTTAGCTTTGTGTCTGGGGAAAAAGGGATTTATCTTTAAATTGCTATTGTATTTAAGCCTCAAACAAAATAGAACTCTGGTTTAGTTCTTGCTGGCTGGCAAAGCCTTCCACCAGTTTTCTGCACAAGTGTGCTGCAGATGTAAGTCTTTTTTCAATGTAATGAGCAACAGAAGGTCAGGTAGTATGTTCCTCTCTGTGAGATATTGCAGTCTTTCTGCAAAGCAAATAAAAAGCAAAACTTCAAGCTATTGCTGTTTTTGTAGTAGTAACCGCACAATCCTATGTGTGTTTATGTTGGAAGTAAGTCTCACTGTATTCATTGACTGACCCCCCCCCCAACATTTCCTTTAGTCCTTTTCATGAATCAGCTTGGATGTCTCAGCACAGAGGTCAATGATTTGGTTGCCTTGGGTTAGGCATGCTACCTGGTGTCTGCTTATGGTATTAGGTGACATATATTTTTAGCTTTTTGTTTAGAGTAAATCTTTAGCTCTTGTCATTTGAGAGAGATGCCGGAAAATGTGCAAGCAACATTTTACCCAACGTTTACTTGTACATTTTAGCATTCCAGGCAATGAGTAGATGTCACTGTGTAGATTGACATATAAGGGAAGTTGTTGTTGTTAAATACATTAACCACCCTTCACCAGCAGGTCCTAGGGCGGGTCACCACAATATAAAATACATTATTAAAAACAGTTTAAAACATGTTATATTCACAACCAGAGAGGGTCCTAAAATATTTCTCATGTGTCAAAAGGCAAGGCAAAGTTATACTATCCTAGCATATGTTTTTCTGTTTTGTGTACTGATAAACCTAACAAGCAGGATTTGTACTCCCTTCCCTTCCAATTATAGCAAGGGGTGGTTAGTAAGGTTTTTTTTTTTTGACCTTTTAATGTTGAATATCTAAGTTGGATTCAACTTGGAGCAACTTGTGACATGGGACTAATCTTCCTGTAGGTTGGAATGGATTCCTGTAGATGTACATCTTCAAAAACTTAGTCCTCAAAAAGGATAAATTCACTCTATATGTAAGCAGAAGCACCATTTTCTTTATTATTCATATATTTCCAGATCTGAGATTTATTTTTGGAATGGATGAGGACTGAGTTTAGAGGGGGGCTTGGCTCACTTACAAAGCTCTTATCAAGCACCTATTGCATGGCTATTTAGTTTTTTAATACAGCCAAGTTTCAAACATCTATAACATGCTATTTTTCCCCTAGGTTTCTAATTTTCAACTCTAGGCTTCCACTTATTTTCCCCACCGCTCCCTTGTTCCTGCTTTTCAGCCTAGTGTTGTCTTTGTGTCCCTGTTGTTATCCATCCTGTCTATTGACCAGCCTCTTCACACTCCTTTCTACCCCTCCCCCACCCCCAAAACTGTCTTATCTTAAGTGCCTTACGTTTTATCAGAACCTCTTGCTGATTAGCTTCTATACTTCAATTTATGAGTCACCTAATAAAAATACTCTGTAGGTGACATTCACAGTAAAATAAACAAAATTGAACCATACCATACATCAACTCAGTAAAACAATAAATCAATAAAATCTACCCAGTTAAAGATAAAATCCAGCCATAGAATCCAGGATAGGCAGACACAAATTAAAACCCCAGCAAGTTTTATTTTATTTATTTTTTAATTAATTTATTTATTTATTAGATTTATATCCCACCCTTCCTCTCATTTAGGAGCCCAACAACTGCTGGATGAGAGCTAACAAACTGAGGCTTAATCCAGACAAGGTAGAGGTTCTCCTGATCAGGAAGGTGACAGACACTGAAATAGGGATTAATTGTGTTTTGCACAGTGTAGTACTCCCCTTGAAGAATAAGATTCATAGTCTGGAGGTGCTCCTAGACTCTGCTTTACACCTGGATAACCTTTGGGCCCCCAACTGTGTAGTGTAGTGGATAGAGTGTTGGACTAGGACCTGGGAGACCAGGTTGTGAACCCCCACTCAGCCATGAAGTTGATTGGGTAACTTTGGGCCAATCACTGCCTCTCAGCCTAACCTACTTCACAGGATTGTTGTGAGGATTAAATGAGGAGGGAGAGAACCATGTATGCCACCTTGAGCTCCTTAGGAAAAAGGTGGGATAAAATACAATCAATCTATCAATCAATTAACGGCACCCATTCTAGAGGAGGTCTGATCTGGTCTTGGTAATGCATGGGTTGGTAACATTCAGGTTAGATTCTTGAACCTACCCTTCGGAAGCTGCAGCTAGTCCAGGATGCAGCTGCAAGGACAGTGGTAGGTTGACCAATGGGATCATGTTACATCAATCCTTCAACAACTACACTGGCTACCAGTCTATTTCCAACCACAATTAAAAGTGTTGGTGATTACCTTTAAATCTCTAAAGCTGCAATCCAATACATGCTTACCTGGCTTGCTTAGCTGTTTTATATTGTTGTCTTTATAGAATTGTAATTTTAAATTTGCAAGCACCTTAAGTAGGGCTTTTCTACCACAATGACTGGATATAAATGTATAAATAAATACACAGCAAACTGCCATTATGCTGCAGTGACCAAATATTTTTTTTAAAAGGATATTAAGAGATTATAAAAGATTTTATAAAATGTAAATATAAATGTACTGCCTTCAAGTCGATTATGTCTTATGGCGACCCTATGAATAGGGTTTTCATGAGGCTGAGAGGCAGTGACCGCCCCAAGGTCACCCAGTGAGCTTCATGGCTATGTGGGGATTCAAACCCTGATCTCCCAGGTCATAAATGATTGTCAACATTAAAGCAGGCATCAGGCAAGTTTCTTTTCAAAGAGCATTCCACAGACTGGGAGTTAAGTGGGGGGCACTGCCAAAAGGACTCTCCCTTGTTGACACTGTCTGAATTTTATTTAATTTATTTATTTATTTATTTATTACATTTATATACCGCCCCATAGCCGAAGCTGTCTGGGCGGTGACCTCTATCAGTTACCTCAGGAAAGAGTCTTTCTTCAGCTATTGGGGTTCCAATCTTTTTAGAGCTTTGTAGGTCAAAATCAGCACTTTGAATTGGGCCTGGCAACAAATCAGAAGCCAGTGAAGACATGAAAAGACCAGTGTGATGTGCTCATACCATCGAGACACAACTTAACAACATCACCACCATTTTCTGCACCAGCTGAAAATTCAATCTTCAGAGGCAGCCCCACTTAAAATACATTACAGTAAGCTAAATGTGAGGTTACCAGAACATGAATCACCCAAGACAGTTACCCTGCTTGCCTGTATTTCCTGTGTTCTCTTTCCTTTTTCTCAAGCCTCATTCACTACATTCCTGCTTTAGTCTGTTGCCAAATCTGCACCCATCCTTCAGCCTCTTTCCTTCTGTGCTTATGTCTTTTAGCATTTGGACGTCCTGGCATTTCCACTCTGTCCTAAAGCATCTCAAAGAGCTGAATTCAGAAATTCTGAAAGTAGTATGAATATGTAGAGAAAGGTAGGATTGCAGCAGCAGGCTGCACATACGGCATCCTCACAATGATTGTCTTTGCTTTCACAGAGTATATGTGCATACAAATTGTATCTTCATAAGCTGTCTTCATGTGATCTGGAATCCTGCATAATTTCAGCTGCCCTCTTCCATTGAACAACCCTGTTTGCAAATCATAAGAGTAACCAGGCCTCATGTCTCTGCACTACAGAAAGCTCAGGAAATCCCCCTCCACTGCTCTAAAAATCACACTTCAAAATCGAGCTACTTTTATATCCTTATTTTTTATTGCTGTTCTCTTAAAGAGGATATGGGATAAGCTAGAGTTAGCCCCTCTCGACCTTCCCAAATAGATAGAAAATGAATTTGAAAGCTGTTTACTTACACGATTGTTTATATCTTTCCTAAGCTTGTGTCCAGTTCAGGATGTCTCTAATTATCTTGCTGACAGATGTTCTTGAATAACTTACCAGGCCTAAACCTGACACATGGCTTTTGTACCTGGAATGGGGTGGGATCTTTGTTTTGTCCTTTGTCTCAGGCAGTAAAGTGTCTTGGGCCAGCCATGCTGAATTCCAGATAGCATAGGAAGCTGCATTACTGAGTCAGACCATTGGTCCATCTAGTTCATCCTGGGCTCCTACTGGGAGGAAGGGCAAGATATAAATCTAATAAAATAAAAGTTCAGTATTGTTTGCACTGACTAGCAGTGAATCTCCAGGGTTTCAGGCAGGGTTCTCTCCCAGTCACCCCTGGAGATACCAGGGATTGAATCTGGGACCTTCTGCATGCAAGACAGATGCTCTACCACTGAGCTATGGCCCTCCCCCCATTTTCCTGTCACTGTAACCTTCCCCCCATATTCTACACCTTTCCCCAAGCCTTCAGAACTGACTTTGAAGGGGGTGCAATGGGAGGAAGGTGTGAGAAATTGCCCTTGGGGGAATGTCCTTGTGAGGGTGCTGCTTTGAATGAAAGCCATTGACAGTACACGTTACATGTTATGACTTGTGTTGACTTCCACCCAGAGATAACAGTTGGCTTCTGTGATATAACCTGGTATCTACTTATTGCTGAGTTTGTCTGAATTCTTACACAGAGACACCATACAACTATTAATCTGTCATCCCAGATAGCATTACAAATAAAACTTGGCAATAAAATGAATTAAGGGTGAAGCTTGCAATTGCAGCCTATTTTGATGGGAAGAGTTTTGCAGCATGACTGCATTGGGAAATGTTGAAATTCTGCTTCATATGCTTTTAGTTCTTTTGCTCCTGATCTTTGAGCTCCCATGCATCCCTGTATTGCTTCCCAGAAATGAATGGTTACAGGCTTTCCCTCATGTTTGCATTCTCATTTTGACGGAAAATTGCAGAAATGTGCCCCTGTGGTGTCTAAAGCAAGTCATTCCCTTTAGTCTCAGGTGAGCAACTTCAAGTGTAATGAGACATGAAGCTTTTGCAGTGTTTTTACAGTGAGCGTCTCCTGTTTGGACCACATGAAAAAGGCTGTACTTGGTATCTTGTTTTCTTTTAAGAGGAAGGGAATTCTCTGTTTCCTGCTGAAATAACTATGTGCTTCCCTGCTATCCCTTATTGGTGGGGTGAGGACTGTTCCTGTGATTCTCAAAAAGTGTTGCAAGTGCCTAATAGCACTGATCATATTTCAGTACTGGGGATTTTTGTGAGCTTCAACATTGACAGAAGTTGAAGTGTGGAGTCAGGAACAGCAAAGTGTTAAAATGAAGCTATGGCCAGCCACGGAGAGGCAAGGCAGAGCAAGTACAATCATAGGCTGTGTCATGGTTGAGCAGAGAAGTGTTTGAATGATTAGAAATTGGAGTTCTTAGATGAATGCATTTATACTCAGCAATCTTGTTCATGTATACTTAGCAGTAGCCCACCGGGCCCTGGCACCTGCATGCATGCCCCACCTACCTACCTTGCCCTTGAAATGAATGCTGCCTGCACTGTGTGCACATATGCCTGCCATTAATCAAGATGGTGGCTGAGGCTTCCTAAGGGGCAGATGCCTCTGCTGCCATCTTGGTTGATGGCACATATGTGTGCTATGTGTGTGCATACCTCAGCCATCATCTTGGGGATGGAGGGTAGATAAGAATATAAGAAGTGTCCTGTTGGATCAGACCAAAGGCCTATCTGGTTCAGCATTCTGTTCCCACAGTGGTGAACTATGTGCCTTTGGAAATCCCATAAGCAGGACAACAGTGCAAGAGTACTTTGGTATTTGTGTTCCTCAGAAATTGATATTCAGAGGTGTGCTGTCTCTGATATTGGAGATAATAAAACCATCAGGAATAGTAGTCTCTGATATCCTTATCCTATATGAATTTGTCTAATCCACCTTTAAAGTTGTCTAAATTGGAGGCCATAATTTCATCATGTGGTAGTGAATGTAGGTAGAGGAGGTTGCAGCTCCCTGGTCTTTATTTATATTTACTTATGCTTTTGGAGTATATTGCCTCTTTTTAATTGTTGTAACCTGGTAGCTCTTCTCCTTTTCTGTGCATAATGCTGCTTTCTACAATGTATGGTCTTATTCTTGGAATGGTGAATAGGATCTTGGTTCACTAGCCCTTGTGCGCTATGCACACAGTGAGTGAGCCAGAGGCGGCCAGTGGTGCTCCGATGGTGTGGGATCGGTTCCAGCTCCTTCCTTCTGATGAAGTGGACAAGGTGCTTTCAACCTTAAAGCCAACCACTTGCTTACTGGACCCTTGCCCATCATGGCTCATGAGCTGCAAGGACAGACTGGGCGAGGGGATCAAGATGGTGGTAAATATGTCCCTGGAAGAGGGAGTAATGCCATCAGCTCTCAAGGAGGCAGTAATAAAACCAATTCTAAAGAAGCCCTCCTTGGACCCCCAAGATCTGAACAACTTTTGCCCAGTCTCAAATGTGCCATTCCTGGGCAAGGCGGTTGAGCGGGTGGTGGCAAAGCAGTTGCAAGTGCATTTGGAGGAAGCAGATTATCTGGATCCATTTCAATCAGGCTTCAGGCCTGGACATGGGACTGAAACAGCCTTGGTCGCCTTTGTGGATGATATGAGGAGGGCGTGGGATAGGGGCGAATGCACCTTCCTTGTCCTCCTGGATCTCTCAGCGGCTTTTGATACCGTTGACCATGGTATCCTTCTGGACCGCCTGAAGAGGTTAGGCATAGGGGGCACTGTATTGCAGTGGTTCCGTTCCTTCCTCTCTGGTAGGTACCAGAGAGTGGCATTGGGGGATGAGGTTTCAGATCCTTGGCCTCTCACTTGTGGGGTGCCACAGGGCTCCATCCTCTCCCCGATGCTGTTCAATATAAAGCCACTGGGGGCTATCATCAGAAGATTTGGGCTGCAGTGTCACCAATATGCGGATGACACGCAGCTCTATCTCTCATTCAAATCTTCACCAAGGTTGGCTGTAGAAACCCTATGCAAGTGCCTGGAATCGGTGAGTGGCTGGATGGGAAAGAATAAGCTGAAGCTGAACCCCGACAAAACCGAGATACTGTTTGTGGGAGACAAGGGAAGGTTGGGGGATGTTGACCTGGTGCTCAATGGGGTTCACTTGCCCCAGAAAGACCAGGTCCGCAGCCTGGGGGTCATTCTTGACTCCCAGCTGTCCATGGAGGCTCAGGTCTCGGCTGTGAGCCGGGTGGCGCTGTATCAACTCCACCTGATACGGAGGCTGCGCCCCTACCTTCTCAACCATCTGCTCCCACCTGTGGTACATGCCCTGGTCTCCTCTCGCCTAGACTACTGTAATGTAACCCTTGAAAACGGTCCAGAAATTGGAACTGGTACAGAATGCAGCGGCTCGCCTGATTAAAGGCAGCCGCCGGCAAGATCACATCACTTCAGTGCTGAAGGAGTTGCACTGGTTACCGGTTGTTTTCCAGGCCCAATTCAAGGTGTTGGTTCTGACCTTCAAAACCTTATACGGTTTCGGCCCAGTCTATCTGAAGGACCGCCTCCAACACCATCAGCTATGCCGCTCAACAAGATCAGCCTCAAAAGGCCTTCTCTCTATCCCACCAGTTAAAACAGCTAGACTGGTGAGGACTAGGGAGAGGGCTTTTTCAATTGTGGGCCCCACTTTGTGGAATTCCCTCCCAAATGATCTCCGCCATGCCCCCTCTATGATGAGCTTCCAGCGGGCCTTGAAGACCTGGCTCTTCAGGCAGGCTTTTGGGGTGGGTTAGGTTTTGTTGTTGAGATTTTTAATGTTTTAATGTATTTGTATGTTTTTATTTTGTATGTCGCCCAGAGTGCCTGGAGAGCCAGCCAGATGGGCGATGAATAAATTTAATAAATACATAAATAAATAAATAAATTGTAGCCTTACACCACACAGCTGTTACTGACACAACTAGGCAGTTGTGCCAGCAAACTTTAGTGTTTACTTATACATAAAAATTGATAAACACCTTTCCACACTCAAACATACAATAATTACATACAAATACAATATAAAATCTTTTTTTAAAAAAAGGTACAATTAAAAGCAACAACAAATAAAATAATTTTCATGTCTGCGCAAGGAGCCTTGTGTGATTCTATTGTTTTAATTACATTTATAGGGTGCCTTTCTATTTCTATGTTCAAGGTGAGATATGATTGTGCTGTTAATGTGCCTCTCTCTGGGCAGAAAAATAGCACTGCTCAATTTCTGCTGCCATTTTGCTCTCCGTATTTAAAGACTGGAAATAGAACACCTGGTAGAAGAGGTGCTTTTAGAAATGTTATATTTAATATCCTATGTAACATCTGTTTCTATATTTTCTTTCTAAAATTTGACTGGTTATACTGAGAGTCTAACAACACAGTTGAGAGGTGAGAGATTACATTGCTATATCTAGAAAGTGTTCTTTCATGGCAGAATGTAATACTTTAATCACAGTGCCCACCAATGATCAGGTATTTTTAGAAATGTGTCAGATGCCCGCTGGTAAAGTTCATAATTGACTAGCTTAACTTCACAATGGGACTGTCAGTGTCTTCATACAATTGGCTTGGGCAGGTTTCTTGATGCTTTATAACATGTTTTCCAGTCTCAGTCCTGACTCTGAGAGGTGTCTGGAAAAAAGCACCAAATTTGCTGGAGGCTTCTCGTGTTTATTCTCAGCCAAGACTTGGTGGAGTGGAATTCCCATCTGGAAGGTGACTGGATATGGATGAATTTATTTAGACTGAGCACCTTTCTGGGATAAATTAATTCCATTGAGGTGAGATGAGGTTCTAGAAGAACTGAAAGCTTCAACTTTGATTAGTTTGTGGTGTTCTTCAAAACTGTATGAAACACAGCAGAATGTTTTTGTATTTCTGGTCAACTATCAATATTTACTTCAAAACTTCATCTCTTGGATATGTAGAGGTACTGGTTGCTGAAATGTGTCTTAAGAAATGGGACACAGGTAAATAAGTTGTATTTTTTTCTCTGTGTTTGTGATTAGAAATAGTAGGAAATGGCAGATATCATTCCTTTATTTAAGGTCCTGTCAATGGTATATTCTTTATGAGCTAGGGCTGTAATTTTTTTAGCACAGTGGATCTAAACCATATTAACTGTTACAGAACAGGGAGCTGTCTCTCAGATACAAGTGTAAATCATTACATTTTGATTCCTTAAAAATCTTACCTATTTGAGTTAGTCACTTGAAACTAATATTTGGCTTTATAGTCCCTACAGGGGAAAACTTTAAAACATGATTCTGATATAACTGAAGGAATTGTACCCAAAAGGCAAAGAACTTTAAAAAAATGTTTTCATGATTAAGGTCTGATTCATTTATGATTTTAAAACCTTGTGTTATACATGCTGCTCGTGGAATTAGATGTTAAAAAAGTAAGCAATTAATCTTCATTAAGTCAGAAAGAATAGTACCAAAATACATTTGCCAGTAGCTACCTGGGCACATCCAAGGTGTTGCATGCTACCAATAGCACTTTAGCCTTTGAACATGCCCTGTCACAAACTGCTTTGCAACATTTTCCCAGGTTTGCCATTTGCATTGGGAGGGCTGCTGTTAAAGCTGTATTAGTCCATATTTCCACCACTTGAGCTAATAATATTTTTCTGTAGATATCTACTATCGCTTATAAGAAAACGATTTTTCAAAATAGTGTCATGGCTTGTGTTTGCTTAAGTCAGTGACAACCTTTAATTTCAGCAGTGCTAAGATGCAGGGATTCAGAATCTGCCCTCTTCTCTTTTAAGGATTTGTAAATAATACCATGCAAATGATGAGCAGTAAAATCCATTGCTCGTTGCAGGTTTCCTCACAATTTTTGAATCCACATCTTGCTAGATGTAGTAAATACTTTACAGAAAAAATGGTCAAATCTATGTAACATTTTGGCTTGAATGGTTTCTGTAAGCAATATTGCTGGCTTTGTATAGCATGGTTTCCAAATTCAGTCTAATGAGTGTATTATTCTCAACATACAATGTATAAGTAAAACATTAACTGATGGATCTTTCTTGTCTCATCCATGCATGTTAAGGAAGCAATATCAGTTATTAGCTGCACTGCATTTTGTTAGCCATTCTTTTGTCCATAAGAGAAAGTTACGATAAACAAAATATGGTCTATGACAATTTAACACTGGAAAGCTTGTTTGTTTGTTACAATTTAAATCCTGCCTTTCCAGATATAAATCCTACCAAGATGGCTTACAAGTAACATTTCAAGCACTTGTTTTAAAAGCACAGTAAACAATATTAACATATTTAAAACATGTCAGGATCCTTTCCACAGGGCAGTTGATGACAGATCCCCCTGTAGAATGAGGGGGACTGGGACGAGAAAATCCACCTACAGCAGGTCCTGTGGCATTGTTCAGCATTGTTCAACATGATCAACGCTATTTTATATGTTTGTACATTCAAAAGCTATGTGTAAGAAAAAACATATTTAGAGTCAGTCGAGGTATTCCATTAGGGTGAATGGGGCACTGCCCCACCAATCTCACTCTGCCCTCAACCAGCTCCCTCCTGCCTGCCTTCTTATGTACACTCCGTCTAGGGCACTGGCTGTCGGCTTCCTCATCCTTAGTCTTAGTGTTGCTTCTGTGAACCTTAGAGGAGGATGGAGACAAAACTCGAATTAGTTGGCTTCACCTGTCACTGGCTCTGGTTCCACCCACTGTTGGTCATCCTGCCTCCTGCCCTACCAATGTCAGTAGGCATCAGCCACTGCAGTTTAGAGTGTTCCACCTCCCATCATGGTTATACAGACTGGGAGTATATCATTTTCATGAATCATGCAGAATTGTTAATTTTTGTAAGCAAAAATAACCTTTAGCTTGAATAGTTTGGTTCATTTGGTCAAAAGTCTTGAATAGTGAGGAACAATGAGGAGGTTAGATATTTTTGTTGAACCAGTTAGTCTTTAAAATACTAGGAGCAGGAGGTTAGATTGATATTTTTGTTGAACCAGTTAGTCTTTAAAATACTAGGAACAGGCTTTCTATATGTTTTTTGTAAGGGTTAGATGTTCAGAACAAAAATGAAAATTAAAAAGTATTATGTGACAAGGCTCCAAAACCTGGACAAATCTAGTGTTCTTTGATTTAGTTACAGTGCTCGTGTTTAAATTGAACTTGTGAGCTCATTCAGCTGCATTAAGAGAGAGCCAAAAGCATTAGGCCTATAATGAAGTATGATTGAAAGGTAATGCATGTAGAATAGATTGACACAAATCTGGTTTTCATTTGCTGATTTCAGTCATCATGTGATAGTGTGATGACCTGAAAAGCCTATTATGTCTCCTTGAATTATTCAGATAACTTGTTAATAATTCCAGTGGTGGTGGTAGTGGGAGGTTGTGTATGGAAATTTTTGCTGTTTGGTTTTAATCTTTATGTACAGCATAACATACAAAACATAATATAAATAAATGGCTTTGAGACTTTTTCAGTAGCATGCATCTAACAAATATAATAAATTATTATTGTTGTTGTCACATGGTTAATACAGGTTTACAGCTTCAGTAAGTTGAAAACAACTCTTCTGGAAAGAACTGCAATTGCTGTGCAGTAAAGAATGATATGTTGGCGTACCCATAGTGCTATACTACCTTTTGAGGAAGGAATCTTATGTGTTAAGTCAACTTCTCATCACAAGAACAAGTTAAATGTAAATGTACTGCCTTCAAGCCGATTCCGACCCTGTGAATAGGGTTTTCATGAGGCTGAGAGGCAGTGACTGGCCCAAAGTCACCCAGTGAGCTTCATGGCTTTGTGGGGATTCGAACCCTGGTCTCCCAGGTCCTAGTCCAACACCTTAACCGCTACACCACACTGACTCTCTGAAGTAGAAGTTAACAATGGTTAATCCATCACAATCCATTTTAAATGCAAAGAAGAAAGTCATGAGTACCAATAACCAGTTCTGTTGAGAGACTCATCACTAATTAATACCATGAAACCCAGAAATTCATGCTAGGGTTTTGGAAAATAACTATTCTCAGTGATTAATATGGTATTCCAGACCTCGTATAAAGTTAGAATTCCAGACATTTTCCCATGTTGGTAACGGGTTCCAACTGAGATTATTCTAATGTAATAGGATAGCTGTAGTTGATGTAAGGGGGAGGGGAAGAAATAAATTTAAGAGTAGGGTCTTGATAATAGTCAAGAAAGTAAACAGACTACCCTGATTTACCACATTCTGCTAGCGGATAAATTAGATTCAGGGTGCCTGAGCTGCACAAATAAGACTGGTTTCCCAGGCATACATGTGCTACAACCTTACTAAAAATGCCCCCCCCCAAGACTGTGTACTCTGCGGGCTGTCAGGCTTTTGGATGTTGTGTTATCAGTCAAAATGAAAATATTGTTTCATTTTTGGAATGTAAGGCAGCTTCAGTATTTATTCTTGTTATATCTGGCAGGAGGAAAGTTCCCTGTTGGTGCTGCCTGATTTTCCATGTCCAAGGTTTCTTTGATTGATTTTTGGGAAAGCAACTTAAGGCCTGAGGCCAGAACAAGTAATTAATTTTCTAAGCATGACAGCATGAGACAAGAAATGTACAGTGAATTGCCATTGTTCCTTTGTCTTATTTTGGCCACTGGATCTATCTCTGATAAACTGATGAATGTCTGAGTTAATTAGTTCTTGCTTCTTCATACATTGTTCTGTGGACTTTGATCATAGCTGAGCTGAATTTCCAAACAGTTTCAAAACATACTGCAACATTGTCATAGAGATGTGTACACCTGTTTGCATATGTAATATGCATATGTACCACCTTTTATTATGGGCCAGCAGGGTCGGAGACGAAAAGTCTCATCAAAATAGGCTGGTGGTTGGGTTCCAAGGCAGCCAGGTGTGGGTTCAATGAGCTAGAGAAAGAAGATGTGATCAAGGCCAGGCTGATGGACTGACACTAGATGAGTCCAGTAGTGTAGTGGCGAATTTAGAAGTGCTGGGTCCTGTGATAGTGACGCCATGCCCCCTCACAGCCATGGCTCCTTCTACAATTATACAATAAAAATAAGGTTTCAGTCTCTGTGATTGACAAATGAGTTGTTTGGATACCAGGAAACCCTGGGTTCTTAAGGAACTACTGTTTCCTCCTTCCCTGCACTTGGCTAATGGCTTCTTTCTGCTTGTAATCTCCATTTGAGATAAGGTACTCCTTATAACTTATTTTCTGTACAGTCTACTACACACTAAGTGTGGGTGGATGTTTAAAAAATCCCATGGTATATATGTCTACTCAGAAGTAAGTCTATTTGTGTTTAATGGGGCTTACTCCAGGTAAGTGGGTACACAGGATTATAGCCTAGGCTTTCTTGTGGGAAGGGGAAGAGGCCTCTTATACACACCAACCTGGGAGTAAGCACACTTGAATACATTTGGGACTTATGCATGCATCCAAACACAGATAATCATGCCAAATTGGTTGAAGCCTGAAGGTGTACTAAGAGGAAGGTTGGAGAAAAAAACATATCCCTTCCTTTTTAAAAATGTATCACTTTGGTTAAAGGAAGCAAAATTGAATGCCTGTGATACAAGCATTAAGTCCTCCTTTGCAGCCATTAATACGCCTTTTTCTATATCTTCACAATAAGGCTGTGAGGCAGGTTAGGCTAAGAGATAGTGACTGGCACCAAGTGAGCGTCATGGCTGAGTGGAGATTTCAAATCCTTTTTGCTCAAGAAAGAAAAAAGAAAAAAATGCTGTAGTTGCTATAAAGTATTACTAAATAACCACAAGAAATGAATACACTGCTTGATTTTAACTATTTAGATCTTGAATTTATCCCAGCATAAGCATATGAACAGAACTGATGTAAATCTTAAATCATGGTTGACCCTCTCCATCTGAAATACAATGCCTGGTCTTGTACTGAATGTAGTATTGCCAGCGTAAGATCAGCAGGTGAAAGACATATAGTAACATAATTCCACACACCCCCAACAGAAATATCCAGATTCACACCCAGCTATATTGAACTACAGACACACACTGCAACTTTTTTTTTCTGTCTTTCTCTCCCTAACTCCTGGCTTTGGACTAGAACAAAATCACACATCTCCCCCCTTTTTTTTGCTGCCAAGTTGGGATCCATTTTAACAAGAGAATTAACTATGCTCTCTCTCTCTCTCTCTCTCTCTCTCTCTCTCTCTCTCATTTGCCCACAAAGAGCCGATCCACTGAATTCAGTGGGACTTATTGCTGAGTAGACATGTAAAAGTTTGCGCTGCCAGTGATTTTAAGAATGTTTTAAAGCCTGGGAAGATATTAATTCGTTTTTTAAAAGAATGTTGTTGAAAATAAAAAAATGTGAATTGATGAATGAATGTTGCACCCCAATGTTATAGGACTGATTGCTCCAAGTAAGGTGACAATCGGAGAAGGTTTCTAGTTACTGCTTTAGAGTAGATCCCCCCACAAAAAATGTCACATGGGATTTAATATGCACTGTCAGATTTTTCTGATGGTCTTACTCCAGTTGTAAGATCTTACCTGGTAGTAAGCCCCACTGAATGCAGTGGGACTTACTTCTGAGTAACCATGCATAGGAATGAGCTAAGGCTGCAATCCAAGGCAGATTTACTTAAGTGTAAGTCCTCACTGAACTCAATGGAACTTACTTCCTAGTAAGCATACATGGAATCAGACTGGATTTTAGTGCTTCTTGGTATGTTTTAAGTTTTCTTTGATCTGCATCCTCAGCATATCCCACAGATTTAAATAGTAAATTGCCCTAGAAACAGAGAGCTTGGGTACTGGGTACTGTTATGCAGCTCAGTTCTTTGTTGTTGCCTTCATCTGAAGAGTTTCTTCAGTCATCCCTTAAGGTCTTTCTCTCTTTTTAACTAGAGGTATTGCCTTTTTGCATTCTTCTCTGATAACGTCTCTGATTTCATTCCATAGTCCTTCTGGTTCTCTGTCAACTAAGTTTAAAGCCTCAAACCTGTTCCTTATTTGATCTTTATATGCTTCTGGGATGTTATTTAAATTGTATTTTGGCATTATGATTGCTTTGTTGTTGTTGTTGTTTAGCTTTACTCTTATTTTCGATACAACCAGTTCATGATCTGTATCACAGTCTGCTCCTGGTCTTGTTTTTGCCGAAAGTATGGAACTTCTCCATCTTCTGCTACCAATTATGTAATCAATTTGATTCCTATATTGACCATTTGGTGATGTCCACGTGTACAGTCGTCTTTTCGGTTGTTCAAAAAATGTGTTTGCAAGAAGCAAATTATTGGTTTCACAGAATTCAATAAGTTTTTTTCCTGCTTCATTTCTGTCTCCTAAGCCCCATTTCCCCACAATTCCTAATTCTTCTCTGTTCCCTACTTTTGCATTCCAATCCCTAATGATTATCAGCACATCTTGTTTTGGTGCGTCATCTATTTCTTCCTGTACTTCTGTGTAAAATCTCTCCAATTCCTCTTCTTCTGCATTTGCCGTTGGAGCATAGACTTGGATGATGGTTATGTTGATAGGTTTCCCATTTAATCTCATTGATATCACTCGCTCAGACCTTGCGTTGTAGCTCCTGACTGCTCTTGCTACATCACTTCTCACTATTAAAGCCAGCCCATTTCTTCTTAATTTCTCATTTCCTGCATAAAATATTTTGTAGTTGCCTGATTGGAAATGTCCCATTCCCGTCCATTTTTGTTCGCTCACACCAAGTATTGTAATGTTAATGCGTTCCATTTCTTGCTTGACAATTTCTAACTTTCCCTGGTTCACACTTCTCACATTCCATGTTCCTATTGTGTGCGTCGTACAACTCCGGACTCTCCTTTTGCATCTGTGCGCATCGACCTCTTGGCTTCCTTTCGGCTTTGACCCAGTGGCTTCATTAGTCACAGCGCTACTCGTACTTGTCCTTTGTTCTTCCCCACTAGCTCGGTGAGTGCCTTCTGACCTGGGGGTCTCATCTTTCAGCACTATCTCGTGTTGCATTTTGGATACTCTGTTCATAGGGTTTTTGTGGTAAGAGATATTCAGAGGTGGTTTACCGTTGCCTTCCTCTGAGTTTGGATTCATCTTAGTCTGGTGTTCCAGCTTTGACCTGCCTTGGGTGCCCCTGCTAGGAGTCTAGCCTCTTGGTCTAGACTCCTGACGGCATTGCTCTCAGCTTCTTCAACACTCTCAAACCCCCTCACCACGTTAAGGTGTGCATCCGAACCCTACCCTTGGTTTAAATTTCCCTTTCATTTCTCTAATCTTTTGGAATAGGGCTCTTGTTCTTCCCTTTTTGTTGTTCTTTTCTATTTCTATACAATAACTATTGAATAGTTCTCTTTGTCCCTACGTACTAGTCGCTGTATTGTTGCATTTAGGGTTCTGACCGTATTTCTATTTCCTTTTGCTTTCCTTCTCTCTTTAACCATTTTAAGAGTTTCTTCAGTCATCCATTGAGGTCTTTCTCTCTTTTTAACTAGAGGTATTGTATTTTTGCATTCTTCCCTGATCATGTCTCTGACTTCATTCCATAGTTCTTCTGGTTCTCTGTCAACTAAATTTAAAGCCTCAAATCTGTTCCTTATTTGATCTTTATATTCTTCTGGGATGTTATTTAAATTGTATTTTGGCATTATGATTGCTTTGTTGGTCTTCCTTAGCTTTACTCTGATCTTCGATACGACCAGGTCATGATCTGTATCACAGTCTGCTCCTGGTCTTGTTTTCGCAGAAAATATGGAACTTCTCCATCTTCTGATACCAATTATATAATCAATTTGGTTCCTATATTGACCATTTGGTGATGTCCCTGTATACAGTCATCTTTTTAGTTCCTGAAAAAATGTGTTCGTAAGAAACAAATTATTTGCTTCACAGAATTCTATTTCTCCTGCTTCATTTCTGTCTCCTAAGCCCCATTTCCCCACATTTCCTAGTTCTTCTCTGTTTCCTACTTTTGCATTCCAGTCCCCCATGATTATCATCACTTATTGGTTTGGTGTGTGATCAATTTCCTCTTATACTCCTTCATAAAATCTCTCCAATTCCTGTTCTTCTGCGTTTGCTGTTGCAGCATAGACTTGGATGATGGTTATATAAATAGATTTTCCATTTAATCTCATTGATATCATTTGCTCAGACCTTGCATTATAGCTCCTAATTGCTTTTGCTACATCACTTCTCACTATTAAAGCTATTAAAGCTGTTGAAACTTTGACCATTCTTCCTTGGGTGCCCCTGCTAGGAGTCTAGCCTCTTGGTCTAAACTCTTGATGGCATTGCTCTCAGCTTCTTCAACACTCTCAAACCCCCTCATCACGTTAAGGGGGAGCTCAATCCTACCTACCTCCTTTTCCACTTGCCCTCATCTTCTTGCTGGCTTGTCTCTCGTGCCTTCTCTCACAACAGATATTCCCTATGAGCAATACAGCATGAAAGTGGAGGTGTGTGGTCTTCTCAGTGGTGACTCACCCCCTTCTACTCTAGTTGGCCCCAATCAGCATGAAAGAACAAGGAGCCAAGGGAGAAATCTGTTCTCAGTGGCTAACATGTTCCCCTTTCATTTCGTCCTGCTGCCAAAAAGTCCTATCATGACCTGGCAAGACTACACCACTGTAGATGACACATGGCTGTGTCTTGGCCTCAGCTTTGAGTCTTTCTCACCTGTATCCCCAGCAGAGGAGTGAGACCCAGTTCCTGATCTTGAGCCTGAGACTAACAGCCTCGAAAGTAAGACCTCTGAACCAGGTTCCTCAAAACAACAACTCCTAAGCACAACTCCCCTCAGGAATCAAGTCCTATTATGTCAGACACCTCCCCAACACTGGCTTAATGAGTGGTGCAGAGAATGCACCAGATGGGAAGTAAAAGAAAGCAGCCATACTGCTAGACCTCAGATCTGAAGACTGTCCCTTTAAGGATTTCCATTCCTCATTCCTGGTAAGAATCAATCTTAACCTGGTAAGAGCAATCATGCATTGCAAGAATATGCTACATCATTTGGAGGGGCAATCATGTCTTGGAAGAATATGCTACATCATTTGGAGTTAGGACTGTGTTCCTTGCACCCAGCAATCTGTTCATGGTCCTGCAAGCATTGTATCTGACCCTCTTGCTTATGTGCCATGGACCTGTATCAGCTGCCTGTCTTTGCCTATGGATATCATGCTGGGATTGAGCTCCTTACTGCCACTACTAGCTATATCCTGTGCGTCCCAGGTCATCCATGAGATCTGCTGCTATGGAACAGTACTGTGTGTTCTCTGATGGGCAAATTGGTTAGACTGAGGAGCTAGGCTTAGGATATTCTTACATAAGGTCAGCAAAGCTTGTATTTGAACCTGTCACCTGGTTTTTCTGTGCTTACTAGCTACAGTTTCCTTTCCCATCACTGTCAGGGGACTGGTATAGATCAGCAAAGCTCAGGTCAGCCAGTTTTTCTACCTGTAAATTGCCTGATTTTCTGATTCAAGTCCTGCGAATACCTTACTTTTACGTTCCCAAATCTGCGCAGTATTTAGTTGTGGCTCCCCACATGTGATTCTCTCCCCCAGGGAGTTTGCTTGACACCTAAGCTAAGGTATTTTAGGTGCCTGTCCTCCCCTCCCCACCAGCCTTTTAATGCCTGATGTTCTGCTCTCCCCATTGTGATTGTTTCTCGTGCTGTTACTTTTGTAAATTTTACCGTATTTGTTTGGGATGTTTCTCTCTATGTATGTTTGCAAATGCCTTCTCTGTGTTCAAGGAACAAGCTACTCTTATTGGGAACACAAATAAGTAAGGGGAATGTACT
Organism: Rhineura floridana; assembly: GCF_030035675.1. NCBI lineage: Eukaryota > Metazoa > Chordata > Lepidosauria > Squamata > Rhineuridae > Rhineura > Rhineura floridana. The sequence goes on along the minus strand of NC_084482.1, from coordinate 85,436,955 downwards.
AGGTGAAGGGAACCATTCTCTAATGCACCCCTTGCACTGTTATGTCAGATGACAGGCTTCTATCTCTCTGGTCACATTGGTCCAGATTAGCACATTTTGCATACTCAAAGGAACACAGTATGTATAAGTTTGGGCTGAAATCTGGATAGTGGGATGCCTTTGTAACCTTACTCAGGGAAGAAAAACAGAGGTGAGAGCAGATGAGATTAGTTTTTTTTTAGAAATACAGTTTTACGGAAAAAGTAAACAAAATGGCAATGTAATGGTTAATTATTGAAGGCTGACACAGTGACAAGAGGAAGAGAGAAAGGGGGGTGAAGAGATGCTGGCAATGAAGCCGCACAGTGAATTGCTTCAGCTTTCAGATAGGAAGGAAAGGAGTGGGAGTTTTACAAAATGTAGTCCTCTGAAGTGGGAGTGCAGAAGAAAGAACATCCCAAGTGAGGATTCCATACTGACAGGCTGGTTATTACAGCAAGATCCCTTTTTGGAATCACCTGGAGTTTAAGAATTCAGAGGTGATAAAAGAGGCACCCAGTCTAGGACCTCAGGACAGGAGCCAGCCAGACTATTTTCCAGCAACTCCTGGAAGAACTTGGGTGGGGGAGTGTTTACTGAGTTCAAAGAGACAGTTACGTCCTTAGAAACAAAGGACACAAAAAAAGTTGGGTGGTTCTAGAATGGTAATTTTCAGGGGTACAAAGAGAGATTAGTGTCTTTTCCTGCTTAAACAAAAGATGGGGCAGTGTAGGCTTTAGCTGAAGTTCAAAATACTTCTTGTAAAGGACTCAAAATCTCAAGGTTTTCCATAGTCAGTCTACAGAAGACACAGTGCTTCTCTGATTAAATTTGGATAAGAAGACTGAGAAGTAATGATTTCAGAAGGACCTGTGTCAATATACTGTGAGCAGAGACACTCCTTTCAGTACAGGGCTTGGTAGGAAACTATCTCAACTGCATTTTATCCCGATTTTCTATATCTTTTCAACTTTCCTTATGAGAGAAAATTGAACTTTTTAGCTAAGGTGCTGATGAGGGGAAGGGGCACACAAAATGGAGGCAAAATAGTGTGGGTTGGTAACGCAACCGCTGTTTTATTGTTTGCTTTTATTGTGGTTTAGGATGTATTGCAACCTGTTTAGGACTAGGGTTGCCAAATCTCCGGTTTTCAGCTGGAGTCTCCGGCAAAAGGTCTCCGGTCTCCAGCCATACTTACGTTAAACACGTGGATCTCCGGCTTTTCAGTGGCCCCCTCAGCCACGCATGCGTGATTGACACACGCATACCTTGAAGGCTGTAGCTGGCCGCCTTCCTGCCCTTTCTCAGTCAGGCAGGGACTGCAGAGACAGGAGGACGAAGCGGCTGCCAGCAGGTGCCTGAAGTGCCATAGTCGTTCCTGTGCTTGAGCGAGGCCCAGCATGTCTAGCCACTGCCCCTGCAGGGACCTCCCCCAACAGCAGTCCCTGCCCACTGCCAAGCGGCACACAGCTGCAGCAGCAGCCCTGCCGCCCACACAGCCGCAGGTGAGGGTGCTGGAGTGGAGCCCGCAGCCATCTGGCCGAGCGAGGGCAGCCTCCTTGCCCGCATCTGCCGCGTGGGCGCCTTCATCCAGCCGCCGCCCCTGCAGAGACCCCCCCCAGCAGCAGCCCCCGCGGGAGCGGTTGCTAGAAGACGGCATCCGAGCGGCCTGGCAGCCTCAGCAGGAGCCGTGAAGAGGCGGTGGCAGTGGAGGCCAGGCTGGGCCGGCTCCTTCTTAGCCCCAGCCCGGAGCCAGTTCCCCTGCTCCGGAAAGGATGGCCGGCCGCTTCACCCCTCATGCTGTGGGCACCGCTGGGCGGCAGCAGCCGCGATGGGGCTCAGCAGTCTCTGGCTGGGGGGGCCATTGCGGCTGCTGCCGCCCAGCGGCGCCCACAGCATGAAGGGTGAAGCAGCCGGCCGTCGTTTCCGGAGCAGGGGACCAGCCCTGGGGCTAAGAAGGAGCCCGGCCCTGCCCGGCCTCCACTCCTGCTGAGGCTGGCAGGCCGCTCGGATGCTGTCTCCTAGCAACCGCTGCCGAGACGGCGCCCACGTGGCCTGGCAGCCTCAGCAGGAGCGGTGAAGAGTCGGTGGTAGGGGCCGTCTCTCTCTCTCTCTCTCTCTCTCTCTCTCTCTCTCTCTCTCTCTCTCTCTCTCACTCACTCACTCACTCACTCACTCACTCACTCACTCACTCACTCACTCACTCACTCACTCACTCACTCACTCACTCACTCACTCACTCTCTCACACACACACACACACACACACACACACACGTGCGCGATTAAAAGATTCAGGCACAAAGATTAAAACATGCACACATGCACAAATGCAAACTTAACTTCTTCAGTAACACACAACTATCATACTAAGAAAACTAGAGGAACAGTTCTTTCCCTTAGATGTGCAAAGTAGCACTTGACAGTTTTAAACATTTATCAAAGTATTATTGAAATAAGCTTAGGCCCATCATCTTGGCTGCTAGCATTCAAGACTTTGCATTAAGATTCAGTAGCAGCAACCTATACAACTTTTTTTCTGCAATGACAAGTTACTATATTTCAGCTGATCAAGGTCATCATAAGATTCTCTCTCCAAAGCACTGCTACTTCTTGGTACTCACAGTTTATTTTAACTATTTCAAGTGTTCAAAGTGCTTCACGTGCACCATTTCAGTAATCATTACACCACGTTAAGGCAGAAGCAACTCACCCAGTAGAACAGATCTACAATGCCAATATCTTAATGCCTCATCAGTCGTTGAAAGCCGCAGCAAAGCTGCTGCTAGAAAGTTAGCATTGCAGCTCCACCCCACATGGTGAGCCGCTTCTGCTGTGAGGTAGGCCACAATAATCATTCTCATACTGCAGACGGGGAACCAAGAAAGATTCCATCAGCTATAGACAGAGCTTGGAAAAGTTACTTTTTTGAACTACAACTCCCATCAGCCCAATCCAGTGGCCATGCTGGCTGGGGCTGATGGGAGTTGTAGTTTAAAAAAAGTAACTTTTCCAAGCTCTGGCTATAGGAGAAGAAAAGAGACGGGAGTGCATGTTCTCCCCTTCTCTGCTGAACAACCAGCAACTTTTGGCTCCTCCTGCTCTTGAAATCTTTCCATTTCAGCTGCTGATTACAAGAACTCAAGACACAGTTGCAGTTTTCTTTCTTTTTTCCTCCAAATCCCTTTTCCTTTTGTGGCATTTCTTTTTAGATAAGGGATGGGGAACTTCAGGCTTCTCTATCTGGCCATCAAGACTCTCCAAGTCATACCTCCTATCCAGCCACACCAATTCTCCCAGGCCACATCCTTCACAGGACCAGCTCTGTACCCTCTGTGAGTGTTTTAGGCTGGCTGAAATATATCTTTGAACACTGATAATAATTCTTGCTTGCCTACATGAAGAATAGGGAGGTGTGTGAGAGTGCAGAAACTACCCTACTGTTCAAAAGTGAAGTGCACATTCAGTACTCTGCCCGCTTTTGCCTCAGCCCCACCCACCACTGGCATGTAGTCCCCAGAAGTGAATGTGGTCTTTGGGATGAAAAGGTTCCCCATCTCTGCTTTAGATTGTAGGCCTGAGGCCAGGGACTGTCTTACATTTGTAAGCCACTCTAGGCGTAGTGGTTAAGGTGTTGGACTATGACCTGGGAGACCAGGGTTCGAATCCCCACAGAGCCATGAAGCTCACTGGGTGACCTTGGGCCAGTCACTGCCTCTCAGACTCAGAGGAAGGCTGTCTGAATACTGCTTACCATGAAGACCCTATCTGGGATCAACTTGAAGGCAGTCCATTTCCATTTTGCATCACCCTAAGCTTGTGAGAAAGAATGACCTTGTCACTTCAGATGGACCTAGGAACACCCTATTTTAGGTAAGATTTCTATTTTAATCTCCAATCAGAGAATTCTTTTTTGAATGGTATGCTCCAAGCAATGGTGGTTGATACAATGTATCATGTTTAATGACATCACTGGGGCCCACCCTGTGATGTCACTGGGGCCCGCCCCCATTTTCTCAGGTTTTTGGATGGTTCTGACCTGGCAACCCTGTTTAAGACATTTGTAATTAAATGGTGGTTTTAGATCAAATTGGACAATCTAACAGCAGAAGGCTCCTTCACACATTGATGATATGATGGGGCTCCATGCAATTAAAGGGACAGTGGGGCCATATCACTGGATGTGACCCTAGTTTCATCTGACTTAATGCAGCTTCCATGGTTCTGCCCCCAGTGTCCACAAGCTGAATGTGGATATATGCAGTGGGTGAGCCTGTGTAAATATCTATGGGAGTTGGAACCCTGTACTGTCAGACTTTCAGTTCCCGTGGAATCCTTTCATATATAGAGGTTAACACCTGTAGGCTTCCTCATTGCAGACATCCACACTAGAAACATTGCCACAGGTAGAATCCTGCTTCTCCTTTAACCACATGAAGAGGACTACTGTGTCAGGGTCATCAGCCAGAGACTCATCTGAAGACTTTTGTAAGTCTCTGCATCTCATTCAAAACCACAGGTCTTGGGATGGGGTGGGGAAGGGAATTAAAGAGCTTCAGCATCCCTTTGTCTTGCCCAGACCCCACTACACCACTTTTGTTGTTGATCCCTGCACTTTCAAATCCTTATATGAATTTCCTTTTTCAGTTAGCAGGCTATGGCTGTACAAAGCACTACTGTGTACACCTTATAAACTCTGTTTCTTCCATCGCTCTGGTTAGTTTCTGCTTTGCTTAATTGTCCTGCTAGTCTTGCTTTGTTCTCAATCTTACTACCCGGGTCCTCTCTTGATACTCTCAAACTGCTTGTACTGCCTTTCTCAAACTTACCTCACCTTGGTTCTCCTACTTAGTTTAATCTTGCCCTTCAGGGCCAAAATAGACATGTAACAATGTCCTGACCTGTTTTCTAAATGAAAATCAGCCATGGAGGAGTGTGAGTTCAATCAGGAGATTGGTGGCAGAGGGTTGGGATAAATATGGGAGGAGGGCCTGCTTGAATGTTTATTCTCAGGCTATTTCATTCCACTCAGAATTGCTCCCAAGCTGCTTTTCAACTTGCAAAGAAATGAAAATTATGAGTGGAAAATAAGCTAAAGGGGAAAGTGTTAAAAACATTTACCTGCCTGCTGTTTCTCTAACCAAAATGTGTTCTTCCTCTTCGGGGCGGGGGGAAGAAGTTGGGTGATGATTGCACATCTCGCATTTAATAACTAGTTTAATTCTCAGTTAGACACTTCAGCCCAGCTCTCTCGCTAGGAAAAAGCTGGACCCTGCGAAAGTCCAGGTCTTTCTTCTCTCATACTGAAAGACTCTGACCCTGCATGGAGTCACAGAGCACCCTCCAGGGCATGACATGCTGTGCCAAAGCAAGCAAAATTGACAAGCAAAAAAACCTGCTTACATTATTGCAGTTGACTGATGACAGAACCCCTGTTCTATCCCTGCTTCCTTTAATTACTTGATTCTTGAGTTTTGTCATTAACAAAAAACAGTTTCACATTATTATTTTTAAATTTACTTTAATATCCTCCCCTTTCTGTGTCATGCTACACACAATGCTACTTGAAGAAAGGGAAGTGGATGGAGCCAGAGACAAAAGTGGATAAAACAATGGATGCAACTTTTAACTTTGTACAATTGGCTACATTCTAGCCAAGCAATAGTCAGGTTCTTCGCATATCCACATCCACACCTGTCTCCATCCTCTATACAGACAAGCAAGAAGCATTCACACACTTAAAGGTCATATTCCAGTCAAACAAAAGCAGGAGGGTCCTGAGCAGGCCTGGGGTGAGGGGATGTAGCCTGGGAGGAGCCAGAGGGATGGATAAAGAGACCCGGAGGACTGCATTTGTTCCCAAATAGTCTTAGACTCCAATGCAAGATAACACAGTTATTTTGCATCTGATTTCTGAGATGAAGCTAAATAGACACCCCCCCTAAATCTTTTTAAAACCAGTGAGCTAGAAGGTAAGTGAGACAATCTTGGAGCTCTTTTAGTCTGGCAGTCCAGTATGTATCATAATGAGTATGTTTCCTTTACAAGAAACAATCATTGAGCTCCAGAGTTAACATGTACACCTTTTTGACATACGAAGCCTGTAAATTCTTAACTAAATACTGTATATTGTACCAGAATCATTGGTAAATTATTTAATGAATTAGTATAATTTAGAGCTTAATCATACTTGTTCTAGAGTTCTCTGTTGTGTTTAGCTGTGTATCTTTGCTGGTATTTTAAAGAATCGGTTCTTTGTTTCACTGAAGGTGGCTTGAACTTATTTTATTATGTAGCCTGCCCTAGTATAAGTACTGATGGACAGGCCATAAGTCATTTAAATAAATAATAGTTACCTGGAAGTAAGTCCTACTGAACATGCTTACTTGTGAATGAACACACATAGGATTGCACTTGCACTGCTGCAGTTGTTCCACCTGCTGTTCTGCTTTCAGAATGGCTTTTAATCCAGCAGGAGTATCTGCAGATGTAAGAGGGGTGGCTGTCTTTGCCAATTGTCCCTTTGCCCTGCAGACACCCTGTTCGATCTTCTATGTTGTTCTGAAAGGTCCATCAACCTCCTGGAACAGATTCTAGGGAGCAGAGGTGGCTGCAGCAAGAAGGGGCAGAATTTGTAAAAGCAACCTCTGTTTCTTTAGTGGATGTCTCTGTTGAATGAAAAGACATCCTGCAAGTAAACAACAGCTCTGGATTTCATGCTGCCTATTTAAATTATTAAATGCATCTAAAAACAGGCAAAAAACTTGCTAAAGGAGTCTCCATTGGGAGGCTATAGCACAGTGTGGGTGCTGCAACTGAAAATAGTGGTATTATTACATATCCTGAAAGGGGGGAGAGAACCATTCACACACCTGGGTATCATCAAAGCATTTAAGATAATGATGGCTTAACTGTCTGTCTGTATTATTTTCAGTTATCGTTGGCTGCCTATTTTAAGTGTTCGTGGTAAGAGGATTTGTGCCAATGTGTTAAATAAAACTGAATAAGCACACACATCACTAAGGCTCCATTAAAGTCACCTTCTGTAAACTGTTGCCAAGAGAGCACCCGCTGAAGGCACTTGTTATGGAAGAGGAATGTAGATTTCAGTAGCAGAGTTTTCTGAATTAGTGTCTGCTTGGGCAGTGTAATTGATTAACTACACACTTTAAAGAAACATTAAAATTCATTGGTTCTCGTCAGCTAATATACGATAAGGGCATGCATTTCACAGAACTTAATAGAAGTCTAACTTGTTCCTATAGTTCTTATTTTCCATTATGAAATAAATGCGTATTTGATTAATAAACAGTTTTGTGGAAGGTATTTTGTGGAGCAACATGAATGAAAACCAAGATTTCAGTACTAGATCTGCTTGTGGAGGGTGAATGAGGATTAATATCTTATTGCTATATCCAGCACTATGGAGGCAAAACTGTAAATATTTAATGTAACTGAAAGGTTTGGGGCCTCAGTGATCCAGCCAAATTTGCTATTACGGAAAAACAACTCTGAGATTGCAATCATCAACACATTTACAAAGGAGTAAGGATGAATTAGTGGGATGAATAAAGCTAATTTATCTGGTTGTGAAGGAAGAAATTGCTATGAGGTCATATGTCCTTCTGACACATACTGAATAGAACAAAATGGTAACATTGATTTATCAAAAGCCACCTACCAAAGTATATCTCTTAAATTGTCTTACATCTCTTAAATTGTCAAGACTGTCACATTCCTGATAAAAGCATGTACTCAAACTTGTATGCTCTTTGCCAAGAATCTGTACTTATCTGTCTTGCTCTTAATGCATTACATTTGAATCCTAAAAGGCTTGGATCCAAAGTTCCAATAAATACAGTGCTGCTCACAAGGAGGCTTGCGCTAAAGAAAGGGATCTAGGTGAGTTTGGCCAATTTCTCCCTCTGTTCCACCATCGTGAGACTTCCAGAAGGTCCCCCAACTCTCTGGAGCAAATTTTAAAGGAACAGTGGGGGCTGAAGGGAGAAGGTTGAGTCAGTGAAAACCACCTTGTCCCCTTTATCCATCACGAATTTCCTGCAAAGAGAATGGCATTCTTTGGAACTCTAGATCCAAGCCAGTACAATATCTCTTTAAGTTTTGTTTGAGTGTAAGCTTAATAAAGTTTTTCCAATGCAAATTTTGAAATGAGTGTTGTCAATATACAAATCAGAATATAGTAGTCCTAGTTAATTTTTACAAGAATATGCATGCCTTAACACAGCTAATTTCCTAGAAGAGTAAGGGATATTGTTGAATAACTAAGCTTACAGTTCCACTTCCACAGTTTGGCCTTCTATGTTCATTGTACCACTTCTTATTAAAAGGCTTGCTAGTGGATTTCGTAAATTGTTAATATCAATGGAAATGGAGAACATTGTACCCTTGGTTGAAACTGGGATGTGTAATATGGAGCCACCTGCTGGCTATTTGTAAGCTGTTGCTGTGTTTTCCATTTGCCAAATAATAAGAGTCTACATTACAGTTAGATACTTCTTGCTCCAAATGAGAAATACAGGAAGGCCTTAAAACAAATACAGATTAGAGTTTTTGTTTGTTAACTATGAAAAAGTCAATAACTGATGTCGAGTTTTACATTGCTGCTCTGAAGTTCTTTGACACAGCATACAAAATGAGACAAATGAATCAGCTGTATTAAACTTCCTTATTTTTGTGGCGAATACATTTGAAATGGAATACCCAAGTAAGACAGCTTGTAGCTATAGGTGAGAAGGAATTCCTTTCAGCCAAGTGCATGGAATTCCATACAGGTGAGTGAATCAGCTGGTGCAGGGAGGGTCAGAACACTCCATGTTTCCTCTGCACCCAGCATATAAATGTAGCAAACAGCTGCAGTAAGAACAGAGCTCTTCATTTCTCTTGTGTCAGGCCCCAGCAGGCTAGTATTTTATTTTATTGCAGACTGATAACTTTTTGTGGACCTATTTACAAGTTTGAAAGTTGCTTGCACTCTGACAATTTTGCTTTATTAGCCAAGTTTGTTTTGTCCTTTGTATATCAAAGGCTCCAGGTTCAATCCCTGTCATCTATAGTTAAAGGATCTTTGACTAGCCGAGCTGGGAAAAGCCTTGGAGAACCAGTCATGGTAGGTGGTAATGGTCATGCAGAGTATAAGATAGTTTCATATCTCCATATGCTTCAGATATGTAATTGGTGAACAATGATGAGGTGCCATTTGGGGACTTCTGTGTATTTTCCTACCTTATAGGACTATCACCCAGTTAAAGAACTTTTTTTTCAAATGATCATATCAGGATAATTCAGTTTAATTATTCTATTATAGGTACATATGACTAAAAACAATTGTTTATGAAGCAAATAACATATTTTATTTTTAGAGAATGCACAGGTGTATTATAGCAAACATTTCAGAAGAAACATTCCTGTCTGTGTGTGAGAGGAGGAACATCTTTTTTAACACTGTATTTATGTGCAGCTCTTATATGGACTTCTATTAAAAACACTATTTTTTATAAAAAAAATGCTGCCTGATGATTTGGGTCACCTTCTTAGTTAATCAAAACTACTTGTAATCAACTAATCTACCCAATTGATCAAACACTTGAGAAATACTTATTGTCTTATATTTTGGCTTCATGTATGTGTGAATGGCTGTGTTGAACACCCCTTGGCCTTTCTCACTTACTTTGATGGAATGAAGAGTTCTGATTACATGACCTGTTGAATGTCCAGAGATGTACTGTCCATTTAATTGAACAAGAAGCCTGTACAAACAGGATCTATGAGTTGCATGTTTGAGTCCTACAGAGCTCTGGATCTGAACTGAAGATTGTATAACAATGCAATGCTTTTGCCTAGATAAATGATTTGTTTTAGGATTTTGAAGTTTGGTTAATACCAGCATTTTTGTGGTGGTTATGGCATTCTTTGAGGTATTTTAATTTTAGAAATTTGATTTTAATTGGCAAATTATGTTAGTGATCTATTTATGTGCCTGAAGACAAGCTTATATATATTGCCTTATTAGGCTTTTCCAATAGCCTCATTTTAAACTGTTTGAAATAGCATGGGGCTGTATAAAATGTACAAAAGAAAATGAAAAACCTAATTGAACTATTCTATAAAGCAATTCCTTGTTTCCGCTACACATTTTTAAATGGAGCGTTTCCTAATGAGCTGACTGAAGGAAATGCTTTGGAAACAATCTTTATTGGAAGCTGGTCATTTTCTCTGAGTTCATATGGTAGCAGTACCTATGGAAACTATTTAAAACTTGAATTATGCTGCCATTTATCTTAAATATTTCAGTTTTTAGGTCAGAATATTATTGGTAACCAGGCTTCTTCCCTTCAGCTTCTTTCAGAAATAACACCCCATTGATTTAAGATTATTTTTTGATTAAACATCTCTCAGTTTCCATGTTTGGCTGCTGGCACATTGAGGATTCTTAAAGTGAGACCTGTCAACTAGAAACATTTCCTTGTTACTTTAAAAATTCCATAGTGCAAATCATCGCTGAGGACTTGATGCAGGGGTAGTCAAGAGCCTTCATTTTTGGGTGTAGATGCCAAATGTGAAAATCCTGAATGATTATGTGGGTGGTTTGTATTCCAGTAATCAAACAATGATAACTTAAAAAAAACACAATGCGCATCTGGCTGCTCTTCTTTGACATTTAGCTAATAAAAGATAAAAATGTTTCACTCTTGTTTTGTTGATATGTCTTTTATTGTATTTTATGTGTTATATTATTCTGTAAAGGACCTTGATGTTTCTTTGTAATAAAGAACAGTAAATAAAATAACAGCCAAAGGAAAAACATTGAATGGGTGAAGTGGTGGTCTCTGATTAGGGAAAAAGAAGTTGGTTTTCCCAAACCTTGCCTTCCCTTTTAAAAAGTCTTAAACATATCTTTGAGAGAAGCCATGCGTGTCTAAAGTGGAATAAAGGTCTGGTGTGGATATGGTCAGTGACAGCTTTGGTTTAAATTTGGGTGGCAGGCTACATGTGCCATCTGTAGAATAAAAAGGTGGGGGAAATGCTGAAAAATGACACTGTTCACAATGTTTTCTTTTTGGAAAGGAAAGGGGCTTCCCCTCTGCCCAGTGCCCACCCACCCAATCTCTAATTTTTCCCCTCCCCTCCTTGCCCCCCCTCCTCCCCCTCCTCCCCCTCCTCCTCCCCCTCCTCCCCCTCCTCCTCCCCCTCCTCCCCCTCCTCCTCCCCCCCTCCTCCCCACTCTGGGCCCCCCACTCTGCCCGTCTGTTCCCTGACCTCAACTAAACCGCAGTCTCCAACCCATTGACGTAATAAACCTTAAACAAAACTATGCAGGTAAGAAGCCAGCAGGGGTGTGGGGGCTTTCCAGTGTTTTGCACCGCCTGCAGCATGTACGACTATCTGCCTGTTGGACAGAAGTCGTGGGTGTGCTCTCGGTGCAATGAGCTCCTGGCTCTCCGGGAACGACTTCATTTCCTTGAGGCCAAGGTGGCGGACCTGGAAAAGCTGAGAGAGGCAGAGAGGTGTGTGGAGGAGGCCTTCAGGGACGTTATAGCTGTGTCCCACTCCAACGATGATAGCTCTCCTGCTATCATGGAGAACGATGGTCTCGGGGAAGGAGAGCATCCAGCTGAGGAAGAGGGAAACGATCCCTTAGAAGGGACCCATTCCTTGGGGGATGAGCAGCTATCCTCTCGTGCCGAGGATATATCTCCAGGGGGTGGAGGGATCCTTGTAGTGGGTGATTCGATCATTAGGAACATAGACAGTGGGGTGTGTGATGGGCGTGTAGACCGCAAGGTGTTTTGCCTGCCTGCTGCGAAGGTTGCGGATATCGCCCGTCGTTTAGATAGTTTGGTAGACAGTGCTGGGAAGGAGTCAGTGGTCGTGGTGCACGTTGGCACCAACGACATGGGGAAATGCAGCCGTGAGGTCCTGGAAGCAAAATTTAGGTTGCTAGGTAGGATGCTGAAAGCCAGGACCTCCAAGGTGGCTTTCTCTGAAATGCTACCGGTTCCACGCGCAGGACCAGCCAGACAGGCCCAGCTTCGCAGTCTCAATGCGTGGATGAGACGATGGTGTCGGGTGGAAGGGTTCGGATTTGTTAGGCACTGGGGAACATTTTGGGACAAGCCGGGCCTGTACAAAAGGGACGGGCTCCACTTGAACCAGAATGGAATCAGACTGCTGGCACTTAAAATTAAAAAGGTAGCAGAGCAGCTTTTAAACTGACTGAGGGGGGAAACCCGACAGGAGCTGGGAAAGGTCCTGTTCGGAATAAACCTCCCCCCTGGGATAAAAACCAAAGAAATGATGAAATTTTAAAAGGGGTAGGCCTAGAAGTAGGCATTGTGAGAGCAGGGGCACAGGATATAAATTCAGAAGAGCAAAATTACCACAGGCCTAACCACAAGTGCCAAAGACACTTGAAGAGAGACGCTGCTTACAAGTGCCTGTACGCTAATGCTAGGAGCCTCCGAACCAAGATGGGAGAACTGGAGTGCTTGGTCTTAGAGAACAGCATTGATATAGTGAGCATAACGGAGACCTGGTGGAATGGAGAAAACCAGTGGGATACAGTTATTCCTGGATATAAACTATATCGGAAGGACAGGGAAGGACGTATTGGTGGCGGAGTCGCTCTATACGTGAAAGAAGGCA